>NC_142000.1:2635000-5140000 GCF_049901715.1 Pseudonaja textilis
GAGGTGCGAGGAACGGCTGTGGCAGGGGGAGGAGATGGAATGCAGGCTGGATCAAGCCGGGAAAAGCTTTAAGGATGCTTCTGAGAAACCCGGCAGGGCTCCAACATATGAGGGGAAGAGAGGCGAGTTCAGCCTGGGGAAGTCGGGCTGCCACCACCCCCTGGCCCATCCACGCCGGCGCAACCACCAGCTCCCGTCTGGGGAGCCCCAGCAGCGGGGGTAATGCCTAGAAGACGCCACCCGCCCTCCTTAGATGTGAAGTTTGGAGGAAATCCCAAGGACTTGGGGTTTTCCTGGTGCAGGTTGGAAGCTATATGGCAGAATATGAAAGGGAGTTCACCTCTGAAGCAGCCAAAGTAAGATGTGTTACCAGAACCCTGGAGGGGATGGCAGCTGACTGGGTGGTGACTCTGTATAATGATAACTCCCACCAACTGCGAAGCCTTGATGTTTTTATGACTGCCTTGAGGAGGAGGTTTGAAGACCCTCTGGCAGAGAGAAGGCCAGGATCAGGATGAAAACCATAACTCAAGGGGAAGATCAGTTGCTGACTACACCCAAGAGTTCAGACAGCTGGCATATCGCATTCGAGGCTGGTCCCAGGAAGCTCTAATAGAAGCCTACAAAGATGGCCTAAATGAAGAGGTATACCACATGTGCATCTCCAGAAGGGATCCCCATGACTTGCAGTTGTGGTACCTGTTAGCGGAAGAGGTGGAAATAGATCTAGCCGAAGTAGACGCAGAGGAGGCTCCGCATGGAGCACCATGCTCCCTCCTCGGCTCCGAGAGATCCTAAGCCCCGGAAGGGAGGGGTGATGACAAGGGCCAAATCCACTGCCTGTTTCCGTTGTGGGAAGGAAGGCCACCGGTGCGGATTGTCGAGTCAAACCAGATCCAAAAAGGACGGGGCCCTGGAAGGAAGCCCGAATCCTCCCCAACCAGGCCTCGCGAAACCGGGCTAACAATAGGGGAGGTTGTAGAAGTCACTCCCCAGCGGAAAAAGAGCTGGGACCCCCGACTCCTCCCGGCGAGAGTGAGACCGACTCGGAAGATGACGTCTCGGTAAGTCCTAACCGGGGCCCCCTTACCATTCCAATTAAATTAAGGGTGCCCACCTCGGGTACTGAGGGGAAATGCTGGCCTTATTGGACTCGGGGTGCACGAGGTGCCTAATTAGCATGAAAGTAGTTAAAGGCATGGGCATTGGACTGAGAAATTTGAAACGCCCATATCCTTTTACCAATTAGATGGGTCTGAAGCGGGGGTTGCCCTGCACGGTTTATAACGGAGCCCTTAGAGATGACCATGGGAACCCACAGCGAGACCTTGTGCTTTATTGTGGCTCCCGGGATGGAACACTCCCTAATCTTGGGATTGCCCTGGCTTCGGAAATGGAATCCCCAAGTAAACTGGAGAAAGGGGTGGATACGGATTCGTACTGACCAACCTCCAGGGAGGGAGGAGCAAACCCCCTTAAACCGGGGAGAATCCCCATCCCAAGCCCCAAACCCCTGCTGAGACAGCTTCCACAGGGGCGAGCATAGAAGGGGAGGAGAAAATCCGAAAGAGTACTGGGACCTAAGAGAAGTTTTACCGAAGAGGCCTCCGATGAGCTCCCTCCCCATCGGTCAACCGATTGCAGCATTGAATTTCTACCGGGGTGACACTACCGAAACCAAAGATGTGATTCGATGACCCCAAAGGAGTTAGAGGAATTGAGGTCGTTTATCGACAAGAATTTGAAACGAGGGTTCATCCAACCTGCCAGACCTCGGTGGCGGCCCCTGTGATGTTCCGCGAGAAGAAAGATGGCTCCAAGCGCTTGGTGGTGGACTACCGAAATTTGAGCGCGGTATCCGTGGAAAATGTGTACCCCTCCCTCTAATGAAGGACATGTTGGCTCACCTGGCCAAGGGGAAGATCTTCACGAAACTGGACTTGAGGGAGGCCTATTACCGAATCCGAATTAAAGAGGAGGCGAGTGGAAAACTGCATTCAATTGCCCAATAGGTTGCTTCCAATTCAATGTTCTCCGTTTGGCCTACAGGGGCACCAGCTGTCTTCATGCAATTGATCAACCAAGTGCTCCACGAACATTTATACAAGGGGTTTTGGTCTACCTTGACGATATCCTTATCTACTCGGAGACCAGAGACCAACATGTGAAACTGGTGCAGTCCGTGCTGCACAAATTGCGCGCTGCCAAATTGTACGCCAAATTGTCCAAATGTGAGTTCCATCAAGAAAAGATTGACTACCTGGGATATCGTATCTCACCCGAGGGTCTTGAGATGGACCCGGAGAAGGTACGAGCCGTATTAGAGTGGGCCCCACCAAGAACCCGAAAACAACTTCAAAGTTTCCTTGGATTTGCTAACTTTTACCGGCAATTCATCCCATGTTTTGCTAAAATAGCCATGCCTATCACCAACCTCCTAAAAACAAAGGAGAAGCGAAGCCAAAGCCTAGCCAGCCGTTGAATTGGTCTATGGAGTGCCAAGCCGCTTTTGAGAAGCTAAAAGACTATTTGCTGCCGAGCCAGTGCTAAAGCATCCGGACATGGATGTCCCCTTCGTGATCAAGCTGATGCAAGTGATGTAGCGGTAGGAGCGGTCTTACTTCAATTAAGCGAGAAGGGGACACTACAACCGTGTGCTTACACATCCCGTAAATTAACTGACACTGAACGTAGATGGGCTGTCTGGGAGAAAGAAGCTTTTGCAGTCTGCTGGGCTCTAATGACCTGGAGGCATTTTCTGGAAGGCGCGAGGTACCCATTTGAAGTTTGGACTGATCATAAAAACCTGGAGGCCTTAAAACGCCTGGAAACTATCTCCTAAGCAAGTTAGGTGGGCCCAGTACTTCAAACGATTCAATTTCTTTCTGAAGTACATCCCAGGAGGAAAGAATTTTATGGCGGATGCTTTATCTAGGATGCCACAATACAACAGTGTTCGAAAAGAAGTGATAAGTCGATTGTGCCCACCACACAGCTGGCAGCACCGGTGGTCACCAGGGCGCAAAAGAAGAAACAAGAGGCAGATCTGTCCAATGATTTGATCGAACAATTTAAAGAAGCTTTGAAAACAGATGAATGGTTCCAGGCAAATGCAAATAACTGCACTGTTAGAGATGGGTTAGCCTGGATGGGAGCGAAGCTGTATGTACCTAAAACACTGAGGAGCCAAGTATTACAACAAACTCATGATTCCAAGGCAGCGGGTCACTTTGGTTTCGTGAAGACCTTACACCTAGTGAAACGGCAGTTCTGGTGGCCCTCTTTGAAAAAAAGACATTGAAACTTATGTAGCAAGCTGCCCAGTTTGCGCCTCAGCTAAGAGACCTCCCGGTAAGCCGCCAGGTCTGTTGCAAAATGTGGCCAGGCCAACTGCCCCTTGGAAGGAAATCTCTATGGACTTTATAGTAGATTTACCTGAGAGTGCTGGGCACACGGTGATCTGGGTGGTGACCGACTTGTTTTCCAAACAGGCACATTTCATACCTTGCACCAAGATTCCCTCGGCGAAGTCGTTAGCCAAACTGTTCATTATACACGTCTACAGACTGCATGGTGTTCCTGAACGTATAATATCAGATCGAGGAGTTCAATTTACCTCGAACTTCTGGAGGGAATTTTGAAGTTGATAGGCTCCACCCAAGGGTTAAGCTCCGCCACCACCCCCAAACTAATGGGGCCTGCGAGAGGACTAACAGGGTGCTAGAGCAATATCTCCGATGTTACATAAATTATCAGCAAGACAACTGGGTGGACCTGCTACCTTTTGCCGAAGTAGCGTATAACAACTCCGTTCACAGCAGCACTGGTTTTACCCGTTCAAAGTGGCCACGGGACAAGATTTTGTACCCATACCTGAACTTCCTCGCGAGAAACCCAATATCCAGTCATTGGATGACTGGATATCTCAACTACAACTCAATTGGCCAGTCGCTCGCAAAGCTCTGGACGAAGCGCATCAATCCCATAAGAAATTTGCAGACAAGAAAAGAGCCCCACAACAGTCGTATCAAGTAGGCGACAAAGTATTCCTCTCAACCAAGTATCTGCAAACCACTCAGAGATCAAAGAAGTTAGGCCCTAAGTATGTGGGGCCCTTCCTATTGAGCGAATGTGAATCCCGTGACAGTTCAATTGACGCTACCAAAGACTCTTCGTCGCATTCATCCTGTTTTCCATGTCAGCCTGCTAAAACCCGAACACACCTGTACATTGAGACCGACCCAGACTGATCCCCCCGTCCCATTGTTGATTGAGGGTGAACAACATTTTGAAGTTAAAGAGATTTTAGACTCTCGAAAAAGGAGGGGTCGCCTACAATATCTTGTAGCCTGAAACATTTCCCCCTCTCATGCTGAGTGGGTGAACGAAAAGACGTTAGGGCTCCTGACCTGCTAAAGAAATTTTATACTAAGTATCCTGATAAACCATAAGAATGTATGCAATGCTTAACATATCTTTTTATTCTCTCTTACAGGGACTAATGTCCTTTTTCTAGGGGGTCCGAATGTCAGCCTCAAGATCTCTTCGGTACCCCAACTATTATCCTTTATTTCTCCCTTAGTATCTCTACTACTAGGCTTACTTCTTTCGGCTGTCATTAGCAACGGGGGAGGGGTAATTGTGGGGGGAAGAGAGCTGGAGGTGTTTTGCATTCTTTTACTGTGGGCAGAAGAAGGGGGGATTTCTTCTTTCCAATTTTCCATTTCTTTCCTAGCCTCTATCCTTTTTGCGCAGCTGCGAGGTCTTATCAAAATATGTCAAGGTCAACGGACAGAGGCCTCATCACTACCTGAAGATGCTCACATGATCATATTCAGAACTTTTAATTGGCAGAGACTTCTGGACTTTGGGGGGTGGGAACAATTCCATTTCTTTGTATGTGTGATCTGCGCGCCAAATTCTCACTTCGGAATTCCATTTGTAGCTTCCTTTTCATCTTCCAGTAAAAGAAGAACTTTGCTCTGAACCATGGAGTCTGAGTATTTCTTTCTTGGATTTTGAAAGGAGCACATACCGACATTGCCTCTCCGTTGACCCTTATTACATTCTTGGCAGGACTAGACTTCCTGTCTCAGGAACTTGTCTGGAGTTTTCTTCCCCTCCTTTGCTGGTACTTTGCTTGTGTGGAGTGACCATTCAAAGTTACAGTGGCACTGAAAAAAGTGACTTATAACCATTTTTCACACTCATGACAGGCCAGGCGAGGAGATACGTGCCTCGATGTGAGTGATATTGAGTTGGCCACACCCACCTAGTCACACGACCACCAAGCCATGCCCACCAACTAAGCCACGCCCACAGAACTGGTTGTTAAAAAATTTGAATCCCACCCCTGTCTATAATGATTAACTTTGATCTCAAATCTCATCCACCATAATCAAGCAATAGAATAGAATAGAACAGGGGTGTCAAACCTGCGTCATCACAACCGTGTCAAGTGACAGATAGGGACTTCTCCCCCTTCGCTAAACTGGGTGAGGGCTTGGCCAGCGCATGATAAATCCATCTCACAGGCTGGAAGTTTGACAGTCCTGGAATAGAATAAGCTGGAAGGGACCTTGGAGGTCTTCCAGTCCAGCCCCCTGCTCAAGCAGGAGAACCTATACCATCTCAGACAAGTGAGTGTCTAGGCTCTTCCTTAAAACTTCCATGATTTCTGAAGGCAAAGTTGTTCCACCGGTTAATTGTCCTCCCTGTTAGGAAGTTTCTCCTTAATTCCAAGCTGCTTCTCTCCTTGATTGGTTTCCATCCATTGTTTCTTGTTTCTCAGTTGCTGTGGAGAATAAATTGACTTCCTCTTCCCCGTGACTACTACTTGTCAAATACTAGAAAACAGCTATCCTGTTACTCTTAATCCTTCCAGTATTTAAGGGTCAGAAGGAGTCAACTTATTCTGCAAAGCAAATAAGTGCAGGACAAGAAGCCCATTAAAGAGAGGTCCAATCTGGAACTAAGGAGAAATTTCCTGATAGTGAGAATAATTAATCAATGGATTAAATGGGACAGCTTGCCTGAGGGGCATCACTTGGAAGTCTTCAAAAAGAGATTGGGCAACCATTTGTGTGATGACCCTGGTTGGGATACAAAATAAGCACAGTCACAAAAAACAGGTAAATCTCCTTTTGTTTCTTCACTATGCTTCTAAGATCCAAATATCTTTGACTGAAGACAAAAAACTCCCACACAAGCAGTCACAAGAAGGAGGAAATGCCGTATAAATTATAAAGAGTAAAAGACAACACAAACCAGGCAAGATGAGGGCTGGAAGACAGCCACAGATATCAGGACACACACTGGGAAGGACGCCAAACTCAGAGAGGAACCATAAACTAGAGATATTCCCACGCTTTGTTTCCAGCACTTGCCTGTACGCATGTCCGTCCTCTTATCCAGTTGTCACAGCTGCAGCCCATGAAGAGGATCAAGGCCCTCTCTTCCCCCATAGACCAGTCTCTCCCTTATCCTCTCCTCCCTGCGTGCCCTAGGGGGATGGGCTTGGGTCCTCCTCTGACTGCCCAGCCGGCCTCTGCCCTTCCCCAGCCTCCTCCACAACCTCTGGAGCCACATCTCCACTCCCTGTCTGCTGTTCCTCCTCTCCCTCAGAGTCAGTCTCCACCAGGGGCACGACAATTTGTCTCAGATAGTGTATGGTCTCCTGCCTCCAAGCTCCCTCCCAGCCCTATGATTTTTATAATTCTAACTAAAAATTGTGACAGACCACAGGATGCCCGAATGGCCTTTGTCACACCATTGCACACTCTTTGGGATGGAAGTCACATGGACCTTTGCCAGACTGCCATGCAGCCTGAGTCATTTGGTGAAGTGGTCTGAATCACTCACACACCGAAAGGGCACTGAGGCAGAAAGTGAGTGAGCAAAGAGAGTGAGCGAGAGAGTGGCATTTCCCCAAGGGCACACGGGGTTCGTGTGCCTGTGGAACATGAGCCCCAGGAAAAAAAATGGTGGATTTGTTTAACTACTAGCTCTGCAGGTCATAGTTTTCTCAAGAATACACAACTCTGTCAAGGATATTAGTATTTTTGGTTTGTTGGTTTGTTGAACAGTTTCTCTTGAAAGCATCACATCTGGGGAGATGGGGTTTGACTTGTCCCTCCAAGGTATAATGGAAAATAGATCTTGTTTTCTTTTTCTAAGAACATACAAGGTAGTTTCCCACCAGGCCTGGAAAGACTAAAAAGGATTTTTGACATACTGTGGGAGCTTGATAAAGATCAGAAAAACAACTCAGAATAACTGGTTGTTATACGTTTAGTCATCCATTAAGAGTACTTCCACACAACCTTGTCTGCAAGGTCCGGAATCTGTTCCAGACTCAGGCATTTTCACCATGTCACCTATCATCTCCCATAATCCCGTAAACATGGGATTTCCAACTCCATAATCATCTTGGCCATGTTGGCTAGAGACTCACAGGAGTTGACGGCCAATGTATCTGGGAAGGTCCCCTTTGGGATAGGTTGGTGAGATCACCTTGCTGTCCTTGGGCTTCCTCAGGAAGAATCAGTCTGGGCCCGGCCCAGCACCTGGGATAGGTTGAATTAGAATCAGAAAAGAGCTGGAAGGAATAGAGTAGAGTAGGGCTGGAAAGGATCTTGGAAGTCTTCTAGTCCAGCACCCTGTCCAAGCAGAAGACCCGAGCATTACAGACAAGTGAATGCCCAGACTCTTCTTAAAAACCTGCAGGGATGAAGCATCCACGATTTCTGAAGGCAACTTCTGTTCCACTGGTTAATCGTCCTCACTGTTTGGAAGTTTCTCCTCAATTCCAGGTTGCTTCTCTCTTTGATTAGTTTCCATGCATGACTTCTTGTCCTGCCCTCTGGAAGGACAGAGTTGACCCCCTCCTATTTGTGGCAGCCCCTCAACTATTGCAATACTGCCATCATGTCCCACCTAGTCCTTCTCTTCTCTAGACTAGCCAAATCCAAATCTTGCAACCGTTCTTCATAAGTTTAGTCCCCCTTTCTGAAAACTCCCCTTTGACCTGAAGGGTCTTCATAAGTAGTGAACCATTGGCTTTCTTCCAGCTAGTACATGCATACTTGGTATCGGTACACCATACCCAGCATGCGCCAATCCATTGCCAGACAAGAATCCCACCTGCTGAGCACGTATCAGGTCTTGGATGTGAATATTGTGATCAGCAAAATCCTAAACTGGTTTTCTTAGAGATGTTTCTGCCTGTCAACGCACACATTGAAAGGATCCATGACTGGGACCTGCAGATTTCATGCTGTGGAGGTGAGTTACACCTGTGTTGGCAAAATGGGATTTGCTGCACAGAGCAAAACCTACCCAAGGAGGAAAAATATGATATATGCTGACATGTTTCTGCTGCTGCCTGGGAAAAATGAGATGGTGAGAGTAGAAATCAGTTGGATTGTATTTAGGCTGGGGTGGATCTCACCTGTATCCCAGGAATAATAAGTCATGTCTATAAAAGTCATTGCAGTATATAATATTACATGCTCTTCTTAGAAAGGCCCAGAATTTCTGCTACTAATGAGGCTGCCTGTAGAAAGTTGGCCGCGTGCGGAATAAGCCTTGGCCTTAGGGCTACCCAAGCCTTTGAAAGGGCTCTTTTGCAGAGCATGCTGGCAAAAGTCTTGAGGTTTTCCCTTTTCCCCTGGGCCACTGCTCTGAAGGCCGTCCCTCCCATTTCCCTTGCATGCATGTGGGCCTGAGGATAGCACTTCTGCTGAGACAACCCTGGAGCAAAGCAGAGGATGTGGTTCCTCACCACTTCAAGGAAGAACCTGTCAGCTCTGTCCCAGGTTGGACACCTAGGAAAGAAAGACCCTGAGCTCCACTGGTAGGGAAAAGGTATGTTTTTACTAAGGTCAAGTGGTTGCAGCATAAGCAAAGCCAGATCTAAATATTCTCTTGCAAATTCGGCATATTTCCCCTTTCCCTGGGTCCTCCCAGGTCCCAGCCCCCCTTGATCATTTGTTCTGTGTCCAGTAGTATTCAAATGGGTTGCTTGGGTAACAATTCTGAGTTTGGAATCTCTTTAGTGGATGTTTGCAATCGGTTCTCTCCTTGGTTTTCTCTCAACCATTGTCTCTGTTGGGCACCTCTGGTTCCTGTCATCCAGGGGTGGGGTGCAAATATTTTTACCACTGGTTCTGTGGGCGTGGCTAGGTGGGATTGGCTAGGTGGGCATGATCATGTGACTGGCTGGGCATGGCTTCTTCTTTTTTTTTTTTGGTGCCGCACCTGCTCTGTTTTGTTTTTGCCTCCTGGGCCTCAGGGAAGCCTCATGGGGGCCATTTTTGCTCCCAGGAGGCTTCCCTGAGGCCCAGGAAGGCAAAAAAATGGAGCATGGGGGGAGGCATGTAGCAGCACACACACACACCTGTGCTCCTTTTTTGGCCTCTTAGGCCTCAGGGAAGCCTCCTGGGTGAAGCAGTAAGACACCATGGGGGATATTGGAACAGCTGATCATTGGAACAGCTGATCGTTGGGAGGAAAAATAATGCCACTTCAGCCGAACCAGTAGCTATTTTTTTTTACTACTGGCTCACTTGAACTGGGCTGAACCGGTAGAATCCCACCACTGCTGTCATTCTCCCCCTCCCTGCATTCCCTTGCTTTGCTTCCCGCTCCTTCCTTTTATAGCAAGATGCCAGCAATGCAAAGCGAAGTTCAAGCAATCCGATGGCAGATCGGAAAGAGTCACTGCTCCTGCTGATGCACTTTGTCAAACCTCTTTCTGAATGCTTTGCACTATCCTCCCATCCATAAAAAAAAAAAAATGAGGACAGCTTGACATACTAGAGCCAGACATTTGTCCTATCACTTTCTAAGTTGCCCAGGAATCAAGATTCTTGAATACCATTTCAATAGATGGTGACAATGTTTTTCATTGTTTTGGGTCACCGATTATACTGTCATGGCTTGTTTAACCAAGAGTTAAACCAAGCGGATTGAGAGACAAGATCAAAGACCTCCTGTAGCAATGAAGGACATGGAAGAATGCTTTTAACTCATAAGAAGGCAGAGTCCAACAAAAAGTTCAGGGTAAGTTTCAGATTAAACAAGCGGTGAGGAACTATGGCCCTTTAATGACTTTTGGACTTCAACTCCCATGCTGACTCAAGCATTCTGGGAGTTGAAGTTCACAAGTTATAAAGGAGCCAACCTTCCCCACTTCTGAGATACTGTGGAATCGATGAATTAGGGGGAAGTCCTCCTATGACTTCTTCATGGCTACCTTGATCACAGACATTATAGTCCAGGCTATGATAGCTGAGGAATTCTGGGAGCTGAAGTCCACCACTCTTAAACTGTCCAAGTTTGGAGACCTCTGTTATAGACAGATGCTTTGGCCCAACCTGATCTTCTCAGGGAAACAAACAGAAGCACCTAATGCAAAACTGAAGAAACAAGGAGGATATGCTCAGCAGGTGTTTTCCAAGTTTTTCAAATGGTGGAACCTGTCTGTTAAAAAAAAAAAATTCACAGAGTGCCTGATCAAGACCTGAAAATGAAAGGAAAAGGAGATTCAGACTTTTTCATAACATGGGAACTATTCTATAAATGGTTAAATGACAGATATTGAGGTTAGAGGAAGGGAACTAGGTGAAATATGGTTTATAGGAGAAAGAAAAAAACAGATCAGTAAATATTTCTGACGGTTATATAATCGATACTATATATGGAAGATAATATAATATATGTTATAATATGATTGATATTTGTATGTATATATGTGCCATATGTATATGTATGTGTATATATATATATATATATATATATATATATATATATATATATATATATATATATATAATGATGATGTTTGTATGTTAACACCTTGGACACCTAGAGAGCATGCTGCTCAACACAGAAAGGAAATGTATGATATAAAACAATAAAAAGACTGTTCAGATCCAAAAAAAAAGAACAAGTAAAGTTCTAGAGATAGAATATTTGAATGATTTTTTTCTCCCTTTAGTCCCTGCAGGGCTTGGAGAGCCCCCAATAACCTCAGCAGCAAGGGAAAGCTCTTAATAGGCTTAATTGAACTTCTGGGCATTCAGCCAAGAGCATTTCACACCTCGTAAAAGTGTTGCAAGCTAGATAAACAATCCATTCAGTGCTCGCCCAGGGAGAGCCATTGAGAAAATCAGATAACATAGCCACTAGCCTCCAAGGGGATTAATTCCCAAATAATAAGAATCACGTCACTCACCAGAAACTTCACTAAGACTCCAAGATTCCTCTCACAGTCGCTGCTATTGAGCCTGGTTTCACCCAGTCTTTTATTTAAGTATTACATGCACGAAATAATAAACAACTTTTTGGTATATTATCTTTTTTAGGTAATTAGGGCAAAGAAGTGATGTCGAGTTGGCCACACCCACCCAGTCACATGACCACTAGCCACACCCACCCAGCCAGTCATTAGGGTAGAGAACCCCTGGCTAAAAAAAATTGAAACCCACCCCTGCTTTAGTCTTTTATGGAATCCCATCAAGAGCATCAAAGAACACATTGAAAAACTCTGTTCTAGAGCATCTTGTGAGGCCACAGCTGAAGAACTCCAACATGAGATGGTTGACCCCCTACAGAGATATATAACTAGTCTCTCAAATCAGAGTCAGAGCTGAAGGACTGGAGAATTGTTGACATGACCCTGCTTTTTGTAAAAGGGAACCAGGAGGGGTCTGGAAAATCAACCTTCTAGTTTTTTGAATGAGTGTAATGCAGCGTTTCTCAACCTCAATGGCTTTAAGGTACGTGACCTCCAACTCCCAGAGTTCTCAAGCCAGCTTGAGTTGGAGTTCACACATTTTAAAATCACAGAGGTTGAGAAACACTGGCTATAAAGATGTAGGAATAGAACTGGTCCTGTTGATGTTGATTACTTTCAGAAAGTCTTTGACAAATAGCTACATTCATGACTCAGATCTCTAACTTGGATATAGATGCTAGAATAGAATAGAATAGAATAGAATAGAATAGAACTGGAAGGGTCCTTGGAGGTCTTCTAGTCCACCCCCCTGCTCAATCAAGAGACCCTATACAATTTCACACAAGTGACTGTCCAGCCTCTTCTTAAAAACCTCCAGGGATGGAAAACCCACAACTTCTGGAGGCAAATTGATCCAGTGGTTAATTGTGCTCACTTAGGAAGTTTCTCCTTAACTCCAGGTTGTTTGTCTCTTTGATCAGCTTCCATCCATTATTTCTCCTCCTGCCCTCTGGTGCTTTGTCTGTAAATAATCAGAAAAAGAAAATCTTGGGGTCATGTTGAATCGCTGAGATGTCAGATATTGAGAGAGAGAACCTGTGGCGGATATGTTAGGGTGGATTCTTGCTCTGAAGATGAGCTTGGCCTGAAAGGTTTTAACAATCCAATTCATGGCCAGAACCCCACACAGCAGGCCTGCAGCCCCAGTTCTCAACTCCCAGAGCAGAGTTTGCTGAAACTGAAACGGGAGTGAAACTAAGAAAGGCAAATATGTAGGCAGTGTTGGGATGAGTCCCTTGTGAGCTGGAGCTGGTGGTGTCAGGAGAAGAAGAAGGAGAAGGAGAAGGAGAAGGAGGAGGAGGAGAAGGAGAAGGAGAAGGAGAAGGAGAAGAAGAAGGAGGAAGGAGAAGGAGAAGGAGGAAGGAGGAGGAGAGGAGGGAGAGGGGAGAGGAAGAGGAAGAGGAGGAGGAGAAGGAGGAAGGAGAAGGAGAAGGAGAAGAGGAGGGAGGAGGAGGAGGAAGAAGGAGGAGGAGGAGGAGAGAGGAGGAGAAGAAGAAGAAGAAGAAGAAGAAGAAGAAGAAGAAGAAGAAGAAGAAGAAGAGAAGAAGAAGAAGAAGAAGAAGAAGAAGAAGAAGAAGAAGAAGAAGAAGAAGAAGAAGAAGAAGAAGAAGAAGAAGAAGAAGAAGAAGAAGAAGAAGAAGAAGAAGAAGAAGAAGAAGAAGAAGAAGAAGAAGAAGAAAGACAAAGTGTCTCCAGGAAGAGAAACTTCTACTCTGCCTTCAGGCAATCCTGGGATATTTCCATATTGTTGCTTTTGATTCACAGGTTGAGAATTACCCACCAGGCATCCCAGCCAGCAGACACTTGTTCTGTTTCGCTCCAGGCCAATTTGGGGTGTGTTTTGTACTTAATCCACATTTTATGTGACGCCTTCCTTTAGCCCGGTAAGGTGATCAGAACTTCTTTTAGTTCTGCCTGGGTGAACAAAATTCTTGGCCTCCTGGGGCAGCTTGTTCTGATCTCAAGTGCTTCTTCCTCCACCAATTTCCCCCATTCTCCTTGCTGACCTGAAAATATTGGATATTTCAGATGAAGAGCAAAATGGTGCCTTGATCCTTTCACAGGGTGATGTCTCCAGAAGTTCCTTTTGCTTTTAGACCTTCTGAAAAGAGCCACAAGCTAGTTGGGCAAAATGCAGGGAAAGTAAGTCAAATCCTGAGCCAAGCAGGAAGACTCAAACCTTTGCCGTGCTTAAATTGGGATGATATTCAACCAGTTAAATCCAGTTAATATATTATGACGCCACAACTACCCTGTTTCTCCAACAATACGGCCTCCCCCAATAGGAAGTGCCAGCATGTTTTATAGGCATGAAATGAAATTAAGCCCCTCCCCCCAAATTAAAACATGCGAAATGGGGGGAATGTTGGGGGGGGGCTTGCCGTTAGGAAGTACTTTTGTTGCACACCCGGATATGGTGCTGCCTGCGTTGACCCCGATACGAAGTGCCCCACCAACGCCAAGGTCAACATCCAAGCCATCGGTGCCCGCCCGAAGACGCAAGGGGGGGGAATTAAGTCACCCTGAAAAGACGGCCTAGCCATTTTTTCGGGGCTCAAAAAAAAAAAGACCCGGCCTTATTATATGAGAAACACAGTAGATGTATAGAAGGCTCTAATCCCTAAATTTCGGTTAATAAAACAGGACTGTTGTACTGAAATCACAACTGCTCTAATGAAAGAATTTTTTGCAGATTGTGGCTTACCCATTGCCCTGCTTCAAGAAGACCGCACACAAACCGTCTGGGTTTCTCACAACATATCGAACCCATTTTAACCCAGCCTAGCCTATTGTGTGAAAGAAGTCAAGGTAAACATTGCATGAACATTTAAATAATGGTGGCACCTTTTGGACTTTCCAATGGTACCTTCCAGTTCAAGGTGCAAAGGACACCAAGATGGTGTTAGATACAGATACAGATTAACTGAGTTGGAAGGGGCCCCTTGTAGGTCATTTAGTCCAATCCCCCACCCAAGCAGACCCGATACAGTTTTTGACAGATGGTAGTCCAATCTCTTATTGAAAGCTTCCAGTGATGAAGCTCTCACAACTTTTGAAGGCAACTTCTGTTCCTTGGGTTGATTGCTCTAACTGTCAGAAAATTCCTTCTTATTTCGAGGTTGAATCTCCCCTTGATCAGTTTCCATCCATTGTTCCTTGTCTGGCCTTTGGGTGCCTTGGAAAACAAGTTGACCCCCTCCTCCTCTCTGTGGCAGCCCCTCAAATATTGGAAGATGTTATCCTGTCTCCTCTGGTCCTTCTCTTCACTAGACTAGCCAGGCCCAGTTCCTGCAACCGTTCATCATATGTTTTAGCCTCCAGTCCCCTAATCATCCTGGTTTTTCTTCTCTGCAATTTCTCTAGAGTCTCAACATCCTTTTTATAGCATGGTGACCAAAACTGGATGCGGTCCTCTAGGTATAGTCTTACTAAGGCTTTAAAGATTGGTGTTAGTACCTCCCTTGATCTTGATTGTATCCCTCTGTTAATGCAACTTAGGATTGTTGGCTGAACATTTTTGCACTCAGGCTTTTAGACTATGGACTATGGAAAATGTTGGGCAGGCTTCCTTAGCAAGTTGTGTTCCAAAGACCTTCAAGGAATTTCAGGTCAGGAACAGCTGATGTGGAAGATCTTGGTGTTTAGGATCTGTAACAATGGAACAGAAGTTGCCTTTGGAAGTTGTAGGAGCTTCAACCTTGGAGGCTTTCAAGAAGAGACTGGAGTGCCATCTGTCAGAAATGGTGCAAGGTCTCCTGCTTATGTGGGGGGTTGGATTAGATGACCTACAAGGTCCCTTCCAACTCTGTTAATCTGTTATTTGATAGAATTTGAGATCTGTCGTGCAAAGGCAAGTGTTTTCAAGTAGTATTATGGAAGCCTCTAAAGTTGGTTGGGGTTTTCCAGTGGTTCAATTGTACATGGAAGGCAAGACTTCTCAAACTCATGTTAGGCTGCAGGAATCCATTTTATAGCATGTATTTGGTTCTTGCTTCCCATGGTTTAGCAAACTAGAATTTAGCAAACCAGATCAGCTCAAAAAGCAACAACAAAAAGCATTGGGAATCCTATAGTGCTTACAAAGTTGAACATCATGGAGTTTCTGACAACAGAGATTAATTTTCTCTGAATTGAAAGTCGCACTGATTTAACATACGATATTACCTTTCTCATTCCAAGGAAGATATAACACGTTTCTTATTCTGCA
Source organism: Pseudonaja textilis (assembly GCF_049901715.1). NCBI lineage: Eukaryota > Metazoa > Chordata > Lepidosauria > Squamata > Elapidae > Pseudonaja > Pseudonaja textilis. Next base: position 2,650,507 of record NC_142000.1, read on the forward strand.
GAGGACCTGAGTACTGCTTTTCCCTCCGTTGCTCTTTCCTAAAATTGTGTCCACCAAACCACAGTTCTTAAGCAATTCAACTTTGCCAAAATAACTACTCTATACAAAAATAAATTGCACATAATGAAATTGTTCTTGACTCAATGTCCTCTTCTTCTTCCAGACTGCCGTTGTCTACTGTTTTAGACAGTTGAAATGGCAATGAAAAGGTCAGGTTCTACGTCATGTTTCCATTGCTGATGAGACTTTGAGCCAGACTGGAACATCGTTTTACACTATACCAGTGTGCAAAGTTAGCACTCACCCCTCTCCTAGAAGAGTGAAATATTTTAGGAAATATTTAAAAAGGCAAATATTATATTTCTTTAAAGCAGAAACCTGCTCTTGGAAAGCAGTCCCCACCTTTCTTAATCGACTCAGCAGGACAGGGCCAGACTATCTACAAGACAAAAGACCTTCAGCTCCAGGGTGATGGGATTAAGACATGACCCCTCAGGACATAGTAGGATTAGCCCTCTACCACCTAGTAGCAGAATTCTGGCACATGGCACAACAAGCCCCTTCATTGCATCACCTGACAAGCTTCAACCAAACCTGGGACTCAGACAACTTACAAAGTGAGCAGTGACCCCTATAACAACCAATAGAATACATATTCTTTCCACAGGAACAGGAAGCTCAAGTTCAAGGCCCAAGAGAAGGTATAAATCAGTGTTGTTAACCCTTTTGAAAGAATTGGCCCCTTGAGCCATTGAGGAAGTTATCATCGCTTCCCTCCTCCAATATAACCTCTCAATCACAACACAGGGAAATAATTTTCCAATTTATGCAAACATGTTTTTTGTTTTCTTTAAAATTGTCATCAGGACATATCCATGCAAATAATTTATTTCCAGTCTTTTTCCCATATCTCAACTGATGCCACCCATCACTTTACTCCCAAACTTCGTGATACTTGTATTTCATTATTATCTTATTTATTCAAGACACTTAAATGCAGTGACCACTGAAAACAAAATTCAATCGCAAGAAAATGAAATGCCCAAAAAAACCCAGTAACATTTAATGATTTAATTACAAGTGAATTTTAAGACACAAAAAGAAATATAAAAAGGGCATAAGAACAAACTGCAATGCAGGATCTAAGAATGTCAAGATGAAAACTCTGAAACTAAATTAAGATTCAAGGAAAATATATATTCATGCACGCTGTAAAAAGGGTTAAAAAGACACAAAGAAAATTTTTACAGAAGGAAAGCAACAAAAATCAGAGCGACAAATTTAATGGGTAGAATGATAGAGGCTGCTGCGCAACGCGCGTGAAGATGAACGATGCGTATTCACATATGTACGGCGTTCTGTACTGAAGCTAGCTGGAGGAACATTTTAAAACACAGTTCAATCCACTAACAGTGAGCGATCTGATGTTTTTGTACGACAGATATACATTGGTTCACTGTACAAAAAAAGTCTCAAAAGTGTCCCCCAAACTTCTCGCTCCATCGCCCCCATATCGCCCCCCTTCCATTCCTTCGCCCTTGCGTCGCCCCTTTTCGTTCCATCACCCACCTGAAAAATGAAATCGCTCCCCGGGAGGGCCAATATCACCCAGGTTAAGAACCACTGGTATAAATAATCCTCACTCTCTACTCCATGTGGTCAGCTGCCCAGGACCTCAAATCCATGTGGTCCTGTCCATCAGTAAACCCTCTTTCCAATCAGCCTCCATGTTTCCAGTGTTTTTCTCCCCACTTGGAATTGAACCAGGTCGATGTTTCTCCCAACCCCAGTTTTTCTATGCTTCCTTGCTGAGTGGCAGCAGACCCAAAATACAATCTTTTAGGTTGCTGAAGGATCCCCCATCCTCAAATTTCTAATAAACAGCCAGCCTACTGGATCCACTTGCAGGTGACAACTGACAGATGACCAAGAATGATGGGAGAAGGAGAACAGGTGGACTCATTGTGGTCTTCCTCTTCAGAAAGACTATGAAGGCCAAGGGTTAGGGGAAAATACTATCTTCCAATATTATGCTTCTCCTCTGGGTTTAAACTTACTATTTTCATTTTTAAAAAAGATAAAGAAAGGGAAAGGGGAAAGATGGAAGGGAGATAAAATATGAAATAATATCTAAAGTATGACAATGCTGTCATAACAGAAATGAATTGTGGCCAAGGAATATGCAAAGGCCTGCCTGAAATCAGCCTTAGCTAGTTCTAACCATTGTTATTCTGGCACAGGGAGAGGGATCGGAAAAATCTCAGCACACCACGATAGTTCCCAGGGGCTTGATGAGAGAAGCCGTGATGTGGAAACTAGTATAACTAGTTCCCGGATGGTGGGTTGTCCAGAAATCTCAGGAATCTCCTCCAACCTTTATAACAGTCCCAAAATTACCATGGAGATTAATAGCAGAGTGTAGCTATTATCATCATATTTTCTTAGGTTTCTCCCCCCGCCCCCCGGCTTTATTGAACAGGTCTTCTAGTCCAGCACCTGCTCAAGCAGTAGACCCTATAGCATTACAGGCTGTCCAATCTCTTCTTAAAAACCTCCAGTGATGGAGCACCCACAACTTCTGAAAGCAGTTCCACTAGTCCCACAATTTCTGGAGTCCCACAACTTCTGGAGTCCCACAATTTCTGGAGTCCCACAACTTCTGGAGTCCCACAATTTCTGGAGTCCCACAACTTCTGGAGTCCCACAATTTCTGGAGTCCCACAACTTATAGAGGTAAGCTGTGCCACTAATTAATTGCTCTCACTGTCAGGACATTTCTCCATAGTTCTAAGTTGCTTCTCTCCTTCATTAGTTTCCATCCATTGTTTCTTGTCTTCTGGTGCTTTGAAAAATAGTTGAACCTTCCAGGAAGAAGCTGAATGACTACAGACTAGTAACACTGACATCTGTAGTTTTGAAGACCTTTGAAAAAGGAGTAGAGTATAGAATAGAATAGAATAGAATAGAGTAGAATAGAGTAGAGTAGAGTAGAGTAGAGTAGAATAGAATAGACCTTGGAGGTCTTTTAGTCCAGCCCCTGCTCAAGCAGGAGAACCTATACCCCATCTGAAATGTAGCTATGGAGTCATTATATATTAACAGATGTGTTAAGGCTTTGAAAAGATCTATTTGTTGCTTTGTTTGAAAGAATTCTAAACTTCCACAAAGTTTTATTTTTTTTAAAAAAAACCCAAAAGTCCTGGGTACATCATCACATCTACTGTCATCGTGTGATCAATATGTGGAGACAAAATAAGTCATTTTCTGGCCACAAAAATATGCCATGCCCCTCCCAGGTGGTCAGTGCTGAATAATGCATGTTCACTGGAAGGCTCACCAGGGCAGAGCAAGTGAAAAAGAGAGGTCAGGAGAGGTTGCACATTGCAAACATTGCCAAGGAAATCAAAACTGGAGGAGAAAGGATGTCAGAAACAAGTCTATTGCGGAGAATTCAATTGTTGCAAGGGCACCCTTAGTCCTTAATATTTGAGGGGCTGCCACAAAGGAGAGGGGTGTGCATCAAATTATTCTCCAAAGCACCAAAGAAGGCAGGACAAGAAGCAACGGGTGGAGATTGGTTAAAGAGAGAAACAACCTGGAATTAAGAAGAAACTTCCTAACAGTGAGGACAATTCACCATTGGAATAGCCTTCAGAAATCACGAGCGCTCCATTGCTGGGGGGTTTTAAGAAGAGATTGAACAGTCACTTGTCTGAGATGGCCGAGGGTCTCCGTCTCCCGCTTGAGCAGCAGGCTGGACTAGAAAGCCTCCAAGGTTCCTTCCAGCTCTAGTTTAGTTAGTTTAGTTTACTTTATTGTCATTTCACCTCATACAACGAAATCAAACACCATCTTCAGTGCACAACATGACCATGAAAATAAACACAAACACACATCCTTCACACTCCACACATGTTATTGTCTACTGTATCAAAAAGAATTTTTGACTCTACACTTTTTATTCTGTCTAGTCTGTGAATAGGTTAATTCAGTGGCTATTTTAAGTGTCAAGAGTGTGATGCAGAACACAGCCAAGGAATAATGGATGGAAACTGAACAAGGAGAGATTCAACCTGGAAATAAGGAGGAATTTTCTGACATTGAGAACAATCAACCCATGGAGCAGAAGTTGCCTTCGGATGTTGTGGGAGCTTCATCACTTGAGACTTTCAAGAAGAGACTGGACTGCCATCTGTCAGAAATGATGTAGGGTCTCCTGCTTGGGCGGGGGTTGGACTAGATGACCTACAAGGTCCCTTTCAACTCTGTTATTCAGTTAATAGAAAGTCCAATAAGGAGTTTCAATGCAAAAATTGGGGTAAGACAATAAATGAAACCACCATCCGAATATCTAGCCTTCTTTTCTTACTGAATTTCAAAGGTGATGTCTCTTTAAGCAGTTTGAATCCCTTCCTCCTATTTTTTTTTTCTTCATGATAAGCAACCACCAATTCCTGTCTCATCCTTGGTTTCTTGATGACTCAGAGAGCCAAGTTCCAATCAGCTGCCAAGTTTGCAAGGTTACCTGGTGTGAGCTGATCAGTTGAACCACCCATAACTACCCTTAATGAACCCAGGAGGTTTATCTCCAAACAGATCTGCCTTTGTTTGGGATTCAAATACCACCCCCAACCAGTGACTCCCTCTTGATCATGCAACTACTTACCAAGGTGTTATTATTATAGTTGTTATAGAAATGGTTAGTATGTATTACTACGTAAAAGTAAAAGTTGAGGTTGTCATGTTATTGCCTACTGTATCAAAAAGACCAATGACTTCTTCATTGAGAAGGCCTGGAAAATGTTTTTGAAATTCCTCTCTCCAAGTAGCCACTCAAAAACCAAGATCTGGGTTTAGCCAGAAAAAAAGCATTAGGTTCATAGGGATGAGGTTGAAGGCCAGGGAGATGTGGTCCAATGAGAAGGATCTGAGTGGACAAAGATAATTTCCATTAAGATGTCCCCATACACTTATTATATTCCTATTCAATTCTGTTCTTTTCTGCCCTAGGTTTTTCCTGTGCACCATGATAATAGGTGGAAGTTTTAGATGGTGTTCTTTCGTTCTCGTGTTCTGGGCACTTAATAAGCTATGTGAAAGAATTGGCAGAATCTAATGATGGATGGACTCCATGAAGAGGGTTCAAAGGCTTAGGAAGAGATGGAATGGAGGCAGGCCTACTCAACAGTAATTCAAGGGGTGTCTTCTCCCTTCGGTCTATCTAGCTCAGGGGTGTGATGACCCAGGGTGGGATACAAAATAAACACAGTCACAAAAAACAGGTGAAGCCCCTTTTATTCCTTCACTTTGCTTGGAAACTTCAAATATCCTTGACTGGAGACAAAAAAACTCCCACACAAGCAGTTACAAGAAGGAGGAAATGCCATTTAAATTATAAAGAGTAAAAAACAACACAAACCAGGCAAGATAAGGGCAGGAAGACATCCACAGATATCAGAACACACGCTAAACTCAGAGAGGAACCATAAACTGAATTTCCACACTTTGTTTCCAGCGTTGCCTGTACACATGTCCATCCTCTCATCCAGTTGTCACAGTTGCAGCCCATGAAGAGGATCAAGGCCCTCTCCTCCCGAGTAGACCACATCTCTCCCTTATCCTCTCCTCCCTGTATGCCCTAGGATGGAGAGGGGATGGGCCTGGGTCCTCCTCTGACTGCCCGGCTGGCCTCTGCCCTTCCCCAGCCTCCTCCGCAACCTCCAAAGCCACCCTTCCACTCCCTGTTGGCTGTTTCTCCTCTCCCTCAGTCAGTCTCCACCAGGGGCATGTCAAGGGGTCCTCAAACTTGGCAACTTTAAGTTGCCAAGTTTGGAGACCTCTGGACCTAGGTAACACAACCTTCCCAGTCATAGAACCATAGAATTGCAAGTTCATCCAGTCCAATCTCCTGCACACTTCAGGAGTCATCACAATACACCAGCTGACAGATGACCAACAGATGACAATCCAGCCTCTGTCTGAAAACTTCCACTGATGGGAAAGAAGTCAATCCATGCAACAAACCCATTCCATTGACCGATGGCTGCATCCAGTTTTGTTCACCACATTATAAAAAAGATGTTGAGACTCTAGAAAAAGTACAGAGAAGAGCAACCAGGATGATTAGGGGACTGGAGACTAAAACATACAACAAACGGTTGCAGGAACTGGGCTTGGCTAGTATAGTAAAGAGAAGGATCAGGGGAGACATAATAGTGGTCTTCCAATATTTGAGGGGCTGCCACAGGGAGGAGGAAGGGGTCAAGCTATTTTCTAAAGCACCTATAGGCCAGACAAGGTATAATGGATGGAAACTGAACAAGGAGATATTTAACCTGGAAATGAGGAGAAACTTTCTGACAGTGAGAACAATCAACCAATGGAACAGAAGTTACCCTCAGAAGTTGTGGGAGTGCCATCACTTGAGACTTTCAAGAGAGATTGGACTGCCATTTGTCAGAAATGGTATAGGGTCGGGGCAGGGGGTTGGACTAGATGATCTACAAGGTCCCTTCCAACTCTAATAACCAATCTGTTAACTGTTATCTGTTATCTGTATTAATGTTCAATATGCAATGAGGGTTCCAGACAGATGAGCTATATTCAAGAATTGGTCTAGCAAATGTTTTGTATGCTCTAGTTAGTAGTACAATATTAACAGAGAAAAAGTTACACAGGATTAGGTTAACAACTCTTAATGCTTTTTTGGCAATGTTGTTACAGTGGGCTCTGGCACTTTGGTCGTTAGAGATGAGTACTCTAAGGTCCTTGGCAGAGTGAGGGTCATCTACACGATCATCTCCCTCCAGCTTGATGGATGGCCTGGTCAAGTGACAGAGTAGGAAGGTTGTCTCATTGGGAACCAGGTTTCACTAGCCTTTGCCAGCTACACCAGACATCCTCCTACTTCGGAAGCTCCTTGGGGTTTCTCTGCTTGGAGTAGACAAGAAAGCAACCCTAGTGCTAGCCCCACTTAAGCATGGCTGGCCTGCAAGAAGGTTGCACCTCCAAATAGCAAAATTCCCATGATAACAATTATTATCTTTTCCCTCCTTGATCTAAATGATACATTCACAAATATCAGGATTGATCCTAGTCAGGGTGTGTCCTTGATCTTTGCCAATATATACTTCCTGAAAGTCTTCTCCCTTTTCTCCTACCTAACTGAACAGAGGGGAGTTTCACTCACTCAGGGATTTGGCAGGCTGCCTCCTTGAATTATGCTCAGAAGCTCTTGAGAAACCGAGTCAATCAAGACATTCTCTCCAGAGTCAACAACCTGTATGAATCATAGCAAGGGGAGACAGGAATTTCACTCGAGCCAATGCCATGAGAACTGTCGTCAAAGCTGGTAGTCTGCTTTTCTTATTAATTCATGCAAAGTTATTACAAATGGTTGCAAAACCTCCTAATTATTCCCCGGGTAGCATTGGACCTGAAATCAAAAGCTGCCCAAACAGAATTCCTCCATTCGTCGAAACTGCAGAAGCTCAGTTCCCCTGCATAATCATCCTTCAATTAGTTTCTCTTTGGAAACTGTTGATAGGTTCGGGAGCATAACTTTAAAGCCATGTTGAAATTCCAAAGTAATAAGGGGGTATTAAATACACCAGATTTTTGCTTCGGACTGATGATACACCTGTAACGATGGTATCTGCAAAGTTATGGTTTGCATTTAAAAGACTAACAGAGTTGGGCCAAATGCTGCTTTGGGCACTCTGTAAGAGGTATGTTTATAATGGTGTAAAATTATACTCCAAATTTTTCACCATCCCTACACAACACTTTGTTTTAGCTCATTTATGTTTCAGTAATGAGCACAGGTTCATCAAAATAGACAACCTACCAGGACAAAGTGCTAAGAACTCAATAGTCACCACAAAAACACTGCCAATAGAATATTATGTATGAATGGCTTAACTATGATGATACTGCCTTCTTCTGCTATATCTATCTGTAAATTAGGCACACTTCGGCTGCCCACCAATGGTCTTACCACTGACTGTAATATACTATTACCGTGATGGCAAACCTATGGCACAGGTGCCACAGGTGGCATGAAGGGCCATTTGTGCTGGCATACAAGCTGTAGGCAAATTTACCTCACTGCGCATACGCACGCCTCACAGCTGATTTTCGGCCAATTTGAGGCCTTTGTCGGCCTTCCAGAGGCTTGAGGAAGGCTTCTGCAGGCTTTGCAGGCCAAAACCTGTTTCATCACCTCCTGTTTTTCCAGAAATACCGGAAGTGATAAAACGGGCCTAGTTTTCAGTCTGCAAAGCCTGCAGAAGCCTTCCTCAAGCCCCTGAGAGGCTGAAAAAGGCCTCAAACTGGCTGAAAATCAGCTGTGAGGCACAGTGCAGGTAAGGGGGTATGGGGGTGGGTGGGTGGGGATTGCCTTCTGGGTGCTGGCATGCTCCACTGTACTATTACATCTTGTTCTACTTTTATTTTATTTTTTAATTCTGTGACTGTAGTGTACTCATGTACATACTTCTAATGCCGCATTCCTATTGGGTAGTTAACATAGCTTAATGACTGGTTAATAATGACAGTTTCGGATTGGCCGCCTAAGCGGCGGGAAGTTTAAATAAATGCCATTGGTTGCGAGCCGTGACCAGCCGCTATAAAAAGGGCTGCCGTGGCTCGACTTCAGTTGAACTTACGGAATGCTAATAAAGAGCTGAATTCAACTCCGGTCTTCAAGTCTGTTTTGTCTGGCAATAGAACAGTGACCATAATAAAAGGTTGAATTAAAATGAAATACTGCCCTCAATTTGTCACAAGCAGCCAAAATATGTACTGCATGAATGTCTAAGTTATGTGAACCTTGGGTCTTAGGAAGACTTCTGCTTATTGTGTTCTAACCTCACATCTCTCTGATAGCTTCGTTTTGCTTTGTAAAAGGAAATGCTTCCACATGAGAGTTCTCAATGCGCACACAGATCAAATAGGAACAGTTGGGATTTCTTGCAAGGCATTTTTTCCAGCAGGCCAAATATTGAGCTAAACCAAAGCTAGTTCATGTCTGCAATTTTTCTAAGTCTAGATTCTTAAAATCTGCAGCAGGGCCCTTCCAAAAGATACCGCTGATTTATTAAGCAGTTTCCAGCCCAAAATGTCTCCCCATGGGAAATGTACCAGGGTGCCGCTCTCTTTGCTTGTAGAAAAGTTGCTTAAATCTTACTTCAGTTCATGATTGCATAAAACCCCAGAAGTACATATATGTGTCAAATAAACATCAGCATTAACTAACTTCTAATTGTATGATACTAGTGACCCTTCAAGATTAATGTCTGCTAATTGCAACATGCAAAAGCAAACAAAAAGAAGGAAAGAAGGAGACCTGGAGAACTTGCCAGGTTGATTGCATCCTATCGGGAGGATAAAAGTACATGAAGTGAGTCAAATCAACCTGCCTATTTGTTAGGGAAGAGGAAATCAAGCCTAAAGAAAACAGGGCTCGAGCATTTCTCCAAAGCACTTGACAACAGGATCAGAAATAATGGGTGGAAGATTATTAACGTGAAATCCAACCTAGAATTAAGGGGAAACTTCCAGACAGTAACGACTTGCCTCCAGAAATTTTAGGTATGGAATTTTCAGTGGTGGGATTCAAAGATTTTTACCACCAGTTCAGTGGGTGTGGCTTGGCGGGTGCACTTTGTGTGTGCGCGCACACTTTGCATGCATGCGCATGCCAAATGTGCATTTTGCGCAGGCACAGAGGCATTCCAACTTACCTCCTGCAAGCCTGCATCCTCCCAGTTGCTTCAGCAGCTGCCTCTCGGCACTCTGCTGTGCCGCGCAAAGCAGCTGCACTTCAAAAGCAGAGGATAAAGGAGAGTAAGAGAGCCCTTGCAGGCCCAACAACAGGTTCGGTCTCTGCTGCTCAGCACCGCTACCTGCTTGGCCGAACCGTTCCAAACCTGTAGAATACCACCACTGAGAGGTTTTGGAGGTTTTTAAGAAGAGAATGGACAGCTATTTGGCTGAAATGGTATAAGAGCAGGGCTGTCAAACGTCCAGCCCACGGGCCGATGCATCATGCGCTGGCCATGCCCAGGCCCAGTTTAGCAACGGGGGGAAAAAAACGTCCCACTACGTCACATGACACCGCCGTGACGATGTGAGTTTTATACCCCTGGGGTAAAGTATCCTGCTTGAGCAAGGGGTTGGACTAGAAGACCTCCAAGGCCCCTTCCAAGTGTTATTCTATTATTCTGTTTATCTATATGGTCATTAAGAATCAACATTGACCTGATGGTACATAATCTACTGTATATATATATATATATAAAAGTGAAATACCCCACACACATCATCACAAAATCTCCAGGACCGTAAAGCCTACAAACTTGAAATTTGGCACGTATGTTCCTCTTGGCTTCTAGGGGCTCACTAAAAAAGGATTTTTCAAAATGACCATCAGAGCATTTAAAGTATTTCCTATATTATTATTATTATTAACATGCTCTGATGCTAAGGAGTTCTACTCCCCCTCCCCACCTGGAAAGAAATCTGTTCCAAATGCGAAACACAAGCAGAGGAGAGGAGTTTCAGTTTCAGAGCACCAGGCAGCTTTTGTACAGAACAGTTGAGCTAAGCCACGCCCCAGCTCCTTGCTGTCTCCTTCTTGCTCACACAGCAAATACCGCTTCAGTTTCCAAACAGCCCTCAACTCTCTCACACACTGACAAGACGCTAGCCAGATGAATACCGATGGATGCTGGTAGGCAGAGGCAGAATTTTGTTTTCTTTATTTTCCTCCCCCAAAATGAGCCCGACCACATAGTTTTTGTAGAAAGGCATGGGTATCGAGCTAGTCAATAAATAAAATCAAGTTTCAGTCTATTAAAACATGGGCTGTTTTTTCAATGGCTCTGGAACCAATTCATTTGTCAGAGATGTGGGTCGGTATGCTAGTAATCAGAGTTGAATCAGCTGATCTGGCTGGCTTGGAGGGGGGGTGACCCTTTCCTTTCTGCTGGCTGAGGAATTCTGGGAGTTGAAGTCCAAAAGTCTTAAAGCGGCCAAATTTGAGGACCCCTGCTCTAAGCTGTGCCTTGAAGAACAATTAAAATGTATCTCTTCAGCTACAGAAAATAATTATTTTTTTATTCTAAATTTTATATTAATTTGCTTGTTTTTGCATTGTGTATACTTATTTATGATCTAGTTTTCTGTGACCCATAAAAGAAATGCACAGGCAGCAGATCTTTTATTGTGCTATGGATGAATAAATAGTCTTAATGGGTTGAAGCTGAGCCTGAGTTACACACCCACCAGTGCCTGACATACTTCTGCACAGAGTGACAAATATTTATCTTGGCCCAGCCCTCTAAACTTGATGTGTCTTGTACCCTAAGTGAAGCTTTGGACTGGGATTGTTGCTGGAGGTTTTGTAAAGGTCATTCTCATGCTGATCAGTCGGAGCATTGGAACCTCCGTCAGTTCTGGTGGGGCTCGTCTTATTCATTCACCTGCACATTGACACTTTGGATTCACAGGTACATGCCCTGAAGAGTATGGGCTGGAGCAGAGGTGGGTATTCAGCAGGTTCTGACCAGTTCTGGAGAACCGGTAGCAGAAATTTGGAGTAGTTCGGAGAACCGGAAAATGCCACCTCTGACTGGCCCTGACCCCATCCATTCTCTGCCTTCCAAGTGCCAACTTGGTCTCCTTTGGTTGCCCTGCACAGGAAAACGGAGCTGGAAAGCAGGTTAGTGGGGTGGGAGGGATTAGGATTTTGCAGTAACCTTCCCCTGTAGTGAACTGGGAATGGAGATTTTACAGTATCCTTCCCCTGGCACGCCCACCAAGCCATGCCCACCAAGCAACACCCACAGAACCAGTAATAAAATTTTTTGAATCCCACCATGGTCTGGAAGCATCACAAACTCACCTTGAAGAAGATGCTTTGTTGGAGACTGTGAACATCTACATCGGAGAGTCCCAAATCTTATAATAACAGCAATAATAAGATTTGGGATTCTTCAAAGCATATACCCCAGGCTCAATAATATAATATAGAAAATTTATCAATTGTAGAGCTATTTATTGGTATGGCCCAATTCTTTGGATGTGATTTGTGCCCCAGTTGAGCTGATGTGACCGGAAGCTGGAAATGTATAATTATGTTCTGAAACTTCTGGGAGGGCCGTTTTTTGCTTTTCCAGGGCTCCAGAGGCTTTCCTCAAATCTCTAGGAGGGTGAAAATGGCCTCCCTGGACCCCGGAGGCCCTCTGGAAGCTGGAAACAGGGCCGTTTCCGGACTTCTGAAAGCCAATTTTTCCCCCTCTCAGAGCCTCTGCACTTACCTGCATCCAAAATGGACCATATGGAGACTCCTCAGAGGGGAGGGCAAAGGTGGGCAGGCCCAACCGGTTGGTTCAACAACCAGCTCGGTGAAACATATGTAAATTTAACATCCAGTTCGCCCGAACTGGTCTGAAGCGGCTGAATACCACACCTCTGTGTGTATGTGTGTGTGTGTGTGTGTGTATACATATACATACACATACACATACACACACACATATATATATGTTTTATTGATACATTTTTCTTTGATAAACATAAAAAACCCATCTGAACAGTGTGTTGTACAATTAGTTTTGAAAAACAAAAAGAGGATACGCATAATAATCATAATATACATATCATTAATAATACACATATAGTACTAATAAGATTAGCTTATCCATACTGGAAAACTTTCATTATATAATTAATCATTTTCTTAATCTTTTTAGTTTCTAACCTCTGGTTCTGTTAGTTAGCCATTGGTAAAACAAGTCCCATGTTAAAAAGTCTTCTGCTTCTTCCTTCTCCTTTATTTTAATGTTAATCTGTCCATCTCTGCACATTCTAATTTTTTTAAAACAGCACTTTCATCTGAAGGGATCTCTTCATTTTTCCACTGTTTTGCAAACACAATTCTAGCTGCTATCAACACATGTAAGATTAGATATATATTCCCTTTATCATACTGTTCTGGTAAAATACTCAACAAAAATAGTTCTGCTTTCAAATCAATATGTTGCTTTATCGTTTTTTCTAACTGTTTATGTATTTTAGTCCAATATTTTCCAATCCTGATTGTCACTTGACCTGCATTAGATCATGGCACCAGGGTACATGTTTGTAAGAAGCTTATGACCAAGAGCAAATTGTCCCAGAAACACCAATACTTGGGAAGATACTGGAAAAGATGATCAAAAAACAGATCTGCAAGCATCTAGAAACAAATAAAATTATAACTAAAAGCCAGCATAGGTTTATTCAAAACAGATCATGCCAAACCTAATAGCAGTATTCCAGCATTTGAGAGGCTGCCACAAAAAAGAGGGAGCACCAGAAGGCAAGACAAGAAGCAATGGATGGAAACTAACCAAGGAGAGAAGCAACCCGGAATTAAGGAGAAACAATTAACCAGTGGAACAGCTTGTCTTCAGAAATTGTGGTGCTCCGTCATGGGGAGGCTTTTAAGAAGAGACTGGACAGTCACTTGTCTGAAATAGTATAGGATCGCCTCAGTGGTGGGATTCAATTTTTTTTACTACTGGTTCTGTGGGCGTGGCTTGGTGGGCGTGGCAGGGGAAGGATATACTGTAAAATCTCCAGTCAGAGGTGGTCTTTGCTGTTCTCCAAACTACTCAAAACTTCTGCTACCGGTTCTCCAGAACTGGTCAGAACCTGCTGAATACCACCTCTGGGTCTCCTGCTTGAGCAGGGGGCTGGACTAGAAGACCTCCAAGGTTCCCTCCAGCTCTGTTCTGATTGAGCGTTTTAGAAGTACCAGTTGACCATTTGAGGTGGTGGGAAAGTGCAGCTTCTCTCAGCTGCTAGCCAACTTTTTCTAGTCTACAAAGCTGGATCTGATTAGCATTTGGATGTGGACATTGGTGGACTAGATCAATCAATTGAAAAAATCTCCCAGAGGAAGACAATTGAGAGCCATTTATGTACTGCTGTTTTAAAAAAATATGCCTAGACTTTGTGAAGTCAACCAAATCTTTCTTGACCTGAAAGCCTTTTATCTTGAATTTTAGCTTAACCTTCCCAGATAGGAAGACACATGTAATGTAGAAAACCAAATCTTGTTTTGTGATCCAGGATATGTATACATTGGATAAACTTATTGGTCAATATTTTCAAATTTCCCTGTGAGGAAGAACTGAGGACTTCTTGGCCCTTAAAAGTGGAGCTCCCTTCTGAATTATTATTTCCTCCCAATGGTGTTTGCAGATTGTGGTCAAAGATGGTTAAATGACTACCTTGCTCACTAACTAATATTAATGATATTAAAATCACCACAATGACACAAATTAAAAGCAGCCATGACTTACTGTGGGACAAAAAAAACCCCATGCAATTGCAAAATTCATGAGCAGAATCCAAAAACCAACTTCAGACCTCTCTCTGAGAAGTTTCAGCTGTATGGAAGGACCAGATCTTATTTTTCCCTGACTGTCACTCCCTAACCTGCCTCATCCCTGCCTATTTAATAGAGATAAATCTGCTGCCTTCCTAGTTCCCTCATTTTGGCCTCATTTTGATTAATTTTGTAGAATTTCACCCAATCAGGACAATTTTGAGGCAACCACAATATCTCTCTTTTTCCCCCGAGATGGTCTCATTTTCTTCTTCTGGATCCCGTGTCCAAGAACACCGAACAAAAGTGTCCCTGTTTCTGGGGTTTCCAGAGAAGGATCTTATTTTATTTATTTCTATAAATGTATATGAACATTTTATATCAAATTCTGGGCTGCTCCCAACCAACAGTTAAAAGAACAACAGTAATAATGTAATACATATATCCATTAAAACCCACAAACCTGGCACAAAGTTAAGCTATGTTTATGATGCAATCATCTCTTCTTTCACAGAATCGTAGGAAGAGTTCAGACACTGTTATTTTCTAGTTATTCTCTTCTCGGATTTTCACTCTACTTGATCCGCTTTCCTCTGTGGAGGCAAACTCCAGAATGAAGCTGGATGTCTTCCCACCTATCACCATCGGAGCTATTTGCAAGAACCAAACTAAAAGCATGTTCAATCAGGGCAGTGGCGGTGTTGAACGCCATCGATCCCCTGGCATAAACACAGGATGGAGATATTCAAAGCCTGGCAGGTCCCGGCCACGAGAACATTCCAGATATGACTGGGTCTGATTCTATTGCAGAAGAACTTCAAGTTTTGTGAAGCGTGGCATCAGGGGTGGGATTCTACTGGTTCAGACCGGTTCTATAGAACTGGTTGTTATGATTCTGCACAGTTCGGAGAATCGGCAAATTGTGCCCCCGGATGGCTCAGTCACACCCCTTCCCGCCCAGTCAGTCCTTATTGCGGACATGCTTGACCTCACTGATTGCATTCTCCCCCGCCCAGTCACTTCTTAACGTATTTTTTTTCTCCTCCCAACAATCAGCTGTACCAGGATCCCCCTCGCTGTCTTACTGCTTCACCCAGGAGGTTTCCCTGAGGCCCAGGAGGCAAAAAGGGCTGTGTGGGGTGGTGTGTGTAGCCTCCCTACACACCATTTTTTGCCTTCCTGGGCCTCAAGGAAGCTTTCTGGGAGCAAAAACTCCCCCAGGAGACTTCCCTGAGGCTCAGGAGACCCCAAAATGGAACCCGGGGGGGCGGGGGGATGCTGCAAAAAAAAAGAAGAAGCCATGCCCACCCAGTCACATGGCCATGCCCACCTAGCCACGCCCACAGAACCAGTTGTTAAAAATGTTGAATCGCACCCTTGGGTGGCATGGTGGGTGGGAGCAGTGTTATAGGGACTTCCGATGAGCATGCATGATGATTAGAACAACCAATAGAGGGCAGCAAAGAGACAAAGAACTCTTTCTTCACTCCCATCTAGTGGCTGTTCAGAGGTTTGCAGCCTAGATCTGATGTCTCTACAGTAGTGGAGATTATATGCTCTCGCAGATGTTCATGTACCTCTTTTAACTGGTGGATAATAGAAGTGGAAGGGACATGATGGCTCAATGGCTAGGACGCTGAGCTTGTCAGTCAGAAAGGTTGGCAGTTTGGCGGTTCGAATCCTAGCACCGCATAATAGAGTGAGCTCCCGTTCCTTGTCCCAGCTTCTGCCAACCTAGAAGTTCGATAGCACGTAAAAAAAATGCAAGTAGAAAAATAGGGACCCCTTTGGTGAGAAGATAACAGCGTTCTGTGCGCCTTTGGCATTTAGTCATGCTGGCCATGTGACCACAGAGATGACTTCGGACAGCGCTGGCTCTATGGCTTTGAAACGGAGATGAGCACCGCCCCCTAGAGCTGGAAATGACCAGCACGGATGTGTGAGGAGAAACTTTACCTTTAATAGAAGTCGAACTCTGAGAAATAGATCTTCAGGCTCTTCCTCCTCTGCTTCTACCTTGCTATCTACAATATATCCTGTTGATAGTATGCCCTGTCTTGGAATTTTATAGTCTAATCAGCAATGTAATACAAATTATGAAAATCAACTTCATGCAAAAAAGCCCAGCAAGATATTATGGCGTGTGCCCAAAAAGACTGTAACAAATGTCACCAGAGTTTCTACAGAGAGCTGTAATGGTCAAGTGAGCAAGCATGGGATTTGATGAACGGGGTGTCCTGATTCCCTGTACTCACCCATTACTCCTTTTTTTCTGAAGACCCTTGGGTGGGGTCTCACAAAACCCTCTCGGGAGTCCATGAAATCAAAATTATTTGCCAGATATTGAAGATATTTACAAAAATGTAAAACAATGTCACTTTTCTCGTTGTTATTTTTTTTTCTTTGTTAAAAATACAGAGCTTTTCATGAACAATATTTTGTGTTAATATTTAATGGGGTCAGTGTGGTTATTTGGGGGGGGACGTCCGTCATTTTTAAAAGCGGGAAGGGTTCCTGAGATTAAAAAGTTTAAGAAACTCTGCACTTGAGAATAAGGAATTGCAGAGGTCACGTAATCTGTTTTTGCCAGCTTTTGACAAGCCAAGTCAACGGGGAAGCCAAATTCACTTTACAACCATGTCGCTAACAACTGCAGTGATTTACTTAACAAATGTGGCAAGGAAGGTCATAAAATGGGGTGAAACTCATTGAACAACTGTTTCAGTTAGCAACATAAATTTGGGGCTCCAGGGTGGTCGTAAGCCGAGGACATTCCTAAAATGTCAGCTCTGACTGGAGTTGTCCTCCACCTAAAAAGGAACCGTTGGACTTTATCTGATCTTCCGTCCTGTTTAAATGGAGCCCCTTCTCCTCCTTGACCTACTGGGGTTTCTTAGAGGAAGGTTTGCCAGGTGCTGCAAACAGCTGGTGACTTGCCCTGCTGATATCTGCAGCAGGCAGATTCTGGGTGGCAACGGCACCTGGCACGTTGCCTGCTTGGATGAACCATCATCTGTAGGTGGGACTGATGAGTGTCACTGTGATTGTGAGGATGGCTGAGCCCTTCAGGCTGATGACTAAGGAATCTCCCTGCAGGTCAGGGATTCCCAGAAATAAGTGCTCGCTCAGCATCCGTGAATGGCATTTCCGCAGCAAACAGAGAAGGTGTTTTGCAAGTGGTTTGAGAGTTCAGGCAGGGGGGTTACCTGGATTAAGGCACCTTAGTGGGTATTCTAAAGTGAGGGACACGGTGGCTCAGTGGCTAAGATGCTCAGCTTGCCGATCGGAAAGGCCGGCAGTTCGGCGGTTCAAATCCCTAGCGCCGCATCATGGAGTGAGCTCCCGTTGCTTGTCCCAGCTTCTGCCAACCTAGCAGTTCGAAAGCAGGTAAAAAATGCAACTAGAAAAATAGGGACCACTCTGGTGGGAAGGTAACAACGTTCTGTGCGCCTTCAAAGGCGTTTAGTCCTGCCGACCACGTGACCACGGAGACGTCTTCGGACAGCTGGCTCTTCGGGTTTGTAATGGAAGTGAGCACCGCCCCCGAGAACCGGAAACGACTAGCATGTATGTGTGAGGGGAACTTTTGCCTTTACCTTTATTCTAAAGTGAGGGAATAGATATATTGTAGTGCTATTTAGAGGATGCAAAATATTTCTAAATTGCCACCCATCCCATACATTAGTACTTATAAGTCCTTGGGCCTCTGGTGTTCCCTTTTTTTTCTTTTGTATAATTTTCTTCTTGATACAATACATGAAGGACGAAGGAAAAATAGGCTTGTATGGATGACTCCGTAAGGAACCTTATTCCAATTTTGTTTTTGGAAAATTGCAGTATATTATAACTGTGCCATAGTGCTTTAATAAAATAAAATAATTTGAAATAATTGAAATGAAACAAAAAGATGTTTCAATTGAGATTAACGAAAGAGGCTAGAATTAATGTGCTTGTTTCTCTCCTTACTGAAAATTTGGAATGGAAAAGGTAATAATAGAATTAAGTATGCATATATGAATGTATAATTGCTGTCATATTTGTATGTAAAGGTGATGCCCCGGAAATCTGTTGTCCACTAAAAAGAACGTTTTGTTTTTAATGTGAAAAACTGAGCAAAATTTGTTAAAAAATAAAATAAAATAAAAGTTGCATCAGAGGTGACATGCACTGGAGCTGCCCAATGTTCAGAATAATAAAGATTACACTTTCTATTCTGCATGCTAAGGATAGTCCTTGTTTAACGACTGCCTTGTTTAGTGGACAGTTATGACCTTGATAAAAAAGTAACTGTATTTTTGGACAATTCTCACATTTATGTCCTTCGCAGATCTTTAAAGCAAAGGAAAACTGAAATAAGCTGATAAATACTGCCATGGTATCACCTTGTGACTGCTTCATTTAACAACCAAATTGCCACTGCCAGTTGTGATAGCTAAACAAGGACCAATTGTACATTTTCTGAAATGCACAGACCATTTCTAGAACCCCTACATCAGAGTTCCCCAACTTTTCCAATTTTGCAGGCCAGCGGTGGGCACCACAAGCACATGCGCAGCTCCAATTGCATAAGCAGTAGGCACGCATGCCTACCGCTTGCGCAAATAGATCATATGCGCATATGCTCAGCCACTGCTCATGCCAGTCAGGATGCGTGCATGCATTCGCCCACCACTTCCCTGGCCTGGTTCCAAACAGCTCAAGGCCCAGTAGGAGAGTAAGGGACCACTGCCTTAGATGACCCATTCCAAGGGGGAAATTGAGCACATAAGAAGAAAACAAGATATTCCGGAGGGAGACCACTTTATTTTGCAAATTACTTTGGAAAAAGTTCAGAGAAGAACAATTAAGATGATCAGCTGCAGAATTTGGACTTGGCTAGTCTAGAGAAAAGAAGGACCAGGGGTGACATGATAGCAGTCTTCCAGTATTTGAGGAGCTGCCGCAAAGAAGAGGTAATCAAATTATTCTCCAAACCTAACCCGAGCCCCAGAAGGCAGGACAAGAAACAACGGGTGGAAACTAATCAAGGAGAGGAGCAACCTGGAATTAAGGAGAAACTTCCTAATAGTGGGGACAACTAACCAGAGCTTGCCTCCAGAAATTGTGGGTGCTCCATCACTGAAGGTTTTTAAGAAGAGTCTAGACCAGGGGTGTCAAACTCACACGACATATTGGGAACCTTTTTCCCCTTCACTAAACCGGACATTGGCATGGCCAGTGCATGACACATCCGGCCCACCGGCCAGGAGTTTGACAGCCCAGGAGTTAGACAGTCACTTATCTGAAATAGTATAGGTTGCTCTGGACTTGAAGACCTCCAAGGTACCTTCCAACTTCTATTCTATTCTATTCCTTCTAACCTTATCCTATTCTCTTTCGTCCACGGCTCTCTCTCTGGTGTATTATACCTGCCTGTCAGTCTGTCTGCCTGTCGTCTCTTGCATAGACTCTCAAAAGTCCTATATAAGAGATTTCCACCGGTGCTAGCATTAAAGAATGCGTTATCATAAATTAGGTGTAAGCGTCTGCATTTGGTTTCAACATCCTTAAGAGAATGGAATGGAACAATGACTGGATAAATAAGAGCGCCAGCTTTGTTTGCCTCAACCCCGAGTTGAGCAAATGCTGGTGTCTGTGAACGCTGGAGCTTTTCAACCAAGAAAAGAAAGAAACAGGAAAAACCAGAGCCTCTCTCCCAAATGCTCTCAACCCATTTCTGCAATGACATAATGTGCCCTCAAGGAGTTTCTAATTAATACAAACAATTACCATTCATGATCGAGGATCATCGTATTGACTGGCAAAGGCCAACACTCTCATCTTGTTGATGGTGCACCTGAGGTGTTTGTGACTCACCTGCAGAGTTTCAGCTGAAC
This sequence comes from Pseudonaja textilis, assembly GCF_049901715.1. Taxonomy (NCBI): domain Eukaryota; kingdom Metazoa; phylum Chordata; class Lepidosauria; order Squamata; family Elapidae; genus Pseudonaja; species Pseudonaja textilis. Next base: position 2,670,760 of record NC_142000.1, read on the forward strand.
ATTCATTTGCAAGAGGAAGAACGAAGCAATGAAGGTAAGACCCCATCAGCAATGTAAACTTTGTCACATCATTGCAAGCACCTGCCAGATCATACATTTCTTAAAAAAAAATCCACCTGGAAAAATTCTGGATAAAAACAGAAAGAGACCTGTTTTCTAAGACTCTGTGCCTGGGTAGTAACAGCCCTTATTTGGTGCCTTAATCTCAAATATTTAAATCAGGGCTGTCCAACCTTGGTAACTTTAAGACTTGTGGACTTAAATCTCCCAGAATTCCCCAGTGAAACTATGCTGGCTGCAGTATTCTGGGAGTTGAAGTCCACAAGTCCTAAAGTTGCCAAGGTTGGACAGCCCTGATTTAACTGCTACTTTTCAGATACCACTAATATGGTAATAGAATAGAATAGAATTCTTTATTGGCCAAGTGAGATCGGAGACACAAAGAATTTGTCTTGGTGTAAATACTCTCAGTATACATAAAGAAAAGATACATTCGTTAAGCATCAAGAATCATAATGTACAACACTTAATGATAGTCATAGGGTACAATAAGCAATCAAATCATACTACGAAGCAGTCAATATAAATCGTAAGGATACAAGTTATAGTCATACAGTCACAAGTGGGAGGGGATGGGTGATAAGGAGTGAAGAGATTAATAGTAGTAGTGCATACTTTGTAAGTAGTTGGACAGTGTTGAGGGAATTATTTGTTTAGCAGAATAATGCGTTGGGGAAAAAAACCTGTCCTTGTGTCTAATTGTTCTGGTGAGCAGTGCTCTATAGCGTCATTTTGAGGGAAGGACTTGAAACGGTCTGTAGATATTTTCACAGCCCTCTTTTTGACTCGTGCAGGATACAGGTCCTCGATGGAAAGCAGGTTGATAGTAATTGTTTTTTCTGCAATCCTAATTACTCTCTAAAGTCTGTGTCTGTCCTGTTGGGTTGCAGAAGCAAGCCAGACAATTATAGAGGTGCAGATGACAGACTCAGTAATTCCTCTGTAGAACTGGATCAGCAGAGGATCGTATCAGTATCAGTATCAGTAATGCAGAGTTTATAGCAATATGAAAGTCTGAGTTTAAAACATAAGTTCCAGGATTAGAGATTCACCAAAGGCTTAATTGAAGGAATTTGATTGTTGGAGAAGGAGTCTGGATTTCATAGAATTCTGCTTTAACCATTCATGATCAAATGCTTTTCCATGTAGCAATTCCCAACTAAAAATGAACAATTTTAAAAAAATCTGGGAGAGCATATATAAAACACTTCTCTTTTTATCATACATGTTTAACTCAAGGAACAAATAAACTCTAGGAGTGTTTTACCCACCAAGGTTTGTTTATTTATTTATTTATATTTATTTATTTATGTCAATTGCTTACAAGATAATAGGTATAAGTAAAAACATAATCATGAATACATGGATACATATAAGAAAAATTAAAAAAAAAAAAGAAACAATAGGACAGGGACGGTAGGCACGTTGGTGCGCTTATGCACGCCCCCTACAGACCTCTTAGGAAAGGGGTGAGGTCAATAGTAGAAAGTCTAATGTTGAAGATTTTGGGGTTTGGGGAAGAAACCACAGAATCAGGTAGAGGATTCCAGACATTGACCAGTCTGTGGCTGAAGTCGTATTTCCTGCAATCAAGTTTGGTGTGATTAACCTTAAGGTTGTATCTATTGTTTGCTGCTGTATTGTTATGGTTGAAGCTGAAGTATTTATTGACAGGTAGGACATTGCAATATATAATTTTATATACCATACTTAGATCGGACCGAAGGTGACATAGTTCTAGGTTTTCTAGGCCTAGAATTTCAAGTCTGGTGGCATAAGGTATTCTGCAACGAGTAGAGGAGTGGAGAACTGTTCTTGTGAAATATTTCTGGACTTTCTCAGATGTGTTAATATCAGATACGTAATGTGGGTTCCAGACTGATGAGCTGTATTCGAGTATTGGTCTAGCAAATGTTTTGTATGCTCTAGTTATTAGTGTAATATTACCAGAGAAAAAGCTACGTAAGATTAGGTTAACAACTCTTAATGCCTTTTTGGCTAAGTAGTTACAGTGGGCTCTAGCACTTAGGTCATTTGAGATGATTACTCCAAGATCCTTGACAGAGTTTGGATCCTCAACAAGGTCTTGACTATTCAGCCTGTATTTTATTTTTTTTTATTTTTTTGCCAATATGTAGGACAGAGCATTTATTTGTTGAGATTTGAAGTTGCCATTTGTTTGACCATTCTGATACATAGTCAAGGTCTTTTTGAAGGGTAGCAGTATTGTCTGTGGTGTTGAATAGCTTTACATCATCAGTGAAGAGAATGCAGTTGCTCTTAATATGATCACAGAGGTCATTTATGTAGAGTATGAAGAGAGTTGGTCCTAGAACACTGCCTTGGGGGACACCACTGTTGACAGGTACAGTGTTCTGTAATTGTTTTCTCTCTTTCGCAGAAGGATGAGAGATCCAAAGACTGTTGCCTCCCGTTTGTAAGCCTCCACCATCCTTTGGCATGCAGGTGTGATGCCAAGTATCAAATGTGATAAGTAAATAAATAAATTTGCATTTTCTTCCTTCGTGCAAAACAAAATCTGTTAAGGAAGAAAAGAATGAATAAGTTCTAGAACAGAGGTCTCCAAACTTGGCAACTTTAAGACTTCTGGACTTCTGGGAGTTGAAGTCCACAAGTCTTAAAGTTGCCAAGTTTGGGGACCCCTGTTGTAGAAGAACTCAGTTTGACAGCCTGTTTGGGACAACAAATTCTTGAAGATTTAGCTGCTGTTGTACAAGTGATGAGCAAAAGCCCTTCAGAAGCCTATCAGGGTCAGGTGGAAACTGCACAGTGACTTTGGTTGAGTTAAATAAATTAAATCTCTTCCGTCTGGTCTTTGACCAGCCTTTACAGTACAAGAGTACAGTACAAAGGGAAATAATGTAATACAACTATTTGTTACATGTATTTACCCAGAAAGTCCACCTGTCTAGTGGCAATGGCGCATTTTTCTTTTTTTAACTTGAGGCCATGCTGTCTGGACCTCTCTAACACTGCTCGCATTCTCTGGAAGAGTTGGGGTCTGTCCCTGGCCGAGACCAAGATGTCGTCAAGTAGGGTACTACACCAGGGAGGCCCTGTAAAATCCGGCTCCATGAGGGACTGAAAAATACCCGGGCAACACTTACGCCAAATTGGAGACGCTTGCATCGGAAGGCACCCCTGTGAGTGACGATGGTCTGAAGTTCCGCTGTTTGGTTATCAACAGGGAACTGTTGATATGCTTGAGACATGTCCAATTTAGCAAAAATACTGCCCGGTTCGAATGTGTGCAATAAGTGCTGAATGACGGGCACAGGGTAGGCGCTAACTTGTAAATATTTATTGATTGTTGTCTTGTAGTCCGAGCAAATTCTCAGGCTACCATCTTTTTGAGGGGTGTGACAATGGGCGTCTCCCACTTGGCGAAATCTGTTGGCTCAATGACCCCTTGTTTTAGTAGTTTATCCAATTCAGCGTCTAGTTTTGGTCGAATAGCAAATGGAACTCTACGTGGTTTTAATCTGATTGGGACTGCCTGGGGGTCAACGGTGAACGAGATGGGGGTTCCATTATAACACCCCAGCTCCTCGCTGAACACATCTGCGTAGTCAGCGAATAAGGAATCAGTGTCTGAGGTTGAGACAGCATGGACTCCTGTTAACCCTAGGCCGAGGTGGGGAAACCAATCGGTGGGTAGATTGCCGTTAACTACCACTAGAGGTAGGTGGCCTTTAAAAGCTCTAAAACTGACAAAGAACTTGCCTCTGCCGATCACGGGAATGGCCTTCCCCTGGTAGTGGAACAAGTTCCATCACTCTGCTAAACAACGAATTCCCACAACACTGTCAAACTACGTAGTAAGATTGTATTACTATTCTTCTTCTCATCCTTCCGATTATCTATCTCTTGCCCCTTATGACTATAAGCGTGTTGCTTGTATCTTGACAGTTTATATTGTTTTGTTTCCTAGGATGATTTGATTGCTTATTAGTAACTTATGATTATCACTAAGTGTTATATCTTATGATTCTTGTTTAATGTATTTTATTTTTTTGTTGTGGACATGAGAGCTTATGCACCAAAGACAATTTCCTTGTGTGTTCAATCACACTTGGCCAATAAAGAATTCTATTCTGTTCTATTCTATTCTGTTTTGTTCTGTTCTATTCTATTCTGTTCTATTCTAATCTATTCGATTCTATTCTGTTCTGTTCTGTTCTATTCTATTCTGTTCTATTCTATTCTATTCTATTCTGTTCTGTTCTGTTCTGTTCTGTTCTATTCTATTCTGTATTCTATTCTTTATATTTATTTATTTATTTATTTGATTTGTCCATTGCTTATAAGATACAGGTATAAGAATAAACATAGTTTTGAATACATGAGATGGATACTTATAAGAAAAATAAAAATAAAATTATTCTATTCTATTCTATTCTATTCTCTATTCTATTCTGTATTCTATTCTATTTTATTCTAAAATGGGGCAAAACTCACATAACAAGTGTCTCATTTAGCAAGAGAAATATTGGGCTCAATTGTGGTCATAAGTTGAATACTACCTGTATTGGAGAAGAGGAAAAAAAATAAGTAGATAATAAAACAGTATATACAATTAAAAGTTTCACGCAGTTGTATAACTTCAGTTAGATACCTGGCCAGCTGGTGTGTGAGTGTGAGGTTAGCAACGTCCCTTAAAAAACCATAAACATCAAATTTATCTGTGTGGCCCTGTGTTTGGAAATGGTTCGGCGATCAGAGTACATCTTGAGGCATTGTAGAAAGGGCATCCTATGAGGACATGACTTTGGGACAATCACCAGGCGATGGTGAATTCAGGTCCTGCCTTGGGCATAACTGCCAGTTGGATGGCTTAACAGAAGAACAGAATATCAGAGCTGGAAGGGACCAGAGGTGGTATTCAGCAGGTTCTGACCAATTCTGGAGAACCAGTTGTGGACATTTTGAGTAGGCCAATCCCACCTCTGACTGGCCCTGCCCCCATCTATGCTCTGCCTCCCATCGAGTCCCAGCTGATCAGCTGGGTCTTCTTTGGTTGCCCTGCACAGGAGAACGGAGCTGGAAAGCAGGTTAGTGGGGATGGGGAGGGAATGGAGCTTTTGTGGTATCCTTCGCCTGCCGTGCCCGCCAAGCCACGCTCACCAAGCCATGCCACGCCCACCAAGGCACACTCAAAGAACCGGTAGTAAAAAAAAATTGAATCCCACCCCTGGAAGGGACCTTGGAGGTCTTCTAGCACAACCCCCCACTCAGGCAGGAAGCCCAATACCATTTCAGAGAAATGATTGTCTAATCTCTTCTTAAAAACTTCCAGTGTTGGAACATTCACCAACGAGTGAGGCTTTCTCCTCCCTGGATCCATGAGGGCAAAGTCTACAGATAGTGAAAACTTCCTGCCAGCTGAGCTGATAGGAGGGCATCAAAGAAGCACTGGAAAAGGCTCATCAATGTTTGCTTAGTTATCAGTCTGAGCACATATTTTCACCTGTGAAATTTTAGAAGCTATGGAAGGTGAATGGTGGTGTGCGGGAGGCGTTTTACTCCAAAAGTAACACTGGAGTAAATATTATCTTATCTGATTTCTCTCCTGCGTGTCTGCAGAAGAATCTGAAAGAGGGAAAAACTGTTTGTCTAAATCCAACCTGGTAATTTTTCAATCCCATAAATGTATTTTTTTTAAAAAAAGAAATGTCTTTTTTAAAAAAAAAATAAAATATAAATGAACACGTAAAGGAAAAAAAAGGAACAGGATAAGAGGGTAAAGTTAAAAAGGGTCACACAAAAATACATAAAAATATTAGAAAATTGACCTCTGACTTTTTTCAGTACAGAAACAACAACAACAACAATATACAACAATTTCTAAGTTGACATAAATAACATTAACCATAATCTTTAGAATACTAACAACTAACATTGAGAGAAATTACTTATTCTTTGTTTAATATCACAGAATTATTTATTTATTTATTTATAAAATTTATTGGCTGCCCATCTTACTCTAGGGCAGTGGCCCCCCCAACCATTTGGGTACCAGGAACCGGTTCCACGGAGAGAGATTTAAAAGTTGGTAAAATAAATTAATAATTTATCAATTTCACAAATTAAAACCAAAAATAAATTAAAACCAATAGCCTATTAACTATAAACAAATCATAACCATTTGAAGAGCCATGGTGGCACAGTGGTTAGAGTGCAGTACTGCAGGCTACTTCTGCTGACTGCTGATTGTCAGCAGTTTGGCGGTTCAAGTCCTACCAGGCTCAAGGTTGACTCATCCTTCCATCCTTCCGAGGTGGGTAAAATGAGGACCTAGACTTTCCTTCCTTCCTTCCTTCCTTCCTTCCTTCCTTCCAGTAAGGCTAATTCTGTCCTCTGCCAGGAGTTCAATCCTGATTGACTCAAGGTTGACTCACCCATCAATCCTTCCAAGGTAAGTAAAATGAGGACCTAGATTGTTTGGGGCAAGAGGCTGACTCTGTAAACCACTTAAAGAGGGCTGAAAAGCACTGTGAAGCAGTATATTAAGTGCTATTGTTATAACCATATATTTAACAATCCTCAAATCCCAAAGTCAACATTTCTTTTTTCTCCTGTTCCCGCAGGAAATCTAACAGGGATCTCCAAGCCACAAGGAATTTAGGCAAATTATTGCCTCTAAACAGAGCAGTCAAGTTTGCCATCTCTAATCCCATAAACCTCAGCCAATTTAAGCTAACTAATCCACCTGGAGCGTAGGGGAGGCTGGGTCTAGCTCAGGTTCCAGGTAGTACCTCTGCTTATGACATTTACACATCATGAGCAAAATCCAGATCTGTGCAAGTTCATCCAGTTAATGTCAGCCCCAAGGAACCAAATATTCTGACCAAGGTTTCCGGATACACTTTAAGCACACACTTAATCCAAACAGCTCTTGTTTTATTTCAGCGCTGGGAATTATGTTCATTCCCAGCCCGTAATGAGTCCCAAACAGTCCCTCGAGATAAGCACCCACCTTTCTCTCCTTTGAATGGCTGCCAGCAACTAAAGTGCCAAGTTAACTGTAAAAAGCCAAACGAAGTACAAAGTCCACACAGAGCTTCAAGGTTTAATTGGAACAGAGTGAACGACTTTGCTTCCTGCAAAGGTTTCTCTACCTTTGCACTTCTTTTATGCCTTAGGGGAGGGGCAATCACCTCCAAGCCTTACTCCCAAGTTGCCCCTTTTGTCTCTTAGCTGCTCTTGTCTTCTAGCAGCTCTGTGCACACGCGCACTGGGAATAGGCTCCCCTTGTTCCTCTGCCTCGCTGCTGCCAGACTCTGGAGGCTCTGGAGTGAGCACCCCACTTCCAGATGGTCCTGGCCCCATCTCTGCATTGGATGCAGGACCCTCGTCCGAGTCCTCCCTAGATTCCTGGACTGGTCCCTGTTCTTCCCCACTGTCCGACTCTTGAAAGCTGGCAAACCACAACACCATGAAGGACATGAGGAGTTACTACAAAATATAGGTGACTGCTTACCTATAGACAGGAATCTTATCAGACTCAAATACTTATCTGTATCATTATTAGCCTGTGGACTGCTGGGGGGGGAGGGGGCGGCACCTTCGCTCTTTTCTTGAATACCAAAGGTTCCAGGCTGTGTTGTCCCTTTCCTCTCTTCTGTGACTTTGGGCTACCTTCTATACCAGTTGGGATAAACAGAGGCATAGAATCACAATGAGGTGATGTACCGCTTTATAAAACCTTACTAAGACCCCACCTGGAATATTGCATCCAGTTTTGCTCACCACAATACAAAAAAAGACGTTGAGGCTTTGGAGAGAAGAGCAACTAAGATGATTAAAGGCCTGGAGGCTAAAACGGCATATGGCTATCTAGAGAAAAGAAGAAATAGGGATGACATGATAGCAGTATTCCAATATTTGAGGGGCTGCCACAAAGAAGAAGGGGTCAAATTGTTCTCCAAAGCACCAGAAGGCCAGGACAAGAAGCAGTGGATGGAGACTAATCAAGGAGAGAGGCAACCTGGAATTAAGGAGAAACTTCCTACCAGGGAGGACATTGAACTAGTGGAACAGAAGTTGCCTTCCAAAGTTGTAGGAGCTCCGTCCCTGGAGTTTTTTAAGAAGAGACTGGACAGCCACTTGTCTGAAAGACTCCTGATTGAGCAGGGGGCTGGACTAGAAGACCTCCAAGGTCCCTCCCAGCTCTATTCTGATTATTCCCATTAAGTCAAATCTGAACGGGATGGGTTTGATCGCCTCATTCAAAATCCTGTTTTCTCACATCTCAGAAATTAACTCCCCCCTGCTAAATCTGAAAAGGACAAAATGTCATGGATCAGGAGAAACGTTGAGGGCATAACCCACTGGGAAGTTTTCCTGGTTGAACTCCCTGTAATTGGTTTGCACAGACCTTCATGTGTTGGAAGAGGCTACGAGCCTCCCTCTATGGGATCCAGATGCTCTGTTTTGGGAAGCTTCTCCTTCAAGGTCCTTGACCTTGTTTCACACACAAATAAACTATTAATATCCCATCTGTCCCAAGAAGCAGAAAAGGATCGAAGAGCTCTTTCTGCCAGGATCATGCCTGAGGTTTAGTTTTGCTCTTCTTAAGAAAGGCCGAACCTTCTTCAGATACAAACGTTGAGTTTTATGAAGCAGAATATACGTAAATAGCAACTGATCATCGTATTCCCACTTATTTTCAAAAGCAAAAAAAAAAAAGAAGAATAGCGTAAGCAAGTTGAAAGGGACCTTGGAGGTCTTCTAGTCCAACCTCCTGCTCAAGCACAGGACCCGTTCCAATCTCTTCTTAAAAGCCTCCAGGGAAGAAGCACCCACAACCTCTGGAGGCAACTTCTGTTCCACTGGTTAATTGTCCTCCCTGTTAGGAAGTTTCTGCTTAATTCCAGGTTGCTTCTCTCCTTGATTAGTTTCCATTCATGGTTTCTTATCCTGCTTTTTGGTGCTTTGGAAAATAAATTAACTCCCTCCTCTTTGTGGCAGCCCCTCAAATACAGGAGTATACCAGTACTGGAGCATCATCAACTGCTGGAGGCATCTTGTACAACTTATCTGAATTAGTATAGGTTCTACTGCTTGATCAGGGAGCTGGACTAGAAGACCTCCAAGGTCCCTTCCAACCTCTTCTCTTCTCTTCTCTTCTCTTCTCTTCTCTTCTCTCTCTCTTCTCTTCTCTTCTCCTCTCCTCTCCTCTCCTCTCCTCTCTTCTCTTCTCTTCCATTTCATTCCATTCCATTTTCTTTTCTATTCTATTCTATTCTATTCTATTCTATTCTATTCTATTCTATTCTATTCTATTCTATTCTATTCCATTCCATATTCCAGTCTATCTTCTCCTCCCCTCTTCTCTCCTCTTCTCCCCTCTTCTCTTCTCTTCTCTTCTCTTCCATTCTCTTCTGTTCCGTTTCGTTCCATTCTATTCTATTCTATTCTATTCTATTCTATTCTATTCTATTCTATTCTATTCTATTCTATTCTATTCTATTGCACTCCATTCCATATTCCATTCTATCTTCTCTTCTCCCCTCTTCTCTCCTCTTCTCCCTCCCCTCCCTCCCATCTTCCCTTCCCTTCCCTTCTCTTCTCTTCTCTTCTCTTCCATTCCATTCCATATTCTATTCTATTCTATTCTATTCTATTCTATTCTATTCTATTCTATTCTATTCTATTTTTTCCCTTCCCTTCCTGTCCCTTCCCTTGTTCTGTTCTATTCTATTCTATTGTATTTATTCCCTTCTCTTCCCCTATTCTATTCTATTCTATTCCATTCCCTATTCTATTCCATTCCATTCTATTCTATATTCTCTTCTCTTCTATTTATTCCCTTCCCTTCCTTTATTCTATTCTATTCTATTCTATTCTATTCTATTCTATTCTATTCTATTCTATTCTATCCTATCCTATTCTATTCTATTCCATTCCATTCCATTCCATTCTATTTTATTCCTTCGCTATTCTATTCTATTCCTTCTCTATTCTATTCTATTCCTTCTCTATTCTATTCTATTCCATCCCATTCCATTCTATATTCTTTTCTCTTCTCTTCAATGTATGCCCTTCCCTTCCCTTGTTCTATTCTATTCTATTCTATTCTATTCTATTCTATTCTATTCTATTCTATTCTATGATTAATTATTCTGTCAGGAAATTTCTCCTTAGTTCTAAATATAAGTAAATTTATTTCCAGTTTCAGAGCTCTCCTCAAGAGGTTCCATTTATATCTCAGCTCTGCCTGTGAATCTGCCTTTCTTTCGCTTGAGTGTATCTCTAGAGCTGAAGGATACATTTATTTATACTTAATTGTATAAATCAGGAGATTTTAATCCAGGCATTATGAATGCAAAATGCTCCTGTCTTATTTCCGTTTGTTCCAAGAGGATTTGTGGAAGATCGCTGTTGAGGGTATTTCATATTTTATCCCTGGATGGAATTCAGGCATGGGCTCAAATGAAATAAAGTAGATAAAGAAAAAATATGTAATGGAAGCACACACTTACTTTCACAAATCCAAACTGTATCACAGCCATCACTGATCTGAAGCAAAGGGGGAAAAAACTCAACAAAGTGGAGGGTTTGTAACTTGCACTATTTACAAATGTCAGGATGGGTCTGTTTGCTCAAATGAAAATAAAGGTCAAGGTTGGAAGCCCAGTGGCTCCTTTGTTAATCAGTAACTGGAATCTCCGTATAAAGCCTTTTTATGAATTCTACATGCCCATCGCCATCGTTATCAGATTAGATTAGAAGGCCCAACAGTACTGTTTAAATGTTCTGGTTTTCCACTCTCTCCAGAGTAGTTCATGATGAAGTGTTTTGACCGTTTGAACGTTAGTTGTTTTAGATTTTAACAGATTAACAGAGTCGGAAGGGACCTTGTAGGTCATTTAGTCCAACCCCCCTGCCCAAGCAGGAGACCCTACACCATCTCTGACAGATGTCAGTCCAGCCTCTTCTTAAAAGTCTTCAGGGATGAAGCTCCCACAACTTCTGAAGGCAATTTCTGTTCCATTGATAGATTGCTCCAAGGGTGGGATTCAAAATTATTAACAACTGGTTCTGTGGGTGTGGCTTAGGTGGTGTGCATGGCTTGGTGGTCATGTGACTGGGTGGACATGGTTTGGTGGTCATGTCACCGGCTGGGTGTGGCCAACTCAATATCACTCACATCAAGGCATGCATCTCCTCGCCTGGCCTCTCATGACTGTGGGGATGCTGCAACAGTCGTAAGTGTGAAAAGGGGTCATAAGTCACTTTTTTCAGTGCCATTATAACTTTAAATGGTCACTCCACACAAGCAAAGTACCAGCAAAGGAGGGGAAAAAAACTCCAGAGAAGGTCTGGAGACAGGAAATCTAGTCCTGCCAGGAATGTAATAAGGGTCAATGGAGAGGCAGTTTCTGTAAGCAACACCAGAATGTTTCCTTCCTGCCTTCCTTACAGGATTAGGCCAGTAATTTCTTCTAACAACAGGTTCTCCAAACTGCTTAGAATGTTAACAACTGGTTCCAGCCAATAGGTGCGAACTGGTAGAATCCCATCCCTGGACTGCTCTCACTGTCAGAAAATCCCTCCTTATTTCTAGGTTGAATCTCCAGTAAGTAGCCTGGTATGAAAATTGCAGAGAAGAAATATATATAATATTTTTCCCTAAAAGCTAATCATTTAATTGTGAGCGATTCTTGAGTATTTCTTCTTCTTCTGCATGTTGTCTTTTAGTCCAAACTATCTGATTTCAGACAAGACTAATATCTATGTTTATGGCTGCCTGCAAACTCTTTCAATAATTTTTTTTCACAAAACAGAAAAAATGCACTTAGATAATAAGAAATGAGGAATTTTGTAATCGCAGAAGAAGAGATAACTTTGTAATCATGCTCATATTTGCTGCAAAGGAAACTGGAGGCTTGCTTTACCTGTTTACTTTTCTTTCTGCACTTTTTTCTTCTTTGCTCTCTCTCTCTCTCTCTTTTTTCTTTATTTTCACAGAACCATAGGGCTGAAGGGGACTTTGGAGATCTTCTAGTCCAGCCCTCTGCCCAGGGCAGGAGTCCTTATTCTATTCCAAACAAATGGCTGTCCAATCTCTTCTTGAAAGCCTCCTCTGATGGAGCACCTACAACTCCCAGAGGCAAGTTATTCCGTTAGTTAATTGCTCTCATTGTCAGGAAATTTCTCTTTAATTCCAGGTTGGATATTTCGTTCATGAACTTCCACCCATTGTTTCTTGTTCTGCCCTCAAGTGCGTTAGATAATAATCAATCCCCTTTTCTCTGTGGCAGCTCTTCAAACGTTGGAAGACAGATATCATGTCCCCTCTAGTCCTTCTCTTTGTCAGACTAGACACACCTAGTTCCTCAACTGTTCATTACCCAATTAAATCTACAAACCCTTTAATCATCCTTGTTGCTCTTCTCTGCACTTTCTCTATTTTGTAGTAGTCTATGACAGCGTTGGAAGAAATGTCCATCTGGGTTCAGTTCCAGGTGGGGAGAAAGACACCGGAAACATGGAGGCTGCTTGGAAAGAAGGTTTAATGGTGGACAGGACCACATGGTTTGAGGTCCTGGGCAATTGAGCACATGGGGTGGGGGAGAGAAAGATAGAGAGAGGGAGGGGGAGAGAGAGAGAGGAGGGAGAGACGGAAAGAGGAGAGAGGGAGAGGAGAGGCTTGGGCTTTGAACTTGCTTCCTGTTCCTGTGAAAGAAGTGTATTCTGATTGGTTGTCAGATTCCCATGGGGTCACGCAGGGGTAACTTTGTAGGTTGTCTTGAGTCCCAGGCTTGGTTGAATCTTGCCGGGTGATGCAATCTTCCCAGGTGCCCTGCGGTGAGATGTGTAGAGGGCTAATCCTATTATGTCCTGAAGGTCTTTTGTGTTGTAGATAAGCTGGCCCAGCCTTTTGTCTTGTAGATAGGATGGACCATCTTTCTGGGTCTATTAACAAAAGGTGGGGGCTTTTTTCCAAACTATGTGTCTCCTTTTCTCATTCAGGGAGGTATAATATTCTGCCTTTTTAATATTTCCTACAATATCTCATTCTTCTAGGAGAAGGGGGCTAACTTCCTACAACAGTTTTCATGTTCTCTTTAAAACTTTTAATAAAAGATACAGGTGTTACTAAAAACAAACTGATTGCGTTGGTCAAAATCAGGTACTAACTGAAAACTACTCAGTCCAACAATGGCACCTTTCCTAATATAGACATGTAAACTGTTCTCTAGAACACAGTTTCTCAATCTTGGCAATTTGAAGACAGGTGGATTTCAATTCCCAGAATTCCACCTACCTTAAAATTGCCAGAGTTGATAAACACTGATGTCAATGGGTCAGGGGGTCTGATTTTAATATTAAAAGGGAGACCTTTCTCTCCCCCTCCAGTAGTCATAAATGAGCTAGGCAGGCGTTAGAATGACATGTATGACGAGGAGGTAAAGCAGGATGATAAATGATTGGTCTCCTTCACTGTACTCCCCTGAAATGGAAATGAAATCACCCCCTCCCCGGTCACACACAAAAAGCTTCTCTAGGAAGGCAAAGAATTGAACAAACAACGCCATCACATTTCATCTGAACCAACGTTCGACTTGGAACGTGGTCAGACGCATTGACGTTGTCACTCCTCCGAAGGTTTCATACTTGCATCACTTCTGAATGCGGCCTGCCAAAAGTTACACTATCATCACACGGCTGCATTTACTCTGCTTTTAAGTGTGGCTGGCAGGCATTCGGCAAGCTAAGCGTAATTTTCAAGAACAACCTGCCCCTGTGGCAGAAGAGAAAAAACTTGCGATCGGCCTGTGTGTTGCCCTGTTCTAACATATGCCGGGGAAACATGGACACTAACCTCACAATAGATTCAAAAGCTAGGAGTGGCATAGAGAGCCATGGAAAGATACATGTTCAGCATCACAAGACAAGGTAGAAAGACCTGGGCATGGATTAGAGGAGGGGCAGTGGTGGGATACTAGTGGTTCAGACCGGTTTGGCTGAACTGGTAGTCCAAAAAGCCTCCGACAACCAGCTGAGAGAAGGAAAAAAATCCTGGACCATCAGCTGAGAGGAAAATGAAGAGAAATGTGCAGGATTGGGCCTCTTGCAGGCCCCTGAACTTTTCCCTTCTTTATCCTCTCAGCTGATTGGTGCTGCAGATCTCGGCTGGTGTGGGGAAAGCTGCGCACTGGCATTCGGCAAAGCACACCCAGCAAGCCACGTCCACCGAAACAGTGGTAAAACCATTTGAATCCCGCCACTGAGCAGGGCTCTCCAACCTTGGCAGCTTTAAGACTTGTGGACTTCAACTCCCAGAGTTCCTGAGCTAACTGGACTGGAGGAGGAATTCTGGGAGTTGAAGTCCACAAGTCTTCAAGCTGCCAAGGTTGGAGAGCCCCGGATTAGAGAACAAAAATAAGTATCAGCTATCATCAAGAGAGTAAAAGAATTGAAATGGAAATGGGCTGGTCGCAGAGCAAGAAGAACCGATGGCAGGTGGAACAAGGCGGTCATAAAATGGATCCCAGTTGATCAAAAGTGCCCACAAAAGAGACTTAAAACAAGATAAAACGATGACATCAGCAAGTATGGCGGGCCCAATTGACCAAAAGAAAGTTCAGGACCGTCTTGGTTGGAAATATGCAGAAGAGGCCTTCACCCTGCAGTAGATAGACAAGGGCTAGAATGATAATTATGATGACGATGACGACTTTGGTTCCCAGCAGAAAAGGTCATAGGTCATAGTCCTGTGACCCTGGAGCACAGCAAATGGTTGTAAATGCAGACCGGTTGCCGAGTGTCTTAAATGTAATCGTGTGATTGTGGCTATTGGAACTTCAAATCTGGGTCATAAGCCTGCCATCATTTCGACTGGAGGTCTGTCGCAATGTTAAATGGTCACTTTAAGCGGCGAACGTAAATCGGGAACTACCTCTGCAGTACTTGGGCTTAAATGAATTCTACAACCCATTGAACAATTTAAATTGAGCTTAAATCTTCATTAAATCATGTCCCTCTCCCTTTAGTCTCAGCCCCCTCCCCTCCCCCGGTCCGTTTTTGCAACGCCTCCTCCCAGTCTCTGATACCCCTCCAAGGACAGACAGATAGATGAACCGAGTTGGAAGGGACCTTGTAGGTCATCTAGTCCAACCCCCCCCCGCCCAAACAGGAGACCCTACACATTTCTGACAGATGGTGGTCCAGTCTCTTTGTGAATGATGTGATGAAGGTCCCATAAAAAGACCTCCCTTCCAAGCATTCCCTGAGGAGATTACCGTGGGATCTCTTGCTCATTTGGGCAGGGGTCTGCAACCTTAAACATTCAAAGAGCCATTTGGACCCATTTCCCACAGAAAAGAAAACACCAGGAGCCACAAAACCTGGGTTGGCACGGCCAAGTCAACATCACTCCCACCCAGTCATATGACACCCCCTGGCCAGGCCTACCCAGGTTTTGTGGCTCCCGGTGTTTTATTTTCTCTGGGAAATGGGTCTCTCTCTCTCTCTCTCTCTCTCTCCCTCTCTCCCTCCCTCCCTCTCTCTCATTTCTGTTTTTTGTGTTTTACCTTCTCAGGCCAGGCGAGGAGTGGCTGGGAGGGGAGGGGAGGGTGAGGGACAGGGGCAGCCAGTGGTGGGATCACCCGACAGGAAGCCACAGCAGAGGGCCCAAAGAGCCGCATGCAGCTCCAGAGCCATGGATTTCTGACACCCAGGACAGGAGATTATCCAACGGAAAGATTCTCCCGGCTGCTTGGTTACCTTTCCCTCCCTTCCAGGGTGGAGGTTTGATTCATTGCCCCTCCCCCACTGCTCCCCAACTTTGCAGACCTTTTGAAGGAAGCCCCATCCCAGAGGAAAAGCCACCAGAGATCCCCTTTGAGCCTCCAAAGAATCATCAGCACCACGGTTGCTTCTTCTCCCACCCCAGAGGCATCACCTGGCGGGATGCTGCGCCTGATCCTGCTGGGTTTCAGAGGATCGTGCTCGACCTGGCGGCCCCGAGGGCTCTTCCGCGGAGGGAGGGTTTCTCCTAGTTGGACTTTCGTGCAAACGTGGGTGGATTCTGAGCCTTTGCCAAGGGCTGCACGAGAATCAAGAGCAACCTGCTATTTCAAACTGCCTCTGGCAATTACCTCACCTAAACCTCTTTCCCTGCCAATTTTTCCACGGCTTGTTCTCCCTGCGCAATGTGTCCTCTTTTTAAGCCTGGACTGGCAACAACCACCCTCCTTGTTGGGACATCCAAAGCCCCACCTGCCTCAGCTCTCTGGATGTGTCAGGCAACCGCAGACCTCACTCTCCTTTTCAACCTTCCCAGGGGCAGGTCCTTTCTCCACCAATCGAGAGTGCGGTCTTTGCCCCCCCCCCTGGAAATGGGGAGGTTTGCATGAAGGTCACTCCTTTCTCACAGCCTCCCTCCAACTCGCAGAAGCCGCATTGCCTGGATCTAACTGCATTCGGTGCAACCAAGGCCGGGAGCACATCCCAGAGCCTGGAGAGTTAGCTACGCCCTTCCCACGAGATGGATCAGGCCAAGGCAGAGAAACTGCTCCTTGTCAAAGGGCTGATTGATGTCGTTATCTGGGTTCTTCATTTATTTTTTTACTTTGATCTATTATTATTATGATCTTAACTCAGGGCCGAAGCATCTCTGGCGGTGGGGAAACGGTGCATGTTTCTAGCCAGCCTCTTCTCCATGCACGATCTCATGAACTGAGAAAAAGAACACGAGGCAGGTAGTCCTTGACTTACAACCATCGTTGAGGCCAACATCTCTGTTGTTAAGCAAGACCTCTGTTAAGTCAACTTTGCCTCCATTTTACGATTTTTCTCGCCATAGTGGTTAATTCAATCACTGCGGTTGATAAGTTAATAACATGGTTGTTGAGTGGATCTGGCTGACCCGTCGGCTTTGCTTGTCAGAAGGTCACAAAAGGGGATCACGTGACCTCAAGGGGACACTGCAACCATCAGAAATATGAGTCAGGGGCCAAGCATTTGAAGTTTCAACAATGGATGGAAACCAAGGAGTGAACCAGTGGTGGGATTCAATTGTTTTAACTGCCGGTTCTGTGGGCTTGGCTTGGGGCATGGTGCGGTGTGGCTTGGTGGGCGTGGTATGGCTTGGTGGGCGTGGCTTGGTGGGCATGGCAGAGGAAGGTTACTGCAAAATCCCCCTTCCCTCCCCACCCCACTAACCTGCTTTCCAGCTCCGTTCTCCTGTGCAGGGCAACCAAAGGAGACCCAGCCGATCAGCTGGGACTCGATAGGAGGCGGAGAATAGATGGGGTAGGCAGGGCCAGTCAGAGGTGGGATTGGCCGGTTCTCCCAACTACTCAAAATTTCTACTACCGGTTCTCCAGAACTGCTCAGAACCGGCTGAATTCCACCTCTGGAGTGAACCAATCTAGAACTAAGGAGGGATTTCCTGACAGTGAGAAAATTAACCAGGGGAACTACTTGCCTCCAATAGTTGTGGATACTCCAACACTGGAAGCTTTAAAGAAGAGACTGGACCATCATTTGTCTCAAATGGCACAGGGTCCCCTGCTCAAGTAGGGGGTCGCACTAGAAGAACTCCGGGTTCCTTTCCAACTCTATTATTTTATGGTTGTGGTCTCCTCCTGTAGCCAAGAAACATTTCCGTTCTTATTCTAGTTCTGTGGGGTTTTCGGGTTTTCATTTGGCTTTGTTTCATTTTGTTGTTAAAAATCAGGAGTCCAGGAAGCAGCTTTTTGCACTGGCATCAGCTGAAAAGAAACGATGTGATCTGATCTGATGATTCGTTACTTGGGAAAGATACTCCCAGTCACCTTCTGGTTTTTGCCCATGATCAGCTAACACACAACTCCCCTCTTGCCATCCCACTATCTCCAGGATCAAAGGGAGGGCTGGGATTCAAATTTCTTCACACCCGGTGCTGTGGGCATGGCCTAATTTGTGAATGTGGCTTGGTGGTCATGTGACTGGGGTAGGAGTGGCTTGCTGACTGGGTGTGGCTAGGTGGTCATGTGACTGGGGTGGGTGTGGCCAGGTGGCCATGTGACTAGCAAACCAAATGTAAATGGTCCTCGCTTAATGACCAGGTCCTTGCTTAATGGCTAGTTACTTAGAAAGTGTTCTAATTTATGACTGACCTCCACAGAGCTACTTGGCCTGTTTTTGGTGTTTTGCCAGCCACACACACACACACACACACCCTTCTAACCCTGCTATTCTTTGATTCTGTAAGGATCTCCTGTTGGACTAGATGAACTCTGAGATCCCTTGCAGGGCAGCCCTAGATTGCTGTGCTACTTCAAAGTCTTCTGAAGCCAGGGTTTATGTCCTTCCTTCCTCTCCTTTTTTCTCTCTCTCTCCCTCCCTCCCTCCTTCCATGTATTTATCTATCCGTGTATTTATCTCATTTACTTTCTCCTCTCTTCCTCTTTCTTTCTTTCTTTCTTTCTTTCTTTCTTTCTTTCTTTCTTTCTTTCTTTCTTTCTTTCTTTCTTTCTTTCTTTCTTTCTTTTCCTTTCATTCTGCCTCTTCCTTCCATCCCCCTTTCTTCCTTTCCTTTCTCTCTCCCTTTTTTCTTTTCCTTTTCTCTTTCTTTTTTTTCTTGTATCTTTCTTCTCTCTTTCTCTCTCACTTTTTCTCTCTTCCCCTCTCTTTCCCTCTCTTTCTCTCTCTCTTTCTGTATCCCCCTCTCTTTCTCTCTCCCCCCTCCCCTCTCTCTCTTTCTCTCTCTTTCTGTCCCTTCCTCCTTCCCTCTCTCCTTTCAAAGCTAGGAAGCCCACCTGAAACACACACATACACCCCCCACCCCAGGGGTGGGATTCTCCCAGTTTGGCCCTGTTCTATTGTACTCTGGCTCTCCGAGAATAAGCCTTCAGGCAGGGACTTTGCTTTTTAATCTTTGTGCAGGGTCTTAAAAAAAATACGTGCAATCAACAGAAATAAATGAGGCAGCTTAGAAACAAGAGGATGCTCAGAGCAACCCCAGTTCTACAGTATTCATAGAATAAGAACAGCCCAGAAGAAAGGCAATAGAAGGAAGGAAGGAAGGAAGGAAGGAAGGAAGGAAGGAAGGAAGGAAGGAAGGAAGGAAGGAAGGAAGGAAGGAAGGAAGGAAGGAAGGAACCACCCTACTCCTACAACCTTTAATGTTTCAGATTGATGACCCTTCCTAGACCCAACTGACGCTTCTTATTGTATCTACAGTACATGAGTTTCAGTCCCAAAGATGCTCCTTTTCTCCAGGGGAAAATAACTCCAGAGAAGTTCCAGAGACTAGAAGTCCAGTCCTGCCAAGAATGTAATAAGGGTTAACGGAGAGGCAGTGTCTGTAAGCAACACCAGAATGTTTCCTTCCTGCCCTCCTTACAGGATTAGGCCAGTAATTTCTTCTAACAACCGGTTCTCCAAACTGTTTAGAATGTTAACAACCAGTTCTAGTGAATAGGTGCGAACTGGTAGAATCCCACCCCTGACTATGGGGATCCTGCAACTATTATAAGTGTGAAACTGTGGGAAATGGTCATGTCGCTTTTTTCAGTGCTTTGTAACTTTGAACGGTCACTAAGAGAACTGTTGTAAGTCAAGGACTTATCTGTACTCTAGGGCAGGGGGTCTCCATCCTTGTCAACTTTAAAACTTGTGGACTTCAACTCCCAGAATTTCTCAGCCAGCTTTGCTGGAATTCTGGGAGTTGAAGTCCACAAGTCTTAAAGTGGACCAAGTTGGAGACCCTGATCTAGGGCAGGAAGAGATTTCGGATTGAGCTGGGAAGGTTGCTCCTGCTTTTCTTCCTAGGTTCTCCTTCTGGGAGTGTCAGGGTGGATTGATTTGGACAACAGGATCCTTGTAACTGAAACACAATCCTTCTGCTCTCTGAATGGAGGAGAGATGCTTCTCTTGCCTCCTCCTCCTCCTCTGCCTGAGGATGAGATTTCCAGTGGGAACTTGGATTAGGGACAGATCCTTCTTAAGGTCACAATTGGAGTTGTGTGGTACCGTCATGCAGGAGGACTTGCCGCTCTCAAAGCACATAATTAGCCTGTGTGAATTCAGGGCTGTGAAATATGGGAGGTGGGGGATGGATGCCTGCCTTTCACCTAAGGGATTAAGCCGGCTATTAGTCACGCTTTAGTAGGTGAAACGTGCACATTTGCACCAGAGGACAAAAGAGGACACAGAACGGCTTGAAAAAAAAACCATGGCTGCTCACTTCCAGATTCTCTGTTCCTCCAAACAGGGAAATAATGACCATCGATGAAATACAAAATTTGGTATTTTCCCCCATAGCAAAGAAGATGAAGGCCTGTTTGGATGCTGGCTGCCAAGAGGACGTTTCAAAAGCTTCTCCTGTCTATTTTGGGTTCTGGCTTTGACTGGATTGTGTGAGATTTCCTAAAGGTTTGAAGACCACAAAACATTTTAAAAATAGTCTGTCTAGAAATAATTTCAAAGGAATTATTTCTTAAAAAAAAAAAAACAGTAAGAACGGTGAAACAAAAAGATGTGAAAAGGTGTGACGCTAATTCCAAAACTTAATGGGAAGGAGGTGTTCTCATACGCTGACATATTTCATCAACTTCTGGAGTGAGATTTGTTCAAGAAAATCTAACAGGCGTCAGAACATTCAACTTATTTCAGAATTGGTTCTTGGCTGTAGCTGGTGCTGAAAACCTGCTTTTTACAAAGAGGTGTTGAAGGACAAGGTAATTTCTTGTCTTCACATCTCCAGGTCGCAACAGGAAAGCTGGTATTCCCCAGAATGAAATTCTGGGATAGAGGACACTTTCAGACCGGAGATTGTCCTTTGCTCATACCACTCTAGTTCAAGGTTACAGTATTGTCAGCCAGAATCTGGACCACAAAGAAAGTGATTTGATTCACACATTATGCTTTGCCAGTTTATGGTTGGCTTGGCTTGGGCTTAGTGCAATATACTGACCCAGTCCTAAGTAGCTTGCAATCCATAGTTTATAGTTCTGTTACTCAGCCTTGGCACCTTTAAAATCTATGTGCTTCCAGAATTTCCAGAATTCAGAAGTGGTTTGCCATTGCCTGCTTCCTAGGGCTGAGAGATAGTGACTGGCCCAGGATGATCTAGCTGGCTTTGTGCCCAATCTCCCAGTTTTCATCCTATGTCTTAACCACTGCACCAAAGTTTCCTAAAAGGAAAGATGGACTTGTTTTATTTATTTACAACATGCAGTTAAAGCCAAGGTGTTCCTAAGGGAGAGAATCAGAGGTGGGATTCAGCAGGTTCTGACCGGTTCTGAAGAACCAGTAGCAGGAATTTTGAGTAGTTGGGAGAACCGGCCAATCCCACCTCTGACTGGCCCCGCCAACCCCATCCCTTCTCTGCCTCCCATTGAGTCCCAGCTGATCAGCTGGGTCTCCTTTGGTTGCCTTGCACAGGAGAATGGAGCTGGAAAGCAGGTTAGCGGGGTGGGGAGGAAAGGGGGATTTGTCAGTAACCTTCCCCTCCACGCCGCCCACCAAGCCACGCCCACCAAGCCACACCCACAAAACCATTAGTAAAAAAATTTGAATCCCACCACTGGAGAGAATGGTAAAGCATAAGAGAAGAAAAAGCCTCCCTTGTTTTGATATCCTTTCCAAAGAAAAGTCTTGCTAGGGCCCCTTGGTCCTCCAGCCATCATAAAGAAACAATGGGCATTATTTCCCTGGGTATGTGCTATTTATTTATATATTAAATTTATTTGCAGCCCATCTTGTATCAAAAACAACTGTATATATATATAAAGGAGCTGGAGGAAAACTTGTATCATGTCAACTCCCGTCCTAGCAATGAAATTCCAGATATTACTCTCCATGAGCTGGCCAGTAGATTGGTAGATTCTTGGATCTCATCAGTTACTGTGGTTTTGCCTTGCCCAGGTGTGATGTGGTTGCTCTTGCTTTGTTTACTGTGGGAAAGGGAGTGGACCATTTCCCAGGCTGCTCTTCTGCACATCTGGGAAACCAAGCTTTAGGACTCAAGGGAGGTATCGCCATGTCTGAGGCTTCAATTCTGGCAAGTGCCAGAATCATGAATGAGTCTCTGTTTCCCCACAGACCTCTCCAGAAAGTGCAGCCAATCTAGGCCGTATCAACAGAGGGATAGAATCAAGATCACGTGAAGGGTTAATACCACTTTATAAGGCCTTGGTGAGGCCACACTTGGAATACTGAATCCAGTTTTGGTTGCCACGATATAAAAAAAGATGTAGAGAGTCTGGAAAGAGTGCAGAGAAGAGCAAACTAGGATGGTTAGAAGGCTGGAAACTAAAACATGTGAAGAACGATTGCTGGAACTGGGTATGTCTAGTGTTGGAAGAAATATCCTTCTGGGTCAATCCCAAGTGGGGAAAAAGACACTGGATTCATGGAAGTTGCTTGGAAAGAAGGTTTAATGGTGGACAGGACCACCTGCCTTGGAGCTCCTGTGCGAAAAGGGAAGAGATAGCAATAGAAATAGCACTTATATACCACTTTATAGTGCTTTACAGCCCTCTCTAAGTGGTTTCATCCCCTGGTTTCATCCCCTGGTGGTGAGATGGGTAATCCCATCATGTCCTGAGGGCCACGTCTTCATCCCATCAACCTGGAGGTGAAGGGGGGGGCAGGGAGCTGCAGGAAGCTGCTTTGTCTTGAAAACATGCTTCTCCTTTCCTCAAACAGGAAAATATAATATTCTGCCTTTTTAATATTTCCTGGAATATTTCATTCTTCTAGGAGAGGGATGGGTGCTAACTTTCTACACTAGTTTGATGAAAAGAAGGACTGGGGTGACATCATAGCAGCCTTCCAATATCTCAGGGGCTGCCCCAGAGAAGAGGGTGGGTCGACCTATTTTCCAAAGCACCAGAAAGCAGGACAAGAATCAATGGATGGAAACTAATCAAGGAGAAGCAACCTGGAACTAGGGACAAATTTCCTGACCGTGAGAACAATTAATTAGTTTGCCTGCAGAAGTTGTGGATGGAAGTTTTTAAGAAGAGGTTGGACAACCATTTGTCTGAAATAGTCTAGGGACAGGGTCTCCTGATTGGGGCAGGGAGGGTTGGACTGAAAGACTTCCAAGGTCCCTTCCAACTTTATTATTCTGTTCTGTTATTCTGTTATTCTTTCTATGCTCATGTGCATCCATCCCATGAAGCCCAAAGAAAGTCCAGAATGGTGTAAGATCTCCTTCCATGGGCAGGAGCTTGGAGATCATTTCCATCCAGTTTTGGTCACCAGACTATAAAAAGATGTTGAGACTCTAGAAAAAATGCAGAGAAGAGCAACTAAGATGATTAGGGGACTGGAGGCTAAAACATATGAAGAATGCTTGCAGGAATTGGGCCTGGCTAGTCTAGGAAAGAGAAGGACCAGGGGAGACATGAAAGCAGTCTTCCCATACTTGAGGGGCTGCCACAAAGAGGAGGGGGGGGGGGTCAAGCTATTTTCCAAAGCACCCGAAGGCCAGACAAGGAATAATGGATGGAAACTGAACCAGGAGAGATTCAACCTGGAAATAAGGAGGAATTTTCTGACAATGAACACAATCAACCCATGGAACAGAAGTTGCCTTCGGAAGTTGTGGGAGCTTCATCACTGGAGGCTTTCAAGAAGAGACTGGACTGCCATCTGTCAGAAATGGTATATAGGGTCTCCTGGTTGGGTGGTGGGTTGGACTAGATGACCTACAAGTATCTTCCAACTCTGTTAATCTGTAAAATCTGTAAGACCCTGAATCCCAATTCATGATCCTCTCTAGGGAGAAGTTCCCTGAAGATGGGCTCCAACACAAGTCCGAAAGCTCAGAAGTCAAAACCTCTGGTCCCAGTGACCAACCCAGATTGGATCCTGCAACATTATCTTCTCTGTTCAATAACAGGGACCAACATCTACCCCTCTTCAACTGTCTCTTGAGCTCCATTGGCAATAAAGACCAGAACTTATTTAGCAGAGCCTATGAAAGGCAGGTCCATGCAACTTGCCTAAGATGGTCTCTTCGTTGTCATTGTGGCCTTCCTGAGATTAGGAGATTCAGAGAGGAAGATGTTTCTAACAGAGAAGAGAAGGAATTTCCACTAGACATGGCAATCACCCTGTCAGCTTTGGAAGCCATATTCCACACTGCCACATAGCCTGGGAGAGTGGAATGGGGGTGGTTTCAATTAAGTAGCTCTAAGTAGACAAAATAAAATTCTTTTGTTAGTCCAAGGTAATTTAGTATGGTGCAGGATGAAATAAGGATCTTACTTTTAGATGGATCACAATTGGGCCATGTGATGTGATGACGACCAAGTGGGGATGCATTTGTAGTTTGAGAAATTGTGGGAAGCCAAAAAAAACCTTTTAGATTTGGGTTTCCACTGATGTGCCAGGTGCTGTTCTAATAAAGGTACTTTTGAGATATGTTTGTCTTGGAGTTACTGAATGAAATGGAGGTTTGCTGGAACACTGACACACATGGTGCCTTCGCTCTGTAAAAAGGCAGGTTGCTACTTACACAAGAATATTCTTGATTCAGAAGATATTTTGCAGTATTGTCCACCAGTGTCTGGTGATAGGTCCTTAGTTTCTTTGGGTCATCATCCTCTGAAGACTTTGAACCCTCCTTCCTAGTGAAAAGCAGAGCTTGGCCATCTTTTCAGTAGCAAGTGCCACTGTGTGATTTTACACAATTATGGAGGTGTTGTCTCTACTTCAGCTGTTTAATAAAATACTCTACCTCTTTTGAATTTGCAAAATCCCATAATTTTAATTCAGAGAATCCCTGCTGCAAAATTTCCATCTCTAGATTTTTTTTTCCCTACAAGAATTATGACATTTCTTAAGGTTTGGCAAACTCTTGAGTTTTTTTTTTAAATCATTTTACATATTTTAAACCGATTTTCTATTTCCTTTGAAATCCAGCCTCACCAAATGATATATGCTGGTTTTCAGGATCCATATTGCAGAGGATTTGTTTATTTATTTATTTATTGCTGTCTTCTAGCTGTCCACCACGATGAGATGCGATCTTTAGGTCACAGGGCATGCTTGTTGAGGAATGCTTTACTTTAACCCTGGATTTTATGGGTTGCTGTAGAGATAAGCAGGACTTGGTCCTTGTTAAACTTGTTTTGGAGCAACAAGGCGGAATTAGAAGCATGAGTGGCCGCCTTGGGCATGTCTGTCTCTCAACCACCTCTGGGAAACTGACATTCACCAGGCTGAAGGAAGTGAAAAGGGTGGGTTGGTGCTCCACCACTGGCCATTCCTGCTGAAGTGGAGGATGGCACATGGGTTCACAGACCCACGCCCCAGTTATTTCTGCATGGCCATGGGCGTGGAGGTTTGCGCTCACCACAAACTGTGAAGATCATCATCAGCATGGTCTTCAGCAGAGGTGGTAATTCAGCAGGTTCTGACCAGTTCTGGAGAACTGGGAGCAGAAATTTTGAGTAGTTCAGAGAACCAGCCAATCCCGCCTCTGACTGGCCCCGCCAACCCCATCTCTCTTCTCTGCCTCCCATGGAGTCCCAGCTGATCAGCTGGGTCTTCTTTTGCTGTCCTGCACTGGAGAAGGGAGCTGGAAATCAGGTCAGTGGGGTGGGGAGGGAAGGGGGATTTTGCAGTATATCCTTCCTCTGCCACGCCCACCAGCCACAACCACAGAACCAGTAGTAAAAAAGTTTCAATCCCATCACTGGCTCTTCAGTCTAGAAAGTCCAGCCTGATGGCTCCTACCTAAGGCTGGAAAGGTCTCTTTTCTGAAGGAGCTTTTGGGGTTGTTGTTCTCAAAGCTTCTGACTCATCTCCAGCTACAGGCAATTAAGTGATTATTACGGGCTGTTGACTCCCATGATAGATTTTGTCTGGAATGGGTTGTTGTGATGATTAATGACAGAACAAATTCATTGTTTTCTCAGGATCTCTAAGTTGGCTCAGCCTGCTAAAGTTTACTTTACACCTTTGCTAGTTTGGAGTGTAGATTTCCCCCCACCCCCTGCAATTATACAGCAAACCATTATCCCTCTGGCTGCCTTTACCCACTTCAAACTCTCAACACCCATATATTTATGTAGTACTTTCGTGGCTGCAGGCAGGAAAGTAACCCGTGGCAGAAGGATCTTCTAACATCAGAGAGGTTGGGATGAGCCACACATGTTATGAAGTTGACTTGGCAACAACTCCAAGTTCTATAGGACCACTTGTCTCCCACCCACCCATCAGCCACCGCAGGCAGCATGAACCCTGGATTTAAATTGCTGGGAGAAATATCCCTCTGGTTCCGTTCCAAGCTGGGAGAAAGACACTGGAAACGTGGAGGCTGATTGGAAAGATGGTTTAATGATCAACAGAACCACCAAGCCCATGGTTCTGGTGCATCTGACCACATGGAGTTGAGAGGGAGGGTTTTTTATACCTTCTCTTGGGCCTTGCCCTTGAGCTTCCTGTTCCTGTGCAAGAACATGTCTTCTATTGGCTGTTGCAGTGGTCATAATTGGCTCTGTAGGTTGTCTGAGCTCTCAGGTTTGGTTGAAGTTTGGACTCTGATGCAATGACCTTAGGAGATTGTGCAATGCAGTGAGCTCTGCTGCTGGATGGGTTAATCAACCAAACCTGAGAGCTCAGACAACCTACAGAGCCAATGTCCTGGAGGGTCAAGACTTATTCCTATCATCCTGGAGCTGAAAGTCTTTTGTTTTGTAGATAGGATGGCCCAGACTTTCTTAATGGGCAAAAATATCTGCTGGAGGCTATTAAAGAAAGGTTGGGGCTATCCAGTGGTATTCAAAAAAATTTACTACCGGTTCTGTGGATGTGGCTTGGTGGGCATGGTGTGGCTTGGTGGGTGCGGCTTGGTGGGCATGGCAAGGGAATCCCATTCCCTCCTCACCCCACTAACCCCACTAACCTGCTTTCCAGCTCCATTCTCCTGTGCAGGGCAACCAAAGAAGACCCAGCCAGGGTCAGCTGGGACTCAGGAGGCAGAGAATAGATGGGGCAAGGACAGTCAGAGGTGGTATTGGCCGGTTCTCCCAACTACTCCAAATTTCCACTACCAGAACTGGCTGAATACCACCTCTGGGGCTACCTCCAAGAGCATGTTTCTCCATTCCTCCTTCAGTGGAATATAATATTCTGCCTTTTTAATATTTCTCAAAATATTTCACTCTTCTAGGAGAAGTGGAGTGGGGGGTGTCTTCAATATCTTTTCGGGCAAATGGAAAAACTGGGGGCAAGAAATAAGCAAGAGGACAGCTTCAGTGGAAGAAAGTGCAAGAGATTTGGGGAGGAGTGGTTGCAAGCTTACAACCAAGTTTAATTTCTCTTTTTAAAAAATCTTGTAAATGCCCAAGACCGAGCTGATGTACATGTACAGTTCATTTAGTGACCGTTAGCGCTGAAAAAAGTGACGTAGGACCATTTTTTTCACACTTATGACTATTATAGCATCTCTGTGCTCACGTGGTCAAAATTCAGAGGCTTGGCAACGGACTCATATTTATGACGGTTCCAGTGTTTTTGGATCATGTGATTCCCTTTTGCGTCCTTCTGCCAAGCAAAGTCAGTGGGGAAGCCAGATTCCCCCAACAACTGTGTTACTAACTTAAGAACTGCATTGGTTCACTTAACAACTATGGCAAGAAAAGTCAGAACCTGGGACAAAACTCATTTAACAAATGTCTTACTTAGCAACAGAAACGTTGGGCTCAATTATGGCCGTAAGTTGAATATTACTTGTATTGGAGAAGGGGAAAAAAAATAAGTGGACAATAAAAGAGTATATCAATAAATAAATAGATAAATAAATGGAGCCTCTAGGGTGTAGTGGTCAGAGTACAGTACTACAGGCTACTTCTGCTGACTGCCAGCTGCCTGCAATTTGGCAGTTCGAATCCCACCAGGTTCAAGGTTGACTCAGCCTTCCATCCTTCCGAGGTGAGTCAGATGAGGACCCAGATTATTGTGGGGCAAGAGGATGACTCTGTAAACTGCTTAGGGGGGGCTTTAAAAGCAATGTTGAAGTGGTATATAAGTCTATTAATATTGCCCTTCCCTTCCCTTCCTCCCTCCTTCCTTTCTTCCTTTCTTCCATCCATTCATGATGCACAGTGGTTAGAATGCAGCATTGCAGGCTAACTCTGCCCACTGCCATGAGTTTGATTCTCACTGTCTCAAGGTTGACTCAGCCTTCCGTCCTTCCGAGGTCAGTAAAATGAGG
Source organism: Pseudonaja textilis (assembly GCF_049901715.1). Lineage (NCBI taxonomy): Eukaryota > Metazoa > Chordata > Lepidosauria > Squamata > Elapidae > Pseudonaja > Pseudonaja textilis. The sequence continues at coordinate 2,699,015 of NC_142000.1, forward strand.
CTTCAGATTGTTGGGGGCTGATTCTGTAAACCGCTTAGAGAGGGCTGTAAAGCACTGTAAAGCGGTATATAAGTCTTATTGCTATTGCTAAATACAAATAAAAGATTTATGCAGTTGTATAACTTCACCAAGATACCTGACTACTTGTATTCCTTCGACTTCAAATTCAACTGAGAGTCGATAATATAATGGAATTGAACTGGAGCCCCTGAAAAAGAGCCAGAGGCTCTGGAAAAATTCTAAGTCTGCAGAAGTGCAGCTTGAAAAACAAACAACCCGCCCCATCCCATCCCACCCACCCCATCCCAAAAACCAGGGTGGGTTTTTACCAGTTCTGTCCACCTCTGTAGAACCGGTAGCTCTGAAGAGTAGCAGACATAGAACCGATTCTATGTCTGCTGAGATTTTTGCCCACCTGCCCACCTGGGCTCTTATCTGATCTTTATTTCCTGATTTTTTCAACTTTAGCTGCCGAATGAGGCACAGCTTCAGTTAAAAAACCAAGAAAAGAGGGCTGTTTCAAAGGCTGCTTCTCGGCTCGCAGCGTGCTGATGACGATTTACAGGTGCGCGGCTCACAGCCTGCAGGGAAGCTCGTAAATCCCGAACCGGTAGTTAACCCTGTTGTATCCCACCCCTGCCAAAAACCCTTGCTAAGGACTGGATATGCTCATATCCAAGGAATGTTGTACAATCTGAGAAAGAGCAATGAAAGAGGAGAAAAGGTGGAATGGAGTATCCAGAGAAGGAATCATGGCTGGTAAACTTACATCTGTGCAGGTGCATTTTGCTTGGAAGATGGAAGTACATTCCATAACCTTGCAAAGTCCTAATTGTACCCAACCATAAGAATAGCCACAGAGTTTAACAATCCTGGAGGTCTCCACACTTAGCAACTTTAAGATTTGTACAGCCAGTTATGGGCTGGTCTGGGAGTTGAAATCAACCCACAAGTCTTAAAATTGTCAAGTTTGGAGGGCCCTGGTCATTTCCAGCCTCCTATCCATCCATCCATCCATCCACCCACACCTCTGTCACTCTCTCACACACATGTGGCATTCAGCAGGTTCTGATCAGTTCTGGAGAACCGGTAGTGGAAATTTTGAGTCATTCGGAGAACCGGCCAATCCCACCTCTGACTGGCCCCGCCAACCCCATCTCTCCTCTGCCTCCCATTGAGTCCCAGCTGATCGGCTGGGTCTCCTTTGGTTGCCCTGCCCAGGAGAACAGAGCTGGAAAGCGGGCTAGTGGGGGGGGGAAGGGAATGGGGATTTTGCAGTAACCTTCCTCTGCCATGCCCACAAGGCCACGCCCACTAAACCAAGCCACTCCCACCAAGCCACCAAGCCATGCCCACAGAATGCCACGCCCATCAAGCCACGCTCACAGCTGATCAGCTGGGTCTTCTTTGGTTGCCCTGCACAGGAGAACAGAGCTGGAAAGCGGGCTAGTGGGGGGGGGAGGGAATGGGGATTTTGCAGTAACCTTCCCCCTGGAGTGGCGTGGGAATGGAGATTTTATAGTCCTTCCCCTGCCACTCCCACCAATCCCACCACTGACATATACAAATATAATGTCCACTCAAGGGTATAGTATATGGTACCCCTAGCCTATATTGACTGTCAGTGCCACCTCCTGCCAATATGAAAATTCATATTTTAAAAATGATTCCATTGGAGGGGCAGCATTCGTACCCTATATGCTTCGGTGGCTCGGTGGCTCAGTGGCTAAGACGCTGAGCTTGTTGATCAGAAAGGCCAACAATTCGAATCTCTAGCGCCACGTCACAGAGGGAGCTCCCGTTCCTTGTCCCAGCTTTTGCCAACCTAGCAGTTCAAAAGCAGTAAAAAAATGCAAGTAGAAAAATAGGGACCCCTTTGGTGGGAAGGTAATCAGCCTTCCATGGGCCTTCGGTGTTGAGTCATGTTGGCCGCATGACCATGGAGACGTCTTCGGACAGCGCTGGCTCTTCTTTGGCTTTGTAACGGAGAGGAGCAGCGCCCCGAGAGCTGGAAACGACTAGCACGTATGGGGAACCTTTCCATTTACCTTTGAGCTTTGGTGCCCCAGGCCAGCACACCCCTGGGCTTAGCCTAAAGCTGGCCCTGCACACACACACACACACACACACACTAGCATAAGTTATTCATTTCGCTTGTCTTTTGCTACCTCTCTCTTGCTGTATTGCTGTATTTTTCCTGAACTTGCACGGCCTCTTTCATCTTCCCTCATTATGACGAGAGTTCTCTTGGGGAACTTCTGTTCCATGCAGAAAACTGGATTTCCAGACAGCCATAAATATAGATATTGCCTCCTCTCTAATTCAACATTTTCACCAACCATCCCTCCCACCGGTGCTATTGCCAAACCTTTCTACATCTTGAGATATACGTTCAGGCAAGTCCTGGATTTATGACTGCAACTGGACCCAAAATTTAGGTTGCTGAGATAGTTAAGCGAATTTTGCCGCATTTTATGACCTTTCTTCCACAGTTGTTAGGGGAATCACTGCAGTTGTTAAGTTAGCAACCTGGTTGTTAAGAGAATCTGGATTCCCCGTTGATTATAGCAATACAAATAGCACTTAAACTTATATACTGCTTCACAGAGCTTTACAGCCCACTCTAAGTGGTTTACAGAGTCAGCCTGTTGCCCACAACAATCTGGGTCCTCATTTTACCCACCTCGGAAGGATGGAAGGCTGAGTCAACTTTGCTGCATTCTAACCACTGTGCCACTATGACAGGAAGGAAGGAAGGAAGGAAGGAAGGAAGGAAGGAAGGAAGGAAGGAAGGAAGGAAGGAAGGAAGGAAGGAAGGAAGGAAGGAAGGAAAATAGCAATAGCTCTTAGACTTATATACCACTTCACAGTGCTTTCCAGCCCTCTCTAAGCAGTTTACAGAGTCAATCTCCTGCCCCCAACAATCTGGGTCCTCATTTTACCCACCTTGGAAGGAAGGAAAGCTGAGTCAACCTTGAGCCTGGTGAGAATTGAACTCCTGGCAGTGGGCAGAATTAGCCTGCAATGCTGCATTCTAACCACAAGGAAAGGAAGGGAAGGAAAATAGCAATAGCCCTTAGACTTATATACTGCTTCACAGTGCTTTCCAGCCCTGTCTAAGCAGTTTACAGAGTCATCCTCTTGCCCCACAACAATCTGGGTCCTCATTTTACCCACCTCGGAAGGACGGAAGGCTGAGTCCGCCTGGAGCCTGGTGAATTCGATCTGCCAAACTGCAGTAGGAGCAGCTTGCAGTACTGCACTCTAACCACTGTGCCATCAAGGCTCCTTTATGATGTGCTTGTTAGAAGGTCACAAAATAGGATCACATGATTCCAAGACCCTGCAACCTTCTTATTATGAGTCAATTGCCAAGAATCTGAATTTTGATCACATGACCACGAGGGATGCTGCAGTGGTTGTGTGAATAATAAGTCACTTTTTCCAGTGAAGTTGCAAGTTTCAACAGTCAGTAAGTGAACTGTTGTAAGTCGAGGACTACCTGTAATCTCCCTGCAATTGTTTTACGTATAAATACAAAGTTCTAGCTGTCTTTCCATTAATCCCAAAAGAAAAGCCTCCAGTTTCCAGTTTATATTTGTCTTTTAGTCAATCAATCAATCAATCAATCAATTAGAGCTGGAAAGAACCTTGGAGGTCTTCTAGTCAGTCCTGGTGTGTTCGGGTCTTTTCCCGTGTAAGATTGAGAGCATCTTGACAACGTTTGACGAGGTCCCACTCGCCACCTTCAGGCTGGTGCTTTCGGCTTCGGGCTTTGCTCACACAAACACAAAGCCAAAAGCACCAGCCTGAAGATGGCGAGTGGGACCTCGTCGAAATGTTACCAAGATGCTCTCAATCTTACACAGGAAAAGACCTGAACACACCAAGACCTGCAAATTTATATATATTTATATATAAATTATTTACAGGAATAGAATAAAATATCAGAATTAGAATTAAGCTGGAAGGGACTTTGGAAGCCTTCTCGTCCAGCTCCCTGCTCAAACAGGAGAACCAATACCAGTGGTGAATAACCTTTTAGGGCTCCTGTGCCAAAAATTGTGCACGCGCTTGCATGGTCATGTTGCGTGCCAGCATCCAGATGGCAATATGTGCCCCCCACGTCCCCTATGCATATGCATGCAATCCCCCTCTTATTTAAACTGTACCTCACAGCTGATTTTCGGCCGGTTTGAAGCCTTTTTCTGGCCTCCCAGAGGCTTGAGGAAGGCTTCTGCAGGCTTTGCTGGCCAAAAACTAGGGCTCTTTTGTCATTCTGGTATTTTCAAAAAAAACAGGAAATGACAAAACAGGCCTAATTTTTGGCCTGCAAAGCCTGCAGAAGCCTTCCTCAAGCCTCTAGGAGGCTGAAAAAGGCCCCAAACCCACCCAAAATCAGCTGTGATGTGCACACATGAGCAGTGAGGTAAGTTTGCCTGCAGCTTGCCTGCCGGCACAAATGGCTCTGTGTTCCACCTGTGGCATGCGTGCCATATGTTCACCATCACAGTCCTATACCAGGGGTGGGATTCTACCAGTTCACTCCTAAGCAGTTCATTATTAGAAGAAATTACTGGCCTAAGCCTGTAAGGAAGGCAGGAAGGAAACATTCTGGTGTTGCTTAAAGAAACTGCCTCTCTGTTAACCCTTATTATATTCTTGGCAGGACTGGACTTTGTGTCTCTGGAACTTCTCTGGAGTTTTTTCCCCTCCTTTGCTGGTACTTTGCTTGTGTGGAGTGACCATTCAAAGTTACAGTGGCACTGAAAAAAGTGACTTATGACCATTTTTCACATTTATGACTGTTGCAGCCTCCCCACAGTCATGAGAGGCCAGATGAGGAGATGCGTGCCTCGATGTGAGTGACGTTGAGTTGGTCATGCCCAGCCAGTCACATGACCCGCCAACTAAGCCACGCCCAGCCAGCCATGCCCACCAACTAAGCCACGCCCACAGAACTGGTTGTTAAAAAATTTGAATCCCACCTCTGTCCTATACAATTTCAGACAAGTGACTGTCCAGTCTTTTCTTAAAAGCCTCCAGTGTTGGAGTATCCACAACTTCTTGTGGCAAGCTGTTCCACTGGTTAATTGCCCTCACTGTTAGGAAGTTTTTACTTAATTCCAGGTTTCTTCCCTCCTTGATTAATTTCCATGCATTGTTTCTTGTCCTGCCCTCTGGTGATTTATATTATCAAAATCAGGTAGATTTCTCTAACCATTTTCTTGCTTATTTTAATTTTTATTTCTAGTCTGTCTTTTACAGTTAAGATTTGGTAGTTTGGGCTATAGTTTCTTTTTGCATGAAGACTGATGCAAAGAATGAGTTAAGCAGCTCTGCTTTCTTTCTACTGCTTGTTACTTCCTTGCCATCTTTCTCTCTTTAGTGGACCAACTGTTTCCTTGACTTTTTTCTTGCTATTTATATATTGAAAGAAACTAGTTTGATTATCTTTGATTTTTGTTGCAAGTCTTTGTTCATTCTGAGCCTTTGCTTCCCTTTGTCTTTTCAGATTCAGATTATCTGCTGATATTCTGCCTTAGTTATGTGTCCCTGTTTCCATTTTTTTTGTACTTGTCCTTTTTGTCTTTCAGTTTAACAGAACCATGCTGGTTTCTTCTTGGGCTTCTTGTTTTTCCTTTTTCAGTGCTGGACTGATCATATTTTTCAGAGTTTCCCATGCTACTTGAGTTGTTTTCCCCTTTAGGATTATCACCCATGGAATTTTTTCTCTCTGAATTTCTTAAAATCGGCTTTTTAAATGTTTTTAAGACACTGGCTGGATAATGTTCTATGGGTTGTGTTTGCATTGTATTGCATTCCAATATGAAGTGGTCATTCTTACCCAGAGTTCTGGCAACTTTTCAATTTCATTGTACAATAAATGTTTGATTGATTTTGATTGGACTTCAATTCCCTCTATCGCTTCTATTCTATTAGTAAGAATTAGGTCCAGTATAGCTTTTCATCTAGTTCCATCCTCTACCTTTTGGATGACAGAGTTTTCAGTTAGGAATCTGAACTCCCACTTGCTGCTGAGTTTGTCTCCCACTCGATATCAGGATAGTTGAAGTCTCCCATTACTACAGTGGTATATTTCCTACATACATTTGTTAATTGATTAGCAAAGAGTTCATCTATTTCTTCTGCTTGGTGTAGTACACGCCTTTAGCAATGCCATTCTTATTTCCTTTTTATATTGCCCCATATCAATTTTAGGAGGTTTTCATCCTTGGTTTTGTGGATTTCTGTAGAGATGTGGTGATCTTTTAATATACAATGCAACTCTACCTCCTCTTTTGCCGTAGGTCTGTTTCTTTTGAATAGTTCGCATCCTTCCATCGGTACATTCCAGTCATGAGTTTCATCCAACCAAGTTTCAGTAACGGCAACTATATCATATCTGCCTTCATGTACTAACGTTTCAAGTTCACCCTGTTTATTCCCTAAACGTCGAGTGTTCATGTATAGGCATTTGAGTTCTTTATGGGTCTGAATTAGATTATATATTTGTATCCATGTAGAACTTTATCCAAATACCTAATGCTGGACATTGACCAAAATGAAGGAAGTTGCTTGCTTACTTACTTGCATGAAAAGCTTTGCTGAAATTGTGGTAGAATAGAATAGAATAATAGAGTTGGAAGGGGGCCATGGAGGTCTTCTAGTCCAACCCCCTGCTTAGGCAGGAAACACAATAGAATTTCAGACAAATGGTTATCCAATCTCTCTTTTAAAAAAATAATTTTATTAAACATAACAGTTAAAAACATTGAACGTGGTGAAGTTGTTTTCACATAACCTTTGATCAGTATAAGTATATATATATTCCTATATACATTTGTTTATATATATATATATACACACATATATACATTTATTCATTCTTACATTACATCCTCCAACATCTTTAGTCTTATTTTCATCTCATTCTCCCATTTACTCTCTGAACAACTCTTTTCCATCTTAAGTCCTTCCTTTCTGTCCCCCACCAAAAACTTCCAGTGTTGGAGCATTTACAACTTCTGGAGGCAAGTTGTTCCACTGATAACAGTCAGTGGAAATTCTAACTGTCAGAAAATTTCTCCTTAGTTCTAAGTTGCTTCTCTCCTTGATTAGTTTCCACCCATTGCTTCTTGTCCTGCCACTTCAGGTACCTTGGAGAATAGCTTGACTCTCTCTTCTTTATGGCAATCCCTGAGATATTGGAAGACTGCTATCATGTCTCCCCTAGTCTTTCTTTTTGTTAAACTAGCCATGCCCAGCTCCTGCAACCGTTCACAGTATGTTTTAGCCTCCAGCACCCTAATCATCTTTGTTGCTCTTCTCTACACTCTTTCTAGAGTCTCAAGATCTTTTTTTATATCATGGCAACCAAAACTGGATGCAGTATTCCAAGTGTGGCCTTACCAAAGCATTATAAAGCAGTATTAACAATTCAGGTGATCTTGATTCTATCCCTCTGTTTATGCAGCCTAGAAGTGTGTTGGCTTTTTTGGCAGCTGCAGCACATGGCTGGCTCATATTTAAATGATTGACTCCAAGATTATATTCACAGCAGTAAACAAACAAAAAGAGTATGTATATCCCTAGTCCACCAAAATAGTTATCTTATCAAAGGAAAGGTTAGTCTCATCTGTCTTATTTGTACTTCTTAGCAATCATGGCTTTGTCTTCAAGTTAATTACAGCCGGCCTGCTTTATTATCTACTCTTATGTCTTTCCAACAATTAATGTTAATTGTTAATAATTACTAGGATTATCTTTTTTTCCCCTTTCTTGAAAGGAAAATTATATATGCCCTTCCCTAGTCCTCTGGCACTTCCCTCATTCTCCAGGCCTAGCCCTGCTATTTGAGATTACCTCCAGTCAAAGCAAACCATTTTAACACGAAGGCAGATTCCACAATATAGTATAAATGAATAGCAAAAGCTGAATACTTAGCTGACATATGTATTGGTCCCAAATTCTGAGTGAGGAACAGAGAACTCTGGCACTTAGGACAATTTGTCCCTCTGAGTTTGCATGCAGAAATTATTCTGCAAATTTAATCTGTGTTTATGGATCATGGAGGGTGACCTCAAGTTTGTATTGGTGCCCAAACCTTCCAGGTTTTGAGCTTATAGACAAGGTCACCCCCCTCCCAAAGTGCTTGGAACTGATATTCTTCACACTGGATACAGGACTCCTTCTTTGGCACATTCCTCGCCTGGCTTTGGCTCACCATTCAAATTTCAGTGAATGTAGGAAACCAAAGATGGACAGGTGACAGTGAAATGCAGAGGAAGCAAGTGCCTCCTTCAGCACCAGGAACTCCAAAATAAACAACAACTTGTTAAGGATCTTTGACCGGGTTTGTTTCGAATCGCATGCTCCGGCATGAACATTCATAAAGCTTCTGTACCAGGTGCAATCGTTACTCAGTAAATTAATCATACATAATTACCGACTTTGAATCTCATTCGCTTGGCTTCCAATTCCCACCAGCAGCTCCGCGAATCTCCTTTTCCTTCCCTGACCTTCCCTCCCTCCCTCCCTCCTTCCCGTCTCCCTCCCAAACTCCCATGCACACAGAGCCATAGAGCTGCAACCATTGGAGAGGAGCCATCATTCCTGACTCATGGTTTAAAGCACCTTTGGTATCTTGGTTTTCCCTTTACTAGCCTGAAAACCAAGGGGATGTTTGCGCTTGCCAAGGAATCGGGCAACAGGTTCTCATTGGGCCACGTGGCACGTCTGATCCTGGAGAGAAAGAGGACACTGCTAAGAAAGAGACCCAGAAAAGGGAGAATGCAGGGCAATACATTTTGGGAACTGCGGGGGATGCTTTCTGTTGATGTTTACGTAAGCCATGGATCTCTCCAAAAACAAATATACTACCCCAGAAATGGCCAAATCAGAATCAGAATTAGAATCAGAATAGAGCTAGAAGGGACTTTGGAGGTCTTCTAGTCCAGCCCCCTGCCCAAGCAGGAGATCCTATACCACTTCAGACATTCTCTGTGGCTGACCAGTCTCTACTTGAAAACCTCCAGTGATGAAGCACCCACAGTGTCTTAAGGCAAGCTGTTCCACTGGTTAATTGTCCTCCCTGTTAGGAAGTTTCTCCTTAGTTCAAGATTGCTTTTCCCTAGGGGTGGGATTCAATTTTTTAAACAACCGGTTCTGTAGGTGTGGCTAAGTTGGTGGGCGTGGCTTGGTGGTCATGTGGGCGTGGCCAACTCAATATCATTCACATCGAGGCAAGCATCTCCTCGCCTGGCCTTTCATGACTATGGGAATGCTGCAACAGTCGTAAGTGTGAAAAATGGTCATAAGTCACTTTTTTCAATGCCATTGTAACTTTGAATGGTCACTTCGTACAAGCAAAGTACCAGCAAAGATGGGGGGGGGTGGACTCCAGAGACTTTCCAGAGACATGAAGTCTAGTCCAGCCAAGAATGTAATCAGGGTCAACAGAGAGGCAGTTTCTGTAAGCAACACCAGAATGTTTCCTTCCTGCCTTCCTTACAGGATTAGACCAGTAATTCCTTCTAACAACCAAACTTCTCCGAACTGCTTAGTGTGTTAACAACCGGTTCTAGCGAATAGGTGTGAACCTGTAGAATCCCCACCCCCCCCTGCTTCTCCCCCTGATTACTTTCCATCCTTGGTTTCTTGTCCTGCCTTCTGGTGCTTTGAAGAACAATTTGACCCCCCTCTTCTTTGTGGCAGCCCCTCAAATACTGGAAAACTGCTATCATGTCACCCCTAGTTTTTCTTGTCTCTGGACTAGCCATACCCAGTTCCTGCAACCGTTTTTCATGTGTTTTTATCTCAAGGTCTCTTAGTTTCTCTTCTCTGCACTTTTTCCAAAGTCTCAACATCTTTTTTGTACTTTGATGACCAAAACTGGATGCAGGATTCCAGGTGTGGCCTTACCAAGGTTTTATAAAATTAATACTTCATGTGATTTTGATTCTGTGCTTCTTGATTATACAACCAAGGATCATATTAGCCTTTTTGGCGGTGGCTGCACACGGCTGGCTCATGTTTAAGTGATCGTCCACTAGGACTCCAAGGTCTGTCTCCCAGTTATTGTTTTGGAACCTGGTTTCACTTAATCTGCAATTGTACCTTTAGTTTTTTTTTCCTGTCTAAATATAAATCTTTGCTTTTCTCCACATTAAATTTCATTGTGTTGGATGGGGCCCGTTGTTCAAGTCTGTCAAGATCTTTTGGGATCCTGAGCCAAAGGAGAGAACAGTGAGAGGAAGCTGGTGCTATACACTACCTGAGGGTTTTACCCAAAAACTGCACCAGGTGATCCTCCCACCTTCATCCCGATGAAAATTCCTAGAAGACAGTCACTCATATATTAAGTGTTTATGCAGGTAGTCCTTGACTTACAACCATTCAGTGACTGTTTGAAGTTACTGTCAGCTTTCAAGATCTTCTACTATTGCTTTGCATCTTTCGGCTGTCATAAGTAACGGGGGGAGGAGGGGGGGTAAAGTCTGGGAAGCGAGCTGGAGGTGTTACATTCTAGTGGTGTATAAAATGAGGAGGGGGAAGAGGGCATTCTCGCTTAGGTTTCTATTTCTTGCTTAGCTTTCTTTCCTCTGCGCAACTGCAAACTTTTATCAAAGTATGCCAAGGTCACCACGGACAGAAGCCTCATCACCACCTGAGGATGCCCACATGATCATATTCACAACTTGCAATTGGAAGATTCATCTGAACTATTGCGGGTGGGAACATTGCCATCACTTTGTATATGTGGTTTACGCGCCTAATTCCTCAGATTCAGGATTCTCTTGTTGCTACCACTTCATTTCCAGTAAAAGATATCTTTTCTCTACTTACAAGAGTCTAAGTATTTCTTCCTTGGATTTTGAATGGAGCACTGCCTGACAGTTACACTGAAAAAAAGAGACTTATGACCATTTTTCACATTTATGACCATTGCAGCATCTCCATGGTTGCATGGTTTACATTCGGATGCTTGACAACTGTTTCCTATTTATGACGGTCTCAGTGTCCCAGGATCCCCTTTTGTGACCTTCTGACAAGCAAGGTCAACGGGGAAGACAGATGCGATTAACAACCATGTTATTAATTTAAGAATTGCAGTGATTCACTTAACAAATGTGGGGAGAAAAGTCGTAAAACGAGGCAAAACTCACCTAACAAATTTCCCACTTAGCCACATAAATTCTGGACTCAATTGTGGATGGAAGTCCAGGACTACCTGTATATTAAGTGCCTGCTGCCTAGGGAATTCTGGGAGTCAGCATTCACACATCTTAAAGTTGCCATGGTTAAGAAGCACTGATCCAGTGAATCAGGATGGCTGGGTCCATAAAGTGGACGTTTTAAACCTCGCCTCCCAGAGACCAACTGGATCTTACCTATCTTAGCTCCAAGGTCTCACTGCCACTACCTGTCTTCCGGGCTGGGCATTTTCCCTGGCATCAGGGTGGGATTCAGCCGGTTCAGACCAGTTTGGGCGAACCAGATGTTAAGTTGACATCTGGTTCACTGAACTGGTAGTTGAACCAATTGGCTGGCCCCACCCACCTCTCCCCTCCCAGGGGTCCCCAGGTGGCCCGTTTTGGATGCAGGTATGTTCAGGGTTCATACAGAGACTTTGGGAGGGTGAACAATGGCTGTCCCGGAAGTTCTGGAAGCCTGTTTCCTGCTTCTGGAGGCCTCCGGAGCCCGGGAGAGGCTGTTTTCACCCTCCCAGAGGCTTGAGGAAAGCCTCCTGACTCTGGGGAAGGTGAAAAAACGGCCCTCTGGGAAGTTCTGGTAAGCCATGCCCACCATGGCCACGCCCGCCCAGCAACCAGGCAGAGAACCAGTTGTGGGGACTTTTGAATCCTCCTCCCGCCTGGCATCCTTCCTCCCAATGCTGGCGCATGGGCTCTCCATCCTGCTAACTTTCTGGAGAATAAAAGGCAAAATGTGGGGAAGAAAGCCTCTTGATTTTCTAATCTAACATAAAGGTACCTGATTAGCTCTCCCCTTGGAGAAATACATCAATTTCGCAAAGGATAATTAAAAACAAACCTTGTTTTGAAACAAGAACCTCAGGAGGTTTGACATGGGAAGCCTGACTTACAAAAATACCAGCCGTGCTTTGCATAACCGCAATCCTTAGCTGTTTGGGGAGAGATACAGCTTTCAAATTCTATAGAAAAGGAAATTAAGTTCAATATTGGAGCCCACTTGTGCAGAGAAATAGAATAAAGCTTCTGGGATGGGAATCTTTGTTTCAGCTAACATTTATTGCAAACAAATGTTTATTATGCAGCCCCATAAACGAAATGCTTATTATTTTCTTTCTTCTTTCTGGACACGGCCCTGAGTCAGTGCCTCTTATCATGTACCCTAATAACAGTAATTCATAAAGCCAGGTATATCAATTAGCATAAGATAATGGCAGACAGATTGCCATGGTTTGTTATTTACATGCAGAATAGTTTGTCTTCATCTCTGGGGGATACAGTTCTCTTTTATGTGTTTACTGGCTCAATACCCACGCTTTGCTATGAAACTATGTGGTCAGGCTTAGTTTTTGGGGAGGAAAATAAGGGGCAAAATTCTGCCTCTGCCTACCAGAATCCATTGGTATTCATCTGGCTAGCATCCTGTCAGTGTGTGAGAGAGTTGAGGGCTGTTTGGAAACTGAAACAGTATTTGTTGTGTGAGCAAGAAGGAGACAGCAAGGAGCCTGGGCGTGGCTTAGCTCAACTGTTCTGTACTAAAGCTGCTTGGTGCTGTGAAACTGAAACGGAAACTCCTCTCCTCTGCTTGTGTTTTCAATTTGGAACAGATTTCGTTTCAGGTGGGGAGGGGGAGTAGAACTCCTTAGCATCGGAGTGTGTTAATAATAATAATATAGGAAATACTAATGCTCTGATGGTCATTTTGAAAAATCCTTTCTTAGTGTGCACCTAGAAGCCAAGGAAAACATATGTGCCAGATTTCAAGTTTGTAGGCTTTACAGTCTACAGTCTACATTGTGATGATGCACGAGTGGTATTTTGCTTTCATATATATAGATTTTTTAAATCTGGCATGCAGGTACGATAGGTTCTCCTAGGAGGCTCACAGCTCCTAAATTCCTGGAGCTTCACTAGATAATCTTGAGACACTGGTTGGCATTTTGCCTCCAAGATTTGCTCCTGCAAAGTGAGAAGTCACTTTCAAAAGAATGGAATAAAAAAAAGACATATTATCAGAGGAAACAGAACAGGGGGTAGCACATTTTCCTCTCAGGAATGTGCAAAGCTGTACTTACTGTTATCACGAAGCCCACTCAGATTCTGACAGTTCTTTGCAGGCAGACTTCGTAGCCAATTGGTGCAATCTTTTGGATTCCTTGATCCTCAGGTATGAACAATTTACTCAAACAAAGATACTATAGTCTGCTCTTCTCATGAGTCACACACATGCCTGTAATCCTAAAATTGAGATAATTGCAAGAAATTACGGTTCCTTCCCCCCCTGCAAAAAAAATATCCATCAACAGGGATGGCATTCAGACTTTACCATAGATTGTTGGTTGTCAGTGATTGTAAACCACAACCCAAAACAAACAATGAGTGGGGAATTCTGGGCTTGGTGCTCAGATTTCAGCTGCTGTGTTGAGCAGCATTTCCTGAAGGGCCTCCAACAAGCAAGCGGGAGAACATGCTCAGGCTTAGAGCTCCAGTGGGTGCTAAGGCCTTCGGAGTAAGGGAGCCATGAAAGCAGAGTGGCCATTGGCACTGGCCTGGCAAGCTGGTTTTTATATATCTATAAAGCCTTAGTAAGACCACATCTAGAGTACTGCATCCAGTTCTGGCCACCACACTATAAAAAAAGATGTCGAGACTCTAGAAAGAGTGCAGAGAAGAGCAACCAGGATGATGAGGGGACTGGAGGCTAAAACGTATAAACGGTTGCAGGAACTGGGCCTGGCTAGTCTTAGTAAAGAGAAGGACCAGGGGAGACAGGAGAGCAGTCTTCCAATATTTGAGGGGCTGCCACAGAGAGGAGGAAGGGGTCAAGCTGTTTTCCAAGGCACCTAAAGGCCAGAAAGGGAATAATGGATGGAAACTGAACAAGGGAGAGATTCAACCTGGAAATAAGGAGAAACTTTCTGACAGTGAGAGCAATCAACCCATGGAACAGAAGTTGCCTTCAGAAGTTGTGGGAGCTTCATAACTGGAGGCTTTCAAGAAGAGACTGGACTGTCCTCTGTCAGAAATGATGTAGGGTCTCCAGCTTGGGCAGAGGGTTGGACTAGATGACCTATAAGATCCCTTCCAATTCTGTTAATCTGTAACTAATATTCTTCTCATTAGGATCAAGTTATCAGGAAAGCTTCTTAGAATGCACAACCAACTTAGATGAAACACTTAAAATGCACAAAAGCAATTGCTTACAAATCCCATGCTGTGGGGTTGATACCCTACCCCTTTTCAATGGGCATGGCATGCCTAATCCAGCTTCCCTTCTAACTTTTTTGACCCTCCACCTTCTGCAAAGGATTTTGGTTGGTTCACTGATAAAAATTATCTTTCATTGGGAATCTCTTGGTGAATATGTGCGCAGGGGAGGTTTTAAGTGATCTGTCCTTCTCATTTGTAGCCTTCTTTTATGTACACTGAGAGCATTTCTACCAAGACAAATTCCTTGTGTGTCCAATCACACTTGGCCAATAACTTGGCGCCATCAGACGAAATGATCATCAAAAAAATCTCAAAGTGTGCAGAAATGGACAAACTAACCTTGGCACTAAAAAACAAAGATACCTCAATATATTACGATAGCTGGAACTGTTGGTACAAATGGATTGGCCAAAGATAGACTTTATACTATAAGGCAAAAGAGGACAGGATAAACCGATAGCAGCGATATATAGATTTATGTAAAGAATAGGTGTGTGTATAAGGCATAAATTAAGGGCTATGAAAAAAAAAGAGAGAGATCTTACAAACTGTGGAAAATGAGAATGTTTTTAATTGCTTTCTACTCTTCTGTCTATCTTCTTTTCGTTCTTTTTGCTTTTTTTCTTTTTCTTTCTCTTTCTTTCCTTTCATTTGTGTATGTGTTGTTGGTTTGTTTTAATTGTAAAATTAATAAAATTTATTTATATAAAAAAAAGAATTTTATTCTGTTCTACTCTACTCTACTCTACTCTGTTCTATTCTATTCTATGGTTTTTGAGCAGATCAGATGAGGCAGTCAATAAACCTTCTATTAAGTTTAGGCAGAGGTTTGTCCTCCGAGCTTGCTGCTTGGCTCCTGGACGTTTCGTTACCAAACCAGGTAGCATCTCCAGCAGGGTTTGGTATGTTGTTAAACTGCTTGGCAACAAGTGGGTGCAGTCCAGGCAAATGTTCCAGGTAAAAACCATGCAGTCCATCTTAAAAACGTTTTCTTCCAGTAAGTCCTGCAGCTGCTGGCCCCCGTTGCTCGGTCAACAGTCCTGAATCCTGTAGCCAGGGATGGGAGTCAAAACTCCCAACAACCAGGGGTGGGATTCAAATTTTTAACAACTGGTTTTGTGGGTGTGGCTTAGGTAGTGGGTGTGGCTTAGGTGGTGGGCTGGCTTAGGTGGTGGGCATGACTTGGTGCTCATGTGACTGGGTGAACATGGCTTGGTGGTCATGTTATTGGCTGGAGGTGGCCAACTCAACATCACTCACATCAAGGCATGCATCTCCTCATCTGGCCTCTCGTGACTGTGGGGATGCTGCAACAGTCGTAAGTGTGAAAAAGTGTCATAAGTCACTTTTTCCAGTGCCATTGTAACTTTGAATGGTCCAACTACTGCTTCAACAAACCAGATATAAATTTAACATCCGCTTTGCCCGAACTGGCCCGAACCGGCTAAATCCCACCCCTGGTGCCTGTAGCCCCTATGTCATCAGACGTCCAACATCCAGCCTAGTCCTTACAGATACAGATACAGATACAGATTAACCAAGTTGGAAGGGACCTTGTAGGTCATCTAGTCCAACCCCCCCACCCATCCAAACAGACCTACAGATAGCTATTTTTCACAGATGGCTCTCCAGTCTCCTTGTTGACCCAGAGAACAATAGATGCGTTATGGGTTTCTGTAGTTTACACCTCACCATTTAGTTTATGGAAAGACACTCCTTCATCTAGTCCCTTTGATGAATCCTGTCCTCTATGCTTGAATCTCTGGCATAGCTCTCATCTTCCTCAGAGCACACAAGCCCCACAACCTTGTCAAGGTAGGGCCTCATGGCGGGTGGGGCTGTTATTATTGCTACTTTCTTTTTTCCAATTCCATCCATCAGCTGTTTAATCCCTCTGACATGGACTCTGTGAATCTTTTCATGGCTGGGTAGTGGAGAAAATACAGAAAATTCCCTAAATTTTCCTCAATTTTAGGGAAGACTTAGAAATGGATTGATCAAGGTAGTCTTCTCCGTAGTGGAGCAACTTTTGTCTGGTTACAATTCCCAGCTTTGAAAACAAAGAAATCAACATTTTTGAGGGTTCCAATCCAGACTGAATGGAAAGCTAAATACCGTTAAAGCTAAGCCCTGATCTGCATTATCTTCTTTACTCCAACACTGTCATACTTTCCGGAAATAAAAAAAAGACATTAGTAAATATGTTTACAATCATCATCTAATAGCAATAGCACTTAGACTTATATAAAGCACGTCACAGTGCTTTACAGCCCTCTTCTAAGCAGTTTGCAGAGTCAATATAATGAAACCCTAACCCTAACCCCTAATAATCTGGGTCCTCATTTTACTGACCTCAGAAGGATAAAAGACCGAGTCAACCTTGAGCTGATGAGAATCAAACTGTTGGCAGCTGGCAGTTGGCAGAAGTAGCCTGCAATACTGCATTCTAACCACTGTGCCACCGCGGCTCATGATTTAATTGAATTGTATAAAGGCAGCGAAGGACTGTATTTAAGACATTTCTTCAAAAGCCTGAAGGTCTTCCCTTCTTTGTTAAATTGACCTTACATTTAAGGCAACTTTTATTAACTTCTATCATTCAGCTGTGGATTTTGTTTTGTGGTAAAAAGGATGCCACCCCCACCCACCCCTTGACAAGCCAGAAATTATTACCTTTTCAGGGTGATATTAGATTTTTTTTCCCCAAAGATTTCATTCTTGTTTATACATGAAAGTCCATAAATTTCTCTGTTTGCCAAACCCTGGCATTATGCCCGCCTCTCTTTTTCGTGACCCAGGCAGTCTCTCAACCTTAGTAACCCTTGTTTCTGCCTCAAAACGGACATCCTTTCCATGCAAAGAATATTTGTCTAAAGCTGGGTCAAAGAGGGAAAGAAAGAAAGAAAGAAAGAAAGAAAGGAAGGAAGGAAGGAAGGAAGGAAGGAAGGAAGGAAGGAAGGAAGGAAGAAAGAAAGAAAGAAAGAAAGAAAGAAAGAAAGAAAGAAAGAAAGAAAGAAAGAAAGAAAGAAAGAGAAAGTCGACTGACCACACAGAATTTCAAGATAATTCCCCAGCCTATTTGTCTTTACATACCACAGCCTATACTTACCAAGACTGAGTTCAAGAAGCAAATCATTGAGGAAGGTCATCGGAAACCAAAAATCCACAAAGGGCAAAAGGCTCCTTCCCTTCCACCCATTATTTTGCTCTTTCTGTGGCAAAGGCATCCATTGGCTTTGGGAGGAATTTCAGGAAAAAATACAGTTGTTGCATTTTGAATTCTCTACAGTCCAACTCTAAGGGCAGTTTAGCTAGATGTGTTTTATAGGAAACTGCATGGAGGATTCTTACAAATATATTATTATTCACACACGATATTTATTCCTTGCCAACCAGTTAACCAGCCCTACAAAATGCTGCATTGATGCTCAATGGGCTAATATGCAGCCCCAAAGATGATGCCTGTTTATTTCTTTGTTTTATCATTTAGTTTCTATACTTTTAGTGTTTCTGAGCAAATAGAAGTTTCGTAAGTATTCAAAAATGCTTTCTGTATCAGAGCCACGGTAAATAATTTTTCAGCTCAATGGAATAAAAACTCTTGTACTAGGTTGTTGACAATCATTTCAAGACTCAGAGCCTGGCTTCACTGCTTCATTGCTTTTCATTTATTTAATGATGAGTTTCCTATACTATTGTTCTTCTCTTTAAATTGAAATCTTCTCTGGCCACTCTCTGTGGGCCTGTATGAACAAAAGCATCCATTAATAGTCACAGACATGCCAAATGGCCATCATGATGTCTGTTGTAGTTCACCAGCAGCCTGTGCAGACGGCAGCAGAATCAGACAGTGGGGAGGAACATAGACCAGTCCTGGAATCTGGGGAGGATTTGGATGAGGGTCCTGTGTCCAATGCAGAGATGGGGCCAGGACCACGTGGAAGTGAGGTGCTGACTCCGGAATCTCCGGAGTCTGGCAGCAGCGAGGCAGAGGAACCAGGGGAGCCTGTTCCCAGTGCATGTGTGCACAGAGCTGCTAGAAGGAAGAGCAGCTGAAAGAAAAGGGACAACCTAAGAGTAATGCTAGGGGTGTAATTGCCCCTCCCCTAAGGCATAAAGGAAGTGCAAAGGTGACGAAACCTTTGCAGGAAGCAAAGTTGTTCATTCTGTTCAGATTAAACCTTGAAGCTCTGTGTGGAATTTATACATCAGTTGGCTTTTTTACTGTTACCGTTGGCAGCCATTCAAAGGAGAGAAAGGTGGGTGCTTATCTCAAGCGACTGTTTGGGACTCATTACAGGCTGGGAATGAACGTAATTCCCAGCATTGAAATAAAACAAGAGTTGTTTGGACTAAGCGTGTGCTTAATTACGGTCTCAGGAAGCCTCGGTCAGAACAACATCACAGGACAAGCTCCAGCCCTTTGTACGAGCACCACAATGTCATCGCACCCAAGTGCGGTAGGAAAGGGATGAGTTTATGTTGCGAAGTCACAGGGCACAATTTCTCACCTGTCAGCTCTTGCCTTCCTCCTTCTTGAAATTAAGGGTATCTTATGTGGCACTGTCTTCAACCACCAAATGGATTTGTTTGGAACGTTGCTGCCAAGCTGCAAATGGGGCCAACTGATAAAAATTGTATCGCACACATTCTTAAGCAAGTACAAGAGCTATCAGACTATAACAGGCTGCAAATCATAGTACTGCTGGCCAGTAAAGTTCTTGGAACCTGAATTGACCCATCCAAGGGAGTTGAGGGCCCTCTCTGAATAAATTTCCATTCTTACAACGTTTGATGATTCAGGAGAAAGACACCTCCGGTTATCCCACGGTTGATTTCCACAGCTGAATCTTCCATCGGAGGAGGTTCTAACTGCTAAATTTGCTGTCTTCCCATCCTCAGAGCAAGATCTTCACGTGTGCTACAAATATCCAAATGGGCTTTAAATTAATGATTTTTCCTCTCTTTCTGCTGGCTTTATTGTGTGTTGGAAAATTACAGCATAGAACAGAATAGAATAACAGAGTTAGAAGAGACCTTGGAGGTCTTCTAGTCCAACCCCCTGCTTAGACAGGAAACCATTTCAGACAAATGTTTATCCAATCTTGACTTAAAAACTTCCAATGTTGGAGCATTCACAACTCTTGGAGGCAAGTTGTTCCACTGTTAATTGTCCTCCCTGTTGGAAAGTTTCTCCTTAATTCCAGGTTGCTTCTACCCTTGATAAATTTCCATCCATTGCTTCTTGTCCTGCCTTCTTTGGTGCTTTGGAGAATAGATTGACTCCATGTGTCACTTTATTCAATGTGTATTTGCCGATTACATTTCTCTTCAAATTCACATTCTCAGTTGTTGGTGATTGGGGACAAACCCCCAAGCAGAGTGCACAGCAGCAGTCAAGCCAGGCAGCCAAATGAGAGAGAGGCTGGGCCCAAGAGTATACACACACTGGAGACAAAAACACTGTTTGTAGTTTTAAATAGTAATTTAATTCATTCAGAGTTTAAGCAGTGTCATTCAGTCCATATGTCATTATCCAATATATCCATCCAGTAACTTAGTTCATTAAACTAGTCAGTACAATGTCTTTATCTGCTTGTATATCTTCTCCTTCCAATACCTTTTTCTCGAAGACAACGCTGAGTATGCACAGAATATCAGCTCACCAAGTAAACAGTCCTTTTGTTCAGCACAGTAGCCAACAAGCAGACGTCTCAAACAGGAGTAAACAGCAGGCAGGCAGATAGCAGAGAGACGGACCAGGACCAGAACAGCAGACCAGTAACCAGGGATCAGTGACCAGAAACCAGTAACCAGTAACCAGGAAGTGTTACGTTTCTCTTACTGCCTTTATTGCTGCTTGCAACCGCACCCTTAATTATCTAATTACATTGCAGTTTGGTGCTTAAAGCTGCAAACACTTAAACCTAGGTTTATATACCTAGGTATATATAGTTGGTGTATCCATATACCCAACATCAGTCGTACATGAACTGCGTGCAAGATTCAAACAAGCAACTCTTCCCATTGCTTCCCTGGATTTATTTCAGATAGCAATTCTCTTGAGACAGATGAACATAAATGATACAATATAAATAAAAACATTCAAAGCTCTCCCCATTCATTTCTGAGTACCGGTATATTCTGAGCATCGTTCTGCTAATTGTTGACCTTCGTTTCTATTTTTGTTCTGCCAAAAGGAACACGACAAGAAAGACATCAACCCAACTAATTGTGGTTGAAACTCTGAGCTTATGAATATATTTTAAGGATATTATGTTGTTTTGACAACACAAAATCACCGCCTTTTAAAATAAATATCTCCCAAACAATTCAACGGGTAGTTTGCACAAAAGATTCTCCTTGTTAAACATGCTTGCTAACTGAACTGACTCATTGTCTAGTTTTACACAGCCTACAGAATCATCTACAAACCAAGCAAGCTGGGTCTACATACCTAGTAAACTTTA
The DNA here is from genome assembly GCF_049901715.1 of Pseudonaja textilis. Classification (NCBI taxonomy): domain Eukaryota; kingdom Metazoa; phylum Chordata; class Lepidosauria; order Squamata; family Elapidae; genus Pseudonaja; species Pseudonaja textilis. The sequence continues at coordinate 2,719,908 of NC_142000.1, forward strand.
AAATAAGTTGAAAAGTACTAAGTTTAGCATGCTGTGCGAGTGGGGCTGTTAGGTCATTGAGACTGTGTTGCCCACACATATTCAGAAATTTATGTGCCACAGGGGTGTCTCCAGCCTCTAAGCCAGGAGGAACGGAGAGACCCAGCATTCTCTTTGCAAGGATGGAACCTGTTGGGCCTGTTACTTTAGTCCAAGAATTGGAAGACATTTAAATACGAGGCCTCTTTTATTACTGTTATGTCTCTATTAAGGTTGTGGGAAGCCCCTCGCCCTCCTAGAAGAATGAAATGTTTTGGGGAAATATTAAGAGGCAGAATATCATATTTTCCTAAAAGAGAAATGGGGAAACATGCTCTTAAAGACAGAAAGCAGACTCAGTCTTTCTTAACAGTCCCCAGCAGATATTTTGTGCTCATGAAAAAAGATTGGCCCAGCCTATTCACAAAACAAAAGAATTTCACCTCCAAGGATGGGATTAAAACTTCAGGACATAATAGGATTAACCCACCACCATTTAGCAAAAGATACAAGCCCCTCCATTGCACAACCCCCCCAGAACAGTTCACACTTCAAAGTCACAGAAACCTATAAACATCTATCCACTCATTCAACCATTTGTTCAACTGTTCCAGAACCACATGCTGTTGGTTCTGTTCATCATTAAACTTTCTTTCCAATCTGTCTCCATGTTGTTTCCAGGATCTTTCTCCCAGCTTGGAACTGAACCAGAGGGATTTTCCTTCCAACATAGGTGCTGTGTGTCACGTGCTATCTAGCACCCAACCCTGGGCAAGCAACTGCAGTACATAGATTTCAGTGACATCCCTTTAATGCCGAATCTTGAAAACCACAGGAGGAATTTTAGTGAGTTCATGAAGGCTGAACTTTCTTAAATGATTTGAGATGTTTCACAATTCTTCTACAGAGGAATTATGGAGTCTGTCATCTGCACCTCTATAACTGTCTGGCTTGGTTCTGCAACCCAACAGGACAGACACAGACTTCAGAGAGTAATTAGGATTGCAGAAAATAGCAATTTCTACCAACCTGCCTTCCATGGAGGACCTGCATACTGCACGAGTCAAAAAGAGGGCTGTGAAAATGTTTACAGGCTCCTCACATCCCGGACACAAACTGTTTCAACTCCTACCCTCAAAACGATGCTATAGAACACTGCACCCCAGAACAACTAGACACAAGGACAGTTTCCCCCCGAACGCCATCACTCTGCTAAACAAATAATTCCCTCAACACTGTCCAACTCTTTACAAAGTCTGCACTACTATTACTATTAATCTTCTCATCACTCCTTATCACCCATTCCCTCCCACTTGTGACTGTAGGATTGTAACGTTGTCGCTTGCATCCTTGCGATCTATATTGACTGTTTCCTAGTATGATTTGATTGCTCATTGTACCCTATGACTATTATTGTACCTTATGATTCTTGACTCTTGATGAATGTATCTTTTCTTTTATGTACACTGAGAGCACTTGCACCAAGACAAATTCCTTGTGTGTCCAATCACACTTGGCCAATAAAGAATTCTAATGCTTCACATGTTTCTGGCCACCTGGACTGAACTGCCACTGACAAATTCTCCTTGACTTACGACCATTAGTTTAGCAATTGTTCAAAGTTACAATGGCCTTGAACAAACTGACTTATGATTGGTCCCCACGGTTATGACTCTCACAGCATCCCCCAAAGTCATGTGATCAAAATGTAAGTTCTTGGCAACTGGCATGAATAGCATGGACAGAGGCTGCAGCATTCCATCACCTCATGTGATTTCCATTTATGATCTTTCCAACTGGACTCTGACAGCAGCCAATGGTGGAAAGCTAAATTTGTTTAACAACTGTGGGATTCATTTAACAGCTCAAATAGCGATTTGGTTACTGCCACCAGGGCAAGAAACAGGTCTTAAAATTGAATGTACCTCATGTTGGAAGAAAAATCCAGTCCAGTTCCAAGCCAGGAGGAAAAAAAATGCTGGAAATAAAATGGAGGCTGGCTACAAGGAAAGAAGATCTCTGTTTATTTGGTTTTCTAGAAACTTCAGCGACAGCAGCATGGTTTGGGGGTAGCTGACAAAATGGCTGAGTGAATGGATGGATTTTTTTTAGGATTCTGGGACTTGGTAATTGAGATGCTCCAGAGAGTTGTGCAATGTAGTGAGCCTTGTGTCTTTTACTATTTCAGTGGTGGTGAGTCAATCCTATTAGGTCTTAAAGATCATGCCTGTCCTTAGAATTTGGGTGGGGGAATGTAAATTCTTAATCCCATCAGCTCTAATCTTTGGTGGGACCTGTGGCTGAAGGCATTTGATTTATGAATAGTTTGGCCTGGATTTCTGTAAATGGAGACTAAATAAATACATTTTATTGAATTTTCACATTTAAAAACAAATTCTGTACACATTTTTTGCAGTTATTCGTGGCATCAGTTATTCCATTCTCCTGTATGCACACACACACACACACACACACACACACACATACAGTACATACAGTACATACAGTATATACAGTATATACAGTATATACAGTATATACAGTATATACCTATTCTATATATACCTATACAGAAGCCTGATGATGGCAGATGAGATTCTGATGAAACGTTGCTACAACTTTAAAAGCACAACTACAATGATGTGGGAAAATACCCGAACAAAGCTGAATGCCATACTGTATATACTGTATATACTGTATGTGTGTGTGTGTGTGTGTGTGTGTGTGTGTGTATAAACACACACACACAGACACACTATTTACAATTACACTTTTACACTTTTACACTTTTACTTTTACATTATCTTTGCTTTCTATTGTCTAGCCAGACATACCATTTTCCCCAGACCCTATAGTCTTCTTTTTCTTCCCTCTTCTGCAATCCCATTGTAAGTTTGCTCATTTCTGCGCAATCAATTACTTTTTTTATGATCGTATCATCTGTGGGACTGCTACCTAATTTCCAGTATTGAGCATATAATATTCTAAGTGCTGTTTGTAAATGGATACTAAATGGAATGCTAAAGTTTTCTCAATTGATACAGTAGGATCTCATTCGTAAAACTTAGCAACATAAATTCTGACCTGAAATTGTGATCATCAGTTGAGGACTACCTGGATGATCTCATCCGCCAACTGGCTTGCCTTCCATCTCTGGATGGTTTTTGCTAGTTCTTTTCAGACTTGGCAACCTTAAGGTGTCTGAACTTCCAACTCCCAGAATTCCCAGCCAGCTCCCAGAAGCATTAAAGCAGCCTGACTTATTCCAAGTTTTGGAGGAACCAGGATGAAAGTTGCTACGACTTAATAAGAAGCTTTAATTGAGTTCATGCCACTCCTAAAGCAGCAGTGCTATTTTCAGAGGCACCCAGAAGCTTGAGGCTGATTTCCAGAGAGGTCCTAAGCTCAGGTAAGATCCTGAAGTCTTCTTAACAGAATAACAGAGTTGGAAGGGACCTTGGAGGTCTTCTAGTCCAACCCCTACTCAAGCAGGAGACCCTATACCATTTCAGACAAGGGACTGTCCAGTCTCTTCTTAAAAGCCTCCCATGACGGAGCACCACAATTTCTGAAGACAAGCTGTTCCACTGGTTAATTGTTTCTCCTTAATTCCAGGTTGCTTCTCTCCTTGGTTAGTTTCCATCCATTGTTTCTTGTCTTGCCTTCTGGTGCTGTGGAAAACTCCCTCTTTTTTGTGGCAGCCCCTCAAATACTGGAATATTGCTATCATGTTCTGCCTATCATAATGGTAATAGACGGAGAGAGGTTAATATCATGACCGGAAGCTTTCAGAAACATTCCTTCCTAAGAGTTTTCAAAGGCTGCCCAGCTGAAGCAAAATCTGAGCAGTGTCCAGCCAGACTGCGAAACAAGGATTCCTTCCTCAGCCAGACCTCCCTGAATACCTGTAAGAGGCAGGAATAAAATGACCATAGCCACAGACCTTCTGTGAGTGCCTTTGACCCCGGAGTGCAAACTTAGGAATCAAAAAGTCGTCTTGAGAGAGAGAGAGAGAGAGAGAAAACAAGGGGGAAACAAGAAAAAACTTGTTGCTGCAAAGCAACATAAACACAGGATTTCCACCTGGCGTGGCCAAGCAGGCGAGATGGTGGCCACGATGGCGGGATCGAAGCCTGTAAAAACGAGGGGCTGAACTGTTCCAGCTGAGCAGATACCCTGATGTGCACAGGTTAGCATGACGTGTGCAAATGAAGCTAATGGGATTGTCTGGATGCAATACAGGTAGTCCACAACTTACAATCACAATTGAGCCCAAAATTTCTGTTTCATCGCTGGAGGTTTTTAAGAAGAAACTAGACAGCCACTTATCTGAAATAGTATAGGTTCTCCTGCTTGGGCATGGGGCTGGACTAGACGACCTCCAAGGTCCCTTCTAGCTCTCTTCTCTTCTCTTCTCTTCTCTTCTCTTCTCTTCTCTATTCCTAATTCTTATTTCTATTCTATTCTATTCTATTTTATTCTATTCTATTCCTATTCCACTTCACTCCATTCCATTCCATTCCATATTTTCTCTATTCTGTTCTGTTCTGTTCTAGTCTAATTCTAATTCTAATTCTAATTCTAATTCTAATTCTAATTCTATCCATGAAAGGCAGAAAAAACATTGTCACCAGAGCTAGTCTAGGAGGCACAAATCTCCACTCAGACCACTCCTCTTTTCAGACTCAAACAAAAAATGTTTAACATCCAGATTTAAAGACTAAAAAAGAATCTACCATTATGGACCTGAATCCAAAACTGTAGGAGTGAATCCTAAAGCTACACCAAGGCCTATTTAATACCGGCAGTCCTCAAGTTATGACCACAATTGTGCCCCAAATTTATGTTGCTTTTTTATTATTAAAATTTTAATTTTTTTAATATAATAATACCATCTTCAATTGGACAGTGTGTCATCCAGGTACAAAGATCTATTTGTAAAATAATAATCAAAATTTACAGCATTATTCATTACTTTAGTATTAATTCTACAATATTAAAATAGTAATATTCAACATACTAATCATAATATTTGTATTCCAGTATTATTTCACTAATATTTTGTTTACCTGTTTCTAACTTTTATTTTCGTTATTTAACCATTGATCAAATAGACCCCATAATACTCAGTTTGTTCTTTCTCCTTAACTGCAAATGTCAGTCTATTCATTTCTGCACACGCTAATATTTTCCTGATCTCATTCTCGTCTGTGGGTATCTCCTCGCTTTTCCAGTTTTGTGCAAATTCAATTCTAGCTGCAATTAATATATGAATATTATGAATGAATATATGCAGTTAATACGTGAATAATTAAATAGGCACTTCTCTTACTATATTTTTCAGGTAAAATCCCCAAGAGAAATATTTCTGCCTTTAAATCAATATGCTGCTTTATCATTTTTTTCCACCCACATGCGTATTTTTGTCTAGTATTTTTTTTGCTTTTGAGCAAGTCCACCACATATGATAATATGACACAGGCATCTGGTGACACTTCCAGCATTTAGCTGACTTACCAAATTCCTGTTTCTAAGTGAGACATTTGTTAAGTGAATTTTGCCCCGTTGTATGACTTTTCTTGCCGCTGTTGTTAAATGAATCACTGAGGTTAAGTTAGTAACACAGTTTTAAGTAAATCTGGCTTCCCCGTTGACTCTGTTCATTAGAAGATCACAAGAACAAGTCATAAAAGCTTCAACTCAGGAATTCTGGGAGTCATAAAAGGCCCATCATGACAAAAAAACATACAGACTTGAAACCAGAGATATTCTGGGGGGGAATTTTACCTGAAATATATAGTAAAAACTTGAAATACCTGATTGTAACTGTATTAACAGCGGCTAGGATTGTATTTGCTAAAAACTGGAAAAATGAGAAGATGCCATCACAGGAGGAAATCATCAAGAAAATATTGGAATGTGCTGAAATGAGTAGATTGACATTTGAAATTAGAGAACAGGATGATAAACAATTTTATAAAATTTGGGATCTTTTCTATCAATGGTTAGACAATAAAATACAGTAATGAAATATGTAGACTTTTAGAAAATAATAAATATATAAAGATGTACTTCTTGTTATATCTACAAAATGATTTTAGGATAGATTTGGGATGATAATATGAACTGTTATAAAACTAACTAAGTAAACTATGATTATCTTGTAAAACATGAATGAATAAAAGTATAGTCAAATGATTGATTAATAATGATACTAAGGTATTTAATTTTTGATTGACAATATGAGATTATATGCAATGTAATTGTAATTGAAGACTACAAAATGGAAGCACAAAACAATTTGTAAACCAACTGGCATACTGCATGTACACATATGGAAGATAGCTTGATGTTTTTATGTTTTGTTTGTCTTTAAAAACCAATAATTTTTTTTTTAAAAAAGAAATAGAATAGAATAGAAATAAAATTCTTTATTGGCCAAGTGTGATTGGACGCACAAGGAATTTGTCTTGGTGCAAATGCTCTCAGTGTACATAAAAAGAAAAGATACATTCATCAAGAGTCAGGAATCATCAGGTACAACACTTAATAGTCATAAGCAATCAAATCATACTAGGAAACAATCCATACAAATCACAAGGATACAAGCAACAGTCATACAGTCACAAGTGGGAGGAGATGGGTGAGAAGAACAATGAGAAGATTAATAGTAATAGTAGTGCAGACTTTGTAAGGAGTTGGACAGTGTTGAGGGAGTTATTTGTTTAGCAGAGCAATGGCGTTTGGGAAAAACTGTCCTTGTGTCTAGCTGTTCTGGTGTGCAAGGCTCTATAGCCGTGATGGTGAACCTATGACACACATGCCACAGGTGGCACACAGAGCCATTTGTGCAGGCACACAAGCCCCAGCCAAACTTATCTGCACTGTGCATGCACGCATCTCCCAGCTGATTTTCGGCCTCTTTGAGGCTTTTTTCATCTTCCTGGAGGCTCAAGGGAAGCCTCTGCAGGCTCAGGAGGCCAAAAAAAAGGCCTTCTGGAAATATCAGAAGTGCCCGTTTTCGTCCCCCTGGGGGCTCAAGGGAAGCCTCTGCAGCCTTTGGAGGTCAGCCTCCCGAGGCTGCAGAGGCTTCCCTTGAACCTCTGGGAGGGCGAAAAAGGCCTCAAAAAGGCCAAAAATCAGCTGGGATGTATGCACATCCACCGTGCAGGTAAGGGGGGCAGGGGTGGGATTCTACCAGTTCGCACCTATTCGCTGGAACCGGTTGTTAACATTCTAAGCAGTTCGGAGAACCGGTTGTTAGAAGAAATTACTGGCCTAATCCTGTAAGGAAGGCAGGAAGGAAACATTCTGGGGTTGCTTACAGAAACTGCCTCTCCGTTAACTCTTATTACATTCTTGGCAGGACTGGACCTCGTGTCTCTGGAATGTCTCTGGAGTTTTTTTCCCCCTCCTTTGCTGGTACTTTGCTTGTGTGGAGTGACCATTCAAAGTTACAATGGCACTGAAAAAAGTGACTTATGACCATTTTTCACACTTACGACTGTTGCAGCATCCCCACAGTCATGAGAGGCCAGGTGAGGAGATGCATGCCTCGATGTGAGTGATATTGAGTTGGCCATGCCCAGCCAATAACATGACCACCAAGCCACGTCTACCCAGTCACATGACCACCAAATCATGCCCACCAACTTAGCCACACCCACAGAACCGGTTGTTAAAAAATTTGAATCCCACCCCTGAAGGGGGGGGTTCCACACGCATGTGCAGGGGCAGACGGGCGCATTGCATTGTAGGTGCTGGCGCGCATGCATGCTTTCAGCACACCACAACAAAAAGGTTTGCCATCACATCTCTTTAGCATCATTTTGAGGGAAGGAGTTGAAACAGTTTATGTCCAGGATGTGAGGGGTCTGTAGATATTTCCACAGTCCTTCTTTTGACTTGTGCAGTGTACAAGTCCTCAGTGGAAGGCAGATTGGTAGCCATTGTTTTTTCTGCAGTCCTAATTACTCTCTGGAGTCTGTGTCTGTCCTGTTGGGTTGCAGAGCCGATCCAGACAGTTATAGAGGTGCAGATGACAGACTCCATCATTCCTCTGTAGAACTGGATCAGCAGCTCCGTGGGCATTATTCCTTTTGTATTGTGAGAACGGCCCTTTTAAAGATACAGGGCGAGTTGCTTTTCTTCCAAAGGGCCTTCCCTGCATTTGGAAACCTGTAAATGTCCTCCGGATTTTATTTTCTCTTTCTCCATCAAGATCAACTGACTCATGAGAAAGTTTGAGGTGGAGCGCTTAAAACCAAGGAGTGTAAACGATTATAAAGGGAAGGTCAGTCTACTCCTCCTGCAAGACTGAACATGTCCCATTGTGGATTGCACATAAACAATGCTCAGGAGATGCCTGTGGTTGGAGATGGATTGTTAATGTTCTCCAAGCTTTGTCACCCTTTGCTGTCTGGAAACATTTACTAGTTGACTATTGCAATGTCCTGGGTGGGTTGCTAGGAAGGGTTGTTGTGGGCCAGTTAAAATGGGAAGAGGACTTTTTGGCAAACTTATGAGTCTAAAACCAAACTTAGAGCTCTGCTATACAATACAGTGGTATTGCAGGCTAATTCTGCCCACTGCCAGCAGTTCGATTTTCAAAGTTGACTCAGCCTTCCATCCAATGGTGGGATTTAAAAAATTTACTACCGGTTCTGTGTGCTGGTTTGGTGGGCGTGGAATGGCTTGGTGGGCATAGCTTGGTGGGCATGGCAGGGGAAGGCTACTACAAAATCTCAATACTCTCCTCACTCCTGGGGGAAGTTTACTGCAAAATCCTATTCCCTCCCCACCCCACTAACCTGATTTCCAGTTCCATTCTCCTGTGCAGGGGCAACTAAAGGAGACCTAGCCAATCAGCTGTAGATGTAGCTTGGTGAGTGTTGTGTTCTGCAGGCATGCTTGGTGGCTTTGTGGGCGTGGCAGGGGAAGGTTACTGCAAAATCCCGCTTCCCTTCCGACCCCACTAACCTGCTTTCCAGCTCCGTTCTCCTGTGCAGGGCAACCAAAGAAGACCCAGCCGATCAGCTGGGACTCTATGGGAGGCAGAGAAGAGATGGGGTTGGCGAAGCCAGTCAAAAGTGGGATTTGCCGGTTCTCCAAACTACTCAAAATTTCCACTACTGGTTCTCCAAAGTAGGTCAGAACCTGCTGAATACCCCCTCTGCTTCCATCCTTCCGAGGTGGGTAAAATGAGGACCCAGATTGTTGGGGACAGATATGCTGACTCTGTAAACTGCTTAGAGAGGGCTGTAAGGCACTGTGAAGCGGTATATAAGCCCAAGTGCTATTGCTTATCTTTTAAGATATTTGAGAAAAATACCTATAGAACAGAGATAGCGCAAGTATCCACAGCCAAGTCAAGATGGCAGCCATAATGATGAATTAGTTCTGTCTTTTATGTGCAACACATTTTTAAAAGGTACATTGTTATGGTCAGACATCTTGACTTTTTTGACCACAGGCTGCAGACACCCCTAGTTGTAAGCAATATGGTGGCCATGGGTGACATTTTTACTTTCAAACATTTATCTTGGCGTTCAATAAATTCTCTGCCCCATACCTAATGTTTTTAAGGAACATGACCACATCCTTTTAAGGGGGGACGACGATGACTAAATAAAAGCTGGCAAAGTATTTCCACCTAGCATCTTCTTTCTTTTCAAATTTTTAATTAAAAAAAATGATGATAGTTGCAACTACCAAACCTTGTTGGCTGGTTTGTCCATCTGCTTAAGAAAAAGTAAGCAATATTTTTTAAAAAAAATATCTGGGGAGGCTAAGAAACCAATGGACTTTCTGACCATTTTTAAGCCATCAGTTATAGTTGAGTTTCATCTCAAGTACAATAACTATGGTATTTTGTGCGAATATCTGCAGCCTCCACTTACTGTTCCATTCTAGCTACAAAAGCCCACAGTAGAGACAGAACTAATCTCTAAGGAAACTGCAGAAGTCAATCATATGTTCATAAAACTGTTTAAAACGGCCTGACCTCTGCACTTATGTTTCAATGGCTACGTTTGTCAAAAGGAACAATCTCCCACTCTCTCTCTCTCTCAAATTGTTTTGTTCTTTAGTAAAATGAAGGAATCTGCTTATTGGAGAGAAAAGCAAAATGCGTTACGAATATCCAGCTCTTTCCAAGATGTCCAAAATGAATTTTCCCTCCCTCCCTCCTTCCTTCCTCCCTTCTATCCTTCCTTTGATCCTTCAATTTTCAGGGGACTGGAGATCACTAGATGTGGACCCAAAGGAGCCGTGCAGTAGCCACAATTTTAAAATATTGGCAAGAATCATAATAGATATAAAATTGGCGAACTAAAGAAAATCCAAAGGACCTTGTGCCCATCATGTTCAGAGGCCATGCAGGTGAGAAGCCTGACTTGCCTCCTGGGCTAAACTTGAGCTCTTGATTTTTATCTATTGATGACAGTATCCATTCCTTTTAATCTGATCGCGGTAACACCTGGGCCTCTCTTTGGGCACCTCCCTTAAATTAGAAATCAAATCCAGTCCAAACGTCACGTGTGAATCTGCTTGACAGCGCTTGACGGGTCCCAGCCCAGATCAGCAGGTTTTATCACTTGTCATACTCCAATATGGCTGGCAATTTCATCTCCAGGGGGTTGTAAAATCCCACTGGGGGAAAGAACAGAGGACTCGTCTGCTGCAAGACTAAAATCCCCAAATTTGTTGCTGCTCCAGGCAGCAGATCAAAGAAATCAGGTGGGGAAAAAGCCCTTTTTAAAAATAGATAGAAAATAGAAAGAAAGAGAGAGAGAGAGAGAGGGAGGGAAAGAGGAAGAGGAAGAGGAAGAAAGAAAGAAGGGAGGGAGGGAGGGAGGGAGGAAGGAAGGAAGGAAGGAAGGAAGGAAGGAAGGAAGGAAGGAAAGAAAGAAAGAAAGAAAGAAAGAAAGAAAGAAAGAAAGAAAGAAAGAAAGAAAGAAAGAAAGAAAGAAAGAAAGAAAGAAAACAATGTCATCCATCCCACTTTCTTTAGACCAAGAGTATACTTTGCTGAAAAGGGACGTGGTGGCTCAGTGGCTAAGACACTGAGCTTGTCAATCAGAAAGGTCGGCAGTTCAGCGGTTCGAATCCCTAGCGCCACGTCATGGAGTAAGTTCCCGTTACTTGTCCCAGCTTCTGCCAACCTAGCAGTTCAAAAACATGTAAAAAATGCAAGTAGAAAAATAGGGACCCCTTTGGTGGGAAGGGAACAGCGTTCCTCCGTGCACTTTTGGCGTTTAGTTCTGCTGGCCACATGGCCACCGAGACGTCTTCGGACAGCGCTGGGTCTTCTTCGGCTTTGTAACGGAGACGAGCACTGCCCCCTAGAGCCGGGAACAACTAGCACGTACGTGCGAAGGGAACCTTTACCTTTACTTTATACTTTGCCGACAGCACAAGTGGTTCCAGAATTAACAACGCGGAATCCACCCATTTGGCACACAAACAATATACAGTACTTAACTTTCCTTTTCTCCCAGAACTTCCCCTTCTTATCACTCTTTGACCAATTAAAAGCTTTCATGCCGTTTGGGTAACGGACCTCCTGCTCCATCTCCACATTCTTTCAGGTGACTTTGGGCTGGATTGGTGCATCTCACTTGTTGGGTCAGCACTGCTTGGCCCCCAGCCCCCCCCCTCCCCCTGTCCTCCCACATTCCCTTCTCCTCCCTCCCCCGTTGCAAGTGTCAGGCTGGCAGGTTGTGAGGCTAGCAGGATGGCAGCCATGACAGACCGGCTAGTTAACAAATCTTTTTCAAAAGCAAGCAAGCCTCCAACAAGTAGTTCTTTGATTTACAACCACAAGTGGGACATGAATGTTGTTAATTCTTAGCCAGCGTGGACATTAAGTAGGGCATACCTGACCTCATCCAATTTTATGCGGTGGTCATCACATGATCCCAATTTCTGACTTTCCCTGCCAGGATCTCTGTTAACTTTGTAGGAAGCCACTCGGGAGGTTGTAACTGGCAATCATGTGAGCCCAGGATCCTGCAACCATCATAAATGTGATCCAGTTGCCAAGCACAAGACTGAAGTCACATGACCATGGGGATCCTGGGACAGTCATGAGGACCTGTGATAAGTCACTTTTTCAGTGATGTAACTTGGAATGGTTGCTAAATGGCGAGCAATAGCATTTAGACTTATATACCACTTTATAGTGCTTTCCAGCCCTCTCTAAGCGATTTACAGAGTCAGCCTGTTGCCCCAGCAGAAGTAGCCTGCAGTACTGCACTCTAACCACTGCACCACCACAGAAGGAAGGAAGGAAGGAAGGAAGGAAGGAAGGAAGGAAGGAAGGAAGGAAGGAAGGAAGGAAGGAAGGAAGGAAGGAAGGAAGGGGCAATAGCAATAGCACATAGACTTATATATTGCTTGACAGTGCTTTCCAGCCCTCTCTAAGTGGTTTACAGAGTCAGCCTCTTTCTCCCAACAATCTGGCTTCTCATTTTACCCACCTTGGAAGGATGGAAGGCTGAGGGAGGGAGAGAAGGGAAGGAGGAAAGAAGGAATAGAGGGAGGAAAGGAAGGAAGGAGGGAGGGAGGGAGGAAGAGCAATGGCACTTAGACTTATATACTGCTTCACAGTGCTTCACAGCCCTCTCTTAGCGGTTTACAGAGTCAGCCTCTTGCCCCCAACAATCTGGGTCCCCATTTTACCCACCTCGGAAGGACAGAAGGCTGAGTCAACCTTCAGCCTGGTGGGATTTGAACTGCCAAATTGTAGGCAGCCGGCAGTCAGCAGAAGTAGCCTGCAGTACTGCACTCTAACCACTGCACCACTGAGGATGGTCATATGTCAAGGACTATCTTTACTCTACAAGTTGCTACTCTTTGAATGGACAAAGTAGCATCTCCCCACCTAAGCATTGAGGGAACATCCATGTCAGCTCAACTTGGAAAAAAAACTGAATGTGACGATTCTGGAAAGCTATGAGAGATTTGGGTCCCAAATCAGGTATGGACACAACAATAGCAAATGACAAAATACATAGCAGAAATGGGTAAGGTATGAATTGGACTGTGGTCCAACTTTTATTTTGCTTGCCATGCCATCTCTTTCCTGACTAGCAGGACCCAGAATCAATGTTTGACACCTTATGGGTAATGCCTGGGAAGATAAGAGATAAGTGAGAGAAAAGTACCCTGATCTTCATATTAAAATCTGGCCCAGTGGGAGGCCCATATTAAAATAACATACCTCCTGGGTGGCCAGAATCTGAAAACAACATTTAATACAGCACAATTTCAGACTCAAATGGTCATAAAATCAGCATACGTGGGCCTGATTGGGGTAGATTGCAGGGATGATAAAGAAGTACAATCTTTATATTTATTCTTTATATTTATTCTAAATTATTGTATTTTATCCTATAACTATTTTATTTTACCCTATTCTCATTTTAAATTGTTTGTTTAGAATTTTATTGTTAATATGTGTTTGAACCTATACATTGATATGGTCTATAGGTTAATCAGTATATATCCATATATCTAAATCTGAATCTCTACCTATCTGTCTCTATCTCTCTACCTATATTTATCTATCATCTATCTGGTTGGTATTTATTTAGCTAGTTGATATTTATTTTTGATGATTTCAAGAGTTTCTTTTATCAGGACTTGTCTGCTGGAAGTATGATTATGCTGCCCAATCCCACCATCACCCAGCACAGATTAACTCCATGGCCAAAACACTAATCGCCAGAACCAAACGCCTGGCAGACAAGACACACATTAAGACTGAACTATGCACCCTGACTAAAGTACTGACAGCCAACGGCTTCCACAAAAGCAAAATCACCGGCTTGATCCACAAAAACACACTGAGACATAATGGAGACCTAGAAGATGAACAGACCTATGGAACAGCTGTCCTGCCCTACATAAGAGGTACTATAGACAAAATCAGTAAGATACTACACAGGCATCACATCAAGACTGCCTTCAAAACAGACAGAAAAATAGCAGCCATACTTAGAAACCCCAAAGATAAAACTGACCTGGAAAACCAAGGCATAGATGAAGTCCCCTGTGCGTCATGTCGGACAGACCATTAGAAGAATAAGTACCCACCTGGATGAACACAAAAATGCAGTAAAAAAAGCTGGAACACACTTCCTCACTAGTCCAACACATGAAAGCCACAGGTCATCAACTTCAATGGCACCAAAACCCTAACCACTATAGAAAACCCCAGCCACAGAATTATCAGAGAAGCCATAGAGATTGAAAAAAGACCTGAAAGCATGAACAGAAGAGATGATTCCACCAGACTGTCAATTATTTGGAAGCCTGCACTCACAAACAAAAAAATCTCCACACCACAAGCCTGGCAAACACCTGGGCACAAACAGATCCCTCCTGATACCTCCAGCTGAAACACACCCCAACCAGGCACCCAGATGAAACCTAGCTTCCTAACAAATGATAGCCGTCCATTTACTTGGAGCCAAGCTGCACTAAAAGCCTCCAATACAGGAACACAATATTGCCAGCCAATCAAGACAAAAAAAGCCACAAAACAGACAGAAGATATTAGAAATACCAATCAAGCAGAACACAGCAAACTCCAAGACCAATAAACACAGACCAAGACTCCCAACCAATCAGGATGAAGAAAAAAACCATTCTGGCACAGCAGTAGGCTAGCCCCAAATTTAAAACAAACAACTGTAAAAGTCTGACTCACAGACGAACTCAATACAGAAGCCTGATGATGGCAGATGAGATTCTGCCAAAACGTTGCTACAACTTTAAAAGCACAACTATAATGACGTGGGAAAATACCCGAACAAAGCTGAATACCATAAATGTAAGTACCCGCAAAAACTTAAGAAAACATATATATATACATATACATATACATATATGCACGCACACACACACACACACACACATGCGTACATACATACATACATCACACACATACACACACCTGCATTCTGTTGGCAGATAACATCCTGAGTCACCATCTTGGCTTCAAGAGACTTTCCTTTTTAATCAGAATAGAGTTGGAAAGGACCTTGGAGGTCTTCTAGTCCACCCCCCTGCTCAAGCTGAAGACCCTATACCATTTCAGGCAAATGGCTGTCCAGTCTCTTCTTAAAAGCCTGGGCCGCAAGAATCATTTCTCTACAATGCATCCCTTCATCAATTTTACCTTTCTCCTTCCTTGTACTTCACGATTGTGTTCATTGTTGAAGCCCCAGAAATCATACTGTGTTCGTACTCTAGAGCAGGGGTCTCCAATCTTGGCAACTTTAAGCCTCGTGGACTTCAACTGCCAGAATTCTGGGAGCTGAAGTCCTCCAGGTTTAAAGTTGCCAAGGTTGGAGGTCTCTGCTCTAGAGGGAAACTTCAATAGCCGAGCAGTTAACTACAAAGATAGGCAGCCTTGGCTACATGTGGGAGGAAGGGCAATTTATGGAGAAGAAGTATTAATGAGACTTTTCCAAGCTGCAGTTAGGCCGATGTTTTTCAAGCCTGAAAACTTTAAGAAGTGTGGAAAATTCAATTCCCAGAATTCCCCAGCCAGCCATCTGGCTGGAGAATTCTGGGAGCTGAAATCCAAACATCTTAAAACGTCCCCGAGTTTGAGATACCCTGAGTTAGCTGGTTGTGTGGAACAGCCTTAGAGACAGGCGATTCCTGGCCTGGAACAAGCCCTAACTTCTTTTCCAGGATGTCTTCAACTCTAAATTCAGCAGGCAACAATTTAAGTAAATTGGCGCCATTTTCATTTTCTTCCTTGGAAGCCCTCAGAGGCTGAAAACGTTAGAGAGAAAGTACGGCCCTTGATCCAAAACATTTCACAGATTCCCAGAGTCCCACATGGAGCATTGAATGCCCTGATGTAACCTCTGCCCATGTAGGATATATGGGGCTTAATTGGACTAGAGAGGCTGCAAATATTTAAGCTGAGCAAAGTGTCTTTAGTTGGAACCACAGATATACAAAACCGAATCAAATACACAAATAGTCTATTTTAATGTGAAAACAATGCAGACCAATCATCCCAGCCAAGTATATGCTTATAACTTTGTGGTCAACCAATCTAAATGTTTTTCTGCTTCTCCAAGGTGCTGAGCCATTGAGCTCCGAGCCCTTGGCAGCTTATGATGTGCCATTTGACATTTTGTGCAAACCTTAGGAATGTCAGACGAAGGGAGAGAATGCTCTCTCCATTTAATGTACTTAACCTTTGCTCATGTTACCACCTCACGTTTCAATGTTTTGAACCTGTCTTTTCAAGATGTTTTGCAGGCCACACAGACTCATCGACTACGTGATGCCAGCATATACATTTAATGAATAAATAAAATTTGCAGTCAAATTGTCTGTCCAGGATTTATTGTGCCCAAGTTTTGTAATTTGAGAGATTGGCATGGGAAATTGTTTATGGTCGAACAGCCAAGCATACACATTGATTAAGCTGCAAGTGTTTTTGTTGCTTTCAAGAAGAAGGGCTCTGTAAAAGTTAAGAGATTAACAGAGTTGGGAGGGACCTTGTAGGTCATGTAGTCCAAGCCCCCCACCCACCCCCAGCAGGAGACCCTACACCATCTCAGACAAATGGCAATCCAGTCTCTTCTTGAGAGCTTCCAGTGATGAAGCTCCCACAACTTCTGAAGACAATTTCTGTTCCATGGGTTGATTGTTCTCCATGTCAGAAAATTTCATTATTTCCATTATAATTATAATTATTTTATTTCCATTATTCCTTGTCTGGCCTTTGGGTGACTTGGAAAACAGCTGGATCCCTTCCTCCTCTCTGTGGCAGCCCCTCAAATACTGGAAGACTGCTATCATGTCTCCCCTGGTCCTTCTCTTCACTAGACTAGTCATCCTTCTTTTCTGATTATTTGCTTGGCTCTGCAGCTGAAGTCAACCTCTTCCTACACTCCATTGAGTGATGACTCCCTTCCCAGCTCAACGAAGCCACTCTCATTTTGATGACTGAAGGGACATGTAAAAAAAGCAGAGGGGCTCCAATGACACTGTAGAATTAGGGTGGGGAACTGTGGCCCTTTTATGACTTGTGGACTTCAACTCCCAGAATTCCTGAGCCAGCCATGAACCATGCTGACTCAGGAATTCTGGGAGTTGAAGTCCATAAGTCATAAAGGGGCCATCATTCCCTACCTCTGCTGTAGAAGCACCATCTTGACTTTTTCATTCCTCCATAGATACTGGAGGATCGTGCCACGGAAGCTTCTCCCTAAATTGTATAACTAATTAGTTTTTATTACTGTATAAGTAACTCAAGACAGAGAGCGTACCTAAGACGCCTTCCTCCTCCTATTTTCCCTACAACAACAGTCCTGTGAGGTGGACTGGGCTGAGAGAAAGGAGTGGCCCAAAGTCACCCAGTTGGCTTTCATGCCTACAGCAGGATTAGGCCTCACAATCTCCTGATATTTGGGACAGCTCCTTCATTACTGCATTGTCATTTTTTTTTTAATACACCACGCCCCATTATGTAGATTTGGAGAAGTTTATGACATTTCGCAAATATTGATCTCTGGTGCTTATGCAGCATTCTGCTTAAGTAGACAAGTTGCCACTTGTACAAAAAGAGTCTGATAAACTGGTGAGTGACTGGAACCTTGGTCTTTGTTTGACTGGCTGACTGACTGACTGATTCCCCAGCCCTTCAAGGTAGACCAGGCACTACACGGATTCCAGGAATAGATGGTATAATAACAGAATCTTCCTAACTTCCTAACAGCGAGGACAATGAACCAGTGGAACAGCTTGTCTTCAGAAGTTGTGGGTGCTTCATCACATGAAGTTTTTAAGAAGAGACTGGACAGCCATTTGTATGAAATGGTGTAGTAGGGTCTCCTGCATGAACAGGTGGTTGGACTAGAAGACCTCCAAGGACCCTTCCAGCTCTATTCTGATTGATTGAATCTTGTTAGCCAGCCAGAATTTCCTTCCTGCCCCTCTGATAGCCAAGAGAATCAAGGAAGGTCTACCTTGAGTTACTCTCTTGCCCTCCCTCCGTTCCTAGGATCGAATCATCTTTTATTTTGCCTCTTGCAGTCATTTGTCCACAGTCCTGGGCGCTGATAGAGTCAGGGGGAGTTGGGGAGGTTAGAGAAGTAAGAAGGGAACTGTAGAGGACAGAAAGAATGCCTTAAGAAAAGAGTCCAGCCCCTGTCTCATTCGCTGGAGATACAGAGCGGGCAGGGGAATGAAAGGGGAAGCACATTTATCCTGGCAAGAGTCTGTTCCTATAGCTTTTCCTTAAAGAGAAATAGCCTTAAACCTAAGTAGCATTAGTCTCTTGTTCTGGTCTACCTCATAAGGCTGATAGGAATGAGATGGTCTTCCTGTGAATGGTTATTCTGCCACTGGCTGCATCTGACAGCCATTATCCAGGAGCAGCAATAGCATGTTCTCAAAATCCCCAAATAGGCCTCCTAACCCCGCTTCCATCCTCCAAAATGAAGAAGGTTTGATGTAAGATGATTAGGGGACTGGAGGTGTTAAAAATATGAAACATGGTTGCAGGAATTAGGTACGTCTAATGAAAAGAAGGACTAGGGGTGACATGATAGCAGTCTTCCAATATTTCTGGGGTTGCCACAAAGAATGTGGGGGGGTCAACCGATCCTCCAAAGCAGGGGTCACCAACTCTTGGGACCTCAGGGACCACCAAACTCATAATGTTAAATCCCGCAGACCAGAGACCCTGGGAAAATCCCCCCCAAAGTCTGCAGGAAACCCCCCCCCCCTGTTTTCCTCGATCGATCGTTCTTTATTTGGTATCACAGGATACCATCTCCAGCTTCGTTCTCAGGTGGGGGGAGAGAGAGAGAGAGAGAGAGAGACTTTTGGCTTCATGCAAGGAAAGCAGCAGAAGCAGCAGAAGTCTTCCTTTCTCTCCCCCAAACTCCGCTAGAAATGAGTTTTTGTGAGACTTGTCACATCGGCACAGCCTCTTGGAGCAGGAAAACCCAAAAACTCATTTCTGGCAGAGTTTGGGGGAGAGAAAGAAAGACTTCTGCTACTTTCCTTGCGTGCAGCCAAAAGCAGAAGAAGACAGAAGTGGAAAGAAGCAGCCTGGTGGCCAGGCCAGGCGCATAGAGCAAGTGGGGCAAGTTTCCGCCCTCTGCCCTTTCCCCTCTCCCTTCACTACCTCGTATTGTTCGTAATGCAAGCGATGCAAGCCTTGTGTTCCCGTGGGCCATATGGGCACCGCAGCCTTGTGCTCCCGCGCAGCCTGATTGCTTTGGGAAGGACATTTCTCTGCGGACCAGCAAAAAATTTCTCGTGGACCACTAGTGGTCCCCGGCCCACTAGTTGGGGACCCCTGCTCCAAAGCACCAGAAGGCAGGACAAGAAGCAATGGATGGAAACTAATTAAGGAGAGAAGCAACCTAGAACTGAGGAGAAATTTCCTGACAATTAGAACAATTAATCAGTGGAATGGCTTGCTGTGTGTGCTCCACCACTGGAGGTTTTTTCAAGAGGAGACTGTGTGGCCATTTGTCCAGAATGATATAAGTTCTCTTGCTTGAGCAGAGGGCTGGACTAGAAGACTCTTTTATTCTCTATATCACATAGTTTGTGATGGAGTTGATGTGACATGAATTCTGGGTGGGCTGGTTGCGCTTAAATTCCTTCACTTCTTCACAGGGCCATCAATGGGAGGCCATCAAAAGAAGTCAAAATGTTGGCCAAGCAGTGTCAGCACCACCTCCGGGGCATCAATCACACAGCCATAGCCTCCATCTTGACTCTTTTTACACTCTCCCCCATCCCCTCCTGCACATGCACCCCGGGCTTCTTGCACGGTTTATTTTGGGAGTCTCCAGGATCTTTCCAAGAAATGGGGAGGAATTGTGGCTTGGAGATTTTAAAGAGCACCTTCATGTTGATCATTGGCTTCATTTTTGCATTTGTTTAAGCTGGACTATGCCCAACATTTCTCTCAGGAAATGCTAGATGGGTTCCTAATTTATGAGGTCAGTGTCCTTATTATTTGTAACGAGTCCTGTCCATCTGGGGAAGTTTATGAAATATCATAAATAATGATCTCTGGTATTTATGCAGCATCATGTTTACACGGGCAAGTTGCCACCTGCACAGAAGGAATAAACAAAGGGCCGTTTTTCTGAAGGAAGGCAAGATACCCAGGATTGATTTAAGACACACACACACACACACACACACACAATTTCTGGAACAGAGGATCAGAACGCTTGAGAGACAGTTGGGATTTTTTTTTTCTTCATTTCTTCCCCCTCCCATCTCTCCAGCAGAGCTTCTCAAAACTTCACTGGAAGTTTGGGGTTAGTAAAGGACAAGGAATGAGCCAAGGATGAATTCATCGTGCTGACCCAGGTCCGTTCAGGATGCAATGGTGACATTCATACAACAAGCCAACCAGAGGTGGTATTCAGCCGGTTCTGACCAGTTCTGGAGAACTGGTAGCAGAGATTTTGAGTAGTTTGGAGAACCGGCCAATCCCAACTCTGACTGGCCTGGCCCCCATCTCTTCTCTGCCTCCTGAGTCCCAGCTGATCGGCTGGGTCTCCTTTGCTTGCCCTGCACAGGAGAACAGAGCTGGAAAGTAGGCTAGTGGGGTGGGGAAGAAATGGGGATTTTGCAGTATCCTTCCTCTGCCACGACCAGCAAGCCACGCCACACCCACCAAGCCACGGCCACAGAACCAGTAGCAAAATGTTTTGAATCCCATCACTGAAGTCAACTTGTTGAATGTTAACAATGGCTATTTTTTTTTTCTGGGATTTGCTGTAGCAGGCAACTACCTTTGGTTGGTTTGTGGTGTTGAGTTGACCCAGTCATTCTCTTTCATCTTGGATGCTGAATGCTCACTGTCTTCCTTGTTTGGGAATGGCAATGCTCAGAACTTGGGCCGACTTTTTGGCTTTGCTACTCCGCTTTTCCAAAGTGGACATTTGGTGAGTCACTGTTGGAAGAGCTGAAGGACCAAGTAAGAAACAGATGATTATAGGGAAAACTTATCCTTAGGTAAAAGTAAAGGTTCCCCTCGCATATACGTGGTAGTCATTTCCAGCTCTAGAGGCCCGTGCTCATCTCCGTTTCAAAGCCGAAGAGCCAGCGCTGTCCAAAGACGTCTCCGTGGTCATGTGGCCGGCAGGACTAAATGCCTTTGAAGGCGCATGGAACGCTGTTCCCTTCCCACCAAAGGGGTCCCTATTTTTCTACTTGCATTTTTTACGTGCTTTCGAACTGCTAGGTTGGCAGAAGCTGGGACAAGGAACGGGAGCTCACTCCATGAAACTCACTCTGTTACACTAGGGATTCGAACCGCCGAACTGCCGACCTTTCTGATCAACAAGCTCAGCCTCTTAGCCATTGAGCCACCTTTTAGCCCTTTTAGAGACCTATCCTTAATGGTCTCTAAAAGTCAATGATTACTTGATGGCACATAATCCATCAATCGAATTGCTTCTCTCCTAGTATTCATTTCAATCGAGTGAAATTAAAGTGTTGGCCCCC
This sequence comes from Pseudonaja textilis, assembly GCF_049901715.1. Lineage (NCBI taxonomy): Eukaryota > Metazoa > Chordata > Lepidosauria > Squamata > Elapidae > Pseudonaja > Pseudonaja textilis. The sequence continues at coordinate 2,741,445 of NC_142000.1, forward strand.
AGCTAACTCATAAGGGCAGAGTTTTGCTCTCCCAACAATAGTTCCTTCCTCCTTAGTGAACTTCAGATGTGATCCTCATCCATCCTCGCAGTTCCCAGGCACCCTCGGCGTTTTCTTTAACTCCCAAGGTGAGTCTCAACAATTCCAACAAGTTTGAGAAGGGCTGCTGACTTAATCTTAACATCTTTGGAATTTTTGCCAATTTTTTAGCCCCTTACCAAATAAATTAGACCATAACTCCCATAATTCTCAGTCATTTGAGGAAGGCACCATCAAGAAGAAACACAGAGTGGACAACAGTGAGCCAGACAAACCAACAATCTGGAATGGGGAACGAGCAGTTTGCTGAGTGTCTTTCTATGATGAATCTCTTCTTTTGCATCTCTTTTAATTGCTGTTGCAAATCCCTGAGCAGCTCATATAAAGCAGCAACTATTTCAAACAAGTAGGTTTGGCCAATGAAAGGAAAGGCATATTTAATTGCACATCAAATGTTACCTGCCCCCAGTTACTTAACAACAATTCCTCGGCTCATAGCCTTCTCAGACTTCCTGGTGACCCATTTATATGTGCCATGAATCTGGAGCCTCCAAGAATTCAAGCAACACATAGATTGTGAGTTATGGGCCCACGGCTTAATTCTTGGGCAACGCTTTGTGGCCGACCTTCCCTGCCCTGGTCTGCAAATAATTGAAGGTTTTTTAATTAGCCAGTCAAGCTCACACTTGTTTTTCTGTTAAGGGTTTATTGGCTAAGAGAGTAAACACAATTGTTGTGGTAACCATGTCAAGAAATACTGTATAGGACAATTTTATCTTGTATGGAGCTTTATTTATAGTGTCATTGTTAACGAGATATTTTCTGCTTAAGAGAAACTACTGGGGCAAGTTTTTTTTTTCCCTCTCCCAAAACTGGTGCAAATGTTTAAAATACTTCAGTTCTTCATTACACTCAAAGACCAAAATTATACAATCCATATAACAAATAAAACTGCCACTGCCAACAAAATAGGTCATGAATCGTAGGCAGTCAATCCTTGATTCTACAAGCATTATAACAAAATTTAGAACATTTCCAGAAATTAAATTGTAAGTACTGAAAGTAGAATAAGTTGAGGGGTCTGGAAAATTAAGCATTAATGGAATTGTTATTTTGTTAACAATCATTAAGTAAAAAATACCTGTTATTTTTCTTTATTTTTTTTTATGCTTGATTGTAATTTGTTTGATTATTGTAATCCACCCTGACATAGTAAGAGTCCCTGGCACACAAGTATAATAATTATCGTTAATTATATAATGAGTATTAATATCTTCACAGAGCATACATTGCAAAGGAAAATAAACTATTGTTTCAACAGACCATGTTCTATATGATTTTCATTATATTTCTCTTCCAAAGTGGTTCTTGGTAGCTTGTGCTTAGTCCATAAAAGGAACAAAAGAACCAACAATAAGTCCAGATAAAAACACATTTTGTCACATCAAGAAAGCTGTCATATTCTGGACCCAACTCTTAGTCCCAATATTAGTAAGGATCAAAGCAAGAAGGAAAGTCCTTCTTAAAAGGTTCAGGCGTTTATAAAATGCATCTCATAATGTCCTAGCTAATTTCTGGGTGATGTAATTCCACATCAAAAGAGGGAAGCTGTAGCCTTCCAAACAACAATGCAAGCATTAGCTCCTCTTTAAAAGTTCACCTTGCTATGTAGAGGAAGCACCAATATGAACTCAAATGCACTCATGTGAACATCTGTGATGTTGACATCTAGCGAAGCAAAACTTTGGTCCATGTGATTTTTTTTTTCCACTTTATTCTCGGGATGTTTAAAATGTTTTTCCAAACATCTCTTTCTGCTTTTGCTGGAGGAAGAAGGACCAATAATAGGTAGTGTTTGTTCCTCTTCCATGATTTTTGTGTTGTTTTGAAGCCCAGTTCCATGGAAAGATCTCTTTGGAGCGTGGGAAGGCTGCAGAGCTCTGGGAAGATGACTGTCTAAGAGAACATGTTTAACAGATTAACAGAGTTGGAAGGGACCTTCTAGGTCATCTAGTCCAACCCCTGCTCAAGCAGGAGACTCTACACCATTTCTGACAGATGGCCGTCCAATCTCTTCTTGAAAGCCTCCAGCAATGAAGCTCCCTCAATTTCCAAAGGCAACTCCTGTTCCACTGATTGATTGTTCTCACTGTCAGAAAATTGCTCCTTATTTCCAGGTTGAATCTCTCCTTGATCAGTTTCCAACCGTTATTCCTTGCCTGGCCTACAGGCACTTTAGAAAATAGATTGAATAGTTTGCTCATTCCAAGCAGAAAACCAAAAACGCCACTTAATAGGGCACCAGAATCCCAGGAATTGGTTGCAATTATTAGAGCTGTTACACATTTAATTGATTTGCTTCATTCATTTGCTTCGTTGTTTAAGCAGATTTGCTTTTTTTTTTTTTGCATTGCTATTTTATTCCTCTTGATTGCTTTAATAGGAGTTTTATTTTTCCCTTTTTGTCCAGTCTTTCTGCTCTGATCTTTGAAAGAGCAGAAAATCCAATTCAATGAAAAAGACATTTGTTGCGAAATGTATTTGCCAAAGCTTCACAGATAAAAACTAGGATATGGTTTTCCTAGCATCTCTTTACCTGCTGTTTTCCAATTCTCTCCCCAGGCAAGTTTTTTCCTACAATTTCATCTTTAAGGTTGCCTTTTAAAATATTCTCACTAGAAGACCCACGGCCAAGCTTGAATTATCCTATTTCAGACACAATAATGCAAGGACTAGCTCTCTTGAGAAGTCTATAATGCTGGGAAACTGGTGGCAGAACTGCCATTCTGCTATGCCACGCTTTGCCTGCTGTCAGCCTACCATATGCAATGGGTGTGTGTGTGTGTGTGTGTGTGTGTGTGTGTGTGTGAACATCCAGGTGGGAGGATTAGCTAGAAGAAGGTGGGATAAAGGGAGGAGATTTTGAAGTATTATTAGCAAGACTTCCAGATTCTGTAACAGCTTTGTTCCCTAGCCTAGGCCATCTGCCTAGTAAACTCACAAGATTAATTTCTCTCACCATGTACATGTATACATCCGAACCAGACTGCATTGTTTCTTTTTGTCATATAAGTGGGTACATGCACAATTTTGTATTTATTTATTTATCTTGTCACATTTATGTAGCGTATATTGGAGGTGGAGACTCTTTGAGAACTGTATGCAACAAAATTTCATTTTAATGTATGACGGTCAGTGTGCATTCAAAGTGACAATAAAGTTAATCTAAGTGTAAGAAATGAAACTATGCATTGTGCCATGTGCCGTGAGAACCACCAGCCGTTCCAAAGTCACACTAAGGACTGCAGAACCATCCAACCCACGAAGAGAGGGATTGTTACCCAAGCAATTTGTTACCACCTAATTGGACACCTGTTGTTAACTAGGGGAGGAGGATGGGAACAAGGGAAAAGTTAACCATATGCTTTGGGTGCGAAAACCCCAGATTTGCTTCTTCTGTAAACACTTGGCTTTAGTGAAGTGTACCTTTGGCTAACCGTAGGACTGAGAGTCTTTCTTTTCCAACTGACCAAGTTGGGACAGTTGACAGGTGGAAGGAAAGATAAAAAGAAGAGAATTGGAAGCAAAGTGGAGGGACTTAGTTACAGTGGTGATGAGTCCAACTTTAGAAGATCCAAGGGACCAGGTTAGGGACAAATCATTATGGAAAAAGTCTATCCATACAGTGTCCAATTAATGTATTAATTTGCTACCCACCTTTATTATTTTACAAATAATTCAAAATAGCAAACATACCCATCACATCTTATTGTCCCTACAACAACAACCCTATGAGAAACATAGGCAATAAAATAGACCAGATTTCTATTATTTGGTTTTTTCCCCAAGTAGAGCTATAGCGAAGATGAAAAAAAAGCCCCTTTAATCGATCAATATCTTGAAAACATTACAACCAGTCCATGGAATATTTGGGTAGGTAGCTGATTGTTTTGACACAGAATATAAGGCAGAATTTGTATTGCAAAAATGTGGCCCTTAATTTCTTTGCAAAAGCATGTCTGAATGAACTTCTAAATAGCAATAGCCCTTAGACTTATATACTGCTTCATGGTGCTTTCCAGCCCTCTCAAAGAGGTTCACAGAGTCAGCCTCTTGCCCCCAACAATCTGGGTCCTCATTTTACCCTTTTCAGAAGGATGGAAGGCTAAGTTCACTTGGAGCCTGGTGAGATTTGAACTGCCAAATTGCAGGCAGCCAGCACTCAGCAGAAGTAGCCTGCAGCACTGCATTTTTAAAAAAATTAAAGTTTTATTTGGGTTTTCACACACACAAAAAAACATAATACAAGTAAAACATCTTTTTTGAAAATAACATGGTCCCGAGTTACACTTCTTTATACAGACACAAACTCAGTTTCATGCTCATTTTTGTGTTCTATTCCATATCTTATTACTATTTTGCATTTTCTATATAGTTTTTCCCCTCTTTTAATTTTCTCAATTTTATTTTGATTATCTCACCTCAATTCAAATCATTATATTTATACTTTTGTCTGCCCTGTTTCAATTTCATATTACCTTTTCTCATTAAACAAATTTTCTCCTGTAGTTACTAATTGGAGTATGACACCTTTATATCTTTTAATTATATCCATTCAACTTTTATTTAAACTTCAATATATATCTTAAGGTTGTAACATTCAATATAATACATAATACATAACTTCCAATCAAATTCTGCTTGGTACATTCTTATAATATACACTATATTCTTTAAAAAAAGGATTATAAATATATATAATTAAAACCCTCATTCCATTCCAATTCAGTTATATCATTAATATTCATTAAAGTCAACATCTTTAACATTTCTTTTCAATTAAATATTATACTTCCCTGAAGACACATATAATCTTCATAATTAATTTTTCCCTTATTTCTCTTCACATATGTTTTATAAATCATTAAATATTCATTTTATTACATTTATTTATTGACAAACATTCCATTAAATAAGGATAACTATTTTACCAAGCATTTTAATCATACATTGTTTCATATTTTCTGAAATTATTTCTGTTTCTAATATAACAATACTATCTTATGTACCTTTGCAGAATCCCTTTTTTAATTAGATTTTCACCCATTATCTCTAAATAGGCCCTGTTTCACTATATCTTGTTCATTAAAGATGGCTTCTTCTTTGTTCCAATCTTCTTGTTCTGCAGGCATTTCTTGTTGTTTCTCATAATTCCAAATCTCTATTTCTAAGAACTGAAATATGAAGCCAAAAGAACCTCTCCCTTCTTGTGCATCTTCTTTGTACTTTTAAAGTTCCATTTTCAGTTCTTCTAAGAGTGGAGCCATTTTAAACACTTTTAAACAACCACCGGATTGATTTTAGTCATTCAAATACAATAACCAAAAATCCAGAGATCACCAAGTAATCCAAATGCTCCCAAGCTGTTTCTTCTCATTTCTTTTTCCACTTTCTCTTCCTGGGGTTTTACTATTTTATTGCAATGTTTCAGTTAAGATGTATCTTTTGGAAGTCTTGTTGAGATTTTACTGTAAGTTCTTTTTAATTCCAGGCAGTCATCTCCCTTACAGATCCTGCCCTTTTATTCTTTTTCTCTCCTTTCCTGTTTTCAAAAGCTTTTAAGTATCCAGAAATCTTTATTATCCCTTTGACTTTTTATTTTCAGCATTAAATGCCCATTAATGTCAAAGTGGATTTTTTTCCAATTTCTTGCTTAAGTCTCTTAGCTGTCAGTATAGGAAAAGGAAAAGGAGAAAAAACAACCCCAAATCTTTTCCCTTTTCTCTTTCCTTTGCAGCTTAAAAATCTTCTTTGGGAACAGTGTTATTTTTTATATATAGTTTAAATTCCAGGGTACCTTATTTGTTGCTTTTGCTGTTTGATCCGGTCAACCAAAACGTTCTCTTCTTATCTTCCTCTTGCACATTCTTTTCCGGTCGAGTTCTTCTTGGTGGTGGCCATTTCTGACCACCACTACAACCACCTTCAGGAAAGGGAGTAATGGCCAGATGGGGAGGAGAGATGCGGCTCTCCTCAACCCTGAGGCAGTCTCCCCCTTCTTCACTACCTCTACAGGGTGAGTTAGCCCCAAAACCATCCAGCTCGGGCCGCTCCAGTGGCGAGCATGGATGGAAACAGCGCAGAGTCATGGTTTCAGTCTGTCGCCGAAGACGCTCAAACCAGAAGTTCCCTGCAGTACTGCATTCTAACCACTGTGCCACCAAGACAGTTACATTAGGCATTAAAACATTTCTTTGCAAAAGGAACCAACATTGCTTTAAAATAATGTTTGATCTACAAATCTATTTACGCTTGTTACAGTCGAGAGCTAAGCCAAGCCTCAATAGTCTGTTTGGGATTTATAGGATTAGCAATGAAATGTATTTTGGAGGACACTAGATTTGGGGAGGGGGAGGGAAACAGTGGGGGGATTCAAATTTTTAAACAACTGGTTCTGTGGGCATGGATTAGTTGGTGGGTGTGGCTTGGTGGTCATGTTATTGGCTAGGCGTGGCCAACTCAACATCACTCACATCAAGGCACGCATCTCCTCACCTGGCCTCTCATGACTGGGGGGATGCTGCAACAGTCATAAGTGGGAAAAATGGTCATAAGTCACTTTTTTCAGTGCCATTGTAACTTTGAATGGTCACTCCACGCAAGCAAAGTACCAGCAAAGGAGGGGAAAAAAAACTCCAGAGACGTTACAGAGACACGAAGTCCAGTCCTGCCAAGAATGTAATTAGGGTTAATGGAGAGGCAGTTTCTGTAAGCAACCCCAGAATGTTTCCTTCCTGCCTTCCTTACAGGATTAGGCCAGTAATTTCTTCTAACAACTGGTTCTCCGAACTGCTTAGAATGTTAACAACCGGTTCTACCAAATAGGTGCGAACTGGTAGAATCCCACCCCTGGAGGGAAGACACGTAACCAGAGAGCTGAATTTTGAGTCACACTGGTGAGCCTTCACACTGGCCCCTACCTTCGGTTTTCTCATCTTCACTCTTCCTCTTTCTTGGTCTCTGGTCTCTGACTGTCAGAAAGGTTGAGTTGATTCTTCCTCCAGATAACCATGCCACATTACCACCCTGCCAGTAGTGGTATTTTTTACTACTGGTTCTGTGGGCGTGGCAGCGGAAGGACACTGCAAAATCCCCATTCCCTCCCCACCCCACTGACCTGCATTCCAGCTCCGTTCTCCTGTGCAGGGCAACAAAAGAAGACTCAGCTAATCAGCTGGGACTCGGGAGGCAGAGAAGAGATGGGGTTGGCAGGGCCAGTCAGAGGTGGGATTGGCCGGTTCTCCAAACTATTCAAAATTTCCACTCCTGGTTCTCCAGAACTGGTGAGAACCTGCTGAATCCCACCTCTGCATCCTGCCCTTGTCTTGAGAAGAGTCTCACCAAGGTCCAGAATAATGAAGTTCCATTTCAAACTGGTTCAGCAATGCACATCTCCAGCATATTAGAGAACCCCCCCACATCCTAAGAGGCAGGTATGTGAAAAATGTCCTAGACTTTTTAAACCCAGGAACTACTCGTCCCATAATCCCTTGAGGCCACAATAGCTGACTTCCTCATAAAAGCTCCATTGTTCCCTCGTAGCCCAACCTCTAGCACGATCCCGAACTCTGGGCCACGGCCTCCGGGGAGCCATCCCAGCTGCGCAAAGCAAGTCGCTCCAAATGACTGTGGAATGTCTCAGACCAGGAATGTCTCCATGCTGAGATCCACTGGGCTTTTTCGCCTCCAGAAACAGCTTTTTGGCAATGCAGAATGGTTTCACCTTTAGCATTGAAAATACCCCTGGCATTGACATGCTAGACGTTCTGGTTCTAATCACAGCCCGTTAGATTTATTTAATGGTGAACTTTTTCTTAATTCCCCAAGATAAAATGCATTTTTAAAAAATGCATTTTAAAGAAAGATTAAAAAGCTACTGAAGACAAGCTGGAAATTTTGTAATATATCACCGTAATATAAATTGAACGCCATTGCTCAGAGAAATCCAATAATGTAAGCAAATCACTTGATTGGACCTCTTGGTAACTGCCCTTTTAAAAATGGACTTAACAATAGATGGATTGATGAATCTCACTAATATTTTTCAGATAACGAAAACAAGAAAAAAAATCAATGACTTTAGCTCTTCTGTGCTTCTCATTAAGCAGGTTCTTCCAGGGGTGGGATTCAACTGGCGTTACTACTGGTTTGGTGATTACATTTCGTGCGCGCATGCATTCTATTCTGTTCTGTTCTGTTCCACTTTGCTCAATTCCATTCCATTCCCTGCTCTTCTCTGTTCTGTTCTGTCCTGTCCTGTCCTGTCCTATCCTATCCTATTCCTTATTCCTTATTCCTTATTCTTATTCCTATTCTATTCTATTCTATTCTATTCTATTCTATTCTAAATGTATCTTGATGTTGCTGAACAATTTAGTCTGTGCCCTGTACGGCAACACCAGGAGTAGTATTTCCAGTTACATAAGGTACATTGTGAAGCAATGTAGAGCTGCTACCAATCCTTTGAGCTATTTATACCTCAATGATCAAATATTGCGACCATCTAGATGGCAGGAGCAACCCAAGTTTGATCTTGAAAAACTAAATGTTGGTTCTTCATGGGAGACCACCAGGAACTCCCAAGGCTAGACAAGGAAATAAATAATAATAAAAACATGGATCTCAATCTTCCTGAAGAAAATGCTTCATATTTTCATAATTTGAAAAGTCAATCTTCCTGTTCACCAGATGGAATCACTCATTTGGTGGAATGGAAATATGAGGGGAAGACAAACCCAAGCTAGATTCATAATGCTAATCCACAATTTATCAGGATGAATTGAATTAACCTCCTTTTCCTCCTATAATAGTGGTTAGTACAAAGCTGAAACTATGTTAGTCTAAGAGATAAGCTGAGATGGTTTAAAAAGACATAGCTTCTGTATGTTATAAATCTGCGGAGAAATGCATTATACAGGGTTAAACTGTTGGCACCAAACAGATTTCTGTAGAAAAATATGCTGATGACACAGAATTCACCCAATTTCATGCCTTTCTCAGTTCAGCTCTATTTTAGGCCTCTAATTTTGTCTTCCCAACCTTTGCAACCTCTTGTGGTTAGGAACTGTGTCATAGGTTGTCTTAAACTATGTTCTGATTTGGAATGTAGAACAAATTTGTTGGCAATCTAACATTTCCAATGTTGTGTGCCTCAGTTTATGCTGACTCCATGCTTTGCACGCTGCCCAAAATTGACACGTTCGGCCACATCATGCTTAAGTAGGATGCACAAAACCATGTTTGCAGACACAGAAGTGCCACCCAGGGAAGAGGAATGTATGAAGGAAGGGAAAGGAAAGGAAAGGAAAGGAAAGGAAAGGAAAGGAGAGGAGAGGAGAGGAGAGGAGAGGAGAGGAGAGGAGAGAGGGGAGAGGAAAGGAGAGAGGAGAGGAGGAGAGGAATGGAAAGGAGAGGAGAGGAAAGGAAAGGAAAGGAAAGGAAAGGAAAGGAAAGGAAAGGAAAGGAAAGGAAAGGAAAGGAAAGGAAAGGAAAGGAAAGGAAAGGAAAGGAAAGGGAAGGGAAGGAAAGGGAAGGGAAGGGAAGGGAAGGGAAGGGAAAGGAAAGGAAGAGTAGAGAAGGTCAGGGGTGGGTTTTTACCAGTTCTGTCCACCTCTGTAGAACCGGTAGCTCTGAAGAGCAGCAGAAAGAGAACCAGTTCTATGTCTGCTGATGTTTTTGCCCACCCACCCACCCGCCCTGGTTCTTACCTGATCTTTATTTCCTGATTTTTCAACTTCAGCTGCCAAACGAGGCACAGCTGCAGTTAGAAAAGCAGGAAAAGAGGGCTGTTTCAAAGGCTGCTTCTGGGCACGCAGCGTGCTGATGACGATTTACAGGCGTGCGGCTCACAGCGGGCAGGGAAGCTCGTAAATACCAAACCGGTAGTTAACCCTGTCGTATCCCACCCCTGGAGAAGGTCCTCCCTCTTTCTCTCTCCTATTCCTCCCACCTTGTACCATAATTTAATTCTAATTCCAGTTATTACAACCTTTTTTGATTGATTCCTTTTCTCATAAAGATCTGGACATGAAGGAGATGTTCTATGCATCTAAGGTGCTGGCAAGAGCTCGGCTTCGGAAGATGACTCATATATATTTGCAATTCTTGGCTTGTCGTAGTTTCCCATTTCAAGAATCCCTGTATGTTTTCCTCAGTCTCCCCACGAAAAACAAATAGAAAAGCAATTCCTGCTCAATTCTACTTAACACACAACACAACACGGCATCGGATGACACCTTCTCTCCTTGAAGCTCTTTGGAGCATGTGGTGTTGGTGCAGGAAAAGATGGTGACAGAGGATGGAGAATAGAAGTCACCCTGATCAAACGAAGAAACGCCCACCAATGTCCACCCACTTCTGGATTCCAGTGTGATTAGTCAGCGATTCTGTCAGTAGCATAAGGTTGACAACCAATACAGGTAGTCCTCAACTTACGACTACAATTGTTGTAAGTAAAAAGTTTGTAAGTCAGTTTTGCCCCATTTTGCGACTTTGCTTGCCACAGTTGTTAAGGGAATCACTGCAGTTGTTAAATAAGTAACACACTTGTTAAGTGAATCTGGCTTCGCCACGGACTTTGAGGGGCAGAAGTTTGCAAAAGGGGATTACAGGACCCTGGGACACTGCAACCGTCATAAACATGAGTCAGTTGTCAAGCATCCGAATGTAAATCACATGATGCCACATGGGGATGCTACCACAAGTGTGAAAAATAGTCATAACTCACTTTTTTACAGTGCTGTTCCAGTGGTCACTAAATGAACTGCTGTAAGTCGAGGACTGCCTGTTCATCGAAGAGGTGGCTTCATTTTGCCTTCTGACATTTGACGGTTTCAGTGGTGGGATTCAAAAACTTTTACTACCAGTTCTGTGGGTGTGGCTTGGTGGGCGTGGCTTGGTGGGTGTGGCTTGGTGGGTGTTGCAGGGAAAAGTTACTGCAAAATCCCCCTTCCCTCCCCACCCCACTAACCTGCTTTCCAGCTCCATTCTCCTGTGCAGGGCAACCAAAGAAGACCCAGCCGATCAGCTGGGACTCAATGGGAGGGCGAGAAGAGATGGAGTTGGCGGGGCCAGTCAGAGGTGGGATTGGCTGGATCTCCGAATGACTCAAAATTTCCACTACCGGTTCTCCAGAACTGTTCAGAACCTGCCTCTGAAGGGTTTCTAGCTTTGTAGCTGAGGACACTCAAGGCCGTAAGTGAGATGCACACATTGCATTGCTACTTGAATGTAAAGACCACAAAAACCCAAAACGGACAAATTACAGAAATTAGGATAAAAAAAGTTAAGGGTGGAAATCAGTGGTGGGATTCCATTTTTTTAACTACCGGTTCTGTGGGCGTGGCTTGATGGGTGTGACAGGGGAAGGATACTGCAAAATCCCCCATTCCCTCCCCACCTCATTAACCTGCTTTCCAGCTCCGTTCTCCTGTGCAGGACAACCAAAGGAGACCCAGATGATCAGCTGGGACTCAATGGGAGGCAGAGAAGAGATGGGGTTGGCGGGGCCAGTCAGAGGTGGGATTGGCCGGTTCTCCGAAGCACTCAAAATTTCCGTTACTGGTTCTCCAGAACTGGTCAGAACCTACTGAATACCATCTCTGGTGGAAATAAGAGAACACAAAAGATCTAACTTAACCGAAGGAGCTAAAATTACAGTTATTTAGCTATTAACTAAATATAACTAGATTCCTTAATGCTAAGCTGTGGAGATACTACAGCATCAAGTTAATAGCTACAGAAACATTAAGCAAGTTGAGAAACCATCCTAGATAAAAGATACAGGTATCCATAAAGGTGGTTAAGATTTTACCCCTGCCTTAAATGTGAGAAGCTGTACTAAGCTGTCATTATATGGTCATTAGGCCAAGTGCAACCTGGATGTAATCTCCAAAGAATTGCTAGTTCACACACGTGGGAAGGCCAAGAATGGGGTCCTTGTCTTTTAGATTTCCATGACAGATTGCCCAAAAGATGAGATTAGATCTTTGTGCCAAAAGGAATTTATAATATGAATGAAGACAAAGATGCTTCTGCAGAGGAAGGCTATAGAATTGTCCTCTAAAACGGTGTGATGATATCTAACCAAAATCAGGCTTGTCAGATGTTACACCTGCTATGGTCCACCAGAGGCCTGTTGGAGCTGGCAGCAGAGTCAGATAGTGGAGGGGGGGACATGGGCCAGTCCGGGAGGTTGGGGAGGGCTTGGATGAGGGATCTGAGTCCGACACAGAGATGGGACTAGGACCACCTGAGAGTTATGTGCGGACTCCGCAGCCTCCAGAATCTGACAGCAGCAAGGCAGAAGAACAGGGGAAGCCTGTTCCCAGTGTGCACTTGCGCAGAGCTGCCAGAAGGCAAGAACAGTTAAGACAAAAGGGGCAACTCGGGAATAAGGCTAGGAGATGATTGGCCCCTCCCCTAGGACATAAAGGAGGAGCAAAGGGACAGGAGTCTTTGCAGGAAGCAACTTTGTTTGTTCTGGTTGGTTTAAACTCTGAAGCTCCGTGTTGACTTTGTGCTCTGTTTGGCCTTATACAGCTAATTAATATTTCGTCATCAGCAGCATTTCAAGGGAGATAAAGGTGGGTGCTTATCAGCCTTATCATGAAGAAATGTGGTGGACTTCTGGTGGAATATGCACAAACCGTTTGGGAGTCATTACGGGCTGTGAATGCATATAATTCACAGCCATTGAAATAAAAAGAGGGGTTTGGGGACTAAGTGTGTGATTGTTACTGTCTCCGGAAGCCTTGGTCAGAACAACATCTTTTCTATCCTGCTCTACAGAACGGAGACAGTCAGCCCCTTAAAGAAACTGGAAGCCTTTGAAATGTAGATTTACAGGCGGCTGTTATGTATAAGTTGGGTTGACAAAATCAGAAATGAGGAGGTGTTAAGCCACCTGGGAAAGCCAAGGGAAACTATCAAAACCCATTAAAAAGATAAAGTTAGAATATTTCGGGCATGGGATGCAACGCCCAGAAAAATATGCCCTACTTCATTTAATCCTCCAAGGAAAGGTTGAAGGCAGGTCCAGGCAGAAGGAGAACATTGTGGCTTCAAAATCTAAGGGGCTGGTTTGAACAAAACTCAGCAGCACGTTTTTGTGCGGCTGTTGATACAAATAGGGTTGCCAACATGATCACCAATGTCCAATGGTGGATATGGCACAAGAAGAAGAAGAACCAAAGAGAAAGCTCTTGTGTCAGGTGGAGCTATGTGGGTTCACACCATCTTTCAAGGGTTCCTCATATTTGTTGCTTCTTTGAGGGGTGAGACAGGGCTGTGCTTTAGCTCTCCCTCTTTAATTTTTGCATAAATCCCACAGCAAACTCAGTGTTGAGACCTGAATTCCACCATATTTCATTCTGCCCGTTCCTTCTACCTATAGTAGGCATGAGAAGTTCCTCCGAGGGGCTTCATCCTCTACTGCCAGAAGAACATTCTTGTGATGACCCAGGGTGGGATACAAAAGCAACAAAGTCACAAAAACAGGTGAAGTCCCTTTAATTCCTTCAACTTGGTTTCAAAGGTCCAATTATCATTGACTGGAGAAAAAACTCCCCCACAAACAGTCGCGCAAAAGGAAGAACCTCCCTTCGAACTCAAAATACATATAAATTATAAATAGAAAAAAATAATACAAACCACACTGAAGCAATTAAGGAGACAAGGCAGGATAAGGGCTTGAAGACATCCACAGATATTGGAATATACACACTGGGAAGGACGCCAGAACTCAGATAAGAATGGCAGACCAGAAATATTTTCATGCTTTGCTTCCAGCACTGGGCCATGCACAGTTTGTCCTTTTAAACAGTCCTCCAAGCTGCAGCCCATGAAGGGGATCAAGGCCCTTTCATCCCCCGTAGACCAGGCCATTCACATTTCTCCCATATCCGCTCCTTCATGCATGCCTTAGGATGAAGAGGGGATGGGCCTGGGTCTGCCTCTGAATGCCCAGCTGGCCTGTGCCCTTCCCCAGTTTCCTCCACAACCTCCAGAGCCAAACTCCCACTCCCTGTCGGCTGCTCCTCCTTTATGGATAATCTGTGATTCCTTCTTTGATCCTCCCTTCAAAATTTTCACTTATCTTCACCCCACTAATCTCTTTCATGACTGATTCTGATATTTTTTAATTGGTTCTGGCAGGTTTTAATTGGTTCTAATTTTTAGCAAACTGAATAAAGCCTTTCCAAGTTAGATTAAAAAGATGCTTTGCCTAATTTCTGGCATTCCATATTATAACCCAAAGTTTTTTTTCACTAAGATTATAATAATTTATAGTCACAAAGATCTAAAGTTGGAACACAAAACTCCTCCCATTTGGGGGCTATGTATGTGTCTGTGTGTCTGTGTATGTGCCTACATACATATACATGTACATATGTATACATGTGTATACATAAATACACACACATGTACATGTACATATATTCATAAAACCTTGCTACTACCAGCAGATGTCTGACAGTATATAGAAAGAAATATTATTAAGATCAATTGCAGTTCTGGGGTTGCTAGAAGATATTCGTATCTTATTCACAATGAATAAATATTCTTTTGCCATATTGACCATCCTCATGCTTAAATCCTGCTCCTTGCTAGATAAAACACATGCCCTCTTTGCAGAGGAGGCTAAACCAAAGTTGAGAAGTTTTTTTTACTTTTTGTTAACATTTTCTAATCTCACTAAGCCACTATTATTTCTTCTTTTTAATTAAAATATCAGTGCATCTTAATCCAACATAACTGCAAATTGTCTGTTTTATGTTAGCATTCTTTACCAACCTGGCTGGTTGTGAAGTTTCCTTTCCTCAAAGTTCTAAAGTTCCACATTATTTCTCTGTATACATCCTTGATTACCTCATTAGACTTCCCATATACAGTAAGTCATTTTCCATTTTCCATTCTTCACTGAGATTTATAGATAACCATGTTGTATCTTTGTTGTCTTCCGATTTTTCTCCCTTATTGGACTTGTATAATTGTGCTTTCAGTCGGTCTTTCTTGGATTCCCACCTACTTCAATCTTCTTTTCCTTGTTAGTTTTTCTTGTCATGGGATCTTTTCCTTCGTCCCTTCCTTCCCTTCCCTTTCGTTCCCTTTCCTTTCCCTTCCCTTCCTTTCTCTTCCTTTCCTCCCCTTTCCCCTTTCTTTCCTTGTCAAAGGAAATCAGATGACATCAAAGACCTGTCTATAAAATGCACAGGATTGGTGTTTGCTTTCCCAGTGTCCAAAGGGGAGAAAGAACTAGAAATCTGGAAAAAGAGCTTTTACAGTGGCTTCAAATCCAGCTGTTTTTTGCATAAGAGTGCAGAAGCTCAAGGCTGAAGTGGAAAAAAAACCTCCTAAAATTAAGAATGGTAGGTTAGGATGCAGCAATGTTTAAACATAGCAGCACATTTCATGGGAATGTCCCAAGAGTGAACAGTTGTGGAAATTAGAGATTGGGAGATAAATAAGATACAGATATTTTCTTACAACACCAGAACTGCAATTGATTTTAATAATATTTCTTTCTGTATGCTGTCAGACGTCTGCTGGAAGCAGCAAGGTTTTATATGAATTTACCTCTCCAGGGCCAGTTTCAATGTATCTCAAAATATTGAAAAAAAGGAGAGAGAGAGAGAGAGAGAGAGAGAGGTGACAAGTCCTAAAGAATGGAGCAAATGCCCAACGAATAGAAAAGGTGTTGACTTTCTCTTCAAAGAGAAGGGAAAGGATCCAAGGAATTAGATATATCCAGCCTAACATCAATATCCTGGGAGATTCTACCACAGATCGTAAAGTCATCTACCAACATCTTCAAAACAAGACTGTAATTATCAGAAATTGTCTTGTCAGACTAACCTAACCTCATTTTTTTTCATTGTGCAATTTCAGGATTGTGGACATCAAACAACCTGGGGATTTAGCAAAGGACTGGAGAAAGTTCCTTGTGAAATTCTAGTAACCGGATTAATACAGATTAGCAACAATTCCGTGAATCTGTGTCCATCTTTAAAATTATACTCTAATCCATGGTTCATCCACGGATTCAGCTGGGTGTCCCCAGGATCCTTCCCAAGTCCTTCCTTCTTCAATATTTTGTTATGTAAAGTTGGGTGGAGCAGTAGGAAGGATTGCTAGTCCAGTTTCAATACCTTACAGAATTGGGTGGGATAACTGATTGAAGAGGGGGAAAAAATCAGAATAAATCTAACCAGAGAAATGTTTCTCAACCATGTTGCTTTAAGCAGAATGGGCTTTAACTCCCAGAATTCTCCAGTTCAACCTGCTAGTTATTCTATCGGCTGGGGAATTCTGGGAATTGAAACCCACACTTGCTTTTAAAGTTTCCAAGGTTGAGAATCACTGCTCTGGTCAGAATTATTTTGCATTTTTGCAACAACAACAAAAAAGCCCTTTGAAAGAAGGGAAAATGCTGGCCACTGCTGCACCAAAATGTTTTTTCTGCCTTCAAATTAAAGACACTCCCTGGAAGAGAATATTAAGAAAGAAATAAAAATGATCATATTCCTATCACATCACATTATCGGAGGAAGGAATCATGGTTAGTTTAGATCTAGAGCAGGGTGTTTTGTAGCTTTTCAAATTGGATTCTCGGAGGCAAAACCAAACAAGCATTTACGTGAAAGCACCAATTTTCTATTACCAGAACTTTGCCTCTTGATCAGAGACTCCTGGGATTATTATTTTTAAAAACCAGGATTCTCCAAACTTGGCAATTTGTGGGCATGGCTGGCTGAGGAATTCTGGGAGTTGAAGTCCGCAAGTCTTAAAGTTGCCAAGTTTTGGAGGCTCCTGGTTTAATGACAGGTAGTCCTCGACTTACAACAGTTCATTTAGTGACCGTTCAAAGTTACGATGACACTGAAAAAAAGGGGACGTGACTGCTTTTCACGTTTACTTGGCAGCCTCCCCATGATTTTGTGATCAGAATTCAGAGGCTGACATGTATTTATGAGGCTTGCAGTCTCCCCTTGCAGGGTCACATGATCCCCTTTTGGGACCTTCTGGCAAGCAAAGTCAAGAAGGAAGCCAGTTTCCAATATTTGAGGGCAGGGGTGGGATTCAAATTTTTAACAACTGGTTCGGTGGGCGTGGCTTAGTTGCTGGGTGTGGCTTGGTGGTCATGTGACTGGCTGGGTGTGGCCAACTCAATATCACTCACATCGAGGCGTGGATCTCCTCCCCTGGCCTCTCATGACTGTGGGATGCTGCAACAGTCGTAAGTGGGAAAAATGGTCCTAAGTCACTTTTTTCAGTGCCATTGTAACTTTGAATGGTCACTCCACACAAGCAAAGTACCAGCAAAGGAGGGGGAAAAAACTCCAGAGAAGTTCCTGAGACAGGAAGTCTAGTCCTGCCAAGAATGTAATCAGGGTTAACGGAGAGGCAGTTTCTGTAAGCAACACCAGAATGTTTCCTTCCTGCCTTCCTTACAGGATTAGGCCAGTAATTTCTTCTAACAACCGGTCTGCTTAGAATGTTAATAGCCAGTTTCAGTGAATAGGTGCGAACCTGTAGAATCCCACCCCTGTTTGAGGGGCTGCCACAGAGAAGAGGGGCTCCAGCTATTTTCCAAAGCACCCGAAGGCCAGACAAGGAACAGTGGGTGGAAACTGATCAAGGAGAGATTCGACCTGGAAATAAGGAGGAATTTTCTGACAGTGAGAACGATCAACCAACAGAAGTTTTGGAGCTTCATCACCGGAGGCTTTCAAGAAATTGTGTAGGGTCTCCTGCTTGGGAGGGGGGGCTGGACTAGATGACCTACATCCAAAATGGACCCTGTAGGGACTCCTGGGAGGGGTGGGGTGGGGTGAGCGCGGCCAGCCAGGGTTGGTATTTGACAGTTTGCCAAACCAGCCATAACATTAGCTATAGGTTCGGCCAGGTTCTAGACCAGGGATGGGTAGCAGCCCATCCCTGATCTAGAACTTGGAATGTTACTGAACAAAGACTGCACGGTCAATACCAAGAAGAGGCCACTGCCTGACCAGTTATTGAGCACTTTTAAGAAGTTAGCACTGGAGCCAAAATGTTGTGCAAACATGGAAGCATCTGAAACAAGACTAAATGTGAGGGGGGGGGTCTTCATTTTTTCAGGCTAAGGGCCGTACTCAGCCACTCTCCCAAGAAGAGTAGCAGGCTTCTGCTGGTTGCACACACACCCAAAAATAAAAAATAAATAAATCATGAAATAGGAAGAGCCAGGAGAAAAATGAAAACTATTGCATACCATTTAATATTAAGATCAAATTAAAATCATTCAAGAGAACGAACGGGATTAGATTTCCCCCCTCCTCGTTAATGGTTTTTGTTATGTCCTGAGGACTCAAGGAGTTCTCACTCAGGTCCACTTACTTGTGTGGGCGTTATTCCCCCATTCCCATTGGTCAGTTCTCCCCAGCAGCCAGCTATAAAAGCAGGCTGCGGGGTCCAACTGGCTGCTGATTGTTGCGAGCCAGTTCCAGGCTTGGCAAGCACGGTCAGCCCTTTATTTGTAAAATAAAGTACTGTTGCACTCATGCTCTGGTTCAGCCTCTCATTGCTCAAACTTAACACTGGCGACGAGGATGGGATGGCTACCAGAAGCACCTTGCAACCGCTGAGTCACTAGCCACCGATCTACAGCCCAGAGAGAGCGAAACGAGCGATCAAAAAGAGCAAACGCAGATCCGCAGCCAGAGAAAGCGGTCTGAGTCAAATAGTTAGAAGCGTCTGTAGCCGCTTGTTAGCCTCGCTACGGGGAAAGTGAAGCGCTGCGAGCCGCAGCCGCTCTGCATTTGGCGCGAAATTCAAACGGGTGTCATTTGAATTTCGAGCCAGTAGGAATCACAGCACAGCGCTGTAGAGAGTCACTAACGCCCACTTTTTTGGCGCGAATCAAGACACCTCCAACGGCTAGCAGCCAACGTGGTAACCCAGAGAGAGAGAAAGAGAGGGTAGCAAAAAACCTCTCCAGAGCTGATATCACTAATAACTCACGAGCGTCGTAGTCCCAGAGAGATTTCTCCTGCAGGTAGCCCAGCCGCTCCAGCACCATGAGTTCCAATCCAGTATTCCCGGCGTTTAAACCAGACGAAGAGAAGTGGGAATCGATAAGAACCGCTTTCAATCATTACATCGATGCGGTCGGCCTGTCGGATGCGGAGAGCATCGGAAAAATCCTATTTCCTAATCTACTGCGGAGCCACCGTTTACGATACCGCTGCAGCACTCGTGGCACCGAGAGAATTAAAAACGCCCGTGGTCCGAGTTGCTTGAGATCCTCACAAACCACTACGCTCCCAGGCCTTCACAAATCGCCAGGAGGTTCACGTTCCGAATGAGGAAGCAATCAAGTAAGGAGACCATCAACCAATATATGGCCGCCTCAGAACAGCAGCCCTGCACTGCGGGTTTGGAACATACCTGGAGGACATGCTCCTCGATCAATTGGTTTGTGGGGTCAAGGATCTCAACCTACAGAGGCGACTGCTAGCTAAAAAGACCTCAACCTCGCACAAGCGGTAGAGGAGGCCCTAGCAGCCGAGCTAGCTACGAACTCAGCCACCGAAATTCAGGGCCCAAGCGCCAAGCTAGCAGCTTTCCCAGTCCATTCCAAAGAGGTGGAAGCGGAGGAAGGCCTACAACGATGAGAACGATGTCCATCGCCTCACCAATGACAGACGGTCGCAGGTAGGGGCCAAACAAGAATACACCGGTCCACCCAAGCACATCACCCTGTGCCTAGCCTGTGGGGATCACATCAAAGGGCCACCTGCAAGTTTAAAGGAGCCGTTTGCAACAACTGCCATAAGAGGGGGCACATTGCGAGAGTCTGCCAAGCCCCCCAAAGCGTGGCACAAAGACCCCCGTCCTCGCACTGGGACCACAGAGGCAAGTATTAAACTGTCGCACGCACCGCCTTGCCAGGCGTACTTGCCACTCTGTTAGTAAAATTTCTCTCTCCGTTTCCCTAGAAGGTAAACCGTGCCACATGGAGGTTGACACAGGGTCAGCGCTCTCAATAATCTCGTGGAACACCCTCAAGAGACTCCACCCCAGCCTATCTACTACCCGGCTTCAGAGATGCCAGTTCGGCCTGAAGGACTACCAGGGGAAGGCCATTCCCGTGATCGGCAGAGGCAAGTTCTTTGTCAGTTTTAGAGCTTTTAAAGGCCACCTACCTCTAGTGGTAGTTAACGGCAATCTACCCACCTTATTGGGGCTCGATTGGTTTCCCCACCTCGGCCTAGGGTTAACAGGAGTCCATGCTGTCTCAACCTCAGACACTGACTCCTTATTCGCTGACTACGCAGATGTGTTCAGCGAGGAGCTGGGGTGTTATAATGGAACCCCATCTCGTTCACCGTTGACCCCAGGCAGTCCCAATCAGATTAAAACCACGTAGAGTTCCATTTGCTATTCGACCAAAACTAGACGCTGAATTGGATAAACTACTAAAACAAGGGGTCATTGAGCCAACAGATTTCGCCAAGTAGGAGACGCCCATTGTCACACCCTCAAAAAGATGGTAGCCTGAGAATTTGCTCGGACTACAAGACAACAATCAATAAATATTTACAAGTTAGCGCCTATCCCGTGCCCGTCATTCAGCACTTATTGCACACATTCGAACCGGGCAGTATTTTTGCTAAATTGGACATGTCTCAAGCATATCAACAGTTCCCTGTTGATAACCAAACAGCGGAACTTCAGACCATCGTCACTCACAGGGGTGCCTTCCGATGCAAGCGTCTCCAATTTGGCGTAAGTGTTGCCCGGGTATTTTTCAATCCCTCATGGAGCGGATTTTACAGGGCCTCCCTGGTGTAGTACCCTACTTCGACGACATCTTGGTCTCGGCCAGGGACAGACCCCAACTCTTCCAGAGAGTGCGAGCAGTGTTAGAGAGGTTCAGACAGCATGGCCTCAAGTTAAAAAAAAGAAAAATGCGCCATTGCCACTAGACAGGTGGACTTTCTGGGTTATAAAATTGACGCTCTGGCATTCACCCCCTGGAGTCCAAGGTCAGGGCGATCCACGAAGCTCCCACACCGACCTCCAAAACGGAGCTACACAAGCTTTCTTGGGACTCCTAAACTTTTATGCATCCTTTTGCCCCATAAAGCCTCAGTAGCCGAACCCCTACACAGATTACTAGACAAAAAGTCACCGTGGCACTGGGGGCACAAAGAAGACCAGGCGTTTAACGCCGTCAAATCACTACTTACGCCAGAGGCAGTGCTCATCCAATTCGACCCCAACCTTCCTTTAGTACTGGCAGCAGACGCATCCCCTTTTGGAATTGGGGCGGTCCTTAGTCACCGACTCGCCAATGGCGCCGAGGCCCCCATCGCTTTTTCTCCAGGACGCTCTCGGCCACGGAGCGAAATTACAGCCAAATAGACAAGGAAGCCCTAGCAGCTGTTGCAGCCGTGAAAAAGTTTCACGAATTCCTTTTGGCCACTTCTTCGAACTGGTCACCGACCATAAGCCCTCCTGGGCCTACTGGCCGGCGACAAACAGACACCTCAAGTCCTCTCCCCTTGGATGACAAGGTGGACGCTTTTCCTAGCGGCCTACTCATACAAACTTATCCACTGCCCGGGCAAAACTCTATCCCACGCTGACGCACTCAGTCGCTGCCCCTTACCCGCTCCGCTGAAGACCCAGCTCCTGTCAATGCCATTTTTTTGAAATCACCCAGTTGGACCTGCCCATCACCGCCCTTGGCATCGCCGCCAAAACCAAGGCAGACCAAACGCTCGCCCAGGTGCTCGACTGGGTGAGGAGGGGTGGCCGGGAGGCAATGTTGATAACAAATTCGCACCCTTTAAGACTCGCATGCAGGAGCTGTCCAGTTTGCAGGGTTGTCTACTGTGGGGCACTGAGTGATCATCCCGACCTCGCTGCGCACCCGAGTCCTGGAGGCGTTGCACGAGGGACACCCGGCATTGTGAGAATGAAGGCGTTGGCACGCAGCTACGCAGTGGTGGCCGGGTCTAGACGAGGACATTGTCAATTGGGTAAGTTCCTGCAGCATTTGCCAGGAATCCCGTCCTGCTCCCCCATCGCCACCCCTACCAGATGGGAGAGCGCCAGCGCCCTTGGTCTAGAATCCATATCGATCTGGCCGGCCCGTGCATGGAAAGATGTTCCTAGTGGTCGTGGGACGCTTATTCCAAGTGGATAGATGTGGCACAGCTATCCACGACCACCACACTAGCAATCACCAACGTGTTAACGCGCCTGTTCGCTACCCATGGACTACCCGACTCCTTGGTCTCCGATAATGGCCCACAGTTCGCATCAGTAGAATTCAGCCGTTTTGCAGCCAACCTAGGCATTCGCCACATTTTAACAGCCCCATTCCACCCTGCGAGTAATGGGTTGGCTGAAAGGGCCGTCAGACCACCAAAGAGGCCCTCGCTAGGTTTGGCAGAGATGACTGGCACCACAAACTCTCACGGTTCCTGATGAGCCAGCACTCAACCCCTGTGCAGTCACCAATAAGTCCCCAGCGGAACTTCTGATGGGCCGGCGCCTGAGGACTGTATTAGATAGACTGCACCCACAATACTGCCTGACTCTCCCTCGCTTCCACTTCGGGGTTAGACATTTTATGTTACAGGAGCCGATATTCGCTAGAAATTTCGCTGGGGACCCACTTTGGATTCCGGGCGAGGTCATCGCCGTCACCGGGCCGAGATCCTATAGAGTCAGGCTGGAGGATGGTCGCGCCTGGAGGAGACACATAGACCAACTCAGAAGGTGCCTCAGCAACCTCGCAAACAAGAATCCAGAGTCTCCAGTCGAAGGGGAACCGCCCCATCCGCCACCCAGCCACATCGCACCCAGTGACCAGTCTGCGCCAGCGGTCGTTCCGGGTCAGCCCAAACCCGGACAACAGCGCCCAGAGAGTTGATCAACCGGATCCAACCCACGAGAGTTTGACTCCAGAAACCAACCCGGTGGTTTCCGAGGATGCCCAGTCCAGAGAGAGTGTTGGCGACACTATGCCAGCTCAACCGTCACAGACTGATACCGAACAGTCAGACAATGTTCCGAGTTGCGCCGCTCCGGGCGCCAACACAAACCCCCATCTACCTCAAGGACTATGCGTGTTCGCATCTGGGGGAAGGGGGTGTTATGTCCTGAGGACTCAAGGAGTTCTCACTCAGGTCCACTTACTTGTGTGGGCGTTATTCCCCCATTCCCATTGGTCAGTTCTCCCAGCAGCCAGCTATAAAAGCAGGCTGCGGGTCCAACTGGCTGCTGATTGTTGCGAGCCAGTTCCAGGCTTGGCAAGCACGGTCAGCCCTTTATTTGTAAAATAAAGTACTGTTGCACTCATGCTCTGGTTCAGCCTCTCATTGCTCAAACTTAACAGTTTTCCTCTCCCCTCAATCTGAAATTGAAAGTTCAGGATGGCTACTTTTGGGGAGCCTCTGAAGGGCATCACTCAGGCTTTGGATGGAAGAGTTGTATTTCCTGTTATTAGTCTTTGTCCCCAAATGTGGCTCCCCTCCACCCACCCAGGGAAATCATTTCAAAACATTGTGACATTTCTGAAAAGCGGCAATGACTCTTGACTTGGGGTGCTTGGTTGTACACACTTACAGAGGTCCCCACCCAGAACCAGCTCGTGCAAGAGCTATGGATGGCCATTTTTGAAACAGATGTTGACCATAGAAGAGGAAGCTGAGAACTTCCAAAGATCTTATCTCCTAATCACAGATGGCCCTAAAACAGGAAATAAGTGTGAAGCACAGCAGGCATCTGTGGAACTCAAGAACCAAACTAAGAACAAGAGCTTTGCACAATAATGATGTGATCCAGGGCCACCAACTCTCCCTCCCTCCCTCCCTCTCTTTCTCTCTCCTTCCCTCTCTCTCTCTTTCTCTCTCCTTCCCTCTCTCTTTCTCTCTCCTTCCCTCTCTCTCTCTCTCTCTCTCTCTCTCCCTTTCACATTCTGCTGGAGCTTCTAGGCTGCTAACAGTGGCAACGGCTAGTAGCAAGCATGGCACAAAATGTGGGTATGGTGATGATGGAAAAATGCTGGTTCTCTTGAATTTCTGATTGTTATTCAGCATAGTTAATAACAGTTTAGTCCAAGCTGTATACTATCTGCAGGACAACTCCCCCAGAGAGTTGGACTAGGAGACCTCGAAGGTCCCTTCCAAGTCTCTTATTCTATATTCTAAAACAGAGGTGTTGTTTAGTTGGGTTGTGCTATCCTTGTACCTTCCCTTTCACTTTTCAACAATACATCATTTGTTTTGTTTTTTTAGAAACATAGATGACCGCCTATTTTATAGAACAGAGGTCTCCAAACTTGGCAACTTTAAGACTTCCGGACTTCATCTCCCAGAATTCTGGAAGTTGAAGTCCACAAGTCTTAAAGTTACTATGTTTGGGGACCCTTGTTATAGAAGGTAATCCTGGAGAGCTCACAATAATATCCTAAGTGGCACAAAATAATAATTGTGGACTACTGAGTGTAATCCTTGAAGACCTTGGATTAGGAACTGAGAAGCTTTGGGAGATAAAATCCTCCTTGTGGCAGAGTGATTTAGGCTCCACCCAAAGGGTGAGTGGGCCTGAAAACAGCCCCAGTGGATGTATTCTATTTAAATCCTCGGGCTCCAACTCTTCACCACTTCTGTAATGATGATAATGAAGTAATGATGTTAATTACAAACACTAAGAAAGTCTAACTTGAAAGGGAAGAAGTGACTGCATGAGCTCAAACAATGGAGCCTCTAAACCAAGGTTTCTCAACCTTGACATGTCTAAGATGTATAGACTTCAACATCCATTGCTTGGCTGAGGAAATCTGGGAGTTGAAGTCCACAAGAACTTAGGGTTCCTAAGGCCGAGAAATTCTGCTCTGAACGAGATCCAAATCAAGAGAGAAGAGGGAGAAGCAGAAGTGGAGTTTAAGATAAAGGGGAACTGCTCTGTAAAACTCCAGATCTGGTTTTTAGACCAATTTAACCAGCAGGATTGCTGGGAATTGTAACTGAACAATGAGGCTACTTTCTTAGATGGTAGCTTACAATTCCCCGAATAAATGTAAGACCAATTATGGCTGATTTAGGCAGCTTTTCCCAAACCAAGTATACATTTACCCAAGGGTCTTCAAACTTGGCAAGTTTAAGACTCGTGGACTTCAACTCCCAGAATTCCTGAGTTAACATGACTGGAGGAGGAATTCTGGGAGTTGAAGTCCACAAGTCTTAAAGTTGTCAAGTTTGAAGACCCCTGCATTTACTCATCAGGAACTGAGCTTTTCCAAGGAGATCTGGATGATCTCATGGAAAATCCAAGAGCTGGAATTCATACATTGATTCAGGTATTGTTGTCGTCATCATCATCATCATCACACATCAAAAAGACTTATTATCACAGTCTTCATCTTAGAGGCTGCAGTGATTCACTTAGCTGTGTCAAGAATGGTCATACAATGAGACAAAATTCACTTGAGAACTTGTCATGGTTTGTAACAGAAATGTTGGGCTCAATTGTATGTTGGAAAAGAGTAGGCTTCATTCGTCTTGACTTTTTTGACCCATTTCCCACCCACCCCGCTCTACAGAAAACCCCTGATTGTGGATTAATGCAAAGGCAGAGAAATTAGATGGGAGAGGCCAGCTTCTCTGCTTCTTTGGCGGCTCTTCACAAACTTCACCCTTCCAGAAGAAGTCAGGATCATTGTAAAGCAGATGCAAATCATCTGTTGAAAATATTTTCAAAGAAATTACTTGAGTGCATGCATCATCGCAGCCATACCAGAAACTAGTTAGAGAAGGGAAGTTTTCTTAGATATTGAACATTAACGTCTATCCTATTGTAACTGCATGGCACCATATTATGATAACTTTATCGTGGTTCTACTCTAATATTTTACATTGTCTATTGTATTATCCATACATTTTGTAAACATATATTTGTTGGTGCTTTATTTAAACTTATATTTGTGTTTGTATGTATAATGTGCTTCATTAATATTGTGCAGATAGATAGATAGATAGATAGATAGATAGATAGATAGATAGATAGATAGATAGATAGATAGATAGATAGATAGATAGATAGATAGATAGATAGATAGATAGATAGATAGATAATTAGAAAGATGGATGGATGGATGGATGGATGGATGGATGGATGGATGGATGGATGGAGAGATGGAGAGATGGAGAGATGATAGATAGATGATGGATAGATAGATAGATAGATAGATAGATAGATAGATAGATAGATAATAGACAGGAGGATGGATGAATAGATGGATGGATGGATAGATAGATGATAGATAGGATGGATGGATAGATAGATAGCTAGATAGAAAGAAAGATAGATGGATAGATGGATGGATGGATGGAGAGATGGAGAGATGGAGAGATGATGGATAGATAGGTAGATAGATAGATAGATAGATAGATAGATAGATAGATAGATAGATAGACAGAGACAATAAATGGATGGATGGATAGATGGATAGATGGATAGGTGGATAGATAGATGGATAGATGGATGGATAGATGATGGATGGATAGATAGATAGATAGATAGATAGATGATAGATAGATAGATAGATAGAGCCAAAGTGACCCAAGGGTGAAGGTTAGGAAGGAGTAAAGGGGAAGAGACAGAAGGTGCAGCCAATGAGAGAGGTGATGCCTTTTGAGAAAGGGCCTCATGAGATGTGTGACATTATCATGGCTCTTATAGTTATTTCTTTCCAAGGGGATTGTGTTTTCACCCAGGATCCTTGCTTCCTCAGTGCCTTTTGCGTTGCC
Source organism: Pseudonaja textilis (assembly GCF_049901715.1). NCBI lineage: Eukaryota > Metazoa > Chordata > Lepidosauria > Squamata > Elapidae > Pseudonaja > Pseudonaja textilis. The sequence goes on from NC_142000.1 coordinate 2,768,348, forward strand.
TCGAAACCTTGGCAGGGGATTTGACTCTCCTCAAACACCTGTCCACTTTCTCAAGGACTATCTGGGGCAAGGAAGGTCTCCTCTTGGAGCTCATGGGAGGAACTCCCGGTTGGAAAGGACTCAGCTACTTATACTGCATATTTTAGGAGCCTGGCAGCTTTCTTCACACCAATGTGCTTTAAGTGCTTTAATGTGGAGCACTAATGTGCTTCACAAGTAACATAATACTTTCATGTAATGTAATAATTTTATTTAAAAAGGCATTGGATCAGTGGTGGGATTCAAAAAAATTTACTACCGGTTCTGTGGGCATGGCTTGGTGGCCGTGGTGTGGCTTGGAGGCCATGGTTTGGTGGCAGTGGCAGGGGGAGGATATGTAAAATCCCCCTTCCCTCCCCACTCCACTAACCTGCTTTCCAGCTCCGTTCTCCTGGGCAGGGCAACCAAAGAAGACCCAGCCGATCAGGAGGCAGAGAATAGAACCGGTCAGAACCTGCTGAATCCCACCTCTGCATCCTGCCCTTGTCTTGAAAAGCAAGTCTCACCAAGATCCAGAATAAGGAAGTCCCATTTCAAACTGGTTTAGCAATGCACGTCAGGCTTCCCAGACTTAAGATTTAGTACCGTGTGAGTGCAGCTGCTGGCTATGTAAGTAACCCAGCAAAGCGTCCAAAGTCAGTTAACCTGTCTGTCAGATTAAGTGCACAGGTGTCCGTGATAGCATCAAGTCCCATGCAACCAAATCTGATTATGCATAAATGAGTCATTTGAAATATTCCTACCACGGGTCTTCCAAAAGAGTAGATCAAAGGAACCACAATGTAAGATGATTTATGATGGAAGCCTCAAAAGAGAGAGCACTTTGGGCCAGGACAAAATTCTCCAGAGAATCAGGACACCCTTTTGCCTTTGGGGAACATGGTGAGGCCGGTGCCTCCTATGGGCAGAGCCCTCATAGCATTTGGTGTCTACTCACCTGAGCTGAGTAAGAAAATGGCTCCAGTAGACCAAGCGAGATTTTCTTTTTCTCCTTTTGGTTCCCCCCCCCCCCAAAGATTGCTTACGCTTTGATTAAAATTATAAATAGCACTAGCATTAGCATTAGCACTGGGACTTATTCACCACTTTATAGTGCGTCACAGCCCTCTCTAAGCGGTTTACAGAGTCAGCCTCTTGACCCCAACAATCTGGGTCCTCATTTTATCCACCTCGGAAGGACGGAAGGCTGAGTCAACCTTGAGCTGGTCAGGATTGAACTCATGGGCAGAATTAGCCTGAAATATTGCATTCTAACCACTGGGAGGGAGGGAGGGAAGGAAGGAAGGAAGATAGCAATAGCCCTTAGACTTATATACCGCTTCACAGTGCTTTACACAGCCCTCTCTAAGTGGTTTACCAAGCCAGCCTGTTGCCCCCAGCAATCCGGGTCCTCACTTTACCCACCTCGGAAGGATGGAAGGCTGACTCAACCTTGAGCCTGGTGAGATCTGAACTCCTGGCTGTGGGCAGAGTTAGCCTGCAATACTGCAGTTTAACCACAAGGAAGGAAAGGAAAGGAAAGGAAAGGAAAGGAAAGGAAAGGAAAGGAAAGGAAAGGAAGGAAGGAAGGAAGGAAGGAAGGAAGGAAGGAAGGAAGGAAGGAAGGAAGAGGAAGGGAAGGGAAGGGAAGGGAGATAGACAGCAATAGCGCTTAGACTTATATACCGCTTTACAATGCTTTCCAGCCCTCTCTAAGCAGGTTACAAAGTCAGCCTCTTGCCCCCAACAATCCGGGTCCTCATTTTACCCACCTTGGAAGGATGGAAGGCTGAGTCAACCTTGAGCCTGGTGAGATTCAAACTGCCAAATTGCAGGTGGCAGGCAGGCAGCAGAAGTAGCCTGCAGTACTGCACTCTGACTACTGCACCACCGTAGCTCACAAAAAGTGAGAAATGTAATTTTATTTGCGTGTTTCTGTAACAAGAAATTTAAATTTGGGGAACAGAAGAAAGGAAGGTGAGCTTCCGATCAACCTAAAAGGAGGCTGAGTTCATGCAAACGGTCCTCGACTTACAACCGTTCATTTAGTGACCATTCCAAGTTACAACATCACTGAAAAAAGTGGCTTTTGACCGTTTTTCACACTTACGACCATTGCAGCATCCCTATGGTCACCTGATTTATACCTGGATGCTTGGCAACCGACTCATATTTAAGACGGTTGCAGAGTCCCCCGGAGTCACCTGATCCCCTTTTCCAAACTTCTGACAAGCAAAGTCAATGAGGAAGCCAGATTCACTTAACAACTAACTCAACAGCTGCAGTGATTCACTTAACAGCTGTGGCAAGAAAGGTCGTAAAATGGGGCAAAACGCACTTAACTAACGTCTCGCTTCGCAGTATAAATTTTGGGCTCCGTTTTGGTCATAAGGCGAGGACCCCCTGCACTATAGAGCGATAGTTGCTGTACAAAGAAAATGGAGGTTCTCTTCTTCTTGGAAGGGGAGCTTGAAGGTTACATTCGATACACATTTTTAAATGAGCCAGTGGCATCCACGTCCCCTTCAACGTCACCCTTCGGTCAGTTTTGAAATGAAATCCTTGGGTCAGCTGAATGCTCTTAAAAAGGTCAGCAACAATGCACTGAAATTGGTGTATAAATCAGGCAGAACCAGAGGTAGGATTCAGCCGGTTCTGACCGGTTCTGCAGAACCGGTAGCAGAAATTTTGAGTAGTTCGGAGAACCGGCCAATCCCACCTCTGACTGGCCCCGCCAACCCCATCTCTTCTCTGCCTCCCATGGAGTCCCAGCTGATCAGCCGCGTCTGCTTTGGTTGCCCTGCACAGGAGAACGGAGCTGGAAAGCAGGTTAGGGGGGTGGGGAGGGAATGAGGATTTTGCAGTAACCTTCCCCTGCCACGCCCACCAAACCACACCCACCAAGCCACACCCACAGAACCTCTAGTAAAAAAAATTTGAATCCCTCCACTGGCAGAATCCACTGAAAAAGGAACCAATGAGAATTTGACTTATTTGAAGCGCCGTCTTTTCCTTTCACCTTAATTCCCCCACCTCAACCCCTGCATCCAATCCAGTTCTGACTCTTGCCACATTCGATGACTTTTGCTTCGACCCTATCTGCGAAATCAATCAAACTGTCATTGAGAAAACGGCATGAAGAAAGATACTTTTTAAAAGAGAGGTGGGGAGAAGCGTTTCGGAATCATGTTGAATCCTGTCCTTCGTTTTTCTCGAACATTTTTGTTTTGAACCGTATACGTGATAATTCCTCCTAGTTCAAGCAACACCACGATCTACACTGGGAGACAATGGTTTGTTTTAAGAAGCTGGAGTGATGCCGCCAAGTTATACGTTCTGTTATTTTCTGATCCTCATTGTTCCACAGAAATATGGCTAATGGCAAAACATCCCTTCCAAGATTTAGGATTTTTACAGCAATTGGCAGCCGTTTCCCTCTGTAATTGTTTTTGGACCAATCTGAGTGTTTCTTGCTGCCAACCCCAGTCTATGCCAAGTCAGGTAACCCTGAAAAGAATCATTGTATTGGTTGGTGGGGGTGGAGAGGCATTCCATCCTGATATAATTTAGATGTTTTGTGTCTTTCTTGGCAGGGGAGTTGCCTGCTGAAGGTTCCAATGAAAACAGGCACCATTCATAGAAATCCTTGAAGAGAAAATCCAGCAGCGGGCCAATTCATTCTGCGCTAGCTATCAAGAGCAAGTTTTAGCAAAACGTTCATGGAGCTACTTGCCTGTAGTAGAGGACAAACAGGAAAAACGGTTCTAAGCAGAGCTGGAGACTCAGTTGAAAAGGATTGCAAGATGGCGTCCAGATTTAAGGAGACAAGGGGATAAATCAGAGGTGGGCATTCAGCCGGTTCTGACCAGTTCTGGAGAACCGGTAGCGGAAATTTTGAGTCGTTCGGAGAACCGGCAAATCCCACCTCTGACTGGAGATGTTACAGTATATCCTTCCCCTGCCGCACCCACCAAGCCACGCTCACAGAACCGGTAGTAAAAAAAAATGAAATTGAATCTCACCACTGGTCTAAATCAGGGGGTCTCCAACCTTGCTGGCTGAAGAATTCTAGCAGTTGAAGACCACAAGTGGCTAAGGTTGGAGACCCCTGGTCTAAATCCACTCGGATTGGCCCATCCCACTCGTGACAGCAGACGAGGCAGATTGTGGGTCCCGTTGGCCAAAGGGGTCCACCTTCTCTACTGGGGCTCCTGCCCTCTGGAACATCTTGAGGTGGGGCTGGCCCTGACCCTCTTATATTTTCATAAGGGCCTAAAGATGTGGCAGGGCCAGTTGGCTTGGAGCCCCAGTGGGGTACAGTGCAATGGGGTTGGGGTTTTAATGTCTGATTTTATTTTATTTTAGGTTTTAACTATACATGTAACTGTAAGCCACCCAGAGTTACCCTGTTATAAGATGGGTTATAAGATGGGAGGCAGAAAGGAAGGAAGGAAGGAAGGAAGGAAGGAAGGAAGGAAGGAAGGAAGGAAGGAAGGAAGGAAGGAAGGAAGGAAGGAAGGAAGGAGGGAGGAAGATCTTTTTGGTCATAGCTCCAGACCCTAAAAACCTCCGTCATGCCCCTTCCCAGAATTCAATTAGACTTCAACCCTGAGGTGGGATTAAATTTTTTTACTACTGGTTCTGTGGCCGTGGCTTGGTGGGCATGGCTTGGTGGGCGTGGCAGGGGAAGGATACTGCAAAATCCCCATTCCCTTCCCACCCCCACTAACCTGCTTTCCAGCTCCGTTCTCCTGGGTGGGCAAGCAAAGGAGACCCAGCCAATCAGCTGGGACTCAATGGGAGGCAGAGAAGAGAATGGGATTGGTGGGGCCAGTCAGAGGTGGGATTTGCTGGTTCTCCGAATGACTCAAAATTTCCGCTACCGGTTCTGCAGAACCAGTCAGAACCGGCTGAATCCCACCTCTACGTCAACCCCACCCTGCTGCTAGCCTTTGAGAAGGCCCTGTGGATCTGTTTTCTCTCCCAGGCACTTCCTAAATGCATGAGTTTTGTCTCTCACACTCAGCACAGTAAGTTTTATTATTTTATCATATCATCAATTTCCTCCATATTGGATATTTTTAACTTTTGCTAGCTACCCAAAGTCAACTAAGGAAGCAGGCCACTGTGTAAACCAAACAAACAAGAAAATAAATAAATGATGCAGGAAGAGTGAATTAGGCCCAACCATCCACTCCACCGGTTGCTACAGCAATTTTTGGATGATGTGTCTGTGAAAGATAGGATTCCTCATAAGCTCTTCAGAGAATGCAGAGTCTGAAGGCAGCTTTCCCCAGCCTGGTGCTACACCGGAGAATCTGACCTGAAATTTCAAGATTATAATTTTGAATTTTAATTATTCCAGACTGAGGAGTGAAATCTCAATATCAAAGAACAATGCCATAAAAAAAAGAGAGAAGCTTTTTACCTGCTTATCTTTATGTTTTTGTTTGTTTATTTAGTTTGATTTTTCAATCACTTGCAAGATAATAGATATAAGAATAAGTAAGAATACAGGAAATAGATATGAATAATTGGGGACAATAGGACAGGGACGGTAGGCACAATGGTGCACTTATGCACGCCCCTTACAGACCTCTTAGAAATGGGGTGAGGTCAATAGTGGATAGTTTAAGGGTAAAGGAGTGGGGGTTTGAGGATGTAACAACAAAGCCAGGTAGTGCATTCCAGGCATTGACCGCTCTGTTGCTGAAGTCATACTTTCTGCAATACAGTTTGGAGTAGTTTACACTGAGTTTGAATCTGTTATATTGTTATGGTTGAAGCTGAATGTAGTTCATTAGTACTTCTGCTCTTCTTCTGTTGCTCCATTTCTACTTGAAGCCATCTTCTTTCATATCCCAGCATGGCTGATTCCCAACAAATCGCACCTTTCCAAACTCTTCTTTCTGAGTTTCAAGACAGAGAACTATATCTAGAGAACGTTATATCCACCCTCTACCAAGGAGTCTCCACCTCCATCTTCTGAAGTTGTCCCAGATATCAGCAAAGGTTGGGATTTCACTCATTCAAGAACAATTATTTCAAAATGAGGTTCCGAGAACTTTCGTAGAGGCAAGAATAATCGTTACTAATGCTAAAATGAGTAAGAACTTAATAATACTCCTGTTTGCCTCTGTTTTAGCCAAATCATGCTTTCTTGTTCTGAACATTTCCAAAAACAGCAGTCACCACTGAACTAGGATTGAAGTATCGCTTGGTATTTGTTCAGTTTCTCCAAAATGGACCCAAAATTAAAGTGCTTAATTTGATACGTCTTCTCATTTTCTATCACAGTGGTAGTGCATCCATGTTTTGGATGTGCCTTTCTGAGGAGGAAGCAGTGTGGTTCTTCTCAAGGAGGAAGAACCATTTGCTTTCATCAGATGTTTTTTGTCACTTGGAAAATGCCAAAGGAGTCTGCTGATACCAAGGAATTGGGAATGGCGGGAAAGTTTGACACAGCAGACTGAAGTGATCAGCAATATGTCAAAGAGGAAGGGCACATTGGATGTACACGGGCAGTTGTCAAGTCCACAAAACCAGGAAGGACAAAGTTACTGGCAGAACTCCCATTCTGCACTCCAGCCTCGCTTTGCTAGACGTCAGCCTGTCATGACTATGAGGAGAAGGAACTGCTGGGAAGGGGAAACCAAAACTACTCATTGTGCCTTCCTGAGACATCGACTCACTGTCCCGAGGCCAAAGCCCTGGGAGTGGAATGCAAGGGCTCACCATAATTTGATGCTTTCCTAAATAAAGAAATTGTTTTGGAGGATGGACTTTGCTCTTTTCTTTTTTAATGGATTTTATCACTTGGAAACCCGATAACCATCTTAGCCCGCTGAAGCAGAGACTGTTACCAAAACAATTCATTTGAATGTACCTGGACAATAGGGAGATAGCAGAGGGAGGGACGGGAAAGGGAAAATTAAGTTGGGGAAACTTCATGTGCAAAGTTTTAGTTCTGGCTTTGCTATATTGTATCCACTTGGCTTTTAGCAAAAATGTACTCTTCACTATGAATGGAGTCAACAGTTTTTCTTTTCTAAAGGAACCATTTGGGCAGGTCTGACAGCTCCTTCTCAGCAGTTTCTTTCATTGTTCCTCACCTATAGAAATCTTGTGTCAATCTACAACAACAACTTGTATCATGAAAAACATACTCTGAGAATTTCTAGGGAGGCGCCATCTTGACTGTCTTTCTTCCAACCAAACTATCTAAACTTCACTGTCCCTTGGAATGCGGCCTCTCCCTCCCAGGAAGCCAGACTACATTCTACCACAGCTGTGTGGCTTTGTGAAGTTGGACAGAAGCTTTGGAGAGCCCTAATCTTTAAAACATGCCCTGTACACTTTTCTTACTAAAAGGGAATGTTCAGCCCAGTCAGCTCAGTCTAGATTGGAGCTGCGCTTAAAGTAGAACTGAGCCATTGTCATCAATGGAATTTAAGAGAACAGCTGATATATGGAAGTGGGGATAGATTAATGTTATCCATACACTGCCATAACAGACAATGCGTCCAATTAGTTAATTAATTAATTAATTAATTAATTCAGATAATATTATTGTATGCCTGGGCCAAGTTGAGAGCCTCCAGAGGGATTGGTTCAACTCCAATCGTCTTTAACCAGCTAAAGCAAGGATCTTCAAACTTGGCAACTTTAAGACTTGTGGACTTCAACTCCCAGAATTCCTGAGCTAACATGACTGGAGGAGGAATTCTGGGAGTTGAAGTCCACAAGTCTTCAAGCGGTCAAGTTTGAAGACCCCTGAGCTAAAGGATTGCAAAACCTCTGTAGAGAATTCCAATTTTGCTGCTACAAATGAACTTTCCTACTTTCCATTTCCTTTATCAATTTGGATAATTTGCTTAGGATATGTACCTCATTTGAATGATATCTTGAGCTATAAATTAGCTATATGGGGTTGGACTTACATGATACACCAGATGGCCAAAACATTTAACCAATTCTAATCAAGCTGAGCAAGTTAGGTAAAGGTCTTTACTTAAGGCAGGTGAGTATATTTTATAAAGACAACTGCTTGTAGACGTACTATCATCAGTGCAGGATTGGGTGTCTATGGTTTCCATTATACACACAAGGTATCCATTCAGAAATTTCAATTTGGGACTTTTAAAGTGAGCCACAAGTCTTAAAGTTGCCAAGTTTGGGGAGCCCTGCCCTACACCATTTCTGACAAATGGCAATCCAATCTCTTCTTGAAAGCCTCCAGTGATGAAACTCCCACAACTTCCGAAAGCTTAGAGATATTTCCCATTTGACCTTCTCGTTCTGCGCTACTCCACCTTATCCTATTGCTGACCCCCTTCCTTGCCTAAATCACACCTCCGCTCATTTTTATCTTTTGAACGGCACAAACCTTCCTTGGCTATCACCTGAAGCTCTCAGGAACTAACCAGATGTGGAGGAGAGATAATCCCTCTGAAAGGGGTGATCACATTGCTTGGACATCCTTCTTTCCATTGATGAATCTGATAAGCAGCCTCAGAAGTGCTGGGCTTATAATAAATGGTCATTTTCTTCCTTTCCCTCAAGAATGTGTGATAGGAAGCCAGCAACCACACAAAAGACCTGCCTTCTTTGATTTTACCATTGGCCTGTCCGCAGGAAATGTTGCACATTTGGGTCAACCAGGATAAATAAGCGGGGTTCCTCTTTTTGAGAAATCGACCTGAAGCAGAACTTTCCTTTGCAGGAAAAAGGGGCTTGCAGATTTACATAAGGTTGCAGCAAAAAGTGGCAAGAAAGAAGCTTGCTCCTACGGGTGTCTCTTATTTTCTTTTCCTTTTTTGTTTTAAGGAGAGTTGTGAACTTCAGGTTCCAACCACAGATCAGTTATGTATCATAACAGGAAAGATGAGAAGTGAGATATTGCCCAACCTTGAGAGGGAGAAATGATCTGGCATATAGGAAGGCTCCGTAGTCAACCGACAGTTCTTCTAGCCGATTTCCCCCAGCCGGCTTTCTTTCTGCTGCAAATATGCTGGCAGGCAGACCCATAGAATGCAACACAAAGCCCACTATTAAGTGAAAATTTATTTATTTTATTTATTTTAGTTTACTTTGTTGTCATTGCACCTCGTACTTTAATGAAATTAAATACCATCTTCAGTGTACATTATGACTGAAAAATAAACACAAACACACATCCGTCACATTCTATACATTGAATTGAAAACCCCTGATATTGCATTCATATTGCACTATACAGTAGAATTCAACAGAGCTACCTCCCTGGGATAGAAGCTGTTTTTCAGCCTATTTGTCCTTGTTTTTATTGTCCTGTACCGTCTGCCAGATGGTAATAGTTCAAAAAAAGGGGTGCCCAAGATGAGAAGGATCTTTGAGGGTGTCTTGAACTTTCTTAAGGCAGCGGGAGCTATAAAGCTCTTCCAAAGAGGGGAGAGGGCAATTCATGGTCCTCTGGGCAATGACGTTCACCCTCTGGAGCGCTGTCCTACCTGCCACTGTGCAATTGGCAAACCCTACACAGGTGCTGTAAATTAAGTGGTGCAGTGGTGGAGAGTATCATAACTTACTGCACCTCTGTATGGTTTGTTTATTTATTTATTTATTGAATTTATATTGCCACCTATTCACCTATGGCAACTCGAGGCAGCTTACAGAATGTAAAACCATATTTAAAATTAAAAAAAAACCAATACAACCAACCAATACGTGCATAATGCAAATTTTTGCCAAATGTTCCCAATAAGGGATCGCTAATCTGTATTTAACCAATATTCAGCTTCTTCTGGTTGCCGTTACATTCTTGAAAGAGCTCAAGGATGATCTGGTGGCTGAAAAGTAAGACATTTTGAAAGGGGAGGAGGACTTACCGGTTTCTGGAGATTTCTTTCATTGCTACCATAGTATCTGGTTTAATTGGTGTCACAATTGGGGTTTCCCACTTTGTGTGGTCAATTGGTTCTAAAAACCCTTGTGCAATGAGTTTATCCAATTGCTCATCGATTTTTGGTTTTAGTGCAAAAGGAACCCGCCTCGCTTTTAATCTTACATGGGCCATGTTTGGGTTTAGACTAAAAGAAATTGGGGACCCCCGGTACTCCATCAAACGTGTCCTGGAATTCTTCCGTCAGGTCCTCTTCCCACTCTGCCTCTGTTATGCTGTTTATCTCTGTGACTTCGATTCCTAATGGTGCAAACCATTCGAGCCCCAATAGGCTGGGTCGATTTTGGTTGACTATGGTTAGTGGAAGGATTCCGGTGTATTTTTTGAATTTTACTTTGAATTGTCCGGTACCTACTATGGCAATTTTGTTTCCTTGGTAGTCGTTCAGCGTTAGTGTTTGTCTTTCGAGTCCTTCCCAGCTTATGTCTGGTATCAGTCTTTTTATGGTGTCCCACGATACCATTGATAAGTATGAGCCTGAGTCCACTTCCATGTGGCACGACTGGCCTTCTATGGTGACCTGGACATATACTTTTCTGGGCGTTTGTCGTGTTGGAGTATCTCTTGGGGGAGGGTGTGGTTGTTCCATCTTTGTCTAGGGCTGTAGTTTTTCCTTGTTCGGCAGACTCTGGCAATATGTCCCTGCCGTTCACAATGTTTGCAGATTGCATCTAGGAAATGGCACTCGGAACATGGATGGTTCCCCTCACAACCAGCACAATGAAATTCCTTCCTTTTTCTGTTCCGGTCTCTTCTGCCCTGTTCCGAACGGAATTGATTTACTAATATTAAATATTAAAACAGATAATCTGCATGATTGATCATTTCCAACCTTCCTGAACTTAAGACCAGAATTTAGCCTTCTCACCTAAAGTAGCTGTGCTGGGGAATTCTGGGATTTGAAGTCCACAAGTTTTAAAGTTGCCAAGATTGGACACCCCTGCTTTAAACTGAATGGCACAGATTGGAAATGGTAAGGATGGAGCTGAAGACTGAGCTGCACCCAGAAGAACCACATTTTTAAGCTTCTTCCTATTTGTGTGTGTGGGGGGGGGAATCAGATAGTTTTCCTCCAGGGATGAAACTGGTCAAAACAGGCACTGTTTCTGTTCAATTAGAAAAGGATGGAGCATTTGAGCAGCTGCCTTTTTCAAAATGGCTGTTTTCTTCTCTGGATCAGGTTGGTCACATTTTACCCCCTTTCCATCCCAAAACCTTAAATGAGTCCAACTCAGTTGAACAAAGGGCATTCATGTTGTAGAATGTTAGCACCCACCCCTCTCCTAGAAGAATGAAATATTTAGGAAACATTTTTTAAAAGGCATATTTCCCTGGATGAGAAATGGAGAAACATGCTCTTGGAAAGCAGCCCCCACCTTTCTTAATAGCCCTAAGCAGATGCCAGCACTTAAGAGATAAAGAGCTTATTGAGATCTAGGTAGCTCTATTCATAGGCAAAAATTCCCTGCAGCAAAGTCTGAACAAAGGTAGGATTAGCCCTCAGCCACAATAGGAATTGCCCAACAAAGCCCCTTCATTGCATCAGACCAAACTTCAACCAAACTTAGCTCAGACAAGCCCCTAGGATTTGTACATGGAAGTCTGGCAACAGCCAATAGAATACATGTTCTTGCACAGGAACAGGACGCTCAAGTGCAAGAGAATGTATATAAATATCCCCCACTCTCAACTCCATGTGGTCAGCTGCCCAGAATCACACATGCTTGGTGGTTCTGCTTCATCAATAAATGAATTAGCCTCCGGCCTCCATTTTGTCTCCAGTGCCTTTCTCCCGGCTTGGACCTGGACCTGGATATTTCTTCCAACAATAATATTTATAATATTTCAGAAAGAGTTGGTGCTAGAGGGGACAGTTTGAGGGGGAAGAAGCCAAATTACTGGTGTGGAGCCAACTGACATGACATCGTTCTGACCTTAGTAATCAAATATATGTGCAAATAAATAAAGAAGCAAGACAGCAATTTTCCTCCAAGGGATAACGGTGACGTGCGCATTTGCTTGGGAACGTGGCCAGCTAGCAGCAAGACTTGTGAAGTGCTTTTCCAATGCCAGGGCCGTCTTGGGGTCTGGAGACAGTCAAGAGCTCCACTAGAAGAGGCTAAACTCCAGCAGCCAAAGAAATTCTGCAGAGACCTCCACCATTTAAACATCACACAAGCGATATGCTTAACCCCCTTGGCTGCAGACCTGCCCTTCTCTGCTCTGGCTTTCCTCTCCAGTCCACCCCCTTCTCCGTGGAGGGCCCTGTGTTCTTTAGCCTAGAAAATCACCTCCGCCGTTTCTACAGTTGGCTTCTATTGATGTAGCTGGGAAGTCTGCTGGGACTCCTAATCTGCAGCAAAGGTTTCAGGGAGCAGAGCAGGACTTGGAGAGCACACCAAGGCCTGGTTTGCATAGCCATGATCTAGAGAAAAATTGACCGACGGAAAATTAGTTGCCTTTATACAACATGCTAAGCCAGCCACGGTGCCTTAAACAAGCCACAATGGCTTGATTCACACTATCTGTTTAAGTCTAAAGCACCTTGGCTGAAACCAGTCTGAGAGATAATCCAATTTCAATTCAGAATAGAGCTGGAAGGGATCTTGGAGGTCTTCTAGTCCAGCCCTCTGCTCAAGAAAGGGACTCCAGCGGTCGGATTCGACCGGTTCAGACCAGTTCACGTGAACCAGATGTTAAAGTTCATCTGGTTCGCCAAACTGGTATTTCAAGTGACCGGCTGGCCCTGCCCCTCCCTCCCCTCCCCTCCCCTCCCAGGAGTCTCCACTCGGCCCATGTTAGATGCAGGTAAGTGCAGGGTTTGTGAGGAGGCTCGGGGAGGGGGGGCGGAAATGGGCCTTCCAGAAGTACCAGAAGTCCGGAAACTGGCTTCCAGGGGGCTTCCAGAGCCTGGGGGAGGTTGTTTTTGCCCTCCCAGAGGCCCAGGGGAAGCCTCTGGACCCTTGGGAGGGCAAAAAACAGCCCTCCCCCCGGCTTTGGAGGCCCACTGGAAGCCGGAAACAGGAAGTTCCGGTAGGCCACACCCACCCAGCAACCAGGCAGCAAACCAAATGCTGGGATTTTTGAATCCCACCCCTGGGAGACTCTAGTCTATACCATTTGAGACAAGTGGCTGTCCAGTCTCCTTTTAGAAACCTCCAGTGGTGCTAAACTCATTGCAATAGTTTTATATTATCTATGTGCTTACGTTATCTGTGTACTTATGTGGTGGAAACCTGGGTTCTCTTAGAAAATGCTTCAGTTCAATATCAAATTGGGTGAACCCACTATGTTCCTGGTATAGAGCAGCCATTGCTCCATCTCCACTAGAATAACTTGGAGGAATCACATGCACACATATGCGCACACACAAATATCACATTTGACTCCTCCCAGATACACGAACATATTGTTCTGAACCCAGGCTTTCATTCCCAGCCAGAACTAATATTAAACAGTTCCCCAAGATAAGCACTCACCTTTCAGTGCTGTGGAATGCTGCCAGAAACAGAAGTATCCAATTAATTATAAAAGAAACCAATCGAAGTATCAGAAAAAAACGACCAGAATACGCAGAGCTTCAAGGAGGACTCAGAATCTATCGAACTACTTTGCTTCCTGCAAAGGTTTCGTCATTGAGGTCTGACTTTTATCCCTTAGGGGAGGGGCAATCACCTCCCTGCCTTACTCCTGAGTCACCCCTTTTGTTTCAGCTGCTCTCATCTACTGGCAACTCTGTGCATACACATACTGGGAACAAGCTCCCTTGGGTCCTCTGCCTTGCTGCTGCCAGGCTCCAAAGGCAGCACTCCACTCCCAGATGGCCCTGGCTCCATCTCTGCATTGGACGCAGAACCCTCGTCCGAGTCCCCTCCAGAGTCCCGGACTGGTTCTTCCCCACTGTCTGATTCTGCTGCCGTCTGTACCAGCTGCTGGCAAACCACAACATGTATTCTTCTCCCTTGGATACCTGGCTTACCAAATTTACTAGAATAAAAGAAACTGATGATGTTTAAAATGTTCTGAAGAGAAAGAGCAACATGGTACATTTGGAGTGCAGAAAGAAATGACCGGGAAGAAGAGGAATGGATTTACCTAAAACTGTGGTCCCCCCGGACTTTCCAGATTGTGTGAACTCACCCACTGTCAGGGGTGGGATTCAAATTTTTAACAACCGGTTCTGTGGTGGACGTGGCTTGGTGGTCATGTTATTGGTTGGGTGTGGCCAACTCAATATCACTCACATCGAGGCACGCATCTCCTCTCCTGGCTTCTTATGATTGTGGGGATGCTCCAACAGTCTTAAGTATGAAAAATGGTCATAAGTCACTTTTTTCAGTGCCATTGTAACTTTGAATGGTCACTCCACACAAGCAAAGTAACTCCAGCCAAGAATGCAATAAGGGTTAACGGAGAGGCAGTTTCTATAAGCAACACCAGAATGTTTCCTTCCTGCCTTCCTTACAGGATTAGCCCAGTAATTTCTTCCAACAACCGGTTCTCCAAACTGCTTAGAATGTTAACAACCGATTCTAGCAAATAGGTGCGAACTGGTAGAATCCCACCCCTGCCCCCTGTGTTTCGTAAATGATGGTTTATGGCTTCGCATATAGCTTAATCCAGCCAACTGTGGCTAAGTCAATAAGCACAGGAAAAACAACAGCAGCATCCTTTCTAATCCTACAGAGATGTGATAAATAACTCAAAAGGTGAATAATTATTCTGCTCATTTTTGTTGCTTCCAAAAGCTCTTTTTTAAAGGTGACTCCTTGATGAAAGAGAGGAATCCTTTCATTCTTAGGCAGACCAGATAGATGAGGAACTGTGGTTTGCCGAATAGATTCTTGCTATTTAAATGCCAAACACAACCATGACCTCTAAAATACTTCAGTAAATTGACTTTACAATGGATACAGAGGGGAAACCATCATAAATTCAGTCAGAGGTAAAGAGGAAGAGCTGAGGCATCCACCCACTCCCCCACTCTGGGGTGGCACATCAGCTTATTAAAGAGTTCAAAAGTTCATTGGAGGAATGATTCTCGTGGGCTGCATCAGAAGACAAAAAATAAATAAATAGTTCAGCAGAAAAAAGGCAGAATCCATTTGTTGGCATCTATGTGTTTGGCTAATTTGCGTCTTGGTGTTTTATTTTTATCCTCTGGTGGCAGTCAAGTTACTGTCCAATCTTGTAGCCACACAGAGTTCACAGCTTGTTTCAGAATAGCACTCCATCAATAAAGGGGATATGAAACTCAGACAAGGATGCAGTCGGGCATGGTTGACAAATGTACTGTTGTCTAGTATAGTGAAATAAACATTTTAGGAGCCTAAAGCCATGTGATCTGGATGCTGTATCTCAGGATCTTTGCAGCTCCCTGGGAAGATATCAGACTTGGAGACAATGCAGTGAACACATAATCAATCCATCCATCAGAAGAGAGCTGGAAGGGGACCTTGGAGATCTTCTAGTCCAGCCACCTGCTCAAGCAGGAGAACCTATACTATTTCAGATAAGTGACTGTCCGGTCTCTTCTTTAAAAAGCTTCAGTGAGGGAGCACCCACAACTTCCGAAGACAAGCTGACCGACTGGTTAATTGTCCTCACTGTCAGAAAATTCCTCCTTTATTGCAGGTTGCTTCTCTCCTTGATTAGTTTCCACCCATTATTTCTTGTTCTTGCCCTCTTATTTTGGAAAACAAGTTGACTGCCTCTTCTTTGGGGCAGCCACTCAAATACTGGAATTCTGCTATCATGTGCCCACAATTTTCTCTAGATTAGCCATGGCCAGATCCTGCAGCCTTTCTTCAATATGTTTTCATCTCCAGACTTGTGATTGTTTTCGTTGTCCCTTGCTTTAACTTGTAGAAGACAAATTCCCCAAGGAAGAGGGATGGAGTTGTTTGATTTCCACAAAGCGCTCTTGAAATAAGCCTGGAACCACTGATTTCAGATTTGGGTCATTCCACAGTGGAAGAAAGCAATTGCAGTAATTCACTTAACCATTGTGGCAAGAAAAGTCATAAAGTGAGACCAACCTCACTTAACAAATTTCTCATTTGGCAACAGAAATTTTGGGCTCAACTGTGGTTGGAAGTTGAGAACTCCCTGAAATACAAAAATCAGTTCTGGTGCATTGGAATCAAGCAAGTTTTAATTTCCTCAAACCGGGCATTTCCAGATGGGTGGAAATCACCATTCTAATTACAAACCAGACCTTTTCTTTCTAAGAATAAGTGACATATAACTAGAAAAGGTTTAGGGAAGACAGGTTTTGTACGTGGTAACTGTAATGAGATTATTACATGCCCCAAAATGGGAAGACTCTGAAATACTTACAGTGGAAGAATGGTTGGTGAAGATGACAGAATTTGTAGAGACTGCAAAATTTACTTCCTTCATTAGAGAAAAAATAAGTTATATTTGATAGCGATTGGAAACCATTTATGGAGTTTTTGCTGAAAATGGAAAAAATGAACTCGTGGTTTGTGGGTTTAGGGTAGAATTTGAAAGGCAAATATTGAAATTTCAATTTGAAAAGAAGTCTTGGCAACAGTCAAGAGGTAGAGGCACTGGGCAAAAGTCTTCTGATTTGAAATTTTCTGTTCTGTGCATGTAGTCCTTGACGTTCAATCAATCATTCATTCAGTGATCATTCGAAGTTAGAATAGCACTGAAAAAAAGTGACTTATGACCATTTTTCACATTTAGGACAGTTGAGGCGTCCTGTGGTCACGTGATCAAAAGATTTGGATGCTTCGCAACTGTGACTCGTATTTATGATGCTTGCAGTCTCCTGGGGTTATGGATCCCTTGTGCGACCTTTTCACAAGCAAAGTCAATGGGTTTTACAACTGCAGTTATTCATTTAAGAACGGTGGCACAAAGGGTCATAAAGTGGGGCAAATTTCACTTAACACGTGTGATGGGCCATCTGCTAAAATAAAGCCAGGTCATGGCACCCACTTCAAAGTAAATCAGGAAGCCTGTAATTGTGGAGTCTTCCTGGCAAGAACAAAGAATGCTTATCCACAGGAGGATACGCGTGTGTAAATCTCATAACAATCCTGGCTAATTGGAAAGCTGATAAAAATAACACAAGTTAGCCAACTTGCAGACCTCAGCTAACAGGCCTGCAGCAAATCAAATGTGCATTAGATAATTCCTAGGGCATTTGTTAGCCAAGACTTGGGAATAGGGACAAGCTAGAGACCAATAGAACAAATTGTAGTATTATTGCTAAAATGTTTATTAGATTATATTTCTTATTATCTCGCTTTGTCTCACCTTCTCCTTTAGTGAAAATGTATAAAACTTACTCAATCCTTTGTTCTTGGCATTCTGACCAGGAGCCCCTTTTCCTTGGAGTACTCCAGTAAAAAGCGATCAGAAAACCTGCACCTCGTGTCTGGTGTCCATCCTTGGCGTTGGCACCGGGCTCAGACCCGAATTGGGGACAACACGTGTCCCACTTAGCAACAGAAAAGTTGGGCTCAATTGAAGAACAAGAGCTACCTGTAGTAAAGTCGTGGCCAGAGAGATCTAATCTCAACTATGCCAAGTTTTTTTATTGTCCAAAAGGGAATTACAACTTCAAGCATGCAGTAGAAACCACAATGATGTGCAAATGATGAAATAGGTGTTGTGACATCACATTGCAAGCCTTTGGCCCCTTGTGTTTTGTCTTCTAATATTAGGGCAGCTGCATACATGACAGGGTTTGTATCATGACATCCCAATTTACATAGCCTTTCGCCCTTCCTTTTCACTTCCTCTGCAGGTACCCTGATTCCCCCAAAATAAGACCCTGTTTTGTATGTATGTATGTATGTATGTATGTATGTATGTGTTTGTGTGTGTGTGTGTGTGTGTGTGTATATATATATTTGTTTTCTTAAGTTTTCGTGGGTACTTACATGTATGGCATTCAGCTTTGTTCGGGTATTTTCCCACGTCATTGTAGTTGTGCTTTTAAAGTTGTAGCAACGTTTTGGTAGAATCTCATCTGCCATCATCAGGCTTCTGTATGTATATGTATGTATGTATGTATGTATGTATGTATGTATATGTATGTGTATATATATATATATATGGATCTTTGGTTGTTGGTTTTCTCCGCGTAAGATTCAAGTGTCTAGAACGCTTTGATGAAGTCTCATTCATCATCATCAGGCCTCTGTCTTTGGCTCTTGCTTTTCAGAGTCACTTTTCACTCTGAAAGCAAGAGCCAAAGACAGAGGCCTGATGATGATGAATGAGACTTCATCGAACGTTGCTGACACTTTGAATACGAGAAACCCAACAACCAAAGATCCACATACAAATACCCGAGAACCTCAGAAAACATATATATATATATATATATATATATATATATATATATATATATATATATATCACCTGTGCCAACAAGTGAGAAGTCCAAGTTTCCAAAGGAATATACACAAGCAGACAAGACCAGTAATGACAGGGTTAAATTCCTTTGGCCAGGCAAGTCCTTGGCAGTCTCACACAAGCTGTCTGCCAAGTCCGATAATAAAGCAAGAACATAAATCACAGACTATCGCCACACACACAGAATCCATCGGAATTGCTCTCACAAATTAACACGTTGTCCCGAACAAGAATCCAGAACTAACACACCCACTTTTATTCTCTGTGGGGCATGTCAGTCCCTCCTCTCAGTCTCTAATTCGTCCTTTCCTTTTACATTGCAACTTACACTTTTGCCTGCGCTGTTGCCTCGCATCAAGCCAGCATTCCTCGGCTTGATCCTCAGTCAGAGGCTCTGATACGTTCTCCTGATTATCTGCCGACACCTGAGGCACAATCAGGGGGGAAGATCCTGCCAAGGAGGAAAGCCCTGGGGAGGAAGGCAATTCCAAATCCTCTAACAAAGCAGGCTCAAACCTCAGAGCCAAATCCTCCCCTTCCTTACCGTCCAAGTCTGTGTCCTCTAGCAAAGCAGGCTCAAACCTCAGAGCCAAATCCTCCTCTTCCTCATTTACCAAGTCCTCAACCTCTGACAAAGCAGGCTCAAACCTCAGAGCCACAACATACATATACATATATGTTTTCTGAGGTTCTGGTGGGTATTTGTATGTGGGTCTTTGGTTATTCGAGTTTTCTCCTGCATAAAATTGGAAGTATACTTCCAATTTTACGCGGGAGAAAACCTGAATAACCAAAGACCCATATATACATACATACATACATACATATATATATATGCCACCAAAAAAGGCACCAGGTCTTATTTTGGGGGGATGTCATCTGCTGACTAACCTCACTTGTGCATGTTGTCCTGGCCTCCTTTTGGCTGTCAGAGGCCTTCAGGAACTTCTTCTTCCGCAGCTGGCAAGGCTTTCCTGAAGGGCTCTGCAACCGGTGACAGAGCTCCGGATCGATCCAGAGCTTTCTTATCAGCTCCAGAGGCCTTCAGGAAAGCTTTGCCAGCCTTGCTGGCTGCAGAAGAAATGAGCCAGCAAGGCAGGTGTCGGGGTGTGCGAGGCCTGGCTACAACTGTCCAAAGGTAAGTAGTAGTGCAGCTCCTCACACCCTCACCCCACCCTAGCTTAATTTTTACCCATGCACTCTGGACTGGGAAGGATCTTAATGAGGGCTCATTTGGGGGGTAGGGCTTATTTTTGTGTAAAAATCAAGCTAGGACTTACTTTCAGGGTAGGTCGTATTTTTCAGGAAAACAGGGTATCTATGACTCCAATATGACCCTTCCACCAATTAATTGTTGATGGCAATGTCAAACTAGGGAAGAAATTCAATCCATCAGAATAAAGCTGGAAGGGACCTTGGAGGTCTTCTAGTCCCACCCCTTGTCCAAGTAGGAGAGTCTATACAATTAGAGACAAATGGCTGTCCAGTCTCTTGTTAAAATCCTCCAGTGATGAAGCACCCACAATCTGTGAAGTCAAGCTGTTCCACCGAGTCATTGTTCTAATGGTTGGGAACTTTCTCCTTAATTCCAGGTTGCTTCCCTCTTGTCTTATTTTCTCTCCGCTGCTTCTTGACTTGCCTTCTGGTGCTTTGGAAAATAAATTGGCCCCTCTCTTCTTTTGTGGCAGGAAAGTTAATTAGTAAGTTAAACTGGATAAAATGTTTTTCCAATTGTTTTGACAATTGATGACTGATGAGTATCTTAGGGTTTAAATGTAACATGACTGCATTGCTTTCTGTTTTTGTATTTTGGGTCGTTTGACTGACGTGAGTTCCTACTAATAGACCAAGCAATGAATTTAGGACTCTTGGCTGCTTTGAATATTATGCAATACTTATTTCAGGGACTGTTAATAAAATAAGATTGTGCTATTACTTCACATTTCTTTGAAGGGACATATGAGATGATCTTTAGGACTGAGTGGCAACTGATATTATATTATTTTGCTAAAATATTGCAATATCCGTTGTTCCTGTACAACTGAATTATTGCATGCCACCAGAAGATTTAAAAACAAAAACATTTTCAGTATTAATTCTGCTTTTTGTGATCTATTGAAGAGCATATAAGGTCATCTAATATCTCTTTTAAGTTTGCACTATGATTCCTTTTCATGCTGAAATATAATCTATGTATGTGCAAGTGTTTGGAAATCAAATATAGACTTCTTCCCGGGAAAGATAGGCGAAGTGAAGGTAAGGCAAAGAAAGCCCCCTTTATGCAAAAATACTGAAATAGGAGAGTTCTTGTACTCACATCCTAATGGCAATTTCTCTGTTTGAACCCCAGGATAATTGAATGTTCTTCCAATAAGCCCACATTCAGATGAGCAGGGATGAGCACTAGACAAACAATTAAGCAGAAAAAAAATTTTTATCAAGAAACTGCCAAGGAGGAAATCACTTCAAAACTGACAGGACAGGCTACTTACCGTGTATCAACAGGCAGCAAACCCTTTCCTCATTCACACGGATGATGTTACCTAGTTGGGTAATAAAAAGTCTGCAAGCAAGCTCAGAAAGCACCAAGGATACCACAGTTCATCCCTGAGCCACAGATATTTCCTTCTATTGGAATAAGCAGGCTCAGGGATGGGAAGCGCCAGTAACCTTCAGCATTCCCCATGCAATTGGAGGCTGCTTGCTGTCATTCTGCAGGTTCCTTTCCTCCCTGATACAGATTAACAGAGTGGGAAGGGACCTTGTAGGACATCTAGCCCAACTCTCCACCCAGGCAGGAGACCCTACACCACTTCTGACAGATGGCCGTCCAGTCTCTTCTTGAAAGCCTCCAGTGATGAAGCTCCCACAACTTCTGAAGGCAACTTCTGTTCCATGGGTTGATCGTTCTTACTGTCAGAAAATTTCTCCTTATTTCCAGGTTGAATCTCTCCTTGTTCAGTTTCCATCCATTATTTCTTTTCTGGCCTTCGGGGGCTTTGGAGAATAGCTTGACCCCTTCCTCCTCTCTGTGGCAGCCCCTCAAATATCAGAAGACTGTTATCCTGTCTTCCCTGGTCCTTCTCTTTACTAGACTAGCCAGGCCCAGTTCCTGCAACCATTTTTTGTATGTTTCAGCCTCCAGTCCCCTAATCATCTTGGTTGCTCTTCTCTGCACTCTTTCTAGAGTCTCAACATCTTTTTTTACATCGTGGTAACCAAAACTGGATGCAGTACTCTAAGTGTGGTCTTACTGAGGCTTTACCTCGCTTGATCTCGACTGCATCCCTCTGTTAATGCAATTTAGGATTGCATTGGCTTTTTTGGCTGCCACCACACACTGGTGGCTCATATTTAACTGGTTGTCCATTTAAGACTCCAAGATCCCTCTCACAGTTACTGCTATTTAGTCTGCTTTCTCCCAATCTACATATGTATTTTTGGTTTTTCTTGACTAAGTGAAAGACTTTACTGGCTTCACATCCCTCTGTAATTCATTATAAAATGAAAAGGCATAGGTCTTTCACTCTTTGCGACTTTTCAAGTACTATTTAAAAATAATGGCAGAGAGAGATAAACCACCGGAGGAACACAAGGGCTGCAAGGATGACAGAGTACTTGATTATTGAAAACCAACTACAGTAAATGCATTCCAGTAAAACGGAAGGCAAGTGATTACTCTAAGACCACCATGGGATCTGCCATCTGGATTTAGAAAAATTTGCTCGCTCTCTGATGTCCCCAGGCAGACTTGGGCAAAAGGAACTGAAAAAGGCTGACTCTGAAAATCAGATTGCTGATGGTTCCTCCTTTGTGCTTCAATAAAAGCAGTCAGCCAGTTGCTTGCAAACTGCGTGGCCTTACTGACATCAGTCTCTGGGACTGAGCCTCACTTGGCCCAATGAGCTTCTCTGTGGGCAGCAGAAAGGAGGCTGAGTTACATTGGAAGAGAACACCGTTGAATAACATTTTTCTGTATTGTTATTAGAGCAGGAGTGTCAAACTCAATTTCACTGAGGGCCACATCAGGGTGGTTTTTGACTTTGTGGGGGCCAGGATGGGCATGGCTAGCTCGATGTCACTCATGTCGGGAGCGCCAGTGGTGGCCCAAGCACTCTGCCAGCCAAAACACTCTCCCAAGCTCCGTTTTTCAGCTGTGACAGCCTCCTGCAACTCTCCGTCAGCAAAAACAGAGTTCAAGAGGGCTGCACGTGGACCTCCTGAGCTCCATTTTCACTGGCAGAGGCACTGCAGGCCAGTCCTTTACTGTCTCCAGGGTGGCCCTACAGACCAGATCTAACCACCCCATGGACCGGACACAGGCCACAGGCCTTGAGTTTGATGCTCCTGTGTTAGAGGGTCTCATCCTTCCTCCAGGTGTTGGGAATGACTACACCCAGACACATACCATTAAACAACATTTCCATAGAATTTAAATTGGAGGAGGAACAAATGAAAGAAATGACGATTGCTTGGGGGGGAAATTTTGGATATGGGATTGATTTAGAAAAATGGAAAAAATTGTGGTTTCAAAGTTATAAAATGACAATGTCGACTCCATATAAAGAAAATCTGTATGATGTTTTACAGGTGGCATCTACCCCCAGCAAGAATTGCAAGAATGTTTAAGAACAAATCGGATAAACGTTGGAAATGTCATCAGATACGTGGTTCATACTCCCATATGTGGTGGACATGCTTGGATGCAAAGAAATATTGAACTAAAATTCACACATGGTTGGAAAAAAAATGATACAACAACATATAGACTTTAAACCAGAGATCTTTTTATTGGGGATAATACTGGAAATATACAACGAAGAGTTGAAATATTTGAATGTAAATGTATTAACAGTGGCTAGGATTGTATTTGATAAGAATTGGAAAACTGATAAAATACCTATGCTGGAGGAAGTTATTAAGAAAATTATGGATTGTGCTGAAATGAGTAAATTGACATTTGAAATTAGAGAACGAGAAGATAAACAATTTTATATTATATGGGATTTGTTTTATCAATGGTTGGATAAAAAGGTATGGTAATGTAATAGACTAGATAATATTGGGATAGAAATTTAATAGACTGATACAAAACATAATATAGACATATATAACCACTGGTTGAAAGTATAACATAAATTTTAAGATAAAACTTGGAACATCTTGCATAAAATGATGGAATAAATAGTTTAGTCATGGATGATTAATAACTGATAAATATATAAGCATATGTTAGTTCGACGATGTGAAAGCTGATAGAAATTGTGAGTAAATTCTGTAAAGTCAAAGATTAACTGTAAAGTCAAAGGTTACCTGTAATCAGACCAGTGTTTTATCAATACTTGGCTGTCAGGATTCCGGCACTTAACCCCATTTAAATCATGAGTCTTGAGCCAAACTTCCAAAACCTAAAAAGGATTTATTGGGAGTTAACATGTCAGCACTGCCTGGGTGTAGCTGACTCTGAGGCACATAATTTTTTTTTGTAAAAAGTTTTTTATTTTTATGCTTTAAAAACATCTCTTTTAGTGAACTCACTCTTTTAGTGAGGTTCCAGGTTTTCACATTTCCATACAAACATGACCTTGGTTCCATATTCATCTTTCACATTTGATTTCATATCATATCATTACATTTCATATTTTCTGTAAATGTTCTCAAATATTCTTATATTATCCAAACTTATTATATATATTTTCTAATCATATCTTAACTTATTTCTTTTTACTTTAAATAATTCTCATATCTTCATAGTCAGTGTACTTTGTATTTTTGTCCGTCACATTTGCAATTTCATTGCATGCTCTTATTTTATTATTCCATAAATTCTATCTTAATTCTAATAGTTCAAAAAAAGTTTCCCCTTTAATTACTAATTTAAGTGTACCACCCCTTTGTCTTATACAAATATATTTTTGAAAACATTTATGGAATGCAGTTTCGGTTTGCAAGTGGCTGCCCTGCTTCCCCCCTCCCTTTCTGTTGGCAGCTCTAAAAGGACCATAGAAATATTTTATGAGTTGACAGCCATTGTAATTTTGAACGGTTCCTAAGTGAACTGTTGTAAGTCGAGGACTGCCTGTATACTAAAATGGCGATGCATAAAAACCTGCTTCTGACTCTATGGTTATATGGAAATGAGAGTTCCGTGTGTCAGAAGAAATACGAGAGTAATTGAACACGGAGGGAACGGAGGACTTATTGTAAAAAGCACACAGCGAAGCAAGAAAATATGGATGTGGATGAGTGTAGACTGAACGCAAAAGTGAAAGGATGATATTAAGAGAGTTTGGCAACCTAAAGGGAATGAATGAAGATCAAATTGCAAAACAAAGACATGTAGAAAGAAGGAAGAGGTGAAAGTGATGGAAAACCCAAAAAAACTGTGGCTGGATGGAATTCACTGGATTTTGAAAAAGAGGGAAGTGACGACTTGAAAGCATAAAAGGGATCAGAGGAAACAGGATGTGGGACGGGTGGAAGGGCGGATTATTTGCAAGAATAAAGAAAAGTGCGGAGAGGTGTGAATGTCAGTGTAAATGAGATTACAAAAGATTTCTTATGGAAAAAGCTCAAAGGGCGACCAAGATGATTAAAGGCAAAGTGGGGTACTAATACCACTCTATAAAGCCTCAGTAGGACCACACCTGGAATACTGCATCCAGTTTTGGTAACCACACCATAAAAAGATGTTGAGACTCTAGAAAAAGTGTACTTGAAAAGTCTCAAAGGGTGAAAGACCTATGCTTTTCATTTCATAATGAATTACAGAGGGATGTGAAACAGGGACAGTCAATGTAGAGGAAAGTAAAGTCTTGCACTCAGGCAAGAAAAACCAAAAGGATACATATAGACTGGGAGAAACCAGGCTTAATAGCAGTAACTGTGAGAGGGATCTTGGAGTCTTAGTTGACAACCAGCTAAATAGGAGCCAGCAATATGCGGTGGCAGCCAAAAAAAACCAATGCAATCCTAAGATGCATTAACAGAGGGATACAGTCAAGATCAAGGGAAGTACTAATACCACTCTATAAAGCCTTAGTAAGGCCACACCTAGATTAATGCACCCAGTTTTGGTCACCACGATGTAAAAAAAAGATGTTGAGACTCTAGAAAGAGAAGAGCAACCAAAATAATTGGGGGACTGGAGGCTAAAACATACGAAGAATGGTTGCAGGAACTAGACGTGGCTAGTCTAATGAAGAGAAGGACCAGGGGAGACAGGATATCAGAGATCCAATATCTGAGGGGCTACCACAGAGAGGAGCTATTTTCCAAGGCACCTGAAGGACAGACAAGGAATAATGGATGGAAACTAACAAGGAGAAATTCAATCTGGAAAAAAGGAGGGATTTTCTGACAGTGAGAGCAATCAACCCATGGAACAGAAGTTGTGGGAGCTTCATCACTGTAGGTTTTCAAGAAGAGACCGGACTGTCATCTGTCAGAAATGGTGTTTCCTGCTTGCGGGGTATGTGTGTGTGTGTGGATTGGATGACCTACAAGGTGCCTTCCAACTCTGTCAATCTGTTAAATCTGGTGATGATACAAAGGGAAGAGAGGAGCTTCCGGTCTGTTTCCTTCTCATCTCCTTTGGATAAAAGCACAATCAATTCCTCGTCTCATCTCAGTAAAACCTCCTTCAGCCTCCTCTGCTCCTTCTTCCCCCTTCCTTGGGGTTGGGGCCTTGCTTCACTGACAGGATGTTGGACCAAAGAGGACAGTATGAGTCAAGCTTGACCAGCAACGTATCCACTTGCATTCCAGTAATTTGAGGCACATTTACTCAGCCTGGGAAAGAGATGAGTTAGGACAAGGTACAGCGTGTAACGAAGAAGAAATAGGGAAGTTCTCTTCCTAGAAATGACTAAAAAGGCTATTTCCGCTCACCCTTCGCCCCCAGCCACATCCCACTACTTGAACGCATCTGAAGGGAAATTAGTCAAGGAGAATCCAGTTATCAAACTAGATAAGGCCTGTAGATTAAGAGAAGATCCCATCATGTTTTGTTTTCCTGTTGAGGAGGTCAGGACTCCATTTTTTTCCTCTCCCCGTCTTCTCCCCCCATCATAACATCTCCCCAAACCATGGAAAGGACAGTCACCCTTTCTGGGTCAGGAGGTCGCTTGAGTTGCATCCACAGTTCACAGCAGGAGCAGCTTAATATCATGTATAAGTTTTCAGTTTTCAAGTTTTCAGTTTTCAGAAAGCCAATGCAATCCTAAGCCGCATTAAGAGAGCGAAACAGTCAAAATTGTGAGGTACTAATACCACTCTATAAAGCCTTAGTAAGACCACAGCTAGAGTACATCATCCAGTTTTGGTCATGGCACTATAAAAAAAGAAGTTGGGACTCTAGAAAGAGTGCAGAGAAGAGCAACTAGGATGATGAGGGGACTGGAGGCTAAAACATATGAAGAACGGTTGCAGGAACTGGGCCCAGCTAGTCTAGTGAAAGAGAAAGACCAGGGGAGACAGGAGAGCATCTTCCAATATTTGAGGGGCTGCCATAGAGAGGAGGAGGAAGAGGTCAATCTATTCTCCAAAGCACCTGAAGGCCAGACAAGAAATAATGGGTGGAAACTGATCAAGGAGAGATTCAACCTGGAAATAAGGAGAAATTTTCTGACAGTGACAACAATCAACCCATGGAACAGAAGTTGCGGGAGCTTCATCACTGGAGGCTTTCAAGAAGAGACTGGACTGCCATCTGTCAGAAATGGTGTAGTAGGGTCTCCTGCTTGGGGCGGCGGGGGGTTGGACTGGATGACCTAAAGATCCCTTCCAACTCTGTTACTATGTAAGGTGTTTTCTCCTTTCTTCCAACAGATTTTTTTTTTTGCATGAGATGATCTAACGGGGTTTTTCAGTGAGGTTGTTGAAGATGGAGTCCGGGGCAGGATCTACCCAACACTTGCTGCAGCCATGCAGACACACTTCAGTCGCTAGATGTGGCCTCTTACGGCCATTTTGCCAGGCAGCTTGTGGCTGCTCTTAGGCCAGTGGGCATAAGAGCAGACCAGCACATGTGATCAAGCCTTACACAAGAATATCAGCGATGAGCAGACAACTGGACTCTGCCAACTCTGTGCTGCTGGAAGTGCCCTCAAGAGGCCACATCCCACCGCTGCATTTGGAATTGGGGTCTTCATGTGATCATTCTTGTTGTCATTTTTATTACTTTCATGGGAGGGGGGTTGTGATATTTTGCAATCTTAAACCTATGTCCAGAAAAAACTGGCTGCCAGTCCCAGCCAAGGACAAAGGCCATAGGATGAATCAGAAAAACTCCCCCAATGCTCCACACACACGCACACGCACACACACCCTTCCCCCATGCTCCTCTGTGCCAGAGACTTGTCAGGGAAGCTGTTGGGCAAGGCAAATTAGTGCACGGCACATTATAAAAAAAATCTGGGCATTGATTTCATGTTCCTGGCTGCCTTCTTGACATTTTTTTGACCTTGCCACCAATCCAAGCACCTGCCTACACTTCCCACAGCATTCATGGGAAGAAAAGGAGAGTTGGGCATGTCCTGCCAACTGGTGACTATCAGCGGGAAGGTAAATGAAGCTCAGAATCTATTCCCTGTTTCCCTTGGCTTCTCCTCTTTGCTCAGGGCAGTAATTGTTTTTATGCTGGCAGGTTTTTCTGCCAACTGGAGGCAGGCTTCTCTTATAAACAGGCATCTTATAAACAAGGGTTAGCGTGCTTTTGAAAGAATGCTTGATCTGTTTGTTAAACACATGCGTTTTGCGCTCGTTTGAGACAGCACTAATCCTGTGGTGCCTGGAAGCTTGACTTAAACTCAAAAATAGTTCATCCTCCATCTGGTCGAGTCCCTAGGATGTACTTGAGAGAAAGTTTGTCATTTATCAAGTCTGAATTTCAGGATGGAAAATGCCGAAAGACATTGGCTGAGATGTCCATAGAACACACCATGTAGACCTACAGGGACTTCTGGGAAATAGCAATAGCACTTAGACTTATATACTGCTTTACAGTGCTTCACAGCCCTCTCTAAGCGGTTTACCGAGTCAGCCTCTTGCCCCCAACAATTTGGGTCCTCATTTTACCCACCTCAGAAGGATGGAAGGCTGAGTCCACCTTGCTCCAGTGTCCAGATGATTCAAATATCAGAAAAGTGCTTAAATGTAATATTTTGCTTAAAGGGAATTGTTTTATCAATCCTTTTCCATAATAAATGGAACATCAGCAGAATTACAGACTTCAGTTCTTGGAAGCAATTGTTCCCATTTATTCTACAGAAGCCAACCAAGTTTACTAATTTTTATTTATTTATTTGTATCCTGCCTTTATTATTTCTACAAACAACCCAAGGCAGTGAATATATCCAACATGCCTTCTTCTTCTATTTTTCCATATCCAGTTCTCAATACCAGTGTTTAAAATGGCATCTGAGGGATTGGGACTATTTCACAGAAGGCCAATGAGGATGATCAGGGAAAACTGAGTTTCCACAAAGACAGAATGAAGGATCTGGAACTGTTTAGCCTTGTCAAGAGATGACTGAGTAGGCCAGCGTGTCTCAACTTTGTGAATTTTAAGATGTATGGACTTCAACTCCCAGAATTCTCCCACCAGCATGATGTCAAGGTTCTGACTGACAAACCCAAGCAAGCAAGCACTGTTGAGATGATCCAATCTCTTAATACAAAACTTTATGGAGTACATTTTGGCACAGAATGAAAGCAAAATCTGACTAATTCCCAGGCAATTCAATATAATTAAAGTATAGAATCCTCCCTCCCCTCATTAGTGCACGTCACATTGTCCAATTAGGTGTCCAAGTGTTCTGGGAAAACCTCCACGACTCTGGCAGACACCTGCTGGAATATCCTTGGTTCCCATGAGACAGTTTCTTGTTATCGTCTGGAATAAACATTCCAATCTCTCCTTCCCTTTCTCCACCCCATCCCCCAGTCTGTTGCAAGCTGTGAAACAGTAAAAGTGAAAGCAATCTGAATACACTTAGAAGCTTGATACAGGCTGGTGGGAGAATTCTGGGAGTTGAAATCCACATGTCTTGGAAGTCCACAAGGTTGAGTAACACTGGAATCAAGAGAAGATAGGACTCTTCATAATATCCAAAAAGATATCACCTAAATGAAGATGAAGACCTGTTCTCTCACACCCCGAAGTACAAGACACAGAATATTGGAGTTAGTTTCCAAAAAAAAAGCAGATTCCAATTGAACCTTTAGAAGAGGAACCCTTTCACCAGTAAATCAATGACCCAGAGTGAAGAAGGGGGCCTCCTTTCAATCAAAGGCTGGACAACCATCTGTTGG
This sequence comes from Pseudonaja textilis, assembly GCF_049901715.1. NCBI lineage: Eukaryota > Metazoa > Chordata > Lepidosauria > Squamata > Elapidae > Pseudonaja > Pseudonaja textilis. The sequence continues at coordinate 2,798,013 of NC_142000.1, forward strand.
AGACACTTTAACTTGGATTCCTCCACTGTGTGAATCTCAATGGTCTCTTCCCACTCCATGAATCTATTATAAGAAAGAGTTAGCGTTGATTTGTAGAGTACAAGAGCAATGAGTATGACCAACAGATGGCAACCATTCCAACATTCTTACCTACCCTAGATGCCATGGAGAATTTCATTAGTAGAGAATGAGTACAAGAATGTATTCATGCTCCAAGCAAAACCATCCTGGTTCTGATATTCCTGGAAGGTTATGTTCACAGACTGCCACTAAGTCATCATGTGGTGTATTTGGACTGTGACTAGGGCAAGAGATTCCCATCAGAGATCCAAGTTGCCCTCACCCTGGGATGTTCTGGGATGCTTTAACAACCAGAATGTTCTCCAAGGCCTTGGCATGCCCTATAGGAGATGTTTTGTTAGAAGTGGGTTTTTGTGCTTTCTGAGCTTGATTATTTGCTTGAGGATGTTATCTAGTCTTAAAATGAAATGGGATGCAAGCAAACGACCAAGTTCAGAGAACACCAAGAACTTCATGATTCAACCCTGAGCTAAAACTACTCTTCTGTTGGATTGGGTTGGCCCAGAAGTAAAGAATTTGTTCCTTATTTTAACAGATTAACAGAGTTGGAAGGGACCTTGTAAGTCCTCTAATCCAACCCCTCACCTTTTTGATTGATTTCTTTATTGTTTGATATGTTGTAAGTATCTCAGAGTCATTTTGAAACTCTGTCAAAGATCTTGGAGTACTCATCTCAAATGACCTAAGTGCTAGAGCCCACTGTAACTACATAGCCCAAAAGGCGTTAAGAGTTGTTAACCTAATCTTACATAGCTTTTTCTCTGGCAGTATCACACTAATAACTAGAGCATACAAAACATTTGCTAGACCAATACTCGAATACAACTCATCAGTCTGGAACCCACATTACGTATCTGATATTAACACAATTGAAAAAGTCCAGAAATATTTCACAAGAAGAGTTCTCCGCTCCTCTACTCATTGCAGAATACCTTATGCCACCAGACTCGAAATTGTAGACCTAGAAAACCTAGAACTATGCCGCCTTCCGTCCCATCTAAGTATGGTATATAAAATTATATATTGCAATGTCCTACCTGTCAATGAATACTTCAGCTTCAACCATAACAACACAAAAACAAAAAATAGATACAAACTCAAGCTTAACTGCACCAAGCTTGATTGCAGGAAATACGACTTCAGCAACAGAGTGGTCAATGTCTGGAATATTCTACTTGAATCTATGGTTTTTTTCCCCAAACCCCAAAAACTTTAACCTCAGACTACTATTGACCTCACCCCTTTCCTAAGAGGTCTGTAGGGGGTGTGCAAAAGCACACCAATCGTGCCTATCGTCCCTGTCCTATTGTTTCTTTTATTTTTTCTTATAAGTATCTATCTCATGTATTCAAAACTATATTTATTCTTATACCTGTATCTTGTAAGCGATTGACAAGTCAAAAAAATACCAAATACTAAATACTAATTTATCTCCCTCCTCATGTAGATCCTTCTCTGTCATTAGAGGTGGTGGAGAGTGGAATTTCACCCACTACTGTGTAATACAACATATAGAATAGAATGGAGTGGAGTGCAGTGCAGTGCAGTGGAGTGGAGTGGAGTGGAAAAAAATAGAGTGGAGTAGAGTGGAACAAAACAGAACAGAACCAAACAGAATAAGGAATAGAGTAGAGTAGAGTAGAGTAGAGTAGAGTAGAGTAGAGTAGAGTAGAGTAGAATAGAACACAGAGTAGAACACAGAGTAGAACACACAGAATAAGAGAAGAGAAGAGAAGAGAAGAGAGGAGAGGAGAGGAGAGGAGAGAAGAGAAGAGAAGAGAAGAGAAGAGAAGAGAAGAGAAGAGAAGAGAAGAGAAGAGAAGAGAAGAGAAGAGAAAAGTTTTATTGTCACTTTGAATGTACATTAACTGGCATACATTAAAATGAAATTACGTTGCATACAACTCTCAAAGGGTCTCCACCTCTAATATAAACATAATTATAACACGATAAACAAATAAATACAAAATTATGCATATATTGTCTTATTGTTGCTGTGAAGGACTGAGCTGTGATTGTATGACTTCCATCATTATTATTGCTATTATTACTCTTAGGAGGATATTCTATTACCACTACAAAGAACCCTCGAATTCATTTAGTGACCATTTGAAATTACAACAGCACTGAAAAAAAATGACTTGTGACTAAACCTTGCATTTATGATTGTTGCAGCATCCCTAATGGTCAAAATTCAGCCACTTGGCAACTGGTTCACATTTATGACGGTTGCAAGAGTCCCGGATTTATGTGGTCATCATTTCTGACCTTCTAAGATAGTGTTACTATCTTAACTGCAGTGATTCACTTAACAACTGTGGCAAGGATAGTCAAAAAATGGGACAAAGCTCACCTAAAACTCACCTAAAACAACAGCTGTCTTGCTTAGCAGTTGGGCTCAGTTGTAATCATAAGTCAAGGACTGTCTATATTTTGCCTTTTTTAAACGTATGTTTCCCCACCACACACACGCAATGTTAGCATTTTGTAAGGACGGGCAAAGGATCCCCCACTGTGGGCAGAATGATCCCAGGAACTCAGGAACACTCTATGATTCTCTGGGACCAAGGAGATCCAGCAATGCCTCCCTCCCTAATTTCCAGAAATAAATCTTCCAGAACAAGAAAGCACCTATAATGTTATGGATGTAGTATGAAGATGTGACCCAAAGGTACTTTTTCAGAAGGCAATTGGACTTTTCTTGTTTTTAGTTTTGAAGACCGCTCACTTCTCATCCTAGAAGCTTCTTCGGCTCTGACTGGATGTTGGGGAATGGAAAGATTTATGCTCCTTGCAGACAGCTGGTCATTTGCATCCTTTTAGAGGGTCATTGAGGCCACTTGGAGGTTTATCTGTGTCCTCAGGGTCACCTGAGTGGTGTAAATGGTTCCCGCAGTCTGCAATTTTTTTCTCTGGAAATCCTTCCATTCCCCACCATCCTATCAGAGTTGAAGAAGCTTCTTGGATGGGAAGTGAAACGTCTTCAAAGAAAAAACAAAAACAATTCCTGAATTTGTCTCCTGAAAAAGCACCTTTGGGACAACCATGACCTGGAGGATTGAGAATCTCTACAGACCTTTGAAGATGTGATGTACAACAGAAATCCGAAGTTAAGATGCTGCAACACCCACCTACACACACACACACACACACACACACACACACACACGAATTATTTTGCCATCGTCCTTTTAAAACTGGGGTTCTTTTCCTTTCCTATAACCCCACCTGCCTTTCCAGACAGAAAAAGGTGAGGTCACTTTCTGTTTGTGGACTGGACAAGGACATTTTTCTACAGGACAAGTAATGCATCCCCTTCCTTCTGGTTTTAATTTGGAAGCTTTGAAGAAAAGCTTGGACCGCCATCTGTCAGAAATGATGTAAGGGTTTCCTGTTTGGGTGGGGGAGGGGTTGGACTAGATGACCTACAGGGTCCCTTCCAACTCTGATAGTCTGTTAATCCTTCCTTTCATGCACTTCGGTAGGAGTGCGAAGAAAAAAATGCAGCTTGGAGTTTCTGCAGTGATTGTCAGAAGTCAACACGATAAAAGGAAAGATTATTTTTTCTTTCTTTTTCCTTTTGCTCTGCTTCTCGTTTTAGAAAGGAAAAGGGGAAGGGCCATTTATGGATTTACTGACTGCTGTGTGAATGCCGTGACAGGAAACCCCCATTGGCTTAGCTCTTGGTCAATGGCGCAGCCACAGGTTCCCCTAAGAAGAAATCGGGGTGCTCTGCATGGTAAAAATGAAGACAGACAGAAGAGATTTAAGAAAGCTTCAGCATTACTTGTTAAAGGAACTGAGAGTGGCAGGACAAAGTTCACAGCCTTTTTTATTATTATTAGTTATTTGTTCTCGTTTTTTATTTATATTTGTATTCCTTTTTGAATGCAAAAGAATAGAATGGAATATTTTTATTTGGCCACGTGTGATTTGACACGTAAGGAATTTGTCTCTGGTACAGAAGCACTCAGTGTTCATGCAAGGCAGATGAAAGAGGAAGAGGAAGAAGAAGAGGAGGAGGAGGAGGGGGAGGAGGGGGGGAAGAGAGGAGGAGGAGGAGGAGGAGGAGGAGGAGGAGGAGGAGGAGGAGGAGGAGGAGGAGGAGGAGGAGGAGGAGGAGGAGGAGGAGAAAAAGATGATCTTGAGATGATGATCTTGTGGGACTTTTGAATACAGATGGATCATGATTTGGAACACAACATGCCAGATATTACAGTTGTCAAGGGCTGAAGCATACAATTTATTGATATTGTGGTACCAGGAGATGGCACAGTTGAAGAAGAAGAACTGAAAAAATCATAAAATATCGCGACCTGGCCATCGAAACTACATGGTTATGGATGAAACATGTAACAGTGATACCCATTGTCATCGGGGCACTTGGCACCATGTCCAAGAATTTTGCAAAACATATCAATCAATTGCAGCTTCCTGCAATAACACCATCAGAACTGCAAAAAATGGCGTTACACAGAACATCGTATAGTTTAAGAAGATACTTGGTTGATACCTAGGATGCTGGAAGCAACCCATATGAACCATCAGAGCCAGTCACTGGTATTTGTGACACATTTTTAAATGTTCAGTTGATTTGAGTTTCATGTTTAATGAATAAAGTAAACAATAACAATAACAAAATGAGGAATGAAAAAGTCAAGATCTTGTGGGACTTCAGAATTCAGACGGACAAGCATTTGGCCCACAACACACCTGACATAACAATAGTTGAGAAGAAAAGGGTTTGGTTCATTGACATTGCAATACCTGGTGATGCTCGAATTGTAGGCATGCAGCAAGAAAAAATCACAAAGTATCAGGACTTACAAATTGAAGTTGAGCGACTTTGGGGGTGGAAAATTGTGTGTTATCCCCATTGTAATTGGAGCCCTTGGAGAAATACTTAAAGGGCTGCCTCGCTATTTGGAAATCCTGAATTTATCAGACTTGAATACCCTGATTCTACAAAAAATCACCCTACTTGGAACAGCTTATATCCTCCGATGCTACCTGAACAGTTCATAGGTCCTTGGTTAGGACTCAAGCTGTTGAGCTACCAACCAGCCCCAAAGGCTGTGAATCTCACTAAATAATAATAATAATAATAATAATAATAATAATAATAATAATAATAATAATAATGGGAGTAAAGAAGATAATAAGAAGGATCAATAATAATACTATAACCATACTACATGAGCTAATATACATAGACGTTATGCAGCACTGAGACAATTGGGTGCTTTTATTAGCTGACCAGTGTCATTGAGAGTTAATATTTGTCTATTTATTGCAAAAAAAGATCAGAGATCAAAGAGTCCGATAGCCCCTGTTCCCATTGCAGTAACGTTTTTTAAAGGATAGGCTTTTTAAAGCTGTAGGTTGGAAAATGGGCTACCACGGTCTCCCTGACTTGTAGCCATGGTAGACTAACGCTATTCTCCTCCTACAATTTGAGTTGTGTTAAGTTTGAGCAATGAGAGGCTGAACCAGAGCATGCGTGCAACAGTACTTTATTTTACAAATAAAGGGCTGACCGTGCTTGCCAAGCCTGGAACTGGCTCGCAGCAATCAGCAGCCAGTTCGACCCCGCAGCCTGCTTTTATAGCTGGCTGCTGGGGAGAACTGACCAATGGGAATGGGGGAATAACGCCCACACAAAGTGAGTGGACCTGAGTGAGAACTCCTTGAGTCCTCAGGACATAACAAGTTGCAAATGTCTTTCTTGCAACATAAATCTGCGTCTTTTGGGGGGGACGGGGAGTTAAATTTCAGCCTCATCTCTCAACCATTCAAACTTTCAGACTGGACCACACTGGCAAATAAAGGAACCCACGTTTGAGCCTGTCTAAAGAAGAGGGGGGCAATGATCTCCTCTCAAATGACTCAGACAGAAATTTAAAGGCAGCAATTTAGCAAAAGTGTCACACAACCCGAAACTACCGTAGCTAAAGTTCTGTAGCGGGTATGTGTTTCGTCCTGCCCTGCTTGGTTGCTACGTTTGCCATCCTTGCCTTAAATGCTCAGTAAATCTCAGCAAACCGTAACCAGAACGAAACAAGATCCAGTGATGAACATTTGGAGGCACACAGCTCGGTCTCTTGGGCTTTTGAGGGGTTCAGAACAGAAGGCTGGGGAAAAACCTCCCCTTGTGAGCTCCACATTCGCCCCACCTCATCCTCTAGTCCTTTGCAGAAGTTTTGGAAATAAGAATTAGCTCCACGGGCCCACTGGAGAAGTTTGTGTGGGCTGGCCCTGCCACTCCTAAACTGGTTTTGCGTTCTCAAAATGGACAGTGACTCATGTTCATACCGTTTGCTCTCCCAGGAACAAGGACACCACAAGCGAAACCACAATGATGCTGAGAGTTTTACTTTTTAAATTTTCTTTCTTTTTCTTTCCCTTGCCCGTCCTGCCCCGTGGTTGCATTTTGTAAACACTGCAGGAATGGAAGCCCCGGGCAGCAACATAGTTACTTCGAGCAAACACACACCAAACAAAATCACCATAGCTCTAAACAATACCGTTCTTGATAGCACCTAATTAAAATAAATAAATAAATAAATAAAGTTTGCTTCCAGTTGCTTGAGATTGAAATGATCAGCATTAGAATATGATGCATTGCCATTCTGCAGCCATCTTAAAGAACTTCAAAATGTTGATACTTGACTCAGGACAAAATAGGCAAAATACTAAGAATATATATCCAGACATCAGGCTGTTTATAGGATATGGTCAAAGAAGTCCAGATTGGGACCGCAGTGATGCAATTTAAATTCCATTCATTGTTTATGTGTGTAGCCCATGTGTGGGCTTCAACCTCACCATACTGGCCACTATCTTGACCTTCTTGACCGTATCTCACAGACACCTCACCAGGTATAAGGCTATTTTAAAAAAAACAATCAATACTACAGGCATTTAACAGTGGCTACTTTAAGACCAAATTTATTAATAATGATGGTTATATCATCAGAACCCTGGTGGCACAGTGGTTAGAATGCAGTATTGCAGTCTAATGCTGCCCACTGCCAGCAGTTTGATTCTCACCAGCTCAAGGTTGACCTCAGCCTTCCATCCTTCCAAGGTCAGTAAAATGAGGAGCTAGATTGTTGGGGGCAACAGGCTGACTTTACAAACCGCTTAGAGAGGGCAGTAAAGCACTGTGAAGCGGTATATGTCTGTGCTATTGCCTTTCCATCCATCCATCCATGATGCACAGTGATTAGAATACAGTATTGCAGGCAAAGTCTGCCCACTGCCAGCAATTCGATCCTGACCGGCTCAAGGTTGACTCGGCCTTCCATCCTTCTGAGGTGGGTAAAATGAGGACCCGGATTGTTGAGGGCAACAGGCTGACTCTGTAAACCGCTTAGAGAGGGCTGGAAAAGCATTGTATTAACAGCACACTATCTGTTCACAACCGTGTGAAGTCACAGCTGCCATTTCTTTCACTGGTGCTGGCCTCCCTACTCAGCAAGTTCCTTCCAAGAACCAAGGATATCACAATGTATCAGTGCAGGATGTGTGCAGGTCCAAGCAGTGTGGCCTTTTGCCCTTGACAGATGGAAATATGGTCAGCACACAGGATTTTTAAATGCTGTCCAAGATTTTTTGATATGGCACCCGCCATGCCAATAACCACTGGGACCACCATGGCCAGTTTATGCAACAATCTTTCAGCTGTAATTTCCAGACCTTGATATTTGTGATCATCCCCAATTATTTTTCTCCTATTCTACTATCTTCTGGTATTGTCACATCCATTATCCACGCTTCCTTTCTTTTCATCCACAGTGAAATGTGGTGTGTTATGAACCAAGACTTTATCAGTCTGAATTTGGAAATCCCACAATATTTTAACTTGCACATTTCTGAAGTTTTTCAACGTTATGTTCCCTGCCAATTTTTCATTATTGGCACATGATCCTTTTTACAGATGTTCCAGTGAATCATTTTGGCAACTGAGTTATGTTGTTGTTTGTAATTCAGTTTCTGAAACTTTCTTGGGTGAGCTTAGTATACTGTACGATCTACTGTTTTTTCTGCTTCTTTGCACAATCTGTACTCAGTCAAATTCTGGTCTTGATTATTCTCATTAAGTTTGCATGCTGCCCTACTCTGCTGCTTCACAGGTTTCATGAAGGTAAGAGCAAAAGGGTTTTAAAAAATCAGAAAAGCCCATGAAGTATTAGTATAGCCTTAGTAAGGCCACACCTGGAATACTGCATCCAGTTTTGGTCACCGCATTACAAAAATGATGTTGAGACTTTGGAAAAAGTGCAGAGATGAGCAATTAGGATGATTGAAGGCCCAGAGAATAAAACATACGAAGAACATTTATGGGTATAGCCAATATGGAGAAAAGAAGGACTAGGAGGGACATGATAGCCGTGTTCCAATATTTGAGTGGCTGCCACAAAGGAGAAGAGGTCAAGCTAGTCTCCAAAGCACCACAGGGCAAGACAAGAAACAATGGGTAGAAACTAATCAAGGAGAGAAGCAACCTGGAATTGGGAAGATATTTCCTGACAGTGATGAAAATTAACCAGTGGAACTGATTTGCCTCCAGAAGGTGCACCGTCACTGGAGGTTTTTAAGAAGAGACTGGACAGCCACTTGCCTCAAATTCTGGTAATACTGATTTGCAAATTAGGGCGTTCAAAACCTTTGCTAGACCAATACTTGAATTCAGCTCTGCTGTCTGGAATCCGCACTGTATATCAGACATAAATACAATTGAGCGAGTCCAGAAATATTTTACCAAAAGAATACTACATTCCTCTGTTCACAACAGAATACCCTCCACCACTAGACTTGAGATTCTAGTCTTAGACAACCTTGAACTACGCCGGCTAAGATTGGACTTAAGCATAGTACATAAAATCATATGTTACAGCGTCTTACCAGTTTTTAACCACAACAACACAAGAGCACACAACAGATATAAGCTGAATGTAAACCACTCCAAACTTGATTGCAGGAAGTACGATATCAGCAACAGAATGATCGATGCCTGGAACTCACTACCTGATTCTGTTGTCACCTGCTCAAACCCCCCCACTCCTTTACCCTCTATTGACCTCACCCCATTCCTAAGAGGTCTGTAAGGGGCGTGCATAAATGCACAATCATGCCTACCATCCCTGTCCTATTGTCCCCAATTATTAGTTCCTATTTCTTGTATTTAAACTTATGTTTATTCTTGTTTCTATTGTATTGTAAGCTTTTGACAAAATAAATAAATAAATAAAATTGTATATGGTTTTCTTCTTGAGCAGTGGGTTGGACTAGAAGATCTCTAAGGTCCCTTCCAGCTCTATTCTGATTGAAATGTCAGCAGACAAATCATTTTCCATTGGAACCCATTTCTCTCCTAAGACGCACAAACAGAGCCTTCCTTAATTTCTTTCTGGCAAATATTCTGCAAATTGGTGAGGAGGTGCGCACTGCTGATGCCAGTCTTACGTATCTATTTGCAAAACCATCACCCAAAGCCTTATCAGCCTCACAGTGCCAGAGGTATTATCCACGCATCGCACTACTAATCCAAAGCCTGTTTAATTGGAGTTTATCGAATAAACCTACTTTTTGGGCTAGGCACCAGCAGCGGTTCATGGACCACAGTGGTTGGCTTTATGCCAGCAGCTTCTATCAAAAGAGGCGGGGTGTGTGTGCGATGTAAACCCCTTTTGTGCGTACCTTGTTAATGCCATCTTCACCAATTTGCCACTTTCTTTTACATTCACACCCACCCACATAAGGTGATGCTGGCTTATGAAAGACACAGGACAAGCTAACCCCGCACAATGTGGCTTAACAAGTTTTGTGAATGAGTCTGAGTCCAGGTTTCTTTCCGTGAGTTTGTTCTGCTGGGGCAGAAAGAGTTAAGCAGGCAAAGCTCCCAGACAAAAGATGCTTTCAACATTTCAGGCTTTTTCCTGTCCCCCGCCAGAGTCTGCCAGCTTCGGCTTAGAGAACCATGTTCCGTTTTTCAGTGGCAGCTGGCAAAGGTGTGGCAGATGTCTTGTACGTTTGCCTCCGTAGGGCATGCATTTAGGGTTGTAAATATTATGCGTGATGGATCCTCTCTTCCAGGTTGTTTTTTTTTACAGTGGAATGAGTTGTTTTGAGCTTCCCAAAGTGAAATTCCTGACTGGAAAACAATGCAACTATTCTTTTGGCGCCTTTCAACACTTTCCAATCTCTCCGCCCCACACACCCCCCTTGTTTTGAAACTCTTGGGTTTCTGGGAAAACCAAGCTTTTATCTCAGAAAAGAAAAAAAAATGGTCATAGAATCGTAGGGCTAGAAGGGGCCTTGGAGGTCTTCTAGTCCAACCCCCTGCCTAAGTCAGGAGACTTTTATTCCATCCTGGACAAATGGCTGTCCAATCCCTTTAACTTACAAGGTGTAGATGCTAATGTGAAAACTGCTATGGGGAGCACAAAGGTGGAGTGCTGAAAAGAACCTGTAAGTTGAGGATAATAAATATAATAGAGCTGGAAGGGGCCTTGGAGGTCTTCTAGTCTAGCCCCCTGCTAACGCAGGAGATCCTATACCATTTCAGACAAGTGGCTGTCCAGTCCCTTCTTAAAAACCTCCAGGGATGAAACACCCACAACTTCTGGAGGTTAATTCTGGAAGTTAATTGTCCTCCCTGTTCGGAGGTTTCTCCTTAATTCCAGGTTACTTCTCTCCTTGATTAGTTTCCATCCATTGTTTCTTTTCTTGCCTTCTGCTGCTTTGGAAAATAAATTGACCCCCTCCTCTTTGTGGCAGCTCCTCAAATACTGGAATACTGCTATCATGTCATCCCTAGTTCTTCTTTTCTCTAAACTAGCCATGCCCAGTTCCTGCAACCGTCCTTCGTATGTTTTTATCTCCAGGCCTTTGATCATCTTAGCTGCTCTTTGAACATGTTCCAAAGTCTCAATATCTTTTTTTTAGTATGGTGACCAAAATTGGTTGCAGTATTCTAAGCGTGGTCTTTGTAGGGTTTTGTAAAGAGGCACCAGTATTTCACATGATCTTGATTCTGTGCCTCTGTTTGTACAACCCAGGATTGAATTAGCTTTTTTGGCGGCGGCTGCACACCTGCTTCACTCTCTCCATCGCTTCTCCAGGTATGGGTGGCAACCTGGAACAGATGCCTCTGGTTAGATGGGTCAGTGCTCAGATACTGAGATACCCAGAATTTAGATTCCCTTCAGGTCACTACAGAAAAGTCTTCAGATCAGACCTGCAAAAATATAGGTCACCACTAGATGGCAACAGAGATGGATATTTTTTTCCCCTCTCTTTGCTTCCCTCTACTGGTGGTCTGTACAACACCCTACACAAGAGGCTTTCTGCCGCTTCCGTTTACCTGTTTTACTTAGGCTACCTGGCACTCTTGGGCTTGGCTGCACCTACGTACCTTTTTTATACGTATATTTTTTATGAAAGATTTTTTTAAGAAAAAGAAAATACAAACTAATACAAACTACTATAAATTGAGAAAAGGGAAAGGAAAGGGATGAAATTAAAGAGATAGTACAAGTAAGGAAAACAAGTAAGTAAAAGTAAAAGTAAAAAAGCAAAAATATACAAAGAAATAGCTTTCAATCTGCCATACAGAAATTGCAAGTACAATTATAAATTTACCTATTATTCTATGGTTACAACCCTCTTCTTTCTATAATCTATGCTAATGATCAAAACCATAAAACATAACCCTTTTTTTCTGTTTCACACAAAAAGTCTATAAGGTGTTTCCAATCAGCAATACATGTAGTTAACGTCTTTTCTCTGATCAAAGAAGTCTGTCCATTTCGGTGAATTCCATCATCTTCACTAACCATTCTGCTGAATCTTTTCAACTTTGTTCATAGAATAATAGCCATAGCACTTAGACTTATATCCTGCTTCACAGTGCTTTTACAGCCCCCTCTAAGCAGTTTACAAAGTCAGCCTCTTACCCCCAACAATCTGGGTCCTCGTTTTACCCACCTCAGAAGGATGGAAGGCTGAGTCAACCTTGAGCTGGTCAGGATCGAACTCCTGGCAGTCAGCAGAGTCAGCCTGCAATACTGCATTCTTAACCACTGCATCACTTGTGGAAAAACAAAGTCCCCAAATTGTTTGTCCAAGAAAAACCTCTTTATGTTAATATTTAAAATCCTCTGAATCAGTGTATGCATTTGAATCCGGAATTTTCTGTGTTTTTTTTACGCATCTCTTCTTATTTGTTCATATTTCCAGCATAAATATGAAATGCCTGCATACATTCTGGAAAATTTCTCTGGTGATACAGTATATACCAATGATACATCATTTTGTTTAAAAAAATAATAAGATTATAACCTAATGTAAATCCTCTCAACCATGTATTTTCCCATTGTTCCATCTGCATATGTACACTGAGACCATTTGCACCAAGAAAAACTCCTTGTATGTCCAATCACACTTGGCCAATAAAGAATTCTATTCTATTCTGCATATTATAACCAAATATCTTAGCTCAGCTTATCATGCATTCTTTCACAACAGTATCCACTTTCTAATCTTATAAGACTGCCGTCAAGATAGATGTGAATTGCAGGTGTCTTCTTAGAAAGACAGATGATGTTTGAGGCTGCCACTTTGTTTAATTCAAGTAGGAAAATACTTTACATGTAAAAATAATAATAATAGATATGGTTATGCATGTTTTATATCTGATTCTCTGAAAAATCATTGGTGAAAATAATAATGAAAGTGATAATAATGGAAATTATTGTTATTGTTATTATTTAAACATGAAACTCAGTTAACTGAACATATAAAAATGTATCACAAATATTATTAACTAGCTCTGATGATTGATATAGGTTGCTGCCAACATCCTAGGTATCAAGCAAGTATTTTCTTAAAATGTATGATGTTCCGAGTAGCACAGTTTTTTGCAGTTCTGCTGGTGTTATTGCAGGAAGCTGCAATTTCTTGATATATTTTACAAAATTCTTGGACATGGTGTCAAGTGCCCCAATGACAATGGGTATCACTGTCACATGTTTCATCCATAATCAGGTAGTTTTGATGGCCAGGTCACAATATTTTGTGATTTTCTCGAGATCTTTTTCTTCAAATCTGGAGTCTCCGGGTACAGCAATATCAATAAATTATATTATTATTGTTGTTGTTGTTATTATTAAATTTTAAATTTACATTTATATATATCCTGACTTCCAGCAATTTTTTGTGCCTTATCTTTAGGGGAAAAAAACCAGTAATTATGTAGAGCATAATGCACGTGTGTAAAATCATGCAGCAGTATGGAAAAGACCAATTCCTTGGGTGTCTAATCACACTTGACCAATAAAGAATTCATTCAAAAAGTGGTCAGTTTTTTCTCTCTCTCCAAACACTCCAGTCAAGATGGTGAGAAGGAGATTTAAACAGATAAAAGGAAGAATTTCTTCCGACAGCATAGAATTAACTATGCAATTTATTCCTTAAAGTCCTAGCAATGGCTACTGCTTTGGTGGCTTTAAAGGGGGACTGGATTCATGGATGGAGGGCTACCATCCATTAAGGGCCACCAGCCTCAAACACTCAGAGGAACTCCAGATCGGAATGGGACAACTCACCATGGCCAACTTGCCACTGAACAACTTGCTACAGAACAACTCAATTGTTCAATTTAATTATTTAAAATAATTTGAAAATCCATTTTAATTTTTGTCATTCCCATTTCATTTTGTCCCTCCTTTGGCACCCTTTCTTTAGTGGTTTTATTCCACCATTTCTTCGATATTAGTGTAATTTTTGTCCTGCGGTGAGTTGTCCCATGCCAGGTTGGCCATGGTGAGTTGGCCAGGTGGAATTGGGCGTGGCAAGTTGACTGTGACAAGTTGGCCGTGGCAGTTGTAGTTGAGCCCCTTCAGGTTGGGGTTGACAAACTCCAGTTGTAAGAGAACAATGGTGGGAAAGAGATGTCTCCACTGCTAGCAGGCCAGAGATGCCTGATCGGCCACCCTGAGAAGCAAAATGGACCTTGGCCAGATCCAACAAGTCCCTTCTTACTTATTAGCAATATTGCCATGCTGTGGCAGGGCAAATGACTCCTGCTACACAGCAAACAGTAAGAGCTTCAGCAATATATCAGTTTTAAAATGCATGTGATGCTCAGTTCTATTGATACCTGTTACAGAGGGAAGGACCCAGGTGTGGGATTCAATTTTTTTAACAACTGGTTCTGTGGGCGTGGCTTAGTTGGTGGGTGTGGTTTGGTGGTCATGTGACTGGCTGGGCTTGGCCAACTCAACATCACTCACATTGAGGCATGCATCTCCTTGCCTGGCCTCTCATGACTGTGGGGATGCTGCAAACAGTCATAAGTGTGAAAAATGGTCATAAGTCACCTTTTTCACTGCCATTGTAACTTTGAATGGTCACTCCACACAAGCAAAGTACCAGCAAAGGAGGGGGAAAAAACTCCAGAGACGTTCCAGAGACACGAAATCCAGTCCTGCCAAGAATGTAATCAGGGTTAATGGAGAGGCAGTTTCTGTAAGCAACACCAGAATGTTTCCTTCCTGCCTTCCTCACAGGATTAGGCCAGTCATTTCTTCTAACAACCGGTTCTCCGAACTGCTTAGAATGTTAACAACTGGTTCTAGCGAATAGATGAGAACTGGTAGAATCCCACCCCTGGAAGGACCTGTGAAACAATCCTATTCCTTCAGTATGGATGCCAACTGCATCTCTGAATGGAGGCTATCTTCTATTGTTTTTCAAGGAGTAAAGGTGGTTTATCTTCATCATGATGATGATGATGTGTATTCTGATCCAGCTCCCAAACATGACAAACCCTCTGAAGTTCAATAATTCATTCCTTTATTAGAAGTGCCAGCAGCCCCAGCAAAAAGTTTTTCTCTCACCGCAGGCTAACTAGTCTGTCTGGCCAGAAATAAATAGTTTTCTGCCACATCTATTCATCTCCGCCCCCAGCCTTTTATCCCCAGAGCTAGGGTGGGGCCTCGCTAGCAGTGGTGGCTCTTCCTTCCCAAGGACCGGCCCATAGATTTCCACGGCTCTCCTCTCCTCTGCCTTCTGAGCCTCTGCACATCAGGCACTGGGCCCAGCTGTTCCTCCTCTTCCTCATCAGTCACCTCCTGACCTGGGGACTGTTGACTCTCCATCTGAGGGCTGACAGATGGGCCAGGCTCTGCCTCTCTCTCTCTCTCTCTCTCTCTCTGCCCACTCCATTCCCTCTTCCTCCTCAGAACTCCCAGGTTGCCTTGATGTTGACCTTGACTCCCACGCCTCCTCCTCTGATTCTGCTGTTGGAGGCTGTTGGAGGCTGATAGACCACAACAATGTCTACTTGGTGTTTCAGGAGATCACTCAAGAAATACGTTGACGCTCTCTGTTCTCACCACCAGAACTGGCGTCTCTGTGTGAAGGCCTTTCTCCAGTCTCAAAGCCCTTTCTGCCTGCAGAGATAGAACAACACTCCAACCAAACTGGTTGACTCTCTGCCAGACCAACAGGCATCTAGAGGCTTGCAATTTCACATCAACTTTTGTGTTCCAAGAAAAAGAGAACTAAGGCTAGGTCAAAGCGTTATTGCAATAACTATTTGCTGGTGGAAAGCCACTTATTTTCTCCCTGGGCACAAACCATATATTATTCTCACCTCCTAGGCCAATTTTTCTCTCTCTCTGGCAGAGCAGAATATTTATAGCATCAAAGACAGATGACATGAAGTTAGGAGAAACAGCAGTGTTTTCCTCAAATTAATTGTTAGGAATTCACACTATGTTCTTGTAGTCCAAAGTCCACATAGTCTAGGAGAGAGAGAGAGAAAGTATTCTGTCGCATTGAGAAGTACTTCATGATCAGAAATAATTAGGTCTTTGCAGGTGTTTTTGGTCTAGAACTACCATCATCTCCTGTCAGTATTTTGCATGATGGGATTACAGTCCAAAACCTCAAAAGGACAACAGTTTGCACACTCTGCCTGACGTGTCCCATTGACTGAAACCTGTATTAAAGAAGGAAGGAAGGAAGGAAGGAAGGAAGGAAGGAAGGAAGGAAGGAAGGAAGGAAGGAAGGAAGGAAGGAAGTCAAGGAAGAAGCTTATCTCCTGAAGACAATAGGTGAGATTCACGTATACCAATATAGCTTCTAAGGAATGTTCAGAGGGGGTCAAGATGGCAGTCCAAAGTGCATAGGTCAGGAGTGTCCAATTTGCGGTGTCACATTGTCGCACATGATGTAACATGACTTTTTCCCCCTTTCCTAAAATGGGTGTGGGTGTGGCCAGCATGTGATGCATCTGCGCCCGCGGCCGACAGGTTTGACACCCTTGGCATAGGTGCATGCATCCTCTTCACTTTTTTTGACACACACCTGTGGATGTTCCTCTGAGCTTCTTGCAAAGCAGAGTCCCAAAACCCCAAAAGCAACTGGCAATATTATAATTCCTAAACCTCTAATTCCCACCAGAATAATGGCGGCTCAAGATTCATCTACTCAGGTATAATAGCCACAATTGCATAAATCAGGCAGGCTTTGACACATAAGCTTTCTCTCCTTCACTTGATCGTACCAGTAAGGTCTAGTAACCACACCTTCAATTATAAAACACAGATGGCCTTGAAAACTTTTTTTTTGGGGGGGGGGGCTTGCTGTCAGTCCCAAGATGTGGACCAGACCAAGAAATCACAAAAAGTCTAACTACTTAAAAAGAAGCAAGGCTTGGATTGTGCGGTTGTGGTTTGCCACCTTGACTTTTTTGACGCACCCTGCAAACGCCTTTCCAAAATTTTGGGATTTGATGTACTTCCGATGTTAATCAGATTCTCTAAATGTTTTTAGGTATTTACCAACTATTTAGCTTTGTTATATGCTACTCAGAGTCATTTGTTGGTGAAAGGGGCAGCGATATAAACTGAAGAAAAAGGTAAATGAAACAGAGAGAGATTTTATATTATTTATTAAATGTGTGGAAGAGGAGGAGGAGGAGAAAGTTAGAAGTTAGAATAACAGAGTTGGAAGGGACCTTGGCCATGCTAGGATTCAATTTTTTTTATTACTGGTTCTGTGGGCATGGCTCAGTGGGCGTGGCTTGGCTTGGTGGGTGTGGCAGGGGAAGGATACTGTAAAATCCCCATTCCCTCCCCATCCCACTAACCTGCTTTCCAGCTCCATTCTCCTGGGCAGGGCAACCAAAGAAGACCAAACTTCACCAGAAATGAGTCTTTGGGACCCTACAAGGCCTCCTGCTCCAAGAGGCTGCGCCGGCAAAGACTCATTTCTGGTGAAGTTTGAGGAAGAGAAAGAAAGACTTCTGCTGCTTCTGCTGCTTTCCTTTCATGAAGCCAAAAGTCTCTCTCTCTCTCTCTCTCTCTCCCTCCCTGAGAACGGAACTGGAGACGGTATCCTGTGATCCCAAATAAAGAATGACTGATCGGTAGGTAGGGTGGGGAATTTTCCTTCAGACTTTTTTTGGGGGGGGATTTTCCCAGGGTCTCTGGTCCACGGGATTTAAAATTATGACTTTGGTGATCCCTGAGGTCCTAAAAGTTGGCGCCCCCTGCTCTAGACAAACTGAGGAAGACCATGTCTCGAGGGTAAGAAAAGTTCCCTTCGTGTCTCCACGATAGCTCTTTTCTAAGACCTCAGACTGGCCGCTGATATTGTCCCAGAGCATCCTTTGAGGAGGAAGGTCCATTGGCATCTGTGGCTATGCCTTTAAAATCCTTTTTACTTAAAGGCTCACTTGGTTCCTTTATTAGAAGTGCCAGCAGCCCCAGCAAAAAGTTTTTCTCTCACCATAGGCCAACTAGTCTTTCTGGCCAGAAATAAATAGTTTTCTGCCACATCTATTCATCTCTGCCCCCTGCCTTTTATCCCTAGAGCTAGGGTGGGGCTTCGCTAGCAGTGATGGCTCTTCTTTCCCAAGGACCGGCCCATAGATTTCCACTACTCTCCTCTCCTCTGCCATCTGAGCATCCGCACGTCAGGCACTGGACCTGGCTGTTCCTCCTCTTCCTCATCAGCCACCTCCAGACCTGGGGGCTGTTGACTCTCCATCTGAGGGCTGACGGGCGGACCAGGCTCTCTGTCTCTCTCTCTGTGTCTCTCTCCCTCCCTCTCTCTCCCAGGTCCATTCCCTCTTCCTCCTTTGAGCACTCAGGTTCCTCTGATCCTGATCCTGACTCCCACAGCTCCTCCACCTCTGATTCAGCTGCTTGGAGGGGCGGGCAGCCAACAGGCCACAACACAAGTGTGCCTGAGATATCTGGGGACAACGTGAAGGAGATCTTAGGATTATTCTATTTTAAGCATTCTGCTATGGATGGCTTTCACTTTTACAATAACGGAGACTCTATTAAATCAGCTCTGTTATCCAAGCCAGTTAAATATTGTTGTAGCTTACAGCCAGTAACAACATACGCAGCAACAGTTCAAGGAGAAGAGGGGGCGGGGGGGGAAGATACATCATCTGCTTCCATCGATTTCTGGAAGCGAAACCTGGTCCCTTCTCGCTATGTCATTTCTAGCAAATGTTTTAAACGGGCGTTACTGTCTGGTGTCTTTGGGCTACGCTCTGACAATAACATTACCCTGTGAAGTGAACGAACCCACTTTCATGAATTGGAAAGGGAAGATGCAAGCACGATATGCAGGTTGCTCAATTTGCATTTTCCTTCGGCACGTTTTCGACAAAGGAGACAAACTGGGACTTTACTTATTAATTAATTGGTTGTTAGAGTTTTTAGAACGGAAGATATAGATGAGGAGCAGGCAACTAGGGCCCCGTTACAATTTGTGGGCTTCGATTCCCAGAATTCCTGGGCCATTTCATGATTTAATTTCTGATCAGGGAGGCCAGTATTCTGACATGCATTAGTGCGGCAGGGGCATTAAAGTTTACCCTCTGAGAAAAAGAAAGGCCAAGAACTCCCCTCTTGGTTGATCAAGAGAAAAGACTTTGTCCCAGCAATTCCTAATTGTTCAAAAGTCTTTCAGGGTTGTTTTTTTTAAAAAAAATATTGTTCTTTTTTATAATTTTACACATCTCAATCTTAATATTAATATTAATATTAACAGTACTGTGACATCATATACCAATCACATATACATATACCAATCACATATAAATATATACATTTATATATATTCATATATTTATATATATTCATATATACATTTATATATATTCATATATGTTTATCTATAATTTTCTTATCTCCTTTTTCCTTATTTCTATTGTTCAACCATTTATACCAATTGTCCCAAATTTTGTAATACTCCGATTTATCCTTTAATTTTAACATAAGTTTATCAGTGGTGGGATTCAAATTTTTTTACTACCGGTTCTGTGGGTGTGGCTTGGTGGGCGTGGCAGGGGAAGGATACTGCAAAATCCTCATTCCCTCCCCACCCCACTAACCTGCTTTCCAGCTCCGTTCTCCTGTGCAGGGCAACCAAAGGAGACCCAGCCGATCAGCTGGGACTCAGTGGGAGGCAGAGAAGAGATGGGGTTGGCGGGGCCAGTCAGAGGAGGGATTTGCTGGTTCTCCAAACTACTCAAGAGTTCTGCTACCGGTTCTCCAAAACTGGTCAGAACCTGCTGAATACCTCCTCTGAAGTTTATCCATTTCATTGCAATCTAAAAAAATTTGAATTACTAATTCCTCTGAACGTGTGTTATTTTGTTTCCAAGATTGAGCGAATGCTATCCTTGTTGCTGTCAATATATGTAGTAAAATATATTTAATCTTTTTTCCTATATTTCCCTTTAATCGTTCCCAACAAAAATAATTCCTGTTTAAACTTTATCTGCTCTTCCACTATTTCTTGTATCCAACCCCATATTTTAGTCCAGTATTTTTGGACTTCCAGGCATGACCACCACATATGATAGAAGGTACCTTGATTCTGTTTCCAGCATTTCAGATTCATGTTAAGGTGCATTTTAGCCAATCTCATTGGTGTTAAGTGCCAAGAATAAAACGATAAAACATCTTGTACATATATGAGGTCTTTTAATGGCTTCATTAAAAATAATGCAAGTTTTGGATCTGGCCTTTATTTTTTTTTAACAACCCCCTTTATCTGGATTGCTGAATTAGTATGGGGAGGCACTTAGCCACCACCTCTCAAGATAGTACAGAAGGGCCATAGTGGAAGGAACAATTGATCAGAATAGAGCTAGAAGGGACCTTGGAGGTCTTCTAGTCCAGCCCCCTGCTCAAGCAGGAGACCCTACACCATTTATTTATTTTATTTATTTTTATTATCCTGCTCCAGTGATGCCAAACTCATTGCAAAAGTTTGATGTTACCTATGTACTTACGCTCACATAGTGGGGGAAACTTGGGTTCTCTTAAAATATTGCTTTAGGTCAGAGGTCTCCAAACTTGGCAACTTTAAGACGTGTGGACTTCAACTCCCACACGTCTTAAAGTTGGCCAAGTTTGGAGACCCTTGATTTAGTTCAATACCAAATTGAAGCACCCACAACTTCTGAAAGCAAGAGAAAGAGCACAGCCAATGGCAAATTTGGGTTATTCTGGAGTGGGAGTATCCCCCTTGCAATTTTGCAATACTGACGCCCCTTCCTGTCATTCTGCAATCTCAGCTATCTACCCAGACACCTGGAGCTCCCAGCCAGGCTGCACAGGGGGGCTGAAGCTGCCTGCTCCAAGTTTGGTGCTCCGAGGATGGGAGGATACTGCCCTCTGCTGGGCAAAGAGGAAGGCAGGATGGATTCGGCAGAACAAATCGATCTGGGAGGATCCACTTCTGTCAGGATCAACACAGGGGGTGAATCCGGTCTCTGATGGATGCATCTTTGGAATCAGTTGGAAAATTAGGTGGGGTGGAGGACAGATGTGTGAGTCAGATGTGGGATTCAGCTGGTTCTGACCAGTTCTGGAGAACCAGGAGCGGACATTTTGAGTAGTTGGGAGAACCGGCCAATCCCACCTCTGACTGGCCCCACCAACCCCATCTCTTCTCTGCCTCCCATTGAGTCCCAGCTGATCGGCTGGGTCTCCTTGGGTTGCCCTGCCCAGGAGACCGGAGCTGGAAAGCAGGTTAGTGAGGTGGGGAGGGAACGGGGATTTTGCAGTAACCTTCCCCTGCCATGCCCACCAAGCCACGCCCAGGGAACTGGTAGTAAAAAAAATTTGAATCCCACCACTGGTGTGAATGGTAAGAATGATTGAGGAGTGAGGCTCAATCCTGAGACTTAAGCCAGGATGATTAGTGGACTGGAGACTAAAACATATGAAGAACGGTTGCAGGAACTGGGCATAGCTAGTTTAGTAAAGAGAAGGACCAGGGGAGACAGGATAGCAACCTTCCAATATTGGACGGGCTGCCCCAGAGAGGAGGAAGGGGTCAAGCTATTCTCCAAAGCCCCTGAATAATGCCAGGCAAGGAAGAATGGATGGAAACTGAACAAGGAGAGATTCAACCTGGAAATAAGGAGAAACTTTCTGACAGTGAGAACAATCAACCCATGGAACAGAAGTTGCCCTCAACAGTTGTGGTAGCACCATCACTTGAGACTTGCAAGAAGAGATTGGACTGCCATCTATCAGAAATGGTATAGGGTCTGGGGGGGGGTGGACTAGATGACCTACAAGGTCCCTTCCGACTCTTTTTTAATCTGTTATTATTTTCTGATCTGATCCAAACCCATTTGTGTTTGATCCACCCAAACTTATAAACCGAGCCAGATGAAATGGTCAGATCCTGAGACGGTGGCGAGAGGGAGCATCACTGTGGATTACAAAAGGGGGGATTAGGAGTATCGCTTTCCTTTCCTTCAGCAGCTCTCAGTGGGGCCTCCTCCTCCTCCTATTTTCTCCCTCGCCCCAACAGCCCTGTGAGGCTGGCCAGGTGGAGGGAAAGCGAGTGAGTGGTACAGACTCACCTCAGAGCTTCTGGGACCGAGGATGGAATTGAATGAGCCTCCCCGCTGACCAGGCTGGAGTTCCAAAGAATTTACTTTTCTCCTTAGGACCCTAGGAGGTGGGCAAAGAGGATCATTGCATTTGCTACATAAAACTGACAAATAAAAGAAAGAAGTTGCAGGGGAAATTATGCTATTTTCTACTCCCGTCTAGCACTGAAAATGTTACCTGATTGGGCAACAAAACATCTGCAAGAAACCAACCAAGCTCAGAGAGCACCACGGATTCCACCCAGAGCTCCAAATATTTTCCTCTGTTTGTGTGTTGTTTGTCCATTGTCTTGGCTGCCATAATCAGAGCTGATTTTTAGATATGATATGATGTTATGATATGATAATGTATGATATGATATGAATTTCCTGCCTTTATTATTTTTACAAATAATTCAAGGTGGCCGACACATCCAACATGCCTTCCTCCTCCTATTTTCCCGAGAACAACCACCCTGTGAGGTGGGTTGGGCTGAGAGAGGACAGGCCCAAAATCAGCCAGCCAGCTTTTATGGCTAAGGCAGAACTTGAACTCAAAGTCTCCTTCTGGGGAATCCAGACTACATTCCACCACAGTGGGGTGGGGGTGGGGAAATAAGAATAAATTCTTCCCGGCAATTCCTCAAACTCCAAGCGCAACAGATCAGTCCACCAAAGAGCTGCAGCGTTCTGGTGAAACTGCCCACTCCCGGCCCCAACTAAAAATGACCACTTCCTCCCAGCAAGGCTGGCCAGAAGGCTTGGGACAGTGAAGAAACCTCAGAAGTGGGGAGGAGTGCTTCCCCCTTGGGTTTTTTTTTCCTGTCCTTCTGGAAACTTCCAACCCCAGAAATAACCCCAGGTATGTGCTACATCACCTTTGATTCTACATCTCTAGATTGTCTCTTTCTTCTGTTACTTTCCTCTGCTCCCCGACCCCTGAAAAGAAATGAGGCTAAATTGCTTGCCTTTCCTTCTCTCCAAGAGATTTCATCCCTCCATGGGAACAACAAAATTCAGGATTTTTTTTAAAAAATCATCATTTCTGCTCTTATCAATGGCACCATTTCAGATTAGAGCCTCAAGGGTGAGCTTTTCAGGCAAACAGTTAAATCTGGAGTAGGGTTATAATACGTCTGATTATTATTTTTTAAGAAATGGCATCTGCACATGAGGCTACATTGATTCAGAAGGTTCCGTGTACTAATTTCACTGAGGAACGTTACTCATTAATTTTTATTATCATGGCATACAGTTAATTAATGATAATTAACAGATTATTCTTTATTAATTTATTAACAATTGTCTTTGCAAAATTAACAGTTAAAATTCTTAAGGTTGAGGAGCAGTAATTTAATTCAGTTTTTATTATTTTTACTACTATCCCATATAATTATTTAATAATAATTTATTAACTTTTAATTACTCATTAATTCTGTTAATGTCGAGGGATCTTAATTTACACTTTCTCTCCAGACCATTTTCCTCAATTTAAATCCTCCCCCTTCACAAAATAACTATTTGTCCTACAACCGGAACATATAGACTCTGTCTATATTTGGCTCTGCAACCAAACAAGACAGACATAGACTTCAATAGATAATTAGAACTTCAGAAGAAACAATGGCTACCAACCTGCCTTCCATGAAGGATCTGTATGCTGCACGAGTCAAAAAGAGGGCTGTGAAAATATCTACAGACGCCTCACATCCCAGACATAAACTGTTTCAACTCCTTCCCTCAAAATGACGCTATTAGAGCACTGCACACCAGAAAAACTAGACACACAGTTTTTTCCTGAATGCCATCACTCTGCTAAACAACTATCTCCCACAACAAATTACTAAGACTGTATTACTATTATTATTCTCATCCGTCCTATTACTTATATCTTCCTACTTAGGACTATAACTGTGTTGCTTGAATCTTTACAATTTAAATTGTTTTTATTGTTTCCTAGTATGGTTTGATTGCTTATTAGTATCCTATGACTATCACTAAGTATTGTATCTTATGTTTCTTGATGAATATATTTTATTTTTTCTTTATGAACACTGAGACCTTCTGCACCAAAGACAAATTCCTTTTGTGTCCAATCACACTTGGACAATAAAGAATCCTATTCTAGTCTATCTTATTCTATTCTATTCTATTCTATTCTATTCTATTCTATTCTATTCTATTCTATTCCATTCCATTCCATTCCATTCTATTCTATTCTATTCTATTCTATTCTATTCTATTCTAATTCTATTCTTATTCTATTCTATTCTTATTCGTGATTCTATGTTCTGTGTTATATCTTGGGCCACCAATCCTTTCAGAGCGTAGGACTTTATAACGTGCCTGTCCTATAACTCAGCCTCTTTGGCTTCTAGTGGAGATATTGGATCTGGGGTACAGAAATCAAAATGACCGTCAGTAAAGCAGTAAAGAGATATCAAAGACACTAACTTGTTGCTACCTCCAGTGGCCATCTGTGTTTTTGCAATCTAGAATAGAATAGAAATAGAAACCGGATGGACTGTATATTCCTGTGGACAAGACTTCTGGCATTTACAGCAGCTGCCTTTAAATAGTCTGGACGTCAATAATTTCTGACTGTGCTGTCTTTGGGGGAAAAAAACAGAAGCGTTTATCAAATGCACCAAGTGAGCTTTCATGATGAAGTCAGCCGTAGTCCATAAAAGCTTATGCCTTTGAATAAAATGTGTTTCTTGGAACATATGAGAACTTCTGGTTGGTTTGTTTTTTGCTACCATAAAGTAGCACAGCTCTTCTCCTGCAATGCTGCCTTGACCCTTGACCACTGATTCATATTTATGACGGTTTGTTATGGTTCGCCGGCAGCAGGTGCAGATGGTTGAGGTCTCGGAGAGTGAGGACTCGGATGAGGGGCCTGCGTGTGACACAGGGATGGGCCAAGACCATCAGGGAGTGGAGTGCTGCCTTTGGAGATTGTGGAGGCTGGCAGCAGTGATGAGGAGTTCCCTGAGGAGCCTGTGCCCAGTGTGCATTCGTGCAAGGATGCTTGAAGGAAAGAGCAGCTGCAGCAGCATGGGTGACTCGGGAGTAAGGCTGCAAGGTAATGGCCCCTCCCTTAAGAGATAAAAGCCAGCTGAGAAACTGGAGTTCTTTGCAGGAAGCAAATAAGTTCTTGTACTTCAAGTCTTGTGGCAGTTCGGACTATCTTGGTTTGTGTTTGGAGACTTTTTGTTTGAAATATTTCTTGGCAACTTTATCTAGTATTCTTGGCAAGGCTCGTCCTTATCAGAGACAATTAGTTTTAGTAGGAATTTGCAGAGAAGCATTAAAAGGTTTTGCTTTTATCTCTGTTTGGTGTTTGTTTACTTGGAACAAGGTTTGGGTCGGAACATGGTTGAAGTGTCCTGGGATCATGTGATCCCCTTGTGCAACTTCCTGACAAGCAAAGTCAAGCCAGCTTCACTTAACAACCATGTTACTAATTGAACAACTACAATGATTCGCTTAACAGCTGCGGAAAGAAAGGTTGTAAAATGGAGCGAACCTCACTCAACAAATAGAAATGTTGAGCTCAATTGTGGTCGCAAGTCGAGGACTACCTGTAATGAGTGGAACAGCTTTTTCCTCCAGAAGTTGGGGTGCCCCATCACAGGAGGTTTTTAAGAAGAGACTGGACAGCCATTTGTCCAGAATGGCGCAGGGTCTCCTGTTTGAGGGGCTGGACGAGAAGACCTCCAAGGCCCCTTCCAGCCCTGTTATTCTAGGGTTTATGCCCTGAGTTCATAAATTCTGTATTTTGAGATGCGAAGCTGTTGCATCCAGTTCTGTGAAAGTCTAAAGAGGAAATAAATTACGGACATAAGTCAGGTAATTACTAGATATAAAATGCCCATAAATTCAGCTAACATGGCTTTCCATCCCATGAACGTGAACAGTCGATGTGATGCGTGAATGGAAACAACAGTGAAAAATTTCTCTGGGAATGAAAGTTGCTCGAAGATAATTACAGATTGGGTGGAAGCTTATTTGAAATTTCAAAGTATTCTGGGGTTTGGCACAATTCTAGCTTGTTTATGTTTAGGAAGTGTTTATTAATTTTTTTCCACAGTATACAAGGAAAATCTATATAAAATGTTTTATAGATGGCATTTTCCTCCTGCTAGATTAGCAAAAATGTTCAACTTAAGTCCAAGCTGTTGGAAATGTAAAAAGGAAAAAGGTAC
Organism: Pseudonaja textilis; assembly: GCF_049901715.1. NCBI lineage: Eukaryota > Metazoa > Chordata > Lepidosauria > Squamata > Elapidae > Pseudonaja > Pseudonaja textilis. The sequence continues at coordinate 2,824,230 of NC_142000.1, forward strand.
ATATTTTCATATGTGGTGGACCTGCCCAGGGGTCAAGAAATATTGGAATATAATTCGATCGTGGCTAGAAGAAATAACAAAACAGAAAACTGAACCCAAACCAGAACTATTTCTATCAGGCATAACAGAAAAATTTAATAAAACGATAAATACATTATGCTACATATCTTAACATCTGCTAGGATTTCCTATGTACAATTTTGGAAGCAGGAAAATGTACCATCAGAGGGTACTGTTATTAAAAAAAATTGTGCAGAGATGGGCAGACTAACAGTGAAATTAAGAGATAAAGAAGAGTCAATATATTATAATGTCTGGGATGCCTGGTATGAATGGTTTAAGAATAAAAAGAAATCAAAATGAGAATTAGGTAAAAAATAAGAAACTATGTAAATACATATCTATATTCATATCTATCTATCTATCTATATTTATATATTGAAATTGTATAATGAAAGAAATGTGTACATAGAAAGATGACAAGAAATGTAAAAGATGCCTTGACATTGATATAATGATGTATAAAGTTTTATTTTTATGTTTTTAAATTTTGAAAACTAAATAAAGTTTAATTAAAGGCAAAAAGAGACTCTTTGAAATTTCAAAGTATTCTGGGGTTTGGCACAATTCTGGCATGTTTATGTTTAGGAAGTTTATTAATTTTTTTTTCTGGGCAGCGATGAATCAGCACGAATGGTTTGTTTTGTATGGGAAGTGGTAGAGGACTTCCCTTTTCATGTCTTGTCACTTTAAAAAGCTTTGTCTTGTGATTCCACTCTGGATAAATATTCTTGCAGCATCCCTGGACACAAAAAAGGAGGTTCCCAGCAGTGGCCAGAAGAACATAACACAGCAAGAACATAGTGGAGCAATTTTTGTCTTTAGCTTTAGAATGCTGTGAAATTCTCTTTTAGCTATGATGATATTCTGCAAAAGACAACATCCTATAAAACTCAGTTCACAATCTCTTCGGTCTGAGGGTGAGCCTTCTGGGTGGTTGACAAACCACTTTTCTGGTGGAGGAATGATGCCAATGATGGCTTATTTAATGAATGTGGGTTCATAGAATCCTAGGGGTAGAAGGGATCTCAAAGGTTACAGATTAACAGAGTTGGAAGGGACCTTGTAGGTCATCTAGTCCAGGGGTCCCCAACCACCGGGCCCCAGACTGGTACCAGTCCGTGGATCATTTTCTACCGGGCCGCCGGTTTGCTGGGCACCACCATTTTGTTTCGACGAGAAAGTGCTTCCGGGTGAGCTTTTCCAGTTGGAAAGCGGCGTTTGGGTCCTGAAGGAATCCTTACTTTCATCGAACGAAGAGCCGTCCCGATGGCGGAGGAGATTAAGAAAGCACAAAAAAGGTACAAAGGAGGAGTTGAAGGTGGCGGGGGACGGCTGGTTGGCCGGTCGCTCGGCTCGCCTTGCCTTGTCATGCGTGCTGATGTCAGTACCGGGCCGCGGATTATTTTGTGATGCCGATACCGGGCCGTGGCACAAAAAAGGTTGGGGGCCACTGATCTAGTCCAACCTCCTGCTCAAGCAGGAGACCCTACACCATTTCTGACAGAGGGCAGTCCAGTCTCTTCTTGAAAGCCTCCAGAGGTGAAGCTCCCACAACTTCCGAAGGCAACTTCTGTTCCACTGGTCAATTGCTCTCACTGTCAGAAAATTTCTCCTTATTTCCAGGTTGAATCTCTCCTTGTTCAGTTTCCATCCATTATTATTTCTTGTGTGGCCTTCAGGTGCCTTGAAAAACAGCTTGACCCCCTCTTCCTCTCTGGGGCAGCCTCTCAAATATTGGAAGACTGCTGTCCTGTCTCCCCTGGTCCTTCTCTTCACTAGACTAGCCAGGCCCAGTTCCTGCAACAATTATAAGAACCCACCCCTCCAGCCATTCTGAACCAGGGCCTGGTGTGTAAATGTCTCCTAAACCTTGTAGAAATCTAATCCTGGCCATAACTGATCTCAGCCGTCCAATGGAATGACCAAGAAGAAAATGGTCTTCAGAAGGAGACAGCCAAGCACTTTCTGTGAATCCAACTCATGATGTAGGGCAGGGGCGTCCATCCAACCTTGGCAACTTAAATATGTCTACATATGAAATATCTTTTATTTGCTACTAAACTGTCTGAAGAAACTCCCCAACTTTTCTGACTGGGTGAAGGAAAATCCATCCATGGTGAGCTAAGACAAACAGGGACTTTTCTGGAAGCCTTGAAATGCGCTTCTCTGCTGCCTTTTCCATTGGCAAAGCCTTTGGAGGTGTTTGGAGATCCTACCTCAGTAGCAACACACTGCAAGCTGGACGTGCAGTTACCTCCACATGTCTAACGCATGGCCAGAACTCTCTTTTGTGAACGCTGTTCTTTTAGCCCCAACCTCCCCTTTGAAAAATGAGAGGCGTGGTGGGAGGGCTGAGGTCGAAGCCAAAGCCCCTGGTGACCTCTCTGAGGCTGGAGTGGTTATAACCACTGGAAGGGGGAGAGTCCAGAACTACGTGTGCCAACTCCTCCCCTGCTTTCGTAGGAGCATCTCGCAGCACTGCACGGCATGACCCACGCACGGGTGTGCGAGCGAATGTCCAAATCGGAATAGCAATTGTGCAGAAGTTTCAAGATGAATACGCAGATTTCCCCATCTGGATGTTCTTGTTAACATTTGGCTCCAAAAGTAAACACGACGATGTCGAAATTACAACTTACTATTGAGATGGACAGTTCTGATTGGTTGGGTAATATTTACTTTAAATATTCTGATTTTTTTTTTATTTTTTTTTTGGGCATTCTCTTTCGGCCACTCTCAAATATTGACTCCTGTTTGGCAGATACGGCTAATGCCAAGTGTTCCTACAAAACCCACCGCCAGGCCTAGTTCACACAGCTGGCTAAGCCAAGGGTAATGCTTTAGTGCAGAGGTCCCCAAACTTGGCAACTTGAAGACTTGTGGACTTCAACTCCCAGAATTCTGGGAGTTGAAGTCCACAAGTCTTTAAGTTGCTAAGTGTGGAGACCTCTGGTGTAGGCCATTTCACTCCAAGTTCGTGTTCTTTGAAGATTTGATGGAGGGCTGTCACAGAGGAGAGGAGATTGGCTTACTCTCCAAAGCACCCAAGGGCAGGACAAGGAGTAATGGGTGAAAGCTCATCAGAAAGAGATACAACATGGACCAACGGAGAAACTTCCTGAGTGAGACTAATTAAATCATGGAATAAGCTTCCCTCCCCAAGTCGTGGGTGCTCCATCACTGGGGGTTTTCAAGAAAGGTTGGACTAGAAGACCTCCAGGGTTCCTTCCAACTCTATTATTCTAAGATTCCTTCTTTCCCTTGGCGTGCTGTGTGACTCTGCGTGCTTTTCAATGAACACTTTTAATTGTGAGAAGGTTTAATCTGCTTGATCAATTGCATAAGATGGTACATCTGATAACAGCTTCTTAATCCATGTAAACGCTTCATTATATCTGCCCATTATGCAAGAACATGCAGATCGCCGCCAATTGAGAGTCAGATTGCAGAATATGAGAGAGATTTTATCCCGCCTTGAGTGTGTGGGGGGTGAACATGTTTTCTCAAGTGAATCAGCAGCCAGAAATTTAGAAACAGCATTTCTCATTCGTTTGTATGCGTTGAACATATGTCCAAATCAAAGCAAATTAGCTGCCTTTAAACTACCTTTAAATCAATACAAATTACTTGTGCAACACGATCAAGCCCCAGCCTAGCTAATCTGGGAACTTGTAACAAACAGGAAAACTTGTATTTGGTAGCCAATTAATTTCTGTTTCAGGATTGTGCAATTGAAGGTAATTGGGGGTGACTGGGAAGAAGCAAGTGGCCTCTTGTTGGAGGATATTAAAGCGATCATTGCAGGATGGAAGCTGTTCAGAATACAGCTGCCATTTGCAATTGACTGGTGGGGATTTTGTCAATGCCAGTGGTGGTTAAGGGCTGCTCTTTGTCAGGATACCAGCAGTTCCCCCCATTTAAATCCTGAGTCTCGAGCCAAACTTCCAAAACTTCAAAAGGATTTATTGGGAGTTAAACTATCTGCCACTGCCTGGGTGTAGCCGACTCTGAGACACATCATTCATTGTCACCCTTGACCCTGGTTTTCCCCCACCCCCTGAGTGTATCATAATTCATATTCTCCAATGGGACACATCCATAGCCCAGAGTCATCCATCATGCTCTCCAGTTAGAATTTTGCACGGCAGAAACTTCAGTCACCTAGTTACTATCTTTGAAAACTATTTATGGAATGCACTTTTGATTTCCAAGCTGCCGCACTGCTCCCCCCTCCCTTTCTGTTGGCAACTCTAAAGAGACCAGAGAAATATTGTATGAGTTGACACTCTACATGTTTTGGGATTGCATCCCAAGTGACTATCACTACAGTTAGTCCTTGGCCATGAGCCATGGTGGCACAGCGGTTAGAGTGCAGTACCGCAGGCTACTTCCACTGACTGCTGACTGACTGCACTTTGGCAGTTCAAATCTCACCAGGCCGAAGGTGAACTCAGCCTTCTGTCCTTCCAAGGTTGGTAAAATGAGGACCCAGATTGTTGGACCAAGAGGCTGACTCTGTCGCTTAGAGAGGGCTGGAAAGCACTGTAAAGCGGTATATAAGTCTAAGTGCCATTGCTCTTACTTCCTCCCTCCCTCCCTCCATTTTTCCTTTCCTCCCTCTATTCCTTCTTTCCTCCCTCCTTTCCTTCCCTCTCTCCCTCCCTCAGCCTTCTGTCCTTTCAAGGTTGATAAAATGAGGACCCAGATTGTTGGGGGCAACAGGCTGACTCTAAACTGCTTAGAGAGGGCTACAAAGCACTATAAAGTGGTGCATAAGTCCAAGTGCTGTTGCTATTGACTCACAACAGTTCATCTAATGACCGTTTGAAGTTACAACAAGCACTAAAAATGGCTTATGACCATTTTTCACACTTATGACCATTGCAGTCTCCCCATGGTCACGTGATCAAAATTCGGATCCTTGGCAACTGTTTCATATTCATGACGGTTGCAGCGTCCCTGGAATCCTGTAATCCGCTTTTGCGACCAGCAAAGTCCATTTGGAAAATCAGACTCATTTCACAAGCACGTTACTAATTTAACAACCACAGGGATTCACTTAGCAAATTTGCCAAGAAAAGTTGTTGGGACAAAACTCACTTTAGCAAATTCCTTTTAAATTCTGGGCTCCATTGTGGGTGTACCTTGAGGATTATGTGCCCTTCATACTATCTTGGTTTTATTTTGCCACAATTGTTCCATTCCAGGGCCTTTGTGATTTTCTCCCTCTTTGTTCCTCTATTTGGGGTTTCCAGGCTCCACCATTTCCATTATCCAGACCAGTGGTGGGACTCAAATTTTTTTACTACTGGTTCTGTGGGCGTGGCTTGGTGGGCGTAGTTTGGTAGGCGTGGCAGAGGAAGGATATACTGCAAAATCCCCCTTCCCTTCCCACCCAACTAAGCTGCTTTCCAGCTCCGTTCTCCTGTGCAGGGCAACCAAAGGAGAGCCAGCCGATCCGCTGGGACTCAATGGGAGGCAGAGGAGAGATGGAGTTGGTGGGGCCAGTCAGAGGTGGGATTGGCCGGTTCTCCAAATTACTCAAAATTTCTGCTTTCGGTTCTCCAGAACTGGTCAGAACCGGCTGAATCCCACCTCTGCTTCCTTCTCTTTGTTCCTTTCTTCCTTCCAGTGGTGGGATTCAATTTTTTTTTACTACCGGTTCTGTGGGCGTGGCTTGGTGGGCGTGGCAGGGGAAGGCAACTGCAAAATCCCCCTTCCCTCCCTACCCTACTAACCTGCTTTCCAGCTCTGTTCTCCTGTGCAGGGCAACCAAAGAAGACCCAGCCAATCAGCTGGGACTCAATGGGAGGCAGAGAAGAGATGGGGTTGGCGGGGCCACTTAGAGGTGGGATTGGCTGGTTCTCCAAACTACTCAACATTCCCACTACCAGTTCTCCAGAACCAGTCAGAACCGGCTGAATCCCACCTCTGATCCAGACCCTTTTTTTCTGGTGTTTCTTATCAATAATCGTTAGGTTTGGGTTTTACTATTGCCCCTCGAGCGTCGGAGAGACTCGCAACCAGTGTTGGGCTGCTGGGAGTTTGCAGGGGTTCAGGGGAGCCTCTAGCTAAGATTCTGTACAATTCCGAGGACCCCCAAATCCTGGCTGGCCCCGCCCACCCCAGGGAGGACAAAAACCCTTGCCGTGGCGCAGGAGACCAACTAGGCCACGCCCACCATGGCCACACCCACCCAGCACCCTGGCAGAGAACCAGGTTTGCTAACATTTCGGAAGCCGCCCCCCCCACCCCCGTTCGTGACACCTTAAGTGAGCATTCCTGTAAAGAAACCAATAGTTGTATTCACAAAATTACATCAGATCAATTGCTATTTATGCCAGCCGGTTTCAATTTTAAAAATTCACAGCGCTGGCAGGAAATGTCATTTTCTTCACGACTTTAGGAGGTTTCTTAATTTTGACTCCCACCACAGCAATTCCTTCTCTTCGCCTCTTCCCTCTAAATGCCCCACACGGACTTTGATCTCAGAGGTGCAACTGAGGTCGATGCAAAATTGTTGGTGGAAGAAGATGCAGGGTGGGGAAGCTCAGGAGACACACACACACACACACACACACACACACAAACACACGTCCGCACAACCTTTAGCAGCACACCTTTAAAATCTTGGCAGCTGCTTTGATTTGCCTTGAGCCAGCTTCTCCTACAACCGTAAGGTTCATTCCAGGTCGTGGGCCATAATCCTCAGCCTCAAAGCCTTCGCAAAGGCGTGCTTGGGCTTGCAGGCAGTTTGCTTGAGGAAGGGGTAAGGATGGGCAGGGCGCAGATAAAGCTGGCAATTAAAACAGCTATTTGTGGTCTGTTGACAGCAGCACCGACACAGAGGCTGGCAGTGAGCCACAACGGAGTGTTGCGGGTTTGCAGCCTGACTGCAAATGTGCGCTCGCCCACCAAACCTCTTTCTGTAGTGCACAACTTCTGCATATGGCCTGATATCTTTTCAGTGCAGGGAGAGGAAACAGAACTGAGGGGGGTGGGGGGGGGGCAGTATTTTATTGCAAAACTTTAGACTGCAATCTTGGGAGCTGCTGCAAGAAAAGTCTTTTTTTAGTGTTTTCTTGAATGAAAAGAAGGACTAAGGGTGACACGATGGTTGAAACAATGGTTGGAAACTCATCAAAAGGAGAGAAGCAACCTGAAATTAAGGAGAACCTTCCCAACAGTCAGGACAATTAACCCGTGGAAAGTTCTGGGTGCTCCATCACTGGAAGGTTTTTAACTTATCTGAAATAGCGCAGGATCTCCTGCTGCAGCAGGGGGCTGGACTAGGAGACCTCTAAGGTCCCTTCCAGGTCATTCATTCAATTCTATTTAATGATAGCAAAGAAGAGGGAATCAACCTATTCTCCAAAGCATTCCAGCTCATTCTATTCTATTCTATTCTATTCTATTCTATTCTATTCTATTCTATTCTATTCTATTCTATTCTATTCTATTCTATTCTATTCTATTCTATTCTATTCTTTCCCTTCCCTACTCTTCCCTTCCCTTCCCTTCCCCTATTCTATTCTATTTTATTCTATTCTTTCTGTTCTGTTCTGTTGTACTCTATTCCTTATGCTATTTCTTCTATTCTGCTTCTATTCTATTGTATTCCTCCTCCTCCTCCTTCTCCTCTTGCTTTCATGGGCACTCCATCACTGGAGGCTTTTAAGAAGAAACTGGACAGCCACTTGTCTGAAATGGTATAGGCAAACCTTTTTGTTGTGGTGTGCCGAAAACGTGTGTGCGCCAGCATTCACAATGCAATGTCCCCCCCCCCCCGCGCTCATGTGCATGCAACCCCTTACCTGCACTGCACATGTGCACACCTCCCAGTGGATTTTCGGCCCGTTTGAACCCATTTTCACCCTCCCAAGGGGCTCGAGGGAAACCTCTGGAGCCTCGGGAGGCTGAAAATGGGCTCATTTCGGCATTTCCGGTATTTCCGGAAGGCCTGTTTTTTGGCCTTCCGAGGCTGCAGAGGCTTCCCTCGAGCCTCCGGGAGGGCGAAAAACGCCTCAAATGAGCCGAAAATCAGCTGGGAGGTGCACACATGCGCAGTGCAGGTAAGTTTGGCTGGGCCTCGCATGCGCGCACAAATGGCTCTGCGTGCCACCTGCCATAGGTTTGCCATCACGGTTATAGGGTCTCCTGCTTGAGCAGGGGTTGGACTAGAAGACCTCCAAGGTCCCTTCTAGCTCATTCATTCAATTCTATTCAATGATAGCAAAAAAAGAGGGAGTCAACCTATTCCGCAAAGCACCTGAGGACAGGACAAGAAGCAATGGATAGAAATTAATAAACCGTCTGACTAGCAAACCTAAGGGAAATAGGCCCTCTCGGGCATTTTGAAACAGCAATAGCCCTTAGATACCGCTTCACAGTACTTTTACCGCCCTCTCTAAGCAGTTTACAGAGTCAGCCTGTTGCCCCCAACAATCTGGGTCCTCCTTTTACCCACCTTGGAAGGACGGAAGGCTGAGTCAACCTGAAGCCTGTTGAGATTCAAACTGGCAAATTGCAGGCAGCGGACAGTCAACAGAAGTAGCCTGAAGTACTGCACTCTCACCACTGCGCCACCAGGGCTCATTAGTAAAGCTTTATTGGATGCACCATTTCAGCACTGAAGAATTAAAACCAGCCCTGAGGTTTTCCTGCGCAATGCTACATAGTTAAACATTAGTTTTCCCTTCTTCCCATCCAATTACAAATCAGTCTTTTCTTTTGAGACCAGTTTGTTTCTCTGTCGGACACCTGCAGTAGTGACCTTGGGGAGTTCTTGGCTCACGCAGACTGTTCTTGAATTGCCTGCGTTCTTTTCTCAACTTTTCCTTTCCCCAATTCGTTGGCAAGTTGAATAGCGATAAATGTTCAAATGTTTCAGAACCATTTCAAACTTGACAGGAGAGAAGCAACCTGGAACTAAGGAGAAATTTCCTGAGTGTTAGAACAATTAATCAGTGGAACAACCTGCCGCCAGGAGTTGCGGATCCTCCATCAGTGGAAAGTTAGAAGAGATTAGACAATTGGACAAAAGCAGCCGCCAAAAAAGCCAACGCAATCCTGAATTGCATTAACAGAGGGATGCAATCAAGATCAAGGGAAGTACTAATACCACTCTGTAAAGCCTTAGTAAGGCCACACCTAGAGTACCGCATCCAGTTTTTGTCCCCACACAACAAAAAAGATGTTACGACTCTAGAAAGAGTGCAGAGAAGAGCAACCAGGATGATTAGAGGACTGGAGGCTAAAACTTATGATGAACGGTTGCAAGAACTGGGCCTGGCTAGTCTAGGGAGGAGAAGAACCAGGGGGGACATGCAGACTTCCAATATTTGAGGGGCTGCCCCAGAGAGGAGGAAGGGGTCAAGCTATTTTCCAAGGCACCTGAAGGCCAGAAAAGGAATAATGGATGGAAACTGATCAAGGAGAGATTTAACCTGGAAACAAGGAGACATTTTCTGACAGTGAGAAGAATCAACCAATGGAACAGAAGTTGCCTTCAGAAGTTGTGGGAGCTTCATCATCCCTGGAGGCTTTCAAGAAGAGACTGGGCTGCCATCTGTCAGAAATGGTGTAGGGTCTCCCGCTTGGGTGCGGGGCTGGGCTAGATGACCTACAAGGTCCCTTCCAACTCTCTGAATCTGTGAAACCATTTGTTTCACATATTGAAATGGTACAGGGCTTCTTGCCTGCATATGGAGGTGGACTAGAAGACCTCAAAAATCCCTCCCAACTCTGTTATTCTGTCAATGTGTGTGTTGTTTTTTAATGCATTGATGCATGTATTTATGGCTGCCTTTCAGGTTGGCAGCAGAGACTTTAAAATGCATGAACATTTTAAATTTGCCAATTTCTGTAGAGCTCAGCTCAGCCTCCTGAGGAAAGCTTTGACTGTGCATATTTTGTAGACCTGAACTTTAATCAAAGTAGGTACAAAATTGAGCCATGAACCAAAATCACAGAACCAGGTTTTGGAGGAACGAATTGTCGCGCTTTTAAATGAACAAGAAAAACCATTAATTTTTTTTTCATATATTTCTTCTTACATTAATGCAGTCTAGTGCCATCATCAGGAGAGAAGTGTGGCTAAAACTCGAGGTTTAAATGAAGTATTACTAGTCCAGTCTTTCCAGCTAAGAAAAGATCAAGAACAAAAAGTGATTAAAGAATGTCCCTCTTTCATAACGTGCAAGCTAAGAAATTGAATAGTTATGAATATTACTTTGCAGATGAGCATGCATGATGCAGATCAGCCAGAATGTTTATCAATGAAGGCAAACATACGTGTCCCAGGATAATGTTGCAAGATTCAATCTGGTTCTGCCACTGGGATCAGAAGTTTAGTCTTCTGAGTTTTCAGACTTATTCTAGAGCCCATCCTCAGGGAATTTCTCTCTCACCAGAATGATCACCAGAATGATTTAGATTAACAGAGTTGGAAGGGACCTTGGAGGTCATCTAGTCCAACCCCCTGCCCAAGCAGGAGATCCTAACACCATTTCTGACAGGTGACAGTCCAGTCTCTTCTTGAGAGCTTCCAGCAACTTCTCTTCCATGGGTTGATTGTTCGTACTGTCAGAAAATTTCTCTTTATTTCCAGGTTGAATCTCTCCTTGATCAGTTTCCATCCGTTATTCCTTGCCTGGCCTACAGGCACTTTAGAAAATAGCTTGACCCTCCCCTCTCTCTGGGACAGCCCCTCAAATATTGGAAGATGCTCTCCTGTCTCCCCTGGTCCTTCTCTTTCCTAGACTAGCCAGGCCCAGCTCCTGCAACCATTTTTAATATGTTTTAACCTCCACCCCCCTAATCATCCTGGTTGCTCTTCTCTGCACTCTTTCTAGAGTCTCAACTTCTTTTTTAGAGTGTGGTGACCAAAACTGTTAATGCAATTTAGGATTGCGTTAACACTTCCTCTCTGTGGCAGCCCCTCAAATATTGGAAGATGCTAGGTCACTCCTTGTCCTTCTCTTCAGTAGACTAGCCAAACCCTATTTCTGCAACCAATCTTCATGTGAACAGAACAGAAAAACAGAGTTGGAAGGGACCTTGTACGTCATCTAGTCAAACCCTCTGCCCAAGCAGATCCAACACCATTTCTGACAAACAGCAGTCCAGTCTCTTCTTGGAAGCCTCCAGTGATGAAGCTCCCAGAACTTCTGAAGGCAACTTCTGTTCCTTTGGTTGATTGTTCTCACTGTCAGGAAATTCTTCCTTGTTTCCAGGTTGAATCTCTTCTCCTTGTTCAATTTCCATCCATTATTCCTTGTCTGGCCTTCGGGTGTAAGAGAGAAGTTCCTGTGAATGGGCTCCAAGCATGAATCTGAAAGTTCGGAAGACTAAACCTCTGGTCCCGGTGAGCAGCCCAGTTTAGATTCTGCAGAATGTCTGTGCCTGCTGAACTACTCATGTGTGAATCTGTGCGTGGTTCAGTTATGGCCCAGGGGCACCTTAAAAATGACTTGGCTGAGTTTTGCCCCTGTTTTATGGCTTTTCTTGCCACATTTGTGAAGTTGTTGTTAAATTAGTAATACAATTGTGAAGAGAGAATCTGGTTTCCTCATGGACTTTGGTTGGCAGAAGTTCTCAAAAGGAGATCACATGACCCCAGGACACTGCAATCGTCATAAATAGGAACCAGTTGCCAAGCAACTGAATGTAAATCACGCAATCATGGGTTTCTTGTCCCAAGCAACACCTGTGATGACTGGGAGTGTAACACAAAAGTAACAAAATCCAGAATGTAAATAAATGTCCTTTAATGCCTCCGACTCAGCCCCACTGTTGAATAATTCTCAGTTGGAGATTAAACTTATTCAAAAATAGTCTTCAAAAGAAAGCAATGCAGTCCGAACTCAATGAGCAGATAAGGTGAAATAAAAAAAACAAAACAAACTACAATGAAGGAATTTCCAAAGCAGACCAGGATAAGTAATTACCAAATTCATGGAGATAACAAGGCACAGACTGTTGGAAGGACGCCAACCAAGATAATTTCAGCCCCAAAATAAAACACGCTTTGCTTCTGGAAATGCTGTGTTTTAACCGTCTCTCTTATATACTAGTCTCCCCAGCTGCAACCAATGAGGGGATCATGGCCGCTTCCTCTCTCATAAGCCAAGTTGTTTCCTTTTCTCAATCCTTTCCTTTCCTTTCCTAGGATGAAGAGGGGGTGGGCCTGGTTCTTCCTCTGACTGCCCAGCCGGCCTCTGCCCTTCCCCAGCCTCCACCACAACCTCCAGAGCCACACCTCCACTCCCTGTCACCTGTTCCTCCTCTCCCTCAGAGTCAGTCTCCAACAGGGTCATGACAATACCTTTATCTTCCCAAAGTTCCTGGGACAAGCAGTTCAACACTAGAAAGGCTTCCATGCAAAGCTAATTTCATTGGATTATATCAGGTATCCTCAAAGTATAACTCACAGTTATGCAGAGATCCATCTAAGGTCCAATCTTTGCCCCAATAATCACCTCCATGGTCTGAAAAGATGGTTATTTTCATCCCATAACGATATACCAAAGGAAGACTCCAGCACGATGCTGGGGTCCAGGTGGTAATGCCCAAGAAACTCCCTCAGACCACCAGAGATCAATTTAGTGACAAATCAGGATTACAGATGTGATCACGTGACATGAACTACATCTCCCAAGAGGCATCAACTACAATTCCCATAAAGCATTCTCTTTAGGGGACAGCTCTCATTCCCAAATTAACTACATATTGTCTAACCAGCACAATGGGAATGCTGCAATGATCATAACTGTGAAAAATGTTCATAATAACAATAATATTAGCACTTAGATTTATATACCGCTTCACAATGCTTTCCAGCCCTCTCTAACTGGTTTACAGAGTCAGCCTCTTGCCCCCAACAATCAGAGTCCTCATTTTACTGACCTCGGAAGGACGGAAGGCTGAGTCAACCATACGCTACGCAGAATTGAACTCCTGGAGTGAGCAATGAGTTAGCCTACAATACTGCATTCTAACAGGAAGGAAGGAAGGAAGGAAGGAAGGAAGGAAGGAAGGAAGGAAGGAAGGAAGGAAGGAAGGAAGGAAGGAAGGAGGAAGGAAGGAAGATAGCAATAGCACTTAGACTTATATACCACTTCACAGTGCTTTCCAGCCCTCTCTAAGCGGTTTACAGAGTCAGCCTATCACCCCCAACAATCTGGCTCCTCCTTTTACCCACCTTGGAAGGATGGACGGCTGCGTCAACTTTGAGCCTCGTGGGATTCAAACTGCAAATTGCAGGCAGCTGGCAGTCAGCAGAAGTAACCTGCAGTACTGCACTCTCACCACTGCCCCACTGTGACTCCTAAGTCCCCTTTTTTCAGTTCCACTGTAACTTTAAATGCCAACTGTTATAAATCACGGATGGCCTGCCAGAGATTTCCCACTGTGGGAGCAACCAAGGATAACCTCATCCGCAGCACCAACTGCTCTCCTGCAGCTCATCTCAAATCGGCTGGTGGGCCTGGCAACCTGGCGCCGAGATGCTCGTCGGGTTCTCATTCAAGGGGCCTCAGCTGCTCCCACACGCTGCTCCCCACATGGCACACAGCTTCCCCCTGAGTTGCCCCCAAGTGTAACGTCATATTACACAGCGAGGGTGGAGATGGAAGTGCGGGTTTACTTTTTTGAAGCAAATTGGATTGCAGGCGTTTTAGGGTGAACATCTGGTCTGCTTTTTCGCTAAATGCTTGTTTATTCAGAATCGGGAATTGGGGAAGATATGAGTTTCTAGAGATTTTTGCAAAATATGGTGCCTCCGAGCAAGCTCAGCAATTTGGAATTTTATCCGTAGGTCCAAGTTATTTTCTTGGTATAAATAAAGGATATGAAAATGGCTGCCATTGTCTGCCTTCTTTAGAGAAGTATTTTGGAATATTGCAATGTTGCCCAAACTCTGAATATTTGCTGATTTCCCATCTTACCAAATACAGATTAACAGAATTGGAAGGGGGGACCTTGAAGATTTTCTAATCCAACCTCCTGCTTGGGTAGGGGACCCTGTGCCATTCTGGACAAACAGCTGTCCAATCTTTTCTTTGAAACCTCCAGTGATGGAGGTTTCAAAGAAAGGTCTGGATGCAAGCCTTCTCCCATCAACCCCCCTTCCCTTTCTACTCCCCTCCTTCCCCCCCCCTCCTCACCCCCCCACTTCCTCCCCCCCCCCCCCCCCCTCCCCCCTCCCCCCTCTCCCCCCCCCCCCCCCCCCCCCCCCCCCCCCCCCCCCCCCCCCCCCCCCCCCCCCCTTCCTCCCCCCCCCCCCCCCCCCCCCCCCCCCCCCCCCCCCCCCCCCCCCCCCCCCCCCCCCCCCCCCCCCCCCCCCCCCCCCCCTGTTCCACTTCCACTGGTTAATTGTCCTCACTGTTAGTAAGTTTCTCCTTAGTTCTTAGGACGGTTGTATCTCTCTTTGATAATCCTCCATCCATTACTTCTTGTCCTGCCCTCAAGTGCTGTTGTGGTTCACCGGCAGCAGGTACAGATGGCTGAAGTAGGGCAAAGACTCAGATGAGGGGCCTGCGTGTGATGCAGGGATGAGGCCAGGACCGTCGGGGAGTGGAGTGCTGCCTTTGGAGATTGTGGAGGCTGGCAGCAATGAGGAAGAGGTCCCCAAGGAGCCTGTGCCTAGTGTGCGCACGTGCACAGCGCTGCTCGAAGGAAAGGGCAGCTGCAGCAGCACGGGCGACTCGGAAGTAAGACTGCAACGTAATGGCCCCTCCCTTAAGGTATAAAAGTTAGCTGAGAAATTGCAGTTCTTTGCAGAAGGCAAAGAAGTTTGATACTTGAGACTGGTGGATGTTAGGAATATCCGAGTAGGTATTTGGAGACTCTTTAATTTATTGTTTAGGAACTTTATCTGTTGTTCTTGGCAGATTTGCAAAAACTTGGCAAGGCTCTTCCTTATCGGAGCTAATTAGTTGGAAGCAGCCTTTTATCTGTGAAGAAACAGGATTCGTAAATGAAACAGTAAAAGGTTGGGCTGGTACCTTTGTCTTGTGTTTACTCTCGTGGAACCAGGTTTGGGTCAGAACACGTGTTCAGGAGAATAGTAAGACCCTATTTAGCTTTCTGAGATCATCCAAGGTCAGCCAGGTGCTGATACCAACCTCTTTGTTTAAGACTGGACATGAACATTTGAACCAGAGGTGGTATTCAATGGGCTCTGACTGGTTCTGGAGAACCCGTAGCGGAAATTGTGAGTAGTTCAGAGAACCAGCAAATCCCACCTCTGACTGGCCCCACCCCCATCTCTTCTCCGCCTCCTGAGTGCCAGCTGATTGGCTGGGTCTCCTTTGGTTGCCCTGCACAGGAGAACAGAGCTGGAAAGCAGGTTAGTGGGGTGGGGAGGGAAGGGGGATTTTGCGGTATACCCTTCCCCTGCCACACCCACCAAGCCATGCCCACCAAGCCACACCATGCCCACAGAACCAGTAGTAAAAAAAAATTAATCCCACCACTGATTTGAACCACTATAAGTCCATGTATTGGCCATACACTAAATACATAAAGCCAAGCTGCAAGTGAATAGAAACCCTCTGAAATATTGCTGGTGCCTGCTGAATATGCCGCCACTCACTTCTCTTGGTTGTGTATCCCACACTGAGTTAGTACAGTGCACTGGTGAAGCCACACTGCATCTAATACTGGCAACCATGATACAAACAAGATGCTGAGGCTTTAGAAAGAGTGCAGAGAAGAACAACGAAAATGATCGGGAGGCTGGAGGCTGGAGACCTACGAAGAGCAGCTAAAAGAACGAGGCATGTCTATCCTGTTCAAGAGAAGAGACAGGAGGGACGTGCTAACTAAGGGACATGATAGCTATCTTCGATTACTTGAGGGACTGTCACAGAAAAGAGGGGGTCACGCCAGTGGTGGAATTCAAATAATTTAACAACCGGTTCTCTGCCTTAATGATTTCTTCCAACAACCGGTTCACCAAATTGCTCAGAAAGTTAACAATTGGTTCTTCTGAACTGGTGAGAACTGGGTGAATCCCACCACTGGGTCAAGTTATTCTCCAAAGCCCCTGAAGGCAGAACGACAAGCAATGGCTGGAAACTAATTAAGGAAAGAAACAACTTAGAACTAACTAATCAAGGAGAGAAACAACTTAGAACTAAGGAGAAATTTCCTGACAGTTAGAACAATTCACCAGTGGAACAACTTGCCTCCAGAAATTGTGAGTGCTCCAATACTGGAGATTTTTAAGAAGAGATTAGGTGGCCTTTTATCCATGATGGTATAAGGTCTCCCCCATACTAGGTAAGACTGTGTCACTTCTGCAGTCTCTTAAACCTTTTAAAAGCATGCTTATTTTAAAACCACACCTAGACTACTGCATCCAGTTTTGGTCACTACACTATAAAAAAAGATGTCTCGAAACTCTAGAAAAAGTGCAGAGAAGAGCAACCAGGATGATTAGGGGACTGGCGGCTAAAACATGTGATGAACGGTTGCAGGAACCAGGCATGGCTCGTCTAGGGAAGAGAAGGACCAGGGGAGACAGGAGAACAGCCTTCCAATAGTTGAGGGGCTGCCCCAGAGAGTGGGGAGGGTCAAGCTATTTTCCAAAGAACTTTAAGGCCAGACAAGGAATAATGGATGGAAACTGATCAAGGAGAGATTCAACCTGGAAATAAGGAGAAATTTTCTGACAGTGAGAACAATCCACCCATGGAACAGAAGTTGCCTTCAGAAGTTGTGGGAGCTTCATCCCTGGAGGCTTTCAAGAAGAGACTGGACTGCCATCTGTCAGAAATGGTGTAGGGTCTCCTGCTTGGGTGAGGGTGAGGGTTGAACTAGATGACCTACAAGGTCCCATCCAACTCTGTTAATCTAATCTAATCTTAAAAAAAAAACCTGTTAGATTCTGAGTAATTGTGCTTTGCCAGGAGAGAGAGGTGAATGAACAGACAGCTTGTAACTGTTGTTACAGATAATTGTCTTATTGTACTCTGACCTTGCTCTGGTGGCATGGCTGTTGCTCCAACAGATCTTTCTTGGAGACTTTCTAGTTTAAAGCAGTTAATAAACATCCCAGGTAAATAAATATTTCTCTCAACTGAGCAAGGCCAAATATAAGAAGAATGGAGAACAGGCACTTCTGAGAGGGACGAATAATCTAGAAACCAAACTTGGTTTAGTGATCTGGGCCAGCTGGGGAAAAGCCAGATTTCTCTCCCAAATTTAGACTCAATTCCTCCCCCTGGGATAACATGACCAGAGTTCGGCTGATTGGCAACCAGCCAGCATTTATGGTTGTTTGCAGTGTCTTGCGATCACATGATGACATTTTACAATGGTTTTGCTAAAAAAAAAAAAAACCACCAGCATTTACTTCCAGTTTTCAACAAAGCTAATAGCAAACAAATTGGCTCACTTCACAACTGGCATTCACTGCGAAAAAAGGTCTTAAAATATATCACGAGTTACAATCATTACGGGCAGGTTCCATCACCATTGTCACTCAAGGACTACCTGTAACCCAGAGATGTTGGAGATAAAGAATAGAATAGAATAGAATAGAATAGAATAGAATAGAATAGAATAGAATAGAATAGAATAGAATAGAATAGAACTGTGATGGCAAACAGGTGGCACGCAAAGCCATTTCTGCTGGCACACAAGCTGCAAGCAAATTTACCTCACTGAGCATGTGTGCACCTCATAGCTGTTTGAGGCTTGAGGAAGGCTTCTGCAGGCTTTGCAGGCCGAAAACTAGGCCCATTTCATAACTTCCTGTTTCTCCGGAAATACCGGAAGTGATGAAATGGGCCTAGTTTTCAAGTCTTCTTCAAGCCTTTGGGAGGCCGAAAGAGGCCTAAAACCAGCCAAAAATCATCTGTGAGGTGCAGTGCAAGTAAGTGGGCGGCGGGGGTGGGTGAGTAGAGATTATGCGTGCATGCGTAGGGGGCATGCATTGCCTTCTGGATGCTGGCACAGGAGCCCAAAAAGGTTAGCCACCACTGGAATAGAAGGAGGAGGAGGAAGAGGAAGAGGAGGAGGAGGGAAGAAGGAAAGTAGAATAGAATAGAACTAGTGGTGGTATTCAGACGGTTCGCACTGGATCGGGCGAACCGGTAGCAAGAATTTGGCATGGGTCGCCGAACTGGTAGTAAATTCTGGCTGGCCACGTCTCCCACTCGATCGCCCTCCCACCCGATGCTTGCTCACCCTGCCCGCCTGCCTCGACATTCGCCTAAAGTATTTCTTTCTTTTTTTCCGTTCTGACGATCAGCTGTAGATTCGATCAGCTGCGCCGGGATTCCCCTTGCTGAGGCCCAGGAAGGCCAAAAATGGAGGGAGGAGCTCAGGGCCCCCCCTTCTATTTTTTGCCTTCCAGAACCCCAGAGGAGCCTTAGGGGAGCAAAAATGCCCCCCAGAGGCTCTCCTGAGGCTAGGAAGCTCCTAAAAACAGGTGGGGGCTGCAAAAAAAGCCATGCCCACCCAGTCACATGACCACACCCACCAAGAAAAGAAAAAAAGCCAAGAAAGTCCAGGTGCCTTTTGAAAAGCATCTTTGGGACAACCTGGAGGATGGAGAATCACCATCATAGACCTTTGGAAACGAGCTACCACTTAGCTGTGGGATCAACAGTGATCTAGCAGATACTGATCGCCATCTAGTGGTTAGAAAAAGGATTACAGATTATGGATTAACAAAGTTGGAAGGGACTTCGTAGGTCAGGGGTCGCCAACCTTTTGGACCTCAGGAATCACCAAACTCATAATTTTAAAACCCGCAGACCAGAGACCCTGGGAAAATCCCCCCAAAAGTCTGCAGGAAAATTCCCCACCCCATTTTCCTACCGATCGATCATTCTTTATTTGGGATTGCAGGATACCGTCTCCAGCTCTGTTCTCAGGTGGTGGGGTGGAGAGAGAGAGAGAGAGAGAGAGAGACTTTTGGCTTCATGTAAGGAAAGCAGCAGAAGCTGCAGAAGTCTTTCTTTCTCTCCCCCAAACTCTGCCAGCAATGAGTCTTTGTGAGACTTGTCGCTCTGGCGTAGCCTCTTGGAGCAGGAGGCATTGCAGGATCCCAAAGACTCATTTCTGGCAGAGTTTGGGGAGAGAAAGAAAGACTTTTGCTGCTTTCCTTGCGTGCAGCCAAAAGCAGAAGAAGAAAAGAGTGGAAAGCAGCAGCCCAGTGACCAGGTGAGGCACATGGGGTGAGTGGAGCAAGTTCCTCCCCTCTGCCCTTTCCCCCCACCCCTCACTACCTCTGGTTGTTCACAATGCAAGCAATGCAAGCCTTGTGTTCCCATGCAGCCTGGATTAATTGCTTTGGGGGTGACATTTCTCTGCGGACCACCAAAATTTTCTCGCGGACCATCAGTGGTCCCTGGCTCACTGGTTGGTGACCACTGTTGTAGGTCATCTAGTCCAACCCCCCCCCCAACCCAATCAGGAGACACTACACCATTTCTGACAGATGGCAGTCCATTCTCTTCTTGAAAGGTTCCAAGCGATGAAGCTCCCACAACTTCTGAAGGATTTTCTTGAAACTGGTGCCAGCCAGGAGTGGGATTCGGGAGTTCTCCAAACTGTGCAGAATCTTAGCTAGGGGCTCTCCTGAACTCCCGTGAACCCCCAGAAGCCCACCGCTGGTTGACAGGGTTAGGGTCCCCAATATCCTTCTAGTCCCTTAAAATTTCTTAAAGATGGAACAGCATCTATTGTACCTGAGCAGAAATATAGAAAAATAGGGGTCAGGTCTGCCATTGTAAACGCCTCGGCCTGTTCGCTTCACTGGCATCCTGCCATAAAACACAAGGAGTGGGGGGAATAATGGGAATTCAAGCGGGAAGGATGACAGGATGACAGGAACCAGAGGTGCCAATGCTGAACGGACCGGCGCATCCAAGGACGTGAGTGTGAGAACGGAACGCAAAATTTCACCAACCTCAAAACTGTTACCAAAACACCCAATTTGAATATTATTGGACATGTGTGGACTGGCCAAGAGGGGAGGGCCTGGAAGAAGGAGGAAAGGCAGGTTTTGGGGCAGGAATCCTCAGATTCAGCTTTGCTTTATGTTGTAACCTCCTGGCTTTAGCATATCTTTCACTGCAAATGGCATCGAGGGTCTTTCTTTCCTAAATGCCCAAGATGAGACAAGCCTGACAGTATATATGAAGTAAAGGCAAGATCGGTTCCTTGGTAAATTGTGCTTTGCAGCTGATTTTGTCGCAGATGGTGGATGAGAACCAGAGGTGTCAAACCAGAATATACCAGCCGCCAAGGACACCTGGCCTGGGAACCAAAAGCGAAACTGAAGTGAGAGACGCCAAACATCTGAGACATTCCCAAAATATCCAAAAGGCATCCTATTGGACACTGATGGACTGGCCAAGGGGGAGGGCCAGGGAAAGGGGGAGAAGTCTATGGGAATATTCAGATCCAGCTTTACCTTTGCTGCAACCACTTAATTTTAATAAAAGAACTTATCACGTCAACCAAATGGAATCGAGGGTCTTTCTTTCCTAAATGCCCAAGATGAGACAAGCCTGACAGTATATATGGAGTAAAGGCAAGATCGGTTCCCTGATTGACTGCTGCCTTGTAGCTGGTTTTGTCTCAGACAGCAGGCATTTGGTCAATGAGCAAGCCAACTCCAGCAGCCATTTCCCGATAAAGGTTTTCCTCAAAATCCAAAATATACTCATCGGAACCTCACCTCTCTTCCTCCAAAATTCCAGGAACTGAAAAGTCTCCGAGAAGAAGCCCAGCGCAAGATTTTGCATTCGAACAAATATTCAGATCTTTCCTTGTGTTCTGTGTGCTGCAAATCACCCAGGAGTCTAGGAGTTGTTTCTGATCTAGTAATATTCTCCCCCTTTGAGAGACAAAATGTCTGTTGTTCAAAAGAGCATTGTTCTTTTTTTCATGTCAGCCTTTAATTCTTAAATTCCAAGAAAAGGCTTAGTTAATTATTCCAGGTGGTGTCCGTTTTAGTGGATTTTAAATTTAACTTTAACTTTTTCCTCCTACAAAAACTCCTGTTCTTCTAAGCTACTGAAATAAAGGGATAGAGAAAATAAATCTCTCCAAGTATTTGTTTCTTACCTGTTCGCACACTGAGGTCGATGAAGGAGCCTTTACGTTTCCCATTTTATTTTTTCAAGTAAACTTTTCTGAATTATGCAATGATTCTAAGATAGAAAAAAAGGTGTGAAAATATCCTGATTTTTTTATTTAGAAAACTAGAAAGTCCGTTGCCTGCCTTATTTGTTGTTGTTTTTCCCAGTGGGAGGACAAGGCCAACCAGGAACTTCAGAAGGATGCAAAGTTGCATCTCCCAGAAAATTCAGCTCCAAAATACCACCAAGAGCAGCCCCAAAAGAAAACTGCATGCAGCCTGGGGACAATTAGAAAAACAGAAATGTTTTTTCCCCAAAGGAAGAAGGAATCTGTTGTTGGAAGAATTATCCTTCTGGGTTCAGTCCCAAGTGGGGAAAAAGACACTGGAAACATGGAGGCTTGTTTGGAAAGATGGTTTAATGATGGACAGGACCACAAGGTTTGGAGCTCCAAAGAAGGAAGGATGATCCCATGCTTCAAGGTGAGAAGGGAACAAGGATCAAGATGCTGAGAGACCCTTATATACCCTCTTTTGGGCCCCACCTTAGTGTTTCCTGTTCCTGTGCAAGAAATGTATCCCATTGGCTGTCAGACTCCCGGGGGGGCGGAGTCTTAGTTAACTTGGTAGGGTTTGTCTGGACCACATGGCTTCACCTGAGTTCCAGGCTTGGTTGAGCCTTGCTGGATGATGATGTAATGAAAGGGCTTTAGGCAATTCCTATAGCTCTACCTGGAGATCTTTGTTATGTAAAATATTCTGGCCCAGGCCTTAACCCATTAACAAAGGTGGGGGTGAACTTCTGAGGTGAGTTTCTGCTTCTCGGTTTCTACTCTTTTTAGGGGAAATATTCTGCCTTTTTAATATTTCCTAGGATATTTCATTTTTCTAGGACGGGGGTGGGTGCTAACTTCCTACACTGTTATGAGATTCAGCCTTCGCGGAAGCTGGCGGGATGGGGGGTGGGTCTTAAACCAAAAGGCAAAGTTCCCTAGAAAATTACCTGATTTTATACAAAGGTGACTGTGATGTTTACCTGTCTACTCAGAGAGGCCAACCTCCTACCCCATTTCCATTCTGCCAGTTACAGGCCACTTTCTGAGCCAAAGGCTCATTTTATGTTCAGTTGTTCACCTCCCTCCACCCCAGTGCTTCAGAATCCCTGTGGTTGGGCCTTTTTTGAAACGTCTTGTACTTTGGAGAAGAAAAGCTGCTGTGATATGATTGCAAAGTTGCCCTGGGAAGAAGGAGGTACCCTTGGGACACTGTGGGGTCCTTAGAGTGAAAGAGAGATGGCTTGGCTGCAGGCTGGCAAAGGAGACAACTGAGGGGTGCCTGGACTGATCAGAATCCTCTTGAAAAATGGAGAAGAGTTTTCCTATTCCAGAAAATTCATCTAACATCACCATCATTCTCTCTTCCTCCTCCTCTTCTTCCTCTTCCTCCTCCTTATCTTCCTCTTCTTTATCTTCCTCCTCCTCCTTATCTTCCTCCTCCACTTCAGCGTCCCCCTCTGTGCTGTCCAGCCAGTTAGTTAGTTAGTTATTTGTGAGCTGTTCCCTTAAGGGAATGCATCATGGTAAATGTAGTTAAGGTATCCCGGGAAATGTAGTCCATGTCACGTGACCACATCTGTAATCCTGATTGGTCACTAAATTGACCCTTGATGGGTTGCGGGAGGTTTCTTGACTCTTGCCTGAACTCACTGACTTGTGGTAGCTGCTCTTTCTACCACTACGAGATGGGAGGAAAGGGATAAGGAGATAACCATCCTTTTATCTACAAAGAAAGATATGCAAAGGATTGGACATTAAGAAGAACCTCATCATAAATGTAAGTTATGAGGATGCCTAATGAACCAATAATAAAGACTTTGTATAAATGCGTTGTTGGGTTTATCTATCTGCATCTGTACAGAAGACAGAATAGCAAAAGGATGGTTATCTCCTTATCCCTTTCCTCCCATCTCGTAGCGGTAGAAACATGCAAAAGATTGGACATTAAGAAGAACCTTGTCATAAATGTGAGTTATGAGGATGCCTAATGAACCAATAATAAAGACTTTGTATAAATGCGTTGTTGGGTTTATCTATCTGCATCTGTACAGAAGACAGAATAGCAAAAGGATGGTTATCTCCTTATCCCTTTCCTCCCATCTCGTAGCGGTAGAAACATGCAAAAGATTGGACATTAAGAAGAACCTTGTCATAAATGTGAGTTATGAGGATGCCTAATGAACCAATAATAAAGACTTTGTATAAATGCTTTGTTGGGTATATCCATCTGCATCTGTACAGAAGACAAGACCTACCTTTGTACAGAAGACAGAATACCCTCCTCTTCCTCCTTTTCCATCTCCTCTTCCTCCCCCTCCCCCTTCTCTTCCTCCTTCTCCTCCTCTTCCTGTCTTCTTCCTCCTCCTCTCTTCCTCCTCCTCTTCCTCCTCTTTTTCTCCCCCACCTTCCTCCTCTATTATCTTGCACCACCCTACTGACAAATTTTAAAATGAATCAGGAGAGACCCTCTGAGTAAACATAAGCTCATGTTTGGGGCTATGGTGCAACAACACTTTTTTTTTTAATTTAGGGGATCAAGAAATGAGCCCAAACTGATTTTAGGGCTGTTTTCTTCTGCTTCACAAGGCAATCTTCCCTCTTTGCTTTTAAATAGCTCTCTGGCCCCCTTTCTCTGCGAGCTTCATGAACTTTAGAACAGCAAATATAGTACAAATCTGATGGCTTCTTTGTTCAATCAGCCTCCTGATCAGCTGGAGCGGCTAATGCAAATTTTTTTTTGAAAGCATCAAAGAGTAACAAGCCCTGGGGACGCTGATGCTATCGAGAAAAG
Organism: Pseudonaja textilis; assembly: GCF_049901715.1. Classification (NCBI taxonomy): domain Eukaryota; kingdom Metazoa; phylum Chordata; class Lepidosauria; order Squamata; family Elapidae; genus Pseudonaja; species Pseudonaja textilis. The sequence goes on from NC_142000.1 coordinate 2,848,240, forward strand.
AATCAGACTCTTCCTTTTATAAAATATCCCTGCAAGAGACCCTCACTCTTCCCCCAATCTCACTTTTGCAGACACCCCCAAAGGGACAACCAATCCAGCTGGATGGCTTTCCGTGCCACTGAACTGAGTACAGGTGATGCAATCGCACCTGACAGTCGCTTCGAACTGGGACATCAAGACATTTCTGCCCATAAGCCATTCATTCTCCTTTGCAATAGACCGAAGAAGGATTGTGTGATCCAGTCCTCTTATGGCTGGAATCCTTCGTGGGAACGGGTGGAAGGAAGGAGACGCTTCCTGGCAAAGGCAGGGGATAAACCTCCTCTGGAGGTGTGTGAAAAGAACAGGAACCTGGGAGTAGGTAGCAGAGATAAAGGAAGCGCTTAAGACAGGGGTGTCCAACTCGATTTCATTGAGGGCAGCATCAGGGTTGTGTGAATGTAGCCAGCTCGATGTCACTCGTGTTGGGGCCACCTGTAGTGACCAAGTGGTAAGGCAGGACTTCCTTCAGATCTTCCCTCCCTCTCATTATAATCTCCTTCCTTCCTTTTCTTCTTCACTCTCCTTTCTTCTTCCTTCCCCTCCTTCCTTCTTTTTCCTTCCTCACTCTCTTCCCGTCTTCCCTTCCTCCCTGCTCAAATGCAAAAGAGGAAACATTTCTCCTTTTGTTTTGTTTTTAGTTGTCAAGAATATGCACAGTTGCCATCACAACTGCCTGTTATCTAAAATGCTGCAGGACAACATTTGCTATTCTCCCGGGTCTCTTTTCACGTGCTAAACCCAGGGGATGGATTCAGTTAGCACTCACACCCAAAGAATAAAGTTCTGTTTTTCCTCATACTCCCCCCAACCAGAATAATAATAATAATAATAATAATAATAATAATAATAATAATAATAATATCATTATTATCATTATCATCATTATCATTATAATCAGTTAATCTTTCACAGCCTTTGGGGCTGGTTGGTAGCTCAACAGCTCGAGTCCTAACCAAGGACCTAGGTAACGTTCAGGTAGCGTCGGAGGATATAAGCTGTTCCAAGTCAGGGTTGTTTTTTGTAGAATCAGGGTATTCAAGTCTGATAAATTCAGGATTTCCAAATAGCAAGGTAGCCCTTTAGGTATTGCTCCAAGGGCTCCAATCACAAGTGGGATAACACACAATTTCTTTTTCCAAAGTCACTCAACTTCAATTTGTAAGTCCCAGTACTTTGTGATTTTTTTCTGCAGGTATTATTATTATTATTATTATTATTATTATTATTATTATTTAACCTTTAGTGAGATTCACAGCCTTTGGGGCTGGTTGGTAGCTCAACAGTCCTAACCAAGGACCTAGGAATTGTTACATTATTATTATTATTATTATTATTATTATTATTATTATTATTATTATTATTATCATTATTATTATTATTATTATTATTATTATTTCTTCTTCTTTCTTTTTCTTCTTCTCCTTCTTTTTCTTTCTTCTTCTTTCTTCTACTTTCTTCTTGTTTTCCTCCTCCTCCTTTTTTTCTTTTTTTTCCCTTTAATACATTTATTTATTCAATGTTTTAACATTTAAAAACAAATTTCCGCACTTTACAATGTTACTATGACAGTGTTTTCATTATAAATATCTTCTATTAACATGTTATACATCTCTGTATTTGATTCTTTGTCATTCTAGGCATTTTATACATATGTACATTTTTATTTACATTTATTTACACAAAAACCTTATTGTTTTGTAGTTTTGTAATATTACATAGATCATTTGATGCCTTTGCATCTTATTCTTATCCATTCGTACCAAACATCCCATATTTTATAATATTCTCCATCTTCTTTAATCCTTCAATATTTTTGTTAATCTATCCATTTTATTAATAATTGTGGCTTCTGGGGGGGGGGGTCCTCCTCCTCCTCCTTTCTTCTTTCTTCTTTCTTCTACTTTCTTCTTCTCGTTCTCCTCCTCCTTCTTTGTCTTCAAAAGCTTTTGCTTTGAAGACAGATGCTGTGTGGTACCCTGTGCCTGAGATCCAGGCTAAAAGGGGAGGTGCCAAGGTCTCAACTTTGGGGGCATCCACACGACCCCCGGATGCCCCTCTGCTTCAGGCTGTCCACAAAGTCACCGCTTTGGAAAGCTCTTCTCAAGGGACATCTCTGCAAAACATCCTCAGCGCCGCCGCCCAGAATCTGAGCCTCGTTTCCACGGCCTGCCTTTGATATAGAGGAGTGGGTTCCTTTTCATCCCTCTCTGCCCCTCCGGTGGGCTTCCATGGAGAGGCAATAATGAAATCCGAAGCCCCACTGAGAGACGTGGGGAACCGAATGGAGCTTTCAAAGAAGCGATCGTTTCGGGAAGATTTTAATAGGGAGCAGCTACTATGCACAACCTGACCAATTGACTGTCAGGCAGCCCCCCAAAAATGATATCGGCTGAGCTTAACCGGGGTAGTCAAAATTATTTGAAGACCCAGTAACCCCTTTCACCTAAGATGCAAGATTTGATTAGGGTAAACTTAAAGGTTTTTTTTTTTAATAAATAGTGGCTGATGCAATTGTGATGGTTGGGTGCAGACCCAGAAAATGATTCAGTTTAGTAACCAAGTAGCACAAATACGGCTGTTTACTTCATTTCTGACACACAGAAATCATCTCTGAATTTTTTGCACCAATTAGTTGTTTAACTTGAGTTCACAAGAAATTACTTAAAGGAGATGGGTGGGACAAACTTTGGAGCATCCCTCTTTTAGCTACCTTTCAAGTGTCACAGAGTGAAAAAAGAAACTCAAAATATGCAGTTTTGAGGAGATTTAACTTGGTCCTAGTTGTCAGGGGCCTGTAAAACACCTCAAGGCTACCAGGACAATTATACATTACAAACTCGATATCTGTGCTTCACTACAAAACTATGTGATCAGGCTTAGTTTTGGGGGAGGAAAATAAGGAGGGGGGAGGGAATTCTGCCTCTGCCTACCAGCATCCATCGGTATTTATCTGGCTAGCGTCCTGTCAGTGTGTGGGAGAGTTGAGGGCTGTTTGGAAACTGAAACAGTATTTGCTGTGTGAGCAAGGAGACAGCAAGAAGCCTGGGCGTGGCTTAGCTCAACTGTTCTGTACTAAAGCTACTTGGTACTATGAAACTAAAACTGAAACTGAAACTGAAACTCCTCTCCTCTGCTTGTGTTTTGCATTTGGAGCAGATTTCTTTTCAGGTGGCGGGGAGGAGTAGAAGTCCTTAGCATCAGAGTGTGTTAATAATAATAATATAGGAAATTCTAATGCTCTGATGGTCATTTCAAAAAATCCTTTGTTAGTGAGCACCTAGAAGCCAAGAGAAACATATGTAACAAATTTCAAGTTTCTAGGCTTTATGGTTTTGTGACGATGCATGAGTATTGATCTGGCTAGCGTCCTGTCAGTGTATATATAGATTCAAGATAATGTAAAGTCAAAATGTAAATGTAAAGATAATGTAAAGTCTACAGCTTGAGAAAGTTTGTTTGCGATCCAGGACAGTAGTCCTGGATCGCCATCTGTTGGCTGAGCACAACTGACTTCCTTTTGCAAGGCCTGTTAAACAAAACCATATTGTCCTGGAAACTTAATTCAGCCTGAACAGGAATTTAAATAGAATAGAGCAAGAAAGGATCTTGGAGGTCTTCTAGTCCAGCCCCCTGCTCAAGCATGAGAACCTATAGCATCTCAGACAAGTGACTGTTTAGTCTGTTCTGAAAAACCTCCAGTAATGGAGCGGCCACAATTTCTGGAGGCCAGCTGTTCCTCACTGTTAAAAAGTTTATCCTTAATTCCAGGTTGCTTCTCTCCTTGATTAGTTTCCAACCATTATTTCTTGTCCTGCCTTCTGGTGCTTTGGAGCATAATTTGACCCCATCCTCTTTTTGGCAACTTCTCAAATATTGGACTACTGCTATCATGTCACCTCTAGTCCTTCTTTTCTTTAGAGTAGCCAAACCCAAAACTTGCAGCCATTCTTCGTATGGTTTAGTCTCCAGGCCTTTGAACATCTTAGTTGCTCTTCTCTGAGCTTCTTCCAAGGTCTCAGCCTCTTTTTGGCAGTATGGGGACCAAAATTGGTTGCAGTATTAGAGCTGTAGTCTTACTAGGGTTTTATAAAGCGATACTAATACTTCACGTGATCTTGATTCTCTGCCTCTGTTTACAACAGGTATTTTCCAAACTTGGTAACTTTTAAGATAATGTGGATTTCATCTCCCAGAGTTCCCCTACCCTGGCTGCAGAATTCTGGGAATTAAAGTCCACGCATCTTAAAGTTGCCAATGTTGAAAAATACTGAATTAGAGCTTCCAGTTCAATATGTTGGCTGCTGGATCCCTCCCCAGGGGCTGCAAACTGGTGGGCAAATAATGTAGGACAAACGTGTCCTTCCTTTTACTTCCTCCACTGACCAGCAGAAGGCATCACCTACCCACTCTTATTGTTGTAAAACCATCCAGAGACATTTAGATGAGATGAGAGATGCAGAAATTTAATAAATAAATGAATAAATTCAAACTTATCCTATATAGGTAGTCTCAACTTACAGCCATTCATTTAGCATCTATTTGAAGTTACAACGGCACTGAAAAACGTGAGTTACAACTGGTCCTCATACTGCAGAAAGTCTGCACCCACCCACCCTCCTAGAGAATGAAATGTTTTGGGGAATATTAAAAAGGCAGGATAGAATATTTCCCTTAAAGGAGAAATGGGAAAAGAATCTTAAGGGAGGCAGGAACCAGCCTCAGTCTCCCCGCTCCAAGCAGAAACTGAGGTGGGCAGTTTTTAGAAATGCAGATTTGGTAATCCATTCAGAAATCCTGGGTCAAACAGAGACTCCAGATAAGGAACACAATTAGGCAAGCAAAATGTTGACAAGATTAGTTCAGGTAAACACCTGGGATTTGCATTTGCCATTTTGCCTATACAGCCAAATATGACCCCTACATGACCCCATAGGAATCTGACAACAGCCAATAGAATATTAAAGGACATGTTCTTGCACAGGAACAGGAAGCTCAAATACAAAACCCAAAGAAGGTATAAAAAGCCCAGCCACTCTCAACTCCATTTTGTCAGCTGTCCCAGAACTGCACACTGTCCAATAAACGGACTTTTCGTTCTTAAAGCAGCCTCCATTTTATTCCCGGCTTGGAAGTGGAACTGGATTTTTCTTTCAACAATTCTTACAACCATCTGTGATGACCCAAAGGGGCATGGCACAAAAATAACAAAGTCACCAAAGTTCCCTTTAATACCCCCAACTTGGCTCCCAATGTCCAGTTATCATCGGCTGGAGAAAAAACTCTCCCAAGAACAGTTTTTAAAGGGAAGAAATTCAGTTCAAAATCAAACTACATCTAAATTATTTACAAAAAAACCTATACAAACCACGCTGCAGCAATTAATGAGACAGGGCAGGATAAGGGATTGCAGACTTCAAAAGATAACGAACCACACACAGTTGGGAGGACGCCAGAACACAGATAAGACTTGACAAACACAGATAATTCACGCTTTGCTTCCAGCAAGGTGCTGTGAGCAAATGACCTTTTTAAATCCTGTTTTCCCAGCTGCAGCTAATGAAGGGAATCAGGACCCTTTTCTCCCCTGTAACCCACGTTGCTCCCTTCTCCGTTCCTCCCTGCATGCCCTAGGATGAAGAGGGGGTGGGCCTGGGTCTTCCTCTGAATGCCCAGCCAGACTTGAGCCCTTCCCCAATTTCCTCCACAGCCACCAGAGCCACATTCTCACTCCCTGTCAGCTGCTCAACCTCCCCCTCGGAATCAGATTCCACCAGGGGCATGACACCATCATAGTGTCCCGTCCCCCATCCACCCCCATTGTAAGATCAAAATTCAGGTGCTTAGAAACCTGCATGAATTCACAACTGTGGCAGCACCCCTGAGTTCACCTGATCACCATTTGCAATCTTCCCAGCTGGCTTCTGAGAAGTAAAGGTTTGCTTAATGACTACATACGTCACTTAACAACTGCAGCGATTGGCTTAACAACCATAAGGTCATAAAAGCAAATGTGACTCACTTAACTTGCTTAGCCACAGAAAGTCTGGTCCCAATTGTGACTGCAAATCGAAGACTGCCTGTACTTCAGACTCAGCAGACATACATAGCTTAGAGTCACCTCCAGGTAAGATGGGCAGCATATGTTTAATAATAAACAAACAAACAAACAGATATTATTTATTTGATAGAAGCCCTGGTGGCGCAATGGTTAGAATGCAGCATTGCAGGCTGACTCTGCCCACTGCCAGCAGTTCAATTCTCACTGGTTCAAGGTTGACTTAGCCTTCCATCCTTCCGAGGTGGGTAAAATGAGGACCCAGATTGTTCGGGGCAAGAGGCTGACTCTGTAAACTGCTTAGAGAGGGCTGGAAAGCCCTGGGAAGCGGTATATAAGTCTAAGTGTTATTCCTTCCTTCTTTCCTTCCTTCCATCCATCCATCCACCCACCCAACCATCTATCCCTGCTGTGCAGTGGTTAGAATGCAGTATTGCAAACTGACTCTGCCCACTTCCAGGAGTTCGATCCTGACCTGCTCAAAGTTGACTCAGCCTTTCATCCTTCCGAGGTGGGTCAAATGAGGACCCAGATTATTGGGGGCAAGAGGCTGACTCTGTAAACCACTCAGAGAGGGCTGTGAAGCACTGTAAAGCGGTATATAAGTCCTATTATTATTCAATGGGGTTCAAGCCCTCAGCTGAGAATTGGAGCCTTGGACAATTGCACATGAGGTGACCCCATTCAGCACCATAGCTTAGCAACGCCAAGGCATGATTGTGTGCAGGAAGAGTAATATACAGTACACAGTGCAGCTTCCCACCTCAGAGTACAGAAAGATTAAATTCAAAAGTATTCAAGCAAGAAGAATTGCAAAATTGCAAGGAGATTGTAACAAAGGGCTTGGCTGGTGATACCCTCCTAGAGGGGAAGTTATCATCCATAGACACATGTGTTAAAGTGGCCAAGTTCACAGAACACCTTTAACGTGAAGCATAAAAACCTGGCCCAAGCAAGCATTTGCACAACCAAGTGTGGATCTGGGTTGGTCTTACCTGTAGCCAGCCCATATTCTATGCTTTACGGCATCGGAGGTAGGGAGCTGTGGGCAAAAATGGCAAGAGTAATAAATGGTCACCGTACTACAAAAAAGATTGTTGAGACTTTGGAAAAAGTTCAGAGAAGAGCAACTAAGATTTAGCCTGGAGACTAAAACATATGAAGAACAGCTGCAGGATTTGGGTTTGGCTAGTCTAAAGAAAAGAAGAATTAGGGGCAACAGTATTCCAGTATTTGAGAGGCTGCCACAAAGAGGAGGAGGTCAAATTATCCTCCAAAGCACCAGAGGGAAGAAACAATGGATGGAAACTCACCAAAAGGAGAGAAGCAACTTGGAATTAAGGGGAAACTTCTTAACAGGGAGGACAATTAATCAGTAGAACAGAAGTTGCCTTCAGAAATTGTGGGTGCTTCATCCCTGGAGGTTTTTAAGAAAAGTCTGGACAGTCCCTTGTCTGAAATAGTGTAGGGTCTCCTATGTGAGCAGAGGGCTGGACTAGAAGACCTCCAAGGTCCCTTCCAGCTCTATTCTATTCTAAATAAAGGGTGTGAATAAATGTTGTGGAAAGGAGGGGGGGGAAATCCTTTGTTTTCAGAAGGTAGTTTCAAGCTTCCTCCAAGATCTTAAACTATTTGTAATATTTTAATATTATTTAATATTTAATATATGTTAAGAGGATCTCCTGCTTGAGCAGGGGTTGGGCTAGAAGACCTCCAAGGTCTCTTCCAAGCTTATTATTCTATGTTCTATGGATACTTTCAGAGCAAGAAAATGCATCTGGGCTGCTTCTCTGCTCTTCCATTCTTACACCTCCTCCCCAAAACCCTTTTCTGAAATTCTGCTTGTACAGATAAATGTTTGTCACTCTCCTAGAAAGCTGGAGCTCTGCTGGGCATTGAGGAAGCAGCCAAGAGTGCAAAGCCTCTTCTGTGAATGGCTCCCTTCTTTCGCCAATGAATGCCATGTGCAGTCTCCACATCACCCTTGGCAAGGACCTCAAGGGTGGGGCCTCCACTCATCCACGGCCAAAGACATTTGAGAAGGGGCCAAGGAGAAGCAGATGTTTGCTCATCCCAGGCACCCTTCGGGCTGGGGCTGGGAAGGCTTTGCCATTTCCGGAGCCCAAAATGAAGGGATTGTAGGAGGGAGGACACTTTTATCTACAGTGCCAAGAAGTCAGGGGAAGTCTGGTAGCTTCTCCTCTGGCTAAAACCAGAGTCTTTAGAAATGTCTTGTCCTCACAATACGAAAAAGATGCTAAGACCCTGGAAAGAATGCATAGAAGAGCAACCAAGATGATCAGAAGGTCGGAGGCTAAAAATTATGAAAAGCAATTGCAGGAATTGAATGTCAACTCGTAAAGCATTCCTATGCCTGTTTTCGAGTTGCCATAAACACAGTGGGGGTGGGGGAGAAAAATCTGAAGGAGCAGGGCGGCAGTTTAAAAGCAGAAGTACATTCCAACACTTATCTTACAAAGATTGTAGCTAAGCTACCGGATCTTCTGCCCGTGAAAATCCTTAATTGGAGAACGTGATTGATGACACTCAGCCCATGAAAGTGCTTCATTGGAGAATCTGATTTATGACACACCCAGGGGGGAGGGGGGAAAACAGAGTCATAGGTGACTGTAAATTATGTGTGCCAGAGTTGACTTTATACAGGTTAATGCTGGACACGTTGCTCCTAATAAATATTTTGGTTTTGTTTGAAGCTTGGCTTAAGGCTCATGATTTAATTAGGGCAATCACCAGAATCCTGATATTGGGTATGTTTAGTCTAACAAAAGTTTAGGGGTGACATGACAGCAACATTTGAGGAGCTGTCACAGAAAAGAAGGGGTCGACCTATTCTGCAAAATACCTGATTGGCAGGACAAGAAGTAACAGACTCCAAGGAGAGCTTTGGAGTTTTTAAAGAAGATAAGAGTTGTTAATCTAATCCTACGTAGCTTCTTCTCTGGTAATATCACACTACTAACTAGAGCATACAAAAGTTTTGCTAGACCTATACTTGAATACAGCTCATCAGTCTGGAACCCATATCATGTATCTGATATTAGCACAGTTGAGAAAGTCCAGAAATATTTCACCAGAAGAGTTCTCCACTCCTCTACTCGTTGCAGAATACCTTATGCCACCAGACTTGAAATTCTAGACCTAGAAATCCTGGAACTATGCCACCTTCGGTCCGATCTAAGTATGGTATATAAAATCATACATTGCAATGTCCTACCTGTCAATGAATACTTCAGCTTCAATCATAACAACACAAGAGCACACAATAGATACAAACTCAAAGTAAACCACACCAAACTTGATTGTATGAAACACGACTTCAGCAACAGAGTGGTCAATGCCTGGAATACTCTACCTGACTCTGTGATTTCTTCCCCAAACCCCAAAAAGTTTAACCTTAGACTGTCTACTATTGACCTCACCCCTTTCCTAAGAGGCCTGTATGGGGCATGCATAAGCACACCAACGTGCCTACCGTCCCTGTCCTATTGTTTCTTTTTATTTTTCTTATAAGTATCTATCTCATGTATTCAAAACTATGTTTATTCTTATGCCTGTATTTTGTAAGCGATTGACAAATCAAATAAATACTAAAAAAATACTAAAAAAAATACATTTGTCCGAAATGGTATAGGGTCTTCTGCTTGGGCAGGGGGTTGGATTAGAAGACCTCCAAGGTGTCCTAATATCATGAAGCAGATCCTTTATTGTAAATATCTTTCCACTATTAAAGAGGGTCCAGGGTCCAGAAGGCTGATGAGAAGGATCGTGGTACTTGTAGTTCCTTACTGCCTCCATAGTTTTCCTCCATAACTCAAGCAAAGAGAAGGAATCCATTTGTGCTGTAGCCTCAACTATCAAGTGAGGTTTTCAACTCCTTTGCTTTCAGCAGAAGAGAATTGCCTTAGCAGATAAAATATTCATAGAGAAGTAATCTTGTTTGGTGTCATGCCCCTGGCGGAGACTGACTCTGAGGAAGAGGAGGAACAGCCAACAGGGAGTGGGAGTGTGGCTCCGGAGGTGGTGGAGGAAACTGAGGAAGGCGACAGGCCGGCTGGGCATTCAGAGGAAGACCCAGGCCCATCCCCTCTCCATCCTAGGGCACGCAGGGAGGAGAGGATCAGGGAAAAGTGAGGTCTACTCAAGAGGAGATTACCATGATCCTCCTCGTGGCTTGCAGGTGGGAGCTATGTATATAAGTTTGCAACTGCGCAGTTAGAATTTGCAAGAGTCAATTTAGTGTTCACCTTGAAAGAGGTTTATCTTTGCTGGTGTTCTTCCCATGGACTTTTCTCGGTTATTTTCCCAGAGTTTATGATTAGTGACTTGCTTCGGAACTCTCATCAATGCGGTTTGTTTTGGTTTTCTGTTTGCCTCATTATTTACTTTTGTGACTTTAAACTGTGCCTAACAAAACAGGGAAGTTAAGTTGAAGGCATCACCGGACTTTAATGTATGTTTTGGGTTTGGGGTTATTTTGAGAGACTCCGGGTCATCACATTTGGAAAGATCATCCTTGCTCTGAACCCTGGGGCCTCTTGGGCCTCTAGTAGGGTGGCTTTCTTAGTGGAGCCGGTGCCATTCGACAAGATGGTCAACCTTTCCCAGCACCCACTTGGAGATGGGTCAGTAATGGGAGTCAAATGTTTTTACTACTGGTTCCGTGGGCATGGCTTGGTAGGCATTGCTTGGTGGGCGTGGCAGGGGAAGGATACTGCAAAATCACCATTCCCTCCCCACCCCGCTAACCTGCTTTCCAGCTCCATTCTCCTATGCAGGGCAACAAAAGAGGACCCAGCCCATCAGCCTGGACTTGGGAGGCAGAGAATAGATGGGGTTGATGGGGCCACTCAGAGGTGGGATTCTGCATTACTCAAAATTTCTGCTACTGGTTCTCCAAAACAGGTGAGAACCTGCTGAATACCATCTCTGGTGCGAGTCCAGCTCAGTGGTGTGGCAGGAACGTCCATTGGATGCTGAGGTTCAGTGCAGGCCTTCATCTTGGCTGTTCCTGAATCTCCACAGGCAAGCAAACCACCCTTCCATCCATCCACACAACCATCCATCCTATGGTCATGGAGTCAAAACTAACCTGCCATTGGTCAATCCTTGCGATGCAGCCAAATGAAGCAAACTGCTGTTGGAGAGTGTCCGTAAAACCAGTTTTGGTCGGGAAAAAAGAGCTCCCAAGCTCCTTGCATAAGCCCTCCTCAACCCTAGGTGAAAGTCTTGGAAATGCTGAGAAGGACACCCCAGGCTCAATAGCCTTCTGTCTCCCTTTTTAAAAAGAGATTCATTGAGGTGGAGCCTCCCTGAGTAATCTGAACGGGCGTCTTAGGAGGTTTCTTGGCGCCTGGGCTGAGTTGCCTTTGGTCTCTGGGCTTGTTTAAGTCTCTGCTCGCTTCCATGCAGCCTGCCAGCCTCCCCACATCCCTCATACCTGGGGGGGCAGGGGGGGCTGCATCAGCACCGACCTGGCTCTCTGCCTCTGCCTGGGGGCCACGCTCCTCCTGCACCCCCCCTCCCCCAGGCCAGGCTTCTTTCCCAGGCTGGCAGCTTCCCCCACCCCACTCCACCATTTTCAGGGGCGCTGAAGGGCAGCCACAGCCCCCCCCGCCCTTCCTCTTCGCCCATCCCTGGCACCTTTCCTGGGACATGGGGGGGGAGGGGGAGGTCTCCAGCTGTGGTTTCTCTTCAACAGGGCCAGCAAAATGGAGGGGGGGGGTCCCCTTCTTTGCTAGGAAGGCTGAGGATCCAGCCCTCCCCCCAGCCTCCCACCCTGCTATGGAGGCTTTTCCAAAGTGGTTGCTTGAATCCCCCCATCCCCCTGAGTATTTTCAGAGAAGAGCTGGCCTTCATCTTCGCTTCAGGAAGAGCTGCTGGTTGGTTTGTTTTTCTCCTCAGCTCCATGTTGGAGGCCAGGTTTTATTTTCAAGCCTCTCAAGGCAACCCCACACTTGTGGTCTGTGCGTATGTCTCTGTGTGTGTGTGTGTGTTCCCCCCCCCTTATTAAGTCAGAAGGGACCTTGTAGGTCATCCAGTCCACCACTACCCCCAAGCAGGGGACCCTACCCTATTTCTGACAGATGGCAGCCCAGTCTCTTTTTGAAAGCTTCCAGGGATGAAGCTCCCACAACTTCTGAAGGCAACTAACTTACTTTCTTTCTTTCTTTCTTTCTTTCTTTCTTTCTTTCTTTCTTTCTTTCTTTCTTTCTTTCTTTCTTTCTTTCTTTCTTTCTTTCTTTCTTTCTTTCCTTCCTTCCTTCCTTATTTATTTATTTATGTCAATTGCTTACAAGATAATAGGTATAAGTAAAAAAACATAGTTATGAATACATGGATACATATAAGAAAAAGAAAAAGAAAAAGAAAAGAAACAATAGGACAGGGACCGTAGGCCCCTGGGTGTGCTCATGCAGACCTCTCAGGAAAGGGGTGAGGTCAAGAGTAGACAGTCTCTGCTCCATCGGTTGATAGTTCTCTCTGTCAGAAAATTTCTCCTTGTTTTTTGGTTGAATCAATCAGAATAGAGCTGGAAAGGGACCTTGGAGGTCATCCAGTCCAGCCCCCCCTCCCCCCCGCCCGCCCAAGCCGGGGACCCTACGCCATTTCTGACAGAGGGCAGCCCGACCTCTTCTTGAAAGCTTCCAGAAGCTTCTGCTCCATTGGATCGTTCCAAAAGTTTCACATGAGGGCGGCTCGAAGACCACCCCCACCCCCCGCGCCCCCCACCCCGCACCCGTCGGCCGCCCGCTTAAGGAAGGGCTGCTGCCTCCACCGCCCCCGCGGCTCCTTCGACGGCCAAAGCCCAGCACCCGGACTGGGGGGGGAGCGGGGGGCGGGAAGCCCGGCTGCGGGACAGGCGACCACCCACCTCCCCCGCCCCGTCCAGGGAGCGGCTGCCCAGCAGAGGCGCCTCCGCCTCCCACGCGGGGCGAGGCCTGGCCGGGCGGGGTGGGGGCTATAAAAGGCAGCCGGGCGAGCGCTTGACGGGCAGGAGGAGAGGAGCCTTGCCGGGGAGACCCTCAGCCAGGTGGGTCCCCTCGCCGCCCCCTTCATGCCATCCCGGCTCTTTTCCACCCGCCTTTGGGTGGAAGGGAGGGGCCCGCAGCCACATCGGAGGCTTTTGAGGGGCATCGTCCAGGTTAGCTCCCGCCCCCCGCCCTCCCCGCCACCTCAGCCCCCGTCTGGCTTCGCCCCCCCGCCTTCCTCTCACCGACCCTGCAAGTGGCGGGGGGGTGGGGGGGCTGGTCAGGAGACCGCTGGTGGTGATTTGGGGGCACCCGGAGGTTTCTCCTGCACAGGGGAAGTGCGGGGGGGGGGGGACCCTTTCCAGACACCCCCACCCTCCCCTTCAGCTCGGTTGCAGGATCTGGGCCTGGCTACTCGAGAGAAGAGAAGGACCAGGGGGCACAGGAGAGCAGTGCTCCAATATTGGAGGGGCTGCCCCAGAGAGGAGGAAGGGGGTCAAGCTGTTTTCTAAAGCACCTGAGAACCAGACAAGGAATAATGGATGGAAACTGAACCAGGAGAGACTCAACCTGGAAATAAGGAGGAATTTTCTGACAGTGAGAACAATCAACCCGTGGAACAGAAGTTGCCTTCGGAAGTTGTGGGAGTTTAATCCCTGGAGGCTTTCAAGAAAGAGACTGGACTGCCATCTGTCAGAAATGGTGTCTCCTGTATGGGTGGGGGGTTGGACTAGATGACCCACAAGGTCCCTTCCAACTCTGTTAAGACAAGCTGGGGAGCCCAATGTGTTCCTCCAGTTGACAACACCTTGCCCCCACCCCCAGGGGCTGGGGAGGGGGGCTGACCCAGGCACCCTCCAATAGACTCCCAAGAGAAGAGCAATCCTTATTCCATCCCAGGCAAACAGCTGTCCAATCTTTTCTTGACAGCCCAACTCCAGGAGTCAAGCTGCTCCCTTCTTAATCCTTCTCCTTGTCAGGAAGCCCCTTCTTATTTCCAGGTTGGATCTTCCTCTGGCTGGCTGGCTGGCATCCGTTGCTTCTTGTCCTGTCGTCAGCAGCTTTGAAGAATAAGTCGATTCGTGTTGGTTTGCAATCTCTTCCCAAAATGTGGGATGGGTCGGGAAGGAAAATGGTGGAGAAGGTCTGCTCTCCTTTGCCGGAGAAGGACAAAAAAAAAATGTTGAGACCTTGGAAAAAGTTCAGAGAAGAGCAACTAAGAGGATTAAAGGCCTGAAGACTAAACCATACGGAGAACAATTGTAGGAACTGGGCATGGCTGGCTGGGAAGAGAAGGACCAGCGGGTGACATAATAGAAGTATTTCAATATTTGAAGGGCTGCCACAGAGAGGAGGGAGTTAATTTATTTTCCAAAGCACCAGAAGGCAAGAAAAGAAACAATGGATGGAAACTAATCAAGGAGAGAAGCAACCTGGAATTGAGGAGAAACTTCCTAACAGGGAGGACAATTAACCGGTGGAACAGCTTGACACCAGAAACCGTGGGCGCTCCATCCCTGGAGGTTTTTAAGAAGATTCTCTAGACCAGTGATGGTTAAGCTTTTTGGTGCCGAGTGCCCAAAGCATGTGCATGAATGCACATGCGCAGGCCCCCAACCCCAAAATGCACCCCGCCCCATGCATTCCTTATGCATGTGGGCCCCCTGCGCATGCACCCTGGCCTCCGTCCCCCGTTTTGGCTTCCAAGTTGGTACAGGAGGCTTTTCAGGCCCCAAAAGGGGCACGGGGGGGGGCTCACAATCTCCACAGGTTTTCTCCTCCTCCTGCCCCCAGCACACCCAGGCGTTCTCCTCCATGCCTGCCACGGAGAGGCACCCGCAGAGGGTGGAGCATGCGGAGATCTGGGAAGGCACGGGTGGCAGGAATGGAGAAAGGTAGGGCACACTGGTGGGGAAACTGTGAAGATCGTCGAAGGTCCCACCCCCGTGCATGCGTGGCAGAGACCCGAACAGCAGCTGGCTGCCAGGAGGCATGTGCGTGGGCAGTGGAGCTGGGCTGGGTGATAGCTGCCGTGCCCGCAAAGAGGGCTTTGCATGCCACCTGTGTTGTGGTTAGCCAGCAGCAGGTGCGGACGGCTGAGGAGAGCGAGGACTCAGATGAGGGGCCAGGACCATCAGGGAGTGGACTGCTGCCTTCAGAGATTGTGGGGGCTGGCAGCAGCGATGAGGAGGTTCCCGAGGAGCCTGTGCCAAGTGCACATGCACACAGGATTGCTCACAGGAAAGAGCAGTTAAAACAGCACGGGCGACTCGGGAGTAAGGCTGCAAGGTAATGGCCCATACTTCAAGAAGATAAAAGCCGGCTGTGAAACGAACATACTTTGCAGAAGGCAAAGACGTTTTGAAACTCCAGCCTCGTGGGCATTCTAGTATCCTGAGTTTGTATTTGAAGATTCTTATTTTGCAAATTATTTCTTGTCTGTTATCTTTTGGCAAGTCTACCACAGTTTGTCAAGGCTTGTGCTTATCACAGCTAATTATTTTGCAAAAGCACTACAAGGTTTCTGTTCCTTTTGGATTGTTTGTTGGAAAAGAGTATGGGTCAGAACAACCTGTGGCACACATGCTATAGGTTCATCCATCACTGCTCTAGACAGTCACTTATCTGAAATAGTATAGGTTCTCCTGCTTGAGCAGGGGGCTGGACTAGAAGACCTCCCAGGTCCCTTCCAGCTCCTTCATTCTAAACTGGGAATAGAATGTTGACTTCTTTGCCAATGACCAGAACTGAATGTCCAGCTTCATTTAACTTTTCTTCTCTCGTCTCCTCCTTAGTTTACGGAGAGGGGAGGATGCTGCAGGAAGCTATTCCCCTTCTCCCACCTCTTGGAGAGCAGAAGATGTTACCCAGATTAGCCGCCCTCGTGATGGTCCTTGGGATCCTGCCTCTGCCCCTTAGCAGTGCCCAGGTAAGAGGACGTGGAAAAGGGCTGAGAAAAGGTGAAGCCCAGCAGAGCTGTTGTGGTTAGCTGACAGCAGGTGCAGATGGCTGAGGAGAGCGAGGACTCAGATGAGGGGCCAGGACCACCAGGGAGTGGACTGCTGCCTTAAGAGATTGTGGGGGTTGGCAGCAGCGATGAGGAGGTTCCCGAGGAGCCTGTGCCAAGTGCACATGCACACAGGATTGCTCAGAGGAAGAAGCAGTTACAGCAGCACAGGCGACTCGGGAGTAAGGCTGCAAGGTAGTGGCCCCTCCCTCAAGAGGATAAAAGCCAGGTTTGTAAAAGCGTTCTTTGCAGACAGCAAAGAAGCTCTGAAGCTCAACTTGTGGACATCTTAGTTCGTGTTTGGAGAATTTTGTAAATTCTTATCTCAGGGTTTTTGGCAGCATTGATGAACATCTTGGCGAGGCTCTTTCTTGTCGGAGCTAATTGGTGGAAAGCAGCCTTTTATCTGTAAAGGAACAGCGTTTGTTATTAAACTTTAAAAGGTGGGGGCTGCTGCCTTGGTCTGTGTTTGCTCTGTGGGAACCCAGTTGGGTCAGAACAAGAGCCCAGGAGCATGGGGCTGGGGAACCGAGGAGACCCAGACCGGCTGTTCCTGGGTTGGGTGGCCAGGAGCCAAAAGCCAAGGATATTCATTTATTCATGCATTCTCAATATTTAGACTTCGCTCTCCAAAAGTTTTCTTTGGCAACTTACAACCGTCTGTGATCACGATCTAAAACGTGCATGTCCAAAGTTGCCTCTCCCAGTACATTGGGAAATAGAGTTCCCATAATTCCTTGTAGCAACAGTGTCCACAGAAGAGTGTGAGGTCAGAAAAGTCAAGATGGCAACTACAGAATCAAGAGTTCAAGTCCCAATGTTTTAACAGCAACTCGAATTGTATTTGCTAAAAACTGGAAAAGTGAAAAAATTCCAATAGAGGAGGAGGTGATTAAGAAAATAATAGAATGTGCAGAAATGAGTAAATATTAGAAATTAGAGAGCAAGAAGATAAAGAATATTATAAAATATGGGATTTGTGTTTATCAATGGTTAGATAAGAAAATGGGGAAATAAAATATAATAATATAGCATAATAGTAAAGATAAGATAATGTAATGATATAATACAACTGATTATGAAATGAATGATATTATGAACTAGGTTTGTAAAAGTTGAGATTTGCTCAAAAAGGATGATGTGAATTTATAATTACAGTCTAATAAGGAGTCAATAATAATAATGTAGTATGCATAGTTGATCTATATAATATGAATTCTAATCTAAATTTAGAAGGAAAAGACTGTTGGTATTGTGCACAAGAGATATGTACCAACCAACATACTGTATAATGGGAAGATGGTTTTATTTGATGTTTTATGTTTGTATTTGTCAATGTTTGTTGTCAAAATAGATAAACAGTTCCAGGGCAACTCCATGGTCCAGATCTAAGCTCCCCGCAGGCCGAATCTGGCCCACAGGCTTTGAGTTTAACACCCCTGTTTTAGGCTGATCTGATTTCGGGGTGTGGGGGGGGGGCTCCTTCCCAACTGGCTCCACTCTCCTCCCTCTGCCCAGAACTGCCTGAGCAAGCAACACGTCGCAGCCACCATCCAACAGATGCAGAAGCTGCTCTCGGCTTACGAGGTGGCCCAGATGCGCAGCCTGCGAAACCTGAAGAAGCAGCTGGCGCTCCTGCCAGCCGGTGCCCAAAAGCCGCCGGCTAAGCAGAATGGTAAGGGCAAACCAAGAGGTGGGCCAAAAAAGTCAAGGTGGCATCTATTGTGTAGGTTACCGGCACCATCTTGCTTCTTTTGACACACACACCTCACACACCCCTCCACGTGGAATCAGAGACCGCAAAATCCAGGGGAAAAGGGTGTGGAGTTGATTTCATTGGAATGAAAATGAATGAAGTTTTTTTTCTCAGCCATACTGACATGTGTCCAACCTTGCTAGGTGGTGTCAGGATTCCGGTAGTGACCCGCGTTTAAATCATGAGTCTCGAGCCAAACTTCCAAAACTTAAAAATGATTTATTGGGAGTTAAACTGTCCGGCATTGCCTGGGTGTAGCAGACTCTGAGACACATCATTCATTGTCACCCACCCACCCCCGGGTGTATCATAATTCATATTCTCCAATGGGACAGTTCCATAGCCCAGAGTCATCAATCATGCTCTCCAGTTAGAATTTTGCACAGCAGAAACTTCAGTCAGTTACTATCTGAGTTACTATCTAGTTACTATCTTTGAAAACATTTATGGAATGCAATTTTGGTTTGTGAGCTGCTGCACTGTTCCCTCCTCCCTTTCTTTTGGTAACTCTAAACAGACCAGATAAATATTTTATGAGTTGACAGGTGGGTTGTTTCAAGGCTGGATTTGAATCCAGATCTGCCTTGTAGAAGACCAATAGACTTGTTGTGGATTATCTGCAATCAGGCTCCTTCCAAATCTGACAGGGTATAATAGAAAGGTCTTTGCTGATTATTTAACCCACGTTATTCCTTGGAATTAGCTAACAGTTAGAGTCTAAAAAAGACATGTCACCAAAGGAAAAGGGGAAACGGGGGAGAAGGAAAAGGAAGGGGGCAAATTTCTTCCAGTGGTCCTGTTAGTTACAAGTGATGGAGGTGGCAGCCTGAAACTTCCTAACAGTGAGAACAATCAACCAGTGGAACGGCTTTGCCTTCAGAAGTTGTGGAGGTTTTTAAGAATTAATCTATCAGAATAGAGCTGAAGGGATCTATTCGGATTCATCATACTGTATATTTAATGCATTCTGGTTAAAATAAATCCAAGAGCATTTCAGATACTATTTTATTTGGTTTTATTTTATTTATTTTTTAACCACAACCGATTTCACGGGAAGACTGTGTTTGAGTCTGCTGGCATTTTCCCCACTGGAAAATAGCCTTTGAAGTTTGCTCGGGAAGTTTTTAAATTCCCACCCCTCAACTCTTTTTCTTTGAAGTTTCTATGAACGGAGATGCCACAAGAAATTAGCAACGGGGTCTGGTCCTTTGCAGTTGGGATTTCTCAGCTCTGAGGCCTTTCTGATTAAACCGGGAATATTCCGAGGAGCCAAGAAAACGTTTCCACCTTGTTTCTTCTTCCTTCTTGCTCCCTGCAGAGAGCTGCACGCCTCCTTCTGCACCCTCCAATGGCAGGAGGCTGGGCAGGGGAACGGCCATTGGGAAGGAGGTCCATTTTGTCTGCAATCCTGGCTTTGCGCTGACCGGGTCTGAGACGCGGGTCTGCTTGAAGAACAGAACCTGGAGTGGACAGCAGGCCTTCTGCAAAAGTAGGTGGCCACGGAGGCCTCCCACTCGTGATCCTGACTTTTAAGCAGTCACACTGTGAGAGTGTTTGCAGTATGACTCCTATTGTGAGACAACCCAGAAGCAAAATAGAGCACACAGACAGAGGCTTTGTCTTTTAACAATGGTTTTTATACCAGACAGCTATATACTTATATATATGTGGTAGGCAAATCCCTGGCAAGCAATCAATCTTCATTACTCTGCACAGAGAGCCACAATGGAGACAGAACAGAAGGAGAGAGAGACACACCCTCTCATAGCTTCATATATATAGACAGCTTCTTAAAGTGGTAAAACCCCGTGGGACCCATCCTCAGTCTTAAAGTGGCAATTACCTTGCTGATTCATCCTCATTGCATCAGCCTATTGGTCAGCTATTAATTCTCAACACCATGACACTCGCTTCCCAGGTGTGCATCCAGGTTGCCTCAACTTAACGATCACAATTGAGCCCTGAATTTATGTTAACAGAGAAACTTAACATCTGCAGTGATCCACTTAGCAACAGTGGCAAGAAAAGTCATAAAAAGGGACAAAGCTCACTCAACAGATTTCTCCGTTACAGAGTTTTGCCCCATTTTACGACTTTTCTTTTCACCGTTGTTAAGTGAATTACTGCAGATGAGTAAATAACTGAACCTGGCTTCCCCACTGACGTTGCTTGTCGAATGGTTGCAAAAGGCAATCGTGTCTTTGGGACGCAGCGATAGTTGTGAGGATGAGCCAGTTGCCAAACATCTGAATTTTGGTCACATGGCCAGGGGTGTGGTGCAACGGTCATAAACATGAAAAACGGTCACAAGTCACTTTTTTCAGCGCCGTTGTAACTTCGAACTGTTGCTGGTTTTCCTCCGCCCCCTGGGTATATCGTAACTTATGGAATGCAGTTTCAGTTTGCAAGTGGCCGCACTGCTCCCCCCTCCCTTTCTGTTGGCGACTCTAAAAAGACCAGAGAAATATTTTATGAGTTGACACGGTCTTTTATACAACATTCGCCCCTTGTTCCTGTGTCTGCAGAGCGGGTGGCATTCGGCCACAACCGGAGTCCTGCCAGGGGAGGCGAGGGCTGCATCTCAACCCTTGGCCAAGCGAAGCATCTCTTCGTTCTTTTATTCCCCAACCAGGCACCAGCGATTGTGCCAGTCGGCCCTGTGCCAACGGAGGGACCTGTGTGGATGCTGGTCCTCGCTACAGCTGCTTGTGCCCCAGCGGCTGGTCAGGGAGCAACTGCCAGGCTGCCCTTCATGCCCGTAAGTGACAGAACGGCCTGGGCGGTGGGGGGGGGGGGGATTCTACCGGTTCGGGCCGGTTCGGGCGAACCGGTTGCTCCAAAGATCAGCTTGTGAGTGAACCGACGATCAGCTGTTGGGCCTGCCCAGCCGGGCTCTAGTCTGTGCTTTATTTCTGGGTTTTCCAGCTCAGCTGATTCGCAAGGCACCGCAGATTGCTGCACCTCAGCTCTTTTAACACACAGGCTTTGCAGCAGAAGGAGAGTTGCAAACGCTGCTTGCGTGTGCAAAGCGTGCGCTCACCGAACTGCTTGTTACACTGGTTGAATCCCTCCCCTATCCTTGGGGCTGCATTAGCAAAACAACAGATAAGAGATAATCAGAGTTGGAAGGGACCTTGTAGGTCATCTAGTCCAACCGCCCGCCCAAGCAGGAGACCCTACACTATTTCTGACAGAAGGCAGGCCAGTCTCTACTTGAAAGCCTCCAGGGATGAAGCTCCCACAACTTCTGAGGGCAACTTCCGTTCCCTGGGTTGATTGTTCTCTAGGAAATTTCTCCTTATTTCCAGGTTGAATCTCTCCTTGTTCAGTTTCCATCCATTATTTCTTGTCTGGCCTTTGGGTGCTTTAGAAAATAGCCTGACCCCCTCTTCCTATCTGTGGGAGCCTCTCAAATATTGGAGGACACTTTCCAAGCAGGGACTTGGGTGTGCGGGCTCCCAACCCCGGAGCGATATATTCTGACCCCCTGCATCACACCTGCTTTGAGAGGGTCAGTGTTTAATTGCCAGAGGCCTCCATTGGACCAGATTGCAACTCTGATTATCTGTTATCTTTTAAGTCACATTTTTCAGTGCCATTGTAACTTTGAATGATCACTAAAAGAACTGTTGTAAGTCAAGGTCTACTTGTACTTCCAAACCAAGCAGTAATATAATATACAACAGGAGGCTGTCAATGTCCCTCTCTAGAAAGTGGTTAGGACGAGGGAAGGAAGGTGTGTTTTTCTCATAGGATGCAGAAAATGCCGTCGCTGTTGTGCCCTCAACCCATGGAACCCAAGGAACAGAAGTTGCCTTTGGAAGTTGGGGGAGTTTCCTGTTTTGGGCTGGGGGTTGGACTAGATGACCTACAAGGTCCCTTCCAACTCTGTTAATCTGTTAAGATTAGGGGACTCAACACTAAACATACGATGAACCATGAATGGTTGTAGGAACTGGGCCTGGCTAGTCTAGGGAAGAGAAGGACCAGGGGGGACAGGAGAGCATCTTCCAATATTTGAGGGGCTGCCTCCAAAAAGAGGAGGGGGTCAAGCTATTTTCCAGGGCACCCAAAGGCCAGACAAGGAATCATGGGTGGAAATTGGTCAAGGAGTGATTCAACCTGGAAATAAGGAGAGACTTTCTGACAGTGAGAACGATCAACCAATGGAACAGAAGTTTCCTTCGGAAGTTGTGGAAGTTTCATCACTGGAAGCTCTCAAGAAGAGACTGGACTGCCATCTGTCAGAAATACTGTAGGGTCTCCTGTCCCCAGGAGTCATAAGTACAAATCAACCATCATAAGTACGAATCATCTGAAAAAGCATCTGAATTTTGATCCCATGACATACTGCAACAGGCGTAACTTGTGAAAAACGGTCATAAGTCACTTTTTTTTCAATGCCGTTGTAACTTTGAACGGTCACTAAAGGAACTGTTGTAAGTGGAGGACTACCTGTAGTCACTAAATAGCCGGTCATAAGTGGAGCACTACCTCTAGCGGAGGCTGTAAAAAGCCTGGGCAGCGAGGAGCCACCTCTTCCCCAACGCCTGCTCTGCTCGTTTGTCTCACTTAACGTCCACCCTAACGTCCACCTCTTGACCACAGACAGGGCAGCTGTGAGCAACGCAACGTTCAGCCGTCAACCCCGCTGCATCAGCATCCGGGGGGCTCCCGCCAATGCAGCTGCGATGGCGGCTTCCTGTTGACGAGGGGAGGCGTGTGTCAAGGTAAGATTATGGGGTGGGGGCACACGAGTAATTCTATATAGGGGGGCTGCTGGGGGGTCACAGGGGTTCGGGAGGGCCCCCAACTAAGATTCTGTGCAGTTCAGAGAACCCCCAAATCCCACTCCTGGCTGGCCTCGCCCTCCCCGGAATCCCCACGCGGCCCGTTTTGGATGCAGGTATCTGCAGGGAGCGTGTGGAGGCTCAGGGAGGGTGGAAAATGGGCCTCCCAGAAGTTCAGGAAGGCCTGAAAGAGAAGGACCAGGGGAGACAGGGGAGCATCTTCCAATATTTGAGGGGGGGCTGCCCCAGAGAGGAGGAAGGGGTCAAGCTGTTTTCCAAGGCCCCCGAAAGGCCAGACAAGGAATAATGGATGGAAACTGAACAAGGAGAGATTCAACCTGGTAATAAGGAGGAATATTCTGACCATGAGAACAATCAACCCACGGAACGGAAGTTGCCTTCAGAAGTTGTGAGAGCTTCATCCCTGGAAGCTCTCAAGAGAATGGACTGTCACCTGTCAGAAATGATATAGGGTCTCCTGTTTGGGTAGGGGGTTGGGCTAGATGACCTACAAGGTCCCTTCCATCTCTGTTAATCTGTCAGGGGATTGGGGAGTTCCTTTCTTTCCCCTGGGGACCCAACTCAACAGCTTTCTGCTCTGCTGCAGATGTGGATGAGTGCCAGCTGTACCAATCCAACTATCACACCCGGATCTGCCTCCACGAATGTGTGAACCTACCTGGGTCTTATCAGTGCACCTGTCCGCCCGGCTACCAGTTTCAGGCTGAGCAGAACATCTGCAGCGGTGAGTCCTTCCCATCCTCGTTAATAAATTGCAGAACTGTAGAACCCCTTTACCCTCCTCATCAGGCTGGCTGTGTGAATGGTGTGATGGCCTAGAGACAGAGCTCTCGCCTCACAATCAGGAGGCTATGAGTTCGATCCCAGGTAGAGGCAGATATTTCTCTCTCTGGGCACGATGAGAATATATATATGCTGAACTAAACTCTGCATTGGTGACAAGAAGGGCATCCAGCCAGTAAACACTCAGCTCCATTCAATTTCCCAGACTACCCTGCAAGGGATTATGGGGTCATTAAAAGTTGATGATCAGAGGCAGAGCTCTGTGTGTGTGTGTGTGTTTTAAAGTACAGGTAGTCCTTGACTTACAACCACAATTGAGCCCAAGTTTTCTGTTCTTAAGCAAGGCATTGGTTCAGTGAGGATTTTGCCCCATTTTATGACCTTTCTTGCCACAGTTGTTAAGTGAATCACTGCACTTGGCAAGTTAGTAACCCAGTTTTTTTAAGTGAATCCGGCTTCCCCCTTGGCTTTGTGTTCAAAATTCTGTTTTGTTCTGTAGAAACTTTGTTTTAATTGCATGGAAATTGTAGCAGAGGATTAGACGTAGTCCTCGACTTACGACCATCATTGAGCCCAAAATTTATGTTAAGTAAGTTGTTCAGTGAATTTTGTCCCATTTTATGACCTTTCATTGTTAAGTGAATAACTGCAGTTGACAAGTTAGTAACCTAGTTGTTACGTGAATCTGGCTTCCCCATTGACTTTGCTTATTGCACAGTTGCTTGAGGACATAGTGACGGTCGTAAGTATGAACCAGTTGCCAAGCATCTGAATTTTGATCACATGATGCTGGCGATGCTGCAACGGTCATAAGTGCGAAAAATGTTCCTAACTTTTTTCGGTGCTATTGCAACTTTGAATAGTCACTAAATGAACTGTTATAAGCAAAGGAGGATCTGTATTAAACAGCCAGATAGATTGGTAGCAGAGGACGGTTATATAACCATACAACCCAAATAAAGTGTACAGTGTTCAGTCACACTAGGCCTTGCTGCTTAACTTTCTCAACTATCATAGATTATAGCCACAGTGTTAGGATTCCAGAAGTTACTCCAATTAAATCATGAGCCTCGAGCCACACTCCCCAAAACTAAAAAAGATTTATTTGAAGGTAACATTCTATATCCGGCATTTACCTGGGCAGAGCCAACTCTGACATATGTAATTCACTGTCACTCTTGATTCTGCTTTCTCCCCCACCCCCTGGGTGTTTCATCCAACGAAAAACGCACATAGCCAAGATTTTTGCAGGGCAGAAGCTTCAGTCATCTAGTCAGTCTCTGAAGAAAATATGAAGGGAAGGTACTTTCGATTCTGCTGCCTCCTCTTTGAAACTCCAGCCCCTTCTTTCTGTTGTCCACTATAAAATGTGTATACAAAATGTTTTATGAGTTGACACATAGATTATAACCGTAGTTTATAACCATAGAGGCAAACTAAACACTGCCATCTACTGGCTGAATAATTCTGTAGTTGTTGCAATACAAAAATACATGCTAACATGTATTCCAACACTTTGCTCGTCTGAAGGTCGCAAAAGGGGATCACATGACCTTAGGACACAGCAACGGTCATAAACATGAACCAGTTGCCAAAGCATCTGAATTTTGATCACATGATCCTGAGGATGTTGCAACTGTCATAAGGGTGAAAAACGTTCATAACTTTTTGGGGTGCTATTGCAACTTTGAACAGTCACTGAACAAACTGTTGTAAGTCGAGAACTATCTGCATGAAATACAAAAACACGGGGCTGAAAGTGTCGGCCCCCTTCATTCCAGAGGTCCCGGGAGGCTGGGCTGCCCTCAGCGCATGGATGCCACAGCCCTGCCCCATATTGGTCTCTTCAGAGCAAGCATGCGTTGCAGTGAGGAGTTGCACAGAGCTGGCATCCATATATCCCTGCCTATTTGCTGTGGGGGTCCTTCCTGGGATCGAAGTGGCAGAGTGCCAGAAGCCCTGATCAGCTCTGACCCTCTGCCAAAATCCCAGAGCAGGGTGAGGGTCTGTAATGTTTGCAGGGCTCCAGATCACCAGCGTTGAGACAGACAGACAGACCAGGGGTGAAATGCTACTGGTTTGGACCGGTATGGCTGACCTGGTAGCAAAAACAGACAGTAAAAATAAACTCCGACAATCAGCTGAGAGGAAAAAGAAGGGAAAAGTGCAAGATCGTCCCTCCCACTGCCCCCCCTGCGCTTTTCTCTTCTTTATCCTCTCCGCTGATTGGCGCAGCAGAGCCTCAGCTGGGCTTTGGAAAATTGCACGCACACGCGAAATGCGCGATCACCAAACTAGCAGGGAAACTGGTAGAATATCCCACCACTGAGACAGACTCTCTCGGTTGTTGTCTTTGCCAGATGTGGATGAATGTGCGACAAATCAAGACAACTGCAGCCGCGGACAGATTTGCGTCAACCTCTTTGGGGGCTTCCGTTGCGTGAAACCCGAATGCCCCAAGACCCACTTCAACACAACTTACGTCAAGACGTCAGCCTCGTAAGTAGAAACTCCAGAAACGAGGGTGGAGGGTCCTGAGCGGGCTCAAGAGGACGGCAGGAATTGGGAAGGGCGAGTCTAGTGAAAAGGACAAGATAGCAATATTCCAGGGTTTGAGGGGCTGCCACAAAGAAGAGGGAGGTCAACCTATTTTCCAAAGCACCAGTCAGGAAATTTTTCCTTACTTCTAGGTTGCTCCTCTCCTTGATTAGTTTCCATCCATCGTGTCTTGTCTTGCATTATTGTGCTTTTGGAGAATAGCCAAATTGGCCCCCTCTTCTTTATGGCAGCCCCTCAAATATTGGATCACTGCTATCTTGTCACCCCTGGTCCTTCTTTTCGCTAGACTAGCCACGCCCAGTTCCTGCACCCGTTCTTCATACGTTTCATATGACAGCAGTGTCCTAATGTTTGAGGGGCTGCCACAAAGAAGAGGGGTCCAACCTATTTCGAGAGCCATGGTGGCCCAGTGGTTAGAACGCAGTATTGCATGCTAATTCTGCCAACTGCCGGCAGTTTGATTCTCACCAGCTCAAGATTGACTCAGTCCTTCCGAGGTGGGTAAAATGAGGACCCAAATTGTTGGGGGCAAGAGGTTGACTTAGAAGTGCTTTCCAGTGGGAAGCGGTCTATAAATCTAAGTGCTATTGCTGTTCTCCAAAGCCCCAGAAGGCAAGACAAGAACCAATGAATGGAAATTAATCAAGGAGAGAAGCAACCTGGAATTAAGGAGAAATTTCCTAATTGTGAGGACAATTAAGCAGCGCAATGATTGTCTTCAGAAGTTGGAGTGCTCCATCACGGAAGGCTTTTAAGGAGAGATTGGACAACCACTTGTCTTAAATCATATAGTCTCCTGCTTGGGCAGCAGGTTGGAGTAGAACAGGGGTCTCCAACCTTGGCAACTTTAAGATTTGTGGACTTCGACTCCCAGAATTCTTCAGCCAGCTTTGTCCATAAATCTTAAAGTTGCTAAGATTGGAGACGCCTGGACTAGAAGACCTTCCAAGGTCCTTTCCAACTAAGAGGCCCAAGGAATTCCAGAACTGACTTCCAGCTTTTCTGTGCTCATCAGAGCTAAGATTTTGGAAGGGTTTATTGAAAAAGGAACTGACCCCTCTGGGGTCTGGAATCAAAGGATGGTCCCTTGCAGGAACAGCCGATGCCTATCAAAAAAAAACTGGGCTGAAGTCGACAAGGACTGAAAGGCAGACAGAGGGATCCTACCTGCCAGAGAACTCAGGCAGCCCATGGAGATTAGTTAAGGAAATGCCCTCTTTTTATTCCCCTTTTTATTCTCTTTTCCTCTCTACCCCCCCCCGCCCCAGCCAGAAAAGTTGAGTGTTATTCGTGACCAGGATAATTGGCCAGGAGGGATCAGAAAATAGCAAGATGGTGGCCAATCCTATGCCATAAAAGCAAGCTGGGCTTGATTGTCCATCTCGGGTCTTTTTGACCTGTGGAATGGAGTGGCAGCTCAACCACCTGTTTTTTGATAAATGGGTGTTTTGGACTGCCCTTCCCCACTCCCCCCCAACAGCCATTATATCAACCACAACAATACAAGAGCGCACAACAGGTACAACCTCAATGTAAACCACTCCAAACTGGATTGCTGCAAATACAGACTTCAGCAACAGAGTGGTCAATGCCTGGAATGCTCTACCTGACTATGTTGCTACATCCTCTAACCCCCACCCACCTTTAACCTCAAACTAACCACTATTGACCTCACCCCATTCCTAAGAGGTCTGTAAGGGGCGTGCATAAGCGCACCATCGTGCCTCCCGTCCCTGTCCTACTGTCCCCATTTATTCGTACCTATTTCCTGTATTCTTACTCATGCTTATACCTATTATCTTGTAAGCGATTGATAAATCAAATAAAAGAATGACGGACAGAAGGAAGGGGGAAGGAAGAACAGGGAAGGGAAAGGAAGGAGAGAAAAGAAGGGAGGGAGTGGGAGGAAGGAAGGAAGGAAAGAAGGAAGGAAAGGGAAAGGAAGGAGAACAAGGAAAAGGAAGGAAGGAAGGAGAGAAAAGATCAGAGGGAGAGAAAAAAAGGGGAGGAAGAGGAAGGAAGGAGAGAATACCCATTCCTAAGAGGTCTGTAAGGGACGTGCATAAGCGCACCATCGTGCCTCCCGTCCCTGTCCTACTGTCCCCATTTATTCGTGCCTATTCCCTGTATTCTTACTCATGCTTATACTTATACCTATTATCTTGTAAGCGATTGATAAATCAAATAAATAAAAGGACAGAAGGAAGGGGGAAGGAAGGAGAACAAGGAAAAGGAAGGAAGGGGAGAAATGATCAGAGGGAGAGAAAAAAAAGGAAGGAAGGGAGGAGGAAGGAAGGAAAGGAGAGAATACGCATTCCTAAGAGGTTGTAAGGGGCGTGCATAAGCGCACCAATCGTGCCTCCCGTCCCTGTCCTATTGTCCCCATTTATTCGTGTCTATTTCCTGCATTCATGCTCATGTTTATTCTTATTCCTATTATCTTGTAAGCGATTGACAAATTAGATAAATAAAAAAACAAAGGTCCAGAGGCAAGCTCCCACCTGACAGCCATTAAATGCCAGGATGCTTCCCCCCACCCACCCCAGTTCAGACCCATCTCGGGGCACCTCAGAAGAGGGCTTCAAACTCTTTGGTAGCCCTGACTGGGTGTTCCTTTTCCGCCTCCTCTTCGCAGGCAGTGTGAACGGAGCCCTTGCCCCATGGGGAGCCAAGCCTGCCAGAAATCCGCCCATGCCGTCTCCTTCCACTACCTGCCCCTCCAGTCCAACCACTCCGTCCCCTGGGTCCTTTTCAAGATGTCCACCAGCCGCTCTCTGGGGGACAGCCTGCGCTTCGCCCTCCTAGGGGGCAACAGCCAAGGGAGGCTGGCAGTCCGACGCTCAGACCAGCACGCAGGGGAGCTGGTGCTGACCCGCTCCGTCCTGGGGCCGGCAGTCCTGGAGGCCGAGGTGGAAATGAGCGAATTTGCCCAGAAGATCCTTCTAGGGAAGCACATCTTCAAGGTCACGTTGTTGGTTTCCCAGTATGAGTTCTGAGCCCCCTCGGAATCCCCCGTCGGGCTTTGGAGGCCAGGACCGGATGTGGCTGGGACCTGGAGGGGGCAGCTCTCTACCCAGAATAAAAGAAGCCGAAGCAAGCCTCGATCCTGCTGAACCAGACTTTCCTCTCCACGTGGCCGGACATTTTCTCCACGGTCTTCCCCCTCCGAGAGAGAGAGGCTTTGGGGGAGAAGCAATGGATGGGAAGCCCCTTGGAAGGGAGACCAACCACAGCAACGGGAGTTCTCGCAACCGCTGGCAGAAACATGTTTTATAGTTAACAGAAAGAAGGGGGGGGGATTTCAAAGAGCAGGCGGCAGTGTGGAATCGAAAGTACATTCCATTCATATTTTCTTCAGAGACTGACTAGATGACTGAAGCTTCTGCTGTGCAAAAATCTAATTGGAGAGCATGATTGACGACTCTTGGCTATGGATGTGTTTGTTGGGGGAATATGAATTATGATACACCCAGAGGGGTGGGGGGAAAAACAGGGTCAAGGGTGACAGCGAATTACTGTCTCCGAATGGGCTACACCCAGATCATGCCGACAGGTTGACTTCCAGTAAATCCTTTGAAGGTTTGGGAGTGTGACTCGAGACTCATGATTTAATTGAGGTAACTGCCAGAATCCTGATAAGCCATGCACTTGTGCAGATACCCATCTTGTGCAGTCAAGAGGCAGGGACAGCACAGCTGCGTTTGCAAGACACAATTGCCCTTGGTTAAAAATCAGGAACCCGGTAGCACCTCTTCCGACTGTCAAAACTACCTGTAGGTTTCTGAGCTATTAGCTGAAAAAGTGCTACAGGTTCCTGATTTTCCCCACCCCCCTGCAAACCAACCTAGTTCTCCTCTTAGGGCCACCTATGCATGGTTTATTTAATCCGGTTTTCTGAGTTAGCCCGAGACAGACCCACAGCTTGGTTGGTTATTGTACGCCGTCAATCAATGTAAGGCAGCTGCGTGGAATGATTACTGTAAGTCCAAATAAAGAACAACATTGGTTTTTCCTTGGAAGGGTGGGCTCATGGAAAGGTTGCTTTATGAATGAAAAAGAAACTCTCCCAAAACGTGGTCATATGCGTTGCGGGCAGGTGAGGGAAACTGAGGCTGCAATTCTGCAGATCAACTGTTGGGGTTCCTGTGCAAAGCAGTGCATCTCTGGAAGCGAAGGGGCTTCTCTTTTCTCCAAACACCAAAGCAGCGCAAAGCAGTGGTGGGATTCAAAAATGTGTACTACCGGCTCTGTGGGCGTGGCTTGGTGGGCGTGGCAGGGGAAAGTTACTGCAAAATTCCTGTTCCCTCCCCAA
This sequence comes from Pseudonaja textilis, assembly GCF_049901715.1. Lineage (NCBI taxonomy): Eukaryota > Metazoa > Chordata > Lepidosauria > Squamata > Elapidae > Pseudonaja > Pseudonaja textilis. The sequence continues at coordinate 2,878,554 of NC_142000.1, forward strand.
CCCACTAACCTGCTTTCCAGCTCCATTCTCCTGTGCAAGGCAACAAAACAAGAGCCAGTCGATCAGCTGGGACTCAATGGGAGGCAGAGGAGAGATGGGGTTGGCGGGGCCAGTCGGAGGAGGGATTGGCCGGTTCTCTGAACTACTCAAAATTTCTGCTGCCGGTTCTCCAGAACCAGCTGAACGCCACCTCTAGTGAAGTGTTGCCTCTGGGTTGCCCCCATCTCCACATCCACTACACATCTCTAACTTGGCTGCTCAGCCACTTTAGCCCCCAAAGGCAGAGAATCTAAACCAACCTGTTCTGCTCAGCGGGTGCAGAATTTGGACCGGTAGTGGCAAGGCACCGGGAGGCAGCAGACTTGGCCAACCGGTGTCTGTGAAAGGCTACTCTGTCCGCGAGAGGGCAAGGCCAGCAGGAAACTGGCCTCTTGTATAAATGGCTGTGTTATATCACACTGGTGAGTTTCCGGGGCTGTGGTTAGAGCGAGGGTCCAAAGCAAGAATTCCCTACACCTACACAAACACCCACAATTCCCCTAGCACGGAGCACTCACCCCCCTCCCCAAAGGAGGTGGATTCACAGGCTGATCGGAAATGCCTCTTCCCTAAGATGCGGAGGCTGGTAGCCCAAACTCTGCTTGGTTTATTTGGAAGACCCCGAAGCCAACTTCCAAACTAGCCAGCATTCGTAGCTAATCAAGTCTTTTATTGATGTACAAACAGCCTTTAAAAAAAAAAAAAAACTACTGGGGCAGGAGTTCCTTGCAGATAAGTTGCGTTGATGAAGCAGCAGCAGCTTCCCAGTTGATGGGCAGAACTGGTGGAGGGGAAGTTGATGCTCCCATGGGGGGTGGGGGCTTCAGGCCAGGAAAATCTGAAGATGATCTGGGTCAGGGGTCTCCAACCTTGGCCGCCTGAAGACTTGTTGGACTTCAACTCCCAGAGTTGAATTCCTGGCTGAGGAATTCTGGGAACTGAAGTCCAACAAGCTTTGCTGGCTGAGGAATTCTGGGAGTTGAAGTCCAACAAGTCTTCAAGTGGCCAAGGTTGGAGACCCCTGACCTGGGGGGCTTCAGACAAGCAGATTTCCCCAGCGAAGACTGCCAAAGAGCAAAGCCAGGAAGGTGTTCTGTGTCTCAGCCGCGGTTGTCTTGATGAGCCCCAAGATTTGTACACTAAGTGGGCTGAGACGGGGCAGAGGGCAAGGCCGAGCTAAGCCCCTCCGGGGTCACATTGCGAGCGTTAAGGCACTCCAAAGAGGAGGAGGAGCATCAGCGGCATCAGCGGTGGCATCCTCAGCTTCGGGCCCCGTGGGAGTAGCTGCCCAGGGGAAGCGTTTCGGTTTTCGTAAGTGATCGCGACGGATTGACAACAATGATCTTTCCCCTCCCCGTCGATTTGGGAGGTGAATTGCTAGAAAGAAACCAAACATCCAGAGTGGAAGGGCATTCAACGCCGAAGGAGAGGAAGCTAAAGTGCATCCGAGACTGGCCAACGGAAGGAGGCTGCAACGGAAGGAGGGCAGCAGAGGATTTGGGCTTCTTGGGGAAGGAGCCCACCCCCCCAGCTTTTCTCCCAAAGGCAGAGGCAGATTGGCCAGAAGGCAAAGAAACTCCAGAATCGCACGGAAGAGGTTCTGGAAAGAGAACCTGCACCTGGACAAACACACCTGGAGAAGCAGCTTGGAAGGTCCTCACTCAAAACTTTTGCAGGAAGGCGGGGAAGGAGCAGATCTCCTTGGCACAAGGACAAGGGGGGCAAGAGCTTCGCTAGGCAAAAAATCAGGAATAGGTGATGGGAACTATAGTGCAAACAACAAGCAACTCGGGGAGGCTGGCTGTCCCCAGAGGCTTCTTTTATCCTTCTGCCTCGTCTTCTCCCAGGTTTTCAACCAGCAGGGGACTGTCCAGCTGTTCGGCCCCTCTTCCCAAGCAGACCAGGCCAGCCTTCAGGGCGCTTGCAGCCTAGCCAGCCTGAGAGGACAGGGGTCTCAGAGGCAGCCCCTGAGCTATTCCCAGCAGGCCCTGCTGGGCTTCGGTCAGTGCCGCTTCCCAAATGCCCTTGTCTGTGGGAGCCTGAAAAGGCCACCCTGGAGTCTGCAGCCTGAGCAGACTCTCGCGATGAGACCAAGTCGCTGCTCCTCTAAAGGGAATTTTTGGTTGCAAACAGATCTGTTTGGGAAAGAGTCTTCCCCCTACTGCTCATCCCAGGTTGGGGAAACTGGCAGGTTAGGAGGTGCAGCTGCTTACACACACCTTGGCTGGTAGAGGAGAGAGATCCCAGGTAGACCAAAGGAAGGGCAAGAAGAAGAAGAGCCCATCAAAACGTCTCCGGCAGCCAATCAAGAGGCCTTTGGAACAGAACCGCGGTCTCCTTCCCAGCCTTCGTCCAGAGGGAGGCTAAAAGAGGCAGCGCAGAGCAAGCGAGCTGGCTGGGAGGGAAGACGACCTACCAAGGGAAGCACGGAGTTAAATTCTCTTGGGGAGGGAAGAGGCAAGGCTAGGGGTCCAAAAGAGCCAGTCTTCTTGGCCAAGAACTCCCTCCCTGAGGGTGGCCAGGGCAGGAGAAGAAGAGGCGAAGCGTTCAAACCCGCCAGCAGCAGCACCACAAAAGAGGACTTCGTCGCTGCTTATCTTCACTTCCTGCCAAGCAAAATGTAGAACTGCTGTGGCCTTTTTTGGTCTGTGGCAGAACCTTGCAGCTCTCATCCCTTTGGAGCTCCAAAAAATGACAGGGAAGGGAGTCTCCAGGTATGTGTGGGGGGGGTTGATTGCCCCACCTCAGGCTGATGAGGGGATCACTGGTTGGGGCTGCCACGCTGGGGTCACTGTTGGCCAAATATTTCAGAGTTTAGATGGGGGGCGAGCGGGCACAAGGGTTAGATTCCCAAGGCAAGCAGCACGTCGGATCGGCCTTTTAACAATTACAGAGCGAGCAGCTTACCCCAAAGTCTCGACCCCCTCACCTGCCATCAATGGCTTCCCCACTCCCACCCCCGTCTGTTCCACGAGCCGCAGATAATGCGAGGAAACGGCCTCCTCCAGCCCGGCGGCCTTGCAGGGGCTCATTATCTCCCAGGCCTGTGCCTGAGAATCCTGGGAGCCGAAATCCTGAAGGGGTTCCCAAGATGGAGATGGACAGGACAGGACAACGACGTGAGAGGCAGAAGAACGCAAAGCAGCTCCCATGAAATAAGATCTCGGAGAGGGATCCGCTGGGAGGAGATGAGTAACATCGGGCAGCTGCTCTCCGAGGGACTTCCGTGGTTCCACAGATCGATGCAGATGCACGCCGAGAACTACGAAGATCCTCCTGCTAGCAGGACGCCCTGTCTCCTACAGTGGCGATAAGGACGAGGTAATCCTCTTGTCATTTCTATCGACCCCTTTGAAGGTTGGCTGGAAGGGACAGGACCAGAATGTTTTCATGGGAGCAAACCTCACTGCGAGCAGGTGCCCTAAAGCGAGCGGCGGGTCTCAAAATGCAGGCCTCTCCAGACCCCAAGAGGTCCCACCAAGTTCCCAAGACCTCAAACTCTCCATGGGGGCTGAGGGACCAGGGAAGCTTGCTCTGCCTGCTCTGGAGACAAGAGGGTCGCACCTCCCCGTCATAAATACCCCTTCAGATTGGGGGGAAAGCTGCAGGATCATTTTGGGGGAAGGAGGAAGGAAAAGGGTTCAAAATATACAAAATGTAACAGGCCAGGAAGTCTTAAGAAGTCCAAAGGGCAACGTGGGAAAAGTCTGGCGCTTTCTGGAGTTATTTGCCCTGGAAACCGCTGAACTCCATCTCGTCTTTGCGCCGGCGGGAGGTGAAGAGGGAGCTGAAGGGGTACAGCTTGGCCTTGGCTTGGAAGCGCTGCCCGGCGATGTCGATCTCATATTCTCCCCGGTTGACAAAGTCTGGGGTGACCAGCTGCTCCTCGCCGGTCTCGGGATCCAGGTTCTGGACAAAGCCCAGGCAGACGTGACGCTCCAGTGTGTAACTGTAAGCGCTGCTGGTGGTCTTGCCCGTGTAGCAGCCATTGCGGTAGATGGGCTCCCCCCACCAGGGCCACAAATCCAGGTCGGTGTTATGGTCTTCCAGGATGAACATGGTGAAGCGCTTGTAGACCCCTTCCTGCTTCTGAGCCATCAGCGCGTCCCTCCCGATGAAATCCATGCCCTGCAGAGAGACAGACAGACACACACACACACACACGTGTCAGGAGACGGGATTTGATCCACTTCAGCTCTTCTACTTACTGCTGGGAAAGAGCCAGTGGCAAGCAACCCACTGGCAAGCGTTCTATCAAACTGCATCCCTGCTTGGTTTGGTGGCTGCAGTGCCTCAGATAGAAAGTCCCAACAGAGAGTGGTGAGGACAGCGGAGAAGATTATAGGACACTCGCTTCCCGTTATTCAGGGTACTGCTTGTAAGCTCTAGGTGCTTAGAGCTCAAAACATTGTTAGAGACCCCCACATACCCACTTCACAGTCTATTTTGGTTGCTCCCCTCCGGGAGAAGGTTTTCTGGGGAATTCTGGGAGTTAAAGTCCACAAGTCTTAAAGTTGCCATGTTTGGAGACCCTTGGCTGAAAGGAATAAACGTCCTTAAAGCTTCTTCCAATTTTGGGGGACATAAATGGTATGTTGAGGACTCCCTTGTGCGTGGCCCACTCCCAACCCACAAGTCTAACTTGGAACCTTCTGCGTTGTCCCCTGGTTGCAATCTCCAAAGGAGGCAGCAACTGGAGGCAGCGGAAAGCAGGCAGCCCCGGTGCTAGAAACCGGCACCCTGTTTCTCGAGGTTACTCACTCCCACCAAGCCTGCCATCCTCCTCACCTTGTCCAGCTTCACCCGGAATTCTCGCCCGCATTCCATCGGGGTGGTGAAAGCATCCAGGTCTTGTCCCCAGAAGGCAAAAAACTTCTCAATGCGCAAGCTGCGGAGGGCGTAATAGCCAGCGTTCCGGATCCCATACTTCTGCCCCACGTTCATCACCTCGTTGTACACGTGGAGGGCATACTGGGGGGAGGAGAGGCGCATTTAAATAACCAGCCTGGAAACTGAAGGCTGATAGCATTCCTCGGTCACTTATCTCTTCAAGGCTCAAGTCTTTTCCCTTTCGAGCCCCACACTTCTGAGATAGCATGAGATAAGCAGTCCAACACCACCAAGGCTTCCGTGCAACGTTTCTTTTATTGGATTATATTAGGCAGGATGCCTAAACGTACCTCAGAGTTATGTTGAGATCCATCTAATGTCCAATCTTTGCCTCAGTAGTTGCCTCCATCGTGTGTAAAGATGGTTATCTTCATCCCGTAGAGTTATAGCAAAGGAAGACTCCAGCACGATGCTGGGGTCCAGGTACGAATGCCCCAAAACTCCCTCAGCCCAACCAGAGATCAACTCAGCGGCCAATCAGGATTACAGATGTGACCACGTGACATGAACTACATCTCCCAAGAGGCATTAACTACATTTCCCATGAAGCATTCCCTTAAGGGGGCAGCTCTCATTCCTAAATTAACTATATACTGTCTAACCAGAACAATGACCTTCGGTGACATGGCAGGTGAGCGGGGCATATGCCAGCCTTGCCCAACGTGGCCTCCAAGTGGCCTCCAACGTGGCCTCCTTCCCTAAACAGACTTCACTTAGGAACCTGAAAAGATGATACAGGCACTGTCTAGCTAAAGGCAGTCCTCAACTTGCAGCAGTTTCATTCGGTGATCAAAGTTACAACGGCACTGACCGTTTTTCACCTTTATGATTGGGGCAGCATCCCCATGGTCCCCCTAATTTACATTTGCATGTTTGGCCACCGGCTCATATTTATGACGATTGCAGAGTCCTGGGGTCACGTGATCCCCTTTTGTGACCTTCTGACAAGCAAAGTCCATGGGGAAGCTGGATTCATTTTAACAGCCGGGTTGCTAACTTATCAACTGCAGTGATTCACTTAACCACGGTGGCAAGAAAGGTCATAAAATGGGGCAAACTCACTTAATGAATTTTTACACTTAGCAACATAACCTTCACTGTGGTTATAACTCCGGGACTAGCTCTACTTTTTAGCAAAAGTCCTTAAACAGAAATTGTGGACGACGTCATGCCATTTGGGGATTAGTCCCTCCCCCCATAGGTACAAGCCCCCCCACCCCCCCCAACCGGGTGAAGATGGACCTTCCAACCACAAGCCCCGCTCACCTCGATGGGGATGTAAAGCATGAAGCCGGGCTCTCCCGTGTGTGTCATACTCATGACCCGGATGCCATTGGCATAGCCGACACTCATTTCCTGCGGAAAGAGGGACCACACCGTTTATACATCCAGAACAAAAACCCAAAGACAAAGGAATATTGTCGCTCACCTGACCGTAGGTAAGCAGCTTTAAACTGGAGGGAAACAAACTGTCAACTCATACAATATTTCTCTGGTCTTTCTAGAGGTGCCAAGAGAAAGGGAGGGGGGAGCAATGCAGCAGCTTGCAAACCGAAAGTGCATTCCATAAATGTTTTCAAAGATAGTAACTAGGTGACTGAAGTTTCTGCCGCGCAAAATTCTAACTGGACAGTATGATTTTTTTTTAAAAAAAAAAACCATATCTCATTCTTGCTAAATTATATTCATTCTCTTACTTGTTCAAGATTAATCAATTATAGTATATTATTACTATTACCACATATTTCAGTTTTTCTTATTCTTCTGTCTAACCATTCGTAATGATTGATGACTCTGGGCTATGGATGTGTCCCATTGGAGAATATGAATTATGATACACCCAGAGGGTGAGGGGAAAAACCAGGGTCAATGGTGACAGTGAATGATGTGTCTCAGAGTCAGCTACACCCAGGCAGTGCCGGACATTTTAACTCCCAATAAATCCTTTTGAAGTTTTGGAAGTTTGGCTCGAGACTCAGGATTTAAAGTGGGGGAACTGCCGGAATCCTGACACTGACCTTCTCCACCAGAAGAAACTTGGCCCAGTGCCTAAGATCAAACAGTGGGTGACATGTGGGATCGGGGAGGGGCACGCCAGCTCTCTGGTCTGAGGACATAGACCATATTCCAGGCCAGCATTTCTCATCTCTGGCAACTAAGACCAGTGGACCAACTCCCAGAATTCCCCAGTCAGCTGTGCCATCACCCTCCTCCACATCCCCTGCACTCCTTACCTAAGCCTCCCGCCTCTTCCCACTTAACCTACATGGTCCCGGGGTTACAGCCACAACAGGGACTGCCAGGATTGCTGCCGCTAAGTGATACAGTCGTGCGGTGTCACATTGTGCAACCACATCATTTAGCAAGGGTAATCCCGATCTGAACTGCCATTGTTACTCAAGGATCATCCCTGTTGAGGTGAGCCGTGATGGCGCAGTGGTTAGAATGCAGTACTGTGGGCTGAGTCTGCCCATTGCCAGCAGTTTGATCCTGACCGGCTGAAAGATGACTCAGCCTTCCATCCTTCCAAAGTCGGTAAAATGAGGAGCCAGATTGTTGGGGGCAAGAGGCTGACTCTGTAAACTGCTTAGAGGGTAAAGCACTGTGAAACAGTATATAAGTCGAAGTGCTGTTGCCATGGCTACTGATTCCTTTGCACAAAGGAAAAGATGGAAGAGCAGATACAAAAAAGCCCATTTGTTCATTGAGGCATCCCATAATCGACACGAGCTGGCCTCCGACAAGCAAAGCCAACGGAGAAGCCCGCAAGCAAAGTTGCAAATAGCAACCATGTGATTCCTCACTTAAGGACTGCACTGCTTAATGATGAATTTTCTGAGCCCAGCTGAAGTCCTAAACGGAGGAGCACCTGTAAGCATCCACGCAAGAAGGAAGAAAGTTGCTAAAGGAAACGGAAAAGGCCCCTACCTTACAAAAGAGGGAAGGGAAGTGTTCCGGTGTCATCGGCGCATAGGAGAGCTCTGACAGGACATCCATGGCACGTGGGCCAATCAGATTCAAGGCTGAAGGAAATACAAGGAAAAGACTTCAAGCATCAGAAGCAAAGGAGGGATTCTACCGGTTTGGGCGAACCGGTTGTTAAACTTGCATCTGGTTCGCTGAACCGGTAGTTGAACCAACCAGCTGCCCCCCCCCTCCCCTCCCCTCCCCAGAGTCTCCACATGGCTCATTTTTGATGGAGGTAAATGCAGGGTCCATGCAGAGGTTTTAAGTGGGGGGGAAATGGGCCTTCCGGAAGTACCAGAAGTCCAGAAACGGACCTGTTTCTGGCTTCCGGAGGGTCTCCAGAGCCCGAGGGAGGCCATTTTCCCCCTCCCAGAGGCCCGGGGGAAGCCTCCAAACCCTTGGGAAGGCGAAAAGCGGCCCTCCCGGAAGTTCTGGTAAGCCATGCCCACCCAGCAACTGGGCAGCAAGCCGCCTGTTGGGACTTTTGAATCCCACCCCTCATCAGAGGCAACTGCAGAATAGGAAGCCTTGCCCCATTACTTCCCTCACTCTTCTCTTTGCAGCTTGTCCGCTCAACACAAATCAACAAAGGCTCGGAATCTTAAATCGGATTTCATCTGGGTGAGAGGAGACCCTTTACTTGGGACAAGATACCTGGAGATCCTAAGGCAAGTGCTTGGAATTTTTCCAGTTGAAGGCTTCTCGTATCAGCCTTCCAAAGCAAGCGCCCAGCTCTGCCAAACTCTGAAGCCCACCTTGAGCCACCGTTCTCAGCCAACTTTTGGGTTGGGCCCCTGGGACACGAGAACGTCAACTATCCATCCCATATCATGGCTGCCACGGATGGGAGAGCCAGTTTGGTCTAGTGGTTAAGGCACCAGACTAAAAACTAGGAGATTGTGAATTATAGAGCTGCGATGGCACAGAGGTTAGCGTGCAGTACTGCAGGCTCCTTCTGCTAACTGCCGTCTGCCTGCAATTTGGCAGTTCAAACCTCCCCAGGCTCAAGGTTGACTCGTCCTTCCGATGTCGGTAATACGAGGACGCAGATTGTTGAGGTCAATAGGCAGACTCTGTGTACCGAGTGCTATTACTAAGTGCTCTAGTCCTGTCTGAGGCATAAAAGCCAGCAGGTGACTTTGGACCAGTCACTCTCTCTCAGCCCAACTCATGACATGTGGCTGTTGTGGAGCAAATAGGTGTGTTGGATATGTTTGCTACCCTGAGTGATTTGTAAAAATAACCAAGGAGACAAATAAATAAAGGTACCAACTTGGATCTACCACTGACACACTAACCAAGAGACACAACAAGCCTTGTGTATCTGGCACAGATTAAAACCAATTTGCTATATTTATGGTTTTTGCTCTGAATAACGTTAAATGTGAAAAGTCCCAGGGGGAAACACGTCATTCCCGCATCCCTGACTTGCTCAGTTTCAGGTACCCAGAGAGCTGAGGATCCTCTGGGTGGATGGTCAATAGCTCTGAGATTCCAAACAGGTGGGCAGCTAGATTGATTCACCTGAACAGAGACCTGTTAACCCCGAACAAGGTTAACTAGGAGTGAGGTGTCTGAACCCTGCAAACAAAAAGGCAGGCCAGCCTGCAGAATCTGAGGTTCCCTTGGAGAAGGACCCTGCCCTGGTCCAGAGGAGTTCCAGACCAGTCCAGCAGCTGGCAGCTCCCCTCACCTGTGTATTTCCAGGTAACATCTTCCAAGAAGAGGTTGCTGTCTTCAGGCATGTGCTTCTTCAACCAGGCCCAGCAGTGAACCTGCTGGTCTGTGGGGGAAATCATGAAGAAGCTGCAGTAAGGAACACAGAAAGTGCATTTAAGCCCAGAGGGGACAATTTCTATACAAAGCTTTCGAAAAGGTGCCGTCAGATAACACTTTCATTACTTATTCCACCAGGCAGCGCGTCATGCTCAGGACTTTGAATCTGATGCTGAAGATGCTGCTCCAGCAGAAATCTCTGGAATGTCAGCCTCAGGGGAGAGAAAGACAGGAAGCACCTGTGGCTGGTCAAACACACCTGAGCACCTGCAATCGCCGGATGATGTAAGGCTTCCCAGTCTCCACCCCCAGAGGGTAGAGCAGAGGTGTTCAACGAGGCTTCTTATTTATTTATATTTTCTATTTCTTAACTCTTGCCAAGCAAGGAAGTAAATAGCACTTAGACTTATATACCGCTTCACAGTGCTTTACATCCCTCTCTAAGCGGTTTACATAGTCAGCCTTTCGCCCCCAGCAATCTGGGCTGAGTCAACATTCAGCCTGGTTGGATTCGATCTCCCAAATTGCAGGCAGCAGAATTAGCCTGCAGTACTGCATTCTAACCACTGTGCCACCACGGCTTAATCTCTTGCCTAATAACAGCTAACTACAGCCCGATTTAAGAGGCAATTCTGACCCATGTTCCCTTTGCCGGAATCAACCATCTGACCTCTGGCTCTTGTGTGGCGTTTGTGCGGCTTCTGGCTTGTGAAATTCTGGACTGACTGACAACGCTGATCTAACTCTTGGATCCTTGGACTGATTTGGGACTATTCCTCTGCACTCTCCTTTGAAAAAGCTAACCATTCAGGCAAGCATTCGTTAGAGACTCTGTTTAGATTTGCAGGCTTTGGCTGTTGTTATCTCTTTGACCTTGAATAAAGTATGAATTACCATAGCTACAGTATGGGACTATTTGAGACCAGGAGTAGGACACAAAGTGTGGCCGCATCTTTTCCAAATAACTCCATTTTATTAAAAAGCATAACTGTCTTAACAGCCAGCCAACAAAAATGGCCACTCAGGTGTTCATGATCCAATTCTGATCACGACAGATTTCTTACTTGTCTCGTTTCTCAATACAATGACCACCTTATATATACTACAACATTTCGTTCTCTAGGCTTGCACAAGGCCCCAGTTGTGTATATCACACCATCAACAGACTAGTTAACATAATTTATCAGATGAACCACAAGTGATTGGCCTGACACTACAGGTTACATGACTGATCATGGTGTAAGGAAAAATATCCAGGAACACACCACACATTTTGGCTAAGCAAAGATAGAAATTCCTGGACTGTCTTCTGAATCTGTGTATATGAAATTAAAGTATGGAATGGGGAATATGCCTCCCCTTTCTAGTTACACTCAGGTGATTCAATTGCTTTGTACCTGCGTCCAAGCAGACAAGTGTTACATAGAAACCAAAGCCTCTCTTAAACCACAGGGACGGTCCAGTAATATTATGAGCTGTGATATAATCATGCAAGTGATGCCACACTGAGTTTATCATTCTGACATCATCACGGCTTCGACGAAATTCTGGGTATGGGTGGCAAGTCACCCAGCGGCCCCTCAGGCTGATGCCAGTGAGTCTCCTGACTGGAGCTGGAAGACCTTACCTGCGTTTGTTCAGACGGGCTATGCTGCAGTCATTCTCATACCCTCCGTTGTGATTGAGCATCCCTGTATGCACAATATGCCCAACTGGCACATCCAGGTCGTTGGAGAAGAGGTACTGCAGAACTTCCAAAGCTTGTCCTCCTGTTGACTGCAGCAGGTGGGAAAAGGAACACAAAACGTCAGCACAGCGGACAGGTGAGGCCAAGACACATCAGAAGCCAGCATTTTAGTCCTCGCTGTGGCCCATCTGATGCCTATCAGCTGCAAGAAGCAACGGAGACTTGGAGTCCCCTGGCATGATTCTCCTGTAGAGGCATTTGGAACCAAACTGCCTCTGACCCAGAGATAATTTGGAACCTGGATATTACCGTGTCTCCCCGAAAATACAACCTACCCAGAAAGTAAGTCCTAGCTAGATTTTTACAGGTACAACCAATATAAGCCCTACCCCCCAAATAAGCCCTATTTTAAAAAAACCACCCACTCCAGGTGCACAGGTAAAAATTAAGCTGGGGGGGTGGGGGGAACTGCCCTACTACTTCCTGAAGGCCTCTGTAGCCAATAACAGAGCTCCAGATCGATCTGGAGCTCTCTTATTGGCCGCAGAGGCCTTCAGGAAAGCCTTGCTGGCCAAAGAAGTTCCTGAAGGCCTCTGACAGCAAAAAGGAGGCCAGGGGGTGATGCATGCAAGTGAGGACGACGTTTCCCTCCCCCCACCCTGGAAACCTGGTGCCTTGTTTGGTGGCAAATATATATATATATATATATATATATATATATATATATATATATATATATATATATATATATATATATATATATATAATATATATATATATATATATATATATATATATATATATATATATATATATATATATATATATATATATATTAAATAAAAATTCCACATCCAGAAGAAATATATATATATATATATATATATATATATATATATATATATATATATATATATATATATATATATATTTTTCTGAGGTTCTCAGGGTATTTATATGTAGATCTTTGGTTGTTCGGGTTTTCTCCCGCGTAAGATTTGAAGTATCTAGGCAACGTTTCGATGAAGTCTCATTCATCATCTTCAGGCTTCTGTCTCCAGCTCTGTGCTTCTCAGAGTAATGGAGATTGCAGCTGCTTCCTCCTTTTAACTGCCAGTGGGGTGGAACTTGATTGGGTGGGGGCTTGGCTGTGTTCTGATTGGGTGGGGGTGTGTTCTCATTGGTAGGGGGTTTGGCTGTGTTCTGATTGGTTGGGGGTTAGCCGTGTTCTGATTGGTTGGAGGCGTGTTCTGTTCAGGAGGGGGCTTGGTTGTGCTCAGGTTAGTTTTAGTTGCTGGGGATTTGAGCTAGAGAGTTGTGATCTTGCTGTTTGGCTTCTAGTTCGTGGTCCTGCTGCATCTTCATAGTGGGTGTTGGTTTGCTTCATGTATGGCTCAGAGGGGTTTGAAGTGGGTAGTGATGCAGCTGCAGTGCAGCTTCTGGTCCATGGTCGTTTCTCATTTTCTGAATGGGTGGGAGTCTGTTTTCTACATGGAAGTGTGGTGGTGGCATCTTGTGTGGCTCTCATGGGTGTGGGTCCAGTGTCCTTCTTCATGTTAGGTACTCGTCTGTTCATGAGGGCGGGTTTCCAAATGGCTGGAAGGCGGGAGGTGTCATCTCGTTTGTTCATGCTGTGTGGGCGTTTTCTATCTCTATGGCTTCTCTGATTATTCTGCTGTTGAAGTGTTCGGTTTTGGCGATAGTTCTGGTATTTTTAAAATCAATTTCATGTCCTGTGGCTTTGAGGTGTTGGACCAGGGAAGAGGTCGTTTCTTCTTTTTGATTGAGTTCTTATGTTCTTCAATGCGTGCGCTTATTCTTCTGTTAGTTTGTCCAATGTATGTGTTAGGGCAGGCTGTGCAGGGGATTTCGTATACTCCTTGGTTTTCTAATTCGATTTTGTCTTTGGGGTTTCTTAGGATGGTGGATATTTTTTTGTTTGTGCAGAATGCTGTTTTGATGTTGTGTTTTTGGAGGATCTTGCTAATTTTGTCTGTAGTGCCTTTTATATATGGGAGGAGGGCTTTTCCGTTTTCTTGTTCTCTGTCTTGGATTTTGGTTGGGGCTTCTTTTTGGATTAGGTGGGTAATCTTCTTTCTTTGGAATCCATTGGCTGTGAGTACGTTGGTGAGAGTGTGTAGTTCGGTTTTTGGTGTTGTTCATCGGCTAAGCATTTTGTTCTGGAGATGAGTGTCTTGGCTACGGAATTGATCTGTGCTGGGTGGTGGTGTGAGAGTGCATGTAGATAGCGGTTAGTATGTGTTTTCTTCTGGTAGATGGTGTGTCCTAGGGAGCCATCGGATCTTTTGTATACCAAGACATCTAGGAAGGGAAGTTGATTGTTGGCTTCTGTTTCCATGGTGAATTGTATTTTGGGGTGTAGACTGTTGAGGTATGTGAGGAAGTTGTTCAGTTTTTCTTTCCCGTGTGGCCAGATTATGAAGGTGTCATCTACGTATCTGAGCCAGAGTTTGGGTTTGTGGTCGTATTTTTCTAGAGCTTGTGTTTCAAAGTGTTCCATGTAGAGGTTTGCGATGACAGGTGAGAGGGTGATCCCATAGGTGCTCCTTCTATTTGTTTGTATTTTTGTCCATTGTAGGTGAAGTAAGTATTGGATAGGCAGTGGTTGGTTAGATCTAGGATGTGCTTGGGGGTTGTATTTGTTTTGGATGGCTGTCAAGGCTTCTTTTATTGGCACTTGGGTGAAGAGGGATGTGACATCGAAGCTTACTAGTAGGTCGCTAGGTTGTAAGTTTTGTTTCTTTATGATCTCGATGAACTGGAATGAGTTTCTTACGTGTGAGTTGATGGATTCTGCATAGGGTTGTAGTTGTTTGGCAAGAAATTTGGCCAGGTTTTGTAGAGGTGAGCCTATGGAGCTGACTATTGGTCTGAGTGGGGTTCCTTCTTTGTGTATTTTGGGGAGACCATAAAGCTTGGGGCATCTGGATGATTTTTCTCTGGGTATGATTCCTTGCTGGATTTCTTCACTGATGGGGGAGGCTTTTATTTTGGATTTGGTAGTTTTTTCTAGGTAGGTGGTGGGGTCTGTCTTTAGGGGTTTGTATGTGGGGTCTTGGAGTAGGTTGGTTAGCTTGGTTTGGTAGTCAGATGTGTTCATTACCACTGTCGCATTGCCCTTGTCTGCTGGTAGGATTATTATGCTGGTGTCTTCTTTCAGGTTAAGTAGTGCAGTTTGTTCTTCTTTGGATAAGTTGCTTTTGGGTGGTTTGCTAGTGCAGAGGATGTTGGTGATTTCGAGTCTGATTTTGTTAGCATCATCAGGGTTGGTTTTGGTCAGGCTGGTTTCAACTCCACATATGATGGTTTCTGTGGGGATGTGTTTGGGAGCGACAGCAAAGTTGAATCCTTTGAGAGGATCTTGGTTTCAGCTTCAGTGAGGATCTTGTCTGAGATGTTGTGCACTGTTTGTTTCATGTGTGGCTGTGGGGGGAAGAGTTGGTTTCTGGCATTGTTGTAGTTTCCTGAGTTTGTTGGTCTGTGTGTCTGTCTTGAGGATGGTCTGTGTTTCGGCTCTCCAGACAGCGAGTTGTTTGGATTTGTCCCAAAGTAGAGGGTGAATCTTGTTGCTGAGTTTGAGGTGGAGTGTGAGGAGATCTTTGTTGATTTGGTCTAGGAGAAACCTTTTTGTGTGAAGTTCATTTCTAATTAGGGCCAGTTCTGTTCTTTTAAGGATGCGTTTGGTGGCTGCTCTGTTGGTGTGGAATTTCAATTGGAAGCTTGTGGGAATTAAATTTTGATCTCGGCAGTTGCATAGGAATGCAAGGTCACATAAAATGGAGGCTTATCCAAAGAAGAACAAACTGCACTACTTAACCTGAAAGAAGACACCAGCATAATAATCCTACCAGCAGACAAGGGCAATGCGACAGTGGTAATGAACACATCTGACTACCAAACCAAGCTAACCAACCTACTCCAAGACCCCACATACAAACCCCTAAAGACAGACCCCACCACCTACCTAGAAAAACTACCAAATCCAAAATAAAAGCCTCCCCATCAGTGAAGAAATCCAGCAAGGAATCATACCCAGAGAAAAATCATCCAGATGCCCCAAGCTTTATGGTCTCCCAAAATACACAAAGAAGGAACCCCACTCAGACCAATAGTCAGCTCCATAGGCTCACCTCTACAAAACCTGGCCAAATTTCTTGCCAAACAACTACAACCCTATGCAGAATCCATCAACTCACACGTAAGAAACTCATTCCAGTTCATCGAGATCATAAAGAAACAAAACTTACAACCTAGCGACTTACTAGTAAGCTTCGATGTCACATCCTCTTCACCCAAGTGCTAATAAAAGAAGCCTTGACAGCCATCCAAAACAAATACAACCCCGCCAAGCACATCCTAGATCTAACCAACCACTGCCTATCCAATACTTACTTCACCTACAATGGACAAAAATACAAACAAATAGAAGGAGCACCTATGGGATCACCCCTCTCACCTGTCATCGCAAACCTCTACATGGAACACTTTGAAACACAAGCTCTAGAAAATACGACCACAAACCCAAACTCTGGCTCAGATACGTAGATGACACCTTCATAATCTGGCCACACGGAAAGAAAACTGAACAACTTCCTCACATACCTCAACAGTCTCACACCCCAAAATACAATTCACCATGGAAACAGAAGCCAACAATCAACTTCCTTCCTAGATGTCTTGGTATACAAAAGATCCGATGGCTCCTAGGACACACCATCTACCAGAAGAAAACACATACTAACCGCTATCTACATGCACTCTCACACCACCACCCAGCACAGATCAATTCCGTAGCCAAGACACTCATCTCCAGAACAAAATGCTTAGCCGATGAACAACACCAAAAACCGAACTACACACTCTCACCAATGTACTCACAGCCAATGGATTCCAAAGAAAGAAGATTACCCACCTAATCCAAAAAGAAGCCCCAACCAAAATCCAAGACAGAGAACAAGAAAACGGAAAGCCCTCCTCCCATATATAAAAGGCACTACAGACAAAATTAGCAAGATCCTCCAAAAACACAACATCAAAACAGCATTCTGCACAAACAAAAAAATATCCACCATCCTAAGAAACCCCAAAGACAAAATCGAATTAGAAAACCAAGGAGTATACGAAATCCCTGCACAGCCTGCCCTAACACATACATTGGACAAACTAACAGAAGAATAAGCGCACGCATTGAAGAACATAAGAACTCAATCAAAAAAGAAGAAACGACCTCTTCCCTGGTCCAACACCTCAAAGCCACAGGACATGAAATTGATTTTAAAAATACCAGAACTATCGCCAAAACCGAACACTTCAACAGCAGAATAATCAGAGAAGCCATAGAGATAGAAAAACGCCCACACAGCATGAACAAACGAGATGACACCTCCCGCCTTCCAGCCATTTGGAAACCCGCCTCATGAACAGACGAGTACCTAACATGAAGAAGGACACTGGACCCACACCCATGAGAGCCACACAAGATGCCACCACCACACTTCCATGTAGAAAACAGACTCCCACCCATTCAGAAAATGAGAAACGACCATGGACCAGAAGCTGCACTGCAGCTGCATCACTACCCACTTCAAACCCTCTGAGCCATACATGAAGCAAACCAACACCCACTATGAAGATGCAGCAGGACCACGAACTAGAAGCCAAACAGCAAGATCACAACTCTCTAGCTCAAATCCCCAGCAACTAAAACTAACCTGAGCACAACCAAGCCCCTCCTGAACAGAACACGCCTCCAACCAATCAGAACACGGCTAACCCCCAACCAATCAGAACACAGCCAAACCCCTACCAATGAGAACACACCCCCACCCAATCAGAACACAGCCAAGCCCCCACCCAATCAAGTTCCACCCCACTGGCAGTTAAAAGGAGGAAGCAGCTGCAATCTCCATTACTCTGAGAAGCACAGAGCTGGAGACAGAAGCCTGAAGATGATGAATGAGACTTCATCGAAACGTTGCCTAGATACTTCAAATCTTACGCGGAGAAAACCCGAACAACCAAAGATCTACATATATATATATATATATATATATATATATTTCTTCTGGATGTGGAATTTTTATTTAAATCGTTCATAGATGCATTGGACAGGTGTGTTTTATATATATATATGTATGTATGTACGTATGTATGTATGTATATATATAACACACCTGTCCAATGCATCTATGAACTATTTAAATAAAAATTCCACATCCAGAAAAAATTGATTTGTGAACCACTGGTTCCCAGAAACAGAAATAAAAAGAAACAAAAAAGGAGGAGCTAAAATTATGAAAACTCCTTAGCCTTAAACCAAATTTGGCAGATCACAATGAGCTGGTGTTTTGCCTTTGTCTAAAAATAATCTCTACCTTCTTAAGGTATAGAATGGTTTCATATGTTACACAAAGTTAAGACTTGCAATTAAAAGTTTTACCCTACCTTAAATTGGTTGCATTTGCAAATGACACTAAGCAATAAAGACTTACGTGCCCCGCTGTTTACTTTCACAATATGTTACTAAGATAAAGACAAAGCCTAAAAATTTATGTCTTGGGTTTCTAAGTAAAAATGATCGTTAACTCCATTTGTTGAGAAAGTATAGTTTACTAGAAGTCAAGTGAATTACGGTAGCGTCAAACCAGAACGAAGAGTTCGCACCAGGCTTTTGCCAGTTAACTTTCCTCCCTTGGTCCCTTCCCATTTTGTGTCTCTCATGGTCCAATCAGGTTTAAGGGAGATGTTTTGGAAATGGTCACTCTACGGGTCGGCATTCTTCTCCCAGGGAACCGACCTTGGTTCTCACAGAGGAAGGTTCTCACAGTTTAGTTTCCCTTTCCCCCAGGCCCTCACCAGCCCCTTCCAGCTTCCCCTCAGGTGTCATGCCCCTGGTGGAGACTGACTCTGAGGGAGAGGAGGAACAGCCGACAGGGAGTGGAGGTGTGGCTCCGGAGGTTGTGGAGGAGGCTGGGGAAGGGCAGAGGCCGGCTGAGCAGTCAGAGGAGGACCCAGGCCCATCCTTGCTCCATCCTAGGGCACGCAGGGAGGAGAGGATAAGGGAGAGACATGGTCTACTGGGGAGGAGAGGGCCTTGATCCTCTTCATGGGCTGCAGCTGTGACAACTGAATAAGAGGACGGACATGCGTACTGGCAAGTGCTGGAAACAAAGCATGGAAATATTTCTAGTTTATGGTTCCTCTCTGAATTTGGTGTCCTTCCCAGTGTGTGTTATCTGTGGACGTCCTCCAACCCTCATCTTGCCTGGTTTGTGTTGCTTTTTTCCTCCTCCTTGTAACTGTTTGTGTGGGAGTTTTTTGTCTTCTGTCAAGAATATATGGAGCTTGGAAGCAAAGTGAAGGAATAAAAGGGGCTTCACCTGTTTTCTGTGACTGTGTTTGTTTTGTATCCCACCCTGGGTCATCACCCCAGGCTTCATGGCAGACTGGCAGACTGGCAGGGAAGTGGCAGTTCCGACACTCTGCAAACTAACATGGAAAGCTTGCAAATGAAAAGGAAAGCTTTGGAGGAGGACGCACTTACGCTTATCTCGAACTTGGTGAATGAGGACATGTCAATGACACACACAGCCTCTTTGCAGCATTTGACCTCTGCACCCACAATGTCAAACCAATCCGGCTTGTAAAACGTCTTGCTCTGATCCAGAGCCAGCAAATCTGCAGGAGAGGAAGCACAAGGCTTCAGGATGGGCCCCCAAACGTGGCTCCCGGGGGGGGGGTGCATCCAGGGGGAAATTGCTCTCACCTTTCCCTGGAGGGACAAAGAATTTTGCCCTCTCAAAGCCATGCTTCTCCATCCATCTCGCTCCTTGGGCGTCCAGCCGGTCGTACAGGGGAGACGTGCGGAGTTGCCGGCCGGTCTGGAAATCCCAGCGGGGAACTTTCAAATCGTAGATCAGGGCTGGAGAGGGGCCACAGAACCACAGAATCAATGTGCTGGAAGGGACACAGCGCATTATCTTCCCAGTCCAGACAGAATATCCTTTTACAATTGTCCGAATACCCAGATGAAACTTTTAACAGAAAAACAAAGGCCTCCAGGATATCAATCTCAATTCAAGAAGCTCTTTGAACTATTTCTGGATTTGGGAAAAAAATGTTCCTTCTGCTTTCTCTAGCATTGATCTAATGTGTGGAGTCCTAGGAGCTCTCTGAACTTGGTTGCTTTCCTGTAGACGTTTCAAGGCCTAACTAGGTAACATCTCCCCAGCACGATGCTCAGAGCTTCAGAGAGCGCACCAAGGACTCCACGATTCAGTCTTGAGCTACATTTTTTCTTCTATAGGTCCTTTTCTAATCTCTTAAGCCAATTTAGGTAGTCAGAAAGAAAGGTGCATCATTTCTTACTTCCTCTCATTATGACCTATGGCCATGATGGTGAACCTACGGCACGGGTGCCACGAGCCACAGCCAAACTTACCTGCACTGCTCATACGCGCGCCTCCTGGCTGATTTTCGGCCCATTTGAGGCTATTTTTTCCCTCATGGAAGCTTGAGGAAAGCCTCTGCAGCCTTTGGTGGCAGAAAAACAGGCCCATTTCGTCACTTCCTGTATTTCCAGAAATACCGGAAGTGACAAAACGAGCCCATTTTTCAGGCTCCAAAGGCTGCAGAGGCTTCCCTCAAGCATCTGGGAGTCTGAAAAAAGCCTCAAACAGGCCAAAAATCAGCTGGGAGGTGCACAGTGCAGGTAAGGGGGGGCGGGGTTGGGGAATCGCATGAGCATGTATTGGAGGGGGGGCTGCACGCACTGCCTTCTGGGTGCTGGCATGCGAGTGCGCACACACAAGTGCGTGCACAATTTTCGGCACAGCAGCCCAAAAAGATTAGCCACCACTGACCTATGGTGTAACTTTACTTTTATAATAAGGTTTCCACTGATTATGTCTGGCTTTAAATTGAAGCCAGGATGTTCAGCCAGTCTGAACAACTGAAAGCCAACTATGTTTAATATGAACCTTCCTAAAAACAGGAGGAGAAGGTGATTTCCCCAAGAGGCTCCAAACCACTTAATTCTATGCAAAAGGCCAAGAGTTTTGCTTGCTCTTTCTTGGCAATACAGTAATAATAATAATAAGCAAAGTTAACACCAATAGTAGGCACCTTGGGTGCAATCCCAAAACATCCAGAATCTCAGCTAACATCATTTGAATATCGGCATTGACAAAACCATCACCAGTCAATTGCAAAAGGCAGCTGACCAGCTTACATCCTCATCCTGAGGCGATATCATCAAGCAACAACATTTTCCTATCCTAGATCCTTTGGAAGGGCTCAATGGGTGGACAAAAATGCCAAATCCAGTCTCAGCATTTGGTGGACTGTGCAACCAATGAAAATAATAATGAAACATTTCCACCCATTGAGAAACACCTTCCAAAGTCTTGAGCTTCCTGGCACGGCTGTTCTAAGAGCCTCTTTAACGAATGAACCACCAGCTACCAGCCAGGAAACTGGCACAGCCCCTTGCCCACCTCCATGAGCCACATGGCGAGTCCATGGAACACGAGAGGCAGGCAAACTTCGGGGCTACTTACGCATCACTTCCATGACCCGATGACGGAGGAAAGTACGGCTGCTCTGCAGAGCTCCAAAGCGCTTCAGGTCCAAGGGCCAGACGTTGTCGGAAGGGTAGCCATTCACCATCCATTCGGCCAGGTACCTGTTATCAAAAATACACAGAGCTGGAAAGAGGCTGTGGGAGGCTATCAGGTCCGTCCGTTTGCAGCACAAATTCGCATCAGAGCTCCCTCCTGATAGGTGGCTTTTGAATCTCCTGAAGATATCCAGAAAACCCATCGCCCCAAGTCACAGATTCCAAACCGCACAATGAGAAATGCGAGGACAACCATAAAAGGAACTCAGAAAGGTCAACCAGAGGTCCCAACCCTAAACAGCCACTTTGGGGCAGCATCTCAGAATGGTCAGCAATGCCACTTTTTGCAAAGAAGGAAGAAACTACAGAAGAGAAAAGAAAAAGGGACGTATCCGTGATCTGATTTTATACTTATCCATGTCACGTATCTAGAAAAAGAATGTGATTCAACCACTTTGAAAAGTGAATAAAGAAAAACAGTATGCATATCTCTATATATAAAAACAAAATACCCCTCACACATCTTCACAAAATCTCCAGGATTGTAAAGCCTACAAACTTGAAATTCGGCACTCATGTTCCTCTTGGCTTCTAGGGGCTCACTAAGAAAGGATTTTTCCAAATGACCATCAGAGCATTTAGAGTATTCCCTATATTATTATTAACATGCTCTGATGCTAAGGAGTTCTACTCCCCCTCCCCACCTAGAAAGAAACCTGTTCCAAATGCAAAACACAAGCAGAGGAGTTTCAGTTTCACAGCAGCAGCAAGCTCCTTTAGTACAAAACAGTTGAGCTAAGCCACGCCCAGGCTCCTTGCTATCTCCTTGCTCACACAGCAAATACTCTTTCAGTTTCCAAACAGCCCTCAACTCTCTCACACACTGACAGGATGCTAGCCAGAGGAATACCGATGGATGCTGGTAGGCAGAGGCAGAATTCCCCCCCCCCTCCTTATTTTCCTCCCCCAAAACTAAGCTTGACCACATAGTTTCGTAGCAAAGCATGGCTATCGAGCTAGTGTTAAAATAGGAATGTCATCTCATAATGTCATCTTTACATCTCATAAACAAGTCAGAATAATAGCCCAGTGAGGAAGCTCCCGACTTCTGAAGGCAACTTCTCCATTGGTTGATTAGTCCATGAAGTCTTACTAGCCTTCTATTTTAAAAAGGGTTGTGAAAGTATAGTCATGTAGGACAGAGGCCCCCGCAACCTTTTGGGCACCAGAGACCAGTTCCGTGGAGACGTTTTTCTTTGGACTGGAGGGTTTTGTGGGCTGCCTGCATCTTTGCTTGTTTGCGTGGTCCAGTTTCTAGCATGTCGCAGCCCGATGCCAGTCCTCGGACCAGGAGTTGGGGACCCCTGATATAGGATATTAGCCTTTCAGGAAGTTAAGAAAAAAAGGAAAGGAGTCCTTGAGGATTTTACTCCACTCAAATATAAGGGGCGGCGCTCATATAAATATAAGGGGCCTGGCTAGTCTAGGGAAGAGAAGGACCAGGGGAGACAGGAGAGCAGCCTTCCAATAGTTGAGGGGCTGCCACAGAGAGGAGGAGGGGGTCGAGCTATTCTCCAAGGCACCCGAAGGCCAGACAAGGGATAATGGATGGAAACTGAACAAGGGAGAGATTCAACCTGGAAATAAGGAGGAATTTTTTGACAGTGAGAACAATCAACCAGTGGAACAGAAGTTTCCTTCGGAAGTTGTGGGAGCTTCATCCCTGGAGGCTTTCAAGAAGAGGCTGGACTGCCATCTGTCAGACATGGTGTAGGGTCTCCTGCTTGGCGGGGGGTTGGACTAGATGACCTACAAGGTCCCTTCCAACTCCGTTAATCTGTTAAGATTAGCAGACTGGAGACTAAAACATACGATAAACCATGAATGGTTGCAGGAACTGGGCCTGGCTAGTCTAGGGAAGAGAAAGACCAGGGGAGATAGGAGAACAGTCTTCCAATATTTGAGGGGCTGCCACAGAGAGGAGGAGGGGGTCAAGTTGTTTTCCAAGGCACCCGAAAGCCAGACAAGGAATAATGGATGGAAACTGAACAAGGAGAGACTCAACCTGGAAATAAGGAGGAATTTTCTGACAGAGAACAATCAACCCATGGAACAGAAATTGCCTTCAGTAGTTGTGGGAGCTTCATCCCTGGAGGCTTTCAAGAGGAGACTGGACTACCAGAAATGGTGTAGGGTCTCCTGCATGGGTGGGAGGTTAGACTAGGTGACCTACAAGGTCCCTTCCAACTCTGATTGTCTGTAAAGGCTGCTCATCTCCATTTCAGTAAGTTAAGAACTGGGGGGGAAAAAAAATCATTTTCCTAGGTAGAAACCACCCCCAAGTTTTCCCTCCCCTCCCCGATAGGAAATGAGTCCACTTACTTGCCTGCTCCACCTCCAAAAGACGTACCAGCCGCATTCATTCCTGCTAGGACGAAGTAGCCCTGCCTGGTGGGGGATTCTCCCATGATGCACCGCATGTCTGGAGTAAAGGATTCTGGGCAGTTCACCAGCTGCATGATCTCCAGGGCCTCCATATCCGGCATCCTCCTCAGCAAGGCACTCAGCAGTGGCTCTGATTCCCCCCGAAGGCAGAGCAGACAATTATCTCTGCCCATGGCAGAGAAAAGAGGGGATACGTCCCTTCTCCCACCGCCCCAAGAGAGGGCCAGGCCTCCAACAAGGACCCTTGAGAACAGGGGTGTCCAACCTTGGCAACTTTAAGACTTGCGGACTTCAACTCCCAGAATTCCTCAGCCAGCAAAGCGTACCATTGTGCCTATCGTCCCTGTCCTATTGTCCCCATTTATTCATACCTATTTCCTGTATTCATACTCATGTTTATTCTTATACCTATTATCTTGTAAGTGATTGACAAATCAAATCAAGTCAAGCCAATAAATAAATAAATAAACTCCTGAGCCAGCTAGAATGCTGGCTCAAGAATTCTGGGAGTTGAAGTCCGTAAGTCATAAGGGGCCCATCGTTTCCCCCACCCCTCTGCTTTACACCAATGGTCTGGCCGCCTTACCAAAGTGATCCCAGTCCTCCTGCAAGTTGTGTATCTCCAGCTGATTCTTGCCCTCAGTGAAAATAGGCTTGGGGTTCTTCTCAAAGCCACCCGAGAGGATGCCCCCCTTCCAGCTGCGGATGTAGATCCTCCCATCAAGGTCCACAATAGCTGCGGAGGAGAGAAGCAAAGGCTTGAACCCGGGGAGAACAACAGGATGCAGAGGGGTGAGGAGGGGGGGAAACCAACAGAAAACACAGAGGAGGGGGCTAAGGGCGCCACTGCACCCAGGATTCCTGCACCCAGGGCCTGGCTGCCTCCTCACACAGCCCAGGTCAAGAGAAGAAGGGCTGCTGGTGCCAGATCTTCTCTGGCAAAGGGAATCCCAGCAGGAACCCATCTAGGTGTGATGCCCCTGGGATGCTCTGGTGCTGCTCTCTGCTCAAACAAGGCCGCTTCAAAGTGTCAGCACAAGCACAGGGAGCCCCCAAAACTTTATCTTCACTCTTCTCCAGAGCAGCTGGGTGTTCTGGCCTCAGCTTCCCCAAAAAGCACTAAGCCGACTCTTTGTCTCGGCAAAACCCCTTTTACTAAATGAAGGTGAATTTCTCGCATTCACTTTTAGCCAAAGGCCTGGCCAACAGTCTTTCAAGGGTGTAATTAGGAGCACAGACGTTATCTAGCCAAGTAAATATTTCCAAACGCAGTGCTGACAAGGAAGGACTCAGCACAGAGTCTCTGAGATGTACAGACAGATCTTCACACTGCAGCAATGAACGAATTGTTCCTGCAAAAGCCCCCTCCCCTTTTGCTCCCCTTTTAATCCCTATGGGAGGGGTCATTCAACGTCCACCAGTGGCTTTACTCCCACGTCAACTCTTAGTTCGTAATTGTTCTTCTTTTGGCAGCTCTGGGCATGCGCAGGCTGGGAACTGGCTCCAGCTGCTCCTCCACCTCACTGCTGTCTGAGCCCTCAGGCAGCTGACAACTGCCAGCCTGCCCTGGCCTCATCTCTGCCTCCGACTCATCTGAGCCTTCCCCAGACTCCAGAACTGGCCCAGGTTCCTCCCCAACCTCCTCACTGTCCGATTCTGCTGCCAGCTTCATCAGCCACTGGCAGGCCACAACACTGGGGGCTTCTTCAGAACCACAGCTATTGGGCTGAGGTTCTCCTCAACAAAAGAATAGCATTTAGACTTATGTATCACTTCACAGTGCTTTACAGCCAAGCGGTTTACAATGTCAGCCTCTTGCCCCCAACAGTCTGGCTCCTCATTTTACCCTCCTTGGAAGGATAGAAGGCTGAGTCAACCTGGAGCCTGGTGAGATTCGAAATGCTGGCAGTTGGCAGAATGAGCCTGCAATATTACAGTCTAACCACTGTGCATCATGGACGGACGGATGGATGGATGGGCAATAACAGCAGCACTTAGGCTTATATACCACTTTATAGTGCTTTCCAGCCCTCTCTAAGCAGTTTACAGAGTCAGCCTCTTGCCCCCAACCATCTGGGTCCTTGGAAGAACGGAAGGCTGAGTCAACCTTGAGCCTGGTGAAAATGGAACTGCCAAACTGCTGGCAGCCAGTTTCAACAAGCTTCCGGGAAGCGAAGAATCTTCTCTAAATAGAATCAGGCCTTGCCCAATAATGTCCTGTATTTAGGTCTCAGGCCAAGGCCTTTTACGCCTGTTCATGCCCTTTAACTCAGGGATGTTGTTGTGGCCTGTTGGTTGCTGGCCCCTCCAGCAGCCAAATCAGAGGAGAAGGAAGAGGAGGCATGGGAGTTAGGGTCAGCATCAAGGCAACCTGAGAGCTCTGAGGGGGAAGAGGGAATGGAGCTGGCAGAGAGACAGAGGCAGAGCCTGGGTCACCCGTCAGCCCTCAGATGGAGAGTCAGCAGCCCCCAGGCCTGGAGTGGCTGATGAGGAAGAGGAGGAACAGCAGGGTCCAGTGTCTGATGCATGGATGCACAGAAGGGAGAGGAGAGCAGTGGAAATCTATGGGCCGGTCCTTGGGACGGAAGAGCCACCGCTGCTAGCGAGGCCCCATCTTAGCTCTGGGGATAAAAGGCAGGAGGGCGGAGATGAACAGATGTGGCAGACAATTATTCATCTCCCCTGCTGGACAGACTTGTTAGCCTGCGTTGAGAGAGAAACATTTTGCCGGGGATAAAGGAATCACTGCTTCAACTACAGAGGGTTTGGGGAGCTGGGTTAGAACAGATGTCCAACCGTGGCAACTTTAAGATTTGTGGACTTCCAAGTCCCAGAAGTCCACAAGTCTTAAAAGTTGCCAAGGTTGGATACCCCTACCTTAACTCAAAAGACAAGAAATCGGTGGTGCTCCAAGTGTCCAACTGGCAGGCAGTCAGCCTGTGTCCAAGCCCCCTGACCCTGGAGTTGATGGCCCCTGAACATCTGGAGCACCTGGAGCTTCCAACCTTTGCTTTGCATATGGGCACCAAGCACCTCTGAACTAAACACCCATGGCCTGCCATTGTGCCAAAGGCCAAGCACCTGTAAGACAGCGCAAGAGAAGGTTCCTCACTTGGAGTGCTACTCTCCAGGGGGGTCTTCAGGGGGTGCGTCAGAAGGTAGAAGTGCTCGCAGGCATGCAGCGGGATGCTGACTGGCTCCTCGTTGGAAAGGCCGAGCTCGTAAGCCCACTGAAAGCAAAGAAGGAATTTTTAAAAAAAAAAAAAAACCAAGGGCAGGTTTTACATCTACGAGGCTCATTCTTCAACTTGCCCTATCTCAAAGAATCATTTCAACCCAGTTTAAATGCAGGAATAAAAGGCACCATAATAAGAAACCCAAAGCCCCACATTGTATAGGAACAAATAGAAATCCAGAAAACTTAGAAGTATATGTAAGTTGGTTTGTAACCTCGAGGACTGAAACAACTGTTAATTTTCAATATTTTGTTCCAAAAGGACACTTGCATTTATAATCCATTAGGAATTTCTTTTATTAAACTGAAACTATGGAAACTAAATGCGAGTAAAATAATCCTTAACCAAAGTGCTTCAGAACACTTTATATGTTGTGTTAAATTTTCAGGCAGTGCTATTTCCCATATTTTTAGATATCATTGATGTAAAGAAACAGTGTTTTGCTATAGTGAACTTGGCAGCTAATAACAAACACAATTGATTTTTTTTAGGCTTCATCGTAAGGACTTGGGAAAAATTAACAGTAAGATTGGGTTAGAATGGCTTATCCATTTTAATTGCTTCTTTATTTTTTTTTTAATTCAAGTAGAACAAGTAGATATCAACTTCAGAAATAGTAATATGGAATATGATGATTACAGTCTTTCCAGATCAATCTAGAATTACTGTCATTTTAAGAAGAAGCTTTAATACTCTTTTTGGTCAATTCTGGGATTTGCTCTATTAGAGGGGAAATTTAGTTAATGAGATTCTTATTGTTGCCAAAGAAACAGCAGTGATAATATATCTGGTATGTAGTACAAGGAAGAAAGATTGCAGGATGGATGTAAACAATTGTCAGGGAAGAAGTACAAGGGTCTGTTCTCTCTTGTCACCAGAGACAAAATACATAAGGAACAAGTTATTTGCTATTTTGTTTTACAGCCTGCTTTTCAACTGGTGTTGCATACAGTTGGTAAATATTGGGTAATATGGTTTAACACTCGCTGAGCACAATTCTGCATAATTAGTGCTGATCACCCAGTGCAGGTAAGGGGGTGGGTGGGTGGGTGGAGAAGCACCCAGTGCAGGTAAGGGGGTGGCAGGGGGTGGGTGGATGGGTGGAGAGGCACCCAGAAGGCAATCCATAGGGGTGTGGGGAGGGCGTGCATTGCCTTCTGGGTGCCGGCATGTGAACGTCAGTGTGCAAGTGCGCACACAATTTTTGGCACAGGAGCCCAAAATCTGCCCCAAAGAGAATACCCAGACATGGTCAGGCTGACAAGCCCTTCAGCCCCACAGTCCAATCAGGGCCTCACCTGCCCAGCACAGTTGACGAAGTAGGAGCACTCAATCATCCCTCTGTCCGTCTCCACTCCAGTTACGCAGCCCTTCTGGCCCAGGACGTGGATGACACTGGCTTGTTCGTGGATTTGAACCCCTGGGGAGACAAGAGCGGAGAGGAAGTTGGGTGGTCTCTGGTGATCCATTGCAAGGGAAAGCTGCAAAGAACCTGGTCTTTCACTATCATTCTTGGCTCTGCTCACCCCAAAGTGCCACACTGCAAGGAACACAACTCAACAGAAACACAACTCAACGGAGCCTCACCGCCATTCATGCTCCTTGACAAGCACAGTTTGACAAACGGAATGCTGCCTTCAAAAGGCTATCATCTCACAGCGAGATACCTTGACACAGAAACAGGCAGAAGCCACGCTCCAGTCCTGCCCAGAAATCTTGAGCAAACTCTGCCAGAATCAGTAAAGACTAATTTTGATCTGACCCAGAAGGACAGTTCTGGGGCTCTTAAACAAAGGTGAGGAGTTTGTGGACAGGATCACTGCTCCAGAACTTCATCTGCAGGCAAGAATTCCCTTTGCGACATTCAAAACGAAGGCAACGTAAGGAATTCAGCTGCAGCAATGAAGCAAAATGCAGGATAATTATACAGCCCGGGTGGCGCAGTGGTTAGGATGCAGCATTGCAGGCTAATTCTGTCGACTGATTCTGACCGGTTGAAGGTTGACTCAGCCTTCCTTCCTTCTGAGGTGGGTAAAATGAGGACCCAGATTGTTGAGGGACAATAGGCTGACTCTGTCAACCACTTAAGAGAGGGCCGAAAAGCACTGTGAAGCGGTATATAAGTCTATGGGCTATTGCTATTACTGAGGTTAGTTTAGCAATAGCACTTAGACTTATATACCACTTCCCAGTTCTTCACATCCCTCTCTAAGCTGTTTACAGAATCAGCCTCTTGCCCCAACAATCTGGGTCCTCGTTTTACCCACCTCAGAAGGATGGAAGTCTGAGTCAACCATGAGCCTGGTGAGATTTGAACTGCCGAACTGCTGGCAACCAGCAGTCAGTAGAAGCAGCCTGCAGTACTGCACTCTAACCATTGCGCCACGGTGGCTTAAGTTAAGCCTTAACTTAAAGAGTTTTTCTGCACCTAAAAGGCCCACTTAGCACAGAGTTCTTTGGCCTACCAGAGTTACTAGTGTGGCCAATGGGGCTGTACCACCACTGAACTGGGATGGACTCAACTTTCAGCCTCTTGGAAGTTGTGGGGAGATATGGGACACTGTCATGGTTTGTAACCGATTTTATGTCACAAATAAGCAAACAGCATTTAGGGTAATGAGCTAAGATTTCTTAAAAACAACAACACATGGGCCCAAGAAAGCCAACAGGGTTGTTTTGCAAGAGCCACGGTGGCGCAGTGATTAGAATGCAGTACTGCAGGCTACTTCTGCTGCCTGCCAGCTGCCTGCATTTTGGCAGTTCAATTCTCACCAGGCTCCAGGTTGACTCAGCCTTCCGTCCTTCCGAGGTGGTAAAATGAGGACTCAGATTGTTAGGGGCAACAGGCTGAGTCTGTAAACCACATAAAGAGGGCTGGAAAGCACTGTGAAGCTAAGTGCTATTGCTATTGCCCTTCCATCCATCTATCCAATCATCTATCCATGGTGTGCAGTGGTTAGAGTGCAGTACTGCAGGCTATCTCTGCTGACTGCCAACTGCCAACAGTTCAGCAGTTCAAGTCTCACCAGGCTCAAGGTTGACTCAGCCTTCCGTCCTTCCCAGGTGGGTAAAATGAGGACTCAGATTGTTGGGGGTAAGAGGCTGACTCTGTAAACTGCTCAGAGAGGGCTGTAAAGCAGTACATGAGTCTAAGTGCCATTGCTATCTTCAGATTCTGTGGGACTTCTTGATCCAAGCAAGGCCATCTGATATGGCCGCCTCTTGCTCACTACGAACAGCACAATGCTTCTTTGAAAAACAGCAGCCCTCTGCAATGCCAACTTCAGTTCACACCATGTTGTGATGTCAGTGTCCTTTGTTGTCACTAAAGGGTGAAGGAGGGCTCCTAAAAGCCTACAGGAGGCCACCTTCTCCAGTGAGGTTCCTCCAGAGATAACAGTGTTCAACTCTCACGATCTCTTGCCCAGGGGGTGTCCAACCTTGGCAGTTTTAAGACTTGTTGGCTGAGGAATTCTGGGAGTCGAAGTCCACAAGTCTTAAGGTGGCCATGTTTGGAGCCCCAATACCATCAAAGACAAGACACTTTCAAGGCGGAGAAAGGTCTTCTCCACCACAATGCTCTGACCCTTTTCCTTGGAAAGTCCCAGAATTAACCTGCAACCCAACCCCTTGAAGCCATACATGCAGGGCTGGGCTTTTTCGTGCCACTCCAGTCAACCGTGACCAGAGATCCTGCCCTCTGCCCAAGAAGGACCATCTACCTGGTCTTGCTTAGGGCAAAAACACAGGAGACAGTGATAACTATATTACTCCCCATCAGCTGAAGCTTCCTTGTTTTCAGGATAGGGTCTAAAACAGTTCTCTCCATATGCCTCAAACAGAAGCGGCTTCTCATAAAATGCCCACAAAACGACATACACCCAATGTGTTCTGACCAAGCTCCACAAACACAACAAACCCTCTGAAGTGAACTCAAAGATTCCTTTATTAGGAGCGCCAGCAGCCCCAGCAAAAAGTTCCTCTCTCGATGCAGGCTAACAAGTCTGTCCTTCAGGGAGATGACTAGTTGTCTCCCACATCTATTCATCTCCATCCCCTGCCTTTTGTCCCGAGAGCTAGGGTGGGACTTCGCCAGCAGCGGTGGCTCTTCCGTCCCAAGGACCGGCCCATAGATTTCCACTGCTCTCCTCTCCTCTGCCTTTTGTGCATCCATGCGTCAGGCCCTGGACCCAGCAGTTCCTCCTGTTCCTCATCAGCCACCTCCAGACCTGGGGGCTGTTGACTCCCCATCTGAAGGCTGACAGACAGCCCAGGCTCCACCTCTGCCTCTCTCTCTCTCTCTGCCAGCTCCATTCCCTCTTCCTCCTTGGAACTTCTCAGGTTGCCTTGATGCTTACCCTAACTCCCACGCCTCTTCCTCCTCCCACCTCTGATTCGGCTGCTGGAGGGGCCGGCGGCCGACAGGCCACAACTCAATGCCTTAAAGAAAAGCTGGAGGGGAGTCTATCCCTGTGGTTTTGCAGCATCATTCCACGCCCTCCCCCACCCAAGCAGTGCTCCACCCCCCGAGAAAGGGAGCCCCAGCAGGACACTGAGCAGGCTGGGTCATACCGTTCGCTGCAGCAGCATTGGCCAAAGCGAGGGTGACGTCAGTAGATGATATGACGGCGTCCTCGGGCACATGCAGGGCCCCCACCAGGTCGTGGATGTTGATAAAGGGGTGGAGCTGGGCCACCCTCTTTGGTGGGATAAGCTCGCAGGGAATACCCATGATCCTGCCGGAGACACACAGGCACTGTTGTTACACCCTTGTTCCAACCAGGCTGGCGAAGGAGGGGCCACCCCACCAGACGCGCATATATGCGCCAGCTTACTTGAGTCGCGAGGCTATGCGCTTCAGCGAGATCAGCCGGTCCTGAGTCTGAGCTAGCGAGATGGAGCCCGTCTTCACGTAACCTGGTACAAAAAAATAACCCACTCTCAGCCTCCGTTGCAGTCCCACCAAACAGCCATTTTCTTGGATGGGAAAATAACGGAAGGGAGCAGAAGTTAAGAAGCAGATATTTCCCAACCTAGGTGGACATCAACTCCCAGAATTCTCTGCAATGACTATGCTGGTTGTGGAATTCTGGGAGTGGAAGTCAATATACCTGGGAATAGACACGGTTGGGACTCCCGGTGTTAGAAGGAAGAGCTTGGACAAGAGAATCCAGGCTTCTGATCTCTGCACAGCCATGAAGAGAAGCGAGTTTAAACCACGCCATTGTTATACAGGCAGTCCTCGACTAACGACCACAATTGAGCCTAATATTTCTCTTACTGAGACATTTATTGAGTTTTGTCCCATTTTATGACTTCTCTTGCCTCAGTTGTTAAGTGAATCATTGCAGTTGACAAGGTAGTAACCTGGTTGTCAAGTGGATCTGGTGTCCCCATTGGCTTTGGTTGTCAGAAGGTCCCAAAGCGGGATCACAAGATCCCAGAACAATGCAACGATCATAAATATGAGTCAAGCGCCTGAATTTTGATCACATGACCATGGGAAGGCTCCAATGGTCGTTAAGGGTTTGGCTAGTCCAGCGAAAAGAAGGATCGTGGGGACATGATAGCACTCTTCCAATATCTCAGGGGCTGCCCCAAAGAAGAGGGAGCCAAGCTATTCTCCAAAGCACCAGAGGGCAGGACAAGAAGCAACGGATGGAAACTAATCAAGGAGAGAAACAACCTAGAACGAAGGAGAATTTTCCGGCCAGTTAGAACAATTAATCAGGGGAACGACTTGCCTCCAGAAGTTATAAATGCTCCATCACTGGACATTTTTAATAAGAGATTGGATAACCATTTGTCTGAAGTGGTGTAGGATTTCCTGCCTAAGCAGGGGGTTGGACTAGAAGACCTCAAAGATCTTTTCTATCCTATTCTGTTCTGTTCTACTCTACTCTACTCCACTCTATAGTACCAGTATTTACAGACCCCTCACACCCCGGACATAAACTGTTTCAACTCTTTGCCTCAAAACGACGCTATAGAGCACTGCACCCCAGAACAACTAGACACAAGGACAGCTTTTTCTCAAATGCCATGATTCTGCTAAACATCCCTCAACACTGTCCAACTATTTACAAAGTCTGCAGTACCATTACCGTTAATCTTCTCATCACTCCTTATCACCCATCCCCTCCCACTTGTGACTGTATGACTGTAACTTTGTCGCTTGTATCCTTACGATTTATATGGACTGTTTCCTGGTATGATTTGATGGCTTATTGTACCCAGTGACTATCATTAAGTGTTGTACCTGATGATTCTTGCCTCTTGATGAATATATTTTTTCTTTTATGTATAATGAGAGCATTTGCACCAAGACAAATTCCTTGTGTGTCCAACCACACTTGGCCAATAAAGAATTCTATTCAGTTCAGTTCAGTTCAGTTCAGTTCAGTTCAGTTCAGTTCAGTGCAGTCCTGTCCTGTCCTGTCCTATCCTATCCTACCTCTACTCCTGACACAGTTAGAGGGGGCCAGCAAGGTAGATAGAGGATGCCTTGTTTCTCCAAACTGACCCTCCAGGGCTTACCAGTTTCCACCCCAGTCTCTTGCTTGAGCTGCTGGTAGAGCTTCCTGGAGTAATCGGCCATCTTTAGCTCGATGGACAAATGGTGCACTGTGCTTACGATGCCTGCGCAGAACCGAGTGGAACCGGCTGCCAGCCTAAAAGGGAAAAGCCAGAGGTGAAGAGAAGCTCCAAACCCCAAGAAGGAGGAGGAACAAGAAGTCCCGGAGCTCAGTTGCAAGTTATACATACAGGCACTCCTTGACTTACAACCATAATGGACTCTGCTCATCACGATCATAAGTTGTGATGATTGCAAAACGGGTGGATCATATGGGTGCCTCGACTTACTGCCATATGACAGAAATTCTGGGCTCTATTACAGCCATAAGGACCACCTTTATGGTAAAAGAAGCAGAGATGCGGTCCAGAATGAATAAGACAGGGGTGTCAAATTGAATGCCTTCGAGGGTTGGATCAGCGCTGTAGTTGCTGCATTTGCTGAGGACTGGGGGTGGGGGGGTGGGGAAGAGATGGGACGGATGCCTCCTGTAGCATTTTGCCAGCCCAAACCGGGCATGGGCGGCATATTAGCCCCCTCCCCGTGCCCGGTTTCCTGCCTGGACGGACGCATGCCCCCCCCATGCCGTTTTGGCCAGCAAAATGCTGGGGGAGGCCATCCCGGCAGAAAATGGGGTGCAGGGGGCTGTGTGAGCCTCCCTCTCATGCCCCATTTTGGCTGCAAGAGGCACCGCAGGCCGGTCCTTTGCTATTTCCAGGCCAGCCCCGCAGGCCAAAATTAAGCACCCTTGTGGGCCTTGAGATTGACACCCGTGGAATAGGGGATCAATTCATTCATTCATTCCAGCCCTTGTTCTATCTAGTGCTGGGCGAAGCCTCTTCTGCATGTTTCCAACCCAGACGGTCCTGGACTTTCTTTTGGTCAGTTGGGCCCACCATACTTGCTGATGTTGCCTTTCCATCTAGTTTTAGGGCTCTTTTGTGGATGCTTTTGCTCAACTGGGATCCATTCTATGACCGCCTTGGTCCACCTGCCATCGGTTCTTCTTGCTCTGCGACCAGCCCATTTCCATTTCTTTCCCTCTCAAAAAAGGGGGGTCATTGAAGGCATAATATATATAAAAAAGAAGCACCCAGTGCAGAAAAATAAAGGCACAGTGAGGAAACCCGATTGTCTATAGAGAATAAATAAAGATGAATTTCAGAACGAATGGTGGGTGGTTTGAGAGGAGGAAGACCAAGGAAGCTATGATTGGTGACACTTTCAACAAACATAATCCTTTACCTGCCCTGCTCCAGTAAGACAATGTCCTTCCACCCTAGTTTGGAGAGATGATAGGCCACTGAGGTGCCCATAATCCCGCCACCACAGATAACCACTTGTGCTTGTGTTGGCAGGGGCATCAAGTAAGGTTCAGCTCCGTTGCTGCTACTGTGCCGGGAGCCACACAGCCTCCACCAGGTCAGAGTCATTCTTTGCCACTGAAGGGCTAACTGCCGTTGGACGAACATCATGCTGACGGTTATTCGGTTCTCCAAAGACGCACGGAGAAATCTTCACAGCTGCTGCTAGCTCTGCAAAAGAGGAACATGCTTTTCATTACGTAGGCTTGGGAAACGACTTCAATGAGATTGGTCAGCAGCAACATCTGAGATGTGAAGACATCAGGGCTCCTAAGGTTTTTTGGATGGGTGGGGACATGTGAAAGTTTAAGTACAGGATCTCTTTGGAAAATGATTGCAGGGATAGTTCATCACAAGCCCTCTTTATTACTTTAGTATTTGGAAGCCACAAATTGAAATAAAAACATTGCACACTCTGCTTTTTTAAAAAAAGAAACCAATTAAGAAGAAATGTTGGAACAAAGTATATGAGCACAACAAAAAAACGCATTCAGCAAGCACAATAACCCCCCCTCACTCCTTCCACTGGGGATATTGGAGGAGTGTTGGAAGCCCCTCATATACAGGAGCCATTACATTGTGAGTTTGCTCAATTCAATGGCTGAACCTCTTCTCTTTCAGCCTCATATACTGTTTCCCTGAGAATACAACCTACCCTGAAAGTAAGTCCTAGCTTGATTCTTACACATGAACCCAATATAAGCCCTACCCCCCAAAATAAGCCCTAATTAAGATCCCACCCACTCCAGAATGCATGGGTAAAAATTAAGCTACGGGAAGGGATGGTGGGGGGTGGAGCTGCCCTACTACTTACCATTGGACAGTTGTAGCCAGGCCTCGCACACCCCGACACCTGCCTCGCCAGCTCATTTCTTCTGCAGTCAGCCAGGCTAGCAAGGCTTTCCTGAAGGCCTCTGGAGCTGATATAACAAAGCTCCGGATCGATCTGGAGTTATTGGCTGTTATCAGCTGCAGAGGCCTTCAGGAAAGCCTTGCCAGCTGCAGAAGCTCCCAAAGGCCTCTGACAGCAAAAAGGAGGCTGGAGGCAATGCACGCAAGTGAGGTTGGTCAGTGGATGACATCCCCCAAAAGAAGACCTGGTGCCTTTTTTGATAGCAAAAAATTATAAGACTGGGTCTTATTTTCGGGGAAACACGGCAGATACATTTATATAATATATTTGATCCCAAGTCCACTTAACAAATCATAAAACATGCCATGCCCAAGTATGTATTATACCTTATAATGTGATGCAAAGAGACCCAGGTGAATTTAACCCACAACCCATCAAACCCCATTTTCAGTTTGCTCTAAGTATGAATCCAGCCAATATGCCAGAGGAGAAACATCCACTATCTGCTTCACTACGCTTTGGCACAATTCCATGGGTACAATAATTTACCCACTGGATGCCAAAAGTACATTTACTGCCACAGGGCAGCACTGACTCAGTCACACCTTGCCCTTAAGTACAAAAGTGATCACCTAGAAAAGACTCACAACATGGCAATAAATGGAAGAGAAGGCAAAACTCTATAAAAAGCCAAGTTTTATATTTTTTAAGAATGGGAGTTCAACCGTTCTTTCCTTCTGATTTCTTAATAAAAAACCCCTGGGTGCAACCTGAAATCATCTAATTTGAATGCCTGCAACGTCCTCCTATTTTCTACCATGAGACTGACTTAGCAGGTCTCCCATAACCATTAATATTAACTGTCCCATAAGAAAAATCCTCCAATATTTTATTTATTGCATGGTAATTTATAACTGGAGAGAAAATTCGGCATGGTGGTTAAGGCATCAGGCTACAAACTGGGAGACACTGAGTCCTAGTCTCGTCTTGGCTACAAGGCAAGCTGAGGGACCTTGGGCCAGTCACTTTACCTCAGCCCTAGGAAGGAGGCAATGACAAACCACTTCTGCAAAACTTTGCCAAAGAAAACTGCAGGGACTTACCCAGGCAGTCTCAAATAACCGGATACAACTGGACAAAAGAAATACAATTATTTCTACTGCTTGAAATACCCAGGATATAAATTAACTGCTATCGTTTAAGCCCCTGGATATCTTATTATGAGAATTATTAGGTTTTTTTTATCTTGCTTTTTAAAATATATGGAAAACATTGCTAATAAGCTTGCCTATTTTCCCCACAAGGACACTGTGAAGTGGGTTGAACTGGGAGCGATTGTCCCAAGGTCACCCAGCCAGTTTTCATACCTGAAATCATCTTCTTCCAATTTTTTTCAAACTGAGAACATATTTTTCTTCTCTCACAGAACCATTACAATTCTCTTCATCATAAGGTCGCCTTTTCCCCTTCTTTTTGTGCTTGGTCAAAGAGATCTGGACCCCCTGAGGGAGTCATCATCTCAGCCCAAGCTTGTCCCACTCACTCCAGTGAAGAGATCTACTGAGACCCCTTTCTGCCAAAGTAGTTCAGCCAGTGGATCTGCCTCCTGGCCCCAGTGGGATGCTCTCTGCTGGGACTGGCTGAAAGGGTGAAGATACGACCCCAGTCACCACCCTGTGTCGCCCGTCTTCTTACTTTTTAGCCTTTATTTAATCTTCCTTCATTTTAATCGCTCTGTACAGGTTTGCATGGTGGATTTGAATCCAAGAAACCAGATGCAAATCCACTTATTCAGCCATGAATCTCTTTGTGCGATTTGACACTTGGTCCATTTTTTTTCAGGTAGTCCTTGCTTTACGACCACAACCGAGACCCCAAATTTCTGTTGCTGAGACATTTGCTAAATGAATGTTGCCCCATTTTACGCCCTTCCTTGCCACTGTTGTTGTTAAGTGAATCACTGCACTTGTTAAGTTAGTACCTTGGTTGTTCGGTGAACCTGGCTCCCGCCATTGCCCATGACACAGCCGTCGTCATAAATCTGAGTCCCTTGTCTAACGTCTTATGTTTTTTTTATTAATTTTTATTATTTTTTATATACAAAAAAGTCTATTCCATTTCAATCATGCACTGATTAGGTACATATTTCAATTACTTAACCAATATTAATAATATTCTTATCATACTTAACAATAATAATCACATTTCCATACATATGAGATCCAATATATCTATTACATTAGTTTTTCCTATTGCTCTATGAATACATCTAATCCCTTTTAATTTGTTCTATTTTCTATCCATTGATAAAACAAATCCCATACCGTGTAATATTCAGATTCTTTTCTTTAATTCCTATTCATTTCTGCACATTCAAATATTTCTTTCAATTATCTTTCCCTCTATCGGTATCTTATCACTCTTCCAGCTGTTGGAAAGTCCCTTGTCTAATGTCTGATCCCCTGACTTTGCGGATGCTGTGATGGTCGTAAGGGCGAAAAACGGTCCCAAGTCACTTCTTTCAGTGCCGTTGTGATTTCGAATGGTCACTAAATGAACGGTTGCAAGAGGAGGACTACTTGTCTTACCTTATCATTTGATAAGCCACCTAGAGCTGCTGCAAAAATGTGGCACGTCCTTGACTTACAACGGCCAGGGAGAAGGACCTGCAGTTTCAAGCTCAGGTGCCATTTGTTGAAATCCATAGTTAGAATTATTACAACTTTTGAGGCCACTTGGTTCCAGATCTCTTAATCCACTTTCCTGGGTGCCTGAATTGGATTGTTTTTCTGGATGGGATCCTACCCGGCTAAAATGTTGTGCAAATGCTGCTTGCTGGGTTTATTTTTCTCGTAGCCTGCATAAAGGGGGTTTTGTGAACCTACGTTAAACGCATGAACGTATGTTTAATGCAGGAGTCCCCAAACTTGGGCACTTTAAGACTTTGCTGGCTGAGGAATTTTGGGAGTTGAAGTCCACAAGTCTTAAAGTGCCCAAGTTTGGAGGCCCCTGGTTTCAATGGATTGATTGCCACCTGTCAGAAATGGTGCAGGGCAGGGGTCTCCAACCTTGGCCCCTTTAAGCCTGGAGGACTTCCACTCCCAGAATTCCCCAGCCAGTTGGGAGTGGAAGTCCTCCAGGCTTAAAGGGGCCAAGGTTGGAGACCCCGGTGTAGGGTCCCCCTACTTGGGCAGGGTAGGGTGGGGGCTCGACTAAATGACCTACCAGGTCCCTTCCAACTCTTCTGTTAAATAACATATGAAATAATAAAAAGACAAACAAACCCAGTAAAGGGGGGGGGGGCTATCTACCTGTGGGAGAAGGTCCTTTACGGCCAAGGAGCCCACAAGGCTGCCACCCTCTGTGGGGAGGTATGTGGGGAGGGAGGGGTCTCAAATTGCTCTCTGAGCCCCACCCCTCATAAGGGGGGGGCGTTAGCAATTGCAATAGTGGGCTGGGTGTTTATTAAATTTAATGAATAGATACCTAAGCCC
The DNA here is from genome assembly GCF_049901715.1 of Pseudonaja textilis. Lineage (NCBI taxonomy): Eukaryota > Metazoa > Chordata > Lepidosauria > Squamata > Elapidae > Pseudonaja > Pseudonaja textilis. Next base: position 2,917,516 of record NC_142000.1, read on the forward strand.
AGTAAAGGTGTGGGAGGGGTTTGGGGGGGGGTCTATCTACCTGTCAGGATAGGTCCTTAAGGGCAAGTAACCCCAGGGCTGCCGCCTTATTGGGGAAGGTGAGGAGGGTCTCAAATTGCTCTCTCAGCCCCACCCCTCATAACGGGGTTGTCTTGGGTTGTACCAGCTGCAACAGTGGGCTGGGTGTCTATTTATTAAAAGTATTTATTATTTTATGATTATTTATTTTTTATATAATTTATATATTTGATATAATTTATTTTTTTTATTTTATTATTATAATTTATTAAATGTAATAAATAGATACCTAAACCCAGTAAAGGTGCGTGGGAGATTCTATCTACCTGTCAGGACAGGTCCTTAAGGGCAGGTAACCCCAGGGCTGCCGCCTTATTGGGGAAGGTGGGGAGGGTCCCCAATTGCCCTCTCAGCCCCACCCCTCACAAGGAGGAGGGTCGTTGGGGAGCGAAGAGAAGGGGAGGTAAAGCTGTGGGGTCTTGAGCCCCACAGGTGAGGAAAGGCATAGGGGGTGAGAGGAAAAGAGGGAGCAAATGTCCTCCCCAACCAAATCCCCCCCCCCACCTCAAAGGCGGGAAGCTTAAACCACGAGGGGAGGGAACATTTTCCTCAACGCCCCCCACGTCAAGAAGCTTTTCCCAGCACCCGGGAAAGGAGGGGGGGAAAGAAAGAGGAGGGGACGCTGGACCATAAGGGCTTCAAAGGGGGGGCGCCGGTCCTACCCTTCGGGGTACAAGTAAGGACAGGGTGAGGTGGTCAACCCCCTCTCGGGCCCGCCTGGCCGCCCCCCGAGCCCAGCCCGGCCGCCAAGGACCCACCTGCGTGGCTACCGCCCAGGCGCTCACCTGGACGTGCTGCCTGGAGGCTTTAATTAGCATCGTCGGCCCCGCCCCGCGGCGGGACATCTGCATACTCAGCCCCGCCCCCACAGGTATCGTCGCGGGGGTGGGGGGAAAAGGAGGGAGACCTGAGACGGGCGCAGAAGCGGCGCGCGACCTTCCGCCTCTGTTGTTGCTGTTTCGCCCGCGCTTTACGGCCGGCCCGGCGCGCGACAAGGTCGCGCGCCGACCCGTGGCGTAACCCCGTCGGGCGGCAGCCAATTGGCGTTGGGGGCGGGAGGAGAGGGCGGGGATAAGAGCGTGAAAGAGCAGGCGCATGCGCACATTGATCGAAGGCTCGAGGCCGAAGGGTTGGTTAGCGTGGTTGCTCCTTGGTAGTTGGGCGAGTTTTTAATCGGCTTCTTTAGCGCCAAAGGCAACGCGCGCTCTGTGTGGAGCCCGATCAGCTGCCGAGCCTGCTTGGCAAGAACCGGAGCCAAATTAAGAAGAGACTGGACAGTCGCTTGTCTGAAAGGGTATAGGTTTTCCTGCTTGAGCAGAGGGCTGGACTAGAAGACCTCTAGGGTCCCTTCCAGCTCCTATTCCGCATTCTATATGTTCTATTATACTCTATATTACGTTCTATTCGATATATTCTATTAATTCTACTCTAGTTATTCTATAATCTTTATTCTATTATACTCTATTCCATCCTATCCTATCCTATATATTCCATATATTCAATTCTATATCCGATATATTCTATTCTATATTCGATATATTCTATATTCTATTAATTCTATTCTAGTTATTCTATTCTATATCTATTATACTGTATATTCTATTGCTCTACTCAATTCTACAGTCTATCTATTCTATTTATAGTATTCTATATTATATTCTACATTCTATTCTATATACTCTTTTAAATTCTATTTTCTATTCTAGAATAATACTCTATATTTTATTATGTCCTATTATATATTCTATATATTGATGATTGAGTCTTCATTGGCAATTGCAATGCATTTTGGGGTCAGTTGGTGTGGCAGGAGATGGTTCCTTCCAATGATTCTCACTCTCCGCCTAACCAAATTTTTTTCTTTTTTATTGACTGAATGAAGCTTCCTGGATGGGAAGTGAAACATTTTGGATTGTTGTACTTCTGTCCAGTTGTTCTGATTTAACTTTTTTAAAATGCTTTTGGCCTGGATGATTGAGTCTTCATTGGCATATATGCTATATAAATTTTCCAAAGTAAATCAAACATCTCACCCAGCACCCTCCAACCGAAATTGTTTTCAAGCCTTTGTTGTGTGGCCCATTGTTGTAGGTCAAGGTTTGGCCCATAGTAGCCTTGCCTTCTCTCCAGACCATAGCATCAAGGGATGAGAGCACAGGTTCAAGAAAGGGCATGGATGCCTCTTCTCCCCGGAGCTCTGTCCTTTGCTGATAAGTGTCAGTCAAGAAACAATCGTCTGGGGCAGGGGTCTCCAACCTTGGCCACTTTAAGACTTGTGGACTTCAACTCCCAGAATTCCTCAGCCCTGGAGACCCCTGGTCTGGGGGTACCTGTTTGAGAATTGATCCCCCTGGTTTCTTAGTCAGATGAAGATCAGGGAGTCCTTTAGTAATTCAAAAATATTAAAGGGCAAAAGTCTGTAGACAACCAGTAACCATCATTAAGTAACCTTGAAAACTTAGCAGAACTCAAGATGGGTGGTTATGAAAGACGGCAGAGAAAAACACAGCAAAAAGCAAAAACCCGCAGACTCTTTTATTAAATTCTCCCATTTCATCTGTACAGAAAAATGCACATTATGTTCAGTATTTCAGTTAACAATTCAAAATTACACAGCATGGAACATGTAAAAACAAAGAATGGCCAAGAATTTGTACATAGATAAGAAGAAAAAAAAAACAATTTACAAAAAAATCTTAATATTACATTTTTAAAAAGAATCAAGCTCAGCCAAACATTTGCTGTTTTGTGATTTTTTTTTTTAAATCCTTTACCATGTCTCCAGTGGCTGCTTTTCAAAGCTGCAAGAAGAAGGGCACCGAACATATACCTAGCTACGCCATTCGAAGTTGTTTGGGTGTGTGTGTGGGGGTGTTCGTTTCAAATCCAATATTTGGATCTGCAATGAAAACAAAAAAATCAAAATCGTGAGCATGAAACATGAATTGGTTCTGGAAATGCCTCTTGGTGCCCATTCAGGACACTCTGGATACCTTTTCACCAGGTACGGGGCCACAGGACAGACAGGAAGCAATGCAAGTCCTACAAAGACCCCACATGTCATTGCTGGCTCAGAAGAGGGGCCGTTTCCTCACAAATCACTATCACGCTTGGTCCAAAACACAGTGAGGTCCAGCGCACGGCCCCCTCCCCACCTGCTTTGCAGAAGGCAGGGCCTTTGGTCCTCTCTCAGCCTCCTAGCACGGGGGCCACCTGAAGCTGTGCCTTTTCTCTCCCTGAGGCAAGGGGAGCACCCTGTCTTGATGCTGCTGCTGCTGCTGCTAGTTCCAGCTCTCTTTCTGAAGTGCAGCAGAGAAAAGAGAGGCCAAACGTAGGTGATGTTTGGCCCCTCTTTCCTCTGCTGCACTGCCAGGATAATGTTGCAGGATCCAACCTGGGTCGGTTGCCAGGACCAGAAGTCTTCTGAGCTTTCAGAGTCATGCTTGGAAGCCCATCCTTGTTCGCTGAAGATGGGCTCCAGCGTTATGTCCAAAAGCTCGGAAGACCAAAACCTTCTGGTCCCAGTGACCGATCCAGGTTGGATCCTGGAAAAGAAGGCCCTGCACCCTCACCAAGCTTAGGCAGGGGAGCCCTCAGCGACCAACCTAGGAAACGGTTGCAAAGCAAACAGCACAACTGTATACAGAAGTAGCAGGTGGATGGAGTCTTCTGGCTCCCAGCTACAGTGGATTATAAAAACAACCATCTGCAAGCCTGGCAAAACTCAGCACTGCCTTCTCCGCCTTCCTTGAATTAATTAATCCGATCAGTGAATCTGATTAAGCAGAATTAATCTGATGTGGCACAGCCGGAGTGGAAAGGAAGCGTGATCTCCACTCCTCTATACTGACCGGTTCCCGAGGTTGAAAAAAAATGAAACGGAAGAGGCCGGTGGGGACGGGAGCGACATTGGAGGCCATCCGCCCTCTCTCAGAGCAGCAACCTCTTCACTCCTTGGGGCAGACCGGGCGAGCTATCTCGGTGCCACTGGCTCACGAGCCCTCTTTTCGGTGCCCTTCCTTCTCCCTCTGTGGAAGCATCATTCGTGATCCTCAACACAAGCTAAGCAGTGGCAATGCAGGGCCAGGCGACTCCAGCTAAGCTGAGGGAAAGCAAATAATAAAAATTGTGCGTGTTGTGTCATTTTCGAAGACACACTAGCTAAAAATGACCCCTCTGTGTGTGTGTGTGTAGAGAGAGTGCAGGGACTTTCACCTCCATCAGCAAATGGGGCAAGACAGCCAAGACTAACCCAGGTGTCTTGCGGGCATCTCGCCCAATTGTACAATTCTGAACAAGACTCTTACTATCAACCGTTTAACCCAGGGGTCCTCAAACTTGGCAACTTTAAGACTTGTGGACTTCAATTCCCAGAATTCTCCAGCCAGCAGAGCTGGCTGGAGAATTCTGGGAGTTGAGGTCCACAAGTCTTAAAGTTGCCAAGTTTGGAGACCTCTGGTTTAGCCTCTTTAAGCGCTCCGTAGTCCATAACCCACAGCCAGCCTCTTCACAAGCGCTTCAATGCCCTATTGCTTTTTCCCCTTCTGCACTTCTTAATTCTGGCCCCATTTTGTGCCAGAATCACACATCTCAAGGTCAGGGCTATTGCCTCTAGGAGGAAAAAAATCCAGATTTCTGCTTCCGGTAAACCACTGTCTGACAAAATACTGGAGTTGCTTTTAGAACCTGCAGAGGCGAAAAGACCGCAGGCTCTGCAGCGTCCACTGGGTTCTTATCATCAGGTGTCTTTTCCCAGCCCCACCTTCTTTCTAGAACAGGGGTGGGAGAGAGTGGCCCTTTAATGTCTTGTGGACTTCAACTCCCAGAATTCTTGAGCCCAGCATGGTGCACGGCTGGCCCAGGAATTCTGGGAGTTGAAGCCCACGTCTCTTAAAAGGGCCACACTCCCCCCGCCCCTGTTCTACAAGACCCAGAGGGGACATAAAAAGAACCATGATCTCAAGAACCTTTCAGGATACCAAGAAGGAAAAAGAGAATCAGTAGTCACTTGAAAAAAAATAAAGCACACCAAACCGCCATCTCTAGGGAAGCAAAACCAGATACCACATTGCTCATTTTCCAGTATGAAGTCTCCTAAAGTTAACTTTGTAGAAACACCATTTCACCAACACTTCAGAGCAGCAGCAAATATTCACAGTACTGTTACGAGTGACGGCTTGTCCAGGCACTGATTAGCCTGGTCCCGTGACAGAAACACCCTCCACTTTCGGGAAGTTAAATGCAAAAAAATAAAAGAAACCAAGACAGGTAAGACTCTGTCTAGCAAGTGCAATACTTGTAGGAGCTGGAACATGCCAGGGAAGTGGAGAGGGGTGAGCAGAACACCCAAATGCACGATTCAGCCCCAGCATATGAAGGCAGACCTATGGCTAGCAGGTGAAAAGACTGTCCCGTGTGCCAACGAAAGAGCATGCGCCGCTTCTTCTACTCCCCAACCGAGTCAAGGGCAGCATCCAGGTTCAGACCAGGAAGGCTACTCGTAGTGCTGTTTCACAAAAATCACCACTTCCTTTCAAATGACAGACAGACAGTCCCCACCAACTCCTTCTTGCTCAGGAACAGAGTCCAAAAAAGGGGCCTTTCCTACTTCCCAAGCCTGACAATCTCTTCAGCTTGATTCTGGAGACCACGAAGCCCGCTCCCGTTCCGATCAATGCCGGATCTGCATACCGGGGAGAGGGTCACCTAATCGTCACCCCAGCAACGGCCCTCCTGTTTCGGGGGCCCAAATCTTCAGGGCAACTTTCCGAGAGGTCTACTTGCTACGCAGCTTCACACCCCGACTTGCGTCATGTAACAGCTTCCACTGGGCCAGGAAGTAGCTTTGCGAGGGGAACCTATAAAACCACCGGACTTGGTTTCTTGTGGTCGATATTTTATTAATCCCAAAGACAACGGAGAAAAGGAACGGCTTTCGCCTTGTTGGTGGAAACTGAGGAACAAACCAGTAAGGAAAGGAAAGGAAAAATACACACAAACAGATCCTTGTGACAGAAAGAGGAGAACTGGTGGAGATGATATTCCTCTGAGACCGTTTTGCTGACAGATTATGAGCTGAAGATGCTGGTTCATTGGCAAACTAGGTAATCCAAACCAGGGCCGGTGGTGGTGAGCGGTGGGTAAATGTCCCATCCTTTCAAGTCCTGCCTAAGCCCAGGGCGCAAGTGTTTCCTCACCAAGACACACACTGCCCCACAAATTATGCCAAGAACGGATCTTTAAAAGGTTGACTTTAAAAAAACCTCCTGGGCCGCAGTTTGTCAGTCTGGTTTGGAGTGTGTGAAGAAGGTAGTTCAACAGTACGAGGAGGGAAAAAAAGAAGAAGAAAAAGAAAGAGCTTTGTCTACAGGCAGGCAAACAACCGTGGCTAACGATGGGGTAACAAAGCTGCTGGACAGGATGGGAGACCCAGCCGATATGTGCTGCTGCTGCTGCTGCTGCTGCTGCTGCTGCTGCCGCCACCACCGCTGCTGCTGCTGCTGTTCTAATTGGCTTGTACTGTCTGAAGGAGAGCGAGGTGGGGAGGGAGACTATACAGAGAAGACTGTACAAATTGGGCAGGCCTTCCTCCTCCTTCCCTCTGATGATGACCAAGGTCGTCTCTACCTGTCCTTCAGTTCTCGTGTCACTCGCTTGGTGATACGCCCGCACATCAGACCAATCAGGAACAGGACACAGATGCCTGCACTGATCACCGACAGGATGTAGTTCTTGGAGGGAGACGTCACCACTTGCATGGCCAGATCCGAAAAGCCTTCCGCTGGGGCCACCTGGCAAGAGGAAAAGGAGCCATCAGCTACCAAGCCCAAGGAAAGGCACACCAACCCAAGCAAGGCAGGTGGACTTGGGCTGGCAAAGCAGGAGACAAACAACAGTCTACTCTGTTCTAACGAAATTATAGTAAAAAGCTAATTTCACCTGGGCAAATTCTGTAGAAATCTCGTAAGTATCGGTCTGGCTAGAGTAGAAGGTAGAACAATGGAGCTTAAAAAGCTTAACAAGTTTAAAACCAGAGTGTTAGAACATGCCCAAATAAATTTTGGAGGTCCCCAGTTTGCTCTGGGTAATGATTACTGCACTTTTCTTTAAAACTTTCCAGATGTCTAAGGAGGGGAACCACATTTTTAAGGTAAAAAATTCTGTTAATCTTTGATGCCTTTTAAATCAGTGTTTGTCAACTTAAGATGTGTAGACTTCAACTCCCAGAATTCCCCAGCCAGCATGTTGTCAAGGTTAAGATATACTTCTTTAAATGCATCCAAGCTAAAGTTCCACATAAGCTGTAAGTAGAACTTTCTTCAAAGTTCATGCTGGACAAAACATTCTACAATTGTTCACAGATCAATCCCTAACTTTATTACCACCACCCCTCATAGTAACATGCCTTCACATCAATTTGCTGTGGAAGTATTTCCTCTTTAATAAACAAAGCCAGTGACATTCTTTTCCACACAAAGTGCAAGAGAGGTCCAGATCATGAATAGAATAGAAATGGAACAGGAGGTTGATAATTAAAGGGGGTAAAGTTTTTCATGAATTATTAGAACTATGATGAAATTAATTGAATAGTGAATGAAGTATGTGATAATATTGCAAATGTGACAGATAAAAGTATATTATAGAAGTGAAATAAGAATTTTAGATACCATTTTAAAATAAGATAGAACATTTAAAGAAAAATGAAATAAGATATGATATGAATTGGAAATGAATATAATTGTGATGAATATAAATGATATGAAATTGATTATAATAAAAGAACATGTAATCAAGGCCACGTTTATATTGAAATGTAAAAACCTGGAACCACACTGTCACCAAGAGATGTTTTTAAAATATAAAAAATAAAAAAACTTATTTATAAAAAAAAATGGGACAGGAGTAGGGGTAGAGGTAGGGTAGAATAGGAATAGAACAGAAAATGGAATAGAATTGTATTGACACTTTAAATGTACACTAATCAGCATACATTAAAATGAAATTTCGTTGCATTCTGCTCATCCTTGAGTGTCATCTGCTTCAAATTCCTCATTTGCCATTCCCCCTACATCTATTCACACATGGAGAGGCAAATATTCAGTTAGGTATGCATACACAGTGATCTCAGGTGAATAATCTCTCAACTGACATGCATTTTTGACACCCCGGGGTCATGTAAAATCGTCATTTGCAACCTTCCCAGCCAGCTTCCAAACAGGCAGTCAATGGGGGGAGCCGGATTCACTTAACAACCACATGATTCACTTAAGAACCATAGTGGATTTGCTTAACAAATGTGGCCAAAAATGGTTGTAAAATCACACACAACTCACTTTATAACCGCTTTTGCTTAATAATGGAAATTCCGGTCCCAGCTGTGTTCATAAGTGAAAGATAACCCTGTATGGGGGATGAGACCCAGCCCCACTGCCAGGACACCAAACCCTTCCCAGGATCTCTACTACCTCCCCTTAGTTCCCTCCTCATTTCCAAGCACACCGATAACTCTTCTATTCCCATTTAAGAAAGACGTTCTGCCACCTTGCTCACCTTCGCAGCAAAGCTCCACATTTCGATCCGGTCGTTAAGGCGTTTTTTGCATTCTGGCTGTAACCGTACCCGCTTGTCCTCCAGAGCCTCCATGAGGCAGGACATCTCTGCAGAATGAAGGAAACGCTGTCACAAAAGGGTTGAAGGGGTCAGGAAAGTCCCTGCCACACCGCAAACCACCAATAGGACAGTATCCCCAGGAAGGAGGCTCCCCTTAGTGCAGGAATCCCCAAACTTGGCAACTTTAAGACTTGTGGACTTCAACTCCCAGAATTCTCCAAGTTAAAAGTTGCCAAGTTTGGGGATCCCTGCCTTAGTGCATGTTGCAGGTATCTTCCCAGCCAACTTCTTTCTCCTTCATTCCCATCCCCAAAATAAAATTAAAAATTAAAAAAAACCATTTTAGAGATAGTCTGAAAACAAGATACTTCCAATTTGAAACATTTCCACCCCCAAAAAAGTTTGAAAAGCAGGTTAAAAAAATGCCCCTGTCTTCCCCAATCTCTCTTTAGAGCAAGTGGCCAGTTTTAAGTATCTGGGTTTTAAGTTTCTAAAAGAGGACCTGACTTGGGGTGCTCACCTTGCAGCCCTGGTCGAAAGGGCCCAGCAGAGCTTATACAACCTGAGACTTTTCAGGAAACAACAACTGAATGAAAAACTGCTGAGGACCTTCTATCGCTGCACCACGGAGAGTATCTTAACTTACTGCACCTCTGTATGGTTTGCCAGTTGCACAGGGGCAGATAGGAAAACACTCCAGAGGGTTAATGTCATTGCCCAGAGGATCATGGGTTGCCTTCCCTCCTTTTTGGAAGAGCTTTGTAGCTCCCGCTGCCTTAAGAAAGTTCAAAACATCCTTAAAGATCCATCTCATCTTGGGCACCCTTTTTTTTTTAACTATTACCATCTGGCAGACGGTACAGGATAATAATAAAAACAAGGACAAATAGGCTGAAAAACAGCTTCTATCCCAGAGCAGTAACTCTATTGAATTCTACTGTATATAGTGCAATATTGATGCAATATCAGGGGGTTTCAATTTAATGTATAGAATGTGAAGGATGTGTATTTGTGTTTATTTTCATAGTCATAATGTACACTGAAGATGGTGTTTGGTTTCGTTGTGCAAGGTGCAATGACAATACATTAAACTAAACTAAACTTTATCTCTAGAGTGGTATTCATAGTGGAAAGCATCCAGGTTTGTAAGCAGCTGGAGTGAACGGACTTTGTGGTCAGAACAGCCTTATTGTCTTAGCACTCCACTGACCGATTGGTTAACGCAAAACTTACGCCGGCCTCTTCCTGGAGTGATGGCAGCACAGTGGTGCTTGATGTCCAGCGCGCAGGCTGTGTGAAGGACAGGATCCACAAAAATGTCCGCCTTGCTTTCCTTCAGCATGTTCAGCACCTCCTGGAGAGCAGAAAGCCACAAGGATCACCATCAGATAGGAAGTCAAGTTGTTCTTGAGCCAAAGGGCTTGGGGTTTTGGCATGAAGAAGAAGTAAAAGCAAAGTGCAGAGCAAGTATGGGCAGTGCTCATCCAGGGCAGTGGATTCTGGATATACTCCTAGCTGGTAGTTAAAATTAATGTCAAAACAAAACCCTTGCAAGGCTACTGTTGGGGTGGACGATTGTGGCTCCATCTCAACAATGCTTTAAAGAGGGAAGAGGGGAGTCAGTGGGCCATTCCAGCTGGAATAAAGACAGGGAGAGGTGCAAGTTAAAATAAAACTAACAGTTGGAATCCTTAAAGATGCCATTTAAAGCAGGGGATCCCAGCCCCCAACTGCAGCCCACCTCTGGGCCTTGAGCCACTGTGCTGCCACACTCACACGTCAGTGTGGTTTATGGAGGGTTTGAGTTGTCTTCCCCCAGTAGTTCTCTTCACCTGGATTTAGAACCGAAGCCAGCCAAGAGCAAGCCCAGATTAATCCCCCAGGCAATGGCCAATTAGCCCGTAACACAAATAGCAAACTGCTCAAACAGCAAGTCCAATAAACGAACGTAAGGCCTCCAGGTAAAACTTAAAACTTAAACGGGTTATAGTAATTCAGAATGCCAGTCAACACAAACAAGCACACAGCCACAACCAACACATGTGGCTTCCGGAAACACCTCCCTCTGTCTGCCGTGCTAAATGGCTCCCAGGTCAGCCCATCAAGAGGGGTGGGCCCTTTTCCAGAGCAATCTGGCAGACCTCCGTTTCTCTGCCCTGCATGCTCTGAGATGTACCATGGCAGGTAGCTCCTCCCTCTCCTGTTCACTGGCCTGCAAGGCCTGTTCTGCCGGCAGGTCAGGGTCAATAATTCCTGATGTGCCAGGAATGATCTCATTCTAAGAGCCTCAGTGGCACAGTGGTTACAGTGCAGTACTGCAGGTTACTTCTGCTGAATGCCAGCTGCCTGCAGTTTGGCAGTTCAAATCTCACCAGGCTCAAGGTTGACTCAGCCTTCCATCCTTCTGAGGTGGGTAAAATGAGGACCCAAATTGTGGGGGCAATAGACTGACTCTGTAAACCGCTTAGAGAGGGCTGGAAAGCACTGTGAAGTGGTATATAAGTCTGAGTGCTATTGCTATTTTCCTTCCCTTCCCTTCCTTGTGGTTAGAATGCAGCATTGCAGGCTAATTCTGCCCACTGCCAGGAGTTCAATTCTCACCAGGCTCCAGGTTGACTCAGCCTTCCATCCTTCCGAGGTGGGTAAAAGGAGGAGCCAGATTGTTGGGGGAAAGAGGCTGACTCTGGAAACTGCTTAGAGAGGGTTGCAAAGCACTGGGAAGCAGTATATAAGTCTAAGGGCTATGGCTATTCTTTGAGTCGACCTCTGAGGAAGCATCTAAGGAGTCGTCCAAAGGAGACATCACAACCATTCGGAACCAGGCCCCACAGGTGGTGGGGGAGTATGCAAGCATCCCCGCACTTGTGCAAACAGTGGGCGAGGGCATGCACACGCTCTCCATTTGCACAAGCGGCGGGCCTGTGTCTGCCTCTCATGCAATTGGAGCTGCACATGACCACACTTGCTTGCCGCTCACGTGGAACTAATCCACCCCCACAGTCCACAAAGGTTGTGGAACTCTGATTTAAAGACCGCAGTTCTGATTCCAGATTATCTCCCAAAGGCAGACAAATGCTACTGACTCCGAGGTGCCTCCCTCCCCTTGGAAGACGAGAACCGGTGCTTTTATCTGTGTGTCCATTATCTGCGTGTGCGGCAGGGCCACTCACCTTTTTGCACATCTCTGCTTTAATTTTGAGCAAATTCACTTTCAGGCACTCTTCCACCTGCCCTGTCTGCTCCTGGGCTGCGGCCTCTTCTGCGCACAAGTTAAAAATCTGTAAGGACACAAAGCAGGTTAGAATTGGAGCCATCCCAGGACAACAACCTAGCAAAGTTCAAGTATTTATAAAAAGAGAACAGAAACATGGAACATGCGAACAAGGATGGCAGCAAACAAAGGAGAAGGAATGCTGTCCCTTTGCCCACGACAAGTGGATTTGTGCTCAAAATAGTTTATCCTTGTATTCTGGAGCCAAGGGACAGAGAGCACCGCTATATTTAAGGGTGGAAACTTTAGCTGAGGAATGTGGCCGAGGATCGAATTTAGAAGCTAGTCATTTAAGATGATACCAGCGTGGTAATAATAGGTTTAAAAACATCATGGAATGGGAAGTGCTCAGAGGCTGAAGGCGGCTTTGGCAGTGTGCTATGGCCATTACAGAGGCAAATGTGAGTTTAGAATTACATCAATACAAGCAGAGTTTCCAAATATGGAAAGCACATCCTTTCCAGATATTCTGCGTCAGTCCAACCTCAAGTACTGGACCCAATTCTGGGCGCCACATTTTTAGTAGCGTTCAGGGAAGCCGGAAAAGGTTCACAATGAGGCAATGTGGATCTGCAAGGGAGCAGAAAAATTGTCTAGGAAGGAAGACCGAGGGAGCCTGGTTAGACCGAAGGAGGGGGAGGTTAGTGGAAGGAGAGCCCTTCTCAAAAACCGGAAAATGTGGCCTAAAGAACCTTTATTTTCTTATCATTGCACCTTGCACAATGAAATCAAACACCTTTTTCAGTGCACATCATGACCATGAAAATGAACACAAACACACATCCTTCACAATCTATACAATTGAATTGAAAACCTGATATTGCATTAATATTGCACTATACAGTAGAATTCAAAACAGCTACTGCCCTGGGATAGAAGCTGTTTTTCAGCCTCTTTGTCCTTGTTTTTATTATTCTGTATCATCTGCCAGATGGTCATAGTTCCAAAAAAGGGTGTCCAAGATGAGATGGATCTTTGAGGATGTTTTGAACTTTTTTAAGCCAGCGAGAGCTCTAAAGCTCTTCAAAGAGGGGAGAGCACAACCAATGATCCTCTGAGAAATGACGTTAACCCTCTGGAGTGCTTTCCTATCTGCCCCTGTGCAATTGGCAAACCATACAGAGGTGCAGTAAGTTAAGATACTCTCTATGGTGCAGCGATAGAAGGTCACCAGCAGTTTTTCATTCAGTTGTTGTTTCCCGAGAAGCCTGCTGGGCCCTTTTGACCAGGGCTGCAAGGTGAGCACCCCAAGTCAGGTCCTCTTTTATGGTAACATCCAGAAACTTAAAACCGGCCACTTGCTCCACTAGGTCTCCCTTGATAACCTCTGCCTTATTCCAGGAAAACAGGGCACGGAATGAGAGCCAGTCCTTCTTCCTAAACGTCTTGCCATCACCGGACATGCTCCAGACAGCTCTAAATTGGATGGTCATAACTGAGCTCAGAATTATTTGTGAATCATGATGATCTTAAGATGGGACACCGATTTTATGGCTGCTTTTGCAGCAGTGAATGCAAAAAGGCCATAAATATGGGCACTTTGGCCAACTGCCCAAAATTTGATCACATGACTGTGACTGTGCATGTGACACAACTTCAAAACCGGGTTGTAAGCAGCTCTGGGGAAATCCACTGTAATTTCAAACAGTCACTAAGCAACTGGTCGTAAAGTCAAGGGCTGCCTGTAATTTGGATTCTGGCACTGAGCAGGGAGTCAAACTTGATCACTTGTAATGGCCCCTTTCAATTCAGTGGCTCTAAGTCAGAGGTTTCCAAACCTGGCAACTTTAAAACTTGTGGACTTCAACTCCCAGAATTCCTCAGCCAGCAAAGCTGGTTGAGGAATTCTGGGAATTGAAGTCCACAAGTCTTAAAGTTGCCAAGTTTGGTGACCCCTGTTCTAAGTATTTGCAAGTTCAGATTTTTCTCACAAGTATCAGATATTCTTGCAGGGACTGCCAGTTGCTGGCAATTTGGCAGTTCAAATCCCACCAGGTTCCAGGTTGACTCAGCCTTCCATCCTTCCCAGGTGGGTAAAACGAGAACCCAGATTGTTGGGGGCAAGTGGCTGACTCTGTAAACCGCTCAGAGAGCCCTGTAAAGCACTGTGAAGCGGTATATAAGTCTAAGTGCTATTGCTATTATTAGATTTATTGGCTGTCATGGTGTTGTTGCATTTAATTCCTTCTTCACCTGAATGGTAATGTCATTTTGGTCTAGAGTTGTTTCTCTCAACTTTAATATAGGTGGACTTAACTCCCAGATTTAGCTGGCTGGGAAATTCTTGGAGCTGAAGTCCACCTACCGGTATCTTAAAGTTGACAAAATTGAGAAATTCTGCCCTACAGTTTAGCGCTCATGTATCTTTCCAATGGCTTCACCCGCTTATTTTTCAGAAACTTCCCCGCTCCCCAGCATTCCACTGGAAGTCCTGTTCAGCCTACGGAGAGCTGAAGTCCAAGTTCCCTACCACATAGGCAGGGCGTGGTAGGGATCTTGGACTTATACAAGCAGTGTAAGTCTAAGTGCGATTGCTATTGTACTACAGAGAGGATTGCTCCAGAATTCACCCAAGAACTCAAATCCTCATTGGCAACTGCATTTTGTCTGTAGTAGAAAAGTTCAAATAACAGGAATTCCAGCTTTTAGCTTTTCTGTTTCTTCCAAAAGACACAGAGGAGAGTTATTTTCACCGAGATCTTAAACTGCAGAAAGACTCCGTTAACCTCAGGGAAAAAGGCCCTCACCAATAAAGGAATGTTATCTATCATTCCAAAGGTGCTTTTTTCAAGAGGCAACTGGACTTTCTGATTTTTCTTTGAAGCCGCTTCGCTTCTCATCCAAGAAGCTTCTTCTGCTCCTCCCCACCATCCAGTCAGAGCTGAAGAAGCTTCATGGATGAGGAGCGAAACATCTTCAAAGAAAAAAAAAAAAACCCAGAAAGTCCAGCTGCCTCTTGGAAAAAAAGCACCTTTGGAACAACCACGCCCTGGAGGACTTAGAATCTCCAGAGACAAAGGAACTTAATGAAAGAGCTGAGTTCCGGACAGGTCAATACCAGAGGAGAGAGTTCTGATATATGATACTAAACTGGTTTTCCACAATGTTTCACTCCATTCATAAATGTAAATTCAATATAAATGATGGCAATTGTGATAAAGGGATTCACAGAGTTTTACACCCCGGTTCATGATTCCTATCATTTAAATGATGTGGTTAAAGGTGATAAGAACTTGTTAACATATTTAGGGGTGAAGGGGGACTGAATCTGGAAGCTCCCACCTCTTCTGAGCAGTGCATTTGCAACTGAGGATCTAACCGGTAATCCAGAGCAGATTCCTCAATGATCACTCGAATCTGATCCTCACAGTCTGAAGAAAGACGCTGTTCAGAAACAAGAACAAGAATCGTTGTCACGCTGGAGAAGAACCAAGCCTGATGTCATTCTCAACATCTGACTTGCCATGCAGCTGAAAGGAGATAAAAACTGGCCAATTTAGTAATCTCTAGCCTTGCAATATAAAAAAATCCTCTCCAAACTGTTTACAAGCTATATTACAGATCAGTTGTAAAACAAAACGCAATATTTATTCTGTTCAAAAGCAAATTATTTTCATGGTGGGTGATGAGATGGCTTGACCTGCCTTTTTACTTCTGCTTTTTTTTCCCCTTTTGTTTTGTCTGTTTCTATAAAGCCACAATTGCAGCTTTGTTTTGTCTTTTCAACACAATGAACAGGAGGATGGGTGTCCAATCCTATCTCCAAACCAACAAATAGCAATTTGCGTCATCAAGCTCATATTTTTTCAGGGTTGCAGAAAAACAAGACTCTTCATCCAGCTGAACTCTTAGGTAAAAGCCCTTGAAACCCACACCCGTTGTTGGTTCCCAGACTAGACGGCTGGATTGCACAAATTAATGCAGTTTGGAAGCCTGATTTGATGATCCAGACCAGTAATCCCTGTCGATGTTTTTGGTCAAACTGCTTCCAAAGAAAAGTCTCTGGCTCAGAGGCCAAGCTAGCAGGTCAGTGAAAGTGCACATCAGCCTTCTTGTTTCTAGGTGTTCCGTGGGTTTCCATTCTCCAAAATTCTTAACCATGACCGAACTGGTAAGGAATTGCAGAAGTCAGCTCACACCTCTGCTGCAGGCAGGCAGAAGCCCGTGACCTGCAAAACCCAATCAAGGATGCAAGATTGACACAGGCTTTCTGTAAGATATTGTAATGCCAGGAATTAGAAGATCGGAACCCAGCAGCTTAATAAGCGCGTTAAGGCGAATCTCCTCGATTTCCTTTTTTCTGTCACACAAATGCCACGGTTGTGTGACAGCCTAAGAGTTTGTTTAGTTCAAGGATTCTCAAACTTGGCAACTTTAAGACTGGGTTAGGGTTAGGGTTAGGAGAGTTGAAGTTCTGGCAGATGAAGTCCACAAGTCTTTAAAGTTGCCAAGTTTGGAGACCTCTGGTTTAGTCGATAAGCTTGTAATGGGATCTCTCTTTGGATTGAGACAGACTTCTCTCCCTTTCTCAACCTCTGCACAGTTTCTATAGAAGTGGCAAGGAAGCTCTGTGGACTGTTCTGGCCAACACATGTGTGATATGTAAAATTATACCTGTGAAAATATAAAGCAATGGTAACGCCATCTTTAACCTCTGTGTTAACCTAAGATAATATACTGGAATGTTACGTAAGAATTCTCTATCATTTTGTATAAAGATTACATATTTGGCAGGTTACGTTGACCGGTGTCGTGTTAATGATGGAGATTACTGGAAATGGGAATAGGTAAACAGGAAACAGATGCTATGCTACAATAACAGCCTTGGAAGCCATATTGTACTGTCCAAGTCAGTCTATGGGAATTGGATAGTACTTAGGAATTATGAGCTGTCCCCTTAAGGGAATGCATCTTGGTAAATGTAGTTAAAGGTATCCTGGGAAATGTAGTCCATGTCACGTGACCACATCTGTAATCCTGATTGGTCATTGAATTGACCCTTGGTGGGTTTGGGGGAGGTTTTCCTCATTCTTTGTCTGAACTCTCTAACTCATGGCAGCTTCTTTCTATCGCTACGAGATGGGTTAGAAGAAAACCATCCTTTACTACAAGACAGATATACAAAGGATTGGTCACTAAAGAAGAACTTCATCACAAATGTGAGTTATGAGGATACCTGATGAACCAATAAATGTACTTTGTTATGGACGTCTTGTTGAGTTATCTATCTGCATCTGTACAGTTTATAAATCCACCTCTGTGCAGAAGGCACAAAACATATTGTTCTTGGAAGCTTCGAGGCTGCCACATTTAGTGCCTGGGGATTTGGGAGGGGGAATTTCTTAGTGAGTAGAAGATTAGACACAACAACATTCTTTCTTAAAAGTCAAGGACAAGTCACCCTGTACCTGAAGAGGAGTGTCTGGACTCTGGAGGAATGACTCCAGTTGGGGCGACGTTTGATTGGGCCATCTGATAGACTGATGGGTGCAGGGGATGGATCTTTGAATTTCTCTTGGGGAAGGAAAAACCCAAAACTCTCATATTCAGGTTTTCCCCAGATGTGCCAATATGACTTCTCTAATAAATTCTTACTTGGATGGACTTTGTTTCTGAGTGCTGAACGATTACGGGGGAGTCTCACTGGAACACTGACAACGCACAGGACAGCATTACCTGGTCTGCATATTTCAGTTTCAGGCAAGATATGACCTGCCCTTCCAGCTCTGACTCCTCCTTGGCTTTACTCAGAATGCTCTGGCAGAATTTGGGAATGTCTGCTTTGCATGCCTTCCTGAGCACCGGATTCAGACGATAATCTGCCAGAGAGAAAAAGGTTAGATCGGGCTTGAAGATTCACAGGGGAGGCATCTCTGCAGAGCTGTGCTGGGTTTACAAAGCAGCTTACAAGTAGAATTGCATCTGAATGCTCTCTAATGGAGCAAATTATAAAGGGGTTACTGGAAAGAAAGGTCTGGAATACAGTTCCCAAACACTTAGAGAGACTTCATTTTTAAGCAGCAAATGTGCACAGATTATGAGTACAAAAAAATGGCTTCACTGAACTGCAGACAATGCTTGCTGGAATCTCAAAAGGCAGAGGTAATGGTTGAATGTGATACTCTTTGTCTGGTTAAATGAGAATTCAAAATTACCATGATTTTATATTGAGCAAAATAGCCTAGGCCCCAAGTCTTTTCCAGTTCAGTGGCTTTTTCCATTGTGGGTTTTTTAATGGAAAGTAGAAGATTTCCCATTCAGTATGATCCAAGGCAAAAATGAAATAAAATGATTCATTTTAAGCAAAGAAGAGCTCTCACAATTTCATCTAATTCCAATTGGGTAATGCAATGGACATTTTGCTAGAGAAAAGTTGCTTTGGCTACCTAATGCCGAATTCAACAAATTCCCTTTTTCCCTCCCTCCTTTTTTGTGGTTGTGTGTTCGGTCTTTATTGAATTCATCTCTTTGTCTATGCCAAAGTCCCTCCCAGCCATGCTAGCTGAGATTCTTTCAACCAGCCAAAGTCCAAATTTGGGACTTTCCATAAGCCAGGTAAATTCTTCTCTGAGATACATTTCCTCTCTACTTCAAATATATTTAGTAAGTTGCAACCAAGTGCATTTGTAGATTTGATCATTCCATTTCAGTTAACTTTGAAATAATAAAATGCTCTGTATGAAGATGGCAGGTCTGTGATGATCATGGGAAATTTCACTTGGAAGGCGCCTGCCGAGGGTAGATTTGAGCAGACATAAAAAATGCACAGTCTACAGGAAAGCAAGCATAACATTCTGCTCAAACAAGCTCTGTGTGTGGATATGGTGATTTCAAATGCAGAGAGGTGGCTAGAAATAAGTGCTTTCAGTACTACACAATAAAAGCAAACAATAAACACAAATAATACACTCCAGAACGAGAAAGCAGAGGAGCATGTGTAAGGAACACGATCAAAGAAAATTGTGAACTCCTTTTGCAGGCTTTCAATTCACTTCAAAGCCCCGAATGCAACTTGTCCTGCCTGGCGAACAGAATCCTCCCACAAATGAAGGCAGGCCGTTCTGCTCTGGTTCCACGCAGCCCCAGACCATTACCTGTGTTCTGGGTAATCTGGCGCTTTGTGATCATCTGCTTGCATTTGGGATCCATCACCTCGCTGTTTTTGTTCTGTTTCAAGCACTGCAGCATGTTCTTTGCATCTGCTTCTGGGCAGAACCTCTGCCAACCAAGAGAGACAGAGAAACAACCACTCAGCAAGGAGAAACCTCTCCCGTACTTGGACATCTTCTCCAAGTAGGAAACAGGGCAGGGTGGAGAGCCTCCTGCTTGGACTGGCTCAGAGATCCATCCTTCCTCCAAGATCCAGACCAAGGACATGGAGCACTGGATCTCTCTGAAATGCCTGCCCCAATTGTGTGGGGCATGGTCTGAGAGCCATCTCTATGGGAGCAAAGCTCTCTAAAAGAGAAGGACCTTCTTAGAAGAGACACTCCACTGCGGTTGATCCTACCAAACACTACAAACCCTAGATCAGGGGTGTCCAACCTTGGCAACTTTAAGACTTGTGGACTTCAACTCCCAGAATTCCTCAGCCAGCTGCTGAGGAATTCTGGGAGTTGAAGTCCACAAGTCTTAAAGTTGCCAAGGTTGGACAACCCTGCCCTAGATGGAGTATTAGCAGGGGAGGAGTTGGGTTCAGGTGGACCTGTTTAATAATGTTATTCGGCTAACTGCCAAATCCCACCCCTGGCTGGCTCTGCTCACCCCACCCCGCCACTCCCAGGAGTTTCCATGCAACCTGTTTTGGATTTATTTTATTTATTTGTCAAGCAATTATAAGATAACAGGTATAAGTAAAAACATAGTTATGAATACATGGATAAGAAAAATAAAAGAAACAATAGGACAGGAACGGTAGGCATGATTGCGACCTCTTAGGAAAGGGGTGAGGTCAATAGTAGACAGTCTGAGGTTAAAGTTTTGGGGGTTTGGGGAAGAAACCACAGAGTCAGGTAGAGTATTCCAGATATTGACCCCTCTGTTGCTGAAGTCGTATTTCCTGCAATCAAGTTTGGTGCGGTTAACCTTGAGTTTGTATCTATTGTGTGCTCTGTGTTGTTATGGTTGAAGCTGAAGTATTTATTGACAGGTAGGACATTGCAATGTATGATCTTATATACTGTACTTAGATTGGACTGGAGGTGGCATAGTTCTAGTTTTTCTAGGTCTAGAATTTCAAGTCTGGTGGCATAGGGTATTCTGCAACAAGTAGAGGAGTGGAGAACTCTTCTTGTGAAATATTTCTGGACTTTCTCAACTGTGTTAATATCAGATACGTAATGCGGGATGTGAGTTAAGTGCAGAGCACACCCGGGGGCTCTGGGAGGGGGGAAAATGGGCCTCCTGGAAGTTCTGGAAGTCCGGAAACGAGCCCATTTCCAGGCTCCAGAGGACCTCCGCAGCCAGGGGGAGGCCATTTTCACCATCCCAGAGGCCAAGGGAAGCCTCCAGAGCCCAGGGAAAGCAAAAAACAGGCCTCCTGGACGTTCCGGAAGTCCGAAAACAGGCCCATTTCCAGCCTCCAGAGGACCTCCGGAGCCCAGGGAGGCTGTTTCCGCTGTCCCAGGAAAGCCTCCAGAGCCTGGGGAAGGTGGAAAACAGTTCTCCCACATGGTGGTGCACAATCCTTGCACAGAGGAAGTGAGGGATGAGGGCATTGAACATGCTGAGCCTTGCATACCCATCCCTTAACACTCCCCCCACTGCGGAAGCCGTAGTGGTGCCATGGTTAGAATGCAATATTTCAGGCTAATTCTGCCCACGAGTTCAATCCTGATCATTTTAAGGTTGACTTAGCCTTCCATCCTTCTGAGTTGGTAAAATGAGGACACAGATTGTTGGGGGCAATAGGCTGGCTCTGGAAACCACTTCGAGAGGCCTGTAAAGCACTGTAAAGTGGTATTTAAGTCTAAGGGCTATTGCTATTTTGCTTTGTCCCTTCCTGTTAAATTCAGTATTGCAGGCTAACTCTGCCCACTGCCATGAGTTCGATTCTCACTGGCTCAAGGTTGACTTACTTTCATCTTTCCGAGATGGGTAAAATGAGGACCCTGCATCATTCCCCTGTTGGAATATGATTCCGAGGGGGAGGTTGAGCAGCTGACAGGGAGTGGGAATGTGGCTCTGGTGGCTGTGGAGGAAACTGGGGAAGGGCTCAGTCTGGCTGGGCATTCAGAGGAAGATCCAGGCCCACCCCCTCTTCATCCTAGGGCAGGCAGGGAGGAACGGAGAAGGGAGCAACGTGGGTTACGGGGGAGTAAAGGGTCCTGATTCCCTTCATTAGCTGCAGCTGGGAAAACAGGATTTTAAAAGGTCGTTTGCACACAGCACCTTGCTGGAAGCAAAGCGTGAATTATTTTGCTTTGTCGAGTCTTATCTGGGTTCTAGCATCCTCCCAACTGTGTGTGTTTTATCTTTTGAAGTCTGCAATTCCTTATCCTGCCCTGTGTCGTTAATTGCTGCAGGGGGGGTTGTGTAGGTTTTTATTTATAATCTATATGTACTTTGGGTTTGGACTGAATTTCTTCCCTTTAAGAACTGTTCTTGGGAGAGTTTTTTCTCCAGCCGATGATAACTGGACATTGGGGGCCAAGTTGGAGGTATTAAAGGGACCTTACCTACTTTTGGGACTTTGTTGCTTTTGTGCCACGCTCCTTTGGGTCATCACGCCCAGACTGTTGAGGCCAAGAGGCTGACTTTGTAAACTGCTTAGATAGGACTGTAAAGCATTGTGAAGCATGTATAAGTTTAAGGGCTATTTCTATTCTTTCCCACATGGAGCGGTGTATAAGTCTAAGGGCTATTGCTATTGCTCCTGCTATTCACTCTCCGAGCCTGAACCGCCAGCCTTGAAGATGATTTTATATAAATTATGATGAACAAGTAGTTACACTCATTTGCCTAGTGACCATTTACACTGAAAACAGTGACTTATGACCACTACGTGCACTTATAACCATCACAGCATCCCGATGGTCACAGGATCACAATCTGGGCAACCAGCATGTATTTAGGATTGTTGCAGAGTCTTGGGGTCCTGTGATCTCGTTCTTGGGACAAGAACTGGTCATCTTTACCTTGATCATCTGTTTGCAGACCCGCATGAGGGTGTAATCCAATTCTGGGTCCATCATCTCTGTCTCTTGGAGTTTGAAGACTTTTTGGTGGCAGCGGTTGCTCAGCTGTTTCTTGTTTTCTTTCAAACACTCAATGATCTGCAGGGAGAGGAGGTGAGCACTGAGGAAACAGGACTGAGATTGGGTAAAAGACCATATACTTGTTGGCCAAAATGCATTTTGGTGAGAAGACCATTATGACAGGTAGCATCGAATCCCAGACCAGCCCAAGACCAGCCTTTGCAAGGCCTGGACTGAAGGGACCTGTTGCACAGATTACACACCACTGTTTCTTAAACCTGGCACTTGAAGATGTACGGACTTCAACTCCCAGAATTCCATAGTCAGCCATGGCTTATATCTGAAATTAGCCAAGGTTGAGAAACACCAGGTGATACTCTTAAAGTTTTAATAGGAAAATGTTTAACTTGAGAATAAGCAAAACTGTAATTTAAGAGGCAAGAAAGAATTTGAAATGGAGCCATTTCTACCATTAGCACGGTAATTTCAAAATTAATGTTTTCAGCAGCTGGTTGTTATAGAAACACCGATTATAAAGTATTCCAGAATACTGCAGAAAAGTGAGGGGACCATCCACATCTCAACCCATGTCCCTTATTCCAAGCAGAAGCAACCAAAGAGGAAAGCAAGGTTAAGGCATCTTCAGCTTTGGATGCCACTCCAGAAATTAACAGAAAGGCAAAAACTAAGTCTGTTTATATTTTAAGTTAATTCAAATGAAATAGAATTACCATAAATGCACTGTGGCCATTTTAAAAGTATGCTATTTTATCACAGGTACAATCCAATAGCAATTTATGAGTTGCAATTTGTAGATCACATCCAAAACTTAAAAGATTAGAGGCTTTATATTATATTTGTTTATTATACATTTATCATTTTATCATTCATAAGCCACCTTGTCAGTGACATGAGCAGCATATAAATTTAATAACTATAAATATACTGCCAATGCATACTCTCAATTATCAAGTCTCACAAGGACTGGGAAAGGCAAGCTCCAATGCAGCTCAGGCACCACTGCTTAGGTTGCGGCAATAAAATGTACGAGGAGTGGAGGCCAGAAATGTTAAACCTTGGAGAAAATTTGATGAACGCGCACACAAACTCCGGTGAAAACATCTATATAAGCCTATCCTCACCTGGGCATTGCCGTAGGGAACGTTCTGGCAGTAGTTCTTAATGTCAGTTTTACATGCTTCGTGAAGATCTGGTTCCAGACGGATATCTTCAGTCTGCAAGACAAAGTCAGATCCAAAGAGCATGAAACAGGAGCAGCCACTGAAGAAAACTGGCAGCTTCTTAATTTAGACCAAAACGAAGTCACCAAGGACTCTGCGCTCTTCAGGACCTCACAAAAACCCTTTAACTGATTCCTGGTTCTGCAGGAGGGTGGAGGGAAGGATGACATGCATTCAAGGCGCTCAGGCTTAGCCTTAAGAAGCGGCGTAAAAGGCTTATTTAGGACTGAGCTCTCCTTAGCGGTCTCCCAGTAGGGCCCTCCTGAGTTGGGCCCAAGCCTTGCCTCAAAAACCTGCCAAGAAAAGATCCTGAGATTGGAGGAATCCGACTGGGCAGATCAGAACGGCGCCTTCCAGAAGGAGTTCAGGACTGGGGAGAAAGTATACCTGTCTACTAAATACCCGAAGCTGAATCAACCTTGTAAGAAACTGGGTCCCGAGCGCAGAGGCCTGTTTCCCATCGTTCGAATTATAAACCCAGGTGTAGTGGACTTGAGGTTAAAGAAGGTGCTCAGGTGAGTTCACCTCGCGTTCTACTGTTGCTTATCGAAACCCTTTTGAGGTTGTAAGTCAGGGGTGTCAAACTCCATTTCACTGAGGGTCGCATCAGGGTTGTATTTGACCGGAGGGGAGGGTTGCCAGGGGGCACGGCCAGCCCGATGTCAGTCGTGTCGGGGGCGCCTGGTGGTGGGCTGAGTGCTCTGCCAGCAAAAACGGGCTCCCAAGTTCCATTTTCGGCTGTGACGGCCTCCTGCAACCCTCTGCCAGCAAAAACGGAGCCTGGGAAGGCCGCAAGCGCCCCCACCCCACCCGAGCTCTGGTTTGCTGGCAGAGGCACCACATGTTGTGGTCTGTCGGCAGCCTGTGGAGACGGCAGCAGAATCCGACAGTGGAAAAGAACATGGGCCAGAACAGGAGTCTGCAGAGGACTCAGATGAGGGTCCTGCGTCCGATACAGAGATGGGGCCAGGACCGTTCGGGAGTTATGTGCTGACTCTGGAGCCTCCAGAGTCTGGCAGCAGCGAAGCAGAGGAACAAGGGGAGCCTGTTCCCAGGGTGCGTGTGTGCAGAGCTGCCCGAAAGCAAGAGCAGCTGAGACAAAAGGGGCAACTCGGGAGTAAGGCTTGGAGGTGACTGCCCCTCCCCTAAGACATAAAGGAAGTACAAAGGTGATGAAACCTTTGCAGGAAGCAAAGTCGTTCGCTCTGTTTGGATTTAACCTTGAAACTCTGCGTGGACTTTATACTTTGGTTTCTTTTTTTACAGTTAATTTGGCACTTTAGTTGCTGGCAGCCATTCAAAGGAGAGAAAGGTGGGTGCTTATCTCGAGGGACTGTATGGGACTCATTACGGACTGGGAATGAATATAATTCCCAGAGAGTTGTTTGGATTAAGCGTGTGCTTAATTACGGTCTCAGGAAGCCTTGGTCAGAACACCATGGGCCAGTCCTTCACAGTTTCGAGGGTGGCCTCGCAGGCCAGATCTAAGCACCCCACAGGCTGGATCTGGCCCACGGACCTTGAGTTTGACACCCCCGCTCTAAGTTAAGGCCAGTCGAAGGGAAGCCTCTGCCACCCATGGGGTGTGTGTGTGTGTGTGTGTGTGTGTGTGTGTGTGTAGCAAAAAACACTATGAGATAAAGGAGATATTGGACTCAAGGGGCAACACACTGGCATCCTGGACATTGGCCTCACTCAAGGAGGCTACCTTCTTGTGGCAAAGGGTCAGCATGGAACACAAACTGCAGCAGAGGGTAACTAGGGGAAAACACATCAGCAATGAATGGCAGCCTGTGTTTTAACACAGATTCCCCGAGAAACCTGTGCCAGACAGACACAGACAGGCAGACAGACACAGACAGGCGGACAGAGAGACAGCAGCCAGGCCTGTTTACCATTTCCAGCTCCTCCACCCGCAGCTGCTTGCGGCATTTCACAGAGACCCGGTGCTCTTTGGCATCCTGCAGAGTATCATTGCGCACCGTGGTGCTCAGGCAGATCACCACGTCCACCCTGAAGAAGAAAGAAGCATGATGTCTCTCCCAGACCAGATGAAAAGGCCGACTAGGCTGCCCCAAGCTACGGAGGAAAACCACAGACGTACTTTTTCTTGATGTTGGGACACAACTTCAGCACATCTTCCTTGCAGGCCATTTTAAATTTGTAGGAGAACCTGAAATCCTTCATTTGGATCTGAACAACAAAAAAAGCGAGCAGAGAGTATCAGTCCTCAACTCCCCTGAATGTCTCCCTTCAGTCTAGCCAAATAGAACTGCAACTCCTATGCGGACTATGAAAAGTGATGTATAGCTACAGATGAACAAGAGTTAGAAGGGAGGTCATCTAGTCCAACACCCTGCCCAAGCAGACCCTATACCATTTCTGACAGATGGCAGTCCAGTCTCTTCTTGAAAGCCTCCAGTCATGAAGCTCCCACAACTTCTGAAGGCAACTTTCTCCTTAATTCCAGGTTGAATCCCTCCTTGTTAAGTTTCCATCCATTATTCCTTGTCTGGCCTTCGGATGCTTTAGAAAATAGGTTGACCCCCTTCCTCCTCTCTGTGGCAGCCCCTCAAACATTGGAACACTGGTCTCCTGTCTCTCCTGGTCCTTCTCTTCACTTGACTAGCCATGCCCAGTTCCTGCAACCGTTCATCATAGTTTAGCCTCCAGTCCCCTAATTATCTTGGTTGCTCTTCTCTGCACCAATGTAGTTAACCAACCTCCAATTAACAACCATGGGAATATGGAATCACCATCTGGAAGGAGATGCTGGAAGTGGTATGGAGAGACTAATCACCACAAGGAAGCCAGGAACTCTTAAAGAAAGGGACCACAAGGAGCTCACTTTCTATTAACTGGGGTGATCCTGTCAATTGGAAGAAGAGGGCTGCCTGGTTCTTAACCCTGGCAAAACTCAACATCCTGCCCACCCTACACAGTTTAGCAAGGACAGGATGCTCCAGGTACCCATCCTGAAAAAGACTCAGGAGTTGGGACCCAGGGTTGACCTTCCCAGTGGCAGCTCCCTCTCTCTAGAACAGATGGCTTTCCAGTAGAATGTACTCCTAGATTTTCTGTCCTCTTTTAAAACAGCAATTGGGCAGGAAGGCCTTCCAAGTGATAGCAGTAGGGTTTTTTAAAATTGTTTTTCTATTAAATACATTTCTTAGTGTTTCATAAACATCGTGTTGTCTGGGTATTTAATTGGCTTAACAATACACATGCCATTCTTACTCTCCACCCCTTTTTTCCAACCATTGGTAAAATAAATTCCATGTTTGATAACATTCTACGTCCTCTTTCTGCTTAATTTTCAATGTCAATCCATCCCATTTCAGCAAAATCTAGTATATTCTTAACTTCATTTCTGTGATGGCAGTAGTTGAAGAATCTTATTTTTATTAGTATTCTATGGGTGCTTTTACACTGATATACACATCAGTCATCTGGAGTTGTTAGAATCGGCATCATAGAACGGCTGGGAATAGGCGAATAAAACAGCTGTACTCACCAGCTGGAAATGCGTAACTCCAACTGCACACTTCTCATTCATCTCCTTCTGATGCTTATTCTGAACCAGACACTCCATGAGGTCTCCTGAGTCAATTTGGTTGTCTGCCATTTCCTGAAGGGGAGATGGAACAATTAGGGACATGTAATGACTGTCTGGCAGAAACGCGCTCCCTTTCTTGGCAGCTTCCACTGTCAAATTAAGGAAGGCATAAATCATAACTTGGAAAAGTCTCAAGGGGCCTGCTTGAACGCAACTATCACCTTAGAAGGTGAGGGGGAAATAGCCCGTCTTGGGCCCAGAACAATCCAGTTGCCCTCAGTCGTATTTCCTCAACTCGGCACATCAACCGCTAATTCCATTCCCACTTGGTACTGCCAACTGCCTGCTGCCAAGGGAATTTGAAGTTGCAATCCAATGCACATCCCAAGGAGGGCAAACTGGGGAAAGGTATAGAACAAGCTGCAGGGTTCAATTTTATATAGAATAACAAGAGTTGGAAGGGACCTTGTACGTCATCTAATCCAACCTCCCATCTAAGCAGGAGACCCTACATCATTCCTGACAAATGATAGTCCAGTCTCTTCTTGAAAGCCTCCAGTGATGAAGCTCCCACAACTTCCGAAGGCAACTTATGTTCCACTGGTGGGTTTTTGACTGCCAGAAAATTCCTCATTTCCAGGTTGAATCTCTCCTTAATCAGCTTTCCATTCATTATTCTTCTGGCCTTCGGGTACCTTAGAAAATAGCTTGACCCCTTCCTCTCTGTGGCATATGTTTCCATAAAGCCAAATTCTATCATTAAATGCTATTCAACTCCCACAGGGACAGGGGTACAAAAATTAAAATTCAGTTCCGATATATGGCAGAAATTTGATGCAAAGTAAAATTTGAAGCTTTCCGGCAAACAGGTAGTCCTTGACTTATGACCACAACTGAGCCCAAAATTTCTAACTTGCTAAGTGAAACATTTGTTAAGTGAATTTTGCTTTATTGCCGCAGTTGTTAAGTGAATCACACTGCAGTTGTTAAACCAGTAACAAAGTTGTTAAATGAATCTGGCTTCCCAAACTGACTTTGCTCATCAGAAGGTCCCAAAAGGGGGTCACGTGTCCCCAGGAAACGGTGCAACCATCATAAATACAAGTCCCTTGCCAAGCACCTGAATCTTGATCACAGCAATAGCAGTAACACTTAGACTTATATGCCGCTTCACAGTGCTTTCCAGCCCTCTCTAAGCTGTTTACAGAGTCAGCCTCTGGCCCCCAACAATCTGGGTCCTCATATGACCCACCTCGGAAGGATGGAAGGCTGAGTCAACCTGGAGCCTGGTGGGATTCAATCGGCCAAATTGCAGGCAGCTGGCAGTCAGCAGAAGTAGCCTGCAGTACTGCACTCTAACCACCATGGCTCTTGTCATGTGACCATGGGGATGCTGCAATGATCATGGCCATAGGTCACTTTTTTCAGTGCCGTTGTAACTTTGGTCACTAAGCAAACTGTTGTAAGTCAAGGACCACCTGTCTTTACCTTATTCTTATTCCCTTGGCTCCATTATGCAGAGCACTAAAGCAGCGCTGCGGGGATATTGTCTCCTTCTGACAAACATCCCCCATCTAGAGAGATTTCAGCCAGTGCTGAGCCAACCGTTTCCATTACATTTTCATCACAAGAAAGTCCTTTCTCAAAAGGGAAAAGAGGGGAAGGAAGGCTGAAAGGAAACTGATCTAACAAGGATGGCTCCAGGCATCAGACTCTCCACCGTCTGCTTGCTCTTCTAACTCCATCTCTTTGGCACCCAAAAGATCCACTATAATACAAGACTGCACATTACACCACCACCACCCCCGCCCATCACGTAGGTAAATGCGTTTTACTATACTCTAGCTCCTTCCTCACATCCCCTCAGATGTTACAATACATATATGTCGGAGTATATTCAGTAACTGGCAGGGACATGGTTAACAAAGAAAGCATGGCAACAGACCAGCCAGTGGGAGCTGACAGCCTGGGTGTCAGCTGTACTGCAATGGAATACTTGCTTGCTTTCTGAAACTTGCATCTGCTCTGAGCTGCTGCTGCTTGTGGTTTTGCTTACGTTACATTGAAAGAATCTACAAATGGTATTGTGCACTTTACTTCAAATGTTATGTTTATAAAGAAGTTAATGATCCTGCTGAATGAGTCATCTGTGTGTTTTACGGACTTGAATTTCTGCTGCAAAATCTAATATACTCTGAGGGAGATGGGCAATTTAGAAGTAGGAAATAAAAGTACAGGAGGACTCTTCCGCCAGCAATTCCTTTGCAATAATTCCAATTAGTCTTCTTTCAGCAAGTATTCCATTACAGTACAGCTGACACCCAGGCTGTCAGCTCCCACTGGCTGGTCTGTTGCCATGCTTACTTTGTTAACCATGTCTTTGCCAGCTAAGAAAGCCCAGGAATCTGAAAAAAGCAGCTATCCTGATCCAAACTTCTCCAGTCTGACTCCTTGCAGATAGGAAGTGACTGCAATCTCAGGAATCCCCATCTCCAGTATATTGGAGGCCATTTGCCTGTGCAAACTGCTGACAATCTGCAGGAGCAGAACACTTGCAAATGACAGAGGTTCCAAGAAGCAACACTTAGCGGAAAGGGCATCAGGAGAAATACATCTTGATGGGAAAGGGCTTTTATGCTAATGTGGCCAAAACTATGATAGAAAAGAATCACTCACATGGCAGAAATTCTGGATGATGGGTTCACACGCTCGCATCAACAAGGCTTCTATCTGGATATCCTGTCAGAGGAATCCAAAAAAAAAACAGTCAGTTCATTCTAGGTCATGCCCAATTTTTAACACAAACGATGCTCTTAAGATAATTAATACTTCTGGTTCCAAAACTGGCAATTTAAATGAGAATTAAATAGTTACCAGCCCATAAATATTGCAGGGGGGTGCCAGACATGACAGGAATGCTATATCCTATAGTTCATTTGTCCTCCTAAGAATTTAAAACCATCTCATTTCCCATTCCCATAAAATCTCTCTGTTTTCCTGCATGACTATATAAGGATGTTTCCCTCATCCATTAAGTTTACTTTTCGATTCTCTTTTTATAGAAAGATGCTTTCTCCACCAGGCCCTCTTATAGCATCTCCTCTGTTTAATCTAATAATTCTCCTACTTTATGAGTGGATACCTGGACACGTGTGCCAATCCCTCGACTTTTCCTTAAGCATCTCAGCAAGCATTGCAGCCTGTGCAAATATTACATTTCCACTGGCTGCAAATAAATGCCCTTTCTTTCCAGGTCAGCTCATACATACATATCACAAAGCCTTGCACATCACAATTTGTCCTGTCCTTGCATTTTCACTTAAGTTGTTTAAGGCATCACCGATAGAAAATGCTTCTTATTTCTTCTTGGGCACTCAGATTAAGCCAAGTATGTATGTCAAGCTTGAGGGGAAAAAATGGAGACTCCTCCACTTAATTTTATTGCCACACTTCTGTTAAGTCTCTCTGCTTACTCAATCGATGAAGTCCCTCCCTGGAAACTTGATATTTTTGCTAAGTTTCTGCCGCAGCCTTTCTGCTTTCTCAGCAAGAAGGAATCGCCCAAGAAACATCCGTTTAATGTATAGATATAAAAATTATCGTAAACAAGGCAGAGAAAAGGTGCCAAGCACGATTTCTGGAATTCTATTTTGTTTCCACAGCCAGGAACTGGATTCATTCCACTTTGGTATTCAAATTTTCTTTTTCTGACTTCTTCCATCATGCCAAGTTTCGTTCTCATTCCTTTCTGGGTTTTTTTATTTAAAGAGGTATGGCACTGATGGACAGATACCGGACCAAGTCTCCTCACATCATTTCTTATTTTGGATTGGAAAGAAGCAAAGGCTAGCCACGCATTGCTTATTTGTTCATAGTTCTGCCTAACTGCCATAATTCTCAGGGGTAGCAGCCTTTGATTATTTCTCAAGGTCTACCCATTCTAGACACTGGAAGATAAAGCACAGCACGGACAACGACACAGTATTGAGCGCCACAGAATAGAGGAACTTCTTCTTTTGAAGAAAGTCATCTCACCTCAGATTCCAGCTCTGTCAGGTTTCCAACGACCTCTCTGCAGTCAGTTACCAGATCATCCAGATGGTCCTGTAGACATTCAAGTTCCTGCACGTAAAAACAACACACCATTCCTTAGGCCCATTTGATTATTTCTTTGAGAATCCTCCAAATGCACAATGAAATGGCTCTGGGTTACTTCGATTTTCCACAAAAATATCCCCAGGATTCTGCTATCGATTTTAGCAATGGTGTTATATATCATTTTTCTGAAAACATAAATCCTGACTCAATAAGTCATAATTCTTGCTCCAGGTTGTATTGAAATAAGAAAGTCTAGATTCACACTCCTCTGAAATACTACTGGTCTCTCAACTGGTCATTCTTTTACCAAAAAATATTTGGCTTAAGACAAAGTAAGAAAGGTTTTACACCTAGGCAAGAAAAACCAAATGCACAGGTACAGAATTAATAGCAGTAATTGAGATGGATCTAGGAGACTTGGTGGACAACCACTTAAATATGAGCCAGCACAGGGGCTGCCGCCCACAAAAAACCCAACACAATTCTAAGCTGCATTAACAGAGGGACAAAATGAAGATCTCGTGAAGCGTTGGTACTGCTTTCTAGTGCCTTGAATACTGCGTCCAGTTTTGGCCAACACAATATAAAAAAATTGTTGAGGCTCAGTAAAAGAGTGCAGAGAAGAGCAACAAAGATGATTAGGGGACTGGAGGCTGAAACATGAAGAACAATTGCAGGAATTGGGTATGTCTAAGACTAATGAAGGAATAGTGATGACATGATACAAATGTTCCAATAACCGACGGGTTGTCTCAAAGAAGAGGAAATCAATCTATTCTCCAAAGCATCTGAAGTTAAGACAAGAAGCAATGGTTGGAAACTAATCAAGGAGGGAACCAACCTAGAACTAAGAAGAAATTTCTTAATAGCTAGAACAATTAATCAGTGGAATGGCTTGCCTTCAGAAATTGTGGGTGTTTCAACAGTGGAGATTTAAGAAGAATTTGGACAGCCACATGTCTGAAACGGTATAGGGTCTCCTGCTTGAGCAGGGGGTTCGACTAGAAGACCTCCAAGGCCCCTTCCAACTCAGTCATTCTATTAATGCACAATGCTAAAACCAAAATGACTTCCAATTTTTGCATAACATATGGAATGTGCTTGGATTCTTAAATTTAACTGGCACATATTTCCCAACTAGATTACAATATGTCTGGTTCTGAATCCTTTACTTCATTTCCTATTCCTCTGGCTGAATAAGCAATTGGCCTTGCCGGGGTAAACAGCTTTTGGGCAGCTCAATCTTCACTCAAATATGCAAGTTGCCTTTTAACTGTCTACCTGTAAGAGCAAGTGCCAAAACCAATCTCCCCTTCATCAAACTCCTTGGAAGAAAGGCAAGATAAGGTCGCATGAAAAAGCTATTGAAGAAAATGTTCCCCGCTTTGTTCAAATATTCATTATGCCAAATAATAAAATCAATTTAGGGAAACCTCTTATGAAAAAGAGCCCCAAACATCTCCTGCTTTGGGGTTCTTCCTGCTCCATTAGAATTTCTACATTAACATGCTGAAGGGATGTCAAAAGACAAAAACAATCAGGCTGAAGTTGCTTCTCCAGGTTTTCCACCAAGTTACAAAGGTTCTACTTTGGGGTCTCTTTCTTCAATTTTTAGTTCCATACCAGCTCAGGAAGTCTGGGAGTTGGAGTCCACGGGCCCTACATTTTGCCAGAGTTCCCACCCCTGCACCACACATTTCCCCTTTAACACCCATAATTTCAAACATCCTTAACAATTTAATAATGTAGCCACCCCGTTTCTTGACCAGCAATCTCACAACTCCCTTTTCCTTATTACTTCCTGCTGGATTCCCGATTGATTTTGCTTGTGGCAATCTGGCAGGGAAAGCCACAAATCGCGATCACGCAACTGCAAGATGTCACAACTGTCGTAAGCGCAAACTGGTTGCCAAGCATGCAGGTTGCAATTGTGCAACGGCAATGACCAGAGTTTTGAGGACAGGTCATAACCACGACTCATTCAGCACCATTCCAATTTTACGTGGTTGCAGAATGAGCGGCCGCTAACCAAGCACCCCCTGGAGTCTTCACTGCAGAAAGCAGCAAGGACAGTATTCAAAATACAAAAGAGTAATCTGCGGGATCAGCTCCCTACCCTGGTTGCTGGAGTCAGTTCTCTCGTCAACTATGCTGTTTTTCTACTACATTCAGTGAAGGGAAAGGTTTACCCCTGTCCAGTCATGTCCAACTCCAGGGCACGATGTTCATCTCCGTTTCTTGGCCAACGTTGTCTGAAGACAATCTCCGCGGTTATGTGGCATTTAGCATGGCTATATGCCAAAGGTGTACGGAATGCAGTTGCCTTCCCACCAAAATGGTACCTATTAATCTGCTTGCGTTTGCACGCTTTCAAACTTGTACAAATTCTCTTCGACCAACACGTGGCCCCACAAGCAAGCAACTTTCTATTAAAAGCGGTTAAGTTACAGGCGTAGATATGCTCCTATTCTAAACCTGAAGAAATGTTATGCTGTCACATTATTTAAAAGTGGAGATATTTTCAGGTAATTACCATTTCTTAGCCCGCCCGCCCCCAAATGTAACAATTCCAGTCTAGTCTAATTCTGAAAAGAATGAATGCCGTAGTTACCTGTCCCGTTTCGGTTTTCTCACTGCACCACTTCCCCAAATCTATCATGCACTTGTCTTGGAGGGATGGATCGAGTTTCACATCCAAAGCTCGCTGATGCAGAATTCGCTGTACTTCCGCTCTGCATTCTCGGGATAACTACCAAAGACAAATAATGGACATTTGCGATGAACAAGCCCATTCAACCAAACATTTCGAAGAGTTTTTTCTTCCAGATGCAGATACCAATTCTCTTGCTATTCTGGGCCAAACCCAGTGCCAGGGCAACACATTGTCTTCTCTGAGTCTTACTTTCTTTGCAGTCCCCTTCCAATTCTTATTTTCATTGTCATTTGAATGGCTAAAAAGTTTAAGAAAGTACTTAAATAAATCAAAAGAAGGAAGCAACTGAACCAATTGGGTCAAACTGCAATTCTTGTTATAGGCAACTAAAAATACCTCCAATCTCTACTTTGTGTTTGAGTCAAAGTGCTCACAACTCCAGACATTCTACCCTACATTTAAGAAAGTGCTTACACCAGAAGCCTCACAAGCATTGCATGGCTGGATAAACTGTTTAATTATAGAAAACCAAGTCATATATCAGCAGAAGACCCAACTATTGGACAATACAGAAATCAGATTAAAACTAATGTTCTAAAAGATTAAGACTATGTTAAATATAGCCAAATATATTGGGGAAGGAAGCAGGGAAGGAAAGTAAGAGATGCTCCATTGATCCTCTGGTCTTCTATAAGTTTCTTCTATAAAGCTGACTGTATGAACTTTATTTTAATCTACAAAATGCCACAATCTCATTTCAAAAATCCATTCTTTCTTGGAGGCAGTTTATGGTTCAATTTCCCCAGATCTCAAACACATGGCAAGAAAATGATAAAACCAAGGTGTTATTTGCACAAGAAAAACTTGATCAATCCCACATCCACAGCTGAGCAATAACTTGCAAA
The DNA here is from genome assembly GCF_049901715.1 of Pseudonaja textilis. NCBI lineage: Eukaryota > Metazoa > Chordata > Lepidosauria > Squamata > Elapidae > Pseudonaja > Pseudonaja textilis. The sequence goes on from NC_142000.1 coordinate 2,952,124, forward strand.
ATCACCACCACACACACAATTTCAGTTACTCCTATCTGTAACATTGGGAAAGAGATCTTCTGGTAAAATGGGTAAAATATAATTTTCCAACTTGTTTTTTTTTTTTGTCCCCAAACCCAGTCTTTAATTGCAGAAGATCTGTAGACTTTGTTATATCCAGATGACTCTACAGTAGAGTCTACAGACCTTTAACAAATCCAGTCATCCAGACGACTCTACAGCAGGGGTGTCAAACTCAAGGCTCGGGGGCTGGATCCAGCTCATGGGTGCTTAGATCTGGCCCATGGGACCCACCCCGGAAACAGCAAAGGACTGGCCCGCAATACCTTTGCCAGCGAAAACGGAACTCAGGACAGCTGTGTGTGGCCTTCCTGAGCCCTGTTTTCACTGGCAGATGGTTGCAGAAGTCTGTTCTGACCCGGGCTTTCTCAAACCTAAATAAACACAAATTTATTTTAAAAATAAAACCTATTTTATTGCAACACTGGGAATTGCTTTCATTCCCAGCCAGAATTAATATTAAACAGTTCCCTAAGATAAGCCCACGCTTTTCAGTGCTGTGGAATGTTGTCAAAAACAGAAATATCCAATTAATTATAATAGAAACCAATCGAAGTATCAGAAAAAAATCAACCAGAGTACATAGAGCTTCAAGGAGGAATCAGAATCTAATGATCTTCTTTGCTTCCTGCAAAGAGCACATCAACGAGGGCTGACTTTTATCCCTTATGGGAGGGGCAATCACCTCCCAACCTTACTCCCAAGTCGCCCCTTCTGCTTCAGCTGCTCTCGCCTTCTAGCAGCTCTGCGCGCATGCGCACTGGGAACAGGCTCCACTTGTTCCTCTGCCTCACTGCTGCCAGACTGCGGAGGCTCCGGAGGCAGCACCCCACTCCCACATGGTCCTGGCCCCATCCCTGCATCGGATGCAGGACCCTCATCCAAGTCCTCTCCAGACTCCCTGACTGGTCCCCTTTCTTCCTCACTGTCCGATTCTGCTGCCAGCTGCACTGGCTGCTGGCAAACCACAATAAAGGCCATCACAGCCGAAAATGGAGTCAAGAGCCCGTTTTTTCTGGCAGAGCGCTCAAGCAGGCTCTCCCAACATGAGTGACATCGAGCTGGTCATGCCCACCCTGGCCACGCCCACCCCAGCCCCCCAAGGTCAAAGACCTTGAATCCCCCAAGGTCAAAGACAACCTTGAGTCAGCCCTCAATGAGATCGAGTTTGACACCCCTACTCTACAGTATTGCATGAACCCTGGACCAAAGACCATTACAGCTAAAATCCAAAATACCCAGAAAGCATCCAATTCAATCCAATATGGATCTCAGTCTTTCACCTCTCATGCTACTGAATATATATTTGATATATTCAAATATATATTCTGATATGAAAGTTTATTGCATTATGAAGTTTCACCCAGTGACCTCATTACAGACGCAAGAGAAATAACGATCTACAGATTTTCACATGAAACTCCGTAATATGTGAACATCCTAACGTGTACATGGAGCTTCACAGCCAAGAAGGCTGGAGTGTAAAGATCCAAGCAACTTGTCCAGAAAAAACACTGCATTGCCTTCCCAGATGTTCCCAGACCTTCTGATCAGTTTCTCTGTCCCCTTAAAAATATTCAAAGACCGCTTCAGGAACTAAACCCACTGCATGCTCCAAAAACCCATTTATTCTCTGAAAAGCACTGAGATGTGTCAAGATGATGAGAGGATAATGCCTACCCTTCTTCCCTGTTCTTCTGTGCGATAAGCATGTCTGTATAGGCAGGAGAAGACCGCTCCAGGAGGAATCATCTCGCTTGTTTCATTCCAACCATGGGCGTGACAAAGTCGAGAGGCATCTCCTTGGCACTTACGGTAGAGGACAAAATCCAACCTAAGGGAGCCGAAAGAGCATCAAGGTGAGATTCCTGGGTGACCTTGATCCCCACAGTGGCAATGGACAAGGTAGGAGGCCCCATAGTCACAAGCAAAGCCCCTCAAAGCCCCAACCCTGTGCACTCACTTCCAATCCCGTGAAATAAAGTACTGAAGCTCTAAGAGCCGGCGTTCACAATCCTCCACCATCTTCTCTGTGTACAAGTGCTCCATGAGGCAAGAAAGAATCCTACAGGGGAAGCAGGAGAGTTAAGACTGCAAATACAGCATCTCTGAAGCTCTCGTATGAGGTGCTACAACCGCTAGCCTCTCACGGGCAGGCAGGCGAACCAAACTGCCTACAAACGGGCTGCCTGTGGCAACCACACAGCCTTCTCTGGATCAAGAAAAGGTCTGTGTCTGGTCCACACTGTCCCTATGTTGCTTATCTGTAAGGCCAACTTGCAGCAGTCACACGATCAAAATTCAGAACCGTGGCAACTCATTTATGTTGCAGTGTCCTGGGGTTGTGTGATCCACTTTTGCAACCTCCTGACAAGCAAAGTCAACGGGGAAGCCAGATTCATTTAACAACCACGTTACTAACTTAATACCGTGTTTCTCATATAATAAGGCCGGGCCTTATTTTTTTTTGAGCCCCGAAAAAATGGCTAGGTCGTCTGTTCGGGGGTGACTTAATTCCCCCCCTCTTGCATCTTTGAGTGGGTGGGCAGCGACGGCTTGGATGTTGACCTCGGCGTTGGTGGGGCACTTCATATCGAGGTCAACACAGGCAGCACCATATCCGGGTGTGCAACAAAAGTACTTCCTAATGGCAAGCCCCCCCCCCCATTTCACATGTTTTAATATAGGCCTTAATTTGGGGGGAGGGGCTTAATTTCATTTCATGCCTATAAAACATGCTGGGACTTCCTATTGGGGGAGGCCGTATTGTTGGAGAAACAGGGTAAATGCAGTGGTTTGCTTAACAACAGTGGCAAGAAAAGCCATAAAACGGGGCAAACTCACTTAACACATGTTTCACCTAGCAACATAAATTTGGGGCTCAATTGTGGTCGTAACCCGAGGACTATCTGTAGAATAAAGTTATATAAATGTCAGTAGCTTTAGAGCCCAATTTATCCCACAGAGGCTTTCTTCAAATTTTGCCACTAGCCGCTCCGAATTGGCAGGAGGAAGCGGTTTATTTCCCCGGTAACTGAGGGATGCAGAAATGGCCAGGAAGATGCATGGCTCTTAACGTATCATCACAACACCAACCTCTTCTAATCTTTCTTAGTCCAACTCTTCCCTCTGCAAGAGACCCCTGGAATCCATCCCTCTCTGTGGCTCCCCTCCCATCTCAACGAAACACGTCACAAGTGTGGGCGAAAAGGGCAGGGCTCGGTCACCTACATGGGATCTCCGGAACGGATGTGCTTGCAGGCCGTTTGGATCACTGACTCGCAGGCTTCATTCAAAGCTCGATCAATGCGATAATCCGCCACAGGGTCCACCTCCTGGATCAGACTCTGAAGCTGAAGGAGGGAGAAAACCCAAGACTTAAGGCCCAGAATCCTCGTTGGGACAAGCAGCTGTCTCGCCAACCACTTAAATTCTGGAAGGAGACCATGATTCCGAAGCATGGATGCCACCCCTTCCTTGCAACTACAACATGGCCAATAGCCCACCAAGGAAAGGTGGCTTTGGGCAAAGGGTTTTTCGAGCCGAACCCAATCAAGAGCAAATGGCTGAACTTTTGACAAGGTCAGATCCCGACTTTTTGTAGTTCTGCTCTTTCACTTAGAGCAGGTAACCTGAAGTCAAGGCAGGCAAAGTGTCAGGCTACCCCCCACAACATCTCGAGGATACAGACATTTGCAACCCAAAGTATTTTCCTGTTTGTCAGGCCCTAAGAACCAAGACAAAGGGTGTCTGTTCTTTGTGCCATATAATATAGGTGGGTATATACATAATTTTGTATTTGTTTGTTTGTTTGTTTGTTTGTTTATCTTGTCGTGTTTATGTAGTGTAAAATTGGAGGTGGTGGCCCTTTTAAGTGCTGTATGTAACGAAATTTCATCTTTAATGTATGCCAATTAGTATACATTCAAAGTAAATAAAGCTATTCTATTCTATTCTAATGTGGAGTTACTTCTGAGCAGTTATTATTCCTCACCTATAGACAGAAAACTTACCAAACTAAAGCAACTATTTGTATAACTACAGACATATTCTAAGAATCACTAAGGAGGAACCTTAAATCTCTTCGTCCCAAACAAACTTTCCATGCTTTGCTGCCTCTTTGCTTTCTCAGCCGCTCCCTCCTGGAATCCAGACTACATTCCACCACACTCATTAAGCAACTAAGATCAATCTCAGTGAGAACAACTAGAACCAACTTATTCTACATGGTCTTTTCTCTTCCTAGAACTGACAGACAGGAGGGCAAGGGGAAGCCGTGCTGGGCAGTGGTCTTCCCAATTCCAGCCGTGATTACGAGTTGCAGCCAACCAAATCTGAAACAGCCTTCAAGTAAAGGGTGTTTGATGTGAATGACAGCCTAAAATTAGTGCTCTTAGCTATTTCATTTGGGATGGGAAGAAGGCAAAATATAAGCGATTGGACCCAAAATAAAGCAATTATGGTAAACATATTCCAGTTTAATACAGGAAAACATTAACAGAGAGATGGCCAGTTTCCAAAGAAAGCAGATCTGAGTGCAGTACTGAAGTGATCTCAAAGCTTATTGCATCCTATTATCCATTCCTGGAAAGAAAAGAATGTGGTAAAAGGTTCTTGTAAGGAAGAAGATTTATATTAAAGCCTTATCACTTGATGGTTTTCTAAGGAAAACAATGGTCAGCTTTTAACATTCTACTTCTCGATTCAGTGGAGAGGAAATTGGCCACAGCCACCTGTTCGTTGTGGACTTGGGACTGCAATTAAACCGCAATGTTTCCAAATCCTCGCACCATCTTTGCAAGCTAAGTGAGTTCCCTATTTCTTTGGAAACAAAATTCCTCCTGAAAACCCAAGTGCCAACTGCCAGGAAGTGTGGCAAAAGGGGATCAGCTGACCTGCACCCCAGCCACTCCTTTCCCAACTGACAGGTTGCAAGTCCCTTAATGAAAACCTATCAAGACAATCTAGACTCTCGGAAGGCATCAAACCACCAACTTCCTTGCACTAATGCACCATGCAATGGAGGTGTATACCCAACAAGCCTGCAGAGGATACCAGCATAATCTGTGCCTGTCTGGGAAATAAATATGCTGCTCTCTCCACCCGAAGTACAACACCAAGAGGTTCCTGCCCGTCACATCAAAGCACGAGGAAGTTTTTGTTTCAGTCTCGCACACACAATTCCTTGGGTTTCTTTCTTTAATCTCGATTCTACTTATCCTCCATCAGCTCGAAACAAAATGATCAGAGCCCCTTCTTTTATATGCAACCAGTAAGTTCTTGGCAGAATAAGAGTCTGTTATTGAAGAAGAGGGAGAAAGCAGTGATAAAAGATTCATGCTGCTCCCTTTTATCGTGTTAATTCCGGCAACTATGATGTATTTGGAAATGCCGAATGGAAACACTGTGCTGGAAAGATATGTATGCACAGGAATAGGGGAGGTGGCGGCTATATGGAGTAGAACCAAGTGAACATACCTGAACCTAAGCTACCACATTCCCACAGCCATGTGGGGGTGGGGGGGGGGGAGAGAGGGAGGGAGAGAGGGAGGGAGGGAATGAGAATGAAGGCTAGCTGCTCCTGGTTTTTATGCTTGCTATAGAAAAAAAAATGAAATTTAGAATGATATAGCAATGGCACTTAGACTTATATACTGCTTCCCAGTGCTTTTACAGCCCTCTCTAAGCTGTTTACAGGGTCAGCCTCTTGCCCCCAACAATCTGGGTCCTCCTTTTGCCCACCTCGGAAGGACGGAAGGCTGAGTCAACCTTGAGCCTGGTGGGATTTGAGCTGCCAAATTGCAGGCAGTTCAATATGCCCAAGATATCCTAAACTTCAGCAAGCACCAAATGGACTGGGGGGGGGAATGTGTAGGTGTAGACCCCCCCGCCCCACCCAGCTTACTGAATGTTGGCAGCTGTCCCCCAAGTTGCCTTTCTCTCCCCGAACCACTTTCATCAGGCAGTGCAGAGTGCGGCCCTTTCGATGCAGCCCCGAGCAATGGTGCTCGATCTCGGTGCGGCAGCCGAGGATGATTTCTGGGCTCAGGGAGAAGTCCTCCATCAGCATCCGCCTGTAGTCCAGCATTTCTCCCTGGCATTCGCTGCTCACCTGCCGGCCTAGGGGAGAAATCAGAGGAGATTCAGGTATGGTGGAATAGAATCCCAGCAGCACACCGAGTGATCGTGCGCCTTGGATTGTTGGAATGGCACGTCGGAAGAGTTGCTCCGGCTGTGACTCATATATTACACAGACATTCTTGTTGCAATAACAAAAATTGGGAAAGGATTTTCCACTTGGAAATTTTATGTTTATTTCAGCATCAGAAAGCTGATTTTAAAAAAAAGAATGACTCCACTGAGTAAAAGGGATGGAGCAGAGGCAGGAACCAACCCAGCTATCGGCAATTTTAGTGTTTTCTGGCTTAAGCCTTTTTCCAATAGAACGTTGCTTTAAATTACTCACATACATATCTGAACATGTTTTGTTTTGAGACTGCCACCTCTTTTATTGAACGCTCTAAGCCAATTTCTACTGTCTTTGTTAGGAAAAGTGCATGGAATTTTAGATTTCCTGCCACTGGCTATGACTCCATCCTACTTCTATAATGCACAGTTGTATTATGGTCAATTCCTCTTTACAGAAATCCTTGGATTCATTGATATCTGGAGCTTGTCTTGCATGGCTGCTCATGTCAGGCCACACTACAACATCTCAGGTGGGTTAAAGGTCAGGACTTTAACTTGCCCTTCCAAAATGCAACATTTTCTTTTGGGCCAGCCAACTGTCATGGATTTGTGCACCCGGAATTGTTGTCATGCTGCATCACTTACATCTGTGTATAAGCTTCACCTCACCAGAAATACAGCCTGACATTCTCCTGTAGAATTTGCTGGTATTATCCAGAATCAATTGCTCACTCAGCCATTGAGAGCTGCACAGCAGCCCCAAGCCATGATACTCCCACTAGCACGCTTCACAGTTGAGTGAGGCTCTTTTATAGAAATGCAATCTTTCATTGTCTCCAAACACAATGTTTCTCATTAATGCTTAAAAGCCCTGCTTTGTCAGTCTCAGCTACCGACACAATCTTGTTCCAATAGCCTGCTGGGTCACATTCAGGGGGTCTTTGGCAAACCTGAGACAGACAAAAATGCCGTTTCTGAAAAATAGTTATTTTATCCTTAATATCTTCCGATGCAGATTGTTCTTCAGTTTTGTCCTGATGGTAGACTCATGAACACTGAGATTAGGTAAGCCAAGGGTCAGTAGATCCTTTTATCATTACCTTGGGGTTCTTTGGAGCCCCTGATCTTGGATGATCAATTCTCAGAAGAATAACAAGGTGTACACCATTTGTACACCATCTGCCTGACTGGAATCCAACATCTCTGGAAATCGCTTTGTAGCCCTCTCCAACCTCCTGAATACCACTAAGCCGTGTTCCAAAGACCACTGAGCTCTCTTTTAACTGTGACATGATTTATTGCTACTATTTTCTCCTAGGAAGAGAAGCTCCAAGAGGGGGAAAAAATTAATGTCTTTTTTTGAAGAGACAGAGCTGCTCAAACGTGCCCTGAAACTCACAATCATCTTCTTTGCATACACTTCCATACACTTTGCATACACTTCCCCCCAAAAGACAGTGGATATTGGCTCAAAGTCTTCAATAAAGCTACCTCTTTAGTTTCTCTTTATCTATTAATAGTCTTTAGATCAAGCTCTGGTTGTTTTGAAGGTCACAATTCTGCAGGATTATGGATGGATCTAAAGAAGCGTTTCAAGCTTTGTGTGGACTTCAATTCCCACAATTCTGGGAACTGAAATCCACACATCCAAAAGTTGCCAAGTTTGAAAATGCTGTTCTAAGATTCCCAACTTTGGTGTCACCACTACACATATTAATTCAGGGGTAATCAGGTTGGCTCCAAATTAAATTAAAAATATAACATTGGTTTTAATACTGTTAAATAGCCCAGGGCTCAACCTTCCTGCAAAGGCTGATAAAAATATTTTCTTTTTTTATATTAGCATTATTATTTATGCTATTTTCTTTGTTATATATAAAATTTCCATATCTACAATGGCAGTGTACTGTTTGGGTACAATCTCTTTTAAATACAAGTAATAAATCTTACAGTAACTAACTATTATTCTCACAATCTATTTACCATGATCTTCACTTATCCTTATTAAACATTTCCCATTATTTAATTAAACACTCTATTCAGCTTTATCTATAATTGGTTAATAATATCAAACATTATAAACATCATATTAACATCACATTTGTGACCATTACCCACTAATTCTGTTAATCATCATGTTTACTTATCCTAATTATTCAATATTTAATTAGTTACACATTTATTTCATCTTTGTTTACATATCCTCCTCCATTTTAAGTTTCTAACTTCTGCTTCTATCACCATTGATAAAATAGTTCCCAAGTTAAAAAGTATTCTTCCTTATCCTTAATTTTCAGTGTTAGCCTATCCATTTCAGCACATTCTAATATTCTCTTTATTACATTTTCCTCTTATAGGTATATTTTCATTTTTCCAATTTAGTACCTATACAATTCTCGCTGCTGTGACCACATGTAAGATTATACGTTTTCTTGACCAATGTGAATGTCTGACTCATCAGGTGTAAGGAACCAGAATGATACTGACAGCAGATCAGAATAGTTGCAGGAGGTTTTTTACTCACCTGTTTACAAGAATCTTGCTAAATTAAATGCACTTTCTACAGAACAGCCAGATAACCACTCCAGGGATGCGGGTTTTTTTGTTTTGTTTTGTTTTGTTTTTTGGGGGGGGGGAGTGTTATTCTCTGTGGCTTCCTCTCCTTCAGAGATTCTAGAGACTGACATGATTTTCAAGAACTCGCGCAAAACAATACTGAAGTCTTTTTTACATTTCAGATGCTATACTTGTTTAAAAATATATATTATTATTATTTAACGTGTACAACATCTTTCCCTCTGTGCTATCTAGGGATTCTGCATGCATTCCGTTGACAAGTGCTGCACCCCCAGATTTCTTTCTGTTCTGTTCACAAACAAGGGTTTGAGGGAACAGCAAAACAAACGAGCCCCACCTCTGTGCACAGCAGATTCGAGACACATGAGCAAGTAAGAGAGACGGGCTTCCCGGGTACGAGGCAGATTCTCCACGTTGCAACGGTACTTCTTCAGATCGCTTTTGCAGGATTTTGCCAAGGAGTAGCTGACTTTGTAATCCTGGGCAATCAACTTTTGCCGGGTTGTCAATGCATCCCGACACTGAAAAGGGCAAGCGAGAATTCAAGTCAATTTACAATTCATCTTTGATTTATACTGATTTATGGCATAATTAAAATTTTGTACCAATTAAAAATGAAAATGCATCTGAATTAGAAGATTACAAAATGTTCCATAGTTACAAAGTGTTCCATTTTTCTATATCACATCCATCCAATTCTTTTTGGGAATGGTCCAACGTTTTTTTCTGGTTATAAATCTTTTGGAGCAGGAAGTGGCTCTGAGAAACTATGAACTCCTGTTCCAAAAGATTTATATATAGACCAACCCTGGAAGGGCTGAATCAGTATGTATCTAAAAGGAAAGGAGAACATTTTCTTACTCCCCAGAACAGACAGTTTTGCACAAGCTTAATATCAATACATCGCCGCTTTTGTCATTCAGAAATTATCTTGACTTTCACCAGACCAAGCGACAGTAATATTCCAATGGACTAGCACAAGGTGTTCTTTCAACTTCCTCTGCCCAACAAGTTGACTTGATGAGTATTTTTGACCCAAACTGGTATTTATTTCCAGTTTCAGGCAAAACCTGGTCCATAGTGAACAATGGGTTCATTTAGCAACTGCCGCGTTCACTTAATATAACCTCCACATTTGCTTAATGAATGCCACAAAAAGGTTGTAAAAATGGTTTTGGTCTTGTGGTAGATCCACTTCATGGCCATCACAATGTACCACGATCACTTCCAAGCATAATTATGATTGTAAGTTGAGGATTACTTGTGCTACATTCTGCAATTCAGGGCGACTTTCCCCTGGGCCACAGAACAAGGACAGAGATGCCTTAATACTGACCCCATCTCTCCACCTAAATATCCTCTCCTTTCCACTGTCTTTCTACCCAGCTAATATGATCTCCATAGACCTGCCTGAGCGGGCTTAAAGGAATTGGGAAGTTTATGATTCAGCCTCTTTTAGGAACCCAGACATCATCTCAAAGGTAGCATGACCTAGCTTATCTCTTTAAGCCAGAAGGTGGTTTATTTGAGCATAGCCTGTTTATGTGAATAACCAACTGCAGCATGTGAACTCATGACTCTAGTTAGTCAGCCGGCTTGTCCTCTCTTGGGTGCATAGATTAGAGAAACCCAAGAGGTGACTGAGAAGCCAAACCCTGGGTGGAAGAGGGGCCAGCAACTAAAAGGGCTGAATTCAGCACTTTCTCTTGGAGGACACTCACCTTTTCACTCATAGCATCTTCGAACTTGTGGTTAAATAGACACTTGTATACCCTGCCTTCGCCTGCTTGAGTCTGTGAATAAAGCAACAGTTCTTTAAGTAGGTTTGGCTAGGATATATAATTTAAAAAAAATATTTGTATTATAGTCACTTCCAAAGATCTGATACATATGGTTATTCACCATATGCTGTTCCAATAAACTCATGAAGACAGACTGAAACACAATTATTATCAAAGCCAAATCAAATGAAGCTTACAGCTTCAGCTAACTCTCCATTTTACTTAATGTATTTTTGTTCACTGCACCTCCTCAACTGCTTTTTAATCATAACCCTGTACTTTCTAGTTTACAAGTCTGTTGCTATTTACAAGGTTGCATCCTCAGTTAAATGAAATCACGTTGAATCAACTTTTGTTCTTTTGTAGTATTTGTTTGTTATTTTGTAGTAAAAAGTAATCTCCTTAAATCAAGCTTGACTTTTTGTTGCCTTCATGGCTCTGCCCAAGAGTTTCCTTGGCAACAATACAGGCCATATTATGGGTGTTTCCTTCTTTTTCTTCCTTTTCTATTAATTGCCAAGCTGGCCTACAGTTTGGAAATCTCATCCCAAAACAGACCACGCCAAAGGTTTCTCAGTCCAGACAATGCCAGTGTGCTGTGCCTCTCGCTCACACACACACATGTAACCAGAGTTTAGTGGGCTTATTAATATTCTCCAGCAATTCCCTTCACCAAAACCCCAGAACTGTCCCAATTAAGTCCAGCCACGAGCAGACCAATGTTAGTCCATAGAGCAATGGCCAGTGAGTCCCCAAGGCACTTGAAAGTTTCCCTATAAAAATAAACCCACCGGGTAAAATTAAATCCACAAAACAGAAGATTCACGAGGCAAAAAAGGTCTAGAGTTCACAAGGCACGATCCAAAGTCAAGGCATGGTGTGAATCCAATGCGAGGCAGGAATCACAATGGCCAGAAAATACATAGCTAGGAAATGAACAGGTTGTTCCCAGCATGGCTTCCATCTGTCTACTGAGCTAAAATAGCCAGCTTCTGACGCAGTCCATCGAGAAGGGCGAGGCTGCCTCCACACAAGCCATCTGGCTGGCCTGAGCTGCTCCTGTCTTTTCTCTGCCCTTTGTGTTCTTGGGTCAGGTGCAGAAGGCAGCCCCCTCTTTCTCAGGGGTGTCGAAACTGGCAACCCTAGGCTGGATGCATCACGCGCAGGCCATGCCAAGGCAAAAAAAATGCCACGATACGTCATGTGATATCCCGTGACGCGACCGAGTTTGTTCACCCGCGCTCTTCCTCATTCCTGATCAGCTGCAGGTATATGCAGCTTCCCCCACCTGAAGCCTCAGGGCTGTCCTGCTGCAGTGCAGCGCTTCAGCCAAATCCCCCTCAGGCAGCTGCTTGGAGCCACTGACCAACTGCCCTCCGGATATGCCTGGAACTGGTTGATCTTCCCGCAAGGTGACATATGAAAAGGTACCTGGGGATACCAGTCTGGGGGAAGACCTCACAGCCAGCCAGATTTGCTGAAGGGGGACATTTTGGCTAAAGGGGGGGTGGGGGGGCCGAGCAGAAACTTACTGTTTCACAAAAGTGCTCCCGATCATCTCGGCAAGCAAAATAGAGATGCCGGTCCAGGTGGAAGTCATCGGATGACAGCTCCGCCACTCGGAGAATCGCCTTCATGCAGGACTCCGAGACTTTGATGCGATGCTCGTTGTCCTCGGCCACTTTTACCAGCCCTTTCTCCAGGCAGGCCACCACTTCCCCTTGAGAATGGGCATCCTGCATGCAGAGGAGGAAGTCATTCAACAGCAAAACCAATATTTGGTTCCATTTCCTTGACTTACGGCCATTCATTAACCACTGTTCAAAGTCACGACAGCACTGGGGGAAAAAGTGAATTACAACTATCGCAGCATCCCCATTGTCACTTCATCAAAATTCGGTTGCCTGGCAACTGGCATGAGTTTATGACCGCTGCAGCATCCTGGAATCCTCTGGTCGCCATTTGTAACCTTCCCTGAGGGCTTCTGAAAGCAAACTCAATGGGGGAGCTAGATTCACTTGACGACTACATGATTCATTTAATGACTACAGCAATTTGTTTAACAGCCGTGGTGGCAAAAAAAAAAAAATGCATAAAATTGGGGGCAACTCACTTAATGACCATATCATTAGCAAAGGAAATTCTTGTCCCTATTGTTGTCATACGTCGAGGGCTGCCTGTTTTCAAAATGCAAAACCGAAGGTGACTTCAATCTAAGGGCATTCTCAGCCAATCAAAAGCTAACTGACTCTTGCCAAAAATATGTCCAGATAATAACACGAATTCCATATAGAAATAAGAAATCTAGCCATGATCTTCCAGAGGTGCTTTTTTCAAAAGGCAAGTGGGCTTCCTTGTTTTTCTTTTGAAGTCATTTCGCTTCTCATCTCATCTCCTCCAAGAAGCTTCTTCAGCTCTGACTGGATGATGGGGAATGGAAGGATTTATATTTCTTGCAGACAGCTGGCTATTTGCGTCCTTTTAGCTGGTCACTGAGGCCTCCTGGAGGTTTTTCTGTGTCCTCAAGGGTCACCTAATGGTTCCCGTAGTCTGAATTTTTTTTCTCCTGAAATCTGTTCATACTCCCATACCATTCGAAGGGTGTTCATCCCAAATTGGATAGCTAAATCCTTCCATTCCCCACCATCCAGTCAGAGCTGAGGAAGCTTCTTGAATGATAAGCAAAACATCTTCAAAGAAGTAACAAGGAAGTCCAGTTGCCTCCTGAAAAAGCATCTTTGGGACAACCTAGACGACTGAGAGTCTCCACAGACTTTTAGCCATAATCTTCCAATTGGTTTCTTCAAAGCAGGTTAGGTAACTTTGTTCTTTAGAGAAATGATGCTCCTCCCCCAAAATTAATCGATATAGAATCAAAATAGATTACCTTTTCTCCCGGTCGAATGCTGCCACACTTCAGGAGGTTAATATCAGACCTGCAGTGATCCATAAATCCACAAATCAGGCGGTAATCGCTGAAAATTATGGCTGTCATTTTGGTGATGTACTGGTGACACTGATATTCGGTGATGTTTCCTCTGTGCTCCACCAAGCAGGAGACCAAATAACCTTTTCCGACTGGTTCATCAGCACATTCTTTGATCTGTTCAGAAAGATCCACGATAAAATGAATAGATAAAATGCCCAGACCCCGTGGGAGAATTTAGCTTACCAAGTTCCCATCCTTTAGTTTTCAGTTCAGAGTTAAAAACCCAGATTCCAATTTTCAGAGAAAAGGGCTAGAGCAGATATTAAGGCATCAGGAGTTATGGATTCCCTACAAATATTCAGAGAATGAAATGTTAACATGTCAGTCTGGTTGCTCACTCTGAGAAGCCAAGGTGAAACTCCAGAGTTAGGGTATCCAACTTTGGCAACTTCAAGACTTGTGGACCTCAACTCCCAGAATTCTCCAATCAGAGATGCTGGCTGGGGAATTCTGGGAGATCCCCAAGTCTCAAAGTTCCCAGCTAGGACATCCCTGCTTTAGGTGGCCAACCTCTGCAGAGAAGGTCTTGGAGTGATTGGTGGCTTTTATCATTACTGTCCATGAACTAAATCCAGGGGGAAATATCACAGCTCTCCTCCAAGGTAAGAAAATAAGCACCACAGCGGACCAGGAACCTTGAAGCCATTCAAACCCAGCCAGAGACTCAAAACAATGGCCTTGATGTGTAAAATCTTTGCAAAAGAATCTTTGGAGGCACAGAGCACAGTGCAAAAGCTACTTCCTGCTACACAAATACTAGTAAAGCTGGCTTTTTATGAGAGCTTGAAAACATCTTCAAATTCTACTCAAAGAAATTCAAGATAAGGCTGCCTTATATATTATATTATAGGTAGTCCTCAACTTATGATCACAACTGGGGCTGGCATTTCTGTCGTAAGTCAGTGTGGCCATAAAGCAAGTCATCAAGTGACCGGACCCCGTTTTACAACCATTTACCACAGTCATGATTAAGCAAATCGCCACGCAAGTCCAGCTTGGCCCCCAAGCATCCTAATGGGGATGTGACTGGTATGATGGTCGTAAGTGCAAGTCCAAGTCATAAAATCACTTTTTCTAAGGAAGTTGTAAATTTGAACTGACATTAAATGAATGGTCGTAAATCGAGGACTACCTATATACTGTTCAAGCAGGTTGTAGGCCCTATATTCTGAGGCTTGGGGACTTAACGATACAGAATGCAGATCATGGTAGTGAGGAGTTTTCTAGCAACAAAGATTTGAAAAAGAAAGTTTCAGGTCCCAGGTAAAGCTTTGCTGGCTGGGGAATTCTGGGAGTTGGAAGTCCGCCAGGCTTAAAGTTGCCAAGATTAGAGGCCCCTGAAGTAAAGTCCCTGCTATACATGTTGAATATATTGAAGGAATCTCGTGGCATTTACCCATCAAAACATATCTCTCTGGAAGTTAAAAAAAAAAAAAAAAAGTTTAAAACTGAGCTAGCTGACCAAGTCAGGGGCCAACAGTACATAGGCCAAGAGTAAATGGGAGTTACTAGGAGAACCACAACCACAGAAGAATTATCTTAAACCGGTTAACCACAAATGGATTCCCTAGTGAGTATCTAGGGATCGGTGTTAATTGTGGAATCACACCCTTAAAAAAACTGTAATGACGCATCACAAATGTCTGCAGTTGGAACACTTGTTTAAACAATGATAATTTTAATTCTCATCAAGTAGACCTTGGTCTAACGAAATCGTTATATTAAATCGTTCTTTTTAATGCTACATTTCTAAAAGAAATCTTTCTAATTACACAGAACTGGGTTTATACAAAGGCAAGAAATCTGATCCGTAATCGCATCCTCACTTGTTGATAAAAGAAACCCATTGTATCAGAGATTCCCAAACCTGGTCTGTGACCCGCCAGGAACCAAGCCCCGCAAGCGAACGAAGCCCCATCTGCACATGAGCAGGACCTAGGCAGTGTGCAAAACCACACCCCTCCCTAGGCGACAGAAAAAGCATCCGTCATAGAATCGGCACCTGGCACTCAAAATGTTGGGGTCACTACATTATATAGTGAAGAGGCAGTGGCCCTTCTTAAACTATCCTGCTTAAAATACAAATTTTATCCGTGTGCAACAGGAAAAAAGAATGCTCTATTTTGTACTCATGCCTTAGTTGCAAAGGTACCCACACAAGTGCGTGTACGCTTGGAAAAGAACAGATTTTTTTTTTTCCAAAAATGAGCACTTCCAAGAGAAATGCAGGGGCCAACTCCGATGGACTGCTATGATTGCAGGAACTTAAATTAGGTGGTGTCATGTACTGAAGGTCTGGAGTATTTTATAGCTGCAACAAACACAAAAAGAACAAGCTATTTTCACCTCTTCCTACTATACAATACAGAACAGGTTCCCTGAAGGAAGAAATGTTAATGGGTAGGGGGGAAAAACCCCACCTATGGCACTGAAAGCTGAACTTACCATTTTTTCCTCTTACAATTCATCTCTAATAAAAACCGTGTTTGACAATTCTTGCAGCCAGGAAATTAATCAAATAAAACTATTGTGTGCAGTTGGTGTTGCTAATCCAAGTGCATTTTTAAAGAATCATTCACGGGTGGTTCTGCTATCAATCCCTGTCTCACCACTAGATAGAAACTGCATAAAGCATTACCCAACTAAAATCCACAATTGTCTTTTTTTTGTATTGAGACGCTTTTTGCTTAGAGCCAGTGAACAATATTTGCGTAAAATCTCTCCTGTGGTATTTTATCCGATGACAAATAACCTAAAAACAACTCGAGGGTGAAGGCATGAAATGGCAGAGCGCTAAACAATCAGTACAACCTTTGGTCAACTTAGTGGTCAGCTATTGGCACAGTTTAGAGACTGAGTATTTCATTTATTGGATCAAACAAAAGAGAATCAGCTAACGATAATATACAAATGATTACCAGAAGACTGGTAATTGGATGGGGCCATGTTAGCCTTCAAAACTAAGCCTTGGCTCCATGCAAGATTCAAATTAAAGATGTCTTCCTTCAGCAGCTACTGGAGAATCTGGGGCACGCTTAGAAACTTCATTTGTACTGTTGAGAGGATCGCAGCTTTGTGGGTTAAATCCTGCTTTCCAGTTCTTCATACATTTAATTGCAGGCATGTGCAAAAGATGATATATCCTTGAGCTGGTGAGAATCGAACCGCTGGCAGTTGGCAGAGTCTGCCTGCAATGCTGCATTCTAACCACGGGGGCTCTGGAACAAGCCAGAGTCATTGACTTAGGTATATGGCCTGCTGGGCTAATTTATTTTCTCAATAGCTTTGGCTAATAGCCAGAAGAAACAAGCAGAAGACAAACAAAAGGTTTCTGCCAAGGTGGCTAAGATGGCCACGTTATGTGGAATTCCTTCAGGTCTGTAGGCTATGATGAAGTAGAAAGGCTGTTCCTGTGGTTGTCTGCAGCCATTCGCGGACGTGATTGTGGCTCTTTGGTGGATTTCATGGCCCGTTAACGGAGTGACCTGAGAGAGACAGTGCCCTCATTTGAGAAGGGGCCAAAGCCAACAGCCTTGAAATTTGGCAAACCTGCTTGCCTTGCAGCTGGGCAAGCTCAAGGATAGGAAAGCTACCCGGATTTGAGTGAGGTGTCGTTTAATGCTAGTCTGGAGTAAATACAAAATCTTGAAAGCTGTAAGAAGTTCATTAAGGTGACGATTCTAGACTGGACTCAAATGCTCCTTCCCTGCTTTCTTGCCACCTGGGCTAAACTAATGAGATACGGTGTTGACCGACCCAGTCTCTGCCTCTTGATTGTTCGTTATGGTCATTCTCTTCCAATCCTTTCACAACCATGGAGGAAGGCTACTGAGACCGGGGCCGCAGGAACACCTTGGAAGAAGTAGATTATCAGAAGCCTTTTCACTCCGGGTTCGGAACTGGGCCTGGGTCAAAATCAGTAACTCTTGTGGAGGTCTGCTGCAGGGACTTGGATGGGAAGAGCCTTCCCTCTTGATGGGCCTTTGATACCCCATTTTGTGATCTGGTTCAGGAGAGGAGAGAAACGTGCGGCAGGCGGGGAGAGGGGCAGGGGGTGCTTCTGGGTGCAAGGCTTCCAGAAGACCAGGGATCCAGGGCACCCAAGGTAGGGTGCTCAGGTCAGAAGCCAGCTCCACATGCAGATGAACAGGAGGGCACAGAGGAGGACTTTGTGCCCTGGAGGAAAGGTGAAAAGCCCTAGGAAAAATGGAGCTGCAGGTAGTTCTCACCTTGTGACCACAATTCACCCCAAAATTTATGTTGCTAAGTGAGAAATCGGTTACGTCAGCTTTGCCCCATTTTACGACACATTTGTTACGTGAATCAATGCAGTTGTTAAATCAGTAACACGGTTGCTAAGTGAATCTGGATTCCCCATTGACTTTGCTCGTCAGTATGTTGCAAAAGATGGTCACCATGACACTTCGAGGGTCATAAATGTGAGTCAGTTGTCAAGCCATCCGAATGCAAATGACATGACTGTGCGGATGCTGCAATGGTCATAAGTCTGAAGTTGCAAGTCATAAGTCAATTTTTTCCAGTGCCATTGTAACTAAGTCAAGGACTACCTGTACTGTGAAGGAGATTGTGAGGTATGTGTTTGCACACCACATTGGCTGAAAGCTGAAGGGGGGGTGTAAGCGAGGCTGAGCAGTTAAGAGAACTCAGTGAAATCTTGGAATGCAGGGAAGAGAGCGGAAGTCAAGGTTGGGAACCAGCCAAGGTCAGGAGCATCATGGGAATCAGAGTCACAGAGGGTCCCCTAATTGCTGCATATACCTAGCGCTAGTGAGGAGGTAGGCAGGCAGGCAGCCGGCCAGGTCCTGGTGTGCTTACCACTTATTCACAGGACCTTTGCTTCTGCAGGTTGCATGGATTTCATTGGGTGTCCTGGCACACCATCTGTCATCCATATTCTAGCAGAGGAGGAATCTGGCAGGACTCCCCAATATCCCCATGTCCCAATGTCCCAATCTGCCAGCATCTCCAAGCCCCTTCCCTGAACCAAAGTTTCTCAACCATGTCGACTTTAAGACATGTGGAGTTCAACTCCCAAAATTCATGTAAATCAGTGCAAATCGATTCTGGGAGTTGAAGTCCACACAGCCTAAAGTTAACACGGTGGAGAAACACTGCCTTGGGCCATAAAACTATCAGCTGTGATATCCTTCTGAATGGGTGCAAAGGCTGAGGATTGGGGGCAATGTTTAACAGTGATTACCCCCACCCCACTTCCTTGGTGGGTGGTGCTAGCTAGAAGGGAGATCAACCAAGCAGTTACTCCCTAGTAGAGTATGGCAAGGCTCAGTGCTTATTCCCTTAAAATTTATGCTGGCTGGGGAATTCTAGGAATTGAAGGGCACACATTTTAAAGCTGCAAATCTGATAAACTGATTGACATGATGTTAATGTGTAACTTAATCCACCAATCCAGCTTTGGGTATTTTACAAGTATCCACTAGGCACTGCTGAAATGGTGGAGTTGGTTTTCTAGACTCACAGCTCCTCCTGGAGAAACAGCTGGAAGCCATGGTCAGGGGAGCCTTTGGCCAGTTTCACTAAATATAGTAGCGATACTTTTTCTTGTACCAGTGACTTAATAGTCAGAGAAAGAAGCAGGGAGGATTTGTCCAAATGGATCAGCAGTTAAACGTGGCAGTGCAAAAGTTTGTACTTTCTGACTTGCAAGATTCTATTAATGTAGTCTTACAATAAACTAGAGTTAACTCATCTGGTCGTGTTTCCTGTCCAGTTTACCTCTCTACTTCATTATGTTTTTCTTTTTTATTTCCTTTTTCTCTTTACGCCCTTCCTCCTTATGTGATTGGTTATCTAGTGGGTTTTGCTTGGAATCAGGTTCTATAGGTTGTGACGATTGCCCTCCCCCTTCTGCCTCAATTGTAGTTTAAAGCCCTTTTGATAAGATGAGCCACTTGTTTCCTTTCAGTTCCTGTGAGATTCACTCCATCCCATCCCTTCATGGAGTTAGTTCTGCAGACTGTGGTCTAGGAAGCTGAAGTTCTGTTGATGACACCAGTTTTTGAGCCAGTGGTTTGTTTCTAAAATCCTTTGCTTCCTCATTGGTTGTTGGCCAATTGGAGGTATAGATGGAAACATCGCTTGTGTCCCTAATTCTTTGACTTTCTTCCCTAGCTCTTCGTAATCTCTTGTTATTGTTCTCAGAGTCACTGTTGTGTCATTGGTCCCCACTTGTAGAAGAAAGGGGTAGTGATCTGTGGGGTTGATTATTTTAGGAAAGTACTCAGTTACATCTTTGATTTTTGCTCCAGGGAGACTATTTAACGCCCTCGGTTGACTGCCTGGTCTGCAGACTACAATTTCTGTTCCCCTAAGAACTGAATCTCCTATCACCATTATTCACCTTTTTTTTCTCTAAGGAAGTCTGGAATACTTTTCTTCCTGTCGTAGGAATGCTGGGTTGTGTCCTCTTTTTTTAGAAACTATTGATGAATGCTCTTTTGTGAGTGTCTGAATATTTTCTTCTAGGGGGAGAATATGAAAGCAACTGTTCAGTTCCAGAGGGGCTTCCTTGGAGTAGCTTCATTCACTACGATGTTAGTGTCAATTAAGCAGTAGAAACAGGTATACTGATCATCTTAAGAAACCCTCCCAGCAATTTCACAGATGCTCAGAGATGGAGCCCTGTAGCATACAAGGATAAATGACACATATTTTTATCACTCTTTTGAAACCAGGGCTTGAGAGAGGAAGAAAAGCACTGGGGCAGCTTTCTTCAACTTCCTTGCAATTGTAACACCTATACTGGATGCCAAAGTCAGAAAGACTCCTCACACCTCCCAGATGCCATCAAACTATGATCAGTGGCACCACATACTTCTGAATAATCCAAGCAATTAGAAGCTTTGCACCGATTCCACTTCTCCTTTCCGATAAGGTGTTCCCTACTTTCCCCAGCGGCCTACTCAAGGCGGTTGCAATTCCAAAATTAAAAGCAAATCAAACTCAGCACAGAATTCCTGTGTCGTCAGTGGCACACACTGGCACAGCAGATGTACCCAGTTATCCACTCAAGCACCATGCCAAAGGAGGGCAGTTTGTAAACAGTACCAGCTGGAAAACCTGGTATGGTTCACGGAGATATTTTTAAAAACCTGATCTCATAACTGCCTCCTCTGAAGTAGCCAGCACATTTTCTTAGCAAGCCCTCATTATCACCAACGCTTAAATAGACATTATCAATTGAAATAAGGACAAATAGAGACAGGTGCAGCCTGCAGGTGGAATACTAATGTTCCAGGAAGAGACTGAGATTTCAGCTCTTTCCCTCTTCCTTGCAGCTTGTATTTAATTCATTTATCATTTTAGGAGGAGTCAAGGTTGAGAAGCTCTGCTCTATTGTTTTCCTGGGATTAGTTCCACTTGCAGCCTGAAGATGCTCATGGGTGGAATCCAGTGTCCAGTTTAATTTGCACAACATTTTCCAACAGCAGAACCGGTATGGGAGGCCCTGGAGCTTCAAAATCTGACAGAATAGGATAAAGTCTGTTAAGGAGAATCTTTGTAATTCTTCGGCTCAGATTTTGGGTCTACAACAACCTGCCAAGGGCACTCTCCACAAGACAACTCGCCATGGGACAAGGGTTACGCTAATATCAAACAAATGGTGGAATAAAATCATTAAAGAAAAGATGCCAAAAGAGGGACAAAATGAAATGAGAATGACCCAAAATACAATAATTTTTAAATTACTTCAAATAAATAAACCGAACTGTTGAATTGTTCTGGAAAGTTGGTCGTGGCGAGTCGTCCCCCAGCGAATCAGCCGAGGCGAGTTGGCCATGGTGGATTGGCCGTGGCAAGTTATCCTATTCTGTCTGTTTTTGAAGCTCCAGGACTACCCATAGTGGTCCTGCTCTTGGAAAACGTTGTGCTAGTTTAGCTGGCCACTGTATTCCACCCATGAGCATCTCCAGGCTGCAACTGTAACCAATCCCAGGAAAACTATAGTACATCTTAAAAGCAGAGCTTCTCAACCTTGACTCCTCCTAAAATGAGAAATGAACTGTGCATCTCCTACTCCCTCCATCCCCAATGCATAAAATTAATTGCATTCACTGGGGATATGGTCGGACAAGAAATAAATGCACCACATTTAATGATGAGGATCCTGAATCGCAGACTGAGAAAGGAGCTTAAAGCCCCCATTACTTTTTAATGCATTGCTCTCACAGTTAGCAAAAAAGCATAGACAAAATCTGGAATGGAGGTTAGTGGGTTTTTCTAAGCATGTTTCAAATTCTATAAAAAAAGAAACAAAATCAGTTCTGAAGGTATTTATACTTTTTGGAAGAATAACTCAATGCTTTTATCTTTTACTCTCTGTTTTTCAGAAAAAGGTAGTCAGGTTCCAGCCTCTGCCAACTTCACTCCAAAATCAAATTACCTCTGATATAGTGGATTTGCAAACTTCTCTAGCCACTGATTCAAATTTTGGATCTGTAGTCAGGTTCAATTTGTAGTTCCACAACAGCTAAAGGGAAAACAAGAAACAAAAGACAAAACTTAGCTTTTAAAAGTGCTGCTTTGGGATCTTTTTTAAAGCAATGGCTCAATCTGATCTAACATAAATCTGACATTTTTTTCCTGTGCTTTCAGGACTTTAATTTAGATTAATTTATTGAAAACATTTATGTAGCTGCCTACTCTGGACAACTCCAAAAATATATTTAAAAAACTCTGGGCGATTCTCACAATGCATAAAACAACATTTTCTGCACATTAAACTTTGCATTCTGATCTTTCTGAAGGTAAATGAAATTTATACTTTATCTCTACATGACAGAAAGAATCCAAAAGCAAAAAGGGTAAATGGAATCCAGACTTAAGCTTTTGTACTATTATTCCATCTTGCTACCATGTCCAAGCAGCAAGCCACTCCACCAGTATGGGAGTGTTTTTCAAACCTGGCCGCTTTAAGAAGTATAGATTCCAACTCCCCGAAATCCCCCGACAGCCATGTTAGGTGGGATCTTTGGGAGTTGAGGTCCATGCCTCTTAAAGTAGCCAAGGTTGACAAACAATGGTGTATATGTATTTGCATTTCTTATTTGTTGATATGCTTTCTTTAATACGTTTTTACTATTATAAGCCACTGAGTAATTGTTGTGGGCAAATCAATGACAATTAGCACAGAGAACTTTTAGGGGCACAATTTGTGCTTCTAAATACAGGTGATAGAATAGAGGCGAGGAGTGGGTACTGGACACGTGAATCTATTAATTAAAACTCACACCAATGCAGCTAGAGAGAGAATGGTTCTCTTTTCCTGTGCTCCAAAAAGCTCAGAACTATGTGGTGAGAACTGTTACTCTATCCTCCTGAGACGTTATTTTCAGCACAATACAGCCTTCTTTTGCCCTTGAAAGGGGTGTGTTTGTGTGTGTGTGCGTGCACCTGTTTTGCTTTAGTTCTCTATGCAAGGAAGCCGGGTGCAGTGTAAATGCAGTGCCAGCCACCCACCCACTTTTTTGTCTTTGAAGTTCATTGAAATCACCACTGGAGTAATCAAGATGGCCACTGGAACAATGCTGGAATTGCACTTTATATATGCACTCTGTGAGGGAGCTGTTCTTTATTTTTTGCACGAACCTCTTCCAAAAGGTCTCTTCCAGCACAGAGCAGCAGAGACCAGAGGTGAACTGGTTGCAAAGAGGAGCAAAGAGATCCGGGCAGCAAAAGGAGAAATGACTAAACAATGAGCTGACTGAACAGAAATTGTTTTAGAGCACGAACTTAGTAAGTGCTAAATTCAGGGAAATGTATTTGACTGCATTCCTCTCAGAAGCTTAAAGGAAAATGATTGATTGATTGTACACATAGAAAAGTTTTGCCTTTCAAGCACAATGCCTTTCAAACAAGCATTTCCCAACAAACAGAATTCCGATTTGACTACATAGGCAGCCATAGAAAAGTAAAGAAAGCTGAGCCTTTTCCATTTGGATGAGTTGGTCAGGATCCCACGAACTTCCCTTTTGTGAAAACAAATGTGCTCGGTGCTCTTGAGACAATATGTGCCAAACCATTTTTTTTCAAAAAGCACACTTACGTGGTTGCAGTCAGAAGAGATTTCATTATCCGGCTAGAAAGAGAAAAGAAAAGAAAATGGTATTAATTCAGAGGTCAGGATACCCTGTTTTCCTTCCCCACAAATCAGCCAACGTCTCAAAGTAATGTGCATGATCCGACTAACCTAGCAAACCTCTCTGCCAAAGTGAGCAGCCCACCGATTAAATACCAGCTTGTTTTGTCTAACAAATGGCTACCATCAAGGAATTAGCTTCAACTCAAGGGCATCAACTAAGTTTCTTTTCCGAATGTTCCACTTAGGTTGCTTTTCCACAAGTCTTATTTCATAAAGCAATCTACTTTAGACAAGCTGGCGCTCGACGCAATAAAGGCCAGCAGGATTTCGCTAATAAAGCTTCAATCGTTTTTAAGATGGTGGAACACTTCACTTTTTTTTTCTCCTGGCTATCAGTCACAACTGCAATTATGAATTAACATTTTACGGGAAGGAGAAAGGCTCACAATGGTGAGAGCATCACACCATTTGTTTCTGACCTGATCTAAGCAAAAACCAAGAAGTCAATTCAACAAGTATCTTAAGATGAATGGGATCTTTTCCCTCCAGATGTGACTGAAACCAAGGACCAAACTCAAGGAGATTCCACTGTACACATACACACCCGACGTAACGCAGAACAAGTTTTCCTCACGTGCCTTTGGCTTATATCCTATGTCTATTTAGAGTACCACTTCGCTACCCTGAAATATTTTCCACCATGTTTAAAAACGTATGTTGGTTTACATTTGCCCCCTGATACCCTTCATTTTTCTTATACCCACTACACTTTTTCCCTTTGTCAACTAGGCACAATCCTGGACACGGGACACTCCAAAATGCTCATAAATTTAATGCTGGATTACAGCCTCCATCAATTCCCTATCAATATGGGTCACGGGTTGAAGGAGACTTCCACACACAGCCAAATTGTTAACTCAGGAATCCATTCAAGTTCGCCCTGACTCTCTGGCTTCCTCCCATATTGCTTATTTATAAAATTTATTGGCTGCCCATCTTACAATAACTCTTGGTGGCTTACAGTTACATATACAGTTAAAACATAAAAAATTAAAATCAGACATTAAAACCAAGGGCAGATGGGGAGGATGGGGGCTGAGGGGACAGGGGAGATCTGGTTTTACTCAATCAACCACCTCCATTGTGCTATTCACTGGTGCCACAAGCCAACTGGCACAGCCACGTCTTCAGGCCCTTACGAAAAGGTAGGAAGGTTGGAGCCAACACCGCATAAAAAGAGAGCAGGGGAGATGTTCTCCAGAGGGCAGGAGTCATAGCATAGAAGGCCCTCCTTCTGGACCCCTTGGGCTGATGGGACCCCCAGCATGCCTCCTCTGCCAGCACGAGTGGGACGGGCCAATCCCAGTGGGGTGAGACGGTCTGAGTCCATGCCATGAAGGGCTTTGGTCACCAACACTTTGAATTGCACCCAGAAGCAGACTGGTAACCAATGCAGGGCAATGGTGTTACAGGAGCCATTCCTGGGATGTGGGAGAGGGCGCAAAATTACCCTTCCAAATGCTCTTCAGGGGTAGCCCCATGTACAGCGCATTACAGTAGCCCAGCCGTGAGATGACCAGGGCCTGAATGACTTCAGCGCAGGGAATCCTATGGCCCGGGCTGGGACACGTCCTGGTTCACCTGCGACTACCCAACAGCCTCCCACTCCAACAAGACCACGGGACGCAACCAGACAGCCTTCTCTCCTCGGTTACTTTGGAGTCTGCACTGGTTGAGCTGGGATTTCTCGTCACAGGAGGCTTCCTACCGAACAGGCCACGGTCCAATCAGCAGGGTCAACAATTTGGAATTGTGGGAGCTCAATCCAAAATGTCTCGAGGAAATCCCCTTTAAGGGTGCAATCACAATTGGACCCAAAACGTATGTGGCTAAGCGAGGCAGTCGTTAAAAGTGAATTTTCCCCAATTTTATGATTTTTCTTGCCACCATTAAGTGGACCACTGCAGTTAAGTGAATCACCTGGTTGTTAAGTGAATCTGGATTCCCCATTGACTTTGCTTGTCAAAAGGGGGTCATGTGACCGCGGGACACGGCAACCGTCATAAATAGGAACCAGTTGCCAAGCATCCAAACCATGAGCCACTTTTTTCAGTGATGCTATAACTTCAAACAGTCCCCCAATTAACTGTTGTAAGTCGAAGACTACCTGTACAGGTTTTACAGCTACAATTCAGAATGTTTCAGGCTTCCTACATTTTATCCAAACAGCTTCTTGGAAGGAAGGAAGTAGGAAATGAAGAAGCCATCCTATGTCAGAGGAAGTTTGAAGTTTCACACGGGAGCCGCTTTGGTCTAATGGTTAGAGCACCAGGCTAGAAAATGCGAGATGGTAAGTTCCAGTCCCATCCTGAGCACAAAAGTTAGGTGGATGACTTTGAGCCAGTCACTCTCTCAGCCCACCTCACCTCACAGGATTGTGGTGGTGGGGGAAATAGGAAGAGAAAGGAGTATTAGGTATGTTTGCTGCATTTAAGTTTTTATAAAAATAATAAAGGTGAGATTAAAAATAAATGTTCATAACATACTGTAAACACAACACAAGGTGATAATTTTAGTTTAATGTGTCAATGCACACTATGGGATCACTATCTTCCTTATTTTAACCAGGGGACCAGCTCCATTTGCAAACTACATCAACAGAAAGTATTCAAAACAAAAGCATACAACTTTTTTCTGTCCAAAGAACCACACTCCAAGAAATCAGACTAGGACAAGAACTACTTAAATGAGAGTCCTATCCGGGCTTGTATTTAATCATTTCACCTCTCATTTAAACATTTCACTTTGTAAACCATTTGTATATCTTAGAATCCATATAGTTGCTCTAAGACTTCTGCTCTGGGACAATTCTAGAGAAAAGAGACATGCAAGGCTATATTTCATTTGGCTTTTCTAAGACCAGATTATGGAGTGAAGCAAGACAGACTTGATACGGTCTTTCAATATAATCTACATCCCAGCAAGCAGGATGTGATATTTATAAAAGCAAAGTAGTTCTCTTCTCCATTTTTGCCACTGCCTATTAAATATAGTTTGCGAGCAAAAGAAAGTTGCCATTCTAAATTTTGACAGGCCTATTGAAGGATATCTCCCTTCTGGGACAAGGCTCCCTCCTTCCCACTCTTTGTGAATAAGTGTTCAACCCTATCCTTTCTTCAAAGACTAACAAGTTATGATTTTATATCAGCATAATGCTATTTATACAACGATTTTAAAGCTCATCTAGCAAAAGCTTACAATTAAGGTAACAGTAAATCAATTACCCATAACAGCCCTTGGTTCTTGCTTCAAAGACTAAGTACAGGTTATGGAGGAATATATTCAGAATTTTGACTCATTCACAGTAGAAATTCGAAGCTTCAGCCACCAAGCACCTAGAAATTAACTAGCCTTACTAACTTGTCCCCCCCCACAAAAAAAAGACACTTCCTGGGTTCTTGTGGTGCCTTACTAAATTTATACTTCAAAAAGAACATGACAACCAAGTTTTTAAAGCCACAGGAATGCCGTTCGTTCAATCTGGATTCCACAGAAGATTATGAACTCTTCCTTTAGGACGTCTTAATATTAACTTAGGTTAACAAGCAGGTTAGCTTGGTCGCTCAACAGTGAGACTCTGGTGAGGCAGGCACAGCAGCGCCCGCATTTTCTGCATCGAATTGGAAGAGCACATCTTCCTCCTGCTGTCCTTACCACTTTCTAGAGAGGGAGGATTGAGAGCATCCTGTCGTATTGTATTACTTGTGGTTTGGAAGCACCGGTACTTTGGACAGGAAGGCTGTGCACAGAGTGGTGAGGACGGCAGAAAAGATTATTGGGAGTTCCCTTCCTTCTATCCAGGACATGGCACATAAGCGCCGCTTGAGCAGGGTCCAAAGGATGCTACACATCCTCGCCATGACCTGCTTTCCTTGTTACCTTCTGGGAGGAGGGGGCTTCATGGTATCCGAAGCAGAACAGCTAGATTCAGACACAGTTTTGTTCCATATAGTATCAACCTTCTGAATTCTCAAAGTTTTCTCTCTCCGCTTATGTATTCAAAACGGACAGTGATTCCGATTCTCTGTGTGTGTGTGTGTGTGTGTGTGTGTGGTGTAGCCTGTGTATATGTGTGTGCATATATGGGTGTGTGTGTGTGTGTGTGTGTGTGTGTGTGTGTGTGTTTTCTGAGAGCAGGCAACAGAATTTCATTTTTAATGTGTGCCAGTGTGCCCACAGTAAAAAGAAAAAATGACAATAAAGGTTATCTTATCCTACCTGACTGACAGGCTGCTTTAATCCTAAACTAGCCCGTATCATTGATACCCCTTTTGAACTGTGGACCAAACTGGCTTCCCACAGCAATCCAGGAAAAGGATGTCCTAGGTAACAAGAATGAAAAGCACTGAACTATAAATCTGGCTGTGCTGCTGCAGCAGCCTTGAACTGCAATAAAATTTGGCTTCTATTCATAAGGAGGACCTATGAAGGATGTCTCTAGAGCAGCCAATCTGCTTCCTGAAATTGCCACCACTTCCAGAGTATTCAAGGCTAGTAATTTAGGTCGCTTTTCAGTAGGCTGTAATAATAGGCTTCGGGGCTTTCTAAAATGGTTAAAGATGGAGGTATTTCCTTCCAGAGACTCAGAAAAGCAAGGCTGGCTGAAACTAGGCAAGCCAAACAGCATTTCATGTCTTAGCAGAGAAAGAAGTTGCCACGGCTGAGCTGATGTCCTGCAGAGAATGAAATATATTTCATTTATTTTACTATATTTAGAGCCCACTCAAATCATAGCCGATCTGGGCAGAGTAAAACACTCTCCAAAAATGGGGAAGCTTCACCCCACCCCACCCACTTTTCATTCTACTCCCTCCCTCCCTCCCCATCTTTTATTTATAGTTGATAAGTTGCATTTTATAGCATTTTATTCTTAACGTATATTTATTCTTTTTAACACTGTAAGCCACACAGAGTCACCTCCTGGTGAGATGGACAGCAAACAAATGTAATAAACAAATATTAGCAACTAATATAATAATAAAAACCCTCAAAAGTGCCACTCCCCTGATCCAATAGCTTCCTATGCCCTATTTTTGAAATATCTCTCAGCAATTTAACACGTGTGGCTTTCAACTCCCATGATGCCACAACATGCTAGCTGGGGAACTGTGGAAGGCCACGTACCTTAAAACTGCTGAGCTGAAAAATAAGGCTTCAGAATGCGGGCCTCCTTTACCACAAGAGGAAGAGGATGCCATAAAAAGGGAGCCACCAATGTTGGGGACTGCTGGCCTAATCCATGCTTCATGTGCCTCACAAGAGGGGTGCAAAACAGCCCCTCCTTAAACGAGTGGGCCAGACTGGCAGATTCAATCTTGGCAAAGCGCTACCTGATGTACCCCGGTGCGCACCGTAAAGGGCTGGGGAGAAGCATTCCCTCTTTTTAATTGAAGGGCACCAGAGGAGATAGGTAAACATACAGAAAGGTGGTAGTTAAGAGGGATTCTAAATCTTGAGAAGATATTTCAACAGCTATCTATGAACATCTTCCAAAGAGTACCAGTACTATCAAACTAGAATAGCTGAAAATGTGGGTGTTACCCAAAGTTGCATGTCTCTGTTCACTTAAATCAGATGTACTGCTGAAAAACTATCCATAATAGCCAAGCACTATCCGTGTCAGTTGCTTGTAATTAGATGTTATTCTCTATCCTGTCCTATCAGGGCTGCAACTAACAGCAGCACCTACCCAGCCCTAAAAGAGAGAGAGAGGAAGGGAGGGAGGGAGGGAGGGAAGGAAGGAAGGAAGGAAGGAAGGAAGGAAGGAAGGAAGGAAGGAAGGAAGGAAGGAAGGAAGGAAGGAAGGAAGGAAGGAAGGAAGGAAGGAAGATATATGACTGGAAAACTGAACATTCTTGATTTGAAAACAGAACATCCTGGACAAAGGCAATAAATAGTCAGTGCCTTCTTTATTGCCGCATAAGTCAGATTCAGCTTTGAAAGGACAACTTTACCTTCCAATATTAAGGAAAAGCTGTTGCTTCCTTTCAGGATCCTCCAGAAAGTGAAGGATCAATGAAATTTGCAAACTATCAAGTTTAGGGTTGTTTTTTTAAAAAATAGGTATGATAAAATTTTCTGAGAAAAGCATGACCATCTGATGCAACAAAAAACAAAAGTCTTTTCTGCCAATGAGCCCTTAGGAATATGAGTTTACCTTCATGGAGGATTATTCCAAATAGTTCTCAAATATTTATGTCACAATAAACCCATTAGTTTTTAGGATTCACTGGGAAATATTAATTGAAAAATCAGTTAAAAGGGCAACCTAAATAAAATACACTCCTTTCCCCCCCTCCTTCTCTCATGGTATGCAGCCTTAGTAAAGAGGCAATAGTCATTCAGGTATTATATGAGTAACTTCAATCTGCTTTTTACCCAGAGGAATAACTGAAATTACCTTAAAATTCAATTCCGAGGACATAAGAAAAGATGGATAAGAGCTGATTTTTTTAAAATGTATCAATAACCCCAATTTCAATCATTTGAATTGGGTTTTACCATTTTCTTAAAGCATCGTGGGGATAATGAACCCAGCACCAGAATGTAATAAACCGTAATCATAACGTCTACACGCGGTCTATGAATATGCTCATTAACTGAGCTGATTTATCCTCTTGCAGGTGGATGAATAAGCACAGCATTTGTTTTTCGAGACAAAACACCAGTTCTCGGTGAGTACGGGATTTGAGGATAGAGTAGATCCAAGTGACACTTATATAAATGGAAAGGCTGGGGAAAAGAGCAACTTCTTCTGGCAGCCTTGGAGAAACTAAGACCGAATGTCCATCATTAATTATTGAAAGGAACACTTGCACCACAACAGACTGCAAAGGGTCCCCCTTCTGGGATTGTTTTAATGAAGTTCCTGTCAGTTAAGCGCTCGAATTTGCAACCTACTGAAATGATCATCTGGCTCCCAACTGCAGTTGCCTCTTCTGAAGATGCAAAGAAAAATGTTTCCTTTTCCCATGGACTCATACATTCCCAACTGGGAAATAACTTTGGAACTGAAAAGTAAAAGATCTCTATTTTGCAGTGTCGCACCTCTACAATAGACCCCAAATACTTCATGTATGTTTTTCACATGAGCGTTATCCTGGAATGTACTCTTCATTTTTTCCCCCAATTCATGTAGAGCCATGGTTAAAAAGAGAAATGCTTCTGTGTTGTTTAAGTAATGTTTTGGTGATTTGTTGAGGAAAGGCTCGCCAAAATAGATAAGCTTATTGCCTCTTTAGAGATTAAAGTGACAGTTTCCTTATCACTACAAGGAGCCAGTTTGCTACCTAATGACATGCCCAGCATTTATAGTATCACCTCAAAACATCTGAGCTAACAATTGCTGCATAATGTGCGTGCCTACCTTCTGAAATTGAAATCTGCATCAATCCCAGAAAAATAATTAATATGCATTAAGGTTATATCAGGCAAGAAAAACGTTCTTTAACTGAATCGATGATTAACTAGAACCCCTCCGACAATGACTTCAATCATTAACATCAAGTTTTCCTGAGCAGGGCCTTAAACCATGATCTAAATCAAATTTGCTAAAATTAAGTCTCTTCCTCCCACTAAGTGGTGCCAAAATGCCAAACACCAGCACAGCCACGTTTTTCTGAAAAGCTGGAATTGGGTGGGATGGTTCTCCCAAGACACCAGATAAGGGTCAGCACAGACCCCTGAGGGGCTTTCCAAATGCTTATGCTGGCCTTGGAGCCAGAGGGTCTCACCCAGGGGTGGGCTTCAAAAATATGAGCAAAGGGTTCTCTGCCCAGTTGCTGGGTGGGTATGGCCATGGTGGGCGTAGCCTTGTTGGCCTCCTGCACCATGGGAGAGGGGCCTTTTTGCCTTCCTCAGGCTCCGGAGGCTTTGCTTGAGCCACCGGGAGGGCAAATATGGCCTCCCCGGGCTCCGGAGGCTCTCTGGAAGCCAGAAACAGGCCAGTTTCTGGTCTTCCTGAACTTCTGGGAGGTCCGTTTTTCGCCCTCAAGCCTCCACATGCGCCCTGCAGTTATCTGCATCCAAAAGGGGCCACGTGAGGGCCCCTGGGAGGGGAGGGGTGAGCAGGGCTAGCCAGGAGTGGGATTAGAGGGTTCTCCAAACTGCACAGAATCTTAGCTAGGGGCTCTCCTGAACCCCCGTGAAACCCCAGCAGCCCACCCCTGGTCCCACCCCCCCTATTCCAAGGAGCCATGCTTGTCCATGACGACGGCCACTTTAAAGAAGCACCCTGGCATGGAGCAGATCTGAGGGCCACAGATGGTTGCAGCTCGCTTTGCTACATGAAGAACTTGGATCCTGCTGCGTATTTGTCTAGATCTGCAGTGAAGGGTGCCGCCTCCCTTCTGGCTTCACCCACCTCCAGCCCTCTCAATCAGAAAGTGAAAGAAAAGGGCAGCCCGGTCTGGATGGAGAGGTAGTCCTCAACTTACAACAGTTTGCTTAGTGACCATTCATTGAAACAAGTGACTCGTGACTGTTTTTCACACTGTTGCAGCATCCCCATGGTCACATGATTTCTACTTGGATGCTTGACCACTGACTCATATTTATGATGGTTGCATGCAGGGGTGGGATTCAAAGATTTTACTAACAGTTTTGTGGGCGTGGCTAGGTGGGAGTGGCCACGTGACTGGGTGGGCGTGGCTTTTTTTTTGCAAACCCCCCAGCTCCATTTTTTTTTGCCTCCAGGGGCTCAGGGAAGCCTCCTGGGTGAAGCAGTAAGACGACAGCAAGGGGGATCTCGGAACAGCTGATCGTTGGGAGGAAAAGAAAAAGAAATATCATAAGGAATGACTGGGCAGGGCTGGCAGGACAAAATGCAGTCAGCAGTGTCACGCATGTGCGCAATGGTGCATGCGCGATAAGGACTGACTGGGCGGGGAGGGCAGAGAGGGGCGGGGCCAGCCAGGGGCATGATTTGCCCATTCTCCAAACTGTGCAGAATCGTAACAACCAGTTCGACCGAACCAGTCCGAACCAGTAGAATCCCACTCCTGGTTGCATGTGATCCCCTTTTGCAACCTTCTGACAAGAGAAGACAACAGGGAAGCCAGATTCACAGAATAGAATAGAATAGAATAGAATAGAATAGAATAGAATAGAATAGAATAGAATAGAATAGAATAGAATAGAATAGAATAGAATAGAATAGAATAGAAATCAGGATAGGATAGGATGGGATGGGATGGGATGGGATGGGATGGGATGGGATGGGATAGGATAGGACAGGACAGGATAGGATAGAATTCTTTATTGGCCAAGTGTGATTGGACACACAAGGATTTTGTCTTTATAAGATGATGAATTGTAAGGAAAAGAACACTTTCTTCTTTTTGCCTTTCCTAAGAAACAGGCAGTCAAAAAGGAAAAAAAGAAGAACGGGGGAGCACTGTAAGTTATATACTTTTAGTTTTGTTCCCCCATTGTGTCCAACGGACAGGAAGTGAGCTGACAAATGAAGGGGAAAAAAGCTCAGAATGCGAATGTTGAGACATGAGGCATTAACTGAATCTAAAACACTATCACTTTCAGCAGTTTTCATTTCTCATTTAAAAAAAAAAAAAGATTGTTATCATTTTCATAGGCTTCTAAAAACTGGTTTCCTATGCCGAGGCAAGAATAAAAATACTTACACCTAAACCAATGTCTTAACAATTTCTTGTAAAAGGAAATATTACAAGCTGTTTCTTTTCTTTTCTTTTTCCCACCCTAGAACTTCTCTCCCACCCGCCCCAAAAAAGCCACAGGAGAAAAAAAAATAAGAGAATCCCAGTGTCAGAAGGCATCACTGAGGCCATGAAGTCCAATCCTTCATTCAGGCAGGAACCACATCAAAGCATCCCCCGTGGACGGCTGTCCGGCCTCTGTCTAAATATGGCCAGCAAAAGATGGTCAACCACTTCTCTGGCTAAGTGGCACCTTGCGTCTCCCTCTAGAGCTTTTTCATCCCAGCCCATTTCTGGCGTCTTGCACTCTGGCAGCGGGCACTGGGCAACTAGTGAATGCCCAAATAATGGAACGCAACCCTCTCTCCTGGAAAATTATTTCAGTTCTATCCCACTATCATTTGCAATGTTTTTCTCTTTATAGTGTTTGTTTATTTAAGAATCACCCTATATGTTATATTATTTGGATACAGTGGTTCTTCTAAACCAGGCTTGTCCAACCAGGCCCACGGGCCGCATGCGGCCCAGGTCGCCTGCACTGCGGCCCAATGCCCACCCCAACCATTGTGCCACAGCCAGCGAGAAGGAGGAAGAGAGGCAGGCGCGAGGCGAGCACCAGGCCAAGCAGCAAGAGAAAAGGCGGGCGCCATCAGAACGCCACCTCCTGTTGTGCTGTTACCGCCACCGCTGCTGCTTCTGTCCCCGCCGGCTGCTGCCCGCTGCGGCGGGGCAGAAGCGGCGGCGGGATGGTGGTGGGGGCAGAAACGGCGCGGCAGAAGCAGCAGCGGGGTGGGGAAGGTGCCGGCGGCGGGGATAGAAACGCCGCGGCAGAAGCGCCGGCGGTGGCGGGGATAGAACGCTCGGCGGCAGAAGCAGCAGCGGGCGGCAGAGCGCCGGGCGTAGGGATAGAAACGGCGGCGGCAGAAGCGCCGGCGGCGGGGGAAAGCAGGCGGCGGCAGAGCGCCGGCGAGGGCAGAAGCCTTCCGCGCCGCTGCTTCTGCCCCCGCCGCCGGCTGCTGCTGCTTTT
The DNA here is from genome assembly GCF_049901715.1 of Pseudonaja textilis. Classification (NCBI taxonomy): domain Eukaryota; kingdom Metazoa; phylum Chordata; class Lepidosauria; order Squamata; family Elapidae; genus Pseudonaja; species Pseudonaja textilis. The sequence goes on from NC_142000.1 coordinate 2,986,601, forward strand.
GCCTTCCAGTCCTGCCTCATCCAGCCTGGCTATTTGCAGGAGGAGAGGTAGGCATGAGGCAGGCGAGCTCCCCCATAAATTTGGACGGAAAATAAACTGTGATAAAAAAAACGGTGATAAAAAATAAATAATTTTAAATAAATAATTAATAATAAATAATAAAAACATCTCCCTAACTTTATTTCCAAATAAATTTAATATGTTAACTATGTTTTCTATGGTTTTGGGGGATGATTGGGTATCGTTACTGTTATTTTATTTTATGTGCGGCCCAAACCAAATTTTCATCTTCTAATGTGGCCCAGGGAAGGTGAAAGGCTGGACACCCCTGTTCTAAACGGGTTTACTGGAGATTATGGACATTCTGATAGTTAGATAACTTAGATCCTTTAAAGATAAAGGAAAAAAGTACATGCCAATATTAACTATAATTTCACATCTAAAGTTAAGCCATCCATTGCAATTTAACTCAGCTGCATAACTGGGCCTATTATTGATCACCTCTCTGTTAATCATTTATCTGCAGAAAGTAAGAACAGCCAACGTTCTTCTCATATATTACAAAAATGTACTTCTGCATGATTGCCCGGGGACAATTACTGTTTCTTCTTGGGGTTCTAAATATCTCTTTGCAAGCACAACTTCCCGCCTCATTTTTTTCTGAAGGATTTTCATTTGGTTCTTGCACACAAATGAAGTGAGCCCATAGCAAGACTCCTTTTGGAAAATATCCAGGAATTCAAGTTACCTAAAATGCTACAGAGAACCAGATCGCCAAAAGACTCTCATCCTGTTGCAGCAATTATTAGTTGCTTCAGGATTGTTCTCTTCCATTTAAGACTGAGAACCCAAAAAAGCCACCCTGTCTATTCCAAGCTGTTTAGTTACAAGAAAGGAACAATATTTTTCAGTGGTTGTTCCCAGGTTTTGGAGGTACCTTTGCAAGAGTGTCATATTTGCATAAATCACAGAAACTTTAAATAGGCATTTTTGTTTTGTTTTAAGAAAATACCTTATTTTTAAAAATGTAATCATACTGGTTTTAATAAATATACAGATAAAGTGAGGTTTGGAGATTAATTTTTTCCCTCTTGGTTTTACTTGTGTCCCTTTATGATCCAATAACTTTGTAACTGAATGGTATGCAAATTGCGTCAACAAACAGGAAAATCAAACTTCAAAATGCAATTCGAATACATCAAACCAAACTATACATTAAGGAGAAAGAAAATCTTAATATAGAGAAACATTTGACATAGTCTGTTTAAAAAATGAAAAAATGGATAGTCAGAAAAAAAATTCTCCTGTATCTGTATACTAGCTCGATACCCGTGCTTCGCTACAAAACTATGTGGTTGGTCTTAGTTTTGGGGGAGGAAAAAATGTGCCTCTGTCTATCAACATCCATTGGTATTCATCTGGCTAGCATCCTGTCAGTGTGTGAGAGAGTGGAGGGCTGTTTGGAAAGTGAAACAGTATTTGCTTGTGAGCAAAAAGACAGCAAGGAGCCTCGGTGTGGGTTAGCTCTGTACTAAAGCTGCTTGCTACTCTAAAACTGAAACGGAAACTCCTCTCCTCTGCTTGTATTTCGCATTTGGAACAGATTTCTTTCCAGGTGGGGAGGGGGAGTAGAACTCCTTAGCATCAGAGCGTGTTAATAATAATAATAGAGGAAAAACTAATGCTGTGATGGCCATTTCGAAAAATCCTTTCTTAGTGAGCACCTAGAAGCCAAGAGGAACATAAGTGCCAAATTTCAAGTTTGTAGGCTTTCCAGTATTGGAAATCAACAGATTCTGAGATTTTTACAAGTCCTGTCGATTTAATCAGCGGGATATAAAACTAATTCAAAATCATTATAACCTGCCTTATCTCTTAAAATCCAAGGCAATAGAACAAAATGAGTACAACAAAAAAGCAATATAAAGAATAAAATTTCCTGCCAAAATAACAAGGACAGTAAATAATAGAATTATATTAGAGGTGCCCAGGAGCGCATAAGTCCAATGAGTTGGCCAGATCAATAATCTACAGCAGAGATTCCCCAGCTCCCACTCTAGGGACCGACATCGGGCCACGGCATGCCAGAAACCAGTCCGCGCAAACAAAGCAAAGTCCCATCCATGGGGATGCCCCTTCTGGTTGGTCCCTGCAGCCCAAAGGTTGCGGGGGCCCTGATCTACAGGATAAAGCAGTTTTCTCTACTTATTTTCAGCGTTGTTGTTTTTTTTGATTGAATGAGTACATGTGTAGTTCTTCACATACAATTCAACCTCCAGTCCCACTACAAACAACACAATTGCTGTTAATATACTAAATATTGTCCATTTCCGATCTAGAGATCGCGAAGGCAGACCCGACGTACGTGGTAGACAGAGAGGTGTGGAAGCAGTACTCAAGGACATTAGCGGACCTCGCCAGAGCGCGAGACAAACGCTGAAGAAAAAGAAGAAGAATTGTCCATTTCATTTTCAATCAAACTTTAAGCATTTGCTGAAATGTACCTTTTCTTTATGTATACTGAGAGTATTTACACCAAGACAAATTCCTTGTGTGTCCAATCACACTTGGCCAATAAAGAATTCTATTCTACTCTAAAAGTAATACGATGGGCCAGCATTCAATGGATTTGTAAGAAGCATGCGCAGAACAGAGAAGAAGAAAAAACCACTTATTGAAAGAGAATTCATCTTGAGCCCTAACTTTGAATTATATTTAAAATCTTCCTTCTTGCGAGTGGACAAACCAAGCAACAGCCTCTCTCCTCAGAACCTCAGCAATCCAAACTGGCACTGGCATCTCAGCTGTCATCTTGTGCTTGGTCAATGTGGCAAGTTTTCTCTCTTTGTCCAGCAGACGAATGCTCACTCCATCCCGGTGGCTCCTAGCACACATTCATCTGTCCCCAAATACACAGGCTTAGCTTCTGATTCCCCAGGACAATGTGATGTAGATCACTGATTTGGTTCAGGTGCAAAAATAGTCCCAGAGCAGCTTAGAAACGGGGAGAGAATCCAGACTGGTGTCCAGCTGTCACTGCTCTCACACTTCCTTCCTACTAAATATTCATTGTTTTAATGAGAAATTTAATCATCACAATGTGGATTAACCAAAGATGAATCAATGATAAATTTGTAGCTATGAGGGAGAAAAGGGTGAAAACAGATTCACTCTGTTTTACTCTTCCAATGCTTAATTAGTATAAATGAGACCAATACAGGTAGTCCTCTACTTACGACCACAATTGAGCCCAATATTTATCTTGGTAGGTGAAAAATGTGTTAATTGGGTTTTGCCCTATTTTACGACTTTTCTTGCCATGTTTGTCAAGTGAGTCGCCGCGTTTGTTAAATTAGTAACAAGTTTGTTAAGTGAATCTGGCTTTCCGATTGAGTTTGCTTGTCAGAAGGCCACAAAAGGTGAATAAATAACATGACCCCAGGATACTGCAGATGTATCGTAAATATGAACTAGATGTCGCACACCTGAATGTAAATCACACAACCATAGAGATGCTGCAATGGTCATAAGTGTGAAAAGTAGTCATGAGTCATTTTTTTCCAGTGCCGTTGTAACTTTGAACAGTCAGCATGTGAACTGCTGTAAGTCGATGATTACCTGTACATTGTTTTGATCCTTGACCAAAACCACACTTGCTAGGTGCTCTCAAGAACAGCTCTTTAAGATCAAACACAAAGACAGGCAAATATCTACATAGCACACTGTGTGTTCAAAACCATCTGTTTGTGGTTCTAGGACAAAGAAACAATATATTTTGTTCTGGTTCAAACATCAAGATTTTGGAAAGAATTTAATCGGAGGATGAGATGACAACTCTGGGTCAAACAGCAAGTGCAGAAGCCCAAAAGACTCACACTAGGGAAGATCTAGGCCTTCGGAATGGGACAACTCGGCATGGCCAACTCACTTTGGGACAACTTGCCACAGGACAAAATGTGATGGGGCAGGGAGGAGACCCAAGGCCTGAAGGGGCCCAGAAGCAAGCCCAAAGCTTGTGTGACCCAACAGAGTGGGAAGCTATGCAAGGGAGGCCTCAGTGGGCAGGAAGCCCAGCATAGCCCATTTGAGAGTAGGGGGAGGGGGTCCTGGGCCTGCACTGGGCCTTCCCACCCTCTAGGCACCCACACTCCATTAATGACCCGTGCATTTGCTTACAGCCATCACAAAGAGAGCTGGGACTGCAATGGTTGAATGGCCAGTCACAGGTACATTTTGTTTAACGAGCACAATAACTTACAACCATAATTCTGGGCTCAAGTTTGGTCATAGGTTCAAGGATTGCCTGTATTTAACAAATTGTTTTGTGCCTTACAATTTTCCCAAAATTGTAGTTCTTCCATTTTGGGGGAGGAAAAAAAACCCCTCCCTCTACTTTCAGCAAACTCAAAGTAAATACCAGATGAATGACAGGAAATGGATATAACTACAGGCAGAGACTTGAACCATATTGCAAAACTTTTCTACACACCTCATCTCTTTCAGAAGAATACTTAGCCAACAGTAATTCCAAAATCTTTAGAAAGTTTGTTACATTAGCCCCTCCTCCCCAAAAGCCTCTCTCAATTATGCAGAACGTAGGTAAAAGCTGTAACTTAGCTTCTCAAAATTTTAAGATATTGTTTAGGGGGAATATGAGAAACCGGCTGATAAACGCAGGTGGAAATATTCAGTAGACAGAAGTACAAAGAATTTGCTAGCTCTGAAATTGCTCTTTGAAGGAAAAATTAAGCCTATTTCATAGCTGAACACCACGCTGCAGCCCAAGAGATACATTATTGACGATTCTGTGCCTTTTGATACAGATGTAGCTGTTATTCAAAGAGAAGCAGAAAAGAAATTAAGCAATTGTGCATCCAGCAAAAAAGTCTTTTCTCAACCACAAGATCACCACCTCACATTCTCTGCATCCTCATTTTAATTTGAAAGTTTTGCTTAGATCAGAAATATTTTATGCTGCCAGGCCAGAATCCCATGCAAATGGGAGTGACTAATTTTGGGGGGACAAAACAGGCAGTGTGTGCAGGGACTTCCTCTAGTTAAAACTCTGTTAACAAGAATGGAGTCTGAGACTTACACACGTTTAATAATGCAGAAAGAAACCAACCAAGTCTGATTGCTTTCTGGGGAGCGTCTTCTATATATACAGATGTATAATGACAAGTGTGACTTCTCTTTTTTAAAAAGTGCTGGATGGGCAAGGTGGAAGCAAGGATGGTAGAAAAGTATGTACAGTTAATAACATTGATGTAAACGAGATTTAGCAGCCTTAAGGTTAGTGTGTTTATTATTTCAGACAGTCTTTCCGTACTTCGCATCATATTGCCTACCCCAAAAAGGGAATAGCACGTTACAGAACATAGAACGTGTACATGTATCTCTGTATGTATGATGCCAGTGCAGCTTTCTGTAGCTAACTATAATCTCAGCCTTTACTTTCAGTCTATTTCCTCCAAATGTCAGGCTCCCTGATCTCAACTCTGCTTTGCCTCCCCTGCCAGTCCTGCATTGCAAGACTGATTCCCTGAATGGCGTTTCTAAGACAGGTATTCAAAAACTGAATATGGAAATATAATTGACGCGCTGAAAGCTAGCTTGGAATAAAACTGCTCAAGCGCTCAAGGCTCCGCAGTTAAAACATAAGCATGACTCATCACCGCAGCTATTTATTACACTCTGGTTACAAAAATGCAGAGGTAGGAATGATCTGCTTAACTAAGTTTCTCTTTTTTAAAAAAAAAAAGAGGGGGGGGGGTAGGTATTCTGTTTGAGGCCACCTTCCAGCCTGATCAGCGTCTTATCGGTAAAAGGCAGACCTGGGAAGCCACAGCCATTTTGGTTCCAGATCTGACAGCTCCAGCAGGATTGCCTACATCCTGTTCGGGCTCTGTTGGAAATAGGTAACTACCTGTTTACTACATTTTTATTGGGATGTACTCATTAATGAGCCTTAACTAATGAGCTAAACAGCTGTACTAACTGCTTTAATGACTGAAACTATTCTAGGGATATTGCTGAAGAACTCCAGGTGCCATCTGCTCACTGCAATTTCCAGGCAGACAGTAAATGATAATGTCTGTCATGATAATGTCTGTCTGATCACAAAGTACGCAAAAAGCCGAAGTATTTTTTTAAAAAAAGCAAATAAACACACAAACCATTTTGAACCAGTGCTCTTTGTGCAACAAATAAACAAAATGTCAGCTCTAACTAACAATGGGGACCCATGCAAGGATTTTCCAACCTCTCTACTCAGCTGAAAGTGTATGTACAGTATGTAGAGATTTGTTTAAGGCACATATACAGAGCTTTTCTAGACAGACAAAACTGTCGTGTGCCAACTCTGTGAACATCTCACATTTGGGAACACTGCTATTGATCCCAATTTTGCTTTCCCTCCTAGAACTTTTTTCCCCGCAGTGATGATTCCCAGAATGAGACGTTCCTGTCCGATACAGCAACTGAGAAGTCTTTTACGTTATCCCTAATGCTCCCTCCATGCATAGGAAGATCACAGCTAATGGTTAATCTTCAAATCTTAGGGTGGAATGAGGATTGCTGAAAGACACACTGTAAAGCAGGAAAGAGATCACTGGATAAGAAGATAGCACAAATGCAATAAATACTTTTCTAAGTTCCTCTCATTGTTTCACATCGGGTTATCATCTGTATTATTTTCATTAGGTTAATGTTTATGCATCTGTGATCAATATTTAACTCCTTCATTAGGTCAGTAATGCTTTGAAATAAGGACGCTTCTATGGGAAGAGCTCATCCAGAAATCTGTCTCTGCAGCACAAAGCAAGAACACCAAATGTAGCAGAGAAAGCTCTTTTTTAATTCTACAGCGAAGCTTCTGATCTTCCCAATGGAGGGAGGACAGTGGAACCTCTTGAGGACTTATATTTCATTATGCTGGTTCCCTCCGAGGAAAAGAAGCATCCTTAACAGTCCTGCATTGTATTCACACCTGCACGGCTATAAATTACACAAACAGCCTTCAGGCTCAGCATGTTTATTGATCTAAGATCAAATGAAGACTTACAGACTCAATTCTCATCAACAGCCCATCTCTTAAAAATTTATCAGTGATACACAGCGCTTTCTTCTCAGCCAGACTTAAACACTGGGGTGTCCTCCAGATGTTTTTCAAGTAAAACCATCCTTTGCCACCAGCTACACTGGCTGGGATTGACATCTGGATTTGCCTATAAGTGCAAAGTCAAACCTAAATGTGAACTAGTGTTTAAATATTTTTGTCTAGACATTTCATATACATTCCCTTTTAATGTCCAGCTATTTAATTCCTATCTGGTAACACAAACAAGTCCTATATCCGTCTCCTAGGAAATAAGACCCACTAAGTTTATTATAGATGATCATAACAAATATCCAAACGGTTGCAGCAAATCAGTAGGAAAGGCTTCAACAAATACCCTAAATCATAAAATTTAGAGGAACTATACCGCTAAGGAAGATTTCTAATGAGACACATTGGCTATTATGTTTTTATTGTATCTGTACTAATTGTTGGATTAGGATTAGAGGGACTCACGTTGAAATCGATCTTCATGTCACTCCCTTCAGCCCAAGAACCAGCATGATGGTGTGGTTCAAATATTGAACTAGAAACTAGGAGGCTGCGAGTTCTAGTTCCCTGCTGCACCGTGCGCACTCGATAAGGGATCAGAGCTGCTATTGTGTAGATAAAAGAGAAAGCCATACTATACTTGCCTTGAGCACTTTAAAAAAAAGGGCAGGGATACAAAATCAACAAATACAGGTAGTCCACAACTTACAACCACAATGGAGTCTGCCCATTATGAACACAAGTTGTTAACAATCATAAAAATGAGTTGCCCATGTGACCAACTCGATTTTATGACCTTTTTTTTGCATCGGTTGTAAAATGAATGTCACAGTTGTAAAGCAAACCCATTGTTTGCTGTGGGCCATTTTGACCAAACGTAGGAAATAAATGCCCGTTTTCAGTTTAAAAAAAATGGTAAAACCCAGTCATGTGACAACAGGATGCTGCAAATGGCCATATATCCAGGCTTGTTGTTGAGCACCCAACATGTACTCACACTGGATGCTCACAGGGTGGGGAGGGAAGAGTGACCACAGGGGGAGGAAGCTGTTGGAACTTTGTAAACCAGGCTGTAAATATTCCCAGAAAGTCTATCATAACTTCAAATGGTCACAAAATGATCAGTGATAAATTGAGAACTACTTGTATTCCATTATGTCGAAGTACATTTTTCATTTTTATCTTCACAAAAACTGATCTATTAACCTGAAAACTTGATATTTTTATTTATTAAACAAAGGGCCTGAGCCTTTCTATTCTGATCTCTCAGCTTTGTGATTTTTCTTAAGCTAAAGCTCTGTATGCTTCACTGTTATTTTAGTTCCCCTGCATTTCCTTATTACTTGCCATTTCAGTCTTTCAGTTAGCTATTTATCCTGGCAAGTACAACTTGAACTTTGAAGCATGCCAGAACCACACAAGCTTTTACTTTACTTTATTGTCATTGCACCTCGTACAATGAAATCAAACACCATCTTCAATGAACATCATGACCATGACCGTGAAAATAAACACAAACACACATCCTTCACCCTTTATACATTAAACTGGAAACTCCCGACACCACACCAACACTGCACTATACAGCAGAATTCAAAAGAGCTACTGCCCTGGGGTGGAAGCTGTTTTTCAGCCACAATCAAGAACTATATGATAGCCACACAATAGATTGAAGAGCTAATAGACCTTTACATATTTTAAAAGAACATATTACTTATTAACAGAAAAGTTTTTTTTTAATGAGCATTTTTACGAACAGTACTTTAATAGGGGACACAGGGATCTAATTCCGTGTTTGCATTATTGATTCAAGCCGTCTTGAGATTTACTGAATTGGAAAGGAATTAAGGACTGGGGTATTCCTCCCCACCCCTCCTCTTGGCACAGAAGACATAGTCTAGGTCAGGGGTAGGGAAACTTGGCTCTTCTATCACTTATGGACTTCAACTCCCAGAATTCCTGAGTGAGCCATAAAGGTTCCCCATCCCTGGCCTACTGGTTTTTCAGTTGTGGGGGAAATCAATTTTTGACTTGAATGGGACTGCTTAATATACAAATGTATTGTCCTACATTTGTATATTAAACAGTCCCATTCAAGTCAAAAACCTTTATGGCTGACTCAGGAATTCTGGGAGTTGAAGTCCATAAGTGATAGAAGAGCCAAGTTTCCTACCCTGGTCTAGGTGTTCCTAATTGTGGGCTAGGAAACAGGCTTAAGAAACCAGCTGGCCTCTTCTACGGTTGGATGCAGGGAAAGAGGCTGTCTTTAAATATTGCTGCTTTTCCTCATTCATAACCTGAACTGCAGATAAAAGAAAGATCTGCAAACTCTGTTATTATTCAAATGGTGACTCCAGCCTCTTTGCCTGTTTTGCCCGCAAGACTAAAGCTTAATTTAGTCTACAGCTGTTTCCCAAATACCACAAACAAAACTGATCACAGCATGAAGGACAAGAGGGGAAGCCATAAAAAATGAACTATTTAGGCACTGCCTTCCTTATTCATCAGAATTTGAGAATGCCAATGCATCTCCTAACTTGGAAGAGAAAAAAAACAGAAGATGATGAACTATGGCCTGAAATGAAAAGCAGCAGCATTTGGGTATAATGTGTGTTACGTGTATGACACTGAATCCTATCTGTACAAAAACAAGTCCTGTATCCAGGCAAGTAAAAAATCAAAACTCATGTTTTATGCTTTTATCCAAACTATCCCAGTAACAAGACCATCTAAATAGATCATTCCTTCCTGCATGGTGAGAAAGAGTTGGCTCTCTCTTTGCTGTTGATCAGATGAGCTGTGAAGATCTTCACCGGGTCCTGTGGCGAAGGAGAGAGAGACCACTTGCTTCCTCATGCTTGCCATCTTTTATCTTTTATTGATTTCATTGATAATTTCTAATGTCTGATTGTTGTGAGTCATATAGTTTTTCGGTTCCTGTAGCATACAAGTTTAATAAAGTATTGTTGTTAAACAAATCAACTATAATTCAATTATTAACCTAGTGCCAATTATTTCAGAGAATTTACAATATAATGAGATAATAGCATTTAAACTTTTTCAGGTTTTTCATAATTCTTTCTTGAGCACCTTGTAAGAAGCCAAATGACATGGAACTGACACGAAGCAGGGGGTTGGACTAGAAGACCTCCATAGTCCCTTCCAACTCTGTATTCTGTATCCCCTTCCCATGCAAAGACTGCTACTGATCCCCATATAACAGCAAGAGATTTTAGGAGTTGTTGTCCGACATATCTGGCAGTTGCAATTTACGGACAGCCAGATTAAATGTTACAAAATGCTAGAAAGACATATAAGAACAAACACTCTTCCATTCTCTGGGGCTTCAGCTGTAGCATGACAAGTCTCTCTCTTCAGCTCACAAAACTGTCATTGGATTTCCTACAGGAAGCACATTTCATATTAAATCCTAACCAGAAGCATTTTGAAGGACTCAACCCATTTCAACTTAAAAGATAACATCTACTCTGAGGTCTTGGAAACAAGAGAGAGAAGTGGTGTCTCTCAAGAAGAGGCTTCTTTCTGAATGTTGAACTTCCCCGTCTACCTGGACGAACTGGCCTTTCTCCAAGTATTAAGAAGGTCCACTAATTCTGCTTCATCAAAATGATCAAAATACACTTGATGTTGCCACCTTGTTTCTGATAACGCAGCCATCACAAATATCCATAGAATACAGTGTGGCTTAAAAAAAAAAGTCAAGGTGACACACAACCTGCAGACACGTTTCTCTACATGCTATAGAGAGAGAAGGGCGGAAGCATTTTCAAAAGATCTCCAAGAATCAATCACAAAAAACTATGAACAACCACTGGCACATGCCAATTTTGTTACTGGTTTTTAACTCTAGAACAAACTTGCCAGCTACTACAATATTCTAGAACACACAGTACAGCAGATGGGGCATTTCATAAAGAATTCCAGGCCACAAAAAGAGTTACACAATTGTATCCTTTAAGTTCTGGGGTATTCCCTGAAATTCAGTTCCCTAGCCATTCAAGTTCCTTCCAAACTTTCTTTCTGACAATAAGAAAGCAAAAGAACAAATTTCAAAACTTAGAAATATCTTCAACTGACATGTCTGTGCAGTTCATATCATATCTACAAAACTAACTATAAAACCAGAATTCCTCAATTCACTGGTGTCATAAAAGATTTAGGCAGCCAGAGCACCTGTCTCTCTTACCAAAGAATCCTAGGTACCTTGGAGGTCTTATAATTCACTACAAGTTCACTAAGACCTACTGTTTGAACAAACAATCTAGAACTCAGGATGCAATTCATCCCAATGCAGCATCCCAATGCAGGTGAATTAACATCAGAACAGGTGCTGCACTTAACATTAAGTTACACTTCTCTGGGGTACACGGGGTGAAAAAGTAGTTTTCCTGGCCCCTCCTGCGAGCACCAAGACAAGGGCAACGTTAACACTAATTGAGCCTTACGTTGCAACTTTTAGCGGGGAGGGGATCATTTGGAAGTCTAAGATAAAACTGAGTGTTCAAATAGTGACTGCCATTACATTTCTGACAATTCATAAAAGAACTTGCACGGTGTGTGTGAGACCAATCACAAAACCACCATTTACCAAGCAGAGAACTGGCAAGGTTGCCTTCCCTCATCCTTCTAGCCTTCTGAGATGCTGTCTACCAACCCCACTTTCCCAGTGCCCATTCTCGGGGGAGAGGCCACTGTTCCAAACAATACACTAAAGCACAACTTAGTTTTATTTCCTAAGGACATTTTGAGGCCCACTAGAGGCATTTTCCAAATAGAGATATGAGAGCTGGTGTTTTATGGAAAATTGCGTTAAATGTCTCTCTGCTTTAATTGGAAAACCCAACAACTATATCAAAGTCTGGGAAGGCAGGCAATCTGGTGGACACCAAGGGAGCTAGCCGTCTGCAAGCACACAGCTATTCACACTGATTTCCTCAGTAACTAGCGATTCCTTCCACATCACTTTTGCTTCCTTTACCTTAGTTCAGCCGGAAAGTGAAACATTTCCCAATTCCAGAAATCCGCCCACTGTGGTTTTTGTATTCATGGTTTTAGAATGAAAAAAAAAAATCAGGAGGAATCTGGTAAACACCTTTTCTGACTAACAAATTTGACTAAAAGGCGCTAAGCTTTTGTAATAAGCCTTTTAATAAAATGTGTTAGAAAAAAGGCTTCCAGACTCCTCCTGGTTTTTGGTCACTGTAAGACTATAGCACAGGTTTCCTACAATGGCAATGAAAGGAAACCCAAAGTAGTCTGCAGATAAAAGTTGTCAGCACACTAATGTAACCATTAGTACTGGACACTTTTCTAACACAATAAACAGATACCAAACAAATAATTCCACATCAGAATCTAGAATTTAGAAATAACTGGCCTGCTTCACACCAAGTTAAAAACCTGTTTGTAAGCCTTATTTTTCTTTCTAGTTTGATTATCCATGATATAATTCAAAAGAAAACTAAATTAAGTTGTGCTATGTGCTGATCAGATTCTTGCCAATACTTACAAGCAGCACCATCGCACCTGAACATACAATAAAAATGCTGCCCATTTTGTGACTGCGATCCCTGAAAGTAAACCCAATGAAACAAAAGACATTATTCTCCTGCTTAACCAAACTCAGGATTCCATGTGATCAGGTAGTAAGTGTCCTTTTTAAGCAAAACATGGTTTCTTGACCCACAGAATGTCTTCACTTCTTTCAAAAAATTGAGGACAGATTGGGAAGGAAGAGAAACCTCCACCTCATGAGTTAAGCATGTCTTCCCATTCGTACACTCCGTCAAAAATTACAATCTTTTTACGGAGACTTTTTCAAATGTTGGTATTATTATTAAAAGTACCATCTTACTGACTTCACCTCACCCAACTGTTTTGAAGTTATTCAAATATTTGGAAAAAAAACCCAACAAAGAAAGACAGCACAAAGATCAATTTCAGCTTTCTCAGGTAAAACCTATCAAGCTTGGCTGGTTTGTCTCTTAATCTAGAGCTCATTCTTCGTTTGCCTATTTCACAAATTGCCATACTTTGCATCCTTACAGATGGAACACTGTAAGAATAAAAATGTGAAGTAATTTCTATTCAGAAGAACTGGGAAAGGCTGAAACTTAGCTACAATCATTTTTAGAGCATCACAAAACATCCAAATAATAAACCTTTCAATTTAATCTGTGTAGCATAGTTCATGTTCCTTTAGAAATTACTTCTATTAAAATCAGTGGTTTAAAATGCCTAAATTCAATTGTCTATTCGGCTAATCAAAGTTAAAAATCAACCTAGTCAGTAAGAATAAACCAGTGGATGATACAACACTAAAAACTGGAAAAGCTGATACCCCCATATAAGCTTTATAAAATCCAATTTCTTTTTCTTCTTCTTTAGCAGTGGGATAATGGGCCCTTTTTTTTCAAAAAAAAAAAAAATTCATCAGGGAGATGGGAACCAATCTTCTATCCTTACTGCTGCTTGAATGAACTTCCAAAAGTTCTGATGAAGATCCACAAGTGTTTCTGGGCCAAGCTGCAGCCACCTGACTTTGTCAGCCCCTGTTCTTTGGGGGACAAACAAGCACACCCAAAGAGGAAACAACTTCGGCGTTTAGGGAAGCGTCTTTCCCTGGACCCCTGAAGACAACCTCGCTCTGCCTAGGCCAAAACCTCATAGGTGGGATGCTGGGTCTACCTTTGCAGGGCTAGATCCGTCCAAGGGAGGCTCTGGGCAGCACAGGAAGTGGGGTGGGAGAAACCCCCTGTACCAGGAGTGTCCAAGCTTGGCACCTTTAAGCCTGGAGGACTTCAACTCCCAGAATTCCCCAGCCAGCAAAGCTGGCTGGGGAATTCTGGGAGTTGAAGTCCTCCAGGCTTAAAGGTGCCAAGCTTGGAGACCCCTTCCCTATACAGAAATGCCCCCAAGGGGGCTGCACCCTAAAATCCACAGCGGGACCAAAAAAGGCCGTTATCAGGACCTCTTTTGTGCCCCCACCCCGGGCCGTTTCTACCCACCCTCTGGATCCCGACGTGTCCCAGGACGCTCGGCCAGTAAGCATGCCCAAGGAAGCCCAAGGCAAGGGACCCTAATGCCCGCCCGAGGTCCCGTCAAGCCTGCCTAAGCCAGCCTAGCGAGGTCCCTTGCTAATCCACGGCCGCCTCAGGAAGGCCTGGCAGCCGGGTGGTCGCTGCTGCTCCGCCTCCTCCGCCACCCCCTTCCCCTCAGCCCGCCCCGGGGTCCCTCTCGCCGCCCGCTGACCTCGCGCACGTCCTGCAGGCACTCCAGGACGGCCAGGTTGTTGGCCCAGCTGTGCTTGGGGCAGACGCGCATCACGTCTTCGCGGCACACCGGCTCTTCCGCCAGCTTCCAGCCGCCGCCGGAGGAGCCAACGCGGGACGCCCGCCCGCCGCCGCCGCCGCCGCCGCCCACGGCCGGCCCGAGCTGAGGCGCCTGCTGCTGCTGCTGCTGCTGTTGCTGCTGCTGCTGCTGCTGGCCCTGCGGCTGGGCCCCCATTCCCGCCTGCCCCTGCGGCGGGAAGGCAGCGGCGGCAGCGGCCCCGGCCGGCTGAGCCCGTGCCGACCCGAAGGCCACGAGGAAGAGGAGGAGCAGAGGGCCCGGCCCGCGGCGGCCCCGGGCCCCGACACGTCCGCACGGCGCCATCTTGGATGCGACTCCTTCGGCTCGGGCCGCCCCGCCCCCCGCGACGACGACGACGACGACGCGGAGACACGCCCCCGCGTCCTTGGCGCGCGCGCGCGGCGCCACGGGGACGGAGACGGGCGTTTCGAGGGGGCGGGGCTGCGCCTTCCTCCGTTGCCGTGGCAACCGCCGGGCCTGCCGAGAGGTTCTAACGCCCCGACTCTTGCGCGCACGCGCGCTCTCTCGAACTGTCAGGGCCAAAACTCAACGGGCGAAATGTTGACCGTCGCCCGTTTGACATTAACGAAACGGCCGCGGCAAGAACCGGTTGCATTCGCTGGCTCTCTGGGAATGCGGGTTGCATCAAGCCTGCCTTTCAACCGCGGTTTCTTGTTGAACTGTTGCAGATCACAACGGCTGGGTTCGCCTTCAGCCGAAAAGGAGTGGCGGGGGGGGGACAAAACACCTGGGGGCTGTTTCGGAACGAAGTGCCAGTTGATCGCTCTGTATCTTGAGTACTTGGGCTTCTGGGCTGCCCAAGCGGAAAGCCCCTCCCCAGGTAGCTTTGTCCTGATTTGCAAACTCAGCCAAGGTTGGCTCATGAAGATTGGCAATATTGAATGTGGAATAGGAATAGGAAAAAGAACAAGAATAGAATAAGAACAGGAATAGGGAAAAGAATAGAAGTCTCCAACCTGGAAACTTTAAGACTCGTGGACTTCAACTCCCAGAGTTCTCAGCCAGCTTTGCTGAATTAAGAAGAATGGAATAGGAATAGGGTAGAATAGAATAGAAACAGAACAGAAATGCGGATAGACTAGGAAAAATAATAGAAGAATAGTTTACTTTATTGTCATTACATCTCTACAACAAAATTAAATGCCATCTTCAGTGTACATTATGACTGAAAACACAAACACACATCCTTCACATTCTATTCTATACATCGAATTGAAAACACCCGATATTGCATTAATATTGCAGTAGAATTCAATAGAGTTCTTTGAATTAGAATCCAATAGAGGATCTTTGGCAGGGTGTCCCTAGAACTCAATATAAAAAGTTCACAGTAAAATGATACAATATAGGAATTAGTATGGCAAGACCGCACTATCCCAAAATCTAAGCCAAATTCTTCCAAGAGCTCAATTTTACTAGGTATTTGGAAGGCTATCGGTGTTGGTAGCCTTTGGGCAATGTTTTCCAAGTACACAATTTTTGATGTGTTTGCTACCTTCCACAATTCCCCTGGCTGAAGAATATTGGGAGCTGAAGTCCACTTAATTTAAAGGTGTCAAAGTTGGGAAATATTGTCTCTTGGAAGGCTTCTTTACAAAACACATGGTCACGACAGGACAATAGCTTGAGGTGTTCTCAGCATCCTCACTTCATGAAAGAGATGACCAACAACCATAAGTGTGTTGGCTATGTCAATTATGGTGGAGAAAGCTGAAGCTTCTTTTTTCCTGTTTCTGCAGGGAGATTAGGCCGAGTTTCCTCCGACTTAACCCTAAGTAAAGATTTATAGTTTTCTGCTTCTTCTTAAAGCAGGCTTTCTTCGGTGTTGACTACTATTATTCAGCGCAATAGAATTTCTGAAGCCTGGAGGCTGCAAAATTGGAGTCCAGTGGCATTTATGTTCTCCCTTCTGTATGAATTCACTGAAAGAATACCACTGGAATTGGGCACCCAATAAATTTAAACAAATAAATAATAATCATTTTTTCACATATCTCAAGCAACATTTCATGCACTTACACGGTTTCTCCTCTATATAAATTCTTCAATGTTTGGTAAGATTTGCATTCTAAGTACAGTTCTTTCGTCATTCCAGGTCTATTATTTTTTTACTATGTAAATATTTGAGAAATGATGGTCTTTGTAGCAACACTAAAGCTCTTCTGTGTTTATATTATTTATAGAGCTGTTTTTCTTCCTACAGAGCAACTTTGTTGGATGCCTTTCCTATTCTTGCTTTTCTTTCTTCCGTGTACATTTTGGTCTGGATTTTAAACAATTTCCATTTTGGCAACCCAATACTCAAAATTAATTTTCACCTCTTGATACGTGGCTCTTTCAAATACACTTGACTTGTCTCACCTGCTTGGATGCTGCAATGAAAAGGGATCTGGCCTTAAGACAGCAAAGGAAAGGGAGATCTGGAAACAACCCAACTGCATTATTTCAAAAATGAGAGAGAACACCTAAGTGTCTTTTCCCTTTTAATATATCCAGTAGACAGAACCAACAGAATCTGCTCTGAAAAACATGTGATTATGGTTGTTATCTCTCTTTCGAGTTCTTCCCAAGGACCTGTTGCTTGATGGGATCGTCGCAGGATGTAAGCTGTTCTGAGAAAAGCTGCTTTTTGCAACTGACTGAGAGAGGTTTTGTCAATGCTGATGGTGTTCAAACGGTGCTCCAGGGGTTTTGAAATTGCACCTGTTACCTTTTAGTATTGGTACTGTGTCTGTTTTCTTTTGCCACTATCACCCCGCTTCTATTTGCAGATTTATTATTAATTGGAGGATGGGACAAAGTATTCATTCAGGTTAAACCGCATCTGGAGCTCAAAAGTCCCTTCATCTTCCCTCACAACAAACCTACAAAGTAGGGTGGACAAAGATGGTCAGTTGAAGGTGAGACATGTTAATCAGCATTGTTTGACCAAGATAACAAGGAATCCGTTTATATTTTTATTACATAATTTTATTGCATAATTGTATAAAGGAAGGTGTAGAATCCAAACCACATGGAGTATTATAAAGCCTTAGTAAGATCACACTTGGAATAGTTTTGGTCACATTACAAAAACAATGTTGAGACTTTGGAGAAGAGTAACTAAGATGATTAAAGGCCTGGAGACAAAAACATGGAGAACAGTTGCAGGAACTGGGTTTGGCTAGTCTAGAAAAAAGAAGAACCAGGGGGGACATGATAGCAGTGTTCCAGGATTTGAGGCATTGCCAACAAAGGAGGGGGTCAATTTATTTTCCAAAGCACCAGAGGGCAGGACACGAAACAACAGGTGGAAACTAATCAAGGGGAGAAGCAACCGGGAAGGAGGAACTTCCTAACAATGAGAACAATTAACCAGTGGAACAGTTTGCCTCCAAAAGTTGTGGGTGCTTCCATCACTTGAGCTTTTTAAGGAGACTGGACAGGCACTTGGTCTGAAATGGTATAGGATCTCCTGTTTGAGCAGGGGGCTGGACTAGAAGACCTCCAAGGTCCTTCCAGCTCTATTCTGATTAATCCTTATGAGAAGACACGTTCTTGTAATACTCTAACTGGTATGACTTGACAGGAGACTATGATTCAACCATTTTTTTTAAAAAAAAAATTGGATTATATTCTAATTTATTTCTGGCGTTTAAGGAGATCAGTTTGGCTGAGAAAGTGGTTTAAAATCAGCCAGGAAGCTTCTATGCACAAGAATGAACTTGAATCCACATTAGTCCAGCACCTTTTAGCACTATATTACAATCACATCTTGGAAAGTCAGCCTGCCCAGAACGGAAAGGGAAAATAGGTTCTCTTCACAAATAACCCCAAGGCAGGATTTGGAAATGTTCCCAGTTCCTGCGTAATTGTAAAGAAATGGTGATGGAAAAACAAATACACACAAGGCACTCTTGACATTTCTAGAAGCAAAGGGGGGAAAAACAGAACTGATCTGAACCTTATTCCTGCTTTCCTTCGCTATCGTTGCTAGCTTAAGATAGAACCTATGTCAGAGAGGAAATTTCATGGCCTGGAAGTAGAAAGACAATAATGGTAGCTTTCCAAAGGTTGCTACATTTTTTCATGCATATGTAATGTTTGCTTTATGCAAATCCTACCCTATCAATGTATTCCTAAACACTGAACTAGTTAGTCCTCGACTTATGACCACAAAATTTTTTGTTAAGCAAGACAGTTAAGTGAGTTTAGCCCTATTTTATGACCATTCTTGCCACAGTTAAGTGAATCACTGCAGTTGATAAGTTAGTAACATGGTTGTTAGATGGAGCTGGATTCCCCCATTGACCTTGCTTGTCGGAAGGTCACAAAATTCACAGTGCTTTTACTGCCTTCTCTAAGCGGTATACAGAGTCAGCCTCTTGCCCCCAACAATCTGGGTCCTCATTTTCCCCACCTTGGAAGGATGGAAGGCTGAGTCAACCTTGAGCCTGGTGGGAATCGAACTGCTAGCAGTGGGCAGAATTAGCCTGCAATACTGCATTCTAACCACTGCACACCATGGAAGGAAGGGAGGGAGGGAGGGAGGGAGGAGGGAGGGAGGAAGGGAGAAAGAAGGAAGGAAGGAAGGAAGGAAGGAAGGAAGGAAGGAAGGAAGGAAGGAAGGAAGGAAGGAAGGAAGGAAGGAAAATAGCAATAGCACTTAGACTTAATTGCTTCACACTGTTTTCCAGCCTCCTCTAAGCGGTTCAGAGTCAGCCTGTTGCCCCCAACAATCTGGATCTTCATTTTACCCACCTCGGAAGGACGGAAGGCTGAGTCAAACTTGAGCCAGTAGGAATCGAACTGCTAGCAGTAGGCAGAGTTAGCCTGCAATACTGCATTCTAACCACTGCACACCATGGAAGGAAGGGAGGGAAGGAGGGAGGGAGGAAGGAAAATAGCAATAGAACTAAAGACTTATATGCTGCTTCCCAGTGCTTTGCAACCCTCTCTAAGCGGTTTACAGAGCTCAGCCTCTTGCCCCCAACAATCTGGGTCTTCATTTTACCTACCTCAGAAGGATGTAGGGCTAAGTCAACCTTGAGTCTGGTGGGATTTGAACTGCCAAATTGTAGGCAGCTGGCTGCAGAAGAAGTAGCTTGCAGTACTGCACTCTAACCACTGCGCCACAGAGGCTCAAAAAAGAAGATCGTATGATCTTGGGAAAACCCTATTTTCACAAATACATGCCAGTTGCCAAATGTCTGAACTTTGTTTACATGACCATGGGGATGCTGCAACGGTCATAAGTGTGAAAAATAGCCATACGTGCTGTTGAAACTTCAAACGGTCACTAAAAGAACTCTTGTAAGTTGAGGACTATATACCTGTACCGTGCCAAGGTAAAGCATTTATCCATCAACTCTCCACCCAAAGCTGCAGTTTATGTGTGAAAACCGAACAGACCTCAAATGATCACGAATGCAGCTAGTCCTTGACTTACAACCACGATGGAACCCAGCATTTCTGTTGTTAAGCGAGCCATTTAATAAATGAGTTGCCAGAGTCGTTAAGTGAATCAGTGCAGTTCTTAAATTAGTATTGAATCTGGATTTCTCATTGACGTTGCTTGTCAGAAGGTCGCAAAAGGCAGTGACATGATCCCTGGAACATTTTCATTGTCATAAATATGAGTCAGTTCCAAGGGTCTGAATTTGATCACATGACCACAGGGACGCTGAAATGGTTGTAACTTTGAAAAATGGCCATGTCACTTTTTTTCAGTGAAGTTGTAACTTTGAGTAGTCACTAAGTGAACCATTGTTTTTTTTCAGTGAAGTTGTAACTTTGAGTAGTCACTAAGTGAACCATTGTTAAGAGCAATCACTACCTGTATAAGACACTACAGTCACACAACCTCCCCAAATCACATTCCAACTCCAGCCTATCCTGCAAACAAGCCTCAAAGAAATAAACAATAAGCAGATTTCAGTGCAAAGAGAAATGGCTCATTATTACCAAAGGCTACGGCAGCACACACCCAAACTGTTCAAATTCTAAAGCAAACACTCCAATTTAAAAGCCACCGGTATACAAATATTTAAAATATAAAAGCACACACTCTCTCAACACTGCACTGCCAAAAAAACTGGCTACAATGCAAACACTCTCAAACAATTATTCTCAAATTATGATGCAATGCAAGCACATTGTTCCTCGAGAGGTGTATTAATCAAAAACAGTAGTAAGGTAAACATAGTTCTTCCTCCAAAGTTAGTAATGTGTAATTTCCTGTGTGATTTCCGTAGCCACCATTACCATGGGAGGAGTAAGACTTTTTTTTTAAAGACACAGAAATCTCAAAGAAGGTGACTCCGAGGGGTGTACACTTTGTTCCCTGCAGTGCCTCAGTGGCAAGGATGTCAATTTACACTGACTAGAGAGAGAACTGTAAAATCTTCTTGTCAACTATGACGCATGAAACATAAGCACATAATATAAAAATTGGGCAAGTGTTCAAAGGCAGAATATTGTATCCTCCAACAATTTTGAGCTGGTATTAATGCCATCTTAACTCTATTATGTAAATAGGCTATATATGCTGCAATAATCCAAGCACCGAATGAGGTTTACAATCCTGCAATTGTCAAATGGTTTTTAACAGCTTCTTTTCTCAATTGTCAAAAAACATATCATCTAAGAGAAGTAGGGGAAGTCCTTACATTTGTTAAAGTGAATTTTGTCCCATTTTATGACTTCTCTTGCCACAGTAGTTTAAGTGAATCACTGCAGTTGTTAAGTTAGGAACACAGTTGGTTAAAACCATCATAAGTATGAGTCAGTTGTCAAGCATCTGAATTTTAATCATGTGACCATGGGGATGCTGCAACTGTCATAAGTGTGAAAAACAGTCACTTTTTTCAATGCTGTTGTAACTTCAGTCACTAAATGAACTGTTGTAAGTCAAGGATTACCTGTCTATTGAAAGACTAACACATCAGTGCCATCAGTTACATTTACCTCCGCACTGTTATGATAGGCGGTATCTCTAATAGAACCTTAGCCTAAATTTCACCACATATAACCCTTTTACAAATAACAGGTGCTTCAAATGTTGAAATTGAAGATGTGCGCTAGATGTTATCTATTGCATAGACAGGATACTCAAATTCCTTATAAATGCTTGATAAAGAAGTATCTTTATTATACAGAAAGTTGTATTTTTAAAGCAATTGCAATTCTGGTGTTATGTCACAAATTTACCTGTGTTTACATTATAGTGATTATGTACTTTAATATAAAGTGACTTGCTCATGGTTAAAAGCAGAACTGCTGTTTCTATATTCTAGAGATTCCCACAAGGTAAGCTTATTCCAAGACTTTTCATTAAAAAAATTAACTATATTTTTCACCTTAGATAAAGTATAAACATTCACTGGTGCAAAGACTTACCTTACAAATTGCACCTTGCTATTGTAGTTGTCAACAAAAAGTTAAGGAAATATTCCCAAAACCCATATACATTAATATACCACATGGAAGCATTCCTGTCTGACATCAGGTACAAAATGTGTCATTTCCTTAAGATCTTTTAAGATGCACACTCGCCTTCACTTTCTTGGCACTTATTCTTAATTTTAAAACTCTTGAATAGCCTAACAGCAAAGTGTTTTGCCCACTGGAGAAAACCACTGATTTTAAAGTTTGTTTCACAATTGCGAGTTTAAAAAAAATTACATAACAGGAAAATTAGACATACTTACAAGTCACAGTATTTCAGTTTAAGAAAGTTGTTCTGAGGTTTGTACTGCCATGCACAGTATAGGCAGAGCAAAAAGCTTCAATTTCTACAGCTTTCAGATAAAAAAAAGGTTTTCAGATGAGTCTTGCAGTATATACACTCTGTGAAAGCCAGCAATCAAAATACAAGGTTACTTTAATTCAGACCAGAAAACAGACCACCGTTGTACTTAAGAAAAGCCAAGCAAAACCTTTTCCCCTGCAAACAGACTTAATCAAGTTCTGAAGTGGCTTCATGTTTCAATTTTGCAACTGTCTGGCTTTGGGAGATCGGCCGGAAGTCTCCTAAGTCACAATTTCAGTCCAAACAGTTAGGCTTGTACATTAAGTCATTACATCTCCCTCCCCAAACTGCATTCAAAATGCATGTCAGCAGCCAATTTCAGGCAGAACTTGCAGTAACGCTTTTCCCCGTCTTCCCTCATGATCAGAAAACATTTTGCTCATTACAGAAAAGTGATTTTAAGTAGATCGAGAGAGACAGAGACAAACTGCTTTTTGCTTTGTACATGGTAGGCTAGTGATCTACTAGTACCCACATTATGAAGTTTTAGGTCAGTGTGGAGCAGGGCTAATTAAGATAGTCTTAGCAAGCACCAATGATTAATTTCTGGAAACTTTGTCCAGAAAATGGCAGGCAAGTTTCTTCTTCACTTCCTCCCAGAATAATGCAACCAGAAGACAAGACCCATAACAAGATTTGTTGCATGACTGAAATAACAGTCTTCATTGAAAAAATAATAAATTGGGGGAAATAGGGATGTAGGGTGAGCCAAGATGAAGCCAATAAATTACTCTGAGGTACACATCTAAGATGGTTCAGGAATAATCCTATCTTCAAGACAGTCAACATCCAATTATCAGCAAAGCATCTGCTCAGGGATCAGGCGTGGAAGGCAAGGGAGACAAGTCACTGCCACTTGTAGATTTTTACCATCTTCTCGGTCAAAGTAGCAAGAAAGTTGTTGCGATTCACCTCAAAAGGACAGACATCCAACACAGGGAGGTCAGCTGGCAGTTTCTGAAGCAGAGTTCCACTTCCTGCATCCCAGAGCTTCAGGACGAAGAGAGAAAGGCCATAATTCACCACATATCTCACTGGGCAAGGTATGGTTCTGCAAACTACAATGTTTTACAGGAATTGACACTTCCTAATAAAGCTACCCTCCTTTCCTGACCTCCTGATAAATGGGTTTTAGAAGATTTCCGACTAGAGCTATAAAGAAAATAGAATAAAAAAAATAGGGACTAGCTTCCCTCCCTTCTCACCTCTAATAATAAAAGAGTAGCGCATGGCTCTGTGTGCCTCATAGCTGAGTTCATCATTTTCCTCCCAGTCTCCTATCCCTAGGGAAATAAATACAGAGGACAGCCCCTCTGAGTGTGGCATGAATGTATACTGTGGCAATTGTGACACACCTGCACCCTCACTCTATCACTCCATTTTTGTGACTTAACAGTTCTGGAAGAAGAAAAACCATCAATACCTAATGCTACCGACAAAAGGCAAAGTTGTTATAAGGCAATACCATGGCAGAGTTTGATGCTTCGTCCCCTGCGCACACAAGGATGCTGCCGTCATCTTCAGGACTTTGAAAAATGGCATTTTTGGTTAAGAGTTTGCACGTTGGACCTGCAGTAAGAGTTTGAATGGGGTTGCACGAACACACAATTTCATCATCTCGGTCT
Organism: Pseudonaja textilis; assembly: GCF_049901715.1. Taxonomy (NCBI): domain Eukaryota; kingdom Metazoa; phylum Chordata; class Lepidosauria; order Squamata; family Elapidae; genus Pseudonaja; species Pseudonaja textilis. Next base: position 3,010,515 of record NC_142000.1, read on the forward strand.
GTCAGCTGAGTAGATGTCAGCTCCATCACCACACACTGCAAACAGTTGTTGTTTCTGTCTGTGAAAGGGAGAAATTGAAAAAAAAAAGTTACGAAGTCACAAAGTATTAACATGCAACACCGCAGAAGCATTTCAATGAGGTTCCTGTTTGATAGATTTCCTTAAGATGCTGCTTGTCATGCACATTGAGAACATTGTTTTACTCTGTTCTGAATGCCAAGGTAAGGTTTAATACCTACTACACGAGTGGAGTTAGTAACAATCTCTGTAAGTTTGTTTGTAAGGCAGCATTCCAAACTGGGGCAAAAGAGAAGTCAGATTTCGCACAAAGCTCCATGTGCTTAGCATTTCCAGGCAGTGAGAAAGACATGTTGACAGGGGATTCTGGGACTGTGAAAGATGCTATGTTGCAAAAGGTGGGGATTGTGACTGTGCCTGAGGTGGAAGCAATGGCCACGGAGAGAAAAGGAAAATATTAGATGACAATTTACTGGCTCCATGGATGCCAACTTACTGGGCCTGAATGTGGCAAGGCAGTGCCGTGTGCTGGCCTCTGTCTGAAGGTCAATGCAACCTCCGGGTTCAAGGGGAAGATCGTGAGGTCGATAGGAATTGCTGGACTTCTGCTCCCAAAAACAGGCTCCTTCCAGCGTTCCAGACACCAGTCCACCATATGGCAGTGAGGCCGAAGCCATTCGAGGAAGGTAAGATAAAGACACCACAGGACACCTGATGGGGTCAAAGAGAGCAGCAAAATCAGGATCACTAGGTCATTATCTCTGGTTCTCGTCCTAAAATGAAAATATTCATAAGAATGTTTAAAGAAGGATTTCAGAGAGGGTTGAAAATTAGAAACCATCCGACTTTATTGCAAGCGTTGCTAAGACTGAAATCCCCTGCTTACTTCAGATTAAGCATCACTAAACATTGTAGAGATAAGAAGGGTAACTTGATTCACATCACTCACAACTGCTCAGAACCGCCACAAGACGCATTAATGCAGAACTACTACAAGCAAGATAAATGTCCTCGCCAACTTTACCCCCACTGCATTCTTTCCAATTCCCCACCAGGAGACTGCTAGTATCTGCAGCGACTTAAGGAGTGGAAATTCCTCTACGACAAGATTACTTCCGACATTAGGCAGTCTGACCCCCCCTCCCCCCACCTCCTTTGCTCTCACCAGTTTGGAGATTTTTCTGGCTCACAGTAAGGCATTTATATTCTGTATCCAAGTCTTTTAAGCAATTCTTTGTCAAGAAGCTTATGTTCCTAGCCTGCAGCATGAAGGATTTTTCAAATAATACCGCAGCCTTAGAAATGAACTTAGTATGGAGATATTTTACAGTCTTCCATGGTCTCAGTTAGTGTTTGGAAAGCAACGTTATCTTATGAAAGCCATACCTGGACTTCTGTGAAACCAGTTCCTGGACGTAGGAGTTTGTGTCCCGCAGATCATAGACCAAGATAGATCCATTAGCCAGCCCAGCATAGACGTAGTTGGTGTCATCGAGACACCAGCAGCAGCACCAGATGGGGCGACTAGCATTATAGGTCTGTACAACAGTGTTTGTGGCTAAGCTGAGAGAAAAGGAGAGAAGAGCCTCTCAGGATCTGCACCCCGTTCCTACTCTGTGCCTCTTCCCTTGGCCCACTACTACTCAACCCCAATAACATCTACCATCCAGGCAGGAAACCATTCCCCAGAAAAGACCATAGGCCAGTTCCCTGAGCCATCCAGGGAAAGGCCTCTTCATTAGGGGGCTGGAAGGGATTCTGAAGGTCTTATATCTAATCCTCTGCCCAAGGTAGGAGTCTTTTTACTATCCCGGAGAAATGGCTGCCTTTTTTTTTTTTTTTTTTTTGAAAACCTCCATCGAAGGAGCACCACAACTCCAGGAGGCAAGCTGTTCCACTGATTCATTGTCCTCACTGGCAGCAAATTCCTCCTCATTTCCAGGTTGGATCTCCCTCTGATGAGCTTCTACCCGCTGCTTCTTTTCCTGCCCTCAGATGCCATGGAGAATAAATTGACTCCCTCTTCCCCCGCGATAGCCTTCAGCTATTAAGGCAGCAATCAGGTCTCCCCTTATTGAAGCCTTCTCTTCGTTAAGCTAAGCATACCTAGTTCATCAGACAATCTGGCCTCCGCAACCTTTATCATCTTTGTTGCTCTTCTCTGCACTTCCTACAGTGTCAACATCTTTTCTTGTATCGTGATAACCAAAACTGGCCACAGCATCCCAAGAGTGGCCCCACTGGTGCAGTATAAAGCGGTCCTATCACTTCACACAATCTTAAAACTATCCCTCCTTTGATGCCACCTAGGCCTGCATTGGCTCTTTTGGCAGCTGCAGCACACAGCTGGCTCATACCTAAGCTGTGATCCACCTGGACGCCTAGATACGGGCCTATCCTCTACCTGGGCATTTGGTTTTTCTTCCCTAAATGCAGGCCCTTACTTTGTAGTGCAAGGTACTCACCTTGTAAGCCTGAGCGTATGGTCCAAAGAAGCAGATAAGAGCAAGCCATCTGCCCGGTTGCTGAAGGACAGGCCCCGGATCTGCTTGCTGTGGATGGGCACATACTGGCTGCTCTTCAGGTTGACAGAGCTCATCATCTTAATTCCATACCCTCAAAAGACACAGAAAAGGACACTTAGCAGAATCCTCCCTTTCTCCAGCACGTTGATTGGAGAATCCACAGATGGGTTAACACCTGCCTTTCTGACCAGAGACTGAGTCCTTAATCTTTTGCCACGCCCCTTGTCAACTGTCACTTTCCCCAGTTCACGACTCACAACCTCTTGCCCTAAGAGGTTGTGGCAAAAGATTGGCTCGTAGTTCTCTGGATAGAAACGCTACTTGTTCAAAATTGACTTCTTGTACTGTCAGGTTTTCTTCGTAACGCTTCAAAGCGCTACAGAGGCTTTTTTCTGTTTTTTTTCCCTTTGTTCGCTGTCTTCCCTGTAGCCACAGCTTGCTGCCAGCCTCATTTCAGCCAAAGGGAATTTTCTTCCTGCATGAGGGCAGCCGTCGCGACCCTGAGGTGTCGCGGACCCAGGCACTGTTTCTTCAAGCGCCGCAGCCACTTCTCATCCTGTTTTGGGGCACGTTTACTTTTTGATCAGGCGGCTTAGTGGTTCCTCGTGAAGATCCTTCATTTGATCGAGGCAGCCACCAGGCACCCCCGCCTCTCTTTCTAGCCCCCAGACCTAGGTTTGGTTACTGACTCACCAGGAAGGAGAGTGCTTTGCGGAGAGGGCTGCGAGACCACGAGGCAGCTCAGGGGGTCACAGTAGGCCATCACCCGGCAGCTGCCCACCTGGGAGACCAGAAAGGCTCTCTCAAAATGGTACTTGTGCTGACCCTGGCTGGAGGAGAGGCAGCCGGGAAAGCAAGAGCGAGCACTGCTGGACTGCTGAGAGGAGGAGCTGGCAGTGTACCGGGCCAGCAAAGCCTTCAGTTCCTGCAGAAGGAAAGGCAGAAAGGGAGTGTTAAGTCAAACCCAGAGAGCTGGCTGTGTTTCTCAACCTTGCAGAATTCTCCTGAATTCTCCAGGCAGCATTCTGGGAGTTGAAGTCCACACATTTCAGCTGGCAAAGTTGAGAAACACTGTTCTACATAAAGGGCATCATCAGGCATGGGAGGGCTGTATCAGCCTCTCCAGGATTTTCAAGAGCATATCTCAGAAATCCCATCCATTTGATGTACAGACTAGGATTGTAGAAATCGCAGTCCAACCGAGTTTAACCAGGGCTTCAAAGTACGCAGTTTAATCTTCCAAGTTCAGGAAAGACAGATGTGTAGCCCAAGAAAACAGTAGGAGATTAAGGTTAGAGTGAATGGACTGAAACAGATCATGTTGAAAGGAATCTGTTCCAATCAATTCCCCTCCAGCCCAAATCCAACAAATCTATTACAGTGACCATCCCTCCCTCAACCAAACAAGTTTGCCTAAATTCAAATTCTGAAAGAACAAGAAAGGAAACTCTTCCTTGCATTCTTCTGCCTTCTCTCCACAACCCCAGCTAAGATCAAGGATCCCTGCATTTTCTTTTCTTTAATAAGTTTTTATTCAAGAAAAAAATATTTTAAAAGAGAATCACGTTCTCACACTTCACAGTGTCCTCATAACAGTGTACATCTCTATTAGTGTTAACTGAAATCATTTACTACAAATCTTAAATCTAATTCCTAATTTCTTACTTATCTATGTTATTAGTACGTCGTGATACATTGTAACTACACTACTACGCCTATATACATAGCTATGCTATACATATATTCACAGCTATACATTTATCCTTATTTCTGTTGTTCCATAATATTTCTTCAATCATTTTCACATCTTTATTTCCTTTTTGTTTAACCATTTGTACCATGTATTCCATTTTGTAAAAAATTCTCCCTCTTCCTTATTTTTTAATATCATAGTTAATCTAATCATTTCTGTGCATTGGTAAATTTTGTTGATTACTGCTAGATCTGTGGGTACCATTGTTAATTTCCAATTTTGGGCAAAGGCTATTCTTTCTGCTGTGATGATGTGTAATATTAGATGCTGTTTTTTTTTACTCCATGACAGTTCTGATATTCCCAATAAGAAGGTCTCTGGATTGAGTTTGATCTTTAATTTGTCATCTCTTCCAACCATTCCTGTATCTTAGACCAGTATTTTCGAGCTTTGGGGCATGTCCACATGTGAAAATTTGTTCCCTGGCTATGATTGCACTTCCAGCATTTGGGTGACATATTGGGAAACATTTTTGCCAATCTTGCCGGTGGAAGGTGCCAGCGGTAGAACATTTTATAGATATTCTCTTTATATGATACTGAACATTAATTTATACTGGGTTTGCCATATTTGTTCCCATTGTTCTAAGTGGATGTTATGACCTCAATTTTTAGCCCAAAGGATCCCTGCATTTTCTACATAGCTGCACACATGTGAATTTCTAGATGGATCACTTAGTCCTACTTCTTCAACTTCTGGGCCATTAAAAATACGGTAGTTACAAATTACCAATTTAAAAATAGGGCTTCTTCTTTCCCCCAGAAGTAAATTCCAGATAAGTAAAGGGCCATATATCTATAGATCTCTTATTTTTTAATGACCAGCTTAAAGGAGATTCCACCCACCCACCCCCGCTTAGTCAGGAACACTCTAAACAAAAGAAAATAATTTTGTTAAGGTATAGATAAGCTTTCTTTTTTAGTTAGACTAGGAGATTGTGAGTACCAGTCTCGCCTTAGGCATGAAAGCTGGCGGGATAACTTTGGGCTGGTCAATCTCTCTCAGTCCAATCTTTCTAATGGAGGGGGTTAGTGGGGAAAATAGCAGGAGGAACAGTATTAGACATGATAGGAAGTAGGAGGGAGGGAGGGAGGGAGGGAGGGAGGGAGGGAGGGAGGGAGGGGAGGAAGGAAGGAAGGAAGGAAGGAAGGAAGGAAGGAAGGAAGGAAGAAGAAAGAAAGAAAGAAAGAAAGAAAGAAAGAAAGAAAGAAAGAAAGAAAGAAAGAAAGAAAGAAAGAAAGAAAGAAAGAAAGAAAGAAAGAAAGAAAGAAAGAAAGAAAGAAAGCAATGCCCCAAGGAATGTCTCTGTGCTCCTTGGCAATTATGCTGGTGACTCAATAAAAATCTCTCCCACGAATGCTTTTGTTTTTCCAAAAAGCATGTGAGAAAGACATGGACTACAGATGTCCTTGACTTACAACAGTTCATTTAGTGACCGTTCAAAATTACAAAGGCACTGAAAAAAAGTGACTTATGACTGTTTTTCAGTTACAACTGGTACAGCATCCCAAAGGCCATGTGATTTGTAGTCCTGGGGTCACAGGATCCCCTTTTGCCACTTTCTGACAATCAAAGTCAACGGGGAAGCCAGATTCACTTAATAAGCAGGTTACTAATTTACCAACTGCAGTGATTCACTTAACAACTGAGGCACGAAAGGTCCTAAAATGGGGCAAAACTAACTTAACAAATGTCTCACTTAACGACAGAAATGTTGGGCTCAATTGTGGTCATAAGTCGAGGACTACCTGTACAGATGTCCTGCCTCAATGACTGCAGCTAATCTTACCTGTACTTGCTGCTTCAGTTTGCTACACTCCTCCGTCACGACCTGCAGTTGAAGTCGACTCTGGGCTGATTCCAGTTCTGCTTTCCTCCGCAGGACTTGTTCCTTTTCTAAAGAGCTGTGACAAAAAAAGGGACCAATCTGGTTAGAATTTTGGATGGGAGATCACCAAGAATTCCCAGACTGTAGACTGGACTGAAGAACTGAGAAAATATTACAAACAGAGACAGATTATTTTCCTATGAATTCCGAGGGACTGATCTAATGATAAAGGTGTCAGACACCAGGAGACTGTGAGTTCTAGTCTGGCCTTAGGCAAGAGAGCTGGCTGGGTGACTTTTAGCAAGTCACTTTCTTTCACCCCACTCCACCTCCCAAGGTGGTTGTTGTGGGGAAAATAAGAGGAATATTAGGTATACGGGCCATCTAGAGTTATTTTTTAAAATAAGAAATAAATAAAAGCTACAAGGAATATTCATGAAGTCACCCAAACTATCACTGTATGTTACAATATTTACAGTACGAGTCTGGCAGCAGAGCTAATTTCAGAAGCACTGGAAGTCCTTTTGGCCTTAAAAACAGGGTAAAAGTGCTTCAAATAAACTTTAGTAACAAAGGGTTACAGAACATTTCTGCAGATAGACATCTAAATCTTATACGTGTAACAGCTGATAAAACAAGACTGGGAAAGATTAATCTGAGCTATGTTAGAATACAGAAGGGTCTACAATTTCAAGGTGACCTAGTTTTTCTGGAAGAAGTTAAAGGTAATCAAGTTACAAAGTCTATAAAACTGTCAAGAACAAAAGCTCCCTTGACTTTTATAGACTTCGTGTCATCTGAACCCAACTATTTGCTAACTTATGTTTAAGCAACCACTGGCTTTCCAGAATAAAGCGGGGTTGCAGAAGCAGGATAGTTCCCACATAAGTAATAACGTTGCTGTTTCCGAGGGAAGAAATTACGCTCCCCAGCATATCCGACCTGGGGTAACTTCAACACTTATCAAACCATCACCATTCTTTACACCCCAGTTAATACAGTAAAAACTTCGTCAATGCAGCTGCCGTAGAAAATGTTTGGCCTCAATCTGTTGTTCTTGAGTGCAGCATACACAGTGAAAGATTTAATGCTAATCACAGTCTTTACATACTGCAGATGCAACTCCTTAACCATCAGTAAACTTTACTTGAAATTCTGAGTTTAGATACCAGGTTATTTCCATGCTTTGCTGCCTGATCTAGACTCACAGATTAATCAGGCACGCTCAAAAAATCACCATGGGTTTGCTTGATCTCCTAGACATAACTTGTAATTGTGTAATTTCATTTATTTGTTACATGTATACAGGTAGTCCTCAACTTACGATCACAGTTGAGCCCTAAATTTCTGTTCCTAAATGAGACATTTGTTAAGAGAGTTTTGCCCCATTTTATAACCTTTTTTGCCACAGTTAAGTGAATCACCGCAGGTGTTAAATTAGTAACACAGTTGTTAAGTGAATCTGGATTCCCTATTGACCTTGCTTGTCAGAAGGTCACAAAAGGAGATCATATGACCTGGGATATGGCAACCATCATAAATATGGGTCAGTTGCCAAGTGTCTCAATTAAGATTGGTTGATCGCAGGGATGCTGCAATGGTCATAAGTGTGAAAAATAGTCATAAGTCACATTTTTCAGTGCCATTGTAACTTTCAACAGTCACTAAACAAACTTTTGTAAGGCGAGGGCTACCTGTGACACAAGATTCTTCCAGCTCCAATCTGCATACCTTACATTTATTTAGTTGTAAACTGTATAGGCCACCCACTGTACTTCAAGATAACACTGGCTGGCTTACAATCATAAAAAATAAAAACTCTATAAACTAAAAACATCAATAAGTTAATATAAAATCCAGAACATGCCCAATTAAAAGATGGGAGGGTGGAAGCAGGAGGGAGGGATCCATTGTTAATCAATCAACCACCTCCAACATGAAGTTCCCCATTGGGAACATCTTTATAGACCAGGAGGGCTGCGACTGACATCACATGGGCTGGGGGGTGGAGTTGTTCCCTAGGGCAGGTGCAACAGAAGAGATCATCTGGATCCCACCAGTCGCAACAATCAGGCTGATAGGACCTGCAGCATCCCTCCTCTGCTGGTACAGGTGGGACGGGCCAATCCCAGTGGGATGAGACGGTCCCTCAAGTAGCCTGGACCACGAAGGGCTTTAAAGATGATTACTAACACCTTGAATTGCACCCAGAAGCAAATTGGCAGTCAACGCAACTCACGGGCCAGTGGCATTGCACGGGCCATTCTTTGGGCCTCAAGAACTGTCCACACCTACCCACTCTGCACCAGTTGTGACTTCTGAATGCTCTTCTAGGGTAGTCCTATGTGGAGCGCATTTGAATAGTCCAGCCGTGAGATGACTGGGGCCTGAATGACGGGACTCCTGATCCAGGAAAGGCCACAACTGGTGCAGAACCCAAAGTTGCACAAAGGCTCCCCTAGCTGCACCTGCCACCTGCTCTTTGAGCAGGAATTGCTAGTGCAGGAGAACCCTAAGTTGTAGACTGGATCTGTCTGAGGAAGTGCAAGCCCACCCAGAATTAAAGACGGCAAAGTCCCAGATCTCAGGCATCCAAAGCCATTCGGTCTTACCAGGGTTCAGTCAAAGCCTGATGATCCCCATAAAGCCCCTAAAGCCTCACAGGAACACAAAAAGAAGAGTCTTAAGGGAAGCTGGGTTGATCTATTCTGTGCACAACACATTTCAATGAAAAATTCTTTTGGCCTGATCCTTGGACCATAAATGTGCATGCAATTTCATCTAGGAAAATGAAAGTGATCCTGCATCAACACCTTTTCATGTTTTCCTGTTCAGCGGTGTCCAGTGCTTTCAGAGTACGGGCATAAAGGACGACAATATCTGTGTGTTTGGCTTTCTTATTGCACTAAAACAAAACACAAAATGAAAGTGAGTCACTTTCTGACAAATAATCTATTGCTCAGCTGTGGTGGTTTGGCTAAGAACATCTACCTGTTTACTCATCATCAGGTTATCACTCCTGTATTTTTCTTCACATTCCTGCATGTCCTCCTCTCTATTGCTCATATGACATTCTCCAGAATGGAGGTTTTGTTATTGTGCCAACTCTGCCTATTAGTGACTAACTGGTCACAGAATTCAGGCTTTGAAAGGACAGGACTTGGGGATAAAGCTGCCACCTCCCACCCACCCCAATATCATTTCCTATCCTTTACGACAGGAATAAGGGCCAGCTTCTCAGAATAAGCCTCAGGGGCGCAATGGTTAGAGTGCAGTACTGCAAACTACTTCTGCTGACAGCCAGCTGCCTGCAATTTGACAGATCGAATCCCACCAGGCTCCAGGTTGACTCAGCCTTCCATCCTTCCAAGGTGGGTAGAATGAGGACCCAGATTGTTGGGGGCAACAGGCTGACTCTGTAAACTGCTTAGAGAGGGCCGTAAAGCACTGTAAAGCGGTCTATAAGTCTAAGTGCTATTGCTATAAGAAATAACAATTACAATCTTGGCTCAACAAACACATGAAATATGGTCCCTTTTTTAGGAAAATTGTCTGAGCTGTTTTCACATCATGAGGGATACCCTGTGCTTGTGGTTACTTTCTTTCCTTATCAAATGTAAAGCATTTCTTTTTCTTTATTTGGGCTCTTCTGTTAGTGTCTGTGCACTTTTAAACTATTTTGGTAAATTTACCATGCAAGAATCTTGTCTGAATGCAAGAGACCAGTAATCTGGTTTAAATCTTCTTTGGTTACTGATTTTTATCGCAACAAGCCTCCACAGCCAACAGTCCAAGTGTAGTGTGCACTGTCCACTGCAATTTGCAAACAATAAGTAGTTCTCCTGAATGTTAATGGCACCTTTTCCCCTTAGAATCCTAAGCTCTGCAACGTTCTGTTAAATAACTGAAGAAAGAGAACTAGTTCCTCCCTTGAAGTTCTGGCATCCCCCAGTGGATACAGGTAGTCCTTGACTTACAATCACAATTGAGCCCAACATTTATGTTAAGTGAGACATTTGTTAAGTGAGTCTTGCCCCATTTTATGACCTTTCTTGCCACAGTTAAATGAATCACTGCAATTGATGTTTGTCCACAGGCTGCAAAAGGGATCACGTGATCTTGGGACATAGCTATGGTCATAAGTATAAACCAATTGCCAAGCATCTGAACTTTGATCACATGGTCATGGGCATACTACAAAGATCGTGAAAAAACTGTGATAAGTTACTTTTTAGTGCCGTTGTAACTTTGAACAGTCACTAAATGAACTGTTGCAAGTCAGGGACTACCTATATTTAAATGTATCATGGAAAAATAGCTGAAAAGGTCACTGCATCCAAAATATTCTAATACAAATGTATTAGTAACTGAGCTAAGACTAAAATTGTTGTTTCACTTCACAAAAGTCACTTAAACTCCCTGCAACCACTCCTAACCAATTCCTTTTTATTACAAATGAGTCTTTCTTGCTAAAAGACTTTTACCTGGGGGCATTTGCCTACTTGACCCTTCAGCCACCTCTTAATGCAGCTGTAGCCAAAGAGATGCCCGCAGCGCAATGCAGCAAGACGATGGTCCCCAGCGTTCGTCCACTCTTCAAAACAGATGGCACAGGTATCACCACTGTCCTCTTCCAAAGGAACCAGAGATGCCGCCAGATTGCTTTTCTTTAATGGAGTTGTCTGGAAAAAAAGAAAATATGGAAGGTAGCTCAGGTAAATGAGGGCCCAAGTTTTCACCTTCATCTTTTCTTACCATCTTTGGTTGGGAAGCGGTGACTCTAGAATCAGGATGCTCTATCTCATTAGAAGTATCCCCAGGAGGTGCCATTTGATTTGAGACAATTTCTAAGAGGAAAAACAAAGGAATACTTCACGTAAGGAAAACAAAACCAGTCTATGTGAAAGTGCAGTTGTCCCAATAATCCATTTCAATTTTAAAAGAGACAAAAAAGGAATAAGCAAGGTATTTTCATATAATTCCAAACCACAAAAATCTCACAGGCATAAGCATACAGAGTTCAAGACAGACTTAATCAGACTACTTTAGAAAGTTACATACAAATATACAAATAAATTAGTAACTGATCATTACTGCACAGTAAAGGCAATGCCTGTTGGCTCGGAAGATTTGCAAAGTTTGCTCAACATTTTTCGTCTTAGCTCAGTCAATTTCCTAGAATTCTTAGGATACAAAATGTGATCCATCCTATGCAACAGGAGATCCAAAGCAACAGGGATATCTATTGGGTTTGGTCAAAACAGTCGAGATGGCAACTGTAACAGGCCAAAGTTCTACCTGTTTTCAAGGTGTAATGTGAGCAGAGCTTTGTGTCATTGTAGCCGCCACTGATTGTTTTGAGCACATCCTGCTGACACCTTCAATAGACTCATGAAAATGTCACACAAACATTTGCTCTGATCAACGATGGGCATCATGTCCCGAGTCCTTTACATACATTTAGATTTTCGAAAATGGGGAAAAAAATGCAAACCTTCCAAGCCAATTAGAGGTATTTCCTCTAAGCTTCTTGCTGGTTCCTCTTCATCCTCCGTGGGGCTGCTGCTGTTGCCACTGCTCTCGGAATCACTCAGGACCACCGTTTCATCTGAGCTGCTGTTGTTGTGGATTACCAGAAGTGAAGGTTCTGTTGGTTGGGTCCTACTGACCTGGAAATAACTAACCAGGGATGCTGTGGATCTAATCAACACAAGGCAAATGTGTATTAGTGTGATATCTGATTCTAGTCCCCTCGAAACATGCCCTTCCTTCGTGGAGAAAGTGGCTGAGCCATGCGGACTCCAACACCCAGAATTCCCCCATCAGCCCAGCAGTAGTGTTCACATGACTGGACTCCAAGGCCCAGAATTCCCAGCCAGCCCAGCAGCAGCTCTGACAGGCCTGGGACTCCAACGCCCAGAATTCCCCCTTCAGTCCAGCAGTGGCTCTGGCATGACTGGACTCCAAGGCCCAGAATTCCCAGCCAGCCCAGCAGCAGCAGCTCTGACAGGCCTGGGACTCCAACACCCAGAATTCCCCCTTCAGTCCAGCAGCAGCTCTGACAGGCCTGGGACTCCAAGGCCCAGAATTCCCAGCCAGCCCAGCAGCAGCAGCTCTGACAGGCCTGGGACTCCAAGGCCCAGAATTCCCAGCCAGCCCAGCAGCAGCTCTGACAGGCCTGGGACTCCAAGGCCCAGAATTCCCGCCTCTTAAAGCTGCCGAGATGGAGAGACAAGGCGATGAGGTACCAGGTACAACCCCCAAACCCAGCTTCAGAATTAACCGTTAAACGCTCCCTCACGGGCCCGAAGCCACCCTCCTCAGGGGAGCCTCCGCGGGGCTCGGCCTGCCGCTTCCTCCGGGGAGCGTCTCCGTAGCCCCGGCTAGCCCGCCGAGGATCTGAAGGGCGGGGAAAGCAGGGGAGGCGGTAGCTCACCTGGCCCGGGCTGCCCGTTGGGAGGACGACGACGAGGCGGAGGAAGACGCCGGCCGAGGGGCGCCAGCCAGGTTCCTCCGGGAGCGGCGCGGCCTCCGCGACTCCGCCACCAGAGAGTCCCGTGAGGAGCGGGCACCCGTCGGACGGCGCCCCGAGGCTTCCTCGCGACCGGGCGCTGCGGGCGGCTCCCGCTCGCCGGCCTCGGCCACGGGCGGGAGATCCACCTCCATCGCCTCCTGCGCCGCCATCGCGCTCCCTCACAGCGGCCAGGCGGCGCGCGCGCCGGACAGCCGCTCAATCTCCCCGCCTCCTGCCCAGGGGGGCTCCCTCATTGGTCGCCCGGGAGGCGCGCGAAGGCAGGATTTGATTTCTATTGGACGGGATCCTGAACACCCAGGCGCTCCATTGGACCTCCCCGACTGTCACTCTTTTGGGTGAACCGGGAGGGAGGGGAAAGGAAAGGAGGCTTGGAAGATGCGCCTGCGCGTTTATAGGCCGGCTGTCAAGGTTTTTTAAAAAAAGCGGGTTTTTTTTCAGCCTGATGCGAGAGTTGCGTTTGCGGGTGGGGCGCGTGCAATTCCGTTGGGCGTGAAACACACGACTAGAATTTAAAAAACAGATAACCAGTGGAAATAGAAATCCACAGGAAAGAAAATTGCCAGTTTCAAACGGCAATGTTGAATCATTAGATCGATAAATAACGTTTATTGTCATTTTAGGGCATTATAAGACAAGACATTAGAGAGCAATGGGTAACAATAAAGGAACTGTTATTTTATAGCAGGTGGATTGTGCCATGGTGCATATACCAGGGCAATAGAATGAATTTCCCTTTTTATTTTTAAGACATGAACGTGTTCCTTTTGTATGTCCTGTGAAACATCTTTTTCCTTATCTTTCTTGTAACCTGTCATTTTAAAATCAACTTTCAGATCCGTCTCAGTCTTGTCCAGTAAAAGGCATTCCTTTCCGTAATGTCTTTTAAACAAAGTCAGTCTATAGAGGCAGAGAGACTAAAATTAATCAATTAAAAACCAATTAAAATTAAGTTCTGGGTCCATTGTTCAAAAATGATTCTCAAACTTCATGGCAATGAGACTATCCCTGAAGAATAACAATATTGAAACGTGGAGAAAAAAGAGAGAAGGTTCAGGTGACAACATATCTTCCACGATCACTGATTTTTCACTCAAGAAGTCAAGTTGCTACCGTTGTCATCCTGGTCAATGAGGAGCTGGTTCACAATCACTGTGAAGAAGGGGAAAAAAATCAGTTTTCAGAAACCTTCCCACCTCAGTTTTGTAGCTCAGCCTTTGATACCCAGTAGCATTTGTCTGATTAATAAATGAGTATCAGTTCCACCTTTGCTGGTACTAAGCTACGCATCTCAAGCTGACAGCCTGACATCAGTAATGGGGGAACAGCATGGGAAGGGACAGTAATAGCAATAGCATTTAGACTTGTATACTGCTTCACAGTGCTTTTACTGCCCTCTCTAAGTGGTTTACAAAGTCAGCCTCTTGCCCCCAACACTCTGGGTCCTCGTTTTACCCACCTCGGAAGGACGGAAGGCTGAGTCAACCTGGAGCCTGGTGGGATTTGAACTGCCAAATTGCAGGCAGCCGGCAGGCAACAGAAGTAGCCTGCAATATTGCACTCTTAACCACTGCGCCACCGAGGCTCATGAAGGGATTCAGAACCCAGATGAATCGAAACTAAGCCTTCCCGTCCCGTGAGGACCACCTGCCATCTCAAGGTCACACTAAAGAAATACGGAGCCATGAATGGGGGAAGACAAGGAATATTTCCCAAACAATCTATTAACACCTGTTTGGACATTGACTGATAACCAGGAGTTTGACCAGGAATAAGGGAAAGTTAACTGTGTCATTTGCGCCTGAAAATCTCAGGTCCAGTTTTGCCTCTTCTGTAACTACTTTGGCTTTGGTAAAGTATATTTTTGGCTAATCATGGGCCAGGAGTCTTTCTTTCCTAAACTGACCAGGTTGGAATGGTTGACAGCTGGTGAGATAAGGAAGTGTGAGCACACTTATATCTAGATTCATTGCTCCCTGAATGCACCAATATTGGTGCACCATTTAGTGTTGCGTTATATACAAAAGTAGCTATAGGTTATGCATCAAACCATAGCTAAAAGCAAATTATGGCTTAGTGAAAGTTGTGGCCCTAACGATGCATCCAAATGCCTGCTGCTTTCTCATACCTTCAGTAGTTGGGCGCTTGCAAGGGTTATAACTCCGACACTGGTTGATGATTGTCCGTAAATAGGATGGACAGTCTTCTCCTAAAGGCTCCTGCACTTTTTGCTCATAAACCTTCTTATAGATTTCTTGAGAGTTGCAACCTAAAATCACAATCAGATAGGTGCCAAGATTTCACACAGACATACGTACATATAGCTTCCCTCTAGAAACTATCACTGGAGTTTTCAAGAAGAGATTATACAACCATTTGTCTGAAGTGGTACACGGCAGGAATTTCTCAACTTGGGGTCCTAAGCCCACTATTGGGCTGTGGCCTAATCGCAACTGGGCTGCATGAGCCACCAGAGCCCACGCACAGCCCAATTCACATGAGTGACAGGTGCCAGCGCTTGCAGCCCCAGTTGTGTGAGTGGCGGGTGTATGAGAGCGGCAGGCACAAACTCATAAACTCCTGCCCCTCGCACAAAACCATCCCGTTGCCCTCCTCCTCTCCCCATTAGGCTGCTAGCTTGGAAAGGTTGGGAAATGCTGGTATAGGGTGTTGTGCAGTGGTGGGATTAAAATAATTTAACAACCAGTTCTCCCAGAGTCAGGTTGGCCATCGTGAGAGATGTGGCCCGTCCAAATTCTCCAGTTCCACCACACATGCAGGTACAAGCCTCCCGCGATGGCCAATCTGACCCTGGGCAAACCAGTTGTTAACTTACACCCACCCGCCCACTATCAAAGTGGATCCTGGATGCTGCAATGGAGAAACGGTCAACGGAGCAGCCGGCACAAGGGGAGGAGGAGGAGGAGCAGGGAGAAGAAGGAGGGAAAGCGGCCTTCTTCCCTCGCGCCAGCTGCTCCGTTGCCCGTTTCTCTATTGCAACGCAGCGCCCAGGATCCACTTTGATAGCAGAGGGGGAAAAGAGTAATTTAACAACCGATTTGCATGAACTGGTGTGAATCAGCTGAATCCCACCACTGGTCTTGTGCTTGAGAAGACTTCTAAGATCCCTTCCAATTCTGTAATGCTCACAAAGTAGTGGTTTGCGATGTATTTCAAATCCAAAATGTTATGAACTCAAAAGTGGCTCCTCATACCTTATCAGCAGTGTTCTGATGCTGTTTGGAGGAGACTCTACCAACTGCCTGTCCTGCCAGCTTGAAATGGCCCTGTCTTGACCCAATTTACGTTCAGAATAATGGCTTCAGGCTTCTACCTTCAACATTTTTTCCCACATAATCTTAAGACAGAAAAATGATCATCAGATCTTTTTTTTCCCTCTGCTGTACTGCCTAATTATTTAGCTCCTAGGTCAACTATAGAGCAAGACTGCCTCTCTTGTCTGTCATTTCAACTCAAAAACATGATCAGAGGAGAAAATATAAGAGGGAATGAGGGCCACAAGGAAATTCAGAGAGACGTCTTTGTCAATTTCCTAGAAGTTCCTGAAACGGTCCCGTCCAGGTCCTCTGCAGCTTTTACCACCCCAGTTCCTTTCCCTGCAATCCTCCATAACTTTCAGACAGAGGAGTCCAGCACAAACTGAGGCCTCTTTTGGCTACCCTGCCTACCTGTTGTAGGGCAGGACTTGTGCAGTGACACGACTGCGAGTGCTAATTCCACAAAAGTTTGCCTGCTGACAAAAAGAGGCCAGCTTGTTTTCTGCCAGTAATTGTCAATTCCTGTCTCTCCGTCTCTCCTGGCATTTTTAGTTGTTGCTGACGAAGAATGATTAAAGCACCCTTTTTACAGATTGTCCTCCACTTATGGCCACATTTTGAACCCAAATTTTTTTATTGCTAAGCAAGATAGTTGTTAAGTGAGTTTTGCCTCATTTTATGACCTTGCTTGCCACAGTAAGTTAAGTGAATCGCACAGTGGTGGGATTCAATCAATGTTACTACCAGTTCAGTGACTACATGCGTGACTATGGAAATGCTACAAC
This sequence comes from Pseudonaja textilis, assembly GCF_049901715.1. Taxonomy (NCBI): domain Eukaryota; kingdom Metazoa; phylum Chordata; class Lepidosauria; order Squamata; family Elapidae; genus Pseudonaja; species Pseudonaja textilis. Next base: position 3,027,234 of record NC_142000.1, read on the forward strand.
GGTCGTAAGTGTGAAAAGCCATCATAGGTTTTTCAGTGCTGTTGTAACTTTGATCGGTCACTAAACAAATGGTTGTAAGTTGAGGAGTAGCTTTTTCTGAAAGGCAGCTGGATTTTCTTTTAACTTTGAAAATGTTTTGCTTCTCTTCCAAGAAGCTTTTTCAGTTCTTCATGAATGGAAGAAGCTTCTTGGATGAGAAGGAAAAGTTTTTTTTTTAAAAAAAAAAAAACCAAACAGACAAACAAGAAAATTCAGTTGTCTTTTGGTAAAAGCACTTTTGGGACAACTATGACCCAGATGATGGAGAATCTCCAGAGACACTGAGGACTTCCTGAATGTTATTTTTTAGTGCTGCCTTCTGCCCCTTCTGCCTGGATTTTTCATATCCATTTCCAAGACTCCAGCAACAATTTTATTGGCAGAGATCTGTACTTGCAAAGGCAACATAATCAGGGAGAGTCCTTAAGCAAAGCCCAACCGATCATCTTCTGCGATCATCCCTCCTAGGGTGTGTTGAAAGAGGGATCTTTCCCGACTGCTGCAAAAAAGGGGGCTTGACCTGCCCAAGAGTGGGGGAGAAAGCAGCAAACGTGGAAGAGAAACAAGCGGGGAAAGGAATGAATCACCCCAAACTATGGCCATCTGGTTTCTGTCTTCTCAGCTAAAGAGGAAGTTCTGGGAACCTTTTGTGCAGTTTCAGAAGATCCAACTTCCTCAACCCAAGATCTGGGAAGGTCCTCGACCCAGGTTTCACTTCTACAGGCTCTTGATTCAAAAACTCCTCCGTCTCAGGAGGCTTCAACACAGCCATTCTGGGCTGCTCTGGAATCAACGCCTCCCTCCTGGGCTCCATCTCCAACGGCTGAGCTATGTCCACCGCAAGAGGAAGGGCCAGAGGGGTCTTTATCAGCCTTGACCACAGCTGAGGGCAGGGGAGCCCTCAGCTTTCCTTCTTCCCTGCCGATGGGGAAGTAGGAGGTGGCACTGATCAGCAGGAAGACAAATCTTGAGTCCTGCTCAACGATAAGGCAGCTGAAGCTGGGCAACTTTAAGATGTGTGGACTTCAACTCCCACCGTTTCAACTTTAAGATGGATGGACTTCATGGATGGCTGGAGAATTCTGGGAACTGAAGTCCACCCATCTTAAAGTTGTCAAGGTTAAGAAACACTGCCCGGGGGGGGGGGTGCCACGAGAAACAGCCCCAACTTTAGAGAAGGATTAGGGGAGACACGATGGCTGTCTTCCAATATTTGAGGGACTGTCAAAGAGGAGATGGACTTATTCTCCAAAGCATCTGAAGGCAGGACAAGAAGGAACAGCTGGAAGATCATTAAACAGAGATCCAGTCTAGAATTAACGAGGAAACTTCTTGACGAAGAAAGCAATTAAACAATGGAACAGCTTGCCTCTCAAAGTTGGGTGCTGGAGGCTCTTAAGAAAATATTGGACTACCAGGTTGGCCCCCTTTTGGCAGGGGGCTGGACTAGAAGACCTCCCAAGTCCCTTCTATCATACCCTTGTTGGAATCTGATTCGGAGGGAGAGGTGGAACAGCTGACAGGGAGTAGTGGGAGTGTGGCTCCGGTGGCTGTGGAGGAAATGGGGGAAGGGCACAGTCCGGCTGGGCATTCAGACAAAGACCCAGGCCCACCCCCTCGTCACCCTAGGGCACGCAGGGAGGAGCGGAGAAGGGAGCAACGTGGCTTACGGGAGAGAAAAAGGCCCTGATCCTTTTCATTAGTTACAGCTGGGAAAACAGGATATAAGTGGGGTGTTTGCACATAGCTCCTTGCTGGAAGCAAAGCCTGCATTATCTTTGTCGAGGCTTATCTGGGTTTTGGCATCCTCCCAACTGTGGGTGCTGTGTTATCCTTTGGAAGTCTGCAATTTATCATCCTGGCCTGTCATGTTAATTACTTCAGCGTGGTCTGTGTTGTTGTTTTTATTTCTAATTATCTTTACTTTGGGTTCGGACTGCAAGCTTCTTTCCTTCGTAGACTGTTTTTTGAAGAGTTTGATCTCCAGCCAAGGATAACTGGACATTGGGGGCCAAGTTAGAGGCATTAAAGGGAATTTATTCTACTTTTATGACTTTGTTATTTTTGTGTCACACCCTGGGTCATCACACCTTCCATCCCCACAATTCTATGTTTTACACAATGGTTGTGCCACAGGATGAAACAGGAAGACCCCTATGCCCTTCTGTTTTCCCTGCAGCATCCTCCCCCGTGGAAGAGAACCCAGACCTTCCCCCAAAGAAGACCCCAGCCCTCACCTGTAAAGGGAAGCTTCCCAGTTGCGATCTCCCACAGCACAATTCCAAAGCTGAAAGAAAGGAAGGCAGCAACTATCACACAAGGGAGCCGAGAGCTGGCAGCTCCTTCCCTGCCATTATCAAGCCTGGGAGTGGTCCATCTGAATGGGCCTTGGCACATTGGCCAGATTCGCACAATACTATATTCAGCTCCAACCAACCAAACCACATCCTGGCTTAGTTGATTCTATTGAGGCCAAGCTGTCAAACTCCCAGCCTGTGGGCTGGATGCATCACACACTGGCCACGCTCACCCCCAGTTTAGCAAAGGGGGGAAAAGTCGCAATACGTCACCTGATGATGTGATATCGCCAGTTTGACACCCATGTACTGAAGGCTAGCTAACGGTGGCCTACTCAATAAACCATGGTTAAGAAACTGCTGGTGTGTGGTGTGGATGGAGCCGCTGTGTGATTCATGGTCCGTGGCTCCACCTTGAAGGACAACAAGGGTGTGTCATGGCATTTTGCCCTTTTTTAAACCCCTCTCCCTCCAGATGGCAGCCTGCAACCAGGGCAGAGTCAGTGCTGACTAGGGGTTTGGAGGTCTTCAGCAGAACGCCTCCTGGGGTGCCCCCTCTCAAGGAAAGCCTGCCTCCAGGGGTGAGATTCTACCAGTTCGGACTGGTTCGGGCCAACCAAATGTTAAATTTGTATCTGGTTCACCAAACCGGTATTTGAACCGACCGGCTGGCCCTGCCCACCCCTCCCCTCCCAGGAGTCTCCATGTGGTCTGTTTTGGATGCAGGTAAGTTCAGGGTCCAGGCGGAGGCTCTGTGAGGGGGGAAAATGGCACTCCCATAAGTACCAGAAGTTGTGAAACAGGCCTATGTCAGCTTTAAAATTCAGCTGTCACACTTCATGGAAGGGGGATGAAGGAGTTGAAAAGTTCAAGGTTATTCTGTATGTCGTATTAAGAAATTCCAGTGCAGTTAATTGGTTCTCGTGATTTACGAAGCGTAGAAGTGGGAGGAGAGAAGGTGGATTCTGTGTAATGCATGAAAATACTTTCACTTTGGGAAATTGCCTTTGACATGCCAGATCTGTTTCTAAATAAATCAATTGGAGAGAAAATGTCTCAGAGTGATTGATATCATGGATACTTTCTGGATGCTTTACAGCCTGTTTCCAGCTTCCAGAGGGCCTCCTGAACCTGCGGGAAGCTGTTTTCGCCCTCCCAGAAGCCTGAGGGAAGCCTCCGAACCCTTTGGAAGGTGAAAAATGGTCCTCTCGGAAGTACCAGAAATCCGGAAACAGGCCTGGTTCCAGCTTCTGGAGGGCCTCCAGAACCCAGGGGAGGCGGTTTTTGCCTTCCCAGAAGTTTGAGGGAAGTCTCCGGACCCTTGAGAAGATGAAAAATGGCCCTCCAGGAAGTTCCAGTAGGCCACGCCCACCATGGCCACACCCACCCAGCAACTGGGTAGCAAACCGGTTGCTGGGATTTTTGAATCTCATCCTTGCCTTCCTCCCCTTCTCTCCAGGATCCGGTCTCCACAGCGGGCCACCAGCCATGACAGGGCCACTCCTGCAGATTCCTTTCTCAAGGAAAGCTGACTCCGCTCATTCTGCTAAGCCTCAAAGTGGCCTATTGTGTGAATCCAGGCACTGTGGCCACTAGTCCAAGGTTTATAACATAACATGTCGTGCATACCCAGCTATTGGAATCTAGTCAAGTCATGGTTAAAGAAAAGGAGTATGACATCTGAACTCTGTCACTTCCTCCTTTCATTGCTGCTCACATCAGGGGATCTCCAGAAAGGAAACGGGGGGGGGAGATTTGATGCAACAGAAATTACAGACATTCGGCCTCTCTTTTCAAGGGCCTCTGGAGAGATGAGGGAGGGACATGTGGCCATAGATTGCTGGCTCTCTGCACAACACCCTTAACCTTGATACTGAATTAACCCATTTTCTGTGCTCACACAACACCATGAATTCTAAACCAATTGGGAAAGGCTAAACTGCATACAGACTGGTATACAGTGGCCATCCTAATCCAATTTAAAATTAATCAAGTTTAACATGACACAGTAATGCAGAATTCCGTCTGAAACTGACCCCGTTAAACTGAGGCCATACTGAGCTTCAGAAAATGATGTGTTGACCCCACATAACTCTTCATAGCTGCAGAGAGGCAGGTGTCAACTCATCAAATATTTCTATGGTCTTTTTAGAGTTGCCAACAGAAAAGGAGTGGGGAGCAGTGCGGCAGCTTGGAAATCAAAAGTGCATTCCATAAATAGTTTTCAAAGATAGTAACCAGGTGACTGAAGTTTCTGCCGTGCAAAATTCTAACTGGAGAGCATGATTGATGACTCTTGGCTATGGATGTGTCCCATTGGAGAATATGAATTATGATACACTCAGGGGGTGGGGGAAAACCAGGCTCAAGGGTGACAGTGAATGTTATGTCTCAGAGTCGGCTACACCCAGGCAGTGCCAGACATGTTAACTTCCAATAAATCCTTTTGAAGTTTTGGAAGTTTGGCTCGAGACTCATTATTTAATTGGGGTAAATGCCAGAATCCTGACAGCTGGATACATACCTGTATATTTCACTAGCCAAGTTGTACGGATGGTCTAAAGAGGCCAGGCCCTCTGGACAGATATAGGCTAAAGAAGAGACCTCCCTGCGGACTTTATCTTTGCTTTTTCGACTGATGGAGGACTCTGTTTGGTCCAGTTTAAATCCTGACAGCTGAATGGAATGGAGAGAAAGTGAGTTCTCTGAAACCTGTTTGGAAATTCATCGACAGTCAACGGAGTTACTAAGACTAAGACATGAAGTAAGTGCCACTTTATAAAGCCTTAGTAAGGCCACATCTGGAATACTGCATCTAGTTTAGGTCACCACATTACAAAAAAAGATGTTGAGACTTTGGGGGAAAAAAGTGCAAAGAAGGGCTGGAGATAAAAATATACGAAGAACCGTTTCAGCAATTGGATATGTCTAATCTAGAGGGAAAAAAGGACCAGAGGGAACATGATAGCAATATTCCAGTATTTGAGAGGCTGCCACAAAGAGGAGGGGGTCAATTTATTTTCCAAAGCACCAGAAGGCAGGATAAGAAGCAATGGATGGAAACTAATCAAGGAGAGAAGCAACCTGGAATTAAGGAGAAACCTCCTGAGGACAATTAACCAATGGAACAGCTTCCCTTCAGAAGTTGTGGGTGCTTCATCCCAGGATGAAGAGACTGGACAGTCAGTTGTCTGAAATTGTGTAGGGTCTCCTGCTTGAGCAGGAGGCTGGACTAGAAGACCTCCAAGGTCTCACCAAGCTCTATACTGATTGAGTTGTGTTAACAGGGAGTCTCTGCAATTCTGGCATTCACCATCACCACCCGCAGAGCATCTTCCAAAATTGTTATACTTCCCCATAGCAGTACAAGTGCAATGAGTGCTTATATCACTCCAGGGATGGTTGGGTAATGCGAGAAAGATATTGACTCCCTTCAAACACAACACAACTTGCTAAGGGCAGGTTTACATACATTTACATAGGTGTCATGCCCCTGTTAGAATGTGACTCCAAGGGAGAGGAGGAACAGCTGACAGGGAGTGGGAGTGTGGCTCCAGAGGTTGTGGAGGAAACTGGGGAAGGGCACAGGCTGGCTGGGCATTCAGAGGAAGACCGAGGCCCATCCCCTCTTCATTCTAGGGCATGCCGGGAGGAGCGGATAAGGGAGAAATGTGAATGGTGTGGTCTACGGGGAAGAAAGGGCCCTGATCCCCTTCATGGTCTGCAGCTAGGAGGACTGTTTAAAAGGACAAACCGGGCATTGGCCAGTGCTGGAAGCAAAGCATGAAAATATTCTGATCTGTCCATTCTTATGTGAGTTCTGGAATCCTTCCCAGTATGTGTATTTTCGATATCTGTGGATGTCTTCAAGCCCTTATCCTGCCTTGTCTCATTAATTGCTTCAGTGTGGTTTGTGTTGTTTTTTCTATTTATAATTTATATGTATTTTGAGTTTGAATGGAATTTCTTTCTTTTTGCAACTGTTTGTGGGGGAGTTTTTTTCTCCAGTCAATGATATTTGGACCTCAACTTGAAGCCAAGTTGAAGGAATTAAAGGGACTTCACCTATTTTGGTGACTTTGTTGCTGTTGTATCCTACCCTGGGTCATCACAATATCTTTTCTCCAGCATCATCTCACTGACAGGAAATACAAGCTCCCTTTTACAGTTCCGCAATAGTTAGACATTAAGGATCACTGCTTTTAAAATCAGAGAGTACAGGTACAGGTAATCCTCAACGTATGACCACAATCAAGCCCCAAATTTCTCATTATTCTAAGCGACGCAGTTCTTTAGTGAGTTTTGTCCCATTTTACAACCTTTCTTGCCATGGCTGTTAAGCGAATCACTGCAGTTCGTTAAGTTAGCAACACTGTTGTTCAGTGAACCTGGCTTCCCCATTGGCTCTGCTTGCCGGAAGGTCGCAAAAGGCGATCGTGTGACCCCAGGGACACTGCGACCGTCATAAATATGAACCAGTTGCCAAGCACCCGAATTTTGATCACGTGACCCTGGGGATGCTGCAATGCTCATAAGTGTGAAAAACGGTCATAAGTCCCTTTTTTCAATGCTATTGTACCTTTGAACGGTCAGTGAATGAACTGTCGTAACTTGAGGTCCTACCTTTATAGCACAGGAACACTACATGCAGACTCACCTTTACACAGTAGCCCTTGGCAACCAAGAATTTGGAACTGTTGATGCAACGATGCAGCTGGCACTTGTCACCCGTCTGGTGCAACCTGCAGCCAACAAAAGGGAAGAGCTTCACCCAGTCCTTACGTACAGTTTATAGCCATAGTACTTAGACTTATACACAGCCTCACAGTGCTTTGCATCCCTCTCTGAGCGGTTTGCAGAGTCAGCCTCTTGCCCCCAACAATCTGGGTTCTCATCTTGGAAGGATGGAAGGCTGAGTCCACCTTGAGCCGGTCAGGATCGAACTCCTTGCAGTGGGCAGAATCACCCTGCAATACTGCATTTTAAGCACTGTGCACCAAGGAAAGAAGGAAGGAGGGAGGGAGGGAGGAAGGGAGGGAGGAAGGAAGGAAGGAAGGAAGGAAGGAAGGAAGGAAGGAAGGAAGGAAGGAAGGAAGGAAGGAAGGAAGGAAGGAAGGAAGGAAGGAAGGGGAAAAATAAGAACAAGAGCAATGCAGCCTTCTCTAAGCAGTTTACAATGTCAGCTTCTTGCCCCCAACAATCTGGGTCCTCATTTTGCTGACCTTGGAAGAGTGGTCATCCTTCAGCTGGTCAGGATTGAACTGCTAGCAGTGGGCAGAATCAGCCTGCAGTACTGCATTCTAACCACTGTGCACTGAGGGAGGGAGAAGGAAGAAGGAAGGAAGGAAGGAAGGAAGGAAGGAAGGAGAAAAAGAACAATAGCAATAGCACTTATATGCTGCTTCCCAGTGCTTCCCAGCCCTCTCTAAGCAGTTTACAGAGTCATCCTGTTGCCCCCAACAATTTGGGTCCTCATTTGACCCACCTCGGAAGGACAGAAGGCTGAGTGAACCTTCAGCCTCGTGAGAATTGAACTGCCAAATTGCAGGCAGGAAGCACTCAACAGAAGTAGCCTGCAGGACTGCACTCTAACCACTGTGCCACTGTGGCTTTTTCCCAAATCTGGGACAGATCTGATCCCTCAGGGCACACCAGGCAGCCAAGGTTCAGTCAATGAATCCTTTGCTAGGACCTAAAAACTCATAGTTCATGGATCAGGATGTCTGGAAGACCATATGGGAAGGCTGGGACTGAGATCCCTGGAAATGTAAAGCTTGTAGGAGCTGTGGTGGTGCAGTGGTTAGGATATAGTACTGCAGGCTAATTCTGCCAGGAGTTCGATCCTGATTGGCTCAAGGTTGACTCAGCCTTCCATCCTTCCAAGGTTGGTAAAATAAGGACCCAGATTGTTTAGGGTAATAGGCTGACTCTGCAAATCACTTAGAGAGGGCCGCAAAGCACTGTGAAGTGGTATATAAGTCTAAGTGCTATTGTTATTCTTTCCCACATTTCCCACATGTAGCGGTATATAAGTCTAAGTGCTACTGCTATTCATTCCACATTCATTCCCACATAATGCAGTATATAACTCTAAGTCCTTGATGGCGAACCTATGGCACGCAGAGTCATTTGTGCCGGCACGCAAGCCCCAGGCAAACTTACCTCACTGCGCATGCATGCGCCTCACAGCTGATTTTCGGCCTGTTTGAGGCCTTTCTCAGCCTCCCAAAGGCTTGAGGAAGGCGTCTGCAGGCTTCTGCAGCCTTTGCAGGCCCAAAACTAGGCCCATTTTAATCACTTCCTGTTTTTCCGAAAATACTGGAAGTGACAAAACTGGCCTAGTTTTTGGCCTGCAAAGCCTGCAGAAGTCTTCCTCAAGCCTCTGGGAGGCCGAAAAAGGCCTCAAACCGGCCGAAAATCAGCTGTGAGGTGCAGTGCAGGTAAGGGGGCGGCGAGGGTGGGTCAGGATTGTGTGCGCATGCATAGGGGGCGTGGGGGTGTGCGCATTGCCTTCTGGATGCTGGCATACGAGCGCAAGCATGCAAGCTCGCGCACAATTTTTAGCACAGGAGCCCAAAAGAGTTAGCCATCACTGGTCTAAGTGCTATTGATATTCTTTCCCACATGAAGTGGTATAGAAGTCTAAGTGCTATGCTATTGCTATTGTCAGGACAGGATGAGACAATAACTGGTGTTGAGGACCAGCCTTCAGGAGCACCTTCTCCTTCTACCCTCCAGCCACACACACCTGTACAGCCCAGCGGCTGCATCCGAAGCCATGTCACGGCGAATCTTCCAGGGCAGGTCCTGTTCCTTTTTCAACACTTCCCTCAGGGTGCCTTTTTCACAATATTCGGTGATGATGGAGAACTGGGGGACCATCCCTAAAGGAACAAAGGTCCACCATGAATGGATGCTACTCCTGGGAGTCGGCCTATGATTAACCATGGGGTGGGATACAAAATAACCACAGTCACAAAAAAACAGGGGAAGCCCCTTTTATTCCTTCACTTTGCTTTCAAGCTTCAAATATCTTGACTGTAGACAAAAAAACTCCCACACAAGAGTTACTAGAAGGAGGAAATGCTGTTTAAATTATGACTCAAGCTCAAGGTTAATCACGCCAAACTTGATTGCAGGAAATACGACTTCAGCAACAGAGTGGTCAATGTCTGGAATACTCTACCTGACTCTGTGGCTTCTTCCCCAAACCCCCAAAACTTTAACCTTAGACTTTCTACTATTGACCTCACCCCTTTCCTAAGAGGTCTGTAGGGGACATGCATAAGCGCACCAATGTGCCTACTGTCCCTGTCTTTTATTTTTCTTTTATTTTTCTTATATGTATCCATGTATTCATAACTATGTTTTTACTTATACCTATTATCTTGTAAACAATTGACAAAATACATACATACATACATACATACATACATAGTAAAAACCAACACAAACCAGGCAAGATAAGGGCTGGAAGATATCAGTACACACACTGGGAAGGACGCCAAACTCAGAGACGAACAATAAACTAGAGATATTTCCACGCTTTGTTTCCAGCACTCGCCCGTACACATGTCCATCCTCTTATCCAGTTGTCACAGCTGCAGTCCATGAAGAGGATCAAGGCCCTCTCCTCCCCAGTAGGCCATGTCTCTCCCTTATCCTCGCCTCACTGCATGCCTAGGATGAAGAGGGGATGGGCCCGGGTCCTCCTCTGACTGCGCAGCCGACCTCTGCCCTTCCCCAATCTCCTCCGCAACCTATGGAGCCACACTTCCACTCCCTGTCCGCTGTTCATCCGCTTCCTCAGAGTCAGTCTCCGCCAGGGGCATGACACTGCCCCGCTTAGCTCACCTGGCCGGGATGCTCCATTCCTCAATCCCAAGCCAGAACAGCAAGGGGAACCCAGCTACCCCGCCCTCTGCTCTGCTTAGCTCCTGTTTATTGAACAAAAGGCAGAAGTCAGCTATGCTGGCTGGGGAATTCTGGGAGATGAAAGCCAGCCATCTTCAAGTTGCCAACTTTGAGAAACAGCGAGTTAGAATGAAATACAAATATCTTCATGATTTACAAGAGCAGCTTTTGCACAAAAAACTATCTGTGGCTTTGCTGGAGGAGTAGAGGCTAAATGGCAGTGCCTACCGCAGGGTCTGCCCAGGGGTGGGATTCAACTGGTGTAACAACCGGTTTGGTGTGCGTGTGCTTCCAACTGGTTGTTATACCGGTTGAATCCCACCCGAACTGGTCTGAACCTGCTGAATCCCACTCCTGGGTCTGCTTCTTGAATTTAGATCCCCGCCCAGAGCTTCCATCCCCAATCCGTTGGAAGAGCTGGCTCTGAAAAGCCGGCCATAAACCTTGCAATTCTGCCCAAAATGGAGTGATGGCACCGTTATTAGAGCCTCCCCTCACTTCCCTTTTCCTGCAAGAAATCTCTCGCCTTACTCTGCACAAAGAGAGTCAGTGGAAGTTAGAGAGGGTGGCATCAGGGCATCAGTGAAGATAGTTTTTTGTTTAGTGACTGTTTGAAATTACAGCCATGCTGACAAAGGTGACTTATGACCCATCCTCAGGCTTACAAGTTCTCAGCATCCCTGTGAGTAGCAATTCGTCACCGCCAACTCACCATAGCCAACTTGCCGCGACGAACTCGCCGCAGGACCATTCACTGCAGAACAAGAGTTACACTAATATTAAAGAAACCATGGAATAGAATCATTAAAGAAAAGGGTGGAAAAGGAGGGACAGGGTGAAATGCGTATGACAAAAATGGAAATTATTATTATTTATTTATTTATTTTAAATAATTAAAGAAGAATTGTTAAATTGCCCTGCGGTGAGTTGTCCCACAGCGAGTTGGCCTGCAGCGCATTGGCTGTGGCAAGTTGTCCCATTCTGTATCCCCGTAGTCACCTGATCAAAACTTGGCACTTGGCAAACAGCATGAATTTACCTGGTTGAAGCATCGTGGGGTCACCATTTGCAACTGAAGGGACATAGTAACATTATCAATCGAACCTTTGCTCTTTGCTTCCATTAAGAATTGCTTTTGCTATTTTACTTTTGTTAGGGATTAATCCTGTTAAGCATTGTAACCTTTGCTACAGGGGTGGGATTCTACCAGTTTGCACCTATTCTCTAGAACCGGTTGTTAACATTCTAAGCAGTTCGGAGAACCAGTTGTTAGAAGAAATTACTGGCCTAATCCTGTAAGGAAGGCAGGAAGGAAACATTCTGGGGTTGCTTACAGAAACTGCCTCTCCATTAACCCTTATTACATTCTTGGCAGGACTAGACTTCCTGTCTCTGGAATGTCTCTGGAGTTTTTTTTCCCCCTCCTTTGCTGGTACTTTGCTTGTGTGGAGGGACCATTCAAAGTTACAACGGCACTGAAAAAGGTGACTTATGACCCTTTTTCACACTTACCACTGTTGCAGCATCCCCACAGTCACGAGAGGCCAGGCGAGGAGATGTGTACCTTGATGTGAGTGATATTGAGTTGGGCACGCCCAGCCAATAACATGACCACCAAGCCACGCCCACCACCTAAGCCACGCCTACAGAACCAATTGTTAAAAAATTTGAATCCCACCCCTGCTTTGCTGCTAGTCTAACTCCTGCTATCTCGCTTCCGTGTTTGCTTCAAAGCTCAGCACATCCTTGGAAAATAAATAAGAAAGATAAAACAAAGAGGAACGTCCTGCTCCATAGATAACGGGGGCAGAGCAAGGAGCTGCCCAGGAATGCCCATCAAATAGACAAGAAGAGCGTGAACACACAGAAGCTATCAGGGACGGGCAGGGACAGGACTTGGACAAGGAATGTTTTGAAGATAAGAAGGGTATGGGCAAGACATTGCCCACCTTGGGCAACAAACTTTGTCTTGATTGGCTACATGATTGTATAAGTTGTTAGCCACATTCTCCCCTGGTGTGGCTTTTTCCTTGCATGCTTGCTGTCTGTATGCTATGAAACTGTCCACTCAGCTCTTTTGCTTTGGCCAAAATAAAAGCTGTTACTTTTTCCAAATCTTTGCTTAAGTCTCTTTTTGGCACTTTGATGACTTGAGTACATTTTGGGCCTGACACAACCTTCCTGGTTGGCTTCAAACATGCAAAACCAATGGGGGAAGCCAGATCCACTGAACAACCACATGATTCACTGAACGACCGGAGGGATTCGCTTAACCCACCCAACCCCGTGGCAAAAAAGGTCGTAACATCCAGAGCAACTCGCTTAAAAACCGCCTTGCTTAGCAATGGAAATTCTGCTCATAGATTGTGGTTATTATATTCCTCAAAGGAAGCCGCTTCTCCCAATCCCAAGCCAGTCCAAAGAGCTTACCGCTTTCATCAATGCAGATGCCGTACAAGCGCACAATGTAGGAGGACTCCAACCTTTTCAGGGTCCTGATCTCCTCCTCAAAGATCTCCCTCACCTTCCTGTAGGAAATTGAACAGGGTCAATCTGTGGCAGGAGCTGATGGCCTCACCCTCAAACCCCACCCAAGGAGAGAGAAGGATTTGCATCAAGGAGGTAGAGACATACTTTTAATTCAGAGCTAAAACAGAATCCCGCCTCATATTTTTGGATAGTCCAACCGCCTCTTACTGGGAATCGACTTCAGGTGGCAACCCTGAACTGACCTTGTCTTATCTCAGAAGCCTGAGCAGGTCAGTCCTTGGATGGGGGACCACCAGAAGTGGCTTGCCATTGCCTCCTTCCTACTTTACTTTACTTTACTTTACTTTACTTCACTTCACTTCACTTCACTTCACTTCACTTCACTTCACTTTATTGTCATTGCACCTCATACAATGAAATTAAACACTATCTTCAGTGCACATCATGACCATGACCATGCAAATAAACACAAACACACATCCTTCACATTCTATATATTGAATTGAAAACCCCTGATATTGCGTTCATATTGCACTATACAGCAGAATGCAAAAGAGCTCCTGCCCTGGGATAGAAGCTGTTTTTCAGCCTATTTGTCCTTGTTTTTATTGTCCTGTACTGTCTGCCAGATGGTAATAGTTCAAAATAAAGGATGCCCAGGATGAGATGGATCTTTGAGGATATTTTGAACTTTCTTAAGGCAGCGGGAGCTATAAAGCTCTTCCAAAGAGGGGAGAGGGCAACCCATGATCCTCTGGGCAATGACCTTAACCCTCTGGAGTGCTGTCCTATCTGCCCCTGTGCAGTTGGCAAACCCTACAGAGGGGCAGTAAGTTAAGATATTCTCTATGGTGCAGCAGTAGAAGGTCACCAGCAGTTTTTCATTCAGTTGTTGTTTTCTGAGAAGTCTCAGGTAGTCTAATCTCTGCTGGGCCCTTTTGACCAGGGCTGCAATGTGAGCACAGCTAGGGCGGAGAGAAAGTGACTGGCCTAAGCAGTGGTGCGATTCAACCGGTGTAACAACCGGTTCGGTGAGCGTGCATGGCCAGCATTTAGAAAAGACCATTTTTAGCTATAATACTTACCTTCTGCTGCCGTCCCGATGAGTAAAACCACGGATGCATGGCCAACTGCTCTGCCGCATGAATCGGCTGTGCTCCAAAACAAAGAACTGAAGCACAGAAAAGATCAGGGGCCAGTGGGCGGGGCCAAATGATCACTGGAACCACCAGTTCACTTGAACCAGTCCAAACCAGTAGAATCCCACCTCTGGGCCTAAGGTCACCTTGCCCACTTTGTGTCTAAGGTAGAAGTAGAACTCAATTTCATAGCCTTAACCACCTCAAATTGGTAGTGCACCAAGACATCTTTCCCCAACTTCAATGGACAAAGGACGAAAGGGAGAGGCGGGAGCAGCAGTGATAAACAATGCGAAAAGCAGGAAGTGGATGTAACAGCTGGAGGAAAAAGCCGGCTTAACTTTTTGACTCGACTAGCAGGTTCTACCATCCCCACAACCGCCCTTCTTCACTCACTTTGTGTTGGTGGTCAGAGGATTTTTGAAGACTTTGACGACCACTGGAGTTTTGTAATATTCTCCTTTGTACAGGATGTGGTCTCTCATCTCCAACAGAAAAGTCATCTTGGTTAAAAAGTCCTTGTTTATCTCTGTGATTTCTGTATGAGCTTCTTCCTGCTGCCCTGGAAACAAGGATTGAACAGAACAAAAACAGTGAGACTAGGATCTTGCCCTTTTCAGTCACAAACATAAAAACAACCCAAAGGACAGAGGGGCTTTCCAACAACATTTGAAGAGGGAGGCAGAAAAGGTGAAAATGCTGGCTGAGACAGGATGGCCGAATCTCTGTGTGTTTTTATGGGCATCGCATTATGTGTATTGCATTATCCTATTGTAAGCCACTCAGAGTCACCTTGAACTGCAAGATGGGTGGCAAAAAAAAGTCTGGATAGTGGGCGTGGCAGTACCTGGAGACAGCAGAAAGAACTGGAGAAGATCACAAAATACAAAGACCTGCAAATAGAAATAGAACGACTGTGGCAAAAGAAAGCAAGAGTAGCACTGATAGTAATAGGAGCTTTGGGTGCAATCCCAAAACAATTGGAGCATCACTTGAACATCATCGGCATTGACAAAATCCCCATCAGTCAATTGCCAAAGAGTTTTGCTTAGAACAACTGACTTCCTGTGACGATACCGCTAACTTCATCAAACATCCATCTCAGGTTATCCCAGGTCCCTGGAAAGGACTCGGCAGGTGGACAAAAATGCCAAATCCAGTCTCTACACCTGGCTGCCTGGGCAACAAACCATAATATTAACACAAATGCACATACATCTGGATACCTCTGTAAAAACTGGAAGGAAAAAGGGTGCTTTCTTTCAAAAGGCAACTGGACTTTCTTGTTTTGCTTAAAAATGTTTTCGCTTCTCATCCAAGAAGCTTCTGAATGGCGGAGAATGGAGGAATTTATATTCCTTGCAGTCATCTGGTTATTAGTGCTCTTTCTGAGAATCATTGAGGCCACTTTAAAGGTTTAACTGTGTACTCAGGGTCTGCTAACGACCAGGTGATTGCAAGGAATATAAATCCTACCATTCCCCACCATTCAGTCAGAACTGAAGAGGCTTCTTGGATAAGAAGCAAAACGTCTTCAAGCAAAACCAAGAAAATCCATTTGCCTTTTTGAAAAAGCATCTTTGGGACAACAACCATGACCTGGACAAGTGAGAATCTCTCTAGAAAAGAAAAAGGCAAGACAGAATTTTTCTACCGGGCACTGTTTGTAAGATCTTTGGGAAATGATGTCAAATACCTTCCACCTATCATTCTTCTTTTAGATTTCCTCTTGTAGGTTTTGGTGTGCTGGGTTGTCTCCGTAGACAGGTTCCATCCATCCACTGTGCTAGATTATTTTTTTAAAAAAAAGTCTTTCCTTTTCCCTTCCAGTTTTCACAGCAGAGTCTATACGTCTGATTGTGTGCTTGGAAGCCATTTGCCTCACGGTGGCAATATTCATGTTCTGGTGTTGACTGTCAAATGCAGTCACGGCTTTCAGGCGTGGCTCACCCTCCCTAAGAAATCTTGATGGCCTCTTTTGAAGACAGAGAGAAGCTGCCTGACCTCAAAATATTAGGAAATGAGAGTGCTGACTGTGGTAGTCAAGATGCAACAGTCCGAATACAATGGTTGGAAAGTCACAAAAAAAGGGGACCTTCTCCAACTTAATTCTGGGCAAAAAGCCTATTTAGAGGTGGAAGACACTTCCAGAAGAAGTGAGACCATAAGGCAGCTTTCCCAGGTGAGAATCCTGCAGAGGAGAAACTTTCTGACTGTGAGGACAATCCACCCATGGAACAGAAGTTGCCCTCGGAAGTTGTGGGAGCTTCATCACTGGAGGCTTTCAAGAAGAGATTGGGCTGCCATCTGTCAGAAATGGTGTAGGATCTCCCACTTGGGCGGGGGGTTGGACTAGATGACCTACAAGGTCCCTTCCAACTCTAATTATCTGTATTATCTGAGGAACCAAATTCCAGAATTCCCATCCTGAGTTAGCATCTTATCTCCCATTGAACATGCCTGTTCTGACCCAGACTTGGTCAAACGTAATTAATATCAAACTTGTTTTAAAAGCAAAACCTATTTTATTGCAACGCTGGGAATTGCTTTATTTCCCAGCCAGAACAGGGGTGGGATTCAAATTACTTAACAACTGGTTCTGTGGGCCTGGCCTAATTTGTGGGTGTGGCTTGGTGACTGGGTGGGTACAGCTTGCTGACTGGGCATGGTTTGGTGGTCATGTGACTGGGCGTGGCTAGCGGGTCATGTGACTGGCTGGGCAGGCTAGTGGGTCATGTGACTGGGGTGGGCATGGCTAGGCGGCTAAGTGACTGGCAAACCAAATATAAGTGGTCCTCGCTTAATGGCCAGTTGCTTAGCAAGTGTTCTAATTTATGACTGACCTCCCCAGAGCTACTTGACCTGTTTTGGTGTTTTGACAGCCATGCGCACGCGCACACACACACACACATACTTATGACCATTTACAACTTCTCATACAGTTTTGTGACTGAGGTTTTCTATGTTTTTTGCCAGTTTCCAACAATTCCTTGTGGTTTCTGGTTAAAAATGCCCATTGGGGAAAATGGACTTGTTTAACAACCACAGTGTTTGCTCAATGACCACAAGGTTCACTTAATGACCATGGTGTTTGCCTACCCCTGGGTCTGCAACCTTAAAACTCAAAGAGCCACGGGTATCTCTCTCTCTGTCTGTCTCTTTCTCCCTTGTGGGTTCAGTTCCATGTGGGGGCAGGGAAAGACACTGGAAAGATGGTTTAATGGTGGGCAGGATCCCATGCCTTGGGTGAAGAAAGAAGGGAGAGGGCTGAGATGCTGAGAGTCCCTTAGTTATATAACCTCTGTGGGGCTCCACCTTAGTGTTTCCTGTCCCTGTGAAAGAAATGTATCCCATTGGCTGTCAGACTCCCAGGGACAGGGGTCTTAGCTAATTTTGTAGGCTTTGTCTGGACCACATGGCTTCACCTGTGTACTAGCTGATGCAATCTTTCCAGGCCAGGTGGGGAGATGGGCAGAGGCCTTTGTCATGTAGAATACTCTGGTCCAGGCCTTAATGGCCCACCCATTAACCAAGGTGCGGGGTGAGTTTCTGCTTCTGAGTTCCTACTTCTCTTTTTATGGGAAATATTCTTCCTCTATAATATTTCCTAGGATATTTCATTTTCCTAGGAGGGGGTGGGGTGCTAACTTCCTACATGAGCATTGTATCTCTGCATGAATTGATTTAATAAGATCCAATACTTACCATGCTCGTATCTCTGCTTGGCCAGAACCAACAAGGCGCTTCTACTGGATTGCTCCTTGTACCAAGGCTCTGATTTAATATTGCTGCCTCCTCCTCACTAAATGCATGGATTGACCTCCAATGGAAGTTACTTATTTTCTACTGTAATATAAACTGCCCCTTCATCACAAGGACACCGCTTTAAAGAGTAAAGTCCCCCCCCCCCAAAAAAATTATCTCTTCCAGGAAGGCTGTTCCTAGTCCATTAAAATGTTCTAGGGTTAGTGCTGTCTTAAATTTAGAGAGAGGTATTTGGTTTAATTATACTAGTAGTGCAAAGCAGCAGAGACTAACCACTGAAAATCATACCTAGGAAGGCCAACAAATCTAATTGCCTTTCTTACCTACATAACATAATTTTAAGGCTGAGTATTACCTGATATAGCCCATCATAAGCACTACATCCCATGAAAAGCATAACACAGCAATTTCCAATGAATTAGTCAATTAAATAATGTTGAACTACTTTCTCTTCCAGCAATCTGGGCTGAAGCAGAATTAAACCGTATCCGCTCCTTTATTTTCTGAATGGATTTTATAGGAGGGAGGCTTCATTTCACACCCACACACACCAGCCACTTCCCACTCGATCTACGTCATTTAGGAAGCATGGAGGAATTAGTCAGCAACAGCAAAACTAACCCAATATCTTCCAAATGGGATAGGCGCAGGGGGAAGGGAGAGAGAAAGGGATTCGTGGTCCGGGCTTAGAGCCCAGCAGTTCCAGCAACATATCTTCAGCCTCATCTGAGGCGAGTAGCCGGGAAGGGGTGGAGCCATCCACGGGTATGATTTGCCGGTCCTCCAAACTGGGCAGAATCTTAACATCTGGTTCTATAGAACGGGTGGGAACTGGTAGAATCCCACCCCTGAGCCAGAACTAATTATAAACAGTTCCCCAAGATAAGCACACACCTTTCAGTGCCGTGGAATGTTGCCAAAAACAGAAGTATCCAATTAATTACCAAGAGAGATACCGGAAACCAAAAGAGATACCGGAAAAAAATCAACCAGAGTACACAGAGGTTCAAGGAGGACTCGGAATCTATCGAACTACTTTGCTTCCTGCAAAGGTTTCGTCATTGATGTCTGACTTTTATCCCTTATGGGAGGGGCAATCACCTCTCAGTCTTACTCCTGAGTCACCCCTTCTGCTTCAGCTGCTCTTGCTTCCTAGCAGCTCTGTGCACACCCGTGCTGGGAACAGGCTCCCTTGTTCCTCTGCCTCGCTGGTGCCCGACTCCGGAGGCTCCGAAGGCAGCACCCCACTCCCAGATGGTCCTGGCCTCATCCCTGCATCGGACGCAGGACCCTCATCTGAGTCCTCCCCAGACTCCGGGCTTGGTCCCTGTTCTTCCCCACTGTCCGATTCCACTGCTGTCCGCACCGGCTGCCGGCGAACCACAACAATACCTCCCCAAAGCCAATATGTAGCTGGGGTGGTTTTACCTGCCTCTAATTGCTTAGAAACATCTGGAACTTATTAAAGAGAGATCGAGATCCCCTCTTCCATTTTTCAAAGGAAGGACATTTCAACAAAACACAGCCCTACCTTTGATCATCTCCTTCCAGCAAACTTTGTCTTCCGCCAGATCTTGGCAGCATTCCTTGCTCACCACGCACTTCTGAAAGCTCACTAGCACCCTCTGCTCCACCTGGAGCTGCAGCAAAAGTCCCTGGCCCATGTCTCCAAAGCGCTTGTTCAGGTATGCAAACTCTTCCAGCATCTCACCAGCTTTCATGAACCTCTCTAGCATGTTATGGTTTTTGTACTTCTCAAAGAGTTCCTGGGCTTCCAGCAGGAGGTCCAACATGTTCTGCAGCATAAATTTCAGACTGGAGGACAGTTTGCTGAGGGGCTGAACCTGGAGGAGCTGAATCGGTCTCAGGAGGACCTCCATGCGCTTGATAAGGCGCTCTTTCTGCTTCTTGCAGTACTTCATGTGCTGATATTGACCGTAGATGACATTTGCAACAGCTAGAATGTGCTCCACGATGTCCATGGCTGCAAGGAAGGAATAATCCCATGAACAAAACATGACTCAACTGGAATGGGTCCATCATCCAACCCAGAAGATTTCAGTTACAGTAGACAACTTGTAATGGCCCAACCAGTTGGTTTTTGAAGCCTGTCCCATTTCATTATTGGGAACCCTAATCAACAAACTATGGGAGTGCTCGGGTCCTCCGTGGAATTACAATTAGGAAGCTTCTTTGGCAAGAGTAAGACATCCTCACCCTCACCAACATCTAGAGAAGCCAACCTGTGTTTGTAGTGCCCTGGCTGCACAGCCAGCTAGCTACAGGCATTCTGGATGAGGTCATGTTATTTCAGATATGAATTGCCCTCGTTGCAATGCTACCACCCCAAAACGCCATGTTGCCTACTAATACAAAATGATGTAAATGCAAACAGAGGCACGCAATTGTGTTATGGGGTCTTTAGGCTGCCCTTATCTTAGGTGATAGAGTATCTGTCAAATTGGTTAACCCTTAGATGGTAAACTATCTAAGACTGAAAAATCTAGGAGACATTACAGATTAACAGAATTGAAAGGGATCTTGTAGGTCCACCCAACCACCCAAGCAGAAGACCCTACGCCATCTCCAACAAATGGCAGTCTAAAAGCCTCCAGTGATGAAGCTCCCACAACTTCTGAAGGCAACTTCTGTTCCATTGGCTGAGTGCTCTCACTGTCATGAAAGTTCTCCTTATTTCCAAGTTGAATCTCTCCTGAATCAGTTTCCATCCATCATTCCCATAAGACATTCTGAAAGAAGCCCAAATCTCTTCCACGTTAATGCCAGGAAAGCTTTAGACATGAAGGAGATACCAAGAACTGAAGTCAGTGTGAAGTAGAGCTTATTTGGACATAGCATGAGAAGCAAGGACAGCATTCTTTGTAGGTCTATCTTGAGGAGAGTTGGCCTCCATTAAAAGTCTAATACAGGATGTGAGCAGGTCCTCTCCAGCTCTTCCCTACTTTCATTCTCCTCACAGTCAGTTTCTCCCCAGCTAACATTTCCTGCAAGTTCAACGTGGCCTCAACAAGTGAAAACTGTGAGCTGCCACCCTCGTGGGTCCCGTCAGCCCCATGAAACGGCAGCATCTTTCTCTCTCCCTCAACCTCCTCCAGCTTACCTCGTGTCTGTAAGATGTCTTCTCCTCGACTCTCTAAGATGTCTTCTCCTCGACTCTCTGGGTTCAAAAGGTGCTTTCAGATCTTCAGCAAAACTCCTGCAGTTCCGCTTTTCCAGATGTTGCCCCCACTTCCTGCCAAAGAGTGACAAAAGGGATTATGCAAGCTGGGAAACTCTGCATGCCACTCAAGCTCAAGTAAATATAGTTTCAGTTTCTGAAAATACCCCAAGCTCAGAGGAAGACTTCTTAAAAATCTGGAATGAATGAATACTGTTCTAATTTTTTATCCTGCAGGAGGAAGGAGTATTAGGTATGTTTGCAATCCTGAACTATTTATAAAGTAATACACTTTATAAATAATTCAGGGTTGCAAACATACCTAATACTCCTTTCTCCTGCTATTTTCCCTACAAGGACAATCCTGTGGGATAGGTTGGGATGAGAGAGAGTGACTGGTTTAAAGTCACCGAGCTGGTTTTTATAGCTAAGGCAGGATTGAGAATTCACCATCTCCTGATTTTCTACGCCAGTACCTTCACCTCTACACCAAAATGGCTCCAATTTATGGTTTGTCACACAGTCAGCCAGATGTTTAATTTGGGTTTAACGTTTTTTTTTAATCCATCTATCAAATCCTTCCGAAGGATCCAGAATATGCAGGTGTTGTTTGATGGTATTAAAGGTATTGCAGGATGTAAACTATTTCCAATAAAGCTGCATTTTTCAATTGATAGGTGACTTTGTCAATGATGGTGATATTCAAGTGGTGCTCCAGATGTTTTAGAATGGCAGTCAAGGTACCCATCACTATCTTTGCTTTCTTTTACCAAAGTCATTCTACTTCTATTGTCTCTGTATTTTGTTACCTTCTCTAGTAGTGCCATGTCCACTATCCAGATTTTTTTTTGTTTTTCATATCAATAATTGTTAAGTCTGGAGTGTTTGTTATTGCCTTAAAATGTCAGAACGTGCTATTGCTGGTTAGTGTGACAGTGAGGCTATACAAAGACTTTGGATCCTATCCAATCTTTCAATACACACTACTTCTATACCCTCATAACTATATATATTATTTACATTTCTATTCTTATGTCTATTGTCAATCCAGACACACTATTATTGAAAGGTGTCAAAATGCCTTTCTTTCGAGGATTCAATTTTCCCGCTGGGAGAGCTCCGGCTCAAGGATACGGACAACTGCTTGAAAGCTGGATCTTTTTATTTTTCAGGAAGGCAGTGGACAGCGAGAAGTCTGCGTTCCTGGGCTAGCTGGCTTCTTATGTAAGTCCCTGGTTTTTATACCCTTTTCTCTCTTTGTGAGTTGATTTCGTGTGAATGTTTGTATTTGTGCTTAATGTTTCAAATCCTGTTTGAGTTTGTCTTTATTCCTGCCGGAGGGCAAACTCCCCAGGGTGGTTAGATTGTATTATCGGTTTTTCCTAATCTCTTTTAGCTTTATAATGTTTTTTTTTTCATATTTGTTTTGTGGCAATCTCCTGTCTGTCTCTTTTTGTAATTTATATTTTTTGTGTCTTTTGTCTCTTTGTTTTGCTTATTTGGTCTGTCCTGTGTTTGTAAGGGTTTCCTTTTCTTATTTGTCTAGTTTTCTTAATTACTTAGGCTTTTGTCTATAGGGATCCTTTAATACCTTTAATTGGATTCCTTTTCCTATGTAAGCTTGTTTTATGGCTGGCCTGATGTTCCCCTTGGGCTCTTCCTGTTTGAGTGACACTACTGTCTTCGTGAAGTTCCCTTTCCACACCATGTTTCCCATATTGCATTGTCTTCCATGTCAGCTTTCCCTTTTAGTTCCATAGTTAATTTGTCTATTTCCGTGCACTTGAAGATTTTTTTAATTATTAAACCTTCGGGAGGTATGGTGTTTTTCTTCCAGTACTGTGCGTAGGAAATTCTAGCTGCTGATACTACATGTAATATATGATATTTTATCTTTCGGTTATAGTTTCTTTTAATTATTCCTAAGAGGAATAGTTCCAGGATGAAATCAATTTTATTTTCAATTCACTCCTCTAACCACATATCCAATATTTCTTCACTTTGGGGAATGACCACCAAGAATGAAAGAAAGTACCTTGTCGATGTCCACATTCCAGCAATTTGGTTTTAGATTTGGGTAGATCTTAGCCAATCATGAAGGCGCCATATATAAGATTGGGTAGGATGTATATATATATTGTCACAGTATTGTTCAATTAGTAATGGTATTATGTATAAACGGAAAAACCCAATGAAGTGTTGGGGGGAAAAAAACCAAAGACTTTGGAAGTTGTCTAATAAATATTTCGGAATGTGCAAACTGATATGGGCTGGTCAAGAACAGATCATACCAAACAAATCTTAGTTCATTCTTTGAAATTGGTGGACCAGCAAAATGCTCTGGAAATAATATACTTGTCAGCTTTGGAAGCCATATTGACACTAGACACTTCCATACTACCACATTTTGAGCTTGGGAAAATGGGAGGGAGGAATTTCTTGGAGTGTATGTAGTTAGACATAATAACTTTCTTTTTCTAATTCAAGGTCATGTTAGTTTGCACATAAGTGAGGGGAAGTCTCAAATTGGGGCAGACGGTGATTGGGGCATGGGATGTGATGGTGGGTGCAGGGGGTGGATTTGTAATTTTTACTTATTGCAAGGAAGCCCAGAACTTTCTGATTCGGGTTTCTCTAGATGTGCCAGTTTACTATTCAATTAAAATAGAGCTTTTGAGAGGATGTCTATCTCGGAGTTATTTGTTGGAGTGGATGTTTTCTGGAACGCTGACAATACTTGGATTTCAGTAAGGCATTTGACAAAATAGACCACAACCTACTTCTTAGTAAATTAGAAAAATGTGTGAAAGAGGTCATCACCAGATGGATTTGTAACTACAACATATGGAGGGAAGTAAGCAGTGAGGTATCCCAAGGTTCTGTTTTAGGTCCAGTACTCTTCAACATCTTTATAAATGACTTAAATGAGGGAGTAGAAGGGGAATTCATCAAATTTGCAGACAACACCAAGCTGGCAGAATGATCAACACTCCAGAAGATACGCTCACAATCCAGAAGGATCTTGAGAGATGCAAACGCTGAGCCCTATCTAATAAAATTAAATTTTGGATTTAGTTCAGGTGAGGCAGTCACCCTTTCGGGAGGGCAGCAGGGTTGAGGAGAGGAGGTATCATCATCGCATTGCTTTTGAAGGCCTGTTTCCCAGGTAAGTCTTGCATGTTTCCTTGTGGTCGGAATTTTTTGCTTTCAGCCTTGGTATGGCGGCTGATTCTGCATGGGGCTCTTGGATCTTGTTTGAGGTGGCTGTTGATTCTGCGTTGGCCGTCTGAGTGTTGATTAGAGTGGTGGTTTTGGAATTGACAGGGTCAGCTGGGCACCTTCTTCACTGGTCTGTGTGCCTACACCACAGCCTCCCATCCCCCAACAATACTTTGTACAAACGGGGCCCAGTTACCTCCACCACTATTCCAGGTACCTATAATGGGAATCCCCATAATTTCTTGCAAAGACCCCACCACCCTCTGCAAATGCCCTGAGGTTCATGCTTGGTTCAGGTGTGTGTTCAGGGGCATAACTAGGGTGTAGCCTATTTAGATGGGTGTGAAGGCACCTGCCCATTAGTAACTCTGCAGGACTGTATCCTGTGGTAAGGCTTGGGGTAATATGCTGCACTAATAAGTATTTGGCCACCTTAGACTCCCAATCTCCAGGGCCCATACGGATTAGAGACTCCTTGGCAGATCTTATCATGCGTTCTGCCATACCATTTGAAGCAGGGTGAAAGGGGCAGAGAGGGCGTGTCATATGCTCAATCCTAACAAGAACAGTTCCATGTTGGCAGCTGTAAATTGAGGTCCATTATCACAGACCAGAAGGTGTTATGCCCCTAGTGGAGACTGACTCTGAGGGACAGGAGGAACCGCCGACAGGGAGTGGAAGTGTGGCTCTGGAGGTTGTAGAGGACTCTGGGGAAGGGCAGAGGTCAGCTGAGCAGTCAGAGGAGGACCCAGGCCCATCCCCTCTCCATCCTAGGGCATGCAGGGAGGAGAGGATAAGGGAGAGATGTGGTCTCCTTGGGAGGAGAGGGCCTGATCCTCTTCATGGGATGCAGGTGTGACAACTGGATAAGAGGATGGACATGTGAAACAAAGTGTGGAAATATCTCTAGTTTATTGTTCCTGAGTTTGGCATCATTCCCAGTGTGTGTTCGGATATCTGTGGATGTCTTCCAGCCCTTATCTTACCTGGTTTGTGCTGTTTTTTACTCTTTGTAATTTAAACGGCATTTCCTCCTTCTTGTAAATGCTTGTGGGGGAGTTTTTTTGTCTCCAGTTGAAGATATTTGGAGTTTGGAAGGTCACAGAAGGTCTGGAAGACAATTCATTGCAAACAGTCTTTTTAGTGTTCTGGCGTGGCATCTGAAGTGGTGGACAACATGGACGCTACTTCCAGCCACTTAGAATACATGTCCACAGCAACTAGGAAAGTTTTACCTTGGAGTGGGCCAGCTAAGTCTATGTGTACTCTTGACCATGGCTTTTTGGGATTTTCCCATTCCATTGGTGTTGCTTTTGGGGGTGCAAAGCATGAGACTTGGCATGGCTGGCACCCAGTAACCCAGTTATGTCTTCATCCAGTTGTGGCTATCATACTAAACTTCATGCTAAACTTGTCATTTTGGCAATTCCTGGGTGCCCCTCGTGAAGGTGTGTGCCTTTATCCAGCAACCTGTGTAATGGCTCTGCTAAGGTAGCCTTGTGAGGTAAGAAGATTGCATAGAAGTTTAAAAGGCCCAGAAATGCTTGCAGTTCTGTTTTGTTTCTGGGTGTTGGTGCATTTTTAATTACAGTAATTTTGGATTCCATGGGATGGATACCAGTAGCATCAATGGAATAGCCTAAAAATTCTACCTTGGGGACCCTCACCTTGCATTTATCTTTATTGACTTTTAGTCCCACATCTTGTAAACTTTTGAGAACTATGCATAAATGCTCAAACAGTTGTTGTCTGGAGGTAGCAGCTATATCATTGAAATATGGTACTACTCATTGTATACCCTGTAATATGTGCTCCATTAAATTCTGAAATAAACCTGGTGCTACTGGAGGCACCTGCACCTAAAAGCTCCTCTGTGTGCAATGATGGTTTGTGCCTCTGCAGTTGAATCATCCACAGGCAATTGTTGATAGGCCTGGGAGAAATCTAATTTTGCGAAAATGGTGCTGTGGCCTATAGAGTAGATTAAATTTTGTACTACAGGTACTGGGTAAGAGTGAACCTGTAAAGCTCTATTCAGAGTGCACTTAAAATCTCCACAGATTCTTACTGAGGCATCACCTTTGACAGGCATCACTATAGATGTCTCCCATTTTGAATGGTCCACAGGTTCCAATATCCCTCATGCTATCAACTTATCCAATTGCGCATCAATTTTTGGTTTAAGGGCAAATGGAACCCTCCTGAGTTTGAGTCTAATAGGAGCAACCTGAGAATCCAGGCTGAATGCAGTTGGGATGCCTAGGGTCCCATCAAAAACATCCTTAAATTTAATTAATATCTTTTCTAAATCAGTTTCATGTGTGGAATTGATGCCACTGATGCCCAATCCCAATGACTTGAACCAATCTAATCCCAATAAACTTGGGAGGGAACCCTCCATAATAAGCAATGGTAGCTTCCCCACAAAATTTTGGAAACTTACCCTAACATTATGTATTCCGATGACTGGTACCAGGCTTGATTGGCTGCAGGTCTGTATCCATATCTCAGGAACCAGGCGTTTAATAGTACTCCAGGACACAATAGATAGGGAGGATCCTGTATCAATTTCCATTTTACTTGGACTATTTTCCATTTTAACATCAACAATAATATCCTGTCCTTTGATTCACTTGCTGAATATAAAGACAGATAGATAACTCTTCAAATTATTCCATACAAAGTTTCTTTTATTGGATTAATAAAAGAATGCAGCAATGGGAGGATGCTCTGGAAGGATGGTGAGACCCAGCAGCAGAGAATTGGCGCAAGACACTGGAAACTGCTTGTGATCTAGCTGGTTTGGGATGGAGGGAGGAGGCTTTCTTAAAATAGTGGGAAGAAGCTGCTTGTGATTGAAGACCTATGTCAGATGTGGCCCTCTCCCTTGATACTTGTTCCTTCTGTAGCGCATCGTAGATCACGGCCTGGAGGGAGTTTTTTTTCTTCCCGAATGCAGTCTTCACATTCTTTGTTCGCCTCCTCGAAGCAATGAATGTGTTCTTGGAGCTCTGGGTCTTCCAGGTTCGACTGTATGTATTTAAGCTTACTTTAACTGTCTCTCCACCGTGCGAGATGCTCCTCTATCTCCTTCTGCATTAGGAGGAGGCTCTCGAGGGGCAACTTGCTTTTGGGGGTATTGCAGATCCTTACCAGCTCCGTCCATGAGTCTGCATGGTGGCAATACTGTCTGTCCCAATCCTCTCTGAAGTGTGCCACCACGGGTGGGGTAAGCTTCCTATGCCGTCTGACATCGTAGGCTTTCTGAGGTATCGCCATTTCTTTGGAGGTTTGGATATCTGAATGAGGGTTTGGGGAATCAGGCTCCACATTTACTTCAAGGGTGGGTGGAGGGTTCAAGTCCTCTTGTACATCAGAGATATCTGTCATGGCTGAGGAAGTTGCCATGCTTCAAATTGGCAAAAGGTGAATTTTGGAAAATTTAGTGGTTTTCGGTGCAATTCCCTTTTTTCCACTAGGGTGCGCTGCAAGCATGTAGCTGAACGTAGGAACTTCTGCTAAGTTCAGTACTTGACCACTAGGTGGTGTTGCAGACTTGTGGTCAAGTTCGAGGAAACTCCGAAAATTTCAGTGGTTGACCACTAGAGATGTGCATTGCAAGACTGGGCGACGTTAGCACAATACACAATTTAGCCGCTATAGGGTGCATTGCGAAGTCTGGGAGACATTGGCATAGAGCACAAAAATGGCCTGTTAGTAGTACTTGCTAGGTCTGGAAGACACTGGTGTTGCACACAGGTTGGCCTCGTCAGTGATGAATAATTTAGAATTTCCTATGAAATGTTCTATTTGACCACCAGATGGTGGTAGACCGTTGAATTGGGTAGCAAGGGTTGATGTAAGGTTAAAGAGAAAAAAAAATTATTATTTTTTACTTGCCACCAGATGGTGGTATAGGCTAGCAGTTGAATGGCAGGCTATTAGGCTGGAGAAAAGTCAGTAAAGAAATATAGTACTTCAGTATGTTGCATGCACTGTAGCCAAATAATTTATTTTAGCTAAGTAATCTAGACTGATATCTTTTAATTTTATGGATAGCGTTTTAAATCCAGAAGAAAGAAAGAATCCTTTCCCCCCTAGTCTATTTGCCTGCCTTAAATTAATTGTAAAGTTCCTTTCTAGCTTCTTCAGTGTGAAGCAATCTTCGTAATAGGTTTTCTCCCTGGTATTTTGAAAATTTGGATTCTGAAGTGGTGGTAGGAGAGCCCTGCAAACCTTAGCTAAGTACCCTTTCTTTTGACATCTAAGACAAACTGTATTTTTAAATTTACAAACCTGTCTAAGGTGGTTTCCCCCACAGCCTAAACAAAAGGGTTTCGCCTGGCAAGGTTTGGCTTCTCCAGACCGTTCTTGTGCCATAGGTGCTCTAAGGCGATTAATATCTTGGTCATTGTTCTATCGCCAGGACAAAGCAGACTCGGATACCGGAGTTGAAACCAGCTCTTTATTAGCAACAAGTAACTTCAACTGAAGTCGAGCCGCGGCAGCCCTTTTTATAGCGGCTGCTCGCAGCTTGCAACCAATGGCATGTATTTAAACTTCCCACCGCTTATTGCAGCAACTGGAACCCGTCATTCTTAACCAATCGTTAAGCTATGTTAACTAACCAATAGGAATGTAGTATTAGAAGTCTATACATGAATACACTACACCCCTCCCCTCTTGGTTCTCTCCAACGTTACATGACGTAATTGTGCAGGTAGACGGGGCTTTTGTGAGTCCTAGTTGACCTGCGCAGTTCAGTCTCTGTGTTGGTCTCCACTGGTTCGGACAGGCCTGCTGTCCTTCCGGCTCTTCTCCTAGGAACCTCCTGGAAGGGTGCCTCAGCCATGCCGCTCCTGCCATGCCTTGTTGGGTTGACTGGACGGTCTCCGTTGTTCCCCTGCATTGTGTGCGGGCAGGTAGAGTCAGCTTTGCTGCTTCTTTCCTGGTGCTTCTTCAGCTCTCTTTTTTCTGAATAGTCTAATCGTAAGTAATTTTTATTTTTTTCTGGGTTTTCGGCTTCTGGAGGGTTTTCATTTCCTTTATTATTTAAGGGTTTTCCCCCCTCTGGTTTTTTTTATTACTTTCTGGTGGTGCTTGTGGAAGTGTTTGTTCCATATTTTGGGAAATGTCGGTGTTGCGTTCGACCTGTCGTGACCATAGTTGATCGATGTGTCTTTTCCACGATCTGCCGTCAGCTGTTTCTAGTCAGTATGAAGGAGGACCTGTGATTTGTGTGATTGTTGCCGGTAACCACAATGGTTCTCTGGTAAGATTTTTTGCATATACTAGGTCGCCTGGCAAGAAAGAGCGGTACTTACTGGAAGAGTCTGGTGGCTTTTGGGGGTTGTAAGTGGGGTGCAGTCTATCCAAGTAGGAGCGCAACTTTCTTCCCATCAATAGTTTATCTGGGCTCTTGTTTGTTGCCTTGCATGGTGTTATATGTTGGATGGTGAGCATGGTGTTGATTTTTTCTTGCATGTCATTTCCCTCAAGCTTTTCTAATGCTTCTTTCGTGTAACGAACCATGCATTCCGCCCTTCCGTTCGCCGCCGGATGAGTGGGCGCTGTCAAAGCGTGTCTTATTCCTTGTTCTGCTAGGAATTGTTCCAAAGTCAAAGCTGTAAACTGTGGCCCATTGTCCGATACTACTACATCTGGTAGACCGTGGGTGGTGAAGAGTTTTTTTAGTTGTTTTGTGAGGCTTCTGTTGTTGAATTCATGATGATGACTTCTAACCAGTTGGAGTAGGCATCCACCATGATTAGATAAGTATATCCTTTTGTGGGGCCGGCGAAGTCCATACGGATCCTTGACCAGGGGCCTCTGGGTGTCTCCCAGTCAAGAACCGGTGCTGAAGGGGGAGTGGGTCTGGATGACTGGCACTTGTTACATGTTTTGACCCAGGTTTCAATGTCTTTATCTATTCCTGGCCACCAAACGTAGCTTCTGGCCAGGGACTTCATCTTTACCATGCCCGGGTGTCCTTCGTGTAACATGTTTAGCACGTCTTCTTGTAATTTTTTTGGAACAACCACCTGATCTCCCCACAATATGTACCCTTTTTCAATTGACAATTCAGTTTGCTGGTTTTTAAAAGGTTTAAAAGTCTCGGTTTTTTCGTTTTCCGGCCAACCCTGTCCTACCCAGTTCAGTATTCGGGCCATCAGTGCATCTTTAGCCGTTTCCCTTGAGATGTCCGATGTGGTGATGGGCCAATTTGGAATCATTTCAATTTGCAGGGTATGCGTGGTGGGAGCTGGATCGTCATCGTGACCTGGTAGTGGTGAATGGCTTAATGCGTCTGCATGGGGTATGGCTTTTCCTGGTTGATAAATGAGTTTAATTGTAGGCTGCGAAAAATTCTGACCATCTTGTCATTCTTGGAGACAGGATGTTGGGGGTGGCCCTGTCTCCGGCTAGGATTCCCAATAGCGGTTTGTGGTCGGTGATTAAGGAAAATGTCCTACCGTATAGGTATTCGTGGAAACGTTTCACCCCCGAGATGGCTGCCAAGGCTTCCCTGTCCAGTTGGCTGTAGTTCCTTTCGGTCTTGGACAGCGTCTTGGAATCAGTGCTTCTCTGCCGTCTGGTAGTGTGTGGCTAAGTATTGCGCCTATGCCAAAAGGTGAAGTGTCGCAGGTGACAGTCAGAGGTACTGTGTCACTGTATTGGATCAATTCAGATTTTGATGTGATTAAGTCTTTGATTTTTTGGAATGCTGTTTCTTCTTGGTGGACCCATTTCCAATTGGCTTTTATATCGAAGAGTCTATGCAGTGGTTCCGCTACTGTTGCCTTCTGCGGCAGAAAGACATGATAAAAATTAATGAGTCCCAAAAATGCCTGTAAATCCGTTTTGTTTTTGGGTCTGGGAGCTTTTTTTATTGCTCGTATTTTTGTGGGGGGGTGGTGGTGGATTCCTGCTTCATCAATAAGGTATCCTAGGAACTCAACCTGATTTGTGGCAAGTTGGCATTTTTCTTTTTTAACTTTGAGTCCTGCTTCTCTAAATTTTGACAAGACTGCCCTTAATCGGTCTTTTAGTTGTTTTTTATTTTCGGCTGATATTAGTACATCATCGAAGTAGGGAACCACCCCTTTTAGTCCTTGGAGGAGGCGTTGCATCAGGCTCTGGAAAACGCCAGGGGCCACGCTGACACCGAATTGTAATCTATTGCATTTAAAGTCTCCTCTATGTGTTACGATAGTTTGCTCCTCTGCCGTCTCGGGATCAACTAGTAATTTTTGATATGCCTGTGCGAGATCGAGCTTCGCAAAGATCCTTCCTCTCCCCGATGAGTGCAGCAGGTGTTGGACTACCAGAGCGGGATATGCGCTCTGTTGCAATGCATGGTTCAGGGTGGCCTTATAGTCACCACAGATGCGCACGGACCCGTCTGGTTTTATAGGGGTCACAATCGGGGTTTCCCATCTGGCATGGTCGGTTGGCTCTAACACCCCCTGAGCGATGAGCTTGTTCAGTTGCTTGTCAATTTTTGGCAAATGGTACCCGTCTGGCTTTAAGCCTGATGGGGGCTACGTTCGGGTTTAAGCTAAATGATATAGGGGTCCCATGGTACTTGCCTGAAGTCCCGTCGAATACGTCATGGAACTCCTCCATCCGGTCTTTCTCCCAGTCCTTTATGGTGACGCTGTTGATTCCTGTCACTTCAATTCCGAGCAGTTTGAACCATTCTAAACCGAGCAGGCTGGGGCGATCTCTGTCAACGATGGTTAATGGAAGAATCTTGGTGTGTTTTTTAAACTTTACTTTGAAATGTCCCAGTCCTACTACTGGTATCTTGTTACCCTGGTAGTCCTTGATGATCAGGCTTTGCTCTTCGAGTTCTTTACGTTTTATGTCTGGTATCAATTTTTTTATTGTGTTCCATGATACCATTGATAAATACGAACCGGAGTCTACTTCCATTTCACATGGCTCGCCTTCTATCAGGACGTTGATTCGAACCTTCTTAGTGTTCGTTGTTCTGGCCATCCCAATAGTGATTGTCTGATGTGGCTCTTCCTTCTTGTTGAACCGTTGATTCCTATGTTCCCGGCTCCAACGACTTCCGGTTGACTTTTCCTTGTTTCTGGGAGGGGTACTGCTACGTCTTTTTGGACTATAGCTCTTTTTGTTTTGGCAGACCCTTGCAATGTGCCCCCATTTTTCACAGTGCCGGCATATGTCATCCAAGAATCGACACTCAGACCTCGGGTGGTTTCCGCCACATCCTGCACATTGAAATTCAGGTTTTCTCCCTCGTCTCTCTCTCCGGTTCCTTTCTGAATGGAGTCTGTTTACCTCCTGGTCTTCATCTTCGGAATCGGTTGATGATTCGATATCTTCATGGTGAGAGGTTGTGGCAGCGTGCTTTTGGGCTCCCTCTGTTTTCTTTTCTTTATTCAGGCTCGGACTGTTTGTTGTATTCATCTACTTCATTTTTGCTGCAGACTTCTTTGCTGCTTCAGCGGCAGTTGCTTCAGCAATAGCTTCGTTTGCAGTGATGTTGGGTCGGTTTAGCAGTTTGCTCTGTAGGGTAGCATCTCTTAGTCCAAGGACTATGCGATCCCTCATGGCTTCATCCATGTTGAGAAACTCGCATGCCCCCCCGCAGTGTCTCTTAACGCTGCTACAAAGTCTCCAATACTCTCACCTTCTAGTTGATCGTGCTTGTAGAATTTGTGTCTTCTAATGAGATTGGACATGACTGGTGCGTAATGGTTTCTCAGCATCCGATTTAGGTCTGGCCAGGCCATCTGTTTAACATCATTGGGTCTTGCTAATGCCTTGGCCATTTTGAAAATAGTCAGGCCGCAATGCGTCAGGAATACGGCTCTCTTCCTCTGGTCAGTGATTCCTTGCAGTTTGTTGCTTTCTAAAAACATCAGGAACCTGTCAATATATGATTCCCAGTCTTCTTCGGCTGGGCTGAACGGTGCGAGTGGCGAATTGTTGCTGGCCATCTCATCTTTCGGCTGTCATCGCCACGTGCTTACAGTCTTTGTCCTTTCAATCCCACCTTCGTCGCCAGGGTTCTATCGCCAGGACAAAGCAGACTCAGATACTGGAGTTGAAATAAGCTCTTTATTAGCAACAAGTAATTTCAACTGAAGTCAAGCCGCGGCAGCCCTTTTTATAGCGGCTGCTCGCGGCTCGCAACCAATGGCATGTATTTAAACTTCCCATCGCTTATTGCGGCCAATCGGAACCCGTCATTCTTAACCAATCGTTAAGCTATGTTAACTAACCAATAGGAATGTAGAATTAGAAGTCTATCCATGAATGCACTACAGTCATAATCTATGTTATCTTCAATTTCAGTCTGATCCCTATGCACAGACTGGTTCCCCTTTAGCTGCGATAGTCTCACCAGAGCCCTGTATTTCAGTAGCTGATTGATTTGACAGCTCATATGCCTGAGCCTCATCAATTGCTTCCCGTAGTGTTAAATCTAGTTTAGCTAACAAATGATGCTGAAGTCGTAGATCTTTAACCTCACTAACTGATTTGTCCAAAATGATAATCATCTAAATCCCCACAATGCTGAGTGGCTTTCCTCAGAGCAGCCAGGTACCTGCTTATATTTTCGCTTTCAGCCCGGTAACACCTATGAAAAGCGTGTTTTGTAGCTATTCTGGCCGGTTTGGGAGCATAATGGCTTCCCAGAACTGTCAAAATGGTTTCCCAGGTTACCTCATGAACTGTCTGAGGAGACAGAAGTATGGCCGCCGTGTCAAAGACCTCAGCGCCACAGAAACCTGTCCAAAGCACCTGAGGGCAGGACAAGAAGCTATGGATGGAAACTAATCAAGTAGAGAAGCAACCTGGAGTTAATTTCTTGACAGTGAGGACAATTAATCAGTGGAACAATTTCCCTCCAGGAGTTGTAAGTGCTCCATCACTGGACAGTCGCTTCTCTGACATGGTATAGGATCTCCTGTTTGAGCAGGGGGATGGACTAGAAGACCTCCGAGGTCCCTTCCAGCCAGTGGTGGGATTCCAATTTTTTTTTTTACTACCGGTTCTGTGGGCGTGGCTTGGTGGGCGTGGCAGGGGAAGAATACTGTAAAATCTCCAGTCAGAGGTGGATATTTGCCGGTTCTCCAAATTACTCAAAATTTCTGCTACCAGTTTTCCAGAACTGGTCAGAACCTGCTGAATGCCACCTCCGCTTCCAGCTCTGTTATTCCGTTACTATTCTGTTTCTTTCCAATACACGTCTATATACCCAAGGGCTATCAGCATCCTGCTTATGTATTTTTTAAAAAATGTGTGCCTCTTAGGTTTCCTTGGATGTGATGATAATGGACTTTGGGAAAGTTTTCTTCCACCCTCTTGGAGGGAAGCCCTGATTAAATACTATCAGTCTTTGACAAAGAGCAGGCAGAGGGAGTGACCAGTAAGTGATGGTCCTTAACTCTCTCTATACAACAGCCCCTCTTAGTGGCCAGACAGGTCCTGGTCATTGGATTTGTACCACCAATCATCAGAAGTCCGGCTGGCTTTAGGAAAGGAGAGGATAAATTCCTGGCAACAATGAGCTACAGACTAAGTAGCTGTCAGAATGTCAGCCACAACATCCTTCCTTGACTTCACGATTAGATTTTTTTTTTTTTTAACAGTAATCGTATTAAAAAAAAATTGCAATTAGAACGATAAAACTAAGTAAAAAGAAAAATAAATAAATTGTAAGTGCAGAAAAAAGAAAGTAGAAAAGAAAGAATAGAAAAAAAAATGAAATATAATAAAGAAAAATAAAAGAAAGATATAAAGAAATGACTCCCCCTTCCCCGCTTTGACCCCATACTGGGTAACAGGGAACTAGCCCATACTACCCATTGCAAGTGGGTGGGTCTACTTGGAATAAAATCTTGTTCGTCGAAAGTTACTTCTTCTCCCTTCCCTCCACCATTTCCACCCCCACTACACCCACGTGCGCAGAAGCTTCAAAAGGTTCTTTATTGTCAAAATATACATCATCTATGTACAAGCATCTCATGACTATAGTTTATACGCCACCATCCTTCTTTTTCTAAAACATTTATGCAGTCAACATTAGAAGAAGGGGAAGTCAAAAGGCAGAAAGGAGAGAAACTCAGCTGCATTTTTGCAATGGCTTTCGTTGGAGCGGATGAATTTCAGAAGGCCTCTCAAAACAGAGTTTGTTTCCCCGTTAACGTCAAGGTAGGTAAAGTCCCCCGTTACTACAGGGGTGTGTTTCCTACACGCCCCAGCTACGCTAACCGATTAGCAAAGGAGTACATGTATTTCCTCTGGATGGTTGAGCGCCCTGTAGTACAAATGTATAGCAAAGTCATTGCTTTTTTTTCTTTAATATTTACCCCAATACTTTCTAGAAAGCTTTCCGAGGAGGTGTAATAATTCCTTATACACGATACAATTCTTCCTCTTTTGTTAAGTGTTCTTTTTGAACCGTTTATTTATATCCTCCTAGCTGTGGGTTTGACATAGGTTCCATCCCAGCAAGTTTCAGTAATAGTTGCAATATCATACTTGCAGGTAAACCTCGACTTACAACCACAATTAAGCCTGGAATTTCTATTACTAAGTGAGACAATTCTTAAGAGAATATTTGCCCCATTTTATGGGCTTTCTTGCTACAGTTGTTCGGTGAAATAATCGTCACTGTTAAGTAATAAGGTTGTGAAGTGAACCTGGCTTTCTCATTGATTTTGCTTGT
This sequence comes from Pseudonaja textilis, assembly GCF_049901715.1. Taxonomy (NCBI): domain Eukaryota; kingdom Metazoa; phylum Chordata; class Lepidosauria; order Squamata; family Elapidae; genus Pseudonaja; species Pseudonaja textilis. Next base: position 3,062,985 of record NC_142000.1, read on the forward strand.
CAGCTTATAAAAGGTTTACTCCATGAATCTGGGGCACTGCATGAGCCAGTTGCCAAGTGTCTTGAATTGCGACCACATGACTCTGAGGCTGCTGCAACAGTTGTAAAGGTGAAAAACAGGCATAAGTCACTTTTTTCAGGGCGGCTGTAATTTTGAATGGAAATGAATTCCCCGTGCTAGAACTTCAAGTGCTCCCTGTTTGTTCCTCATACGATGAGCACCGCTATAAAAGCATTTGAATCAGTGGGTGGGATTCAACATTTTTTACTACCGGTTCTGTGGGCGTGGCTTGGTGGGCGTGGCAGGGGAAGGATATACTGCAAAATCCCCCTTCCCTCCCCACCCCACAAGCCTGCTTTCCAGCTCCGTTCTCCTGTGCAAGGCAACCAAAGAAGGCCCAGACGATTAGCTGGGACTCAATGGGAGGCAGAGAAGAGATGGGGTTGGCGGGCCAGTCAGAGGTGGGATTTGCTGGTACTCTGAACTACTCAAAATTTCTGCTACCGGTTCTCCAGAACCGGTCAGAACCTGCTGAATCCCACCTCTGATTTGAATCCTTTATGATTGACCCTAGTTTGGCTTTTATCTCTTGATGAACACTTTCAGATGACAAGGCTGGTATGTAGCAGAGATGGGGCATGTTTACCAATGACCTTACAAAATCCAAGAAAGACTCCTGCTTTGGGGATATAGGTGGAGAAAGCGCAAAGTTTTACCCGCTGGGGGAGTTGGGAGTTGGATCTCCTATGAGGATAGAATGTCCCGAGCAGCCTGCTTCTTTCCCTTCTTATGAGGAAGCTTGCAAAGTGAATCATTCACACCTCTAAAAAAGGCACCTGAAGGCAAGGCAAGAGGCAATGGATGGAAACTAATCAAGGAGAGAAGCAACCTAGAACTATGGAGAAACTTCCTGACAGGAAGGACATTGAACTAGTGGAACAGCTTGTCTTCAGAAGTTGTGGGTGCTCCCATCCCTGGAAGCTTTTAAGAAGAGACTGGACACAGCCACTTGTCTGAAATGGTATTGTGCAAGGGGTTAGGCTAGGTGACCTCTAAGGTACCTTCCAATGTTGTTATTCTGTTAATCCAAAGTGGATCAGAGCTGGGCAAACATTCCAGGCTCCAATTTGCAATAACAAATGAGTTCTCATTTGTTCTCACTCCACAGAATCAGAAGTCTGCCCAACTTCTCTTCTGACTAACCAATTAAAAGGCAGTGGTTCGTGAAAGCTGAAGCCTTGTAATGAAATTGGTTAGTCCTATTTTTTTTTCTTGCCATATAAACTTATATGGCCCTCCTCCGACATCACTAGCAACCATCCTATCTACACAAATTAGCCATTCAGGCTGGAGAAAGTCTCTTTGGGAAAAACTCAAGAGTGTCTTTTCCAGAATAAGAATCCTGCAACGCTGCAAAGCATTCTCTGTCGAGGCTCGAACCAGCCAACAACCCCAATTTAGCAGGGACTCCTGAAAAGTGTTTCTCACCCTTAGTAACTTTGAGGTGTGTGAACCAGCTGCCAGAATTGCTGAGCCAGTCATGCTGGCTGGGAAGTTCCTGGGTGTTGACATCCACACACCTTAAAGAGTTACTAAAGTTGAAAACGGATAACTTACCAGATTATGCAAATTTCAGTTAACCATTCCCTGATTCCTATCACCTTAAAAAAATACCATCTCTAAGCATCTGCTGTAGCTGTTTCTACACAGCATTGGTAAAGCCAATAAAGGGGAAATTACCAGCTTTGCTGGCTGGAGAATTCCTGGGAGTTGAAGTCCACAAGTCTGAAAGTTGCCAAGTTTGGAGACCTCTGCACTAGAACCATCCAATTCTGCTCTCCCGCAAGAGCCCTCCATCCCAGTCTAGTGAGGATTCAACCCTCTGGCTCTTGACCCCACTGGCAATATGGCAACCAGGGCAAGGCCAGGAGTTGGTCCTCCCCCTCTTTGGAAACAGAAGGGCAAAATTTGAGCAAGGGGGCAGGAGGTATCTCAAGAGGGAGACACTTCCAAGGCCCCCTGGACTGAGGGTGGAAGGAGTGGGTCTTGGCCGTGGCACCTGGGAATGCAGTAGTAGTTGAGACAGGGAAGCTTCCTATGTCCAGGGACTGTTCTGACCGCGGCTTCCCCAACAGCATGAAGCTGACTCCTCGTCCTGATAAACCCCTTTTATTTAGTTTACAGTGAATTCCTCTCCAGCAAAGTTCCGGCCAACAGCCTTTCAAGACAGTTCACAATTACAGACCTTTATCAAGCTTGGAGAGCTGCCAGGCCGATATCTTTCAAACGCACAATACTTGGCAAGAATGCCGGAACAGATCTTCACCCAAATGAACTAATTGTCTCCTGCAAAACCCCACCCCGCTTTTGCTCCTCTTTTATTCTCTATGCAAGGGGCCATTCACTGTCCACCTGTGCCTTTACTCCCGAGTCGACCCTTGTTCCTTAGCTGTTCCCTTCGTCTGGCAGCCCTGTGCATGTGCACACTGGGAACAGGCTCCAGCTGTTCTTCTGCCCCACTGATGTCCAACTCCAAAGGCAGCTGATAACTGTTGGAAGGCCCTGGCCCCATCTCTGCCTCCGACGCAGAGCCCTGGTCAGAGCCTTCCCCAGACTCCAGGACTGGCCCATGTCCCTCCCCAACCTCCTCACTGTCCGAATCTGCTGCCAGCTCCACTGGCTGCTGGCAGGCAACAACAGGGACATCCATGGAGGGAAGGTCACCATCAGGATGGGAGTACCCACACACACACATAAGGGGTGGGACTTAAATTACAACATCCACACATTATCTTGCAGATTTTGGTCCCCTTATGAACGCCCATGCAGAATAACTTTGCTGGATGGAGCCAGTCTGCGGGTGACAGGCTGACAAAGCAATGCCGCAGCATTGAACAGGTCCCCTTTTCTACATATATTGTGATGTCACAAAACAGAAGGAGCAGAATTACAGAGTCAGATGAGACCTTGGAGGTCTTCTAGTCCAGCCCCCTGCTCAACCAGGAGACCCTAAACCATTTCAGACAAGTGACTGTATCCAGTCTCTTCTTAAAAGCCTCCAGAGAGGAAGGACCCACAACTTCTGAAGGCAAAGCTGTTCCACTGCTTAATTGTTCTACCTGCCAGGACGTGTTGAATTTATATTTTACCAACAAAGAAAGAAAGGGAGACTAGCATAGATATATCTCAAGCTATTTAGCTCTCGTCAGCTAGCCATACCCCTTTCTGGGATTCTGGGAAGTAGCCCGGGTTCGAATCCCAGAAAGAGTATGACTAGCTGACGAGAGCTAAATAGCTTGAGATATATCTATACTAGTCTTCCTTTCTTTCTTTGTCGGTAAAATATAAATTCAACACAAAAAAAAATAGTTTTATCATGAAAGCGGCTGCTCCATCCCATATTTAGGTAGACCAGGTTGCCCTGATAGACTGGTCTCACTGGAAAAATGTCAGGAAATTTCTCCTTGGTTGCTTTACCCCTAGATCAGTTTCCATTTCTTGTCCTATCCTTAAGCGCTTTGGAGAATAGACTGGCTCCCCTCTGACACCCCTCAAAATTGAGAGATCTAATCATCCTTGTTGCTCTTCTCTGCATTCGTTTTGGACTCTCAGTGTCTTGTTTGCATTGTGGTGACCAAAACTGGATGCAAGTATTCTAACTGTGGTGTCACCAGTGCAATATAAAGTGGTACCATCACTTCATGTGACGTATTACTCTATATTCTATGTTCTCCAAAGAGCAATAAAGAGCTTCCAAGTGTATCGACGTAGATGGTTAAACCACAGTCACCTGGAGGGTTCCTCTTTTTTCTAACACCCTTTCCTTCGCCCAAAAAACACAGCACCAGAAACCAGAACATCTAAGAACCAGGAAACCCTGGTGCGTCATGTTCTCCCACAAGATCTGCGTAGATGTTATATGGATAGATTCAATCTATTTTTGTTACAAAATAAGATTTGGGTGCTTGGAAAGGGAGCTGAGCAGTAGGTGCAAAAGCAGAAAGATTTGGCTCTATTCCTTAATGGAGGAACGGCTGGTGAAGGTGATGGAAGCTGTCGAGACGGCTAAATTGATTTCTTCAATCACAGAAAAGACATTATCTATGTTTATTGCTAGCTGGAAAGCCCTTATGGACTTTCTGTGTAAAATAGAGGGAAAAATGAACTTACGATGTATGGTTTGGATGATTAGGATACATTATAGAGAGAAGAGTTATGTCGTAACCACAGAATAAGTTTTATAATCGTACTTATAACTGCTGTAACATAGATCAGAAACTACCTCTTCGAATTTTTTCCCCAATTTCTCTTTTCTCTTTTCTTGCACTTTTAGCTTTCTCTTTGATTTCTTCATTGCTCTCTTCCTTTTCTCACTTTGTATTAGTTTGCATTAGCTTTCGTGCTCTTTCTTTTTAAGAAAAAAAAAATATTTAATAAAATTACACCCTAAGTAAAAGGAAATAAAGCTGAGCAGGATTTCTGCTACGACATCCTTCCCTGACTATGATGCTAAGCGTTTGCTTCTCCCCAGCATTCGCTTCTTCACAGCTCCGGGATGCCTTAAGGCACTCTTGGCCCCTGAGAACCCCCCCAAATAAGGCCCCCCCAAAGCAGCAAGGGAAAGGAGACTCAGTTCTCTCCCTGGCCCAAGTCCGAAAGCTGTCCCAGGCCCTCCAAAGTTCCACCAACGACAGCTGCCAGCACTCTCCCTGCAGCACAAGGGGCCGAGCAGGAACGCTGGGTGCTAGTCGCTCTTGTTATTTTCCTCTGGAATCAGCGTGTGGAAGGGACGGTCCCAGAATCGGCTGGTAATCCCAAAGCCTGCAGGTTGGGCAGAGGGGAAGAAAGAACATACAGGATGATAATACGACATACAGCATCACAGAGTTATCTGCTTACAATGTCCTACCGGTCAAGGACTACTTCAGCTTCGACCGCAACAATACAAGAGCACACAACAGATGCAAACTCAGTGTAAACCTCTCCAAACTTGATTGCAGACATTAGGACTTCAAGCAACAGAGTGGTCAATGCCTGGAATGCACTACCTGACTCTGTGGTTTCTTGCCCAAACCCCCAAAACTTTAACCTCAAACTATCCACTATTGGCCTCATCCCATTCCTAAGAGGTCTGTCTGTAAGGGGCGTGCATAAGCCTCTACCATCCCTGTCCTTATTGTCCCTATTTATTCATACCTATTTCCTGTATTCATACTGTCAGCCTTCAATAATTTTTTCTTCTGCTTGTCTTTCCGGCTGTCCTAGTAACGGGGGAGGGAGGATAAATTGGGCTTTGAGGGGGCGGGAAGAGTGCTGGAGGCTTGAGTTGGTGAAGTGTAAAACTTGGGGAAACTTTCTTGTTTATGCTTACTTGCTTACTGCGCACCTTATCTATCCAGGCCAAGGTTAACAGCCAGATGTCTGAATTACCACCTGAAGATGCCCCACATGATGTTATACACATCTCAGATTGGATGGCCAGTTTGAACTCTTGGGGGTGGGAAAGTTGTCATAACTCTGCTCATGTGATTTTCGCGCTTAATGCCTCAGATCTTGAATACCTGTACTCATACTCATGTTTAGTCTTATATCTATTATCGGGTAAGCGATTGACAGATCAGATAAATAAATAAATAATAAATATAAATAAATAAAGAGTTATGCCCTCAGTCCAAGGGTCTTCAAACTTGGCAAGTTTAAGACTTGTGGACTTCAACTCCCAGAATTCCTGAGCTAACAGGACTGGAGGAGGAATTCTGGGAGTTGAAGTCCACAAGTCTTCAAGCTGTCGAGTTGGAAGAGCTCTGCCCGAGTCCAACCCCTCCTTGCTCAGGCAGGAAACTCTATAGCATTTCAGACAAATGTTATCCAATCTCTTCTTAAAAACTTTCCGTGTTGGAGCATTCACATCATCTAGAGCAGGGGTGTCCAGGGGTGGCAAAGCTGGCTGAGGAATTCTGGGAGTTGAAGTCCACAAGTCTTAAAGTTGCCAAGGTTGGACACCCCTGATCTAGAGGCAAGCTGTTCCACTGATTAATTGTTTTCACTGACAGCAAATTTCTCTTTAGTTCTAGGTTGCTTCTCCCCTTGATGAGTTTCCATCCGTTGCTTCTGGTCCTTCTTGGCTCCCCTGAGCTGAGTTTTCTCCGGTCGAGGGCTGCAGGAGGCCGTTGTGGCTGAAAACAGAGCTCGGGAGCCCATTTTCGCTGGCAGAGCGCTCGGGCCACCGCAGGCACCCCCCTCCCAACATGAGTAATGTTATGATGACCATGCCCACCCTGGCCACACCCACCCCAGCCCCTTGAGGTCAAAGGCAACCCTGATGCAGCCCTCAATGAAATCGAGTTTGACACCCCAGCCTTAGACTGTGGCTAACCAACCGCTGCCAGCTTTGAGGCCAAACACTGCTCAACTTTGGGGCGCAGCAGGGAAAACATGTTTCTAGCATCCAGTAGAAGATGCTCCATGTGTAAAGAACATTCCATCCTTGACTTAGGATCACAAATGAGCCTGTAATTTATGTTGCTGAGTGAGGCATTTGTTAAGAGAATTTTGCACAATTTTATGACTTTTTTTTGCCATCGTTAAGTGAATCACCACAATTGTTAAGTTAGGAACACGGTTGTGAAGTTAATCTGGTTTCCCCCATTGACTTTGCTTGTCAGAGGGTCACTAAAGGGTGATCATGACCCAGGTTGGGATACAAAATAAACACAGTCACGAAAACAGGTGAAGCCCCTTTTATTCCTTCACTTTGCTTCAAAGCTCCAAATATCCTTGACTGGAGACAAAAAAAACTCCCCCACAAGCAGTTACGAAAAGGTGGAAATGCCGTTTAAACTAAAAATGCCTATAAATTATAAAACCCCTCAAGGAAAAAGTGACAATAGGTGAGAACAACCCCTCGAAACAGGGTTGGGCTTCAAAAAATTCAGCAAGGGGTTCTCTACCTGGTGGCTGGGTAGGCGTGGCCATGGTGGGCGTGGCCTAGTTGGCCTCCTGCATCACGGCAGGGGGAGTGGTTTTTCCCTTCCCGGGCTCCTGAGGCTTTCCTCAAGCCTCCGGGAGAGTGAAAACAGCCTCCCTGGGCTCCGGAGACTCTCTGGAAGCCAGAAACAGGCCCATTTCTGGCCTTCCCAAACTTCCAGGAGGCCCGTTTTTTGCCCTCCCTGGGCTCCGAAGGCTTTTTATCAAGCCTCCCAGAGGGCGAAAACGGCCTCCCCGGGCTCCGGAGGCTCTATGGAAGCTGGAAACACGCCCATATTTAGCCTTCCCGAACTTCCGGGAGGCCCATTTTTTCACTCTTCCCGAGCCTCTGCGTGCATGGCCTGCACTTACCTGCATCCAAAATGGGCCACTTGGGGACTCCTGGGAGGGGTGGGCGGGCCCAGCCAGGAGTGGGATTTGGGGGTTCTCCGAACTGCACAGAATCTTTGCTAGGGGCTCTCCCAAACCCCTGCGAACACCTCCCCCCAGCAGCCCACCCCTGCCCCAAAGCCCAGCTGCACCCTTCCACCCCCTCACCTGCTTCCTGGTGTTCGAAGTGGTGTTTGATGTGATACGTCTTCAGACCGTAGAGGTAGGTGCCTTCTTTGGGTGAGCCGTAGTGCAGGTAATAATGCATCATGTCATAAATAATGTAGCCCACGATTCCCCCGCACAGGATGGAGAGCCCAAATTCTCCCGGGAAAAGCAGTTGAGCAATAAAGTAGAACACGAAGAAGAGCAGGGAAGCTGGCACAGGTGGGAAGACCAGGCGGGAGCTGTCGAAGGGGGACTGCAAGAGACGACAGGGGACAAAATGAGATCTCCGTCCAAGAGAGAGCGGCGGGGTTCTCAACTTCTGCAACTTTAAGCTGTGTGGACTTCAACTCCCAGAATTCTCCTTTGTGGCTCGGTAGAGCTTCCTTCCCACCCATCTCCACCCTCAGTGGTAACAGCGGAGCTGGGGAAATTCCAAAGGCTTTCAACTTCTTCCTGCTTTGAGGATTAAAATGCCAAACAAGGGTGTTGAACCTTGTGGAGAATTGGGTGGCACGGAATGGCAGAATCGAAACACGCCTGCGCAAGTATGGCAGAAGACTGCGTCATAAAGGTAAAGATAAAAGTTCCCCTTGCACATCAGTGCTAATCATTTCTACCTTTAGGCTCATCCCATTTCAAAGCCGAAGAGCCAGCGCTGTCCGAAGACATCTCCATGCTCATGTGGCCAGCATGACTAAATGCTGAAGGCGCACAGAGTGTTGTTACTTTCCAACCAAAGGTGGTTCCTGTTTTTTCTACTTCCATTTTTACATGCTTTCGAACTGCTAGGTTGGCAGGACCTGGGACAAGTAACGGGAGCTCATTCCATTATGCGGCGCTAGGGAGTCGAACCGCCAAACCAGTGCTGGCCTTTCTGATCAATGAGGCCTTTCTGGAGACTGAGCCACGGCATCCCTTGAGTCATAAACAGGGATAATTCCTATGATGTGATCTCACAAAACGTTAGGCCTTTGGATACAATTAGGCGGGTGGAAAAGGTGCAACCAGATCCCTCTAGGATGGAAGGGGTCTACCGTAAAGGGTCAGCAGGCCCTAGTAGATCCCTACCTCCAGAGGCCACTCGGTGTATCTTGCTCTCGCCATACAGGTAGAAAAGTAATTAATGGGAACAATGACTCGGCACTGCTAAATCCAGCCTGGGATCCCTTAAGTAAACTTAAGAAAGCAAGCTGAGGATATTGTGCAGAACTGCCCTATGTCGGGCAGCAACTTAATCGGGCAGGGAACACTTCTGTGTCCAATCAAGTCATTCATTTTTGAGTCTCTTGGATGCAGTAGAATAGGGTAATAATAACAACAAACCACGACTTTTTAGTTTTACCTAATAATTTAAACCAGCCATTTCTGCAACTCCATATCTATCAAGGAGCTTAAACTAGCAATTTCCACAACACCGTATCGATGTGGACCCAGATTGTTGGGGCTGACTCTGTAAACTGCTTTGTGAGGGCTGTAAAGCACTGTGAAGCAATATATAAGTTTGAGCACTGTTGCTATTGCTTTCTAATCGGTAAAGCCCAAAATCAAAGATTCATTTTTTTCTAACCTTAAGCATAAAGTCCAGAAGTGGTTTCCGGGTAGAAATAAAGGTATTTGGGTTTTCCCTTCCCTATTTCTCTTTCTTTTTTGCTTTTGTATTTCTTTTTTGGTATTCTAAACTTTTATTGAGTTATAAGATAAAATATGAAAGAAAATAGGAAAATGGTGAGGAGGAAGGGAGAGGAAAGAAAAGTGAGGAAGGATTAGGAAAAAGAAAAGGAAGCATTGACTTCCGACTCTCTCTGTTGCAGTAAAATAAGGCATTAATCACAACTTTCTGTTTTTTTTTAATAATAATATAAACTAGCCATTTCTATCAGGATCCATCAGTCTAATAATCGGTAAAACACAAAATCAAATCAATTTTTTGGTATATCATATATTAATAAAATTGTTATAAACGGTAAATAAATAAATATATATATATGTGTGTGCGTGTGTGTGCGTGTGCGTGTGTGTGTGTGTATGTGTATATGTGTATATGTATATATATATGTATATGTATATGTATATATATATATGGCATTCAGCTTTGTTCGGGCATTTTCCCACGTCATTGTAGTTGTGCTTTTAAAGTTGTAGCAACGTTTCGGCAGAATCTCATCTGCCATCATCAGGCTTGTGCCAGAAGCCTGATGATGGCAGATGAGATTCTGCCAAAACGTCGCTACAACTTTAAAAGCACAACTACAATGACGTGGGAAAATACCCGAACAAAGCCGAATGCCATACAAGTACCCGCGAAAACTTAAGAAAACAAACAAACTCACACACACACACACACACACACACACACACACACACATTTTCCAGGCTGGGTCAGGCACAGGAGACAGCAACAAGAGATAAGTCCCCGTTAACCAGTATGACGAAAGCAAAAAACAACAGAGCTAATTACCTATTACTGTCCAAGGGCTAAATTGGTTAATGATATCAAAGGCAAAGATCTCTGTAATGGTAGCTTAACACTCTGACGATGTCAGCAGAGGCCACGCCCACCCACCCCCACCCACAGAGATCCATCAAGTCAGCCTTGACTTTTCCACGGCTGACAGTTTTGCAATGTTGGCAGTCCTCTTCAATGCGCAAAACTGCTGAGCGAGGCTTCCCTTTGGGCTGCTGTTTGAGCTGGGGTGGTGTTGGTGAGACGGGGCCAGATGTTATCTCCCCCCCAAGCTGCCGCCACCCCAGTTCCCCAGGGCCCCCTACCTTATGATGCTGGCCATGCATGAGAAAATGCAAGGTGATCAGGTAGTAGTTGCTGGCCGGAGGGTTCATGTGGAAGATGAAGCGATGGATGAGATACTCCAGCAGGGACCAGATGAAGATTCCCAAGACGAAGAGCAGCGGGAAGCAGTTCTTGTGAACAGGAATGGCGTAGGCTACGCGGAGGAAGGAAAAGCGACGGTGGGTGAGAACAGAAATGGTCCCCCGGAGCAGAGCACAAGCCAATGTAGGCTTATTCCCAAGGACAGCTAGCCAGCAAGGAGCTCTCCTGCGAAGTCCAGAAGCAGGACATGTCGCCAGAGGTAGACTGCTCCTAGTCAAGGAGGTTCAATTGAGCTACCACGCATCTCAAAGCGGTGGAGAGGCCGCTCTCTTCTTTGGCTCTGCTTCCAATTCCCAGTCATGCTGCTGCCTTCAAGGGGGTCTGGTTGGGCTCTCTGTCAACTTGAGGGTTGAGTCCCACTGGGCAGGGGGGTCTCCAAGTTGATTTGGCCTTGTTCCATTCCCAGGACGACCGCCAAGGATAGCAAATAGCACTTAGACTTCTAGAGTATTTTGCAGACCTCTCTAAAGCAGCTTTCAGAGTTAGCCTTATCGCCCTCAAACAATCTGGGTCCTTGTTTTGCCCACCTTGGAAGGACGGAAAGCCGAGTCAACCTTGAGCCAGTCAAGATCAAACTCTTGGAAGTGCGCAGTCTGCCTACAATACTGTATTCTAACTACTGTGCATCATGGATGGATGGATGGATGGATGGATGGATGGATGGATGGGAGGGCAATAACACTTAGACTTCCGTACCGTTCGGGGTCTTGGGAGCCTGAGTCTTCATCGAGCAGCTTCCAAGGCACAAGAGGAAAGGAATGGGGTGGCCCTCCTGGCCCCTCATCTCTTCTCTCCGATGCCTTTCTTTCCCCAATAGGGGAAGCAGGACTTTTGCACCTCAATATGGGAGATCAGCCAGGGCAACACAGAACATCGAATAATGGGGTTGGAAGGGACCTTGGAGGCCTTCTAGTCCAGCCCCCTGCTCAAGCAGGAGAAGCGATACCATTCTGGACAAATGTTTGTCCAGCCTCTTCTTGAAAACCCCCGGACGGAGCGCCCACAACTTCTGAAGGGGCCAATTAATTGTTCTCAGTGTCAGGAAAGTCTCTTTAGTTCTGGCTAAAGAACTGAACGTCTTTGCACCCTTCTTGTCTCTGCCCTCTGGTGCTTTGGCAGAATGTCGGTCCCCTCTTCTCGGCGACAGCCCTTCCAGTAGGAGGAGAAGACGGCGATCAAACCATCCCAACCTCGAGAAGGTCACTTGGGTCCTTGGGAAATTCCCAAAGCTCTTCACCTCTCCAGTGAAACTGCAACTCTGTGTGTGTGTGTGTGTGTGTGTGTGTGTGTGTGCGTGCACGCACACAAAGGATGACCCTTTGCCAATTTTTCCTAGAGCCCCAGGCAGGACCCAGGACTGTCCTTGAGAGCCGCTGGAAGGCCGAGCCCTGGGCTGGGAGGCTGACAGGGAACACTGGCTTTTCTGCCCGCCACGGAAGGAAGGGCTTCAGCTGGTACAGGGAGCCCAAGTAAAATATTTCAGGGAGAACAAGGGAGAGACGAGGCTGCTGCCCTACGGGGCAGAGAGAGAGGACAAAAAAAGGCAGAGGAGTGGGAGACCAGACAGGCTCCCCTCTGTGTCCATCTTTGGGCACCAGAGCCTTGGACAACAGCAATTCTCTCACTCCAGTCCTGGTCGAGACCTACTGACAGCCATTGCTCTCCCCACTCCGACTAAAAGCCCCCCTGGCATCAATTGCAAAGGTGTTAAAAGACAGAGGGCAACCTTGGAAACTGGGGGCTTGTGTGCAAAGTCCTACACTTAGGCAAGAAAATGCAAAAGGACACATATAGATTGGGAGAAACCAGCTGAATAGCAGTAACGGTGAGAGGGATCTTGGAGTCTTCGTGGACAACTAGCTAAATAGGAGCCAGCGGTGTGTGGTGGCAGCAAAAAAAGCCAATGCAATCCTATTAAGTTGCATTAACAGAGGGATACAATCCAGATCAAGGAAGGTTCTAAATACCATTCTATAAAGCATTAGTAAGACTACACCTAGAGTACTGCATTGAGTTTTGGTCACCACACTATAAAAAAGAAGTTGAGACTCTAGAAAGAGTGCAGAGAAGAGCAACCAGGATGATTAGGGGACTGGAGGCTAAACCGTATGAAGAATGGTTGCAGGAACTGGGCCTGGCTGGTCTACTGAAGAGAAGGACCAGGGGAGACAGGAGACCAGCCTTCCAATATTTGAGGGGCTGCCACAGAGAGGATGGGTGGGGGGGAAAGTATTTTCCAAAGCATCAGACAAGGAACAATGGATGGAAACTGAACAAGGAGAAATTCAACCTGGAAATAAGGAGGAATTTTCTGACAGTGAGAACAACCAACCCATGGAACAGAAGTTGCCTTTGGAAGTTGTGGGAGCTTCATCCCTGGAAGCTTTCAAGAAGAGACTGGACTGCCTATGTCAGAAATAGTATAGGGTCCCCTGCTTGGGCGGGGGGTTGGACTAGATGACCTACAAGGTCCCTTCCAACTCTGATTATCTGTATCTGTAGCGGATGAAGCGATATGGCAAAGAAAGCTTGGCCAGCCCACACCCTTTCCTTGACTGCTTGAATCAGGGCAGGGGAATATGCGCTCGCACACCCGCCTCCTGCTTTATTTTAGGGCTTGTGCTACATTTTTAATGCACGTTGGCAGCTGGTAAATCTGTCTATTTTCCACTCTTCTGACCATAGGGTCACAAAGCGAGGAGTTTTCAGGTCGCAATGCCAGGCCTGGTGAATAGGGAAGAGCAGCACATGCTCTGTAGCCCTCTTACCATAACAAAGAGCTGTCGGTAAAGAGAGCGGCAACATCTGGCTTTGCTCTCACCCTTCTTGCTGATGACCCTGAGACCAAGAAGGAGAGGGCGAGGCTGGCCTGGCTCTTTGGGCCTAAATTTATTATTTGTATAAATAACACAAGGTGACAAACATATCTAACAGTTCTTCCTCCTCCTGGTTTCCCCACAACAATCCTGTGAGATGAGCCGCCTTGAGAGAAAGTCGCTGGCACAAGGTTGCCTAACTGATTTTTCATGCCTAAGGCGGGACTAGAACTCACCGTCTCCTGGTGATTGGCCCAAAGTCACTCAGCCAGCTTTCATGCCTAAGGCGGGACTAGAACTCCCCGTCTCCTGGTGATTGGCCCAAAGTCACTCAGCCAGCTTTCATGCCTAAGGCGGGACTAGAACTCCCCGTCTCCTGGTGATTGGCCCAAAGTCACTCAGCCGGCTTTCATGCCTAAGGCGGGACTAGAACTCCCTGTCTCCTGGTGATTGGCCCAAAGTCACTCAGCCAGCTTTCACGCCTAAGGCGGGACTAGAACTCCCCGTCTCCTGGTGATCGGCCCAAAGTCACTCAGCCAGCTTTCACGCCTAAGGCGGGACTAGAACTCCCCGTCTCCTGGTGATCGGCCCAAAGTCACTCAGCCAGCTTTCATGCCTAAGGCGGGACTAGAACTAACTATCTCCTGGTGATTGGCCCAAAGTCACTCAGTCAGCTTTCATGCCTAAGGTGGGACTAGAATTCTCTGTCTCCTGGTGATTGGCCCAAAGTCACTCAGCCAGCTTTCATGCCTAAGGCGGGACTAGAACTCCCCGTCTCCTGGTGATTGGCCCAAAGTCACTCAGTCAGCTTTCATGCCTAAGGCGGGACTAGAATTCACTGTCTCCCAGTTTCTAGTCTGTTGACTTTACCAGTAGACCAAGTAGCCTAGGCTGCTTGCTGACTCCCAGTTGCATCCACCACCATCAGGCTCCTAGATATTTGCAAACAGGGGTTTGAAAGCTACTGGCTGAAAGTGGTTGGAGTAAGGAGGAGAGCCTGTTGAGCTACTTCCCAGGCCCTCTGCTGTCTCCATTCTTGGTTCCCTCAAGTGTGGAGGAAGACTTTTGTGTGAAAACGGTATTGGGCAGCACAGAAGCCTCACCTGACGTGAAGGAGGAAAACAGCTGGGTTTTGCCCTGGGCAAGGGTGGTGTAGCAATGCCAGCCGAGGAAAAACACCACCGGTAGCCAGAATATACAGACAATGTACCTGGAAATAAAAATACAAGGGTCAGACTGGTTTTTGATTTGCGACGCCTCAAAATCTGGCCTTAGAATGGGGCTGAAGCACCTTGTTCAAACTCAAGGCCCACGGGCTGAATCCAGCCCACAGGGTGCTTAGATCTGGCCCAAGGACCCACCCTGGAAACAGCGAAGGACTGGCCTACGGTGCCTCTGCCAGCGAAAGCCGAGTTGGGGAGGGCTATGCACGGAGCATCCCAAGCTCTGTTTTCAGCTGCGACGGCCTCCTGCAGCCCTCTGCCAGCGAAAACGGAGCTTGGGAGGGCCATATGCCCTAAATGAAACTGGGCCTCCCATCCTGAACCGGATCAGGACTAGTCTGTGTGCCGGAAGATGACAACTCTACAATTCATCCCTAATCCATTACTAGGCCCCACTCAGAAACAGCACCTGCAATTCCAACTGTGTGAATACTCCCAAATCTGGGGGTTGGAGGGCAGCAGAGGGCTGGGCTAGGAGCTGCTCTAAAAGACCAGGGGCTCAGCCCTTCTGATCACAGGTATGCAAAGTTTCCGCACCCTGCAGCCTCTCCCACAATTGTCCTGGAACTTGTCACTTTCCAGGAGGCACCAAGGGGGTAACTATGCAAAAGATGGGGTGCTCTTAGGAGCCACGGTGGCGCAGTGGTTAGAGTGCAGTACTGCAGGCTGCTTCTCTGACTGCCGAATGACTGCAATTTGGCCGTTCGAATCTCACCAGGTTCCAGGTTGACTCAGCCTTCCATCCTTCCAAAGGCTGAGTCAACCCTGAGCGGGTCAGTATCGAACGCTTGGTAGTGGGCAGAGTCAGCCTGCAATACTGCATTCTAACCATTGTGTCCCCACGTCTCTTTATCCTGGCCAGACCTGTTTTCTTGGGACACTCTTTGCACCCCTGTGCCTTTGGCCTGCCCCCACTGCACACTCCTGCTCCACCTCTGGCCCTTACCATGTTGTCCTGGAGAAGAACTCCATGAGATCCGAATGGAAGAGGCGAATCGGCCGATCCACTGGCTGGTGCACCCATTCATCGTACTTCTCGCGCAGGTGGCCCACTTGCCAAAGCAGAGGCTTTTCCCAGTCCACCAAGTCCTGGAAGGAGAGGTGACACAGCAAGATCTTTACAACTGCAGGGTCTCAACAGTCAGAGTTATGACATTCTGACAACATAGCATGCCAGAAAATGTGATGAATGGCACTGCAAACAATGAGACTCTAGAAAAAGTGCAAAGAAGAGCAACCAAGATAATTAGGGGCCTGGAGGCTAAAACCTACGATGAACAGTTGCAGGAACTGGGCCTGGCTAGTCTAGGGAAGAGAAGGACCAGGGGAGACAGGAGAGCATCTTCCAATACTTGAGGGGCTGCCCCAGAGAGAAGGAAGAGGTCAAGCTATTTTCTAAAGCACCCAAAGGCCAGACAAGAAATAATGGATGGAAATTGAACAAGGAGAGATTCAACCTGGAAGTAAGAATACCCCAGCCAGCTTTAAGCCTGGAGGACTTCAACTGGCTGGAGAATTCTGGGAGTTGAAGTCCTCCAGGCTTAAAATTGCCAAGGTTGGAGAGCCCTGTTCTAGATTATGTATTTGTGCCAGGCAGAAGATTTCACATGAATCTGTGCTTCAAAAAACTGGATCACCACTGAAGGGCAGCAGAGAGCTGAATTCTGGATTGTTGAAAGGCGGTGGCCCTCTCACCTTTGCACCACAAAAAATGGTTAAAATTAACCTCTGCTCCAATACTGGGAAGGGAGACTGTTTACCACATTCATTCTTTCATATTTCAGGAACAAAATTGCCAGAAGTTAGTGTTTACTAAACTTTCCCGTTATCAGATCATATGAACATTGTCCTAACGTGTACATAAGAAGGAGCTGGGCTTCTGTTGAATAATATTATCTTTACTTTTGCGACCAAGCGCCCACAGATGCCTCCTAAAATAATGGACATTTCAAGGCACAGAATTGGCATATAAGGAATTCTGATCCCTGCCAGCTCTCTCTCCTTTGTGGATGAACTGGGCAAACATTTCTGGATATGTATATTTTTTTCCTCTGCAGATCCTAGCCCTTCTTCTTCTCCCTTTTACCTCCTGTGCGAAACAAAAATATAGGCTATTGGTCTAAATTTGCAGGTCAAGAGACAGAGATGATCTGCGTGGGCCCAGCCCTGGGACACTTGCCAGCTGAATCAGGATTGTTCAGCTGTGTCTTTATTTCCTCACTGTTTATGTACTCTTTCCCCATGTTTAAATGGTGTGTCATTACTATAAACTTTCTGGTGTGCCCTGCACAATGTATCTTGCGACAGAGTTCTTTTTAAAGAGCAGAGTTCATACGTCTGATTGTATACATGGGATGCCAAGTGAGAAAGAGCTGGGAAGATGCATATCTATCCTCATAACATGTCATGCTCAGATAAACCTCCCACTTCATTGGCGGAGAAACCTAACGCAAAAACTACCCTGTTTTCCCCAAAATAAGACCCTGTCTTAATTATTTTTGGCACCCAAAAAGGCACCTGGTCTTATTTTCGGGGGATGCTATCCACTGGCTAACCTCACTTGCGCACATTGCCCCCAGCCTCCTTTTCACTGTCAGAAGCCTTCAGGAACCGCTTTTGCGGCTGGCAAGGCTTTCCTGAAGGCCTCCGATCTGGGGCTCTGTTATCAGCTCCAGAGGCCTTTAGGAAGCCTTGCCAGCTGCAGAAGAAATGGGCCGGCGAGGCAGGTGTCGGGGTGTGCGAGACCTGGCTACAACTGTCCAAAGGTAAGTAGTAGGGCAGCTCCACCACCCCCCGCCATCCCTTCCCGTAGCTTAATTTTTACCCATGCATTCTGGAGTGGGTGGGATCTTAATTGGGGCTTTATTTTGGGAGCAGGGCTTATATTGGGCTCGCATGTAAAATCAAGCTAGGACTTACTTTCAGGGTAGGTTGTATTTTCAGGGAAATGGGTAGTTTCTCAATCCAGAGGGATAGAAATTGGTTTCTGCCGGATCACTGTCCTGCTGCTTCTGGGAGAGATGCTGTAAGAACTGCCAAATCAAGAGGCAACTAACTGCTCCCTTTTCAGAAAGGGCATCGTAGAGGGTAAAGTATTTTTTCCCAGTGGGACCAGTTTACCAGTGCAACCTGGTCTACGCCAATATGGGATGGAGCATACTGCTTCTGCTTTCAGCTTTCAGCCCCAATCCAGGAGCCTTCGCAGGCAGTCGCTTTTGCAACAAACTATTTCGAAATTATGTTTTACTGACAAGGAATTTCTTTCTTTGACGGTAAAACAGAAAATTCAATATCACAGAGGGTGATTCACCAAGACATCTTTCAGCTGATTGCAAAAGTTGAACTTCCAAACACCCACCGAGGTGCTTCGAGGCTACAGAAAATACTGCTGCAGTATCTCAGCTTCTTTTTACTTTAATTAACCCAGGTTACTTTAGGTACTTTTCTGCCCAAAACAAAGCAGCAATTGGCCAAACGGAATGAGGAATGAGGATGTCAAGAACTGCACATTCATTTCTGTATTTATAGGCAGTTACACGGGTAGGGAAAGAGAATGATGGGAAAGGGGTCTCAGAAACCGTTTGTAACACTTTGCTTGAGTTGGGAGGGTTTCCAACTAGGGGCTCCCCCAAAGAAGAGGGAGTCAAGCTATTCTCCAAAGCGCCTGAAGGCAGGACAAGAAGTAATGGATGGAATCAAGGAGAGATCCAACCTAGAAGTAAAGAGAAATTTCCTGACAGGTACTGTGTTTCTCCAACAATACGGCCTCCACCAATAGGAAGCCCCAGCATGATTTATTGGCATAAAATCAAATTAAGCCACTCCCCCCAAATTAAGCCCCATATTAAAAAATGCAAAATGGCGGGGAATGGTGGGGGGGGGAGGGCTTGCCATTAGGAAGTACTTTGTTGCATGCCCGGATATGGTGCTGCCTGCGTTGGTGGGGCACTTCACACCGTTGCTTTCCCTTTTCCCTTGCCGCGGCGTTAGAGGAACGCCGCAGCATTTGGCGCAGCCACATGCGGCCAGTCAGGGCTCCTCCCTGCAACCAGAGCCCTGAGGAGACACTTGGCTTCAGGCGCTCCTGTCGCTGCCTTCCCTTTGCCTTCGAAGGTAAAGCGAATTATTTTAAGAACCTCCGCTCATCCCACCAGGGCCATGCCGGAGCCGTGCGGGCTGGGCAGAGCCAGGAAACACCCACAGCTCGCTTTCCCAGCTCTGCCCAGCCCGCACGGCTCCGGCGCGGCCCTGGTGGGATGAGCAGAGGTTTTTAAAATAATTCGCTTTACCTTTGCAGGCAAAGGGAAGGCGGCGACAAGAGCGCCTGAAGCCAAGTGTCTCCTCAGGGCTCCGGTTGCAGGGAGGAGCCCTGCCTGGCCGCACGTGGCTGCGCCAAATGCTGCGGCGTTCCTCTAACGCCGCGGCAAGGGAGAAGGGAAAGCAACGGTCCCGAACATCCAAGCTGTCACCGCCCTCCCACCCGAGGATGCAAGGGGGGGAATTAAGTCACCCCTGAAAAGACAGCCTAGCCGTTTTTTCGGGGGTCAAAAAAATAAAATAAGGCCCGGCCTTATTATGTGAGAAACATGGTAGAACAATTAATCAGTGGAAAGGCTTGCCATCAGAAGTTGTGGATGGTCCCATCACTGGAGGCTTTTAAGAAGAGATTGGACAGCCGCTTGTCTGAAATAACCTCCAGGGTTCCTTCCAACTCTATTATTCTAGTCTATTATTCTTTCTTTGATTGTGTGTATCCATCCCATCAAGCCCAAAGAAAGTCCGGAATGCCATAGGAACCTCTGCCATGGCCAGGGGGGTGGACTAGAAGCCCCCCCCCCCCACAACCCTACTATTCTATGCTCTAGTCAAGTTTCTTTGTGTGGGGTTTACATCCAGGCTCCTGGCCCTTGGGAGTAAACCTCCTTTTACATGAGTTCCTGCCTTGCATCACGGCACATGGCCTGCGGAGGTGAATGAAGCACATTCCACACACCGTTGCTAAACCTAAGTGACTTTACCTGGACTTGGAAGCAAAGTAGTAACTACTGGAGCTGCCAACTGTTCGATTGGGACAATCAGCCGTACTACTTCCTGGCGAGCACTATTATATTGAGGTAGTCTAGATAGAGCATCCGCCATGAAGTTCCTCCCCCCTGGAATGTACTTCAATGAAAAATTAAACCGTTTAAAGTACTGAGCCCAGCGAACTTGTTTGGGGGACAGCTTCCGAGGTGTTTTCAAGGCCTCCAAATTCTTACGGTCGGTCCACACCTCAAACGGGTGTTTTGCTCCTACCAAGAAATGTCTCCAAGTGAGTAGGGCCCAACGAACTGCAAAAGCCTCTTTTTCTCACACTGCCCACCTATCAGTTATTAACACTTTCAACGCTTCCCACGCCCCCGTTACTCATGGCAACCAGAAAGAAGCAAAGGAAAGGAGGAAGATCTTGAAGGCTGACAGTGTGATTGGTAGATACCGGAGTGGAAGTGGTACAGGTATGTTATGAGGTTGAAAAAATACGTTCTGGAAAAAAGCACTGCCATCATGCATCTGTCACTTCCATGAAGCCACCCAGGGGCAGGATAACCAGGTATCTGAACAGATGAAGGAGGACATCGAAAATTGGCCTGGAGGGGGCAAAGGAAAACCAACTAGAGATATTCCTTAACTTATGACCAATTGCTTATGACAGTGCCTGAAAATGGAATTTACAACCCAGATTCAAAATTCCAATATCTTCTCTCACAGAGTCACACAGCTGCATTTCTGGCATATTTACAATCATTTGCAACACTCCCTGATCACGTAACCACAATTTATAACACTTTTACTGGAAAGTAGCGATAAAATCTGGTTTCCTGCCCAAAACTGCTCCATAACAAAGAATGATGTAAATGAAAGACAGGTAGAGCCTTGGTGATGGTGGAGTCAAAGGTGGAATAAGCCTAGAGTCATTACATATCCACAGTTTAAGTCCAACCGCTCTTGAATTCCATCGATTCTTATCTGGTGTCAATTTAGTGTTCAGCATTGGTTCGGTTACATTCTCGTCTATAGGCGTGAATAATAAATAATGAATTGGAATTTTATGTGTGGTTTTGATTCTTCTGCCTGATAAGAACTTCAGAATTTGCTTAAACAACCACTCAAAAAACCCAGGTCTGTCCATGTGCTCAGCCATGTTAGGACCGTGACTGAAACTGTGGGCTCAGCCACGGTGTTAAGTCGAGGATTTCCTGTAGTTGTTTAATTTTATTGGCAACCATCCCGAACCATTCAGTGGAACAACTGCAAAATATATATATATATACTTGAGGTTCATGTATCTAAAATTTCTTTTTCCAGCCTCAAAAAAAAAAACAAACCAGTTTTTCAATCTCAGGAATGTGCTAGAGTCCTTCGGAGGTAAAAGCCTTCCATTGTTACTGATTACAGCTTTGTCAATTTCAGGCAGCACCACAAATCAACTAATTTAAGGTCTAAGGAGCAGAACTTGTTAATTCGCCCTTAGTGCTTATTGGTCAAACTGTGTCTTGCAAAGAAAAGCTGCTCAGGACGGTTTTTGTTTTGCTAAATATTATTTTGTCAGATATTCAAAAAGCTGCGGAATAATTTTGTCTTCAGTGACATGGGCAGCTTAATTAATTAAGTCAAGCAAGCAAGCTGCGCCAGCAGAACAGAAGACTCAAAGAAGTATACGTCCTTCTTTGGTTAAACATCTGCAACTCTACGCAAAGGCTAGCTGATCGGCTGGGTCTTCTTTGGTTGCCCTGCCCAGGAGAACGGAGCTGGAAAGCAGGTTGGTGGGGTGGGGAGGAAATGGAGATTTTGCAGCATCCTTCCCCTGCCACGCCCGCCAAGCCACGTCCACAGAACCGGTAGTAAAAAAAATTGAATCCCAGCACTGGGTTGCATTATCCTGAGGTCCTGTGATGGCCACTGTGTCCTTTTCAGGAGGCTTCCAACAACGGGGGAAGGAAGTCTGATTCACTTAAGAACTGTGACATGCTTAATTTAATGACCAGGGTGATTTAATGACAATAAATAAATAAATGAATAAATAAGATTTTAAAAAACCAGGCACAACTCACAATGACTGCATTGTTTACCAGAGGAAGTTCTGTTTCCAATGGCCATCCTAAATTGTTGAGGATTACCTGTATGAACTGAGTTGTTGTCTAAGTTTGCACAATACTCAACAAACCAAGCAACCGGATTGTATTTGCACAATAGATTCTTGAGCAATAACTCTTCTTGAGCTTGAGCAATAACTCTTCTTGACCAGAACTTTACCTATGGTTCTGAGGCTTTGTAACTATCTTAATGTTAATCTTCCAGTTAAGAAGATGTATTGCTCAGACTTATTTACATGAATCTAGCCAACTAACGGTCAGCGCTAAACTGGTGCTAGATAAGAGTTAATGGAACTGAAGGGGAGGCTGGACTTGGATAACTTGTTGGCATATAACGATTCCAGGCTGCTTCCTCTCTTGATTCCAACCCAGGTTCTGCCTCGTCTTCTCCTACGAGGGTTTGTGACAATTGCAGAGTTCCAGAATCATGTAATGGTCACTTGCAACCTTCCCACTTGGCTACCAAAAGCAAAGTCATTGGGGGAAACTGGACTGGCTTACTGACCACGTGTTCAACTTAAACAACCGCAGCGATTTAACAACCATGGCAAAAAGAAAGGTCACAAAATCAGGCCTGTTGTGCAGCTCTAGATTCCAAGTTCAGCACGGCAAGAGTCACTGAGTAACTGAGCCCAACAGGTACACACAGGAAGTCCAGGAAAGCAATCCACAAGTCAGAGAGGTCAGGATATACAGCGCAAGCACACAAGGCATGGAACCAGGCACGTGGTTCCAGTAACACTCCTGTCCTCAGGGCAAGATTAGGAAGGCAATGCCAGTGCAGCTCTTCATGAGAGACAAGATGGCCTCCTGACGTGTCGTGTAGCTGACTGGCATTGTGCCAAGATACTCCTCTGGTCTTTTTAGCTGCCAGCAGAAAGGGAGTGGGGGAAAGCAGTGCATTCCTCGAATGCTTCAGATAATCGCTTTGGCAGCCCAAAGCTGTCTTTGCGCGAGTTTATTACTGGACAGCATGATTGATGTCTCTTGGCGATGGTGTGTCCCATTGGAGAATATACATCCAGGGGGTGGGAGGAAGGCCAGGGTCAAAGGGGAAATGAATGATGATGTATTTTAGTGTCGGCTGCACCCAGATAACGCCAACATGGCCACTTCTAATAAACCTTTTTTTTTCCTCTGAGAGATACGGCTAGAGACTTATGATTTGAATGGGGGTGGATTTATTGGAGCCCTGACATGTAATCTGTTTGAAGGTGGCTGCAGAATTCCAAAACTCGCCTCTCCTCCATTCCTCTCCCACAACTGTCTTAAGGTGGCAGATTTTCTGACCACTCTGCCCGGGGGTGGAGGCCCAAATGGATGGGAGGGAAGGCAGGCAGGCTGCAATTTGGTTAAGCAGCCTGCTCTTCCACACTTACTCACTAACCACGATAATGGGTGGGTGGGGGAAATGACTCCCACTCAGTGCCTTGGCTTTTCTTCACACACACACACACATACACACACCCCATTCCAAATTGGATGACGTGCAAAATGGAAATGTGTCCTAGGACAAGGGCGTAATCTGCATCTTCATGGACCCACAGCAACTGCTTGAGCATCATGTGCCAACTGGGCCAAAAGACCCGTCAAACCCAAAATTGTCATGTGTAGCCATTTTAGTTTGTCTTTTTCTTATTTTACCTGTGGTAGTCATGGGGGTGGGGGGAGTTGCGGGCTTGACACATTCCTAACGGGGAAGGAGTGGAGATAAAGAGAGTTGTTTTGGCTAGGTGATTCTTCTTCCCGTGGGAAGTGAGCTGTCCGTGCTTAGGGCCCCTTGAGTTGGAGGTTGATGACACCAAGCAATGTTGAATTACTTCTATTGGAAAATGTGACTTATGGGGGTTGTTTCTAACTTCTAATATTGTGGGGTAATTCTGGGTTGGGTCAGATCTGGAATTACCATGGACTTTGCCAATTTGATGTTTTCCTAAATAAAAGAAATATTTTTGAAGATGGACTTTGTTATTTTTCTTTTAACGTGGATTTCATTACTTGGAGACCTGACAAGACCTTTGCCCAGACACATCTTGTGGGCCTTCTGAATTGTCACTCACCCTTTGGTTGTCTCATGTGTGGACTACTATAATGAGTTCTACATGGAACCGCCCTTGAAGCCCACTCAGGAGTTCTGGTTGATCCAGGATGTAATGGCCCAGCAGTTCAGTTATGGGCAGGCCTCATTATGCCCACCTCCACTTGGGGGCCACGGTGGCTCCCCGTGAGACTTCTTGGTGCACCTAGGTCCTTGTTGTCCTTTAGAGGCCCTTCATGGCAGAGGGCCCAGGCCCTGCCTCTCTCCCATACTCTTTGCCCATCCTGTTTTATCTACTATAATCCGAGCCCCATCAACAAATTAATATTGTCATATGATGGGAGGCAGACATTTTCTGTTGTCCTTGGTGTTCTCTGAGCTTGTTTGTTTTCTTGAAGACGTTTCACTACCCAAGCTAGGTAACGTTATCAGTGCCAGGAGGGAGTGGGATTTGTGGAGGAGGAGGAGGACCAACGAGTCCTTGGTGCTCTCCGAGTTTGCCTGTTTTCTTGAAGACGTTTCATTACCCAAACTAGGTAACATTATCAGTGCTAGTAAAGAGTGATGTCTGCTGTCAGTTTATATTCCATGGCTTGCCCTGTCAATGTTGAGCAAGCCACTAGAATATAAACTGACAGCAAACCACACACTCCTTACTGGCACTGATAATGTTACCTAGTTTGGGTAATGAAACATCCTCAGGAAAACAGGCGAGCTCTGAGAGCACCAAGGACCCATCCTTTCGATCCTGAGCTAGATATATTCTTCTTTACTGGAAGCAGCATTTCCCTGAGATTCGTTCGGTTCCTACTCTATTTCAAAAAGGCCTTACCATCTCTCCTGTTTAAAGACCTTGGCCTAAATGCCTGTAAAGCTTGTGATATGATTCCTTGTCGCTTATTTTCTGACCTATGTTATTTTTCAACTGTCTTTACGTTGTTATAGGACTCAGTGACACTGTGTTGAGAGCCCTAATTGAGGATCTAAATCTCCGTGTTAGGGCAGCAGACAACCACGGAGAAAACCTACCTATGTGGTTGCTAAGAGCCCATAAATGATCAATGAATCTATCAGGGGGCTGGACTAGAAGATCTCCAAGGTCCTTTCCGTTATTCTATTGTGTTCTATTCATCCAAAAGGTTCCTGCCCTCTTGGTGTGGTTATGCACAATTCTCTGTCTCCAGGCATTACCACTTGCAGTTCTGTCTAACTTACAGTGATTTCACAAATGATTTCACATGTAGGTTATCTCTTCCTACGTGAAGTTGTAAAAATCTATTAGCATTTATTAAAAAAAAAAAACTAGGGAGCTGAATTATTAAAATTAGAATATTATGGCTTGGTATACCAGCAATAGATCATATTTACGCATCCCTCTAAAAATGCAAAATGAGACAAGTTCAGAGTCAAATGAAAATTAAACACATTTCTCCTCTGTTGGTGAACTTAGCAGGGAAAGATAAGTAGTTCCACCTAATAACAAGACAGATTTTAAAAGAAGCAAGCAGTTAGCAATTAGACAGCAAGCAGTCTGTATTACAGATAAGGGGAAGGAGGCCTCTGCCTCAGGATCAGGGAATTGTTGCCAAATGAAAGGTTTGTAAGGGTTTTTACACTGCGCAACACTTCATAACTTTCCTAATTTCTTTCATCACAAATTCCCCATCTTGACTATTTGAAGTAACATTATTAAAGCAATTTAATAAAGTTTAAATCAGGTCAACTCTACACTATGCTATAGGACTACCTATAGTACAGTACAGTCAGTGATGGGATTCAAATTTTTTCACTACTGGTTCTGTGGGCGTGGCTTGGTGGGCGTGGCAGAGGAAGAATACTGTAAAATCCCCATTCCCTCCCCACTCCACTAACCTGCTTTCCAGCTCCATTCTCCTGTGCAGGGCAACCAAAGAAGACCCAGCCGATCAGCTGGGACTCAATGGGAGGAAGAGATGGGAGCAGAGCCAGTCAGAGGTGGGATTGGCCGATTCTCCAAACTACTCAAAATTTCTGCCACCGGTTCTCCAGAACCGGTCAGAACCTGATGAATACAACCTCTGAGTATAGTATAGTATACAATAACATAGCATAGCATACTACAGTTAGTTATTGGCTTACTACCAAAATTGTACAGCCAAGATGGCGCCGACGACGGCTGCCTTGATGAAATGCTCTCTAATGGTTTCTTTATTCCGTATTATTATCCACAATTCACTATGGATTTCATACTCACAAGACCATCCACTAAGAATTAGGCAATCTTTCCTTAAGGAGCAGCTTTCTGATTCCTCACCCCCACCTGTCTTTGCAAACGCGGAGGATATTCTAACTAATTCCCTGGTGCTCTGGATTACGACAAACCAAGGAGGAAAGCAACAACGCAGAAAAAGGAGATGAGGTAAACTAGTGGGAATTTTAAACAGACTAAGGAATGCTCTCCCATCAATCTTTCTGACTAATTTACACTCACTTGCTAACAAGATGGATGAAATTAATCTCTTAAATAGATGGAATTCTGATTTCTAAAATTCTGCAGTTTTTTTTTTTTACTGAAACTTGGCTTAATCCACAAACTCACGGGGACAACAACATATACATCCTAGGATTTCAGACACTTAGATCAGACAGAATTGAAGAGACATCAGGTAAAACAAAGGGTGGAGGATTATGCTTATATATCAACAACAGCTGGTCTCAGGATATAAATATACTATAAAAGTTCTGTGATGAAAAGTTAAGAGTCTTTACACATCAACTGCAAGCCATTTTATTCTCCACGTAAGTTCTCCTCATTTCTCCTAATAGCTGTGTATGTTCTCCACAAGACTGTGTAAACAAGGCATTACCAATTCTTGCTGATCAAATTATAGAGGCTGAAGCCAAACACCCAGGTTCCCTTCCCATCATTTTAGGAGATTTCAATCAAGCAATTTTAAGGAAAGAGCTCCCAAAATATTTCCAGCATGTAAATTGCCCCACCAGACAGAGGCAAAAATACTTTAGACCACTGCTACGCAACACTAAAAGATGCTTATAGGTCTTTGCCACAGGCAACTGTGGGACACTCTGACCACTGCATGATTCACCTTGTACCTGCCTACAGACAAAGACTTAAAACCATGAAACCAACCATTAAATCAGTGAAGACTTGGCCGGATGAGGCAAAGCTGAAACTCCAGGCCTGCCTTGATTGCACTGATTGGAATGTTTTTGAAGATGCCTCTGCAGACCTAGATGAGCTCACAAGATACTGTAACATCATATGTTAGCTTCTGCGAAGGCTTATGTGTACCAACAAGGAACCTGCAAATATATAGTAACAATAAACCTTGGTTCACAGCTAAACTTAAGCAGCTACGTCGTTCCAAAGAGGAAGCCTACAGAAAAGGTGATAGAATGCTATACAACCAGACCAGAAACATATTAACAAGAGAGATCAGAGCAGCAAAAAGAAGCTACTCTGAAAAGTTAAGGAATCAGTTCTCAACAAATGAACCAGCAAACGTGGAAAATTCTTATAAACATCACTGGCTTCAGCAAACCTCCTTCCCAGGCAGAAGGAAATCAACAACTAGCAGATGACCTGAATGTGTTTTACTGCAGGTTTGAAAAGAAACCACAGCCACCTATCTCCACAACCCACATCTCAAACACACCAACAACAGCCAAGCCTCCTACAACTGGCCCCAATCCATTGGGTTCACAACCTCTGATGATCACAGAAAAAGAAGTGCAAGATCTTTTACACAGACAGAAGCCAGGAAAAGCACCGGGGCCAGACAAGATAACTCCTTCTTGCTTAAAAGTCTGTGCTGAGATGTGCTATGTTCCTTCCTGCTTCAAATGTTCTACCATCATCCCAGTGCCAAAGAAGGCCTCCATCAAGGAACTGAATGACCACAGACCAGTTGCTCTAACATCTGTAGTTATGAAAATCTTTGAAAGGCTTGTGCTGTGCCACCTGAAAACCATCACGGATCCACCGTTAGATCCCACGCAGTTTGCATACGAAGTAAATAGATTGACAGATGATGCTGTTTACATGGTTCTGCATTACATCCTACAACACCTTGAATCTCCAAATACCTGCGCAAGGGTCCTCTTTGTAGACTTCAGTTCAGCATTCAATACCATCATTCCAGACACTCTTCTAAGTAAATTAAACCAACTAGCGGTACCTGACCACACTTGTAAGTGGATCATAAGCTTCCCAACAGACAGGAAGCAGCAGGTGAAGCTAGGCGAAATCACATCTGATACCTGTACAATCAGCACAGCCCCCCCACCCAAAGGCTGTGTGTTTTCTCCACTTATCTTCTCCCTATATACCAATGACTGCATCTCAAACGATCCATCTGTTAAAATACTGAAGTTTGCTGATGACACAACAGTGATTGGTCTCATTCGAGACAACAACGAATCCACATACAGACAGGAGATTATACAACTTGCCTTGTGGTGTAACCAGAACAGTCTGGAACTGAACACACTCAAAACCGTAGAAATTGTGGTAGACTTTAGGAAAAACCCTCCCATACTACCACCTCTTACAATGCTAGACAACACAGTATCAACAGTAGAGACCTTCAAATTTCTAGGTTCTACTATATCACATGACCTAAAATGGACACCTAACATCAAAAACATCATCAAAAAAGCACAACAAAGAATGTTCTTTCTGCGCCAACTCAGAAAGCTCAAACTGCCCAAGGAGCTGCTAACTCAGTTCTACAGAGAAATTATTGAGTCTGTCATCTGCACCTCTATAATTGTCTGGTTTGGTTCTGCAACCCAACAAGGCAGACAAAAACTTCAGAGAATAATTAGGGCTGCAGAAAAAACAATTCCTACCAACCTGCCTTCAATCGAGGATTTGTATACTGCACAGTCAAAAAGAGGGCTATGAAAATATCTACAGACCCCTCACATCCCGGACATAAACTGTTTCAACTCCTTCCCTCAAAACTACACTACAGAGCCCTGCACACCAGAACAACTAGACACAAGAACAGTTTTTCCCCGAAAGCCATCACTCTGCTAAACAAATAATTCCCTCAACACTGTCCAACTATTTATAAAGTCTGCACTACTATTACTGTTAATCTTCTCATCACTCCTTATCACACATCCCCTCCCACTTGTGATTGTAGGACTCTAACTTTGTCGCTTGTATCCTTACGATTTATATTAACTATTCCTAGTATGATTTGATTGCTTATTGTCTCTAATGACGATCATTACGTGTTGTACATTATGATTCTTGATTCTTAATGTATCTTTTCTTTTATGTATACTGAAAGTATTTACACCAAGACAAATTCCTTGTGTGTCCAATCACATTTGGCCAATAAACTATTCTATTATATTCTATTCTATTTGGGTGGTTAAATGAGAAATTTGATAAGTGAGTTTTCCCCATTTTATGAACTTGATTGCCACAGTTGTTAAGTGAATCATTGCAGTTGTTAAGTTAGTAACAGGGTTGGGAGCCTGGCTTCTCCACTGACTTTGCTTGTCAGAAGGTTACAAAAGGAGTTCGTGTGACCCTGGGACATTGCAGCGGTCGTAAAAATGAAGCAGTTGACAAGTATTCGAATTTTGGTCACAAGTGTAAAAAACAGTCAAAAGTCACTTTTTTCAGTGCCATGGTAATTTTGAATGGTCACTTAATGAACTTTTGCAAGTCAAGGATTACCTGTATACTAGTGTATTATATCTAACTAGCTGGATATCCATGCTCTGCTACGAAATTATGTGATCGGGTTTAGTTTTGGGGGAGGAAAATAAGGGGAAAAATTCTTCCTCTGCCTACCAGCATCCATTGATATTCATCTGGCTAGCGTCCTGTCAGTGTGTGAGAGAGTTGAGGGCTGTATTTGCTGTGTGAGCAAGGAGACAGCAAGGAGCTGATTATTTTGGAAAACATGAATGAATAAAAGTATAGTCAAATGATTGATTAACAATGATATTAATGTATTTAATACTTGATTGAAAATATGAGAATATATGCAATGTAATTGTAATTGAAGACTACAAAATGGAAGCACAAAACAATTTGTAAACCAACCGGCACACTGTATGTATATATATGGAAGATGGCTTGATGTTTTTATGTTTTGTTTGTCTATGTTCGTCTTAAAAACCAATAAAAATTAAAAAAAAAAAGATTTGTGCAGAAATGAAGAAAGAGGTGGATAACATCTGAACCAGGACAACTGGGCAATACAACTAAACAAAAGTACCCTGGGATTAAGGTAACATGGAATTTTTAAGAAAAGAAAAGTGAGTGGCGAAATTACAAAGGAACAGGAAAAAAAATAAGAAAATATTTTTGACAGCTAAGCGGGGCTTCGAACTGGGAAAGGAAGAAGCTGGAACAAATCTTGAGTAAATAAGTTAAATCTTAACTAAATTGGACTAAAATATTTTGGGAATAAACAGGCATAAAATAAAGCTGGACTTAAGATTGTCAAAAAATAATAATAATAAAGTTTACAAATTGGAGACTGGACTGTGCTGGATTATTGAGATTCAAAAAACCCTAAATAAAAAAATAGGGGGAAAAGGTGAAGACTTTGTATAATGGAGAGTGCCACCTTTTGACAAAAATTTGAGCTCAAACAAAAAAGGAAAGCATCCTGTTTCTGAATGAACTTGTGTGGATATAACCTTAAAGAAATATTGAAACAAAGTAAGAATCTTAGAAAGTGAAAGCAGAACCAGAATAAAGAAAAAAGCAAGGAAAGACTGACTGGGATTGATTGATGTTTTTGGTATAGACCCTCGGCTGGAATAACTGAGAACTTTAGAAAATTGAAAGAAGAAAGAAGGAAAGTAAAAGTGGTTTTTTTTGTGGGCTTTAACGATCATAAAATATAAGAGTGTGTAATGATGATATCTCTTCGGGAATTAAAAATGCAACTTAAAAACATGAGAGAATTACTACAGGAAAGGGGCGAATCACTTTGCTCTGTGTTAGAAAAAATGGAAATGGCGACTGAAGAACAAGAAGAAAGAGCTTCAGAGGAGGAGGAGTCGATTCAAGGAGAAGACATCTTAAATAGACAATTAACACAAAGAACACCACAAAGAAGTGGGGAAAGAAGGAAGGTTAAAAAGTTGAGATTTAAGAAGGCAATCAAAAGGGGGAATACCTGTGAAGTCGGGAAAGGCAGAAAGACCCAGCAGAAAAGGGGAAAGGAAGATATTAAGAAAGAGAGGGATATAAACTGGAATGAGAAAAGATATGGAGAAAAGAGGGGCAGGAGAAGCAGTAAGAAACAGGTGCATGAAATAAAGAATTACGGAAGCAGTAAAATGTTGAAAAGAAATTGTTTTTTCAGAGATAATGGTTGATGAATTAAAAAGGGGATTCTTCAGGGTGACAAGGGGAAATAAGAGTATTTCTGCAATTAAAAATATTTAGAAAATAGGGTATTATAGATACTGACAACTCTTATTAAAAATCAAGGGGGGAAAATATGCTGCAGAACAAGTGAAAAAATGTAATGATTATTATTGTAACCTTAAAAATAATGGTCTATTGGGAATTAAGATGAGGGAATAAAGCTATATTTTAATCATTGAGGTGTCACACTCAAAACAGTAAAAGGGGGGAAACCTATACTTGGTTTTTTTTTTAATGTTAAAATTTATATTAATCTAGAACTTATAAAAAGAATGTGTAATGGAAAGGGAATATGACAGACTAAAGAACCAACTAAATTAATAAGTTAATATAGACTATTAAAAGCAAGGAGAGACATTGGTAACTTTTTATTATCATTATTATTATTAGGCAAACACATATTGTTTATCTTTATTTTTAAAATAAATATTAAAGGATTATATTTGAAATAATTGAAATGAAACACAAAGATGTTTCGATTGAGATTAATGAACAAGGCTAGAATTAATATGTTTGTTTCTCTCCTTACTGAAAATTTGGAATGGAAAAGGTAATATTAGAATTAAGTATGCATATATGAATGTATAATTGCTGTCATGTTTGTATGTAAAGGTGATGACCCGGAAACATGTTGTTCACTAAAAAGAGATTTTTGTTTTTAATGTGAAAAACTGAATAAAGTTCGTTAAAAAAAAAAAAAACACCTCAGTGGAGCATCCTAACTCAACTCCTCACAGCATTTTTTCTATATGTGCCCAATTCCAGCAGATTCTTCTTCTTTCTTCCCCTCCTTCTGCTCTCCACAATATCTTGTCTTCAGAGTCTTGCTTTATTTAGTCATTCCATTTTTATGCTGCCAATGACTGAGCAGCTTACTAGTAAAGTGTTTGTGGCACTTTGTATTGGAGCCAACTAACTATAATAGCCTTGTGTATTTCCACACACAGCCAAGCACAGAGGGCCTGGGGCTGGTTTTCCGCCTTCTCCCTAGAGAAGCTTCCAAGAAAGCCGCCCACAAAGAGGAATGCCAGCTCCATCCTGCCAGTCCTTGTGTTATTTTGCTGGAGAGATTGAAAGGCGATGGAGGTTCTCCCAAGTAATGGCTCACAGTGGGAAGGGAAAGTCTCATTTGGCCAGGTCTGGAGATCCTGCTCCTCTTTCTCCACGACTTCCTTTCGTGTAGCCTATGATGTGGTTAGTCTAGGAATCAGAAGGTCTGGGGTCGTGATGGCGAACCTATGGCCCACATGACGGAAGTGGCACATAGAGCCATCTCTGCTGGCACCTGAGCTGTCACCCCAGATCAGGTCCACACGCATACGCAGCCAGCCAGCTGATTGTTGGGTATTTGCCGCGCATGCATGATGGGGCGTGGTGCATGGGAGACACAAGTGCGTGCATGGGACATTCACAGGGGTGTCGCACACAGGGGTGGGATTCAAATTTTTTAACAATCGGTTCTGTGGGGTGTGGCTTGGTGGTCATGTGACTGGGTGGACGTGGCTTGGTGGTCATGTGACTGGCTGGGGGTGGCCAACTCAACATCACTCATATTGAGCCACGCATCTCCTCGCCTGTCCTCTCATGACTGTGGGGATGCTGCAACAGTCGTAAGTCTGAAAAATGGTCATAAGTCACTTTTTTCAGTGCCATTGTAACTTTGAATGGTCACACAAGCAAAGTACCAGGAAAAGGAGGGGAAAGAAAATTCCAGAGAGGTTCCTGAGACAGGAAGTCTAGTCCTGCCAAGAATGTAATAAGGGTTAACGGAGAGGCAGTTTCTGTAAGCAACATCACTGGAGGTCTTTAAGAAGAGACTGGACAGCCACTTGTGTCAAATTGTATAGGGTCTCCTGCTTGAGCGGGGGGGGGGGGGCTGGACTAGAAGACCTCCACGTTCCCTTCCAACTATATTTTATAACTAAGGACTTGGCGAGACAGACTAGCTTCAAGGTTTCCAAGCCAAGGGTCCAGCTTTGCCCCATCCATCTTCTCTCCAACAGCCTCCTTGTCAGCTACCCTATTCACCTCTAGTTCCCTTTGTGCAGTGGCTGCCCGGACAGGGGCCACACAGCAGGAGGCTGGTTCAATTAGCTGAGATCACAACGGGATTCAGCAACAGTCCAGAAGATCTCAGCCTCGGCTGCACCAAGGAAGGGCAACTAAGCCAAGTGCCACACTGACACAAGGAGCAGGGAGAATAAAATCAGCATCAGACTGGAGGGGGGTGTGGGGGGGAGAGGAAGAGACCCAAAAATAGAAACAGGGAAGACATGGAAACACTGTTATTGGCCCACTTGGCCCACTTCTTTCTCCTTTTCCACGGTGCGAATCACCTTAGTCAGCAAGGAAAGTCAGACAGACACCCATAAATCATATCTATACACCTTATTGTAGAGAAACGTTGCTAAGGTTTTACCAGCAGCATCAACACAGTCAAGTCCCCTGTTCAAAGCCTCACCCCCCCCCCCCCACTTTAACCTGTGTTGGAGGTGCCATTTTGATTTTTGGGACGCCCACCCTGGAAAATCACTTGCCAAATGGAGTACGGCCGGCCAACTCACTGCTCACTCCGGGAGTTTGATCAAGGTGGACTCAGCTTCCGTCCGTCCGAGGTCGGTAAAATGAGGACCCAGATTGTTGGAGGCAAAAGGCTGACATTTGTAAACTGCTTA
Organism: Pseudonaja textilis; assembly: GCF_049901715.1. NCBI lineage: Eukaryota > Metazoa > Chordata > Lepidosauria > Squamata > Elapidae > Pseudonaja > Pseudonaja textilis. Next base: position 3,096,692 of record NC_142000.1, read on the forward strand.
GGGCTGTAAAGTATAAGCCTAAGGGCTGTTGCTATTGCTATAAATCCCAAATGTGGTTTTTCAAGAGGCACTCGGACTTTATGGGTGTGTGTTTTTTTTAAGACATTTCGCTTCTCATCCAAGAAGCTTCTTCAGCTCTGAAGAAGCATGGATGAAGAAGCTGAAGAAGCTTCTTGGTTGAGAAGCGAAATGTCTTCAAAGAAAAACCAGTAAGTCCAGTTGCCTCCTGAAAAAGGTCCTTTGGGATAACCATGACCTGGAGGACTGAGAATCTCCGTAGACATATTGCTATAAATGCTTTCTTACCTTACGGAACGCTGCCCTAAACATGAGAGCTTGAGCGAAATCAGCTGAACATCTTTGTCCACCCTAAAATGAGGGTGTCTAACTAAAGCTCCAGGGTAAAACGGCAAAAGCCAGGGAGCCCTTTCAAATCTGACATGGAGCAATGAAGCAGAAAGGAAATTATTGAATCTTTTTTCTCTCTTGCCACTTTAATCTTTCCCACACCCTGAGATCATGTTAACGGGTTTTGCGCTTGGCTTTCAATTGTCAATGGAATTCCCCTTTGTCTTTCCATCAAGTCTCTTACCTTATCTCCATTGATAGATGCAAATTTAAGTTTCCCGGGCTGGACAGGACCTGAGGCTTCTGAAGTGGTGGAGTCTGGTGTCTTTGTGCATGTCTGGAAGACAAAATGTAGGAGAATGATTCAGGGGAGAGACCTACTTCCTAGGAACCAATTCAGTCCATTTTCGTGGCTGGCAACTTCAATCTATGATAGGACAACAGAGGCTTCCCAGATTCCAGAGCACACAGTTCTATATATAATGGGTCTCAGAAATAGCCTTGGAGTCCCAAGGATGCTTTTTTTTAAAGGCAACTGTAGTTTCTTTGTTTTTGCTTGAGGACGTTTTGCTTCTCATCCAAGAAGCTTCTTCAGCAGAATTGAAGAAGCTTCTTGGATAAGAACCAAAACATCTTCAAGGAAAAACAAAGAAAGTCCAGTTGCCTCTTGAAAAAGCACCTTTGGGACAACTGTAACCTGGATGACTGAGAATCTCCATAAACATTTAGCTTTGGAGTCCAGAACTTTTTCTCTTCAGTTGATTCTTTTCAATTCAGTCTTTGTATCTATGAAGAAAGGCTGCAGTTCAATTCAAGTGGGTATCTCAGTTGCATCCAAAAACAAACCAGTCTACTGATTCAAGAACCTAGCAGTTGTATATGGAATAGTCTGCACTGATCCTCAGTTATTTTCTGGAATTCCTAACAAGAACAGTAGTTTGATCATGGTTACCCAAAGTTATACAAAGTGGTAGAAGCCTTCTTCTGTTAATGTTCTACATTCAACCAGAAGGCAGATGTCTATTTATTTGTTGGACAGGCTTTCATTTAGGCCAGGGATCGCCAACCTTTTGGACCTCAGGGACCACCAAACTCATAATTTTAAATCCCGCGGACCCCTAATATAAATTTTGACTGATGGTGGCTTGCTGATGTTGGTGAGAAAGTTGGTCCCATATTCCAGAGCTGCAGTAGTCACTGGACTGGCCCTTTGGTCATTCTGGAGCAGCTGCTCTTCCACCCAGGTGCACCGGCCTGCTAGGGACTGGAGGAGCTGCTCCGGGATGACCAAAGGGCCAGTCCTGTGACTACTGCAGCTCTGGAATATGGGACCGACATTCCCACCAACGTCAGCAAGCCACCCCAGGGCGGATTTCCCTCCCCTGCCGTTGGTCTCACCTTCCAGTTCCACCTCGCGTGGCTCTACTCAAGGTAAGCTTTGTGCTCGGCCGAAGGGTGGGGGCCAGTGGGTGGACGGGCAATGTGGACGGCACAGCCTTGGGTTTCCGCACAGCCTGGGAGTGCTTGGGGAAGGACATTTCACTGCAGACCACCAAAATTTTCTCACGGACCACCAGTCCCCCGGCCCACCGGTTGGCGACCACTGATTTGGACTGCACAATGAGTGCTGCCTCTTTCCTTTTTGGAATTCTATCACTCAAGATTTCCATTGTAACCTTAAAAGTCCTCCGTTATTTAAGGTTGGCTCCCTGAGGGACCATGTCCCATTACAAAGTTGCTCAGAGGTGGAGTTCTACAGCAAGAGGCCCTTCTGAAGATACCTTGCAAAGGTCTTCCCTTAGGAGTTGTGACTGGTCCCCAGTCTTTCCAGTGTTAGAGGAGATGCATGCTTTTAATCAAGCTGTGGTGTTATTAGTTTATAACCCTATCAATCAATCAATTTTATTATGGCCTTCAACCAGCAAATTCTGCTTGTAATTACAGCCCTGTGCTATCAATATTTTCATTCTCTTTTCAACGCCTCCCACCCAACAGGCTTACCACCACCACCAAAATTTCAAAAATCTAAACTCCAAGAAATAAAGAAAAAAAGTGAACTTTTCCAAAAGAAGCACAGCACAATTGGGTAGACCTCCACTTACGACCATTTGTTTAATGAATTGCTGAAGTTACAACCCTTTAGACTCGCCTCAGGTTTTAGAGGAGGCAAAGCCTTAAAGACTGCCAAGGACTGTCAAAAGAAGAAGGAGGCATTCACTCGTTCTCAATCACTTCATCATCCCTCACACTCTTTCCCAAAATGAAGAGATTGCACTGGATTGGTGGACAGACACTGGACAGTGGGTGGCCCAGGGGGGAAAGGGTTTTTTAAAAAACGTTGCAGCTTCTCACGCGAAAACTTCAGAACTGGCTTTGCTTTTACTGTCCCTATATGGATGATGATTGTATCCCTCTGTTAATGCAACTTATGATTGTGTGGCTTTTTTGACTGTCGCCACACACTGTTGGCTCCTATTTAGCTGGTTGTCCACTAAGATTGCGAGATCCCTCACAGTCACTGCTATTAAGCCTGGTTTCCCCCAGTCTATATGTGTCCTTTTGGTTTTTCTTGCCTAAGTGTAGGACTTTACTTTTCTCTATGCTGAATTTCATTTTGTTAGATAGGGTTCAAGACCATCAAGATCCATCTGGATCTTGAGCCCATCTTCTAGGCTGTTGGCTATTCCTGCCAGCTTAGTATCATCAGCAAATTTGGTAAGTTCCCCTTCTATTCCCTCATCTAAGTCGTTAATGAAGATATGGAAGAGTCCTGGATCTATCAGTAAAGTTAGATTCTTGGTAAAACGATGTCCCAGGAGTTTCCTTTGCTGCATATGCCAAGAGGACAGTTGACAAATCCTGTTGCCGGATCTCATCCCCTCCGCTCCGATTGCTTCCATATGCATACGGTTATGTCTTCTCCCTCCAGGAAACGGAGGTATTGCATATTTAGGACATTAAACTTGCTGCATGCTCTGAGGGTCTGGAACGAAAGGTGACCCAAGGGAATAAAAGAACTGGAGTTCTTTACGTTCTGTAATGATATCACCTCTAGAGCAGAAAGAACATCCAGTTCTGGGACTCCCTGGAGGGAGAGATCTTCCTTCTACCCAGCTTCCTGAAGCAACGTCCAAGCCGTCCTTGGCTCAAAGTAACGGCTGAGACGTGATTTCCACAAAGATCTGCAACAGAGCTAAGTGTTGGAAAGGCAGAAGTTGCCCCTGTCCGTTCCAGATGCCCGGCATCCTCCCATCACTGCACCAATTGCCAAATTCCTTTGGCAGCCCCTCCCAGTTTGCACCTCAGCATTGATGATTGATGGGAATGGGAGACAGGATATCTCTGGGTGTCATCCCAGGCCGGTCCAAATTCTTGCCTGGGTTCTCGGCCACAGGGATTCACCTCTGCAAAGCCAGGTATACCAGGTGGTTCCAAGTCCCATTTTCCCATTTTCAGTAGACTAGGCTTAGAAGCTCCTGTGTTGACAATTTAATGCCTGGAGGGATACCTAGACAGCAAAGGTTGCTGGTCTACATCTGGGAATCCACCCCACCAAGCATTCCGTCCAGGAAGCTGGTCAGAAACCACAATTCCTGGTAGTCCCATGCTGATCCATTAAAAAAAAAAAGATTCAAGATCCACAGCGGCAAAGTATGACAGAAGGTACCAGCTTTGGAGTCCTCCAAAACTGTTCATCAGGTTGGATTTGAAATTCTGCTCTGGATCACATGGCCAGGAAGGAAGAAGTGGGGAGGGGGTCACAGACTGGAGAACTCGATCTGTTTTCCAAAGCACTCAAAGGCCAGACAAGGAAACTGAACCAGGAGAAGAGATTCAACCTGGAAATAAGGAGGAATTTTCTGACAGGGAGAACAATCCACCCATGGAACAGAAGTTGCCTTCAGAAGTTGTGCAAGTTTCATCCCTGGAGGCTTTCAAGAAGAGACTGGACTGCCATCTGTCAGAAATGGTGTAGGGTCTCCTGCTTGGGTGGAGAGTTGGGCTAGATGACCTACAAGGTCCCTTCCAACTCTGTTAATTTGTTAAGATTAGGGGACTGGAGACTAAAACATATGATGAACCATGTACGGTTGCAGGAACTGAGCATTGCTAGTCTAGTGAAGAGAAGGACCAGGGGAGACATGATAGCAGTGCTCCAATATTTGAGGGGCTGCCACAGGGAGGAGGAAGAGGTCAAGCTATTCTCTAAAGCAACTGAAGGCCGGACAAGGAATAATGGATGGAAACTAACAAGGAGAGATTCAATCTAGAAATAAGGAGAAACTTTCTGACAATGAGAACAATCAACCAGTGGAACAGAAATTGCCTTCGGAAGTTGTGGGAGCTTCATCCCTGGAGGCTTTCAAGAAGAGATTGGACTGCCTTCTGTCAGAAATTGGTGTAGGGTCTCCTGTTTGGGCAGGGGGTACAAGGTCCCTTCCAACTCTGATTATCTGTATCTACGCTTCCAGCACTGGCTCAGTTCCCTTTCTCATTGGGGTGCAATGTCTTGATTTTTGCCTTCTTGGCAGCTGTGGTTGGATGGGGCCCACTTTTAAAGTTCACCTGCCTGCTTCTCCCCATAGAGATAATTTAGAACACAGAATAAGGGCGTTGGAAGGAACTTTGGAGGTCTTCCAGTGTTCTTGTCCAACCTCCTGCTCAAGCAGGCGACCCTAGACCATTCCAGACCAGTGGCTGTCCAGTCTCTTCTTAAAAGCCTCCAGTGATGGAGCCCCCACAACTTCTGCAAGTAAGCCATTCCACTGGTTAATGGTTCTCACTGTCAAGAAATTCCTCCTTAATTCCAGGTTGCTTCTCTCCATGATTAGTTTTCATCCATTGTTTCTTGTCCTGCCTCCAGGGGTTTTGGACAATAGGTTGACCCCATCTTCTTTGTGGCAGCCCCTCAGAGATTGGCTATCATGCCACCCGCGTCCTGGTCTGTTTAATTTAATGAATTAATAATTAGTTAATTTAATTTAATTTAGTCCTTGTCTGTTCAATTTTAGAAGCACTATCCTGTTGACAGCCAGCCAGCCAGCATTCTGAGCCCTTTCACACAACTGCTTTACAATATTTGGAATATTGTTGGGGGGAAAAATACTAAGAAGCGGGCGGGGAAGCAAGAAGGTCCCAAAAACAGCCAAGATGTCTACAGCTAATAGTGCAAGAAAAAGTGCAAGAAAAACAGAAAAGAAAAAACACAACCAAGTATCTTTTGGTCTTCTTTACAGCAGTTATAAATACAATTATAAATTTATTTATTACTTTATTGTTACAATATAACTCTTTTTTCTCTGATCTACCCTGTCTATTCATCAAGCCATAAATCATAAGTTCCACCCCCCCACATTTTATATAAAAAGTCCAAAAGTTGTTTCCAGTCAGCAGTAAAACGTATTGTCTTCTTCCTAACCCAGGAGGTCAATTTCCTGTCCCTAGCAAGTTCCAGCATCTTCACCGACTATATTTCTGGTCTCAGTTATATACAAATCTTTAAACTCCACAGTATCAGGGCGTGCATTTGAATCCAGAATATATATTTTTTTTTACAAGTCCACCAAAGGTGATAAAGTGACCTTCCTTATTTACATTTCATTGCTCACCCCAATGAGTGTGTGTGTGTGTGTGTCAAGTTACACCTGGAATTTATGGGCTTGCCTTCCTTCTGTGTCTTGGGCAAAGTTCATAAGAAATGAGCTCAGGAGCAAGCAGAACTAGCCGTCTTTCTACCCAGAGACCGACAAATATTTTGGGGTGGTATAGAAAGGTCTGGATGACCTCCAAGGTCCCTTGCAACTCTGTTGTTCTATGCTCGGTGTGCAGTTGCCTCTTTTCAACCACAGGACGAGGGATTTTTGAAAGTTCAATCAATCAATCAATGAATCAATCAATGGGAATAGAGCTGGAAGAGTCCTTGGAGGTCTTCTAATCTAGTCCAGCCCCCTGGCTCAAGCACCGTTTCGGACAAGTGGCTGCCCAGTCTCTTCTTGAAAGCCTCCAGGGATGAAGCACCCACCACTTCTGAAGGCAACTTCAGGGGCGCTAGTGGATCAAAGAGCATTTCAGACAGCCAGAGGCAGCAGAAAATGAGGGCTGGCTTCGTAATCTCCTCCCAGCCCTACATCACCTAGCGGGGCTGAGCGCAGAGCAGGACAGAGGAAGCCTGCAGGGCTTCTCCCACAGGAAGGCCAGGCCTGCCCTTGGTTGCCTGCCCTGGAGCAGGTTCCATTGAAGAGCCATCCAGACCCTGCAGTTTGCCCGACCCCCTCCGGGGCTGTTATTCTGCCTGAGCGTCTCCTCCATCTTAGCATCATCCTAGGATCTCCTCTCCTTGGCCAGCCCCTGCTTAGAGGACGGAGCCTTCCAAAGGCATGTCCCTCTTCAATGTTGTGGGAAATCCATCAGGATAGAGCTGGCAGGGACCTCGAAGGTCTTCTAGTCCAACTCCCTGCTCAAACAGGAGAGCCTAGACCAAGTCCAAGCCTCTCCTTGAAAAACTCCGGTGATGAAGCGCCCACAACGTCTGAAGACAAAGCTGTTCCATTGGTTAATGGTCCTCACTGTTTGGAAGTTTCTCCTTCATTCCAAATTGCTTCTCTCCTTGATTAGTTTCCATTTGTTATTTCTTGTCTTCAGTAGCCTAGTGAAGAGAAGGACCAGGGGAGACATGACAGCAGCCTTCCAATATTTGAGGGGCTGCCACAGAGAGGAAGAAGGGCTCAAGCTATTTTCCAAAGCACCCGGAGGCCAGACAAGGAACAATGAATGGAAACTGAACAAGCAGAGATTCAACCTGGAAATAAGGAGGAATTTTCTGACAGTGAGATTAATCAACCCATGGAAGAGAAGTTGCCTTCAGAAGTTGTGGGAGCTTCATCCCTGGAGGCTTTCAAGAAGAAGCTGGACGGCTATCTGTCAGAAATGGTGTAGGGTCTCCTGCTTGGGTGGGGGGTTGGACTAGATGACCTACAAGGTCCCTTCCAACTCTGTTAAATGTTTAAAAAATGTCTTGCCTTCTGTGGCTTTGCAAAATAAATCGACCCCCTCCTCTCTGTGGCAGTCCCTCAAATACTGGAATGACTGCTATCATGTCACCCCAGTCCTTCTTTTGTCCAGTAGTGTTGAAGTCCAAAGTGTATTGTTAGGCTTGGTTTCCTGCTCTGGATGACCTTGAGGGGCTGACAAAGCAGTTAGAGGTTTCCAGGTAGAAGGAACATCTGAAGCAGCCTTTGTAAAGTGCAGCCCTGCCCAAAAGGAAGCAGAGAAGTTCTTCAACTCCTGGCCTTTCCACATTATTCAAATTCTTTACCCTCAGCACTTTGACCTTGAGAACGTAATTAATCCCTCAAAAGATTTCATTCCAAGTTTACAGGAAGCCCCAAGGCATTCATCAGAAAAGATGGACATCAGGTTTTCTTTTTTTCCCTTTTTTTCTTCGTATGTTTGTCGAGCATATATTAGGTAACAAATATAAGTATAAATAGGATTATTAATACATGAAATGGATACAAATAAAAAGAAACAATAGGACAGGGACGGTAGGCACGTTGGTGCACTTATGCACACCCCTTACAGACCTCTTAGGAAAGGGGTGAGGTCAATAGTAGACAGTCTAAGGTTAAAGTTTTGGGGTTTGGGGAAGAAACACAGAGTCAGGGAGAGTATGCCAGACATTGACCACTTTGTTGCTGAAGTCGTATTTCCTGCAATCAAGTTTGGTGCGATTAACCTTGAGTTTGTATCTATTGTTTGCTCTTGTATTGTTATGGTTGAAGCTGAAGTATTCATTGACAGGTAGGACATTGCAATGTATGATTTTATATACTGTACTTAGATTGGACTGGAGGCGGCGTAGTTCTAGTTTTCTAGGTCTAGAATTTCAAGTCTGGTGGCATAAGGTATTCTGCAACGAGTAGAGGAGTGGAGAACTCTTCTTGTGAAATATTCCTGGACTTTCTCAACTGTGTTAATATCAGATACATAATGTGGGTTCCAGACTGATGAGCTGTATTCAAGTATTGGTCTAGCAAATGTTTTGTATGTTCTAGTTAGTAGTGTGATATTGCCAGAGAAAAAGCTACATAGGATTAGGTTAACAACTCTTAACGCCTTTTTGGCTATGTAGTTACAGTGGGCTCTTGCACTTAGGTCATTAGAGATGAGTATTCCAAGGTCCTTTACAAAGCTTGGATCATCAACAAGGTCTTGACTATTCAACCTGCATTTTATTTTCTAATTTTTTTTGCCAATATATAAGACAGAGCATTTATTCATTGAGATTTGAAGTTGCCATTTGTTTGACCATTCTGATACACAGTCAAGATCTTTTTGAAGGGTAGCAGTATTGTGGGAAACCCAGCATGCCTGCTAATTTTACAACCAATAGATGTTTCCATTCATTCTTTGGTGATACTTCATCAGGTCCTCTTGGTGTCCTTAATGAACCCACATCTACATGGAGGGAAGTAAGCAGTGGGTATCCCTGCTTACGACTTCTGAATTAGGCTCAGTACTCTTCAATATCTTCATAAATGGTTTAGATGAGGGGATAAAGGGGAACTTATCAAATTTTCAGATGACACCAGAGCTTTCCCTCTGGGATGTTGGCTGGCAGGAAGAGCCAACACCCCAGAAGAGAGGCTCAAGGTCCAGATGGATCTTGATAGACTCGTTCACTGGTCCCTATCCAAGAAAAAGAAATTTAACTTAGAGAAAAGCAAGGTTTTGCATTTGGGCAAGAAAAATCAAAAGTACAGTTGCAGAGTAGGTAAAACCTGGCTCAATAGGAGTAACTGTGAGAGGGATCTTGGAGTTCTAGTGGAGAACCATTTAAAGAAGGGCCAACGGTGTGACTCACCTGCCAAAAAAGCCAATGCAATCCTAGGTTGCATTGGTAGAGGGACAGAATCAAGATTGTGTGAAGTACTAGTGCCGTTCTTCAAACCCTTGGAAAGACCACACTTTTATAAACTGCATCCAGTTTTGGTCGCCCCAATACAAAAAAGATGTTGAGACTTTGGAAAGAGTTCAGAGAAGAGCAACGAAAACAGTTAAAGGCGTAGAAGCTAAAACATATGAAGAATGGTTCCTGCAACTTGTCTGGTGAAAAGAAGGACCAGAGGTGACACAAGAAGGACTACCACAAAGAAGAGGGGGGGTCAACCTATTTTCCAAAGCACCTGAAGGCAACACAAGAAACAATGGATGAAAACTAATCAAGGAGAGAAGCAACCTAGAACTGAAGAAAAAAATCCTATCAGTGAGAATTAATTTTCTCAGAAATTGTGGGTGTCCCAACACTGGAAGCCTTTAAGAAGAGACTGGACAGCCAGCAAGGGGCTGGACTAGATGACCTTCATGATCCCTTCCAACTCTAGAATTTCAAGTCTGGTGGCATAAGGTATTCTACAACAAGTAGAGGAGTGGAGAACTCTTCTTGTGAAATATTTCTGGACTTTCTCAACTGTGTTAATATCAGATACATAATATGGGTTCCAGACTGAGGAGCTGCATTCCCGTATTGGTCTAGCAAATATTTTGTATGCTCTAGTTGGTAATGTAATATTACCAGAAAAAAAGCTACGTAAGATTAGGTTAACAACTCTTAATACCTTTTTTGGCTATATAGTTACAGAGGGCTCTAGCACTTAAATCATTAGAGATGAGTACTCCAAGATCCCTGATCTGACCCTCTGTGAGTGGCCAGACAGGAAATCCATAATCCAAAGGCAGATTAAATTAGAAAGCCCAAGGTCCAGAAGTTTAGACATTAGTTTATGTGGAAGAATTGTGTTAAACGCAGAACTAAAATCCACAAAAAGCATCCTCACATAGCCCTCCCGCTGTTCTAGATGAGTCAGAGCAGTGTGAAGAGTGATGCCTATAGTGTCCTCTGTAGATCTATTTTTTCGGTATAAAAACTGGTGTTTTTCAAATGTATGAGGAAGACCAGAAATGATGTGCTGGCAGACCAATTTCTCAAAGCACTTCATGATGATAGGAGTGAGTGCCACTGGTCTGTAATCGTTGAGGTTATTGATAGGGAACTTCTTTGGCAGTGGAACAATGATGGAAGCCTTCAAACAAGATGGAATAGTGGACTGTAAGACCGATTGAAGATCCTGGTAAAGACTCCAGCCGACTGATCAGCACAGTCTTTAAGCACTCGGCCAGAGATACCGTCAGGACCGGCAGCCTTTCTAGGGTCTACAGCCCTCAGAATGCTCCTCACCTCTTGTTCCTCCACAATGAGGTGGGGGCTACAATTGGCTGGTAGTTGTGTTTTATCTGTCTCTGATGTCTCCACTTTAAAGCAATCAAAGAAATGATTCAGTTCCTCTGCCAATGAAGCATCCCCCTCAGCAGGGATGACATTGGTCGGTGGATGGTTTGCAATTTGTTGAATCCCTCGCCACACCTGCCTCATGTTATTGCTATAAAAATGATCCTCCATCTTCCTCTTATAATCACTCTTGGCCTTCCGAACACCTTTCTTCAGATTAGCTCTGGCAACACTGTATCTTGCCCCATCACCGGACCTAAAGGCCTCGGCCCTGTCACACAAGAGGCGCTGGACTTCCTTGGTCATCCAGGGTTTCTGGTTGCTTGACTGTACTACTAGGTTAGGGATGGATTAGGATTCACTGGCTTCCAATTTTATTGATACAGAGCGTGCTGTTCTTTGTGCTTTCTGAGATTCGCTGTGCACCAATACACTAGTCATATTACCTAGTTGGGCCATAAATTACCTGCAAGTAACTAGCCAAGCTCAGAGAACAGCAAGAACTCCAGAGTTTAATGCTGAGGTACGTGTCATTCTTCTACCGGTATGAAGGCTCTAGCTTCCTGGTTGATTCTGGTGCCTTGTTAAGCAAAGAGCCCAGATATTCTGAGCTGAGCAAAAGACACATTTGGGAAAGTGCTAGCTTTCATTTTCTCAAAATATGGAAGAATAGGCAGATGCAGATGCCTTGCATCTATTAGAGGCTAATCTCATTAAGTCTGCAGAACACTTCCTAATTGCCTGACAGAAATGCAAATCCAATACAGACTCTGGGACTCCATATGGTGCCAAGCTACACCTTCTGAATTCAGCCCATTTGACATGCAGAAGAAGATCCCACGTTCACATTCACTCTAGACGGGGCTGGGGATGTTTTCTGCCTAAAACCTTCACAGTCAGCAGGGCACTTTAAGAAGGAGACAATGGATCAAGCTCAGCATAAAGGACATGGCTGTTTACCATAACATCCTTGCTGGAAAACAGCTCTAGATTACCATCTTCACCCTGTGCGTATATGGACTCCTCAAAACCCACATAACTCATCAGTTACCCACCATAAGTGATGTTTGTGGTATTGTGGTCATTAGTCTCATGCAAGTCAACCCCTTTAGGGCCATTTTATGGTATGAACCAGGGAACAGGTTGATTGAATAACTAGATTAAATGTGCTGCGCAAAAAATGTGCCGTTGAATCTGGCTCCGTAGGCACATTTCACCTTCTCTGGCTGGAGAGGAAGACGGGTATCTTCTGTGCTCTTTTGAAAAGCTGATCTGTGGTGCAGACGCCCGAAGCTGGCTTCATACAATGCACTCAGCCTAAATGTGGCTTGTTAAATTTTGGCCTAACATGATGTCTGATGTTTTTTTGTGGTTTTCCAAACCATGAAGCGCACCCAGCTTCTAACTTAGTTCAAGTTGCTTAGCTTCCTGCAAAGGTTGCTTTGATTCGGAATCTCACATAAATCCATTACACTTGGGAGTGTCGCTGATGGGTGCCCAAATTTCCTGGACTAAAACAAAAACCCACTCTGAGTGGAATGCAGGGCAGGACAACGATTAAATTAGACTTGAGAACAAATCCATTGTTCTCCATATTTGACCACTTAACTTTCAGTCCCATTAAGGCATTTAATGACAGGGTGTTAATTAAAGAGCCCTCTAATGATAGGAAGCAGGCATGGACCCATTCCTGGGCTGGGGAAACCACAATCCAAGGATTTGGTGCCAGAACTGGGATGCTGAAATTTGCCAGCCCTAGATAATAGCCGTGTGATTTGCAAACACGAGGATCAGAGGGAGTTTTAACTCTCAAGAGGCCTCTTGCTTACAAACATCTGGATGTGTCTTGGAGTCATGCTCATCTCCCAATGATTGTAAAGACGTGTCAATTTCCTGCAGCTTTCTTTCTGTTCGGAAACAGTTTGCGCTGGCATTCTTCTGCCCTGGCCCGAGAAAGAAGCCTGGCTCAAGTTCACCCAGCAGCTTCTCCAGCTTAAGGCAGGACTAGAACCCACAATTCCAGATACCTAATCAGGAGCTGGGGTCTTTCCAGCCTTGGCAACTTTCAGCCTTGGCGGACTTCAACTCCCAGAATTCCACAGCCAGCAAAGCCAAGATTGGAGAGCCCAGGTCAGGAGCTTTTAATCACGACACCAAACTGGCTCTCTTGGTTGAGTCAGTCCTGTTGACTAGCTGGGCAGGTTCCAGAAATTTTCTCGGTTTCGCGGTTTATCCTGGCCTCCTTGCTAGGGCTGAAAGGGAGAGATTGTGGCAAAAATTCTGCGCTTAAGTTGAAATTACCACCCCCGAGTCTCCCAGATTCCAATCCAACGTCTTTAACCACTTGGTCGAACTGGCTCTCTCCCCTGTTCCCGGCTTCTCTCCTGGAGGAGCTGCAACGTGATCCTGCCTGTCTGTTTGGCTTCCTGATTCGAGCCGGCTCCCCTCAGGGTGTCGAAGGAGGCCGAAAAGATCCTTTAAATCCAGTGGCGGACAACAGGGAAGGGACCCAGGGCAGTGACAAGAGGGAGGCGGAGACCGCTCTGCTTTAGTCGAATCCCCGCAGTTGTTAAGCTAGTCGTTAAGTGAATCCGGCTTCCTCAGTGACTTCACTCGTCAGAAAGTCACAAGGTCACAAAAAAGTGATCACTTGACCCCAGGACACATCCTAAATGTGAGCCAAGCATCCCCATCCGCGTGAGCATGGGGATGCTGCAACAAATGGAAGAGTGAAAAATGGTCATAAATCACTTTTCTCAGTATTGCTGTAACCTCAAACGGTCACTAAACGAATGGTTATAAATTGACAACTATCTGCACTGTATTTAAGATATTGCAAGGCTCCTTTCTGGCAAGTGAAGCGGAAAAATGAATGAATCCAAGTGGAAAGTTTGGTTTTTGTGTGAGCGGGAAGCTCTTTGCATCTGTGAAGGCACACAGAAACAGAGTGGGAAACCTAAGCCGTCCCCTTTTCTGGATTATAATCTGGGTTCACACATTACACTAAGGCCCAAGTAAATGGTTTGCCAATTGCACAGTGGCAGATAGGACGGTGCTCCAGAGGGTTAACGTCATTGCCCAGAGGATCATTGGTTGCCTTCTCCCCTCTTTGGAAGAGCTTCATAGCTCCCGCCGCCCTAAGAAAGTTCAAAGCATCCTTAAAGATCACCCCGGGCACCCTTTTTTTTTTTTTTGAACTATTACCATCTGGCAGAGGGTACAGAATAATAAAAACAAGGACAAATAGGCTGAAAAACAGCTTCTATCCCAGGGCAGGAGCTCTTTTGAATTCTACTGTATATAGTGCAATATGAATGCGATATCAGGGTTTTCAATTCAATTGCATAGAATGCGAAGGATGCGTTTGAGTTTTATTTTTTATACAGTGTACATCTTGTGTATGATGTACACTGAAGATGGCATTTGATTTCGTTGTGCGAGGTGCAATGACAATAAAGTACTACACACTGAAGTAAATGCTGGCAGTAGCATGGGCCTCCTTCCCCTTACCCAGGGCTGGCAAACCCAGGACGTGGTTCACTCATTTGTGGCTAGTGGGATAAACCTTAGGATGGCTTCCCACGATGTGCTAAACCAGAGGTCCCCAACCTTGGCAACTTTAAGCCTGGTGGACTTCAACTCCCAGAATTCCCCAGCTGGGTGTGGAATTCTGGGAGTTGAAGTCCACCAGGCTTAAAGTTGCCAAGGTTGGGGCCCCCTGTGCTGAACAGGAAGGATTGCTGAGTCCCGCCAGTTTCTGAACTGGCCTGCTAAAAATGCAAATAGCCTACTTTTGTTCTTTCAAGATCAACAGGCCAGGATGTTCTTTCCTCCCAATTAAAATTTCTGCCAAATAGATCCAAAAACTGCCCTCCAGGTAGCAACTGTGGATTCATCCTCCTGTAGGAAGTTAGCACCCACCCCTCTCCTAGAAAATTGAAATAGCCTAGGAAATATTAAAAAGGCAGAATATTTCCTCTAAAAAGAGTAGAAACTCAGAAGCAGAAACTCACCCCCACCTTTGTTAATGGGTGGGCCATTAAGGCCTGGGCCAGGATACTTTACATAACAAAGATCTCCAGGTAAAGCTATAGCAATTGCTCAAAAGCCCTTTCAGTGCATCCTCATCCAGCAAGGCTCAACCAAGCCTGGGACTCAGGACAGCCTACAGAGTTGCCCCTGCGTGGGAGCCTGACAACCAATCAGAATACAAGCCTCCAATTCAAATCCCAACAGAGGGTATAAAACCCAGGCACTCTCGGCACCTCAGCCCCTTTTCTTGATCTCTTCCTTCACCTTGGAGCGTGTGGATCATCCTTCCTTTTCACTCTGGAGCTCCAGGCCACGTGGTCCTGCTGTCCACCATTAAACCTTCCAAACAGCCTCTACGTTTCCAGTGTCTTTTTCCCCCACTTGGAACTGAACCCAGAAGGATCTTTCTTCCAATACCTACTTGCTTGGCTGCATTCTAGCCCAGGCGTTTCGTGGCTGGATAAGATATTCAAGGGAGAAGCCATGTCTTGTAGTGTGCATGGGAAGACTGAAATTTACTGACTTGAAATTCAAACGCTGCCACCCCAAACACTGAGGGCCTTATTCCACTCCCTCTCATTCATCTGCGTAGGGTTGGGAAGAAATGCTAGCCTTGGTCCTTTGTACGCTTTTGCAATTCGCAGAATCAGCCACATCAATGGGGCTTTGTTGTTTCTCCCTCCTGCATAAATGCTGACTGAATTTCTCTTACATAATAAACCCAGGTTAATAAGCCATAGTTGCTGAGTCCGACAGTCAAGCGAATAAGCCGTGTGGTGGCTTAACACGTTCTCCCAACAGACTAAGACGATGGTTGAGTTTCTACGGTGCATTCGGCCTCAAATGTTCCAATCTCATTTAAGGCTAGCCTAGGCAGGGTACAGGTAGTCCTTGAATTATGACTTTAATTGGCCCCAGAATTTATGTTGCTAAGCGAGACAGTGGTTAAGTGCATGCCGCCCCATTTTATAACCTGTTTTTGCCACAGTGGTTCAGTGAAACACTGCAGTTGTTAAGTTAGTAACCAGGTTGTTAAGGGAATCTGGTGCCAGCAGCTCACTTTGGAAAAAATTTTTTGGAGTTCTTGGGGGTTTTTGGTGTGTGTATGTGTGTGTGTGTGTGTGTGTGTGTGTGTGTGTGTGTGTGCGTGTGTGTGTTGCAAGGGCCATGAGACAACTCGCGCATTTCTAGAACAGAAGTTGACAAAATCTTGGTAAGTTAAACAGGGCCAGTGAGGACCAATGACAAGAATGTAAAAATACCGGGGTTTATAGAGATTCTCAGCCATCCAGTTCATGGTTGTCCCAAAGGTGTTTAAGTCAAGAGATGACTGGACTTCCTGGTTGCAGGTGAAGAGGGAGTCACATCATAGGAAACCATGGTCTCATCCAGGTCCAGTTTTAGTTTCCAAACCCTGCTGGTGAAGTCCCGAGAACTGTCGATGTGATGGGTGATGTTGCCAACTATTAGGTGGCGAGAGTGTTAATCCTGCTGACATTAGGCCTGACTGGCGTTTCCTGATCACCCAGAAGTTACTTTAGGTGGACTGGACCTCTGAATAGTCATTTCTGAATACATTTTGTTCTTCTTTATCTGATTTTCGAAATGGGTTTTTTTTTTAATTGTTTCGGAGTGTGGCTTGGCAACAGAAAGCAATCAGAAATGCCTGCCCATGCATTATAACTCACTGATTATTATTCGGCCCTGTTGCCTTCCCGTAGTAGCAAACTCTCACAATGGTAGCAGTAGCCAATTGCAAACATTGTTTTGAGGATTTCATCTAGCCCTTTTATTTCATAAGCAAAGTAAATATTAAAAATGTTTGTATTTCCCATACAATTTCAGGAAGGATGAACTTTTCTCATATTTCCCTCCTGGGTTTCTGTAATTTGTTGGGTAGTATGTTTGAATCATTCCAGAAGAGATACGATTGTACCGGTCTGCATAAACATGGGCTCTTTCCATTATATTTATCTATTTTCATTTGTAAATTAGCTTTTCCTAACTGTTTGAATAAACCTTGCATGGGAACCCTTTCATGTATTCCCAGTGTGGAGCTATATTTTGAGTTTCCTGCTGGAAACAAAAACGGAATAAAATCTTCGGCTTCTTAATTGCGTCTGGACTTGGCTCAACAGCAGCGACTGCAAGAGGGATCTCTGAGTCCAAATCGAGACTCGTGAGCCAGCCGTGTACTGCAAGCTGCCCCCCCCCCAAAAAAGCCAATGCGCTCCTGGGCTAAATCGACAGAGGGATAGAATCAGGATCATGCAAAGGATTAATACTACCTGATAAGGCCTTAGTAAGGCCTATATAAGGTTTATAAGGCCTTAGTAAGGCCACACTTGGGGAAACGGCATCCATTTCTGCTCACCATGACCCAAAACAAGATCTGAGCAAGAGTGTAGACTAGAGAATAGCAGCTCCAATGACCAGGAGCCCAGGGGCTGAACCGTACGGCGAGGGATGTTCAGCCCAATGAAGAGAAGGATTAGAGGGGAAATGATCGCCGTCTTCCAGCACTTGAGGGGCTGTCACAGAGAAGAGGTGGTCAACCTATCCCCCAACGCACCTGAGGGCGGGAGAAGGAGGAACAGCTGGAAACTTGTCAAGGAGAGGCCCAACCTAGAAGTTAAGGAGAAATTTCCTGAGAGGGAGAACCGCTTGCCTTCAGAGGTGGTGCGAGCTCCATCGCTGGAGGCTTCGAAGAAGAGACTGGGCAGCCATTTGTCTGAAGTGGTCTAGAGGTTGGACTAAAAGACCTCCAAGCAGGGGTGGGATTCTACCGGTTCTGTAGAACCGGTGGCTCTGAAGAGCAGCAGGCATAGAACCGGTTCTATGTCTGCTGCTGTTTTGGACCACCCGCCCGCCCGGGCTCTTACCTGACCTTTATTTCCTGCTTTTTCAACCGCAGCTGCTTTGCACGGCACAGCTGCGGTTGGAAAAGCTGGGGAAAAGGGGGGCTTTTCCAACCGCCGCGCACTTGCACGCAGCGCTGCTCAGCTCCCCGGGCAGCTCAGCAGGTTGGACAGAACCGATAGTTATACCAGTCGGATTGCATCCCTGCTTCCAAGGTCCCTTCCAACTCTTGTTATTCTTGGGGGACAGAGAGAGGGAGGGAGAAACAGGGGGAGGCAGAGAGGAGGGAGGGGAAGGAAGAGAGAGAGAGAGAAAGAGGGGGAAGGGAGGGAGGGGGGAAAGAGAAGAGGAAAGGAAGAGAAGCAGAGGGCGGCAGAGAGAGGAAGAGGGAGGGAGGGAGAGAGAGGGGGAGAAAGAGTGGGGAGGGAAGAGAAAGAGAGAGGGGAAAGAGAGAGGGAGGGAAAAGAGAGAAAGAGAGGAGGGAGGGGAGGGGAAGAGAGAGAGAGAGAAAGAGAGGGGGAGGGAGGAGGAAAGACAGAAGAGGAAAGGAAGAGAAACAGAGGGAGGCAGAGAGAGGAAGAGGGAGGGAGGGGAGAGGGGGAAGAGTGGGGGAGGGGAAAGAGAGAAAGAGAGAGGGGGAAGAGAGGGAGGGAAAAGAGAGAAAGAGAGGAGGGGAGGGGGAAAGAGAGACAGAGGAAAGGAAGAGAAACAGAGGGAGGCAGAGAGAGGAAGAGGGAGGGAGGGAGAGAGAGGGGGGAAGAGTGGGAGAAGGAAAGAAAGAAGGGGAAAGAGAGAAAGAGAGAGGGAAAGAGGGGGAGAAGGAAAGAAAGAGGGGGAAAGAGAGAAAGAGAGAGGGGAAAGAGAGGGGGAGGGAAAGAGAGAAATGATACTACCAAAGTTTTTTCTTTTTTACTGTTGCTAAATGTAATATTTCAAAAGCAGAAAAAAATGAAGGGGCATAAAAGTGCATTTATCACGTTTTTCTTAGAACAATTAGCTGAACTCTGCCATTGTTTATCTTTATTTTGGGTAGTAAAACCTCAGTATTCAGGTTAAATTGCCGTGTTGCGATAAATAAGTGGGTTTGGGGTTGCAGTTTGGGCACTCACCACCATCACCGGTAGAGAGGATCTCCTACTTGGGTGTGTGTGTGTGTGTGTGTGTGTGCGTGTGCGTGTGCGTGTGCGTGTGTGTGTGTGTGTGTGATCTAGAAGACCTTCAACATCCATTCCAGCCCTATGGTTCTGTCTGTTTTAGATTTGGGGGCTTGTTCTGCCAAGAAGTCTTTTCATTTTCAAAGTTTTTTGGGAGGAAGGTGGCGGGAGGAAGGTAGTTTGGTGATAACTGAACTTGTCCTTAAGGGCCTGGCAGCTCTAAGGGATTAAGGCGCTTGATTTCTCATCCTTATCTTATGCAGGGATGTCAGCTTTGGACCGGCCCTTTTCTCTACAAAGCAGGTCGCAATGAAAATCCACTTCCAAAAGGCTGCCAAAAAAACCAGCCCAACGAAGCTCCGTGCTTCTCCAGCTCGGCAACTCGGGAGATGGGTGGACTTCAATTCCCAGAATTCGGGAATTCTGGGAGTTGAAATCCACCCATCTCCAAGTTGCCAAGCTGGAAGAAAGACTGGTGTAGCTGTGAGGAGCTCTGCCCCAACCTTCTGTCCAGTGGTGGGATTCAAAAAAAATTTTTTTACTACCGGTTCTGTGGCGTGGCTTGGTGGGCGTGGCAGGGGAAGGACATTGTAAAATCTCCAGTCAGAGGTGGGATTTGCCGGTTCTCCGAACTACTCAAAATTTCCGCTACCGGTTCTCCAGAACTGGTCAGAACCTGCTGAATGCCCACCTCTGCTTCTGTCCACCGGACCACCGAAAAAGGCAGGGGTCTCCAACCTTGGCAACTTTAAGACTTGCGGACTTCAGCTCCCAGAGTTCCTCAGCCAGCGCTGGCTGAGGAACTCTGGGAGTTGAAGTCCGCAAGTCTTAAAGTTGCCAAGGTTGGAGACCCTGGAATATGGGATGAGTAAGTAGGAAAAGCCTGGTCTGTTGGCCAGCCTTTCTGCCAAGGGCAGGAGAAAGTCAGTCTCCAAGAAGGAAACACAAACACAACAAGCAAGGGGCACCAACCAGCTTGAGCGGGAGGCAGACAAGCTGCCCTTTTGGTGCCAGGCGGCAATTGTATGCTTGAGATGCCTCGTCAACGGGCTCGTAGATTTGCACCACCGCTGGCATTTCAAAAGGGAGCAGAATAAGAACCCGTTTGTTGAGTTCAGCCGGCTCCTGGAAACTGGCTGGACTTGTTCTGCCAGAGCAAGCACAAGGGGAGATGGGGGATTCCAGAGAGGGCATAGAGAGGGAGAAGAGGAGGAGGAAGGAAAAAGGCACCGGTTAAGCAACAGGTAGGATGGGCAAGAACACGGAATGTGGCCCTCACTGACAAGCAGGTTCCCTGGCACCTTCACCAGGAGAGTAGGGGATGCGGGGAGGACTCATAGCAGTCTCCTGAATACAGAATAACAGAGTCGGAAGGGACCCTGGAGGTCATCTAGTCCAACCCCCTGCCCAAGCAGGAGATCCTACACCAGGGGTGGGAAACTTGGCTCTTTTATCACTTATGGACTTCAACTCCCAGAATTCCGGAGTGAGCCGTAAAAGGTTCCCCATCCCGGGCCTACTGGTTTTTCAGTTGTGAGGGAAATCAATTTTTGACTGGAATGGGACTGTTTAAGATACAAATGTAGGATGTATTCTTTATTCACACACAATACATCTCCAGTGCCGAGACTGTGTTTGTTCTAAAACTGTAATAAGAGTGTAAACCCCAAACCTCAGCTCCATATAGGAGCATGGGGATTACTTTGGCTTTATATACTTTGATTGGTGGTGTGACTGCTTAGAGAAGGCTGTAAAGCCCTGTGAAGCAGCATATAAGTCTAAGTGCTATTGCTATCAGCTATCACTTTTAGCCCTGATCTTGACCACTAGACCAAGGGTCTCCAACCATGGGAACTTTAAGCCTGGCGGACTTCAACTCAAGTTGCCAAGGTTGGCGGCCCCTGCACTAGGGATACTTGTGGCTTGTAACAAACCTCTGTGCCAATACGTTTCTTTCAACCCAGGACCTCATTCTTCCTGGCGTGCTGCTTTTCCCTTCCCTCCACGCAGAATTAATCCTAACTGCAGAGGAAGAAGAAACACAGAAAAGCCACCCGGCAGTCAAGTCCAAGCACGAAAGCTGGCTGGGTGACTTTGGGCCAATCACCAGGAGACGGTGAATTCTAGCCCTGCCTTAGGCTTGAAAACCAGCTGGGTGACCTTGGCCCAGTCGCGCTCTCTCTCTCTCAGCTCAACCCACCTCACAGGGTTGTTGTCGCGGGGCAAATGGGAGGAGGAGGGAACTTGCCATCATGACTTATTTGTACAAATCACGAAGGCAGGATGGAAACGAATACATAATAAGTCAATCAATCATGACATGCTAACCCAAGCAATTTTAGGGGAAGAAGGCAACTGCAAGAGGGTGGGAAAAAAAAAACCACTCAGGAAGGCAGGAGAGGTCAGAACCGGCCTGTGAGGAAGCTAATCATTAGTGAACACATTTGCTGCTGCTGCTGCTGCAGGTGTCACGCACAAGCCTTTCCATGTTTGCTCTGGCACAGTTTGGCTTCCACCGCACTCCACCCAGCCCTGCCTTTTATCCGAACCCTTAAGAAATCAGCTCTGAACAATAGATAGCACGACTATCAACTCTGACACATGCCCTGTCCTGAAGCAGGAGCATAAATTGTTGTGGCCGTGATCCTGTGTGAACACAGCAGATACAAGCAATAAGGAAAGGGCTGTAGGTTAGACAACAGAACCACACCAGGAGAAGCCATAGATGCCATGTCAAGACAACGGCAATGCACCAGCTTCACATGAAACTAATGTTGCGTTCCTGCCACTCCCATTGTGCAATTTTTCATCATCTCAAGAATGACTCCAGCACCGACTTTCATGGACTACACCATGTAACAGATAAGTGAAATATTACCCTGGGGGCATCTGCCACTCTACCTACATAGTGATGAGTCTATCTTGTAGTTTGCGAGCAAAGAAAGAGCAGAAATGATTTATAAGAAATTCAAGCACTAAAACTTCGCTTTCAGGTGTTGCCACGCATAAAAACAAGCCTTGGGTATGATGCTCATATCCACTCATAGCCCTTTCACTGGCGTGCAACATGGTAAGAATTGCTGGTTTTACAAGGACCATTTTTTTTTGTTCTTCTTCCAAATTATCTGTCATCATGACCCCCCTCTTTAGCTTTTAATGCTTCTTGCCCAAACTTCCTTTCTATCTTATCCCTCTCCTTGATAGCGGAGGAAGGAGTAGAAAAGTCAACCACAAATGAATTAAACTAAATTGGAGATTTCTTTCGTCCCAGCCTCCTGACTAGGAAAAATCTCCCGCACCGAATCTTCATGTCTGAAATGGTTTCAGTGCCCCATGAAGCTCCCCAGAAAATAGAAATTCTAGACTAGGGGGTCAGTCCAGTGCATCAACTGAGTTCCTCCCTGTTCAGAAGAAAAAGGACGAAACGGCTGGGGTTGCCTGGACCAGGGTCTCCAGCCTCGACCACTTTAAGACTTGTGGACTTCAACTCCCAGAATCCAGCAAAGCTGGCTGAGGAATTCTGGAAGTTAAAGTCCACAAGTCTTAAAGTGGCCACGGTTGGAGACCCCTGGCCTGGGCCACTTTGAAGTGCTGCTGGGACTGAAATGGGCAACCCTTGAAATAAACAGGTGTCCACACTCACCCACTACAGCACTCCGGATAAACTCTCCAAACTGTACAGGTACCACACTCAGCAAACCATCATGCACAGCCAATCCTGACCGGGGTGGAATCTGGAGTTTTTCTCTCTTGGAGAGCGCTTCTCACTGGCTCAGCCTTCCATCCTTGCGTAAGGTCCGTAAAATGAGGACCCGGATTGTTGGGGGCAAAAGGCTGATTTTGTAAACCTCTTAAATGAGAGCTGAAGCAGTATATAAATCTAAGTCGGGGGTCCCCAAACTTGGCCACTTTTAAGACTTGTGGACTTCAACTCCCAGAATTGGCTGAGGAATTCTGGGCGTTGAAGTCCACCTGTTCTGTCCCACATAAAGCGGTATATAAGTCTAAGTGCCATAGCTAGTGCTGTTCAGAGAGGCAGCTGTTCAGGCTTCTGCTTTGGTTAACTGGTAAATTATGGCTCTGAGTTCAAGAAGCCCCTTACAGGGGTGGAGGGGCCCTCCCAAAGTGGGGGTGCCCCTGCCAGCCGTGGACTTCAATTCCCAGAATCCCCCGGGGGGGCATCTTGGGCCCCGCAGAGAACGCCGCCTGATGAAGCCCTTGCGCCCCCCCCCCCACCAAAAAAAGGGGGGACCCGCCTCAGAAAGGCCGAAGGCGGCGCCTCAGGCTCGGCCGGGCCAGAGGAGGGCGAGGCGGCGGGGACTGAGGGGACGAGACAGCCGGGGCCCCTTTCGGCCGCTGCTTCGGCCCGCGGCTCTTCCCCGCTCACGGCCGAAAGACGAGCCGGGCTCGGCAGCCTGAGGGGCGCGTCGCGCGGCGGGACCCCCCACAGCCTGGCCTGTCGCCCAGCATCCCTCAGGAGGGCTGAAGAAAAGCCCGGGAGTGACCGACCGGCGCTCGTTACCTGCTCGGCTTCCCCGTCGGACTCCAGCTCGCCCAGGTAGTACTGCTGGAGCCACCGGCGCGCGTTGGCCGAGTGCCGGTGCGGCGGGCCGTCCAGCGCGGCGCTCACGTCGGTGCCAGCGCGCTCCAGCAGCACCTGCTGCCCGCCCGGGTGGAGGCTCGCGAAGGCGCTGAGGTCGTAGAGGCGGCGGCCGGTCAGCACCAGGCAGGAGCCCTGGGCGCAGCCGGCGCGCAGCTCGGCGCGGCTGAAGGAGCGGGTGGTTGGCGGGGCGGCCATCGGGGAGCGTCTGAGCGGGGCTTCGGCTGGCTGGCCGGGCACCTGTCGGCCACATGCTTATGCGCCCGCCCCGCTCCGCCCCCGACGGCGCCGCCCCTCCGCCGAGGCATCGCGCCCGTTGCCAGCCCGCCCCCGCCGCCACTGGCCCGGCCAGGCGAGCGCGAGGGACGCGGGGGTGGGGGGTGGCTCTGAGCGCGCGCAAAGTGCCGCTTCCCCCGGCGGGAGCATCTCGGAGGCGGCGAGCGGATAGAGGCGGAGCTGGTCGAGCCTTCCCCGCAGGCGCGCTTGTCTCAGGATAGACTAGGCTAGGGTTGGAAGGGACCTTGGAGGTCTTCTAGTCCAGCCCCCTGCTCAAGGAGGAGAACCTATGCGATTTAAGTATGCCCAGTCTCTTCTTGAAAGCCTCCAGAGGGGAAGCTCCCACAACTTCCGAAAGCAACTTCTGTTCAACTTCACTGTCAGAAAATTCCTCCTTATTTCCAAGTTAAATCTCTCCTTGTTCAGTTTCCATCCATTATTCCTTGTCTGGCCTTCGGGTGCCTTGAAAAAGAGCTTGACCCCTTCCTCCTCTCTGTGGCAGCCCCTCAAATATTAGAATGTTTGTTTGTTTATTTAGATTAGAATTCTTTTATTGGCCAAGTGTGATTGGGCACACAATGAATTTGTCTTTGGTGCAAAAGCTCTCAGTGTACATAAAAGAAAAGATACATTCATCAAGAGTCGGGAATCACAAGGTACGACACTTAATAATAGTCATAGGGTACAATAAGCAATCAAATCATACTTATTTAATTAATTAATTAATTAATCTATTCGCCCATGGTGACTTGAGGCGGCTTACACGATGTAAAACCATATTTAATATAAACAAAAATTGCTATCGTGTCGCCCCTAATTCTTTTTTTTTTCTGCAGCAGGGGTCTCCAACCTTGGCCACTTTAAGCTTGGTGGACTTCAATCCCCAGAATTCCTCAGCCAGCAAAGCCAAGCCAAAGAAATTCTGGGAGTTGAAGTCTGCCAGGCTTAAAGTGGCCAAGGTGGGAGACCCCTGCGTCTTTTTAGACTAGCCAGACCCCAAACCCGCAGCCGTTCTTCATATGGTTTCGTCTCCAGGCCTTTGACCATCTAATTTGGCCGACAGGAGGCTGATCCGTTCTGGGAGAGGGAAGTAGTGACGGCGTAAGGCAGCCACTCAAGAGCCCGAACTCGCGAAGCAGCCGGGAACCGATGTGCCTGCAACGGCTCAGGTGGAGCGAGAAGGGAAGGCCGGGCCTTCTGGGGAGAGGATGGCTGTTTGGAAAGATCTCCTGCGCAGAGATCCCAGAGATCTCAGCTGGCGCAGTCCAGCGGGAGAGCGCGAGACTCGGAGCCTGCCTCTTGCAGGGGTGTTGTTGTTAGGGGACAAGGGAGGAGAGGACCACTCCCTCCCTCCCTCTCCCTGCTTCCTTGAGAGCCTGAATAAAAAGCAAGCTACGTTGACATCTAATGAATAAACGTTTCCATCCCAAACCTAGAGAAGAGAATGAAATGGTATATAGGATCTCCTGCTTGAGGAAGGGGTTGACTAGAAGACCTCCAAAGGTCTCTCCAAAAGTCCCTATTCTGATTGATTGCAATAAGAAATCTCAGGACATCGCAGCAGTCGAACAAGACCGTCTTCTTTAGAAGGTGCTGTGCTCTCCACCCTGAGATTTAGACTTAGAATAACTTTATTGCCACTTTGAAATGTACATTAATCGGCATATATTAAAATGAAACGCCCAATAAGGAGACACAATCCTATTCTCAGCTCTGGCCTTTCCCCTCCTTGCCTGGCCTCTTCCTCAGCTCCTCTTTCTCCCTTCAGCCCCAGCCAAGGAGACCCTCAAAGCCTGTAAAATCTGTGAGGTTTTCCCCATTACCTCCTAAGACAGCGGTCTCCAAACTTGGCAACTTTAAGACTTGCGGACTTCAACTCCCAGAAGTCCACAAGTCTTAAAAGTTGCCAAGTTTGGGGATTCCTGTTCTACAGGTAGTTCTTGGGTTACAATCATTCATTTAGTGACAGTTCAAAGTTACACCAGCACTGAAAAAAGTGACTTATGACCTGTTTTCACACTTGTGACTGTTGCAGCATCCCCGTGGTCACATGATCAAAATTCAGGCACTTGGTAACTGGCAGGTATTTATGACACCTGCACTATCCTGGCTGGAGAATTCTGGGAGTTGAAGTCCACAAGTCTTAAAGTTGTCAAGTTTGGAGATCTCAGTCCTAGGAAGTAATGGCCAATTTCACGCCGGTCTTCTTGTGCTGAAAGAATTGCCCACGAGAGGGAAAGGATTTAAAACAGGGGTCTCCAACCTTGGCAACTTTAAGACTTGTGGACTTCAACTCCCAGCTTTGCTGGCTGAGGAATTCTGGGAGTTGAAGTCCACAAGTCTTAAAGTTGCCAAGGTTGGAGACCCCTGATTTAAAATGTGCCGGGATGGGGATCCAGCCCTCTTTCTGCATGCAAGGAGAATTGGGGAGGGGTCGCGGGAGGGAGATAAAACTTTTACACGCAATCCAAGTGACAAGGCTATGGATAATCCCACCCCCAAAGAGATACTGATAAAGGAATGATAGATTGGATGTAGAGCACATTTTGTTTGAAAAGATAAGTGCTGAAGGTAAAATTATAAATGTCAGGCCAAGCAAAATGATGTGGAAAAGGACAATTAAAAAATTAAAGGGAAAATACAAATGACAAAAAAAGGAGAATGACCTGGAAAACGTTTCCTTACTGAATCTACAAAAGAGGCACATTAAATTCTCTGTGATGGAATAAAGACGAAGAGAAAAACAAATCCTATACAACAATATTTGAATAAATTAAAGATTAGGACTGTTAGTAGTGAAAGGAAGGAGTATAAAGTCACTTTTTCCAGTGCCAATTGTAACTTTGAAGGGTCACTAAATGAATTGTTGCAAATCGAGGACTGCTTGTAAGTATGTGTAACTTCTTGTGACAAGGGTTGGAAGTCACTCCTTTATGTATTTCTTTTCCTTTATTATGTTTTTTTTTTTTCCTTCTTTTTCTTGCACTTTTTATTCTACAGTATTTCCTTCTCTCCTTTTAAGTTTAGTTTGTATTAGTTTTTACTATTGTAATAAAATAATAAAATTATATCTATTCATCCATCATCTGTCTGTCTGATAGATTAATCTATCATCTCTCTCTTGCCCTCATCTCCCTCCCTCTCTCTTCTATCTATCTATCTATCTATCTATCTATCTATCTATCTATCTATCTATCTATCTATCATCTGTCTATCTATCTATCTATCTATCTATCTATCTATCTATCTATCTATCTATCTATCTATCATCTATCTATATATAATGTCTAGGTGTATTCGGGTCTTTTCCCATGTAAGATTAAGAGTATCTTGGTGACGTTTTGGTGAGGTCCCACTCTCCATCCTCAGGCTGGTGCTTTCGGCTTCGTGCCAGTGCAAGCAGTGTGTCCTTCGTTTATAGGATGGGTTTGGGCCTGGGTCTGATGAGGGGGATTGGCAGTGGTGTCCCGTGTTGTTCTGGTGTTGGTTTTTGTGGCTGGGACTCATTTGTTGGTGAGGGCTAGTTTCCAGATGTGTGGTAGGCGGGAGGTATCATCCTGTTTATTCATGTTATGGCGGTGTTTCTCTATTTCAATGGCTTCCCTGATTATTCTCTTGCTGGAGTGGTCAGTGTTGGATATTAATTTGGTTCCTTCGAAATTAATTTCATCTCCTGTGGCTTTAAGGTGCTGGAAGAGGGAGGAAGTATTTTCTTCTCTTCTGACTGTGTTTTTGTGTTCTGCCATGCGTGCATTTATTCTCCTGTTGGTTTATTCAGTGTATGTGGCTGGGCAATTGTTGCATGGTATTTCATAAACTCCTTGGTTTTCTAACTGGATCTTGTCGTTGGGGTTTCTTAGGATGTTGGCTATTTTTTGGTCAGTGCTGAAGGCTGTCCTGATATTGTGTTTGTGGAGAATTTTGCTGATTTTGTCTGTGGTGCCTTTGATGTAGGGGAGGAGTGCGATACTGTTGTCTTGTTCTGTGTTTTGGATTTGGGGGGGTATCTTTCTTTGGATTAATTTGGTAATTGTGTTTCTTTGGAATCCGTTGGAAATTAACACGTTAGTGAGGGTGTGTAGTTCTGTTCTCAGGTGGTCTTTGTCAGCTAGGAGATGAGGGTCTTGGCTACGGAGTTGATCTGTGCAGGGTGGTGATGGGATTGTGGATTTAGGTCGCGGTTGGTGTGTGTTTCTTTTCCAGTAGATGGTGTGTCCTAGGGAGCCATTGGGTTTTTTGTAAATTAGGATGTCCAGGAAGGGAAGTTGGTTGTTGGTTTCCGTTTCCATGGTGAATTGTATTTTGGGGTGTAGGTTGTTAAGATGTGTGAGAAAGTTGTCCAGTTTTTCTTTCCCGTGTGGCCAAATTATGAAAGTGTCATCTACATATTTGAGCCAGAATTTGGGTTTGTGTTCAGATTTGTCTAGAGCATTGGTTTCAAAGTGTTTGATGTATAGGTTAGTGATGACGGGTGAGAGGGGTGATCCCATGGGTGCTCCTTCTGTCTGTTGGTATCTTTGCGAGAAATTTGGCAAGATTCTGTAGAGGTGAGCCTCTACACTCTACACTCACCAACCTGAGGAAAGACAGCAACATAGTCATTCTCCCAGCAGACAAAGGCAACACCACAGTCATAATGAACACATTGGACTACCACTCCAAACTATCCAACCTAGTCCAAGAGCCCTCTTACAGACCTCTAAATACTCACCCCATCACCCACCTAGAAAAAACTACAAAATCCAAAATAAAAGCGTCTCCGGTCAGTGAAGAGATCCAGCAGAGAATCATTCCCAGAGAAAAAACATCCAGAAGCCCTAAGCTCTATGGCCTCCCCCAAGATACACAAAGAAGGAACACCATTCAGACCCATAGTCGGCTCACCTCTACAGAATCTTGCCAAATTTCTCGCCAAACAACTCCAGCCCTACAGAGAATCCATCACCTCACACGTACAAAACTCCTTCCACTTCATAGAAACAATAAAGAAACAAAACCTACAACCCAGCGACCTACTCGTGAGCTTCGATGTCATATCCCTCTTCACCCAAGTATCCATCAAAGAATCCTTGACAGCCATCCAAAACAAATACAACCCCCGCAAACACATCCTAGATCTGACCAACCATTGCCTAACCAACCTATACTTCATCCACAATGGACAATGATACAACAGACAGAAGGAGCACCCATGGGATCACCCCTCTCAACCGTCATCGCTAACCTATACATGGAACACTTTGAAACCAACGTTCTAGACAAATCCGAAGATATATTTATTTATTTTATTTATTTATTTGGTTTGTCAGTTTCTTACAAGATAATAGGTATAAGTATATACATAGTTATGAATACATGAAATGGGTACATATAAGAAAAATAAAATAAACAATAGGACAGGGACGGTAGGCACATTGGTGCGCTTATGCACGCCTCCTACAGACCTCTTAGGAAAGGGGTGAGGTCCATAGTAGACAGTCTGAGGTTAAAGTTTTGGGGGTTTGGGGAAGAAACCACAGAGTCAGGTAGAGTATTCCAGACATTGACCACTCTGTTGCTGAAATCATATTTCCTGCAATCAAGTTTGGTGCGACTAACCTTGAGTTTGTATCTATTGTTTGCTCTTGTGTTGTTATGGTTGAAGCTGAAGTATTCATTGACAGGTAGGACATTGCAATGTATGATTTTATACACTGTACTTAGATCGGACTGGAGGTGGCGTAGTTCTAGTTTTCTAGGCCTAGAATTTCAAGTCTGGTGACATACGGTATTCTGCAACGAATAGAGGAGTGGAGAACTCTTCCGGTGAAATATTCCTGGACTTTCTCAGCTGTGTTAATATCAGATATGTAATGTGTATATATATATATATACCTTTGATAAAATATACCTTTGATAAAATATACCTTCAAATATAAAATTTAAAATATAAAATTGATTAAAATATACCTTTGATAAGAAAAGGAGATGTTTCTGAAATTGGCTTCATCTGGAATTCAGAGTCTAACAGAATTGGAAGGGATCTTGAAGGTCATCTAGTCCAGTGGTCACTGCTGGAAATGAATCTCTTTTAGCTTTAAGATAGTTTTTCATATATTTGTTCTGTGGCAATCTCCTGTCTGTCTCTTTTGTAATTTATATTTTGTGTCTTTTGTCTGTTTGTTTTGCTTATTTGGTATGTCCTGTGTTTGTAAGGGTTTTCTAAATTATCTTTTGTTTCCTTTTCCTATTTGTCTAGTTTTCTTAATTACTTAGGCTTTTGTCTAAAGGGATTTTTTAATACTTTTTATTTGATTCCTTTTCCTATGTAAGTTTGTTTTCTGGCTGACCTGAAGTTTCCCTTGGGCTTTTCCTGTTTTTATGACACTACTGTCTTCGACACTACTGTCTTCGTGAAGTTCCCTTTCCACATAGGTTGCTACACTGCTAAATTAAAATAAAATTAGGCAATCAACAATTATGTGTGTGCTAAGAAGGCAGCTATGCAAAACCAACCCTTTGCATTGTGAATCGGCCTAGGGCACTGATGGCGAACCTTTTCGGTACCGAATGCCCAAACCGGAACGTCCATGCTCCAAAGACCAGCTGGCCAGTGCACATGAAGGATCAGGCGATGGGATGTATGTACCGAGGAGGCCCTGGGGATCAGAGGAAGGGTCATATGTGGAGATAGGACCCAGGTATGGATGGAATGGACATTAAAGAACATGAATTCTGAGAAAGCATTTTCTCTTGTCTTCATTTCTGTGCCTTAAGCAGCCTGGCTCCTTCCTATCCCTCTCTACAGAAGGAGCGGGGTGTGTGTGTGTGTGTGTGCTGCCTCAGACAAAGAGTTAGAACTGCTTTTACTTTTCTCTGTGGAAGGAGGGGGTCACGGGGAGTGGGGGCAGCTACCCTGAGCTGCTCTGCAATAGGAAAGAGGTGGGAGCAGCACATTCTTAGCGAGGGAGAAGTTAATACCTCAAACCACGAGCCAGATATCAGGAACAAGAATAGCTTGCTTATAAGAAAACCCCACAAAAACACACAGCTGGCACATGAAAGTAGGACACTTTGCAAGTGTTGGGAGAAATATCCTTCTGGGCTCAGTTCCAAGTGGGGGAAAAGATACTGGAACCGTGGAGGCTGTTTGGAAGGTTTAATGGTGGACAGCAGGACCACGTGGCCTGGAGCTCCAGAGTGAAAAGGAAGGATGACCCACATGCTCCAAGGTGAAGGAAGAGATCAAGAAAAGGCGCTGAGGTGCCGAGAGTGCCTGGGTTTTATACCCTCTGCTGGGATTTGAATTGGAGCTTGTCTTCTGATTGGTTGTCAGGGTCCCACGCAGGGGCAACTCTGTAGGCTGTCCTGAGTCCCAGGCTTGGTTGAGCCTTGCTGGGTGATGATGCACTGAAAAGGGCTTTTGAGCAATTGCTATAGCTTTACCTGGAGATCTTTGTTATGTAAAGTATTCTGGCCCAGGCCTTAATGGCCCACCCAATTAACAAAGGTGGGGGAGAGTTTCTGCTTCTGAGTTTCTACTCTTTTTAGAGGAAATGTTCTGCCTTTTTAATATTTCCTAGGCTATTTCAATTTTCTAGGAGAGGGGTGGGTGCTAACTTCCTATACAAGATACCTGTGACCTGGGAGGAAACACAGGTGATGTGACATTTAGCCATGTAGGGGGCTGAGATTCAAAGAACCAGCTGATATTATCTGTTCTGCATGCATTACTAGGGGAAGGGCAAAGGGCTGAATGCGACCACCCCTTGACTATAAAAATTGCTGTAAGATTCTCATCGAGGCCTTTGCTTATCTTTCAAACCAGGGTCCTTATATCTTGATACCAAAATAAAAGTATGTTGTATTACACCTCGTGTCCAGGGACTTATCGGCTTCGACACCAAGCAAGAGCCCAGTTTTGGGGACAACACACGCATGCCTGTTTTTGGGTCATTTTGGGGGCCAGTTTTTGGGCCACTTTCTGGGCTGTTTGCTGGCCATTTTTGGCCCGAAAAAGGCCCGAAAAACAGCCTGAAAACGACCCTAAAAGGGCCTGTTTTGGGGCCGATTTGTGGGCCGCTTTCAGGCACTCCTGCACCCACAAAGACCAGCTGGCAATGGCACCTGTGCCATAGGTTCGACCATCACGGGCCTTGGGCTTTGTGGCAATGCTAGTGAGGAAATGGTCTTCTTCTTTTTCTCGCGTGCCCACATTGAAGCTCATTGGGACACAAACTGGCCTGGCCCCTCTTACTTTAATTGATGGAATTCAGTTTTAATTGAAAGCGGACTAAGAGATGAACGCTTATGCAGGTTTTCCCAGAATTCTTTATTTTTTTCTGGGATATGAATGAATGAAGCTAATCTTCCAAGAACGCCTTTTAAAGGCCTCAAAGGACTAGGGGAGGGGGTCTGCAACCTTAAACACTCAAAGAGCCATTCGGTCCCGTTTCCCACAGAAAAGAAAAACACCGGGAGCCATAAAACCTGGGTGGGCGTGGCCGACTCCACATCACTCCCAACCAGTCACATGATCCCCACTGCCACGCCTACCCATGTTTTGTGGCTCCCAGTGTTTTCTGTGGGACATGGGTCTCTCTCTCTCTCTCTGTCTCTCTCTCTCCCTCCCTCCCTCTCATTTCTGGCTTTTGTGTTTTACCTTCTCAGCCCAGAGATGTGACTGGGAGGGGAGGATGAGGGGTGGGGCCAGCCAGTGGCAGCATCACCCAACAGGGAGCTACAGCAGAGGGCCCAAAGAGCCGCATGCGGCTCCAGAGCTGTGGGTTGCCAACACCCGGATTAGGTAGAACTTTGTACATATAATTATACTAAATCAAATACTTCTTTTTGTTTTGTGTTCCTAGTTACAATGGCACTGAAAAAAGTGACTTATGACCGTTTTTCACACTTACAACCATTGCAGCATTCCCCGTGGTCACGTGATCAAAATTCAGGCTCTTGGCCACTGACTCATATTTATGATGCCTGCAGCATCCCCTGTGGTCACGTGATCTCCTTTTGTGACCTTCTAACAAGCATAGTCAATGGGGAAACCAAATTCACTTAACAAAGGTGTTACTAATTTAATAGCTGCAGTGATTCACTTAATAACGCTGACAAGAAAGTACGTAAAATGGGGCCAAACTCACTTAACAAATGTTTCACTTACCAACAGAAAGCTTGGGCTCAATTGTGGTCATAAGTCAAAGACTACCTTTAGGTTGTAAAGTATTTGCCCCTGTCATTTGAGGATTGTGGACTTATGTTTCTTGGACCATTTTGTAGAGACTGATACAACCCTAATGCATTTGTCAGCAAAGATTTTTCTGGTTGCTCCAGGCATTGTTAGTACATTTATTCTGGTTGGTCACGTAATCAGCCAGATGTTTAGATTGGATTTGGCATTTTTTAAATCTGTAAATCTTTCCCAAAGTCTTGGGGAGGCTCAACGCTTGCATAATATTCTGCCAACATTACTTTCACCTGGTATCTATTTTCCATAGTAAGGAGAACCACAAGGAACTCCTTTTGGGCGTTTCAGTGATTGAATTAGTATATTTCAAACTTCACAATTCTGTGTAGACTTTTATCTCCCAGGTTCCATTCCTTCTATTCATCTTCAACCGATCTTTCTCAACTTTGACAACTTTAAGGTGTGGCTGGGGATTTGAGGAATTGAAGCTGAGACATGTCTGAGACATAGATGGGTGGATAGATAAAAATAGATAGAAGATAGATAGAAAGATAGATAGATGATAGATAGATATAGATAGGTGGATGGATAGATAAATACGTTGGATAAATACGTTGGATAGATAGATATAATAGATGATAAAAGATAGGTGATGGATGGATGGATAGATAGATAGATAGATAGATAGATAGATAGATAGATCTAGATAAATGATAATGATAGACAATAGAGATGGAGAGATAAAGAGATGGAGATACGAATAGATGCAGATAGATGATAGATAGATAGATAGATAGAATGGACAGATATAATAGATGATAGAAGATAGAAGACAGATAGGCAGATAGATGAAAGACAGACAGACAGAAAGATATCCTTTATTGTCATTAAAGTGGGCACTCTGGCACACATTAAAAATGAAATTCTATTGCGTGCTCTCA
The DNA here is from genome assembly GCF_049901715.1 of Pseudonaja textilis. NCBI lineage: Eukaryota > Metazoa > Chordata > Lepidosauria > Squamata > Elapidae > Pseudonaja > Pseudonaja textilis. Next base: position 3,130,365 of record NC_142000.1, read on the forward strand.
AAAGTGCACACATACATTAACAATCATTAACAGAGAGGCAGTTTCTGTAAACAATATGCTATAGACATTCATATGTACTGTATATACCTACACCCTAACATATAAATACATATAAATATTCATCGCTGTCCCTTTTCGAATACATAGCAGAAAGAACGTGAGAGCTCAGAAGGTTGATACTATATGGAACAAAACTGTGTCTGAATCTAGCTGTTCTGCTTCGGATACCACGAAGCCCCCTCCTCCCAGAAGGTAACAAGGAAAGCAGGTTATGACGAGGATGTGTAAGGAAGCCAGATCCACTTAACAACCGTATTACTAACTTAACAGCCACCGTGATTCATTTAACAACCATGGCAAGAAAAGGCCGTAAGCTCACTTTAAAAACTGTCTCGCTTAGCCACGGAAACTTTGGAGTCAATTGCGGTCGTAAGCCGAGGACTTCCTGTAGCTGCTGGGTTCGTGAATCACTTGCATTTTTTGTCTTGCGTGCCCCACATTCAAAAGAGGGGAGCTGTCTTCATCAGAAGGACAAACCGCTTTCCTGTTTCGCACGACTGCAGCACGAGAACCTGATAGCTCATTATCCCCGCTTCGGCCTGACGTCTTGTTAACAGAGCATCTCCGTCACCGGAGCCTTTGTCAAGGCATGAATAAGCCACGCGCCGAGAGGATCTTCTTCAGTCCCAAGTTCGATTGCTGACATACCGCCTGTCTGAGGCTAGATTTGTCCTGGGAAGAGATTCCTCTCCAAACACCTGAGCTCCCCTCCAGGATTTCTGCCTTTTTAAAAAAAATAAACTTTATTAATTTTCTATTAGTTACATTTCTAACTGCTTAATAAGCATCGTGTTGTCTGGGTATTTAACTTGCTTAACGATACAGATTCCATTTTTGCTCTCCATCCCGTTTTTCCAGCCACTTGTAGAATAAATTCCATGTTTGATAATATTCTGTGCCTTCCTTCTGTTTGATTTTCAATGTAAATCTATCCATTTCTGCACAATTTAATATCTTCTTAATTATGTCTTCGTCTGGCGGTGTTTCTTCATTTTTCCAGTATTGTGCGAAGATAACCCTCGCTGCTGTTAAGACATGTAATACTAAATACGTACTTTTCTTATCAAATTTTTCTGATATCATCCCTAATAAAAACAGCTCAGATTTAAAATCTATATGGTTCCCTATTATCTTTTCTAGCCATCTGTGTATTTTTGCCACATTTTTTTTGTTTTAGCTCAAGTCTACCACGTGTAATAAAATGTGCCCAGTTTTTTTTTTATTACATTTCCAACATTTGCTAGACATATTTTCAAACATTTTAGCTAACCTAAGGTAAAAGTAAAGGTTTCCCTCACACATTAACATGCTAGTTTCCAGCACTAGGAGCTGGTCATGGGTGGGATTCAAATTTTTTAACAACTAGTTCTGTGGGTGTGGCTTAGGTGGTGGGTGTGGCTTGGTGGTCATGTGACTGGGTGGACATAGCTTGGTGGTCATGTTATTGGTTGGGTGTGGCCAATTCAATATCACTCACATCGAGGCACGCATCTCCTCGCCTGGCCTCGCGTGACTGTGGGGATGCTGCAAGTCCTAAGTGTGAAAAATGGTCATAAGTCACTTTTTTCAGTGCCATTGTAACTTTGAATGGTCCCTCCACACAAGCAAAGTACTAGCAAAGATGGGGGACTCCAGAGACTTTCCAGAGACATGAAGTCTAGTCCTGCCAAGAACGTAATCAGGGTCAACAGAGAGGCAGTTTCTGTAAGCAACACCAGAATGTTTCCTTCCTGCCTTCCTTACAGGATTAGGCCAGTAATTTCTTCTAACAACTGGTTCTCCGAACTGCTTAGAATGTTAACAACCGGTTCTAGAGAATAGGTGCCAACCTGTAGAATCCCACCCCTGGGGCTGGGGCTCATCTCCATGACAAAGCCAAAGAGACATCTCCGTGATCATGTGGCTGGCACGACTAAAGTTGTAAAATGTGGCAAAACTCACTTAAACTATATTTTATTTAGCAACATAAATGTTGAGCTCCATTGTGGTTGTAACTTGAGGACTTCCTATATCGCCCCAGGCAATTTGAGTGTGATAAATGGGAAAGGAAAAAAGAGCTCACCTATAACATTGTCAGCTTTGGAAGCACCAGAAGCTTCCACGCTATCACATTCTTGAGCCTGGGAAGATTGGAGGGGGGGATTTCATGGAGCGTATGTGGTTAGACATAATAGCATTCTTCTTCTTCTAAGTCAAGGTCATGTTGTTCCTGCACCTGGCTGAGGAGGAGTAGAGGGGATGTCTCAAGTTGGGACAGATGGTGATTGGGGCATGTGACGGAATGAAGGGGGCAAGGGGTGGATTTGCCCTATTTTACTTATTGGAGGGAAACCGAAAACTTTCAGATTCGGGATTTCCCAGAGGTGCCAGTTTACTACTCTCTAATAAAAGGGAACTTTGAGAACATGTCTGGTTTGATTTTTATTGGGAATTTTACCTGAAGGTGACAATAGAGAATTGACATACTTCATTATTCGTGTTTTAACTGCAGCTAGAATTGTATTTGCTGAGGGGGTCTCAGAGAGGTGCGGGTGGGCACGGCAGCCCAGAATAGAGGCATAAACTGGGAAGTCACCCTCGCACAGGAGCGGAATGCTACTGGTTCGGACTGGTTCAGCAGAACTGGTAGTAAAAAAAAAAAAAAAAGGCTCCAACGATCATCTGAGAGGATAAAGAGAAAAGCGCAGGGTCGGCCCTCTCACTTTTCTCTTTTTGCGCTTTTCTCTTCTTTTATCCTCTCAGCTGATTGGCACTGCAGGCCTCAGCTAGTGTGGGGGAAGCTGCGCGTCATCAATCCAATCAATCAATCAATCAATGCCATCAATCCATGGAACAGAAGTTGCCTTCAGAAGCTGTGGGAGCTTCATCGCTGGAGGTTTTCAAAACGAGACTGGACTGCCCTCTGTCCGAAATGGTGTAGGGTCTCCTGCTTGGGCGGGGGGTTGGACTAGATGACTTCCAATGTCCCTTCCAACTCTGTTCATCCGTTAATCTAAGAAAGGGAAACCAGATGGACACATCTTCCCCCTTCTCTTGATGGTAGAACTTCCAGTTCAGAAGTTCCCTCACCCAAACAAACCAACAAACCAGTGATGCTTTGTATGACACATAACTAACTACATTTGGATCCGGAGCTTAGAACTGAAAATGGCTGCCTCTCTTACAGCTTCGTTCTCTCTCTTCTCGCGTCAGCCTGAAAGACCCCTTGCCTGCCAGGTTGCTTTGATTTGATTAAAGATGGAAGGCCATAATTAATTCATATTCCCTCCCCGCCCCCCTCCCTGAGTAATCTGAGCCAGCCTAGGCGGCCAAAGGCCCATCTTGCAGAAACCTGATAAAGGAAGAAATCACCTGGAACATGAGAGGGGAAGTGAGGGAGGGAGGGGGGGAGGGCAGAGCAGTTAGGTTCTCTCTGGATCTGTTTCGCAGTGTTGGCGTGAGCCTATAAATTGGGACGGCTGATTCTCTCAAGGCTTCAACTGTCAACCAACCGACCGACCGACCGACCCACCCGCCCTTCAGATCTCTCCTGCTACAAGGAAAAATGGCCACATTTGTTCCAGTAAGAAACTATTTTTTCCTCTACCTCTTTCTGTATTGCATTTCTTATCCATGTTTCTCCATCCGTGGAATGTGAGCAAATGTTTCTGCCATTTGTCTTCTAGCTAGGTTATGTTACCTGTTTGCAACCTTTCCCCGCTTTCCTTTAAAATGCACCCTGAGAGCCCTTCAAGATCTGGGGACCTGCGTATTCTTTTCTCGTGGCTAGGATCCAAGAATTTGGTCGATGCACGCAGACAAACAAATGTCCATTGAAATGTATAAATGTGTACCCAACCCTCCGTTGGCATGGAAATGCAAAATGGCAGGTGATAGGTCTAATGAACTTTGAAAATATTAAGTTTTTCACAATCCTAATATGGACAATGAAATGAAAACCCTCCAACTTCAATTGGATGTTGTTCATTTTCTGAGTTTGGCGTCCTTCCCAGTGTGTGTTCCGATATCTGTGGACGTCTTCAAGCCCTTATCTTGCCTGGTTCCCTTAATTGCTTCAGTGTGGCTTGTGTTGTTTTTACTCTTTATAATTTATAGGCATTTTTATTTTAAATGGCATTTCCTCCTTTTTGTAACTGCTCATGGGGAAGTTTTTTGTCTCCAGTCAAGAATATTTGGAGCTTTGAAGCAAAGTGAAGGAATAAAAGGAGCTTCACCTGTTTTCGTGACTGTGTTTATTTTGTATCCCACCCTGAGTCATCACACTCACACACAAAGCATGAAATATGCAGGTCCTAAATTCTGCGATGTACTTTCAGTGCAGGTAGTCCTTGACTTACAACCACAACTAAGGCCAAAACCTGTGTTGCTGAGTAAGAGTACTGTTACATGAGTTTTGTCCCAATTTATGACCTGTTTTTGCCACAGTCATTAAGTGAATCATTGCAATTGTTAAGTTAGTTAAATTAATCTGGCTTGCCCATTGACTTTGCTTGTCAGATGGTCACAAAAGGGATCACATGACCACGGGAAGACTTCAACTGTCATAAATGTGAGTTATGCATCCAAATGTAAATCACATGACCACGGGGGATGCTCCAATGGTCATAAGTGTGAAAAACAGTCATAACTCAGTTTTTTTCAGCGCCATTGTAACTTTGAACTGTTATAAGTTGAGGACTACCTGCATAGTTTAAATGTGTTCTTAGGAGGAAAAAAAGAGTCCCTTAGACTTTTAGATATCGTTATTTGCAAAAACCGTATATTGTGTAAAAGTGCAAAAATCCTTGTTTGGAGTTGCATGCATCGAATTTAAAATAATTTAAATTAAAATCATGTCCCCTAGACATGAGGAATGGAAAAGCAAGACTTTGCAATACAACAAATGTGAATTAGAGGCAAAAAAGAAACAGACGGTCCTAACCCCTTAAACTCCTCTGACTTTCTCCTGTGGTGCCCAGTATGCCTCCTGCTACAAGAACAAGCCAGCCGTGCAGCTTCTGGGCAGAAGCAGCTACTTCTCCCTCTTCGCCAATCCTCCTTGCCTGATCAGCCAGCGGCAGCGGCTGGCGTGCCAGGCTCCAGAAATGACACTGCGGCAGATCAACCAGCTGATTCGCATCTTAAGGCAGCTGAACCTGCGGGATGCCAAGAAGAAGCAACTTCCTGGTCAACAAAGGTGAGAGCCATCCCCTCAAAAAAAAATTGACCATCGCATCCTGAGGGGTGGGGTGGGGGTACAGCAGTGGTGGTATTCTACTGGTTCAGCCCGTTTCAGCTGAACTGATAGCTCCAAAGATCATCTGTGAGTGAGCCAGTTTGTTCCGACGATCAGCTGCTGAGCCCTTTAACCCACCGCAGCTTTATACTGACCCCGATTTCCTGCTTTTCAACCTCGGTTGCTTCGCGTGGCACAAAGGGTTGCTGCACACCGGCTGTTTTACACACACGACTTGCAGCCGAAGGTGAGTGGCAAACGCTGCGCACGCAGCGAACTTGTAGGAAAAAGTTTTGAAACCCACCACTGGAGCGTAGGCCGTCTCTGCCCAAAATGGGACAACTGGCCACGATCAACTTGCCACGGCCAATTCACCATAGCCAATTCGCTGCAGGACAAACTCATCATGGCCAACTCACAGTGGGACAATTTAACAATTCAATTTCATTCTTTAAATTAAAATTTTAAAAAAATATTTTAGTTTTTGTCATTCACAGTTCATTCTGCCTCTCCTTCCTTTTGTGATTCTATCCCACCTTTTCTTTGATATTACACAACTCTTGTTCCGTGGCGAGTTGGCCGAGGCGAGTTGTCCTAGACCCTGTGGCGGGATTCAAATTGTTTTACCACTGGTTCAGTAGGCGTGGCTTGGTGGGCGTGTTTGCACACGCATGTGCACCTTGCGTATGTGCTGGCAAACACGCGCTTTGCACATGTGCAGAGGCTTTCCTACTGACCTTCTCCTGTGCTCCTGCGTTCTCCCTGTCTCTTCAACAGCTGACGCACTGCAATCCACTATGCCGCGCAAGGCAGCTTAGCATCAAAAGCAGATCAATATGGAGCCAGGTGGGCCCAGCAGTTGATCATCAGAGCAAACTGGTTTGCTCCCAGATGGTCTTTGGAGCTGAGCCAGGCGGAACTGGTAGAATCCCACCACTGCGGAGACCCATCTCTGCTATCCAACCCATGAGGAGAAGGGAGAAAAATAGGGACACAGTAGCTCAAAGGAGTAGAATTTATGCACCTGGGAGACGGAAGTGGAAGAAGTTCTTACTCCACTTTAGGCCAGTGGGAGAGGAAGCCCCTCTGAGCTGCAATTCCTTCGCCTGGTCTCCGTTCCGTAGTAGAGGAGTTACAAAGGGTTGCGTTTAGGTGTGAAATCATCAAGATCCGATTTTCCCTAGAGCAGGATTGGAGCAGATGGAACCTGCCCAGCTAACGTTGGTCGTTGGGCTCTGAGACAAGGGTGGCAACCCAAGAATCCTAGAGCCGCAGCATATTCAATGGGTTTCTGCCTTGCATTATGCACAGGTTAAACGAAGTGTGACTAAACCACCATAGCTTAGATTAGCCCAAATATTATTACAGATTATTACAAATTAACAGAGTTGGAAGCAGGGGTGGGTTTCTACCGGTTCTGTCCACCTCTGTAGAACGGGTAGCTCTGAAGAGCAGCAGACAGAGAACCAGTTCTATGTCTGCTGATGGTTTTGCCCACCTGCCCACCTGGGCTCTCACCTGATCTTTATTTCCTGATTTTTCAACTTCAGCTGCCGAACGAGGCACAGCTGCAGTTAAAAAAGCAGGAAAAGAGGGCTGTTTCAAAGGCTGCTTCTTGGCGGCAGTGGGGCAGCAGAGTGCTAATGACGTGCTAATGATGATTGACAGGTGCCACTCGGCTCACAGCAGGCAGGGAAGCTCATAAATCCCGAACCGGTTGTTAACCCTGTCGTATCCCACCCCTGGTTGGAAGGGACCTTGTAGGTCATCTAATCAACTCCCCCTGCCCAAGCAGGAGACCCACACCATTCCTGACAGATGGCAGTCCAGTCTCTTCTTGAAAGCCTCCAGTGTTGAAGCTCCCACAACTTCTGAAGGCAATTTCTGTTCCATTGGTTGATTGTTGTCACTGTCGGAAAATTCCTCCTTATTTCCAAGTTGAATCTCTCCTAGTTCAGTTTCCATCCATTCTTCCTTGTCTGGCCTTTGGGGGCCTTGGAAAATAGCTTGACCCCTTCCTCCTCTCTGGGGCAGCCCCTGAACTATTGGAAGACTGCTATCCTGTCTCTCCTGGTCCTTCTCTTCAATAGACTAACCCAAATATGCTAAGCCATTTGAAACCAATCACGATAGCTTAATGCAATGCTTCTCAGTCTTGGCAGCTTTAAGGTGTGTGGGCCTCAACAAGAGAACCCCAAAATTCTGGGAGTTGAAGTCCAGGCCTGCTGGCTGGGGAATTCTGGGAATTGAAGGTTTTGAAAAAACACTTTTGGAATGTGAGAAGTACATAAAAATGAATCAACAGACTTTTGATAATCTGATCCATAGTGTTCCGAACTAGCAGGCTCGAAAGCCTGCAACTCTGATTGGCCCGCAAATAGCAGATCATGATTGGTCGCCGCAGACTGATGCGATTGGCTAGTAAACAGGCTGCCCCGATTGGCCCTGCCAAGAGCGGCAAACTCAAATCGCCTTCATTGGCTGCCTAGCCGCAACCAGCCCTATATAAGGGGCTGCTGCGGCTGGGATTCTTCGCTCAGATCTGAAGTCAATAATAAAGAGCTGTTGTTGTTATCGGAGTCTTGCCTCCGTTCTTGAACCGTCCTCCCAGATCTAACACTGACGACGAGGATGGGATGCGGAGGCAATGAAAGCTATTGAAATTGAGCTAGCCGAAGGAGCATGTGGCCGACAGAGCGCAACAACGGCGACATGGCCAGCAGCGCTATACCACCCGGCCCATTCGATCCAGCTAGCAAGGACTGGGACTCATATATGGACAGGTTTCAAATGTTCCTAGAGTCCAACAACCTTAAAGATGCCACGCCCAGCAAGAAACGAGCCGTTTTTCTAACCCATTGTGGGCCAGCCGTTTTTAAGATGGCTAAAGCCTTAGCGAAACCAGCTGAAGTTAAAACCATGGATTGGGGCACCCTCGCTCCCATCCTGCGCAACCATTACGCCCCAGCCGTACCAACTCTCATTCGCAGACACGAGTTCTATCAGAGGGACCAGCGTGAAGGTGAGAGCGTCGGGGATTTCATGGCAGACCCGAGGAACCAGGGCAGTTTATGTGGCTTCGCCAACCTCGAAGAAGCCATGAGAGACCGAATTGTCTTTGGTCTTAGAGATCCAACTGTCCAGAGCAAGATCATGGCCAAGAGAGACATCTCACTTGCAGACTCCATAGCAGACGCCACCGAAGCTGAAGCCACTCGTAAATCAGCAGCATGAATGCGCCGAACCAGCGGAACCAACCGCCAAACCACCAACGATGCGGGGAAACCTTCAGACAAGTACACATCGACCATCCATCATGAAGATGTCAAGTCATCCTCAGACAGCTAGGAGGAAGAAGTTCACAGACTCTGGTCAGAATGTGAGCAACGGGACCAGCGGGGTCGTAAATCCAATTACCAATGAGCTGGATGCGGGGGAAACCATCCTTGATCCGAATGCAGATTCTTAGACGCCATGTGTTGTTCTTGTGAAAAACGAGGGCATATTGCGAAAGTATGCAGAAACAAAAGAAATTCCAGCCCCAGACGGAGAGGGAACAGCCCGAAAAGGAATGATGGCAACCCCACCACACAGAGGGACCGCCCAAGCAACCAGTGGAACCAGTACAGCAGACCCCGAAGGTTTAATGGCACGCCCAGACGAGAAGAGGCTCATCAAACCATCACCATCGGCCACGCTTCATCACTAGATGCTAAGAAAATCCGTGTAAAGGTCACCATCGAAAATAAACCTTGCATCATGGAAGTAGACTCTGGGTCCTCACTATCCATGGTATCCTGGAAAACACTCAAGCAACTGATTCCCAACATCCGATGCCAAGACCTCAGCAGTCAGAGACTCATACTGAAAGATTATCAAGGCAACCGGATTCCAGTCGCAGGTACCAGCCATTTCCAGGTCTCTTTCAAAGGACATAATGCAATTCTACCACTCACCATTGTAGACAGAGACCGGCCAAGCCTACTGGGCCTTCAGTGGTTCGCACCATTACGAATCGGAAGGGCTGGCATCCATCATACTGAAGACGATGAGTGGGAGGCAGCCCTCATCCACGATTTCCGAGAAGTGCTCAACGAAGACTTAGGCAAGTACAAGGGGTCCCCCATTTCATTTAATCTTCGCCCCGACATAGCAACTGGACAAATTAATTGTGCAAGGCGTGTTAGAACCTATTGACCACGCCTGATGGGAGACACCAATCGTCACCCCCATAAAACCTGACGGGTCCATAAGAATCTGTGGAGACTACAAGGCTACCCTCAATCACGCACTGCAACAGAGCGCCTATCCGGTACCAGTCGTTCAGCATCTCCTACATTCACTTGGGGGTGGCAGAATATTCGCAAAACTAGATCTGGCCCAAGCGTATCAACAGCTGCCAGTTGATACTGAAACTGCAGAAGCCCAAACTATAGTCACACATCGTGGTGCATTCAAATGTAACAGGCTCCAGTTTGGAGTAAGCGTAGCACCAGGCATTTTTCAAAGCCTGATGGAGAGACTATTACAAGGCATAAAAGGGGTCGTGCCCTATTTTGATGACATACTGATAGCAGCCCCAACAAAAAGTCAATTAGAGAAATGCCTCAGAACAGTTCTACAAAGGTTCAAAGATGCTGGCCTCAAGGTTAAGAAGGAAAAGTGCCAACTATGCACAGAAAGGGTGGAGCTTCTTGGCTACCTTCTTGACAAACAAGGAATCCACCCTACAGAAAAGAAATTGGCAGCTATCAAAAATGCCCCAAGACCCAAAAACAAAACCGATCTCCAAGCCTTCCTGGGACTTATTAACTTTTATAACATTTTCCTACCCCAGAAGGCGACTGTTGCTGAGCCCCTTCATAGACTACTCAATAAAAGGGCCTCCTGGATTTGGGGACGTCGGGAGGAACATGCCTTCCAGCAAGTAAAGGACCTCCTCACCTCTGATGCAGTGTTAATTCAATATAACGAGACACTCCCATTGACTGTTACTTGTGATGCCTCACCGTTTGGGGTGGGGGCCATCCTGAGCCACGTCCTACCAAACGGCTCAGAGGCTCCAATTGCATTTTTTCAAGAACTCTGTCAAAAACAGAAAGAAACTATAGCCACCTAGATAAGGAAGCTCTTGCTATTGTCTCTGCAATTAAAAGGTTTCACGAATATGTATATGGGAGACCATTGTCCATTATCACGGATCATAAGCCACTACTAGCCATTCTGGCGGGCGACAAACCTACCCCACACATTCTTTCCCCAGAATGACGCAATGGTCGGAATTCCTAGCTGCCTACAACTATCAACTGAGATATCACCTGGGAAAATCTATTCCTCACGCTGATGCCTTGAGCCGCTCGCCACTACCCGAGCCACAAGAAGACCCAGCTCCCACGCTCCCAGTACTACAAATCAAGACAATTCCCTCACCTCCACTAACGGCCCAGGACATCGCCTTTGAAACTAAAAGAGACTCTTGTTTGCACGAGTTCTTGGCTGGGTGGAGAGGGTTGGCAGAATACGAGCCCAAGGAAACCTTTAAACCATTCAATAACAGACAGACAGAACTTTTCTCATAAAGAGGGTGCGTTTATGGGGAGACCGAGTTGTCATACCAACTAAACTTCAAAAAAAGTCCTGCAAATGCTACACGATGGACACCCGGGCATCATGCGTGATGAAAGCACTGGCAAGAAGCTATGCTTGGTGGCCAGGTTTGGACAAACAAATCAAAACCTGGGTCGCTCTTGTAACAGATGCCAGGAAAACCACTCAGCCCCACCAAAAGCTCCACCAGCAGAATGGGAAACACCCAGGGTCCCTGGTCTCGCATTCATACTGACTTTGCGGGACCTACTAGAGGCCACACTTTCCTAATAACTGTAGATGCGCATTCTAACTGGCTCGAGGTCAATAAAATGAAAACAACCACTACAGAGGCAGTCATCAAGAAATTGAGCAGACTCTTTGCCACACCCACAGAACTGGTTGTAAAAAATTTGAATCCCACCCCTGGAGAGAATCTAATCCAAAGTTACCCCGATGTATTTGGGGTGAGGATCATAAGGGAGAAGGTTGTTCTTCAGGTAGGCCTTTGGGCAGAATAGGGTGATTTCCCCGCCTCTTGTCTTTGACAGCTCTTGAAATATTGGAAGACTACTACAATTTTGAGAAGCGGTGGCTCAGTGGCTAAGACACTGAGCATGTCAATCAGAAAGATTGGCAGGTCGGCAGGTCGAATCCCTAGCACCGCATCACGGAATGAGCTGCCGTTACTTGTTCCAGCTTCTGCTAACTGAGCAGTTTGAAAGCATGTAAAAAGTGCAAGTAGAAAAATAGGGACCCCTTTGGTGGGAAGGGAACAGCGTTCCGTGCGCCTTTGAAGGCGTTTAGTCCTGCTGGCCACATGACCATGGAGACGTCTTCGGACAGCGCTGCCTCTTCGACTTTGAAATGGAGATGAGCACCACCCTTTGGAGTCAGAAATGAGTAGCACGTAGGTGTGAGGGGAACCTTTACTTTTACCTTTTAAGGACAATTTCACTTCTAGTCCTTCTCTTCATTAGACTTAGCCATGCTCAGTTCCTGCAACCATTCTTCATATGGTTGCAGGAATCTAATCCAGAACTAAGGAGGAATTTCCTGACAATTAGAACAATTAATCAGCGATTGTGGTTGCTTCATCACTGGAAGACCTCCAAGGCCCCTTTCAACTCTAATATAATTTTAAATTCCCTTCCTAAAGACATGTTGCAGCATACCAGGTTTCTGTTTGGGATGGAGAAAGGTTTGTAACACAAGTAAGTCACGTTTCTTACTGACAGAGATTGTCTCATTATCTGATGACTTATCTTGGCCCGCTCCCTCTCCCCTTGTACCTTCTAGGAGTCGTTCAAGCAGTTCTTCCACAGAATCCCAGTCTTCGGACCAGCACTGCCTCTTCTGCTTCCAGCTGAAACGTACTTCTGACCCTCCCTGCGTGGCATAAAGCTCCCGAAAAAACCAAGGGGACCAGCAGGAAGAGCTTAGCCTGGCCCCCGTTCCCTCTTTTGGGCTCCCTCCGATTCCCCTCCCACCGTTTCAGGGAAGCAAACCCTGGCTTGGCTCCTAAGCAGAGATGGGCAGAATTCCTCACAATTCAGGAAAAGGCCTCGATATCGGCACTGCCAATTCCCCAACTGGGCGCCCTCCAAATGTAGAGGAGGATTAGGAACGCTGAAGTCTTAGAACAGCCGTCTCCAACTTTGGCAAACTTTAAGCCTGAAGCCTGGAGGACTTCAACTCCCAGAATTCCCCAGCCAGCTTTAAGCCTGGAGGACTTCAACTCCCAGAATTCCCTAGCCAGCAAAGCTGGGAGTTGAGGTCCTCCAGGCTAAAGCTGCTGGGGAATCTGGGAGTTAATCCTCAGGCTAAAGCTCTGGGGCATTCTGGGAGTTGAAGTCCTCCAGGCTTAAAGCTGGCTGGGGAATTCTGGGAGTTGAAGTCCTCCAGGCTTAAAGGTGGCTGGGGTATTCTGGGAGTTGAAGTCCTCCAGGCTTAAAGCTGGCTGGGGCATTCTGGGAGTTGAAGTCCTCCAGGCTTAAAGCTGGCTGGGAATTCTGGGAGTTGAAGTCCTCCAGGCTTAAAGCTGGCTGGGGCATTCTGGGAGTTGAAGTCCTCCAGGCTTAAAGCTGGCTGGGGAATTCTGGGAGTTGAAGTCCTCCAGGCTTAAAGGTGGCTGGGGTATTCTGGGAGTTGAAGTCCTCCAGGCTTAACGTTGCCAAGGTTGGAGAGTCCTGATCTAGAATAGTTTTGGTTTTGCTGTGTACAGCCCAAAGCATTCTGGTTTATTCACAGGTTGGTTTCCTTCTGGGCTATCATAGGATGATCCCGTTTAATTCTGAAGGCACTTATCAAGCAATTATAAACTATAAACTATAAAGGATGTTCTCTTTCTTGGGGTTGTCTTAATTTGTGGGCAGAATGAAATAAAAATTGTGGTGTTGGGCCCTCTGCATACACCCCATTGCTTTGCTGGCTGGGGAATTCTGGGAGTTGAAGTCCTCCAGGCTTAAAGTTGCCACGGTTGGAGAGCCTGTCTTAGAACATCTGGAGGAAGGATTTAAACAAATTCTGCGGTGCGTTCAGAGGTAAGGTGGGCTGAGTTCGTTTAGAAACTTCGTTCCAGGATATCCATTCCATATTGCTAACGTGGTTAGCTTTTCCTCTTTGGAATGGAGTTCCACTTGTTTTTCCAAATTTTACGGGGTAGCTGAGACTGCTCCCCACCCGTTTCAACCTGTTAGCACTTCAGAAGCCCTTCAGCAGTCCAGGAATGGCTGAGAAAGCCGTTTTCTCTCCTCTTCTCTAAGGGTGCTGGGCGTCTTCAACCAATCCTGTCTGGGCTGGAGCTAGTAGGATTTTTCAGTAATCCTAAGAAATGTTTGGCAGACTGGGAGGAAAAAAACAGGCAAGCAAATGTAGAATGTAGAATAGACTAGGGACCTTGGAGGTCTTCTAGTCCACCCCCCTGCTCAAGCAGGAGAACCTCTACCATTTCAGATAAGGGGCTGTCCAGTCTCTTCTCTCTCTTCTTGAGATAAAATAATTGTTGCCTAATAAGCCCGGGCAGGAGCAGCCTTCAAAAAATTTAGCAACGGGTTCTCAGCCTGGTTGCTGGGTGGGCGTGGCCTAGTCGGCCTCCTGCACCATGGCAGGGAGGGGGGCGTTTTGGCCCTCCCTGGGCTCCGGAGGCTCTCTGGAAGCTGGAAACAGGCCCGTTTCTGGCCTTCCCGAACTTCCGGGAGGCCCACTCTTTTCACCCTCCCTGGGCATCTGCACACACCCTGCACTTACCTGCCTCCAAAACGGGCCGCGTGGGGATTCCTGGGAGGGGTGGGGCAGGGCCAGCCAGGAGTGGGATTGGGGGGGTTCTCTGAGCTGCCCAGAATCTTAGATAGGGGCTCTCCTGAACCCCCGAGATCCCCCAGCAGCCCCCCCCCATCCCAGGATTTCAAACCGTGGGCCAGAATCCACTTTGGAAGTTGTGAACAATTTAGAAGAGAGGGTCCAAGGAAGGCTCATTTCTGAGGAAGAGGGACCGACGTGACACCCGGCTTCTCTGCCCCCGAACAAAGAGGACTCCGCAACCAATTCAACAACTCCGGCCCATGGAAGCCAGGTAGTTGCGGGGGGAGCAAGTTGTGCAGCAGACAAAATAACTGAACAGCTGCAGTGACTCAATTAATAACTGCAGTGACTCACTTAATAAGTGCAGTGCTTCACTTGACAATCTTAGTGCTTTGCCTGACAACTGCACTTAACATCTGCAGTGATTCACTTAACCTCTGCAGTGATTTGCTTAACATCTGCAGTGGTTCACAACATCTGGTTATTCAATTAACATCTGCAGTGGTTTTATTGACATCTACAGTGATTTGATTAACATGTGCAGATTAATTTAACACCTGCAGTAATTCACTTAACATCTGAAGTGATTCGCTTAACATCTGGTTATTTGATTAACATCTGCAGTGATTCACTTAACACCTGCAGTGATTTGATTGACATCTTGCAGTGAGTCACTTAACATCTGCAGTGATTCGGTTGATACCTGCAGTGATTCATTTAACATCTGCAGTGATTTGACAAATGCAGTGATTCACAAAATCTGCAGTGGTTTGCCTGACAACTGCAGTTTCACTTAACATCTGCAGTGATTCACTTAACACCCACAGATTCAATTGACATCTGCAATGTTTGAGAACTGCAGTGATTCACCTGACAACTGTGCTTAACATCTGCAGTGATTCAATTGACATCTGCAGTGATTTGTTTGACAACTGCAGTGATTCACGGAACAAGTGTGGCTGAAAGGGTTGTAAAATAGGGCAAAGCTCACTGAACAACTGCCTTGCTTAGCACTGGAAATTTTGGGCTCCACTGTGGTTGTAAGTTGAAGATTCCCTGTACTCCTCCGTTCCTCCTTGGAGACAAGCGTGCAAGGAGAGGCCTTCTCCTGGACATCCTACAAAATTCTATGCAGGGCACAATTTATTGGATGGGGGTTTATTTCAATTCAGTCTCACTCCTTACTCTTTATTGCAAGAAAACTGCGTGTGTCCATACAGGTGGTGTGCATCCCTTGACACGGTGCAAAGTTTACTGTGAGTCCACAACTCCAGGCCGAAGCCACTGCTGCCTTCTATTGGTACAAATAAGCCATCTCTCACGTCTTTTTACATCTCTTATTATACAGAAAGAGCCCCGTGGACCAGTTTGCTGAAAGGAGCAGTGATGGGCCTTAATACATCATAAATAATAAATACATTCAATAAAAGGCAGCTGATTTTGGAGTCATGTTGAGGGAAGGAGAGAGGGAGGGAGGGAGGTTTAAATCTTCCCCCAAATTTGCCAATAACTTCAAAGGCTGCAGAACACAAAAATTTTATAAAACTTTCTTAATTATTAATTACAGTAAGTGAACATATAAAAATACACTTCCTCAGCTTCTTGGCTTGAAGGAAACTCTGACGTGGTCTCTATGCTCCGAACAGGGTCAGCAATCTGAGGTTCAGGCACCGAAGGATCTAGTCCAAAGCGGGAGGGCTCAGTCCAGACTCCTGTTGGTACCATGAAGAATTTATATGGTTTCTGGCTCCCCCACCCCACCCCTCCCACCCCCGTTTCCATCAGGTCCAAGTGCATTTCAGCCCCCAAAACACAGGCAGCTCAGTCCTGAAATTGTTAATTCAAAGCCAAATGTTGGCCCTGCTATTTCAGAATCCAAGCCGTTCCTTAAAAAACAAAAAATAATAATCTGCTCCAACATTTGTCAAACGAGTCAATTCCAGGGAAGCAAATTCCAGTTTCAACATCTTTGGGGGGGAAAAGGGTAATTTTACAGGGGCAGGTGAGGAAGAAAGTAAACACCTGCCACAGGACAGGTGAGCCTCTCCAATGGCCCCCAGGGCCTGTGCTGCACTCCCGTCTTCCCAAAGGACGTGCTAATTCATTCCAGCAACCTACACCGCAAAGAGAGAAGACTTTTTCTGCGTCCCGGGAAAAATGGTTTGTTCACGCTGATCATATATAATATCAAGACCTTAAGAGGTCCACCCAAAGAAGCAACTGATGTCCCTGATCAGAAGGGCCTTCTAGAAGTACATGTTCTGGGGAAGGACTCCATCCCTCTGTTACGCACTTTTCATCACACCAGGCTGTTCTTCAGCTTCCATTTATCTCTTCCTTTCCGCTCAGTTAGCACAGAACTTTCTCAAAAAGTTATGGGGCCGCCAGCCACCGCACCTCACTCCTGTCCAGAGCACCCTCAAGGAGACTGGCCATCCATGTCGGAAGCCACCTGGGACCTTTCATGCTGGTCATCTGGAGATCACCTGGCCTGGAAGAGATCCGAGTCAGCTGCGGAAGACGGGCTGTCAGAAAGTGCTCTCCAGCAAGCAGTGGCAGCCGCAGCCCGTGGGACAGACTTCCTGAGTGCGGAACCATTCCATCATGTGGCTGGTGTGGCCTCCGTGGCCGCAGGTCAGACAGAAGTTGGAGGAGCCCCGCACGGCCACGTGGCAAATGGCACACTGGAAGGCAAAGCCTTTGCAGATGGCGCACTGAATGCCGCGCACTTCGCTGCGGCAGTAGCTGCAGAAAACACCAAACTCTGGCAGGGGAGCAAGAGAGAAGGGGGGGGTGATTAGAGGGGGTGTTAGAATTAAGCCCAAGTAAAATAAGGGGGGGGGGGCAAGGTCCAAACACTTGAAGGAAACACTTCTGAAACAGCATTTATATGAGCCAGCCATGTGCAGTGGCAGCCCAAAAGGCCAATGCAATCCTAAATTGCTTAACAGAGGGATACAATCGAGATCAAGGGAAGTACTAATACCACTCTATAAAACCTTAGTAAGGCCGCACCTAGAGTACTGCATCCAGCTTTGGTCCCCACCCTATAAAAAGGATATTGAGACTTTAGAAAGAGTGCAGAGAAGAGCAACCAGGATGATGAGGGGACTGGAGGCTGAAACGTACAATGAACGGTTGCAGGAACTGTGCATGGCTAGTAGTGGAGAGAAGGACCAGGGGAGACAGGAGAGCAGCCTTCCAATATTTGAGGGGCTGCCACAGAGAGGAGGAGGAGTGGGGTCCAAGCTATTTTCCAAGGCACCTGAAGGCCAGACAAAGAATAATGGATGGAAACTAATCAAGGAGAAATTCAACCTGGAAATAAGGAGGAATTTTCTGACAGTGAGAGCAATCA
Organism: Pseudonaja textilis; assembly: GCF_049901715.1. Taxonomy (NCBI): domain Eukaryota; kingdom Metazoa; phylum Chordata; class Lepidosauria; order Squamata; family Elapidae; genus Pseudonaja; species Pseudonaja textilis. Next base: position 3,147,887 of record NC_142000.1, read on the forward strand.
ACCCATGGAACAGAAGTTGCCTACAGAGGTTGTGGGAGCTTCATCCCTGGAGGCTTTCAAGAAGAGACTGGACTGCCACCTGTCAGAAATGGTGTAGGGTCTCCTGCTTGGGCGGGTGGGGGGGTTGGACTAGATCAGTGGTCGCCAATCAGTGGGCTGTGGACCACCGGTGGTCCGCGAGAAAATTTTGGTGGTCCGCAGAGAAATGTCACCCCCAAAGCAATTAATGTGGTGTGTGAAGGCTGTCTGTTTGTGTTTATTTTCATGGTCATTTTGTGCAGTGAAAATGGTGTTTTATTTCGTTTTATCAGATGCAAGGACAATAAAGTAAACTAACTAACTAAAATCCAGGCTGCCCGGGAACACAAGGCTGCACTGCCCACATGGCCTGCAGGAACACAAGGCTTGCGTCGCTTGCATTGCGCACAACACGAGGTAGTGAGGGGAGGGGGGAAAGGGTGGAAGGGGGCAATTCTCTCTCTCTTACCTCAAGGGATGCTGCCTTCAGAAAGTTTCTTATCATATATGGTGGACTTGCCCTTTGGCAAAAAATATTGGTCAAAAATAAAACAGAGGCTAGAAGGAATGATAAAACAAGAAATAGACTTAAAACTGGAAATGTTTTTGGTCAGTATTGTACCATAAAAATAAAATAAATGCATATTTAACTTTAAATGTGATAACAGCAGCAAGAATTATGTAGGCACAAAATTGGAAACATGAAAATATACCTACAGAGGAAAATGTCATAAAGAAAATATAATATGCTGAAATGGATAGATTTAACTTTGAAGATTAAGGATAAGGACACAGAATACTTTTTAACTTGGGAACTATTTTATCCATGGTTAGCAAACAGAAGCAGACGTTAGAAAATTAAAATTAAATAGGATATGTCAACAAAAATGAAGTGTGTAACTAAATAACCAATGTTAAATAAATAGGGTAAGAAAATACGATTATTTGATTTGGGGGATAATGGTGATGAATGTGATGTTTGTAAGATTTGATATGAACTAATTACATGATAAAACTGAACAGTGTGTTTAATTAAATAATGGAAAACGTTTAATAAGGATAAGTGAAAATTATGGGCGAGTAGATTGAGTGAATAATGGTTATAATTAATGTGTACATGTTATTTGTGTTTAAAAGAAATTGTACCCAGACAGTACAGTGCCATTGTGGATAAGGAATTTTTACATATAGCGAAGAAATTGCATAATTAAAAAAAAAGGAAGTTTTCAGAGTAAGGAAATGGGGGGGGGGTGGGGGAGGGGAGAGGGAGACCCCCAGGACCTTCCCGGTTTCAGGGCAGACAGTCCAGAGGTCCGAAGGAAGCCCCTTCCCCACAGAGCCCAAATGCAAAACCGCTGGGCCTTCTTCTTCCCTTCGTGCTGGCCTGCCCATTCCTGCCTCTGAATCTAGAAAAGGAATGTAGTCGCTGGAGGAAGGGGGTTTTCCCCCCCGGGAGCAACAAGACGAAGAAGCTTGGGGACTTCGGTGTGAAGGAAGAGGGCCAAGGTGGACTCCCACTGGCAGTTTGAACAGATTAATAGTTGGAAGGGAGCTTGGAGGTCATCTAGTCCAGCCCCCCACCCAAGCGGGAGACCCTACACCATTCCTGACAGATGGCAGTCCGGTCTTTTCTTGAAAGCTTCCAGGGATGAAACTTCTACAACTTCTGAAGGCAACTTCTGTTCCGGGGGTTGATTGTTCTCACTGTCCGAAAATTCCTCCTTACTTCCAGGTTGAATTTCTCCTTGATCAGCTTCCATCCATTGTTCCTTCTCTGGCCTTCGGGTGCTTTGGAAAAGGAACACTGGCTTACCTGAACGTTCGTTTTCTGTCTATGTGGAGTGAGTCCAGAGAGGATGGGCTATCTCAGTTTAAACCAATAGGACTGAGTCTGCTCAAATTCAAGCCCCGCCCCTTTGCTGTGGCCACTCCCCAGCTTTCGAGGAAGCATCAAAGCAGACGAGACGTGGTTCAACTACAGCAAATAAGCAGGCGCACATTAATGCACCCCCCGTCCCGCTTGCCCACCCGTGACCAGACGAATCAGGGTGGGGCTGGACTCACCCCACACAGACAGAAAACGAACATTCAGGTAAGCCGCTGTTCCTTTTCCTGTCTATGGTTACGTGAGTCCAGATAGGATGGGACCTATCCAAGCCTGCTCATTCCAGGGAGGGCAAAAGTCTGGTCCCACTTACATCAGTGTTCATGTACACTTTGCAGGACTCTTCTGCCGAAAGCGGCATCCGCCGCAGCGACGGTATCAATGCGATAATGGCGGATAAAAGGAGGCGGAGAAGACCAGGTGGCCGCTCTGCGAATCCGCTCTGCGAATCACTGGGGGCTTGGGTAGCCCAGGCCGCCATTGTTGCTGCACTCCTGGTGGAATGTGCTGTCACCCCTCTTGGAATCGGAAGAGCCGCCGTGTGGTAAGACTTAGCGATGCAGGCCCTACTCCACCTGCCCACCATCCTAGGGGACACCTTCAACCCCAAGGAACTGGGTTGAAATGAGACAAACAGGGCCTCCGTCCTTCAGAACGGAAGGGTCCTCCCGGTGTAAGTCTTCAAAGCCCTCCGCACATCCAGAGTGTGCCAAGATCGCTCGAGAGAGTGGGAAGGAGCGGGGCAAAAATTAGGAAGGACAAGTTCCTGCGCTCTATGAAATCTGGACTTGATTTTAGGAATAAAGGAGGGATCTGAGCGCAGCACCACTCTGTCTGCGTGGAAGACACACAAGCCCTCCTTGACAGAAAGAGCGGCTAACTCCGAAATCCTCCTAGCCGAGGTGATGGCTATGAGGAATGCCACCTCGAGAGAGAGGAAATGCAAGGTTATGGATTTAAGGGGATCAAAAGGGGGGGGGGCATTAAAGCTTTTAGAACTTTGGGGAGGTCCCAAGTGGGAAATCGGTGAACAACGGGTGGTCTTATGTTGGAAGCCCCTTTTAAAAATGTACGAATAGTCTGACTGAGAGACAGGGAACCTTTACAATGCAAAAACGAAACTGAGAAACGGGCTGCTACCTGTCTATGCTAGGTATTAGTGGAGAGTCCCTTGTCGAGGCCCTCCTGCAAAAAGTCCGAAATATTGGCCACGGAGGCCGAAATGGGGGAAATTTTGGCTTTTGAACACCACTGGCAGAAAAATTTCCAAGCGGCTTGGTAAATTCTGTTTGTGGAAGGCCTTCTGGCTGCTAGGATGGTCTGATGGCCTTCTCAGAAATCTTTTGCTTCCTCAACGCGCTCCGCTCAACCGCCATGTGGTCAGTTGGACCCTCTGGGGGTCTGGCTGAGAGACCTCTCCCTGGAGAAGAGAGACTTTGAGAGGAGGAATCCTCCAAGGAGTGGAGCCCGAGAGGCTCACCAGGTCCGTGGACCAAGGACATCTGGGCCAGTATCCTGTCTATTAATGTGCACCTTGCTGGTGGCGTTGTCCGCCAGGACAAGGACATGAGAATGAAATATGTGTGATCTAAATTGTTTTGAGAGCAAACCTGACTGCTCCTAGTTCTAACCAATTAATACTCGTCCCTTTTTCTAAGGGGGAACCACAGGCCCTGTGTCAAAGTCTAGATGGGCTCCCCAGCCAGAGAGACTGGCATCTGTGGGGATGACAATACGAGAAGGTTCTTTGGATGTTTGTCCAGCATGCAAGTCTGGAGAAGACCACCACAACAATGACCTCTTGACAGATGTAGGGACGGAAACCCTAACAGCCAAATGACTCCTGGCCACCTTCTGACGAGGCAAAAGGAACCACTGAAGCTTTCTGGGGTGAAGCCTGGCCCAAGGCACAATGGAGATGGTGGAAATCATCTTCCCTAATAGTTGGGATAGAGAAGAAGCCAGGGTGGAAGAACAAGCCTTCACAGTCTCCCCAATCATAGAAAACAAACCGTCTATCCTTTCTTGTGAAAGAAAAACTTTGCAAGAAAATGTATCTATGTTAGCTCCCAAATGCAATAAACTTGTAGTAGGAGAAAAACGACTTTTCTTCTTATTTATGGAAAACCCGTGGTCTTGTAACATGGTAATGGTAGCCTATAGATCCCAGAAGGCTTGGTTCTTAGAAAAGGATTGGATTAAAATGTCGTCTAGGTAACACTGAACCCTAATGGGGATCCTCCTCAAACAGGCTGCCAGGGCTGCTAAGATTTTAGGGAAAACCCTGGGCGCAGAGGACAAGCCAAAAGGCCCTGTATTGGAAATGTTTGCCTTGGTAAGTGAAACGTAAGTATTGGCTATGTGAACGGGGAATTCTGATATGAAGATAAGCTTCAGTGAGATCTACAGATGTGAGGAAGTCACCCTCCCTGACACTGGCCAAGATAGTCTGCAGTGAATGCATCCTGAAACGCTTGTACAAAACAAATTTATTGAGCCTTTTAAGATCTAAGATGGCTCGCCATCCCCCAGAAGATTTGGGTACCACAAACAGATGGGAATAAAATCCCTTGCCCTGTTGGTTAATGGGGACCTTTGAAATGGCCCTGCAGTCTAACAGGTGTTGCATTGCTTGTTCCACCAACCGTCTACGGGATGGCATTCTGGAGACTGAACAAGGTCCAAAAGATCTGGGAGGAGGTGATCGAAATTCGAAGGATAGACCCTGTCTAACAGTTTATAACGCCCGAGCGTTGGATGTGGAAGTTTCCCATTGGGTAGCAAAATGGGATAATCACCCCCAATGGGAGGACTATGGCCATCTTTATCGGGAGCGTCTGATGAAGTGAGTTCCTCCCCCACGAAAGGGCCGCTTGCCTGAGTACTGTGGCCTGTCACGGGCTGCTCTATCCTGAGGACCCTACGGTTGTAGGGTCGCCTCTGGGACCCTTAAGCCCCTGAAGTGCCCTCTCCTCTGTAAGAGGATCGACGGTTTATAAGGAGCAGCCCTAAAACTGGAGCATCTATTGAGAGAAGGAAGATACTTCTTGTCCCTGGTTTCAACCAGGTGTGGCTCCAGGACCTCGCCAAACAGCTTGTCCCCTTTTATGGGCGAAGAGGCCACCTTCCACTTGCGCCGACCATCTGCCTGCCAACTCTTCTACGGGCAGCGATGGATGTGCTGATGGCCTTGGAGGCAAACCTGGCACTATTCAAAGTACCGTGTTTCTCCAACAATACGGCCTCCACCAATAGGAAGGCCCAGCATGATTTCCAGGCAGGAGGTGAAATTAAGCCCCGCCCCCAAAATTTAGGCCTATTTAAACCATGCGTTTCCCCGCCGTTTCTCACATCGTTCATTAGAATTACATGAGGTGAAGAGAAATGGGGGGGAAGAATGGGGGGGGATGGGGAGAAAACTTGCCTTTAGGAGTGCCTGCAGGTAGACTAGGCTAGAATACCCCGATAGCAGCTCCCTTGAAGGCAGAGTCCCCAGCCGCTTCGGGGCGAGGCGTGGCTGCCCGTGTCCCCTCGCCTTTAGGCAGTCTCTTTTGGGTGATGGAAGCTCCCCAAGTGCAGTCAACAGTCACTTCGATCGGCCGGTAGAAGCGGCCTCGGGGCGAGTGCACATAACACACACTCCCCTCGCCGCGAGGCTGCTTCTTTCGGCAGACGAAAGCTCCCTTGAAGGCAGAGTCCCCAGCTGCTTCGGGGCGAGGCGTGGCACACACACACTCGCCTCGCCGTGAGGCCGCTTCTACCGGCCGATTGAAGTGGCTGGTGACTGCACTTGGGGAGCTTCCATCGCCCAAAAGAGACTGCCTAAAGGCGAGGGGACACGGGCAGCCCTGCCACGCCCTGAAGCAGCTGGGGACTCTGCCTTCGGGGAGCTTTCGTCAGCCGATAGAAGCAGCCTCGTGGCGAGGGAGTGTGTGTGTGCGCACGCCCGAGGCTGCTTCTACTGGCCGATTGAAGTGGCTGGTGACTGCACTTGGGGAGCTTCCATCACCCAAAAGAGACTGCCCTAAAGGCGAGGGAACACGGGTAGCCACACCACGCCCTGAAGCGGCTGGGGACTCTGCCTTTGGGGAGCTTTCGTCGGCCGATAGAAGTGGCCTTGCGGCGAGGTACGTGTGTATGGGCTGCTCTAGGTGGGGGAGGAAATTAAGTCACCCCCGAAAAGACGGCCTAGCCATTTTTTCATTGGTCAAAAAAAAATAAGGCCCGGCCTTATTTTGTGAGAAACACAGTAGTATCTGCAGTGAATTCTGCGGCTGCGACCAACTTATGAATATCCTGATGAATTCGCACGCCGGATGCAGGGACACGGTCCTGCAATTGGCAAAGCCACCGTAGAGAGGATCTTGTGAAAAAGGAGGTGGCTGAAGCCGCCTTAACTGTCCGAGCGGCTGCGAGGTGAGTGCGTTGGAGGGATTGCTCGATCCTCTTATCTTCAGCTTTTAGTGCCTCTTCAGGATCTGCCGGATTGGATGGGGCAGAGATCATAGCCGCAACCGGTGCATCAACTGTAGGCATTGCAGAGAGCTGATTAGCTTGGGCCCCATGGTCAAGAAATGCCTCTCATTGGCCGACAGCGATGAGAAAGTACCAGGGGCTTCCATCTGCTTTTGTATAACATTGAAGAATAATCTAGGGACAGGCTCCATTTCTGGCCTTACAGCTGGTTCATCGAAAAGTTGACCCGGTGGCACCGGGCCATCACCCTCTGATTCACCAACATCAGCCCCAGGCCCAAACTTTGCAGTTCTCTGGGCTTTGAATAATAAAGCCCTAAACTTCTGTGCATCAAAAATGCCAGTCAAGGAAGGTCTCTCCGGAGCCATATCCTCATCCTCTGAGAAATCAGGTTCTTTCTTCTCTTCTTCAAGGGCTCTGCCAGCAATGCTGGGTAACGAAGGCCCCGGTGAATCTCTGTCTCCGAGGGAATAGGTTTCTCTAGCATAAAAAGACCTGCCTGGATCTGATTGATCTGAGGCCTGAGAGATATTTCCTTTGGATGCTCCCCTTCTGATAGCCTTAGCAATAATGGCTTCCAGATGGGCTGGAGCAGCCTCTTCCTCTTCCTCAGAGTTGTAAGGTTCAGCAACAGGTCTGGCCCTTTTAGGGGGAGGAGGAAGCAAGTCCTCCACAATTGAAGGCTTCCTATCATCCCTCTTAAGGTCTCCCAAGGGAGCTGGATCCCCAACTGCAGAAGAATTATCAGGGGACCAAATCCCAGAGCGAGGAAGCCCAGTAGAGGCAGACGGCCCTACTTCCAGTTGTAAAACTGGGGGTTGTGCAGACTGATCTGAACCAACATCAGGAGGAGGAGGAGGAGATCTCCTGCCCTTCCCCCAAGGCACACGGTGGTGTTTTTCAGGCCTTTTTCCAGAAGCTTTTGTTTCCCTCCTGGACCTCTGGATCAGCTCTGGTTTCAGGGGCCTTCTTCTTCTGTCTGCTTCCGGACTTTCCTTTGGAAGTAGAAGGGCTTGGTTCCCTTCCTTGCTCTTATCAGCTATCTCACCTGGACAACGGATTCATTCACAAGAAAGAGGCAGGGAAGGGAGGAGACCTGATAAGCCAGCTTAGCAAGCCCGCGAGGGCAACTGCTGCAGCCACACCCCGCCAGTCACACACCAGGTTTGGGACCTGCAAGCAGGTCAGAATGGCACCCACGCGATTTCCTCAGTGCTGGAGACTCCCTGATGCTGGTCTGCAACCCAGCACTGGCAACGTGGCCGATAGCGCCTTTTAGCTGGGGATAATCCCTGACAGCTGGGATTAGGCCGATGTCCGATCAAGCAGCTACTTTGCTTCCTCCAAACATTCAGCAAAGCTTTCTGTGGATTCTCCCGGATCTTCAAGCCGCTGCTGCAAGCTGCTGCAAGCTGCTGCGCTGGGCGTTTTGCAGCTAAGCCGATCAATACGGCAAGCCAGAAAGCGAAAGAGAAACCTCAAGCAGTTTCTGTTGCTGCCAAGCCGATCAGCTGGCTGCCTTACCAGGAGCCATCCCATGTGGTCATAGTAAGTAAGGTGCGGCCTTCCTAAGTTCACACGGGAGATATAACGGTTTGCAGATTTGTGCTTGAGCCTGCCAAGAGTCTACAGGCAAAAAGCAAGAAAGAAGCGACTCTGAAATACCCCTTCATCTAGCTCCCTTGAGACCGACGCTCTCTCATTGGAACGGCCCTCTCCCTAAGCCTCCCTGTTCAGCGGAGAGTCTAAAGGGGAAGAGACAGGAGAGCAGAACCGGAACTTCTGGGGCCTCCTTTCCCCTTTAGGAGGGCAGGTCCTTCCGGGGAGACAAGGCCCTTCAACAGAAGAGGACGACCTACTGGAGACCCAGAGGCTCAAACTCACCAATTCCCTTATGAGGCTCGGGCGGGCAGGAAACAAACTTGAGGACTTCGGCTCGTTTCTCTCGCAGGCCCCAGCGATACAGGATCTCTCCGTAGCACTTCTTAAAGTCGTCAAACTGTTGTGTGTTGGCGGGATCCAGAAGCCTGGAGGACGAGATCCACAAACGGGCCTTTAGGTCCCTGATGGGGTTTCTAAGGCTACTCTTGCCTGGTCAGTTTTCTCTTTGCCCGGTTTCTGTCCTTCTGCACGAGAGAAGGAGCTTTAGCAGTGTCCTTTTCTACGGACTTGCTTATACAGCTAATCCTCGACTTACAACAAAAGCAGTAGCCCTTAGGCTTATATACAACTTCGTAGTACTTTCCAGCCCTCTCTAAGTGGTTTGCAGAGTCAGCCTCTTGCCCCCAACAATCTGGGTCCTCATTTTACCCACCTTGGAAGGACAGAAGGCTGAGTCAATCTTGAGCCTGGTGGGATTCAAACTGCCAAATTGCAGTCAGCTAGCAGTCAGCGGAAGCAGCCTGCAATACTGCATTCTAACCACTGCACCACCACAGCTCATAACAGTTCATTTATTGACCGTTCAAAGTTACAACGGCACTGGAAAAAGTGACTTATGACCGTCTTTCACAGTTACCACCTTTGCGGCATCCCTGTCATGCCCCTGGTGGAGACTGACTCTGGGGGAGAGGAGGAACAGCTGACAGGGAGTGGGGATGTGGCTCCAGAGGTTGTGGAGGAGGCTGGGGAAGGGCTGAGGTCAGCTGGGCAGTCAGAGGAGGACCCAAACCCATTCCCCTAGGTCACGCAGGGAGAAGAGGATCAGGGAGAGACATGGTCTACTCGAGAGGAGGGGGCCTTGATCCTCTTCATGGGCTGCAGCTGTGACAACTGCATGAGAGGACGGACATGCGTACGGGCAAGCGCTAGAAACAAAGCGTGGAAATATCTCTAGTTTATGGTTCCTCTCTGAGTTTGGTGTCCTTCCCAGTGTGTGTTCTGATATCTGTGGACGTCCTCCAGCCCTGATCTTGCCTGGCTTGTGTTGCTTTTTCCCTTCTTCTTGTAACTGTTTGTGGGGGAGTTTTTTGGCTTCCATCAAGAATATTCGGCGCTTGGAAGCAAAGTGAAGGAATAAAAGGGGCTTCACCTGTTTTCTGTGATTGTGTTTGTTTTGTATCCCACCCTGGGTCATCACAATCCCCCTGCTCATGTGATCAAAACCCAGAAGCTCGGCAATCGGGTCATACTTATGGCCGCTGCTGTGTGCCAAACTTAGCTGATGCCCTTTTGTGATCTTCTGACAAGTCAATGGGGAAGCCTGATTCGTTTAGCAACCAGGTTCCTAACTTATCAACCGCAGTGATTCACTAAACAACGGTGGCAAGAAAGGTCGTAGAATGGGGCAAGACTCACTTAACAAAGCGTCCTCAAATCATATTTGAAACTGCTGCTCTTGACAACATCCCAAAGAGGCTGGAGGAGGGGGGGGAGGGGAGGGCTCTCCATCATGGCCCCTGGACTCCACCCAGCCAGGAAGTGGTTGGTTGACTGGCCCCGCCCACCTTTTGTTCCTGTCGTGCTGGTCTCTCTCTCGGTCCCGCGGATCAGCATAGGCCAAGTTCCCAAGGCGAAAGTCGTCAGGCGAAGATTCGGCCCAGCCTATGGCGTGTTCCATGTCTTTGCTGGCTACAAAAGTCAAAAGCTGATTAGCTGATCCCAGGGAGGGTGGGACCTGCAAGAGAACCCCGCTCCCAGCCCAGCAGCATAACACGCGCCTGGCCCAAAAGTCATGGCCCTGCCCTTTTAGCGTTTAGCGACAACGGAAGTCCAAATAAAGGACTGGCTCAGCCTTATGGCAGGACAGGTTTTCTGTGAAAACATAAGACTCCTAGGGCTGGAAGGGACCTTGGGGGGTCTTCTAGTCCAGCCCCCTGCTCAAGCAGGAGACCCTATACCATTTCAGACAAGTGGCCGTCCAGTCTCTTCTTTGAAAACCCCAATGTTGGATCACGCACACACCTTCTGAAGGCAAGCCGTTCCACTGGCTCATTGTCCTCCCTGTTCGGCAGTTTCTCCTTAAATCCAGGTTGCTTCTCTCCTTGATTAATTTCCACCCATTCTTTCTTTTCCTGCCCTCTGGTGCTTTGGAGAATATTCGGATCCCCTCTTCTTTGTGGCAGCCCCTTAAATACTGAACACTACTATCATATCACTCCTATTCTTCTCTAGACTAACCACACCCAGTTCCAGCAATCGTCCTTCGTATGTTTCAATCCTTCATGCCTCTTAGTTGCTCTTCTCTGCGCTTCTTCCAAAGTCTCAACATCTTTTTTGTAAAGTGGTGACCAAAACTGGATGGAGTTGTTTGTAAGAAAATGTTTCTCTAAGCAATTGTGGATTGCATTTTAGGCAATCCACAGGTGATCCCTACCTTCCTTAACTCAGCAGGGGGCTTTTTTAAAAAGTATTTCTTGAGAGCAGCAAACATTTCTTCCAAAGAACCTTCCTTGCTTCCAGGATGGTACCTACTAAGTGGCACAAGGGCCTTACCCCAAATCATCTTTGCACTTTGGCAACCATGGGCAGATGCCCCTCATCAATTAATTGCTAATGGGACTAATAGTCTGTAGAGTTTCTCAGTCCTCCAGGTCATGGTTTCCACAAAGGTGCTTTCTCAGGAGGCAACTGGACTTTCTGGTTTTTCTTGGAAGACGTTTCGCTTCTCCTCCAAGAAGCTTCTTCAGTTCAGACTTGGATGGTGGGGAATGGAAGGACTGATACTCCTTGCAGACAGCTGGTCATTTGCATCCCTTTAAAGGGTCCTTGAGGCCACTTGGAGGTTTATCCATGTTCTCAGGGTCACCTGAGTGGTGCAAATGGTTCCTGTAGTCTCATCTCCCCCCCACCCGAAATCCATTCCCTATTCCCATACCATTCAAAGAGTGTTCATCCCAAATTGTATAGCTAAAAGTCTGTAGAGATTCTCAGCCATCCAGGTCATGGTTTCCCCAAAGGTGCTTTCTCAGGAGGCAACTAGACTTCCTGGTTTTTCTTGGAAGATGTTTCACTTCTCATCCAAGAAGCTTCTTCAGCTCCAACTGGATGGTGGGCAATGGAAGGATTTATACTCCTTGCAGACAGCTGGTCATTTGCATCCTTTTAGAAAATCATTGAGATCACTTGGAGGTTTGTCTGTGTCCTCAGGGTCACCTGAGTGGTGCAAATGGTTCCTGTAGTCTGGAAATCCATCCCTTATTCCCACACGATTCCAAGGGTGCTCATCCCAAATTGTATAGCTAAAAGTCTGTAGAGACTCTCGGTCTTCCAGGTCATGGCTGCCCCCAAAAGGTGCTTTTTTTCACTTTACTTTTTTCCAGTTGCTTCCTGAAAAAGCACCTTTGGGATAATGGGACTAATGAATCCTTTAGCTAAATTAATCTGGGACGTCTTTAGCAAAACGCCACCTCTCCTTTTCAAACATGCCAAACCTAGTAAAAGACAACAGAGATATTCCAAGAAGCTTAAACCCCTTCCCCCAACTGGGAAAGCCTACACAGAGGGTTGTGAATCTTTCTGATGCCAAAAATCGGAAAGGTAAAGCCCTGCAGGTACTGCCAAGGTAACAGAGGTGTGCAAACCTGTGTTCCAACTGCTGGTGCTCAGTCCAGGGTCTGACATGCTGGAACAGGAGCCAGAGGATGTGAAGCTGGGCTGTCAAGGGCGAAACAAGAGGGAATCACATCAGAATCTCCCCCCAAAGAGTGCAGGGAGGGAAAAGGGCAGGAATGCAAATCAGCTCGTACGTATCGACTGTGGCTGGAGGGGTGCTGAGGAGCCAGGCCTGCCGGGTTTGGGATTCCCTGAGGTCTGGACTGGGTCTCAAAGACGCTGCACAGCATAGCCAAGGTCTGCACATCGTGGAGCTGGCAATAGTGTGCCAACCTACAGAGGGAAAGAAGAAGAAGAAAATAGCCCTCAGCTATTTACAGATTAAAACTTGGAACAGAGAGGCTGGATTTTTGTAACGTGCCGATGCCAAAAGCAAACACAACTGCTCAATGTAACAGCGGAGAATATTTCAGCTCATATTCAGGGCAGGCAGGAAGGTGGATCTAACTTGTTTGCCCCCCAGAAGAGGAAGGCTTGATATCTAAATCTATCTATCTATCTATCTATCTATCTATCTATCTATCTATCTATCTATCTATCTATCTATCTATCTATCCATCCATCCATCCATCCATCCATCCATCCATCCATCCCTCTATCTTCTGATCCAAACCTTGTTCCAAAGAAACAAACACGAAACAGAGGTAACAGCAAAATCTTTTAATGATTCTTTATGAATTTCGTTCCTTCCCGGTTAAAAGGCTGTTTCAAATTAATTGTCTCTGATAAGAACGAGGTTCTTGCCAAGGTTGTGCAAGACTGCCAAGAACACCAGATAAAGTTGCCAAGAAATATCTCAAACACAAAGAATCTCCAAACACAAACCTAAGATATTCCGAACATCCACAAGGCTTGAGTGCAAAAACTTCTTTGCTTCCTGCAAAGAACTCCGGTTTCTCAGCTGACTTTTATCCCTTAAGGGAGGGGCCATTACCTCGCAGTCTTACTCCCGAGTAGCCCGTGCTGCTGCAGCTGCCCTTTCCTTTGAGCAGCCCTACACGCATGCGCACTGGGCACAGGCTCCTCGGGGAACTCTTCCTCACTGCTGCCAGCCTCCACAATCCCCAAAGGCAGCAGTCCGCTCCCTGATGGTCCTGGCCCCATCCCTGCATCACACGCAGGGCCCTCAGCGGAGTCCCCACTCTCCGAGGCCTCAGCTGTCTGCAACTGCTGCCGGCAAACCACATCCATCCATCTATCTATCTATCTATCTATCTATCTATCTATCTATCTATCTATCTATCTATCTATCTATTGTCTGTCCATCCATCCACCCATCTCTATTTCTGTATCTCTCTCTCTCTCTCTCTCTCTCTCTCTCTCTCATTTATTTGCTGCCCATCTTGCTGTGGGGCTACTCTGTAAAACCGGGGGATGGGGGGGGGAGTAAATGTAACACTAGTAATTGCTTCTACTACCACATTTCTCAGTGAATCTAAGCCTGGCCTCTTAGTTTAAGAGGACAATATTGTGAGGAAGAAAGGAAACAAGTGTTCTCCTGTTATTACTAGTTAGCATTATTACTAAAATAATCAGAATTCTTGTCCATTATTATCACTCACTGCACTTGGAAAATTTTTACCTCTTTTTAAAAGCTTGGAACACAAAGAGTTGCAAGAAGCTAAATTTCTATGCCCAACAGCAGTTTTGTTCTACAATTTTCTCCACAAAACGGACCAAAGCTAAGTATTTTCTAAGTATGGCAAGGTATGCCTCAGGTGCAAAGGGTCAGGTTAAAGAGCATGGGAGGACACAGGTCAAAACGTGAAGAAAAATGCCCAGAAAATCCAGTTTTCCTGCTTGCCCAGAGGCCAGGCTCTAAAGGGGAGCTGTGATGAAATTGTGCGGTATGGAGCGGGGAGGCTGGGATGCATGTTCGTAGGAGTTCTGTGAGAGACTAAAACAAGGTTCACTTCAATGCAGCCAATCTTCTATCATGAGGTCTATCTATGACATACGTATACAGGTAGTCCTTGATTTACGACAACAATTGAGCCCAACATTTCTGTTGTTAAACGAGACATTTGTTAAGTGAGTTTTGCCCCATTTTACGATCTTTCTTGCCACAACAGTTAAGTTGAATGGCTGCAGTTGCTAATTTATAACAAGGTTGTTAAGTGATCAAATGAGTGATCACTTGGTCTTCCGGTTTGAAGGGCTTCGGCGACAGACAGAAATCTGCGATCGTGCGCAGTTTCTGCCTTGGCTCACTGCTGGAGCGCCCCGAGCTGGCTGGTTTTGGGGCTAAGCCACCCCGTAGAGGTGGTGAAGGGGGGGGGGGGAGACCGCCAGCAGGGTCGAGGAGAGCCGCATCTCTCCTCCTCAGCTGGCCATTACTCCTTTTCCCAAAGGCAGTTGCAGCAGTGGTCAGAAATGGCCACCATAAAGAAGAACTCGACTGGAAAAGAATGTGCAGGAGGAAGATAAGAAGTGAAAGTTTTGGCTGAATGGGTTAAATTATAAAAGCAACAACTAAGGTACCCTGGAATTTAAACTTACAAAAAATAACATCGCTCCCAAAGAAGAGTCGGAAGCAGCGAAGGAAAGGGAAAAGGGAAAAGTTTGGCTTTTTTTTTTCTTCTCTCTCCTTCCCTGTACTGACAACTAAGAGACTTAAATAAGAAATTGGAAAAAACTTCAACAGGACTTCTAAAAGATACATTTTAATTGAAACTTTGCAACTAAATAGTAACCCCAGGAAGAGAAAGTGAAAAAAAAGAGCAAAAAAGAAACAGCTTGCGTGTATTTGGATTATTTGGTGATCTTTGGATTCTTGGTTATTATATTTGAATGACTAAAATCAATCGAGTGGTTGTTTAAAAATTTATACAATGACACCACTTCTGGATGAATTGAAAATGGAACTTAAAAAGTACAAAGAAGATGCACAAGAAGGGAAGGGTTCTTTTGGCTTCGTTTTTCAATTCTTAGAAATGGAGATTTGGAACTATGAGAAACAACAAGAAACGACTGCAAAACAAGAAGACTGGGACAAAGAAGAAGCCATCTTTAATGAACAAGTAATTTTATGTGGGGAAGAAAAAAGAAAGGGGAGAAAGAGAATGGAGAATTTAAGACTTAAAAAAACAACCAAAGAAAAGAAAAATAATTTGAAAAATAAGTATATTACTGGAAAGCAACAGAAAAGGGGACTATAGAAGAGAGAAATAGAGGTAGAGAGACAAGGGGGTAAAAAGGGGAGAGAGAAGAGAGAAAAGAAGGAAAGGAAAAGAAGTTACAAAGGACCGGAGCAAGATACAGAGAAACAGGACCTAGTTAGAGATAATGGGTGAAAATCTAACTGAAAAAGGGATTCTGTAAAGGTACATAAGATTGTATTGTTATATTAGTAATAGAAATAACTTTAGAAAATTGGAAACAACGTATGATTAAAATGAGGGATTAAATAGTGTAATTTAGTGAAATGTTTGTGAATAAAATAAGTGAAATAAAATAAATGAGAAAATTGAATTAGGAAGAAATGGGAACATTTTAATTAGTTAATGTTTTATAAAATATAATGTGAAGGGGGGGGAATTAACTATGGGAAGCTTGTAATTGTTCCCATAGAAGTATGATATTTAATTGAAAAGTAATGTTAAGGATGTTAAGACTTTAATGAATATTAATATTAATGATAGAATTGAATGGAATGTTGTTTTAATTATATACATTTATAATTTTTTTCTTTTTTTAAGAACACAGTGTGTATTTTAAGAATGTACCAAGCAGAATCCGAATGGAAGTTATGTATTATATTGAATGTTACAACTTTAGGGAAAAGATATAAAGGCGTCATACTCCACTCAGTAACTACAGGATAAATTTTGTTTAATGAGAAAAGATAATAGATAATTGAAACAGGACAGACAAAAAATATAAATACAATTATTTGAATTGAGATAATTAAAATAAAATTGAGAAAATTAAAAGAGGGGAGAAGCTATGCAGAAAATGTAAAATAGTAATAAGATATGGAATAGAATATAAAAATGAGCATGAACCTGAATTTGTGTCTGTACCAAGAAATGTAACCCGGGATTACGCTGCTTTCAAAAAAGATGTTTTATTTGTATTTTTTTCTCTTTGTGAAAACTCAAATAAAATTTACAAAAATAAATAAATGAGTGATCACTTAACAAGATCAAGGGAAGTACTAATACCACTCTAGTAAGATCACACCTAGAGTACTGCATCCAGTTTTGTTCACCAAACTATAAAAAAGATGTTGAGACTAGAAAAAGTGCAGAGAAGAGCAACCAGGATGATTAGGGGACTGGAGGCTGAAACATACGATGAGCAGTTGCAAGAACTGGGCATGGCTAGTCTAGTGAAGAGAAGGACCAGGGGAAACAGGACAGCAGTCTTCTAATAGTTGAGGGGCTGCCATAGAGAGGAGGAAGGGGTCAAGCTATTCTCCAAGGCACTCGAAGGCCAGACAAGGAATAATGGACGGAAACTGATCAAGGAGAGATTCAACCTAGAAATAAGGAGAAATTTTCTGACAGTGAGAGCAATCAACCGGAGGAACAGAAGTTGCCTTCGGAAGTTGTGGGAGCTTCATCACTGGAGGCTGTCAAGGAGAGACTGCTTGGGCAGGGGGGTTGGACTAGATGACCTACAAGTCCCTTCCAACTCTGATTATCTGTGATCTGTTAGTGAATCTGGCTTCTGTCTTTGCTTGTCAGAAGGTCGCAAAAGGGGATCATGTGACCCTGGGATGCTGTAACCGTCAGAAATACAAATCAGTCGCCAAGCGTCTGAAGTCAGATCACGTGACCCTGGGGACGCTCCAAGTGTGAGAAACAGTCACGGGTCACTTTTTTCAGTGCCACTGTAACTTCGAATGGTCACTAAACGAACAGTTGCCAAGTCAAGAACCACCTGTATTAACATGTATCACTGCCTGAATAAGTTTGGAAACGCCTCCGCTAAGACTTCTCAGAAAGCAACCACTGGATGGAAAACTGCTGGTGACCTTTTACCGCTGCACCATAGAGAGTATCTTAACTTACTGCACCTCTGTAGGGTTTGCCAATTGCACAGTGGCAGGGAGGACACCCCTCCAGAGCAGGGGTAGGGAAACTTGGCTCTTCTATCACTCCCAGAATTCCTGAGTGAGCCATAAAAGGTTCCCCATCTCTGGCTTACTGGTTTTTCAGTTGTGAGGGAAATCAATTTTTGACTTGAACAGGACTGTTTAATATACAAATGTAGGACATATAAATAAGACTATGTCCTACATTGGTATATTAAAGAGTCTCACTCAAGTCAAAAATTGATTTCCCCCACAACTGAAAAACCAGTAGGCCAGAGATGGGGAACCTTTTATGGAACCTTTTATACTTCAGCTTCTGGGAGTTGAAGTCCATAAGTGATAAAAGAGCCAAGTTTCCCTAACCCTGCTCCAGAGGGTTAACATCATTGCCCAGAGGATCATGGGTTGCCCTCTCCCCTCTTTGGAAGAGTTTCATAAGTCCCACTGCCTTAAGAAAGTTCAAAACATCCTCAAAGATCCATCTCATCCTGGGAACCCCCTTTTGTTTTGAACTATGACCATCTGGCAGACGGTACAGGACAATAAAAACAAGCACAAATAGGCTGAAAAACAGCTTCTATCTCAGGGCAGTACCTCTGTTGAATTCTGCTGTATATAGTGCAATATGAATGCGATATCAGGGGTTTTCCATTCAATGTGTGGAGTGTGAAGGATGTGTGTTTGTGTTTATTTTCATGGTCATGATGTGCGCTGAAGATGGTGTTTGATTTCGTTGTATCAGGTGCAGTGACAATAAAGTAAACTAACTAACTAACTGTAAAGAATCCCAATAGTGTTTCACATTAATAAAAGGCCACAGCTTGGCATTTCCAGATAGGTTAATACAGCTCCCAGTTGCACCACCTCGGAATTCCAGAGCAAAAGGGAATCCCGCCCCCCCTTTCTTTTGCCTCTTTCAATGCGAGTGCCCACCCAAACTTCCTAGGCAGCGGCCCAAGAAACTAAGAGCCTCCACAACAAGCAAGCTGGGCAGCCTCTGCCAAGCCCTCTCCAATGTTTCCCTTCTCAGTGCCTCCTTACAGAGACTCCAGGAGCTGGCGGCCGAAAGGGTGCTGGGCCCAGGGGGTCTCCAAGTCTGGGTCAACGTTGGGATCCAGGCAGAGATCGGTCGCCACCGTGGCCAGGGACCAAACCTGGAAGAGAAGGCTGGGTCAGAGACATGCTGTTGTAGGCAAGAACTTCAGGTGGCTTAGAGCAGATACGATTTGCCAGCCAATAGCGGTAGCCCTTAGACTTACATGCCACTTCACGATGCTTTACAGTGTCCTCTCCAAGCAGTTGACAAATGTCAGCCTCTTGCCCCCAACAATCTGGGTCCTCATTTTACCCATCTTGGAAGGATGGAAGGCTGAGTCAACCTGGAGCCAGTGAGAATCGAACTCAGGGCAGTGGGCAGAGTTAGCCTGCAATGCTGCATTCTAACCACTGTGCATCATGGATGGATGGAAGGAAGAAAAGCGGGAAGGGCAATAGCAATAGACTTATATATTGCTTCACGGTCCATTGACAGTCCTCTCTAAGCAGTTTACAGAGTCAGCCTCTTGCCCCCAACCATCTGGGTCCTCATTTTACCCATCTCGGAAGGACGGAAGGCAGAGTCAACCTTGAGCTGGTAAGGATCAAACTGCTGGTAGTGGGCAGAGTTTAGCCTGCAATACTGCATTCTAACCACTGGGAGGGAGGAGGGGGAGGGAGGGAGGGAGGGAGGGAGGGAGTGTTTGAGGGGTTAGGGTCCTCATTTACCCACCCGGAAGGAAAGAAGGAAGGAAGGAAGGAAGGAAGGAAGGAAGGAAGGAAGGAAGGAAGGAAGGAAGGAAGGAAGGTAGCAATAGCCCTTAGACTTATATACTGCTTTGCAGTGTTTGAACAGTCCTCTCTAAGTGGTTTACAGGGTCAACCTATCACCCCCAACAATCTGGGTCCTCATTTTACCCACCTCGGAAGGGTGGAAGGATGGAAGGCTGAATCAACCTTGAGCCTAGTAGGATTTGAATTGCCAAATTGCAGTCAGCCGGCAGTCAGCAGAAGTAGTTTGCAGTACTGCACTCTAACCACTGCGCCACCAAGGCTCTTCTGATGATGGTTGAGCCTTTGTTGTTTGGGAATTGGGTGATACAAGGCAGTCCTTGACTTACAACCATTCATTTAGCAATTGTTCCAAGTTAAAATCAGTCCTCACGCTTGCAACCGTTGCAACGTTGCCAGTCCCCGGCGGGGGGAGGGATTGGCAATCTGCAGGTGTTTCAATTGTAACATCCCAGGATCACCACTTGCGACCATCCTGGCAGTCAATGGGGGAAGTTGGATTCACTTAATGACTGCGTGGTTCACTGAATGATTGCAGTGTTTCACTTAAGAACCGCGGTCGGGGGGCGGGGAGGGGAGGAAGTAAAGGTTTATCCATCTCTATCCTCAAAATCCCTGAGTCAGGCAAGACCCTTGCAAAAGGAAGGTGAGGCACGGAGGCAGGGCACCCCAAGAAGAGCAAAAAACCCAGCAGGAGAGGGATGCCTGTGGGACACAGGAGGGAAAGGTGAGGAGGAAGGGGCTTTTCTTTCAAGCCGGGCTCTCCTGTTTCGGTGACACTCCCCCCCTCTCAGCTCAAGAGGGTCTCCAGACGGTCCCGTAGAGTAGAGCAGTGGCCCCCCAACCCCTCTGGCTTTGCAGATTGGCAGGGGGGAGGAAACGGTTCCGTATGAGGGACATATCTGTGCGCTCGGAGCTCCATTTTTGGTGAGCAATGGGAACTCGTGTGCCTATGTGAAGCTCCATTTGAGGAGCTTCACGTGCGTGTGCAACTTCCCGCCACTCGTCAAAATGGAGCTGCGAGTGCTCACGCCTGCTTCTTGCAGGGCCCGGTTCAAGGGGTGGGATACGACAGGGTTAACTACCCGTTTGGGATTTACGAGCTTCCCTGCAGGCTGCGAGCCGCGTGCCTGTCAATCGTCATCAGCACGCTGCAAGCTGAGAAGCAGCCTTTGAAACAGCCCTCTTTTCCTGCTTTTTTAACTGCAGCTGTGCCTCGTTCGGCAGCTGAAGTTGAAAAATCAGGAAATAAAGGGTCAGGTAAGAGCCCGGGTGGGCAGGTGGGCAAAAACAGAGCTACCGGTTCTACAGAGGTGGACAGAACTGGTAGAAACCCACCCCTGCCCGGTTCCGAATGGGCCTCAGCCCAGCGGTTGGGGTCCCCTGCTGTAGAGTGAGGGAGAAGGAGCAGCACCTGCAAGAGGTCTCGGCGTCCCACTGTCAAAGCTGAGGCGGCGTTCTTCTGGCAGGTCTCCTGAATATCCACCACGTTTAGTCTGAAAGAGGAGAAGGGTGGCTGAGGGATGCGCAGCCTGTTCTCCTCAGCAGAACCTCCAGCTGCCAGGGGGAGAACTTTCATTTCCCGGCACCTAGTCTATTGGAAACCAAAACCCAAAACAACCTAGGGGAGTGCTTGCTTCAGGGGTTCCCAACCGGGAGGATATGCGAGGCGATATTCCAGGGGGTGCGAAAACTTGGGTTTAGAAGTTTCAAAATTATAGTGTGTAATGTATCATTATATGCATATAATTATTTATTTTTTTTAAAGGGGTGCGGGAATATATCAGCAGCATTCTAGGGACGCGGGGCATAGAAAAAGTCGGGAACCCCTGGCTTACATTAAGCAAGGTGCTGAAAATTGGGCAAACAACCAGATTCACATGTGTAGAAGTTAACGATTTATTTATTTATTGAATTTATATTGCCGCCTATTCCCCCCACGGTGACTCGAGGCAGCTTTAGTGAATGTAAAACCATATTTAAAATAAAAAAAACAATAAAAACTAACAAAAAGAATCAAATAAATTAATAAAGGTACGATGGAACAAAATCTGGAAAAAAAACAAATAAAAAATTACCCCCAGCTCCCACCCCCAGGCCCGACAACAGCAGATAACTACTACCGTGTTTCTCATATAATAAGGCCGGGTCTTATTTTTTTTTGAGCCCCGAAAAAATGGCTAGGCCGTCTTTTCGGGGGTGACTTAATACCCCCCCCGCTTGCATCTTTGGGTGGGTGGGCAGCGATGGCTTGGATGTTGACCTCGGCGTTGGTGGGGCACTTCGTATCGGGGTCAACGCAGGCAGCACCATATCCGGGTGTGCAACAAAAGTACTTCCTAACGGCAAGCCCCCCCCCCCACCATTCCCCCCCCATTTCGCATGTTTTAATACAGGCCTTAATTTGGGGGGGAGGGGCTTAATTTCATTTCATGCCTATAAAACATGCTGGGACTTCCTATTGGGGGAGGCCGTATTGTTGGAGAAACAGGGTAATAAGTACTAATAACTACTTCGTTATAGTCTGATTATTACATGGAATGTCCCCAGTTTGGCAGGCTTCTCTCAGGAACACTTTTGGATAAGTGGAGGGAAGGGTCAGTTCTGGATCTCCTGCAACTGGGCAAGGCCTCAAGACTAAATTCTCAGCTTGAGACCTCTTCCTTCCCTGGCTGGTAGGGTGCATTCCACTGGCATAACCAAACGTATTAGGTGGATTTGCATAGCGGGACGGCCCATTAATATTTTAGGGTTTTGGCTTAACAAGGCTGCTTGACACCAGGCAATGCGGTTTATACATAGCCTGGGAGGATTTGTTCCCGGAGAGTCCAGCCAATTTTGGTTTATGCAAAGTACGTTATGGCTTACACCACGTGCACACCCTTATCAGTAACATCAGGAACTGCCAGGCAATCTGTTACTTGAACATTTATAATAAAATGAAAAAGATTTCTAGAAGGCTGGGCAACATATGCCAATCCAAGAAGGGAACATTCTGGGGAACTCTGCTGCGTTCTGTTCTTCCCCGGGCCTTCGCTTTCGGGGGGCCATGAGGTGCTTTAAGAAGTCAATCTTCTGAGCAAAAGCCAAAAACTTTGTCCTCAGGTGGATAAATTCTTGGCACCCGTAAATCTCAGAGTACAATCCTCTTGTGATTCCCCTCTTTTTCCCACAAGGGTGAGGTGGCTGGGCCTGCCTCTCTCCAAAGGCACCAATAGTAATAGCCATACCACTTATATACGGCTTCCTAGTGCTTCCCAGCCCTCTCTAAGCAGTTTACAGAGTCAACCTCCAGCCCCTCATTTTACCCACCTCGGAAGGATGGAAGGCTGAGTCTACCTGGAGCCAGTCAGGATTGAACTCCTGGCAGGGAGCAGAGGCAGATTGCAATACTGTGTTCAAACCACTGTGCCACCACGCAGGGGTGGGATTCAAATTTTTTAACAACCGGTTCTGTGGGCGTGGCTTAGGTGGTGGGCGTGGCTTGGTGGTCATGTGACTGGGTGGACATGGCTTAGTGGTCATGTTATTGGCTGGATGCAGCCAACTCAACATCACTCACATCAAGGCACACATCTCCTCGCCTCATGACTGTGGGGATGCTGCAACAGTCGTAAGTGTGAAAAAGGGTCATAAGTCACTTTTTTCAGTGCCATTGTAATTTTGAATGGTCACTCCATACAAGCAAAGTACCAGCAAAGGAAGGGAAAAAATCTCCAGAGAAATTCCAGAGACAGGAAGTCTAGTCCTGCCAAGAACATTATAAGGGTTAGCGGAGAGGCAGTTTCTGTAAGCAACACCAGAATGTTTCCTTCCTGCCTTCCTTACAGGATTAGGCCAGTAATTTCTTCTAACAACTGGTTCTCCAAACTGCTTAGAATGTTAAGAACCGGTTCTAGCGAATAGATGCGAACCTTTCTCACCCCTGCCACCATGGTACGAGCAGGAGTGGCCTTCAAAAATTTTAGCAACAGGTTCTCTGCCCAGTTGCTGGGTGGGCGTGGCCATGGTGAGCATGGTCTAGTTGGCCTCCTGCACCCTGTCAGGGAGGGGGGCGTTTTTGCCCTCCCCGGGCTCTGGAGACTTTCCTTGAGCCTCTGGAAGGGCGAAAACAGCCTCCCTGGGCTCCAAAGGCTCTCTTGAAGCCAAAAACGGACCCATTTCCGGCCTTCCTGAACTTCCGGGAGGCCTGTTTTTCGCCCTCCCTGAGCATCTGCGCGCACCCTGCACTTACCTGCATCCAAATCGGGCCAGGTGGGGATTCCTGGAAGGGGTGGGGAGGGGTGGGCGGGGCGGGGCCAGCCAGGAGTGGGATTTGGGGGTTCTCTGAATTGCACAGAATCTTAGCTAGGGGCTCTCCCGGACCCCCGAGAACCTCCAGCAGCCCCACCCCCGGGTACGAGGCAAACTGTACAGCTACTCACATATACATCTCCCCTAATGATTTATGGACAGGGAGCAGGCAGGAGATGTCTTGAATGATGACTTTGCCAGCTGCTTTGATGGGCCGGCTGCTGGCCTCGGTCCCCTCCCGTTTGCTCTTCCATCTCCTGGACTTCTGCAGGGGGAGAGATGTCCGTCAGCGGTGGGGACGGTGGAGAGCAGCCCAAATGCAACGCCTTCAAGGACGAGAGAGTTTTGGGAACCAAAGGATCTCTCCAGACTCTGCCCTACTTAACCACAAAAGAGCAGCTACTACACTGAGGCTTCGGAAAAGGCGGTCACAACAAAGAGCAACAACAGAGGGAACGGCTGTGTTATTTTTTGGGGGGGATTGGAGGCCTACAGAAGGGAGCTAAAGCAGAAACACAAGCACCTTAAACTGAGCCACGCCACAGTCCAGTGAGCAGCAGGTTGCCTAACACGGGTTTTTCCATAACCCCACCCCCCCCAAATAAACAACAACGCCGAGGACTGACCTTCTCCATGCAAAGCATGTGCTACAACCTTCCTCAGAGAAGAAGAGCCTCTCTTGGATAGACTGCAGGAAAGGAATAACTTCCAGTGGCCAAAGGTGAGTCTGTCCAGGGAAGGCCCAATGCAACCTGTCCTCACTTGGCATAGTGAACTGTGCAGGGATTGTAACTCCCGGAGCTCCTACTGAGCAGGAAAAGGCTGGTCCAATTGCATGCACCAGAAAGAGAATGGGAAGGAAGAGGAAGAGGAAAGGTGCTTTCTGGGAATATAAAGGCTACAACAATACAAACTGGCAGGAGAAGTGAGAAGCAGCACCACACACAAACAAGCCCTCCTGTTTATTTGGGGTTACAAGTAACTCCTTACAGTTGGCTAGATTTCCCATATTACTAGATCAGTTCCAAGTACCCCCAAGGGGGGGGGGGAGGGAATGCAGGCAGAATAGGAGGAATGGTAGCAATTTAGCCACGCTCTCTGTGGGATCTCATAATTTTGACATCTGATTTGCAGGAGAAGGTAGATAAATGCCTTATAACAGGATAAATCTCCCAAAAGGTTCAACGTATTTCCCAAGGGCTTAAAGCTATTTATTTATGTGTTATTATTATTTTTTGCAGGGCGGTAGGGAAGAATGGGAATAACCTTTGCAATCAAGTCACCTTTAAAAACCTGCAAAAAGTCAGCAAAATGTGTTCCAGAACAACAATCCCTTAAATGGTGATTTTAGGTCCTTCTGAAGTGAGGAGACCTGCAACCTTATTCCAGCAAATTTTGGCAGCGTAGTATTGTGGGTATTGAAAGGCTTGCAAGCAGAATGCCAGGAGACATTCTGAAACGGCCTGTGCCACCATCACCAAGCAACTTCCAAATGTCTGGCTAGATATAGGAGAGTGCTGAAATATTTAGGATTTGTGGTCTTTGGAGAAGTTTCCTGCTGTGAAAAATCAGAAGGTCAGCAGCCATCAGTATGACTGCACAGGAGGAAGTCACAGGCAGTGATGCTGTGGCCAGAGTTCATGCCTCCCACTCTGCATTCATGCAGCTGAAATTCTTACGCGATGGCAGGCATTCGTTAGATGCTATTGCAGTCCTGTCATCTATGCCCTCTTGGTTTCTGAATGTGCAGGATGGTGTGTGTTCTATGCTTATAAGGAAGGAGAGAAAGAGAGAGAGAGAGAGAGAGAGAGAGAAGCAAAATTTGCAATTTGTCCCTTCTTTTGCAAATCACATGTGCTTGCATAGATTTGTAATTCTGAATTCCTGTTCTGCCTCATAAGTCCTTCCACACTTAAGTGCTTGGAAGGAGGCAATTGACAGGAAGTTGACAGGAAGATCAGAAAAGAAAATCTGTACTGTTACTGTATTCTCAGCAAATCTAACACAATAAAATAAATCATTTGATGGTTAAAGTAGCCTCACATCTCCACAGAGTAAAATGCACACTCAGAATTTCATAAGGCATCACATTCAAACTTTCACCTTTGGTTAAAAGTGAAAAGGTATCAAAGCTACAAAGCTACAGATTAACAGATGTTTAATGAGGTGCTTGCAATGGGAGATATTAATCTTTGAAAAGTTAAATACCACAATGCAGCCATGGTGGGAGTAGATTGTTCCTCCTATTTATCCCCTAAAATCCCTTCTCCAAGCATTTCTTAAAAATTAAAGTAACATCTCTTGAAATCCTAAAACTTTACGTTCTACAGTACAACGTTTAGCACTTTTAGTTGCTCTGCAGACAGAGCTGTCGCATTGAAAGGTGGGGAGCCAGAAACATCCATTTTCCAGCAAATAATTTTGCGACAGAGCCCAGACCTCCTTGGCCAGCTATTCTCTAGCCTGGCATGGAAGCATGGAGGGAAGTTACTGCAAGATGGGCGAGGGCACTAATGCCCAAAGGATTGGGCACAGGAGAAAGCTGAACATCAGCAAACTGGAGCTGCCTCGTCTTCTACGATCAGGAAGGTTGCAGGAAGGGAGCCTGTTAGTTTGGGTAGGCGAATGTCAGGCATTTGGTAGTCCCTTCTCTAACCAAGCAATTCTATTTTAGAAGATTGTCGCTTTTTAGGAAAACACTTAGGCAGAAAAAGTGCTACCGGACTCCTTGCGATTGTTAGCATCAGAAAAGGGAGGGGTGCAAATAGGGGCCGCATTTCGCAAGCACACTACACTGGTGAACTCTGCCCCATGCCACTGTTCACGGAAAGAGACAGCCAGAGCGACAGAATTGTGGACGGAGAGAAAGAGCCAGCCCAAGAATAATAAGCCACTGGGGTTTTTTTTTTTTGTAGTCCCCGAGAGGATCCATACAATCAGCAGAGCAGGTCACATACCTACCTAGTCCTCCCACTGCCTCTAACTTCTTGGAGGAGCAAGCAATAGATGAAAAGACTAGGGTGCCCCTTGGCCAGTTTGGATGGGGGAAGGAAATTGGTGTTAAAGATCTATACGCCCTTTTTCTGACTGGAGTGCATTTGTGATTGAGAAGTTTACGGCAGAGGCTTTTAAGGAAACAAATTTGCCCCCAGCCCCCCAAAAGCTTTGAGACTTAAAGAGTGAAATGAGTGACTTCAATTTTTGCCAAGCGAAACACCCCCAAAACAAGGAGAGAGATGCATTATGGGCTTAGCCACTTCCTCCAAGGTGAGAGTGATTCACACACAACAGACAAAAGAGACACAGCCCACCATCTCGTTCCCAGTTCTGGCTAATGACCCCTCTGTCCTGCTGAGCTTCTTCATGGAGAAGGCTCCCCCGAGCAGAAATTACTGCCACTTCTATCCCAAGCCCATTGGAGGGAGAAGGGGCACTAGCTCTGCAGAAAAATTATTTGTATTTTTTTTATATTGCACTAAATCAGGGCTCCTCAAACTACAGCCCCTTGCAACGGATATGTGCAATGAACGTTTGTGTTGCTTCGGGGTCCTTTTGTGCAAGGTCGGAGTGGGGCAGAAGTCCTCACTTGGTGTTGTGGTTAGCTGGTAGCAGGTGCGGACGGCTGAGGAGAGCGAGGACTCAGATGAGGGGCCAGGACCATCGGGGACTGGACTGCTGCCTTCAGAGATTGTGGGGGCAGGCAGCAACGATGAGGAGGTTCCCGAGGAGCCTCTGCCAAGTGCAAAGCGTGCGTGCAGGGTTGCTCACAGGAAAGAGCAGCTGCAGCAGCACAGGCAACTCGGGAATAAGGCTGCAAGGTAATGGCCCCTCCTTCAAGAAGAGATAAAAGCCAGCTGTGAATTGGGCGTTCTTTGCAGGAAGCAAAGACATTTTGAAACTCGAGCCTCGTGGGCATTGCAGTATCTTAAGTTAGTATTTGAAGACTCTTGTGTTATAAAATATCTCCAGGTAACCTTATCTGTGGTTCTTGGCAGCCTCGCGAGGCTCGTGCTTATCAAATTTAATTAGTTTGCAGCAGCCTTTTAACAGGGGATTCGTAAGAATCATTAAAAGGTTTCTGTTCCCTTTGGTTTGTGTTTGTTTTATTGGAGAAGAGTTTGGGTCAGAACAGGGCCCTAAGGAGCCCGGAACTGCAGGCGAGGAGGGGCTGGGAGGGGAGGGGAGAGTGGAGGCCAGCGAGGCATCCCTTGACACGAGTGTCGAGTGTCTTCCAGTTGGCCATGCCCACCCAGTCACATGACCCCCTAGCCACACCCCACCCAGTCGGTCATTAGGCAGATCATAGGAGTGGTCCATGGGATTTAAAATTATGAATTTAGTGGTCCCTGAGGTCCGAAAGGTTGGTGACCCCTGCTCTGGAGACAAGGAAGCCCTTCTTCAGATTTGTGGTTCCCCACCAATGTTTCCAATTACAGGTAGTCCTCGGTTTGCAATGGTTCATTTAACGACCGCTCAAAGTTAGAACGGCACTGAAAAATGTGAGTTATGACTGTTTTTTTCACAGTTAGGACCTTTGCAGCACCCCCGTGATCATGCGATCAAAATTCTCATGCCTGGCAACTGATTCACACTTATGGCCATTGCCAAGGTCAAGTGATTCCCTTCTGACAAGCAAAATCAAGGAAGCCAGATTCACTTAACAACCGGGTGGCTAACTTATCAACTGCACTGATTCACTTGACAACGGTGGCAAGAAGGGTCGTATAATGGGGCAAATCTCGCTTAACTAATGTCTTGCTTAACAACAGAGATGTTGGGGTGTGGGTGTTTCCATTGTGGTCGTAAGTCAAGGCCTTCCTGCACTGCCAACCCTTAAATCAAGAGGAAACATCTTGTCCCAGGGGATATATTTGGACGACTGAAAGGCTGTTCTGAACATTTGCACAAAATGCTTGCCTTGCCACGGCAGGTGCAGCCACTCATGAAACTGTCAGAAGATGATCAATGCTCCTTTAGCCTCATGGTTACTTTCAACTTTCTAGCTTGATGGACAATGTTCCAAGTAAAGCAAAGGTCATTTTTATTAAGAATGCTTACAGCCCCCTAAAGCAATGCCTCTCAACTTCAGCAACTTTAAAATGTGTGGACGCAACTCCCAGAATTCCCTCACCAGCATAGCTGCTGAGAGAATTCTGGGAGTTGAAGTCCATACATCCTAAAGTATGTCTGGCTAAGGAATTCTGGGAGTTGAAGTCCATACATCCTATAGTATGTCTGGCTAAGGAATTCTGGGAGTTGAAGTCCATACATCCTATAGTATGTCTGGCTAAGGAATTCTGGGAGTTGAAGTCCATACATCCTAAAGTATGTCTGGCTAAGGAATTCTGGGAGTTGAAGTCCATACATCCTATAGTATGTCTGGCTAAGGAATTCTGGGAGTTGAAGTCCATACATCCTAAAGTATGTCTGGCTAAGGAATTCTGGGAGTTGAAGTCCATACATCCTAAAGCATGTCTGGCTAAGGAATTCTGGGAGTTGAAGTCCATACATCCTAAAGTATGTCTGGCTAAGGAATTCTGGGAGTTGAAGTCCATACATCCTAAAGTATGTCTGGCTAAGGAATTCTGGGAGTTGAAGTCCATACATCCTAAAGTATGTCTGGCTAAGGAATTCTGGGAGTTGAAGTCCATACATCCTAAAGCATGTCTGTCTAAGGAATTCTGGGAGTTGAAGTCCATACATCCTATAGTATGTCTGTCTAAGGAATTCTGGGAGTTGAAGTCCATATGTCTGGCTAAGGAATTCTGGGAGTTGAAGTCCATACATCCTAAAGTATGTCTGGCTAAGGAATTCTGGGAGTTGAAGTCCATACAGTACCTCTTAAAGTTGCTGAGGTTGACAAACAGGGCCTTAGAAGACTCACCTTCCTATCCAAGACCAGGATTCCCCCCCCACTCAGTCTCAAACCGAGTTTCAGCCCTCTACACCAATCCCAGGTTTTACAAAGCCAACCAAGTGGTGGGTTATTCTTGGGCCCGTGAGGAGCAGACAGAGTTAGTCAAGGGCGGCAGCAGGAAGACAGCACACAGTACCGGGAAATCGTTAATCGCTTGTATGGACCAACGCCGTCTGGCAGAGCAAGGAGACATCTGTGCATGAGAATGTTACGCCCGGGAGAAGGGGAGGAGGAGAGCCGTGGAGAGAATAAGAGAAAGGAAGAAAAAAAGAGGCAGCTGAGAAACTCTGTTTTTTTAAAGGACTTGGGAGGCCCCCAAAAGCTGCAGAGAAGCAAAATGGGCAGCTCCAAAACATGGCTGGAGAGACTCCCCCACCCCCCACCCAAGGAAGGGAAGGAAGCAGCGCCGTCCCCCCAAAAAGGCATCCTTGGATGGTCCACCGTCCCAGGTTACAGGCCCTGCCAGTGACATTTTTTTGAGAGGTCACAGCCTGTTTTACTCACAGCCCATAAAAGTGGACGAGACCTACCGATGGAAAGGAGGGAGATGCCAATCCACCCAAAACGTTCGGAGAGGATCCGTTTTTGGCGTGGTTTAGTTTCCCCTTTACAGGGAATTGAGAGGAAGAGGAGCCTTCGCTGATTAAACCACCGTTTGCCTGCAGGTTTACCCGTGACGGCCTTTGCAAGCCTTTCCGTCAGACCAAGGAATTCAGAACTTAACGGGCAGGTGGTTAGGAGCAGCTTCCGTGACAGGACTTTCAAGAGCCCGCCTATAGGACACCCATGACCGAAAGACAGGAATTCGGTGACTACGGTCCCCGCGCCCCACGGGATGCCCCGCCTCTCCGCCCGTAACTAGTCACAGTATGCAGGCTTCATTCCGTGTTGGAGGCTTGCGTGTGACTAATTGAAAACATGATCCCCGTTGTAAAGGGGTACGATCAGGAATTCCTAGTCTAAACGACGCCATCGAGAGGGTTCAATCTCAACCAAGTTCGGAGTGAGGAGTCCTGCTCGCTAATCACTTCTGGCTCTGAATTTGCCCAACTGGGCCACGGCTCAGCTCAGGATGGACCCCCCCGCTCCACACACCCAGGTTCCAGTGCTATCTGTCCCCAGCCAAGCCACCTCTCCAATGGATCTTAGGAGGTAGATACAGTCAAAAGCAAACAAAGGTGTGCTTCATTTTGTCGACTTCAGGCCACAGAAGAAGTGATTAGATTAATAAATTAATTAAAGAGCAGAAGCACTGAGGATTCGTTGGAAACACATGTCAAACCCAGCATCGCTCTTTTATACAACAAACGTGGCAAATCCTATGCACTGCTTATTCCTTTGCATTTTAGTAATAAACTGACTTACGGGCCACACAGTTTATGGATTCTAAATTTAGTATAGTTGGACAATGTATAATTGACAGACTGGATTTTATCATAGATTTTAGCTGTTATTTATTACTTTCTTCTAGAATTTTTAATTGTATATTTATTACACATTTTTATTTGTTCAGGTCTCTAGTCTATGACTGTAATAATTTGAAATTCAATTGATGGAGATAAATTAAAGGATGAGCTACTAGCTCTCTCTGGCTAACAGATTAGGCCAGTGTTCCTCAACCAAATTTGAAGAGGTGTAGACCAACCCACTGAATGATGAGTTTTTGGAGGCTGTGGAGGCCGTGGAGGAGAGTATTCTCCAAACCT
Source organism: Pseudonaja textilis (assembly GCF_049901715.1). Classification (NCBI taxonomy): domain Eukaryota; kingdom Metazoa; phylum Chordata; class Lepidosauria; order Squamata; family Elapidae; genus Pseudonaja; species Pseudonaja textilis. The sequence continues at coordinate 3,178,600 of NC_142000.1, forward strand.
GCTTCACGAAAGAAGGTCTTGTGCAACCCAGAGGTTAAGGCATAGGGGCTTGTCAACAGAATACCACTTAAAGCTAAGGAGGGAATGGCATGAAGGGGCCTTTTTGAGGGGCAGCAGAGGTCCCAGGGCAGAAGTCAAGGGCTGAATGTAGAGATGAAGGTTTCCTTCGGCATCCAGCAGATGCTCAACACACTAAGGTGATTACAGGAGTACAGCAAATGGTCTCAAGTACTGCTCTCCACTCCACCCCGAGACATTCTCTCACAGAAGATGGCAGCCAGAGCTGCACCTCTTTAGCTGCCAACTTGAAGCAGTGCCTTCTATGCCTACAACAGGCCCTTGCATTATCGACTAAAGCAGAGGAGGGGAACTATGGCCCCTTTTATGACTTGTGGACCTCAACTCCTAGAATTCCCGAGCCGACCATGAATTAAGCCAGTTGAATTCCACAAGTCATAAAAGGGGCCATAGTTCTTCACCCCTGAACTAAAGCAAATCCCAAATCAGAATTCTAAAGGAATTCCTGCACTCCCTTTTGACCCCATTTGACTTAGGACAGCTCAGCTTCAAGGTGTCCCCAAGGTGCTTTTTTCTAAAAGGCGAACTTGTCAGATCTGCCATCATAACCACTTCAAGCCCTGCTTCACTTTGATGGCTTTGAGGGGGAATATGGGGGGATGACAGGAACCAGGTGTGCCAAGCGGAGGCAACGGCTGAAAGACCCAAGGGCGCTGGCATGGGGACGGAATACAAACACCCACCCCAAGAGGTGTCCAACTTTGGAACGGTTACCGAAACACCTAGTTTGAATATCATTGGATATTAAGAAGATGACCGAGGGATGAAGGGCCTGGGAGAAGGGAAAAGCACTGGGTTTAGGTGGGAATATTCAGGCCTGGCTTTGCTTACCCTGTGACCGCTTGGCTTTAGTAAAAGCACACCATTTGCTACCAATGGAATCGAGGGTCTTTCTTCCCTAAATGCCCAAGTCGGGACAGGCCTGACACAATCGGACCTTCTTGGGTGAGTGGGGATTTTTCTTCTCTGAAAACTTTCCATTTCTCATCCAAAGAAGCTTCTTCAATTCTAACTAACTTCCATTCCCCACCAGTTAGTTAGAACTGGAGAATTTCTTGAATGAAAATCAAGAAAGTCCAGTTGCCTTTTGGGAAAAGCACCATTACCTGGATGATTGCAAATCTACGTAGACACGCAGCTTCAAGGCTGGGTTTTTTTTCCGGCCACGAGAGGTGACGGGACCCTCCTCTCTGTCCTGTCGCAAAGAGTTCTGCTAAAGGAAGGCGCTGCAGAGCCTTAGACGACATGGCTATAACCTCCTAGCCAATGCTGGGGTTTTTGCTGCACAAGTGACCCTCAGGTAATTTTCTCTGAAGGTTTGCCCGAAATAACTGTCTAGGGACACCTAAAGAACAATGACAGTAAGTGGAGCTGTTCAGTCTAAGAAGTCAACAGGTGCAGTTTTCCACCTATTCAAGGAAGGTGTTTCAGTTTTTGCAACTGAGATGGTCTGAAGTGCCTGCAATCCAAAATGGAGGGCGGTCTCCAGCCATTAGGATCCAGCAGGACCAACGCTGAGAAACCTGCCAGATATGTGTGTACCCTCCTGACCCGCACCTCAAAAAACCATAGTTATCAGGGGACATTATAGAAGTGCAGGCACTGCCCACCCTGGAAAAGCATAGGCAAGACCTCCACACAATAGAATTTTCCTAGCAAATAAAAGCCTAACAACTGGAGCCCAATAAGGAAGCGCCACTGCACTGAACAGTACTCCAACAAGAACTGCAGGTGGGTCCTCGACTTACGACCACAGTTGAGCCCAACATTTCTGTTGTTAAATGAGACATTTGTTAAAGCGAGTTTTGCTCCATTTTACAATCTTTGTTGCCTCGGTGGTTAAGTGAATCCCTGCAGTTGGTTCAGTTAGTCATATGGTCGTTAAGCGAATCTGGCTTCCCCATTGATGTTGCTCGTCAGAAAGTTACAAAAGAGAATCACCTTGACCCCCGGGGGCGGTGCAACTGTCATAAATGTGAGCCAGTTGCCAAGTGTTTGAATTTTGATCACGTGACCACGGGGGGGGAATCCTGCAATGGTGCGAAAAAAGATAAGTCGCTTTTTTTCAGTGCTGTTGTAACTTTGAGCGCTCACTAAGTGAACTGTTGTAAGTCAAGGACTACCCGTAGTAGCCTGCTGTCTGTCTGACCAGCACAGCTTACTGAAGAAGACTCTTTCTGCAGGGCTCCAACAAATCCACCCTCATTCGAGTCAAAAGTCTCTAGCCGCATCAAGAGAAAAGTAAATTGATTTGAGTGGCCATGTTGGCGTTTAGCTGGGAGCAGCCGATACTAAATTACATCATGCATTTCCCCCTTGACCCTGGTCTTCCTCCCACCCCCGGATGTGACTTCTCCAATGGGACATATCCATCTCCAAGAGCAGTGGTGAGAATCAATTTTTTTTTTACTACCGGTTCTGTGGGCGTGGCTTGGCTTGGTGGGCGTGGCATGGGAAGGTTACTGCAAAATCCCCCTTCCCTCCCCACCCCACTAACCTGCTTTCCAGCTCGGTTCTCCTGTGCAGGGCAACCAAAGGAGACCCAGCCGATCAGCTGGGACTCAATGGGAGGCAGAGAAGAGAGATGGGGTTGGTGAGGCCAGTCAGAGGTGGGATTGTCCAGTTCTCTGAACTACTCAAAATTCCCGCTACCGCTTCTCCAGAACTGGTTAGAACCAGCTGAATTCACCACCTCTGTCCAAGATGCTCTCCAATAACCTTCTTATGCTCCAACAACTTTGGGCCACTGGGGGTGATTATCTAAGCATTTAAGGAATGCCTTGTTCCCCCACCACCAAAAAGTCCCCTTTTCTGGCAGCTAAAAAGACCAAAGGAGTATCTTTTTAGTTGACACCTTCCGGATCACAGGGGAAGCAGCTGGCCAGGAGCTGCCAAGAGTGAGGATTACAGCAGGCTTTGAGATCACGGGGCAAGGAGTTTCATCGGCTGTGGGCTTACCCTCTCCTTGTAGTAGAAGGAACTGATGGAGACCTGCTCCTTTTCACTACGCGTGGGACTCCCACCATACAACCGCAGATTGGCAGGGCTCTCTGCACGGATCTTCATGGGCGTGATGAGGCCGCTGTGGTAGGCCGAGAGCGCTGACAAGGATCTGTACAGAAGGGAAGAAGTTCTGGTCATTCTCCAGCCAGATGCACCTTCTTTGCAGCAAAGAGCTCTGAAGCGTCCTGAATGCGCAGAATGCCGCAAACATTCAGGCGTGGATGTCCACTTTCCTTGACAGAGCATTTCAGCCTTCCCCACGCTGAGATCCTCCATGGGATTAGAGTCGGTCTCCATGGTAGAGGTTCTCCTGCTTGAGTGAGGAGCTGGGCTAGAAGACCCCCAGAGCCCTTCCAGCCATTTCTATTTCCATTCCTATTCTATTCCAACTAGACTAATAGCTGTGATGGCCGGAAGATACTATCCCATTAAAGCCACCAGCCCTGTTCTCTTTTGTGGCTATTCTCACGCTGAAGACTTGTCCATCACAGGTAGTCCTTGACTTACAACCCTAACTGAGCCCAGAATTATGGTCCTAAGTTATGCTAGTTGCTACATGGATTACTATGCGGGCGTGACTGATTTTGCAATCATTTTTATGGCGGTCCCAGTAATTGTTGGGCAATCATGGTCTTGTGAACGCAGGACGCTGCAAACAGCCCTACATTGGCAGGTTGCTTGCCGAGTGCCCCGAAGGCAACCATAGGACTGGGGGAGGACTGGCCATCGAAAATTCGAATCTGAGTCATGAGAAGCCCTTGGGAGGTCTGCTGTAACTCTGAACAGTTGCTAAACAGCCGGTTGTAAGTCGAGAACTAGCTGTCCCCATATCACTCTTTGCCTAGTCCCGAGTGCAGGAAAATATTATTGACAAAGGGAAGAAAAATTCCTTAGGGTATTTCTAGTAAGAATGGAGTGGTTTTCCACAGCTGTGTCAAATTTCCCAACACATGGCTGCTTTTGCAATGGCAGTCTTATAGTTATGCACCAATTGTTTGAAGGCCAGGCAACTGACTGTGAATCCCTGTTTGTGTTGAATAGTCTTTATTAGAACAGGCTAGGCTAGGATAAAATGGAAGACTAGGACAGGACAGGACAGGAATAGAATATAGAATAGAACAACGGAGTTGGAAGAGACCTTGGAGGTCTTCTAGTCCAACGCTCTGCTTAGGCAGGAAACCCTATGCCATTTCAGACAAGTGGTTATGCAATCTCTTCTTAAAAACTTCTAGCGTTGGGAGCATTGACAACTTCTGGAGGCAAGTTGTTATTAACGGGTTGAAGTTTAACTTATCTATTTTATCTTCTTCCATGCAAAAGCTTATGACTACACAGGCAATCAAAGGGATTGGATTTCACACATTGCCAGAGGGAATTTTGACAGGGTTGCAAGTCCGGTCGCATTTTCCTCCCTCCAATGAACCAATTTAATTAAAAATCATAAGCTTTTGTGAGCCGCAGCTCACGAATGCTCGTGCCTTTTAATTAAATTGGTTGGTTGGAAAAGATGCAACCAGACTCTTTCACTGAAGTCAGTTCTGTCTTCTTAAAGCTGGGAAGGTCTGTGAAGGCCACCGACTGCCAATGCTTGATGCTTACCGGGGTGTTGGTTCAGTCGGCGAGACCGTACGGTGCATCGTCATTGGTCTGGTGAAGTAGACCAGGTACCCTGAAATAATCAGGAGAAACCTACACTGGAGAAGCTTTCCTCAAATGGAAAGAGAGACCCAACAGCCGTTATTCCATGCACAAATTTTATGATTCATTTATTATTTTAAAGGAACCACATTTGTTCATCAACAGTAAAGGTAGTTCTTGTAACAGTAATTGAGCCTGGCAATTACGGTTGTACATCATGACCACTGTAAAGTAAATTGGACCTCGGGTTTATGTTGCTTTTTTGTGGAGGCTGTTAAGCCAACGCAACACACCCATTGTTTGCTCTGTGCTGGTTTTTGCCAGAATTGGAAGTAAATGTCAGTTTCCAGCAAAACCATTGTAAATCACTGTCATTTGTCTGTAGGACACTACAAATTAGGGACAGTGGCTGAGTGCCCAGAATATGATCGTGTGACTATGGGGGAAGGGGGAATGTTGGAACTTGAAACCGGGTCATAAATCCTTTTGGAAGGGGAGGGGTGTCTACTGAAACTTCAAATGATTGCTACGTTCAGTCGTTAAGTCGAGGATTGCCTTTAGAAAAAGGCATGTAGTATCTCCAAACATAAGCAGAGTTGGAGGAGGTCTGTATGACCTGGGAATCCCGGAGTTGATATCAGACTGGGGGGAGAATACTCTGGAAAATGGTGGAGTATCACAGTAGTTAGAATACAGTATTGCAGGCTAATTCTGCCGACTGCCAGCAGTTCAAGTCCCACCGGCTCAAGGTTGACTCAGCCTTCCATCCTTCCAAGGTCGGTAAAATGAGGGCTCAGATTGTTGAGGGTGATAGGCTGGCTCTATAAACTGCTTAGAGAATGCAGTAAAACACTTTAAAGGGGTATATAAGTCTAGGCGTCATTGCTATTTCTGTACGACTGCCAAAGAAATTACAAGATGCATTAATCAGAATTCAGGTTGACTCAGGAATGCCTTTATTTTGTGGAAGAAGGCAAGTTCCTGGATTCCTGAACTTGTAGCTTTAGAGCAATTGCTGGTTGTGTAGAAGCTGTAACAAACCAGCAACGGACAGCTCCCTCTTTCTGATGGAACAGGTGAGACAGGACTTCCAGCCACCGCCCTCCTTTTTTTCCATCTTCCTAGAGTGAAGATTCAACTCACCTGCCCCACAGAACCTCGCTCCAGAGGTTCGTGGAAACGGAATATTGGAATCCTGATAGGAGCCGTAGGCATTGGAGACCCTTGGAAAGGTCGGCAAAGGCGGCGTTACGGAATTTGGGAGTGCATAGGGGTCGCTGGAGGAGCTGTCTTCCTGGTTCTGAAAAGACATGGAATTAAGACACTCGGGGGACTCCCCCCCCCCCCACTTAACAGCAACCCCTTCTCATAAAGGCCTCCCTGGATATCGAGCCAGGAATGGGCAGGCGTGTGGGTTATGTATGACTCCCTATCTCCCTATCTGCACCTCCACAATCCGGAACACAACATTTGAGAGCCGGTTTGATCTAGTGCTTAAGGCATCAGCCTAGAAGTCAGGAGACAATAAGTTCTAGTCCTGCCTTAGCCATGAAAGCCATCTAGCTGTCTTTAATTTCATCGCCAGGAGACAGTGAGTTCTAGTTCCCCCCCTTAGCCACGAAAGCCGGTTGATTGACTTGGGCCAATCACTTGGTATCGGGTTTCCTGCCTAAGCAGGAGGTTGGACTTGAAGACCTCTAAGGTCCCTTCCAACCCTGTTATTTTATTCTATTCTATTCTAAATAATTATGATGTCATGTGGTGTGTTGGACTGGTACTTCCCGCTCCTTCCAAATAACCATTTGAAGACAAGAGTCAAGCCTTTGTGAGGTTTAACACATTTATTCTGGGTACCCGGAAATATTTCCTACTCCTGCCAAAGATATAAGCCCATACAAGCTTAAGCACTTTTGTTATGCAGGCCTTCGGGGGCTAAACAAAGAGAAATGCAACTCTTTTAGGAAACAAATGGCCTGACTTCTGTTGCACTTAAGAAGCAGAATAATTTTTAATGTTCCTTCTACCAGAAAAGAGTCTTTAACTCTGATCAGGAGAGACAAACTTTGTCTTGCCCTACTCTTTGGACAAAGCTGTGGGCTGGAAAGAAGAGACAGCAGGGTGGACAAGCAGCTCAAATTGCAAGCATGCATACACCATAACTTCAAAATGTAGCCATAAGTACCTTTAGGAGGGTGGGGAATTCTAGGAGTTTAAGTCCACAGGTGTTAAAGTCTTAACGTGGCCAAGAGTGGATGCCCCTGCTTTAAACAGTGCTAAGCAACTAGTCCTAAATTGAGGACTCCCCTAGCCTGTCCAGAACCTTCCATGCCCTTTTAAGAACCACAAGGTCCTTAATGCTTTCCACTTTTCCAGGGCCAGAGTTAAATTTCTCCACCAGGGATGGCAATCGGATTGATACAGGCAGAGCACATTTTGGGGCGCATATTTCCTACCACAACAGACTCCAGGCAGGAGACCAGCTGGCGTAGACATGGCTCCAGGCAGCACTGGTTGCGTTTCACTTTCTGCATGGAAGTGTCCTTCAAGATCTGAAAGAGATCCCAGATGTGGCTTGAATTGTTTTCCGAGCCTGCACTGCAGAATTCCAAGCCATTAATTTCCCCAAAGGGCGACATGAGGAGGCCTGCTGCAGCTCCCATCGATAAGGAACTCCGGCCGGCGGGTTCAGAAGAAGGGCCTTCTCTGCTGTGGCTCCTGCCCTTTGGAACACCTTGCCCCCCGAGGTGAGATTGGCTCCCATCCTTCTGTCCCTCCGCAGAAGCCTGAAAACCTGGCTCTGCTGGATGGCCAGGGGCTTTAGTGGTGGAGAATCACAATGGAGATGGAAGTTGTTGAATAAAGAGGCAATCCCACCTCTCCCCCCCCGCAACATCCTGTTCCCTTCCTCCCCATCTTTTAACTATATTTTATTTTGACAGGGATTTGCCATTCACTACAAGATGGGCAGCATATAAATTAGATAGATGATAGATAAATGGATGGATGGATGGGTAGGTAGATAGATAGATAAATATGGATGGATGATGGATAAGTAGGTAGGTAGGTAGATGATTGGTCGATAGATTTATTGATACGCAGGCAGGCAAGAAACTGGAACTGATGTGGAGCTGTTCACAGAGTCGTTCACTACAAGATGGGCAGCCTATAAATTCATTCAATCAACCAATCAGTCAATCGGCAGACAAACAGACGGGAAAATGGGACTGTTGTGAGAGGCTGAACCAAAGTGGGAAGATGTGTAGGCATGCACACACATATATGTAAATTGAAAAAAAAAAATAGCAGTCATCTTCAAAATGAAAGCAATCCACGCGGGCTGACAGGGACACCCAAACAGCCCAATGTGGCTTGGGGGCTGTTAGGAATATAAGTCACCTAACAGGTATTTGGGTTAGAAATATATAAACCAGGATAAACATTTTAGTACTATATCTTTAAGGGAATGCAAGAGCATGCAATTGGGTGTGGTTTCTCAAACAGTCCTAAAATGGAGCCAGAAACCTGGGTTGTTTAGTCTTAGTCTTAATCTCAAAAGAGAGTGTGTCTCCATCTCTGTTTCCTTCTGTTGGAAAGTATTACTGTTGCTCCATTTCTTCTAATTGACTGATATTACTGGATTTAATGTAAGTCTGATACTGAACTGTTTGTGACACTGGAATTTGATATTTGGATTATCCCTGGATGAAAACCGACTGATTTACTTGTGAATGACTTTGGACTGCTTATTTTGGACTTTGCTTAAACCTTTCTGGAAGTAAAAACCTACATTTACTGTACAGTGTATCTGTTTGCTCTGTGTGTATTATTCCAACACTACTCTCAAATACGTCTCCCTGTGTGCGCTAATTCTCCTAACGGGGAATTACCTCAACATGGGTTATGGGCCCAGGCCATACCAGGCTCAGATAACTGAGAGTTAGTGTGAATGCACAGTACTGTATACAGACAGCTGTTTACTGTTTAATTGTGGTTTATTATCCTGGTAAAGATGACACAAGTCACTTCAACAAGTCTATCACTGATAACCCAGTTGGATGGAACAAACTATGTTTCCTGGTCTATGAAGTACAGTCTACTTCTGCGTAAAGAAGGTTTATGGAATGTAGTTCAAGACCCACCGGATGTAAATGCTTGGGATCCAGAAAATGAGGATGATGCCAAGAAACTTGCTGACTTTAAACAAAACAATGAACGAGCTCTTTGTATAATTGGACTAACACTGAGTGACCATCAGCTAGTCCATATTCGTGGAGAAGAGTCTGCTGCTAAGTGTTGGGAGAATTTGAAGAGGATTTATGTTCGTGACAGTGTAGGTGCACGCATACATCTTACACATAAACTGTTCAGAGCACGTCTTCTAAAAGGTGGAGATATGTTAGCTCATTTAAACTTCATGAAAAGAACTTTTCAGGAGCTACATGAAAAAGAACTGATATTTTCAGAGCTGCATCAAGTTTACATCATTCTTTCCTCATTGGATGAAAGTTATGATGATTATGTATCTTCACTGGAAGTCCTGCCCAGAGATAAACTGACATTGACTGACATAACTGGAAGGTTGCTAAAAGAAGCAAGAAGATGGCTGGATAGGGACCAACTGAGGAAGGAACAATCACAAGTAGAGGATTTATCTTCAACTGCCTATACTGTTAGGAAATGTTTTTCTTGTGGGGCTAGAGGACATATAGCTAAATTTTGTAAGAAGGGAAAACAACAGAATACTGGCAAACACCAGAAGGCCAAGAAGAATGTTAGTTTAGCTATGTCTAGCAATTCAACTGTAAACCATGATTTGTGGGTTGTTGATAGTGGAGCATCACAATGCATTACTAAGGATAGAAACAGGTTTGTAAAGATGTCCACAAGTAAACAACATGTATCATTGGCAAATGGATGGAAGATTAAAGCATCAGGTGAAGGTACTGCATATTGTTCTTGTATAAACGAACATTTAACTATGTTATATGTACCTAATCTGAAATTTAATTTATTATCAGTAAGGGTTTAGTTAATATTGGTTATGTAGTAACCTTTAGGGGAGATAAGTGTATAATAGAGAAAGAGGGTAAAAGTGTTACTGCTACTTTAAAGAATGATTTATCTGTAATACATGATGATCAGCTGAAAATGGCTAACTCAGTTTATAACAATGTTAAGCCACATGATGAATGTATACATTTACTACAAAGACCTCTAGGGCACATTAATTTCAAAATGTTCAAACAAAGTGTTGAATTGTCAGAGGGAATAAAACTGAAACCTTGTATCAAGTATTTACACTGTAATGCTTTTAGTCAAGAAAAGAGTAAGGTTACTCCAGCAAACAGACTTAATGGGTTTAAGACCAAAGAACCTTTAGAGGTTGTTTTGCTGACATAATTGGTCCTAAGAAACCAAGTTTAGGAGGTGTCTGTTATATTTTGAGTATTATGGACAATTACTCACGATATGGTTTCTGCTATCTTATGAAAAACAAAACAGAAACATTCCAACATTTCTTTAACTGGCTAAGGTTTGCTGAGAGAAAAATGAAAAGTAAAGTAATTACTTTAGTAACTGATAATGGGACTGAGTTTGTTAACAAAAGATTCCAAACAATGTTGAAATTGGCTGATGTTGAGCATAAACATTCTGCACCTTACAGACCACAACATAACTCATTTATAGAATGAAGAGGGCAAACATTACAAGCCATGGCTCGCACTATGTTATCTGATTCAGGTTTACCTGAAACACTGTGGGGTGAGGCCGTAATGTGTAGTAATCATGTGTTAAACAATGTAGTAAATACAACAACTGGAGAATTGCCATTCACTCGTTGGCATGGCAGAAAACCAAATTTAAGTTACCTACACACATTTGGAGCTCCAGCATGGGTGCATATTCCCTCACAAGTATGACTGAAAGGGCAACATAGAGCTAAGAAGTTATTTTTTCTCGGTTATGAGGCTAACCAAAGATCATTTAGATTTTGGGATCAAGGCACAGCTCATGTTTATTGTAGTGCTAGTGCAAAATTTCTAGAGCACATTGGATGGGATAAACTGGAACAGGAATCCAGCAATGATATTATTATTGACACCCAAATAGTCCCTAAAGATAAAACCAGAAAACCCCAAACAGCCATTAAAGAGGAAGAACAGAAGGAAGTAGTAGAACAGGCACAGGAAGAAATAGAAGAACAGGAGCAGGTGGCACAGGTGAGTCCACCAGTAAGCCCTGTATTACCAAGACGTTCAACCCAAGTAACACGACCACCTGATAGATATCAGGCTAGTGTTGTATGCCAAGTGAATACAGTTCCAAGTAATTATAGTGAACTAAAACTGTATCCTGCTAAGGATCAGGCTGCTTGGCAGAAAGCAATGGATAAGGAACTGGAATCTTTAAAAAGACTGGAGGTATACAAAAATGTTAAGTTACCACCAGGTAAACATGCTATAGGATGCAAATGGATATATAAACTAAAGACAGGTGTAGATGGGACTGTTACCCATAAAGCCAGGTTAGTAGCACAAGGGTTCAATCAGACAGCAAATGACTATGATGAGGTGCTTGCACCTAGTCTGAAGGCTACTACATTAAGGGCAGCATTAGTGTGGGCAGCTAAGGAGAAATATATTGTAAATCATTTGGATGTAGAGAGAGCTTATCTGTATGCACTGTTGCAACACACTATATATTTAAAGAAACCTTGGGGTCTTAAAAATGATAATACTGATAATGATTGCTGGAAATTGAAAAAGAGTCTTTATGGCTTGAAACAATCAGGATATGAGTGGAACCAATGTATAGTCAAAGAATTGACTAAATAGGCTTTGTAGCTGGCATGGCTGATCCATGTTTGTTTAAAAGAGAAAGCAAACATGGCTGATCCATGTTTGTTTAAAAGAGAAGTGTAATTTCATTATTGCTATTATTTACTGATGATATAGCATTAATCACCAAAACTGAACAAGAAGCTACTGAGATAATTTCACTATTGGAAAATAAATTTAAGATAAAACAGGAGAAATCAAACAATATCTTGGTTTAAAGATAGATAGAACTAGGGGAGGATACAGAATCTCACAGGCAGATAAAAATAACCAATTACTAAAAAGTTTTAAAATGGAACTTTGTAAGCTGGCTAAAACACCAATGAGCCAGGAGTTTAGCCATAGTGATGTTCAAAGTCCTATTTTTGATAAGAACATTTATCAGTCCTTGATTGGTAGTTTATCTTATCTCAGTAATTGGTCAAGGCCAGATATTGCATACAGTGTTAATCAATTAGCGAGATTTAACGCTGAGCCTACTGAAAGGCACTGGCAAGCTGCTAAACATGTGTTAAGATATCTGAAACAAACAATGCACTATGCATTGTATTTGGAGCCTAAAGATGAACTGAATTTGACTGCATATGCTGATGCAAGTTTTGCTACAGACATAAATACATGAAAATCTACATCGGGTACTGCTGTATTATTGGGAAAAGCATTGATTGGATGGAGATCTATCAGACAGAAACATCTAAGTTTGTCAACAATGGAGGCTGAATTCTCATGTTTGTCTTTACTATGTACAGATTTAGTGTTGTATAAGCAATTATTAATTGATATGGGAATTAATATAACAGATCCTATTGTTATTTACGAAGATAACCAATCAGCAATAGAGATGTCTTCAAATATTGCTGTTAAAACAAGAACGAAACACACAGATTTAAGATATTTAAATGTGAGACAATGTGTGCAAAGTAAGATTAAGCTGGAATACTGTATGTCAGAAAACAATATAGCAGATCATTTTACAAAGGCCCAAGGCTCTATAAAGCATAAGGCTAGCTGTGGACTTAGAATGTAAGGTTGTATATATTATCTTACCCAAAAGGGGAAAATGTTAGGAATAGTCACCTAACAGGTATTTACATTAGAAATATATAAACCAGGATAAATATTTTAGCACTATATCTTTAAGGGAATGCAAGAGCATGCAATTGGTTGTGGTTTCTCAAACAGCCATAAGACGGAGCCAGAAACCTGGGTTGTTTAGTCTTAGTCTTAATCTCAAAAGAGTGTATCTCCATCTCTGTTTCCTTCTGTTGGAAAGTATTGCCGTTGCTCCATTTCTTCTAATTGACTGATATTACTGGATTTAATGTAAGTCTGATACTGAACTGTTTGTGACACTGGAATTTGATATTTGGATTATCCCTGGATGAAAACCGACTGATTTACTTGTGAATGACTTTGGACTGCTTATTTTGGACTTTGCTTAAACCTTTCTGGAAGTAAAAACCTACATTTACTGTACAGTGTATCTGTTTGCTCTGTGTGTATTATTCTAACACTACTCTCAAATACGTCTCCCTGTACGCGCTCATTCTCCTAACGGGGAATTACCTCAACAGGGGCCATAAAATGTCTAGGCAGGCAAACCAGATGCTTGTTGATAATAGCAATAGCACTTCGACTTTTATACTGCTTCTCAGTGCTTTACAGCCCTCTCTAAGTAATGTGCAGACTCAGCCTTTCCCCCCCAACTATCTGGGTCCTTATTTTACCCACCTTGGAAGGACGCAAGGCTGAGTCAACCTGGAGCCTGGGGAGATCTGAACGGCCAAATTGAAGGCAGTCAGCAGAATTAGCTGCAGTATCGCATTCTAACCACTGCACCGACGCAGCTCTTCTAATAAGACACCCCTGGCAGATGCCTCCCCCCCCCCCCCCGCCCCAGCTCTTGCTAACCACCTTCTCTCAGGAAAGCTGCTTAGGTGCAGACCTACCTTCAACAACTTGGCCTTCATGGTGGAAGGGATTGTGGTCTGGTTGACAAACTGGAAGGAGGGGGCAGCGTTGTTAGGATACCGTGCAGGGAACATCACCAGCATCTTCACCCTGTGGTTGCTGAGGTGCACTGAGACTGTGCAGTTCCTATTGACCGCGTCCATCTGCCAGAGCCAAGCGGGGAAGAAATGTTAGAGGAGAGGCTAACATCGGGTTCACCCTGCCTTCTGCTGGCATTTCCTTACAAGGGTCGGGGGCTGGAAGACGAGAGCAAAAGTGCCCCTGGTAGGGCAACCTGATCCCGCACGAAGGTACGGAGGACGAGAGGTTATCTGGAAGGATGAAGTCAGAGATGCCTTTAAGGAAGGAAATACCTATCTCCAAATTGTTGGAAGTGCAAAGATGTATATCAGGCACATTTTTTTCACATGTGGTGGACCTGCAATGCTGCAAAAAAGTATTGGAGGCTGATCCAGACATGGGTGGGACAAATGGTGGGAGAGTGTATTCCATTTAAGCCGGCATTTTTTTCTCCTAGGAATAATACCAGAAAGAGTATTCGTGTTGACGGCAGCTGGAATAATGTATGCGCCATACTGGGAGAAGGAAAGCATACCGCCAGATACAGAGATAATAAGGAAAATTATGGCCTGCGCAGAATCGGACAGGTTAAGCCTAGAATTAAAAAAAACAAGGGAGGGAATCTGAGTACTATGAAACGTGGAATAAATTCTATCCGTGGTTGCATAGAAAAAGGCAAGGTTGGAACATAAGTAGCTACGATGATCAGAATAATTAGTAAACAATGTATCAAACAAGAGGATTGTAAATGGTGAAGTAAAATGTGTATAATAATGTCGGAACGGCTACACCGTGTTGTATTCTTATAATTAAAATTAAAAAAATAAACAAATAAAAAAGAAAGGAAAATATCTTTTGGTGTAGTGCAGGGGTCTTCAAACTTGACCGCTTTAAGACTTGTGGACTTCAACTCCCAGAATTCCTCCTCTAGTCATGTTAGTTCAAGAATTCTGGGAATTGAAGTCCACAAGTCTTAAAATTGCCAAGTTTGAAGAGCCTTGGTGTAGTGCCTTGATGTTCTCGCAGCTTGGTGGTTTGTTTGCAGACTTTTCCTTATCCAGTCTGGTAACATCTTCAATGCTAAAAGGGAGTGGGCTTTGCCCTCCGTTTATCTTGTAAGAGTAACACCAAGGTTAATATTAGACCAACGATCAAGAAGCAAACAATACCCCAGTGAAGGAACCACCAACTCAATCAGTCAACAAGAGACCAGTCAAAAAATGACCAAGAACACTCCCACCAACACTGATGGGACAAGTCTGTTGTATATAAACAGAAAGTAAACCCCACTCTCTTCAAGTGCTGATCTTGTTCCCTTGTTGGGTAATGAAATGCCCGCAAGAAAAAAAACACCAAGCTCAGAGAGGACCAAGGACGGCACCTCTCCCAAGGCTGCCAATCAGAACATGTTTTGCGCATCCCTAAGGGAGGGTGGCAGGACGACAGCCACAACGAAAGAAAAACAGGAAAGAGAAGGACGAAGGTGAGCGATCTCCAGGAATTAATAGGCAATTCCAAAACCTTGTGTTCTATCCAGGAACCAGATAAAAGTTGCTTTTCTCACCTCCATATTTACGTTGCGGATTTGCACGTTGATCAGAGAGAACTCCTGTTGTAAGGTTTGAGGCAGCCCCAGCTGGTCCAGCTTCTTTCCAACCAGGAAGGCTTTCTGGGAATCTTCTTTGAAAACTGTAAGAGAGAGGAGAGTCTTTGGGCGGGGCAGGAGAGCTCTGGGCCTAGAAGGCGGCCTAAACACTGGGGGAGGAAAAGGGAAATGGGTTGTTTGGGGGGCAGGCCCAGGCTCTGCAAAACACGGCCGAGGAAAAAGCAACATTCCAGGTGGACGGGACTGGCTTCTTCCTAAATTGTGAAGGAATCTTTGCATCGTCACGTTAGGCTTACAGGTAGCAGCACTAGGCTGACCTGGCTAAACAGGGCCGGATGAAGTCAAAAGCTCACTTCCTTTCACTCAGGAAGTTGCTTAAAAACTCTATGTCCTTAGAGCTCACAGCATTGCTAGAGACCCACTTTACGGTGTTTATGTCGTTTCCCTCTGGAAGGAGGTTATAGATTCTGCATCAGCTTTATCCCTAGGCCAGGGGTCTCCAACCTTGGCCGCCTTTAACCTGGCGGACTTCCACTCCCAGAATTCCCCAGCCAGCTTTGCTTAAAGTTGCCAAGGTTGGAGACCGCTGCCCTAGGCCAGGGGTAGGGAATCTTGGCTCTTTTATCACTTATGGACTTCCACTCCCAGAATTCCTGAGTGAGCCATAAAAGGTTCCCCATCCCTGGCCTACTGGTTTTTCAGTTGTGAGGGAAATCAATTTTTGACTTGAATGGGACTATTTAATATACAAATGTAGGACATATCAGGAATTCTGGGAGTTGAAGTCCATAAGTGATAAAAGAGCCAAGTTTCCCAACCCCGGCCTTAGGCCATCCGTCTGGTAAACTTGCAAGATTTGTTTATCTCACTATGTACATGTATTGTTTCTCTGTGTGGGTATATACTAATAATTTTGTATTTATTTATTTTATCATGTTCATGCAGTGTATATTGAGACCTGTATGCAATGAAATTTCATTTTAATATATGCTGTTTAGTGTACATTCAAAGTGACAATAAAGTAATTATTCTATTCTATTCTATTCTATTCTCATTCTATTCTACTCTACACTCCCCCCCCCTCTACTCTACTGTACTCTACTGTATTTTATTCTATTGCATTCTAATTCCATATTCTATTCTATCCTAAACTATCCATAATTTTGCCAGGGACTCATCAGGGAAGTTAACGGGCCAACCCAGGAAGTTAAAAACAACAATTCTGAAATATAGCAACAATAAGCCATGTTCTCAACCTTCTGCCATAAAAATTGCTTGGGCACATTCAGGAGTCAGGCATAATTTGAATGTATCTTTTACAAGACAGCCACTCTGAAGTAGTGGTTAAGGTGCTGGACTAGAGACTAGGAGACGATGAGTTCTAGTGCCTTCTTAGGCAGGAAAATTAGCTGGGTGACTTTGGGCCAATCACCAGGAGACTGAGAGTTCCAGTCCCGCCTTAGATATGCAAGCCAGCTGGATGACTTTGAACCCAGCTCAGCCCGCCTTCACAGGGATGTTGTTGTAGGGAAAACAGGAGGAGGGAGAAGAATTGGGTATGTTTGCAGCCTTGAGTTGTTTTTAAAAATAGTAAAGACTAAATTAGAAAATGTAATAAATAAATACATGCATTTTAATCTTGGGCAGTGATGATCAAAGTTCCATCTTTTTTAAAAAAAAATGCACGTGGAGTCCAAAGATTTCTCACTCCACCCTAAAATGAAGGGATCATTTACCACCACCCCTTACCCCCCCCCACAGATACCAGGACTCACTTTCCTCCTCTCCGTGGGTGAAGTTCTGCTGGGCCTCTGACTCCTGGGCTGGCAGGGCCTTGTCTGCCTCGGGCAGGAGGGAAATCCCATCAATCAGCTCCTCCACCCCTTCCAAGAGGTCACTGGAGCATAACTGGAACAAGAGGCAGTGAAGGTAGCGCAGTGCAGCCAAGCCGAGCCAAAGCTAAGCCAACACCAGGTGAGCGAACAAGGGAGGGGGAAACGGCAGGTCCCAGCCTGGAAGGAAGGGCAGGTCCTGTGGCTTATGGTAGAGTTTGTTTAGTGACGGTTCGAAGTTACAGTCTCGCCGAAAAAGGGACTTATGACCCTTTTTCACACTTATGGCCGTTGCAGCATCTCCAAGGGTCTTGTGATCAAAATTCAGGATGCTTGTAAACTGATTTGTATTTATGACGGTGGCTGTGTCCCAAGCTCATGTGATTCTCTTCTCGCAATCATGTTCCCAATTTAACAAGGGCAGTGATTCACTTAACAACGCCTTGAAAAGTTGTAAAACGGGGCAAAACTCGCTTAACAGGAATTTTGGCCTCGATTGTGGTCGTAAGTCTAGGACAGGGGTCCCCATCTTGGCAACTTTAAGACTTGTGGGCTTCAACTCCCAGAATTCTCCAGCCAGCATAACATCGCTGGCTGAGGAATTCTGGGAGTTGAAGTCCACAAGTCTTAAAGTTGCCAAGTTTGGAGGCCTTTGGTCTAGGACTCCCTGTACTCTCACCCCTTTGAGTCGATCCAGAACAGGAAACAGACTTGACAAGAAGTCTAAAACTAAGTTTTGAGACAGGCTCAGGATCTTTGTAAGTCTGCTTCTTTTTTCCTCCCCTCCTGATGTACCCCAGAGTCAGGAGAGATGCGGCCTGATCTCTGCTCCGATCTCCTTTCCCAGCCCTCTAGCCTTGCTTCTGTGTAACAGCCTCTGAATATTTTCCCCAAGGTTATCTCTAGGGCTGCCTCTTTCTACTGCTCTACTGGGATGAAGCTGCATCTACCTCTTTGTCAGCTGATGAATTGCTCCGCAGCATCACAATACTGGTTTAGTTTAGTTTAGTTTAGTTTAGTTTAGTTTAGTTTAGTTTATTGTCATTGTACATCGTACAACGAAATTAAATACCATCTTCAATGTACTATACAGTAGAATTCAATATGGTTACTGCCCTGGGATAGAAGCTGTTTTTCAGCCTATTTGTCCTTGTTTTTATTATTCTGTACCGTCTGCCAGATGGTCATAGTTCAAAAAAAGGGGGTTCCCAGGATGAGATGGATCTTTGAGGATGTTTTGAACTTTCTTAAGGCAGCGGGAGCTACAAAGCTCTTCCAAAGAGGGGAGAGGGCAACCCATGATCCTCTGGGCAATGACATTAACCCTCTGGAGTGCTGTCCTCTCTGCCCCTGTGCAATTGGCAAAACCTACAGAGGTGCAGTAAGTTAAGACGCTCTCTATGGTGCAGCGGGAGAAGGTCACCAGCAGTTTCTTATTCAGTTGTTGTTTCCTGAGAAGTCTCAGGTCGTATAATCTCTGCTGGGCCCTTTCGACCGGGGCTGCAAAGTGGGCACCCCAGGTCAGGTCCTCTTTTAGGGTAACACCCAGAAACTTAAAACTGGCCACTTGCTCCAAACGTTCCATTTGTTGGCTGCCTCCTTTCTCATTTGCCTGTCTTTCAGGTTAATGACCACAGTTGCCTATCTAACGTTCTCAAAACCTTCGTGCTAAGTTTGGCCATCAATTTGTCCTCTTCACTGTGACCAGGACGCAAAGCCAATACACTACAGAGGAGGATAAGGACGTTGTCCAACAACGCTATACAGCAGGGGTGTCAAACTCAATTTCATTGAGGGCTGCATCAGGGTTGTGTTTGACCTCGAGAGGTGTGGGGGGACGGGACGTGGCAAGGGTGAGCGTGGCCAGCTCAACGTCACTCATTGAGGCTGCATTTTCGCTGGCAGACAAACCACAGGCCAGTTCTTCGCTGTTTTCAGGGTGGGGCAGCAGGCCAGGTCTAAGCACCCCGGCTTGAGTTTGACACCCCTGCTATACAGCCATCTTCCACAGGTGCCTTCCTTTCATTCTCTTCCAGAATGATAAAGAGTTTTCCACTGCAGAGGTCTGGCCCTCCCCAGTTACTTGTCTCTGAATCCGCCGTAAATCAACCGTAGGGAAAACACATTTATGGAAATATATAGGAAACCCCAAGAAGAAACCTGCCAGACCCCTACAGTGGGAAAGAGGAGCCCAGGCAAGTTGCATGGACAGGGCTCTTATATTTTCAAGCCGGGGCCAGGAAAGAATTCCGAATCCTTAAGACTTACCCGCTGTAGCTGACAATCCACTCGCCACATCCGAAGGGTCTGGTCTCGAGACCAGGTGACCAGCTGGTAGTCCTTTGACCCTTAAAGGAAGAGAGGAAATGCCTGTCATACACTATGTAGGCCTGCTTTTGAATTCAAAGGCAGGAAAAAGTCAGAATCTATAGAAAATGAACCAGGAAAAAAAGAGTCAGCAATATATTTGTGTACATAATGTTGCACAAATCTCCCACCTTTTAGCCTTGGAGTGAAGGAACCTACACAGGGAGGGCCTTTCAATGTGCCCTAAGCCTCAGAGAGAAAAGGACTGGCTAACAGCAGTGCCAAAAGTACTTAGACTTATATACCGCTTCCCAGTGCTTTCCAGGTCTCTCTAAGCGGTTGACAGAGTCAGCCTCTTGCTCCCAACAATCTGGGTCCTCATTTTACCCACCTTGGAAGGACAGAAGGCTGAATCAACCTTGCTGCATTCTAACCACTGTGCCACTATGACAGGAAGGAAGGAAGGAAGGAAGGAAGGAAGGAAGGAAGGAAGGAAGGAAGGAAGGAAGGAAGGAAGGAAGGAAGGAAGGAAGCAATAGTACTTAGATTTATATACTGCTTCCCAGTGCTTTCCAGATCTCTCTACGTGGTTTACAGAGTCAGCCTATTGCTCCCAACAGTCTGGGTCCTCGTTTTACCGACCTCGGAAGGACGGAAGGCTGAGTCAACCTTGAGCCAGTCAGGATTGAACTGCTGGCAGTCAGCAGAATTAGCTTGCAATCCTGCATTGTAACCACTGTGCCACTGTGGCTCCAAATGTTTTCTTGATTTAAGTGGAAACAAAGCTGTTTGCACTGAGGGTCTGTTCCCTAAACAACATGAAAACATTTTAATTGGACATTGATCGATAACAGGGCTTGGCCAGAGGAGAAAGGGAAAGGTGATTGTATCCTTTGCGCGTGCAGACTGGCAGATTCGGCGTTGCTACTTCTGTAACCACTTTTGTTTTCAGCAAAAACAATGGAAAATAATGGGCTAGGAGCCTTTCTTCACTAACGAACTCAAGTGGGATGGGTCACATTGAATAAAAACAATATGGGATGAAAATAACTATATACAGCATCAAGAATTGCACTCGCACAATCTTGGAAAATGGCCACTATACCGACAGACTGTTTAGTAATCTGTAAAAATTTTGACTGTGCAGAAATGGACAAACTTACTGTAGAATTAAACAATAAGGAAGACTCGGAATATTATTCAACTTGGGATAACTGGTATCAATGGATAGATAGCAGGAATATGAAACAGATAGATTAGAATAAGATATAAACTTTGTGTCTGTGTGTGTATATATATGTATGTATCTCTCTCTGTGTGTATAATTATCTGAAAATGTATATAGTTAAGATTTTTGTACTGTCAAAGATTGATGGTGAATTGTACAAACCTATTTTTTATAGATTTGTTTTTTTAATGTTTAAATTTCAATAAAGGTTTAAAATTAAAAAGAAAAGAAAATAACTATATATAGAGTGGGAATCTGTTCAGCTGAGTTCACTGTTCCAATAATAAGGAGAGAGGACGCCCCCCCCTCACCCCATCCCCAGTTACACACCTTCCTTCTGTTTCCTCCACTGGAATTCTAGCACAACATCGTCATGCCCCACAAAGGTGTGAACTGGTGTGTTGAGATCGCACACATCCCAAAGGAGGAGGCTGTTCTCTCTTCGAAGCTGCGGCACCATCACCGTCACCAGCCCATTGCTAAAAGGCTAGGAAGGGGAAAGAAGGGGGGTTAATGGTTCGCCTCCTTCTCCTTTTTCCAGGAGGTCTACAGTTGTACAGGACCGCTGGGGAGAATAGTGTGGTAGGCGAATATCCAGGCCCAGGAAAACACTGCAGGATCCAATTTGAGGTTTTGTCTTTCAGGCACATGCTAGAGCCCATCCACAGGAAACTTATCTGGGTGCTTAGTGGCATACCACACACAGAACAGCACAAAGCACGCAGAGAAGTTCCCTGAGGGTGGGCTTCAGCATGAGTCCGAAAGCTCGGAAAACAAAACCTCCGGTCCTGCTGACCGACACAGATTGGATCCTGCAGAATGATGTGTGTTTACAAGCTTCCTAACCTCTCACGGTAAGTGGGCAGTAATTAAAGCAGGCTATGGGTTTCCTCCACAATTCTTTCCTTTGCGCCCTCAATCTCCTTCTCCGTAGCTGGGTGTTGTGGTTTGCCTGCAGCAGGTGCCGACGGCTGAGGTCTCGGAGAGCGAGGACTCAGCCGAGGGGCCTGTGCGTGTGATGCAGGGATGGGGCCAGGACCATCAGGCAGTGGAGTGCTGCCTTTGGAGATTGTGGGGGCTGGAAGCGGCAATGAGGAGGTTCCCGAGGAGCCTGTGCCAAGTTCGCATGCGCGCAGGATTGCTCATAGGAAAGAGCAGCTACAACAGCACGGGCGACTCGGGAGTAAGGCTGCAAGGTAATGGCTCCTCCCTTAAGAGAGAAAAGCCAGCTGAGAAACTGGAGTTCTTTGCAGGAAGCAAAGAAATTTTTGCACTCAAACCTTGTAGACGTTCGGAATATTTTGGTTGATGTTTGGAGTCTCTTTCTGTTTGAAATATTTCTTAGTAATTTTATCTGGTGTTCTTGGCAGCCTTGCACAACCTTGGCAAGGCTCGTTCTTATTAAAGACAATTAGTCTGAAACAGCCTTTTTACCGGGAAGGAACGGAATTCGTAAAGAATCATTAAAAGGTTTTGCTGTTACCTCTGTTTGGTGTTTGTTTCCTTGGAACAAAGTTTGGGTCAGAACACTGGGAGTGTCCCTGAGTTACAATTCTACCTTTGGTTTTAGCAGGCAGAGGTTGAAGCTTATAAAGTTTAAGGCAAAACATGTGTGTAGAGTAATGGTGAACATAATAGCAAGCAACACTGGAGATCACATTAGTGGGCATCTCTTATCACCATGATGTACCTGTTGTAGACCTTTCTTGCCCAGAGGAACACAAAGAAGAGACACGGTCCCAGAAGACAACGCAACTAGATTTAAGGCTTCCCCTGCCCGGCATTGCCAGCTTATCCCAGCCAAGGAATAGTGGAAGCAGCCACCCGTGCCCATCAAATATTTCGGTTTGTTTAGCTTGGCACTGTCTGTGCAAGCCTTTAAAGTAGTATCTCCCAGATCTGGACTGCAGCTTCCTTCTCCAGGGCAACCAAGGATGACAGGAAATGCAGTTAAACACACAGTTGGAGGTACATCAACTGACAACAGGTTTCGGGCCAAACTGTGTCTTTCCCAACCTTACCAGGAGAATGAACTTCCGGTGCTGGGTAGGGGAAGGATTGTGTGAATGTGGGTGTTCTACTGTGAGCTGCCGTCTTTCCCCCAAGCAGAGATTAGGCCATGGGAACCACCTGGGAACACAGGTAACTCTTTGCAGCTCCTAGAACATGCCACAGATCACACCACCAAAATTTAATAGAAGCCACCCAAAGGCAACCGTGAGTAGTTTTTTTTTTTTTGAAAAAAAAAGTCTACAAATAAAGTAAATGCCACTAGCAGCCTCAAAAAACTTAATTTTAAACACCCCCCACCCCATCAAACACCTCAAAAGTAAAACAGATGGAGCCCAAACCTGAAACCAAAGATGAAAACCTCCTAGAATGCATATGGGTCAAGATAAAAGAAAAAAAGAATGACATGGCCATAGGTGTATATTATAGGCCACCCAATCAAGCAGAAAAAATAAATGTCCCTTTTGCCAGCCAACTAACAAACATATGCAGGAAACACACAACAACAGTAATAGGAGACTTCAATTATCCTGATATCAATTGGAAAACTAATTCTGCACCAAGTGGGAAATCAAATACGTTCCTAACTAACCTAGCTGACAACTTTGTTGTCCAAAAGTTAGAGGGTGAAACTAGAGGGACAGCCATACTGGACTTAATTCTTACAAACAGAGAAGAAGTGATAGAGGGAGTTGAAACTGCAGGAACCTTGGGTGAGAGTGACCATGTCATACTAGAATTCAACAGAACACACAAACAATCAACAGAACATAATGACACCAGAGTCTTGGATTTTAAAAGAGCTGATTTCAATAAACGCAGAGAGAACTTGGGAAAGATTCCATGGATGAAAATCCTAAAGGGGAAAACAAGAATCTTGGGAAACTCTAAAAAGTATGATCATAGAAGCCCAGACAAGCACAATACCACTGAGAAAGAAAAACAAGAAATGCAAGAAGAAACCAGCATGGCTGTACAAAGTTCTTTCTGGCAAATTGAAAGAAAAAAAGGATAAGTACAAAAAATGGAAAGAAGGACATACAACTAAGGCAGAATATCAGCAGATAGCCAAAATCTGCAATGACAAAGTCAGGATAGCAAAGGCTCAAAACGAACAAAGACTTGCAACAAAAGTCAAAGATAATAAAAAAAGGTTTCATCCAACATATAAATAACAAGAAAAAATTAAGGAAACAGTCGGTCCACTAAAGAGAGAAGATGGCAAGGAACTAACAGGCAACAGAGAGAAAGCAGAACTGCTTAACTCATTCTTGCATCCGTTTTCACGCAAAAAGAAACTATAGCTCAACCCACCAAAAACATCGGTAAAAGACAGACCAGAAATAAAAGTTAAAATAAGTTAAAAAATAGTAAGAGAACACCTGTCTGATCTTGAAGAAAACAAATCACCGCGGCCTGATGAATTACATCCCAGAATTTTAAACGTGCTGGCAGAGGTTATCTCAGAACCACTGCACCATATCTTTCAAAAATCCTGGAGCACCAGGAAACTACCAGAGGACTGGAAAAGAGCTAATGTGGTTCCCATCTTTAAAAAAAAAGGGGGGGGGGGAAATAGACTCAGGAAACTACAGACCAACCATCTAATATCAATACCCGGGAAGATACTGGAAAAGATAATAAAAAAACAGATCTGCCAACATCTAGAAACAAGTAAAGTAATAACTAGCAGTCAGCACAGGTTTGTTAAGAACAGATCATGCCAAACCAATCTTATTTCATTCTTCAACACAGTGACTAAATTAGTAGACCAGCAAAATACTGTGGACATAATATATTTAGATTTCAGCAAGGCATTTGACAAAGTAGACCACAACCTACTTCCTAGTAAGCTAGAAAAAAGTGGAATAGATAGCACCACCACTAGATGGACTCGCAACTAGCTGGCAAACCGTACTCAACGAGTAGTCCTTAATGGGTCTAAGTCTACATGGAGGGATGTAAGCAGTAGGGTGCCACAAGGTTCTGTCTTAGGCCCAGTAATCTTCAATATCTTCATCAATGACTTATATGAGGGAATAGAAGGGGAACTTACCAAATTTACAGATGATACTAAGTTGGCAGGAATAGCTAACACCCAATAAGATAGGCTCAAGATCCAGATGGATCTTGACAGACTAGAACACTGGGCCATATCTAACAAAATGAAATCCAATGTAGAGAAAAGTAAAGTCCTACACTTAGGCAAGAAAAACCAAAAGGACACATATAGACTGGGGGAAACCAGGCTCAATAGCAGTAACTGTGAGAGGGATCTTGGAGTCTTAATGGACAACCAGCTAAATATGAGCCAGCCGTGTGCAGCAGCAGCCAAAAAAGCCAATGCAGTCCTAAGTTACATTAACAGAGGGATACAATCAAGATCAAGGAAGGTACTAAAACCACTCTACAATGCTTTAGTAAGACCCCACCTAGAGTATTGCATCCAGTTTTGGTCACCACATTATAAAAAAGATGTTGAGACTCTAGAAAAAGTGCAGAAAAGAGCAACCAGGATGATTAGGGGACTGGAGGCTAAAACATACAACGAACGGTTGCAGGAACTGGGCCTGGCTAGTCTTGTGAAGAGAAGGACCAGGGGAGACATGATAGCGGTCTTCCAATAGTTGAGGGGCTGCCACAGAGAGGAGGAGGGGGTCAAGCTATTTTCTAAAGCGCCTGTTGGCCAGACAAGGAATAATGGATGGAAACTGATCAAGGAGAGATTCAACCTGGAAATAAGAAGGAATTTTCTGACCGTGAGAACAATCAACTAATGGAACAGAAGTTGCCCTCGGAAGTTGTGGGAGCGCCATCATTTGAGACTTTCAAGAAGAGACTGGACTGCCATTTGTCAGAAATGGTGTAGGGTCTCCTGCTTGGGCGGGGAGTTGGACTAGATGACCTACAAGGTCCCTTCCAACTCTGATTATCCGTACCTCCACCCTTCCGCTTCCAGTGAAGTCACCATGTAATTGCTAACTTCCCCACCAGCAGAAATAGCTCCTGGCCAAAAACCATGTGGCGATAGGACTTAGACTTATATACCACTTTACAATGCTTTTAGAGCCCTCTCTATGTGGTTTACAGAGTCAGCCTGTTGCCCCCAACAATTTGGGTCCCCATTTACCCACCTTGGAAGGATGAAAGGCTGAGTCAACCTTAAGCGGCTCAGGATCGAACTGCTGGCAGTCAGCAGAATTAGCCTGCAATCCTGCATTCTAATCACTGCCCCAGTGCGGTTCATGTAGTTGGTTCTCTTCAGTCCTGGCCACTGGCCATCAGTCCCTCCAGCGCCCCTTGGGCGAGCAAGAGGCGCAGCCAGCCTTTCTGCTCAGCTGGGCTCCACGGCGGCTCTACTTACCGTATATCTGGCTTTCCAGACTGGAACTTGACAGGCCAAAATGTTGAGGTATTTTCGGGGTTGTCGATAGTCCCAGAACTTCAACAAGAGACAGAAAAGGCCACTCAGGTGAAAGATGTTTAAGCGGTGTAACAGAAGAAAACCACCACCGTATAAAAAAAAATTTATTAAATTAAAAGGCCCTAAAAGATTTGTGAATGGAGAATTCCAGCAGCTGTTGTTGTTGGGTGTGTGTGTGTGTGTGTGTGTGTGTGTGTGTGTGTGTGTGTGTGTGTGGATTCAAGGCTCCTGAAAATCTTTAGCTTTCCATTTGCGGGATCAGATATCAAAGGATTCCACAGAGCAAAACCTCCCGTTAATCATCGGAAGATACAGATCATCTACTCCGGGCCTTGGAATGCCAATCAACCAATCCATCATTTTTTTTTAGATCACAGGAAGGAGAGGAATGAAAAACTGACTTTCTGCGTTGGTGTTCAACAGAACAGCATTTTTTCCTTCTATTGGCAGCCATTTGCCTGTAGAGATCGTTTCCTTCATACCTCCAGCATTCCTCATTTTAATGAGTAGATGATTTCTCCTCTCAGGGCTATGACAACACGGCTTAGAAATTCTGATAATCTTTGATTTATGACCCAGATTGGGATTGGAATGTCTGTCGCTTAGCAATATGGTTATTCAAGCGAGTAGCACTTGATTTTTTGACCACCTCTTTTGCAGTGGTCATTAAGCAGATCACACAGTTGTTAGGTGAATCCAGCTTTCCCCATTGATTTTGTTTCTGGAAACGTTCCCTCTGGAAGTCATAAATAGTGACCACGTGACCCTGGATACTGCAATCATTGGAAATATATGCTAGTTCCCGGGTGCCCAAATTTTTATCGCTCAATCACAGGGACACTACAACAGTCCTAAATGTGACGACTTGCTGTGTGTCACTTTTTTCAGTGCCATCACAACTGCAAATGACCATTAAATGAAATGGTCATAAGTTGAGGATGAACTGTGTTTTCAGGATAACTATTCATGTCAGCTTGCAACTTTTTTAAAAAAAACACCAATTGTACTTAGGAATATTTACAATGGCAGCAAACATTACAATGATACCTTTACTTGTAAGAATATTACAAATTATCATTGCATTAGTGGACTTTCCAGGATTTGCTGAGCTTCCCAAATGAACAAAAAAACTCAATTAAATGCTGATAAATGAATGCACATGTAAGACAAATTTAAAGATCGCTAGACTGCAATGGCCTGATGCTTTTGCCTACAGCATAGGTGTCATACCCTTGTCAGAATTTGATTCGGAGGGGGAGGCTGAGCAGCTGACAGGGAGTGGGCGAAGGGCAAAGTCCGGCTGGGCAGAG
Organism: Pseudonaja textilis; assembly: GCF_049901715.1. Lineage (NCBI taxonomy): Eukaryota > Metazoa > Chordata > Lepidosauria > Squamata > Elapidae > Pseudonaja > Pseudonaja textilis. The sequence continues at coordinate 3,205,906 of NC_142000.1, forward strand.
CAGGGGAGAAGTAGAGCAAGGCAGAAGGAGTTCAGAGGAAGACCCAGGCCCACCCCCTCTTCATCCTAGGGCATACAGGGAGGAACGGAGAAGTGAGCAACATGAGTTGCATGGCTTACAGGGAAGGAAAAGGCCCTGATTCCCTTCATTAGCTGCAGCTGAGAACACAGTGTTTAAAAAGGGAAGTTGCGCACAGCAAACTGTTGAGAGCAAATCGTGAATTATCTGGGATTGTCGAGGCTTATCTGGGTTCCTGGCGTCTTCCCAGCTGTGTGTGTTTTGTTGGCCTTTGAAGTCTGCAATTTCTTATCCTGCCCTGTCCAGTTAATTGCTGCAGTATGCTTTGTGTGGCTTTTTATTTACAGTTTGTATGTACTTTTTTTTCGGACTGAATTTCTTCCACTTAAAGACTGTTCTTGGGAGAGTTTTTTCTCCAGCCGAAGGTAACTGGACATTGGGAGCAAAGTTAGAGGTATTAAAGGGACTTTTCTTATTTATGTGACTGTGTTGCCTTTGGGTCATCACAATAAAGGGGCAATACCTTTGCCCCTTTGGGTCATCACAATAAGTGTGTTGCTGAAACACCACCACAACAAATTCAGGCAAGGATCCAGAGAAAACAGACCCCTCATTCACCAGGGATACCCACCCACCTCCGGTCATTCAAGTCAGGAAACAGGATTCAGTCTCACTGTACTCTTTATTCATTTTCTGGTGGTCCTCATGACAAGTGAAGGCCAGTAGAGACTGACACTGCTGGGGGTCCCATGGATTTTCTGTCCAGCCCCAAACAAGCATCCAACCTAACCAATGACTTCCACTCTGCCAGGGCATCCCTTGCAAACGCCAGATGCTGGCCCAGCCAACCCAGCCCCCTAACTTACCCTGACCGAATTGTCCTGACTGGAGGTGGCCAGAATGTTTTCATTGTCCGGGTGCCAATCCAGCCCGTGGATTTTAGAGAGATGTGCCGCCAGATATTCCACAGCAGTGCTTGGTTTCTGAAAGCAGAGAGAAAGATTTAGTTTGGAAAGTTTCCGGAAGAGGCCACAGCAATCCCACTGGGATGTCACAGGCTGCCCTCGGGAAGCATCCTGGCTTCTCTTTGGCAGCAAATTCCAGGCTGCGGAGCCACAGGACACTGTTCTGTTCTCTGCCGTGTGTTAACGGAAAGCAAAACTCACAAAGCGTATACCGTGTTTCTCCAAAAAGAAGAGCGGGTCCTATTTTCTTTTGACACCCCCCCAAAACGGCTAGGGCTTCTTTTTGGGTGGATCTAATTATTGACTTACCTCGCCACCACAGCAACACAGGAGCCCACTGCTGGCCCACTTTTGCAGACGCTTGCTGCTGTTCGCATGCGTCGCCCCCGGCCTCCATTTCACCGTCACGCCCTTCCGGAAAGCCCTCTGCCGTTGATAACAGCGAATATCGGCTGCACAGGGCTTTCCGGAAGGCTCTGATGGCAAAATGGAGGCCAGGGGCGAAGCGCAGGTCAATCCGGACTTTGTTTCTGGGTTGCGGGTAGCTTTCCAGAAGGCCTCTAATGGAGAAACGGTGGCTGTGGGATGCCCTGCGAGTCACTCTGGAGCCCATTTCTCAGCTGCAGGGGGATTTCTGGAAGGCTCTGGTGGGAAAACAGAGGCGGGGGAGGCGACGTGTGCGAGCGGCTGCAGAAGTGGGCCGCAGGAGGTGAGGCAGGTGTCGGGGTACACAAGGCCTGGTAAGTAGGTCGCTCCATCCCCTCATCCCCACCATGCTTAATTTTTACTTTGCCCCACCCCCCTGCATGCTGGGGTGGGGGTTGGGGTCTTAATTAGGGCTAATTCTGGTGGTAGGGTTTAATTTGAGCACATGCGTTCAAAAACATGATAGGGCTTTTTTTCGAGGTGGGTCTTATTTTAGGGGAAACATGGTCGAGGCCTCTCAAGAGCGATTCTCAGTAAAAATACCTACGCAGGAGGAAATTGTTAAGAAAATCATGGACTGTGCCAAAATGAGTAAATTGACATTTGAAATTAGAGAACAAGAAGATAAACAATTTTATATGATAATGGGATTTATTTTATCAGTGGTTAGATAAAAAGACATGGCAAAGAAATAGATTAGCAAGCATTACAATAAAAGTTAATAGATTTGATATAGACTACAATACAAAACATATAACCATTGGATGAATGTGTAAGATTAAACCATAATGAAATTTAGAATATCTTGTATAGAATGATGGAAAAATAGTTTAGTCAAATGAATGGTTAATAATTGACATTACATAAGCACAAGTTAGATTGATAAGGTGAGAATTTATACAACTTGTGAGTAATGGTAAAAAAAAGGATAGCACAAAAGATTGTAACCAGCTGACACACCGTATGTATATAATTGAAAGATGGTTTTATGTTTTTATGTTTTGTCTGTATGTTCGTTGTAAAAAATAAAAACTTTACAAAAAAAAGGAGAGAGGTTCTCAGTCATGGAGAAGAGGGGTGATAGAAAATAAGTCAAGAATCTTTCTTTGATAGCCGAACAGCAGCTGGCTGGTGGAAGGTGGACGCATATGCGTGGCACAGCTGAGCTGAGGCGACGGCTTGTGTGCCCACAAAGAGGGCTCTGCTTGCCCACTGTGGCATCCGTGCCATAGGTTCACCATATAGGGTCTCCTGTCTGAGCAGGGGGTTGGACTAGAAGACCTCCAATGTCCCTTCCAGCTGTGTTCTGATTGATCAATTGATTTGATTGAAGATATTCCAAAGAAAGAAGCTATGTGTGAGTTGATTTATCCTTCTTAATGGCATGTTTATTAGTTCCGGCTGAAGCCTCACCCTCCGGGATGTTCTTGCATCGCAAGAGACACATGAATGTGATTGGTGCCACCACCTGAATTCACACAAGACCACAACTCCTGCTTCAACAGATGGAAAAGCCTGAGATGCAGGCGGTGGTGGAATTGCGAGGCAACTTGGAGGCACAAAACAGGAAATACCCATGGCTGCATTTCCTACTGATACAGTGTGGAAGTTATGGCACAGGGTCCAATGGCAAGATCCAGGAAGTAAGGTTAAAAATATATATATATTGGGTTATTTCTGTGCTGTAAGAATCGAAAGAGTTTTCACAGGAAAGGTAGGATGACTGAGTTTCCCTCCTATGGGACAAGTTGTTTCCTGCTCAGGGAATCTCTCAAAAGATATCTGTACCATATTCTTTCCACTAAATCTTAATGCTGTTTGTTTGATTTGGGCAATTGTATTGTGTGAACCTAGCAACTGCAGTTTGTCTAAACCATAAGCCATCTTTTTTCATTGCTATTTATCACAAATCATGGATCTCCCAAAGGGGCTTTTTCAAGAGACAAACTGGACTTTCTGGTTTTTCTTTGAAGACGTTTCGCTTCTCATCCAAGAAGCATCTTCAGTTCTGACTGGATGGTGGGGAATGGAAGGATTGATACTCCTTTTTAATTTTTTTAAAAAAATCTTTATTAAACGTTAAAAAAGAGTACATACAAAATACAGTACAACTCGTTAAAACGGAAAAAAAACACTGTAAACATTACAAATCATTTTGACGGTGCTTATATACCAGGATTTATATTCCTTGCGGTGATCATTATATTCCATTCAGTCAGAACTGAAGAAGCTTCTTGGATGAGAAGCGAAACGTCTTCAACGGAAAACCAGACAGTGCACTTGCCTCTTGAAAAAGCACCTTTGGGGAAACCATGACCTGGATGACAGGGAATCTCCACTGGCAAACCATGGATCTAACATACTGCTTGTGAAGTAGGCTTCAGAGAGCAAAAGGGTCTAACCAGCTTGTAATGTCCACTGTCCCTCCACCTGGTGTCTGTCTGTCTGTCTCCCTTTCCCTCTCTCTCTCTCACACATACACACCAGCGGTGGGATTCAAAATTTTTACTACCGGTTCTGTGGGTGTGTCTTGGTGGGTGTGGCAAGGGAAGGATACTGCAAAATCCCTATTCCCTCCCCACCCCACTAACCTGTTTTCCAGCTCCCTTCTCCTGCGCAGGTCAACCAAAGGAGACCCAGCTGATCAGCTGAGAATCAGTGGGAGGCAGAGAAGAGATGGGGGCAGCATCAGATTTGCCGATTCTCCGAACTACTCAAAATTTCCACTACCGGTTCTCCAGAACTGGTCAGAACCTGCTGAATACCACCACTGACACACACACACATACACACACACACTCCTTAGACAAAAGCAGGGAAAGGGAAGAAACAAGGACTCACCCTTTTGTCCCAAATACGCACATTCCCGTCATGGCTGGTTGCCAAGCAGTTGGCATTTTTCTTATTCCACTTTACCTGGGAGGCTCCAGCTGCAGAAGGAGCAGAGGACTAGGAGTCAACGAACACTTTTCAGAAAGAAACGAGGTCACTACGATAGAGCTAACCTCTCTGGCTCATTCAAACCACAGGGGAGTATTGGGCTCTGTTAGGAATCTGTCCACCAATTAATTGGGTTGGCAATATATAAACCAACAATGTATGTTTGTACCTTTAAAACAAAATCACTGCATTGATTTATACTATATTCCGATTGGTTGATTATATTGCAAATTACCATAAGAGGGAGCTAGAGATCATAGCTTGCTTTCTCTGACATTCTCTCTCTCTGACCTTCTGTTGCTATCTGAGGTTCTCTGTTGTATTTATGCTGTGCTTAGACTTGGATATCTTTGTTTACTGGAAATGACAAAGGCAACCGGTAAGAAGACTTTGTAATTGGATATTCTTTGGACTGTTAAATGTATATGACCTGAACCGTTTATTGGACTGTGCTATTACTTAAAGTAAACTTTAACTCAATTTAGTGTATCTGTGTGTGGCTGGATAATTATTCATAACTACTCTCATAAACGTTTCCATGTGCATATCCTTGTTACTCAAGGGTTATTCTGTCCATATCATAACAGGCTCTGTCTAGCACAAGAGGTGATTATGGTTAGTGTAGACTTAACGGAGTTTCCAAGGAAGGAAGGGACTCCAGAGTTATAACATGGAGCACTACAGGGGAATCAACGCATGCCGCTGCTCCAAGCTGTCACAGGAAAGGGCTACTCCAGTGCTTGAACCTCAAGCAACCTCCTCACTGTCCTGCCCTCCTCTGTGCCATGATGGAAGTTTGGTCTCCAGGAGTATGGATGCTCTAATTAGGATTACTTGTCTGTCTACCACCACATTCCAGAGGCCTTATAAACAATGGGCTACCAGCTAATTTACACAAGAAACAAGGTACTTCCAAGTACTTCTCCAAAGCACCAGAGGGCAGGACAAATAGGTGGTAGTAGTAGGTTGTTAAAGAGAAACCGAACTATAGAAGTCAGGAGAAATTTCCAGAGAGTGAGAACTCTTAATGGAATAGCTTGCCTCCCAGATCTGTGAGTGCTCCATCACTGGAGGTTCTTAAAAATAGAACGGACAACCATTTGACCAGGATGGTATAAGACCGTGATGGCGAACCTATGGCATGCATGCCACAGGTGACATGCGGAGCCATTTGTGCAGGCGAATTTACATGTACTGAGCATGCGCGTGCCTCCCAGCTGATTTTTGGCCCGCTTGAGGCTGTTTTCGTCCTCCTGGAGGCTCGAGGGAAGCCTCTGCAGCCTCAGGAGGTCAAAAAAATGGACCTTCTGGAAATATCGGAAGTGCCGAAAGAGGCCCATTTTCAGCCTCCCGAGGTTTCCCTCAAGCCTCCGTGAGGGCAAAAATGGCCTCCCCAGGCTCCTGAGGCCCTCTGGAGGCTGAAAACGGGCACTCCGGGTATTTCTGGAAGGCCCATTTTTCAGCCTCCCGTGGCTGCAGAGGCTCCGGGTGGATGAAAACAGCCTCAAACAGGCCGAAAATCAGCTGGGAGGCGCACACATGCGCAGTGCAGGTAAGGGGGCATGATGGGGTGTTGCGCGTGCATGCGCGGGAGGGGTGGGGCACATTGCATTGTGGGTGCCAGCATGCACGGCGCTTTCAGCACACCACAACAAAAAGGTTCGCCATCACTGGTAGAAGGTCTCCTGTCTTGAGCAGGGAGCTGGACTAGATGACCTCCGAGTTCCCTTCCAGCCCTACGATTCTACCCTCTGTGTAGCCACTCATGACTGGCATACCCAGCACCCTTATGGTATTCAGGCACCACCAGCCCGTAAGGGCAGTCTGAGTTTCTATACCACCGTGACCTGTCATTACGGTACCGCAGTTGTATGTGGGTGAAGGAAAGAGCAGCAATGGACGTATTTCGGAACAATAGATGTGACAGCGGCTTCACAGTGCCTGTGGGGGGGACGGACCCAAATGACAATCTACAGGAGTCCCGTCCAGGATCTGTGGAGAGAAACCCCATGAAAGGCAAGCTGTGAAGGTCTCCAACTGAGCCAGTCATCCACTGGTACTTACCAACAGCCGAGAGGGAGACTGTAGGCTTTCGGGTGTCTCTGAAAGGCAACAACGCTGTCATAAGAACACAGAGCTTAAGCAGGCTCTCCTAAACTCCCACCACCCAACAATTAGAATTCTATGCCTACGTTGCTCTGAAACCCAAGGGTTTTTTTTTTGTTTTTTTTTTAAACTTTCATAGCATATGCACTGGATTAAAATAAACCCACCTACAGCGATCACCCTTGCTATTTCTGCATGAGTCACTGATCAAGGCAGACCCTGCTCGAAAAGAGGCATGCCTGGAGCTGTGATTCACGCACAGATGCAGCAGCAGGCGCCAATCCTGAAGGGCCAACCCTCTTCCTGTTGATCTGCACTAGAGTCGCAGCAAAAAAAAAACACCCGTTTGCCTTGAGTGCGGAACATGAAAATCTCTGCCACATTCTGCAGGCAAGTTGCCTTTTGGGGGGTTGGGCCTACAGGACATGGGATAACCTTCGTGGCAAGCTGCTTAACCACTGGTTCCAGTGATCACATGGTTCCAAAACATGCCAGAAACCTGGCTTCAGCTTCAAGGTCCTCATGCCAGCAAGGTACAGGTAGGCCTTTCAGTGTAACGTTAAATGGCCGTGTAGCAGTAGCACTTGGACTTATATGCCGCTTCACAGTGCTTCACAGCCCTCTCTAAGTGGTTGACAGAGTCAGCCTCTTTCCCCCAACAGTCTGGGTCCTCATTTTACCCACCTCAGAAGGATGGAAGGGCTGAGTCAACCTTGCTGCATTCTAACCACTGTGCCACTATGACAGGAAGGAAGGAAGGAAGGAAGGAAGGAAGGAAGGAAGGAAGGGAGGAGGAAGGAAGGAAGGAAGGAGGGGAAGGAAGGAAGAGGAGGAAGGAGGGGAGGGAAGGAAGAGGGCAATAGCCCATAGACTTATATACCGCTTCACAGTGCTTTACAGCCCTCTCTAAGTGGTTGACAGAGTCAGCCTACTGTCCCCCAACAGTCTGGGTCCTTGTTTTACCCACCTTGGAAGGATGGAAGGCTGAGTCAACCTTGAGCCTGGTGGGATTTGAACTGCCCAATTGCAGGCAGACGTCAGTCAGCAGAAGGAGCCTGCAGTCTTGCACTCTAACCACTGTGCCACCGCAGATCATGTCTAACAAATAAATGGCTGTAAGCCAAGGCCCACCTGTACCTTGCTGGCATGAGGACCCTTAAGGTGAAGGCAGGTTTCTGGCACATATTGGAATGTGACTCACAACTGATACTCACACTAACAACTGTTGCACCATCCCCAAATCACGTGATCAAAATTCAGGCACTTGATAACCGGCATGGATTTAAGAGGGTTGCAGCATCTTTTTTTGGGGGGGGGTGTCACATGATCACCCCCGGCAACTTTTCCAACACACACCGTCAGTGGAGAAAGCCGGATTTGCTTAATGACTGTGATCACTTAAACAACTGCAGTGACTGACTTAACAACCGTGGCAAAAAGGTAGTGGAATGGGAGGGGGGCCTCACTTAACAACCACCACGTTTAAAAATCGAAATTCTGGTCCCAGTTGTGGTAATAAGTTGAGGACAACCTGTCATTCAATTTCACAGAATTCTCCCCTACCTCATCTACACACACACACACACACACACACACACACACCAATTGGGTGGAAATTCAAATCCTCTTTGCACCATAGTACAGGCAAATCCCACTCACTAAGCCAGTGGTGGTTAACCTTTTTGGGCTCCTGTGCCAAAAATTGTGCACACGCTTACATGCTTGAGCTCACATGCCAGCAACCAGAAGGCAATGCGTGCCCCCCGCATGCATGCACACGCAATCCCTACTCACCCACCCCCGCCACCCCCCTACCTGTACTGCGCCTCACAGCTGATTTTCGGCCAGTTTGAGGCCTTTTTCGGCCTCCCAAAGGCTTGAGGAAGGCTTCTGCAGGCTTTGCAGGCCGAAAACTAGGCCCGTTTCGTCACTTCTGGTATTTTTGGGAAAACAGGAAGTGATGAAACGGGGCTAGTTTTTGGCCTGCAAAGCCTGCAGAAGCCTTCCTCAAGCCTTTGGGAGGCCGAAAAAGGCCTCAAACCGGTTGAAAATCAGTTGTGAGATGCGCGCATGCCCAGTGAGGTGAGTTTGCCTGCAGCTCACATGCCGGCACAAATGGCTCTGCGTGCCACCTGTGGCATGCGTGCCCTAGGTTCGCCATCACGGCGCTAAGCTATGATAGGAGAAGACAACATTAATAATACCCCAGGTATTTTGAAGGACCCATTTAAAAGCAGCAGCTGCCACCACGGGTGCCCTACAGCAGGGGTCCCCAATGCCCGGTCCATGGACTGACAGAGGTCCATGGCGTGCCAGAAAGCAGTCCACGCAAAGAAGCCAAGTCCCAAACACAGGATGCAGGCCCCTCCGGTCCGTGGAAAAGCTTTTCTCCATGGTGCCCAAAAGATGGGAGGCCACCGCCCTACAGGAACCTCCACTCTCCCCAAACCCACTGAATGACCGTGTCTGTCTTCTTACAGGCCGCCAAAACTCTTACTTGATGTCCCAGATGTAGATGTACGTGTCAACCGAACTGGTAACCAGTAGATCTGACTCAAACACCGCCCAGTCCAAATCACTAGAAAAGGCACCCGAGAGAAAAAGAGAGGAGAAAATCAGAAGATCGGGGGGTGAGTAAGTATGGCCACCTTCATGACCTGTGGACTTCAACTCCCAGAATCCCTGAGCCAGCACAACCGTGGCAATTCCTGAGCATGGCTGGCTCAGGGAAGTCCACAGTTCATAAAGGGGGCCAACCACTTTATAGAAGGTAAAGTGAATTTTACAGAAGGTAGAGGGACAGAAGGTCCCGTCCAACTCTATGAGTCTATGTTCACCTCTGGAACGGATGAACAAGAGAGCTCGATGGTGGCAGATTATAACGACAAGGCTTTGTGCAGTGACTTCCCACCGGCTTCTCCATTGTCAGGAAAAACCATACCGGTATTTTGCTAGCAAACCTGGAGACCTGCCCCGTTTGGCTTCTCCCTTCCTAGGTTGCTCTTTTTGCACAGGGCCTCATCCACCGAAGCTTCATGGGAGACTGTAACAATTATGAATTATGCATTCTAGGCTTCCTACGTTGAGTCATTTTGGTGCCACGGTTTTGCCAAGGCTGATTTCTGGGAAAACCCAGCAAAGTTTTTCAGAGACTATCAGGAGATTTTTCCCCAATATAAAAAAAAAAAAACCCGGCAAAACAGCTTGCCCTACGAAATCCAGCTTCTGCAACTCCAATGCCCTTGAGCAGTAGAAAGCAAAAATGTGGATCGTGACATTTTGGCAGTTCTTGGGAGATGTGCAGCTGGAGTTGCTAGGCAGCTGAAGTCCTCAGATCTTCCAGGGGCCAAGGCTGAGAAATACAAGCCTGGCCCCCACTGAAGACAACACAAGAGTTGCAGCTCAGAGATTATTAAGCTGAAGTCTTTCGATATGTTCATGTCTCTGCTAGGGATGTGCTGCAAACAAGCAGCAGCAACAGGAGGGCTGAGAGAAAGGAGGCCTCACAGATACCACACCACTGGCTCAAAATGCACCGGGCTCCCTGGAGCAGCCATACCTGATGACACGTGTGTGTCCTTGCAAGGAAGTGCCAATTTCCCCATTACCGTCCTTCCACTTATATAGGTCAACACGTTGGTTGCTCTGAAATTAGACAAAAAAACATCAGGAGCTGCAAACAAAACCACAGACTCGTTTTCCAAAAACGGTGTTCGGCAGCCTGAAGACGCGTGGACTTCATTTCCCAGAATTCCCCAGCCAGCATTGGGGGGGGGGGAAGGGGGGGTGTTGGAGAATTCTGGGAGTTGATGTCACACATCTGCAAGCTCTTAAGGTTGAGAAACAATATTTGAGAATGGGAGCATTCCTTTAGCTTTTAAAATGACGGGGGGAAATCCTATCCCGCAACATAAATATGTTCCCCAATATTTGGGCTGGAAAATTTCCTCACACTCACTTACTGAGGGTTACCATTACAGGAGGAAATTATTAAGAAAATATTGGAATGTGCTGAAATGAGTAGATTGACATTTGAAATTAGAGAACAAGAGGATAAACATTTTTATAAAATTTGGGACCTTTTCTATGAATAGGTAATAAAATACAATAATAGAATACTTAGAATTTCAGAAAATAATGAATACATAAAGATATATTTCTTTTTTTGTTATTATATTTATAAAATGTTTTTAGGATAGATTTGGAGACGATTATATGAATTGTTATAAAATAAACTAAGTAAATTATAGTTATCTCGCAAAGTATGAATGAACAAAATTATAGTCAAAGGACTGATTAATAGTGATATTAGGGTATTCAATTTTTGATTGATAATTTGAGTTATTATGCAATGTAACTGTAATTGAGACTATGAAATGGATGCACAAAATATTTGTAAACCAACCGACACACTGCTTGTATAGTTATGACAGAAAGTTGGATGTTTTTATGTTTTGTTTGTTTTTGTTTGTCTTTAAAAACCAATAAAACTTGTTTTTTTTTTTTTTAAGAAAAAGGTTGAGAAACAATATTTGAGAATGGGAGCATTCCTTTAGCTTTTAAAATGAGGGGGGAAATCCTATCCCCCAACATAAATATGTTCCCCAATATTTGGGCTAGAAAATTTCCTCACACTCACTTACTGAGGGTTTCAAAAGGGTTCTCTAAAGGGGAGACATCTTTCTATCTTCCATATTAAATGCTCGAAGCAGCCAAACAAAGCACAATTTAGTTGTTGTACAGCTGAGCTCCAATTCACATAATTTTTTTTCAAATTTGTAATGGCTAAAGAGTTTATTATTGTTTTGTTTCTTAGGACACAAATTATTCTAAAATCTGTTAGCAAAGTAAAGGTATAAAGGTATAAAAAATGTAAGGAACAACAAAACAAGCAGCAACGGTTGTCCACAATTTTTATCCCGTCTTTTTATATATAACTCAAGACGTTGAATATAGCTAATACTCCAGCCTATTTGCTCAACAACCACCCTGTGAGGTGGGTTGGGCTGAGAGAGAGGGACTGCCCCAAAGTCACCCAGCAGATTTTCATGTCTAAGAAAGATCTAGAATTCCCCAAACCTTCATTTCTAGCCCAGCTCCTTCACCATTACACCAATGCAATTTTATTTTAATTAAATTATAGTGATCAATTCAATTTTAAATTAATAATTTTGATTACATTAAAATTAAACATTGTATCTATTAAGATATTAAGGAAAGAACCTTTCTACAGATTAAGTATCGTAAGTTTTACATATCCAAGAAGTGTAAATATTGTACACGAGCAGGTTAGTGAATCTATGATTTAAAAACAATCAGTCTGGAACAATTTTTCTGACCGAAAATTTTGTTAGAAGGCATAAGCTTTTATGAGCTTACAAAAGCTTATATTTTTCATAAGTTATATTGATCAAAATAGGTGCTACCTGGCTCCTTCATATTATCTCAGCCGGTTTTGTCTGGTGGTTAAAGCACCAGGCTAGAAACTGGGAGAATGCGAGTTCTAGTCCTACCAGGCATGAAAGCCAGATGGGCGACTTTGAGCCAGTCATTCACTCAGCCCAGCGCACCTCACAGGATTGTTGTTGTGGGGCCAAATAAGAGGAGGAAAACGTGTTGGCATATGTTTGCTGGCTTCAGTTTTGTAAAAACAATAAAGGTGGGATACAAATAAGTAAATGTCCAAAACTTGGATGAGATATCCATGTGATAGCTTCTACAGAATAAATGCAGAACAAAAGAATGTGATTTTGGGTATCTGAGATGTTTTACATTGTTCTTAGTCATATCCTTGGGCCCTAATGTGTTAGGAAGCAGGAGCACATATAGGTACAGATTAACAAGAGTTTGAAGGGACCTTGTAGGTCATCTAGTCCAACCCCACTCCCAAGCAGGAGGCCCTGCACCATTTCTGCCAGATGGGAGTCCAATATCTTCTTGAAAGTCTCAAGTGATGAAGCTCCCACAATTTCTGAAGGCAACTTCTGTTCCATGGGTTGATTGTTCTCACTGTCAGAAAATTTCTCCTTATTTCCAGGTTAAATCTCTCCTTGATCAATTTCCATTATTCCTTGTCTGGCCTTCGGGTGCCTTGGAAAACAGCTTGACCCTTTCCACCTCTCTGTGGCAGCCCCTCAAATATTGGAAGACCGCTATCATGTCTCCCCTGGTCCTTCTCTTCACTAGACTACATTGCCCAGTTCCTGCAACCGTTCATCACATGTTTTAGCATCCAGTCCCCTAATCATCCTGGTTGCTCTTCTCTGCACTTTTTCTAGAGTCTCAACATCTTTTTTATAGTGTGGTGGGAGCGTCATCCCAGTAGCTACTCTAAGTGCAGAAGCTGCGCTGCTGGAATCCACCTGGGAGGAAACACCTCCACCCTCCCCAAACTTACCGATGCAGCAAAGTAGTGCGCGTGGCTCTCGTGGGGATTCCACTGCACGGCCCCAATGTCCCACTTGCTCTGACGGGAAATCTTGCGGTGACCATCAGCGGGCGCATCCAGGTTAACAATATAGAGGAAGCGGCGCCTGGGAAAAGGCCCACAAACACAGGAAGGAACGTCACTAAAGTAGATCCAAAGTAATTTACTACCATGAGGGCAACTCTTATCCTGAGGTATAGATGTTGGAATTGAGAGAGAGAAAGAGGGGGAGGGAGGGAGAGAGAGAAAGAAAGAGAGGGAGGGAGAAAGAGAAAGAAAGAGAGAGAGAAAGGAGAGAGGGGGAAAGTAAGAGAGGGAGGGAGAGAGAAAGAGAGGGAGGGGAGAGAGAAAAAAGAAAGGGAGAGAGAAAGAGAGAGGGGAGGGGGAGAGAGAGAAAAAGAAAGGGAAAGAGAAAGAGAGAGGGAGAGGAGGGGAGAGAGGGAGGAGAGGAGAAAGAAAGAAAGAAAGAAAGAGAGAAAGGAGAGAGAGAGAAAGGAGAGAGAGAGAAGGAAAGTAAAAAAGGGAGGGAGGGAGAAAGAGAGGGAGGGAGAGAGGGAGGGGGAGAGAGAGAAAAAGAAAGGGAGAGGGGGAGGAAGAGAGAGGGAGGAGAGAGGGAGAGAGAGGAGAGAGAAAGAGAAAGGGAAAGTAAGAGAGGGGAGAGAAAGAGAGAGGGAGAGGGGGAGAGAGAAAAATAAAGGGAGAAAGAGAGGGAGAGGAGGGGAGAGAGAAGGAGAGAGAGACAAAGAGAGAGAGAGAGAAAGGAGAAAGAGAGGGAAAGTAAGATAGGGAGAAAGAGAAAGGGAGAGGAAGAGAGAGATAGAGAGGGAGGGGAGAGAGAGAGAGTGTTCAACTCTTTGTGGGACAACTGCAGGACAAGAGTGACACTAATCTCAAATAAATGATGAAATAGAATCATTAAAGAAAGGATGCAAAACGAGGGACAAAATGAGAGTGACAAAAACTAAAATAACTTTTTAATTATTTTAAATACTTGTCTTGTTGAACTGTCCCACTGTGAGTTGGCTGCCCCGACTTATTCCATTTCAAGCCTGACACCTAGTAACGTAGCCCCATAAAAGTCTAAATCTTTCACATTATCATGTGATTTATATACTTTATTGATGAGACCCAAAACAATTCTTCTTCCCTCAGGACGGCCCAGGCAAGTCAAAAGGTAAAGCAGGGGTCTCCAAATTTAGCAACTTTAAGACCTATGGACTTCCACAACTACACAAGTCTTAAAGTTGCTAAGTTTGGAGTTCCTTGTTTAAAGCAAGGATTTGCTTATGTGACGATTAAATGCAGCAAGCCCTGGAACTGCAGAGTACCTGCATAAAGTACTGTTATCTGGCTAAAATGACACCAAACGTGCCAACAATGAAACCGATTTGAACTGCTGCCTGAAACCAAATTCAGATTACAGGTAGTCCTCACCTTACAATAGTTTGTTCAGTGACGGTTCAAAGTTGCCATGGCACTGAAAAAAACTGACTTATTAACCGTTTTGACACAGGTACAACTTTTATAGACCCTCATCATGGTCGTGTGATCAAAATTCAGATGCTTGGCATCTGGTTCACATTTATGACCGTGGCTACATCCCAAGGTCGTAATCCCTTTTTGCAACCCCCTGAGAAGCAAAGCCAAAGTTCCCAGATTCACTTAACCGCTATTACTAACTTATCAATTGCAGTGATTCACTTAACAATGGTGGCAAGAAATATCGTAAAATGGGGCAAAACTCACTTAAACAAATGTCCCACTTAACCACAGAAACGTTGGGCTCAACTGTGGTCGTAAGCTGAGGACTACCTGTAACTACCAAAATGTAAGAATACTTAGGTCCACCTGCAGGTACTACTGTTCCAGCAAGAGATCACCATAGAGCTCAGCTGCACAGTTCTGTAAAAACACCACCGAAATCTTGAGATTATAATTACAGGAAGTCTTGCATGGAAACTATAAGCCAGAATTTATCTAGCTTCTTACGTAGCTCCAGCAAAAAGCAGATGACTAGGTAAAGCTTCTGAAATAACTCTTTCAGATCACAAGTGACATTCCCTGGAGTGATAGTGCCCTTTTCCATTAAAAAAAACAGGTTCATTCATAAAATCCGGCAGATGAGGCAGAAATACTCAGCCAATCTTTCTTTTGCAAGGCGCACTCCTGTCCTAGGAGAACGAATGTGTTTAGGGAGCAGCACTCAATCCGATGAAGTCAGAACCAGAGATCAAAGAGTCACCACCTCTTCTGCCCTTGGCAAATCTAGGCCACAATTCAGTTGCTTCCGGATTTGAGCTTCTGAGACAGATTATCAGGCTATTTTTGATCACGACGAAGTTGCTCAATAATTATTTCATTTGAATTTAACACGGGGTATTTACGAAAGAGGTGTATTTGAATTAAGTGTTTAAATTAGCATGACTATTGGATTAAGGTGTTGGAATTATATATATATATAATATGTATGCATGCATGTATATGTATATGTATATATGTATATATATATATGCAAGTCTTGGCGTGTTTGGGTCTTTTCCTGGGTAAGATTGAGAGCATTTTGGCAACGTTTCGACGAGGACCCACTCGCCATCTTTGCTCGCACAAGCACAAGCCAAAAGCACCAGCCTGAAGATGGAGAGTGGGACCTCATCGAAACATCGCCAAGATACTCTCAATCTTACACGGGAAAAGACCCGAACACGCCAAGACCTGCATATATACATACACATACATACATATATAAAACACCTGCAAAAAGAATAATTAATGTTCCAGAACTGGTTTAAAGTCAGCCATGGGGAAATTTGATGCATGCTCCTACATGAAGTACATTTGAATTCTCTGCTAAGAATCCATTCTAAAAACCAATGTTATGAAAGCAATTTTGCATCGGTTGCTCTGCTTTCGCTAATTATTTGAAAGAATGAATTTTGGATAACCTTGTTTTAATCATCATTATCACTAGCTCGGGGACTGTCAAATATCTGTACAACTATAAGGACTAGAAACCTACTCATTTAAAAAGAGTGCCCTAAGAAAGCTACTATCTGCATACACAGCTAGCCCTCACCTTAGAAACCCAACTGAGCCCCAAATGTCTGTTGCTAAGTTGAAACATTTGTTAAGTGAGTTCTGCCTCGTTTTACGATGTTTCTTGCCTCAGGAGCTAAGCGAATCACTATCGTTGTTAAGTTAGTAGCATGGTTGTTAAGTGAATCAGATTTCCCCATTGACTTTGCTTGTCAGAAGGTCACAAAAGGGGATCATGTGACCCTGGGATATTGCAACCGTCATAAATATGAACCAGTTGTCAAGCATTTCTGTTGCTAAGTGAATTTTGCTCCATTTTACAACCCTTGTTTGCCACAGTTGTTAAGTGAAACACTGCAATGGTTAAGTTAGTGACATGACTGTTAAGCAAATCAGATGTCCCCGTTGACTTTGCTTGTCGGAAGGACGCAAAAGGTGAACCCATGACCCTGGGATGCTGCAACTGTCATAAAAATGAACGAGTTGCCAAGCGTCTGAATTTGGGTCCCATGGGGATGCTGCAATGGTCGTAAGGGTGAAAAAGGGCCATAAGTCACCTTTTTCAGTGACATTGTAACTGAATGAACTGTTGTAAGCAGAGGACTACCTGCAGTGCTACTGTCAACTCATAAAACATTTTGTATACACGTTTTATAGTTGACAACAGAAAAGGTGGGGGGGGGGGTTTGAAAGAGCAGGCGGCAGTGTGGAACCGAAAGTACATTCCATTCATATTTTCTTCAGAGACTGACTAGATGACTGAAGCTTCTGCTCCGCAATAATCTAACTGGAGAGCATGATTGACGACTCTTGGCTATGGACGTGTTTCATTGGATGATACACCCAGAGGGGTGGTGGGGAAAGCAGGATCAAGGGTGACAGTGAATTACGTGCCTCAGAGTTGGCTGAGCCCAGGTAAATGCCAGATGTAGAATATTACTTTCAAATAAATCTTTTTTCGTTTTTGGGAGTGTGGCTCGAGGCTCATGATTTAATTGGAGTAACTGCCGGAATCCTGACAGCTACATTCTTCTACGTTTTTTTGCCTATCTGCGGAATCACAGCTTCCACCCAGGACAGAGCTAGGACTCTGGAAGGAAGACCCAAGTTCAAAAGGTCTAAATCTAAAGCAAGCCTGTTAGGCCGGCTGATAATAACCCAGTTCCCTCTTACATGCTGATAACAAGCCACCTCCTACAGGGCGCTAATAGTACTATTAAAAAACCAGCAGGCCTAGAATGAAAAGGACAAAGGGTAGACAATTACTGTAGCAGCTGAGCAAAGACAGCCTTTTATCACAAAAGAGAAGTTTCAGCTAGAAGCAGTTGGGGGAGGAGGGGGGGGCAAATAGAAGGGACACAGAGGCTGGTATCTTATCCCTTCACAAAGTACCATTCAATGCTGGATCTAAATGGTACCTCTAAATTCTATCTTTGCTCCATAACTGCCTGGGCATGGAGGAGGGAGTAAGCAATTTTTATCCAGTAGGGAACCACGCTTTGAGTTTTAATGATAAATTTGACAGGAGATCAAGGAGTGTAGTGAATGTGTCTACCAATACACCGATGTAACCAGGGTATGATAAAAAAAATTCTTGATCTATCTTATAGTGGGGGTGGGTGGGTTTGGGGGTTTAGTTTAGTTTAGTTTATTGTCGTTGCACCTCATACAACGAAATCAAACACCAACTTCAGTTCACATCATGACCGTGAAAATAAACACAAACACGCATCCTCCACACATTGAATGGAAAACCCCCGATATTGCATTCATATTGCACTATACAACAGGATTCAACGAAGTTAAATGGGATAGAAGCTGTTTTTCAGCCTATTTGTCCTTGTTTTTACTGTCCTGTACTGTCTGCCAGATGGTCATAGTTCGAAAAAAGGGTTCCCAGGATGAGACGGATCTTTGAGAGTGTCTTGAACTTTCTTAAAGCAGCGGGAGCTATAAAGGTTTTCCAAAGAGTGGGGATGGCAACCCATGGTCCTCTGGGCAATGACGTTCACCCTCTGGAGTGCTGTCCTGTCTGTCATTGTGCAATTGGCAAACCCTACAGAGGTGCAGTAAGTTAAGATACTCTCTCTGGTGCAGCGGTAGAAGGTCACCAGCAGTTTTTCATTCAGTTGTTGTTTCCTGAGAAGCCTCAGGTAGTCTAATCTCTGCTGGGCCCTTTCAACCAGGGCTGCAAGGTGAGCCCCCCAGGTCAGGTCCTCTTTTAGGGTCACACCCAGAAACATAAAACTGGCCACTTGCTCCCCTCGGTCTCCCTTGATAAGCAAGGGCTGGATGTCTGTTCCTGTTGTGGTGGTCTTGATTGCAAAAAAAAAGGTTACTAAGCTTCCGTAGAGGCAGTTAAAAGGTGGTTTTGCTGGGAAATGTCAGTGGCAAAATTTGTGGGGTATAAAAAAGAGGGGTTGCTTGTGGTTTATTGGCAACTCGACTCTCATCCTCTTGTTCAAAAGGAGAGGAACCGAGGAATCTTCAGTGGCGCATGTTTCATGCAAAGAAGGGCCGGGATTTCCTCCCCCAAAGCAAAACAAATGTCCATCAAAGAAATGATGGAGATGGCTTCAGAAGATTTGTAGAAAAGATGTCACATAAATTCAAGGAGGATTTGTCCTGCTTGGCATAAAGGCTAAATCTTCGGAGGCAGAGCATGACAGATAATGAGGACGATTTAGTGCCAAATATTTCTAGCAATATTTCCTGCTAGAAATTGAAGGAAGAGAACCAGGTTAGTATGTGGTAGTCAAAAATCAGGAACATGATAGCAACTTTTGACTCTCATACCAAAGTTAAATTCACACATTTCAGTAAAAGACATAAACTTTTCTGAGCTGTTTTATGAAATGTGTCAGTCTGAAAAACTGCTACCAGATTCCTTCTGATTTTTCCTGCAGAGATCACTGATGGATCTATTGGGGCAGAGTCCCCCAGTGTTCCCCTTGTGGCTGGGGAGGGGGCCGGGAGAGGATGATTCTGGGTGAGTGGTGGGGCAAGAGTGCGCACCCAACTCCATTTGTGTGAGCAGCAGGCATGTGCACCTGCTGCATGTGCAGATGGAGTGTGCATGTTATGGCCTGTCGGCTGACGGTCCAAGAATTGAATCAGGGGAGGAGGAACCATGGGAGTCAGGGTCAGCATCAGGGCAAGTCGAAAGCTCTGAGGGGGAAGAGGGAATGGAACTGGCAGAGAAAGAGAGAGACAGAGGCAGAGTCTGGGCCGCCCGTCAGCCTTCGGACAGAGAGTCAACAACCCCAGGCCTGGAGGTGGCTGATGAGGAAGAGGAGGAACAGCAGGGTCCAGTGCCTGACGCGTGGATGCATAGAAGGCAGAGGAGAGGAGAGCAGTGGAAATCCATGGGCCGGTCCTTGGGATGGAAGAGCCACCACTGCTAGCAAGGCCCCATCTTAGCTTTGGGGATAAAAGGCAGGAGGGCGGAGATGAACAGATGTGGCAGACAACTATTCATCTCCTTGCAGGACAGACTTGTTAGCTTGGTGTGTGTGTGTGTGTGTGTGTGTGTGTGAGAGAGAGAGAGAGACTTTTTGCCAGGGCTACTGGCGCCCCTAATAAAGAAATCATTGATTTAATTACAGAGGGTTTGTCGTGTTTGGGGAGCTGGGTGAGAACAGTGTGCTTGCCCCCTGCTCACACAAGTGCGGATGTGCAGGTGCGCATGCTTGCCCGCCACTTCTGCGGCCCAGTTCCAAATGGCTCAAGGCCTGGAAGTGGCCCATGGCCTAGGACCCCTGTATTAGGGTTATAGAGTCTGACTGGATCACTCTTCCTCAAGTTCTGCTTGTATTTCGATCTTCTTTTCCTCTGCTTCACTGAGAAGATAAAGCTCTGGGAAATGGGAAGACAAGATTTCCTTCTTCCCTCTGTACCTATCATCAGGTACCAGCCCAGGTGTTGCCAACAGTAACTGCAATTCCACCCTGAAGGTTTTTAGCACTCACCCAGAAAGTACCGCATGCTGCCCGAGACAGTCTATGGACATTGCTGTTGCCTGTGAAAATAAGAGAGAAATGAATTCCCCGAGCTTATAAATAATACATTAAAAGTAGCAAAAATGCCTTCTGAGTAGCACTCAACTGACTATATGGATGTGCAGTGTTATTGACAACAGTACAAAAAAAAAGGGTTGACATTGCCTTCATTCTGACTGTAAATAATGCATCTGATAATCAGAGGCAACACACTATTAAATCAGAGATGGGAGGATATGAGGCTAAGCCATTAAAGTCAATCCAACAACAAACACGCTTGCTAAAAAGATGATTGGGGCCCTAATCTTTTCCTCATCTCCTTGGGAAAAGGTCTGACTGATATCAACAGAAAATTGCCTTCCTCTGAATATAAATAGAACTCTACTGCAAGCTGTTTGGGAGCACAGAACAGCGAACAGAAACCCATGGTGGCCAATACATAAATCATCTGCTTCTGAGTCACGCAGAATTAAAATTGCTTCCTCAAAGTGTTCTAACTCAAGTCCTCTGAATAGCGACCAGAAGCCATTTTGAATACGAAGCAACATTTTGGGGGACTGCCTTTTCTCCTCCGCCACTAGAATGTGAAACTCTTCATAACAGCCTATTTCAAATGCAAAGTAATTTTTACATTCAAGGGGTTTGAAATCTTTGCGCACCTCACTTCAAATTTTAATTCTAGAGGGGCAGCAGCCTCTCCTCTTTTAATAATCGTTGGTTTCCATCTCCAGTTCTGTTTAAGCCTTCGCTATTGAACACAGGTGGTCCTTGACTTACAACAGTTTGTTTAGTGAACATTCCAAGTTACGAGGACACTGAAAAATGTGACTTATGACCATTTTTCACATATAACCCTCGAAGAACCCTCATGGTCACTTGATCAAAATTCAGATGCTTGGCAACTGACTCATAAAATATTTCTATGGTCTTTTTAGAGTTGCCATCATATTTATGACAGTTGCATCGTCCTGGGGCGTCATGTGATCAATCATCTGTTGCAGGCTGCTGTCAAGTGAAGTCAACGAGGAAATCAGATTCACTTAATAACTATGCTACTAACTTAACAACTGTAGTGACTCACTTAACAACTGTGGCAAGAAAGGTTGTAAAATGAGGCAAAATTAACTTAACAAAAGTTTCACTTAGTAACAGAAACGGGGGGACACGCGCGCATGCACAATTTTGGTCGTAAGTCGAGGACTTCCTGTAGAGGCTTTGACTTTCAATAGAAATGTATGTGATAACAGACTATAGCAATAGCACTTAGACTTACATACCGCTTCATAATATTTTGCAGCCCTCTCTAAGCAGTTTACAGAGTCAGCCTCTTGCCCTTCCAACAATCTGGGTCCTCATTTTACCCACCTTGGAAGGATGGAAGGCTGAGCCAACCTTGAGCCAGTCAGAATCGAACTGCTGGCAGTCGGCAGAAGTAGCCTGCAGTACTGCATTCTAACCACTGCACCACCACGGCTCTAGGATGCTGATTCTCCACATTGCAACAGGCGCCACCTGCACATTCTCAAGCCAAACTGTTGCTTTCAAGCGAAATCAGTGTCACCCTGTCTGTCAAGCAGAACATTACTGACTTGAGAAATCAAACGCCAGTGCTAAACTTGTTAGACTCTGCAGGGGCCTCCATCTCAAGTCTCCCCCAAATTTCTACTATTATATATTATATTATATTAAAATTTCTACTATTGACCTCACCCCTTTCCTAAGAGGTCTGTAGGGGGCATGCATAAGCGCACCAATATGCCTACCTTCCCTGTCTTATTGTTTCTTTTATTTTTCTTATATGTATCCATGTATTCATAACTATGTTTTTACTTATACCTATTATTTTGTAAGCAATTGACAAACCAAATAAATAAATAAAATAAATAAATTTAAATGGGTGACGGGGAGCTGGTTCCTGTTAGGGTGCCTCCAGAGTATTACAAGATAAAATATTTTGGGGGCTCCAGAAAACAGGTCCAGGTTTTTCTCCAAATCTCCCCACAAGAGCCACTTTCACATGTTCTCGGCTTCAAGAAGCCAGTCAGTCTGTGCAGGCCTGAGCTTTTGGGGAAAAGGGCCGGTTGCCTAGGTGTGTCTGCGATCCGTGTTTGTTCTGAATCGCTATCCCTCCTCTTGGATCCAGTGAGCCTCCAAGCAGCTTAAGGCCACGTGTAATCCTCAACCTTACGAGCACAATTGAGCCCAACATTTCCACTGCTAAGCAAGGCGGTGGCTAAATGAGCTGCGCCTCCTTTTATGACCTTTCTTGCCACAGTCGTTAAGTGAATCATACGGTCGTTAAGTGAATCTGGCTCTCCCCCCAATGACTTTGCTTGTCGGAAAGTTGCAAAAGGGGGTGGTGGTGGTCACGTAACCCCAGAATAGTGCAAAGTGTCATAAATACATATCGGTTGCCAAGCGCCTGAATTCTGATCATGTGACCACGAGGATGCTGCAACGGTCGCAAGTGTGAAAACAGGTCATAAGTCACTTTTTTTCAGTGCCGGTGTAACTTTGAACGGTCATTAAATGAATAATTGTAAGCCGAGGACTCCCTGTAGAACAGGGGTCCGCAAACTTGGCAACTTTAAGACTTGTGGACTTCAACTCCCAGAATTCTCCAGTCAGCTGACTGGAGAATTCTGGGAGTTGAAGTCCACAAGTCTTAAAGTTGCCAAGTTTGGAGACCTCTGCTGCAGGAGAATAGTCACGCCTGTACCTGCATAAAACCAGACGCCAGAAGGATGAACATGGTTCTAGGTACCCCACCCCACACTGGGTCTTTAGTTCCACATCACCTTGAGGTACAACCTCTCCCATCTCCCCATCAACAACTATTAAAGAAGGAGGCTAACTCACATCATCCCCCACTCTTAATCCCTACTTGAGGCCCAGGAAAATATAATGAGATATTTTGATATAAACATTATCAAAATCTGCTGAAAAATCAAGGAGCAGAAGGATGGATGCACCATCACTCCCATGCTGGATCTGCCAAAGGTCATTGACAGATACGATAAGTTTTAAAATGTTTTATTTTATAGAAGCAAGAAAAATATTCTCGTCACCCATATAGAGCACCTGCAGAAATAAAAATAAATACTGGCATATTTAAAAGATTGGGTTATTCTTTTTCGGCTCTCAATTTTGCAAAATGTACAGGAACCATATAGAGGACATTTTCTTAAATTTCTATATAAGTCTCAAGCGGGCAGGCGCATCCTTCTCCCTATAGACCTATAGGAATGGAAACAAGAGTTCTCTCTCTTGTCTTCATTATCAGTCGGCAGCCAGGCAATCAAAAAGACTGGCATCCTTGCATATTTCACCATAATGACCAACCTGCAAGAGAGCAATCAATGGGCCAGCGACTCCTCCTCACCCTTTATCAGAAAATTTACTTGTCACACATCCTATTTTCCCACAAGGTTATCTCAATGCTGAACTTCATAATACATTTGGGAGGAGAGTCTGTCTTTTTTTAAATGCTCCCAGCTTGGGAAATGAATCCATTTATACAATTGTAATATTCTCAAAACAAGGAATATCTGTGTTGGTAATAATATAATTCCAACAAGGTTCTTGGGTGGGGGTCTGTGCAAAAAGCAGTAAACAAAAATAAACTAGTCAACGTTATTTTAAAAGTGGACTCTTACATGCATCAATCTTAGAAACCATCTCAACCTGATGGGATTAGCCTGCCCCACCCGTGCTGGTAGAAGAGGCATGCTGTGGACCCTGTCAATCAAGGAATTCCAGCTGGCATGGGGGGAGGGGGTCCAGGAGAGCCTACTCTGCCAGGGTGTGAGCTCTCTGGAACATCCTGTCCCCTTCCCCTCCCCCAGTTCAGATTCACATCCTTGAACACCTGTCTCTGCCAACTAGCCCAGGGCCACAATAGGGAAGTGAAACCCCAGGGATGGTTAATGGATTAGATAGATCCCCACCTATTCCCCTTATGCATTTTGCAACTGAATTTTAACTAAATTTGAAATGCATGGTCTTTGTTTCTTGTTCCAATGTTTTATATGGTAGTTTTACTGAATAAACTGTAAACCACCTAGAATTGCCTTGGTGAGATGGGTGGCATAGTAATACGTAGCAGTACTTTATAGCCAATTTGCATAAACATATAATATATATTAAATAAACTAGGTTCATGCAAATTGGCTATAAAGTACTACTACGTATTACTTCCCATTTTATTTAGGAAATCTTAATTTCTCATAGCTCTATAACGTACAGCATTTAAGAAGCATTGGCTCTTATAGAGCTACCAAAATATGATTTTTCTCCCTATTCAGAAGGGGAAAGCTCTCAGAATAGAGACCTCTTTGCCTAACAACAAAACAAGATCTGATTGCTAAACATAAGATCAGAGCTAGTATTTCTCCCAAGGGCACTGCCACGGGATTGATGAAATAGTAGCTAGATTTACATATAGTTAAGTTGGTTATTAAACACACCCATTTTCTTGATCTGCATAAACCATAAATGAGCAGACTGCATTTAAAACTAATCAGGCTTAGTATAGTTTGCACACATATTACAATTACTAAGTCTTGTCTCATATCATTATCAGCAAGAAAACTGGAAAATAAAGGATTTATCAAACTGAATACATCCAGTTGTAATAATGTACAGATTCCATCTGCCCAGAACAATTGGTAGTGTTATTCTTTCTTATGGGTTTCTGGTTGGTAGGAGCAAAGTTTCAGCAGTGATGAAATTCTCCTTTTTAGAACATTTACTTCTCAACTTCCCCTTGCAACTATCGTTTGATGCCACTAGCACTCAGCATTCAAAGACCCTTAAAAAGAGAGTTCATATCTCATGCCTCAGTATATTCTCAAAGAAACAATATAGAAACCTAATTCACATACCATGCTAAATCATATTTTTATTTATTTCCCTGTGGAAGCTTGTAAACAATAGAACATACAGCTTAGCATAACTGTGAATTCAGCCCATGTATGTTCACACATCACATTATATGACAATTTGTTCACTAAGCCAGAATTGGCTAGGTTTCTTCATTGAACTAAACCATAAATGTTATTTTATTAGCAAGAAAAGTTGGTTCATGTGAAATGCAAAGAGCCAGGTGCAATGTTCAAATCCAGTCTATAAATATCTTCCTGATGATTGATTTGTAGGTGTGCGTTTATGAAGATATACATCTAGAAATCTGTATGCATTAGTATGGATTATTTTAACTATTAACCTTATTCAGCAGTGACAAACACTAGCTGTTAAAGACTTCACAGCACAAATTTGTTTTGTAGACAAGACCACAGTTCATAAGATATTGTAACATTAACGTAATTGGGTAGGAAAGAATGTACCATACAGGAGAAAGAATATAAAAAACAATAAAAATACTTTAAAGCATTTGGTATGTACATGTTGGAATCAATCAACTGACAATCCAATTAACCCAGATCGGACCTACAAAATGTCTGCTGTACCAATCTTGCCAAAATTCAAAAATGTCCAATTTATAACAAGGCAGCTTTCTAACATGGGTCAGTTCTTGAACTTTTCGCTGCAGCTATAGAATCAAGGGGAGGCTAGAGCTTAAAGGAAATGGGAGAAAGCAAATGATAATCTCAGCAGAAACCTGCCCCAATTTCATTGCCCCAGGTTGTTGCAGAAGCCCCTGGAGTACTGTTCTTAAAGTGTTTAACACAATTACAGGTAGTCCTTGGCTTACCACCACTATTGACCTCAAAATTTCTGTTGTGAAGCATGACAGTTTAGTGAGTTTTGCTCCATTTTTACCACCTTTCTTTCCACAGTTGTTAAGCAAATCGCTGCAGTTGTTAATAAAACAGTTGTTATGTGAACAGGCTCCCCCATTGCTTGTCAGAAGGCTGCAAATAAGACTTTTTTTTCAATGCTGTTATAACTTTGAAGTGGTTGTAATTCGAGGACTACCTGCATTCCTTTTCAATAATGTTGTTAACCCATTCAAGATTTTGTTGTACACAAGTGTCACAACAGCAGCTGCCCCCAACTGGAGTCTCTACATCAAAAGCAGCAATTAAAACTACCCACCTTCCTCACAGAGGCTCCATTACCTGCAGGATATACTCTAGAGCAGAGGCCTCCAACCATTTGGGCACCGGTTCAGTGGAGAGAGGTTTCCCTCACCCTCCCCCCGCCATGGAGGGGCTGTGGTTTTGCATGCTGCCTGCATCCCCACAGATGGGGCTTTGCTTGTTTGCACAGCCAGGTTGCTGGCATGCCAGGGACCAATGCAAGTCCACAGACAGGAGATTGGGGACCCCTGGTGTAAATACCCCAGGTCTTATATGCTTGTTTTTTAAGTAAGCTTTGCTTACAAATGTTTACACTGCTTGCTTCCCAAGCTTCTTGGGAAGACGGGAGGATTCCTTGGAATAATGTTCAGAATATAAATAATTCTGATTATAATGCCAGGATATCCTGTCAGAGCTGAAGAAGCTTCTTGGGTGAGAAGTGAAACGTCTTCAAGGAAAAAAACAAGAAAGTCCAGTTGCCTCCTGAAAAAAAAGGCACCTTTGGGATAAATCTAAGTGCTATTGCTCTTCCTTCCTTTCTTCTCCATTACTTCTTTCCTCCCTCCCTCCGCCTTCCATCCTTCCCAGGTGGGTAAAAATAAGGACCCAGATTGTTGGGGGCAATAAACTGACTCTATAAACCAAGGGTCTTCAAACTTGGCAAGTTTAAGACTTGTGGACTTCAACTCCCAGAATTCCTGAGCTAACATGGCTGGAGGAGAAATTCTGGGAGTTGGAGTCCACTTAAAGCGGTCCAGTTTGAAGAGTCCTGCTATGTAAAGCACTACGAAGTGGTATATAGCCTAAGTGCTGTTGCTATTGCTTTTCCTCTCCTGCTGTTGGGGATGATGGGAGCCGTAGTCCAAGGCGCCTGAAGAGTGCTGGGGCGAACCCCAGGCCAGTCGGCGCCGGGCAGCGGCCCTTCGTGCGACGCCAGGCACCCCTCCCATCCCCTCAGCGGCACCCCGCATCTCCCAAGGGGGAAGCGCGGCAGGGATGCCTCCCACCCCCGAGTGCCAAGGAATGGGGAGGGGCGAGAGGGAGCTCTGCCGGCAGGCAGGCCGCCCGGGGAAAGGCGACCGCGCGACCACGAAAACGGCCCCGGCTACCTGCGAGTCCCGGAATTCCACCACCACATTCTCGCTACTCCAGCGCGCCGCCATCTTGGCTGCCCCTGGAGGCGGCTGGGCGACGGCGGCCAGGAAGTCGTCGCGCTCGGAGCGCAGGGCCTGCCGGGAGACGTAGTCCTCGGCGCTCAAAGGAACCGGAGCCACGTAAGAGCCTGGCCTAAGTTTCTTCCATCGGGGTTGGACTACAACTCCCAGACTCTCCCCTCGCCTGGAGTCGTGGTACAACGTCGGTTTGTTTTGATCTTTCTTTAAGGCAGCGTGCCTCCCACTTGCGCCCCCACCCCCTCTTTTCTTGCATACCTTTGTCATTGGATTTGCACAACAGGCTAAGGCGCACACGCACACGCACACTTCCCTCTCTTGTAAATTGAAACCAAGCTTATCATTCTTATGAGCTCAGGCACTGTATTTTTGCCCCAGTTATGCAACTGTGTATGAACATAATGTCTGAAGGAGGTGACAGAGGACTGCAAAGTGTCTGTTTTCTTAATCTGTATCACTATTTAGTATATGTATATTTACTAATAGATATTTACATTATAGAGACTAGACAGGGGGTTAATGTCATTGCCTAGAGGATGATGGGTTGCCCTTTCCCCTCTTTGGAAGAGCTCTCCCGCTGCCTTAAGAAAGTTCAAGACACCCTCAAAGATCCATCTCATCTTGGGCACCCCTTTTTTTGAACTATTACCATCTGGCAGATGGTACAGGACAATAAAAACAAGGACAAATTGGCTGAAAAACAGCTTCTATCCCAGGGCAGTAACTTTGTTGAATTCTGCTGTATAGTGCAGTGCTGGTGTGGTGTCGGGGGTTTCTGGTTCAATGTGTGAAGGGTGAAGGATGTGTGCTTCTGTTTATTTTAATGGTCATGGTCATGTTGTGCACTGAAGATGATGTTTGATTTTGTTGTACAAGGTGCAATGACAATAAAGTAAACTAAAACTATGGAACAATCTCTCCCCTCCATCCAAGGGCCCTGACCCCAAGATGTTCTCCCAGGCACTGAGCCAGGATGTTAGTTAAGCCCAGTATGGGTGTACGTGTGCTATGAGTTTGTTATGGTGTCTTGGCTGTCGCAATATAGTTATTTTGACTGTTTTGCATTTTGTAACAGAGATTTTAGACTGTTTTTTCTCCTCTTTTTATCAATCACCGTATAAAAGATGAGGAGCAATTCTGTAAACAGACTCCAAATCAATCCATCAAGCAATCCAAAATAGACATTGGAGCCAGAAAGTCACCTGGATCTCCTTTGACTTATAGAAGTGGATCTGAATTAAGCTATATCAACTGTGCTGTTTCCACCTCTGGAAGGAATTTATCCACGCCACTCCTGTGTTTTGGCACGATTCCTCTGGATATGTTTCCTAGTGATGATGATGCCTATCTCTACTCATGCAAAAACACAATAGGCTGGGAAGGGATCTGTCAACCCTCTACTCAAGTTTAGAATAGGGATTTTAGTCAATCTTTACCTATGTGAGATACAAATCTTTCCATTCCTGATTAGAGCACAATATAACTTTGGCTGAAACTTCACAATCACCATTTTAATTACATCACACAAGTTAATGGCACGAAACATGAGGGGTGTTGTAAAATGTAAATGACATGTCACCAGGCGCTTCATTCCAAACAAATATATCTGGACCTCCTTCTAAATAAAATCATGTTCTTACAAGCTGGGACAAAACTCTTTCTGTCTGTTGACCAGCAAGTCAACAAGTTCCTGGGATTGTACCATCAGGTTTCAAAAGCTCTTATGTCTCAAATTGTCTGAAAGAATACAAATAAAATGGTCAGAAGCATATTCTCTTCTTGGCTGACAGTGCTCAGCAGAATTTTAGCAGAACCTCTTACCTGAAATTGGTGAAAAAGCCTGTGCGGCCCACTGGAAAAAAATTGGTTGAAAACTGGTTGTATTCTACTTTTTGTCCATTTTTCTCTTTCTTTTACAATCCCAGAGAACTCCCCCGACTGTACTGTCAAAATCTGACTTGGTAGCAAACCCTCAAAATGTGGAAGTGTGGTTTATCTTGATAGTATTTTTTTTTAAAGAATGTAAAAGAATTACATCAATGAATTAACTTATACTAGCCTGGTGTAAAATTTAGAAAATAGAACCTAGAATAAGAATTGTCGTCTTATATTCTTGTATGGACTGCACTGGTAGAGGCTAAATCAATTTTGTTGTATACATGATGTACAATGACAATAAAGGCTTTGAACTTTTTTTCAAAAGTAGGGAATGATGGCTACCTGTCCAGAAGATTCAGAACACCAAACAGAATGCAAAGTACCTGGATTCAAGCCAGGATTCATTATGCACAAATGTTTCCACTTCAAACACTCTTGGGCAAGGGAAGAGATCCCTTTAGGTGTTATTCATCAACAAGCAACATAGCTCAGTTTTGGAATGGAGCTGGAAGGGACCTTGGAGGTCTGCTAATCCAGGGGTCGCCAAACTTTTGGACCTCAGGGACCACCAAACTCATAATTTTAAATCCCGCGGACCAGAGACCCTGGGAAAATCCCCCCAAAAGTCTGCAGGAAAATTCCCCACCCCGTTTTCCTACCGATCGATCATTCTTTATTTGGGATCGCAGGATACCGTCTCTAGCTCCATTCTCGGGGAGAGAGAGAGAGAAAGAGAGAGAGAAAGATACTTTTGGCTTCATGCAAGGAAAACAGCAGAAGCAGCAGAAGTTTTTCTTTCTCTCCCCCAAACTCCGCCAGAATGGCACAGCCTCTTGGGACAGGATGCCTTGCAGGGTCCCGAATACTCATTTCTGGCGGAGTTTTGGGGAGAGAAAGACTTACTGCTTTCTTTGTGTGCAGCCAAAAGCAGAAGCGGAAAGCAGCAGCCTGGTGGCCAGGCGAGGCATGTTGGGCGAGTGGGGCAAGTTCCCCTCTCCACCATTTCCCCTCCCCTCACTACCTCGTGTTGTTCGCAATGCAAGCAATGCAAGCCTTGGGTTCCCGTGGTCCATGTGGGCGGCACAGCCTTGTGTTTCCGCGTAGCCTGGATTAATTGCTTTGGGGGTACCATTTCTCTGCGGATCACCAACATTTTCTCGCGGACTACCAGTGATCCCTGGCCCATTGGTTGGCGACCACTGTTCTAGTCCAGGGGTCTCTAACCTTGGCAACTTTAAGCCTGGCGGACTTCAACTCCCAGAAGCAAAGCTGGCTGGGGAATTCTGGGAGTTGAAGTCCACCAGGCTTAAAAGGGTTGGAGACTCCTGTTCTAGTCCAACCCCCTGCTAAAGCAGGGGACCCTGTACCATTTCAGGCAAGTAGCTGTACAGCCTCTTCTTTAAAGACCTCCAGAGAAGTCTTTTGCAGGCTCTTGTTCTGTTTTTGCCTGCCAGTAAATCTTGTGCACCAATAGATTATATCGGCTTCTTTAGCCTGTCTCTCATTCCCCCACCCCCATGGGTCCTTGACAGTTGTCTCTGGAAACGTATGTACTCAATCTGTAATCACAATAAGATTCATGCATCAGGAGACAGCAAAATTTTTAAGATGAGATTTTAACTGATAATAAAAAATGAAACAAGAGGCGGTTTATATTTTGTGCCACATCAAAATATGTGCTGACCATGGTTTAATTAAACTACAAATGGCAAGTCATACTAAGTTTTACACTATGGTTTGTAAGCTATCCTGATGGAATTGATAAATCATACAAACTACGAAGCAGAAAACCCGACTGTGGGTGACACTTGTAATTATGGTTTGTCCTCTCCAAAAATTTATCTCCTGAGGTTGTTGCAAAGATAAAATCAAGAGTGAGATGAAGAAATATTGTTCTTCGCAGCAGAACATAAATGTGCTAAAGGCAAAAATGTAACCGTAACTGTTTTCAAGGTTATTCAATACATCTTTGGTCCAAAACTAACTTTCACCATGTTCTATTAAGGCTTTATTATCTGATGCATCCTGTAATGGATGCTGTATGTAGTCCTCGACTTACAACCACAATTGAGCCCCAAATTGTTGTCGCCAAGTGAAACATTTCAGCAAATTTTGCCCCATTTTACAACCTTCCCTGCCACAGTTGTTAAGTGAATCACGGCAATTGTTAAATTAGTAACCCAGTTGTTAAGTGAATCTGGCTTCCCCGTTGACGTTGCTTGTCCGAGGGTCGCCAAAAGGGATCACATGGTCCCCAGACACTGCAACCGTCGTAAGCATGAGTCCACTGCCAAGCATCATGCCACCCTGGGGATGCTGCAACGGTCTTTAAGTGTGAAAAACAGTCATAATAAAATCCCTTTTTAGTGCCCTGGTAACTTTGAACGGTCCCTGAATGAACTGTAGCAAGTTGTGGCCATATTAGCGGGCACAACCTGCTAACCTATAAACCACCATAAGCCAAGGGGCCTGCATGCCCCCCCCACTCCAGCCCCAAACAGACCCTAGTTTCCACCACACAAGCCAGGATGTGCCATCACTGCAGTGACCAGGCCAACCGGGCTTCCACCAGCCCTCGGCAAGCTCTAAGTCGGAGCCCGAGAGGGGCCCTAAGGCTGCAGAACCTTCAGGCTGCCGCGTTAACGGACAATGCCGGAGACCGTCGGTTAAAGGCCCAACGCCGCCTCGGGGTTCCACGGCTGGGCAAGCTCGGCAGCGGCCGGGGCGGACTGGCCAGCGCGCTCCGCGGGCACAGTAGCCTGGCTGCCGGCCCGGGCGGGGGACACAGGCGCGGCCTCCCTCCTCCCTCCCTCCCGCTCAGCCTCGCTCCATCCCGAGGCGGCAGCGAAGGCGGGCGGGGGGGGGGCGGAGAGGAGGAGACGGGGAAGCCGCGGCGCAGGCGCTGTGCGCGGCTCTATTGTCTGGGCTCCGGGCGCCCTCGGGAAGCCCGGCTGGGGACGACGACGACGCGCCAGCAGCACCAGCCGCCGAGCCTGCCAGGCGGCCCCCCGACCGACGGCCGAGCCTCCTCCTCCTCCTCCCGCCCCGCGGCCGCTCGGCTTGGCCCGGAGGCCGCCGCCTCCCCCGCCGCCTCCTGCCCGGCGCTCGCATGCGGAGCGTCGCCCGGGGAGCCGCGCTCTTCCTCCTCCTCCTCCTCCTCCTTCCGTAGGGCGGGACCCCCGGCTGCCCCCCGCCGTGGATGAGCCCGGGAGGCGCGGCGGGCCGCCCGTTGGGGCGCGGCGGCGGCGGCGGCGGCTGCGGCTGCTGCTCGGAGAGGCGGAGGAGACGAAGGGGAGCGGGGCCGCTGCCGTTGCTGGCCGCCGCACGATGCCCGGCGCCGCCGGAGGTGGCCTGAGCGCCTAGTGGCCCCGGCGCCCTCGCTTCCTCGCGGGCTGGCATGGGCGGCAAGCAGAGCACGGCGGGCGCCACGGCCGCGGGGCGCTCGCGCGGAGGAGGCGGCGGAGGCGGAGGCCCCTTGGCCGGCGTGGCCAGCGACGACAGTGCGGTGGGGCGCCGCCGCCGCCGCCGCCGCCGGGAGCCCCGCACTTCGGGCATTACCGCGGCGGGGGCGGCAACGGGGGAAGCGGCGGCGGCGGCGGCGGCGGGAGCTCGGCGATGGGGCTGCGCAGCCGCTCCGTCAGCTCCGTGGCCGGCGTGGGCGTGGGGATGGGCGGCGTGGAGCCGGCCGGCGCTGGCAGCGTCCCTTTCGGCCTGTACGCGGCGGCGGCGGCGGCCTCGGCGGCCAGCAGTGCCACCACCGCCGCTTCGACGGCAACGGCGGCGGGCGGCGGCGGCTTCGGGCGACTCGGAGCGGGGTCCAGGCGCGGACTCCACCCCTTACGGCCATGGCAACGGTTACCAGGAGACGGGAGGTGGTCACCACAGAGACGGGATGCTGTACCTGGGCTCCAGGGCCTCGCTGGCCGATGCACTACCTCTGCACCTCGGACCCCGGTGGTTCAGTTCACACAGCGGTGAGTGAATGGCCGGGACTTGGGGGGCGCTCTGGGGAGCCTAAAAGTCCAGCCAGGGTTCTGGGTTCAGGTCAGCAGCCAAAGGCCAGGCGGGTGGGGAAGAAACAGCCTTTGACCTCGCAGGAGGCCAGGTAAAATTGCTGGTCAAGGTATGTAGTGTCGGGGTTAAAAGGCCCCAGTAGCTTCCTTCACAAGTGCCAACTTCGTCCCTATTCATCTGGGTCAGGCTTTTACGTGCGCACGATGAAGAAAGTTGGGTGAACCCAACCTTTTTCAGTCTTCAGGACATTGTGCATGTCCAGAAAATGGGCAAATACAGTAACCAATTACAGTTTATGAAGCCAACAATTGTGTGTTGTAAAAGGTCCTTCTGGTATTCAGAGACAAAAACCATGGGCTAGGAACCAGTTTCTTCGTTGTCTTCTCATTCTGGGAACCAGTTTCTTCATTGGTCTTCTCTTTCCTACTTAGCAAGTGAGGAAGAAAGCATCCTGAGCTCTGGATTTGGGCTAAGCCTGACACAACTTTGTTCTTCATAAATGGCTGGGTAGCGTTTTTGCCTTGTTTATTTCCCTGGTGCATGAAACCAGGGGTCTTGTGCAACTCTTCAGAAAATATTGTGCTCTTGAAGCGACATCCTGGCCAGGTTTGAACCAGAGGCTAGGCTAAAATGTGGCAGTGGCTTGATATGTTGTGTCTATCTGGATATGTATGATATGTGAATGTAGGCAATTGGAGTAAACTTCATCTAAAATATTAGCCAAATAGCTCCCTACTGTTCACAGCTGGGGAAAGAGTAACCAGGGAGTAGAAATAGAAGGTGTGCAAAAACCTTGCCAACTGCTTGTAAATACCTGGAATAGTTTGATTACTTAGTTCATGGCCTGAAGCCTCCCAGGACGTACTTTCTTTGCTTAATTTTGCTTTAGTTGTTGATTTTAGATCAAGGGCAGGCAATTAATTCTGATGGCCACATCAGAAACTGGGACTGTTGTAGAATGCCAAACCGATAAGGCTGTGAAGGTAGGTAGGCATGCACACACATAGGTAAATTGAAAAAAAAAATTACCTTCAAAATAACATCAATCCATGTGAGCCGGACAGCCAAATGTCTGGATGTGGTCAGAGGCCATAAAATGCCGAGGTCTGGCTTAGATGCATCTAAAAGCATCACTATATGGCTCTCCTACCACCCTGGTTCTTTTTTTTTTCCCATTAGGCTGAGAAACCAGGTCCATTCTCAAGATTTCTGCATTGTAGTTCCCTGTATTCTTACCATTAGCCAAAACCACAATAGAATAGCTTTCGAAGGCACCACATCCTCACTTTTCCTTTTATTAAAACCAGAAAGATTACACAAAAGTATTTTTCCCATTACTTTCTAAGTTGGGGTTGAATAAAAACATTGTCATTCTCTCTGATTTGGTCTCCTTCTGGACAGGTGGATTTCTACTCTCAGAATTCTCATTTGTGGTCCTACAATGGAATTCTGGGAGTTGAAGTCCAGATATCTTACAATTGCCACACGATTGAGAAAGACGGGATTGAGCTGGTTTAAGAATGTAGAATTAGGTAAGATTGGTTCTCCTAGATCCTATGGAAAACATTATGAGTTTTAGGGAGTATGGTGTTTTTTTTCTGGTGAGAGAATGAAAAAAGTTAAGACTGGAACATCACATTGGCTTACGGGAAGTAGTGCACTCGTTTCTGAGAAGAAAAATGAAGGGGATTTCCCCAGCAAACTCATTAGGAGGAAGTGAACAGAAAAAATATTTCAGGCAGAGAACGGGGTAAGATTTTTAGCTTATGCCTCTGGCAGTCAGTTTCTGCAATTGACTGGGGATGCCCCCAAGAACATGCCTGGAAATGCTGCCAAGAATCTCCATTGGTTGGGTTGCAGGGGGGAAATATACTCAAATTAAACAGTATCTCCAAGCAAAGCAATTTATAACTTAGTTAAAAGAAATAATGCTCTTTTTGCCAGCCAATTGTGCTTCCTTTATCTGTTCGATAGTTGCTTAATTGATTTAACTTTTCAGTTACACTGGATTATATCAGCAAATGTGAGATACTGCATCTTATTTTCCTTCAAACTTATTTCCTGCTCTGTTCAGTTCAAGTACGAAGGTTGTGTTTTACTTTCAGTTCTGTATCTTACAATAATTGCATTGGCTGCCCCAAGTTAGCGATGTAAAATTGCTCTGCTGTTGAATTGTTTGTATTCCTTGTAGGGATTTCTTTATTTTGATTTTGCTCAGCTTTCCTTTTTACTTAGATGGAGTAGTCATCTTGTGTGCATATTTGTGTGTGCACGGTGTTCATGTGTATGAGTGTATTGTGTAATGTGATAGGGTATTTCATGCCAATTATATTCAATTTAGCTTTGAAGATACAGTGCATTGTAGTGAGCTTTCACATCATACTAATGCGAACCAGTTGATATAAAAATCTTCTGCACAGATGCAAAACCATTTTTGTCCAATTCACTAGGATTTCCATCTTAACCCAAGTCATAAGTCTACACCGACAGACCAATTTGGATGTTTACATTTCTAACACTTCTAATTCAGTTGATTGCATTTTCAGATCAATTTTATAAAACGTTTTGGATGGATTTGTACAAATAAACCCAGTTAGCCATTCTTCAAGCCTCCTTGACTTCAGTTTTACCTACCATGCTGAAGAGCTGGTTTGTCTTCTGGAATTTTGAGTTTTGTTCCAGCTGCTTCTCCTGTCTACTTTGTGTTTCACTTACTCCCACCTACATAGGCGCAGCATTGCTACCATAACTTTGACTCAGAATGATGCACCGCTTCAATATTGATTGATGCATTTTGAGGCTAATGTTCTTCAAGCTAACCTCCAACGGTAAATCCTGTTTGGTTTGCAAAATTATTGGTTACTGATGTGGTGCCTTCGTCCCTTGACACTGGGATGGTGACTCTGGTAGTACTAATTAAAAATCCATGTCTTCAGTGTCCAGATAATTAGGTTAATCATGCAATTAATACATTCCATCAGCCTCCATTTCTCTGAACAGCTGGAGGTTTGCCTGCTTGGCACACACTCCCTGCGTGGCAACCCTCTAGATGTCTTCTTCGGGAGCAGGCTTATTTTTCTCCAAGGGGAAGTGAAAAAGGCCTGTGAAGGTCACAGCACAAGTGATCAGAACTCCTTGATAATAATGCTTATCTTGCACAGGCGCTTGTCTGTAGGTTCTTAAAGAATAAGGCAGTGGGGGAAAAAGGCTTCATTTTGCAATTAAACAGCAAGCAAAATTGTATGTGGCCTTTGGCCAGGTTAGCCTCCATGAATCTGGTTATGAGCTCCCCTAATGTTGGTTTAATTCCTTCCTTCTCTGGAAACTTAGATGAGACCCTCCAGAGCAGGGGTGTGAAACTCGATTTCATTGCGGGCCGCATCAGGGTTGTGTTTGACCTCAGGGGGCTGGGGGGGGCGTGGCCAGAGTGGGCATGACCAGCTCGGCGTCACTCGTGTGATCAAAGCCCCCCTTTGCTAGTAGTTTGTTTTGCTAGCACTCTGCCAGCGAAAATGGAGCTCGTGAGGGCCTTGCACGGCCCTCCTGGGCTCCATTTTCAGCTGCGACGGCCTCCTGCAGCCCTCCGCCAGCAAAAACGGAGCCTGGGAGGGGCCACAGGCGACCCTCACAAGCTCCATTTTCACTGGCAGAGGCACCGTGGGCCGGTCCTTCGCTGTTTCCAGGGCAGCCCCCTGGGCCAGATCTAAACACCCCATGCCAGATCCGGCCCGTGGGCTTCAAGTTTGACACCCCTGCTCCAGACTAAGATATAGTCAGAAAGTCAAGATCCCAGCCCCTCTGGTTGCCTCCTGGGCTGGGCTGGGCTGGGCTGGGCTTGAGCACTTTTAAAGCCCAGGCTTGGACCAAAAGGGCTTCGCATATTTACCTGCTCAGATATTTGTTTTCCTTCTTTTTGGCTGCTTAAGGAACTACAGACTTGGTGGTATGGCGACCCCCTCAAGGAAGGCCTCCCTCCTGCCAGTAAAAGTAGCCTGCAAATTCATATCTAGCAGCCTACGCATACGTAATCTTAGCCCTTCGGGGCCAGAGGGAAAGAAACCCCAAATTCTGCTAAGCTTCCACAGAAATCTCTTACTCACTTGAACTCTGGCAGGTTGTTATTTATAAGCCTGCCCAAAGTGTCTCCCAAAGGTTTGGAGTTATTACTAAGGCGGAAGTTGAGACAGGTGTGATTTCAGCTTGTTTTTAGTGAGGTTGGCTCTGGAGAGGCTCCCAGCTGCTCTGCTTTCTTGGTCTGGTTGCATCCTTTGGGCTGGAGAAGATTATTCGTCTGTCGAATTTATTTGCTGCCGTGGAGGCAGCTTTCAATAATGAAAAGGAATAGAATGAAAGGAGCGTAAATAGAGCCAAAGTAAAATAACAGAGCAATAAAATAAACAATAGCAAAGAGAATGGCAACGAGAATGCGTCTGTTAACATATGAGAACAAAAGATGGAAGGGTGGAGAATGGAGTGCAAGGGAGGGCGAGAGTGGAGTCTGCCATCAGTCCAGCATCCACCTCCAGCAGGTAACAACCCCCCCAATTTGGTCACCAGGTCACCAGCAAAGCAGGTCTTCAGGCTCTTGTGGACACAAGGTGTCCTCTGTCCTCCCTGGGCTTTGCCTGTTTTCTTCCATATGTTTTTGTGTGGATATGACACGTGTGCTTCTCCGGCACAGCATTCAGTGCTCTTACACAACAACAACAAGCCCCTTGACATTTGTGGGCTTCGGGAACCTCTTGCTGGGAATTCTTGAGCAGTCCCTCCAGCTGTGCCAAGATCTTTTCCTGGGAGCCGAAGACCTTTTCCTTGCAAGCCTCGCCGTGTTGACGAGGAATAAGCCACAATAAGGAAACCGTCGTTTTTCTGTTTCTTTTTTTTATCCCCCACAAGGGACTTGGGGTGGGTGTGTTTCTTTGGTTTGCTTTGCTTTTCTTTTCAGGGTGTCACAAGGTACAATGCTTCTTCTTCCTTTTTTTAAAGACCATCTCCACAAACATCTACCCTACCCTATTGAACCAATCAATGCATTCAAAGCCAACAATATTCTGTGCTTGTTGGTTAAATTGGAAACAGCCTTTGGTAAGAAGGAGAAGACACTTCTTCAGGGTTCCTTGTTTATGTATTTTGTCGGCCACCCAGAGTTGCCTTTGGCTAGATGGATGGCTATATAAATGTGATTAAATAAATAAAATAAAACATTGAGTGCAGAACCACAGGAGAAAATGTGTTCCTGGTGTTTGGTACAGGATGGTAGCACCTGGCTGACCTTCTGAACTTAGGGGCTAAATATAGCTCTGGCCTGGTTGTAAATAGATAAGGAAATAGCCTTTAGTCTTGCATACCTCTTTATAGTTCTTTACAGAAAACAAGAAGGTTTGGGTTGGAGATGGGATGGGACCTGTAGGCTAGATGGGGAAGTCAAATCACCATTGCTAGGAATCAAACAGTGGTGCGCCCATGTAGCCATTAGGGTTAGGGTTAGTTAAATTCAGTTCGAGAGAAACTCTTTTAATGTGCAAGCCTTGCAAATTCAGATAACCAGGATTACATTGGTGGTTCTATCTCAGCTGCCTGGTATTTGGAAGAACGAAGTTGGTTGTAGTATTCACCTACCATATAGAATCCTAACGTCAGAAGGGATCACTTAGGCTACCAACTTGATCAACTGCACAGCCAACCAGCAACGGCACCAGCCCTCAACCGACCCAGGCAACTTCCCCTAACCAGCACTTCAGTGACCCTCAACTGACATGACCCACCCATCACAAGACCCATCACAACTTGTCGTCATGTCACACCTGATGTGACCTAACCATCACAAGACCTACTGACCACACGAAGCCCTTACAAGCAGAAGAACATTACCTAAC
The DNA here is from genome assembly GCF_049901715.1 of Pseudonaja textilis. Classification (NCBI taxonomy): domain Eukaryota; kingdom Metazoa; phylum Chordata; class Lepidosauria; order Squamata; family Elapidae; genus Pseudonaja; species Pseudonaja textilis. The sequence goes on from NC_142000.1 coordinate 3,244,800, forward strand.
TTCCACTGAAGATGTCACCTAGCCTGGTAACGAAATGTTCAGAAACCAACCCACAAGCTCAGAGAATGAACTTTCACCCTCACATGCCAGAGAGATTATGCACAGTGATGGAAAGATTTGGCAATACCGTCATGGTTGGCAATCATGATTTATTTAGATAGTTCCAGCCTTTATTATTTTTACGAATAATTCAAGGCGGCCAACATACCTAGTACACTTTTCCCCACAATATTAGCCTATGAGGTGGATTGCGTTGAGAGAGTGGGACTGGCCCATAGTCACCCAGTCAGCTTTCATGCCCAAGGTGAAACTAGAATTCACCGTCTCCTGGATTCTAGCCGGGTGCTTTCTCTACTAGACCAAAGTCACTCTAGTGATGGTAGATCTCTCTGATTAGAGAAAAGGCAACATTCATGCTTATAGCTGACTGGAAATCCCCTAAGGACTTTTTATGTAAGAAGGCAAATATTTTTTACATAAAACAGGAAAAATGAACGTATTATGATTTATGGTTTTGATGACTAGATAGAAAGAAAAGAATCACAGTATAACTCTAGAGAAAGGGGTAAATCTAAAATTGTGCTTAGAACTGCTTTGAAGACATTCAGAAGACACTTCATTATATCTTGTTTTGTTCTTTTCTATTTTAATTTTAACTTCTTTTCACTTCAGCTTTCTCTTTTCTTTTTTCCATCTTTATTTTAATTTGCATTAATTTTACTCTTGGTTTTTTTCCAACTCAAGTAAAATCATATTATGAAAAAAAACTCTTACCAGCATACGCAGCAGCTAAAGGGACATTTGAGGCCATGGAAGAACTCTGCCTCATGGTTGAAAAGCGCCATTGTTCATGCAAAGACAGACAGGCAAATTCAGAGGCTGGCCTGTGAAAGCAGCTAGGTTGGCACTGAGGCAGCCAACGGTGATGAGCTCATTTGGTAGCCCCACATGGACTGTTGGAAGAAAAGTAGAAATAAAGTTGTTGGTTACGGAAAGAGAAGATTTGGTTATAAAGGCAGTAACACCCATCAGCAAGTTAGCAAAACTTTTGAATTTTATGGACAGGTGATTCTCGACTTAAACAACCATTATTGGGACCCAGACTTCTGTTGTGAAGCAAAGTGGTTGTTAAATATGCACAAAATGCCATTTTTTTGCCATCAATGTTAAGCGAATCACTGCAGTTATTAAGTGAATCACAGGGTCGTGAAGCGAATCCCCCATTGACTGTACTTGTCTGAGGTTGTCTGGGAAGGTCATAAATGGCGACCACATGACTCCGGAATGCTGCAATCGTGGTAAATACAGGTGCTCCTCAACCTACAACAGTTCATTTAATGACCTTTCAAAGTTACAACCTCACTGGAAAAAGTGACTTACGACCATTTTTCCACACTGATCAAAATTCAGACAGTTGGCAGCCGATTCACTTTTATGACGGTTGAAGTGTCCCGGGGTCACATGATTCCCTTTTGCAAGAAACCTGATTCGCTTAACAATCATGTAATTAACTTAAGCAGCTGTCATGATTCACTCAACAATGGTTGTAAGAAAGGTCACAAAATGAGGCAAAATTCAATGCACAACTGTGGTTTCGCAACATAAATTTTGGCCTCAACTGTGGTTGTAAGTCAAGGGCTACCTGTCTATGCAGGTTGTACCTGGATTTTGATTACGTGATGGTGAGGTCGCTGTGACAGTCCTAAGGGTTGCTGACCCTGCCATTGTGACTTTAAACGGTCGCTAAACGAATAATTGTATGTAGGGGGCTTACAAGGTCTGGTTTATTGAAAAGAAATGTTTGTTGCCAGCAAATCCCAGCAAATGAAAGGCTGCCACAAAGAGGAGGGGGTCAAATTATTCTCCAAAGCCCATGAAGGCAGGACAAGAAACCATGGATGGAAACTAATCAAGGAGAGAAGCAACCTGGAACTAAGGATAGACTTCCAAACAGGGAGGACAATTAACCAGGGGAACAGAAGTTGCCTTCGGAAATTGTGGGTGCTTCATCACTGGAGGTTTTTAAGAAGAGACTGGACAGCCACTTGTCTGAAATGGTGTAGGGGCTGGACTAGAAGACCTCCAAGGTCCCTTCCAACAGTGTTATACTAAGTCTAAGTAAAATCTGGCAAGGCTGGACTAGAAAACCTCCCAGGTCCCTTCTAGCTCTATTCTGATTCTAAAATCCCAAGAAGGATTAGGGCTGGCAAATTAGGTTTGGATTAGGTATACGCCTGGTATAATGATGCCTTCTCTTGTTTTGAGAAGTGGCATATTTGTTGCACCGGATAACTGGTGTCACCCCACAGGAGGTGCCATGCGCTCAGCATGGATGAGTGGCAGGAAGCCGCAGATGTATGTATGGTTTAAGGCTTCCTTCTGGAGAGGAAGTGGGCAAACTGCCAGAGATGGTTTACCTGTGTTTATTACAGCTTGTGAGATGCAGTGGAGTGTTTCTCAGATGTACTTTTAATTCTGCAACTCTTCCTCGCTGTTTTCCTTTTTAAACGTCTTTGAAATTCACACTCCTCCTCCATTTGAGTGGCTTCATGTGGGGTTCCCCATGGCGAAGAAAAATGACATCTATCCAAAAAAAGTATGCCGTTTTGGACAGACAGGATTTGGTTTTTTTTCCCCCCAATGTTGTGATTTTCATATATTTCTGTTTATTCTAGCACCAAGAGCCTGTGACAAAACTTCAGGGTTGTTTGTGACTCCTGAAAACTTTGGGCGCAACTGCCCGTGACTTTCCAGTTGCTGCCAAATCGTAGCTTTAATGCACCAGAATAATTTTATGCTCTATTTCAGTGCTTGGCCACTTTAAACTGTGCAAACTTTCAACTTGCAGAATTCTGGCTGGGGAATTCTGGGAGTTGAAGTTGCACAATCTAAAGCGATCGAAGTTGAGAAACACTGCTCTATTTTAACTACACATTTACAGATTACAGATTATCAGAGTTGGAAGGTCATCTTGTAGGTCATCTAGTTCAACCCCCCACCCAAGCAGGAGACCCTACACCATTTCTGACAAATGCCAGTCCAGTCTCTTTTTGAAAGTCTCCAGTGATGAAGCTCATAAAAACTTCTGAAGACAATTTCTGTTCCATTGTTTGTTTGCTCTCGCTGTCAGAAAGTTTCTCCTTATTTCCAGGTTAAATCTCTCCTTAAGTTTCCATCCATTGTTCCTTGTCTGGCCTTTGGGTGCCTTGGAGAATACCTCGACCCCCTCCTCCTCTCTGGGGCATCCCCTCAAATATTGGAAGACTGCTCTCATGTGTCCCCTGGTCCTTCTCTTCACTAGACTAGCCATGGCCACTTCCTGCAACAGTTCATTGTATGTTTTAGCCTCCATTCCCCTCATCATCCTGGTTGCTCTTCTCTGCACTCTTTCTAGAGTCCCAGCATCTTCTTTGTAGTGTTGTGAGCAAAACCGGATGCAAGTAGTCTAGGTGTGGTCTTACTAAGGTGTGGTCTTATATGAACATATAGCAAAGTTTTGGTGTTCATCCTGACCCCACCTACTATTTTGGGCCTGTTGAGGGTTAAGATAACACATCACAAAATCATTTTGCTCATCTTCCTTCGTGCTTGACCCGCGAAGAGCTTTATTTTGAATTAAAACTTCACCTCTGCTGCGATGAATCCAGAAGAATTCTAAACCCAGGGAAATGTATTTGGAAACTCAGAAGACAGCGGCCGTTTGACCTGCGGAACAACAGATTGAAGATCCTAAAGTACAGGCAGCAGACCTCGACTTACAGCAGTACGCTTAGTGACCGTTTGAAGTCACAGCGGTGCTGAAAAAAAGGGAGTCGTGACCCTTTTTCACACTTAACAACCGTTTGCAGCATCCTTGTGGTCACGGGATCAAAATTCAGACTCTTAGCAACTGACTCACATTTATGACGGTCGTAATGTTCCCGGGCTCAGGCAAAACCCTTTTGCAACCTTCTGACTAGCAGAGCTAATGAGGAAGCCAGATTCACTTAACAACCGAGTTGCTAACTTAACAACTGCAGTGATTCACTTAACAACTGGGGGCCCAAAAAGATTGTAAGATGGGGCAAAATTAAATGTTTCACTTAACAGCGGAAATTTGGGGCTCAGTTGTGGTTGTAAGTCCAGGACCACCTGTTTCCTAGTTGGCTCGTAACAAACATCCCAGTTTCAAAGGGGGTGGGACATCCAGTTCTGTAAATTCAGAAAGTTCTCTGTGCCCTTTTCCATCTTGGTTCCTATGGAGTCCGATTTGGGTGTCTGGCTCTTTTTCTTCTTCTTCTTCTTCTTCAAAAGAAATGGAATAAAAGCGTGAATTTGATCGCTGGCGGACATGATTTTGCGTGTTTAATATATCTTTGCCTTGTGATAGAATTCTTTATAGGCCAAGTGTGATTGGATGCACAAGGAATTTGTCTTGGTGCAAATGCTCTTGGTGCACATAAAATAAAAGATACATTCGTCAAGAATCATCAGGTCCAACACTTAATGATAGTCAAAGGGTACAATAAGCAATCAAATGATACTATGAAATAGTCAATATAAATCGTAAGGATACAAGCGACAAAGTTACAGTCATACAGTCACAAGTGGGAGGGGATAGGCGATAAGGAGTGATAAGGTTAATAGTAATAGTAATGCAGACTTAGTAAATAGTTGGACAGTGTTGAGGGATGTTTAGCAGTCATGGCATTCGAGAAAAAGCTGTCCTTGTGTCTAGTTGTTCTGGTGTGCCAGTGCTCTAGTGCGTCGTTTTAAGGGAAGGAGTTGAAACAGTTTATGTCTGGGATGTGAGGGGTCTGTAAATATTTTCACAGCCCCCTTTTTGACCCATACAATATACAGTATACAGGTCCTTGATGGAAGGCAGGTTGGTAGTAATTATTTTTTCTGAAGTCCTAATTATCTTCTGATTTCATTCTCTACCAAGGTGGTCAGGAAGCTTAGTTTCTACCCATCAATAAACAGAAACTTTGTGGGCCGATGGAGACTTATTTTTTTGGAGAAGATCACATGATTCCCTGGGGTTCCGAAACTCCTTATCTGGTCTGCATTATTTCCATTTGTTCAAAAGATTTATCTGTGTGTTTTAGGGCAGAACAGAAAACCGTATGAATTTAGGCACAGGTATGACAAGAGATACACAGTGTACAAACTGCATTTTTGGGTAAGAGAAACCTGACAGTTTAGTATTGTGGAAGAATTAGAACAGTTGCAGGCTTACCATTGCACAGGTAGTCCTCCGCGTACAACAATTTAGTGACCATTCAAAGTTACAATAGCACTGAAAAAAGTGACTTACGACTGTTTTTCAAACTTACAACTGTTGCAGCATCCTCACAGTCACGTGATCAATGTCCCGGGGTCATGTGATTCCCTTTTGAGAACTTCTGATCAGCAGGAATCACTTAACAATCGTTTTAGTAACTTCACAAAGATTCACTTACCAACTGTTAAGCAAGAAAGCCTGCAAAATGAGGCAAAAACCCACTTTAAATGTTTCACTTAGCCAACAGATATTTTGGGCTCAGTTACAGCCGTACGTCGAGGGCTACCCGTATAGGCTGGGTTCACCCAGGTGCTTCAATGTGTTATTTACAAGCCTCGTGTTTCCATTTGCTAAACTGCGTCACCTTGGTGAGCTTTGCAATTTAGTGTGTTGTGCAGACACGCACTGTTTGATTAGTGCACTTTATGGTCCAAATATATACCTAGAGAGACAAGTCGGGATTTGTAGATAAGGCAGCGGGACCCACTTTTCCTCATTCCAACCTTGGTTTCACCATCTCACTAAACAGCAAAGGGGGAGGGTGTTGGTTCATTTATTAAGCCGAGAAGGTCACCCAGCTACATAAGACTCGTGTTACGTCCATGGAAAGTTATTCTTCAAACAGATAAAATCCTAACAGGCCTCAGTACCCCAAGGCTGGGGGGAAATACAGGTGGTCCTTGAATTACAGTGATCATTTGAACGTGAGCCAGCCGTGTGCAGCAGCCGCCCAAAAAGCTAATGCAATCCTGGGTTGTAAAAACAGAGGCATAGAATCAAGATCATGTGAAGTATTAGTGCCGCTTTACAAAACCCTCCTACTAAGACCACACCTGGAAGACTGCAACCAGTTTTGGTCATCATATTACAAAAAAGATGTTGAGGCTTTGGAAAAAGTTTCAGAGAGGAGCAACTAAGGCGATCAAAGGCCTGGAGACTGAAACATAGGAAGAACGGTTGCAGGAACTGGATATGGTCAGTCTGGAGAAAAGAAGAATTAAGGGGTGACCTGATAGCAGTCTTCCAGTATTTGAGGGGCTGCCACAAAGAAGAGGGAGTCAACTTAGTCTCCAGAGCACCGGAGGGCAAGACAAAAAACAATGGCTAGAAATTAATCAAGGAGAGAAGCAACCTGGAATGAAGGAGAAACTGCCTAACAATGAGGACAATTAACCAGTGGAACAGCTGGCCACCAGAAATCATGGGTATCCCATTAGTGGAGGTTGTTAAGAAGAGACTGGACAGTCCTTGTCTTTGATTGCACAGGTTCTCCTGCTTGAGCAGGGGGCTGGACTAGAAGACCTCCAAGGTCCCTTCCAGCTCTCGTTCTATTCTATTCTGCAACAGTTCATTTAGTGACCATTCAAAGTTACAACAGTCACTGTAAAAAGTGACTTATGACTGTTTTTCACACTTATGACCGTTGTAGCATCCCCATGGCCGTGTGATTTACATTTGGATGCTTGACAACTGATTCATATTTATGACGGTTGCAGCATCCTAGAGTCATGTGTTCACCTTTTGCGTCCTTCCGACAAGCAGAGCCAATGGGGAAGCCAGGTTTACTTAACAGTCATGTCACTAACTTAGCAATTGCAGTGTTCCACTTAACAATGCTGGCAAACGAAAGTTGTAAAAAAGGAGCAAAATTCACTTAGCAACAGAAATGTTGAGCTAAATTGTGGTCGTAAGTCGAGGATTACCCGTAGCCACATTTTCTTAAGAGCCTTCTTAAATTCACCCTCGGGGGGTGTGGGGGTGGGAAGGATGGATTAAGGCTTGTTTTGTAACTGGCATCATGACCGACACCACATTTAATTTCATTTGGACTTTTACCTAGGGCAGAGGGATGGCCTAAGTAGCTCTTTCCAATGCTGAAATATGAAAACAACAAAGTGTCCTTGATGTGCAGGTTTTTTTTTACAAGTTTGTTTCTTTAATGTTTTACCAAAACATCCAACACAAAAATGGAACAAAGGCTGAGAAAAAAAGCAACAAAAGCTACATAAAAAGAAGAGGGACAAAATGACGAGAAGGAAGGCAAACGTTTAGACATTTATTAAAGCACTCGTCTACAAAAAGGAATACATCATGTATCCATCAAATGTTAAGCGATATTTAAAAGTTTCTAAATTAAAGAGAATACATTTATTCTCTTGAGACGTCAGGACCTCTGTGCCAACAAAAAATCTATTACATCACTTTTTGCAGAGTGGATAAAATTGCCTTTTCCTAACCGGATAAATTACACAATTCCACTACTTAAAATATTGAGAATAATTCTACTTTTCCAATTATTCTCTTAGCAATAGTCCCACACCCCGAATAGCTGCATATTCCTCAAAAATAGTCAGATCCAAAGTTGGGAATCTAATTTAGCATAACATTAACATCTAAAAGATTTATATTTCTGTAAACATTTACAGATTGTCCCTTAAGTGACACTTTGATGGGTAATGTTGAAAATGTACACAGGTAGTCTTTAATTTACAGCCACAATTTAAGCAAGACTGTTGCTTAACCTTTCTCCCTACAATTGTTAAGTGAATCACTGTACTTGTTACACATTTGTTAAGTGTGTTTCACTTAAGTGATTCACTTAACGATTGTGGCAAGAAAATGCTGTAAAATGGGGGGGCAAAACTCACTTAACAAATGTCTCACTTAGCAACAGAAATTTTGGGCTCCATGGTGATCGTAAGACGACAACTACCTATATTTTACACGATTTTCCATCTGGGAGACAAGTAGGCTTTGGAGAGTGGTGCGTTGGCCTAGAGTTGGAGCTCTTGCCTGACAATCAGGGGGCTGTGAGTTTGATCCTAGGAAGAGGCAGATATTTCTCTGTCTGGGCACACTGAGAATATATCTGCTGAACAAAACTCCGCATTGGTGACAGGAAGGGCATCCGGCCAGTAAATGCTCTGCTAGCTCCATTCAGTTGCTCAGGCTCCACCCCGCAAGGGATTAGGGGGTCATTAAATGAAACAAGTAGATTTTGGCAGGGATCCTACATCTACTTGTCTCCTGCTTGAGCAGAGGGATGGACTAGAAGACCTCCAAGGTCCCTTCCAGCTTGTATTCTATGACCTACTTCAGATTGCATCTCATTTCAGAAGGCTTAAAGATACCATTCTTTAAATTGGTGGGGGGAGATCCAGTCCTAGGCTGGAGGTGATGGCTGGTGATTGCTCCGCAACATCTTTCCAGAGCTGAGGATCACCAGCTTCATCACCTCTTGCAAGGGAGGAGATGACAGACTCCAAAGCAAAGAGATGACAAAAAAAATATTATTATCTGCTGTGTGGCAACCCCACAGCTCCCTTGGTTTCTCCCCAGAACATCCTTCAAGATGTTCTTGCCAACCAAGATTGCCCGCTTGACGGTTGGTTCTTTACAAAGGCCTTGAGGACGTGACAGGACTATTTGGTTTTTCTCAAACTGGATCTTCCAACCCAAAGTACACCTGGTTTTGCTGCTCTCCCGTTTTGTTCTCCCGGCAGCGAGATTTCATTTTAATTGTTGCTGTGAGCCGTTGTAGAAGAAAAGCACCTGGGCTCTTCCCAGCCGAGTCTGGATTGTTGGGTTGGGTTGGGTTGGTAGCGTTGAGTTGGTTGGTTGAGATTGGAAAGAATTAGGTACAAGAGATGTACTCTCTAAATTCTGTGGGGACTTGCATTTTTCTGGCTCAAGGAAGGGAGAAGCACCTTGCCATTAATAAGAATAGAATGGAATGGAGTGGAATGGAATGGAATGGAATGGAATTCTTTATTGGCCAAGTGTGATTGGACACACAAGGAATTTGTCTTCGTTGCATAACCTCTCAGTGTACATAACTGCCCCAGAATCCAGTGGTGCTCCACAGCCCATAAAAACCTCCGCCGTGAGGTTCAAACCTGGATTTCAATTGATGTATGCCACCTTCCTTAACTTGCACCCTCCAGATCAGTGGTGGGATTCAAAAAAATGTTACTACTGGTTCTGTGGGTGCGGCTTGGTGGGTGTGGTGTGGCTTGGTGAGCGTGTCTTGGTGGGCATGGCAGAGGAAGGATATACTGCAAAAATCCCCCTTCCCTCCCCACTCCACTAACCTGCTTCCCAGCTCTGTTCTCCTGGGCAGGGCAACCAAAGAAGAGCCAGCCGGTCAGCTGGGACTCAATGGGAGGTAGAGAAGAGACGGGGTTGGCGGGGCCCAGTCAGAGGTGGGATTTTCCGGTTCTCCGGACGACTCAAACTTTCCGCTACCAGTTCTCCAGAACTGGTCAGAACCTGCTGAATCCCACCTCTGCTCCAGATACACAGAGGCCAGAAGTCCCAAATCCTTCAGCTGGTCCAGGGAGCTCGAGGTTCAACTTATCTGAAGCATGCCAAACTGGGGGAAGCTAATTTAAGCCTGGGGAGACGGTGGTCAGGAATCCAGGAATGTTGCAATGTTGAGTTTAATGTCTGTCTTGTGGGGGATGAGCCCGTGCAAGATGGAAGAGGCGGTTCCTGGGACCAGTGTAGGGAAGGCTGGATGTTGGCGATAAAAGGTGTTCCCCCTCTGTTTCATTCCACCTTAGTTGGAAGCAGAAACCAGGGGGGAGGGGAGGGAGAAATCTCTGCGTTTAGTTTTCCACTCCGAAGAAATTTATGTATCTGCTGACATCACGCAGCTGATCCCAGCTATTTTAGAGGTGTGAGCTTCTGTGCGCACGCAGACAGGCTCCCATATGTCCTGGTGTCTCTCTAAATGTGCAAGAGACAGGGAAAAAAAAACAGGACTTAGAATAACTTTATGATCACTTTGAATGTACACCAATCGGCGTACATGAAAATGGAATTTCGTTGCATACAGCTCTCCAAGGGTCACCCAATATACGCTACATAAATGTGACAAAATAGATAAATGAATACAGGAGAAAGCGAGCTGAAAAGGCCTCCTGTCTGCCCGTGTTCCCAAGGCAGCCTGGACTTCCCCAACTCATTTTCAAAGGTGGCTCAGTGGCTAAGAAGACGCTGAGCTTATTGATCAGAAAGCAGTTTGGTGGTTGGAATGCCTAGCGCTGCATCACGGAGTGAGCTGCTGTTACTTGTTCTGCTAACTGAGCAGTTGGAAAGCATGTAAAAATGCAAGTAGAAAAATAGGGACCTCTTTGGTGGGAACAGCGTTCCGTGTGTCTTCGGCATTTAGTCCTGCTGGCCACATGACCATGGAGACGTCTCCGTCCAGTGCTGGCTCTTCGGCTTTGTAACGGAGAGGAGCCAGAAACAATTAGGAAATATGTGCGAGGGGAACCTCAGAGCAAAGGTCTCCAAACTTGACAGCTTTAAGACTTGTGGACTTCAACTCCCAGAATTCCTCCTCCAGTCATGTTAGCTCAGGAATTCTGGGAGTTGGAAGTCCACAAGTCTTAAACTTGCCAAGTTTGAAGATCCTTGCCTGAGTGGGGAGACTGAGACTGAGACTGAGTGGGGGCACTTAAGGCAATCGTTTAGTTTCTGGGAACATTTTAAAATACAGGTAGTCCTTGACCTACGACCAAAATTGAGCCCAAAATTTTATGTTTGCTAAGTGAGAAATCTGGTTTATTTGACTGGGACTCTGGATTATTTACTTAATCTCTGGTTTATTAACTTGAGGGCAGGACAAAAAACAAGGGATGGAAACTCATCAAGGAGAGAAGCAACCTAGAACTAAGGAGAAACTTCCTGACTGTGAAGACAATGAACCAGGGGAACCACTTGCCTCCAGAAGTTGTGAATGCTTCAACACTGGATGTTTTAAGAGACTGGATAGCCATTTGTCTGAATTGGACTCCTGCTTGAGCAGGGGGTTGGGCTAGAAGACCTCCAGGTTCCCTTCCAACTCCTATCCTATTCCGTTCTGTTCTGTTTTAAATTGTTTACTGTATTTGAAGCCTTACCAGAGAATGGTTTCATTGCATCGTCTAAGCTGTCATGTTGCTTGGATTGTAGTAGGACAACAACTGAAGGAACATACACACAGGCACGAACATATATATATACACATATGTGCATACATGTATACTTAAGAATAAGGCAGAGTGGAATTTGGAAACAAGTCCAAGGGATTGATGAGGTTTGTAATTTGGATATAAAACATCCAGATAGAAATTTATTCTGTTGCATAAAGCAACTAGGAGGTGAAACAAGAAAAGAGGCTTGGAGGTTCACGTGAGCAGGGAGAACGGGAGTTAAACTGCAGTTCAGAGTTGTTTTGGCCAGCAAGTCTTAAACCTGGGTGGGCAAAATCTCATCACACTTCATTATTTGTTTTCCTGGCCTGAGTGAAGAAGGCATATTTATATTGTTTTATTTGTTTCCTAGTATGATTTGATTGCTTATTTAGTAACTTATGACTATCACTAAGTGTTGTATCTTATGATTCTTGATGAATGTATTTTTTTCTTTTTAAGTACACTGAGAGCATTTGCACCAAAGACAAATTCCTTATGTGCCCAATCACACTTGGCCAATAAAGAATTCTATATTCCCTTTGCTCTCTCTCTCTTCCCCTCCCCCGGCTAGAAATTCCAGGTGTGGCATTCCCAGTCCAGCTGTAAAACACATGGTGAGTGAAAACCAGCCCTAGTTCCTTCAAGCAACCCTGCCCAAATGGGAGCTTCCATCTTCCAGGGTGGAAAGGGGAAATCCAGAATTAGAAATAATGTTTTCATGAGGACAAGTTTAGTTCGGTTGCCTGGTGCCCCGATTCTCTTCTGTTGGGACAAAAGGCATTGGAGAAGAGAAAATAGGAGTTTGAAGCACAAGGGACATCTTGTCCCACTCAAGAGATTTAATACCAGTGTTGTTGTGGTTCGCTGGCAGCAGGTGTGGATGGCTGAGGCCTCGGAGAGCGAGGACTCAGATGAGGGGCCTGCGTGTGACACAGGGATGGGGCCAGGACCATCAGGGAGTGGAAGGCGGCCTTTGGGGATTGTGGAGGCTGGCAGCAGTGAGGAAGAGGTCCCCGAGGAGCCTATGCCCAGTGTGTGTGCACGCAGGGCTGCTTGAAGGAAAGAGCAGCTGCAGCACCATGGGCAACTCAGGAGTAAGGCTGCAAGGTAATGGGCTCTCTCTTAAGGGATAAACACCAGCTGAGAAACTGGAGTTCTTTGCAGGAAGCAAAGAAGATTTTGCACTCAAGCCCTGTGGACGTTTGGAGTATCTGACTTGGTGTTTGGAGACTCTTCCTGTTTGAAACATTTCTTAGTAACTTTATCTGCTGTTCTTGGCAGCCTTGCACAACCTTGGCAAGACTCATTCTTATCAGAGACAATTAGTTTGAAACAGCCTTTTAACCGGGAAGGAACAGAATTTGCAAATAATTATTAAGAGGTTTTGCTGTTACCTCTGTTTCGTGTTTGTTTCCTTGGAACAAGGTTTGGGTCAGAACAAGTGCAGTCTGGACAAAAGAGCTGCGGGTGGGCATCCAAAAGGGCCTCTTGAAATTCAGGGGTGGGCATGGGCACTGGGAAGCTGCAAACCTCAACATCCGGCTTGTGTTTAAGTCACTTGCTTGGGGAAGATTGTCTGTCGTGATAGTGAGGTTGATAAGAAAGATCCTGCATCCTGCATGGTAGTATAGCTCCTCCTCCAAAACCTCCTTTCTCTTTTAAGCGTCCTGCATTACTTTAAGCTTGATTCTCGGCCTCTTTCCCTGCCATATGAATTTTGACATTAATTTGGTTCAGATTCTTAGAAAAGCTTTTCTCTAATTTTAGAGATGTTTTGGAATAAGAAGAGCATTTTTGGTAATATATTCATTTTTATAACGGGCTATCCTACCCATTAGGGGAAAGTTGTAAGTTCTTTTATCTTTCTAAGTCTTTTTCAATTTAATTTATTAGTTTAGTACACAGGTCTCCAAACTTGGCCATTTTGAGACTTGTGGACTTCAATTCCCAGAATTCCCCAGCCAGCATGGCTGGTTTTGGAATTCTGGGAATTGAAGTCCACAAGTCTCAAAAAGTTGCCAAGTTTGGAGATCTCTGGTTTAGTAATTTAGACAAATCAAACTACCGGTATCTACTCCTCTTGGAAGCCCACATTCCTGGCACAACACTAAGCCTATTTTATGTATTGCAGTTAGTCCTCGACTTACAACAGTTCATTTAGTGACCGTTTGAACTTGCAACGGCTCTGAAAGAAGTGACTTATGACCGTTTTTCACACTTGCAACCATTGTAGCATCCCCATGGCCACCTGATCAAAATTTAGACGCTTGGCAATTGGCTAATATTTATTGCCGTGTCCTGAGGTCTTGTGATCCCCTTTTGTGACATTCTAACTAACAGAATAAATGGGGAAACCAGATTCCCAACAACTGGGCTGCTAATTTAAACAATTGCAGTGATTCACTTAACAACTGCGGCAAGAAAGTTCGGGGAAATCTCACTTGACAGATCTTTCACTTATGCAACAGAAATTTTGGGCCCAATTGCGGCTGAGGACTACCTGTTGTCGGTTAAATGTTGACTTTTGGGGGGGCGCTTGTTGACTAAACTAGTTAAAGAAGGATGAACTCTGTAGGATTAGTTTAATAAAAGCCATACTGATTTCTCAGAGTCTCCCGGTGCTAAATAAACCAGGGGTCTCCAACCTGGGCCACTTTAAGACTTGTGGACTGGAACTCCGGGAGTTGAAGTCCACAAGCCTTAAAGCGGCCGAGGTTAGAGACCGCTGGAATAAGCCATTTGTTGCAATGAGCTTGTTTGCTTTTCTTGATGGATGACTTTGTAATTTCATGGATTGTCCTCCTCCTGAATGGTCCGAAAGTAGAGCAGTAATGGTTTGGGTTTAAACAAGGAGCCGAGGAAGCAATCTCTCTGCAGGGCGGCTGACCCTGGAGGCCTGCTCTGTAATTAAAAAGTAAAGGTGTGGAAAAGCAGAAGGCAGGGATTGTCAAGGGTGTGTTACTTGCAGACAGAGGCAAAATGCAGGCATAGCCCTCAAGCAATCCAGCAATCACAGCCTTGTTGCTTAAAACATCCTTCTATCTCCCTGTCTATCTTCCCCTTGTATTCTGAAGTGACTTAATATGCAGGCCATTAGAGCTGCATCAGAAATGAACCAATCAGAGGAGGTAATAATTAGTCAGCAGGTAAGAACTGTTTAAAAGAACTGTCGACGCCAGAAGGATGGGGCTCAGGGATTTGAGGCCAAACCTCAGATTCCCTTGAAGAGAATTGCTAGGTTGCCTGTCTCATTCCACCCAACGAAATCTTCACCTGTTGTGGGGCAACAGGATGGCTACCTTCACACAACCTGCTAAGTCAGGGGCTGGATCCCTGCAAGGCGCTGAGAGGTAGATTGCTTCATTGGGCTGAGGGAAGCTTAACAAGAATAATAATAATTTATGAAACTTGTATGCTCTCAACAACTCATGCCAAGCTCAAGAAGGCCAATGGCCAAGGGACGCTTTAGCATGGCAATACAAGCACTCTTGCAGGAGATGATCAGGCTGAGCCCGAGGGAGGGGTCAAATGCGTCATCAGTCACGAGCCCCTTCGTGCCCACAAAAGATCGAAGTCCAATGCACCTTGAATTCCGTTGTGACTTATTAACAGCCCGTTTGCTTGGACCATTAATAGTACAGATTCTTGAGTGGTGCAGTGGCCTCACCTCACAATCAGAGGTTGAGCTCTCTCGCCTCACATTCAAGAGGCTGTGAGTTCGATCCTAGGTAGAGGCAGATATTTCTCGGGGTACATTGAGAAAGCTCCTCATTGGCAACAGGAAGGGCATCCGGCCATTAAAACTCTCTGCTAGCTGCATTCAGTTGCCCAGACTCCACCCGTAAGGGATTATGGAGTCATTAAATGATGATGATTAATAGTACAGATTCTTGTAGAGAGTGTAAGCTTGCAGTAAGTCTTTATATTCATTTGGACTTCCTGGACTCCTGATTTCCCAGGCGTTTGATAACTTCACTCTCTAGACAGGACAAGTTGTTTACCAGATGAAGGGAGTCTTGGGACAGGCAGGCATGAACCAGAAAAGAAGATTCTGTAAAATTGTTCCAGCGGCTTATGAGCTTGCCATCAGAGGAACGGTTGCAAGATTCTACCACAATGACCTGCGAGTAGAGGGATCAGAATGCCATTCGTGAAATAATACTTCACTGCCTGCCTTAGAAAGTTGCTTCTAAATGTTGTAGGTTGCATTCACAGTAAGCCCAGTTGAAATCGATGTCACCAAAGCATTCCTTTCCATCTAGGCTTCTTTGGCCGCGCTTTCAAAGTCAGTTTTTCCTGCTGGCTGGACTACCTGGAAAGTCCTGACCAGGTAGTTTGCTGAAGTGGTTCGCAACTCTCACCTTCTTCCCAGGGCTGAAAGAGGGACTAGGCCCAGGTCGGTCATCCAGCTGTCTGCATGCTTAAACCAGGAATAGAACTCTTGGTCCTAACCTTCCTATCTTGGGTTTGCTGGAGGTGGACATCTTAGTTTGGCCACCACTGAGTTACTCCTGCGTGTCCCTTTCTGCCAAGCTGCCCATCACACAAAGGAATGAAACACTTGGCCTGTTTTTGAGTGGCAAAAGGTGTTGACTGATAGTGGTAAATATCTGTTGCTTGGGTGTAGGATGAGGCTGGAGGTTCATTCTCCAAGCTTCTGGGTTGTTTTCAGAATGTTCAGTTATCAGACTCTTACTGCAGAATTTAGGGGATATTTACTGACCAGACAAAACCCTTATGAGCAGAAGAGCACAGATCCTGACAATCCCCTAAACTCCACTGAAGATATTACCTAGCTTGGTAACGAAATGTTTGGAAACCAACCCCAAGCTCAGAGGATGAAACTACACCCTCATTGTTGGCTCCGCTGGCAAATGGAGTCATGGTATCCACCATTAGTTATTTGTAACCCGAGATGTACAACCCCAAATCTAAGTGTAACTGAACAAACTCACTGGGTTCCCATAAGAAGCTAGGATCAATGAACCTTATTCTGGCTCCATGAGATGACCGGCAGGAGGCAACTTTCTTAAGTTCAGAGTTTCAACAAGATGGCAAACTCCATCCACCTGGTGTGACCTAGGCTTAGAAAGCATAAAACACAATCTTAGTCCTGGCAAAACCTCTTTTATTTCCACAGCTGTGAATTACGTTCATTCACAGCCAGCCAGGCTTCCCAAACAGTCTTTCAGGGGAATGTTTATAAACACCCACCTTATCGCAACTTGGAATGCTGCCAGGGAACTAATTTCCAGGCTCAGGGCAAGGCCAAACTCGACACAGAGTCAAGCAGAACTTTTCAAAGCTTGAATCAACCAGATGAGCTAATTGCTTCCTGCAAAAGCCCACGTCCCATTCGCTCCTCTTTTAGGTCCCATGGGAGGGGCCAATCATCTCCAAGGTGTGCCCTTACTTCTTAGTTGCTTTCTCAATTGTTCTTGTCTTCTGGTAGCCCTGTGTATGCGCAGGCCGGGAACCGGTTCCAGAAACTCCCACGCCTCACTCCTGTCTGAGTCTGAAGGGAGCGGATGACTGCCAGACTGCCCTGGCCCCATCCCTGCCTCTAATGCTGAGCCTTCCTCAGCCTCCAAGACTGGCCCAGGTTCCTCTCCAACCTCACTACTGTCCGACTCTGCTGCCAGTTCCATCAGCCACCAGCGGGCCACAACACCCACAACCCTTTCTGAGTCTAGACTTCTGGGTTGTGATTTACCAACATTTTGGTAAAGTTCTTGCCTTGTTTGTTCTGTAAACCCAGCCATTATGGCCTTTGGAGAATCCTAATTTATGGCTGAGCAGATTGTGGGAATCCAGTCAACAACTTTCCTTCCTTCCTTCCTTTCCTCCCTCCCTCCCTCTTTCTTTCTTTCTTTCTTTCTTTCTTTCTTTCTTCTCTTTCTTCTCTTTCTTTCTTCTCTCTCTTTGTTTCTTTACTTTCTTCTCTTTTCTTTCTTTCTTTCTTTCTTTCTTTCTTTCTTTCTTTCTTTCTTTCTTTCTTTCTTTCTTTCTTTCTTTCTTTCTTTCTTTCTTTCTTTCTTTCTTTCTTTTGGCTTAACTCCAGTGCAATATAATATGGGAATCAAGTCAATCGTTTGGAATCCTAAAATTATAAACTCAGTTGAGCCAGTACGGTAGTTAGGGCAGGGATGGCCAAACTTTTGGGTCAGTGTGTCAAAAAAAAATTGAGTGGGGCGGGGGAGAATGCCTGGATTTCATTGTTTGTTAATGGCAGCTATTCAGATTTCTCCATCAAACTTTCAGGCAGAGAAATTGGGCAGAGGATTTCCTCCAGTTTCTCCAGGGGAAGGACAGATTTTCCCATAATTCTCCAGGGTGAAACTACTCCTTAGCAGTGACAAACGTATCATGAATGAAAGGACCAATATTGTCTTTTCTTTGAGATTTGGGCTGCCAACCAGTGATGAGAAGACCTCATCCCGCTCATCACAGAATAGGTGACGGGAAAGAACACATTCCAAATTTTAAAGACTGGAGTCCAGAGGTGCATTCTTTTCTCTGGTTTTCAAGTATCTTTCTAGTGCAGAAATGAATAGCTGAAATGTCATATTGCTGTATGCGTTAGATTTAATAATAGGTTAAAGTACTAAGATAGGATTTTTTTTATAAAAAAAGTATCCTAATCAGTATATAATGAGAGCCATGGTGGTGCTGTGGGTAGAATGCAGTGTTGCAGGCTACTTCTGCTGATTGCTGTCTGCCTTCAGTTCTGCTGTTCGATCCTGACCAGCTCCGGGTTGACTCAGCCCTCCATCTTTCCGAGGTGGGTAAAATGAGGACCCAAATTGTTGGGGACAAGAAGCTGACTCTGTAAACTGCTTAGAGAGGGCTGGGAAGCACTGGGAAGCAGTGTATTAAGTCTAAGTGCTATTACTTTCTGTCTGTCTGTCTGTCTATCTAATCTATTTCTTTCTTTCTTTCTTTCTTTCTTTCTTTCTTTCTTTCTTTCTTTCTTTCTTTCTTTCTTTCTTTCTTTCTTTCTTTCTTTCTTTCTTTCTTTATCCATTCAACTCTATATTTATCTAAGAGCCGTGGTGGCATAGTGGTTAAGAATGTAGTGTTGCAGGCTAACTCTGCTCACTGCTAGAAGTTCAATCCTTGGCTCAGCCTTCCATCCTTCCAAGGCGGGTGAAACGAAGACCCAGATTGTTGGGGGCAATAGGCTGACTCTGTAAATCGCTTAGAGAGGGCTGTAAAGCATTGTGAAGTGGTATATACATCTAAGTGCTATTGTTATTGCTACTTCCAGCCCTTCAAGGAAGATCAGACTAGGAA
Organism: Pseudonaja textilis; assembly: GCF_049901715.1. Lineage (NCBI taxonomy): Eukaryota > Metazoa > Chordata > Lepidosauria > Squamata > Elapidae > Pseudonaja > Pseudonaja textilis. The sequence continues at coordinate 3,263,319 of NC_142000.1, forward strand.
TAATGCTATGTAAGCCAGTTCTACTTTTATGGTAAAGCGATACAGAATCTTGCAAGTCTGAATGTGCTTTCTCGAATTACTTTTCTGCCCGTGAGTCACTCCTCTTTTATTTGACTATTCTCTTGGTTGCTGCTCTTTCTCCTGTTCCTCAAGGTTATTCCGGCTTTCCATTACATACACAAGCATACAAAAGCTCAGACATTCATTGTTTTGCCCTTGCCTTATCGAGTTTGCATTGTTTTATTTTTGTTTGGATAGAGAAATTAACTATTAATGAATATCCTCCCCTTTGAAAAATCTTTTTTTTTTTTAAATTTTGACTGAAGCCCCCTGTGGGGAAAAAAGCACTCGGAAAATATTCTCCGGGCACACTAGACTGGATTTGGGGGTGTGTGGGGAATCCGTCAGAACCTCCCCCTCGAAATCTTAGCTTTGCTCTCCCTGCTTTCTGGCTCCTTCCTGCTCAGAGGCCAGAGAAAGGTCATCCCTGCCAAGGGTGTGTATGCGCAATGTGCAGTGTGCGGGCCTAGGATGCATCGCAGGAGCACATCTAAACGCCCTCTGCTCTGGGCATGCCAAGACTGCGAACTTGGGCAACGGGCCAGCTGCCCACCTGGGCATGTCTGTCAAAGCAAACGTCCCTCTGCTGGGAAAATTGGGCTGGGCGTGTTGTTGACACAGTGTCCGTCTCCCCCTCACCCCCCGGCCCTTATTTTTATCCCGTGGCCACATCCGGAAAGCGATTGGAGCTCCTGCTTCAGAGGGTCGAGTCCCCGGTGATCTTTTTTTTTCCTCTGGAGAGGCCAGGATGGTCCTCAGGTGGCTCTGGCGGTTGGCTGCCTCCCTCCTCCGAAAAGGTGAGCCCCTTGGATTCCCCCCGTGGGGTTTCGGGTACCTTAAAACAGGGGTCTCCAACCGTGTCGCCTTTAAGACATGTGGACTTCAACTCCCCGAGAGAGTTGAAGTCTTCAACTCTGAGAGTTGAAGTCCACACATCTTAAAGTTGACAAGGTTGGAGACCCCTGCCTTAAAAGACCTACTGACTGCTCCATGGTACCTGGCGTGCCTATCTATCTATCTATCTATCTATCTATCTATCTATCTATCTATTTCTTACTTACTTACTTACTTACTTACTTACCAACCCCAGGCTGCCATATGTTTCATGTCTCCTGCTAATCCTGCCCATGGTCTCCAGTTGGTACCATTCTTTTCTTTCCTTTTTATTTTTTTTAAGATTATTTTTGACTGCGCAACTGGACTTAGGCACAGACTGAAGTTATAAAAATAGAGTTTGCCTGGTTGCTGGGCGATGGGAAAGCTTTGCTCCTGGTTGCCCAGGTAAAAGTCTATGCCACTTGACAAACAGGTCTCCCTCCCTTTGCTGCTCAGTCTTGTTTTGGGTGGTTGGCAAGCCTTTTCGACGGTCTGCGATTGCTGTGTTGGATGGATCAACCTGGACAAGCTCCCAGGTGGAATTCTCTAGGCCAGGGGTGTCAAGCTGCATCCAGCCCACGGGGTGCTTAGATCTGGCCTGCAGGACTGCCCTGGAAACAGCCATGGACTGGCCCACGGTGCCTCTGCCAGTGAAAACGGAGCTTGGCAGGGCCTCACGCAGCCCTCCCGGGCTCCGTTTTCGGTCGTGACGACCCCCTGCAGTCCTCTGCTGGTGAAAACGGAGCTTGGGGCGGCGGCAGCGCTTTGGCTGGCAGAGGGCTGCAGGAGGCGATCGTGGCCAAAAACAGGGAGGGGGGGCACACGTGGGGGGGCCTGGGCTCCGTTTTCGCTGGCAGAAGGCTAGCAAAACAAACTAAAAACAAAACAAAAAGAAAAGTGTTTCCCCTTTTGCATTTGAGCATGCAAGATGAGACAGGAAAGGAGAAAGGGAAAGAAGAAAGATGAAGAAAAAGATGGGAAGAGAGCGAGGAAGGAAAAATAAGGAGAGAGGAAGGAAGAAGAAAGGAGAAGGAAGAGGGAAGGAAAAGTGTAGAATATAGAATTCTTTATTGGCCAAGTGTGATTGGACACACAAGGAATTTGCCTTGGTGCAAATGCTCTCAGTGTACGTGGAAGGAAGGAAGGAAGGAAGGAAGGAAGGAAGAAGGAAGGAAGGAAGGAAGGAAGGAAGGAAGGAAGGATATAATGAGAGTGAAGGAGGGTCTCAAGTGTCTTAGCGCTTGGCCGCCACAGGTGCCCCCGACACGAGTGACATTGAGCTGGCCGCGCCCCTCCCCCCAGGTCAAACACAACCCTGATGCAGCCCTCAATTAAATCGAGTTTAACACCCTGCTCTATACCAGAGGTCTCCAACCGTGGCCACTTTAAGACTTGTGGACTTCAACTCCCAGAGTTCCTCAGGCAGCTTTGCTGGCTGAGAAACTCTGGGAGTTAAAGTCTACAAGTCTTAAAGTTGCCAAGGTTGGAGACCCCTGCTCTAGGCTGTATCATCCCCCGGGAAAACAGCCATCCCAGCTGGATGAGAGTCCACAACTAAAAACAGTACCCCAACTACAAAGCCTTCTTTGAAATAACTGCAATCAGTATATATGGGCGCTCATTTCTGGAATGCCAGCCCATCCATGCTACTAAGATGGCCCCTTATTGATTTACGGATTTATAAATCCATGGAAGCATTTTAGCTTGTCTCTTAGATGCACACAAAAATTCCCGATTTAATTCGCTGAACTTCACTGTCGGTCAAAGTTTATTTTGGTCAAAGATCAGCATGGAACAAAACAAGAAACTGTTCGAAAGTGAAAGAAGAGGACCAAATATATAACATCAAGCCAAAGGAATAATACTTTTACTGCTATCATTACCAGTGTAAGCTACATCCCTAGAACTAAGAAAGATACTATTTGTCTAAAACCAAGCATAAATCTAATATTCCAAGATAGATGTAGGATAAAATAAAATAATCTATGAGTATATACTTACTTAATATTGAACTGTGGTTCAATAGTTATGCATGGTTATAATATATTAAGGAATTAAGATTAAGATATTAAGATTAGACAATTTAAATCTTAATTGAACTTGCCAACATCCAGAATTTGCTGACATTGTAGTGTGTCTTCCTTGATTTTACTTCTCCCTTCCTTCCTTCCTCCCTTCCTCCCTCCCTCCCTCCCTCCCTCCCCTCTGCCCATCTCATTTTACATTATTCTAGGCACCTTACAATAAAATGTAAATATAAATACTAAAATGCATGATAGCCAGGCATTATCCAGCCAATCAGCAGTGTCACCAGGAGACAGGCACTATGCTGACTTTATAAATGACGTAGCTGTTGAAGACTAGATGCTGAAGAATTATAAAATTTGATATAATGCTGGTGGTAGCTGAAAAATAAATGTCCATTCTTGGCTTAGGGACATGTATTTCTGTGCTTTATTGAGGTATTAGATGTATATCTTACCTTTTCCCAAGAGTTAAGGGTGGCTTACCTGGAGTTTATTTCGTATTCACACTTGCACTCCTGTGAGATAGATTGAGCCAGGGGCTGTGCGAAAGACACCTAGTGGGCTTCCATGGTCAGTCCTAATCCTGGTTTCTCTCTGGTTCCTTGCACAAGAGCACCAGATAACTGAAGAATGAATTGACCAAGGGGCAAAGGCTTTAAGGAGTAAGCAAAAGACATATTTATGGCAGTGTGGCATGGAGAGCGACAGATGTGGTGTTATTAATTATAATGTGGAACATGTTTGAATATTAGTAGCTCAGGTTGGTAGTGAGGCTGTTGGTTTGAGCTCCAAGGTTTTGTCACCATTCGAGGAGACATTGTCAGTGTGTTTTGAATTGTGCTCTTCTGTACAGACTGACTGACGATGTCTCCTCCAATGGTGACGAAACGTTTGCAACCAAACTGTCAAGCTCGGAGCTCGGAAACTAACAGCATAAATGCAGAATATTGAGTTATTTGGGGTTGATGTATTGCATTGGAAGTTTAAAACTTTGGAGGTTTAAAAACTTTACAAATCAATACATCCAAAGTTCTGCGGTACGGATCCGTTCCTATATTGGAGAGTGACAAAAACAGTGAGACGTTGTTGTTTTGTATCACACCATTAGTTGCACTTCATTTTTCAAGGAGAATATTTTGGGGGGTTTACTCTTCCTCAAACCAACCTTATTTGGAGGAAAGGAGTCCAGATTTTTCTCATTGGTTTTTCTAGGTGAAAGCCTTTTGATGCTACCAGTCAAAAACCGTTGTTCAACTCTTCTTCCTAGTTTGTTTGTTCTTCTTTTGGGAAAGAAAACATGAAAAAGTAGCACTGAAAAGATAGACAAAGTCCCTTAGATCAAGGGTCTCCAACCTTGGCAACTTTAAGACTTGTGGACTTCAACTCCCAGAATTCTCCAGCCAGCTTTGCTGGGAGTTGAAGTCCATAAGTCTTAAAGTTGCCAAGGTTGGAGATCCCTGCCTTAGATCAGTGTTGCTCAACCGCCTCAGTTTTAACATGCATGAGACTTCAACTCCCAGAATTCATCAGTCAGCGTGAATTTCTAGGAAATTTGAAGTCGAAACACACACATTTTAAAACTTGTTGGCTGAGGAATTGTGGGAGTTGAAGTCCACACATCTTAAAGTTGCTGAAGTTTAAAAAAAAAACCCTCTCCGCCTTACAACATCCTGCATTTTGAGAAGCACGTCTTAAAAGGCCTTTTGATAAGCAATTCGGTGGCTCATCCTGAGACAGCCCCTTCTATCACCTCGGTCTTTCTTTTAACGAGGTTGGGCTGTCTTCTCAGGCAATGGCTTTCTACTTTCTCACTTTTTATCTCTTGCAACGTATCAATTACTGCAAGGAAAGGCGGCACCATAATCTTTGCACGAGCCCCCTTCAGTTCTGAAGCAGGCTGAGCTGGAATCTTTTCCAAAGGCAATTGCTGCTGTTGTAGGCATACTTAATGAATTTGCAGAAGACACAGAGCTGAGAGCTAATATTTTAGGAGACGGGAGAAGAAATTCAAGACGATTCCGATCTCTTAGAAAAGATAACAGAATGAAGTTGAAGAGCGACAAATACAAAAGATTCCATTTTTGCAAAGGGAAGGAAATGCACAGGTCGAGGCACAGACCTTACAAATAACAGAATAACAGAGTTGGAAGGGACCTTGGAGGTCATCTAGTCCAGTGGACAACAACCAGTGGGCCTGGGGCCACTGGTGGTCCATGAGAAAATGTTGGTGGTTCACAGAGAAATGTCAACCCCAAAGCAATTAATCCAGGCTGCGTGGGAATACAAGGCTGCGCCTCCCACATGGCCTGTGGGAACACAAGGCTTGCGTTGCTTACATTGCGAACAACACGGGGTAGTGAAGGGAGGGAGGAAAGGCCGGCGGGGATCTTGCCCCACTCGCCCCACACGCCTGGCCTGGCCACCGGGCTACTTCTTTCCGCTTCTTTCTTCTGCTTTTGGCTGCACGCAAGGAAAGCCGCAAAGGTCTTTCTTTCCCTCCCCCAAAACTCCGCCAGAAATGAGTCTTTGGGACCCTGCAAGGCCTCCTGCTCCAAGAGGCTGCGCCAGAGCAACAAGTCTCACAAAGACTCATTTTTTGGCAGAGTTTGGGGGAGAGAAAGAAAGACTTCTGCAGCTTTCCTTGGGTGTAACTCAAAAAAACATCTGGAGCACCATTTGAATCCCATCGACGTTGACAAAATCCCCATCAGTCAATTGCAAAAGCCGCTCTCCTCAGAACAGCTTACGTCCTGCACTGATAACCTTTAATATAATCAGAGAACAGCCTCTGCCTATCTCAGGTCCTTGGGAAGAACTCAGTAAGGTAGATAAGGATGCCAAGTGCTGACTGTGTGACCAACCATAACAATAATAGTCACAATTGTGCTGTCTGGGAGTGCAGTGAAGTATATCTTCAGCAAGAACAGGCCTTCTTTTTCTTCCCTTGCAAACGTCATCCCCCTCCTTTGCTTGGTGTCCAAGGACAAGGTGTAAAAAAATGCTGCAAAGCAGGTTCTGCTGCCGTAAACCTTCTGCTCCAGGGGAGAATTACTTGGCTGGATTGGAAGAGAAACAACCCGGCAGCGTAAGAACCACCCTAAAAAGTTACTGGAAGGAGGAGCCCTGATTAATAAGGGCAAAATAACCTCAAGGGTTCGATCTGGGAGCAAGCATCATGCACGGAAGGGTCCCGCATCACAGTCCTGGGATTAAATGCTCCTGTAACAAAATCCTTGGTTCATTTTGGCCAGTCCCTTCATCCTGCAGACATCCTTAGTTGCTGGGAACTGAAAATCCTGAAGCCGAAACACCAAACCTGCTGTACAGCCACGAGAAGCACAACTCTATCGCTGAGCAGTCTTGTTGGGGCAGATTAACAGAGTTGGAAGGGACCTTGTAGATCATCTAGTCCAACCCCCTGCCCAAGCGGACCCTATACCATTTCTGACAGATGGCGGTCCAATCTATTTTTGAAAGCCTCCAGGGATGAAGCTCCCACAACTTCCAAAGGCAGCTTCCGTTCCATGGGTTGAATGCTCTCCCTGTCAAGAAAATTCCTCCTTATTTCCAGGTTGAATCTCTCCTCGTTCAGTTTCCATCCATTATTCCTTGTCTGCCCTTCGGGGGCTTTGGAAAATAGTTCGAAATGGTTACAAGTCTGGATGTGTCAGAACCTTTTAAGACCGAAACTCATCCTTTCTGTCTTCATATGAACAGGGAGTGGGGAGGGGGTGCCCGAAACATTCTCATAAGTCTTTATCTTGGTCAGGATCCAAGCCATCTTCGCCTGATCATTGCCTTGGTAATGGGATCTTCTCTCTGTCCTTTAAGACTACCTGCTGTACTCCCCACCATTGGACCAGATGGTTCAAATTCAAAGAAAGCATGTTGAGCTGGAAATGGTAACAGATAATCAGAGTTGGAAGGGACCTTGTAGGTCATCTGGTCCAACCTGCTGCCCAAGCAGGAGACCCCTCCACCATTCCTGACAGATGGGAGTCTAGTCTCTTCTTGAAACCTTCCAGGGATGAAGCTCCCACAACTTCCGAAGGCAACTCCTGTTCTATCGGTTAATGGTTCTCACTGTCAGAAAATTCCTCCTTATTTCCAGGTTGAATCTCTCCCTTGTTCAGTTTCCATCCATTATTCCTTGTCTGGCCTTCAGGTGCCTTGGAAAACAGCTTGACCCCTTCTTCCTCTCTGTGGCAGCCCCTCAAATATTGGAAGACTGCATGTCCCCCCTGGTCTTTCTCCCTAGACTAGCCAGGCCCAGTTCTTGCAACTGGTCATCGTATGTTTTAGCCTCCAGTCCCCTAATCATCCTGGTTGCTCTTCTCTGCACTCTTTCTAGAGTCTCAACATCTTTTTTAGTGTGTGGTGAACAAAACTGGATGCAGTACTCTAGTTGTGGTCTTACTAAGGCTTTATAGAGTGGTATTAGTACCTCCCTTGATCTCGATTGTATCCCTCTGTTAATACAATTTAGGATTGCATTAGCTTTTTTGGCTGCTGCTGCACATGGCTGGCTCCTATTTAGCTGGTTGTCCACTAAGTCTCCAAGATCCCTCTCACGGTCACTGTTATTAAGCCTGGTTTCACTCAGTCTAGATGTGTCCTTTTGGTTTTTCTTGCCTAAGTGTAAGACTTTACTTTTCTCTACATTGAATTTTATTTTCTTAGATAGGACCCAGGGTTCCTGAAGGACATGTTGATTTTCCTTTTGGTGGAAGCGGACCTGGACCTGTTCCTGGGTTTCGGTGGACAGAGCCTCCCCCTTAGGCTGCGTCTTCCCTTCCCAGTCTGGTCTCCAGTCGAGAGCCTGACTGGCAGCCTTGACCTCTGCCAGATGAGCTGGCCAACTTTTCATAGTTGGGGAAGAGATGCCAGCCACGGTTCCCAGCCCAGGATGATGGCTCTTTGGGGAAAAGCATGACCGAAGGCCAAATACACTTGGATGGTAGCAGAAAGTCACTTTTGCTTTCAGTCTGACTGGATCCCTCTCTTCTTTTCCAGAGACACCTTCCCAGGTTGGAACAGCCACATTCGGCACCGAATAAAGGGACTTGCACTTACAACCATTGTGGCATGCACCAAAGACATTTAAACAGAATTTGGGTGCATGGCAGCCAGCAAGTACTTAGGATGCTTGCAGAATCCCGAATTCCTGGAATTGCCGTTTGTGACTGTTTGTCCTGCCCTTGTTGGAGTCTGATTCTGAGGGGGAGATTGAGCAGCTGACAGGGAGTGAGAGTGTGGCTCCAGTGGCTGTGGGGGAAATGGGGGAAGAGCACAGTCCGGCTGGGCATTCAGAGGAAGACCCAGGGCCATCCCCTCTTCATCCTACGGCATGCAGGGAGGAACAGAGAAGGGAGCAACATGGCTTAAGGGAGAGAAAACGGTCCTGATCCCTTTCATTAGTTGTAGCTGGGAAAACAGGATATAAGTGGGGCATTTGCACACAGCTCCTTGCTGGAATCAAAGAGTACATTATCTTTGTCGTGTCTTCTGAACTATGGGTGCTGCTTTATCTGTTGGAAGTCTGCAATTTATCATCCTGGCCTGCCGTGTTAATTACTTCAGCGTGTTTTGTGTTGTTGTTTATTTCTAATTATCTTTACTTTGGGTTCGGACTGCGTTTCTTTCCTTTGCAGACTATTTTTGGAAGAGTTTGATATCCATCCGAGGATAATCGGACATTGGGGGCCAAGTTAGAGGCATTAAAGGGAATGTATTCTACTTTTGTGACTTTGTTATTTTTGTGTCACACCCCGGGTCATCACACTGTTCCTGGGGGCATCCAACAAGCAAAGTCAATGCTTAACAACTGCAGTGATTCACTTAAAACCCAAAGATTACCCCCCAAAGATTGCTAAATCGGGCGCGACTCACTTAACAACCTCCATGCTTAGCCATGGAATCTCTTGTTGTCTCAAGTCGAGGACTAACACTGCTGTGAAGAAAACTGCATAATCTGAGCCTTGCTTGTCTGGCTAATGCAGGGGTGTCAGACTCAATTTCATCGAGGCCGCATCAGGGTTGTGTTTGAGCTCAGGGCGCTGGGTGGCTTGGCTGGGACGGGATGGGGTGTGGTTCCATTTTTGGCTTGGATGGCCTCCTGCGCCCAAGCTCCATTTTTGGTGGCAGAAGGCGGCGGGAGGCTATTTTGGCTGAAAACAGAACTGAGGGGGCCATGCATGGTCCTCCTGAACCCCATTTTCACTGACACGAGGCTGCAGGAGGCTGTCATCAGGGGTGGGATTCTACAGGTTCGTGCCTATTCACTTAAACCGGTTGTTAACATTCTAAGCAGTTCGGAGAACCGGTTGTTAGAAGAAATTACTGGTCTAATCCTGTAAGGAAGGCAGGAAGGAAACACTCTGGTGTTGCTTACAGAAACTGCCTCTCTGTTAACCCTTTTTATAGTCTGGGCAAGACTAGACTTCCTCCTGTGTCTGGAGTTTTTTTCCCCTCCTTTGCTGGTACTTTGCTTGTGTGGAGTGACCATTCAAAGTTACAATGGCACTGAAAAAAGTGACTTATGACTGTTTTTCACAGTTATGACTGTTGCAGCATCCCCACAGTCACGAGAGGCCATGTGAGGAGATGCATGCCTCGATGTGAGTGATGTTGAGTTGGCCACGCCCAGCCAGTCACATGACCACCAAGCCACACCCACCAACTAAGCCACAGAATCAGTTGTTAAAAAAATTGAATCCCACCCCTGGCTGTCATGGCTGACAAACACAGCATGGGGGGGCCGCGTGCAGCCCTCCTGAGCTCCGTTTTCGCTGGCAGGAGACACCATGAGCCGGTCCTTCACTGTTTCCAGGATGGCCCCGTGGGCTGGACCCAACCCGCTGGCCTGGATTTTGACACCCCTGGGCTAATAGAATATTCTGGCTTTGCTCACGATTGAGCCTTAAATGCCGAACCCAAAGATACGTGCCTAATAAGTTTAGTTTAGTTTTGCTTAGTTTTACTTTATTGTCATTGCACCCCATACAACGAAATCAAACACCATCTTCAGTGCACATCATGACCATGAAAATAAACACAAACACACATCCTTCACATTCTATGCATTGAATTGAAAACCCCTGATATTGCATCAATATTGCACTATTTACAGTAGAATTCAACAGAGCTCCTGCCCTGGGATAGAAGCTGTTTTTCAGCCTATTTGTCCTTGTTTTTATTGTCCTGTACTGTCTGCCAGATGTTAATAGTTCAAAAAAAGGGGGTTCCCAGGATGAGATGGATCTTTGAGGGTGTTTTGAACTTTCCTAAGGCAGCGGGAGCTCTAAAGCTCTTCCAAAGAGGGGAGAGGGCAACCCATGATCTTCTGGGCAATGACATTAACTCTCTGGAGTGTCCCCCTATCTGCCACTGTGTAATTGGCAAACCATACAGGGGTTCAGTATGTTAAAAGGCTCTCTATGGTGCAGCGGGAGAAAGTCACCAGCAGTTTTCCATTCAGTTGTTGTTTCCTGAGAAGCCTCAAGTAGTATAATCTCTGCTGGGCCCTTTTGACCAGGGCTGCAATGTGGGCCCCCCAGGTCAGGTTCTCTTTTAGGGGGGAGTAACAGCATTTCCACTTAAGACATGTGAGAGCCTTCACTGCAGAGGGCGGAAAGCATTTCTCTCTCTCTCTCTCTCTCTCTCTCTCTCTCTCTCTCTCTCTCTCTCACACACACACACACACACACACACACACACCATGAGCATTGTTTGTGCTTCCATTCTTTGAAATCCTAGCCAGGATTATTCAGATCAGGCTGTTTGACATATGCGATATAATATCCGTTTAACAGCGTCTTTAGCATGAGCTATGGAATCCGCTGTAATTGGGTTATAATTCACATGGGGGGGCGGGGGGGGGGCTAAGCCCTAAGGAGACGGCAGCTGTGGCCAAGCCCTTAATATTTTAAGCAGGTGCTGGGCCCACCCGAAGGGTGGAGAGAGGGCTAAGCTTTTGTTTGTTTGTTATATTCTATTTTTCTGGTCCGTGCAGCCCGCAGCAGCCCTTGCAAAAAATAAATATTGCAACCTCCTGCTTTCTGAATCTCAGTTGTCTCACACGGTTTATATGAAACTTGAGTAATTTTCGGCACGTCATCTTACATAAGAATTGTAAAAAAAAAAAAAAAATCCCAGCTCCCTTTGCACCACTTATCGTTGAATCTGCCCCTCCTTCAGGAGAGCAGCTGGGAGGCCGTTCTCTTTCCCCTCCCCAAAAGAGGCTGCCTTTGCAGACACGCAGAAATTAAACATTTCCCTTCGCACGAAACGCTCGAAAGGACCTGGATTTTGAAAGCCGGTAGAACCCAGTCCTTTCATTTTTATTTTTATTTTATTTTATAAAGGCAGTAAAATCACTCTAGGTGTAGGGACAGTGTAAAATATTAATACAGGATAAATAATGGAACAATTAAAGATAATAGCACAGAGTTTTCTTTCTCCCCCCCACCTATTTCTTTTTTCTCTTCCTATTTTTCTTTCTTTCGTTCTTTCTCTCCCTTCCTTTTCTTTCTTTCTTGCACTTTCTTTCTCTCTTTCTTTCTCTACCTTCCTAACTTTCTTGCTTTCTTTCTTTCCCTTCCTCTTTCTTTCTTTCTTTCTTTCTTTCTTTCTTTCTTTCTTTCTTTCTTTCTTTCTTTCTCTCCCTTTCTCTTTTTCTTTCTCTCTTTCTTTCTCTTCTTTCCTCTTACTTTCTCTTTCTGTCCACTCCTCTTTCTTTCTCTCTTTCTTTCTCTCCCTTCCTCTTTCTTTCTTTCTTTTTCTTTTTTTTGCTCCTTTCAGATTTTACCGTACAACGTTAATCCTTGGACAAAATGTCACCTCAGATCATGGAAGTAAAAGCGGCATTTAAAAAAACACAAACAAAAAGTTTTTCTCTTGTGTGCAGTTTTGTCTCTCTGAGCATTTGGTGGTTTTTTTTTTTTTTGTCACGCTCAACTTTGCAACTGTTTTGTTCCATTTAACACAGCGGTGTGTGTGTGTGTGTGCGCAGGAATGACCGGTTGCCTCCAGGAATTCATCACTGGGCTATGAAAAATCCGCTTTGGCCTCCTTGTAGGAAGTTATATTTAGTGGCCCTTCGAAGTTACACTGGCGCTGAGAAAAAAAGGGACTTGCAACGGTTTTCCACCCTTACGACCGTTGCAGCCTCCCTATGATCGTAGGATCAGAACATTTGGACACTGAGCAATGGTTCATTTTTTGGACGGTCGCCGTGTCCCGGGGTTGTATGCTCCCCTTCTGACCAGCAGAGTCAAGGAGGGGAAAACCAGATTCATTTAACAACTGCAGTGATTCGCTTAACAACCATAGCAAGAAAAGGTCCTCAAACGGGGCAAAAGGCACTTGAGAGATGTCCCACAACAACATAAAAGTTTGGTCTCAGTTGCAGTCGTAAGTGAGGAACGGCCTGCATACCCACATGCCGGTATATACCTGCACCTGTCCATATACATGTCAGCCTCTTCCCACCAAACCGCTCTGCACCTGGATGGGGACGATGAGGCTGCCCGCTAACCTGCTTCCTCTCTTTCCCCCCCCCCCCAAACCCTCTTTTCCAGGTTTCAAGTGCCCCGTTTGCTCCAAATCAGTGGCTTCTGATGAAATGGAAATGCACTTTATCATGTGTCTGAGCAAACCCCGCCTCTCCTATAACGGTGAGTTCTTCCTTGTGCGTGGCATGAGCCACAACCTGGCACGCTGGTCCAGAAAGGCCGGGCCTGGGGTGAGGCAGGGAGAGAAAGGGGCAGGAGAAGCCCCGTTTCCACCCCCGGGTGAAGAACAACGAAGGCCGCCTTCCTTCCGTTTTCCAGAAGGCGATTGTTTTGAGTCGCTGCTTCTCTGCTGGGCGCCAACTTCAATTCTTGCCATGCCAGCCAGCACCCCCCCCTCCTCTCCCCACCCCCCCCCCGGGCAAGACGAGCTGTCCATTGGTGGCTCCTCTGGCAGGGAGGGGAGGGGACTGCCAGCCTGGCCTTGCGCTGGACAAAGCCAGCCCTGCCCTCTGGCTGCCCCGTGCCAGGCAGAAGGATACTGAGGAGAACGGGCACGAGAGGACTCTGCTGCCATCTAGGGAGGGGCCTGGGATGCAGCAGCCCACTCTGGAAGAGTTGGGGGAGGGAAGAGCCCGGGGGCGGGTGGGGGTGAGCCGCTCCTCCTTGTGCCCGTCCTCCTCAGTATCCTTCTGCCTGGCACGGGCAGCCAGAGGGCAGGGCTGGCTTTGTCCAGCGCAACCGCCGCCGTTGGTGTCTCAGGCAGCTGGCCAGCTCCCCGGGAGGAGGGGCCCTGGTGGGCGGGCAGGGAGATAGCTGCTCCAGCAACAGTGCCAGCCCGTGCCAGCCCTGCAGCGTGCCGTTGTCCTGCCCAGCCAGGTCGAGATAGCAGAGATGGCACCAGGCAGCCCCCCCGCCCCCCCCCAGTGGAGCCAGGGCAGCAGCGTGGCCTGGTGCTGCAAGCCAGAGCGGTCTGCCCAGCCTCCGTCGGAGGGACGGTGCCAACCGAGCCAGCTGGGATGCAGCCGGGCCTGGCTTGCTTGCTATCAGGGAGGCCCCTTTCCTCCTCCTTCTCCCCCCACTCTCAGCTCGGTGTGCGTCTGACATGCCCCTGCTTGAGGTTGTCTCGGGTCAAGCGCTGGGGGAGGGAGAAGGAGGGGCGGATCAGTGCTAGCAAACACACACACACACACCCCGCACTTAAGGTAGCAACTGAGGCCGCCTTCTTCCTCCTCCCAATTGCTATCCCCATTTCGGGCTTATTTGTGGAGCTGCAAGCCAAGTTGGGCTTCCTTTGGGCAGGGAACAGGTGCTGCATCTGGTCTGCCCCAGGTGCATGGGGACTACCACGCCCAGCGTTCCCAGCCCCCAAGGATTTGGACCTGTCCTCTTTCCAAGCTCCGGGCATCCTTGGCAGGCGGGAGGGGCAATTTGGGCAAAGTCTGGATCCCTCATTCCAAGGGGGCAAGCTTGATTCCTAAGGGAACCCCCGGGGGAGCATCTTCCCTTGGTTGCCAATTCAGACATTAGGCCAAGGGGGAACTTAGTCCTGGGTTGGGGGGGGTCAAGTCTAAAGGGGGCCCCTGGTTTCGTTCTCCTGCATTCCTGGGGTTTTGGCGTCCTCCCAACTGTGGGTTTATCCTTTGGAAGTCTGCAATTTATCATCCTGTCCTGTCGTGTTAATCGCTTCAGTGTGGTTTGTGTTGGGTTTTTTTTTATTTTTAATTACCTTTACTTCGTCATTCTTGTGTCCTGCCCTGGGTCATCACAGATGTCCTGACCTGGGAGATCCTAAACGTCTCTCCCACCTGAGGTCTAGTCAAAGGGGTGTGTGGGGGCGGTGGTTGTGTGAACCCGGCTGCCCTTTTCTGACCTGGGTCACCCTGCCTTCTCTTTCTCTCCCCGCAGACGACGTGCTCACCAAGGATTCCGGCGAATGTGTCATTTGCCTAGAGGAACTTCTGCAAGGAGACACGATAGCCCGACTGCCCTGCCTCTGCATTTATCACAAGAGGTAGAGTATGAAGAGCCCCCCGCCCCCGCCCCCCACCAAAGAAGGGCTGGGTTGAGGGGCTGGGAAAGGACCCTCCCAAGGCTCCTGCAAGCAGCCCTTCCACAGCGGCCCTCACAGAAGCCTCTGCTCCCCTTTCCCTTCCGCAGCTGTATAGATTCCTGGTTTGAAGTCAACAGATCCTGCCCAGAGCACCCGTCAGATTGACCGCGGAATCATACCCGGACCTCTTCCCAGGTGAGGCAGCTAAATAGGAGCCAGCCGTGTGCAGCGGCAGCCAAAAAAGCCAATGCAACCCTAAGCTGCATTAACAGAGGGATACAATCGAGATCAAGCGAGGTACTCCATAAAGCCTTAGTTAAGACCACACCTAGAGTCCCGCATCCAGTTTTGGTCACCACACTATAAAAAAGATGTTGAGGCTCTAGAAAAAATACAGCAAAGAGCAACCAAGATGATGAGGGGACTAGAGGCTCAAACTTACAACAGACGGTTACAGGAACTGGGCCTGGCTAGTCTAGGGGAGCGAAGGACCAGGGGAGGCAGGAGAGCGGCCTTCTACTATCTTGGGCTGCCACAAAGCAGAGGCAGTCCAGCTGTTTTCCAAAGCACCCGAAGGCCAGACAAGGAATAATGGATGGAAACTGATCCAGGAGAGATTCAACCTGGAAATGAGGAGAAACTTTCTGACAGGGAGAACAATCAACCCGTGGAACAGAAGTTGCCTTCAGAAGTTGTGGGAGCTTCATCCCTGGAGGCTTTCAAGAAGAGATTAGACTGCCATCTGTCAGAAATGGTGTAGGGTCTTCTGCTTAGGCAGAGGGTTGGGCTAGATGACCTACAAGATCCCTTCCAACTCTGTTAATCTATAATCTATAACTTAATCTTGGTCTTGAATGTGCCCAGTGTAAAGAATCTCACTTCCTAAATAGAGTCCTCTGCTAAGTCCCAGTTTAACCTGAAGAAAAAGGCAGTCTGGACTAAGATGGCCGATTCATTCGAGGTCACGCTGGCTGAGAATTTGGAAAGTCTCTGTCCCAGTCGAGATAGGGAGTGCCCACTGAGTTTGGGAGGAAAAGGTTTTAGGGAATGGTGTGTTGCTTTTACGGGGCGGCGTTTGAAAGCAACCAAAATGTTTCGTGCAGGCAAAAATGGAAAGAAATGCCATTGCCCACATCATAAAGGAATTGGTTATTAACATATGAGAGGGGAAAACACCGTCTTTTAAACAGTTCTGCAGTGAGTGATTTGTCAGTAAGAATCGCAAACAGGAAATAAATTCTCAAAGCTAATATTTGTTTTGATTTTTTTCAAAACAAAACTAAGTAAGCGAAGTCCTTGAGCCAGCCTTCAGGGAAAAAAGGATGAAACCGGTTTGCCATTCCGTGTCTTCCCAGATTATCTTTTGAATTCCTGGTATGGCCCTGGTGGTTTCCCGACCAAGCTCAAATCAGTTTTGACAGCTGAGCTTTTGAGACCATTAGGGACGGCCTAACACTGCCTGTGCAGCCAGGACTTCTGAACTAAACCTTGCCCGAGTTCCCGTTTGATTCAGATGTTCTCATAAACCTTGAGACGTATTTCAACGAACCAAAATAGAAGGATTCTCCCTTGGGCCGAGTGATGCATTGTTTAATAAAAGTGTTTCTGAAACAGGATGTTTTCCAGGTTCATTCATTTCGGTGCAAGACCGTTGCCCTATCTGTTCTCATGGCATGAGCCCATTTATCTTTGCAATCCCCATAGGATTTATCCTTCTAGTATAGGGTTGAGTGGATTTTTTTTTTGTGTGTGCTTCTGTGAGGACATTCTCCCCCTGCTGATTGAAATACCTCCTGGCTTTTAATCTAATTTTACACAGCTTTTTGTGTCTCCCAGGAGGGTGGGGTGGGAGAACGTCTACTCAGCCCAGGAATTTGAGGAAGATCATAGTTGAAGGCCACTTGTAGGAAGATGTATGAAAGACTAGCTCGATACCCGTGCTTCGCTATGAAACTGTATGGTCGGGCTTAGTTTTTGGGGAGGAAAATAAGGGGGGGAAAAAAATCTGCCTCTGCCTGCCAGCATCGATCTGGCTAGCGTCCAAGTGTGTGAGAGTTGAGGGCTGTTTGGAAACTGAAACAGTATTTGCTGTTTGAGCAAGGAGCCTGGGCGTGGCTTAGCTCAACTGTTCTGTACTAAAGCTGCTTGGTGCTGTGAAACTGGAACTGAAACTCCTCTGCTCTGCTTGTGTTTTGCATTTGGAACAGATTTCTTTTCAGGTGGGAAGGGGGAGTAGAACTCCTTAGCATCAGAGCATGTTAATAATAATATAGGAAATACTCAAAATGCTCTGATGGTCATTTTGAAAAATCCTTTCTTAGTGAGCACCTAGAAGCCAAGAGGAACATACGTGCCAAGTTTCAAGTTTGTAGGCTTTACGGTTCTGGAGATTTTGTGAGGATGCGTGAGTGGCATTTCGCTTTTACATAGATTTATGACTTATGAAAGATCATAAGTCAAAGACCACTTGTAGAAGATTTAGGGTTGCGTTTCTCAAACTCTGTTGAGATAGTGGAGTTGGACTAGTAGACCTTCAAGGTCCCTTCCCTTGAGAACTTTAAGATGTATGGGCTTCAACTCCCAAAATTGCCAATCCAACATGCTGGCTGGGGCATTCTGGGAGTTGAAGTCTGTGCATCTTAAAAAGTTGTCCAGATGGGGGAAACATGGATATAGGGAAAGGTGACTTTGTTGCTGGTGGGAAACAGTTGGGACTCAAAATCCTTTTCATGTCAGTGATCGACCAAGATCTGCCTTTGACCACCCGAAGATCCTTGCAGGACCAGTTGGAAAGCCTGCCCTGCTCTGGTCAGCGTGTTTGCATAGTGGCCAGCTGAGCGCCAGTCAAAAACCTCCAATTCATCCTTCCCTGGATCTTTTTGGAAAAGGCAAATTTCCCAGGGGTGGAGAGGGGAGTCAAGAAACCCTGCAAGAAGCAGTGATGTTTATGGTTAGCGTCCTCTTCTTTATCGTCTGCTAATAATTAACCAGTGGAACAACTTGCCTTCAGAAGTTGTGGGTATTCCATTACTGGAGGTTTTTAAGAAGAGACTAGACCAGTGGTAGCTAACCTTTTTGGCCTCCTGCGCCAAAAATTGTGCACACGCTTGCGCATGCGCACTCGCGTGCCAGCACCCAGAAGGCAATGTGTGAGCTTCCCCCACGCCCCTTGCGCATGCACGAGCAATCCCCCCTGCAAACCTCTTACCTGCACTGCACCTCCCAGCTGATTTTTGGCCCGTTTGAGGCCTTTTTCGGCCTCCCAAAGGCTTGAAGGAAAACTTCTGCAGCCTTTGCAGGCTGAAAAATGGGCCCCTTTCGTCACTTCCGGTATTTCTGGAAATACAGGAAGAGATGAAATGGGCTTATTTTTCGGCCTGCAAAGGCTTTCCTCAAGCCTCTGGGAGGCCAAAAAAGGCCTCAAACAGGCTGAAAATCAACTATGAGGCGCGCGCATGCACAGTGAGGTAAGTTTGCCTGCAGCTCACCTGCCGGCGCAAATCGCTCTGCATGCCACCTGTGGCATGCGTGCCATAGGTTCGCCATCACGGGACTAGACAGCCAGTTCTCTGAAATGGTATGAGGTCTCCTGTTTTAGCAGCGGGCCGGACTAGAAGGACGTCCAAGGTCCCTTCCAGCTCTATTCCGAATTTGAATGTGGCTGGGGGAATTCTGGGAGTTGAAGTCCACATGTCTTCAAGTTGCTGGGAACCGCTTGCTCCAGATTACGCTGGAACTACGCTAGAAGCAACCTGGAATTGAGGAGAACCTGGCTAACAGGGAGGACAATTAACCAGTGGAAAAGACTTTCCTTGCAGAAGTTGTGGGTTTTCCATCCCTGGAGGTTTTTTAAAGAAGAGACTGGACAGGCACTTGTCTGAAATGGTAGAGGGTCTCCTGCCTGAGCAAGGGGCTGGACTAGAAGACCTCCAAGGTTCTTTCCAGCACTGTTATTCTTTTATTTCTTGAAAGACATAGAAATGAAACACATTGGCTTCTTTGCATAGAAGTTTTTTTGTGGGGGGGCTTTTCAGTACCAATGTTTTTTTTTTCTCTCTCTCTCTCAACAGGTCATCTCACCATCCATCCTTCTTACACACACACACACACACACGCACACACACACACTCCCAACTTCTTCCAAACCAGCTCTGGGACATCCCTGCAGCCTGGGCGTTTAGTGTTCAGTTCTGGACTTCAGAGGCAGAGAAGACAAGCGAGGCCATACCTGGAGAACCCTCCTCCAGTCCGGGCAGGGGGATGAAGAAGAGGGCCCGGGGCAGGAGCCAGTGGCCACCGGGCCCCCCTACCCCACCCCACAGCAACGCCATGATGTTCCTTTGGGCTAGAGCCGGCCAAGAGCGAAACGGAGCACGACGCACGTCGGTGCCATTCAAGGACTCTTCCTTCCTGCCCACACACAGGTCCCCTTTTTGCACGGGGAGGGGAAAAAAAAGGGGGGGTAGTTTACCCGTCCCTTTTTATTTTCTTGGAACAGCAAGGCCATTTCCCCACCCCACCCGCCTTCTTCCTTCACCCCTCCTCCCAGTCCTGAGGAGGAAGAGAAGGAGAAGAATCAGGCGTTTTCTGTGGCATTTTTCGGACGGCGGTGTTAAGTTTGTCCTTTCAAATGTTTACAAAAACAGCAACGTGGCATCAACCAACGTGCCAAGGTGATGTTTATAAGGCTGCATTCTCGGGCAGGCGGGGAGCAGAACTCCCAAGACCTTTTTCTCCCCCCACCCCTGAATTGCCAAAAATCCTTTTACTCTTTCTTCCTCCTCTTCCTCGTCCACCCCGACCTCCTCTTCCACCTCGACCTCCGTGCTGGCTTCAGGGGCTGTCCTCTTTTGCAAACCTCCTGCAGCAACAAGACCTGAGCGGGGGGTTTTTTCCCAGCCCTCTGTGGAACGCAGGACTGGCCTTTTTCTTAAAGCGACACACACACAGAGGACGCGACACACCCACCCGCCAACACCCACCCACCCACCCCTCCTGCCCTGCCAGTCCACCAATGGAGCACGAAGCGATGCCTGGCTGAGCCACAGGGTTTGCGGGTGGGGTGGGGAAAACCTCCGATGGACGGTTTTGATCCGCAGGAAAAAAGTATCTGTATTTATATAGGAAAAAAAATGAAAAAAAGAAAACAAACTTTAAAAATTACAAAAAAGGAGAAAAAAAAAACAAAAATCAAAGCTTGGGAAGGCAAGCTTCCCCTATTAGTCAAGTGTTTTGATATGGTATTCAATAATGCTCAATAAAATAGTCACTGTTATTTTATTTCCAGGTATTCTCCTTTGTCTGGTGTGGATTTGGGATGTGAGGGGGGGGACTGAGCATTTGGTGCGTTTACCACACTTCTTTTTAAACTTGGACATGTGAGTCCCTGGAAGTGGACAGGTATCGGGGGTGTAGCAATGTTTGTGAGCAATGCTCTGGTTAAGCCGCAATCTGAAAACAGGGTTTATATTAAAAAAGAAAAGAAAAGAAAATTATCTGTAATGAAATTGCGGCAGGATTTAAATTACTACAGATTGCCCATTTTAAAAATATAAACAATATCTCCACGGCCAATTGGAGACATGGATAAAGGCTCTCCAGAAAAAGAATAACATCGTAGCACAACAAAACTGGAGTTGTACCCAGCCTAATTTCTGGCTAACCACCTTACCTATTCCTACAGAAACAGCCATTTGGGAAAGCAAAACTTCCTCAGTTTGCCTCATCCGAATTTCCCAAATTCTTGGACATTCCAAGTTTGACCCATAAATGCCGGGACCATCCGAGTGTTGTTTTCCCTGCCCTCAATTCACAGCTTTTCTCAAAGTTCTGCCTCTTGATTTAAAAGGACCAAACTTTTCCAGCCACCAGTACAGCGATGGCTTCGCATACGTGACAAGGAGCATCTCTTTTTCACCTGGATGTATATTCTGGATTTGGATGGCCTGCAATATTGTGGGTGCCTGCTAAGTGGATTACATTGCCAACAGGTTGAAATTCTGCAAGATAGGGTTTTCTTAAAATAACTGGATGAAGAAACTTCAATAACCTTCACCATGCTGGTGGCCCTCCCTGATAGCTAAAAATGCAAAAGAGCTGCAAACTCTGGTAATAAAAGGAGCACAGTGGGGAAAAAAGGGCGACCAAAATTGAATATAAAGACTAATGACAACAGATGTAACAATCAGAATAAGAACTCTGATTATATTAAGAATGTTATAACAATTGTTAAATGAGATATTGGTTAAGTGAGTTTTACCCCATATTTACAATCTTTCTTTGCCACATTTGTAAAGTTGAATTGCTGCAATTGGTAAGTTAGTAACCTGGTTCAGTGAATGTGATTTCCCCATTGCTTGTCAAAAGGTTGCAAAAGGTGATCACATGACTTGGGATGCGGCAACGGCCATAAGTGTGAACCACTTGCCCAAGCATCTGGATTTTAATCATATGATCATGGGGATGCTACAAAGGTGGTAACTCTGAAAATTAGTCATGTCACCTTTTTCAGTGCCGTTATAACTGAATGGTCAAAGAACTTAGACTTATATACTGCTTCATATTATTTTACAGCCCTCTCTAAGCAGTTTACAGAGTCAGCCTCTTGCCCCCAACAGTCTGGATCTTCATTTTACCAACCTCGGAAGGATGGAAGGCTGAGTCAACCTTGAGCCTGGTGGGATTCGAACTGCCAAACTGCAGGCAGCCGGCAGCAGCAGGAGCCTGCAGTACTTCATTCTAACCGCTGCGCCACCATGGCTCTAACTATATTTTTATCTCCATTGCTTTGAATTCTTCAAAATTCTTATAATTATTTTTATTATAATTACCTATCTATCGCCTATCTTTGTAATAATAATAATTAAAAAATAAGAATTATAATAAGCATTTCAGATGATGGAGAACCTCTGCCTTTTTGAAGCGAGTATCAACTGCAAAGGAACAAGCACTCAAGAAATGGCACTTGGTAGAGGTGCCAGGAAGGCCTTGGAGAAGAAACTCAGGTGCTGTGTTGCGTCCATACCTACAAAGACCTGAATCCTGCAAGCCACTGTCCTGTATTCCCTGTGAGAGTTTGCGGAAGTGATACTTGAACCTTGAAGAAGGATAGGAAGAAAAAGTATTGACCCATTTGGGGGCTGGAGGACAACTCCTGAGAATACCATGGACAGCCAAGAAAATTAAAGTGACAGACCATCAAACAAACCCAGAGTTGTCAAGGAAAGGACCACCAAAGCAAGGTGGATAAACTTAGTTATTGCAGCAGTGGACACGATGCCTAGCTCTGGTCTAGAGTTGCCTATATGATGCCGTGGTCTGAACAGCAGGATCGAATTAAAAGATGAAGGAAGGAGACCATCAAGCAAGGAATAATAACAAGATTATTAAAAAGAGATTGGACAACCGTTTGTCTGAAATGATACAGGGCTTCCTGCTAGAGTAGGGGGTTGGACTAGAAGACCTCTTAAGGTCCCTTCCAACTCTGTCATTGTGTTAATATCAAAGGAGGATCTGGCTGAAGGATCTGACCTCCCTTATACTACTTGGAGGATCCTGAATAGGTTAAGAGTTGCAGTGCTTAAGTGTAAAAGGCACTGCAGTGCAGATAACAATACACTGTGTGAATGCAGAGACGCAGGGCCCAGCCCACCTGCTGGTATGTCAGCTACTACCAGAAACGTGTACTGATAATGGCTTATTTTTGGCCAACGGCTAAGCCAAACAGGTGGCTTCATCCTGGCGGTTTAAAGCCTGATCCAGACACAAGCAGCAGCAGCAGCAGCAAAGATTCTGCATGTTCCCCCATGATTGAGTCCTGCATTAATCCAGTAGGAAAAATCTGGGTTCATCCTGCTTCAATTCACCGCAGTTTTGACAAAGCAAAATAAAGATCCCAAGAGGTGGATCTAAGTAAACCGAAAAGCTGGGGAAAACATGGAATTCTGCTTCCAGGCTCATCCAACAGAAACACGCTCAGCCTGTCGCTGCCAACTGTGTATAAGCTAGATTTGCCCTGAAGGCAAAGAAGAAATAAAGAGATTAGAAGTACTTCAAATGAATGTTCTGCAACCTCCAGTTTCGGTGAAATACATTAAATCGGCCCTGAAGCATCTACAGAAAGGTTTGTGTGTGGCCATGACAAAGATAGTGTTGCTTTTTGTATGTGGGTTGTGACATCTCACAGATACACTAAAGGAGTGGAATTGGTGTTGTATTGCCACAGTGGATTGGTTCCAACAGATGCCTCTGCAGTTTGCAAACTTTTGAGACTCCCAATGTGTGGACTTCAATTCCCAGAATTCTCCATTATGAGCATGCTGGCTGAGGAATTCTGGGAATTGATACCCCCGAGTTGGAAAATGTGGCGTTACTTCCCAGCCTGGTTCAAAAGGCCAACCTCTGACCTTGAGTTACGCCTGAGCATTTCCATATTATGTGAATAAACACAAATGACTGCAGATCTTGCCATACAAGCACACAGCATTAATTTTAATATAGATTTGTAAGACAAATTCAGACAATTGCCAAGTTCTTTATGCTTACTGTTCTTATCAGGCATGGCTGCCAATGCTGGATCACCTTTTTCAATTGTAAAAATCCAAAGAGAACTGACAGGTGGGTGTGGTGTTTAAGGCAATGTATCCTGTTGACTTTAAGATGCATGGACTTCAACTCCCAGAATTCCCCAGCCAGCCATGCTGGGAGTTGGAAGTCCATGCATCTTAAAGCATGTTGACTGGAGAATTCTGGGAGTCGAAGTCCATGCATCTTAAAGCATGTTGACTGGAGAATTCTGGGAGTTGAAGTTCACACATCTTAAAACAAGGGTCTTCAAACTTGGCAACTTTAAGACTTGTGGACTTCAACTCTCAGAATTCTCCAGTCAACATGACTGGAGGAGGAATTCTGGGAATTGAAGTCCACAAGTCTTAAAACATGCCAACTGGGGAATTCAGGGAAGTTCACGCATGTTAAAGCATGCTGGCTGAAGAATTCTGGGACCTGAAGTCCACGCGCCTTAGAGTTGCCAAGGTTGGGGAACACAGGTGCACAGAGTTTTCAGGTTTTGCTAAACCATTGTGCCACTTACTTGGCTTTTGAGTTATCACGTCTTGTGAACTGGTTTATTCAGCAGAACAGAATTAAACACAGTTTAGTACGATACAGAACCCAGCCCACCGATGAGGCGAAGACCCTGCTGGGGAGAGGAGATCCAAGCAAGGAAAGCAAATTCAGGAGCCCCTCCCAGCCAAGGCCCTCCGGAGGTTAGAGCACCTTGCCGGGGTTCATGAGGTTTTTGGGATCCAAGGCCATCTTGATCTGCCGCATGGTGGAGAGGGCCACTTCCCCAACTTCCTCGCGCAAAAGCTGACGCTTGCCCAGGCCGATGCCATGCTCCCCCGTGCAGGTGCCACCCACTGCCAAGGCTCTCCTGGAGAAAAGGGCAAAAGAGATCAGAATGGACACCCCAAATCTCACTTCCAAGGTCAGGGAAATAAAGGCACTGGACATTTTTTCCCCTCTCTCCACTCTCCCCGTATCTATCTAGCTATCTATCTATCTATCATCTATCTATCTATCTCTATCTCAGAGGTCTCCAAACTTGGCAACTTTAAGACTGGTGGACTTCAATTCCCAGAATTCTCCAGCCAGCTATGCTGGAAGTTGAAGTCCACAATTCTGGGAGTTGAAGTCCAGAAGTCTTAAAAGTTGTCTGTCTGTCTGTCTGTCTGTCTGTCTGTCTGTCTGTCTGTCTGTCTATCTATCTATCTATCTATCTATCTATCTATCCATCCATCTATCTATCTCATCTATCACCTACCTATCTATCTAATCATCTATATCATTATCTACCTATCTTCTCTATCATCTAATTTCTCTTCCCTCTCTTTCTTCTTTTTTATTTCCTGCCTTTCCCTTTTTCTTTTTTTCTTTCTTTCCCTCTCTCTCCCTCCCTTCCTTCTTGAATTTATCCGTTTCCTTATGAGACTCGTAGGGGAACGCATGAAGTGTCTTCAACCAGAAGATGCTTTATGCCTAAAATCTTGAGCGCAGGGATAAAGGAATATCAAGCGGGATTTGGAGAAGATACATGCAAGCTGCTAAGGACTCTTTGAGGAAAGATGACTCGGCCTCAAGACAAAGGCGGGAGTGAGAACGGAAGTCGGAAGAGCCCATGTTTGTTGGCCTAAGAGGAGCTGGGAGCACCTTTGAAAACGGACATACTACCCCTTCCAAGCAGACATGGTAGCAGAGGTGGTATTCAGCCGGTTCTGACCAGTTCTGGAGAACCGGTAGCGGAGATTTTGAGTAGTTTGGAGAACCGGCCAATCCCACCTCTGACTGGCCCCGCCAACCCCATCTCTTCTCTGCCTCCCACTGAGTCCCAGCTGATTGGCTGGGTCTCCTTTGGTTGACCTGCACAGGTGAACGGAGCTGGAAAGCAGGTTGGTGGAGTGGGAAGGGAATGGGATTTTGCAGTAATTTTCCCCTGCCACGCCCACCAAGCCACACCCACCAAGCCACGCCCACAGAACCAGTAGTAAAACTTTCTGGATCCCGCCACTGCATGGTAGGAATTTCATTAATGTCCCTTTATTATAACAAGGTAGAATAACAGAAGCTTGAAAGCTGGACAAGGTTTCTTACCATCTTCTATTAAACAAACTCAAGGCAGATTGTTTTGAGTTTCTCACCCTTCTCTCTTTTTCCGTACTGGAGAATCAAAGCCCCCTCCCAAGGTTTTTTTTTCCCCCCGAATTCCTTGTCACTTGTGCCTTCTCCCAACATGGACCCAGAAGGCCACGGCCCACCTTTTCTGTTGTCCAGCTTGTGTGGGCAAGGGCCCTTCCGTGCTCCCCCACAAAAGGCTTCCTTCCCCCACCCTGAGCCCCCGGCCTACCTGCCCAGGCGTTTGGCAAAGTCAGCCACCCTCTCCTTTTCCTCAGCGTCTTCAGGGTCAAGAATCAGCAGGCAGTGAAAGTTGCCGTCCCCAACATGGCCAACAAGAGGACCTGGAGTCAGGAAAGGGACAGCACCCCTCGTTCTAAGCTTCCTTTAACATTTATTTATTGATTATCTATCTATCTATCTATCTATCTATCTATCTATCTATCTATCTGATTTGTCAATTGCTGTTCCGACCCAAGCCTCATTCAAAGCAAACAAACACCAAACAGAGATAAAAGGAAAACCTTTTTAATGCTTCTCTGTTAATTCCATTAATTCACGGTTAAAAGGCTATTAAAACTAATTGTCCCCGATAAGAACGAGCCTTGCCAAGGCTGTGCAAGGCTGCCAAGAACACTAGATTAAATTGCAAGGAAATAATCAGAACCAAAAGTCTCCACACACAAACCAGGATAGTCTGAACTTCCACAAGACTTGAAGTGCAAGAACTTCTTTGCTTCCTGCAAAGAATCCCAGCTCTGAGGGCTGGCTTTTATCCCTTATGGGAGGGACCATCACCTTGCAGCCTTACTCCCAAGTCGCCCGTGTTGCTGCAGCTGCTCTTTCCTTCGAGCAGCCCTGCGCGCACACGCACTGGGAACAGGCTCCTCGGGGTGCTCTTCCTCACTGCTGCCAGCCTCCACAATCTCCGAAGGCCACCTTCCACTCCCCGATGGTCCTGGCCCCATCCCTGCATCACATGCAGGCCCCTCATCTGAGTCCTCACTCTCCAAGACCTGAGCCGTCCGCAACTGCTGCCACTGAACCACAACAATTGCTTACAAGAGAATAGGTATAAGAATAAACATGAGTATGAATACAGGAAATAGGTACAAATAAATGGGGTCAATAGGACAGGGACTGTAGGCACGATGGTGCGCTTATGCACGCCCCTTATGTTCTTTAGGATTACAGCCCCTACCATTTTGCAAATCAAGAAGGACACCCTTCTCAGCTAAGATTTCGGGCAGTCCTCGAGATATGACATCAATGAAGCCTGCCCTACATGGTCTTAAGTTGTAAAAGCCATAAAGCTGATTTTAACCAGTGTGGTTTTTTGGGGGGTGGGGGGGTTGGTGACAGTCAGATGTGTGAATGCCATTTCTACTTGGAAAACTCTTCTGGACTTTGTGCTTGAGAGATGGGGAAAAAATGAAACTTTGATTTGGGGATTTACCAATTAGATAAATCTGTTGTTGGCTGCTAGGTAATATGATTTTTGTAAAAGTAAAAAGCTGAGGTTTGAGGCTCATGCCTTATTCTACTGCACCAAAAGGAGCTGGAAGTCAATGCTTTTTTCCCCCTTTTCTCCCTTTTCTTTCCCTCACTTTTCCCATTCCCCTTTTCTGTCCCTATTTTCCCCACTATTTACTTTTCTATTTTCTTTATATGCTATATTATAAACAAATAAAAAAAACCCTATTCTTTTAAAAAGAAGTACGAATACCACGGTCATTTGCCGAAAATCAGAAATGTGGCTTGTCAGAACTTCAGATCTGGATTGTAAGTCTTATTTTTTTCAGTTAGGTCACAACTTTGAATAGTTTGAAAACAACTGGTCCTAAACAGAGGACGATCTGAAATCAGAGAGTTAATTCCAGATGATTTTTCTGGCCATAATGAGGCTCAACCAGTCCACCTTCCAAATGAAGCTCTCACTGTCCGGGATGGAATAGTTTTCTGCTTCAGTTTCGTATTATCCCGTCCAGGTTTAGCCACAATACCATTTATTTGTTTGGAGAAAACTTGTTAATGTGCAGCTGACTTTTGTTTATGTGCAACTGGCTTTAGAGCGGAGTATGTTGCGCAAACCCCGCTTCTGTTAATTATTTCTTTAAATGACACCATCCGAGAATGACTTCTATGCAGCCCAAGATGAATATGTTTGTTTTAAACTTGCCTTCATTTAAGTCAGAGTTGGGGAACTGTGGCCCCCTTTAACGCCAACGCCCAGAATTCCTGGCTGGCTGGCTGGCTCAGGAATTCTGGGAGTTGAAGTCCTCAAGTCGTAAAAGGGCCATAGTTTTCCACCTGATTTAAGTGAATGATTTAAGTTGCTTTAGAATGTTTTTTCAAAGCAAAAGGTAATTTGGTTGCAGTTCCCCCAAGTTGGAGAGCTTTGTGGTTGAGATGTCTGTAAGAATTCTGCCTTTCACTGCACAAATATCTGCTCAGCTGTTTGTCATCTCTCCCACATTTCCAAGGAGTGGATATATGAACAGGAATTTCTCCTAGTGGCTTTTTAGAATTCAGAAATGCAAGCAGCCAAGATGGCGACAAACAGTGGAAAAATACCCCAAAACAGCAGCCCAATAGAAGTCTTACTTTCCTTAAGCTCAATGTAGACTCTTATTGGACAAATATTTAACTGATTAACAGAGGGATACAATCAAGATCAAGGGAGGTTCTAATTCTACTCTATAAAGCCTTAGTAAGACCACACCTAGAGTACTACTACATCCAGTTTTGGTCACCACACTCTAAAAAGATGTTGAGACTCTAGAAAGAAAGCAGAGAAGAGCAACCAGGATGATTAGGGGACTGGAGACTAAAACATACGATGAACTGTTGCAGGAACTGGGCCTGGCTAGTCTAGGGAAGAGAAGGACCAGGGGAGACAGGATAGCAGTCTTCCAATACTTGAGGGGCTGCCTCCAAAAAGAGGAGGGGGTTAAGCTATTTTCCAAGTCACCCAAAGGCCAGACAATGGATGGAAACTGATCGAGGAGAGATTCAACCTGGAAATAAACTTTCTGACAGTGAGAGCAATCAACCCATGGAACGGAAGTTGCCTTCAGAAGTTGTGGGAGCTTCATCCCTGGAGGCTTTCAAGAAGAGACTGGACGGCCATCTGTCAAATGGTGTAGGTGGGAGGTTGGACTGGATGACCTACAAGGTCCCTTCCAACTTTGTTAATCTGTATCTGATCATCAGAAACAAGCAGGGCAAATGATGCAAAGACCCCCACACCGTAGCCTCTGTTTCCTGTGTTGTGACACATCTACAAAAGGGATGGCACAATGTCCCTTCCATCATTTGGAGGAAAACACTTCATCCCATGGATCAGCCATTGGTCCCACAGTTGTTGGGGGCCCAAGGGACTGGCCAATTCCCCCATCTCCTGGGCTGGACCACCAAACAGCCTTGTGACTAAGGTGTCCAACCCACGTTCAGCTCACCTGTAAGGTTGGAATCCAGCAAGTCTTTCTTGGTTTCCAGCAGGACCTCAGGAAGGCATGAGAGAGGGACGCACACATCTGTGGAGTAGCCCTGTGGGAAGGGAGGCATCAACTCATAAAATATTTCTCTGGTCTTTTTAGAATTGCCAAGAGAAAGGGAGGGGGGAGCAGTGCGGCAGCTTGCAAACCGAAACTGCATTCCATAAATGTTTTCAAAGATAGTAACTAGCTGCGCAAAAATCTAACTGGAGAGCATGATTAATGATTCCTGGTTACGGCTGTGTCTCATTGGAGAATATGAATTACGATACACCCAAGGGGTGGGGGAAAACCAGGGTCAAGGGTGACAATGAATGATGTGCCTCAGGGTCGGCTACACCCAGGCAGTGCCGGACATTTTAACTCCCAATAAATCCTTTTGAAATTTTGGAAGTTTGGCTCGAGACTCAGGATTTAATTGGGAGGAACTGCTGGAATCCTGACAGCAGGAAGGGTAAAAGGTTGCCTTAGAGTGGTGTTTCTGACCCTCAGCCGCTTGAAGGTGTGTGGACTTCCACTCCCAGAATTCCCCAGCCTGCAGCACACACCTTCAAGCGGCTGAGGGTCAGAAACACTGCTATAGACCCACATCAGCAACCAGTTTCGAAATTCAGAACTGGGTGTCAACCCTGAAGTGAACGTGGCTGAGACCATCCTGGAGGTTTCCGGGTTGCCACACAGCAGAAGAAAGAGAAGGGAGGGTGTGGAAATAGCTAGATGGGGTTTTGTAGCCCAAACAAGGGAAGTTTTCCTGTGGGAACCAAGGACATTCCGAACAGGTGGCTGGTTAGGGGAGGAGTGAAGTAACCAGGCAACTAGCCAGTACTTTGATTGGACAGGGTGGCCGGTGACTTGGGAGGGAAAGGGAAACGTTTACTTTTTAATTGGGCGAAAGCCGCGGGAAATTCCAGAATTGGCGTTCACCAGTTTGTGCCAATAGGATGCATCCAACGAACTGTTCTTTGAGGAATTTGCCTGCCTAGAAGTTTTGCTTTCTATGGATGCATTACTTGGAAAGTTGACATTGGGATCAAGGAAAGTGCAGATGCAGATAATTAAGAGTCGGAAGGGATCTTGTAGGTCATCTAGTCCAACCCCCTGGCTAAGCAGGAGACCCTACACCATTTCTGACAAATGGCAGTCCAATCTCTTCTTGAAAGCCTCCTATGGTGATGACGCTCCCATGACGTCTGAGGGCAATCTGTTCCACTGATCACTCTAGATCGCTCAGAAAAGTGAGCCAAACTGCAAAGTAGGGAGGTGGGGTTGTTCTTTCAAAATAACCTGGCTTCCCCCCATCTCACCTTTTTGCCAGGACGAAGAGCCAAAGCCGCATACCAAGCATTGTGCCGAGCTGCCCACAGCCGTCCACGGGCTTCCGGTTCCCGGGCCCACGCAAAGTCCGAGCCCCCGTTGGACTGCACAATCACCTCTGAAGAGGGAGACTTGCATTTAATGCCCCTTCCGCCACCAAGGTCCTATTGATCTGACTTATAAGGCGATTCAACCCTGGTCTACTGAATCATACAAGTCCTTGACTTACAACCATTTCGTTTAGTGACCGTTCAAAGTTACAATGGCACTGAAAAAAGTGACTTGTGCCCTTTATGGCTGTTATGACTACTGCAGAATCCCCATGGTTACATGGTCAAAATTGATCATAAACTGTTTCAACTCCTTCCCTCAAAACGATGCTATAGAGCCCTGCACACCAGAACAACTAGACACAAGGACAGTTTTTTTCCCCAACACCATCACTCTGCTAAACAAATAATTCCCTCAACACAGTGGTAGGATTCAAAAAAATTTAATACCAGTTCTGTGGGCATGGCCATGTGATTGGGTTGGCGTGGCTTTTTGGGGGGTAGCAAGCACCCCCCTTCTCATTTTATGGGCCTTTTTGGCCTCAGGGGAGCCTCTAGGGGGGTGATTTTGCTCCTAGGACGCTTCTCTAAGGCCCAGGAAAGCAAAAAATGGAGGGGGGGGCTCCATTTTTTGCCTTCCTGGGCCTCAGGGAAGCCTCCTGGGTGAAGCAGTAAGCAAGCGAGGGGAAACCCGGCACAGCGGTTCGTAGGAACAGCTGATTGTCGGGAAGTAAAAAAAAAACCTGGGCTGGCGAGCATCGGGCAGGCAGTGCAAGCGAGGGAATGACGAATGGGTTGGGAGCGTGGCCAGCCAGAAATTACTACCGGTTTGGCGACCCACACCAAATCCTTGCTACCGGTTCAACTGAACCAGTGCGAACCGGCTGAATACCACCACTACCTCAACACTGTCCAACTATTTACAAAGTCTGCATTGCTGTTACTATTAATCTTCTCCTCACTCCTTATCGCCCATCCCCTCCCACTTGTGACTGTATGACTGTAACTTTGTCGCTTGTATCCTTAGGATTTATATGGACTGTTTCCTAGTATGATTTGATGGCTTATTTGTACCCTATGACTATCATTAAGTGTTGTACCTGATGATTCTGGACTCTTGACGAATGTATCTTTTATGTACACTGAGAGCATTTGCACCAAGACAAATTCCTTGTGTGTCCAATCACACTCGGCCAATAAAGAATTCTATTCTATTCTATTCTATTCTATTCTATTCTATTCTATTCTATTCTATTCTATTCTAACAACCTCAGTGATTCTTGATTCTTGACTCTTGACGAATGTATCTTTTCTTTTATGGACACTGAGAGCATCTGCACCAAGACAAATTCCTTCTGGGTCCAACCACACTTGGCTAATAAAGAATTCTATTCTGTTCTGTTCCATTCCATTCCATTCCATTCCATTCCATTCCATTCCAACAACCTCAGTGATTCTTGATTCTTGATTCTTGACTCTTGACGAATGTATCTTTTCTTTTGTGGACACAGAGAGCATTTGCATCAAGACAAATTCCTTGTGTGTCCAACCACAGTTGGTCAATAAAGAATTCTATAACTATTCTAGGCAAATGGTGTAGGGTCTCCTACTTGAGAAGGGGGTTGGACTAGAAGACCTCCAAGGACCCTTCCAGCTTTATTCTGAATAATCGATCCAATCACTCCAGTTGTTAAATTAGTAACTTCCCTCCTTTTACTTCTCAGAAGGCCATAGAAGGTGGCTTTTATGGCTCCTCTTTACAATGGTTATGACATGCACAGGAGATCATATGATCATCTTTTACAACTTCTGATAAGCAAAGTCAGGCGGGAAGTGAAATTCACTTCATGATCAAGTTACTAACTTAACAACAGCAGCGATTCAATCAATCATTCAGAATAGAGCTGGAAGGGAACCTTGGAGATCTTCTAGTCCACCCCCCCTGCTCAAGCAGGAGAACCTATACCATTTCAGACAAGTCGCTCTCTAGACTCTTAAAAAACCTCCAGTGATGGATCACACAAAACTTCCAAAGGCAACCCGTTCCACTGGTTATTTATTCCCATTGTCAAGATTGTTAATTAACTTTTACTTAATTGTTTTCACTGCTAGGATTCACTTAACAACTGTGCCAATAAAGGTCATAAAATGGGACAAAACGGTCACTTAATATCTGTCTTGCTCAGTAACGGAAATTTGGGGCTCAATTGAGGGTATAAATCGAGGACTACATATACAGGACCACCTATGAGCGGTGCGGTGGCCTAAAGGTGGAGATCTCGCCTCACAATCAGAAGGCTGCGAGTTTGATCCTAGGCAGATATTTCCCTCTCTGGGCCCAATGAGAATATATCTGTTGAACAAAACTCCGCATTGGCGACAGGAAGGGCAACCGGCCAGTAAACACTCTTCTAGCTCCATTCGGGTGAGCAGACTCCACCCGGCAAGGGATGATAGGTTTGTTAAAAGAAGATGATATGCAGGACCACCTATACAGAAGCATCTGGATCCAGGCACTGCCAAGCCCTACGCAGAGCTGAATTCGCACACCTCGCTAAGCCTACACCAATCTAAGAGGACAGTTTTATGTGCTGTCGAAACCTCGGTCCGGCCATAAGCCCCCTCCCCTCCCAGGCCCCGATACGTGGGACGTACCTGTGGCTCCTACTTGCTCCTCCACGCTCTGCTGAGTGCCATGGAACTCCAGGAAGAGGGTGGGCAGTTCTGCATAGCTCAGGCCGCTGTAGCGGTTACAAGCACTCATCATCACCTCATCCAGGAACTCTGCGGGGTGGTGGGGGGGTGCATTAGTGGGATTCCAAAAAATTTACTACCAGTTCTGTGGGTGTGGCTTGGTGGGTGTGGTGTTGTTTGATGGGCGTGGCAGAGGAAGGATATACTGCAAAATCCACATTCCCTCCCCACCCCACTAACCTGCTTTCCAGCTCGGTTCTCCTGTGCAGGGCAACAAAACAAAACCCAGCCAATCAGCTGGGACTCAATGGGAGGCAGAGAAGAGATGGGGTTGGCGGGGCCAGTCAGAGGTGGGATTGGCCGGTTCTCCGAACTACTCAAAATGTCCACTACCGGTTCTCCAGAACTGGTCAGAACCTGCTGAATCCCACCTCTGAAGGATTTCTAGCTTTGTAGCTGAGGACGCTCAAAGCCGTAAGTGAGATGCACACATTGCATTGCTACTTGAATGTAAAGACCACAAAAACCCAGAATGGACAAATTACAGAAATTGGGATTAAAAAAAAATTAAGGGTGGACATGGATATTGCAAAATCCCCAGTCCCTCCTCACCCCACTAACCTGCTTTCCAGCTCCGTTCTCCTGTGCAGGGCAACAAAAGAAGACCCCGCGGATCAGTTGGGACTCCGGAGACTAGATGGGGGCGGGGCCAGTCAGAGGTGGGATTGGCCGGTTCTCTGAACTACTCAAAATTTCCACTACCGGTTCTCTAGAATTGGTCAGAACTGGCTGAATCCCACCTCTGAAAGGTGGCTCCAAAATAGGAGAGGGCCCAGCCAACCTGGCTTAACAAAGACCGACAGCCAATTGTTGAACTGCACGCTACGGGTAATCCTCGATTTACGAGGATAATCCAAACAGATTATTGTTCCATACCTAAAGGCACAAACTAAAGCAGACTACTAAGCCACATTAAGCATCTACTCTGGGGTCTGTTAGGAAGGAGGCGTCTTCACCCTCTTTCTCTCACATAATTATCTGAACTGAGTTGTCTCTTACTTTTCTGGGAAAAGTAAGGGGAATGCACCCCCTCTGCCCTGGGGACCCAGGATTAACCGTGATCTATTCCAGTTGCAAACAAATGGTTGTGCAGGGAACAGTCCAGGAAGTCAAGATGGCATCTATGACCAGCCTCAACCCCATAGCAGCCAACTGGACTTCTGACCCCACCCAGCAGACCCCCATAGCTCGTAGAATTGAAAGGCAAGCCCTCAGACACAGGACCCTCTTCCTCCATAACTGCACCACAGTCCCACCTGAATGCAAATTCTCTTTCCTCAAACAATATGAATGGAAATCTTGCGTCTCCTCTCTGCCCAGATCCGTGGTGGCACAGTGGTTAGAATGCAGCATTGTGGGCTGATTCTGCCCACTGCCAGGAGTTCGATCCTGACCGGCTCAAGCCTTCCATCCTTCCGAGGTTGGTAAACTCACTACCCAGATTGTTGGGGGCAAGAGGCTGACTCTGTAAACCGCTTAGAGAGGGTTGGAAAGAACCATGAAGCGGTATATAAGTCGAAGTGCTATTGCTATTGCCCTTCCTTCCTTCTTTCCTTCCTTCCTTCCTTCCTTCCTTCCTTCCTTCCTTCCTTCCTTCCTTTCCTTTCCTTTCCTTTCCTTTCCTTTCCTTTCCTTTCCTTTCCTTTCCTTCCTTCCTTTCCTTCGATTAGAATGCAGTATTGTAGGCAAACTGCCACTGCCAGCAGTTTGATCCTCACAGGCTCAAGGTTGACTCAGCCTTCCATCCTTCCAAGGTTGATAAAATGAGGCCCCAGATTGTTGGGAGAGAGAGGCTGACTCAATAAATTGCTTAGAGGGGGCTGAAAAGCACTGTGAAGCAGTATATAAGTCTAAGGGCTATTGCTATTTGGCCATCCATCCATCCATCACGCGCAGTGGTCAGAATGCAGTATGGCAGGTAAACTCTGCCCACCGCCAGGAGTTCGATCCTGACTGGCTCAAGGTTGACTCAGCCTTCCATCCTTCAGAAGTCAGTAAAATGAGGACCCAGATTGTTGGGGGCAAGAGGCTGACTCTGTAAACAGCTAAGAGAAGGTTGTCAAGCACTGGAAAGTGGTATATAAGTCTAAGTCCTGCTGTTGCTGTTCCTCTGCCTCCTCACTCCCAGTTCCCCTTCCCCACAAACATCTGGGGTCCTACTCACCAATGCGGGCAATGGGGAGCCCGGCTTGGAGAACCTGCACGGTGCTGTCCACGGCTGCTTGGATGTTGGGGAAAGCACAGATGGCCGCCACGGTGGCCTCAGGAATACCATGGAGCCTCAGCGTGGCCTGGGTGATGAAACCCAGGGTCCCCTCCGAGCCCACAAACAGCCCCGTCAAGTGGTACCCAGCAGCGCTCTTCCTGCAGAGGAAGGAAGAACCTGGTGAGGTCCGAGAACCCAACCCAGGAGAACCCCCTTCCATGCATTTAGCATTTCCATTGGCGAGAGACCCCTGGCTGGCTGGCCACAACTCACCCAGCTTTGCTGATCTCCAAAAGGGAAACGGGGCTAATGTTCAACTCATAAAATATTTCTCTGGTCTTTTTAGAGTTGCCAACAGAAAGGGAAGGGGAAGTAGGTGCAGCGGCTTTCAAAACCAAAAGTGCATTCCATAAATGTTTTCAAAGATAGTAACTAGGTGACCAAAGGTTTCTGCCTTGCAAACATCTAACTGGAGAGCATGATTGATGATTCTTGGCTATGGATGTGTCCCATTGGAGAATATGAATTACGATACACCCAGGCAGAGCTGGACATGTTAACTCCCAATAAATCCTTTTGAAGTTTTGGAAGTTTGGCTCAAGACTCGTGATTTAAATGGGGTTAAGTGCCGGAATCCTGACAGCTAAATCTGATAGACATGCATGGAAAAGGCCAGGAAAATAGCCAACCTCTTCCGTGTCACAGCCAAGAAAATGGCAGTGTGTGTGTGTGTGTGTGTGTGTCTGTGTGTGTGTGTAACTGGGTAACCAGACCTGCTCTGTAAATATCCAGAAGAACAGCAGATGGCAGCCAGAAGATACCAACAACTCAAGAGTAATTTGTTCCCAAAGGTGCTTTTTTCCAAAGGCAACTGGACTTTGTTTTTGCTTGAAGAGCTTTCGCTTTCTCATCCAAGAAGCTTCTTCAGTTCTGGGAAGACCTGGGAGAACTGAAGAAGCTTCTTGGATGAGAAAGCAAAAACTCTTCAAGGAAAAAAAGAAAGAGAGTCCATTTGCATTTTGAAAGTGCTGGCTTTGAAGACTAGAACTCAGAATCTCCTGGTTCCTAGACTGTCACCTTAAATCTTATCCAAACTGGCTTAAGCAAACTGCAGTGTGCTTGCTGCCAGTGGGGAAGACCTGCACCTCTGAAGGGCACCACACAAGGGGCACCTTTAAAAGACGTGAGCCCAACCTCAAATGGAAACCTCTACTGTGAGAGTTCCCTGCCTGCCACCCCACCCAGCTGAGACCCAAAAGGGAAGAGAGAGGTAGGTGAGGGGATACCTGGGCCGCCGGCTCTGCCCGGCTGTGTGCAGGACTCTCCCATCTGGCAGGACCACCTGTAAGTTGAGGACATTCTGGCGCATGGTGCCATAGCGCACTGCATTCGTCCCGGAGGCTGCAGTGGCCACCATGCCACAGAGCGAGGCGTCGGCCCCGGGATCTGAGGAGGAAGGGAATGGCAAAGGGAGAGGTGAACCACATCCCAACAATTGCAAGAGCCTTAGGCCAATTTTTAGGCCAAGATCAAGGGACATAACTAATACAACTCTGTAAAGCCTTAGTACTGCATCCAGTTTTGGTCACCACACTATAAAAAAGATGTTGAGACTCTAGAAAGAGTGCAGAGAAGAGCAACCAGGATGATTAGGGGACTGGAGGCTAAAACATATGAAGAATGGTTGCAGGAACTGGGCATGGCTAGTCTAGGGAAGAGAAGGACCAGGGGAGACAGGATAGCCGTCTTTCAATATTTGAGGGGCTGCTACAGAGAGGAGGAGGAAGGGGTCAAGTTATTTTCCAAGGCACCTGAAGGCCGGACAAGGAATAATGGATGGAAACTGAACAAGGAGAGATTTAACCTGGAAATAAGGAAGAATTTTCTGTGAGAACAATCAACCCATGGAACAGGAGT
The DNA here is from genome assembly GCF_049901715.1 of Pseudonaja textilis. NCBI lineage: Eukaryota > Metazoa > Chordata > Lepidosauria > Squamata > Elapidae > Pseudonaja > Pseudonaja textilis. The sequence goes on from NC_142000.1 coordinate 3,300,253, forward strand.
TGCCTTTGGGAGTTGTGGGAGCTTCATCATCCCTGGAGGCTTTCAAGAAGAGACCAGACTGCCACCTCTCAGAAATGGTGTAGGGTTTCCCGCTTGGGTAGTGGGTTGGACTTGATGACCTACAAGGTCCCTTCCAACTCTGTGTAATCCATATAAGACTGGGGAGGTGACCATCAGAACTCCAGAACTGAGTCGTAAGTACCCCTGGGGAGGCACGTCATGACTTCATTAAGCCACTGGTTGTAACTACCTGTCCTCCGTCAGCATCTCCATCGCCTGCTCTGGACATTTTTGCTAAGGGCATAGCGCACAGCCTCTTCTAAATGAGTGAAAAGCATCAGGCAAACTGTTTCATTTGGAGATCAGCTCTGGCTCACCCGATTTTATTTAGGGGGGCATCTCAGAGGGCACTTTAAAAGAAGGCCAACCATCCTCCAAACTGTGGGCCGAGCCAGGGTAAAAAAAACTTAAATGCATCTTGCATTAATTTATCTTTTCTATTACAGAGTGTGAATGTAAATAAATGACTGCTCAAAATCACTTCCATCCTTTTATCTTTCCCTTCAGAGTCAACAATTACAGTTTGAGGGCAATGCTTAGAGGGTTCTCAGGGGCTCCACCAGGACATGTGTCCACTCATAAAATATTTCTCTGGTCTTTTTAGAGTTGCCAACAGAAAGGGAGAGGGGAGCAGTGCAGCAGCTTGCAAAACCAAAAGTGCATTCCATAAATGTTTTCAAAGATAGTAACTAAGTGACGGAAGTTTCTGCCTTGCAAACATCTAACTGGAGAGCCTGATTGATGATTCTTGGCTATGGATGTGTCCCATTGGAGAATATGAATTATGATACACCCGGGGGTGGGGGAAAAACCAGGGTCAAGGGTGACAATGAATGATGTGCCTCAGAGTTGGCTACACCCAGGCAGTGCTGGACAGTTTGACTTTCAATAAATCTTTTTTTAAGTTTTGGAAGTTTGGCTCGAGACTCAGGATTTAAACGGGGGGAACTGCCGGAATCCTGACAACATGGAAGTGTGGCTTTGCACACACCCACAAGAGCATCCATGGAAGTGTAGGTTTGCTCACACACACACACACACACGTTTTGGCCGTTATCTGGCCATTTTTGACCTTTCCTCCAGAGGTTCTGCCTGAGCCTCACCTGGAGCACCTGGACAGGTATATCGACACAGCCCCTCCCAAATTTGCTAGGGGATCCCCCCCCCAACCTTGGTCCACTGATTACCCCCCCACCTGTCTCCAAGCTGCCGTACCGACAGGGAACCAGAGGCCACTCTCTCGCAAGTATTTGTTCAGTGTCTTGCGCGTCACTCCTGCCTCCACAGCAACTGTGAAATCTTCAGGGTTAAGCTCAGAAATTTGGTCCATTTTCATCATGTTGACACACACCCCTCCCTGGGAGAAAACACAGGCAGGGTTCACACAACTCTAAGACCCAGATTACAAAGATGCAGCTGATATTAGCAATAACAATAACACTTAAGACTTCTATGCCCGCCCCATAGCCCTTTACAGCACTATATATGCAAATAATGTAAGCATTATTTGCCTATTTCCTCCCACAGTCTGGGTCCTCCTTTTACCAACCTTAGAAGGATGGAAAGCGGAGAATGCTGGTGGCAAGACAAGGATGAACAGAGGTGCAGAAGCTCGTCTGTGGTTTCAGTTAATCTCTTTTTGCAGTTGGTGCGATCCTTTGAGGGTGCACGAGTCCTGGAGAGATTCGTGCCGGCGTGGGGGAGACTCGGGTAGTAGTGTGGGGAAGACAACCCCCTTGCAGCGAAGAGGAGCCCTCCAGAGCCCAACGAGCAAGAAACAGCCTCCTATCAATGGCGGCTCCGAAGTCCGGACTGCCACCGATGTAAAGAAGCGAGTGAGTGACAGTTTGTGAGATCATTGGGGAAGAGTGTGGCAGAGAAAATTAGCGGCAGAGAGGAGGATTGGAATGCCATAGACTTTTATAAGGCTGTTACAAGCGTCTGTCCAGAGCCCTAAAAGAAAGCGGCCAAAAAGCGGATGCAAGGCAAGTGAAAGTGAAAGGGCTTGGCAGACAGAAGAAAGAGATAGGACAATAACAAGTAAAAAGGGAAGTTTATGAGGTTGGGAGACTAGCGGCTGGAGGGTGCCTGGAAGTTGTGGAGGATTTGGACTATCTCATTTGATTTTTATTCTGGAAGACTTTATTAAAGCGGAGACGGGAAGAAGATCGGAGCTGACGGAACAGAGACAGTGTGGCGCCACAGGCGTTATTTAGAAACCCTATATTGTAACAATATAACTGATATAAACCACTTAACAGCCCTTTAGGGAGCATAATGATCTAATTGAGGTGGTGGTTCCATCTAAGAAATCAGGAAAATTGAACTTAGGAACGCTAAGACAAAAAGTAAAAGTGGAAGCTTCCGAATATGTGGAGATACTGTGTAATTGCAGTCACTGCTCAGCATTTTTTACCTCCCCACTTCCGGTGCGCTTGGAGTGAAAGCTCTCAAACTTAGAGACGGAAAGCTAAAAACTTACTTCAAAATTCCTTTCCCCCCTCTTTTTACTCCCTTTTTTCTGTATACATTTGCTCAATTTTTTTTCTTCTTTTTCCCTCATCATCTGGCGCTATGATGAACTCTCTCTCCTTCTTTCCTCTCTCTTTATAATGATTATAAATATGCATACTGGGGAAAGGAAAATTGATTGTTGTAACTGATTGTTAAATAATTGAATTTATTGATTTAATTGATTTATTAATAATAATGATAGTTATACTTTGATTAGATATATAGAAAAAATAGTAAGAACATTAAGTATTATTTAATTAATAAGTATAGGATTTTATGTATTAATATTATAATTTATTGTGTGATCACGATTAATCCACTTGGGAACGAATGTAATACTGTTTGTGTTTAAGAATATTTAAAATAAGGTTAGATAAATACACATATTTATTTATAATATTTAAATATAGTTGGACTTGGATATTATATATATGTTTTCTTAAGTTTTCGTGGGTACTACATGTATGGTATTCAGTTTGTTGGAGTATTTTCATCGCCATTAGTTGTGCTTTTAAAGTTGTAGCAACGCTTCGGCAGACTATACAGAAGCCTGATAATGACAGATGAGATTCTGTCAAACGCTACAACTTTAAAAGCACAACTACAATGACGTGGGAAAATACCCAAACAAAGCCGAATGCCATATATATATATATATATATATATATATATATATATACACACACACACACACACACACATATATATAATTACATGAAGTTATGTATAGAGGCTGAGCATAGACCTTACAAAATTATATATGTGATTTAGAATTTGATTTAAAATAATACAGTGATAATATTTTATATATATAAGTACTTACTCCAGTAACCAGTTAAGAGCACAGCTATCCAGCAGATAGATAGATTAAGTAATTAGATACTGGTCAATCCTAATACAGAGATTCTATCACTGAATGTTAATTTGGGATAATATAATTAATATAGTACAACAACAGAAACAAATCTTAAAAGAAATGACTTCCACAACTGCTACAGCTCTGAAAACTGGAAGAAAGGTCATCCCGACGTTAACAACTACATTGGCAACAGCTTTGCCCATGGCACAAAAAAACCATAGAAGAAGCATTCATTACCAGTGGAGAAACAAGCTAACATCTCGAATGCCAACATCCAATCAATTTTGCTGACTTTACAGGAATCGATGACGAAGCTGCAAGAAACAATGATGAAAAACCATAACGAGAGCCGAGCAGATATCAATGAACTAAAAGAGGAGATGGGGAAATTAAAAGCAGAAATGAAAGTGGATATCTCCAAAGTAGAGGACAAAGCTGGATTATTACAGCAGGCCTTGGAGAAAAATGAAGCAACAATAAAAGAGGTAAAGAAAAGGACTGAATGAACCGAAAGGAAATTAGAAAGGGTAGATGAAGAATTAAAGAATGTGAGTAAAGAAATGGAGGACTCACTGGTCTACCTAGAGATGGACAAGGCTGCTACATACTTGAGATTCCAAAATGTAGTGGAATCCAAAGAAGACGACCTGGAACAACTAATGGCGGGAATATTGGCTGGACTATTGGAAAAGGATAAAGATGACATCTTAAAGGAGTTCGATGAAGCTTATAGGATTAGCACTAATTATTTCAGATGATCCCAATCAAAGTACACAATTTTTTTTTTGAAGAACTTAATAAAATAACTGTAAAATTTATCTGGCAAGAGAAAAAGCCTAGAATAAATTTAAAGGCAATGCAGGATATGAAGAGCAGGGGAGGGCTGGCACTTCCAAATTGGGAGTTGTATTATAGTGCAGCCTCTTTAGTATGGTTGAAGGAATGGGTGAATTTAACCAATAAGAGAATATTATTCTTAGAAGGCCATGACTTGCAGAGGGGATGGCTTGTTTTTTTATGGGATGTCGGGAAAACTAGCCAGAAATATTTTCACAGACACCTAATCAGAGACTCATTATTAACTAATTGGAAGAAAATATGGAAAAAACACTATTTAAAAATACCAATTTGGATTTCAACAATGGAGGCGATGCTTCACTCAAATAATCTGGATATCACTAAAATGATTAAATATAAGGATCTATTGGATACACAAGGAAATTTGAAATCATGGCAAGAACTTCAAGAGTGGGGACTAAAAATTGATCAGTGGGCATATCTTCAAATTCAAAGTAGATATAAACAGGACAAGAAAGAATTTGGAATTAACAATAAACTCCAGCAATTAGATAAAATTTTATTAGGATCAGGCAAAAAAAAAAATCATAATTATTTATTAGAAGTAGAATTAGAAGAAGAAATTGTAAAAGGGAACATGATAGCCTGGAGTAGGAATATAGGACGTAGCATCACCATAACAGAATGGGAAAAGGTCTGGGATAGAAATAATAAAATCAGTAGCATACAAAGAAAATACCTATAAAATGTTTTATAGATGGCACCTTCCTTCTTTGAGATTAGCGAAGATGCACCCCAATATGAGTCCGAATTGCTGGAAATGCAAAAAAAAAAGAGGGAACCTTTTTCCATATGTGGTGGTCCTGTACTCAAAAATATTGGCAGAAAATTAGAAATTGGCTGGAAGAAATAACAAGAGAACAGATCGAATTCAAACCAGAGTCCTTTCTGTTAGGGATCTTTGATAAACAAATATCAAAAAAAGTGAAATATATAATAATACACATTTTGACAGCGGCCAGATTGGCTTTTGCACAATGTTGGAAGCAGCCTCATGTTCCATCAGAGGAGATGATCATTCAAAAAATTTCAAGTTGTGCAGAAATGGACAAATTAACTTTGGCATTAAAAATAAAGACACTTCAATATACTACTACAGCTGGAACTGCTGGTACAAATGGATAGACCAAAGTTAGACTTCACACTAAAAGGCAAAAGAGGATAGGATAAATCCATAGCAGTGATAAACAGATATATGTAAGGATTAGGTGTGTTTTTGGCATAAAATAAGGATAAAAAAGAGGTCTTACAAACTGTTGAAGATGAGAATGTTTTTAATTGTTTTCCATTTTTTTCTTTCTATTTTCTTCTCCCTTTCTTCTTTTTCTCTCTTTCATTTATGTATGTGTTGCTGGTTTGTTTTAATTGTAAAATCAATAAAATTTATTTTTTAAAAAAAGAAGGATGGAAAGCAGAGTCAACCTTGAGCCGGTTAGGATCGAACTGCTGGCAGTCAGCAGAATTAGCCTGCAATGCTGCATTCTAGTCATCGCACCACTGGGGTTCATATTGCTTAATCGGTGGTGGGATTCAAATTTTTTTACCACCAGTTCTGTGGGTGTGGCTTGGTGGGCGTGGCAGGGGAAAGTTACTGCAAACTCCCCCTTCCCTCCCTACCCCACTAACCTGCTTTCCAGCTCCATTCTCCTGTGTAGGACAACCAAAGGAGACCCAGCCGATCAGCTGGGACTCAACGGGAGGCAGAGAAGAGATAGGGTTGGCGGGGCCAGTCAGAGGTGGGATTGGCCATTTCTCTGAACTACTCAAACTTTCCACTACTGGTTCTCTAGAACTGGTCAGAATCGGCTGAAAACCACCTCTGTGCTTATTTCGGGAAAAGTTTCTTAAAATCAAATCTTCAGCCTGAGCTGGGGCTTGGACTAGAAGATCTCTAGGGTCCTTTCCATAGACAATGTTATTTCGTTAACGCTCCTACAAATTCCTACCCTAGGCTGCAGGCATGGAATCTCCTGGTGGTGTCCACTCCACATTTCTCACAGCTCGGACTGTCTTACTGTCGGTCAACTACCAATGGCCATCCAGCTGGGGAGAATATGTTGCACCCAAAGCCTTAAAACCCCACTGAGATTTACTGCAATAGTCTCGTTCATACTGCATGATACAACAACGATCGCGTCTCACGTCAATGTAAGTTAGGAAAACCCACCTACAATTCCAAATTGGGGAGGAGGGCAGATACTGGAGTCTCCCATAGACCTTCTTAGTTCCCAGCTAAGCTGTTCTTTTCCTAATTAAGGTGGCTCACCCAGCTACAGGCTGAACTTGGCAGGGCCACTGAGCAGGAGGGGAAACCAAGGGTGCAAAAGGGAAGTTGGTTATCAGGCTGACGGAGACCGACCCCCTCCCCTTATTCGTCTCCCTTTCTAGAAGTGGGGCTTGGATCTGGCTCTCCCTCCTTGTGGGTCAGCCTTTCAGTGTCTGGGGAAACTCTGGATTCTGGACTAGGATCCCGTGCCATTCGAGCCTGGTTCAGCCAACACACCAAACCCTAATGTGGTCTGAGGTAGCCCAGGCACTCGCCGTTGACAAACCAAGTTTTAAGGCCTGCAGGATGGTGCATGTAACTCATCCAAGAAGGAGCCACCGCTTGGTGTCAAATGTGCAAGCCGTCCACACGGTGCTTTAGTCTATAGTCCATAAAGAGGAGGAGGTCAGTTTGTTCTCCAAAGCATCAACGGGCAAGGACAAGAAACAACGGATGGAAACTAATCAAGGAGAGAAGCAACCTGGAATTAAGGAGAAACTTCCTAACAGGGAGGACAATTAACCAGTGGAACAACTTGCCACTAGAAGTTGTAGGTGCTCCGTCACTGGAGGTTTTTAAGAAGAGACTGGGCAGCCATTTGTATGAAATGGTGTAGTAGGGTCTCCTGCTTGAACAGTGGGTTACTCTAGATGACCTCCAAGGTCCCTTCCAACTCTGTTAATATAATATAATCTAAATGCCAAAGTCCCTTCCAGACTCTATTTTGAATTAAAATTGATCCATGCCATCCCAGCTCGCCAACCAAAGCTCAGAAGTTCCAAAGATGCTTTTTTTTCAAGAGGCAACTGGAGTTTCTGGGTTGGTTTTTTTTTTTTTGGAAGACGTTTCGCTTCTCATCCAAGAAGCTTTCTCCATTCCTCACCACCCAGTCAGAGCTGAAGAAGCTTCTTGGATGAGAAGCGAAATGCCTTCAAAGAAAAACAACAAACTCCAATTGCCTCTGGACAACCCTGACCTGGAGGACTGAGAGCCTCCATAGATAAGCTCAGAAGGTCCCACCAATCAACCCTGAAGAAACCACATTGACTTGAAAAATGTAGACCAAAAAATACAAAAATCTCAGTTATTGTGTCATTGTATATACACGTTTCCTGTTTTGTGACTATACATTATTTTTATCCTTATTTTTCACCCATTCATTCCACCTCTCTCATGTCGCATAATATTTTCGATCTTCTTTGCCTTTCAGTTCCAAAGTGAATTTTATCTAGTTGATCACAGTCCATTATATTTTTAATCAGAACTTCATCTGGTGGTATTTTATCACTTTTCCAATGTTGTGCTAAAGTGATTCTTGCTGAAGTTAAGATGTCTACAATAAGGTATCTTTTATCTTTACTCAAATTCCCTTTAATCATACCTAATAAAAAAGTTTCGGGTTCCAATTTTAATTTATATTTTGTAATCTCAAAAAGCCATCTCTGTATTTTCTTCCAGTATTTTCTGACCTCTATACATTGCCACCACATGTGGAAAAATGTTCCTTTCTTTTGTTTGCACTTCCAGCATTCTGGTTTCAAGGTTGGATACATTTTCACCCGTCGTGCCAGCACTAAGTGCCATCTACAAAACATGTATTTTTTGTATTTTTTTTAAAAAATAAAAATATATTTTAAAAAAATAAAAATAAAAAATAAAAATATAGACCAAGCAGAGTTGGCAGATCCAGGCCCTGAGATCCAGCTGAACTAGAGCAACTCCCAGTTAAGACTCAGGCCAGATCCTATGCAGGATTAAGCCCCAAGAGCAGGGGCTTAATCCTGCATAGGATTCCAGAATTCTGGAAATTGAAGTCCACAAGTCTTAAAATTTGCCAAATTTGGAGACCTCTGCCCAAGAGCCTCTGCAGAGACCAAGCCAGCCTCTGCTCTACCTGGCTGCAGTTCCTCCAGTTCTTACCTGCACGGCGGTGACCCCTCCTTCCAGCCCTGTCCCCGTCCCAAAGGGGATGACAGGAACCCCTCGGCTGTAGCACGTCGCTGCCAGCAGGCTGACCTGCTCCACAGTCCGGGGCCAGGCCACGGCATCTGGGGGGCAGTTCCTAGGAGGGAGGGACATAGCAAGCCTCTTTACAGGGTCGTTCTAGACTTACGACCAAAATTTTATGTTAAAGCAAGAGGTTTTTACGATTTTTCTTGCCACCGTTGTTAAGTGAATCACTTGCAGTCGTTAAATTAGTAACATGGCCGTTAAGTGAATCTGTCTTCCCCATTGACTTCATAGAACATCATAGAATAACAAAGTTGGAAGGGACCTTGGAGGTCATCTAGTCCCTGCAAATATTAGCCTCTACCTGGGATCGAACTCACAGCTCCTGATTGTGAGGCGAGAGCTCCACCTCTAGGCCACCACAAACTTTGTCAGAAGGTAGCAAAAGGTGATCCCGTGTGACCCCCCCGGGAAAATTGCAACCGTCATAAATATGAGTCAGTTGCCAACCGTCTGAATTTTTGTCACGTTGACTATGGAAATGCTACAACGGTCATAAAGTGTGAAAAGCCATCATAAGCCATGAGCCTTGGTGGCGCAGCGATGAGAGTGCAGTACTGCAGGCTCCTTCTACTGACTGCCGGCTGCCTGCAATTTCGGAGATTGAATCCAACCAGGCTGAATGTTGACTCAGCCTTCCATCCTTCCAAGGTGGGTAAAACGAGGACCCAGATTGTTGGGGGCAACAGGCTGACTCTGTAAACCGCTAAGAGAGGGCTGGAAAGCAGTATATAAGCCTAAGTGCTATTGCTCTCTCTCTCTCTCTCTCTCTCTCTCTCTCTCTATCTGTCCATCTGTCTGTCTCTCTCTCTATTTATTCATCCATTCATCCATCCATCCGTCCAATCTATCTCTATATCTATCTAAGAGCCGTGGTGGCGTAGTGGTTAAGAATGCAGTATTGCAGGCGAACTCAATCCCCTGCCAGGAGTTCAATCCTGACCAGCACAAGGTTGACTCAGCCTCCCATCCTTCCGAAGTGGGTAAAATGAGGACCCAGATTGTTGGGGGCAAGAGGCTGAGAGAGGACTATAAAGCACTGTGAAGCGGTATATAAGTCTAACTGCTGTTGCTAAGTGCTATAAATCACTTTTTTTACTGCCATTGTAACTTCAAATGGTCATTAAATGATCTGTTGTAAATCAAGGACTACCTGTGCATTGGTGGGATTCAATTTTTACCACCAGTTCTGTGGGTGTGGCTTGGTAGGTGTGGTGTGGCTTGGTGGGCATGGCAGGGGAAGGATACTGTAAAATCCCCCTTCCCTCCCCACCCCACTAACCTGCTTTCCAGCTCCGTTCTCCTGTGAAGGGCAACCAAAGAAGACCCAGCCGATCAGCCGGGACTCCATGGGAGGCAGAGAAGAGATGAGGTTGGCGGGTCAGGTGGCTTTGGCCGGTTCTCTGAACTACTCAAAATTTCCACTACTGGTTCTCCAGAACTGGTCAGAACCTGCTGAATCCCACCTCTGCACCTGTGCAAAGGAGGCTGGGAGCACCTTAGCCGACTAGCACCTTTTAATAAATATAATTAATAACTTTTAAAAATGCTTTTGCAAACAGCCAGCCCAGCTCTGCCCCCACCACAGATGATGCAAAACCCTTTTGGGGGACAGAGCAACAATTCTTCCAACATACAATTTGGGCTTTGAAAAGACTGTGAGAGATCGGGAGACCTCGCTTACTGAATGCCTTGTTTAGTGACTATTCCAAGTATAGTTCTCTGAGCAATTCTCACAATTCTGACCCCGTGGCAATGCAATCATCATTTGCGTGTTTCACAACAGGCATCCGACAAAGTGAATCAAAGAAGAAGCTGGTGATAAAATTATAAGTTGTGGACATGTGATGGCTCACTTAATGATCAGAGTGACTTGCTTAATAACTGAAGTGGAAGTGAGGTCATACGTATTATTGCGGTCATATGCTTAGTGACCACAGCACTTAGCAAGAGAATTGCAATTGCGGTCGCAATTGCGGTCGCTAACTGGGGATTACCTATATCCATTTTTTTATTCCAAGCCTTATCACAGCAAATATAGCAATAGCACTTAGATTTATATACCGCTTCACAGTGCTTTTCCAGCCCTCTCTAAGCAGTTTACGGAGTCAGCCTCTTGCCCCCAACAATCTGGGTCCTCATTTTGCCCACCTCAGAAGGAGGGAAGGTTGAGTCAACCTTGAGCCAGTGAGAATCGATCTCAGGGCAGTGGGCAGAGTTAGCCTGCAATGCTGCATTCTAACCACTGTGCATCATGGATGGATGGATGGATGGATGGAAGGAAAGAAAGAGGGAAGGGCAATAGCAATAGACTTATATATTGCTTCACAGTGCTTTTCCAGCCCTCTCTAAGCAGTTTACAGAGTCAGCCTATTGTCCCCAACAATCTGGGTCCTCATTTTATGGGACGGAAGGCTGAGCTAACCTTGAGCCACTGAGAATCCAACTGCTGGCAGTGGGCAGAATTAGCCTGCAATACTGCATTCTAACCACTGCACACCATGGATGGATGGATGGATGGATGGATGGATGGATGGATGGAAGGAAGGAAGGAAGGAAGGAAGGAAGGAAGGAAGGGAGGGAGGGAGGGAGGGAGGGAGGGAGGGAGGGAGGACGGGAAATAGCAATAGCACTTAGACTTCATTGCTTCACACCACTTTATAGCGCTCTCTAAGCTGTTTATAAACTCTGTAGTCAGCCTATTGTCCCCCAACCATCTGGGGCCTCATTTTACCCACCTCTGAAGGATGGAAGGCTGAGTCAGCCTTGAGCCTGGTGAGATTCGAAATTGCAGGCAGGTGGCAGTCAGCAGAAGTCGCCTGCAGTACTGCACTCTCACCACTGAGCCACCGTGGCTCAAATATAGCCTCCAATCATTTCAAAAGTTTGGGATTTCCCATTTCCTCAACATCCACGAAGGACCAAGGAGGAGACACCCGATCTATCACTTACCACTTTGTTGTGGGCATGCACTGAGAGCTTACACACTGCAGACAAATTGTGTGTCCAATCACACTTGGGCCAGTAAAGAACATTCCTCTTCCAGATGAGGAGAAAGAGGGCAGAAGCCTCCAAGGAGCATTGTGAGGCTCTCAGAGGCCTGAAAATGTTCTGGCGACAGGCGTGTTGTAGAAAAGACATACCTGTGCATAGATTCGTCCTGCCCATGTTGCTCACGGACGACGGTGGATGTGGACACATTGGGGGCCCCCACAATTGCTCTGAGGGAGTTGAGGAAGTCCTCTGTCAGCCACTCCTGGGGGAGGAAAGGAGGCCACATGGAGATGACGACAGAAGATGGAGGCCAGAATTCCTTCACGGCTGTCTCAACGGGAGCAGTGGCTAGTCCACATTATAGGATTCCCCACGGGCACCCCCTTCCCAGCCATGGGTTCAGCAGATCCACTAACTTCTTCATCCTTTCCTTTCTTTCTGTTTGCACCCATTTCCGCGAGGCACTAAAACAGACCCCAACCAATGGGAATTAAACATTCCTACCAGTGAGGACAATTAGCCAGTGGAACGGTTTGCCACCAGAAGTTGTGGGCGCTTCATCACTGGAGGCTTTTAAGAAGAAACTGCGCAGCCACTTGTCTGAAATGGTAGAGGTTCTCCTGCTGGAGCAGGGGGTTGGACTAGAAGACCTCCAAGGTCCCTTCCAGCTCTATTCCTGTTCAGTTTTCTATTCTATTCTATTCTATTCTATTCTATTCTATTCTATTCTATTCTATTCTTTCTACTAGACTTGACTTCTATTCTATTCTATTCTATTCTATTCTATATTCTATTCTATTCTATTCTACTATTCTCTTCTCTTCTCCTTCTTCATTCCATTCCATTCTATTCCATTTTCTATTCCATTTTCTATTCTATTCTATTCTATTCTTTCTACTTGACTTGACTTGACTTGACTTGACTTCTATTCTATTCTATTCTATTCTATTCTAAATTCTAATTCTATTCCTTAATCTATTCTATTCATTCAATTCTAATTCTAATAATTCTAATTCTATTATATTAATTCAATTCTAATAATTCTAATTTTAATAATTCTTATTCTATTCATTCAATCCTAATTCTAATAATCCCAATTCTAATCTATTCAATTCTACACTATTAATTCAATTCTAATACCAATAATTCTAATAGTTCTTATTATTTTTACTCCTATTCCTAATTCATTTCCCTTTCTGTAAAAAAGGGAGAAGCTCCATCCAGTGGAGCTGAGCTCCTGGTGGCCCTTGTAGGCCTCCCTCCCCTTTCCGGGTTCTTGGGAACAGGACGACATTTCCGTTTCCAGGCTCTCTCTAGGATTCCCATTCTAATATTAACCAGCCCTGGCCCTGCTTAGCTTTAGAGGTCAGACCACAGAAATAGCTTCCGTCCCAAAGAAAACCCAGCAGCCAACGCTTCTGATGGGGATCTCGAAGGCGGGGAAAAAGGCTGGAGATCTAGTAGATCTCTACTTCTGATCTGCCACCAGACACCCAGTTTGGCGGCCTCAAGACTGTTACGTGCTGGATCGGCTGTAGACCCCCTCACCTCTGCAGCTGCAGACTAGATCTGTGCAAAGATCTACTGCGACATTTTGGGATGAACACCCTTCGGAGAGCGTGAGAGGAGGAATGGATTTCCAGAGAAAAACGGCAGACTACAGGAACCATTTGCATCACTCAGGTGACCCTGAGGACGCAGAGAAACCTCCAAGGGGCCTCAGTGACCCTGCAAATGACCAGCTGTTTGCAAAGAATATAAATCCTTCCATTCCCCGTTATCCTGTCAAAGTTGAAGCAGCTTCTTGGATGCGGCAACTGGACTTTGTTTTTTGCTTTTGAAGATGTTTCGCTTCTCATCCAGGAAGATTCTACAACTCTAACCGGACGGTGGGGAATAGAAGGATTTATACTCCTTGCAGACCGCTGGTCATTTGCGTACTTTTGGAGAACCGCTGAGGCCACTTGGAAGATTATCTGTGTCTTCAGGGTCACCTGACACAGATAAACCTCCAAATGCTCCTGTCACGCCCTTGGTGGAGACTGACTCTGAGGAAGAGGAGGAACAGCCGACAGGGAAGGGGAGTGTGGCTCCGGAGGTGGTGGAGGAGGCTGGGGAAGGGCAGAGGTCGGCTGGGCAGTCAGAGAAGGACCCTTATCCATCCTAGGGCACGCAGGGAGGAGAGGGGAGGGGCCTGCCTAGCCGGACTCTGCCCTTCCCCAGCCTCCTCCACAACCTCCGGAGCCACACTCCCCTTCCCTGTCGGCTGTTCCTCCTCTTCCTCAGAGTCAGTCTCCACCAGGGGTATGACAGCTCCAGTGACCCTCTAAAAGGATGCAAACGGGCAGCTTATTTTCAAGGAATATAAATTCTTCCATTCCTCACAATCCAGTCAGAGTGGAAGAAGCTTTTTGGATGAGAAGCGAAATGTCTTCAAAGAGAAAAAAAAACAAGGAAGTCGAGTTGCCTCCTGAAAAAAACAACAACAACCCTTTTGGGACAACCGCGACCTGGACGACTGAGAATCCCTACAGACTTTTACAACTTTAACGGAGACATGGCTGGCTGGGGAATTCTGGAAGCTGAAACCCACAGGTGTTAAAGTTGCCACGGCTGCCCACCCTTGTTCTAATAATCCAAGGGTGGGGGGGTGGGGGACGGACTATGGTCCTTTTATGATTTGTGGACTTCAACTCCCAGAATTCCTGAGCCAGCCATCCTGGCTGAGAAATTCTGGGAGTTGAAGTCCACAAGTTTGGGGAGCCTTGTTTAAACTAGGGTGTTCACCTTGGCGACTTTAAGACTTGTGGACTTCAACTCCCAGAATTCCTCAGCCAGCTTTGCTGGCTGAGGAATTCTGGGAGTTGAAGTCCACAAGTCTTAAAGTCGCCAAGGTTGGACACCCCTGCTCTAAACTAACTTCAATCTCTAAACTTCCCTTACAGCAGGAGGTTCTCCAACCTTGGCTGGGGAATTCTGGGAGTTGAAGTCCACCAGGCTTAAAGTGGCCAAGGTTGGACACCCCTGCCTTACGGTACAAACTGGCGTTCCAGCGACTGGGAGCCCAAACGCACCGGGTCCAACCCGGAGTAGCAGAAAACTCCGGTGGGGGTGGGGGGAATCAAATAATTGGGTTTTGCTCTGAGGAGAAGCCAGGAAAAGAAGCGAGAACCTGGCTCACATACGCAAGGTAAGCAAGCCAGCAGCAAAGCTCTCTTGCGGTACAAGATTTACAAACGGGTGGCTCCAGCGACTGGGAGCCCAAACGCGCCCGGTGCAAACCGGGAGTAGCAGAAAACTCCGGGGGTGGAGGGAGAAACCCCCAATAATTGAGTTTTTGCGCTGGGGAGAAGCCAAGAAAAGAGGCAAGGACCTGGCTCAGGTAGGTAGGCAGGTAAGCAAGCGAGCAGAAAACTAGCAGACCAGCAGCTGAGCCGTGCAAGCTTTCTCCGTGCAAGGGGTGAAGCCTTCCCCCGCCCCCCAAACCGGTCCTTTGCTGCTCGACCCCAGGAGGGACCGTGCCCGGCCACCCTTTCCCCGTCAGTCACCCCCGTACCTTGGCGGGCGCTGCAGAGAAGCGCCTGGCCGGCCAGCCCAGAGCGCGCCCCACAGCCATGGCTGTCCGCGGGGCGTGCCGAGGGAGGGCGGCAGGGAGGCGGTTGCAGCTGCGGCTTAAGGAGGACCGGGAGCCCGGAGGCGGAACTCTGCGCCAGCCCCAGGCGTTCCCCGGCCGGCCTTCACCGCGCCAAAAAAAAAGGATATTCGCAGTATGCAACCGTTGCACTGCGTTGCTCCAATGCAGCCTGACCAGCCGGCGGTAAATCGGGAGACTTTGCAAAAAGTCTTTCATGCTCCGCAACTGGCTTTATTCTCCCCTCACGCACCCCCCCCCCGGGAAGCGCCCTTGCAAATCTCATAAATATATAACTGCCTAAAAGTCTGTAGAATTTCTCCGTCGTGGTTGTCCCAAAGGTGCTTTTTCAGGAATTAACTGGACTTTTGGTTTTTTTGCTTTTCTTTGAAGACCTTTCACTTGTTTATTATTTTTTTATTTGATTTGTCAATCGCTTACAAGATAATAGGTATAAGTATGAGTAAGAATACAGGGAATAGGTACGAATGAATGGGGACAATAGGACAGGGACGGGAGGCACGATGGTGCGCTTATGCACGTCCCTTACAGACCTCTTAGGAATGGGTATTCTCTCCTTCCTTCCTTCCTTCCTTCCTTCCTCCTGCTCTCTCCCTTTTTTTCTCTCCTTCCTCCATTCTTTTCTCTCTTTCCTTCCTTCCTTCCATCCTTCCTTCCTTCCCCCTTGCTTCCCCTTCCCTGTTCTCCTTCCGTCCTTCCTTCTTTTATTTATTTATTTGATTTGTCAATCGCTTACAAGATAATAGGTATAAATATAAACATGAGTAAGAATACAGGAAAGAATAAATAGGGACAATAAGGACAGGGAGGGTAGAGACTTATGCACGCCTCTTAGGAAAATGGGGTGAAGTCAATAGAAGATAGTTTAAGGTTAAAGGAGTGGGGGTTTGAGGATGTAACAACAAAGTCAGGTAGCGCATTCCAGGCATTGACCGCTCTGTTGCTGAAGTTGTACTCTCTTACACTGAGTTTGTATCTGTTGTGTGCTCTTGTATTGTTGCGGTTGAAGCTGAAGTAGTCGTTGAATGGTAGGACGTTGTAGCAGATAATTTTGTGTACTATGCTTAAGTTCAACTGTAGGCGGCGTAGTTCAGTGTTGTCCAAGCCCAAAATTTCAAGCCTGATGATATAGGGTATTCTGTTGCGAGCAGAGAATGTAGTACTCTTCTCATGAAATACTTCTGGACTCGCTCAATCGTATTAATGTCCGATAATACAGTGCAGATTCCAGACAGATGAGCTGTATTCGAGTATTGGTCTAGCAAAGGTTTTGTATGCCCTAGTTAGCCATTCAATATTTCCAGAGGAGAAGCTGCATAAGATTAGGTTTACAACTCTTAAAGCCTTTTTGGCCATGCTGTTGCAATGAGCTCTGGTGCTTAGGTCATTCGATATGAGTACTCCGAGGTCCTTGACAGAGTGAGGATCGTCAACGAGGTCATATCTGCCTAGTTTGTATTTGGTGTACTGATATATTTTTTTAACCAGTGTGTAGGACAGAGCATTGGTTGATCAAGATTTGAAGTTGCCAATTGTTTGACCATTCAGACACATAATCAAGGTCACTTTGAAGGACAATAGCATTGTTGGTGGTGTTGAAAAAAACGTTGCTCATCCAAGAAACTTTTTAGATTAGATTAGATTAGATTAGATTAGATTAGATTAGATTAGAAGAACTTTATTGTTATTGTACAACGAAACTGTGGATGCACCCCAGCAACTGTTCGCAATACAATAAAACCAAAGCACTTAAAAATGAAGATAAGAAAAATAGAGTACCCACGTCTCCATTTGCAATTTGAGAGTACAATATCTACAAATATACTCAAAATATACATCCAACACTGACTGTAATGCTTAGCCGAGTATAATACACACGAGACGGATTGTACTGTAATATGTTATTATATATCTGAAAGGGTTTTGAGATTTCACATCTTTTCACATCTTAATGAGGTAGTGACTTCGTGTTTATTTGTGGTTTGGATGGCCCAGGGAAAGAAACTATTTGTTAGTCTAGTGGTGTGGGATTTTACTGACCTAAAACGCCGTCCAGACGGCAGCAGGTCAAAAAGATAATTGCCAGGGTGTGAGGGGTCTTCTATAATGCCCTTGATTCTGCTTTGGCAGCGGGACCTGGCTAAGTCTTCCAGGGAGGGCAGAGGGCAACCAAGGATCTTTTGAGCTGTGTTTATCACCCTCTGTACAGTTTTCAGCTCTGACTGGATGGTGGAGAATGGAAGGTGACCCGGAGGACATAGATGAACCTCCAAGGGGCCTCAATGACTTGCTAAAAGAATTCAAATGACCAGCTGTCTGCAAGGAGTAGGAAAAAAATTGGAAACCCACCACTGGAACAATCAATCCATAGAACAGAAGTTGCCTTCGGAAGTTGTGGGAGCTTCATCACTGGAAACTTTCAAGAGGAGACTGGACTGCCATCTGTCAGAAATGGTGCAGGGTCTCCTGCTTGGGTGGGGGGTTGGACTGGATGACCTACAAGGTCCCTTCCAACTTTGTTAATCTGTTACTCTGTATGCACTCATTTAGACTACTAGAAGGGGTATGATTGACGCCTCCCAGCACTTGGGGGGGCTATCACAGAGAAGAGGGAATTGACTTATTCTCCAAAGCACTTGAGGGTAGGACTTTACCCTCAAACTATCCACTGTTGACCTCACCTCTTTCCTAAGAGGTCTGTAGGGGGCGTGCATAAGTGCACCAACGTGCCTACCGTCCCTGTCCTTATTGGGTTTTTTTTATTCATATCCATTTCATGTATTCATAACCATGCTTATACCTGTTATCTTGTTTGACAAATAAAATAAATTAAATAAAATAAGGAAATAAAGGGTGGAAAATCATTAAAGGGAGCTTCAACCCAGGAGGAATTTCCTGACAGTGAGAACTGTGAAGCAGTGGAACAGCTTTGCCTCCAGAAATTGTGGGTGCGTGCCCCATCGCTGGAGGTTGTCAAAAACAGGCTCTTCTAAGAGGTTTTGAATGTGGGCACATGTAGATTTGGTGTTCTTCAAGCTTAGCAGCTTGAAGAGGTGGGGACTTCAACTCCCAGAATTCCCCAGCCAGCAAGGAAATGACTCAATCAATGAAACAACCCTTACTTAGGTCAGAGAGCAATTAAATTCCAGTGGCAGAACTCTAGTCGGTGCTGCTGAAGGACTACATCTGGACTGCCTGATGTTTGCAAACTGGAGGAGAAGAAATATTTAACATTGCTAGTTCTTTTTTTTTTTATCACCCCAGTTTATTTACGGGTCCCCCTCCACTCAATATATGGCCCGTGAAAATTCAGTAAATGCTGGGCGTTTTGCTGCCTTTTCTTTGAAGTGCCAGTTAACTTGGGTTGGCACTTTCCTTGTGAGCAGGAGTTGGTGTTTCTGCACATTTTGTGCCTGGAGAGTATCCCCACCCCCACACACAAGCACACCCTTGTTCTCCAAGGTAATAAAGTAATTATTCACTTCCTTGCCCTTTGTTGTAGTCGTTTCAATTTTGTTTTAGCTTGTTTTAGTCGTTGAAGCGAAACGTTGAAGGGCGCGCATAAGGGCATCATTGTGCCTACCTTCCCTGTCCTATTGTCCCCATTTATTCATACTTGTTTCCTGTATTCTTACCCATGTTTAAACTTATACCTATTATCTTGGAAGCGATTGACAAATCAAATCAAATCAAATAAAACTAAATTGACAGTTTGTTTCGAAAGGAGGTTGGAAAGGAAAAAGAAATAAAGGTTGCAGTTCCTTAATCACGTGGTCCTAAGTCTCTAGAAAATGGGTCTCCAACCATGGCAACTTTAAGACTTGTGGACTTCAACTCCCAGAATTCCTCAGCCAAGCTGGGAGTTGAAGTCCACAAGTCTTAAAGTTGCCAAGGTTGGAGAGCCCTGCCCTAGACCAGTGTTTTTCAAAGTTGGCAAACTGGACTTCCAGTTCCCTAGAGTTTTCCCAGCCAAGGTGGCTGGGAATTGAAGTCCACCTATTTTCAAGCCAGCCTTGAGAAACAATGGATTACTAGAGTAAGTCTTCTTTCTTGGTAAGAGTCGTTCACTTTTGCCTCTCTTGGCGCAGTGTTTCATATCTATAGAAGATCAAGAGTTGGAAGGGACCTTGGAGGTCTTCTAGTCCAGCCCCTTGCTCAAGCAGGAGACCCTATACGGCTTCAGACAAATGGCTGTCCAGTCTCTTTTTAAAAGCCTCCAGTGATGCAACACCCACTACTTCTGCAGGCAACCGGTTCCATTGATGAACTGTTCTTATTAACTCTTCAATATTGTCCTACTGTAGGTTAATTTCTCCTTAATTCCAGGTTGCTTCTCTCTTTGATTAGTTTGCACCCGTTGTTCCTTGTCTTGCTTTCTAGTGTTTTGGTAAATAGGTTGTGGCAACCCCTCAAATATTGGAAGACTGCTATCATGTCACCCCTTTCACAAGACCAGACATACCCAATTCCAGCAACCATTCTTTGTGTGTTTTAGCTTCCAACCCCCTAATCATCTTTGTTGCTCTTCTCTGAACTCTTTCTAGAGTCTCAACATTATTTTTTATATCGTGGCGACCAGAACTAGATGTAACATTCCTGGGGTAGTCTTACCAAAGCCTTACAATTATCATGCAGTATAATTATATATTAACTTATGTAACATATAATTATATCGCAAGGCCTTATAATTATATTAGCTGCATTTTTGAACTGCACCCACACATTTTACGGAATGCCTCCTCCATGTTGAGCTGCGCCTGTTTGATAGCCACAACTTTCAATAGTCACAGCCCAAAAACCTGTTCAAGAATCCCGCTGCAATGCTGAGACACTGCATGGAATGCCAAATAATAATAATAGTAGTTTGGATTTGAGTATAGTAACAACTACTGGGAACATCAGATTGAGAAGGTTCTGGAAAATGAAAAAGTCAAGATCGTGTGGGACTTTAGAATTCAGATGGACAGGCATTTGGCTCACAACACACCTGACATAGCAATAGTTGAAAAGAAAAAGGTTTGGTTCATTGACATTGCAATACTTGATGATGCACGAATTGTAGACACGCAGCAAGAAAAAAATCACGAAGTATCGGGACTTACAAATAGAAGTTGAGCGACTTTGGAAAAAGAAATTGCGTGTTTTCGCCATTGTAATTGGAGCCCTTGGAGCAATACCTAAAGGGTTGCCTTGCTATTTGGAAATCCTGAATTTATCAGACTTGAATACCCTGATTCTATAAAAAACCACCCTGACTTGGAACAGCTTATATCCTCTGACGCTACCTGAACAGTTCCTAGGTCCTTGGTTAGGACAATCACACTAAAGATTAACCACCACCAATAATAATAATAACAATAATAACAACGATGATGCAAAATTTCTGCTGCTGCTTTTATTGCTGTTCCATCACTGGTGAATGTTAGTTATTAGCAAGGGTGGATTCAATGAAGGGCAGAAGTTCCGTAACGCGGGCATAAACTCCCGGGCTGGAGGGAGAGCAGGTGTTGCTGCCCCAGGAGACGATCCCCACCAGATTCCAGGCCCCGTTCTTCTGGCAAACCAGCGGACCGCCAGAATCCCCCTGCAGGAGAAACCAGAGAAGAAGGTCAGCGGCTGCTTGAACGTTGGGTTGGATGGGACTTCGGAGGAGATCACAAGGGGCAGATCTTCAAGGATGGAGACGGTGGCCTTGAGCAGGTCTTTGCTTCTCAAAACCAAAACAAAATGACCAAGGGAAGCCAATTCTGGGGACTAACAAGAAGCAGAAGAGACCTAGAAACCTTTATTATACAAGTTCATTGACTCTCTGAAGAGGGTGAGAACGTGATAACGACTTAATAATAACAGAGTTGGAAGGGATTTTTGTAGGTCATCTAGTCCAAGCCCCCACCCAAGCAGGAAACCCTAGACCATTTCTGACAGATGGCAGTCCAGTCTCTTCTTGAAAGCTTCCAGTTATGAAGCTCCCACAACTTCTGAAAGCAACTTCCATTCCATGGGTTGATTGCTCTGACTGTCAGAAAATTCCTCCTTATTTCCAGGTTGAATCTCTCCTTGTTCAGTTTCCATCCATTATTCCTTGTCTGGCCTTCAGGTGCTTTGGAGAATAGCATGACCCCTTCCTCGTTTCTGGGGCAGCCCCTCAAATATTGGAGCACTGCTATCCTGTTTCCCCTGGTCCTTCTCTTCACCAGACTAGCCATGCACAGTTCCTGTAACTGTTCTTCATATGTTTTAGCCTCCATCCCCTAATCATCTTGGTTGCTTTTCTCTGCACTCTTTCTAGAGTCTCAACATCTTTTTTATAATGTGGTGACCAAAACTGGATTCAGTACTCTAGATGTGTCTTACTAAGGCTTTATAGAGTGGTATTAGTAACTCCCTTAATCTTAATTGTATCCGTCTGTTAATGTAATTTAGGATTGCATTGGCTTTTTTGGCTGCTGCTGCTGCACACTGCTGGCTCTTATTTAATTGGTTGTCCACCAAGACACCAAGGTCCCTCTCACAGTTACTGCTATTAAGCCTGGTTTCTCCCAAATTACATGCATACTTTTGGTTTTTCTTGCCTAAGTGCAAGACTTTACTTTTCTCGGCACTGAATTTCATTTTGTTAGACAGGCCTTGGCGTTCAAGTCTTCCAAGATCCACCTGGATCTTGAGCCTGTTTCCCCGCCAGGTAACAACGTTTCTCTAGAAGTTCACCACCAGGGAGACATGAAGGTAGAAAGACAGAACTAAGAAAATGAGAAGAATCTATGTGGGCCAAAGATGGTTTTGTAACTTAAGACCTTTTCCAGAGGATGGAGAGCAGGAATTCTGGGAAGATACACAACAGCCCCTAGAAATTACAGACTAGGACAACCAGGAAAAGGCCATACCATGCAAGAAGATGCTCCTGCAGCCCCAGCACACACCATAACATCAACGATGCGGTTGCCCCAAAATTTCTTGCACTCCTGATTGGTCAGCAGAGGAAGAGCCACCTGTTGCAATTTGTTGGGCGAGACCTTGTCTGAAATAGATCAAGCACAAAAGATGAGACAAGACCCTCTCGTCGTGTTTATGTCATCTCTGACTTTTGATTCAGGGAGAAACCCATGCAGACTTTTCAGCTTTAAAACCCTTGAAATAAGAGCTTCTTGTGTTCCAGTCTTGAGGGACTTCATAGGTTCTGGCGTGAAACGGAGCTTGCCCACTTCTAATTTTTGTCCGTCAGTGGGGGGAAAAATCAAGTTTTGGAAGTTGCATAGAAACAGTGGCATTTACTTTAAAAAAAAAAAAAAGACTGAAGTTGGAGGTTGGGCCTTTAAAAAGATTGCTTTGGAGAAATCTATATATATAAAAGTGAAATACCATTCACACATCATCACAAAATCTCCAGAACCGTAAAGCCTACAAACTTGGAATTTGACACATATTTGGCTTCTAGGGGCTCACTTAGAAAGGATTTTTCGAAATGACCATCAGAGCATTTTGTGTATTATTATTAACACGCTCTGATGCTAAGGAGTTCTACTCTCCCCCCACATCTGAAAATAAATATGTTCCAAATGCAAAACACAAGCAGAGGAGAGAAGTTTCAGTTCCAGTTTTAGTTTCACGGCACCAAGCAGCTTTAGTACAGAAAAGTTGAGCTAAGCCACACCCAGGCTCCTTGCTGTCTCTTTGCTCACACAGCAAATACTGTTTCACTTTCCAAACACCCCTCAATTCTGACGGGATGCCAGCCAGATGAATACTGATGGATGCTGGTAGGCAGAGGCAGAATTATGTTTTCCTTATTTTCCTTCCCAAAACCTAAGCCCAATCACATAGTTTCATAGCGAAGCATGGGTATTGAGCTAGCTAAATAATAAACAAAGAATTCAGGGAGAAAAGGCAATTAGTTGTTGGGAGAAGATGTAAATATTAGTGATATTCAGCTTATATTGAAATATTCTAGGGTTTTCTTCTCTATAGTAGTATAGAACAGCAGTCGCCAACCGGTAAAATTGGGTAGGGCAAATGGGTGAACCGCTTTATGACGGTTGTAAGTCGGGGACTATGCATCTAGATAGATTTGATCCATAGTGATTTATTTGAAACCTGGCAAATTACAAGAACAGTAACAGAAAAAACAGAACAGGATAACAGACTTGGAAGGGGCTCTGGAGGTCTTCTAGTCCACCCCCCTGTTCAAGTGGGAGAATCTACACCATTTCAGACAAGTGGCTGTCCAGTCTCTTCTTTAAAATCTCCAGGGATGGAGCACCCACAACTTCTGGAGTTAAGATGTTCCACTGATTAATTGTTCTAATTGTCAGGAAATTCCTCCATAGTTCTAGGTTGCTTGATTAGTTTCCACCCGTTGCTTCTTATCCCGCCTTCAGGTGCTTTGGAGAACAGCTTGACTGCCTCTTCTTTGTGGCAACCCCTGAGATATCAGAACACTGCTATCCTGTCTACCCTAGTCCTTTTCATTAGGACTAGGAGTGACATGATAACAGGGTTCCAATGCTTAGGTGGGGGGTTGGACTAGATGACCTACAAGGTCCCTTCCAACTCTGATTATCTGTAATTTAATATACTTGCTGCTCCAAAGAAGAGCAGATCAACCTATTCTCTGCAGCAGCTGAAGGCAGGACAAGAAGCAACGGCTGGAAACTAATCAAAGAGAGAAGCAGCCGAGATAAATAAAAGGACCCAGAATTCTGTTCATCAGAACTTCCCTTCCTGTTTCTTTTACTGCCTGTCCCCAAGAAGTAGAGTCCCCGTTTTACCCGTATGATGCAGGTATCCCCATCCACTGGTGACGCAGGTCATCCCACCAGGGAAAGCATCGGTGGCTTTTGGCAGACACACAGGAGACACGCGAGCCGTCAGCCGGGCCGGGGTGGCCAACTTGAGCAACGTGATGTCATTTCGGATGGTGAACATGTTATACTTTGGGTTTTTGAAGACCTGACAGAGGAAGGAAAAGGGGTTTAGTTCAAGCCAAGAGAAAGTTGGGATCTGTCTCTTGGAAATGGCTCTTGGGGCAACAGTCACATAATTGGTAACGTCTCTCTGGATTCCCATGGGTTACATCTCTGCATTGTCTTGATGGTTGGTTGGTTTCGTTTTTATTTGAATTCTGTGCCACCCATCTTGCGCAGAGACAATTCTGGGCGGCTTGCAAACATTAAAGCTAGTACAGATTAAAATAATAACAGTAATAGCCAGAGGTGGTTTTCAGCCGGTTCTGACCGGTTCTGGAGATCCAGTAGCAGAAATTTTGAGTAGTTTGGAGAGCCAGCCAATCCCACCTCTGACTGGCCCCACCAACCCCATCTCTTCTCTGCCTCCCATTGAGCCCCAGTTGATTGTCTGGGTCTTCTTTGGTTGCCCTGCCCAGGAGAACGGAGCTGGAAAGCAGGTTAGTGGGGTGGGGAGCAGTGGTGGTATTCAAATTTGTTTACTACCGGTTCTCTGGGCATGGCTTGGTGAACATGACATGGCTTGGTGGGTGTGGCAGGGGAAGGATATACTGCAAAATCCCCATTCCCTCCCCACCCCCCCTAACCTGCTTTCCAGCTCCGTTCTCCTGTGCAGGGCAACCAAAGGAGACCCAGCCGATCAGCTGGGACTCGAGAGGTGGAGCATAGATGGGGCAGGGCCAGTCAGAAATAGGATTTGCTGGTTCTCCGAACTACTCCAAATTTCCGCTACCGGTTCTCCAGAACTGGTCAGAACTGGATGAATCCCACCTCTGATGGGGGAGGGAATGGGGATTTTACAGTATCCTTCCCCCGCCATGCCCACCAAGCCACGCTCACCAAGCCACGCCCCGAGAACCGATAGTAAACAAATTTGAATACCACCACTGGTAATAGCTACCGTTAAAAGATGGGGACGAGGGAAGCAAGAAGTACATGAGTAGAGGTGGGGTCTTTCCTAATCCAATGGCCCCTTCCAGAAGGCTGCAGCCCCATGGGGGTTGGCCGGGAGAACCGAGCTCGGTCTTCTTCAAAGGTAGTTTTTCAACCTCTCCGCATAGTTTATACAGCTGGCTTTCTCTAATCTCCCATCCAAATACTAACTCAGTCTGAACCTGCTTCGCTTGTTACATCATCCAAAAGCTGGCTAGCTGTGGGCATCACCCTGGATTGCCTCCTGATTAGTTCAACTCCTGATGACTTCATGAACACCTCCAGAAGTGGTAGGGCCATTTAGATTCTTCTAGGGTCGTTTTTTTTCCCTCATGGTCTACTCAACAACCTAATTTCTTATGTAGTGACGATGCTCTTTGTTACAACCCATGAAGCCACCTATTCAGGCTGTGCCCCTCAAAAACTAGTTTAGCAACCTTCTTCCGATACTCATTCTTGCAAGGCTCTGCAACCTGATGGGCATTTTTGTCCCTTAGATGCTGCCATGTCACAGTTGCCCTGCTCACCTTGGCTATCTTGATGACTTGAGAGTCTTCCTCACGAGCACTTTTGTCAAATGCACCCAGCACCACCAAGTGGCTTGTCCTGGCACGGAAGTGGAAAATTAGGAAAAAGAGTCATTCATTAAGAATCCCCTATGCAGCTGGATAAAATCAAGGAAGCCGGAGCTAGACAAATTCCCATCAAATGCAATGTTTTTCAACCTTGGCAACTTTAAGGTGTGTGGAGCAACTCCCCATTCTGGGAGTAGAAGTCCACATGTCTTAAAGTTGCCAAGGTTGAAAAACACTGGTCTAAAGCCACTTATATTTTATTTTATTTATTTTTGTCAAGCTTGCATTTGATAGATAGATAGATAGATAGATAGATAGATAGATAGATAGATAGATAGATAGATAGATAGATAGATAGATAGATGAATAGATATAGATGTAGATATACACACATGATTATTAATACATGAAATAGATGCAAATAAAAGGGAACAATAAGACAGATGGTGTTGGTGCGCTTATGCACACCCCTTAGAATAGGCAGTCTGAGGTTGAACTTTTGGGGGTTTGGGGAAGAAACCACAGAGACAGGTTATGAGTTCCAGGCATTGACCACTCTGTTGCTGAAGTCGTATTTCCTGCAATCAAGTTTGGTGCGGTTTACCTTAAGTTTGTATCTATTGTGTGCTCGTGTATTGTTGAGGTTGATGCTGAAGTAGTCATTGATGGGTAGGACATTGCAATGGATAATTTTATGTACTACGCTTAGGTCAGACCGAAGGCAGCATAGTTCTAAGTTATCTAAGCCTAAAATTTCAAGCCTGGTGGCATAAGGTATTCTGTTGTGAGTAGAGGAGTGGAGGACTCTCCTCATGAAATATCTCTGGACTCCAGACAAATGAGCTGTACTTAAGAATTGGTCTAGCAAATGTTTTGTATATATCCCCAGCCCCAACTACTTTCTGACCCAGACTTTGTCAAACGTACTTAAACACAAACTTGTTTGAAAGAGCTGGAGACAGTATCCTGCAATCCCAAGGAACGAATGATCGATCGGTAGGAAAACGGAGTGGGGGATTTTCCTGCAGACTTTTTTGGAGGGATTTTCCCAGGGTCTCTGGTCCGCGGGATTTAAAATTATGAGTTTGGTGGTCCCTGAGGTCCAAAAGATTGGTGTCCTCTGATCTAGGAAACTCTTAAGGGCCTTGTTATCTATGACCTCTACAATGTTGACCCCAAAGCCTGATTCTTCCAATATTTGCACCCCTCTGGTTAGATCTTCCATGAGCCCCTTTCTTACCTGACATTGCAGTGGGCAGCAGTGACCACCCAATTTTCATTGATCAGAGAACCGCCACAGAAGTGGAAACCGTTCTTTTCCTGCAGAATGGAGGAGATTGAGTGGACTGTGAGAAAAAGGTACCTGAGATGCTCAGCTTCTCAGCTCACTAGCCCGCTGGGCAGTAGACCAAGGTGGTCAAAGGTTTGTCTGCCCTACTGATCCTCCCCCCATTGGCCTCCTGTCCTGATGACTGCAGTCGCCATAGCCCTTAGACTTTTATACCGCTCCGTAGTGCTTTACAGTCGTCTCTAAGCGGTTTACAGAGTCAGCCTCTAACAATCTGATGAGGAGGTAATCAGAAAGATCCTAGAATGAACTGAGATGGACAGATTAACTTTAAAAAGACAAGAAAAAGAAGACTCAGAATACTATCTGATATGGAATAGGTTCTATGAGTCACTTAAAACAAGGGGTAGAAGTTAGAGGAAGAAAAACAATTAAGGATCTTATTAAAAAGAGGGAGGATATAGAACTATAATTGCTATAAATATTAAAAATATGAATGAGTTAAATACAAAGAATGGAAACTGTTTTGTATGGGAACTGTAGTATTACTAGAGCTGTAAATTTAGGCGTTATTATATTATTACTATTGTTATTAGTAAATGAACAATATTTTTACAGTATTAGCTATGTTTCTTTTTTTTATAAATAATGTATCCGGACAAAATGCTGTATTCAACAGTTGTTTATGAATAAAGTATAGTAGTAGTAGTAATAGTAGTAGTAGTAAACAGTCTGGGTCCTCATTTTACCGACCTCAGAAGGATGGAAGGCTGAGTAAACCTTGAGCCTGGTGAGATTCAAACTGCCAAATTGCAGTCAACCAGCAGTCAGCAGAAGTAGCCTGCAGTACTGCACTCTAACTACTATGCTACCGTTCCCTTCTCCATCACTTTAGATCAAAGGTCTTCAAACTTGGCAAGTTTAAGACTTGTGGACTTCAACAACTCCCAGAATTCCTCAGGTAACATGACTGGAGGAAGAATTCTGGGAGTTGAAATCCACAAGTCTTAAAGCTGTCAAGTTTGGAGACCCCTGCTTTAGATCAATGATTCTCAACCTTAGCAACTCTAAGATGGGTTGACTTCTACTCCCAGAATTCCCCAACCAGCCAGGCTGGATGGGGAATTCTGGGAGTTGAAGTCCACCCATCTTAAAGTCACCAAGGTTGAGAGATTTTGTTTTAGGTCATGGCATCCGCTGCATCTTAACCCAGCAGGAGTTCTCACCTGGCGCCAAAAGGTACATCATTTTTCTGACCCTCTACCCAATGCCACCACCAACCTATTTGGTCTTCCAAATTTCAAGGCGGAGCAAAACAGGTGCTGCATTCTTACCTGCAGGGAGACCTGCCAAGGCCATGAGCCGGGCACGGCATCTTCCCCATTGACTATCCGGGCATAGCCACTGATTAAAGGAGTGATGGCAGGGACACCACAACCTGGCAATGAATCAGAACATTAATCCCAAAGAGAGTCTTTGACCTGGACTCAGACCTGGGAGGAGAGTGGTTTTCCTTCGAATCTGTTTGTCAACCCTGAAGCTGACCCGACCGAAGCCATTTGGAGGCTTCGGTGTTGCCACACTGGAGTTGAGGAATAGGGAGCAGTGAACAGAGATAGCTGAGGTTTTGTAGCCAAAACAAAATACTCTCTCCTAGGAACCAAGGACATCCCCACTGGGGGTCAGAGAGAGGAGGAGGGAAGTTACCAGGCAACCGGATGGTAACCTGATTGGACCATGTGACTTTGGGGACTTTGGGGGAAAACTCTTAATTGGGTGAAAACCACAAGAACCTAATCAGAGTCGGTTTTCACCAGAACTGGGCCAATATCAGAAGTGGCATTCTACTGGTTCGGATCGGTTCCATAGAACTGGTTGTTATGATTCTGTGCAGTTCGGAGAACCGGCAAACCGTGCCCCTGGCTGACCCTGACCCTCTCTGCCCTCCCCTCCCCTCCCTTCCCCGTCCAGTCAGTGCTTATCGCTCACGCCCGACATCACTGACTGCATTTCCCCCCCTAGTCACTCCTTAAGGTATTTTCCCCCTCCGGATGATCAGATGCTATGCGCCCACCCCCGCACTCCGTTTTTTTTGCCTTCCTGGGCCTCAGGGAAGCCTTCTGGGAGCAAAAACGCCCCCCAGGAGGTCTTCCTGAGGCTCAGTAGGCAAAAAATGGGGTTGCCAGTCACACGGCCATACCCACCTAACCGTGCCCACCCAGCCACATCCACAGAACCAGTTGTTAAAAAATTTTGAATCCCACCCCTGGCCAGTATGATATAGCTAATAAAACTATTCTTTGAGGAATTCACCTGCTTTGGAGTTTTGTTTGCTATGGGTGTATTACTTGCAACCCCGACATTGTTATTGCAAAGGGTTAGAGCCCACCATTTACTTTACATACTGGAGTCCGGTTGTGTAGTGAACACAAGCACTTGTAAACCAGAACAAATCCAGTCTGGTCTTCCGTATCCAGGAAAGTCTCCAGGTCAGGAGTTCAAAAAGGCAGACTTTTATAGAAATTTAAGCCGGGCTCTTGTGGCTGGATAATGCAGGTGGCATCTCAATTCAATGGCAATAGCTGAAAAGCTGACATAACTAATGGAGGCCCAGTTGCCAACTCCTGGAATTCAGTTGTTTAGTTTTGCAGGGATGCGGTGGCTCAATGGTTAAGATGCTGAGTCTTGGACTGTTATAGGTCTATAGTACAGCAGTTCGAGACCCGGGTGCCACGAGATGATGTGAGCTCCCATCAAGAGACCCAGCTCCTGCCAACCTAGTAGTTCAAAAGCATGTAAAATGCAAGTAGATGAATAGATACTGCATGCAGGTGTCATGCCCCTGTTGGAATCTGATTCTGAGGGGGAGATTGAGCAGCTGACAGGGAATGGGAGTGTGGCTCCGGTAGCTGTGGAAGAAACTGGGGAAGGGCACAGTCTGGCTGGGCATTCAGAGGAAGACCCAGGGCCACCTCCTCTTCATCCCAGGGCACGCAGGGAGGAACGGAGAATGGAGCAATGTGGGTTATGGGGGAGAAAGGGCCCTGATTCCCTTCATTAGCTGCAGCTGGGAAAACAGGATTTTAAAAAGGCGTTTGCACACAGCACCTTGCTGGAAGGAAAGCGTGAATTATTCCGGTTTGTCAAGTCTTATCTGAGTTCTGGCATCCTCCCAACTGTGTGTGTTTCATTTGCAATTCCTTATCCTGCCTTGTGTTGTTAATTGCTGCAGCGTGGTGTGTGTTGGTTTTTATTTACAATTTATATATACTTTGGGTTCAGACTGAATTTCTTCCCTTTAAAAACTGTTCTTGGGAGGGATTTTTCTCCAGCCGATGATAACTGGACATTGGGGGCCATTAAAGGGACTTTACCTACTTTTGTGACTTTGTTGCTTTTGTGCCATACCCTGGGTCATCACAGCAGGTAATCCTCAACTTACGACTGAAATTGAGCCCAAAATGTATGTTGTTAAGTGAGTTTTGCCCTATTTTATGATTTTTCCCTTGCCACAGTATTTAAATGAATCACTGCAGATGTTAAATTAGTAACATGGTTGTTAAGTGAATCTGGTTGGTTAGGAGGTCGCTAAAAGGGAAATCACATGACCCAAGGACACTGTAACTGTCATAAAGGTGAGTCTGATTTCCAGCATCCGAATGTAAATCACGTGGCCATGGGTATGCCTGCAAGAGCCATAAGTGTAAAAAACGGCCATCAGTCACTTTTTTCAGTGCCGTTGTAACTTTGAACGGTCCCTAAATGAACCGTTGTAAGTCGAGGACTACCCGTCAGGCCCTCAGGGACATCTGTAGTTTTGGTTGGAGGCGATGAATTCGGAGTCCTTTTCAGAGATGTCAAAGGGAGCTGCCAGCCTCCCGCCTCCCCTCGGGGACCCACCTCTCTACCGCGTGGAGAAACCTACGTTTGGGGTCTCCTTCCCAACTACAAGGAGCAGGAAGAAGCTTCGGATACTCACCCCTGGCGGCACCCAGGAGAGCCAAGCAGGAGAGCACCCAGAGCAGAGCCATCTCGGCTTCTTGGAGGAACTAGGAGGAAGGTAAGAGCCGTGGGTCCTGATATAGGGAGCAGGGGTGGACATGTGGCCCGAGAAGAGCGCCTGTCCAGGCTGGTTCCACACTATCTTATCGCCTGAAGACCTTGAAGATAAGCCCAGCTCCCGCAGGTCAGGCCAAGCGGGCGGATGGGCAAGGGGCCAGGTGGAATGGCAAGGAGACGGCCGGGGGTGGGTGGGTTGGCTACCTGTGTTCGATTGGAGGCTCTTCAGAACAGAACAGGTGAGATTAACAGAGTTGGAAGGGACCTTGTAGGTCATCTAGTCCAACCCCCCTTCCTCCAGCCCAAGCAGGAGGCCCTACATCGTTTCTGACAGACGGCAATGGAGACTCTTCTTTTTATTCCCCACAAAGTTTTTTATTTTTATTTTACATACATATCAATGGGTGAACAATATCACACCTGGGTGTTTTACATTTTATATCCAATAACATAATAATCCTGTTAACTATTTTTCTTAATCTTATTTCATTCCAACCTTAATACCTATCCTTATATTCCATTTAATCACTTATTCATTCATTTATATATTCAATATTTTATTGTATTAGTTCTTTCATGCTAGTCCTCCTAGTAGTCAACGATACTCAATATCGCCCTCGTTCAGGTTCTAGTTTCCTTTCTTTTTCTTACTTCATCTTATTATTAAGAAATAATATTCCATTATTTTCCCCCTCTCCAATTCCATCCCAATTCTAACTTTCAGCTACAGTGCCCAAGAATATTCCCTAATATATTTTCTTTTTTAATATAACATTTCATTCAGTAGATATATAGACTCTTCTTGAAAGCCTCCAGGGATGAAGCTCCCACAATTTCCGAAGGCAACTTCTGTTCCAGAAGGGTTGATTGTTCTCCCTGTCAGAAAGTTTCTCCTTATTTCCAGGTTGAATCTCTCCTTGATCAGTTTCCATCCATTGTTCCTTGTCTGGCCTTCGGGTGCTTTGGAAAATAGCTTGACCCCCTCCTCCTCTCTGTGGCAGCCCCTCATATATTGGAAGACCACTATCATGTCTCCCCTGGTCCCTAGACTAGCCAGGCCCAGTTCCTGCAACCGTTCATGGTTTATCGTATGTTTTAGTCTCCAGTCCCCTAATATTAACAGATTAACAGAGTTGGAAGGGACCATATAGGTCATCCAGTCCAACCCCTCATCCAAGCAGGAGACCATACACCATTTCTGACAGATGGCAGTCCAGTGTCTTCTTGAAAGCTTCCAGTGATGAAGCTCCCACAACTTCTGAAGGCAACTTCTGTTCCATCGGTTGATTGTTCTCAGTCAGAAAATTCCTCCTTATTTCCAGGTTGAATCTCTCCTTCTAGCCATAATTTCATAGACACCTTATTTGGGGTGGATTCAGTATTGATACCTTGGGAATCCTTGCTTAGCTAAATTTTGCTTCTCAGTATACCAATAATTTTGCTTCCTACAAAAACTTGCAAAGGGAGAGAATGAAACCATTCACTTCTTGGGGACAACCACAAGAGTTGGGGGTGAACATGTCTCTCTCTTTAAGGAACGATAATCCCTCTATAAAAATGAGTAACTACTTTCTCTGCTTTCATCCATCTGCAGCCCATGGGATTGCAGTTGGTCGAGGCAACAAGGGAGAGCTCTTTGCTTTCCAATTCCCGTCAGGTTTCATTGCCCCAAATAGCTCGAAATATGCGGTGCAGTAGCATCTTCTTTGATGCCACTTCCCAATTATCTGAGTCCCCTGGCGATTTTCAGGCACATTGAGGGTATTTGTCTGAGTTCAGATGCTAGGCAGGTTGGACTTGGTGTTGGCCTCCAAGATTCATGGCTTGGGCAGCCGCCATCATTTCCCAGAGACACAGGCTAGGCTGGGAAGCCAACCAGACCTCCTGGAAGAAGCCAAAGGAAGCCACGTTCATATTCTTCCCAAGAAAACTGCCCATGACGATCTTGGGAATTGAGTTGACTTCACCTTTTGGGTATCTTGTAGGTAAAAAAAATTGAATCCCACCACTGCCCTGTGGATAACTTTTTTAACATTTAGCAAAAAGATGGTAGTCAGTTCTACAGTCCATAGATCATTTGGGAAACTGGGCTGAATTGCACAGTGTGAGGCTTATTTAATTCTCGTCGTTAAAGAAAGCCTAAATTTTTAATATGACCCAATTTGCAGCTAATCCAGTTGCTGCCACCCAGCCAAAAATCCTCTCCATGGGGAAGGAAGATAATGTTGGTGTTCCTGGGCGTGTAAGTGCGCGTGTGTAAGAGATCAGGAGCCAAGGCTGATGAAAACTTCCCAGGAAAGGAGTTGGAAATGTTGAAAGGAAGGTAAGAAAATCCTCTGGGACGGTTAGAAGACAGGCCCAAAAAGTCTCACATAGTTTTACATAATCCACGAACTCCTTAATAACAGCAAGGGCTCCTCAAGGGGAAAACAAGAGCAAAAAGGCTGCTCAGGCCTTGGAAAAATAAGGCTGGCTTAGTTAGCAACTGGGAAAAACCCTGAATGCAAGATCTCCTGCCCTCTCTACCAGCCCCAAGTGAGATTGGTAGTGTTCACACCAGAGGACCTTCTGTGGTCAACCTAATCTTGGTTATGGAATCAATTGTTTGCTTTGGTTTGTGCAACATACATTGAAGAGAAGGAAGGAGGGAGGGAGGAAAGGGAAGGAAGGAAGGAAGAGGAGAGGACTTAAGTGAGAAAGGAAGGAGGGAGAGAGGAGGAGGGAAGGAGGGAGGAAAGGGAAGGAAGGGGTGGAGTGAGTGAGGAAGGGAGGGAGGGAGGAAAGGAAAGGAAGGAAGAGGAGAGGACAAGTAAGGAAGGATGGAGGGAGAGAGGAGGAAGGAAGGGAGGGAGGAGGAAGGAAGGGAGGAAAGGAAAGGAAGGAAGAGGAGAGGACTTGAGTGAGGAAGGAAGGAGGGAGAGAGAGGAAGGAAGGAGGGAGGAAAGGAAAGGAAGGAAGAGGAGAGGACTTGAGTGAGGAAGGAAGGAGGGGAGAGAGGAGGAAGGAAGGGAGGAAAGGAAAGAAAGGAAGAGGGAGGACTTGAGTGAGGAAGGAAGGAGGGGAGAGAGGAGGAGGAGGGAGAGAGGAGGAAGGAAGGGAGGAAAGGAAAGAAAGGAAGAGGGGAGGACTTGAGTGAGGAAGGAAGGAGGGGAGAGAGGAGGAAGGAGGGAGGGAGGAAAGGAAGGAAGAGGAGAGGAGGAGTGAGTGAGGAAGGGAGGGAAGGAGGGAAGTGCTGCATCATTTCAAAAGTCCAAACATGATGATGACATGATCTTCTAGTGGAGATGCTGTTCATTTGTATCTAGAGAGACCTGTGGAAACTTGGAAGGGTTTGACCAGGATTCCTGGAAGGGAATGGAGGATGGGCTACCTGGAGACGGTGGCTGCCCCTCCCTCCAGCTCTTGGCAGGGAGAACCTCTTGCACAAGAGCAGCAGGTGTTCCCTTTAGCTGTGAACATTCTGGCAGGAGACAGGTGCGGTGTTGGGAGGAGAAGGCCAGGTGACTTCAGAGATGACCCTGTCATTGCAGGAACAGGTGAGGGGATAACAAGGCTCCCTTTCTGGTGCTATCACCAAGCTGGCATCAAGAACCAGCTTTGACTAAGCCGGTGCTGTCCGTGGAATTTCGCAGCTGATCTGGAGGTCATTTCCTCCCATTCCAACCCTGCAGAATTCTCATTTTTTCCATATATTTTCTTTAATAGCACCTATAATTTTTAGATTGCTAGTTTACTTTATTGATTAGCCCATGGGCCATATCAAAGTGCAGAGTTCCAGACATAAATTGTTACTAAAATCCGATAAAAACAAATTGAAATGGAATTGGAATAAAATACCATTTAAAATGAGATTGGAATAAAATACAATAATTTAACGTATGGATAAATAAAACATGATAAAATTATGTTTCTACCCCAATCGGTCCCAATCATGTTGATCTCAACCAAACCATTTTGCTTAACTACTGTGCTGTGTTAAAATGTTATTTTCAGTTTCTGGCCACACATAAAGTAAGTGGTTTTGATATGGGAATCCCAGTGGATCATTCATTTAATATATAGACCGAGGTATCTCTCACCCTCTTATACAGGGCAACAATCAAATAGGATGTGAGTCAGGTCTTCTCCCTCTGCCACCTATAATTTTTATTTATTTATACTTCATATTTCTTAACGGCACGTCTCCCTCGGATGCACAAGATAATTTGAGACCAGTTAGGGAAACAAGAACAGAATGCCTTAAGGGAGGCGATATCCCTATTACCTTAGAGGTAGCAACAGGAATTCACTGCTGGAAGAGTTTTGAAATCCTCTGCTCTAGAGACACTCTTTTATTTCAAATATTAAATATTTCAAGGCCAGATTTAGTTTTGCTAATGCACTTAGTGCTCTTCTATATTTTTAAAGCTACCATCCCCAAACTGGGTACCCACCAGTGGTGGGATTCAAATGTTTTTACTACCGGTTCTGTGGGCGTGGCTTGGTGGGCGTGGCAGGGACAGGGCTGTTGTTGTGGGAAAAGCAGGAAGGAGAAAGTGTGCTGGCTATGTTTGTCACCTTGAGTTGCTTGCAAAAATAATAAAGGCAGGATACAAATAAATAAAAATAAACACCCATAAAGGCAGGCAGACTTTCATATTGCACCATTGTCACCGCCATCTTGACTATAACCCGGATAGTGAATGCCAGCTATGGGCACCGGAATTCAGCTGGTGGAGGCACCAGACCCCTGTTGGAAGGCCAGTGGCTCTTCCACAACTACCATCTGCAGTCAAGGATTGGTTCCCACAAATCTCCCAGGGGAAGAACCCTAATAAAGGTCACACGATGCATTTCTCCCACCTTAAGCCAAAGGTTAAACTCCAGCTGGCTTGTTGGCTCCATTTAAGGATCGTGGATTTATTTTTGCTTTGTTTTAAGGTAGCAACTTGTCACAGTTGTCTAGATCTATGATCTAGATATATTCTTTTCCAGAGAAAAGGAGGACTAGGGGTGATACGATAGCACCTGAAGGCAGGACAAGGACCAATGGATGGAAACTAATGAAGGAGAGAAGCAACCTGGAATTCAGGAGGAATTTCCTGCCAGGGAGGACGATCAACCAGTGGAAAAGACTTTCCTTCAGAAGTTGTGGGTGCTTTATCACGAGATTTACAAGAAGAGACTGGACAACCACCTATCTGACATAGACCTTCAAGATCCCTTCCAGCTCTGAACTTCCGGTTTGTCGGCTTCGGTGACAGCAGGGATTCGCGTTTCTCCGCGATCCCTGCTGTGCTAGCTGCCGCTGCCTTCGATCCTGATGGATTTGGAGGCTAAGGCTGCCCTGTTGGGGCAGCTGAAGAAAGCGGGGATCCGGACAGGGGTTGAGGGGTATCGCAAACCCCCTCCCCAGCCGGCAATAACCCCCTTCTCTCAAGACGGTGGAGCGGCGGTCTTAATGGGCACCATAAAGAAGCCGGCAACTGGATAAAGAATGTGCAGGAGGAAGAAGAAGGAGTTTTAAAACGAAAGTTTTTTCTTGGTCGAACTGGGACTTTAAGGACATATTGAACACCTGGGAAGGTATTGGCTTTTTTCTGGACGCTACAATGTTCCTGATTGATGTTTTCAGCGGCGAAGAAAAGTGATGAAAAGGGAAAGATACTCTCCCTCCCTTATGAAATTAACAAATGGACAAGGAAAACCTGCTTTTTAATAGAAGGTAAAACCTAAACTCCTTTGTTATAAGTGGGAAGGGAGAGGCTTGGGAAAAAAAAAATCCCTTCCAGCTCTTTTCTGATTGATTGATTGATTGATTGATTGAAAGATATTGACAGCTGTGGATTCCCAATTTCCCACCACCCACAGATCAACATTTCTGTTCCTCTTTTGCAAAGACCAGGAGAAAGGGAAAAACACCCAGAATCTTCTTCTGATTGTCCCCAAGACATTGGCCAAGAAATTTAATTTAGCTGCGGTTAATGTCAATAAGCCCATTTCAAGCTCCTGCCAATTATTGATCGAATTATCAAGAGACCGGTGTGTCCATTCCCATGGACCAACCCTTTGTCCCAGGCTAAAAGGCAAACGTAGCAGAACGTTGTATGCTGGGTATACAACTCTTGGCAAACATACCCGGTACAGACACAAAATAAAAGTAGAAACGTCTGTACCTTCATTTCTGTTAAGCTGCCAGCTCAGGAGGTTCAAACATGGCTTCGTTGTGGTTCTTGACTTGCCTGGCATTTCTTAGTGCCGCAACTGCTTTTACTCTGCCACCCTGTAAGTATTCAACCTTTTGTGATTTTTTTCTACAGTCCTTGAGGCAAGGAATGTCCTTTCCGAACCTGACTGAATAATCCAGGGTTTGGTCAGCCAACTGGCTTTCAAGAGCAACCGAGATGATTAGGGGACTGGAGGCCAAAACATATCAAGAATGGTTGCAGGAATTGGGCCTGGCTAGTTTGAAGAAAAGAAGGACCCGGGGTGACATGATAGCGGTCTTCCAATACCTCCGCAAAGAAGAGGGAGTCAAGCTTTTCTCCAAAGCACCTGAAGTGGCAGGACAAGAAGCAACGGGTGGAAACCGATCCAGGAGAGAAGCAACCTAGAACTAAGGAGAAATTCCCTGACAGTTAGAAAGAATTAATCAGTGGAACAAATTGTAAATGCTCCAACGCTGGAAGTTTTAAAGAAGATGTTGGATATAACCATTTGTCCGAAGTGGTGTAGGATTTTCTGCCTAAGCAGGGGGTTAGACTAGAAGACCTCTAAGGTCCCTTCCAACTCTGTTATTCTGTTCTGTTCCGTTCCATTCTCTTCTCTTCTCTTCTCTTCTCTTCTCTTCTCTTCTCTTCTCTTCTCTTCTCTTCTATTCCATTCCATTCCATTCCATTCCATTCCATTCCATTCCATTCCATTCCATTCTATTCTAGCCTACCCTACCCTACCCTATCCCATTCTTTCTTATTCCTCTTCTCTTCTCTTCTCTTCTCTTCTCTTCTCTTCTCTTCTCTTCTCTTCTCTTCTCTTCTCTTCTCTTCTCTTCTCTTCCCTTCCCTTCCCTTCCCTTCCCTTCTCTTCTCATGTTCCTATTCTATTCTATTCTATTCTATTCTATTCTATTCTATTCTATTCTATTCTATTCTATTCTGTTCTGTTCTATTCTATGAACATAGAAGCGCAAATAGCTATTGAATTCACATTGCTAAGCATCCATGCCAGCTGCCAAGTGCCCAGATTTTGATCTCACGACCGTGGAGAAGCTTGCGTCCATCGTATGGGGCTGCTGGCTGCTTCCGTCTGTGTCCTTCCCAGGTTGACATTGATGGCCACTAACTCAAAGCAAATTGTAGAATTGGGGAAAGAGCAGAGGTGGGATTCAGCTGCTTCTGACGGGTTCTTGAGAACCGGTAGCGGAAATTTTGAGTGCTTCGGAGAACCGGCCAATCCCACCCCTGACTGGCCCCGCCACCCCCATCTCTTCTCTGCCTCCCGTTGAGTCCCAGCCAATCGGCTAGGTCTCCTTTGGTTGCCCTGCACAGGAGAACGGACCTGGAAAGCAGGTTAGTGGGGGTGGGGAGGGAAGGGGGATTTTGCAGTATCCTTCCCCTGCCATGCCCACC
Organism: Pseudonaja textilis; assembly: GCF_049901715.1. NCBI lineage: Eukaryota > Metazoa > Chordata > Lepidosauria > Squamata > Elapidae > Pseudonaja > Pseudonaja textilis. The sequence goes on from NC_142000.1 coordinate 3,338,888, forward strand.
AAGCCATGCCCACAGAACCAGGAGTAAAAGAATTTGAATCTCACCACTGATAAAGATGATCTTTTCTGTTGCTTCCAGCCTGCGGGAATCCTGCCATCAAGCCCGTGATCACAGGCTACTCCCGTATCGTCAACGGAGAGGATGCGGTGCCTGGATCATGGCCCTGGCAGGTGTCTTTACAGGTAATGGACGCAGGGAAGGGATGGCTGCATTTCCCTCTTGCTTGATGGTTTCCCTTCCAGAAGCTCTCAACTGTAGTCTGGCCTTCTCAATGTTGCAGGGCTTGACTAAGGAGGCTGCAGAGCCTCTGACCATGCACAGAATGCACAGGACACAGAGCGAAAGCTGAATCCAAATATTTATCCTAAAGAGCAACTAAGACAATTAGGGGACTGGAGGCTAAAATATATGATGAACAGGTTGCAGGAACTGGGTTTGGCTAGTCTAGTGGAGAGAAGGACCAGGGGGGACATGAGAGCATCTTCCAATATCTGAGGGGCTGCCCCAGAGAGGAGGAAGGGGTCAAGCTATTTTCCAAGGCACCTGAAGGCCACACAAGGCATAATGGATGGAAACTGAACAAGGAGAGATTCAACCTGGAAATAAGGAGAAACTTTCTGACAGTGAGAACAATCAACCAGTGGAACAGAAGTTGCCTTTGGAAATTGTGGGAGCTTCATCCCTGGAGGCTTTCAGGAAGAGACTGGACAGCCATCTGTCAGAAATGGTGCAAGGGGGGGTTGGACTAGATGACCTACAAGGTCCCTTCCAACTCTGTTGATCTGTTAAGAGTAGAATCCGGTTTCCACTCAGTCAACCTTTCAATGTGCAAATGAGTTACTACACACTAATACAGGGTGCAGTCATCCAAGCCTTTCCACCCAAAGCTTTTACTGTACGCTGGGCACACCTTCTGCACATCCTTTATATGAGGAGGTCTCCAGATGGCATTCTCTTCCGTTTCTTCCTTCCATCTGGCCTCCCCACTTTTTCTTCTGATTTTATTTTAATTGCGGTTTGGAGCACCCAGGCCTTGGTCTTCTGTGCTTGCCTTTCCTGCAACCTGTTCCATATTTTTTCTCTTCTCCTCCTCTCCTGCCCGCCCCTGCCCGGTGCCCAGGGCTGTTTTAACACATGGGCCTGATGGGCATAGGGGCCCCATACTACTCTGTGTACATATATATGACACAAGATACATTCACCCTTCAATGCATATAAATACAGCAACACATTTATGACATTTTACTGCGTTTTTTAGTTGATAGTAACATGCAAATATAGGTTTAATTTTATTGGCTATTTACATTTTTATTCCTGTGAGTAGTTGTGGTAGGGGCCCCAGGACACTGCTTTGCCCGGGGCCCATAATGTTGTTAAGGTGGCCCTGCCCCCGCCCAAGAAATGCCCATGCAAAGATAGCTGTGGTTTGTGGTCAGAAATGCCACAATGGCAGCCGCGATAGTGCAATGTTATGCTTTTCATGGGCATCACATACACAGTTCTTACCTAAGAGAAGACAAAACTTGGAAAAATTTTTTTTTTAAGAAATTTTTATTAAGTTTTTCCACCTTTAAAAACAAATCATATATGCAATTTTTGTAGTAAGTTGTGGCATCGACTTTTCCGTTTTCATATATGTGTGTGTGTGTGTGCATTTGTGTGTTGTGTGCATGTGCATGTATGTATGTATATGTGTGTCTATATGTGTATATACACATTCACCCAGAGGCCGGAGCGCTGGAGGCCAAGGGCTACACTTCTGCTTCTGCAGAGTCCTCCGGATTCTCCTGCCTTCAGAGAATCCGCCCATATAATTATCCACAAACCCTAGGAAGAAACGCCCTTTCTCAGCACGTTCCTCAAGAGCTTCGCTTGAATCTCTGTGCCAGCTAAGATGCCCCTTCAGAGCCCAGCGAAGAATTGGAAGGGACCTTGGAGGTCATATAGTCCAACCCCCAGCCCGAGGAGCAGACCCTACACCATTTCTGACAAGTGGCAGTCCAATCTCTTCTTGAAGGTCTCAAATGATGGCGCTCCCACAACTTCCGAGGGCAACTTATGTTCCATTGGTTGATTGTTCTCATTGTCAGAAAGTTTCTCCTTACTTCCAAGTTGAATTTCTCCTTGTTCTGTTTCCATCCATTGTTCCTTGTCTGGCCTTCGGGTGCTAAGCCATAAAGCCAATGATCCAGGTAACAGAGATGCCTGCAGAATATAGTGACAAAAAACACCCACCAGAATGGCAATATAGAGTGATGTGATGGAAGAGTTCCTCGTTTTTTATATACTTCTTGGGTAGAGCTAGCATTGTTTTGTTGTGGCCACTATCTTATCTTTTTTTTAAAAAAACCCATATCTTTTGGATATCCCTGGAAGAAGGTAGAAGGGACACGATGAAGAGATCATAAAACCGAAATGAAAGAGATGATGAAATTAGACCTCCAGGGTTCCTTCCAACTCCGTTATTCTATAATTCTACAATTCTAAATTGTCCAGGCCTGATCCTCAACCCCATTTGAGGAGGAAATGGGAGACACCTGCATTTAAACCGTGGAGGGTTAGGTTACCTGAACAGTACCGGATCTATCCTGGCCTTGTTTAGCTCCCAGCAGTTCTCCGGGGCCATACAATGTGTATCTCTTGCCAACTATAGTCTGACCTGGGACTTACAATGTCTTTGTGTTGGCTTTCCTCGCAGGAGCCAAGCGGATGGCATTTCTGCGGTGGGTCCCTGGTTAACGAAAACTGGGTGGTAACAGCAGCCCATTGTGGAGTGACGTGAGTACACACTTTCTTCCTTGCTGTGTGTGTGTGTAGGGGGGAAGTTGCATCAGGCAGTAGTGCTTGTAGGGGAGATATTTGGGGCAATAACAAGTGTGTATGTCTTACTTACTTATGAAGGGACACAGTGGCTCAGTGGCTAAGACGCTTATTGATCAGATTCCAAGAGATTGAGCCCTTCTCAAACTTGTTGGAACTGTTGAGACTCACCTTGGGAGTTAGAGAAAACGCCGAGGGCACCTGGGAACTGCGAGGATGGATGAGGATCACATCTGAAGTTCACTAAGGAGGAAGGAACTATTGTTGGGAGAGCAAAACTCTGCCCTTATGAGTTAGCTGGGGGCCAACACTTTAATTTCACTCGATTGAAATGAATACCAGTGCAACTCGATTGATGGATTACGTGCCATCAAGTAATCATTGACTTTTAGAGGCCATTATCTCTAAAGGAGCTAAAAGGTGGCTCAGCGGCTAAGACGCTGAGCTTGTCGATCAGAAAGGACAGCAATTTGGCAGTTCGAATCCCCATAATGGAGTGAGCTTCCGTTCCTTGTTCCAGCTTCTGCCAATCTAGCAGTTCGAAAGCACATAAAAAAAATGCAAGGAGAAAAATAGAGACCCCTTTGGTGGGAGGGTAACACCGTGCACCTCCGGCATTTAGCCATGCTGGCTACATGACCTCGGAGGCGTCTTCAGACAGCGCTGGCTCTTTGGCTTTGTAATGGCGAGGAGCACCACCCGCTAGAGCCGGGAATGAGTAGCACGCATCTGCAAGGAGGGGAGCCTTTACCTTTACCTTATGTTAAAGCAAGCGAGAAAAGGAAGATGGGTTTGGGCTAAGAACAGAAAACCTTTTTGTAATTGTCATTTGTAAATGGTATTCAGGCATGGTGACATTTGGTTAAAAAAAGATCACGCTTGATTTTTGCTTTAAAAATGGGTGGTAATACAAATAGTCCGCAATTTACAACAGTTCGCTTAGTGACCATTCAAAGCTACATCAGTACTTAAAAAAGGGACTTAGGACCAGGGGTGGGATCTGACCGGGGTAACTACCGGTTTGGTGATTTTACGTTTTGAAAAGCTGGCTGAGGAATTCTGGGAGTTGAAGTCCACAAGTCTTAAAGTTGCCAAGGTTGGAGACCCCTGTTCTGAAAGACCCTCCAGGACTTCAACTTGTTTGTTTGCGAGCTCTTGAGCACTTAATTTTGTTTTATGGGCTGTTGAAGTCACCTACCCACTTCTGCAGGTGGATGCCAGGTCGTGCTGTGTCCCCCATGCTTTCTTTTTCATTTTTTAAAAACTTTTTATTATATAAAGTACAAAAAAGAAAGGAAAATAGGAAATTAAGGGAAGGAAAGGGAGCAGGGAAAAGGGGGTGTGAAATACGAGGAGGAAGAGAAAAAGGAAGAAAAGAGAGGCACTGACTTCCAACTCTTCCTAGCACAGTACAAGATAAATAAAACTCCAATCTCCACTTTTGGCTTTTACACGTTAATATAGAGAAACTAACCATTTCTATAACACCAAATCTTTCTAATCAACAAAACCAAAATCAGGGTTTCATTTTTTTTTCTTCACAAGCACACATTCCAGAAGTGATATCCAAATAAGAACGTATTTTCCTCTTTAAATAAGGTATTCAATGTACCCTTCCTGCTTTATCGTCTTCGCTATGCCCATGTTTTCTTGGTGTGTACCTGGCATTCACCTTTGCCTTCTGCAGGACCAACGATTTTGTGGTGCTTGGAGAATTTGACCGTTGCTCTCCCGAAGAGAAGATACAGAAGCTGGCTGTTGAGAAGGTGGGTGAGGCCACTAGATGTCGAAGCACTTTGATAAAGTAGACCGTAGCCTACTTCTTGGAAAGTTAGGAAAATGTAGACAGTGCCGCCACTAGATGGATTCACAACTGGCTGACCAGATACACTCAGCCTGTAGATCAAAATGGAACTATATCTACATGGAGGGAAGTAAGCAGTGGGGTGCCACAAGGTTCCGTCTTAGGCCCAGTACTCCTCAACATCTTCATAAATGACTTAGATGAGGGAATAGAAGGGAAACTTATCAAATTTGCAGATGATACTAAACTGGCAGCAATAGCCAGCAGCCTAGAAGATAGGCTCAAGATCCAGATGGACCTTGACAGACTCGAATTGGGCCCTATCTAACAAAATGAAATTCAGTATAGAGAAAAATAAGCTTTTACGCTTAGGCAAGAAAAATCAAATGTACAAGTAAAGATTAGGTGAAACCTGGCCAAACAAGCAGTAACTGTTGAGAGGGATCTTGGAGTCAATCATTTAAATTTGGGCCTGGCTAGTCTAAAGAAAAGAAGAATTAGGGGTGACATGATAGCAGCCTTCCGGTATTTGAGGGGCTGCCACAAAGAAGAGGGGATCAAATTATTCTCCAAAGCACCAGAAGGCAGGACAAGAAACCAAGGATGGAAATTAATCAAGGAGAGAAGCAACCTGGTATTAAGGAGAAACTTTCTAACATTGAGGACAAATTGACCAGTGGAAAAGCTGGCATTCAGAAGTCATAGGTGCTTCATCGCTGGAGGTTTTCAAGAAGAGACTAGCAGCCACGTATCTGAAATGTTATAGGTTCTCCAGTTTGAGCAGGGGGCTAGACTAGAAGACCTCCAAGGCCGCTTCCAGCTTCTATTCTGTTCTGTTCTATTCTCCATCCCAATATTCTATTCTATTCTATTCTATTCTATTCTATTCTATCCTACCCTACTCTACCCTACCCCATTCTTTCTTATTCCTCTTCTCTTCTCTTCTCTTCTCTTCTCTTCTCTTCTCTTCTCTTCTCTTCTCTTCTCTTCTCTTCTCTTCTTCATTCCATTATTCTATTCTGTTCTGTTCTTATTCGTGAGCCAGCCGTGTGCAGCAGCAGCCAGAAAAGCCAACACAATCCTAGGTTGCATTAACAGAGGGGTAGAATCATGATCATGTGACATATTAGTATTGCTTTAGTAATACCATGCGTAGAATATTGCACCCAGTTTGGCTGGGTGCAATATTCTCGCGATACAAAAAAGATATTGAGACTCTAGAAAGAGTTCAGAGAAAAAGAGCAAAGATGATCAAGGGGACTGGAAAATAAAACACGAAGAACGGTTGCAAGAAGAGATTACACAGCCATTTGCCCAGAATGGTAGAGAGTCTCCTGTTTGAGCAAAGGGCTGGACTAGAAGACCCCCCGAGGTCCCTTCCAACTCTGTGATTCTATATTCTGTTACTATAAACTTTATGCAAAAAGTAGCCTCAGCCTTCATAACTTTGATTTCCTGATCTGGAAATCAAAAGACCGGCAAAGGGTGATGGGAAAACCCGTAAGCAAAGATAAGCCAGAAGGGACCTAATGACCTTCTGGACTTCCTCCACATCACCACCTCCTTCTTGCAGCCTTAACAGCTTCTCTCTTCTCCCACCAGGTCTTTGTCCATCCTAACTGGGACTCCGGGAAACTCAACAACGATATCGCCCTTATCAAGTTGGCCACCCCTGCCACGTTCAGTGACACCGTGTCTCCCGTGTGCCTGACCGATGCTACAGACTCGTTCCAGAGTGGAAACCTCTGTGTCACCACTGGCTGGGGGAAGACGCGGTACAATGGTGGGTCTGAGAGCCATGTGGGCTATTTAGGGGTCTGCTTCTTCCTTCTGCTTGGTTTGAAACTAGCGTGAAGAAGAATGAGTTAAGTTTGAGCCAGTAGGGAAGTGGTGAAAAGGGGATTGCCCTAACCAGCTTTGGCTAAACATAGCCAGGTCTAGGATGGACAAAAGTCGGAAGGCAGCAATGGCAGGGGTCTTCTTCTGCTCCCAAGAAAGATTCCTTAGGTCCATGTAAGTCACCTGGAAGTTGTTGTGGTTCGCCAGCAGCCGGTGCTGACAGCAGCAGGATCAGACAGTGGGGAAGAATGGGGACCAGTCCAAGAGTCTGGAGAAGACTTGGATGAGGGTCCTGCATCCGATGCAGAGATGGGGCCAGGACCATCTGAGAGTGGGGGGCTGCCTCCGGAGCCTCCAGAGTCTGGCAGCAGTGAGGCAGAGGACCCAGGGGAGCCTGTTCCCAGTATGCGTGTGCACAGAGCTGCTAGAAGGCGAGAGCAGCTGAAACAAAAGGGGCAACTCAGGAGTAAGGCTGGGGGTATGATTGCCCTTCCCCTAAGGTATAAAGGACAGGCAAAGATGATGAAACCTTTGCAGGAAGCAAAGTCGTTTGGTCGGTTCCGAGTCATCCTGAAAGCTCTTTGTATTTCGGTTGCTTTTTCTTGTACGTCGGTTGGTTTCTTTTCTAGTTCATTTGATACTTCTGTTTTTGGCAGCACTTCACAGAACTGAAAGGTGTGTGCTTATCTTGGGGAACTGCTTGAGTTTAATTCTGGCTGGGAATGAATACAATTCCCAGCATTGCAATAAAATAGGTTTTGTTTTTAAAACAAGTTTGTGAACAATTACGGTTTACAAAACCTGGGTCAGAACAGAGGTTTTATTTTATGTACAACCGCAGAGGGACCAGCTAGCACAGCAAAAAATATCTCTGCAACTCAACCCGTAAGTTGGAGAGTTGGAGCCATCTAAATTAAGAAACTCCGCATTCCCCAGTACCTGCCTGTCTTGAGACCAACAATTTCTCCTGAAAGCTAGTATCTCCAGGATCGTTGCTCCCCCTTTGTGAAAGAAAGCTGAAGGCTTCTTCTCACACTTCACCAAGGAGTAGGGAGGTGTATTGTACAACCTGAGAGAATAGGTGGTACCTGAGGGCCAAGGAAAGGGAAGGGAAGGGATGAAAAAGAGAAGGAAAGGGTGAAAGTGAGACAGGAATAGAGGGGAGAGGAAGGAACTGACTCACAGACGAACACAATACAGAAGCCTGATGATGGCAGATGAGATTCTGCCGAAAACGTTGCTACAACTTTAAAAGCACAACTATAATGACGTGGGAAAATACCCGAACAAAGCTGAATACCATACGTACACACACACACACACACATATATATTCTAAAATATACGAATGACTACTTAAATATTAGGAAAACAGAGAATATGATGATCACTTGGGTGAAAATCTGGTATTAATTATGTTTAAAAAGTGTGAATTATAAATGCTTTAGGTTAATATTGGTCAAAGGGAAGTAAAAGTGGAAATTAACTCTGTTTTTATTTTATTTTTTTCTTTGTAGTATACATGAAATAGAAAATACAATTGATTATACAAAGGATATGAGAAAATAGAAAATATAATTAACTAGAAGGGATTATGTGGGAATGTAATATATTTATAATGAATGAATTATATTATAATCAAAAGCAAGGGAATGAAAATGTATTAAAATTATATAGGTACATTTTGGAAACAAAGAAAAAATATGAAATGATTATATGAATATCTCTGGCATAGATATAAGATATATTGTAGATGTGGGGGATATACCATGTGGATCCTAAATGTATTAATCTTACTTTAGTTTTACTCGGTTTTTTTTTCATTGACTGTCTAATTATATATTGGTCTTGAGAAAGTTATAGATGATAACTACATAAGGTAACATAAAATAGGTGGGTAAGCTGAAAATGGAAATAATAGGGGATAAAGAATTGAAAATATATGTGAAGATGAAATGATTTTGATACTGAATTAATGAATTGAAATATTGAAAGGGAAATTTATCTAACGATTAGTCGAATGGATAATACTTTGAAGTGATATTAATTAAGAAAGTTGAAAGTGTAACTATGATTATGTATAAATATTGTAATCTGGAATCACATTTGCTCACATGAAGAGATGTGTAAAAATTTTTTAAAGAACTGTTAAAAAAAGGGGAGAGGAAGAAGGGGAGTGACAAAGAGAGGTGACTGGCGGGAAGGGGAGGGGAGGGAGAGGAGGAGAGGGAAGGGAAAGGAAAAGGAGGGGGAAGAGGAGAAGAGGGCTTGCTAGTTCCTCCTAGCCAACATCATCAACTCAACAATGAACTTATTTTCTGCTGTTGGAAGAAATATCCTTCTGGGTTAGTTCCAAGTGGGGAAAAAGACACTGGATTCATGGAAGTTGCTTGGAAAGAAGGTTTATTGATGAACAGGATCACCTGCCTTGGAGATCCTAGGAGGAAAAAAGGGAAGAGATGATGAGAATCCCTGGGTTTTATACCCTCCGTTGGGATTTGAATTGGAGCTTGTTTTCTGATTGGTTGTCAGACTCCCATGAGGCCACGCAGGGGCAACTCTGTAGGCTGTCCTGAGTCCCAGGCTTGGTTGAGCCTGGCTGGATGATGGTGATGTAATGAAAGGGCGTTGGGCAATTCCCATTAAAGCTCTACCTGGAGTAGATCTTTGTTATGTAGAATAGACTGGCCCAGGCCTTAATGACTTGTTAGCAAAGGTGGGAGCGGGCTGAGTTTCTGCCTCTCTGAATTTCTACTTCTCTTTTAGGGGAACTATTCTGCCTTTTAGATATATCCTAAAGTATTTCATTTTTCTAGGCGGGGTTGGGTGGGTTTTAACCTCCAGCATTGCATGGCATTGAAGTACAAAAAACTTAAATCCTGCCCTGAAACGTTGACTTTTGAAATTCAGCTGAGGGGGAATAACAGAGGAAGGGAAGGCAGGGGAAACAGGAAGATGAACGGATTTCTCTCTGTCGACTGCAAGCACTTCAGGTTGCAATCATAGGCCAAAGGGGTGTTGTTGTATCTCCAGCATGATGCCAACAGGGATGGGGGGAGCTAAGAAAATCTAACACGGAGCAGCTGATCAGCCTTCTGGGGGTGAGTTCTGAGCTCAGGGGAGGCCAGAGAGCAGCCAAAGACGGATGAGATCCTTTACACTGGAAACCTCCTAGCCGCTAGTTTAATCTTTTCTCTTGCAGCTTTCGACACCCCTTGCAAGTTGCAACAAACAGCCCTGCCTCTCCTGTCCAATCAGCAGTGCAGTGAATTCTGGGGAAGCAAAATCACTGACTCGATGGTCTGCGCCGGTGCAGCAGGCTCTTCTTCCTGTATGGTGAGCGCAATACACACAGGCACACACACACACACACCAAATCTCCGCCATTGGCGTATTGCTCTTTTTTAGGCTAGTCTTATTGGGCTTGCAAAAATCTAAACCTCAGCAACTTTTAAGAAGCTGTGATAAGAAGCTCTCCAAATGTCCACTAGAGGGCAGCAAAGGATTAGAGTTGTCTGGATCCGTTTTAAAATAGGTGGATTTAACAGATTAACAGAGTTGGAAGGGACCTTGGAGGCCATCTAGTCCAACCCCCACCCCACCCAAGCAGAAGACCCTACGCCATTTCTGACAGGTGGCCGTCCAATCTCTTCTTGAAAGGCTCCAGGGATGAAGCTCCCACAACTTCTGAGGGCAACTTCTGTTCCATGGGTGGATTGTTTTCACTGTCAGAAAGTTTCTCCTTATTTCTAGGTTGAATCTCTCCTTGATCAATTTCCGTCCATTATTCCCTGTCTGGCCTTTGGGTGCTTTGGAAAATAGCTTGACCCCGCCCCCCCCCCGCTCCTTTCTGGGGCAGCCCCTCAAATATTGGAAGGCTGCTCTCCTGTCTCCCCTGGTCCTTCTCTTCACTAGACTAGCCAAGCCCAGTTCCTGCAACTGTTCATCGTACATTTTATTCTCCAGTCCCCTCATCACCCTGGTTGCTCTTCTCTGCACTTCAAGTCCCAGAACGCCCCACCCAGCAGTCTTATCTTAAAACAGATCTAGTCCAACGGGTCTCAACCTTTTCTTCACCACAGACCCTTTAAATACCTTTTGTGGCCAGGGACTCTGCCATAGACCCCAAAATCTTATCTTGAGATTTCATTCTACAAGCTTTCAGTCCTGTGAGAGCATCATGGCCCTCTAGGGGGCTGCAGACCACAGGTTAAAAACCACTGGTCTAGACAACTTTGGTGCCCTTTGCTGCCCTCTAGTGGCCATTTGGAGGATTACAGCCCAAATATAGCAGTTCTATTTCCTTATGAGTTGGGATTTAAAGGAAAATGTTTTTAATCCAAGTTAGAGACTAAAGGTCACCCAACAGTTTTTTTATGTGTGTGTGGGAGCCTTGGGTCAGATGGGGATTACCATTTTTTCCCATGTTGGAGTTGAAGGATGATCTATAAAAGAAACAGTAGTTGTGTTCACATTAATTAATGGATTAGTTGAATTAATCATTCGCCCCAATTTCTCAGTTATTCAAGACGTGCATGATAAACTACCAAAGCGGGCAAGTTTAAACAAGCCACACAGAAACTAACCAGGTTTACACCAGACAAGCTTAGTGGGTGGCACAAATGTTTTCACTGACTCGGTTCTTGGTTCGACGTGCTTTAAGCCCACATTTCAGCTGAACCTGCAAGATCTTTTGGCTTCCAGATGCCAAGTGGGGAAAATTGGGGCCAATCCCACCCCCAAACAAAGTGGGGTCTCCAAGGAACTCAAATCCCCTTTTTTGTTTTGTTTTTGGTATCTGCAGGGTGACTCTGGTGGACCGCTGGTGTGTCAGAATGGCAATATTTGGAAGCTGGTGGGCATCGTTTCTTGGGGTAGCAGCCGCTGCTCGACCAGCACACCGGCTGTCTACGGTCGGGTCAGTGCCTTGCGTGCCTGGGCAGACAAGATCATGGCCAATAACTGAACCTGGGAAAAGGAGAGGAGGCCATGAATGCATTAAAAAAATCTTTTCTCTTGAGCCTCGTTCTTGTCTTGCTTATGGGTGGCCCACCCAATGCCGAAAGATAGAGAGATGAACAGAGTTGGAAGGGACCTTGAAGGTCATCTAGTCCAACACCCCCCCTCCCAAGCAGGAGGCCCACCACCGTTTCTGACAGAGGGCAGTCCACTCTCTTCTTAAAAGCCTCCAGGGATGAAGCTCCCACAACTTCTGAAGGCAATTTCTGTTCCATGGGTTGAATGCTCTCACTGTCGGAAAATTCCCCATTTCCAGGTTGAATCTCTCCTGGTTCAGCTTCCATCCATTATTCCTTGTCTGGCATTCAGGTGCCTTGGAAAACAGCTTGACCCCACTCCTCCTCTCTGGGTCAGCCCTTCAAATGTTGGAACACTGCTATCCTGTCTCCCCTGGTCCTTCTGTTCACTAGACTACATTGCCCAGTTCCTGCAACCGTTCATCGTATGTTTTATCCTCCAGTCCCCTAATTGTCCTAGTTGCTCTTCTCTGCACTCTTTCTAGAGTCTCAATATTTTTATAGTGTGGGGACCAAAACTGGATGCAGTACTCTAGGTGTGGTCTTACTAAAGCTTTAGAGTGGTATTAGTACCTCCCTTGATCTTGATTGCATCCCTCTATTAATGCAACTTAGGATTGCATTGGCTTTTTTGGCTGCTGCCGCGCACTGCTGGCTCATATTTACACTGGTTGTTTGCTAAGACTCCAAGATCCAAGATGGTGTGGTGACCAAAATTGGATGCAATATTCTAGGTGTGGTCTTACTAAGGCTTGATAAGAGCGGTATTAGGTCTTCCGGCTTTGGCTAAATGGGCTCTCAGTCCCACAGGTTTGGGGAAGGCAATTTTCAGCATAGCCAAGTGAACAGCCACATCAAAGAAGGGCTGTTTTCCCTCTTAGCTCTACAAAATTGACATCTGTGCCTTAAAAAAAAAAAAATCTGGGCTGAGCTAGTAAGTATTCTTGACCATCATTGTCTACGGCAGAATCCCCATCCAGATGTTCTCTCTATGCAAAGGAGTGGAATTCATCTTAAGCCTTCAAGATTAAGATAAATGGGTGCAGAAGAATAGATCAGTGCGATCAATAACACAACGATTAAAAGTTACCTACAGTAAATCCAAGCTATCGCATTAATCCCGGGACACCTTCAATATAATTTAATTACCCAGCCTTAGTGATGGAATTCTACCCCAGGGCCCTACAAAAGGCTTCGTTTGCAGCTGATGTTTTCCAACCTTCACAGGTTGGGCGAGAAGCAAAGTCCACCCTCGGTTACAGACGTTCAATGGGTGTGAATTCCTGGCCCACTTACCTCACAAGGTTGTGGCAAGAAAACTGAAGGAGGGATTTGCCTGAAGCTCCTTGAGAAGATATAAATTAACAAAATAAATGTTAAGGAGCAAATGCTCTGGAAAAAGATGCAAGGCTGCCAAAACTCGAGCTTCAGGTTTATTATGGGTTGTCCCTCACAGCTTCTCATTCCTAGGGGGAGCTTAAGGTCCTAAATTCTGGAGCTGGTTTCAAGAAGTCACCTGAGGCAGGCCAATTACAGAGCTTCTCTTTCTCTCCTTTCCTTCCTTCCTTCCTTCCTTCCTTCCTTCCTCCTTCCCTCGCTCCCTCCCTCCCTCTTCCCCTTTCTTCCGAAAATCCTTTGATTGAAGAGTGATTTCAGGATTTGGGGAAGGTGTGTTATGGATGGCAACGAGAGACACTTGAATCCTGCTGTTTCTCCCCCTTCCAACTACATGAGATGGAAAATGCCCTCCACCTTATTTCCAGGCTCGATACCTTTCAACCTACCAGCAAACTTTCCTAACCCTTCAGGAGAAGAGCCTGAATCGCGGTCCAAAGCATCCTCTCCAACTTGAACTGGTTCTTCTGTTAAATTGTCAGCGGTTCTTCTATTTTACTGTTACTGTTAAATGGAACAAGTTGCCTCCTGGAGTAGCTGAACAGGGAATTGGACTAGATGACCTTCAAGGTCCCTTCCAGCCCTACGATTTTGTGTTTTAACTCCGGGAAGTAATCTCACACGCAGGTAAACAGCAACACCGACCATCAGCAGCTTTTTTTTTTAGCTCAGCTGAGGCGCGGCAATCTGCTCTGCTGCGGGAATCAGCTGAGCTAAGAAACAACAGGATATAGGGGAGGTGAGAAGTAAGAGCGGGAGGGGGTGGGTGGGTGGGTGTGGGGCAGTCAAAAATTTTCCTACCAGTTCTCCAAACCAGTCCACATTTTCTCTAGCTGGATGCAAGAACTAGTCCAAACCAGAGGTGGTATTTAGCAGGTTCTGACCAGTTCTGGAGAACCAGTAGCGGAAATTTTGAGTAGTTCAGCCAATCCCACCTCTGACTGGCCCCGCCAACCCCATCCCTTCTCTGCCTCCCGTTGAGTCCCAGCTGATCGGCTGGGTCTCCTTTGGTTGCCCTGCACAGGAGAACGGAGCTGGAAAGCAGGTTAGTGGGGTGGGGAGGGAAGGGGGATTTTGCAGTATATCCTTCCCCTGCCACGCCCACCAAGCCATGCCCACAGAACCATAAATAGTAAAATAATTTGAATCCCACCACTGGTCCGAACCCCCTGAACACACACCCCCACACCTCTCTTTCACTTTCACTCATGCCCCACGGAGAAGATTCTCTCTCAGGCTCCAACAGGCTGGATTGTAAATTTCTTTATTTGATTTAAATAGTGATCGTTAGCCAAACAGTTCTGGAATCAAACAGGAAAATATAATTATTTGCCCTCTACAATTGTGGCGAGGGATGAGACCGTCTTCTTGGCTGGAGCAAGACTTGGAGCGGGAGGGTCAGGGATCCAGGACTGCCGTGGTCAGTGTCTACCAAGGAAGGGGAGGTCGGTGCCCCCCAACCACAACCCTTCTTCAGTGGGCGGGTGAACCGGACAAAATATTTACAGTCCATTCACTCTGTCCAAGAACAACTCTGCTTCTTCACAGGGCAGCCAGTTGCCCCAAGACCATCCGGAACTGCTGAGTGCTGTTTGCCAACTCGTGCACCCGTTCCACCATGTCTTTGGCAGCGGCTGGGGACGGGTACTGGAGGGCAGCGGTCTTGGTGCTGGCCACGATCTCTTTGAGCATGTCGCAGAGGAGGTTGCTGTAATGGGTGACTTTCTGGCGGACCTCTTGGGCCTTTGCCTGGCGAGACAGAGTGTCCCCGATGAAGACCAGCTTGTGGGCGCTCAGGATGACGAATTTGCTGTGCGCCACGAAGATCTTGGGGGGCTGATTGGTGTTCACAGCCGTGAAGAAGGCATCCACGGCGTTCGTCAACGTCGTGAGGTTGGCCTCGCACTGTTCCAGGTAGAAAAGCAGCAGCTGCCGGTCAGAGGGGCCCAGAGCTGTGCCGCCACCCCGCAGGTGGGGGTAGTGTTGTGGGGGTGTCCAGCTGGACAGGTCATTGTCGATAGGGCGGGTGACCTCCTGTTCCAGGCGCTCAAATTGCTTCAGCTGTGGGCAAAGGACAAAGGTGAACACCGGCCCGGCTGCAGACTTCAAGGAAAGCCAAGCCCTTCGCCCCCTGCCCTGACGGTCTGCAAAAGCTGCAATTATCGGCCCATAGAGGAGTTCATTAAGTTGATCATTAGGATCATTAGGCATGTGGTATTTTAACTAACTTCAGCTACCGTGTTTCCCTGAAAATAAGACCCAACTGGAAAATAAGCCCTAGAATGATTTCTCAGGCTGCTAATAATATAAGCCCTGCCGCCACCCCCAAATAAGCCCCAGTTAAGATCAGCCGGATGGATGCATTTAGACCATATTTTCCCCAGAATAAGACCTAATGGGAAAATAAGCCCTAGCGTGAGTTTTTCAGATGCTCGTAATATAAGCCCTACCCTACCCAAAGAAGCCCCATTTAAGCTCATAGCCAGATGGACACATTTAGTACCGTATTTCCCCAAAATAAGACCTAACTGGAAAATGAGCCCCAACGCATCTTTTGGAGCAAAAATTAATATAAGACCCAGTTTTATTTTGGGGGAAATACAGTAGCAACTCCTGGCAGAAAGGTAGGAGATGCCATAATTAATGATAATTTTTAAAACTGACATCTGAAAAAAATCACAAAGTGACATGAGGATTTCTTGCTGATTAGCAATTGCAATAGCACTTAGACTTCTATACCGCTTCACAGTGCTTTCCAGCCCTCTCTAAGCCATTTATAGAGTCAGCTTCTTACCCCCAACAATCTGGGTCCTCATTTTATCTACCACAGAAGGACGGAAGGCTGAGGGAGAGAGAGAGGAAGGAAGGGAGGGAGGAAGGAAAGAAGGAATAGAGGGAGGAAAGGAAGGAGGGACGGAGGAAGGAAGGGAGCAATAGCACTTAGACTTCTATACCGCTTCACAGTGCTTTCCAGCCCTCTCTAAGCGGTTTATAGTCAGCCTTTTGCCCCCAACAATCTGGGTCCTTGTTTTACCAACTTCAGAAAGACCGAAGGCCGAATCAACCTTGAGCCAGTGAGAATCGAACTGCCGAACTGCAGGCAGCTGGCAGCCGGCAGTCAGCAGAAGTAGCCTGCAGTACTGCATTAGGCTGATCAAAGACATTTTTTACACAAAAGGCTACACAACAATCCCATGCTTGTTGTTTTAGAAATAAGTTCAGATTGCCCTCGACTTACAATCATAACCCGGAATTTTGGTTGTAAGTCACTGCAGTTGTAAATTGAGGCATTACATGACCGGACTCAACGCTTGCAACCCATCGTAAATGTGAGTCAGTTGCCCAGCACCCAAAATGTGATAATAGAACTACGGAAGGTGGGCAGCCATTGTAAATTTGTGGATGGGTCATCAGTAGCCTTTTTGAGTCGTAACTTTGAACATCGTTCAACGACCAGTCATAAGTTGAGGACTACCCGTCGAGAAAGAATTGCGACTGAAGGACTACACATTGCTTTCTTTTTTTGTCTGTCTCACCCAGAAATTGCTCTTTGCAAAGCAGGCAAAGACTTAACAGGATGGTTGTGAGCCAGAAGAGATGGCCATAGGCTTGGGTGTGTGTGTGTGTGCGTGTGCGCGTGTGTGTGCAAGAGAGAGTATTCCCCTACAGACCTGCTGCTGCTCCAGTTGTCCTTTGCCCTGCCGAATTATGTTGCCTCGTTCCAGCAGCTCTTTCTGGGTCTTCTCAAACTCCTCCTTCCCCTAATCGAGACACAACGGAAGAGGTCAGTGGAATTCCTACCGTGGACTGCAAAAGTGGATGGGACTTGGCTGAAATGGCAAAACTGACCCCTTGGAATTAAAGAAAAGAACACAAGTACTTCGGTTTCCACATGGAAACCACTTCTGAACTTCATGTTTGATGTGGAAAAGAATGAAACCCTACAGACCCCTCACATCCCAGACATAAACTGTTTCCATTCCTTCCCTCAAAACGACACTATAGAGCACTGCACACCAGAACAACTAGACACAAGGACAGTTCTTTCCCCGAACGCCATCACTCTGCTAAACAAAGAATTCCCTCAACGCTGTCCAACTATTTACTAAGACTGTATTACTATTATTCCTCTACTACTAGATTATAACATTTCCTAGTACCTATCTCTTCCCACTTAGGACTATAGCCGTGTTTCTTGTATCTTTACAATTTATATTGTTTCATTTGTTTCTTAGTATGGATGGATTGCTGATTAGTATCCTATGATTATCACTAAGAATCTTACGATTCTTGATGAATGTAGTTTTTTCCTTTATGTACACCGAGAGCATTTGCACCAAAGACAAATTTATTTTGTGTCCAATCACACTTGGCTATTCTATTCTATTCTATTCTATTCTATTCTATTCTATTCTATTCTATTCTATTCTATTCTATTCTATTCTATTCTATTCTATTCTATCCTATCCTATCCTATCCTATCCTATCCTATTCTGTACTTTGGGTTTTACAGATTAGACTGATAGATATTTATAGATATGACCTGTTTATACTATTATGCAAAGGCAAAAAGTTGTGATCTGTTGTTAATGCCTTATTCTACTGGAAGAGAGGGGGTCTGAGGTCAATGCTTCTTTTTATTTTTCTTTCCCTATCCTTCCTCACTTTTCTTTCCCCTTCCCCCCATTTTCATTTTATTTGCGTTTTGTATTTTACAATACCTTATAACTTAATTTAAAAATGTGGAGGGTGGGGAGAAGAAAGAGGAAGGGGTCTCCAGAGAAGATCTGGGCATTTCAAAGCCTCTCCACCCCCAGCCACTTCTGGCTCTTTGGCTCACCTGAGGTCACCTGGCTCTCCTCCATCCCACCTGAGGTCAATTGGAAAGTAGAAGTCAAATGTAAACAAGCACATCACGGGAGGTGGGAAAATAGAATAGAATAAATTTCTTTATTGGCCAAGTGCGATGGGAGACACAAGGAATTTGTCTTGGTGAAGAAGTCAAGTTGGGTCCTTCAGTCAGTTGGCCCCCTCATGAAAATTAATCGCCCACCCCCCTGCTGAGATACCTGCCCCATACCTGCCATATCTGAACCTGGGAAAGTGGTGGTGGGGGAAATGTATTGTAGTATATCTAGTTAGACATAATAAAATTCTTTTTCTGATTCAAGGTCAGGTTGTGTTGCGCCTAGTGAAAGGAAGTCTTAACTTGGGACGGATGGTGATTGGGCCATGGGATGTGGTGATGGGTGCAGGGGATGGATTTGTAGTTGTATTGTATTGTATTATTGTATTGTTGTATTTGTAGTTGGATTTGTATTGTAAAGGAAGCCCGGAACTTTCAGATTCAGGATTCCCCAGTGGTGTCAGTTACTATCTAAATAAAAGGAACCTTTGAGAAGATGTTTGTTTTGGAGTTATTGGATGGAATGGAGTTTTGCTGGAAGGCTGACACGCCCAAGCAAAATACCTTAAACCGTGGCACGCAGAGCCATTTGTGCCGGCATGCAAGCTGCAGGCAAACTTACCTCACTACGCATGCGCGCGCCTCATAGTTCATTTTCATCCGGTTTGAGGCCTTTTTCGGACTCCCACAGGTTTGAGGAAGGCTTCTGCAGGCTTTTCAGGATGAAAACTAGGCCTGTTTTGTCACTTCCTGTTTTTCTGGAAATACTGGAAGTGATGAAACGGGCCTTGTTTTCGGCCTGCAAAGCCTGCAGAAGCCTTCCTCAAGCCTCTGGGAGGCTGAAAAGGGCCTCAAACTGGCTGAAAATCAGCTGTGAGGCGCAGTGCAGGTAAGGGGGTGGCAGGGAGTGGGTGGATGGGGATTGTGCACACATGGCTTCTGGGTCATGGGGGGGCACTCATTGTCTTCTGGGTGCTGGCACGCAAGGGCAAGCGTGCAAGTGCACACACAATTTTTGGCACAGGAGCCCCAAAAGGTTAGCTACCACTGCCCTACCCCATTTCTGACAGATGTCAATGCCAACTTTTGACACAAGGGGAAAACTTTTGATATAAAGCTGTCTCCCCAAACATTTAACATTGTTAACATCCTTCCACTTTTAGGCTTTTGATTTGGTTTTGCTATTTCATCTCTTTTTCCTAGACTCTTTTGAAAGGAGACCTAGAAATTCACAACTGATCAACTTGATCCTAACAAGCGTTTTAGACTTCCGACAGCAGAGGCCAGCTTTGAAGTAGGAATCAAGGTTAGGGTCATCTAAGATCTGAAACCCTATCCCCAGGTTGGAAACAAAACTGTATTTGCCTAAAATGCAAGAAAAGCCCGGCCACATTTTATGGCTTAATGTCATAGCCCTGTTTAGACATCATAAGACCATTGGTAAGTTTTCACAATATGTTTGGCTTTGAATGGGTGGACATTTTGAATGGGTGTAATTTCCTCAGGAATTTTATGGAAAAGGTTTGCCTTCTTCTGGAAAGGGCTTTCAGCTTCCTACTCTATAGACCTTTTTTGGGGCCTTCATCCAAGCACTAACCAGATCCTATGAACCAAGGTTGGCCAGAAAGTGCCAGAAATTACCAATTTGGCATGCAGCCAAGAGTGGGATTCAAAAATCTCAGCAACCGGTTCGCTGCCTGGTTGCTGGCTGGGCGTGGCCATGGCGGGCATGGCCTACCGGAACTTCTGGGAAGCCGTTTTTCACCTTCCCCAGAGTCCGGAGGCTTCCCTCGGGCCTCTGGGAGGGTGAAAACAGCCTCGGCCTCCAGCAGCCGGAATCAGGCTCATTTCCGGACTTCCAGAACTTCCGGTTTGGCCCATTTTTCATCCTCCCAGAGCCTCCACACAGACCCTGCACTTACCTGCATCCAAAATGGACCATGTGGAGATTCCTGGGAGGAGCAGGGGACAGCCGGTCCGTTCAACTACCAGTTGGGTGAACCAGATGTAAATTTAACATCCAGTTCGCCCAAACTGGTCCAAACCGGTAGAATCCCACCCCTGCATGCAGCATGAACCTACCAAATGTGATCACCCAGTCGTGGGAGCATTTCCAACTGTGTGAGGGGGACAAATCCTTCCCCTGACTTGCCTTTCCCTTCCAGCCCTCCTGCCCCAAGGCCAAGCCCACCTGGAGATGCACGTAGTCATAATCCTCCATCCAGCCGCCCTCGCTGTTCTCGTATTGCCCGTCGGGCGAGTCCTGGGCCAGGAACTTGGGCGGAGAAGGCAAGGGCCGTGACTGGATGTTGCTGGCCTTCTCAGAGGGCGTGCCGTGGGGGTGGCTGCCCTCCCCCGAGGAGGCCGGGGACCCCCTGGTCCGTCTGAAGAGCAACGAGGCATTGCCGTGAAGGAAGGAGGCCAGCTGCTTGGTGTCGTCCGGCACCCCCCGTGAGTACATGACCAGGTGCTCGAGGTCATCCGGCGCCCCTGACTTGCCAGCTACCAGGGCGCTAGGGGCCCAACCGCAACCCTCCAAGGCCTGGCTATGCCGTAGTAGCGCCTGGTACACCTCCTCCATCTTCTGCACCTGCTTGCTGAGCTTGGAGTAGAGGGAGCGGTCGGAGGCCTGAGCGGCGCTGGCCACCACCCCACGAGCAAATTCCAGCAGTTCCCTGAGGGCCGCTTTGACGCTATCCACTGCCCCCCGGATGTGTCCCGCATGGGCCTCCATCCTCTCGGGGCTGCGCCAGCTGCCGCTGATGAAAGACATGAGTGACGAGACAGCCGTGTTGACATTGCTCTGGAGCCGGGCCAGCGTCTCCATGGCAACGTCTTGGTCGAGGGGTAACTCCTTGTCCGGAGCTTCCCGAACAGGCACCATGTCCAGAGAAGAATTGGAAAGGTTGCTGCGGGTGCTGCCCGTGCTGGAGGCTGAAAGCCGCTTGCTATCAGCCCGATCGGCCTGCGGGGGCACGTCGTAGATGTAGTCAGCTTCTCCGTCTTTACTGCAGATTGTCAGCTCTCGGGGCACATCGTACACCTCCTGGCTGGCCAGTTTTCTCAGCCCTGGTGGGACATCGTAGATCTCCTGCGCTTCCGACACCCCTTTCGTGGCGGGTGGAGGCACATCGTAGACGTCTTCGGGCAAGGGTGGCTCCGCCAGGGGCACCAAAGGCGGGGCTAGGATGAGCGGATGGCGCAAAGGGTCAAAGGGCTTCACCTTGCAGAAGGCAGGGGGCACGTCGTAGGTCTCCTCCCTCAGGGGGCCATCTGGGACATCCTTGCTGACCGAGGGAGGGATGTCGTATACCTGCAAAGATAAATCAGCCAACTGTTCCAACTCTGTACAGGTCAGGGGTCTCCAACCTTGGCAGCTTTAAGACTTGTGGACTTCAACTCCCAGGATTCCTCAGCCAGCTTTCCTGGAATTCTGGGAGTTGAAGTCCACAAGTCTTGTTGGCTGAGGAATTCTGGGAGTTGAAATGCACAAGTCTTAAAGTTGCCAAGGTTAAAACTCCTAGTACAGGTAGTCCTTGACATACAACCGTAATGGAGCCTGCCCAGTACAGTCGTAAGAAGTAAAAGTTGTAAAATGAGGCGTGTAACCAACCAGATGTTGCAACACTTTTTGCAGCAACATAACAGTGGTTAAGTTGCCGATTGCACAGTTTACTGGTATGACGGGCAAAGGCCTGGCGGATAGAACTTTCTATCCAGGTCATAAATAGCCGGAAGGAGGACTTTCGTAACTTTGACTCAAATGCTAAACGAGCAGTCGTAAATGTATCGCAAGTGAGGGTGTATTGTCACACCCTTCTTATTTTGTTTATCTTAACTTGTCCTCATGAAACAGGAAGAAAATGAAATCTGGTAGAAATACTTCCTAGACCAGGGGTCGCCAACCTTTTGAACCTCAGGGACCACCAAACTCATAGTTTTAAATCCCGCGGACCACTAATATGAATCTTGACTAATGGTGGTTTGCTGATGTTGGTGCGAAAGTCGGTCCTGTATTCCAGAGCTGCCGGAGTCACAGGACTGGCCCTCTGGTCATCCCGGAGCAGCTGCTCCTCCAGTCCATAGCAGGCCGGTGTACCCGGGTGGAGGAGCAGCTGCTCCGGGATGACCAGAGGGCCAGTCCTGTGACTCCGGCAGCTCTGGAATATAGGACCGACTTTCGCACCATCAGCAAACCATCCCAGGGCGGATTTCCTTCCCTGCTGTTGGTCTTACCTTCCAGCTCGCGTGGCTCTACTCAATGTAAGGTTTGCGCTCGGCCGAAGGGTGGGGGGCCAGTAGGTGGGCGGGCCATGTGGGCAGCGCAGTCTTGTGTTCCTGCGCAGCCTGGATTAATTCCTTTGGGGGGGGGGACATTTCTCTCCGGACCACCAAAATTTTCTTGTGGACCACCAGTGGTCCTCGGCCCACCAGTTGGCGACCACCGGATTAGAGAGTTTTTTTCTTCTTCAAAAGACCAGATTCTTGGATGAATACAGATAGTCCTCAATGTATGACCACAATTGAGCCCAACATTTCCGTTACTAAGGGAGACAGTTGTTAAGTGAATGTTGCCCCATTTTATGACTTTTCTTGCCACAGTTCCTAACTGAATCACTGCAGTTGGTAAGTTAATAACCCGGTCATTAAGTGAATCTGGCTTCCCCATGGACTGCTTGCCAGAAGGTCTCTAAAGGGTGATCACATGACCCCAGGACACTGCAACCGTCATAAATAGGAGTCGCTTGCCAAGGATTTGAATTTGGATCACGTGACCCCGGGGAGGCTGCAAAGGTGTGAAAAATGGCCGTAAGTCCCTTTGTCCAGTGCCCTTGTCACTTCGAACAGCCACTAAACGAACTGTTGTAAGTCGAGGAGTACCTGTGTAGCCCAGAGCAGGAGAACGAGCAGGGAAAAAGCTCAGAGTTGTACTGTTTAAGAATTTGGGAGATTCTGTGCACGAAGGCTCCCAATTAAGTGGAATTAACTCAACTGGTTGTGATTCGTAACATGGTTTGCCCACCAGGCCAGCAACAAGCTTAAATTCAGGAGCAGGCATCAAAAATGTTAACCACGGGTTCTCTGCCCAGTTGTTGCTTGGTGAGGTTGGCCATGGTGGGCGTGGCCTAGTTGGCCTCCTGCACCATGGCGGCGGGGGGTGTTTTTGCCCTCCCCGGGCTCCGGAGGCCTTTCTTGAGCCTCCGGGAGGGTGAAAACGGCCTCCCCGGGCTCCACAAGCTCCCGGGAAGCCAGAAATGGGCCCATTTCCAGCCTTCCCGAGCTTCTGGGATGCCCGTTTTTCACCCATGTGGGGACTCCGTGGAGGGCAGGGCAGGGGAGGGGAGGGCCAGCCAGGGGTGTGATTTGCCGGTTTGCTGAACTGGCCATAAAATGAGTTAGCGGTTTGGTACCAGTTTGCCGCAACCTGGGAGAACCGGTACCGGCCCGGCCCTGATTAAACCCCCCTCCCATCTCATTTACAGCCCCAGAAAGCAGTGCACGTGTCTCCTGAGACTCTGGCCCCAATCACTGCAGGGGCTCCTCGGGTGACGATGACAATCGGGACCAGGATTTCCACTGCTGAGCAAGCTGGTTGTTAAGTGAACCTTTTGGTCTAATTTTTACGCCTTCCTTCTGTCAGTGTTGTCAAGCGAACCACAACGGGGTTAAAACGAAACCTGTGATCGGTAAGCAAACACTTTAAGCGTTGGGGAAACCGTGGCTCACAGGTACTGAGGGCCATTGGATTAAGGGACTGCAACGTTTATTTTTTTTCCCCTTTCGGATTAGATTGAGAAAGGAATTGTCAGTTCCGCTTTGCGTCAAGGACGTGCGTGTAAAACAAAGGTCAGGGAAGTTAATAATTGCTTTATTACCTTGGAGAACAAGGGTGTGACACAAGTGTGTATGTGTGTGTGTGTCCTCTAGGCACAGAATATACAGAAACACCAACTCCTGCCAGCAAGGAAAGCGTCAACCAAAGGAGCAGGTGGCACAAGGCCCAGTTTTAACAATTCCCTGCCTGATTTTAATCGGCCATATCGAGGGGGCGTATCGAGGGGGCTTCGAAGGACCCATAAATATCAGGAGTCATAAAAACTAGCAATGCTCCAACATTTCTCCTCCACTTTACAAACACCGAGGAGTCAAAGATACAGTCCTTCGGCACCTCGGGGTCGAATTTTGCAACCGGAATTTTGTTGTTCTGTGACTTAATTTTAGGGTGCAGATAAATCCTCGACTTACGACCAGTGGTGTTAAATAATTTAACAACTGGTTCTCTGCCGCTAATGATTTCTTCCAACCACCAGTTTGGTAAACTAGAAAGTTAACAACCCGTTCTCGAGAACCGATGTGAACCGGCTGAATTCCACCACTGCTTACGAGCACAGTTTGGGCTCAGAATGTCTAAGCAAGGCGGTGAGTCCATACATGACTTTACCACCTATTCTTGCCATGGATTTTAAGCGAGCGACTAGTGGTTAAGGAAATCATGTGGTGGTTTAAGCAAACGTGGCGCTCCCTGTCAGAAGCCAGCTGGGAAAGCAGTGAACGGCAACCACAACCCGGGAATGTTGCATCTGTCATTGAAAACAGGTCGGCTGCCAAGTGCCTGAAATTTTAATCGCGTGACCATGGGGACGTTGCAACGGTCATAAAGTGCAAGGACTATTGTTATGCGCAAACATGGAAAGACACTTGGATACCTACTGTGGAAGAAGGGTTGCAGAAGTTGATGGGAGTTGGATGAAATGGCAAAATTAACCCCTTGGATTAAAGAAAAGGACACAAGTACTTTGGTTTCCACATGGAAACCGCTTCTGAACTTTGTGCTTGATGTGGAAAAGAATGAAACTTCGACTTTGGGTTTTATAGATTAGACTGATAAGATCTTTATAGGAGTGACTGGTTCATATTATTATGGAAAAGCAAAAAGCGGCGATTTGATGCTAATGCCTTATTCTACTGCAACAGAGAGAGTTGGAAGTCAATGCTTCTTTTTCTTTTCTATTCTCTATTTTTCCTCTCTTCTCTTCCCCCTTTCCTCCTCATTGTTCTGTTATTTACTTTTGTATTTTGCGTTGTATAATACTTAATAACCTAATAAAAAATGTTTGGTCAAAAAATAAGGGCAAGGAATGGTCATAAGTCACTTTTTGGGGTGCTGTTGTAATTTTGAGTGGTCACTAAATGAATGGACGTAAGTCAAGGACTACCTGTCTCCAGCTACAGGCTCTGCTGTCCCATCTGTGCTCTTCCCACCTACAGTTACACCGGGTCAAATCCAGGCTCCAGCAAAGGAGGCTGAGTCAGTCATGCATAGGCAGGAAGGATATACAGCTAGTCTTTGACTTACAACAGTTCATTTAGTGACCTTTTAGAGTTTCAATGGCAATGAAAAAAACAATGACTCACGACCATTTTTCCCACTTACGGACATGGCAACATCCCCAGGATCAAAATTTGGATGCTTGGCAATTGTGGTGATATGTCAAGGACTCCATGTAGCGACCATTCAAAGTTACAACGGCACTGAAAAAAGTTGTTTATGACTGTTTTTCACACTTACGACCATTGCAGCATCTCCACGGTCACATGATCAAAATTCATATGCTTGGGAACTGACCCATATTTATGATGGTTGCAGTGTCCCGGGGTTGTGTGATCCCCTTTTGCGACCATCCAAAGAGCAAAGTCAATGAGGAAGGCGGATTCGCTTAACAACCAGGTTACTAACTTAAACAACTGGAGCAATTCACTTCACAACAGTGGCAAGGAAGATTTAAAATGGGGCCAAATTCGCTGAACTTAGCGACGGCAATTTTGGGCTTCGTTGTGGCTGTAAGTCGGGGACTCCCTGTAAAAGACAGGCCCGAAGCAGCTGTTTCCAGTCACGAGAAAGACTGTCAAAATGGGGCAGACCTCACTGGACGACCGTCACACTTAGCAACATAAATTTTCAGAAAATTCCGTTGAGGTCTGTACACAGGAGAGGTTTTCTCGTGATACACAAAGGCAAACCCACGGAGGACTCATGACGGCTAAATCCCGGCCTTGCCGAAAGGCCTTCTGTGCCGTCCAGTGGGCTGGTGTCCCTTAAAGGTTAAGGTTCCCCTCGCACATACTACGTGCTAGTCGTTTTCTGGCTCTAGGGGGCGCTGCTCCTCTCCGTTACAAAGCCGAAGAGCCAGCACTGTCCAAAGACGTCTCCGTGGTCATGTGGCCAGCAGGACTAAACACCGAAGGCACACGGAACGCTATTCCCTTCCCACCAAAGGGGTTCCTGTTTTTCTACTTGCATTTTTTACTTGCTTTCGAACTGCTAGGTTGGCAGAAGGTGGGACAAGGAACAGGAGCTCACTCCGTTACGCGGCTCTAGGGATTCGAACCGCCGAACTGCCAACCTTTCTGATCAAGAAGCTCAGCGTCCTTCGCCACCAGCGGCCTTACATGGGCTCCACCGCACTACCCCTTCTCCAGATCCCTTCCAGCTAGCTAAACCACTCACCACTTGAAGGTTCTTCTCCACGCTGGGCGGCACATCGTAGATTTCATGGGCTCCACTGTTGGCAGTCTTGCCCATCATTGCAGGGCTGTCGTAAACCTGGACCAAGGACACATTGTGAAGATGCTTTTTTCCCACAATTAAGCAAAGTCCCTCCCTGATTTTCTCCAATCTGCTAGGTCTGCGCCTCTCATCTGAGGACACGGAGCCATTGCTGGCCACGCAGCTTAAACCCCCTCTGGGTTTGGGTAGCTTCTGGCTTCTCCATCACCCTCTCTCTTTGAGAAGAGAGCCATGTTGGCACAGTGGTCAGAAGGCAGTATTGCAGGCTAACTCTGCCTTGCCAGCAGTTCGATTCCCACCAGGCTCAAGGTTGACTCAGCCTTCCATCCTTCCAAGGTGGGTAAAATGAGGACCCAGATTGTTGGAGGCAAGAGGCTGATTGTAAATCACTTAGGGATACTGGAAAGCACTGTGAAGTGGAATATAAGTCTAAGTGCTAGTGCCCTTCCTTCCTTCCTTCCTTCCTTCCTTCCTTCCTTCCTTCCTTCCTTCCTTCTTCCTTCCCTCCTCCTGCCTCCTTCCTTCCTTCCTTCCTTCCTTCCTTCCTTCCTTCCTTCTCTTCCTTCCTTCCTTCCTTCCTTCCTTCCTCCTCCTGCCTCCTTCCTTCCTTCCTTCCTTCTTCCTTCTTCCTTCCTCCCTCCTCTCCTTCCTTCCTTCCCTCCTCCTCCTCCTTCTTCCTTCCTCTTCTCTCCTCCCTCCTCTCCTTCCTTCCTCCTTCCCTCCTGCCTCTCCTTCCTTCCTTCTTCCTTCCTTTTTCCCTCCTTCCTCCTCTTCTCCTTCCTTCTTCCCTCTCTTCCTTCCTAACAACCATGGCAATGAAGGTCATAATACGGGGCGAAAGTCACTGAACAAATATCTCACTTAACAACAGAAATCTGGGGGTCAACCATGGTCGTAAGTCAAGGACCAGCTGTATAACCTCACCCTCCCTGCTGCTATTGCCGAAGCAGGCAAGAAATAGGCAGGGCCACTTCGAATAGGGAGAAGGGAGGTATATAAATAACAAAATAAATAAATAAAATCCAAGTGATCTTTAAAGAATTCGCATATATCCTAAGCCCAGTTTGACCAGTCTTGGACCAGGAGTGTAAAAGTGGGGTGTGTCCCCACTTATGTCTCCCCCGCTGCCCCCCCTTGCCCCAAGAGACAAAGCCAGCGCACTCACTTCCTGGCCACTCCGGTTCACCATCAAGCCCCTCGTGGGGGGCACGTCGTAGATCTCCTGGAGCTGTCGAGGAACGTCGTACTCATCCTGCTGCTCTCCTTTGGGGGTCTCGTAAACGTAGACTTGTCCCACCCGTGTGGGGATCACCACCTGCAGAGGAAGGAAGGGGATGCTTCAGAGCCAGCCCCGCCCCCCCAGGAACGTAGGGCAGGTGGAGGTGGCCGGGAAAGAAAGATGGCTGACTCTATCAAGAACCTGCCTCAGGAGGACCTCTTCCTCCTGGGAGACCCACACTGACAGAAGACCCTTCCCAGATGCTGGACTAGCAACATGGGTAGCTGGATGCAGACTACTCTAGCAGAGGCCCACCATGGAAGATCAGATGGTCTTGGGGATGAACTTCATCCTTGCTGTCAGGGTTCCAGGGATTGCCCTAATTAAATCATGAGCCTCGAGCCAAGCTTCAAAAGAATCCAAAAGATTTATTAGGAGCAACATGTCTGCACTGACCCATATGAAGCCAACTCCGACACACACGATTTACAATCACCTGTGACCCTGTTCCCCCGCCTTCCCCCTGGGTGTGTCCTAAATCAGATTCTCCAACAAAGCACTTTCACAGGCTGGGTGTCATCCATCAAATTCTCCAGTGAAGGATTTTCGAGGGCGGAAGATCCGGTAGCCTAGCTACAATCTTTGTAAGATAAGTGTGCAATGTACTTCTGGCTTTAATTTCTGTACTCCTCCTTCAGGCTTCTCCCCCCACCCCCGCTTATGGCACCTTGAAAACAAGCATAGGAATGCTTTACGAGTTGACACCCTGCTGATGCTCACGTGCTCACCTGTTTCTGCAAGGTGAGCAAGCTTTCCAGGCACCATCGTGGAAATTTTGCTGGATTGTCTGATGAAATTTAGTTTCAGAACAGCTGAAGGATTAGCAAAAGGCTACCTTGTGGTAAGATGGGGAGCCGATAAATTGAATGAAGGAATGGATGAATGAGATGGTGGTTCCTGCTACTTTGCAAATTTTATCATTCTCTCTCTGAAATCCCACCAGATTTGGATGCTTTCACCCCAGAACTCCTGAGATTTTAAGTGAGTTCACCTTGATGTTTTGACAGGTTCATGAGATATTATGGTTCATGCCCAGAATTTCAATTTTGGGTGAGAACACTGACATCTTGCATTAAAAACTTTTAGAGGTCTTCAAATTCCAACACACACACAAATACACAGGCACACACACAGGCACACACACACACACACGAAAGGGTGCTCTAGAGACCATTGGGAGATGCCAAAGGTGACAGGAATGCCACGAGCATTGTATTGCCAAGCCTTGCTCTGCCCTCAATGGGAGATACAAACACACAGCCATCCAGAAATGGGGTGTAAACTATTCACAGTAGAAGAGGAGAATAAAAGTTTCCTGCCCAGAATAAAAATTTCCTAATTAGTTCCTAATCCACCCATGGAACAGAAGTTGCCTTCAGAAGTTGTGGGAGTTTCATCCCTGGAGGCTTTCAAGAAGAGACTGGACTGCCTTCTGTCAGAAATGGTGTAGGGTCTCCTACTTGGGCAGAGGGTTGGACTAGATGACCCACAAGGTCCCATCCAACTCTGTTAATCTGAAACGAGCCTCTCCTGTTTTTTGCAGGGATTCAGACGGATTCTTCTTGAGCCCAACTGAGCCGGTATCTGTCCGTATTCTGCATCGCAATGCTGCAGAACTGGCTCTTTCCAAGCTGCAGGAACGGAAGCTGGCAATCCATACAAGGATCCCCCTTTAAACACACACACACACACACACACACACACACACACACACACACACACACACACACACACACGCTTCCAGCAAAGGAGGTGCAGCCAAGGCTTTCTCCAGAAGGGGGCACTGACCACCCACCAGCAGCTCCTGGCCAGGTGCTGGCTGCAAGAGCTGCCCTCCCCAGGGAAGGCGGGAATGACATCACCTTCTATTTTTAGAGAGGAGGCACTGAGGGGCTTAAGAACTGATGCACAATGAGGACTGTTCCCCTCCTGGGCGAAAGGAGAGACCCTGGAGTCAGGAGCAGCCTTCCCAGCTGTTGTTTGTTTGCAGAGAAACCACACACACACACACACACACGCACGCACGCACGCACGCACGCACGCAGGGACAAGCCAGCCACTGCAACCCAGACAGAGAGCAGAGGCTGCGCCAGCTACACTGGAGGATTGTGTGCCCTCCAGCTGCTGTCACCCTCGATCGAGGCAACTCAGAGCCACATCCAGGGATTCGATGCCAAAGTCAGCTTCGACAACCACAGAAACAGTTAACTCTCCAGAGCTGATTCATTCGCTACCCTTTGCTATCTATCTATCTATCTATCTATCTATCTATCTATCTATCTATCTATCATCAATCAATCTATCTATCCATCCATCCATCCATCCATCCATCCATCCATCCATCCATCTATCTATCTATCTATCTATCTATCTATCTATCTATCTATCTATCTATCCATCCATTATCTATCTATCTGTCTGTCTATCTTTCTATCATCTATTTATCTATCTCATCTCTAATTCTATCTATATCATTCTATATGTAATTCTATAATCCTCTCTCTCTCTCATCTATCTATCTATCTATCTATCTATCTATCTATCTATCTATCTATCCATCCATCCATCCATCCATCCATCCATCCATCCATCCATCCATCCATCCATCCATCCATCCATCCATCTATCTATCTATCTATCTATCTATCTATCTATCTATCTATCTATCTATCGAGAGCTTCTGCACCAAATTCCTTGTGGGTCCAATCACACTTGGCCAATAAAGAATTCTGTTCTGTTCCTCTCTCTCTTTTTCTCCCCCCTCTCTCTCTCTCACACACACATTATCCATCTATGTATCATCTCTCTCTCTCTCTCTTTTGCAGGAAGGCCCCTCCATCACAACTGCAGCCCTGCCCAGGAAGGCAGACCAAGGGTGCCTCTGTGACAGGAGGAGGCCCAGGACAGGACCGGAAACGTCTCGCTGGAGCCTCCTGCAAAGCCCCACCCGGGGCAAAAGTCCCTTTAAACTCCAAAATCTGAAGTCCAGCCCTTGTCGTTGTTCCAGGCTGCTGCTAGGCTGGGTGGGACAGCCAGGTGAGAGGACAGGTGGCTTGGCACAAAGAGCAAAGGCCGGGAACCGCCTCTTCTCCCTGCTACCTGCCCTTGTGGCAATTCAACACTCCCCAGGAGGACACAAGACCCCCCCCTGTCCCTTCAGCTACTGGAAGCCGAGAGGGAGGGTCTGCTGGCAGCCCACCCACCAGAACGCTGCCCTGCAGAGCCAGGTGGGCCACACCTGCTTCCTGTTCTCCCCCCCCCCCCCCCCCGCATCCAACCTCCAATCCTCGGAATGGGAGACCCAGCTTTTCTGGTGCAGAAAGGACGAGCCAGAGGGCGGATCTGGCCAGGCGCCATTTGGAATCCTGTTTTCTGGAAGCTCCTGAGCCTGGAAGGAAGGGCAGCCAGCTGCCTTGCCCTGCTGGGCCCTGCAGCAGCTGGTGGTCACGGGACCCCGACTGCAGTGCCCAAGAGTGCAAGCAGCTCTCCAACTGGGTGCCCACTAAGAGCTCAGGGAGTCTGGGAGGATTCATCCGGTACAATTATTTTTTTTTTCTAAATCAGTTTTTGTAAAACATCTGAATTATGTTTAGATTATTAGGGGACTGGAAGGTTAAACGTACAATGAACAGTTGCAGGACCTGGGCCTGGCTAGTCTAGGGAAGAAAAGGACCAGGGGAGACAGGAGAGCAGCCTTCCAGTATTTGAGGGGCTGCCCCAGAGAGGAGAAAGGGGTCAAGCTGTTTTCCAAGGCACCTGAAGGCCAGACAAGGAACAATGGGTGGAAACTGATCAAGGAGAGATTCAACCTGGAAACAAGGAGGAATTTTTTGACAGTGAGAACAATCAACCAGTGGAACAGAAGTTGCCTTTGGAAGTTGTGGGAGCTTCATCACTGGAGGCTTTCAAGAGGAGACTGGACTGCCATTTGTCAGAAATGGTGGAGGGTCTCCTGCTTGGGGGGTTGGACTAGATGACCTTCAAGGTCCCTTCCAACTCTGTTAATCTGTTAAGATTAGAGGACTGGAGACTAAAACATACGATAAACCATGAACGGTTGCAGGAACTGGGCCTGGCTAGTCTAGGGAAGAGAAAGACCAGGGGAGACAGGAGAGCAGCCTTCCAATATTTGAGGGGCTGCCACAGAGAGGAGGAAGGGGTCAAGCTATTCCCCAAAGCACTTTTGAAGGCCAGACGAAGAATAATGGATGGAAACTGATCAAGGAGAGATTCAACCTGGAAATAAGGAGGAATTTTCTGAGAGTGAGAACAATTGCTGGAATCCTGGTCGAGTTCTCCTTTGTGGTGGCCATTTCTGACCACCACTGCAACCAGCTTCAGGAAAGGGAGTAATGGCCATCTGAGGAGGAGAGATGTGGCTCTCCTCGACCCTGCTGGTGGTCTCCCCCCTCTTCACCACCTCTACGGGGTGGCTTAGCCCCGAAACCAGCCGGCTCGGGGCGCTCCAGCGGCGAGCCCAGACAGAAACCATGCACGATCGCGGATTTCTGTCTGTCGCCGAAACCCTTCAAACCGGAAGTCCCCAACAATTGCTGGAATCCTGACAGCAAGCCAACTCTGGCCTATGTAATTTACAGTCTCCTGTGACCCTGTTTCCCCCTTCCCCCTGGGTGTGTCATAAATCAGATTCTCCAATTGAGCATGTTCACAGGCTGGGTGTCATCATTCACATTCTCCAATTAAATATATTCCCAGGCAAAAGCTCTGGTACTTCAGTTACAATCTTTTAAAGAGAAGAGTTGGAATGTACTTCCGCTTGCAAACTGCTGCACTGCTCTTCCAAATTTCCTTCCTCTCCCCCGCCCCCGCCTTTTTAATGGCAACTACTAAACCAGGCATAGGAATGTTTTCTGAGTTGACAGCCGGTGTGAAAACCGAAAGACGCCCCGTCTCGGCCACTTACCTTGCCTTGGGCCTTTGGGGGATCCCAGCCATGGCCGTCCAGAGAAGGAGGCACCTGGTAAATGTCCTGCCCCAGGACGGAGGGGGCTGGAGGGACCTGGTAAATCTCCTGGGATGGGCAAGCAGGCCCAGCTGGCACCTGATAAACCTCCTGGGCTTGAGAAGGGCTCTGCTTGGGGTAGGCGGAAGTCTGCTTGCCGGCAGGAGACTGGAAGGGCCCCGGGGGGCCCGGGGTCTTGTTGGGCGCTGGCACCAAGTAGACATTGTCCTCCTGGGGGAGGTAGGAGGGGTGCATGGGGGTGTATTGAGAG
This sequence comes from Pseudonaja textilis, assembly GCF_049901715.1. Taxonomy (NCBI): domain Eukaryota; kingdom Metazoa; phylum Chordata; class Lepidosauria; order Squamata; family Elapidae; genus Pseudonaja; species Pseudonaja textilis. The sequence continues at coordinate 3,371,769 of NC_142000.1, forward strand.
GCAGGGGAGAGCGGGGTGTAGCCCCCTGGCTGGGAGAAGGCCAGTGGGCTTTGTCCTGCAGGCTGGGGCAGCAAAGGCTGGACAGGCCCCGGGAGCTGCTTCTTGTCGTACATCCCCACCAGGATCTTGAGCCTGTTGCCTGGCACAATGCCCTGCCGGCCGTGCAAGGAGCAGAGCCACCAGCCGTCCAGGCCTTGCGTGTTGCGCTCCAGCACCGTCATGATGTCCCCCTTCCGGAAGGAGAGCTCATCCGGGGACTCGGCCACGTTGTCGTAGAGGGCCTTGGCCAGCACGTTCTGCAAAGAGAGGCAAAGAGGGCTCATGTCAGGCCGGCTAGTCCTTCAAGCCAGCCCAGGACACGCAGCGTGGCTGCACCGCCATTGGCAGGCCACAAGGGTTAGGGAGGGTTGGCCCATCACGCTAAGCCACAAACCAACCAAGCCCCGGGAACAAGAAACATACCAACTATGGTTGCCTGAGCAAGTCACTGCAGCCGAATTCAGCAACATGCTAAACCCCAAAGCTTAAGTAATTAGAAGAGTGGACTGGACAGTCACTTGTCTGACATAGTATAGTTCTCCTGCTTGATCAGGGGGCTGGATTAGAACACCTCCAAGGTCCTTTCCAGCTTCTATTCTATTCTATTCTATTCTATTCTATTCTATTCTATTCCTACCCTACCCTACCCTACCCTATCCTACCCTACTCTATTCTATTCTATTCCCAACCTACTCTTTTCTATTGCTATTGCTATTCTATTGCTATTCTATTCTATACTATTCTATTCTACTCCTACCCTACCCTTTTCTATTTCTCTTCTCTTCTACTCTACTTTACTCTACTCTAGAATTAGTTGTGTTTTGCACACTGAAGTAAGTCCAAATCAGCCAAGCAAACACTACAGAGTGAATAACAAAATAAGGAAGTGGGGTGGGACCTTGGAGGTCTTCCAGTCCAACCTCATCTGAAGCAGGAGATCCTGTACCAGGTTATACAACCTTGGAACATTAAGACGTGCGGACTTCAATTCCCCCAGTTCCCCAGCCAGCATGACATAGCATTCCAGACAAATGGCCGTCTAATCTCTTCTTAATCTTCTTCTAATCTCGTCATAACTTCGAACGGCCACTAAGCAACTAATCGTAAGCCGAGGACTACTTAAACCTCCTGTCATACCAGCAGCCCTCAAGAAAGCCTGTGAGATGGACTAGGAAGATGAGGAAATAACACAGGAGGTCCCAATTGCCTCTCTTCCAAATGAAATAGCTTTTTTCCCTTTTCCAAATAGGATGAAATTTAGGCAGTCCTGTGGACAATTCGCCGCATGGGAATAACCAGGGCTGTGGGGGGGTTTTTTTTTCACTGCTTTCAGTTTCAAGTATAAATCCAGGCTCTGCCCAAACAAAGCTCAAGGTCTACTCGAACTTCCTTCCTCCCTCACAATTTGTTTTTTTTTCCCCATCCATTCTCTGGGAAGACAAAAAAACCCACCCTAAAGCGGAAAGCTATCTTGTGTCCCTTTTTAAAAATAAAATAAAATAAATAAAAGCCCTTGGAAATCCCACAAAAGCACCAAGTCAATCTTTGTTTTCATTCTTCTTAGGGAAAAAAACACCCCAAACCAGAGTCTTCCTTCAGACTAAACTAAGCCCTGGACAGACTCAGCTCCTCTCTCTTAAGCGCTTTGTTAAGTTGTCTGAATTCGGCCTCTTTTAGGGTTTATTATAAGTTGGTTTACAGCCCTGTTAAAAGTCACTTATCCCCAATTCATTTTCCTTGTGAATAATTTTGCCTTCTTCCAATTACAAGGCTGGCTGGTTGTGCAAAGGCAGCCTTTGGTTTCTTTCTTTCTTTTTTTTAAAGTGCAAAGTACATAAAATGCAAAGTACCCTCCTCTGCCAAGGATTATTAAATTGTTTCTGGTGCAGTTTAATTCCTGTCCTGGGTAGTCCTTGATTTGCAACCGTTCTGCTGGCTGGGGAATTCTGGGAGTTGAAGTTCTCCAGGCTTAAAGCTGCCAAGGTTGAAGACCCCTGCTATAGGTTAACCTTCCACGGGCAAATGGGGGGTGGGTGTCTGCCATTGGGGACCCAGAGGGCAGCTGATCTTGTCCCCAGTCCTCCTCAGCTGAGGGATGGGTTGCTCTCCCGCCCCTCCGTCCTTTTCCCAGGCAGGAAGTGCCAGAGCCATGACTCAATCACAGATTTCCCTTTGTGCCTCCAGCAGGAGAGGCTACGACGGAAAGCTCACTTCCCAGGGCAAACATGTCTGAAGGAAGGGAAGGGAAGGGGGTGGGTGGGAGGGAGGGAGGGAGGGAGACCTCCGTGCCTCAGGAAAGGAGGCGGGGCCTCAGCTGATCCCAGTCACCGACCTGAACAGGCTCAACCTCTTGGCAAAGGTTCCGCTTCCTGGTTTGGGCTGCCAGAGCAGAAAACAAGATTTGCAAATCCTAACCATGATTATTTAGGGGAGAAGCAGAACTTTTGCTGGAGCCTGGAGAAACTTTTGGTTGCTCCATGGAGAAATCAAGATTTAACGCCAAACAGCTAGACGCAAGGACAATTCCCAACCCCCACATGCCATCCCGCTGCTAAACAACTAATTCCCACAACACTGTCTTATGCCGGGGATGTCAAACCACGCAACAGGGCTGTGTTACTGTTATCCTTCTCATCTTTCCTATTCCTTTAGCATTTTATGACTATAACTTGGTTGTTCGTATCTGATGGTTTATCTTGACTGCTTTTATTTAGTATCCTAGGGATATCACTGGGGATTGTATCTTATTATGCTTATGCTTATGACCTGTTGCTTGTACGGTAGGTATACTGAGCACCAGAGACAGATTCCTTGTGTGTCGCAACCACACTTGGCCAATATAAGAATTCTATTCTATTCCATTCCATTCCACTCCTCCCTCCCCTTCCTTTCAACTCCACTCCTCCATTCTCTTCCCTTCCCTTCCACTCCACTCCTCCCTCCCCTTCCTTTCAACTCCACTCCTCCATTCTCTTCCCTTCCCTTCCACTCCACTCGTCCCTTCCTTTCCCTTCAACTCTACTCCTCCCTTCCCTTCCCTACCACTCCACTCGTCCCTTCCTTTCCCTTCAACTCTACTCCTCCCTTCCCTTCCCTACCACTCCACTCCTCCATTCCCTTCCCTTCAACTCCACTCCTCTCTTCCCTTCCTTCAACTCTATTCTCCCTTCCTTCCATTCCACTCCTCCATTCCCTTCCTTCCACTCCACTCCACTCCTCCATTCCCTTCCCTTCCCTTCAACTCTACTCCTCTCTTCCCTTCCTTTCAACTCCACTCCCCTTCCCTTCCCTTCCTCAACTCTACTCCTCCCTTCCCTTCCCTACCACTCCACTTCCCTTCCTTTCCTTCAACTCTACTCCTCTCTTCCCTTCCCTACCACTCACTCCTCCATTCCCTTCCCTTCAACTCCACTCCTCTCTTCCCTTCCCTTCAACTCTATTCCTCCTTCCATTCCACTCCTCCATTCCCTTCCCTTCCACTCCACTCCACTCCTCCATTCCCTTCCCTTCCCTTCAACTCTACTCCTCTCTTCCCTTCCTTTCAACTCCACTCCTCCCTCCCTTCCCTTCCCTTCAACTCCACTCCTCCCTTCCCTTCCCTTCAACTCCACTCCTCCATTCCCTTCCCTTCCCTTCCCTTCCAGTCCACTCTTTCATTCCATTCCATTCTTTAGCCAGGGGCCTGTTGGCAAGTTTCAGAGACTGGCTCCATCCCCATCACTTCCCTGCTGCAGATGATAGATCTGCCGGTTCAGCATCCTTCTTCTTGTGCTATGTTTCCTCCCAGGAGACCAGGGATTCATTTCCCCAACAAGAGTACTTTGTTTACAATGTTTAGCCAGAAGAAAATGTTCTGGAGAAAACTCCAAAGAGAGAAGAAGTACCAAGGCAGTTTATGCGCCGAGCCCGTAAGGCCAACCTTAGCATCCCAACCCAGGCAAAAAAGATTGTGAGGTTTCCTAGGTCAAGTGCCAAGAGGCTGCCGGTCAACCTTCTATTTAGTATTTGGTATTTATTTGATTTGTCAATCGCTTACAAGATACAGGTGTAAGAATAAACCTAGTTTTGAATACAAGAGATAGAAACTTATAAGAAAAATAAAAAGAAACAATAGGACAGGGTCAGTAGGCACGTTGGTGCGCTTGTGCACGCCCCCAACAGGCCTCCTGGGGAGGGGGTGAGGTCAATAGTAGACAGTTTGGGGGGTTTGGGGATAGGACCAAATGCCAGGGGGGAGTTGCAGACTCACGGAGGGCACCAAGCCAACGAAGGTAACCCAGACGCTCACACTGACCTGGTCCCTCCAAGTATCAGGAAAAACAGAGTTTTCTCTTCCCTCCTCTCCACCCTTTCCGCCAGCAGGCTAAAACAATGTTTCTCAACCCAAGCGTGTTTTTCAAAGGCAACTGGACTTTATTTTGCCTTGAAGAGGTTTCGCTTCTCACCCAAGAAGCTTCTTCAGAACTGAAGAAGCTTCTTGGATGAGAAGCGAAACCTCTTCAAGGCAAAACAAAGTCCAGTTGCCTTTTGAAAAAACACTTTTGGGACAAACATCATCTGGATGACTGAGAATCTCCACAGACCAGAGGTCTCCAATCTTGGCAACTTTAAGACTTGTGGACTTCGGAATTCCTCAGCCAGCCATACTGGGAGTTGAAGTCCACAAGTCTTAAAGTTGCCAAGGTTGGAGAACCCTGCCGTGGACAATGTTTCTCAACCTCACCAATATTAATTTGGATGGACTTCAACTCCCAGCATTCCTCAGCCAGCACGGGATTCTGGGAGTTGTTCCATAGGCTGGCTAGAGAATTTTGAGAGTTGGTCCCCTTCTGGCCGGGGAATTCTGGCACTTGAGGTCCACCCATCTTAAAGGAAACCCTAACAAGGGAGGACAATTAACCAGTGGAACAGAAGTTGCCTTCAGAAATCATGGCCTCTCCATCCCTGGAGGTTTGTAAGAAGAGACTGGACAGTCCCTTGTCTGAAATGGTGTAGGTTCTCCTGCTTGAACAGGGGGGGCTGGACTAGAAGACCTCCAAGGTCCCATCCAGCTCTATTCTATTCTAAACGCCGAGCTAAAAGACCATTTCCTTTCCACCTCTGAGCTACTCCACACGTTGCTTTTTTGCATATTAAGCTGCGGTGGATTTCAGGATGCTCAGCTGAGATTGGAAAGACAATCCCAACGGTTTCTGTATCTCTGATGCTGGTTTTCAAGAATGCAAAGCATTTCCCAGGCTGGCCCCGACTGTAGCCAAAGAGTCCTATAGCTGAAAATGAACAGAGATGAAAAGCTAAAAGGTTGCTTATGATTTCCCTGTGAGAAAGGGAGGTGGAAATGCAGAGGGCTTCCACATTAGCAGGAGTAGAGGAAGAGAAAGATCCTCATGGCTGAACTATTCGGATCTAGGGGGCCTGGTTGGGTGCATAACATCTGGCTCTGCCTCCGTAAAAGACTGGCCCTTTGGCAAACAGCTGTCTTTAATCATATGCCATTCCTCCCAGCCCAAATTCAAACTAGGAGTACAGTACAGTAGCAGGACTGCGCAGCAGTAGAATCCACTGATGGCTGGGGGAATTCTGGGAGTTGAAGTCCACATGTCTTCAAGTTGCTGGGAACCGCTTGCTCCAGATTACGCTGGAACTACGCTAGAAGCAACCTGGAATTGAGGAGAACCTGGCTAACAGGGAGGACAATTAACCAGTGGAAAAGACATTCCTTGCAGAAGTTGTGGGTTTTCCAACACTGGAGGTTTTTTAAAGAAGAGACTGGACAGGCACTTGTCTGAAATGGTAGAGGGTCTCCTGCCTGAGCAAGGGGCTGGACTAGAAGACCTCCAAGGTCCCGTCCAGCTCTATACTGAATTTGAATGTGGCTGGGGGAATTCTGGGAGTTGAAGTCCACTCATCTTGAATTTCCTGAAGATGAGACACACTGATTAACAGATTTACAGAGTTGGAAGGGGCCTTGTAGGTCATGTAGTCCAACCCCCTGCCCAAGCAGGAGACCCTACACCATTTCTGACAGAGGGCAGTCCAGTCTCTTCTTGAAAGCCTCCAGGGATGAAGCTCCCGCAACTTCCCAAGGCAACTTCTGTTCCATTGGTTGATCGTTCTCACTGTCAGAAAATTTATCCTTATTTCCAGGTTGAATCTCTCCTTGTTCAGTTTCCATCCATTATTCCCTGTCTGGCCTTCAGGTGCTTTGGAAAATAGCTTGACCCCCTTCCTCCTCTCTGGGGCAGCACCTCAAATATTGGAAGGCTGCTCTCCTGTCTCCCCTGGTCCTTCTCTTTACTAAGACTAGCCAGGCCCAGTTCCTGCAACTATTCATCATATGTTTGAGCCTCCAGTCCCCTAATCATCCTGGTTGCTTTTCTCTGTATTTTTTCTAGAGTCTCAACATCTTTTTTTATAGTCTGGTGACCAAAACTGGTTGATGAAGATTGCTGTGTGAAAAGAAAAAAAGACAACCCCTCTGGAGGGGGAGCGACTGCTATTCTAGCAACCCACTGAAGAGTGGGAAAAAGACGGTCATGCGAGCCCCTGTCCCCCAAAACATTTCTCTTTTTTAAAATAAATATTTATTGTGTTTTCCATCAATACAATTCAAACTGTATTCAATTTTCAACTGTTTTGACATCTACGAGTATTCTTATCTTGTAACTCCTAAAACATTTAATAAACATCTACCAATGATTGTTACCTTTATCTATAATTAGTTCTATCTTATATACCTATATATTTATATATCTACATATCATTTTCTTAAGGTCTCTTACAATTAATCTCTTCTTATTTCTTCTATCTATTCACTACCCATTCATAGCATTTGTGCCAGATTGAATAGTATTCGGAGGCCTCCATCTCTTTCATTTTTAACTTAAGCATATCCATTTCCGCACATTCCATTATTTTTCGTAGGACTAAGTCCCCCTTGGGAGTGTTGGGTCCTTTCCACATTTGTGTGAAAGCTATCCTGGCTGCTGTTAGAATATGTACGATAATATATTTTATTTCTTTTGGATATTGATCTTTAATGATTCCTAATAGGAAGAGTTCTGGTTTAGGTTCAATTTGACGTCCTGTAATTCCCTGCATCCAATTTTTAATTTTAGCCCAGTAGGTCCCGGTCTTGGGGCATAACCACCACATATGATAGAAGGTACCGTCAGCTTGTTGGCATTTCTCTCCCAAAACATTTCAACTTCCACAGATTGCAGCTTCCTGGGGTCGTGGGGTCGCCTTTTGCAACCTTGCCAGCTGGCTTCCAACAAGCAAAGTCACTGGTTGTGGGGAAGCAGGATTCACTTAACAACCATGGCCAAGAAAAAAGGTTGTAAAACCGAGAGAGGACTCACTTTAACAACTGCCTTGCTTATCAACAGACATTCTGCTCCCAACTGTAGTACTAAGTCGAGGTTTCCCTGCATGACCTTTTGATCCTATCACACACACACACACACCCCAACACACACACACCCTGGCTGTTTACTTACAAAAGTCAGCTGAGGATTTAGAAATTCAGCATGCTGTCACTGAGCAAACCAGAGTAGCTCGGACAAGTATCAGCAAGAGTGAAGCTCAACTTCACCACCATTTCATTAATCCCCAAAGAATGGCCAAATAAAGAACAGAACAGAAACAAACTCTGACTTGTTCGCAGAACTATCGGTTCCTTAAGACAATGGTACCATGCACGTTAACCAATTATCGCAAAAGACACAGTGCTGAGTATTTATCTCTTGCGATACAAGGCTGGTGCTATAGTATCCTATTTGTTACGCATTAAAGTTACAGAGTTAGGAACTGTTTGTTTATTTAGCTCAGATGCCCCTGACCGTTTGTCCATTCGGAAAGGGATAATTTCTCTCCTTCCGAATATACTGCTAATTTATTCATTTGAATAAATAATACCCCATGCGGTTGCATGAAACTCTCTGTCTGGCTAAAGTCCAGGGACAAACCTGCTTCTCCGAGTCTTGTTTAGACCAGGGGGGTCTCCAGCCTTGGCCACTTTAAGCCTGGAGGACTTCAACTCCCAGAATTCCCCAGCCAGCTTAAAGCGGCTACGGTTGGAGACCTCTGGTTTAGACTACAAGAACAGACCATGATGCACCTGGGAGGAAAAATATATATATTTTCCAAAAGAGGAATGCAAGGGGATAAGGCTGAGATATGACGCCCAGTCAGACAGCTTTGCAGCTTGGGTGCAGGGAAGACATATTTTAATAACCTAAGTTCACCAAGTTGTAAAAGTGCCGTAACTGCCAACCCCTGATGCCAAAGGACCCCCCCAAGCGCCCCGTTGCAGGAAAGGGGATACGAGGTGAAAATTCATAATTGTAATAATACAGTAGTCCTTGACTTACAACCATTCATTTAGTGACTGTTCAAGGTTACAACTGCACTGGAGAAAGTGTCTTGCGGCCGTTTCTCACACGTACGACCATTGCAGCATCCTCACGGTCAATGGCCAAACTCTGGATGCTTGGCGACGGGTTCATATTTATGACAGTCGCCGTATCCTGGGATACGGGCCAGTGGGGAAGCCAGATTCACTGAACAACTGCCTTACTTAACAACTGCAGTGATTCACTCCAACCACTGTGGCAAGGAAGGTCATAAAGCGGGGCAGAACCCAACTTCATCACCCTCTTGCTTAGCAAGCAGCAGCTTCAGGTCGTACGTCGAGGACAACCTCTAAGGCTCTGCAGAATCTCTGCGGGGTTTTTCTCCCTCCCAAGTGCAACCTTTTCTCCAGTCCACCGAACGAACGAACGAACGAACGGCAGGATAATTAATGTGGCTCAAGGAAGAAGCAAATAAATGCCTGGTCTCAAGACAAAACAGCCCATGTTCTCAGATAGGACTCCGATTACAACACCACCCTCACGCAAAGGCGAGGGCGGGGAAGGGACGCTACGAAAGCGAAGTGAGTCACTTGCATAAAATCCATTGCAACAGGATCTGAGTTTCCTGTTGGGTTGCGGGGCGGCGGGGGACGGGACTTTTGACACAGAGGCCTGCTTGTCTGTGCGGGCACGTACATTCTCCAGAGCAAAGGGGCAAAGGGAGAAGGCCTTGGGGTCAGGGAGTGGGGTACACTACACAGGGGTTGGAAGGAAGGGCCCCTTTTGAAAAAGGGCAGCTTTACACCTTGTTGGACTTCCAACTCCCAGAATTCTTGAACCAGCCGTGCTGGCTTTGGGGATTCTGGGAGTTGAAGTCCACCGGCCGTAGTCCTCCACTTACGACCACAATTGAGCCCAACGTTTCCGTTGCTAAGTGAAAACGTTGGTTAGGGGAATTTTTTGCAGCATCTGTCGACCTTTCTTGCCACCGTTGTTGAATGAATTATTGCAGTTTTTAAGTGGCAGGAACAGCTGGCAGGAATACTAACGCCCAAGCAGATAGATAGGCTCAAGATCCAGGTGGATTCTTGACAGACTAGAACACTGGGCCATATCTAACAAAATGAAATTCAAGGTAGAGAAAAGTGAAGTCCTACACTCAGGCAAGAAAAACCCAAAGGACACCTACAGACTGGGTGAAACCAGGCTCAACAGCAGTAACTGGGAGAGGGATCTTGGAGTCTTAGTGGACAACCAGCTAAATAGGAGCCAGCAGTGTGCAGCAGCAGCAGCCAAAAAAGCCAATGCAGTCCTAAATTGTATTAACAGAGGGATACAATCAAGATCAAGGGAAGTACTAATACCCACTCTACAAAGCCTTAGTAAGACCCCACCTAGAGTACTGCATCCAGTTTTGGTCACCACACTATAAAAAAGACGTTGAGACTCTAGAAAGAGTGCAGAGAAGAGCAACCAGGATGATTAGGGGACTGGAGGCTAAAATATATGAAGAATGGTTGCAGGAACTGGGCCTGGCTGGTCTAGGGAAGAGAAGGACCAGGGGAGACAGGACAGCAGTCTTTCAATATTTGACGTGCTGCCCCAGAGAGGAGGAAGGGGTCAAGCTATTTTCCAAAGCACCTGGAGGCCAGACAAGGAATAATGGATGGAAACTGATCAAGGAGAGATTCAACCTTGAAATAAGGAAGAATTTTCTGACAGGGGGAACAATCCACCCATGGAACAGAAGTTGCCTTCGGAAATTATGGGAGCTTCACCACTGGAGGCTTTCAAGAAGAAACTGGACTGCCATTTGTCAGAAATGGTGTCGGGTCTCCTGCTTGGGCAGGGGTTGGACTAGATGACTTTACAAGGTCCCTCCCAACTCTGATTAATCTGTTATTATCCGTTACAGTTAATGAATCCGGCTTCCTTATTGACTTTGCTTGTCAGACGTTCTCAAAAGGGGATTCCCCCCCGACACGGCGATCGTCATAAGTATGAATCAGTTGCCAAGCCTCTGAATTTTGATCATATCCCCATGGGGATCCTACAACGGTCGTAAGTGTGAAAATTAGTCCTAAATCACTTTTTTCAGGGCCGTTGTAAGTTGGAACGGCCACTAAATGAACTGTTGTAAGTCGAGGTCTACCTGTGGTTGCCCACCCCTGATTTTGAAGGACAACAGAAGTGGCTTCTCCAGAAAGGACTTCTGGACCACGAAGCAACATCTTTTCCCCCCCTCCACGATTTGGGTCAATGCACCAAAGGAGTTTTTTAGGAATCTTCCTCCTTAACTGAGAATTTTCCTCCTAATTGAACAACTGCAGCGCCGCATCCCAGCTCGATCCCTTCTGGATGAACTGAGCGTTAATTCCCAGGCGCAAAAACAAGGGACTGGGGGAAGTGGCCCATTTATGGAGACAATCTACTCTGCACCAAACATTTCCACAGAGCGTCAAACGCCAATTCATACCTGCAAGCACATCACGGAGGCAAGCCGCTGAATCTCCCTCCCTCCTTCCTCCATATATTATTCCGAGAAGCACAAAGCTGAATACACAAGCCTGAAGATGATAAATGAGACTTCATCGAAACGTCACCTAGATACTTCCAATTTTACCCCGGAGAAAACCCGAATAACCAAAGATCCATATATATATAAAGGAACACAATGTTGCCAGCCAATCAAGACACAAAAAGAGCCACAAAACAGACAGAAGATATTAGAAACACCAATCAAGCAGAACACAGCAAACTCCAATAAACACAGACCAAGACTCCCAACCAATCCGGATGAAGAAAAAACCTGGCACAGCAGTAGGCTAGCCCCAAATTTAAAACAGAAATGGCTGTGAAAGTCTGACTCACAGACGAGCACAATACAGAAGCCTGATGATGGCGGATGAGATTCTGCCGAAACATTGCTACAACTTTAAAAACACAACTATAATGACGTGGGAAAATACCCGAAGAAAGCTGAATGCCATACATGTAAGTACCTGCGAAAACCTAAGAAAATAGATAAATAAATATATATTATATAAATAAATTTGGCATGTGTGTTCCTCTTGGCTTCTGGGTGCTTACTAAGAAAGGATTTTTCGAAATGACTATCAGAGCATTAGTATTTCCTATATTATTATTATTAATAACGCACACTGATGCTAAGGTGTTCTACTCCCCTTCCCCACCTGGAAAGAAATATGTTCCAAATGCAAAACACAAGCAGAAGAGAGGAGTTTCCGTTTTAGTTTCACAGCACCAAGCAGCTTTAGTACAGAACAGTTGAGCTAAGCCACTCCCAGGCTCCTTGTTCTCTCCTTCTTGCTCACACAGCAAATATTCTTTCAGTTTCCAAACAGCCCTCAACTCTCACACACTGACAGGATGCTAGCCAGTTGAATACCAATCGATGCTGGTAGGCAGAGGCAGAATTCCCCCCCACACACACACACTTATTTTCCTCCCCAAAAACTAAGCCGGACCACATAGTTTCATAGCAAAGCACGGGTATCGAGCTAGTACTAAATATATTTACTTTTAGATCCTGCTGGACTCTGGGGGGAATTTACTCCAAGTGGCTGAGTTTGCAGCCAATGCCTCAACCATTGTACACGGGGTCTTTTAGGGTTCATTGCATTGTGCCTGCCTAGAAAAAGCGGTTATAAAGAAAATAATGGAATGTGCAGAGATGAGTAGATTAACACTGGCAATTAGAGAGCAAGAAGAAAAAGAATATTATAAAATATGGGATTTATTTGGCTAGATAGAAAAACAGGAAAATGAAATATATTATAATATAAAGGTAATATAATAATGAATATAATCCAATAGTAATGATATGTTACAAATGTTTATTATTGAATGAATTATAATATGAGCTAGAACTAGTAAAAACTGAGACTTGCTCTAAAAGGATAATACGAATTTACAGTTAAAGTCTAACGATGATGTAATAATAACGTAACATGAAATGGAAAGTAATATATTGAGTAATATAATCAGAATATAAATTTAACTGTAAGAGGAAAAGACGATAGATACTTTGCACAAGAAATATGTACCAACCGACACACTGTACAGCTGAAAGGTTTTATTTGTTGTTTTATGTTTATTTTTGTTTATGTTTGTTGTTAAAAAATAAGAAACTTTTACAAAAGAAAAAAGAAAACGGGGTTATAATTCGGTCATTTGCTTAAGCCCATGATGCAAAGTCAGCCCACCGCTGGAGAGTAGATTCTCCCTTGGTTGTTTTGAAGGATTCAGCACAATTAGCAGCTCCAAAGAGACTCCCCTCCAAAGAGCTCCTGGTTGCGAAAAAGCTAATAAGAGATGAGACGCAAAAGCTCCCTCCAACCACAGAGCTCGGGTGAGAATTAATTTTCTGCTCCGATGGACCCAGCATACATTCCACTCTGCTAGGTCAAACGAGCTGCTTTTATCGCGCAAAACCTGCCAACTTCAGGTGGGATCCCAATGTAATAAGGGAATAATATTCCTGCAACCGCTGACGCACTGGGCTTATTGTCTTGCTGGCCGAGGCTGACGCCACTGCAAACAAAGCCAGCCATGGAAAGACCTCCCTGCATAGGAAAACAGGATGTCACACCAGTAACTGCACACGTTTGGCTCCCCCTCCCTTCCACCGCAAGGGAAAACAAAGAGTTAAAAGTAAAGTCTTGCACTCAGGTAAGAAAAACCCAAAGGACACCTATAGACGGGGTGAAACCAGGCTTAATAGCAGTAACTGTGAAGGATCTTGGAGTCTTAGTGGACAACCAGCTAAATAGGAGCCAGCCGAGTGCAGCAGCAGCCCAAAAAGCCAATGCAATCCTAAATTGCATTAACAGAGGGATACAATCGAGATCAAGCGAGGTACCAATACCATTCTATAAAGCCCTAGTAAGGCCACACCTAGAGTACTGCATCAAGTTTTGGTCACCACGATGTAAAAAAAGATGTTGAGACTCTAGAAAGAGTGCAGAGAACAGCAACCAGGAGGATTAGGGGACTGGAGGCTAAAACATATGAAGAATGGTTGCAGGAACCGGGCCTGGCTGGTCTAGGGAAGAGAAGGACCAGGGGAGACAGGAGAACAGTCTTCCAGTATTTGAGGGGCTGCCCCAGAGAGGAGGAAGGGGTCAAGCTGTTTTCCAAGACACCTAAAGGCCAGACAAGGAATCATGGATGGAAACCGAACAAGGAGAGATTCAACCTGAAAATAAAGAGGAATTTTCTGACAGTGAGAACAATCAACCGAAGGAACAGAAGTTGCCTTCGGAAGTTGTGGGAGCTTCATCACTGGAAGCTTTCAAGAAGAGATTGGCTTCCATCTGTCAGAAATGGTATAGGGTCTCCTGCTTGGGCAGGGGGTTGGACTAGATGACCTACAAGATTCTTTTCAACTGTTGATCTGTTAAAGGCTGGCAACACAACCCAAAGAGCCGCATCATGGTGCCTGTAGGGGCCAGGTGTTCACCAAGCATCTTTGGCTACCCCACCTGTCCCCATGTTCCATCTCTTACTGCAGGTAACCCTCAACTTACATCCATCCATTTAGTGAGTATGTTAAAGTTGAGATAGCACTGGAAAAAAAGCGACTTACCCCCAGTCCTCGCACTTACAACTGTTACAGCGGTGTTCCTCAACCTTGACGACTGTAAGATGTGCGGAGCTCAATTTCTAGAATTCCACACATCTTAAAAACAGTCAAGGTTAAAACGACAGCATTCCCAACATCACAATTCGGGTACTTGGCCACTGGGTGTGTATTTGCAATAGTTGCAATTGTCTCAGGGACGTGGGATCACCATTTGTGACTTTCTGGTAAGTTTCCGATAAGCAAAGTCAATGGGGGAGGAAATTGTATTCGCTTAACGATGATGTGATTCACTTAACAACTGTCATGATGTGCTTAGTCACTGTGGCAAAACAGGCCGTAAAATTGGCATGAGTCACTTAACAACTGCTTTGCTTACCAACAGAAATTCTGGCCTCAATTGTGATTGTAAGTTGAGGACTTGACTCTATGCATATTGCATGCTTTTTCCCTTTTTCTCGCGATTAACAATCATTGTTTGATGGATATTTTCAGCCATGGTGGTGTACGTTAGTTAGAATGCAGCATTGCGGGCTAATTCTGCTAACTGCCAGCAGTTCGATCCTGACTGGTTCAAGGTTGACTCAGCCTTCCATCTTTCTGAGGTTGGTAAAATGAGGACCCAGATTGTTGGGGAAAATATGTTGATTCTGTAAAGTGCTTAGAGAGGGCTGTAAAGCACTATGGAACTGTATATAAGTCTAACTACTGTTGCCTTCCTTCCTTCCTTCCTTCCTTCCTTCCTTCCTTCCTTCTTTCCATCCATCCATCCCATTCCCATTCCCATTCCTTCCATCCATCCATCATTTGCAGTGGTTTGAATGCAGTATTGCAGGCTGACTCTGCCAACTGCCAGCAGTTTGATCTTGATTGGCTCAAGGTTGACTCAGCCTTCCATCCTTCCAAGATTGGTAAAACAAAGACCCAGATAGGCTGACTCTGTAAACCGCTAAGAGAGGGCTGGAAAGCACTGTGAAATGACAGTCTAGGATTTATCTCTATGTCTGCCTGCCTGCCTGCCTCTCTCTCTCTCTCTCTCTCTCTCCATCCATCCATCCATCCATCCATCCATCCAATCTATCTCCAAGAGCCATGGTGGTACAGTGGTTAGAATGCAGTATTGCAGGCTAACTCTGCAACCACCAGCAGTTCGATCCTGACCGATGGACTCAGCCTTCCATCCTTCTGAGGTGGCTAAAATGAGGACCCAGACTGTTGGAGGCAAGAGGCTGGCTCTGTAAACTTTTCAGAGAGGGCTGTGAAGCAGTATATAAGTCTAAGTGCTCTCTCTCTCTCTCTCTCTCTCTCTCTCTCTCTCTCTCTCTCTCTCTTCATCCATCCATCCATCCAATCTATGTCTATAATTAATCTAAGAGCTGTAGTGACATAGTGGTTAAGAATGCAGTATTGCAAGCTAACTCTGCCCACTGCTAGCAGTTCGATTCTCACCGGCTCCAGATTGACTCAGCCTTCCATCCTTCCGAGGTGGGTAAAACGAGGACCCAGATTGTTGGGGACAATAGGCTGACTCTGTAAACTGCTTAGAGAGGGCTGGAAAGCCCTGGGAAGCGGCATATAAGTCTAAGCGCTATTGTTATTCAGGAGGGGGTGCCCTCAAGATGGGGAATCGGGGCGGCAACCCTGGCCAGATCAAAAAGAGGTTGCCGGTTACTGCTCTGCATGAATCACTGTTCTAGGATGGTTTCCTTCCAGACACGGAGCCCGCCCAGCAAGTGACTCACTGCAAATTGGGGGGGCGGGTGCAGGCAGCTCAAAAGTCTTGCTTTTTATATCCTCTACGAGAGGTTGAGCCCTTCGCATGCCAGACTGATGTGCCTTTCCCCCCCCAAAGCAGAAAGCATGACTCAGAACGAGGGGCGGTCCGTGCTAGCATCACTGAGCAGAAAAAAACCCCGACAGGAACCTTTTTGGTTCTTGTCCTGTCCCCCGTCCTGTCCCCCCGTCCCCCCCGGCAGTTTTACAACCACACATTCTCGGCATGTTAGGACAAAGCTGTGGTTTTTCAGCCCCCGTCAGATCTTCAGGCCTTCCATCCTCCCACCGGCTCCCACAACAAAGTCCTTTTTGTGCCCGAGTGGTTTTTGCAGACAGTAGGGAATTGTCCCCCTTCCCCCACCCCTCAAGGCCTTGAAGTGGGGGGAGGGGCCAAGACAAGAGCCCTAGAAACGTTGCGGTAGAGGCCGGGAGTGAGGAGGGGGGGTGCTTTCCTACCCCCCCCCTTTCCAATTTGAAGAAACAAAGTATAGTTAACCCTCCAAAAGTTTGCCAACCTTGGCCCTTGGAAGCTGGGAGGACTTCAAACCTCCAGAGTTCTCCAGCCAGCAAGCGACAGCCGTAAGCGTGAGGATTGGTTTTAAGTCGCTTTTTTTCGGTGCTATCGTTTAGCAGTTGCTAAAATGAATGGTTGAAAGTCAGAGACTATCTGTATGCAGCGCTTATCTAATGTCCCTTTAGATTTTTTTTTCTAATTTAATCCTTTTATTTTAATCCAAGATTCCATAAATTAAATTATATTTGCATTGATTTTATATAGCTGAAAAATCTAGTTTCTAATTTCTTTTTTCTCTCTCTTTTTTTCTATCTCTTTTTCTGAGCGGTGTTTTTAAATATCTACTAATGTACTTTTTAAAAAAATCTTTCAAAAACCAGGATTACAGAATCCTAAACCGCCATTAGATGGCAGCCAAGGTTATTCACTGTGTCTCTTTGCTGCCATCTAGCGCTCATTTGGGTCTTGCAGCCCAGTTTCAGATCCATCTTTAAAAGGCTTAGCATGGACTCAGGGATTATTTGGAGCCAGGGAGCAACATCTGCCATAACTTCTAGTTTCTCTCCATTGGTATCAACCTCTTGTTGTATTTCAAATACGGGTAGTCCTCGACTTACAGTCATAATTGAGCCCCAAATTTATGTTGTTAAGTGAGACATTTGTTAAGTGAGTTTTGCTCCATTTTACAACCTTTCTTGCCCTAGTTGCTGAGTGAATGAATCACTGCAGTTGTTAAGTTAGTAACACGGTTGTTAAGTGAATCTTCCCAGGACACTGCAACCGTCATATATATGAGCCGGTTGCCAAGCACCTGAATTTTAATCATGTGACCATGGGGAGGTTACAAAGGTTGCAAGTTTAAGAAATGCTTCTAAAATCCCTTTTTTTTCAGAGCATTTATAGCTTTGAACAGTCACTACACGAATGGTTGTAAGTGTAGGACTACTGTATTATTTCAATTATGAATTTCTACCTCTGTCCTCCTTTCCTGCAAGGACTACCTGTATTTATGAGTTTGCTAAAATGTGAAAAAAAAAAAAAAAACTCCAGGTCTTTCTGAAACCCAACAGTTTACTTCAACAAGGGCAGGGACTAAACCCCAATATTTTGGGCATCAAACGAGTCACGGTGGCGCAGTAGTTCTGCAGGTGTAGTTCTGCAGGCTACTCTCACCAGGCTCAAGGTTGACTCAGCCTTCTGTCCTTCTGAGGAGGGCAAAACAAGGACCCAGATTGTTGGGCGTAAGAGGCTGACTTTGTAAACTGCTTAGAGAGGGCTGGAAAGCACCGTGAAGCGGTATAGAGGTCTAAGTGCTATTGCTATATTTGCTGTGATATGGCTTGGAATAAAAAATGGGATATGGGTAATCCTCGGTTAGCGGCTGCAATTGTGACTGGTAACTCTCTTGCTAAGTGCTGCGGTCACTAAGCATATGACCGCAATAACATGTGACCTCACTTCCACTTCAGTCATTAAGCAAGTCACTCTGGTTGTTAAGTGAGCCATCATCTTCCTTCCTTCCTTCCTTCCTTCCTTCCTGTTAGAATGCAATATTGCAGTCCGATTCTGCCCACAGCCAGGAGTTTGATTCTGACTGCCTCAAGGTTGACTCAGCCTTCCGTACTTCCGAGGTGGGTAAAATGAGGACCCAGATTGTTGGTGTGGGCAGGAGGCTGACTGTAAACTGCTTAGAGAGAGCTGTAAAAGTACTGTGAAGCGGTATATAAGTCTATTGCTATTGCCCTTCCCTCCCTCCCTCCCTCCATCCATCCATGATGCACAGTGGTTAGAATGCAGCATTGCAGGCTAACTCTGCCCACTGCCCTGAGATCGATTCTCACTGGCTCAAGGTTGACTCAGCCTTCCCTCCTTCTGAGGTGGGTAAAAGAGGACCCAAAATTGTTGAGGGCAACAGGCTGACTCTGTAAACCGCTTAGAGAGGGCTGGAAAGCATTATGAAGTGGTACATAAGTCTAAGGGCTATTGCTAACAAGCAGCTCAGCCCACAGGTCTCCTCCAGCCTCATCTCCAGACTGGATGTTAAACCACCAAACATTTCCCACTACCTACACTATTTCCTCCCTAAAAAAAGTAGGCCGGCTCTGCATAACACATTGCAGCCACGCTGTGTGCTCCGCTCCCAAAAATCAGTGTTTGTTTTTGCATCAGTTAATTCATGGGCGCATCCGCATGCTCTCCCCACGTAACTGCTGACTCTGCTCCGAGGCAAAAATGAGTAGCGCTTTGACACGGCAGCATTTGGCATATTATTCCTCTTTTCCCAAAACAGCTGAGCTGCTCTCTGACCAGGCGTTTTACTCCGCAAAGAATCCATCTTTTTGCTGCAGAGTTCATGAATATTATCAACAACCGAAGAGCCAAAAATAAAAATATAACAAGCAACAACTCTTTGGTTCTGGCCCTTCAGAGAAACACAGGAAACACAAAAACAGAATCATAAGGTGGAAGGGACCTTGGAGGTCTTCTAGTCCAACCCCCCCACCCTCCTCAAAGCAGGAGATCTTATGTCATCTAGGTCAAATGACTGCCCAATCTCTTCTTGAAAACCTCCACTGATGCCTTCTGGAGGCAAGATGTTCCCCTGATTGTTCTTGGTGTCAGGAAATTTCTCCTTAATTCTAGGTTGGATCTCTGCTTGATTAATTTCCATTAGTTTGTCTAATTTATCCATTGTCATAATGTCATAATTTCACATTATGCAATTGTCGTAATTTCAAAATTGCCCTTCAGGAAGCAAGCAAAGCGATGGTAAAATTAAAATAAAATAAATCAAAATCCAATAAGGAAATGTTCTCAACGAATTCTCTCTCCTGGCTCCATTAAAGGTCACTTGGTTTTTATTCTCCAACAAAGGGAACTGTCCTGTCCATTTTATTTCCCAGGACTTCAGGCACCAATCCAGCAAACTGTATGGATGTCTAGGGATAGAGAATTTCCTTCCAAGAAAGCACCAATGGGCTTGGCTTTCTTTCTTTCTTTCTTTTTTTTGCACCACAACTATCTAGCAAGGCATGCAAGTTTGTGAGAATCATTTAGCAAGGAAGGCCGGCAGCTGGAATCTTGGATCCAGATGGGGAACATAACACTGATCCAAGAAACATCACAACACAGAGGACTCATTCCACCAGCTTGGAATTCTCTCATAATCCAGAAATTGAGCCTGAGAGAGACTGGCCTTCCCACACGCTCTAAAGCAATAAGCCCATGAGACCTGAGACAGCTACTCAAAGCCAGGGGGAGGGGGAGGAGAGGAAAAGGGAGGAGGAGGAGGAGAAGGAAGAGGAGAAGAAGGAGGAGGAGGAGAAGGAGAAAGAAGAGGAGGAGGAGCCATGTGGGAAGGGAAATTCTTCCTGTTTTGAGAACACATTCTCCTCGTCTCTGCTTTCTTGCGCTGAGTTGGCCTTCTCTAAACTTCTGCATGTGCCAGATGAGTCCTATGATGGATGTGTGGCAGATCCATGTCTAAAGGCCTCCTTCGCCAGAAGAACTGCCAAGCCAGCCAAGATAAATTTGACACACACGCACGCACAAATCTGCTGACAATGGTCCAAGAGAAATCCTCTTAAATTTCTGACTCAAGTACTCATATGCCCTCATCTGTCTTTCCTTCACAAGGCATTATTTATTGCCTATTTTTGACAGAAAGTGCCAACCTTTGTCTCATAAACCACAGAATGAATGAATATGCAATAGCAAAGTAACACAAAGATAATTAAAAGGCCTGGGGAGAACCTGCCCCCCACAAAAATAAATAAATAAATAAATAAATAAGGGGCTCAATTTATTTGAGAAGCTGACAGTAAGAAGTGATTCCTGCCCTTTTAATGTCCCACAGAATGAGAAACCTGTGGGAGAATCTCACTGGTGAAGCATGGAGAAGAGGCAGGAGGGAAATGCACAGGATCTTAATATGCTTCCTTAGCCCAGATGTCTTAAGACTACAAGTTCTATAATCTTGTCAGCTTTTTGGTCATGCTGTCTGAGGGTTGTTATAAGAATCGGTGCTCAATACATTTGGGGGGTGGTGGTGAAAAGCAGGCGAAATACCGGCTGTTTCCCACAGGTAGCTGCAAGAAATGAGATATGAGCATCGCAGCAGCATGCCTGCCACCGGTCCAAACAACAATAGTAATGATAATATCCAAAAGTATTTATTAATTTATTGCACCCTGTTTAGATGACATGTCTTGCGCCAAAGGATCTTAATATGGCTGCCTCCAAGAGAAACAACAATCGAATAATTAAGGCACATTAAGACAATTGATAGCCACGTTCAATAAAAAATAAAATAAAAGGCACTCATTAAAAGTTAAAGGGCTACCTTCTTCCAACTTTCATCTGGGGGAAACCTTTTATGCACCACAGAGGATGCTTGGAAATGACATGCCCTGATGGATGCCCATTCTCCTTCCATAAATGAAGCCTAATTTGATCCAGGAGCTCCTTCCCAGCTGAGTACAACATCACTGAGCAAAGCTTTTTGGAAACAGGTACTCCTCGACTTCTGACCACAGTCGTGCCCAACATTTCCGTTGCCAAGCAATACAGTTGTTAAGTGAATTTTGCTGTCATGCCCTTGTTAGAGTCGGACTCTGAGGGAGAGGAGGAACAGCTGACAGGGAGTGGAGGTGTGGCTCCGGAGGTTGTGGAGGAGGCTGGGGAAGGGCAGAGGCCAGCTGGGCAGTCAGAGGAAGAACCAGGCCCATCCCCCCCTCCATCCTAGGGCACGCAGGGAGGAACGGAAGAGGAAACAACTTGGCTTACGAGAGAGGAAGCGGCCATGATCCCCCTCATTAGTTGCAACTGGGGAGACTAGTATATAAGAGAGACGATTACAAGACAGCGTTGCCAGAAGTAAAGCGTGTGTTATTTTGGGCTGAAGTTATCTTGGTTGGCGTCCTTCCAACAGACTGTGCCTTGTTATCTCCTTGAAGCTAGTAATTACTTATCCTGGTCCACTGTGGAATTTCCTTCATTGTAGTTTGTTTTGGTTTTTTATTTCACCTCTATCATTAAGTTCGGACTGTATTGCTTTCTTTTGAAGACTATTTTTGAATAAGTTTTATCTCCAACTTAGAATTATTGAACATTGGGGCCAAGTTGGAGGCAATAAAGGACATTTATCTATGTTTCGGATTTTGTTACATTTGCGTTACACTCTGGGTCATCACATTTGCCTCATTTTACCAGCTTTCTTGCCACCATTAAGTGAGTAATATGATTGTTAAGTGAATCGTGCTTCCCCATTGACTTTGCGGTCTCAAAAGGGGATCCAATGACCCCCCCCAGGACACTGCAACCGTCGTAAGTATGAGTCAGTTGCCAAGCGTCCGAATTTTGATCACGTGACCATGGGGATGCTGCAATGGCCATAAGTGTGGAAAAAGTGTTATATAGGTCCCTTTTTTCGATGCCGTGGTAACTTCGAACAGTCACTAAACAAATTGTTGTAAGTCAGGGACTACCTGTGATTAACACCCGATAAGCCATCTCGGCCTTCCCACATCTGACATCTCCCAGTTGTGCTGGCCTGCAAGTCCCAGAATTCTCCAGCTATCCAGTGGCCTCAGGCCAACTGGCTGGGAATTCTGGGAGCTGCGGACACCAGGTTGGGCGACTCTGGATTATCAACCCAGCATACTGGTGACATGACGGCCATATTCCAGGATTTGAGGAGGCTGCCACAAAGAAGAGGGGGTCAAATTATTCTCTAAGCACCTGAGGGCAGGGCAAGAAACAATGGGTGGAAACCTGGAATGAAAGGGAAATTTCCTAACAGTGAGAGCAATCAACCCATTGAACACCTTGCCTTCAGAAATGGTGAGCACTCCATCACTGGAAGTTTTAAAAAAGTAACTGGACAGTCACTTATCTGGAATGTTATGGGTTCTCCTGCTTGAGCAGGGGTTGGACTAGAAGACCTCCAAGGACCCTCCCATACTACCACCTCTTACAATGCTAGACAACACAGTATCAACAGTAGAGACCTTCCAATTTCTAGGTTCTACTATATCACATGACCTAAAATGGACACCTAACATCAAAAACATCCTCAAAAAAGCACAACAAGGAATGTTCTTTCTGCACCAACTCAGGAAGCTCAAAGTGCCCAAAAGGAGCTGCTGATCCAGTTCTACGGAGGAATGATTGAGTCTGTCATCTGCACCTCTGTAACTGTCTGGTTTGGTTCTGCAACCCAACAGGACAGACACAGACTCCAGAGGATAATTAGGACTGCAGAAGAAACAATTACTACCCACCTGCCTTCAGTTGAGGACCTGTATACTGCAGGAGTCAAAAAGAGGGCTGTGAAAATATCTACAGGTCCCTCACATCCTGGACATAAACTGTTTCAACTCCTTCCCTTAAAACGATGCTACAGAGCACTACACATCAGAACAACTAGACACAAGGACAGTTTTTCCCCGAAAACCATCACTCTGCTAAACAAATAATTCCCTCAACACTGTTCAACTATTACAAAGTCTCCACTACTGTTATTATTAATTTTCTCATCAATCCTTATCACCCATCCTCTCCCACTTGTGACTGTATGACTGTAACTTTGTCGCTTGTATCCTTACGATTTATATTGACTGTTCCTAGTATGATTTTATTGTTGATTGTACCCTATGACTATCATTAAGTGTTGAACCTTATAATTCTTGACTCTTGACGAATGTACCTTTTCTTTAGTTATACTGAGAGTATTTACACCAAGACAAATTCTTTGTGTGTCCAATCACACTTGGCCAATAAAGTATTCTATTCTATTCTATTCTATTCTATTCTGTTCTGTTCTGTTCTGTTCTGTTCTGTTCTGTTCTGTTCTACTCTACTCTACTCTACTCTACTCTACTTTACTCTACTCTACTCTACTCTACTCTAAATTCTATTCTATTCTACATTCCATTTTTCTATTCTATTCTATTCTATTCTATTCTATTCTATTCTATTCTATTCTATTCTATTCTATTCTATTCTATTCTGACTTCCATTCCATTCTGTTCCAGCTGCCTCCAAAGGCCTTCAAGGCACCCCGAGCAGAGGTACGCTGCCCGCTTCCAAGCAAGGACCTTTGGAGACACCAGGACGGTCTTGCTTCTCCGCAGCATGTCCAGGCATGAGTCTCTGGCTCCCACAGCCATTCCTCACCCAGCCTGTGCCTGCAAGCTACAAATATTGCCCAAGACAGCACACACCTGCCTTCTTAAGAGGGGAAGAGCCGGAGAGGAGGAAGGCAAGCAGGTGGGCCTGGTTTTGCGAACTGGCTCTTTGGTGAGTTTGATGCTCCATTCCAACCAACTGAGCAGCGCAACTGTCCACTGAACTCAACCACACACAGTTGACTTAGGTTGGACCTCCAACTTTCTCCAAGGACAGAAGGATTTTTCACAGTGCTTGTTCTGACCCAGGCTTCCCAAGATCATGAAGCTGTCTCCTCATCCCGATCAAACCCCTTTTATTTCGGTTAAAGGGAATTCCTCTCCAGCAAAGTCCCGGCGAACAGTCTTTAAGGAGATTTCACCACCACAGACCTTTATCAAGCTGGGAGAGTTACCAGGCCGGTATCTTCCAAACGCCACACTGTAGCAGCAGTTACTCGGCAAGAAGTCAGGAACGGATCTTCATCCTAATGAATTGAACTAACTGTCTCCTGCAAAACCCCACTTCCCTTTCACTCCTCTTTATTCCCTATGGGAGGGGCCATTCACCATCCACCTGAGCCCTTACTCCCGAGTCGACCCTTGTTCCTTAGCCGTTCCCTTCATCTGGCAGCTCTGTGCATGCGCACATTGGGAACAGGCTCCAGCTGTTCTTCTGTCTTGCTGATCTCCGATTCCGAAGGCAGCTGATAACTGTTAGAAGGCCCTGGCCCCATCTCTGCCTCTGATGCAGAGCCCTCATCAGAGCCTTCCCCAGACTCCAGGACTGGCCCATATTCCTCCCCAACCTCCTCACTGTCCGAATCTGCTGCCAGCTCCACTGGTTGTCCACAACAGTACTGATTTAATCTATTCCTTTCTACGCTGCCCTTCCCATGGGCTTCAAGGCACATTAAAGCACAGGGTGTTTAAAAATGTTGGACAGAGAAAACTGGGTTAAAAGCTAGTCAAAGCCACTAGAAAAAGAGGTCCTTCGTGATGCCTCTTTCTAGGCAGGCTTTTAAGGCAGCCCCATTAAGGAAGCCGTTTTCCAAAGAAAGGAACACGCGGAATGGACACCCCGAGACGCATCACGCCTGGGGTTCCTACAAAGACCCTTCGTACAACAGCAAAACCACTCCAAGGGACAAGAAGCCCCCCAGTCCACCGGGTTGGAGCCATCTCTGCAGTAGAGTATCTCGGACCAGCATTGCCGGTGACAACCCAACCCATAAACAGCATCTCCAGCTCTCGTTCTTGTCAAGACTTGTTTGGATCTTTGACAGCCATGATGTTTTCACGCCTGATTGTTGCTGGGGTGAAAAACGGCAGGTGTTTCTCCTACCTACCCACCTCCTAGAAAAACCCTCCTTCCCTACAGGAAGCATCATTTGACAGGGGCACCAGGGACCCAGAATGGTCATGGCCGTCCGTGCATTGGATGAGTTCAAGCCCAAACTGGGCTACCATCTCCCCAGGATGCTTTAACCTGGATCGCCCTTCCAATTCTGATTCCAATCAATCAATCAGAACAGAGGTGGAAGGGACCTTGGAGTTCATCTAGTCCAACCCCCTGTTCAAGTGGGAGACCCTACTCAATTCGAGACAGGTGACTGTCCACTCTCTCCTTAAAAGCCTCCCGTGATGAAGCACCTACAACGTCTGAAGGCATGCCTGGTTAACGGCTCCGACTTTTAGGAAATTTCTCCTCAACTCCAAGTTGCTTCTCTCTTTGATTAATTTCCGTCTATTGCTTCTTCTCTTGCCTCCTGGTGCTTTGGAAAATAAGTTGGCCCCCTCCTCTTTCTGGCAGCCCCTGAAATACTGGACTACTGCTGTATTACACTGGGCTGTTTTCTGATGGCTCTTTGGCAGTTTCTGGATTGGGGGGCTGTTTACGTCATTGTTGGTCTCAAGTTGGTCACCCCAAACTGCTCTCACCCAACAAAAGTCTGCCCTGGAACCCTGACTGTAACCCAGCTGCTCCAAATCGCAAGCATAGAATAGAATGGAGCTGGAAGGAACCTTCGAGGTCTTCTAGTCCAGCCCCCTGCTTCAGCAGGAGAACCTCTACCATTTCAGACAAGTGGCTGTCCAGTCTCTTCTTTAAATCCTCCAGTGATAAAACACCCACAATTTCTGGAGGCAAGTAGTTCCATTGGTTAATTGTTCTCACTGTCAGGAAATTCTTCCTTATTCCCAGGTTGCTTCCCTCATTGGTTAGTTTCCATCCATTGTTTCTTCCCGCTGGTGCTTTGGAGAATAGCTTGACTCCCTCTTCTTTGGGGCAGCCCCTCAAATACTGGAACACTGCTATCATGCCCCCCCTAGTCCTTATTTTATCTAGACTGGCCAAGCCCAGTTCCTGCAACCGTTCTTCCTATGTTTTGTTTGTGTTCATCGTCTTTGTTGCTCTTTGCTGCACTTCTTCCAAAGTCCCAAAATCGAGGAGCCGTGAATAAAGGTTGAGTTTGGGAACCAGAAGTCCATCCCTTCCCCCCATCAATCACAGCTTTAGGTAGTTTAGGCAAAGGAGATCATGCTTCCTGGACAAAGGCCTTGTAAATAAAAAATGAAAGAAAACCTTGGGGAGGCGCATTCCCCCCCCCATCTCCCTTAAGTGCCGCGGGGGGGAAATTAGACGCAGCCCAGGAAGAACTGCAAGAAAAAACGTGCCACTCCAACATGCAATCATGTTACACAACGGGCAAGTATTTTATCTCACTCTCCTTGTCAGACGTCCCTGTCGGAATAATCTGCAGTGAGATCCCGCATTAGCCAAAATCTCCTAAGAGGCCCAGGAATGACAAGAAGCGTCAAACCGGGGCAGAGAATTTCCCAGGAGGAGGCAAATCACTCAGTGGGTGTTGCGACATTGCAACCCAACCCATGAGAACGATGCTGAGGTACAGGGTCAGATTCAAGCTATGGGTTGGGTCTTGGTGTTGTAATGCTTACGCTGTCATTTTTTTCCTCACCATGGTTGGTTGTACCAGACACCATCGACTGGGACAGAAGAGCTTTTGTGATGACCCAAGGCGGGATCATCACAACAAACACAGTCACAGAAAACAGATGAAGCCCCTTTTATTCCGTCTCTTTGCTTCCAAGCTCCGAATATTCTTGACGGAAGACAAAAAACTCCCCCACAAACAGTTACAAGAAGAAAGGGGGGGGAAAACAACACAAACCAGGCAAGGTAAGGGCTGGAGGACGTCCACAGATATCAGAACACACACTGGGAAGGACACCAAACTCAGAGAGGAACCATAAACTAGAGATATTTCCACGCTTTGTTTCCAGCGTTCGCCCCTACGCATATCCGTCCCCTTATTCAGTTGTCACAGCTGCAGCCCATGAAGAGGATCAAGGCCCTCTCCTCTCGAGTAGACCACGTCTCTCCCTTATCCTCTCCTCCCTGCGTGTCCTAGGATGAAGAGGGGATGGGCCTGGGTCTTCCTCTGACTGCCCAGCCGGCTTGAGCCCTTCCCCAGTTTCCTCCACAACCTCCAGAGCCACACCTCCACTCCCTGTTGGCTGTTCCTCCTCTCCCCCAGAGTCAGTCTCCACCAGGAGCATGACGGCTTTCTTAGGTCTAGCCAAGAGCTCTCTTCATCATTCATGGACTTCCATGGTTCACATCAGGAAACGGGGCCCTTCTCTCCTCCCATTCTTCCCTTGTGAGAGACATTTGAAGGCATGCTAGCCCCAATTTTGAACTAAAATGGGAGGGTCTCAAGGCCACCAGCCTCCACCAACTACCCTCCATCGATGAAGCCAAGCTTTCTGAGAGCCTCCCAAACAAGTAATCTTTGTAGAAAGTCTTGTGTAGTAGATGACTTTATGCCGCCTCAAAGATCTGCTTTCTTTTGTCTGATCTAAATTTCTTTTCAGTTACTTGGGGTCTCCACAGGGCATGCATCCCAAAAAATTGTGTGCGTGTATATCAAACAAATCAAAATTGGAGGCCACAATTTGGAATGGAAGTCCTGCCTCCTTTTTAGGGCATTTGATTCTAGAATTGCAGCCGTCACCTTCAAGTTTGAGACTCCTTTACCTGCAGGCTCCTCCACTGCTGGAGCGCAACCGAATCCAGAATCCCTGTCTGAAATAGAAACCACAACTTTGTAAGCCTAGGCATGGATATTTAATTGTGTCTCCAAGTTTACTGGGTATGTGAATTTTGAATCTGCTCAGATACCAGCTTTGGTCTACTTCCCAACATTAATACTTCTCGCATAGATTCCTTTGCAATGACAACAAAAGCAGAGATTTCTGGAGAAGGCTATGATTTTTTCTCCTTTCTTTAAATCCAGTCTTCCTTGCATTGGCACTCAACCTTCCTATAGAGAAAACAACTGGTTGCTTTTACACCACAAACTGAATCTGTTTACTGTGATAAATTTCTTTCAAGGTTAGGTACATTATATTAAATCTTGGGCTAACCAAACACAAAAGAACCAGCCAAGCTCAGCATGCTGGGTAGGTGCCAACACCAGGACTTAAAGAGCCTTGTTAACTGTCTTGTATGAATCCAGAAGACGAGTGAAACTTTCCTCCAATGCCTGACTCTAATCATCTGACGAGAGAGAGAGAGAGGTTTGGCCAAATAATTCAGAGGAGAAAACCAACCTTTGGTTACTCCCCCTCTGACCTTCAAGATATGGAGATACATAAGGTAATCCTCCGCTTGGGACCACAGTTGGACCTCGGGCTTCCATCACTAAGCAAGACGGTCATTAAATCTGATTTTAATCAAGAAAAGGACTAGGGGTGACATGAGAGCAGTGTTTCAATATCTCAGGGGTCGCCACAAAGAAGAGGGAGTCAAGCCATTCTCCAAAGCACCAAAAGGCAGGACAAGAAGCAAGGGATGGAAAGAAAACTTGGATGACTGAAAATCTCTGCACAGACAATGGATGAAAACTAATCAAGGAGGGAAGCAACCTAGAACTAAGGAGAAATTTCCTGACAGTGAGAATAATTAACCAGTGGAACAATTTGCCTCCAGAAGTTGTAAAGGCTCCAACACTGGAAGTTTTTTAAAAAAAGAGATTGGATAACCATTTGTCTGAAATGGTATGGGGTTTTCTGCCTAAGCAGGGGGTTGGACTAGACGACCTCCAAGGTCCCTTCCAACTCTGTTATTCTATATCAAGGATCTTCAAACTTGGCAAGTTTAAGACTTGTGGACTTCAACTCCCAGAATTCCTGAGCTAACATGACTGGAGAAGGAATTCTGGGAGTTGAAGTCCATAAGTCTTACAGCTGTCAAGTTTGAAGCCCCCTGTTCTACATTCTATTCTATATTCTACTAGACCAGGGATCCCCAAACTTGGCAACTTTAAGACTTATGGACTTCAGCTCCAGAATTCCCCACACTGGCTGAGGAATTCTAGGAGCTGAAGTCCGCAAGTCTTAAAGTTTGGAGACCCTTAACTAGATAGTTTTCCAAACTCATCAACTTTAAAATGTGTAGATGTAAACTCCCAGAATTCCTCAGCCAGCATGGGGAATTCTGGGCGTTGATTTCCCACATCTTAAAGCTGCCAACTTTGAAAAACAGTGGATTAGACCGATCCAGCCCATTAAGGCAGCAAAGTTGACTTCCCCTCCAAACTTTCAGCAAAAGAGTATGCAAATCTTTTAAATTTTGGACATTATTACAGGGGACCTCCAAAACTTACTCCATTTGAAAGAAATATTTCTCCCTATTTTACAGAAACAGTAATTCCTTCCCATGCATTAAAAATGATTAAAATACATGAGAAGGAATTACACTCCCTGCGTTAGATGAAATCAAATTGTAAATAAACAAAGGCTACCAGAACCGAACTGCCTAACTCCAGCCAGCCCCTAGAAAGCAGGAACAAGAGACCAAAGGATCTATGGTTCAGCTCTCTTGATTTCTGCAGCCCTGCATTTTGCTAAAACATAACTTGACTTTGTCCTCTCCTGTCCAAATATGGAGTGGACATCCTGGCATTTTACAACGGCTTTTCAGCTTGACGTGGCCTGCCGTATAATTGCCCCCAGGTTCCCCAGACCACAAAGCTGGCAGTCAATTACAGAAAGATATTTTGGCTTTAAAAGCTCACGTTGTCAGGATTTCGTTAGCCTCATTCTCTCAGGGAGTTTTGAACTCATAGAGGGTGAGAATGGAAAAGTCGGGAGGCAGCAAACCTGGGAAATTCCTTGTGACAAATAATCTTAGGTTAAGGCTTTGTAATCCTTTCATTTAAGACGGCTGGCTTTGGACTGGAACATGGCTGGAGAGAGGAAAGACTGAGCGGGCCCCAAGATTCACACGGAAATACTATTTTGGGGGTCAGAAGCAACATTCTGGGGCAGAGGTCTCCAAGCTTGTCAACTTTAAGACTTGTGGACTTCAACTCCCAGAATTCCTCAGCCAGCAAAGCTTGTGGACTTCCGCTCCCAGAATTCCTCAGCAGCAAAGCTTGTAATTTCCCACAAGCTCCGCTCCCAGCCTCAGCAGCAAAGCTTGTGGACTTCCGCTCCCAGAATTCCTCAGCCAGCAAAGCTTGTGGACTTCCGCTCCCAGAATTCCTCAGCCAGTAAAGCTTGTGGACTCCCGCTCCCAGAATTCCTGAGCCAGAAAAGCTTGTGGACTGTCACTCCCAGGATGCTGGCTGAGGGATTCTGGGAGTGGAAGTCCACAAATCTTAAAGTTGCCAAGGTTGGACACCCCTGCTCTAGGGAGCCTTAAAATCAAAGAGGAAACAATCAAACGTAAGTACATATCAGCAGCTTCAAATATACATAAGATTATATTTATATTTTAACCCACTCGATGGTCCCTCTTCTGCCAAGGATTATTAAATTGTTTCTGGTGCAGTTTAATCCCTGTAATTGGTAGTCCTTGAGTTACAACACTTCATTGAGTCACCTTTCGAAGTTACACAATTGATCCTTATGTTGCTAAGTGAGAAAATTGTTAAGCGAGTTTGGCCCCGTTTTACGACCTTTCTTGCCAACGTTGTTAAGAGAATCAATGCAGTTGTTAAGTTAGTACCATGGTTGTTAAGTGAATCTGGTCGCAAAAGGGGATCACATGACTCTGGGACACAGCAACTGTCATAAATGTGAGTCAGTTGCCAAGCATATGAATTCTGATCACATGACCACAGCGATGCTGCAGTGGTCGTAAGTGTGAAAAACACACAAGTCCCTTTTTTCAGGGCCGTTGCAACCTTGAACGGTCATTAAATGAGCTGCTGTAAGTAGAGGATTACCTGTATATCAAAAAGGAAAGGACTGCACTACAGGTAGCCCTCGACCTGTGACTACAACTGAGACCAGCATTTCCGTCGCGAAGCAAGATGGTTGTTAAATGAGCCACACCAAATTTTAAGGCCTTTCTTGCCACGTTTTCTTAAGCAAATCACTGCAGACGTTAAGTGAATCACACGGTCATTAAGCAAATCTGGCTTTGCCCACTGACTTTTATTCACAAATGGCAATTATGTTCCCACTTCCCCCCCAAAGATGGCAGCACCTGGATTGGCTGCGAAGGTGAAGAGTTTTTGGAAACTCTCAAGATTCCTTTTTGCTCGCCGTGTAGATCCAAACTAGATTGCGTTGCTTCTTTGTGTCATATAATATATCAGCTGGATACCCGTGCTTCGCTACAAAACTATGCGGTCGAACTTAGCTTTTAAGGAAGGAAAATAAGGGGGGTGGGAATTCTGGCTCTGCCTACTGGTATTCATAATATTCCACCGGTATTCATCTGGCTAGCGTCCTGTCAGTGTGTGAGAGAGTTGAGGGCTGTTTGGAAACTGAAGCAGTATTTGTGGTGTGAGCGAGGAGACAGCAAGGAGCCTGGGCGTGTCTTAGCTCAACTGTTCTGTACTAAAGCTGCTTGGTGCTGTGAAACTGAAACGGAACCTCCTCTCCTCTGCTTGTGTTTTGCATTTGGGACAGATTTCTCTCCAGGTGGGGAGGGGGAGTAGAACTTATTAGCGTCAGAGTGTGTTAATAATAATAATAATAATAATAATGATAATAATAATAATAATAATAATAATATAGGAAATACTAATGCTCTGATGGTCATTTCAAAAAATCCTTCCTTAGTGAGCCCCTAGAAGCCAAGAGGAACATACAGGCCAAATTTCAAGTTTGCAGGCTTTACTGTTCTGGAGATTTTGTGATGATGCATATTTCACACACACACACACACACAGATACGCATCTACATCTACATATATATACATATGAATGATGTGGGTTTGTGCATAATATTGTATTTATTTATTTGTTTGTTTATTTGTCATATTCATGACAAATATATAGGAGAGCTGTAATGCAACAAAATTTCAATTTAATGTATGCCCATTAGTGTACTTTCCAAATGACCATAAAGTAAGTCTAAATGCAACAATTGTAAATATGGGTTGGTTGCCAAGTGTCCAAATTCTGACCACGTAATCGTGAAGACGCTGCGATGATTATAAGTGTGAGGACCAGTCATGAGTCTCTATTTTCACTTCTGCTGTAACTCTGAAGGGTCGCTAAACAAATGGCTATAAGTCGAGGGCCACCTGTACAGGAGGAACACCAAATTCCTTCCCTTCTCTTTCCCAACTAAGGGCAGGCCGGTGGATTTTCCATATTATCGTCACCAGCCTCAGGAGACAAGCAGAGAAAATAGCCAGCCGTCTCTTGGCGAGGGGTTTGATTCCGTCAGACGTCTTTCCCAATTAAAGGCTCACCGTTTTCATCCCTGCCGGCACCACAGCTCCGAGCGCGGCAGATCAAATGACCAGCAGTGGATTTCCGAGGGCTTAATTCTGGCCGTGGCCAGCAACTGGCACAAGAGAAGAGAGGTAAACATGCCCAACAGACGCCAAGCCCTGGCGCAGGCAGCGTTGTTCAAACACACAAATCGGAGGGCTCGTTTCTTTCTGCAAATAGCCTGGCCCGTGGATCGTGCAGCTAATAAGGCAGGGATCCACAAAGCAATCGAGCAGGCTATCGGAAACGCAGGAGGGCTGGCTTCAGAATGGATCTGGTGGGGTTCTTCCTCTCTAGCTTCGAAGCGCATGGGTTCCCAGCCTGAGCAATATTAAGATGTGTGGACTCCCCAAGAATCCCCAAGCCAGCCAGCATGCTTTCTATGATGACCTCTGCAGCTTAGCAGTGTTTCCCAGCTTGAGCCATTTTAAAATGTGCAGTCTTCCAACTCCCAGAATTCCCCAGTCAGCAGTGTATGGCTAGCTGGGGAATTCTGGGAACTGAGGTCCACACAGCTTAAACTTGTTGAAGCTGGGAAACATTGTACTAGGGAACGGAAAACAGTTTACATTTTATTCCAGTGGAAATCCAGGGACTTTAGCCCAGTGCTGGGATTGCAACTCTCCTCTGGAGCGGCTTCCGGCCAATTTCCATAACTCACATGAACAGGAGTTACCCCTGATGCATTTAGAAAATATTGCAAGCATCTCTGATGTCAGCACAAAGTGCTGGAGCATAAAACACGGCTGACTTTTCCTTCAAGGTCCCATTGGCTCTCACATGTGTTCAATTTCTCCTATCAGGACTGGCCGGCTGAAAGAGGTGAGAACACAGTTTCCAGCGCCATGACCCTGCTCGGCCTTGAAACATATAAGATTTGGAAAAAAAAAAAAAGGGAGCAGAGTTCGAAAAAGAGAAAGCAGCAAAACCCGGCTGAATTTCAGTCGGGAGTTGATTTTAATAAAATGCCATTTGAAAAAAGCACTCGGCGAGTTTAACTATGTCCTTTTTCACCACATTAAAAACTAGGGTATGGTAAACTGAAAAGAAATGAAAAGAAGGACTAGGGGGTGACCTGATAGCAATGTTCCAATATCTCAGGGGTTGTCATGAAGAAGAGGGAGACCAGCTATTCTCTAAAGCACCAAAAGGCAGGACAAGAAACAACGGATGAAAACTAATCAAGGAGAGAAGCAACTCAGGAGAAATTTCTTAACAGTGAGAACAATTAACCAATGTAACAGCTTATCTTCAGAAGTTGTGAATGCTCCAACACTGGAAGTTTTTAAGAAGACACCGGACAGCCATTTGTCCGAAATGGTATTGGGTATCCTGCTTACGTCGGGGTGGGGGGGGTTGGACTATATGACCTCCCAAGGTCCCTTCCAGTTCTCTTATTCTGCATTTTGAAGAGATAACTTAAAAACTGAACATCAGGTTTTGGGGCCATTCATTCACTCCTGAGCCCTATAGGGAAATGAAGCCAAGGGTTTGTGCTAACCGCTCCTATGGCACATTTTGCAGGGGAGCAGCCAGGAAAAGGGGCATTTGCAACTCGGCAAGCTGGCTTTGTCCAGGGTCAAATCACCTCGGAGATCCCCTGTGCCCCCAAACCTCCTATTTAAATGTGTTTGCAGGGATCGCAGCTTTGCTTTCCCTCTGCCTTTTAACTTCTCCAATC
The DNA here is from genome assembly GCF_049901715.1 of Pseudonaja textilis. Lineage (NCBI taxonomy): Eukaryota > Metazoa > Chordata > Lepidosauria > Squamata > Elapidae > Pseudonaja > Pseudonaja textilis. Next base: position 3,405,658 of record NC_142000.1, read on the forward strand.
ATATCCAGCCCCAAACAGATGCGGCCCAGCCAAAAAGAAAAAAAAAACCGTCACACTAAGGCCAGCACACCATTACAGCTTGTGCAGACTCAAGCAAGCGATTCATGCTGAATTCTGGGAGTTGAAGTCCACAAGTCTTAAAGTGGCCAAGGTTGGAGACCCCTGCTCTAGGGAGCTTCGAATCAAAGAGGAAACAATCAAACATAAAGTAAATATCAGCAGCTTCAACTATGCATACGATTATATTTATATTTTAATCCACTCAATGGTCCCTCTTCTGCCAAGGATTATTAAATTGTTTCTGGTGCAGTTTAATTCTTGTGCTGGGAGTCCTTGAGTTACAACAGTCCTGCTGGCTGAGGAATTCTGGGAGTTGAAGTCCACAAGTCTTAAAGTGGCCAAGGCTGGAGACCCCTGCTCTAGGGAGCTTCGAATCAAAGAGGAAACAATCAAACATAAAGTAAATATCAGCAGCTTCAACTATGCATACGATTATATTTATATTTTAATCCACTCAATGGTCCCTCTTCTGCCAAGGATTATTAAATTGTTTCTGGTGCAGTTTAATTCTTGTACTGGGAGTCCTTGAGTTACAACAGTCCTGCTGGCTGAGGAATTCTGGGAGTTGAAATCCACAAGTCTTAAAGTGGCCAAGGTTGGAGGTTGTTCTAGTAGACCAGAGGAAAAAAAATGCACGCACGCACACACACACACACACACACACTTGTGAAGAGGCAGAAAGAAAGAAATTCCTCCCATCCTCCACGGACTCCAGGCTAGGAAATGTTATTCAGCAACTTGTACACTGCCCCCAAATAAGTAAATTCCAAAACCAGATTGCGTTACACTGCGTAAGACGTAAGGCGAAGGAACCTACAAGCCAAGCCGATGAATCACCCACTACGCCAGGATGAAGTTTTTGTTAGGTTTCCGGGCTCCGGCTGTGGAGTCAATGAAGCCGGCCTTATAAATCCCGGCAGAGCCCTTCAAAAGCCGAGGGCTTCTCCCGGCACAACCGCGGCTCCCGCAGGAAACCCGAACTAAGCATTTTTCTGGCTGGCTTGAAATGCGCAAACATTTCAGATTCGCAGAGTTGGAAGGGACCTTGGAGGTCATCTAGCCCAGCCCCCCACCCACCCAAGCAGGAGACCCTTACACCATTTCTAACAGAGGGAAGTCTAGTCTCTTCTTGAAAGCCTCCAGTGATGGGAGCTCCTGCAACATCCCAAGGGTTTTCTCGAAACTGGAAGCATGTCGCCATCCTAAGCATATAGCGATGAATCCCAGAATTCTAGAATTGGAGGGGACCTTGGAGGTCATCTAGTCCAACCCGCACCCCCAGCCCCACCGAAGCAGAAGACCCTACACCATTTCTGACAGAGGGAAGTCCAGTCTCTTCTTGGAAGCCTCCAGGGATGAAGCTCCCACAACTTCCGATTTCCAGCCACACCGAGAGAACACCCAGACATTCCTGGCATGTTTCCTCAGGATAAACTTGGGGGGGGGCGGGGGAGAGAAAGGGAGTCTAGCTAGCTAACATCACTAAGAGCCTTCTCCACCCCCCCAACAGAATTCGGGCCACAAAAGCCCCCCCTCTTCCTCCTTTGGCCAATGAATAGAAGAATAGAATTCTTTATTGGCCAAGTGCGACTGGACACACAAGGAATTTGGTGTTTGGTGCAAGATACTCTCAGTGTGCATAAAAAGAAAAAATAAAATACATTGGTCAACCATCCTAAGATAAGAATCAGAGAGGTTAACTCCAGAATTAAAAAAATCAAGGGGGGTGGAATATGAATACTATGAAACATGGAATAAATTCTATCAGTGGTTGCATGGAACAAGGCGAGGTCTGAACCTAAGTAGCCAGGAGGATTGGAATAATGGGTAAACCATGTATCAAACAAGAGGACTGCAAATGGTGAAGTAAAATTGTACAAAATGTAAAATGTATATATGTATAACAATTCTAGCGCCAGAACAGCTACACCGTGTTGTATTCTTATCATTAAAAAAATAAATGAAGAAATAGGGGGAAAAAAAACGGATCATAAGATACAACACTTAGCGCTAGGTTATGGGAGCGGGGGTGCAAGCGACCGCAAAGTCTTGCAGCAAAGGGAGGTGTAGTTGCAACCCGGGGCGGTTTGAGGGGGAGGCTTCCACATAAGGTGCCCCCGCTCCTACGGTTCAGACCCAGCAACCGATCCAGAAGGGATTTGTCTGGCGGATCCACGGATTTCTTCTCTGCTGGCGAGATCTGACCCCGCGGAGGAGCAACTGGGCGGTGGGGGTGGTGGTCCCAAGAGCCCCCCCTCCACTCAGCGTTCCGCAAGCCAGGCCCGCAGCCCCCACCCTCCAATCTCCGGAGCAGCCAGCCGTGGCCGCGCGGCAGCCCCGTTCTCCCCGTCGTCCAGCCGCCTCGGGAGGAGCAGCTCCCGATCAGGATCGGCTGCCCCGCTCGCTTCCTTCCTTCCCTCCCCAGACTTTCCCGGAGCGGAGGACACCTTCCCCCCGCCGCCCCCGAGCGCGCCCTTCCAAGCAGAGGGGCTCGCTCCAGACCCGGGACCGTTTTCCCCGCGGGAGAGCTCCGGCGAGGAGGAGCCCCGGTGGGAGCCAAAGGCTGCCTCGGGGTCGCTTCTTCTTCTTCTTCTTCGCCGCCGCCGCCGTCCGAGGCCCGGCCTCCTCCTTGCCCTCCCCTCGGCCGGCACTTGCCCGGGGAGAGAAGCCGCCACAGCAGCGGAGCGCGCCCCCCAACCCCGGAGAGTCCGGCGTCCAACGTCGCGCGCGGCTTCCGCAGGGCCGGCAGCAGCCTCAGGTGAGGCGGGAGGACGGGGCAGCCTGGCCGGACGAGCGAGCGGTCGAGCTCGCTCGCTCTTCTCTCCGGCGACCCGGGCGGCTTTTTTCCCGGCTCCCTCGCGGTCTCGGGGCTGCCTCCCCCCCCACCGCCCGCCTCCCTCCGTTCCCCCAGCTCGGCCTCCCTCCGCGGCGGAGACTCACCAGGTAGTTCATCTTGCCGGCCCGCCGCGCTCCTGGCGCGGCCGCAGTGCCCCGCTGGCCGGGCGCCTTAACTAACGCATGATGCGGCCCGCCGCCGAGCGCCGAGCAGGGCCGAGCCAGAGCCAGAGCCAGAGCCAGCCAGGCGAGCAGCCCCCGTCCGCCCGGCGGCGCCTCGCAAGGGAGGAGGAAGGGGAGCCGGAGCCCCGCTGCCCCCGCCCCGCCGCCGCCCCCATTGGCTGCGGCGGAGAAAAGGAGGCGGCGCTGGCGGAGGGGGAGGCCGGGCGAGGCAGCCTCCGACTGGCACCGGGCGGGCCTGGCGGGGTGGGTAGCGCTCTGGCCGCGGGGCCGGGCGGGGAGACAGAGGCGGCTTGTCTGACGCAGCTGCTGGCTGGCCATGCCCGCCCGTGCCAGGAGGGAGGGAGGGAGGGAAGGCGCTTCGGGCAAAGGCCGCCTCCGGCCCCGCTCCGACCCCGCCAGCAAGCGGGCAGCCTGCCTGCCTTGCCTGCCTGCCCCGAACTCTGCCCCAGTTTCGGCCTCAGAAAAGACGCTCGCCTCTTACCGACTTCTCAACTGCGCTGATTCACTTTAACCACGGTGCCGGGAAACGTCGTAAAACGGGGCAAAGCTCACCTAAGCAATTTCAAGGTGTTGATTTTTCACCTCCTGCCAGCAGTACAGGCGGTCCTTGACTTACGATGGCAGTTGAGCCAAATTTCTGTTGTTAAGGAGACCCTTAACAACAGAAATTTGGGGCTCAACTGCCGTCGTAAGTCAAGGACCGCCTGTACTGCTGGCAGGAGGTGAAAAATCAACACCTTGAAATTCCCTGGATGTTTTAGCTTTTTTTAAAAAAAAAAGCCAGCAAAGAACTTCAGGTGGTCCTCGGTTTACTGACTAACATTTCCCTTGCGAGGTGAAACATTTGCTAGGTGAGTTGTGCCCCAATTTGCGACCATTTTTTGCCACCGTTGTGATGTGAATTGCTGTACTTGTTGCTAACAACGGTTGTTAAGTGAACCCTGGCTTGTCAGAAGGTCGCAGAAGCATATCATATGACCCCGGGACACTGCAACCGTCATAAGTATGAGTCAGTGGTCAGAATTTGGATCACATGACCATGGGGATGCTGCATTGGTCTTAAGGGTGAAAAATGGTCATAAGTCACTTTTTTTTAGGGCCGTTGTAACTTCAAAAGTAGCATGAACTGTTGTAAGGCAAGGACTACTGTACCCTTGGCAAACCCTAACCTGGTGCCCTCCTGAAGTTGGATCATCCCTCACATCATCCCTGACAGCATCAGCCTCCTCCACCAGAAGGAGACAGGCCTATCCCATCTCCAGCCCTGTCTTCTTCCCTGCGGAGGGGAAGTTTTACCTATTTGAAGTCCCCTGCAGGATTTTGTGGCTCAACTACATTGAGCGTGTAAAAATCCTCAGTGGATTTTTGAAACATGCCTAGTAACGTAATCCTATCCCGAGTAATTGCTGAGATGAGTTTGTATCTTCCTCCGGGCTGACTAATCCTCCATTTTGCATCCAGATCCCTCTCTGGTGTGCACAACCTTCACCATTCCTCTAAAACAGAGGTCTCCAACCTTGGCAACTTTAAGACTTGTGGACTTCAACTCCCAGAATTCCTCAGCCAGCACGGGATTCTGGGAGTTGGTCCATAGGCTGGCTAGAGAATTTTGAGAGTTGGTCCCCTTCTGGCCGGGGAATTCTGGCACTTGAGGTCCACCCATCTTAAAGGAAACCCTAACAAGGGAGGACAGTTAACCAGTGGAACAGAAGTTGCCTTCAGAAATCGTGGCCTCTCCATCCCTGGAGGTTTGTAAGAAGAGACTGGACAGTCCCTTGTCTGAAATGGTATAGGTCTCCTGCTTGAGCAGGGGGGGGGGGGTGGACTAGAAGACCTCCAAGGTCCCCTCCAGCTCTACACCAGGGGTGGGATGCTACTGGTTCTGCCCGGCTCTATAGAACCGGTAGCTCTGAAGAGCAGCAGACACTGAACTGGTTCTGTATCTGCTGCTGTTTGGTCCACCCATCTGCCTGGGCTCTTACCTGACCTTCATTTTCTACTTTTTCAACCTCCGCTGCTTTGCACGGCACAGCTGAGGTTGAGAAAGCAGGAAAAAAAAGAGGCTTTTCAAATGCCGCGCACCTGCGCGCAGCGCTTGTCAGCTGTCCGGGCGGCACAGCTTAAGGTTTTTTTACACGCACAAAATGTAGTCACCCAACCGGTAGTAACACCGGTGGAATCGCAACCCTGCTCTATACCAGACGTCTCCAACTGTGGCAACTTTAAGACTTGTGGACTTCAACTCCCAGAATTCCTCAGCCAGCAAAGCTGACTGAGTGCTCCAACAGTGGAGGTTTTGAAACATGCCTGGTTACATAATCATATCACTCTAAAACATAAAGACATGCGCTTGCAATGCCACTTCTGTTGTTCCCCCACACAGGGTTCCCAGGCAGACTGACTATATGGCTCACGGCAAGCCTTAACCGTGCGGCCCTGACTTATGTACAGACTTTTGCTCCTGTCAGTGTGGTGCCACAACATGGCGAGAAAAGCCCTTGGCGGGGACTGGCCTCCCCCCAGACCCCTTGGCTCCTGTGATTCAAGAAGGGTGGCAGCTGTTGGGCTATGAGACAAGGCTGCCCCACAGAAGCCAGGCCGGGGGGGGGGGTTGCCCCACAGAAGCCACCCCATTGGATGAAGCATCCCACTGGCACCTAGTGTGCCGAGGGTTCGGGGTTTCTCAGGGTTCTTCCAGAGAAATAAGCCCAGCTGGGGATTTGGCTAAAAGCCCAGATTTGCAGCCAAGCTGCCAGCTGGGTGACACTGAGCTCTGGAACAGGCGAAGGAAGGAGAGGATTCCAACAGGTGTGCAAGAGGCAAGGATGTTTGGGGCCAGGTCTCCAAATAGGCTTGTCTCCTAACAACCACTTTCCCCAAACTGAGTGTCTCCAGGCCCGTTGGGCTACAGCTCACATGATTCATAGCCGGAGTAGCTGCCCCACAGTCCAGGAAATGGGAGTTGAGAGCCATTGTATCTGGAGGGAGCACCATGGTGGGCTTCACAGTGCTCAGGTGGGGAGAGCAACAGTGCTTACACATTCCCACATAGGGGACACGGTTGTAGGTTCACACAGCAGAGAGGCGAAGCACCTATGAGGAGCTCAACTGCTGAGCACTTCAGGACAGAAGCTGTTTTTCCACTATTTTTTTCAGTTTCCCATGTTTAGCATGTGTTGGTGGCCTCCCAAGTACTATCCAGAGGATCAATGTTTAATTATTGGAACATAGAATGATAGGGTTGGAAGGGACCTCGAAGGTCTTCTAGTCCAACCCCGTTCAAGCTTGTTCCGCAATGCTTTCCAGATCAGCAAAAGTCACCAGCCATCGCCCGTTGAAACCTGCGTTAGTTAAAACAGACGGGAAGCTTCCATATTTTATAAGATATGGGAACAATGGTATAGCTGGATAGATCGGAGACGGATCAAGGATAAGTAATTATTAAATATAGAATATAGATAGAATAAGAACATAATTATGCACAAATTAATATTTGTAAATATTGCACAAATGATTGTTATATGATAAGCACTACAAACAGCTGTTATTGAATGATGTATTTTTTATGTTTTTAATGTCATAAAATTCAATAAAGTTTATTTAAAAAAAACACAGGACTTGCACTCCTGCCTTCCACACCCCACAGATCCTCCTAATGGGGCTGCCTGGATTTTCCTCGACACGATGACCCACAACCTACCTCAGTCTAATACAGAGGTCTCCAAACTTGGCAACTTTTAAGAATCGTGGGCTTCAACTCCCAGAATTCTCCAGTTGGGAGTTGAAGTCCACAAGTTTTAAAGATGCCAAGTTTGGGGACCCCTGGTCTAATACTGTCTTGCTCTGCAGAAGGAAAACCAAAAGGTTAACCCAGGCCTGCTGCAGGAAAGGTGGAGGGACGTGAGAAGGGTCACGACTGCTTCCTACATAGAACACAGAATTGCAGGGCTGGAAGGTACGCTGGAAGTTACACTGGAGATCGCCTCTCCCCCAAAGGCCAGGAGGAGTGAGAAGGCTGGACTGGAATGCATTGGGACAACTGGAAGCCGATGGCCCCTGTGCACGTCCCTGCAAGCATATCACCCGGGATAGCCGGCAGAGATGGATGATCTCAAGCTGGACCCAGGGCAGGCTCTCCCCCACCTGCACTGTCCTTGTAAAAAACGGCATTGGTGAAGCCACGTGCTTGGCAGAAAACCTGACACACCTAATCGCGTGTGGACTTTGGAGCAGCTTCTATCACTTCTGCTGGGTTGGGCACACCCGTGTGGGGGAAAAACAGAAGGTTCTGCCCAGCAGGGGTGGGGATTTCCTCCCTCGGCCACATTTCCCTTTATGGGAAAAGCACATGGCCCAGTTGAAGGTTGCATGCAGTGTGAACCCAGCCAACTGTTAACTAGGATAAAACAAGCCATGGCTTAATAAGAATCTGCTTGGCATTCATTTTTTGACCTTGGGGTAATGGAAAAAAACCACCCGAGCTTTCTCCTACACGGAAATATCCAACAATCAATGCCTGCTCTTTTTTTTGTCTTTATAACTTTTTTTGCACCATTTTATTTTCCATACCAAGGTCATGGGGGAAGGGGATTTATAAGGGTTTTTTTTTCTGTTCCCCAAATAGTTGGGGAAATATGGGTGTGTTGGAAAGAGAAAAGAGTCAGCATTTTGGGCCCGTTTGGGATCAATAACACAGTGATAGCATCTTATTCTTCAATAACAGCTGAGCCTTTTGAAGGCTCTGGAAAAATATTTTTATTTAAGAGGCTTTTAATTTAAAAAGTAGTAGAAGATTGGCTTGCCCAAAAGGGTGACATCATGCTTACTAATAATTCTGGTGAACCCCACCTAAAGCTAGATATATTGTGGTCAGAGAAGATGTGACCTCAGTTTACCCCTACTTTGCAAGATGCAGAAAAATAAGCCAAAGCTGACTCTGCTCTTAATTTTTCATCTTGTTTCCAACAAATGCATATTTCGTATTTATTGATATCCCAGTACTCCCATTTTTCCTCCCCTTTTTAAAAAGAAAAATAGTTGCCAAACAGTTTCAGAAACAGGGACGATGCAGATACCAGATACCAGATACCACTGGAAATGCAGAAGGGGTTTTCCTTTTACTATCGTGCAATTTGTCAAGGCAAATTTAATTTAAAAAGTCAAGTTGATGCTTGGGGACAGCTGAAGTCTCTACAACAGTACATAGAAAATAGAATAATTGGGTTGGAAGGGACCTTGTAGGTCATCTAGACCAACCCCCCCGCCCAAGCAGGAAGCCCTACACCATTTCTGTCAGATGGTAGTCCAGTCTCTTCTGGAAAGCCTCCAGGGATGAAGCTCCCACAACTTCTGAAGGCAACCTCTGTTTCACGGGTTGATTGTTCTCATTGTCAGAAAATTTCTCCTTATTTCCAGGTTGAATCTCTCCTTGTTCAGTTTCCATCCATTATTCCTTGTCTGGCCTTAAAGTTCTTTGGAGAATAGCTTGACCCGCTCCTCCTCTCTGGGGCAGCCCCTCAAATATTGGAAGATGCTCTCCTGTCTCCCCTGGTCCTTCTCATCCCTAGACTAGCCAGGCCCAGTTCCTGCAACCATTCATGGTTCATCGTATGCTTTAGTCTCAAGTCTGCTAATCTTAACAGATTAACAGAGTTGGAAGGGACCTTGTAGGTCATCTAGTCCAACGCCCTGCTCAAGGAGGAGACCATACGCCATTTCTGACTGATTGCTGTCCAGTCTCTTTTTTTTTTTAAAATAAATTTTATTGATTTTACAATTAAAACAAACCAACAACACATATATAAATGAAAGAGAGTAAAAGAAGAAAGGGAGAAGAAAATAGAAAGAAAAAAATAGAAAACAATTAAAAACATTCTCATCTTCAACAGTTTGTAAGACCTCTTTTTTATCCTTATTTTATGCCAAAAACACACCTAATCCTTACATATATCTGTGTATCACTGCTATGGATTTATCCTATCCTCTTTGGCCTTTTAGTGTGAAGTCTATCTTTGGTCTATCCATTTGTACCAGCAGTTCCAGATGTTGTAGTATATTGAAGTATCTTTATTTTTTAATGCCAAAGTTAATTTGTCCATTTCTGCACAACTTGAAATGTTTTGAATGATCATCTCCTCTGATGGAACATGAGGCTGCTTCCAACATTGTGCAAAAGTCAATCTGGCCGCTGTCAAAATGTGTATTATTATATATTTCCCTTTTTTTGATATTTGTTTATCAAAGATCCCTAACAGAAAGGACTCTGGTTTGAATTCAATCTGTTCTCTCGTCATTTCTTCCAGCCAATTTCTAATTTTCTGCCAATATTTTTAAGCTTCTGTACAGGACCACCACATATGGAAAAAAGTTCCCTCTTTTTTTTTTTTGCATTTCCAGCAATTCGGAATCATATTGGGGTGCATCTTCGCTAATCTCGAAGGAGGAAGGTGGCATCTATAAAACATTTTATAGGCGTTTTCTTTGTATGCTACTGATTTTGTAATTTTATTATTTCTACCCCAGACGTCCTCCCATTCTGTTATGGTGATGTTACATCCTATATTCCTACTCCAGGCTATCATGTTCCCTTTTACAATTTCTTCTTCTAATTCTACTTCTAATAAATAATTATAAAATTTTGTTATATTTTTTTTGCCTGATCCTAATAAAATTTTATCTAATTGCTGGAGTTTATTGTTAATTCCAAATTATTTCTTGTCCTGTTTATATCTACTTTGAATTTGAAGATACGCCCACTGATCAATTTTTAGTCCCCGCTCTTGAAGTTCTTGCCGCGATTTCAAATTTCTTTGCGTATCCAATAGGTCCTGATATTTAATCATTTTAGTGATATCCAGATTATTTGGGTGAAGCATCGCCTCCATTGTTGAAATCCAAATTGGTATTTTTAAATAGTGTTTTTTCCGTGTTTTCTTCCAATTAGTTAATAATGAGTCTCTGATTAGGTGTCTGTGAAAATATTTCTGGCTAGTTTTCCCTACATCCCATAAAAAAGCATGCCACCCCCTTTGCAGGTCATGGCCTTCTAAGAGTAATATTCTCTTATTGGTTAAATTCACCCATTCCTTCAACCATACTAAAGAGGCTGCACTATAATACAACTCCCAGTTTGCAAGTGCCAGCCTTCTCCTGCTCTTCAGAGCTGTCCAGTCTCATTTCGAAAGCCTCCAGTGGTGAAGCTCCCACAACTTCTGAAGGCAACTACTGTTCCATGGGTTGATTGTTCTCACTGTCAGAAAATTTCCCCTTGGCTTTAGGGCTCCAGAGAACAAGAATATTGGGGTGTTATGAAACTAGTTCCTAAACTTCCTCTAATCAGGCTGCCTTTGGGTCAAGAAGCCCACGATCTTGGCCACAACGATGTGAATGACGCACATGAAATAGTGGTGAGACGGCCACCTTGCCTTCTTTGAGCTCCCCCTGAGGACACTCCTGGCTGTAGCTCTGGCCTGAGCCTCCTGCCATGTGGGTTCCCAGCCCTCAGCTGACCTCTGAAGGAGCACAATGCTACCTCAGTCAGGCAGCACTGATCCTTGTTTGGGGAGAGGCATTCCAGCGAAAGCTGCTGGCCTCCAACAAACGAAGATTGTTTTCTCCCAGGAAAGCAGATTCTCTTGCAAGCTACTCCACTTCAGGGCTGGAATCGGCGACTGGAAACAGGGACCATGGAGGGGGGTGGCTTTTACGGTCTCTGGAGTCGCTCTGTGCAAGAAAAAAACCCCGATTAGGTTTCTAGCTGGTATGTTGCCCAACTCTTACACTTCTCTTCAAGGTTTGAGGGCTTCTAGACTAGAATTCCCCAACCTTTCTGGTTTTGCAGACCGGAGAGGGGATGGAGAGCATGTGGCGTGTGCTCATCAGCCGCTCAAGCAAGTGGGGATGTGTGCATGCTCGCCCACGGCTTTTATGGCCCGGTTGCAAGCAGCACGCGGCCCACCATGGGCTGCGGCCCTCTGTTCTAGATAGTCTGCAAAGGGATTCCAAAGGTGCTTTTGTCAGGACTTTCTTGTTTTTTCTTTCGAAGATGTTTCGCTTCTCATCCAAGAAGCTTCTTTAGCTCTGACTGAATGATGGTGGGGAATGGAAAGGTTTATACTCCCTGCAGACAGCTGGTCATTTGCAACCTTTTAGAGGGTCCTTGAAGCCCTTGGAGGTTTATCTGTATCTGGTGACCCTGAGGACACAGGTAAACCTCCAAGTGGCCTCAATGACCCTCTAAAAGGATGCAAATGACCAGCTGTCTGCAAGAAGTATAAATCCTTCCCTTCCCCACCGTCCTGTCAGGGCTGAAGAAGCTTCTTGGATGAGAAGAGAAATGTCTTCAAAGAAAAAACAAGAAAGTCCAGTTGCTTCCTGAAAAAGCCCCATGACCTGAAGGACTGAGATCTAACTTTTTTCCTGGATCAAACCAGATTTTGAATCCATGGTTTGAGTTAATCAGAGGTATTTTAGTCTGACTCCTGGGCTGCAGACAATTTTTTTTCATTCCCCCCAAAAAGCATGATTCTTCAGGGTTTAATTGTTTCCATCAAATATCAGGGATTAAATATTGTCTGGCCTTTTTTTTTTTTTATAATGTCAGCACGTTACAAAAAAGATGTTGAGACCTTGGAAAAAGTGCAGAGAAGACCTGCTGCGATGATCAAAGGCCTGGAGACCAAAACATATGAAGAACAGCTGCAGGAATTGGGTCTGGCTAAATCTAGAGAAAAGAAGAATTAGGGGTGACATGATAAGGAGTATTCTGGTATTTGAGGGGCTGCCACAAAGAAGAGGGAAACAGCTTATTTTCCAAAGCACCAAAAGGCAAAACAAGAAGCAATGGGTGCAAACTAATTGAGGAGAGAAGCAACCTGGAATTGAGGAGAAACTTTCCAACAGGGAGGACAATTAACCAGTGGAACAGCTTGCCACCAGAAATCGTAGCCGCTCCATCACTGGAGGTTTTTAAGAAAAGACTAGACAGCCACTTCTCTGAAATGGTATAGGTTCTCCTGCTTGAACAGGGGGCTGGACTAGAAGACCTCCAAAGTCCCTTCCAGACCTATATTATTCTATGCTTACAAGTTGGAGCAGCCGGGTTACAGTTGCAGTTCCAGGCCAGACTTTTGCAAGGTGAGAGCAGTTTGGGGTGACCAACTTTAGACCAACGATGAAGTAAACAACACCTTAATCAAGGAACAGACAAAGAGCCATCAGGAAACAGCCCAACCAAAGAATCTAAGACTGCCCCACACCCACACAGGCAGGCAAGTCACCAGAATAAAACTGACAGCAAACAGCACTCCTGATGACGTTACCCAGTGAGGTAATGAAAGGTCTGAAAGAAAACAAACCAGCTCAGGGAGCCCCAAGGACCCCTCATATCAACCCTGAGCTACAAACATCCTCCTTTATTAGTTTGGAGTGAGTTGGCCTTGTTGATCGAAAGGTGGTTTGCCATAAGGCGTTCAAACGAAACAAACCAAGAATAGCTGCAACACAAAATCTTTGGCAGGCAAAATTGTCTCAGCCTTGTGCCAGGAGCGTTAACAGAAACCTCCTGCTTTAATCTTACCACCGAAATACACATTTCTGCATTTTTGTTCTCTCTCAACCGGGATCAAGATTGTGAAATGAGGTTATGGAAAAATACTACCCAGCTTTTAAGCTCCAGCTGACAAGGGTGATTTGCAAACTGTAGCTAATTGCCAATTTCAGAAGCCTTGATAGATAGCAGAGCTAGGACCAAATGCAATCCACTTGGCACAACCTGAGGAGGATTTGTTTTTTAAATAATCAGACGTTGAACGCGCTTCTCCCAGATTGTGTGTGTGTAAACCAGCAAACCATGCTTGCTCATGTGCAATCAAAGTTTGAAACTTAAGCTTTTATTATTTATTTTTATTTATTTTTTATTTGTCAATTGCATACAAGATAATAGGCATAAGTTAAAAACATAGTTATGAATACTTGGATGCATATAAGAAAAATAAAAAATAAAAGAAACAATAGGACAGGGACGGTAGGCACGATTGGTACGCTTATGCACGCTCCCTACAGACCTCTTAGGAAAGGGGTGAGGTCCATAGTAGACAGTCTAAGATTAAAGTTTTGGGGTTTGGGGAAGAAACCACAGAGTCAGGTAGAGAATTCCAGACATTGACTGCTCTGTTGCTGAAGTTGTATTTCCTGCAATCAAGTTTGGTGTGATTAACCTTGAGTTTGTATCTATTGTGTGCTCTTGTATTGTTATGGTTGAAGCTGAAGTATTCATTGACAGGTAGGACATTGCAATGTATGATCTTATATACTATACTTAGATCGGACTTTCTTAGATTTACTTAGATTTAACTGGCAAGTCGTTCGACACTCAATCAGTCGTTGTTTTTGTTCAGTGGGAAGAAAATATTTGGAAGATGAAGCTCATCATAATCCACCGGATTAGTTCAAGGAGTACACATCCATAGAGAAAATTACTTTTTGGGACATCAGTAGGAATATGCTGGGGAACATCCCTTTAAAGTCGCAGAGCTGCCCAAAACCAAGTACTCCTGGATGGAACGATGGATGGAAACTAATCAAGGAGAGAAGCAACCTAGAATGAAGGAGAAATTTCATAACAGTAAGAACATTTAACCAATGAAAGGGCTTTGCCTTCAGAAGTTGTAGGTGTTCCATCACTGGAGGCTTGTATGAAGAGACTGGACCCGGTCCAGTGGACAGTCACTTGTCTGGAACGGAATTAGTATAGGGTCTCCTGCTTAAGCAGGGGGTTGGACTAGATGATCTCCAAAGTCCATCCCAACTCTATTATTCTGTTACTGATGCTCTGAGAATTAAATGCAGGTAGTCCTTGACTTACAACAGTTCATTTAGTAACCGTTTAAAGTTACAAAGGCACCGAAAAAAACTGACTTATGACTATTTTTCACATAAACTTTGCAGCATGCCCAAGTCATGAGATCAAAATTCAGAAGTTTGGCAACTGGTTCATACTTATGACCACTGCTGTGTCCCAGGGTCACATGATCTCCTTTTGTAAACTTCTGTAACCAGCAAAGACAATTGGAAGCCAGATTCACTTAACAACCAGGTTACTAACTTCTCGACTGCACTGATTCACTTAACAACAGTGGCAAGAAACTTAGTAAAAACGGGCAAAACTCACTTAACCAATGTCTCCCTTAACAACAGAAATTTTGGGCTCAATTGCAGTTGTAAGTTGAGGACCAGCTGTAGGCAGGAGATAAAAAAACCAACACTGAAATTTCCTGGATGTTTTAGCTTTTTTTTAAAAGAGCCTATTTCTCAAAGTTTTGCCATTCACCTATTATCTCTGCACTCTTCAGCCAACAAAAGGTGGTGGAATTTTAATTTCCTTCCCAGGAAATAATTGGGCAGCCTAGGTGTCTCCACTTAGATTCTCCAAAGCACCAGAAAGCAAAACAAGAACCAATAGCACTAAGAAGAAATAAAAAAAACTTTCCTTTCCTTTAGAAGTTGTGGGAGCGCCGTCACTGGAGGTTTTAAAGAAGAGACTGGACTGCCATCTGTCTGAAGTGGTTTAGACTCTCCTTCTTGAGCAGGGAGTTGGACTAGATGACCTCCAAGGTCCCTTCCAAGTCTGTAAAAATCTGTTGAGTGCTTTCACCCAGTGTATGAAGCTGGATCAGTTCTAACCTGGGTTAAGTTTTATTGTGGTTTAGAGCAGGCTGTATAAATCCAGCCCATTTCATGAGTTTATGATTCCATGCACTGGGCAAATCCAGAAACCAAATTGAATCAGCAGCAAGCCATAGGTGTCAGACCATCTGCAGGATGTCACTTGCATGATGTCACCTTGAGACAGGTATCCACCCTTTTCCCTGCTCCATCCCCACTGTTCCATCTCTATTTCCCGAGTTACCAGGTAAAATTTGCTGCATGAACCCCATAGAAGGGTTACTGCATCTTGGATCGTGCTTGTGGCAGAGAAGATATTTTAACCGAACTTGACTGCCAAAGCAATTTGCAATAATTCACTGGCATGGCCCAGTGACATTAAGAAGCCAACAAGGAAAAGGGGGAAGGCACGGAAGAAAAAATTCTAGAGCGACCTTGTCTCTGCACAGAAAAAGACAGAGTGCCAAAAATTATGTGACTTTCCCTGCGCTAAGCTCCTTTCAACAAAATAGAAGTGCTAGGTTGGTTTCAAATATAGTGGCCAAACCAAGTTTATTTTGTCCTGCCTTGGCAATCTGGTTCACACAACGTGCAAAAGGCAACGTTGGAGTCCCTACAACATGGACCACTGGCTGCCCAAGCCAATTGTGGTCTCGCCTAGCCCATTGTGCAACACACATACACACAAACACACACAGAGTGCTCAGCTCCAGACAGAGGAGAGGATTCCAGCTTAGGACAGCAACCAACCCTTTTGAAAGAGCGCACCAGCATCTTGGGTGAGTTCTCACAGTGAGTTAACCCATCATCATGAAATCAGAATATTGCTGAAAGGGACCCTGGAGGTCTTCTAGTCCAGCCCTCTGCTCAAGCAGGAGAACCTACACCATTTCAGACTTCTGAAAGGCAACTTCCGTTCCACTGGTCCTCCCTGGTAGGAAATTCCTCCTTAATTCCAGGTTGAATCTCTCCTTGTTCAGTTTCCATCCATTGTTTCTTGTCTGGCCTTTGGGTGCTTTGGAGAATAGCTCGAGACCCTTCCTCCTCTCTGGGGCAGCCCCTCAAATATTGGAATACTGCTATCACGTCTCCCCTAGTCCTTCTTTTCTCTAGACTAGCCAAACCCAAACCCTGCAGCCGTTCTTCATGTGTTTTAGTCTCCAGGCCTTTGATCATCTTAGTTCCTCTTCTCTGCACTTTTTCCAAAGTCTCAACATCTTTTTTGTAATGTGGTGACCAATAGTGGATGCAGAATTCCAGGTGTGGCCTTACTAAGGCTTTATAAAGCAGTACTAATACTTCATGCAGTTTTAATTCTGTGCCTCTGTTCATGCAAACAAGGATTGTATTAGCTTTCTTGGTTGCTGCCACGTACGGCTGGCTCATATATAAATGATCATCCATATTTAAGTGATAATGAGGTTTCTTAGTTTGTTTCTTACGTAACATGTTAGGAAAGCTTAACCTCCGTGCCTTGGAAATCATGATTTGTGAACACCTCTAGTTGTGACTTATATATTAAACCTAAATTAACAAAACAGTACAATCTATCATGCTCCTGTTATACAAGTATTCCCAAGCATTTTCTTCCCTTGATCCCTGATTCACTGCCTTTCTCAGAGAGGTGGCAAAATCAAGAGGCTGCAACCCTCGTTCCAACCACTGCATTAATCAAGATTGTTCAGCCTTTAGTATCTTATAAATCTTAACAAGCCACGGAGCTTAAATGAAACATTAGCATTTTAAGTGATCCATTTAGAATAAAGATTAAACTCTGACTGGAGGGGAAAAGAGATTGTAATGTGCCGATAATTTTAAAATATCAACATTGGAAATTTTAAAAGAGGAGAGAGTTAGCAAAAAGTAACCACAGTGGGAAAAATAGTAAAAAAAATGGAAACCACCTCCTGCTCTTTAGAAAGAAGGCAACAGGACAGAAGTGGTATCTCCTGGAGTTTCAAAATCAAAATTAAATTCCCCAAAGATGGGGAAAAAAAATAAGGCAACAACAACCTTCAACTGTTGCAAAATGCTTCAGCAGAGGTGGAAATTTGTAATATCCAGGAACATTCCTTGGGGGATTTTTTAGGGCTTGTGACATGAGTCACACATGTGACAAAGTAGCTCAAACCATTTTAAGGTTGACTGAACAGACGGTGCAGGAGGAGTTTAGTCAATCTATATATTTTATTTATTTCATTTGTCAATCCCTTACAAGATAACAGGTATAAGTATAAGCAAAGTTATGAAGACATGAGATGGATACATATAAGAAAAATAAAAAGAAACAATAGGACAGGGACGGTAGGCACGATTGGTGCGCCTCCAACCAAGAGCGGGATTCTATCGGTTCGGAACGGTTGGAGCGAACCGGATGTTAAGTTTTCATCTGGTTCGCCAAACCGGTATTTCAACGGAATGGTTGGCTCCGCCCACCCCACCCGGCTCCTCCCAGGAGTCTCCACATGGCATGTTTTGGATGCAGTTAAGTGCAGGAACTGCATGGAGGATCTGGGAAAGGGAAAAACAGCCCTGACAGAATTTCCAGAAGTCCGGAAACGGCCCTGTTTCTGGCTTCCGGAGGGAGCCCAGGGGAGGACGTTTTCATCTTCCCAGAGGCCCGAGGGAAGCCTCCGGACTCTGGGGAAGGTGAAAAACGGCCCTCCCGGAAGTTCTGGTAGGCCACGCACACCATGGCCATGCCCGCCCAGCAACCGGACAATGAACCGATTCAAAAATCCCACCCCGGCCTCCAACTCTGGCAATTTTAACACCTGTGGACTTCAATTCCCAGAATTCCCCAGCCAGCTGGCTGGGGAATTCTGGGAGTTGAAGTCCACAAGTCTTAACATTTCCAAGTTTGGTGTAGATTAAACTAGAGGCCTGGCAAGGAATTAGGAATACCTTAGCACCCTTCCCATTCCTTTTTTTTTAATGAGAAGGCAGGAGCTTTGCCACAAACCACAGCTCACACATCACGAAAGCTCCCTCCATGCACCCGTTCATAAAACCTGGTACAGGTACTTCTCAACTTACAGCAGTTCATTTAGTGACCGTTCAAAGTTGCAACATCACTGGAAAAAAAAAGCGACTTATGCCATGTTTTTCACACTTACAAACTTCGCCACATCCCCAGGATCATATGACCGAAGCTCAGATGCTCGGCAACTGGTTCGTACTTACGACCATTGCTGTGTCTCAAGCTCACACGATCCCCTTCTGAGTCAATCCAGATTCACTTAACAACTGTGTTACTAATGTCACCATTGCAATGATTCACATAACAGCTGTGGCAAGAAAAATCGTAGGCTGGGGCAAAAGCTCACTGAACAACTGTCTCGTTTAGCAACATTTCGGGCTCAGTTGTGGCCGTAAGTTGTGGACCGCCTGTATTCTTGGCGAAGGTGCTAACAAGATGCCTGACTTTCTGTGAACGGCCACACATGTGCACGCGTGTGCACGTGAACCCAAGTTTCAGAATAGCGCATTGTTTTACAACTTGGCAATGCCGGGCCTCATTCCAGTATGCCAACAGGAAGACACAATCACAATGCAAAGCCGGAAGGAGAAGATTTTTACCCTGCAAGACAATGGGCTGGGTAAATGGAGGGGGGGCTGCTCTTCAGAGCCCCCCCATCACCGCTGGCCCTGGTCTGCAGAGGGCAGGAAGCAGCTGCTAAATTGCAGGAGGCCCCTCCCAGGCAGGGTGGGTGGGAGGGAGGGAGATGGTGAAAGAGCACGACTGGGACAATTGTTCCGTTGATTTCCATCCCCCACCATAAGGGAGCTTGGCTCCAGATCAGGGGTCTCCAACCTTGGCAACTTTAAGGCTTGTGGACTTCAATTCCCAGAATTCTCAGCCAGTTTTGCTGGATGAGGAATTCTGGGAGTTGAAATCCACAACTCTTAAAGTTGAGGAATTTCGGGAGTTGAATCCACAAATCTTAAATTTGAGGAATTCTGGGAGTTGAAGGCCACACGTCTTAAAGTTGAGGAATTCTTCTCTTCTCTTCTCATGTTCCTCTTCTCTTCTCTTCTCTTCTCTTCTCTTCTCTTCTCTTCTCTTCTCTTCTCTTCTCTTCTCTTGCACTCCATTCCATATTCCATTCTATCTTCTCTTCTCCTCTAATGTTTCTATTCTATTCTATTCTATTCTATTCTATTCTATTCTATTCTATTCTATTCTATTCTATTGCACTCCATTCGATATTCCATTCTATCTTCTCTTCTCATGTTCCTATCCTATCCTATCCACATTCTATCCTATCCTATCCTATCCCATCCTATCCTATCCACATTCTATTCTATTCTATTCTATTCTATTCTATTCTATTCTATTCTTTCTTATTTCTCTTCTCTTCTCTTCTCTTCTCTTCTCTTCTCTTCTCTTCTCTTCTCTTCTATTCTATTCTATTCTATTCTATTCTATTCCATTCCATCCCATCCCATCCCATCCCATCCTATTCTATTGCACTCCATTCCATATTCCATTCTATCTTCTCTTCTCCCCTCTTCTCTTCTCTTCTCTTCTCTTCTCTTCTCTTCTCTTCTCCCTCTTCTCTTCTCTTCTCTTCTCTTCTTCTCTTCTCTTCTCATGTGTCTATTCTATTCTATTTTATTTTATTCTATTCTATTCTATTCTTTCTTATTCCTTTTCTCTTCTCTTCTCTTCTCTTCTCATGTTTCTATTCTATTCTATTCTATTCTATTCTATTCTATTCTATTCTATTCTTTCTTATTCCTCTTCTCTTCTCTTCTCTTCTCTTCTCTTCTCTTCTCTTCTCTTCTCATGTTTCTATTCTATTCTATTCTATTCTATTCTATTCTATTCTATTCTATTCTATTCCATTCCATCCCATCCCATCCCATCCCATCCTATTCTATTGCACTCCATTCCATATTCCATTCTATCTTCTCTTCTCCCCTCTTCTCTTCTCTTCTCTTCTCTTCTCTTCTCTTCTCTTCTCCCCTCTTCTCTTCTCTTCTCTTCTCTTCTCTTCTCTTCTCTTCTCTTCTCTCTCTCTCTTCTCCTCTCCTCTCCTCTCCTCTCCTCTCCTCTCCTCTTCTCTTCTTTCTCTTCTCTCCTCTCCCCTTCCCTTCCCTTCCCTTCCCTTCCCTTCCCTCTTCCCTATATTCTATATTCTATATAGAATATAGAATTTGCACCAAAGACCAAATTCCTTGGGTGTCCAATCACACTTGGTCAATAAAGAATAAAGAATTCTATATTCTATTCTATTCTGTATTCTGTATTATTGTGTGTTGTGTGTTGTGTATTCTATATTCTATTCTTTTGAGCAAACCATGGTATTTGTGAAGGCCTCCTTCTATGACACTCCCCTACCCCTGTGAGCTACACCACCAAACGTGGCTCTGATCAGAGCCACATCATTCCAGAGTGAGCTACAGCACCGTCTGTCACAGTACAAGGACCTCAGTGGGTCTCACCCTGTGGGGCAGCTGCCTGCCTGGCTGGGGGAAGGCGGAAGGGGCTTCCAATCCAGCTTGGAAGTAAATGTCTGAATAATTTCACATCTTTGCTTACCCTGGGGTGGGGGTGGGGGTTTCTGTCTCTCTTTCTACCCATTGGCCCCCAAGCCTTCGTCCTTTGTGTTATGGAATTGAGGAGGGGGCTGAGAAGCAAGGCCACCTGCTCAGTCTTTCTGGCATCCCACCTTGGCCATCGGTATTCTCCAGGAGTCAGGGATGCTTTCACGGACCATCGGTCGCTCACCAAGGCCTGCTGGTTGGCTTCTGTTGGGATGCCAAAGGTCCACCTTGTTCTTGGACCCAGCCAATTTTATTCATTCACCTGAAAAGGAGACTGCTGAGAAAGGAACTAGGCCCTGTCTTGTTTAGCAACCACAATGGAGGATGGCAGTTCATTCGTTGAAGCAGTCGCTAAGTGAAACTGCAGTTGTATGTATGATCTCACTTCCCTTACTTCACAGGCCTGTGAAGATCATCGATGAGAAGATTGGTGGCCAAGTTCCTTTTTTCCCTCCCCACTGAGAAAAAAATAACTCTAAATGGCCTCTAAACAAGGCAGTCGTTAAATGAAAACTACCTCCATCCTTCCATCCATTCACCTACTCATCTATCCATCTATCCATTTATTTTATTTATTTATTTTTATTTATTTTTATTTTATTTTATTTGTCAATTGTTTGTTTATCTGTTTTTATCTGTTTATCCACTTATCTATCCATTTATATATCACATTTTTCAGGACAGCATAACTAGCATTCTTGTTTTCCCTACCACAACAAACCCTGCGAGGTTCATTAGGCTGAGAAAGGAAGTTACTGCCTTAAGGTCCCCCGTGTTGTGGTTTGCTGGCAGCCTGGGGAGACGGCAGCAGAATTGGACAGTGGGGAAGAACAGGGACCAGTCCAGGAGTCTGGGGAGGACTCAGATGAGGGTCCTGCATCCAAAACAGAGATGGGGCCAGGACCATCTGGGAGTTATGGAGCCTCTGGAGTCTGGCAGTAGCAAGGCAGAGGAACAAGGGGAGCCTGTTCCCAGTGCGTGCATGCACAGAGCTGCCAGAAGGCAAGAATAGTTAAGACAAACGGGATGACTCGGGAGTAAGGCTTGGAGGTGATTCGCCCTCCTATAAGACATAAAGGAGGAGCAAAGGGACAGGAACCTTTGCAGGAAGCAACGTTCGCTCTGTTCAGATTAAACCTTGGCACTTTAGTTGTTGGCAGCCTGTGCCCAGTGCGTGTGTGTGCAGGGCTGCTTGAAGGAAAGAGCAGCTGCAGCAAGACGGGCAACTTGGGAGTAAGGCTGC
This sequence comes from Pseudonaja textilis, assembly GCF_049901715.1. Classification (NCBI taxonomy): domain Eukaryota; kingdom Metazoa; phylum Chordata; class Lepidosauria; order Squamata; family Elapidae; genus Pseudonaja; species Pseudonaja textilis. The sequence continues at coordinate 3,427,193 of NC_142000.1, forward strand.
AAGGTGATGGGCCCTCCCTGAGGAGATAAAAGCCAGCTGAGAAACCGGAGTCCTTTGCAGAAGGCAAAGAAGTTTTACACTCAAGCCCGGTTGACGTTAGAAATATCTGAGTTTGTGTTTGGAGACTGTTTGTGTTAGAATTATTGCTTAGTAACTTTATCTGCTGTTCTTGGCAGCCTTGCAAAACCTTGGCAAGGCTCTTTCTTATTGGAGCTAATTGGTTTGAAGCAGCTTTTTACCCGTGAAGGAACGGGATTCGTAAAGAAACATTAAACGGCTTGTGCTGTTTCCTTTGTCTCATGTTTGCTTCCTTGGAACCAGGTTTGGGTCAAAACAGGAACCAACTCTGTTCACGCACGATATGGATGTAAATTTAAAACTAAAAAATATATTTTAAAAAATTTTAAAAAATAAAAAATGCCCCTGCCAGCCAGCACCTGGAAACCATTTGGGAGCCAGAAGCTGGAGAGCACCTGCCTTGGTCTTGGCTGGATTCATACCACCCTCTGGGGCAGAAAACTGGCTACCGTTCTGGAAGCTGAACCTATCCGACCTCAGAAGCAGCAGGTTGGAGTGCCTGGTCTCTCAGCCGCAGAGTTAATCTGTTCTTTCTTAAACAGTCACGAGGGCTGGTTCCCAGCGCATATTAAGCAATGTGGCAAGGCTTTTCTCAGCCAGGAAATTTCTGGAGTTTTTATTTTTATTTTTGCAAGATTAAAGCAGTCCTTCGAGCCAGTTGGAGCTTGGTTTGGTGACTGTACAAACATTGGATCGAAGTGAAACTGCCTATTGAATTAGCATGGGGGTCACCAACCTTGGCAACTTTAATAAGACTCGTGGACTTCAACTTCCAGAATTCTTCAGCCCTTAACAGATTAACAGAGTTGGAAGGGACCTTGTAGGCCATCTAGTCCAACCCTCCCCCAACCCACCCAAGCAGGAGAGACCCTACCAGTGGTGGGATTCAACATTTTGTACTACTGGTTCTGTGGGTGTTGTTTGGTCGGTGTGGCCTGGCTTGGTGGGCGTGGCAGGGGAAGGATACTGCAAAATCCCCATTCCCTCCCCACCCCACTAACCTGCTTTCCAGCTCCTTTCTCCTTTACAGGGCAACCAGAGAAGACCCAGCTGATCAGCTAGGACTCAATGGGAGGCAGAGCAAAGCTGGCTGGGGAATTCTGGGAGCTGAAATATGCCCGCCTTAAAGTTGCCAAGGTTGGAGACCCCTGCTTTAGAGCACTGTAGATCCTCTGGAAGAGGAGGGAATGGATATAATTAGAGAAATGTGGACTACACAGAGCGTAACTTCAAACGGAGAAATTAAAATAGTAATGAGTTTTGAAGGGTTGGAAAAGCTGCCAATGAAGTCAACTCCCATGGGGAATCTAGTCCTTGGCAGGGACATTGGATTCCTCTAACAATCAGCTTCCAAGAGAGAAGTTTTGAGCGGTTTTTTTGGCTTGCAGGCACCCCTGGAAAATGGTGTGCCAACTTTCCCCAAACAGTCATCTTGAATCGGGAACTTTGGAGAACTGGATTTCCAAATCCACTCCGAGAACACCATGGTGGTGAAGCCATGGCAGCTTTGGGAAGCCATGGGTAGCGTGGTAAATGGTTAAAGTCCCTTTCTAAGTTCTGCGGATGGTCTGATCAGCATCGATGGGTTGACAAAGCCCCTAAACCGATGTTTAGTATTGATATTGGGCTGCTGGTCTGAGCAATTGAGTTTGGCAATTTGATTGCAAACGTTTCGTCCCCATTCAAGGTGACCTCGTCAGTGTGTTTTGAATTGTGTTTGTCATCAGGGGTGGGATTCAAAAACGTTTTACTATTGGTTCTGTGGGCGTGGCTTGGTGGGCGTGGCAGGGGAAAGTTACTGCAAAATCCCCCTTCCCTCCCCACCCCACTAACCTGCTTTCCAGCTCCGTTCTCCTGCGCAAGTCAACCAAAGGAGAGCCAGCCAATCAGCTGGGACTCAATGGGAGGCAGAGAAGAGATGGGGTGGAGCCAGTCAGAGGTGGGATTTGCTGGTTCTTCGGACTACTCAAAATTTCTGCTACCAGTTCTCCAGAACTGGTCAGAACCTGCCAAATACCCACTTCTGGCTTGTCTGTCAAAGCACTGGTCTTTAAATACCATCTTTATGCAATGCAAATTACTGTGGGTGTTGTTTGTTCAACTACTTCTTATATTCAACTTATATTCAAATGCATTTCTCAATATTGTCAGTTTTGAAGATGTCTGGACTTCAACTTCCAGATTTCCCCAGCCAGCTGTGCTCATCCCCTTTCACATTTTTTAAGGATGCAGCCTCAGGAAGAGTGAATCAAAATCTTTAGTCAAGGGGAGGGGGAAATTGGAAATTTGGAAATTGGGCACATACAGCAGAGTTGCTGCCTGCTATCTTAGAAACATAGGGCTAGAAGGGATCCGGGAGGTCTTCTAGTCCAGCCTCATCACCCTGAAATTCCACTCTGAGTTTTGGAGTCAATGAGAAGGCTTTGAGTCTTCTTGAAGTGGAGGCTGCCTTAAGGGCATTACTAAGGCAGCCCTTTAAAAAATTTCAAAAGATCACGCACACATTTCTCCTCTACCATCTTCATTTTCTGGAGAAAAGGTTGCTTGCTTCAGCTGTTGGAAATATTCCGGGATGCCTTGGAAGACTCTGTTGGTTGGCTGGCTGTATCCAAGGGAGATACTGATTCCAATTCATTCAGGAGCAATCTTCCCTCTGGTTTTTGGAGTTTTCTCACCGGTGCAAGCAACTTGAGTTGAGGGCTTTGGTTTATGCCAGTTGGCTGTTGCCCAGATAAGTTCGTTTGGCTCTGCTGGCATCAGCAGGAAAAAAAACAAAAAACCCTGCTCCCAGGGAAAAGCCAAAAGCATCAAAATGGAGCACCAACAGAGCCTCCCTATCTGGCAAAGATGCTCATGGATCAAAGTGCAAGAGAGGAGCAGAGAGTGCCCATGTTCTGCGCTGTTGCTTCCAAAATATTGTCCAGCACGTTAAATGTTTCCTGCCGAAAGCCAGGACGGAAAACATCTGATCTGGGAAACTCTCAAATGCCAATCTGTGTAAATTCTGGGAAACAGAATAACAAAGTTGGAAAGGACCTTGGAGGTCTTATAGTCCAACCCCCTATTAAAGCATCTGTCTCCTGGGCCTCAGGAGATGCTGGGTGCCCTTCAAATGCCAGCTGAAAAATCTATTGAGGTGCGTCTGAAAATTATTGATCAGGAGCCCAAATAACATGGCTGGTTTTTTTGTCGGCTGCTATCTCGGTTAAGGGGATGCAGTGGCTCAGCGGTTAAAGACACTAAGCTTGTATGCTGTCAGCCTGGGTTCGAGACCCAAATGTTGTAGGACAGGATGAGTTCCCCTTCCTGCTCCAGCTCCTGCCCACCAAGCAGTTTGAAAGCATGCAAATGCAAGTAGATAAATAGGTACCACTTTGCTGGAAAGGTAACAGTGTTCTGTACACCTAACGTATAGTCATGCTGGCCAAATGACCATAGAAATGTCTTCAGAGAATGCTGGCTTCCTCAGCTAAGAAATGGAGATGGTAGCAATGTCCCCCAAAGTCAGACAAGACTGGACAGGATGTTGGAAGAAAAACCCGGTCTGGTTCCAATCCGGGAGAAAGACGCTGCGAATAAAATGGCGGCTGATTGGAAAGAAGGACTCTGTTTATTGATGAACAGAACCAACACACAGCATGTAGTACTGGGACAGCTGACAAAATGGCGGAATGAGTGGATGGGTCTTTATAGGTTTCTTGGATTTTGTGTTTGAAATGCTTCAGGGAGTTGTGCTCTTCTTAAAATACCTGCAGCGTGTCAACTCAGAAAAGATTCCTATGCCTGTTTTAGTAGTTGCCATTAAAAAAAGGGAGGGCGGAAGAGGAAGGAAATCTGGAAGAGCAGTACAGCAGTTTGCAAGCAGAAGTACATTCCAACTCTTATCTTTCAAAGATTGTAACTAAAATACCAGAGCTTTTGCCCACAAATATATTTATTCAGAGAACACTAATGGTGACATGCTGTGAACGTGCTCAGTTGGAGAATCTGATTTATGACACACCCAGGGGGGAGGGAAACAGGGTCACAGGGGACTGCAAATTACATATGCCAGAGTTGGCTTTATAACAGGGCAGTGCCAGTAATAATGCCAGTGCCTCTAATAAATCCTTTGAAGTTTTTTGAAGTTTGGCTCGAGAATCATGATTTAATTAGAGCGATTGCTGGAATCCTGACACTGTGATGAAGATCCCACAATTTCTGAAGGCAAGCTGTTCCACTGGTTAATTGTTCTCATCATTAGGAAAATTTGACTTAGTTCTAGGTTAGATCTCTCCTTGATTAATTTCCATCCATTGCTTCTTGTCCTGTCTTCTGGAGGTTTAGAAAATAGCTTGATCCCTTCTTCTTCGTGGCAGCCCCTGAGATATCCGAAGACTGCTATCATATCACCCCTAGTCCTTCTTTTCACAAGACTAGATATAACCAATTCCTGCCACCGTTCTTCATATGTTTTAGCCTCCAGTCCCCTAATCCTCTTTGTTGCTCTTCTCTGCACTCTTTCCAAAGTCTCAATGTCTTTTTTTTTAATAATATGGTATCCAAATTGGATGCAATATTCTAAGTATGGTCTTACTAAGGCTTTACAAAGCGGTACTAAGATAAATCCATTCCAGCTGCCTGTTTAGGATATAAACTTTTTGATTTATTTTGGTTTCAACTTGCAAACGGTAACGTTCATCCATCCATAAATATTTGAAAGTCAGATATTTCCAGAAATTAATTGAAAGGAGAAAATTCACATCCACAATCTGGTTGCAGTCACGGGCAATTATGAATGTGTGCCAACTGGTGGCTTTGATTAGGTTCTGCATCTGCCGGATACCAAAAACCAGGTCACCAGTTGAGTTTAAATGCTGAAATAAGTTCAAAGACCGGGATTTGTGTCCTAATTTAAAGCTGAATTAACAACGCAGGCAGGAGACAGCAAGCACGCATACATCACTCTGGAGCATAAGAGCAAAGTGTACTTTGTGATTCTCATGTTAGCTTATTCTATATTAGGAAAATATGCCAAGGATCAGGGAAGAGAATAGAACACTGAAGCCCTCAGATCCAACCTGAATTGGACAAGGATAGGAACAATTTTGAATAATGAGGATATAAAAACAATCAAGAAAAACCAAGCAGATCCACAAGGAGTGATTTTTTTAAAAAGAAAAATCAAAATGGCAATAACAATGCAATCAAGAATGCATCTGTTTTGTGTGTGTGCGTGTGTGTGTGTGTGTGTGTTGCACATAAAAAATGGGGAGAACTGCAATTGCACACTGATGGATGCCATTTTGACTTTTTTGACCATGCCTTGTGGACTTCCATCAAGGCGAGCAGCCAACTGGCGTTCCATTTTCACAGAGATGAACCAAAAAGGAAATCTGAAAGCAGCTCAAGGAGGCTGTTGCAAGGACTGGTTTCATGGGTAAAGAAATTGAGCTTCTGGGTCAGAGGTGGCCTTCAGCAGTTCTGACCAGTTCTGGAGAACCAGCAGTGGAAATTTGGAGTGGTTCGGAGAACCAGCAAATCCTATCTCTGACTGGAGATTTTACAGTATCCTTCCCCTGCCACACCCACCAAGCCACGCTCACAGAATTGGTAGTAAAATAAATTGAATCCCACCACTGGTCCAAATATAATCCCAGACTTGAAGAGAGGGGAGGTGAAGGGAGGGGAGAGGAGAGGAGAGGAAAAGAAAGGAGAAGGAAGGAAGGAAAAAAGAAAGGAAGGAAGGAGAAAGGGAAAAGAAGAGAAGGAATTATGCTTTTTCTATTAAAAACAGACAGGTTGAGTGAATGAATTATTTGATTGGTTGATGAAATATTTTTACCACTGTCAGGTTGCATTCCCAGGGAGATTGTGAAGAGAATAAAACAACGCCAGTGTAAATGCACACACACCAGGGGTGGTATTCAGTAGGTTCTGACCAGTTCTGGAGAACCAGTAGTGGAAATTTTGAGTAGCTGGGAGAACCGGCAAATCCCACCTCTGAGTTTTACAGTATCCTTCCCCTGCCACGCCCACCAAGCCACGCCCACAGAACCGGTAGTAAAAAAATTGGAATCCCACCACTGTTCTGGGTCCAGAATACTTATTTGCTTCATCCTTCCAAGGTGGAGTTAGTGGGACCTTTTTGGAGAACAAATGGGTGTCATAGCGGGCGTAGAGCTTCCCTTATGCCTCCCATTAAAAACATTAAAAGATGTCGTGTATAAGCTCAGTTCAGTCAGAATAGAGCTGGAAGGGACCTTGGAGGTCTTCTAGTCCAGCCCCTATACCATTTCAGACAAGTGGCTGCCCAGTCTCTTCTTCAAAACCTCCCGCGATGGAGCATTGCAAAACTTCTGAAGGCAACTTCTGTTCCACTGGTTAATTTTCCTCCCTGTTAGGAAGTTTCTCCTTCGTTCTAGGTTGCTTCTCTCCTTGATTAGTTTCCATCCATTGCTTCTTGTCCTTGCCCATTGATGCTTTGGAGAATTCTGGGAGTTGAAGTCCTCCAGGCTTAAAGTTGCCAAGGTTGGAGACCTCTGCTTTGGAGAATAGCTTGACTCCCTCTTCTTTGTGGCAGCCCCCCAAATACTGGAAGGCTGCTATCGTGTCACCCCCTCCTCCTTTTTTTCTCTAGACTAGCCAAACCCCAAACCCCGTTTAAGCCAATTACCTGCTACTCATCTCACTACTGTGACTCTGGGGTGTTATTGATTATCTGCCATTAGTCAGTGTCAGCTCTTAGCAACCACATAGATTGATTTTCTGCCCCGTTGATCTGTCCCTAAACTGGTCTTCCGGTGATGCCCCTCGCTGCAGCTGAGTCCCCCCGCTCGGCTCTGACTGCCTTCTTGTTCTCTTCCCTCCCCCCAATTCCCTTTCCCGGCACCACACACTACTCAGAGGCCTGGGTCTTTCCCACGACTGATGGGTTGAGTATGTCCTGAAAGTCAAGGCGGACACCTAGTAACTTCATACAGATATCTACAGACCCCCTCACATCCTGGACATAAATTGTTTCAACTTCTACTCTCAAAATTACGCTATAGGGCACTGCGCACCAGAACAACTAGACACAAGGACGGTTTTTTCCCGAAAGCCATCACTCTGCTAAACAAATAATTCCCTCAACACTGTCCAGCTATTTACTAAGACTGTATTACTATTATTCTTCTCATCCTTCCTATTACCTATCTCTTCCCACTTATGACTCTAACCATCTTTATAATTTATATTGTTTTATTTGTTTCCTAGTATGATTTGATAGCTTAATAGTAACCTATGGCTATCACTAAGTGTTGTATCTTATGATTCTTGATAAATGTATTTTATTTTTCTTTATGTACATTGAGAGCATATGTACCAAAGACAAATTCCTTATGTGTCCAATCACACTTGGCCAATAAAGAATTCTATTCTATTTTATTCTATTCTGTTCTGTTCTGTTCTGTTCTGTTCTGGTCCATTCCATTCCATTCCGCATTCTATTCTATTCTTCATCCCAATATTCCCTTCTCTTCCCTTCCCTTCCATATTCTATTCTATTTTGTTCTGTTCTGTTCTGTTCTGTTCTGTTCTGTTCGGTTCTATTCTATTCTATTCTATTCTATTCTATTCTATTCTATTCTAGTAACTTCATACAGGTAGTCCTTGCTTAACAACTGGGCATTTAGCAATGGTTCAAAATTATGACGAACACCCAAAAAGATGATGTAGCAGTTCCAATGACTGCACTCCTCTGCCCCCTGGTCATGTGATCACATTTTGGGCCCTTAGCACAACCAGCAATCACATGACCATGATTTTCAATTTTTTTTTTAAAAAAAATTATTTTTGGTTTCCAACATCCACTTGCAGTTTTCGGCCAGAAACGGCCATTTGATAGGACAGATTTGCTTATTGAACCCAGCTGCTTGACAATCATCACAGAAATGGTGGTTGATAATTTACTTAACACCCGCAACAACTTACAAGCATCATTCCAGTTACGGTCATATGTTAAGGACAGTTATGAAAACATCGTGCCTGAACCCTGACTGGTTGCACAGGGGTGGGAAATGCGGGGTAGTTAAGGGAAGGAAAATTTGAACTTAGCAATAGATAAGCACATAGATTTATATACATCGCTTCATAGTGCTTTACTGCCCTCACTGAGAGGTTTACAAATGTCGGCATATTGTCTCCAACAATCTGGACAATCATTTGACCACGATGGTATAAGTTCTCCTGCCTTGACCAGTGGTTGGACTAGAAAATCTCCCGGATCCCTTCCAGCCCTGTGAGTCTATGCCCCATAATAGCAAGAGCACTTAGACTTATATACTGCTTCATAGTGCTTTTACCGCCCTCTCTAAGTGGTTTGATTGGGATGCGGTGGCTCCGTGGCTAGGACGCTGAGCTTGTCGTTCAGAAAGGTCAGCAGTTCGGCGGTTCGAATCCCTAGCGCCGTGTAATGGAGTGATCTCCCATTCCTTGTCCCAGCTTCTGCCAACCTAGCAGTTCGAAAGCAGGTAAAAATGCAAGTAGAAAAATAGGGACCCCTTTGGTAGGAAGGGAACAGCGTTCCGTGCGCCTTCGGCGTTTAGTCAGGCCGGCCACATGACCACGGAGACGTCTTCGGACAGCGGTGGCTCTTCTTTGGCTTTGTAGCGGAGAGGAGCAGCGCCCTCTGGAGTCAGAAACGATGAGCACCTATGTGTGAGGGGAGCCTTTACCTTTACTAAGTGAATTACAGAGTCAGCCTATTGTCCAGACAATCCGGGTCCTCATTTTACCCACCTCAGAAGGATGGAGGGCTGAGTCAACCTTGAGCCGGTCAGGATCGAATTGCTGGCAGGTAGCAGTGACTTAATCTGCAGTAATGCCTTTTAACCACTGGGCCACCACGGCTCCTACGGATTTTGGTGGGCAATTCTCAGTTCTGGCTCTGCATTAACTACATTCCACGTGACTTCTCAAAAAACTATATACCTTCCTCAACAAATGGAGCCAAGGATTGTGTCAATTTAGAGGTTGGAGTTTTGTCAGATCCGACAGCAGGGCTGATATGGCAGCTTCCAGGTAAGGTGCCCTACGCTCCTGGGGGAGAGAGGAGCTACACAGTTAGGGAACTAAGATGAAACACAACAATTGCCCACGGAGGCATTTGGTCTTGCAATGAGAAGCCCTTTGCTTCTGTAAGCTCATCCCATCACCCAACCAATGGGCCCAGGGAGGCCGGGGGGAGGGGGGGCTCCTTGCTCTGCACCCCCCCATTTGCAGCAGTGGCATGCAGCTGAAAGGGTTGCCGGGCGTTGTCACGGCAACCCTCTTCTCTCCCCCCCCCTCCAGGGACCTCTTCCTGTGGGGCTTGAACAGATGCAGTGGACTGGAGCAATGAATCTGTTTGCAAGGGAGGGGAAAATGGGGAGAAGCTCTCTCTGCAGCTGGAGTCAAAAGGGCACCCTGGTTTGTGGCGTCTCCCGTTCCTGCATTCGATGTGTTCATTAGGGGCACAAGTCCAGCCATTCTCCCCATTCTTCCTGCATTTTACTGCCCAAATGGCTACAGCTGGGGATGATCAGAGCTGCAAAAAAACCCAGTGGATGCAAGAAGGCAGCCATGAGCTAGGTAGGGTTTTCTTAACCTCTTTACTGCCATCTAGTGAGAGACGAGAGTATTGCAGCTAGGATGCAGCAACCTCTACCTACCTGTATGGTAGGGACCTTGGACTTCCACCCACAACAGGCTGAGAAGGACTTTCAGTGCAGTGGTGGAATTCATTTTTTTTTTTTAGTACTGGTTCTGTGGGCATGGCTAGATGGACGTGGCAGGGGAAGGATACTGTAAAATCCCCATTCCCTTCCCACCCCCACTAACCTGCTTTCCAGCTCCGTTCTCCTGGGCGGGCAAGCAAAGAAGACCTAGCCAATCAGCTGGGACTCAATGGGAGGCAGAGAAGAGATGGGGTTGGCGGGGCCAGTCAGAGGTGGGATTGGCTGGTTCTCCCAACTACTCAAAATTTCCGCTACCGGTTCTCCAGAACTGGTCAGAACCTGCTGAATCCCACCTCCGTTTCAGTGGAAGGCCAAGAATGGGGAAGTCTTTAAAAAAATAAGTGGGTGAAAGCATTGGAAAAGTACCTGAGCACTAAACGCTAGGGCAGAACTTCTCAATTTTGTCAATTTTAAGATAGGTGGACTTCAAGTCCCAGAATTCCCAGCCAGCTTTCTGGGAGCTGAAGTCCACCTATCTTAAAGTTACCAAGGTTGAGAAACCAGCCCCTCCAGATCAAAATGACATTACCATTCAGGTGAGGGAATTAAATGCCACACCACCATTTTGGGGGGGGTCTTTTAATGGCCCCATAATCCTGTACATCAGAGTGGAGTCAGTGTGAATGGAGCAGAGTGTTTACTGGCCAGATGCCCTTCCTGTCACCAATGCAAATTTCACAGCTGATATTTACTCATTGTGCCTGGAGAGAGAAATATCTGCTGCTACCTAGGATTGAATTCACAGCCTCCTGATTGTGAGGTGAGAGCTCCACCTCTAAGCCACTGCACCACTCAAATGCAACAACACCATGATGGCCCATAAATCCAATAATTGTCCCCTTTTCTTAGTTTAGTGGCTACCATCTTGAGCAGAAGGGTTTTTTTTGTAGCCATAGACATGCAGCCTCTATGTGATGATCCAGAGTGGGATACAAAAGCAAGTCACAAAAACAGGTTAAGTCCCTTTAATTCCTTCAACTTGGTTTCAAAGTTCCAATTATCATTGACTGGAGAAAAAACTCCCCCACAAACAGTTGCGAAAAGGAAGAAATACCATTCAAACTCAAAATACATATAAATTGTAAATAGAAAAACAACACAAGCCACACTGAAGCAATTACTGAGACAAGGCAGGATAAGGGCTTGAAGATGTCCACAGATATCGAAATACACACACTGGGAAGGACACCAAACTCCGATAAGAACGGATAGACTAGAAATATTTTCACGCGTTGCTTCCAGCACTGGGCCCTGCGCAGTTTGTCCTTTTAAACAGTCCTCCCACTGCAGCCCATGAAAGGGATCAGGGCCCTTTCCTCCCCCGTAGACCACACCATTCACGTTTCTCCCTTATCCGCTCCTCCCTGCATGCCCTAGGATGAAGAGGGGATGGGCCTGGGTCTTCCTCTGACTGCCCAGCCAGCCTGTGCCCTTCCCTAGTTTCCTCCACACCCTCTGGAGCCACACTCCCACTCCCTGTCGGCTGCTCCTCCTTTCCCTTGGAGTTAGGCTCCAACAGGGGCATGACACTGTGGCACCCCAAGATCAGGGCTCCAAAATCAACCAAATTTTGATGATTTCAAGATTTTTTGGGGGGTGTATGCCTCTCCCAGCCCTCCAACTAAATGAGATGAAAAATTCCATCCACATCTTTTCCTTCTCAAACTCCTCCAGCAAAATTCCCACAGCCTTCCAGGCTAAGAGGCAGAATTGTGGTTCCCCCATCTTCTCCAGAGTTGCTCCCTCCTCACTTCAGAGATCTTGAAAGATTCCAGGCAATCTTCTGGGTGGGGTGGGGGTACAGGAAGTCCTCAAATTGTTCTTCTAACAATTTGCTGTTGCAGTAACCATCTCTGTGTTGTTTGACTTCTTTACCTAAAATCCAAAGTTATTCTTTGCCCGACAAGATTCTCACTGAGTTTTCTTTAGTGAAATTTCGTAGAATCACAAAGCTGGAAGGGACCTTGGAGATCTTCTAGTCCAGCCTTCAGCTCAGGGCAGGTGTCCTTATACCATCCAGGATAAATGTTTGTCCAATCTTTTCTTTAAAACCTCCAGTGATGGAGCATCCGCAATTCTAGAAGGCAAGCTGTTCCATTGGTTAATTGTTATCACTGTCAGGAAATTCCTCCTTATTTCCAGGTTGGCTCTCTCTTTCTGAACTTCCACATATTGCTTCTCGTCCTGTCCTCAACTGCTTTGGAGAATAAGTCAACCTCCTGTTCCCTGGGACAGCCCTTTAAATTCTGGAAGGTGGCTCTCATGTCACTCCTGAACCTTCTCTTCGTTAGGCGAAACATATTTAGTTCCCTTAGTCATCATTTCTGCAATGTAGCCTCCAGGCCCCCTTAATCATCTTTGTTGCTCTTCTCCACATTCTTTCTAGGCTGGGCCTCAGCATTGTTGAGAGATGTTGAGATTGACAGAGTAACAGAGTTGGAAGGGACCTTGTAGGTCATCTAGTCCAACCCCTGCCCAAGCAGGAGACCCGACACCATTTCTGACAGATGGCAGCCCAATCTCTTCTTGAAAGCCTCCAAGGATGAAGCTCCCACAACTTCCGAAGGCAACTTCTGTTCCATGGGTGGATTGTCCTCACAGTCAGAAAATTCCTTGTTTCTAGGTTGAATCTGTCCTTGTTCACTTTCCACCCATTATTATTTGTTTGGCCTTCAGGTGCCTGAGAAAATAGAGTTCCGAGAAATCCAGCAACTGACCTACTTCCCATTTAGAAACAATATATTTCATGAAAATTGTAACTTTCTGATTTTCCTTCTAGCGGCCTCTCTAGAATCCAGGAAGCGGGCAGCCTTTTTACTGATAATCTAAAACACGCAGCTGGTTGTTCAGATAACAGATCAAGCACATTTTTGCACCTGTTCAGCGTTCCTGGCTGAAGAATAGAAGAACCTGCTGAGTCCGTCAAACGCAGCCCCTTACCTGAGGCTGCTCACCTGTGGAGCTCACAGCCCTCTCAACATGTTTATGTTCGTATTAAAGGCTAGCTAGCATTTATTTTTATTTACAAGTCAATAGAGAGATTAAGTGGTTTGGAAGTAGCCAGGGTTGTAAACTATCCATAAGTACCTGCAATGCCACAGGAATTTTCTCCATTGGCTTGTAAACTTCACGAAGAGGAAGTAGAAGGTTGGCCAACTGTGGTGTCTTCCACAAATCACGAACTCTCTCAGCTATAACAGCGCAAGGTGTGATTATTTTAGCCTCTTAACCTTGAGAATATTTACCTGTCCTTTTTATGGCTAAGTAGTGCTTTCCATTGAAGTTGCCTCCGTTGTCCAACTATTGCCTCACCACTCCTGGCCTACTTAAAGTGTGCCTCTAAGGAGAGTTTCATGCGGGACTAAGCGTTTGCGAAGACTTTGCTCTTTATCTCCCATGTTTTTTTTTCCCCACTGAACCAATTATTTTATCAAAGAAGGGAAACTAAACTGGCCTAACTTAATTAGTTTCTAATAAAAGCATGCTGGCAGCCTGTAATCAACTAATTTCCCTCTGGGCGCTCGGCAATTAATTGTTTTCTTATTGTATCTTTGTAGATCCGGAAGTCAGGCTAACATGCCATGACTGTTCTTGCTTTATCTTCTTCCCTTTTATAAAAAGAGATGGCTCGAGTAGATTTCTCTCTTCCGCCTGCCCTGCGGTTTCTAGAAACCAGACTGGTTATCAAGACGCATTTCAGCACGATGGTTTTTGAGGTTCACTGATACGCTTAGCATCTCCCTGGGATTTCCTGATCAATTGAAGCTTCCCTTGAGCAGAGGGAACAACACGCGAAGCTAAGCCAAAAATGGGGCTCTTAAAATTGGAAAGCAGATCCTTCTTGAATCCTACCAATTATTGCCTAAACAGTGAGAGCAATCCAAGGGTGAACCAAATGTATTCAAGTGGAGGGTTAGGTGGCCACTTGTCTGTCATGCCCCTGTCAGAGTCTGAATCTGAGGAGGAAGACGAACAGCTGACAGGGAGTGGGAGGGTGGCTCCGTTGACTGTGGAGGAAACTGGGGAAGGGCAAAGTCCGGCTGGGCAGAGCAGGAAAGAGGTAGAACAAGGGAGAGGGAATTCAGAGGAAGACCCAGGCCCACCCCCTCTTTATCCTAGGACGTGCAGGGAAGAATGGAGGAGGGAGCAACATGGGTTGCGTGACTTACAGGGGAGGAAAGGGCCCTGATTCCTTTCATTAGCCACAGCTGGGAATGAAAGTTTAAAAGAACTGAATGCTGACTGCGGCAGCTGCTGGGAGCAAATGTGACTTTATCCTGTGTTGTCTTTGCTTATCTGTGTTCCTGGTGTCTTCCCAACCATGTGAGTTTTGCCATGCCTGCACACCTGGAATTCTTGCTCCTGCCCTGCTAAACTAATTACCTCAGTTTGGCTTGGGTGGACTTATAATTACAGTTTGTGTTGACCATGTTTTGGACTTGATTCGTTATAGTCAAAGGCTGTTCCTGGGAGAGCTTTTCTCCAGCCCAGAAGACAACCAGGACACTGGGGGCAAAGTTGGAGCTAATAAAGGGACTCCTACTGATTATCTGACTGTGTTGCCTTTGTGCCACGTCCTGGGTCATCACACTGTCAGAGATGCTTTCGTGATCCTAGTTCCAGACTAGCGTTGGACTCCACATCTCGTTTTAGGAATCTCTGATTCTAGGAAAACTTAATGTATATTTAAAACTAATATTAGAACAGAACAGAATAATAGAGTTGGAAAGGATTTTTAAGGTCATCTAGTCCAGGTTCCTTCTCTCCTTGATTAGTTTCCATCCATTGCTTCTTGTCTTGTCTTCTGGTGCTTTGGAAAATAAGTTAACCCCCCCTCTTCTTTGTGGCAGCCCCTCAAATATGGGAACACTACTACTATGCCACCTCTAGTCCTTCTTTTCATTAGATAGTCATACCCAGTTCCTGCAACCGTTTTATGTTACAATCTCCAGGCCCTTAATCAACTTTGTTGCTCTTCTCTGTACTCTTTTTCTATATCTTTTTACAATGTGGTGACCAAAACTGGATGTAGTATTCCAGGCGTGCTCTTACTAAAGTTTTATAAAGCAGTACTACTCCGTGTGATCTCGATTCTATCCCGCTGATTATTCTAATATTAATATTGTATTGTATGATATTTTATTTTTTCCTGGTTGCATGAAATATTGCTATTTGGAAGCCATCCGAAGATCACAAGAGCTGGCCTCTAAGGACAGACTAGCATTTATGTTGCTAGATTCTTAGGCTTGATTACATCCAAGACAGTTTATTTAGAAGAAGCCTTCAGAACCACCATGTTCCCCCTCTGCAGGGAAAAGTCATGGTTTATGGACTAATTGCCATGTTTCATTCTTTCCCATCCTGGTTCACACATTGGCATGTGGTTTGGTTGAGGGTGCAATCATGTTTGTGAGAGAGTGGCTCTTGGTATGACTCACCCATGTTTAACTAAACCATGGATGACCGAAGCAACCAAATATTCTGAGCATCTACTCCACACTGAGCCACCACATTGGTTATGTTTCCGTAACATGCTAGAATTAAATGTGACTTGCTGGTCTTTGGCAGGGGTGGGATTCAAATTTTTAACAACTGGTTCTGTGGGCATGGCTTAGATGGTGAGCATGGCTTGGTGGTCATGTGACTGGGTGGACATGGCTTGGTGGTCATGTTATTGGCTGGGTGTGGCCAACTCAATATCACTCACATCGAGGCACGCATTTCCTCGCCTGGCCTCTCATGACTGTGTGGATGCTGCATTCCTAAAAAAATGGTCATAAGTCACTTTTTTCAGTGTCATTGTAACTTTGAATGGTCACTCCACACAAGCGAAGTACCAGCAAAGGAGGGGAAAAAAACTCCAGAGGAGTTCCTGAGACAGGAAGTCTTGCCCTGCCAAGAATGTAATAAGGGTTAACGGAGAGGCAGTTTCTGTAAGCAACACCAGAATGTTTCCTTCCTGCCTTCCTTACAGGATTAGGCCAGTAATTTCTTCTAACAACCCGTTCTCCGAACTGCTTAGAATGTTAACAACCAGTTCTAGCGAATAGGTGCAAACTGGTAGAATCCCACCCCTGGTCTTTGAGACAATAGTTCCCAAATAAGCATGGGGAGCAAAGCCATGGAAAACCTTGGATAAGGTATTAAAATGACTTCATTCTGGTTTAAATCTTGCCTGATGTTAAGCAAGTGCCCCAAAATAACAGGCTGCTAGCAAATTATGGGAAGTTTTTTGCTTGAGGGTTTTAATGACTCTTCAGAGCTTTAAGACTTGTGGGCTTCAACTCCCAGAATTCTCCTTCCGGTCATGTTAGCTCAGGAATTCTGGGAGTTGAAGTCCACAAGTCTTAAACTTGCCAAGTTTGAAGACCCTTGCTCTAGAGCAGAGGTGGGCAATTATGGCCCCTTTACAACTTGTGGACTTCAACTCCCAGAATTCCTGAGACGGCATAATCATGGCAATTCCTGGGCATGGCTGGGACAGGAATTCTGGGAGTTGAAGTCCACAGGTTGTAAAGGAGCCCTTGTGGCCCACCCGTTCTAAAATGAGGATGTACCAATCAAATGGTTTCCAGGTCTCTCCCACAATAGGTCTCTGTACGTGACTTTGGCTTTCACTTTTGAAGGCAGTGCAAATTCCCACATGCCCTTTTGCACTCAAGTCTGTCCTAGGTTGGATGGGAGAACACTAAACACCTCTGTCCCAATTTCCTCCAATAGTTTCCCACAAACAGACTCAGAAAGCAAGCGTAGAAATCATACAAACGTTGGACACTGAGCAAGCGTAGTGGCAAAGGAAATTGCAGTCAGCAATCTCGTCCAGAGTCAGGCGAAGGAAGGAAAGGGATGTACAGAAACCAGGGATCAAACGGGTACAGGTAGTTTTTGGGCTTACGACTTCAATGGAACCCAGAGTTTGTAGAGATTCTCAGTCCTCCAAGTCATGGTTGTCCCAAAGGTGCTTTTTTTGAATGAATGAATGAATGAAATGAATACTTTATTGGCCAAATGTGATTAGACACACAAGGAATTTGTCTTGGTGCATGGTGCTCTCAGTGTACATAAAAAGAAAAGATACATTTGGTAAAGAATCATAAGGTACAACACTTAGTGATAGTCATAGGATACTAATAAGCGATCAAATCATACTAGGAAACAATAAAAACAATATAAATTATAAAGATACAAGCAACACGGTTATAGTCATAAGTAGGAAGAGATACATAATAGGAAGGAGAAGAATAGTAATATGGTCTTCGTAGTTAATTTGACAGTGTTGAGGGAATTATTTGTTTAGCAGAGTGATGGCATTTGTGGGAAAAAACTGTTCTTGTGACTAGTTGTTCTGGTGTGCAGGGCTCTATAGTGTCGTTTTGAGGGAAGGAGTTGAAACAGTTTATGACCGGGATGTGAGGGGCCTGTAGATATTTTCACAGCCCTCCTTTTAACTTGTGTGGTATACAGATCCTCGATTGAAGGCAGGTTGGTGGTAATTGTTTTTTCAACTGGACTTTCTTGGTTTTTCTCTTGAAGATGTTTCACTTCTTATCCAAGAAGCTTCTTCAGCTCTGACTGGATGGTGGGGGCTGAAAGGGTTTATATTCCTTGCAGACAGCTGGTCATTTGCATCCTTGTAGAGGGTTGTTGAAGTACCTCGAGGTTTATCTGTGATCTGCTTCAAAGACCAGCTATCAGCAAGGAGTATAAATCCTTCCATTCCCCACCGTCCAGTATGAGCTGAAGAAGCTTCTTGGATGAGAAGCGAAATGTCTTCAAAAGAAAGAACAAGAAAGTCCAGTTGCCTCCTGAAAAAATAGCACCTTTCGGACAATGGAACCCAAAATTTCTGTTGCCCAGTGAGGCATTTGTTAAGTGAGTTTTGTCCCATTTTATGACCTTCCTTGCCATGGTTGTTAAGTGAATCACTTCAGTGGATAAGTGATTCACCCGGTTATTAAGTGAATCTGGCTTCCCCATTGACTTTGCTTGTCAGAAGGTCGCCAAAGGGGATCGTGGGACCCCAAGAGGACTCTGCAACTGTCATAACTATGAATCAGTTGCCAGAGGCCCGAATGACGATCCCGTGGGGATGCTGCAATGGTCGTACGTGTGAAAAACGGCCACGAGCCACCTTTTTTCAGTGCCGTTAAGTGCGCTGATTCACTTAATAACCATGGCAAGAAAAATGGGGCAAAACTCACTTAACAGATGTTTCACTTAGCAACAGAAATTTTGGGCTCAATTGTGGCCCAAAAGTCAAGGACTACCTGTGTTAAGGTAAGCCATCCTTTAATATCCTGTTGGAAGTTAAATCCCACCCCTCTCTTAGGAAAATGAAATATTTTAGGATATACTAAAAAGGCAGAATGTTTCCCCTAAAAAGAAAAGTAGAAATTGAGAGAGGCAGACACTCAGCCCCTCCCACCTTTGCTAATGTACCATTAAGGCCTGGGCTAGTCTATTTTACATAACAAAGATCTACTCCAGGTAGAGCTAGAATAGGAATTGCCCAAAGCTCTTTCATTACGTCATCATCCAGCAAGGTTCAACCAAGCCTGGGACTCAGAGGGCAGTCTACAGCTGTGATGGCGAACCTATGACACGCATGCCATAGGTGGCGCGCGGAGCCATTTGTGCCAGCATGCGAGCTGCAGGCAAACTTACCTCACTGGGCATGCACGCACTTCACAGCTGATTTTCGACCAGTTTGAGGCCTTTTTCGGCCTCCCAAAGGCTTGAGGAAGGCTTCTGCAGGCCGAAAACTAGCCCCGTTTCATCACTTCCTGTTTTTCCGAAAATACCGGAAGTGACGAAACGGGGCTAGTTTTCGGCCTGCAGAAGCCTGCAGAAGCCTTCCTCAAGCCTTTGGGAGGCCGAAAAAGGCCTCAACCTGGCCAAAAATTAGCTGTGAGGGGCAGTGCAGGTAAGGGGGCAATGGGGGTGGGTGGGTGGGGATTAAGCGCGCATGCGAGAGGGGGCATGAGGGGAGGCGCATTGCTGGCACGTGAGTGCGAGCGTGCACACCATTTTTGGCACAGGAGCCCCAAAAGGTTAGCCTACGGAGTTGCCCCTGCATGGTCCCATGGGAGCCTGACAACCAATAAGCATACAAGCTCAAATTCAAATCCCAACAGAGGGTATAAAACCCAGGGACTCTCAGCATCTCATTCCCTTCCCTTCTTTTCCTTCACCCAACATCTTGAAGCAAGTGTTCGTCCTTTCCACTTTGGAGCTCCAAGCCATGTGGTTCTGTCCACCATTAAACCATCTTTCCAAACAGCCTCCGGGTTTCCAGTGTCCTTTTCCCGCTCTTGGAACTGAACCCAGAAGGATCTTTCTTCCAACAATCCTATAGCGAAGTCATATTAAGCCCAAAAGGGAATCCTGCCAAAACCTCCTTGAATTCTCTGCTCCTCCAAGGCGATAAAATGTGAAATATATTATTTCCCAAGTGCCCCCCTTTTTCTCAGCATTTTCTATTACTTCATATTAATTGATTGCTATCATGTGATTGACAGTCCTAAAGCTGAGCTGCACGGCTAAAGCTAGAGGAATCACTTAGAGATCATTTATCAGGTCATGGATGATTTAAATCGGTGGGGACCTGAAAGTAAACATTTTAAGCAGCCCAAGGACATCCCGAGGCTAAAAATAACCCTAAAAATAAAAAATAAAAAGTATAGGAGTTGATGAACTCTTTTCTTCCTAAAGGGAACTTCCACAGAGCCTGGAAAATAGGACAATCCTTTTCATTTTTCCCAGGCAGAAATGTGAATAAATTTTGACTTCATTTTACAGCTTGCAAAGAAATGCATCCTCCAAGATTTAAGAGACCACTCGATCCAGTTTTGCTTTAAAAATTTTAATGCTTACTGAAGTCACTTTATTTTTTTTATTAAAAAGTGTACAGCGAGGCTCTACCCCCCTTTTAGACTGGTGTGAAATTTTTCCCGCCATCAACTGCCCTGCCAGGATCTCTTCTTGATCCCACGTGCTGCACAGACATTCGATTACTCGATGGGACAGGATGAAATGGAGGCTGGGATGGTTAGGATACAGGTTAGGATACAGTACAAAAGACAATTTGTAGACAAACATGATAGATAAATTAGATACTAAAACACACACAGCCAAGTTTTCAGTAACATGTTTATAAGGGAATTTCCCCAGAGCATTAAGTGAAGGAAAAAAAACCTGTTCAAAAAAACTCTTTAGGGCAGAGATCTCTAAACTTGGCAACTTTAAGACGGGTGGATTTCAACTCCCAGAATTCTTCAGCCAGCTATGTCCACAAGTCTTAAAGTTGCCAAGTTTGGAGACCTCTGCTTTAGGGATTCAACCACAGGTAGTCCTTGACTTACAACCATTCAGTGACTGTTTGGGAGTTGCCATGGCAGTGAAAAAGGCGACTTATGACCATTTCCCACACTTACGACCTTTGCAGCAGTCATAAAATCAAAATCTGGACGCTTGGCAAACTTTGCAGCATCCCATTGGGGGGGTCATATAATCAGAATCCAGAAGCTCGGATGCTTGGCTCACATTTATCAAGGTCGGTGTCCTGGGATCAAGGTCTTCCGGCCAGCAAAGTCATCGGGGAAGCTGGATTCCACCTCTTAATGACTGTCTCACTCACTTAATAACTTGCACTGAAGAACTCTGGGAGGAAAGGTCGTAAAAAATGGGGCATAAGCTCACCGAACAAGCGTGTTGTGGTTCACCGGCAGCAGGACTCAGACGAGGGGCCTGCATGCGATGCAGGGATGGGGCCAGGACCATCAGGGAGGAGGGTGCTGCTTTCGTAGATTGTGGAGGCTGGCAGCAGTGAGGAAGAGGCCCCCGAGGAGCCTGGGCCAAGCACGTGTGCGCGGAGGGCTGCTTGAAGAAAGAACAGCTGCAGCAGCACGGGTGACTCAGGAGTAAGGCTGCAAGGTATTGGCCCCTCTCTGAGGAGATAAAAGCCAGCTGAGAAACCGGAGTTCTTTGCAGGAAGCAAAGACATTTTTGCACTCAAGCCTTGTAGATGTTCGGAATATCTTAGTTTGTGTTTGGAGACTCTTTGTGTTTGAAATATTTCTTGGCAACTTTATCTAGTGTTCTTGGCAGCCTTGCACAACCTTGGCAAGGCTCGTTCTTATCAGAGACAATTAGTTGGAAACAGCCTTTTAACCGTGAAGGAACGGAATTCATCAAGAATCATTAAAAGGTTTTGCTGTTACCTCTGTTTCGTGTTTGTTTCCTTGGACCAAGGTTTGGGTCAGAACACATCCTCATGGTCAGTGCCTTTGCTTAGCCGTGGGAATTTTGGGGCTCATGCACAGGTCATAAATCGAAGACTACCTTACGACGGCTTTCAACGCCGTCCGTGCCAGAATGGGACGAGATCGGGACGCAGGGAAAGAGCTTGCAAGGGGCCTTTTGAAGGGGGTGGGGGAACGGGTCCCCCTGTGGTCTGGCTCACCTCCTTGGCCGAGAGGGGAAGAAAGACTTGACAGAACTGCTTTAACCCCCTTTGTTCAAGGGAAGGAAGGAGATGCTGGCCTCCCTCCCTCCCTCCCTCAGACACAGGGCTGCTGCTCTTACGAGTTTTCTGTGGGATATGAGCGCCCAGAGGGGCTGCTTTAAAAACTCAAAAAACTTGTGGGGGGAAAAAAGGCATTAGAAGAAAAAAAAAAAAGAGCCTGAATGGCAAAGTTTCTTAGGAAAGCAGGCTGGGGGGGGCAGGGGAGGGGCGAGTATGGCTACCTTATTCCCCAGAACCCAAGACTGGTCCAATGCAGGACTGTGGGATGTGTGCGTGCGTGTGTGTTGTGCGTGGGGAGCTTTGCAGTGGCGCCAGGAGGCCACGGGTGCCAGCGACGTGGGGATCCCGAGGGCTGGTGTCATGCACAAAGCGGGAGGGGAATGGCAGCAGCTCCACAATCCGAGACTTGCTGCCTTCTTCCAAACCACCCAGAAACGTGGACAGCTTGGGAAGCGGCCTTGCAGCCCCTCCCCCCCCGCCGAAAAACAGGCAACGGGAACACGCCCGAGTTAAACCGCCTGCTGCCCGGAGCTGCCCGGGACCTCAGGTCGCCTATTGACTACTGCAGTGGGAGAGAAAGGGCCCCCGAGAGGCCGTGCTGGGGACGGCTGGACTTGGAGAGTTGGTCTCAGCCCCACAGCTTCAGGGTTTCATATTGCTCAGGCGGATATCTCGCTCGTGCTCGAACTGACGGTAATCCACTCTTTCCAGGAAGGCTCGTCTCTCCAGGTACCTGCAGGGAGGTGGTAGCACAGAGTCAGCTCCCCAGAGAGGAAAGAGGGGCAGATTTCGGATGGGCTGGGAGGCAGGATAGCTAGAAAGAGGCCACTACCCCTCCTAGTTTTATCTGCCTTCCTTCCTCCTGGAGTTCCTCGCACCAGGAAGGTAGGCAGGCAGGTAGGTAGGTAGATAGCTAGATAGACAGAGATAGATAGAGACAGATAGCTAGATAGATAGAGATACCTAAATAGATACGAGATTGCTAGATCGATAGCTATAGATAGATCGATAGAGATCGATAGAGATAGAGACGGATAGCTAGATAGATATAGCTAAATAGATAATATAGATCGATAGCTAGCTAGCTATAGATAGATTGACAGATAGATATAGATACATACAAAGAGATATATATAGAGACAGATAGCTGAAGATAGATAGATAGATAGATAGATAGATAGGTAGATAGGTAGATAGATAGATACAGATAGATAGATACAGATAGATACAGACAGACAGACAGACAGACTCGTGCAGTATACAGGTCCTCCACGGAAGGCAGGTTGGTAGCAACTGTTTTTTCTGCAGTCCTTATTACTCCCTGGAGTCTGTCTGTCTTGTTGGGTTGCAGAGCCAAACCAGGAAGTTATAGAGATGACAGTTATAGAATTCCTTGCCACGCCTCTGAATTAATCTCGACAACAATGCCTTTCACCTTTTGGGTCGCCCATGGCCAGAGCAGCCTCACTTGCCCCCAAAGAGCAACAGGCATCTTTATATATGGCTAGAAAAGACGGGGGGGGGGGGAGACTTCTTTCCTTCCACTCCGACTTTCCAGAAAATAAACCTGGGTTGCCCAGGTGGTTCTATCCCATACAAATCACTTTCTCAGTAATGGCGGTGAGAGAAAATGCCATGGAAGTCAATGCAGGCACTGAGCCACACAATGCAGTATTGCAGGCTGACTCTGCCCACTGCCAGGAGCTTGATCCTGACCACGGCTGACTCAGCCTTCTGAGGTGGGTAAAATGAGGAGCCAGATTGTTGGGGGTAATAAGGCTGATCCTGTAAAATGCTTAGAGAGGCCTGTGAAGCACTGTGAAGCATATATAAGTCTGTGCTATTGCCTTTCTATCCATCCATCCATTGATGGTTAGAATGCAGTATTGCAGGCTGACTCTGTTCACTGCCAGGGGTTTGATCCTGACCATGGTTGATTTAGCCTTCCATCTTTCTGAGGTGGGTAAAATGAGGACCCAGATTGTTGGGGGCAAGAGGCTGACTCTGTAAACCGCCTAGAGAGGGCTATAAAGCACTGTGAAGCAGTATATAAGTCTGTGCTATTGTCCATCCATCTATCCATCCATCCATCCATCCATCCATCCATCCATGCATGCATGATGAGCAGTGGCTAGAATGCAGTATTGCAGACTGATTCTGCCCACTGCCGGGAGCTTGATCCTGACCATGGCTGACTCAGCCTTCTGAGGTGGGTAAAATGAGGAGCCAGATTGTTGGGGGTAATAAGGCTGATCCTGTAAAACGCTTAGAGAGGGCTGTGAAGCACTGTGAAGCGTATATAAGCCTGTGCTATTGCCTTTCTATCCATCCATCCATTGATGGTTAGAATGCAGTATTGCAGGCTGACTCTGTTCACTGCCAGGGGTTTGATCCTGACCATGGTTGATTTAGCCTTCCATCTTTCTGAGGTGGGTAAAATGAGGAGCCAGATTGTTGGGGGTAATAAGGCTGATCCTGTAAAACGCTTAGAGAGGGCTGTGAAGCACTGTGAAGCGTATATAAGCCTGTGCTATTGCCCTCCCTCCCATCCATCCATCCATCCATCCATCCATCCATGCACGATGAGCAGTGGCTAGAATGCAGTATTGCAGACTGATTCTGCCCACTGCCGGGAGTTTGATCCTGACCATGGCTGACTCAGCCTTCCATCCTTCTGAGGTTGTTAAAATGAGGAGCCAGATTGTTGAGGACAATATGCTAACATTATAAATCATCCAGAGAGTGCTGTAAAACACTATGGAGTGGTGGTGTATAAATCGAAGTGCTATTGCTTTATGGCAGGGCTGTCAAAGTCCAGCCCACCCTGAATTCTGTTGATTGTGATCTGCCGCCAATTTGCTTTGACCGTTAGTAGTTCAGATTCTTGTAGCCTGGAATAAACTTATACTCATTTGGACCACCCTGGTTCCCAATTTCCTGCACCTGACAAGAATATTATCGTACATGCCACCATGATAAAGCCTGGGATTCATGTTGCCTTCTGAAACAGCCAAATCAGGCCCCAATAAGGTCAGCCTTGGTTCACTGAGAATGGCCAAACTATTGTGTAGGGATTTTTGTATGTGTTGTTACCTATAAGTGTCAACTCTGAAGCTGGCCTGACTGAGGCCCTCTTGGAGGCTTCAGTGTTGCTACAATGGTGGTGAGGGTGGGTGGTGGGTGGGGGAATAGCAACAGCTGGGGTTTAGTAGCCAAAGCAAAATAGTTTCCCCTGAGAACCAAGGTCATTCCCACAGGTGGCTGAAGAGAGGAGGAGTGAATTTGCCAAGCAGCCAGACAGCACCTTGATTGGACCATGTAACTGTTTGTTTGGGAAAGAGGGGAAAACTTTTACTTTTAATTAGGTGAAAACCACGGGAACCTTTAGAGTCGGTTTTCACCAGTCTGTGCCAATTCTTTTAGATATATAAAAGCCAAGTACCACTCACTCATCACAAAATCTCCAGAACCATAAAGCCTACTAATTTGAAATTTGGCGCGTGTGTTCCTCTTGGCTTCTAAGTGCTCATTAAGAAAGGATTTTTCAAAATGACCATCAGAGCATTAGTACTTCATATATTATTATTATTAACACGCTCTGATGCTAAGGAGTTCTACTCCTCCTCCCCACCTGAAAAGAAATCTCTTCCAACTGCCATTTGCCTCACATTCCGTTACCTCAGTTCAACCCGGCAGATGTTCCACTCCTTCACTCTGGAGCCACCTGGGACTCTTTATAGTACCTCACATGGGTACCTCACCAAAATGCCTACGCCAACCACCTATGGAATCGCTTCCGGGCTCAAGGCGGCGGGAGAAATATTCCCCTATGTGTTTCAATCACCAACCACCATGAGCCCACGGATTGTGAACCGGATTTCTCCTGCACAGTCCGATCACAAAGTTTCGTCGTGAAGCACAGGTCTCCAGTATGACACATTACATAATAAATGATATATTCAATAAACCTGTTCTTTGAGGTGAACCTACTTGCCTTGGAGTTCTGTTTGTTATGGGTATGTTACTTGGAATCCTGACATTGAATTGATTCCAAGGCAAGTGGGTTCCCCATATATAGGTTGGGTTAAAAGAGCCACGATTTGACCCAAATTCTACTTCTGCTTGCAAACCTAAGCGGAATGCCTGCATTTTGGCCCCAGGAACCTAAGAAATTGGTGGGAACGGTGAGTGGAGCATCGAGGTTCTTGAGGAATCTCACCAACATTAAAAAAAAAAATGGGGGAAAAATAATACTGTTTCTGAGAGCATGAGCAGCAAGCGTTACTCATCAAGCAGTTGCCAAGGGAACAGAACATATTTTTTCCTTACCCATCTTTTCCTCTGTTGTGGATGGCCAGCTCATCGCCGATGCCTTCTTCTTCTTTGAAGTTCTCCCAATCAAGCTTGGACTTCTCCAGCGTGCTCATTTTCTGCTTTTTGGAGCCCATCTTCCCCAGGAGGCTGTTAATACTGCTAGGCCGCTTCACTCTGCCAAGGTAAAGCGGAAGATAAAGGCAAGAGGTGATGGACTGGCCCACTTCTCCAACCGTTGGACGAGATGCCACCCTGGGTGCTTCTGCAGAATGTCATCCCGGTTTGTTCATCACCACCCCTGTTTCCAGAGAGGAGGTTGGGAATACGTGGTCTTTTTTTTTCTAATTTTTTTTTATTTTTAACAACATAGACAAACATAAACATAAAACAACAAATAAAACCTATATAGTGTGTCGGTTGGTACATATTTCCTGTGTACAACATCTACAGTCTTTTCCTCTTAGATTTAAGTTTACATTCATATTACATTAATCAACTTTCCATGTCATATTATATTATTATTACATCTTCATTAGACTTTAATTTCAAATCCGCATTATCCTTTAGAGCAAATCTCAGTTCTTACTAATTTTGATTCATATTAAAATTCATTCCATAATAATCAATTATAGTAAATCATTACTATTACAATATACTTCAATTTCTTACTCTTCCATCTAGCCATTGATAAAATAAATCCCAAATCTTATAATACTCTTTTTCTTCTTGCTCTCTAATTGCTAATGTTAATCTACTCATTTCTGCAAATTCCATTATTTTTTAATCACCTCCTCCTCCTCTATCAGAATTTTCCCATTTTTTCCAATTTTGAGCAAATATAATTCCAGCTGCAGTTAAACATTAATAATCAAATATGTCAATTCTCTGTTGAAACCTTCAAGTAAAATTCCCAACAAAAAATATCTCTGGTTTTAAATCTATATGATGTTTTGGGGAATACCCAGTCCAGGGGAGACATGAGAGCAGTCTTCCAATATCTGAGGGGCTGCCACAGAGAGGAGCAAGGGGTCAAGCTATTTTCCAAAGCACTTTTGAAGGCCAGACAAGGAATAATGGATGGAAACCAATCCAGGAGAGATTCAACCTGGAAATAAGGAGAAACTTTCTAACATGAGGACAATCAACCCATGGAACAGAAGTTGCCTTCAGAAGTTGTGGGAGCTTCATCCCTGGAGGCTTTCAGGAAGGGACTGCACTGCCATTTGTCAGAAATGGTGTAGGATCTCCTGCTTGGGCAGCGGGTTGGACTAGATGACCTACAAGGTCCCTTCTAACTCTGTTAATTATATCTATATCTGTAACTTCAATAATGAGGACGTCTTTAGAGCCAACCCTGCACTGCGGCTCTAACTACCTTAGCTCTACAACTGACAGTGATTCAGCTGGAGCTGAAAATGCCCAGGGCATCCTGGGTTACAGGCAAGCCAGGCTCAGCCTCTGCCTGGTTTTCAAACCAGGTTTATCCACACCTCCGGATGATGAACCAAGACAGAGATGAGATCAGGTTCTGACCGATTCTAAAATGTGAACTGGGGTTCCCACTTTAGTTATCAATTTTATGGCTACTGTATATAGAATGCACTGTATTTTCATATCTCAATCCTCACTGCAAATCAGAGGGTTAACGCAAGAAATTTTGATTGTTCTAAATCTTATCTCATTGTTAATTCTCACGGTCACATGATCAAAATTTGGGTGTTTGCCAATTGGCTCCCATTTATGACAACTGCATGGTGCCTGTGATCTCCATTGGTAATTATTATTACTTTTATTGTCAGAGTACAATCTGAGTACAATGAGATTGGCTGAGCCTCCCTTCGTGCACCCCACACCCTCGAACACAACTCACAGTGAGGGTGAGTCCCAGTCTTATTACACTATCTGAGCTTATTGCCCAACGTGCCAGCCCCGCAAGACTATCGTACTATGTTGACATGAAGTTATTTTCCATTCAGGAGTCTGACAGCCCACGGCTAGAAACTGTTCTTCAGCCTGTTGGTGCGGCCGGCTATTGTGATGACCCAGGGTGAGTTACAAAAGCAACACAGTCACAAAAACAGGTGAAGTCTCTTTAATTCCTTCAACTTGGCTTTAAAGCTCCAATTATCATTGACTGGAGACAAAAAACTCCCCCACAAACAGCTGCGAAAAGGAAGAAATACCATTCAAACTCAAAATACATATAAATTATAAATAGACAAAAAAACAACGCAAACCACACTGAAGCAATTACTGAGACAAGGCAGGATAAGGGCTTGAAGACGTCCACAGATATCAAAATACACACACTGGGAAGGACACCAAACTCAGATAAGAACGGACAGACTAGAAATATTTTCACACTTTGCTTCCAGCACTGGCCCATTTGCAGTTTATCCTTTTAAACACTCCTCACAGCTGCAGCCCATGAAGGGGATCAAGGCCCTTTCCTCCCCCATAGACCACAACATTCATGTTTCTCCCTGATCCGCTCCTCCCTGCATGCCCTAGAATGAAGAGGGGATGGGTCTAGGTCTTCCTCTGAATGCCCAGCCAGCCTGTGCCCTTCGCCAGTTTCCTCCACACCCTCCGGAGCCACACTCCCACTCCTTGTTGGCTGTTCCTCCTCTCCCTCGGAGTCAGACTCCAACAGGGGCATGACAACTATGCTTCTCTATCTCCTACCGGATGGCAGGAGAGTGAAGAAGTGCTGACCGGGGTGTGAGTCGTCCCGGAGAATTTTCCTCACTCTTCCAAGGCAGCGAGCCCTAGCGAGATCATCTAGTGGTATCCGGGGACAGCCCACGATATTTGTGCTGTCCTCACCACCCTCTGTAGTGTCTTCCCATATGGATTCTGACAGGCGGAATCAATGGGGGAAGCTGGATTTGCTTAACGCAGGGGTCTGCAACCTGAGGCTCTTTTGGCCCTCTGCTGCAACTCCCTGTCAGCTGACCCCGCCATTGGCTGGCCACTCCCCTCCCTGTCACTCCTCACCTGGCCTGAGAAGGGAAGGGTGACGATGGGGGATGGAGGCTCGCTCCATGTTCCAGAGCAGGAGGTAGCTGGGTGGGAGTGAGTGACGTGGAGTTGGCCACGTGTCCACCTGGTCACACTGGTTGTTAAATTATTGGCTCCCTGTGTTTTCTTTTCTGCGAGAAACGGGTCCAAGTTGCCCTTTGAGCGTTTAAGGTTGCAGACCCCAGGTTTAACGACTGCGTGATTCACTTAGCAACTGCAGTGATTCGTTTAATGGGGTGGAAAAGGTCATAAAATAGGGCACGACTCACTTAACTGCCTTGCTCAGCAATGAAAATTTTGGACTCAGCTGTGGTCATACATCAAGGACACAGACACGAAAGCCCCTCAGGGCAGGACAAGAAGCAACGGATGGAAACTCATCAAGGAGAGAAGCAACCTGGAACCAAGGAGGAACTTCCTGACAGAGAGGACAAGGAACCAGTGGAGGGGCTGCTCCATTTCTGGAGGCTTTTAAGAAGAGACTGGACAGCCACCTATCTGAAATGGTAGAGGGTCTCCTGCTGGAGCAGGGGGTTGGACTAGAAGACCTCCAAGGTCCCTTCCAACTCTGTTTTTCTAACTTTCTCTACTTAATGTCCAAAGCCTTCCTGCCCCTCCACAGCGTCCTGTTTTAAGCCTCCTTGTGAAACAGCAGCAAGATTTTAAATGACCCAAATTGCAGTATCCAATTGCATTCAACAAGTGGATTCCTAATCCCACCGGAGACGCTTAATATAAAATGTAAAGCACTTGAAATGCAGGATAAACAGGCCCCAAAGGCCATTTCTGCAGGCTCCTGCGCGAACACTGGCTCCCCGCTGCTTGCCAAATGTCACCGTCACCAATTCTTCAGCACAACTGGCACAACGAAGGGTAACTACAGAGGAGTTTGGCTCTCCACTAGTCAGAAATGCCACCCCCCTTCTAAGTGACAGCGGGGTAGCCCCGAGGGCAGACAGAAAGCACCGCACAATCGTACAGGGCCCACTGCAGATCAATCCCAAAACCTGTGGAGCGCAAAGTCGTGTCATCCCATTAGCAGAGGCTTTACATCTGTACAGTAGATTTTGTTTTGCATTCCCGGGAGAACTTCCTTTCTTTCGACCTCGGGCCATTCTGAAAATCTGGAAAGGAAATGACTGGCATTCTTAAGCCCGATGAAACAGCAACAAGCACACACGCCCCCAAAGTTCAGGATATTTTAATGAACCTTTCCAGGAAAAAAAGAGTGACTTTTCCAAAAGCCTAGTTTCTTCAGTCTTCAGTTAGAAGCTCTTTCTCCAATCTGCAGCTTTCTCAAGAACCGGAGACAAAATTTAAAGCAGTGGCCCCCAACCCTTTTTGTGCCACGGTCCGGTACCGGCATCACAAAATGATCCGCAGCCCGGTACTGGCAACAGCAAGCATGGCAAGGCGAGCCGAGCGACTGGCCAGCCAGCCATCCCCCGCTTCTCCCCGCCACCTTCAACTCCTCCTTTGTACCTGTGTCGATGGGCTTCGGGACGGTCGCTCGGCTCGCCTTGCCTTGGGTGCTGAAAGAATCCTCGCGCCTTAGTTTCGTTCGAAGCCGCCCTCCTTCGATGAAACTAAGGCGCGAGGATTCCTTCAGGACCCAAATGCCGCTTTCCAACCGGAAAAGCTCACCGGAAGCACTTTCTCATCAAAACAAGATGGCGGCGCCCAGCAAACCGGCGGCCCGGTAGAAAATGTTCCACGGATGGGTACCGGTCCGCGGCCCGGTGGTTGGGGACCCCTGGTTTAAAGGAATGAGGTCTGTGTTCAGATGAGCAGACTGGCTAAGTGCTGATAAAACATTTATTTCCTCGCTTCCTCCGAGTGCCAAATAGCCATAGCAACAGCACTTAAAACTTATATACCGCTTCACAGTGCTGTCACAGCCCTCTCTAAGCGGATTACAGATTCAGCGTATTGCCCTCAACAATCTGGGTCCTCATTTTACGCACCTTGGAAAGATGGAAGGATGAGGGAGGGAGGAAAGAAGGAATGGAGGGAGGGAGGCATCTATGTTTACATATCCAAATTTCTAACTTTTGTCATTATTTCTACTAGAGAATAGTTCCCTTGGGCCAGTTTAAAAGGAGCGGCTGCTTCACCTTTGCCACAAAGCAGAACAAAAGTGACAATTCAACTGAGCGTAGTCACAAAAGAAGCAAATTGTGCAAACCCACAAACCGCAGACTGAAACCTTAAAATCGCTCTTGGGACAAAGCAGGCCCTCTCAACCTCAGCTCCTCCGTACAGAAATATGTATGGTTACTTTAATGAGATTCCTGGGAACACCATTCTGCTTTCCCCGGAAAACGCTCCAGGCGGCCCCCCATACCAAATATCTGGGTTTTAAGAAACCCCCCAGTACGGTCTGAAATTTGGAAGACATGCCGCAGGCAGGCCACAATAAGCCATGGCTTGTTTTAACCATGGCTTGTCACATGAAGCCACAAAAGGAGAAGTTCAGGCCGCGATAACCGATGACAAGAGGGTTCAATAGGATGTGTCATGCCATACACACACACACACAACCCCCTCTGCTCCTGGTATAAAATGGTCTGTTTTGGTATACGGAAACTGATCACGTAATGACCGCAACGTGTGAGAACTCTCACAGTGTATCAAGTGATCCCAGGGGATGCTCCCTCGAGGGGAAATTCCTTGCGGAATCAAGCAATTAAAAAATGGCAGGCCTCAGTTGAGGCTCCTTGCACAGCTCCCTCCAGGAATGAAGCCGCTTGTCGGGACTCCCATCTCGCTATGCCATGCGTAGCGGTGGCGCAGTGGTGAGAGTGCAGTACTGCAGGGCTACTTCTGCAACCTGCCGGCTGCCTGCAATTTGCCAGTTCGAATCTCAACAGGCTCCAGGTTGACTCAGCCTTCCGTCCTTCCGAGGTGGGTCAAACGAGGACCCCCCCTCCAACTCTTTACAAAGTCTGCACTTCTATTACTATTAATCTTCTCATCACTCCTTATCACCCATCCCCTCCCACTTGTGACGTCGATTGTATCCTTACAATTTATATTGACTGCTTCCTACTATTATTTGATTGCTTATTGTACACTATGACTATCATTAAGTATCATACCTTATGATTCTCGACTCCTAAAGAATTTATTTTTTCTTTTATGTATACTGAGAGCATTTGCACCAAATTCCTTGTGTGTCTAATCACTTGGCCAATAAAGAATTCAATTCAATTCAATTCAATTCAATTCAATTCTATCTTCTCTTCTCTTCTCTTCTCTTCTCTTCTCTTTCTACTCTACTCTACTCTACTCTACTCTACTCTACTCTACTCTACTCTACTCTACTCTACTCTACTCTATTCTTCATCCCTCTATTTTATTTTGTTCTGTTCTGTTCTATTCTTCATCCCTTATTTCTATTTCTATTCTATTTTGTTCTATTCTATTCTAAGCTTGGCTTTGTTTGTACAGGATGTTACAGTATGGCACCAAGATTTGTCAGTGCTTAGGGCGCCACTGGTGGGAACAAGGGAAAAGTTAACCAGATGCTTTGGGCGTGAAAACCCCAGATCCGGCTTTGCTTCTTCTGTGGCCACTTGGCTTTAGTTAAGGGGACCTTGGGCTAACCATGGGCGCGAGAGCCTTTCTTTTCTAACTGACCAAGCGGGGCGTTGGACACTGCTTCTTGCGGTCTTTATTAGCAACAAGAAGGAAGACAGAGGCTTTGGAAAGCAGGCCTGTCCTCCCAGATGGGAAAGGGGGCTTGTTTAGACGAGGAATCTGGCGACCACCCTGGGAGGGGGGAGGGGTGAAGGACAGACCAGCGACCTTTCCCAGAGAACTTTCTCACCCCAGACTGACAGGCTCACTGGGCTTACAACGCCCCCGGTGAGGAATTTAGCACTCAACATCCGGTTTGCTCTCAAAAGATCTGAGAGTTGGAGGAGAACCCCTTTCCCCCACCCCTTCCCTTATAAAGCCATGTAAGGGAAGGGGAACTCGACTTACGACCGAAATGGAGCTCCCCGTGACCCCATTGCTAAGCAAGGCAGTTAGGTTCAGGGGTCCCCAACCTCAGGGCTGCGGCCCGTGGAAGCAGCAGATGAAGACATACGTGTGCACAGCTCCGCTTGCGTGGGCGAGCGCACGCTGCTCCACTGGTGTGAGTGGCAAACATGTGTGCCTGCTGCTTGTGGAAATGGAGCTGCGCATACGGGCACACTCGGCCACCTCTCATGTGTTCAACCATACCCTCTCCCCTCCCCTGGCCGGTCTGCAAAGCCGGAAAGTCTGAGGATCCCTGGTTAAGTGAGTTTTACCCCATTTTATAACATTTTTTCCCCCACCACTGCTAAGCAAATCATGATAGCAGGGTTTCGATATTTGAGGGGCTGCCACAGAGAGGAGGAAGGGGTCCAGCTATTTTCCAAAGCACCTGAAGGCCAGATAAAGAATAATGGATGGAAACTGAACAAGGAGAGATTCAACCTGAAAATGAGGAAGAATTTTCTGACAGTGAGAACAATCCACCCATGGAACAGAAGTTGCCTTCGGAAATTGTGGGAGCTTCACCCCTGGAGGCTTTCCAGAAGAGACTGGACTGCCATCTGCCAGGAATGGTGTAGAGTCTCCTGCTTGGGTGGGTGGGGGTTGGACTAGATGACCTACAAGGTGCCTTCCAAAGCTATTAATTAGCTCTTTTATTCATTAAATATGAAACCCAGTTGACTGGACATTTAAAAATGCATCACAAATATCATTGACTGGCTCTGATGGTTGATATGAGTTGCTGCCAGCATCCTAGACATCAACCAAGTATCTTCTGAAAATGTACAATGTTCCGAGTAGTTTTGCAGTTCCGCTGGTGTTATTGCAGGAAGCTGCAATTGATTTGACGTGTTTTGTAAAATTCTTGGACATGGCTGCTGTTGTTATTTACCATTATTATATTATTATTTAAACCACTGCAGTTGTTATGTGACTCAGACCGTTGTTAAGCGAATCTGGCTTCGTCCATTGACTTTGCTTGTTGGAAGCCAGCTGGGAAGGTTGCAAATGACGATCACATGATCTCGGGAGAGTTTGACTCTCATGCCAGGTGCCAAGCATCTGAATTTTGATCACCTAACCACAAGGATGTTGCAACGGTGTGAAAACCGTCCGCAATCGCTTTTTTTCAGTGCCGTCGTAACTTTGAACATTCACTAAACGAATGGATCTAAATCGAGGATGATCTGTATTGCTTCTGCCAGGGCACTGCTGAACCGGCGCGCGCTACCTTTTCAGACTGCTCCAGGTCAGGGTTGCCCAAAAGCTCTTGCAAGATCCTTGCTCTGGGGCTGCTCCTTGGAGTCTAGCACACCGTGTCTTTGAGATGCCTCTGAAGTGCAGAAGCTGGATTTGGTTCCCAGGCGCATTTTCTGGCACAGCTCCCCTTTTGGCTGGTGCTTTGTAGCTGTGCTCCCGGTTTCCACAAAGTGCCGAGCAGTTTAATGAAAGACAGATGCTCGACGCTATTCTCCTCCTCCTCCTCCTCCCTCCTCCTCCTCCATCCGTGGCTGCTTACTTGAACGAGTCTGCCTTCCTTTGCTAATTGCTACTCCTTGTCCAGGTTGGAAAGGGGTGAAGAAGTTGCAGCCCCAAGCCAAATCCACTTAGGGGTGTCAAACTCAATTTCATTGAAGGCCCCTTCAGGGCTGGGGTTGACCTGGGGCAGGTGGGTGTGGCCAGCTTGAGGCCACTCCCCAAACTGCCGGCATGTTTCCTCTTCACCTTGGGCAGACCGGGCCAAAGGCATGTGGGCGAGGGTGCGACTCAACCGGTGTAACGACGCATGGAGCTTTCGCTACTGACCTTCTCCAGCAATCCCTGTGGGTTAAACAGCTGATGTGCGGCAATCTGCTGCGCCACGCCTATCAGCTGAGCTTAAAAAACAGGAAATAAAGAACAGCCTAGATCCCAGGTGGGCCCCAACAGCTGATCATCAGAGCAAACCAAATGGGTCCGCTCCCAGCTGATCCTCGTAGTGGTTTGCCTGAACTGGACCAAACCGGTAGAATCCCACCCCTGCATGCGGGCTGGCCTCTTACATTTTCCAGCATGGCCCCAGGGACCGGATCCAATCATTTCGTCTTTTGTCACCCCGGCACTAAATCAAGGATGTCCAAGATTTGGGGATTAAGATTTGTGGACATCAACTCCCAAAATTCCTTCTGGGAATTGAAATCCAGAAGTCTTAAAGCTGCCAAGGTTGGATACCTCTGCTCTAAATCCATGAAAGGACAGGTGGACCAACTCGTCTCCAGAAATCGTGGGTGATCCATCACTGGAGGTTTTGAAGAAGAGACTGGACAGACACTTGTCTGAGATGGTAGAGGTTATTCTATTCTATTTCTATTCTAATTCTAATTCTATTTCTAATTCTATTCCAATCAAGGAGAGAAGCAATCTGGAATTAAGGAGAAACTTCCTAACAATGAGCACATGTTGGATCAGCTTGCCTCCAGAAACTGTGGGGGCTCCATCCCTGGAGGTTTTTAAGAAGAGACTGGACAGTCTCTTGTCTGAAATGGCACAGGTTCTCTCCTGCTCGAGCAGGGGGCTGGACTAGACGACCTTCCAGCTCTAGTTTATTCTAAATTCTACACTCAAATCCAGCAAAAACACTGAGCTAAATCCAAAGCCGTGTACAGACGGAGCCATGGTTTGTTAAGCCCACAGGAAATGAATTCCACAGATGGCCACCAGCCGGGACAGCCAAAAGGATAAAAAAACAAAACCCAAGTTCCAAAATAGATTCCTCAAAAACGAGCTCAGAATGAAGCAGGGGGCCGTCTCAGAAATCCTGCCACTGGATCCCTGGGTTTAGACTTCAAGGCTCTGCCCTGTCCTTCAACTGAGACTAACAAAGCGTCGCATCTCTCGTCTAGAGCAACCTATTTATTTCATCGATTCCATTCCTTCGCAGAATGGCTCCGATTGTGCAGCTGAGGGACGCCGAGGTCCACTCTAGCTTGACAAAGGAGATTTCCAGTGGTGAATTAAATCTGGCCGGCTTGTGAGTTGTGACATCACCGGGACAACAGCTGCCTTAAAGGCTCAAGATGACCAGGTGAGCTTTTGCGACCCCTGGTGGCTGGTGCTTCTTCTCCTCCTCCTCCTCCTCCTTCTTCCACATCCGCCATCAGATGTTGGCAATCCTGTTTTTATCAACAGCCACACGAAAAAGGGCTGCTGAGTTTTGTCCAAACCGGCCCCTTACATTTTGAAGCCACGATGTTCTTCTTTTGCCTGGACCTCGTTTGCCTGAAGGATTCAGTGAAGGAGGCTGTATTTTCCGGGTATCGCATCCGATGTCGGAAATACTCTAACCTTCGCTTTTTTATGGTTTTGATCAGTGGTGAAATTCCACAAGTTTTACCACCAGTTTGGTGGGTGTGCTTTGCGTTCCAACTCACCTCCTGCAAGCCTGCGATCTCCCGGTTGCTTCAGCAGCTGACGCACGGCACTCTGCTGTGCCGCGCAAAGCAGCTGTGCTTCAAAAGCAGAGGATAAAGGAGAGTATGAGAGCCCAGGTGGGCGGGTGGCCCCAACAGCAGAGAAAACTGCTTTGGTCTCCGCTGCTCATCGGTGCTACTGGCTCGGCAAAACCGGGCCAAACCGGTAAAATACCACCACTGGTTTTGATTTCCCTTTGCTTTCTCAGGTGGCTTATCACCTCCTCATTTCTGATTTTGTCAACCCAGTGTGATGACCCAAAGGGGCGTGGCACAAAGGCAACACAGTCACATAAGTAAGAAAAGTCCCCTTAATACCACCAACTTTGCTCCCAATGTCCAGGTTACCTTCGGCTGGAGAAAAAAATCTCCCAAGAACAGTCTTTAAGTGGAGGAAATTCAGTCCGAAAACAGAGTACATACAGACTGTAAATAAAAATCCACACAAATCACGCTGCAGCAATTAACTGGACAGGGCAGGAGAAGCAATTTGCAGACTTCAAAGGCCAACAAAACACACGCAGTTGGGAAAACACCAGGAACCCAGATAAGCCTCGACAATAAAAGATAACTCACAATTTGCTTTCAACTAGTTACTGTGTGCGACCTCCCTTTTTAAACACCATCTTCCCAGCTGCAGCTAATGAAGGGAATCAGGGCCCTTTCCTCCCTCGTAAGCCACACAATTCATGTTGCTCCCTCCCCCCCCCCCCCCCCCCCCCCCCCCCCCCCCCCCCCCAAACCCACCCCCCCCAAAAACACCAAACCAACAAAAAAAAAAAAAAACACCCAAAAAAAAAAAAAAAACCCCCCCCCCCCCCCCCCCCCCCCCCCCCCCCCCCCCCCCCCCCCCCCCCCCCCCCCCCCCCCCCCCCCCCCCCCCTCCCTCCCAAGTGGCTGTCTGTCTGAGACCAACTCTCCGCTCTGTAGAGCAGGAATTTATTTGTTGCATAGACTCCACGCTCCATGTGCAGAGTGATGATTTCCGCAAACACGTGGGGTGGGTTCCTGATAAGACTACAGGCGGCCCTAGACTTACAACAGTGGCTGATCAAAGTTACACTGAAAAAGAAGGGACTCTTGACCACGTTTCACACTTATGACGGGTGCAGCATCCCCATGGCCACGTGATCAAAATTTGGATACTTGGCAACTGGATCATATTTATGACGGCTGCAGTGTCCCGGGGCCATGGGATTCCCTTTTGGGACCTTCTGACAAAAGCGAATGGGGAAGCCAGATTCACTTAACAACCGTGCTACTAACTCAACAATTGCAATGATTGACTTAACAACGGTGGCTAGAAAGATCGTAAAATGGGCCAAAACTCACTTTACAAATGTCTTATTTAACAAAATAAATGTCGGGCTCAATGGTGGTTGTGGGTCCAGGACTATCCGTA
The DNA here is from genome assembly GCF_049901715.1 of Pseudonaja textilis. NCBI lineage: Eukaryota > Metazoa > Chordata > Lepidosauria > Squamata > Elapidae > Pseudonaja > Pseudonaja textilis. The sequence goes on from NC_142000.1 coordinate 3,464,744, forward strand.
CTCCAATACAAGATCTGGCCAGTTGTGGGAAGCCAGGCACTGAGTCACTGCACTGTGGAAAACATGCTGGAGTATGAGATAATTTGCTTTTAGATGAAGCATGTTCTCTGAACGTAGCAATTACGTTCTGTTCACTAGTTTTTGAAAGCCAGTCTGGCATTGTGGTTAAGGCCTCAGGCTGGAAACCAGGAGATTCTGAGTTCTAATCTTGCATTACGCACAAAGCCAGCTGGATGATCTTGGGCCGGTCACTCTCTCTACGTCCTAAGAAGGAAGCAATGGCAAAGCACTTCTAACCACTTGGCAAGAAAACTGCAAGGGCTTGTCCCAGCAGTATCTGAGAATTGGATGCATGGGAACAGAAATAAGAAGAGGAAAAAAAACCCCTAGTTTTTAGCATGCTGTGTGACTCCAGCCTCAGATTATATTATCTAACTACTTAAATTATTTGCACGTGCAGAAGATTGTGAGCGTTTAAGGTGCCTCAGGACATTTGAAAACCATATTTGGTCTAGTGTTTAAAGCACTGGATTAGAAAGTGGGAAGCTGTGAGTTCAAGTCCCACCTTAGTCATGAAAACCACCTGGGTGACTGGGCCAGTGGCTTCCTCTCAGCCCAACCCACAGGGGTTGCTGAGGGGAAAAATAGGAGGAAGATCTGTGTGCACCACTTTGAGTTATTTGTAAAAAGTAATAAAAAGCAGGATACAAACAGACAAATAAATTCTCAGCCCCGCACCCTACAAATATCTGGCTACAATTCCCATCAATCACAAGCAGCCATTTGGGATAAGGATACTGGCAAATGTAGGATAGATCCAGCACTCAGGCTAACTAGGATTATCCAAACTGAGCAGGATTAGATGGAACATGACTGAACTCTTTTTCCAAATTGCAAACTCATTGGTATGGAAGGTCCTGCCTATTACAGCAACAGGGCCTGCTGTAGAAAGACACGTGGAATACGTGGAAATAAAAACAAAAAGCGAAGCCTTTATCCGGCCTCGGAAACATTAATGACTAGGGCACCGGAGGTTAAAACATTAGGTATGTCTAGTTTAATGAAAAGAAGGACTAAGGGGCGACATGATAGCAGCGTTCCAATATTTGAGGGCTGCCACAGAGAAAAGGGGGCCAACCTATTCTCCACCAGAAGGCAAGAGAAGCAGCAATGGATGGAAAATTAATCAAGGAGAGAAGCAACCTGGAAATAAGGAGGAATTTCCTGGCAGTGGAAGTGGAAGAAGGTGGGGAGAAGGGAAGAGTTAACCGGTGCGAAAAGCCAGATCTGGCGTTGCTTCTTCTGTAACCGTTTGGCTTTAGTAAAATGTACTTTCACCACAGATGGAGTCAAGAGTCTTTCTTGTCTAACTCGCCAAGTTGGGATGGCTGACAATACCAGTGTGCGAATCTTCCCTCCCCCGCCAAAATAAAACTGCTCCAGTGCACCCATCCATTTCCTTTCTAGGTTGAGTGATCTCCAGGAGGGATCTCCCTGGTTGAGTGACATCCAGGAGGCTCTAAGCGAGTCAGGCAAAATCCCCTCTGGTTCGAAAGATGCCATTGCAATTCCCTCCCGGCATTCCTGCGCTGGATGCACAGCCCTTTCTTGGGATCTTACCCTGAAACAGTTGGATGAGATGTCTGGGTTGACCCTTTCGGCTCCTGCTGTTTCCGAAAGAGCTGGGCTTCCTTCGAAGCGGCGTCGACTTCCTTGGTGACTCTGCCAGAGGGATGAAAGACAGAAAAGGGAAAAAGGACGTTATAGCAGAAGCCGTTCCTTCCATCCTTTCGATTTGGTGCCCCATTTTGAGTTCTGACTGCAGGATCTCTGGAAGTGGGAACTGGGCTGCCTGCACGATTCCCATAAAGCTTCAGCCCAGAAGATGTGGAACCAGCCGAAGAAAGCGGCAGGCGGAAAAGCCTATTCAATCAACTCCTGAAAGGCCCCATAAGATACGCATTACCTAATTTGGGTCATGAAATGTCTGCAAGAAAACAGAACCAAGCTCAGAGAGCATCAAGGATCTCACAGACCTTCTCCTCTTCCTCCTCCACTCCACCCTACTCCCTTCGAGCACTGATGGGTAACCTAGTTGAGTCATGAAACATCTGCAAGAAAATAACTAAGCTCAGGGAGCACAAAAGACTCCTCATTTCAACCCTGAGCTACAAATATTCTCCTTTATTCACACATACAATCATCACAAATGTGCTTCTCAATTTCATGAATTCAAATCCCAAATGCTTACATACAGAGGCATGTTGGGAGAGTTATAATATCTAGTGCTAAAAATCTCAGCGACTCTGCACTTTGCTAGGGCTATTGAGTTCCTCAGTACCTCAGTCTGAAATTCATAAATTCCGCACAGCAGAATTCTCGTGTTTCTACAATCATCATATTGAGAAACAATTACAATACCTCTTCTAAAAGTAGATAATACATTTATTTGTAGTGATTTGGACTTTTCACGGGGCTAATTCCATTTTAAGAGCCAGTTTGTTTAGTGGTTAAAGCAGAGGTCTCCAAATTTGGCAACTGTAAGACTTGCGGACTTCAACTCCCAGAATACTCCGGCCGGAGAATTCTGGGAGTTGAAGTCCACAAGTCTTAAAGTTGCCAAGTTTGGAGACCTCTGGGTTAAAGCATCAGGCTAGAAAGAAATAGGAAGTTATGAGTTCTAGTTCTAGTTTAGGCACCAAGCCAGCTGGGTGACTTTGGGCCAGTCACTCTCTCTCAGCCCTGGGAAGAAGACAGTGGCAAACAATTTCCAAAATCTTGCCAAGAAAAATGCAGGGACTTGTCCAGGCGGTTGCCAGGAGTCAATAATGACTCAAAAGTGGAAAAAAAAGAATAAGAAAAAAAAATCTCATCCACACTGCCTACTTCGAACTTCAAACGGGTTTCCAGTCCCAGCTTAATGTTTGACATTCTCTGAAATGTATTCACTGCGCTGAAAATTCTCGTCAACAAAACAGGCTACTTTGGGATAAACTGACGAACACAGGCTACCCATGAAAAGAATGGAGACACAGAAAATCGGACGGAATCTTTCCCAGGAAAGTCAAAAGCATTTGGACTGCAGGCGGTTAAAAAGTAACAGAGACATGATAGAGATATATTCTATATTGCATTTGTGCAGGGAATACACAACGTCTTCTACACCAAGAGAACCCAAGGACAACCAGTTAAACTGGACGATGGGAAATTCTGAAGATTAATAGAAAGGAAAATCACCTAGGACATACGTGCGTTCTGGAATTTTGCTATTCAGAAAATGGAACAGCTGCCAACTGGAATAACTCAGAAGTGGTCTTGGTCTCGGTCTTGGTCTCTCTCAATCTCTCCCTCTCTCTCTCTCTCTGTGTGTGTGTGTGTGTGTGTGTAGGAAATAAACCAAACGTCCAGCCATGAATGCCTGCTAAGGTCACTGTCAGAGCAGAAACAGCCTGTCTCTGAATCCGAACTACACACCCTAATTCTTAGTGACCTTCCAGATAGCTGTGGGGAAACATAATGATGACTAGTATATTTGTTTGATCCAACATGGCCCTATGCTTTGTAGCCAAAATACGATTGGACTTTTGTTTTAATCTGCCCAAGAGCGCATGCTCTCTGAGCAGATTAAAATGCACGACAACCACCCCCAATCAACACACACACACACAAATTACAAAGTTGCTCTAGGCATTAAAGTTTTTCCCAATTTACAGAACGAGGAATAGCTGCCAAAAGTGGCAGGCAGAAAGGTTTGACTGAACAAATCTGTACCCCTGGCTTGAATTCCAAAAAGGCAGAATGAATATATTTTTCCTCCAGGAAACTAAAAAACAGCAGCAAGTTTTGGGGCTTATCAAACGGTTGTGGTTGAAGAAGCAAATTAGCATTTCCTCTCTGTGAAGGAACAGATAGCCGCCAAGGAACGGGTTTGCAGACACACAGGGCACACGGTAAAAAGGTCAAGACAAAAGAAAAAGCAACGGGTTAATCTCAAAAACACAATCTTTTTCCGGTTACAAGTCAGATACTGGCTTCTGAATGCCAGAATTCTACCTCGCACTATCATGGGGAATTTGTTTGAAAAGTAATTCTTGAGTTTAATAACCACATATGAGATAAAAGACTAAATAAACCATCTGTGTAAATCGATCTTTCTCATGCTGTTTTAATTCCATCTGTTTTTCCTTTCTGCGTGACCTTGTAAGGTATTTGCCTCACCCCTCCGTTTTCAGCAACCATAACAGATTCCTGCTTTCATTTCTCCTTGAAATGCAACGAAATTGCTGCACGCAACGAAATTTCATTTTAATGTATGGTGATTAATGCACATTCAAACTGACAATAAAGTTATTCTATCCTATCCTATCCTATCCTATCCTATCCTATCCTATCCTATCCTATCCTATCCTATCCTATCCTACCCTCCTCTCCTCTATTCTATGGTGTATTCTATGCTATTCTATGCTATTTTCTATTCTATTGTAGCAATCAAGGGAGGAAACATAGCGTCCCTCTACGACAAAAGTGAGAAAGCATGGCGGGTTTATGACTTGTGGACTTCAACTCCCAGAATTCCTGAGCCAGCCCTGGCTTAGGAATTCTGGGAGTTGAAGTCCATAAAGTCATAAAGGGGCCATGCTTCCCCCCCTTGCTCTAAAAAGATGACTGTATCCCAATCCAAATCTTTTTATTTGGGGAACCCTGCTTAATGCAAAACCCAATTCCGCCTTCTTGTGCGAAACCTTCCCTTCCCAATGCAATTGGCCCAGTTTCCTTCCCAAACCTCTAAGGAAGAGCAACACGCTACCCTCTTTTTAGTCCCAGATCTTCAAGCTTCTCCGAGTGGTCACTGCCTCACCGAGGCTGCTCTAAATATTTCTCAGAGGTTTGGGCGGTTTTCTGGACTTTCAGCTCCTCAAACTGAGTGCAGCCATTTCCTTCCCAGGCCTTGGACCTGAAACCCGTGGACATTAAAGGACAATGCAGCCCTTGACCTGAACACCAGCCCATCAGAGTCTGAATTACTTCTGAAAAATGGCTGGGGTTGTCCCCCAATTTCTCTTTGGGATTTCAAAGACTTCCTTTGAACTGATCACCTTAAATTCTGTTTTAAGTCCCAAAGGTGATTTTTCAAAAGGCAACTACACCGTTTTTTCCCCTAGAAAACGTTTTGCTTCTCATTCAAGAAGCTCTGCAAAGTTTTCCAAGAAAATGTTGAGAAAGTCCAGCTGCCTTTTTGGAAAAAGCACCTTTGGGACTTAAAACAGAATGTAAGGTGATCAGTTCAATTAAAAGGAGCTTCTTGGATGAGAAGTGGAGCATCTTCAAGGAAAAGCATCTTCAAACAAATGCTGAGAAAGTCCAGTTGCCTTTTGAAAAAGCACACTGGGGACACCAGCTTTGAGGAAACTCAGAACGACCCCATAATCCCTTGCGGGGTGGAGTTTGCGCAAGTGAATGGAGCTAGCAGAGTGTTTTAGTGGCCAAATGTCCTTCCTGTCACCAATGAGGAGTTTTGTTCAGCAGATATGCTCTCAGTGTGCCCAGAGAGAGAAAGATCTGCTTCTACCTAGGATCGAATAGGACACGGTGGCTCAGTGGCTAAGACACTGAGCTTGTCGATCAGAAAGGTCGGCAGTTCGAATCCCTAGCACCGTGTAATGGAGCGAGCTCCCATTACTGTGAGAGCTTCTGCCAACCTAGCAGATTTGAAAGCATGTAAAAAAAAAAATGCAAGTAGAAAAGTAGGGACCGCTTTGATGGGAAGGTTACAGCGTTCCGTGCGCCTTCGGTTGGCCACATGACCACGGAGACGTCTTTGGACAGCGCTGGCTCTTCAGCTTTGTAATGGAGATGAGCATCGCCCCCTAGAGCCAGAAACAACTAGCAGGTATGTGCGAGGGGAACCTTTACCATTACATTTACCTTAGATTGAGCTCATGGTGAGGTGAGAACTCTGCCTCTAGGCCACCATACCACTCCTATTTGCCTATTGTATGTGTGTTTTAATACAACTCTGCTGTTTTACAGCCCAGTGGAATGTTTTAAGGTCCCTGTTTTGCAGCGAAAAGCAGTTTATAACGTGGCCCTTGTCCCCTACTTGTCAGCTGCTGTTTGAATGAGGCAGCTGAATGCAGAGGAAATAGGCCCAACTTACCTCACCTCTTCGCCAGCAAAATCAAACACTTTGGTGACTGTGATTTTGCTGCTCTCGGTTTCCTTCCGTTCCCCCTGAGACTTGGACACATTCTTCTCATCGGCTGACTAACCGAAACAGGAAAGAAAACAAAAAAACCCCACATTTGTTTGAGCACTGGAGACACCTCAGGCGCTTTCAATGCACACAACATACAGTATTAAATGCGTTTATAACCCTGACAGCGAACCTATGCCACGCGTTGGAAGTGGCACGCAGCGCCATCCCTCTGGGCACGCCAGCCGTCGCCTGTTGCTCTTTTGGGTTCCGGTGAGCAGCTGGTCTTTTGTGTGGACGGGAGCACCAGAAACCAGAAGAAGCAACTGCCTGGAGCACATGTGCACGCCAGCCAGCTGGTCTTAGTGCGCGCATGCGTGTTAAAAACCGGAAGACCAGATGGCCAGCTCGCAAGTGTGCGCTGGGAAGCTAAGCTTCCGGTTTCTGGTGCTCCTGCGTCAGGGAGCTATTCTTCGGTGCCAAAAAGGTTAGCCACCACTGGTGTCAGAGTTCCGGCGATTGCCCTAATTAAATCGTGAGCCTCGAGCCAAACTTCAAAAGAATCCAAGAGATTTATTAGGAGCGACATATTGGCATTGACCCCATATGAAGCCAACTCTGGCATAAATAATTCATGGTTACCTTGGGCCTGTTTCCCCCCCTCCCCCCTGGGTGTGTCATAAATTGGATTCTCCAATGAAACACGCTCACAAGCTGGGTGTCATCAATCGCGTTCTCCAATTAAGGATTTTCCTGGGCAGAAAACCTGGTAACCTAGGCTACAATCTTTGTAAGGTAAGTGTGGAATGTACTTCTGGTTTTAAACTGCCATACTGCTCCTTCAGATTTCCTTCTCCCCCTTTATGGCAACCCGAAAACAGGCATAGGAACGTTCTACGAATTGACAACTGGTTTATAACCTTCCACTCATCTATTAATGTTTGCTTTGGTTTGGCTTATCTGGGCTTTACGATCCGTTGTCGGTTTAGCACAATATAGGTAGTCCTTGACTTACAACCATTTGTTTTAGTGACTGTTCGAAGTCACAACTTACGGCCGTTTTCCACACTTAACGCCCACTGCAGCATTCCCATGGTCATGTGATGAAAATTCAGCAACTGGCGCCTGAATGGCAGTTTTCTCCTTACCGTGTGTTTCTGGTTGTGGGGAGTTTGCTCTGCGGAAACAGCTTTGGGCTTCTGGCCAACATCACTGAGAAAGCTGGCCCACAACGCCTCCTCCTTTTTCCTTTCCTCGTTTTCGTTTGTGTGTGTGTTGTGGCTTTCGCCCAGTTCACTGTCCTCCTGGTCGCTTTTGTTGCCTTTCGAAGATTCTCCTTCCCCCACGTCTAAGAAAAGCCCGTGTTGTTTCTTTCTTTTCCTAGGGGAAAAAGTCTGTGGTTATCAGCAAATAAATTACCATTCAAGAACCTAAAATGGCAGCCAAGGTTATTTTGGGGGTGCTTGGAAACAACCAGGAGAGTCTGCTGGGTTTGGATAAAAAAAATAAAGTGAAGATGGCTGCCGGAACAGCGCGACTAAAGTGCCACCTGTGGTGGTTGTCATGTTGATTCTTCCCCTCACCCCAAACATCCTGTGGATGCTGCTGAGCAATCTTGTGTTAAGTAAAAAGGGCAACATAACGTCTTCAAAAAAACCCCCAGAAAGTCCAGTTGCCTCTTGAAAAAGCACCTTTTGGGGGCAGCCATGACCTGGAGGACCGAGAGTCTCTACAGACTTTTAGCTATACAATCTGGGATGAACACCCTTGGAATCGTGTGGGAATAAGGACTGGATTTCCAGACTACAGGAACCATTTGCACCACTCAGGTGACCCTGAGGACACAGACAAACCTCCAAGGGACCTCAATGACCCTCTAAAAGGATGCAAATGACCAGCTGTCTGCAAGGAGTATAAATCCTTCCCTTCCCCACCACCCAGTCGGAGCTGAAGAAGCTTCTTGGATGAGAAGCGAAACGTCTTCCAAGAAAAACCAGAAAGTCTAGTTGCCTCCTGAAAAAACAACTTTGGGATTAGAAATGGCAACAGGTAAGGCACTGTTGGCATTAAATATGGGCAAGAAAAGGAAACAAATATTGAAATATGCTACTAAGGCAATTTGTTTATACCTGGGTTTATACAGGTAGACCTCGACTTTCCACCACAAATGAAACCAAAATTTGGGTTGCTTTATGACCTTTCTTGCCACAGTTGTTAAGTGCATCACGGCAGTTGTCAAGTTGGTAACAGAGTTCTTAAGTGAATCTGGCTTCCCCATCGACTTCGTTTGTCAGAAGGATCTCAAAAGGGGATCATGTGACCCCCATGGGATATTGTGACCGCCATAAATATGAATCAATTGCCAAAAGCATGAATTTGGATTATGTGACCATGGGAACTCTGCTAAGGTCGTGTAAAAATGGTCCTAAGTCACTTGTTTCAATGCCATTGTAACCGTGAAGACCCAGAGTGTAACACAAACGTAACAAAATCCAAAAAGTAAATAAATGTCTTTTAATGCCTCTAACCTGGCCCCACTGTTCAATAATTCTCAGCTGGAGATAAAACTTATTCAAAAATAGTCTTCAAAAGAAAGCAATACAGTCCGAATTTAATAAGCAGATAGAAGTGAAATAAACAAACTACAATGAAGGAAATTCCACAAAGGACCAGGATAAGTAATTACCAACTTCAAGGAGATAACAAGGCACAGTCTTTTGGAAGGACGCCAAACAAGGTAACCTCAGCCCAAAATAACACACGCTTTGCTTCTGGCAACGCTGTATTTTAACTGTCTCTCTTATATACTAGTCTCCCCAGCTGCAACCAATGAGGTGGATCATGGCCGCTTCCTCTCTCGTAAGCCAAGTTGTTTCCTCCTCCGTTCCTCCCTGCGTGTCCTAGGATGAAGAGGAGATGGGCCTGGTTCTTCCTCTGACTGCTCAGCCGGCCTCTGCCCTTCCCCAGCCGCCTCCACAACCTCCAGAGCCACACCTCCACTCCCTGTCAGCTGTTCCTCCGCTCCCTCAGAGTCCTACTCTAACAAGGGCATGACAGTAACTCTGAACAGTCACAAAGTGAAGTGTTGTTAAGTCGAGGACTATCTGTATATTGGCTAACCTTGGCTACTTTAAGACACGCAGATTTCAGCTCCCAGAATTCCCCAGCCAACCATGCTGAATATAGCGCTAGTCATGCTGGTTGGGGAATTCTGGGAGTTGAAGTCTGCATGTCTTAAAGTAGCCAAGATTGGGAAACCCTGGTTTATGCTAACCCCACAGAGACAGCAGGCCTATCTCAAATCTAATCCCAAGCTTGGGAGTTTTGTGAGTCTTCATGCAGCTCTCCAGCTTTCAATGGAACCGCTCTCCTCACTCATCACTTTCCACAAATAAAACACCTTATCAAAAAAAATGCAGTTCCAGGCATCATCTCGAAAAGGAAGCAAAACAACACTTTCTTTTCTTTCTTTCCCTCTTATGCAAATGACTGCTTACCGAGGTGCGATTCCTTTAGTGTCCTTTTTGCATTTCTTCCAGTCTGGCTGCTGCTTCGGCTCCTCCACTTCCTCTTCCTTTACCAGCTCGCTGACGTCATCTTCACTGTATTCTTCCCCTGCATCGACACAGCCTCAGTTACCCAAAAGGAACAGGTTGTCACTGGGAACAGGGGACGGAAGGACTAGACTGTGTGTTATCCAAGCAGCCAGGCCTGTTCTGACCTAAACCCTTGTCCAGTAAAACAAACACGAACCAAAGGGAACAGAAACCTTCTTATGAATCCCCGGTTAAAAGGCTGCTGCAAACTAATTAACTTTGATAAGCACGAGCCTCGCCAAAACTGTGCGAGGCTGCCAAGAATCACGGATAAGGTTACCTAGAGATATTTTATAACACAAGAGTCTTCAAATACCAACTTAAGATACTGCAATGCCCACGAGGCTCGAGTTTCAAAACATCTTTGCTTCCTGCAAAGAACGTCCGATTCACAGCTGGCTTTTATCTTCTTGAAGGAGGAGCCATTACCTTGCAGCCTTACTCCCGAGTCGCCTGTGCTGTTGTAGCTGCTCTTCCCTGCGAGCAGCCCTCCATTCATGCACACTTGGCCTAGGCTCCTCGGGAACCTCCTCATCGCTGCTGCCAGCCCCCACAATCTCTGAAAGGCAGCAGTCCAGTCCCTAATGGTCCTGGCCCCTCATCTGAGTCCTCGCTCTCCTCAGCCGTCTGCACCCCCTGCTAGCTAACCACAACAAGGCCTGAGCAAAAAGGAAGCATTGTCATCACAGAGAAAGCCGAAAGAGCATCCACCAAGGAAGTTTTTACCCTTCATCTGCCCTTGGGCAGACCGGAGATATGCTGGGTCAGCTGGGGTGCTGCAAAATGTGTGTGGGGCGGCGGGGGGAGAAGCTGTTTCTTGGTTTCTTTCTCCATCCTGGTCATTTAAAAATACAAAAACAGCAGCAATAAGGTTTGTTGCCGATTTGCAACAGAAGTAGCTGCTTGGGACTCCATGTCATCCTCAAAAGAACCAAGGGGTTCATAGATTTAGTGGTGAATGTGCCTAGAAGCCAGGAGACTGTGAGTTCTAGTTGCGCCTTAGGCATGAGAGCTGCTTGGGTGACTTTGGGTTAATCACCAGAAGAAGGTGAGTTCTAGTCCCGTCTTAAGCATGAAAGGACTTTCAGTCCAACCCATTTTACAAGGCTGTTGCTGGGGAAAATAAGGGGAGCAATGAATATTTGGTGTGTTTGCTGCCTTGAATTATTTATAAAAAAAATATAGGGTTAAAAAAAGTTCTTTCCATTATACTAATTACAGAGCAGAGTTTCTTAGCCTTGGGTCCTTGAAGATGTGTGGACTTGATCTCCCAGAATTCCCCAGCTAGCAAGAAAAACAGCGCTAGACAGATTGCACCAACACTCCTGCCTCATCAGACTCAGTTTAACATAGCAGAAATCTTAATTCTTCAATTCCCCGAGAAATGCAATGTACCTCCTAAGACAGAGGTCTCCAAACTTGGCAACTTTAAGACTTGTGGACTTCAACTGGAGCTGGCTGGAGAATTCTGGGAGTTGGAGTTCACAAGTCTTAAAGTTGCGACATTTGGAGACCTTTGTCCTAAGATTACAATTTAGGATAGGACTGAAATGGGAGGACTGTACAAATGCCAGAGGCATCCTGGATAAAAAAAATGGAACTACAAATAAAATAAGTAAAAAAGGCTGAAGGGAGAGACTTTCTATTCAGGAGTCCCAGTTCATGACAGCGCTAACAAAAGGCTGCCATAAAGTTTGAGGAAGGAAAATCCAACGAAGGCTCCATCTCCCGCTTTTAGGATTCACGTTGGGCGCAAAGCTAGGGTTGATCCTGTGAAAGTAAGCCATTTATCTTGGATGGGAGACCCCCAGGAAACCCCCAAAGATAAGATCAGAAAAAAGAACTGGGAAATCTCCATCCCAAAGCAAGCAGCCTCACCAGAGGTTTGGCTGCAAGGAGCTTTTACCTTTCCAGGGCAGTTAGAAGGGAAAGGAGCCAGCGGTCCTTGCAAAGTCTACTCCAGAGTTTCTCAAACTTGGCTGCTTTAAGGCAGGGGACTTCAACTCCCAGAATTCCCAGCTCAGCAAAGCCGGCTTTGCTGGCTGGGGAATTCTGGGAGTTGAAGTTCGCGGATCTATTATTATTCCACGCGGCCGATCCGGGATTTGCCCGTTCTCCAAACTACTCAAAATTTCCGCTACCTGCGAGCAGAAACGGGTCTGCAGCCCAACGCTTTCCCTTTTTAGGGTGGTACAACCCCGCGCCATCCCGTCCTTCCCCCACCCATCCAACAACCCGTGTTGGACTCGCCCACCCGAAGCGGTGCCGGGCTGCTGTCACGTGACGCCCTCAGCGCGTAGCCCGGATGTTGGGAGCCGCCAGACAGAGGCCTTGACCCGAAGGCCTCGCCGCCTGGTCCTGCCTGCCCAAACCGCCCGCCCGCGGCTCGCCGCGCGCTCTCCCCGAGGCCGGGGTGTATGCCCTCACCTGAGGGCAGGTAATCCTCGTCTTCCCCCGACGAAAAATCCTCCGAATCCGACATGGCTCTTCCGGCGCGACTCCGACCTCACATATCACGCCCCACGTCTTGAGGCGACAACCCGGAAGCACACGCCTCCCCTGGGGGGGAAATGTCGTCTTTGCCGGAAGTACCCCTGGAGCTACAGAACGAGCCTGTGCAGGACCGTCTTGCGTCTTTGGTGAAGTGGAAGAGTTGAATATTTGACCGATCCAGGCGTCAATATTCGAGACTGGGATAAATACGCGCCATAGATCGGTCAAACCTCCCGGGGGTGGGAAAAGAGGCGCTGGAAAAAAAGAGAGAGAGATTGGGCTTCTTGAGGCCCAGAAAACCTGGAATGATTCGGATGGCAAAAGCTACGAGAGCCGCGCGGGCCTTTGCGGATTAACGAACGTTATTGCGAACGACCTTCCAGCCGTCGGTGAATTAGCCGCTCCCGGCACCCGTTTCCAAGAGCAAGAAGGGCCTTCTGGGAAGTGTAGTTTTCCAAGGGGGGCGGGGCGGGGCGGGGCGGGGAGAAAGTTTAAAAACAAAAACAAAAACACCATAGAACGCCACGATCTAGAGCGGCCGGAAAGCGGCTCTGCTGGAAGTGCGCCTGGCGCCGCTCTGGGCGCCGCTCCTCTCTGGATCCGGCAACGGGATGCCGCGGCTGAGGCGGCGGGATGGCGGAAGGCGGCGGGGCGTCTCCGCCGGACTCCGGCGGCCTCTTGCAGCAGATCTTGAGCCTCCGCTTGATCCCGCGGGTGGGCAACGCCACCAGCCCGGCCTGCGTCGCCGCGCTCTGCCACTTCACAGGTGAGGAGGAACCGTCGAGAGACAGGGACTACAACGCCCACCATCCCCTCCCGGAAGGGAGCCCTGGAGAGGCACCTGCTCCTCGGCTCGTATCAGAAGTGGGGGGGACCCGAGACCCTCACCGGGGGCGGGGAAGTCTTTCCCGCTGGGAGGGTGGGGGAGACCCGCCCACCCGCTCCCTGTCAGCGGGGAATCATGGGTGTTGGAGTCCTGAGGGCATGGGGTGGGAAGCGGCGGGGGTGTTCCAGGCGACCCATCACGGGAACCTCAATATCAGATCTTATCCGGGGCTTTCAGTGTCTCCTTTGTTTGTTTTTTTTGGGGGGCGTTTTCAGAAACAGCTGCTTCAATTCCCCCCATTTCTGCCCTTTTGGCCCCGCCCCCACGCACTGCCCCCCCAGCTAGACTTTGCCCTCTTCCTGGTCTCACCTGGAGAGGCAGCTGCCACCTGCCCAACCTTCCTGGAGCCCTGCCAGCCTTGTCTTGTCCACCGTCCCAACTCGGTCAAGTTTGAAAAGACACACACACACACACACACACACACACACACAAACACACACAAGAGCAACATGCAAGCAACCCCCCTAGGGCTGCCTTAACAGCATTATGGGCCCCGGGCAAAGCAGTGTCCTGGAGAGGCTCCTACGACAACTACTCACCGGAATAAAAATATAAATGGTCGATAAACTTAAACCTATATTTATTTTATTGGCTCTTCCAACAAAATCGGTGTTATTTAATAAAATAACACCAACTCATTAAAAAAATGCAGTAAAATGTAATAAACAGGTTGCTGTATTTCTATGATGCAGGGTGCATTGAAGGGTTAACATACACAGATCAGTGGTGGGATTCAACAATTTTTGCTACTGGTTCTGTGGGTGGCTTGGTGGGCGTGGCAGGGGAAGGATACTGCAAAATCCTCATTCCTTCCTCACCTCACTAACCTGCTTTCCAGCTCTGTTCTCCTGTGCAGGGCAACCAAAGAAGACCCAGCCGATCAGCTGGGAGGCAGAGAAGAGATGGGGTTGGCGGGGCCAGTCAGAGGTGAGATTTGCTGGTTCTCTGAACTACGCAAAATTTCTGCTACTGGTTCTCCAGAACTGGTCAGAACCGGCTGAATCCCACCTCTGACACAGATTACTGTAGTATGGGGTCCACAGGCCCACGCGTTAAGACAGCCCTGCCCCGGCCCATCGTTAGGGATGGTTAGCCAAAGGTACCCTTTACTCTTTACTAGAAGTATCTATTAGCAGGACTACCAGATTCTGGATCAGCCTTGTTCCCTAGGCCATTCATCCATCTGGTAAACTCAAAAGATTCATTGTTCTCGCCATGTACATCCATACATCCAGATTAGACTGTGTTGTTTCTCTCCGTCATAGAATAATATATGTGGGCATGTGCATAATTTTTGTATTTATTTTGTCATGTTTACGTAGTGTATGTTGGAGGTGGTGACCCGTTGAGAGCTGTATGGAACGGAATTTTATTTTAATGCATGCCGATTAGCGGACATTCAAAGTGACTATAAAGTTAGTCTAAGTCTCCTAAAGTCAAGAGGTTTCAGAAGAAGCCAAGCCGGATCTGGGGGGTTTGCGCCCAAAGCGTCTGGTTAACTTTTCCCTTGTTCCGTCCTTCCCCATGAGTGTCCAATTAGGTCAGGGGTCCTCAAACTTGGCAACTTTAAGACTTGTGGACTTCAACTCCCAGAATTCTCCAGCCAGCTGGCTGGAGAATTCTGGGAGTTGAAGTCCACAAGTCTTAAAGTTGCCAAGTTTGGAGACCTCTGAATAAGGTGCTAACAAATTGTTTGGGTAACAGTCCCTGTCTTCATAGGCTGGATGGTTCTGCATTCCTTCGTGTGACATTCTCTCCCTCCCCCCACAATATAATATGACAGGCTGACAGCAAACAATGCATAGCATAGCTGAATGGCAGTCCTGACACCCTTCCACTCCTCACCCCAGCAACCTTCAGGTTGGGCTGTAGCAGTCGACCTGACCTGTCCACGGAGGACTTGCTGCTTCCTGCCGGCTTCCCTGTTGACTTTGTGGAAAGCCGGCCGGAAGTCAGCCGCTCCTCACTTAATGACCCACAAGCTTTGCTTAATGATGGTACCTGGGCCTGCCAGGTTTGCCATCGCTGAGCAGAGCTGTCATGAGAGGGTTGCACTTTACAAACCACGTTACTTAGTGATGGAAATTTCAGCTCCGATGACCCTTGTTAAACTGAGGAATACCTGTACCCTGAAGTGGCTCACTAAAGGTGAGGTACCAGGAAAGATATACAGGTAGTTCTCAACATATGAGCTTAATGGAGCCTCTGCCCATTACGGTTCTAAGTTGTGACAGTCATAAAATAGATCTGTTACTGACCCGATTTTACAGCTTTTTTACAGCGGTCATTAAGCAAAAGCATCAATGGTTAACAGATAATCAGAGTTGGAAGGGACCTTATAGGTCATCTGGTCCAACCCCCTGCCCAAGCGGGAGACCCTATACCATTTCTGATAGATGGCACTCTGGTCTCTTCTTGAAAGCCTCCAGGGATGAAGCTCCCACCACTTCCGAGGGCAACTTCTGTTCCATTGTTTGATTGTTCTCATTGTCAGAAAGTTTCTCCTTAGTTCCAGGTTGAATCTCTCCTTATTCAGTTCCCATCCGTTGTTCCTTGTCTGGCCTTCAGGTGTTTTGGAAAACAGCTTGACCCCTTCTTCCTCTCTGTGGCAGCCCCTCAAATATTGGACGAATGTTCTCCTGTCTCCCCTGGTCCTTCTCTTCACTAGACTAGCCAAGCACAGTTAAATGACCCCGGGGTTTCCTATGGGTCTGCTTTTACCGAAAATCAAAAGAGCCAGTTTTCAGAAAAACTGGCATAAAATGCAATAACGTGACCTCAAGGATGCCGCAAAGGGCTGTAAATGCTGGCTGGGGAATTCTGGGAGTTGAAGTTCACCCATCTTGAAGTTGCCAAGGTTGGGAGACACTGGTCTAACCTGACTAAAATGTGGAATACCCCCCCACCTGGGAATCTCTTCCACCTGGGAAGCTGCACCTTCTGGAATTCCCGGCTCTTCTGGAAGAAGCTGTCAAGTTTCTGGAGGGCCCACCTAAGAAAGCCTTAATTATGTCGCCACTTTGGAGGAATGCTATGGGGAGAGCAACCTCTGGAGGGTTATTGGTGGAAGCCATTCCCAGGTTGTTGTTCTGAGCTGCTCTTCCCTCCTCTCCCGCTGCAGAGATGTGGTATGGAATCTTCCTGTGGGCACTGGTATCGTCTCTCTTCTTCCACATTCCTGCAGGACTACTGGCTCTTTTCACTCTCCGGAGGCACCGATACGGCCGGTTCATGCCAGTCAGCATCTTCCTGATGGGCCTCGTTGGGCCGTTAGCTGCCGGGACCTTAACAAGTAGGTTGATTCTGGCAGAATTGGTTGGGTTAAGAGTTCTGGATCCTGGCAGGGGAAAGGCCTGGTGTACACATCACCCGTTAGGATCATAGGCCAAGAACTACCTGTCTCTGGGAACAGGGAGAAATCCCCCCAGAGGTATGTGGCAGCCCAGTGAAAGTCTTATTTCCCTCCTCCTCCCTTCCTGTATAGGTGCTGCGATTGCTGGAGTCTACCGAGCTGCTGGGAAGAAGATGATCCCCTTTGAGGCTCTGACTTGGGGAGTGGGACAGACCTTCTGTGTGGTGATCATTTCCTTCTTACGGGTTTTGGCTACTCTTTAGCCCCCTTTACCGCCTCGGTCCCAGAAGGCCACCGGAGGAGTGTCGCTTGGGAATCACGGAGGTTCAGAAGCACGAGAAATCACCACAAAGATAGTTTTGTGCAATACCTTTTGAAAGAAAAGAGAGCTTTGCAACAGCTTCGCTTCGCTTGAGGCCGACTTGTTTTGAGAAGAAACCTTGCGCTGGATTGAGGGGCAAGGGGGTCTCCCCGAAGGACCTCCCCTCATCTGAACTCCCCTCAGCCAAAGTCAAGAGAGTTGTGGGTCCTTCTGCGCATCATCCTCACCCCAGCACTGACTTGGCTGCTTTCAATGTCCGCATTGTGATATTATTGCCTGGGGCTAAGATGACCCACGAGGAAATGTGAAAATGTTCGCACTCCCCGCTGCTGGTGAACGAGTGTTCAGGCACTGGGTCTGAAAGGAAAAGTGGTTCTGTGTTTATAATTTGTGACATTTTTGTAACCTGAAGTGCCAACTTGAGTGTTTCTGGGTTTGTTTGTTTTTTTAAAGTATGGATATCTGGTTTAGGTTGGGGGAGCGATGGCGATTTGAATCCCAGAGAACAAAAGAATGGGCAAACTGTTCTCGGTGTTACCTGGGTGGGGTAACTCTGGTAACACTGCTGGGGATGGGGCAAGAGGCTTCACCCCGATGGTTGGAAGCCTTTCCTAGGGAAGAATGGGAAGCGTTCGGTCGAGTCCAAGAAGGAAAACTCTTTACTGCTACCTCAAGCGCGCAGGATGTATTTAAATTGTAATTTTGCTGGCAGGTGGTTTACTGCAGGGGACAGAGGAGTGGAGGCAAGGATTGGAAATGCAGTTGGAAACCTGGGATGCTCTCTCTTAATTCGCATCCGATGGACTCACAGAGAAACCATTGCAAACGTACAAGAGCATCACCCTTTATTGAAGGAAGGAAGGAAGTGGGCTGCACTTTCGGACATTTTTGCCTAGGAAATGCTCCGTTCCCTGCAGGCAAGAGGCTCAGATTGTTTTGGGACCCTCACAAGTGCCTGGGCAACCTTGCCCTCCCTCCTGGGGACAGTCTTGCAACCCATCAGTGCCCTTTCTCAGTGGCAGCCCTGCACGGCTGCCCAGGAGCTCACCAGTCTGCCTCACGGAGGCAGATCCCAGTGTATTTTCCCCTGACAGGATTCATTTGCAGGGAGGACGGGGCCTTTAGCACTCAGGTGGTTAGACTTCCTCATTGATCAGGAATTTGACCCCGTCCCCCCCTCTCTCTCTCGCTCCCTCCCCTTAAGGTCCTGTCTCTGCCCCCCACTCCTCCCCACTGATTATCAGGGTGTCTTCTGAAACCCGTTTTCCTCTCAGCTGGGTTAATCCTTTTTTAAAAAAAGAAAAGTGCTCTGGGTCACAAGCAGGCCACCTGTAAGCAGGTTCCCCCACCCTCCGTTTTTATCACTGTGAAGGATTCCCTCAATTGCCCCGTCAAAAATGAGGCGTGTGCTTTTTCCCCCCCCCACTTTACGAAAGACGCACCTGCCAAAAATGGGGTTTGTATCTTAACATAGGCTTAACCCACCTGAAAAGCACCCCCCCCGGGGGAAGGCTGCCTCTGCCCACAGGGGGTGGGGCTCTTCCTGCTTTGCTATAGTCCCACTCATTGTGTCCCCCCCTAATTTAAGTGCATCTTACGACTCTCGAAAGGTTGCCCATCGCTACGTTTTAAGAGGTAAAAGGCTTCAAATGTGTGATTGTTCTCATTTTTAATGTATTGATCATGATGAAGCGGCCAGAATCTCAGAAAACACTGTGATCATTTCGAACGGCTGTCGCTTTCGAGGCGTTCTGGAACTGGTTTGAATGGGATCCCTCCAGCATGATCTTCTTTCCCCCGGCAAATTGCTCTCTTCGCTCTCTCGTACTTTATACTTTCGCATTAGTTTTGCCCGGCCTCTCTAACTTGATGCTTGAGGAGGTAGAAATGTTCTTTCCCCCCCCAGCCTCCTGAATTCACTTGATTGTTTGCACTCGGCGGGTTTAGCGAGCACAAAAGGATCAACCAAGTCAGAAAGAATTAAATCCGCAATCTCCTTATTACCCAGCAGCAGGGAGCTTGGTGAAACTTGAAAAAAAAAGACAACCAAATTTCTTACTCGTCCGAATTTAAGAACAGGACTGGCTGTTTTGTTCACTGCCTTTACCAAATATGTACATTCGCAACCATGAACACGTTGACTTGCAACGGAAAGTGGAGGAGGATCACCCCACCTTCCTGCAGGGGTTTGTTAGGAGCCCCCCACAAACTGGGTTGAAAGGAGGGGCTGATGGGACTCCTTCCTTGCTGCCGATTCTTCCTTTGCAAACCTGCCAGAGTGCACCTGTCTTCTTGTCAGCAAAAGCCCACTGTGTTTGCATGCCCCTGACCCCCGCAGCAAATGCAAACCAATCTTTGTACAGAGGGAGACTTAAACCTCCCAATACCGGTTTTTATTTTTCTATTGACATTTCTGATTCTAGCATTGGTATTTTAGCTAATAAAATCCCAGCTAAGTCTTGTGAACAAAAGGAGTGCTTTTGTACCTCATGATTTGGGGGCTGTGGGATTTGGGGGTAGGGGTGGATTTGGAAGAGTGTTTGGTTTCCTGCTGGCTGGGGACTTCTGGGAATTGAAATCTCCAAGTCTTAAAATTGGACACCTTCCGATTGACAGTGTTGGCCAGCACTTGTACCATCACAAATGCAATTTATTTCAAAAAGGGGAATTACAAAAGGATTAGAAGATTAAAAAGATAAATGTAGCACGAGTATCTAATGAGTGCTTGGGAAAAAAATAAGTGCATGCTTTTTAAGCCAAGCTCACCTCGGATAACTCCGGTTTCCTTGGCAATATTTCCAAAATTGTCTGCTGCCTTTAGGGATACATCTTTTTTTTAAAACTTAACTTGGGAGTCCAGCCAAGATCAGAGGAGAGCTGCCAATGGTTTGATTAAAGTTCAGGATTCCTCCCCCCGCACCCCAATACTCCATGGTGAACTCTTCATTATGGCACTTGCCAGCTTATCCGAGGTGACATTGATTGGCACTTTGGTGGTTGGGAAGGCATTTTCTCCAAGAATAGATGGAATTTTTTTTTTTTGTCCTGCTCCGGATATCTAGCTGGGGTTACTTGCTCAGTACTGGCCAATACAGCAATAGTAAAAAAAATTTTGGGGGGTGGGGGGTGGAATAATTTTAAATAATTACTGTAGTGCCTGCTTTTTCCATTGTTGGGTCAATATATGCTTGGAGCTATTTATACTATTTATACGTGTATTTATATGGTAAGGACCTTCTGTGGCACAGTGGTTAGAGTGCAGTCCTGCAAGCTACTTCTGCTGGAGCCGGCTGCCTACAATTTGGCAGTTCAAATCCCACCAGACTCAAGGTTGACTTAGCCCTACATCCTTCTGAGGGGGGTAAAATGAGGACCCAGATTGTTGGGGGCAACAGGCTGACCCTGTAAACCGCTTAGGGCTATAAAAGCACTGTAAAGCAGTACAGAAGTCTAAATGCTATTGCTATTCCTTCCTTCCCTCCCTTTTCATTACTTCATTCCTCCCTTCTTTCCTCCCTCCCTCCCTCTTCCTTCCATCTTATTGAGGTGGGTAAAAAGAGGACCCAGATTGTTGGGGGCCAGAGGCTGACTCTGTAAACTACCTAGGCTGTAAAGCACTATAAAGCAGTATAAAAAGTCTTATTGCTATTGCTATACTGTAAATGTAAAGCAGATTACAGGTAGTCCTTGACCTACGACCACAATTGAGCCCAACATTTCTGTTCTGAAGTGAGACATTTGTGAAGTGAGTTTTGCCCCACTTTACGACCTTTTTTGACAGTTAAGTGAATCACTGCAGGGGTTAAATTGGCCGCATGTGTTAAGTGAATCTGGCTTCCACCCTTGAATTTGTCAGAAGGTCGCAAAAGGTGATCATGTGACTCCGGGACACTGCAACCGTCATAAATATGAGCTTGTTGCCAAGCGTCTGAATTCTGATCATATAACCACGGGGATGCTGAAATGCTTGCGTGACAAGTGGTTGTAAGTCTGATTCCAAAGGGAAGTGCAAATATTGCATCTCTTTGCTGCTCTGAAGCGGTCTAGTTTTTCCCCAGGCAGGCATATGAAGAAAAAACAACCACCAAGGATTCTGACACTTTGATTTTTCTGATACACTTGTTAACCATGTTGCAATTAAGACTACATTAAAGATTTAACTTCAGAGATACTTAGAAGCATAGAAACAAAAATATGTAAAGAAGGAAATTACGAGGAAAAAAGAAGCGGAAGTGACAAGTCAATAATTCATGGTTAGAGACTGGAGCCTGCATTATTTAATCTGCTAATTGGTTGCTGTTTAGATTTGCTCTTTGTAACCATGTGTTAACATGCTGCGTATTAATAATGCATTTTATGCAGCTGGGAGACTTATGATATATATACATACAAAGGGAGCTTTTCGAGGGAACATTAAAGAATCATTTCAAGAGATCAGCTTGCACTGCAATGGGAGAACAGTTTATTTTAAAAAAGCACCACCAAAGATCAGGTTTCTCTTGAAGTGACATCATTGGATGGAAATCTCTTCACTCTTAATAGTCTGGTGGCCAGTATAAAACTTGTTGTTGGAATAAAATTAAAAGGGCGCTGAAACAGTAAGCAAAATTCCAAAGTCCTCAATTTTATGGCTGAGTCTATACTTTGGGTTGTGTGACAGTCATAAAGGGGGTCAAACACATGAGTGTACCCAATTTTATGACTTTTCTGTGGTTAAAAAAGGGGTTTATGGGGTGGATTTTTTTTTTTTGAAAACCAGATGTAAACACATCAAAAATTGCAGTCACACAGCAGCCAGAGGCTACAAATGGCCAAAATGCAGTTATGGGGGAACGCCACAGGTAGACACTAGGACTTCAAATCTGGGTCATAAAGTCCCTTTTTCGGGATTCCCCGTAACTTTGAAAGGTTCCTAAGCAACTGGTTGTAAATTAAGGACTCTGTACACCTAAAGTCACAGCAGTGGACCTCCAAGCTTGCAGCCCTCTTTCGGAGTCCATCCTCAGCCCCTTATAATTTATTAGACAGTTCAAATTATTGCAGAACGCCCTTCGTTCCCATTGCTAGCAAAATCATGCTTAGACTTGAGCCTCACATGGGAGGGAAGGCAGATATTCAAGTTTGCTTTAGAAAAGGCCAGGAAACACACTTTTTTTTGGATGCACACTGAATCATTCTTAGGGTCTAAGGACCCTAAACAAGAAAGACAAGAACTGGTTGAATTAATAAAATTCTGTTGACTTCACCTTGGAAGATGGGAATGTATGGACCTGTGACGACCGATGTTGGCAATGACCTGGCCTCGCTCTTTGGAAGCCTTGTTCATCTTCTTTCATCTGGAATGTGGTTTCCTGACCTATATATGGGTTTTATGTGGGGTTCTCCGTTTTCTTAACTCTTCCAGACTTGTGATGGCCAACACACTGGAAGGCCTTTCTATATTCAAAGATAGTGGGGTGTTTTTTGGTATTTGTTGGCTTTTTCAATTATTTAGTGACTATCAGAAATAACGTTTTTGTTTCCTGGCCTTTTCAACCTGAATATCCGCCCCTGCCCTCTTCCCACGTGGGGCTCTGAGCTGAGCATGATTTTGCTAGCAATGGAAATGAAGGACGTTCTGCAATAATTTGAACCCGCTAATAAATTAACCTCCTTTGGTATGTAGACTGATCCCTTACAATCTGCCGTGATCAATCAGCCAGCCAGCCAGCCAGCCTGCTGCTCTAATGCTGTATAATCCCCGGTCAATAGGCGTCAAGCTCCAGATTGATTGTATAAGCCTTTTCTAGAAGAGCCACGAAACAGTTTCAGATCCAACTTTTTATTACACTCACTTCTGAGACAGTATTTCCAGCAATCTGGACTCTCAAACTTTCTTTAAAAAAAAAACCACAACCAGCTGGAATAGTGACTTCTGCGTAAAACTCCTCGGGAAAATAATGATCGAGACCTTTGTGAGCCAAAGTAAAACAAAAGTAAGGTCGAGAGTTTCACAGGTTTAATTTTGAATCCTCCCCTCGGTATAAAACTGGGGATGGAGATGTACGGTGCACCTTTTGAGTACAAGCCAACGCCACCCGCCCCGCCCGTCGGGGTTTGGCACAGCCACGTTCTGCAGGCAAAGTAAATGGAAAGATTACTAGCGAGATCTTTTGATCTGCAGGACGTGGGGGAACAGCCAAAATCTGTGTCGGCCAGGGAATCCTGAAAGCGGACACAGCCTGCATTGGTCCACCTATTTGTTTGCTGATCCCCCCACCAAGTCCAGACTTCCTCCCTCTTTACTAGAGAAACTGCCGGTTGTGTCCAAACCATGAAGCACCGCCAAGGAAGCTGTGAGTTGCTGCTCCTCTCTCAGGAGTCCTGAAGGTTGGTTTCGCTCAAGAGGATTTTCTCGCCAGGCTTAAAGGCTGGCATGCCACGGTAAGGGCAGCTGGCGCAGCGGAAGGCATCCCCCAGGTAGCACTAGAGAGGAACAAAAGTGGCATCTGAAGAAGGCGAAACCACCAGACCAAAGAGCAGCCAGCCTTCAGGGTGACTTGTGCTCTTAATTGTAGGAGACAACCAGGCTGAGGCCGAGGGGTGTGTGTGTGTGTGTGTCAAGCACTTCATCAGTCTGGAGTCTCTACGCTCCCGTAAGAGACCTAAGTCCAGCCACCCTTGACTCTTTTCTGGTGCCAATTCACCTGGACCCTCAGTGGTTCAGATTCTGGTGTATAGGTCACATGGAATAAACTAGGATCTTTGAACCCCATCCTGCCCCCTGAGTTCTTGCACCCGGGCCAGTTGTCTCCAGGAGCCAGATACAGACTCGTTGAAGAGCCCAAGGGCTGCTTGTGCTGCTCTTATTCCCTCCAAGGTGTCATCAGAATCCCGATTTTACACCACCCAGAGTCACCTTGCAGTGGAGATGGGCGGCATAAAAATTAATAAACAAATCCATAAATGAAACAGCATCCTATTACAGTTGGGCGGAGTGGATGTGCTCCAGGCCTCTTCCGTTAAAAGGCCGTCTTCTTGTGGGAGCAAGGAAGGGGGTCTTCTCTGTCACAACCCTCTGGAATTGCCTCTCCCCGGAGACATGGCCAGCGCCCACTCTACTGACGTTCTGGAAAGCGCCTCCCCCAATATACATAAAAATATAAATAAATAAATTTAAATCATGTGTCTCCGGGAGGCTGCAATGGCCATAAATGCAGGCCAGTTCCTAAGCATCCAAATGTGATCACGTGATGGGGGAGGGTTGTTGGAACTTTGAAGCCAAGTTGTAAGTAGCTCTGGAGAAGTCTGTTGTAACCGCTAAGTCAAAAACTCCCTGTATCGTACTGGGTAAGCCACCCAGAGCCCACTCGGGTAGGCACCTCTCTTAAATTTGGTAACTAAATGGCTGAATCCAGCTAGATAAGGAACCGGAGGGAGACTGTCACCTAGCTGCTGCCTCAGGTGATCAATGCCTCCAGACCCCGCTCCACAGAGAAGGGTGTCATCCAGAACCTGCTCTCCTGGATCTATATTGTCTTACGGCACCAAGATCCAAAATCCATCAAGCTCCAAAATGCATGTCACACATGCAGATGCTGAACGTGGATGTTGGTTGCCAATTCCTCATATCAAAAGAATGATCCCTTTTAAAAAATCTAGTTCATTGCTTGAAATGCCAATCAATTAAATGTGCGCATGAATCAAACCCACCATCTCTGTTAAAAACAAATATTAAACTGGAAGCATTCTGACGGGAAAGGCGTTTCCTCCTTGTCTCTTTCCTTACTAAAAATACATAAAAGCATCAGCTAAAATTAGCAATGGCCTATTTGTTCATGAATAAAAATCCTTATTCTATAAATTATCATTGTGGGACACATAGTTGGCATTATGTTCTAATGTTAGACTAAACAATGTCTGGATTGAGAGTGAAAAAATAATAATTACATTGCCGCAAGCAGATTTTGGCTGTGCATTTTTCTTCTCTTGCTCTAGTTCTTCAGCAAGGCCGCAGGTGCTGTAGAGGAAAAAGATGCGGTAAGTTTAATAGAACAGAATTCTTGTATTGGCCAAGTGAGATTGGACACACCAGGAATTTGTCTTGGTGCAAAGACTCTCAGTATACATAAAAGAAAAGATACACTCGTCAAGAGTCAAGAATCATAGACATAGGGTACAATAAGCAATCAAATCATACTAGGAAACAGTCAATATAAATCCTAAGGATACAAGTGACAAAGTTACAGTCATACAGCCACAAGTGGGAGGGGACAGGTGATAAGGAGTGATGAGAAGATTAATAGTAATAGTAGTGCAGCCTTTGTAAATAGTTGGACAATGTTGAGAGAATTATTTGTTTAGCAGAGTGATGGCATTTGGGAAAAACTGTCCTTGTGTCTAGTTGTTCTGGTGTGCAGTGCTCTACAGCGTCATTTTGAGGGTAGGAGTTGAAACAGTTTATATCTGGGATGTGAGGGGTCTGTAGATATTTAAATATGTTTAATAGACATAAAGAGACCATGAAGATTGCCTTCTCCTTGTGAATCTTCGACGGAGGAAACATTTATGTATATCTGTCTGTCCTTCCTTCTTTTTTGCTCATTTGTTCTCAAAAGGGGAAAACCGCAAGAATTGCCAAGAATTTAATGTTGTCAATGTATATACTATTAAAACTCTTCTGCCTCTGTTTGCAACCTTCAGCTGTGTGAAATGGAGCATCGTAGGGCAACCATTTTTGAATCAAAGTAGCTCAAAGGGGCTAACTTAAAGAATGCACCCAAAATCAAGGACTCGTTGCTCCCAGGGGACTGAAATGTCCATGCCTTCAGGCCAGTTGTACAAGTAATCCTCAACATATGACCACAATTGAGCCCAAAAGATATGTTGCTAAATGAGACATGTGTTAAGTGAGTTTTGCCACAATTGTTAAGTGAATCGCTGCAGTTGTTAGGAACATGGTTGTTAAGTGAATTTGGCTTCCCCCGTTGACTTGGTCAGAAGGTTGCAAAAGGGGATGGTCACATTGCCCTGGGACGCTGCAACTGTCATAAATATGAGTCAATTGCCAAGCGGCTGAACTTTGATCAGGTGACTGTGGAGATGCCGCAATGGCTGTACATGTGAAAAACGTTCATAAGTCACTTTTTTTCAGTGCCATTGTAACTTTGAATGGTCACTAAATGAACTATTGTAAGTAAGCATCCCTGTGGCTACATGATTGTGATTTCTGACATTCCAGCAAGGTTCCCACTTGCAAAGCTGATAGGGAAACGAGTAGGAAGTCAGAAGTCATTCCCATTGCTTTGTTCACCTGTAGTCATTCTGTTATCGCTTTAAGTAAGCATCTTGGAAAAGGTAATCCAACGGATTAAGGGTCAGCTAGTATTTAAATAACTCCAACTCCTCATTTAACCCCAAATAAATGTGTTTGCTCCATCACAAGAACAATGATTTTAAATCAGGGTTTCTCAAACTTGGCAAGTGGGCTTCAACTCCCAATTTCTGTCTGGGAAATTCTGGGGCTTGAAGTCCCCACATCTTAAAATTGCCAATTTGAGAAACACTGATTTAGAAGGTTTCACCAGGACTGCAATCCATGGTCTCTATTTTCTAGATGTTGTTTTCTCTGCGGCATTTTTGTTATCGTGCTTCAGGTGTCTATGTATTGGTAAGTCCTTGACTTATTTTGACACTCACCAATTCTTACAGGCTTTCCTCTTTCCAGATTCCTTACAAGAAGGTGCTTTGAGAGATGCGGGATCTGGCTTTTTCAAATCCTCAGGATCCAGAAGCTCATCTGAATCCAGGAGATCCTGGAGACAATAAGAACCCAGAGAAAACAAATCCCAAACAAATCCCAGATCCACAGGAAGCAAAGATCCCCGGGCGAAGTTTGTTACTAAATGCTTAGAGCTGCTGAACAGCTTTGAAGACTTTTTTTAAAAAAAGATAAGCAACAGTAATAAAATGGAGTGCTGCTTCTATCAAAAGAGGGGAACTGTATAAAATCCAGATTTGGGGGGAGAAAATACATATAAAATAGTTTCAAAATTCCTCTTGGGTGGAGCTGCCCAACCTTATTTGCCTCTTTTTCCTGGCTTAGGAGGTGGCTCAGCAATAATGTGGAATACAGAAAACATAACCTTGCAAATCAAGGCAGGGCATCCCTTTGGGTGAGGTTGTCTGGCAGCCTTTGGAGGGGCCTTTCTGCACCTACCACGTCCTCGTCATCCATGTCATTGGCAGAAAGAGTCCAGAGTTTTGCAGCCGTGGGATCCACCCGTGGTTTTTCTGAAACAACCAATCGACCCCAGAGAACACAATTGTAAAGATGATGTGACAAGCCTCAAAACGTCTTAGTCCTATGATATAAAACCATCCCGGGGACTATTGATACCTCTGAGCTGAGTGTATTATTTAATAATCAATTTAAACAAAAATTATAATCATGGAAAATCTGATCAAGTATTATTCTTTTCCCCTGAAGAGGCTCAAGGGGAAAATTGAGGCAGGGCCTTTTAATCAACAGCCAAAGGGCCGGGCTTTTCAGAACTAGTTTGGTGTGGAAGTGAAGGTGCTGGACTGAGAGACTGAGTTGCATTAAGCCAGTTGGGTGACTTTGGGCTAGTCCATTCTCTTAAGCTAACCCACCTCAAAAGGTGGTTGTTGTGGGGAAACCAGGAGGTGGGAAGATTATATTCACTGCCTTGAACTGGACAAAATAATGGTGAGGTATACATTCAATCATAACTTCCCCGTACTTAGGATGGTTTCTACAGATGTGCTTAAGTGAACCTAGGAGCAAGATCTGAGAAGATAAAAGCCCCTGCCTATGGCTTTCTTACCAGTTGGTGGTTTCTTGATAGTAGAAAGCTTGAGCTGACTTGAAGATCCAACCTCAAAATTGGGCTTTTTGCCTTCTAACTGAACTGCGAGAATTTCATGGCACTGCAGATCCAGATGCTTCTGGACAGCTTGAATTTGTTCTGAGGTTAAAGCATCCTTCTGCAGCTGGAAGGCGGGGGGGGGACGGGACGGGGGGGGACACGATGACGACAAGTTACTTTACCAGTTAATCCATTCAGGCAGGGAAGACCTGAACAAAGTGCTTATTAACCAATGATGGCTTATTACAGACAAAATAACATTTTCTCCTATTAAAGGAAGATTTTTCCAGAGGCATTTTGGCTTACTCACTGTATAAACCCAATCTTTTGCTTCTCAAATGTATTTTCTCTCTCCTTTGAAGTATGAATTGAGATTATAAGGTTGCTGTATTGCATATTTTATATATACTTCTAGCAACCAGCTTTATAAAGCTGTAATTTTGAACAGCAGCATAAAGGCCTTTTTAAAGTGCAGAGTTTTCTAAAATGATCTCTTGACAACTCAACATCAAAATGCTTACCTCCTTTACCTCAACCAAACCAGAGAGTGTTGCGATTGTTTGTAGTTTGCTTACTGTCTTGAGTTTGTCATCGTTACCTAAGAAATAGAGCAGATAACAAATATCCATAAATAAAAGTTATGAGGATGAAAAAAACAACTTCTGACAGGCTTTCCAAATCACTCCAGATAAAATAGACTGGTTTAATAAAAGAATGCAATAGGGTCAGGCTTCTCTTATGTACTTCCACAATTTTCAGAGAGCTGCAAAGGTCCTGTAGTTCACGTTCGTGTCGTTTTCAGGGCGAAAGGATCAGCCATTGCTATCACTGTTGCCTAACTGGAAGCTCCTTCCATGCCCCCATTAATGTGTCAACCAAATTGGTACTTATCTACTTGCAACTGCATCCTTTTGAATTGCTACATCAGCAGCAGCTAGAATGAATGACGGGAGCTCACCCATCATACAGCAGCACTCAGGCGGGCTTGCTGATTGTCAACTCAATGTCCTAACCACGTGAGACACGTTGCTCCTGTTCTTGATGTATAATTCTTACAGGCAAACTGATTTATTCAGCTAGCCATGATATAGCAATAGCACTTAGACTTATATACCGTTTCACAGTGCTTTACAGCCCTCTCTAAGCGGTTTACAGAGTCAGCCTCTTGCCTCCAACAATCTGGGTTCTCAGATATGGTTTTAATTGTATTTCATTCCCTTCACCATGTTTCACAGGGAAAAAAACTTACAGTTGTGCCAGGAAATTAGAGGGAACACGAAGGAGCTTCATGGATTCTTACCAGCCCTCACAAATCTCACATAACTGCATTACATTACTTTCTCGTCTCAACTGGTTTTAATACTAAAGCGCTAAATAACTTGGAGTTCATCTCTAGTCCCCTCTCAGCTTGTCTGGAGTCAAATTGTCATTTGTTTGTTATTTATCATTACCTCACGTGCAAGTTTCTGATTGATAAAAGAGAAAGCATTTTCAATTGTAACACCAAGCACTATGGAGCCCACACAGACCCATTTTCAGATGTGTGTTAATATGCTGCTATAAGATATTGTTTCTTAATCTGCTTTCTATTTTCGCTGTTTAAATGAGACTGCTTTGTTTTGTACTGTATCCGAATCCAAATGTTCAGGAACTACTTTCTTAAAATAGAAAAAAGGAATAAAAAATAGCCACAGTACTGCAATCTTAGGAGAGGTGAAATCAGTAGGGGTGCAGCTTTGGGGCCAGATAGTAACAAGAGGAACCAGGGGGAAATGCAAAGGATGGGATTCTTGGGGCTGGTCCAGAGGATGACTCTGTAAACCTCTTAGAAAAAGCTGTAAAGCGGGATATAAGTCTAAGGGCTATGGCTATTATGATGGGCCAGTTCATGGCTGGCTGATGTCTCAGATTTTAGAAGCCGTTTCTCCCTGTCCAGAATGGAGACTTGTGACAGGATAAAATTAAACAGGATCCCTGTTCAAACAGGTGCAATCTGGGTTGCACATGGTTTCAGCAAGTGATAGCTTCAGATTAATTCTGTCTCGCCCAAAGACTAAGTAGAGTCACACTAGGCTGTTCCTTGGAAGTACATCTCAAGGTTACTGAGGCTGAACTGGAAAGTCAGAAACACCTCTTGGAAGAGAAGTCGTAGCCCATTTGTAGGCTATTGTTAAGAAAACTCCATAGATGTACAGCGTCTATGTAACCATCCAACGCTGGCCAAACTCAATGACATTTTGAAGTATATATCTTTCCTCCCAAAGGATTTTCCCTGATACCATGTTTTAAGCTTATGATCACAATACAGCCCCAAATTTTTATTGCTAAGTGACATTTGTTAAGTAAAATCTGCCCCATTTTACGACCATTCCAGTCACAACTGTTAAGTGAATCTCTGTAGTTGTTAGTGACACAGTTGTTAAGTGAAACTGGCTTCCTCAGTTTACAGAGTCAGCCTCCTGCCCCCAACAATCTGGGCCCTTATTTTACTGATCTCGGAAGGATGGAGGGTTGAGTCAACCTTGAGCGGTTCAACCATGAGCTGTTCAGAATCGAACAGTCAGCAGAAGCAGCGTGCAGTACCGCATTCTAATCACTGAGCCTCCACTTTGCTTGTCAGGTCAGAAAAGGTGATTGCATGATTCTGGGACACTGTAACCGTTCTAAACAGTTGCCAAGGGTCTGAATTTTGGTCACGTGACTATGGAGATGCTGCAATAGTTGTAAATGTGAAAAGCGGTCATAGGTCCCTTTTTTGGGGTGCTGTTATAACTTTGAATGGTCACTAAGTGAACTGTGGTAAGTTGAAGACTACCTGTGCAAGTGTGTTGAAATCAACCAAGTTTGCACTGGCCTTTTATTCTCCCCAAGTGCAAAAGTGAGGGTGATGGAGCTCCAATTAATGGCTGGAAATAAGCGAAGGACTAAAGACTTACCTGTTTCGGTGGTCACTGCTTCTTTCAAAAGGACACGGCCTCCAGGCTTGACAATCCGAGCTATTTCAGCAAGAAGCTCTGCACTGTGCTGTGTTAGGCTGCCAGGAACCAGTCCTGAAAGAACCACATCAAAGCTGGACTCTTTGTGGGAGGCTGAGAAAATAAAATGGGAAGCACATACATATACCAATTATACTTACCCGTATATGCACGTATGCAACATGCTAGCTGCAAAATTCTGGGAGTTGAAGTTTACATAGCTCAACGTTACCAAGTTCAAAAAACACTGCTTTTGTCACTGATGACTTCCATGCAATGAATAGCTGTTCGTAGAGTGAGAAAGACTTGGTAAACTGCTTCCAAGCTTAGAAAACTGTTGTGGAGATGATTATTTCCAGCTTTTTACAAATTGAGGAAAGATCCAGATTCCCAACCAAGGACCCTGAGTTGCATAAAGAAGGTTGTCTTATTCTGTGCCAAATATTGCTGTGGAGGTTGTTATGAATGTGCTTTGCCTGCCTTGATTCTGGTCTTTCTGGATGAGACAGCTGAGCCTCCGTCTTCAGGTGAACCTTTTACCCAACAGTTGGATAAAGCTTACTTTGAGTTTGACTCATTTACTAGGCCTCTTATTTTATATTGTTATGGACCACATTCAGTTCCTTGAACCCTATATAAAATTATGTTTCTCATAAAATTTATGAGGAACAATATAAGAGGTTTCTCTGGTAGGTCTTTGATGTAATCTTTGATGAGTTTTGTGCCCTCCTATCCAGAGTGCCACTGCCTTTCCACCTCCTTCGGGTTTTATATAGAGGTTATCACAATGAGCTTTAACCTACATTTTATGAGGTTCTTTTTTCAGTTCATGCTATTTCTTTGGTAACTTACAGTATCTATCTGCATTTATACATTTCCTTTGTCCTTCTGCTGCGTGGATAGCTACCTAAAATGTCTTCAGATCAATCAGATGTTCAGATGGAAAAAAGAATTTATTTTCCTATATTTCAGAAGTTAATTGTCATTAACTTTGACCTTATCGTGAATATTGCTATTTGGTAATATGGTAAGAGGCAACAGAAAGGAGGTGAACTGGAGTATTTCTTATCAGTAAACTTATTTTGGCCGTGTGCTGTCGGGGGATGTATTTTGGATAGACTATTTTAATTATTGTTGAATAAAAAAACACCCTTCCGATACTCTTCGTTGTCCTAGACTAAAGGAATAATCTCAACACACAGTGTCTGAGCAGGAAGTCCACACTTAATAACTGCTAATTGTGTTGCTAAGCAACATGGCTGTAAGTTAAACACCACATGACCGTGCCAACTTACACCATTTTTTAGCATTGTTAAGCAAGTCACTCACAGTCATTAAGTGGGATATCATGTGACTGCAAATTACAGTTTGACTGCCGGCTTCCCTAGACTTTGCTTGTTGTGCAAAAATGTCAATTACGTGACCGGAGGATGCGGTGACAGTCATGAATGCGCACTGGTTGCCAAGTGCTCAAATCTCAATCATGTGACAGCAGGGATACTTTGACAGTCACAAGTTCAAAGACCTGCTATAAGTCCCCCTCATTAGGGACCAATCATAATTTCAAATGCTCATTAAACAGGGCAATCGTTAACCAAGGACCATCCTGCATAGAGCATAAGACTTAGCATAAATTTTCTAAGGTATTAACAATGAAGAATTCTCCTTTATAAATGGCACATGTTATCTTTAATTCAAATGTATTTACCACAATAATGAGTACTTCTGAACACTCACAATAAAGCAGTTGATTGACGTTTTCTACAGAAACCTGATTTTCAGCTCCAATAATTGCTTGAACATCCTGGACAAATTTCTGAAGTGCCTCGGGAGAGGCGTAACTATCGCAAACCACAGCCACTTGTTCGCCGAGAGAGATCCCATACTCTGCCATGCTGGAATTAATTCAAGATCTGAAAGAAAGCAGACATTGCTCCCTAAAATAAAAAAGACACAAAATGTAGCAAATATAGGTCCAAATTAACACGATATTTTTGAGATACTTTGTGACTTGCATCCAAAAAATCTTAAATTTAGAAGGCATCATGTTGAAGAATTGCATACTTTCCAATTATAGAGAGAACTAGAAAACACTGGGTGAAATATTTTACAAGTAGTCCTCATTTAACAACCGGTTAAATGGTTGAAGTTACAAATGGACCTCTGCAGAGCTGCTTACGACCTCATCTGATTTCCAAGTTCTAAAAGCCACCACTCCCTGGTCACGTGATCCCATTTTGGGAGATTGGCATCTGGTTCACATTTACAGCCGTGTGCAGTGTCCCGCAGTCACATGAGCACAATTTTTAGTGGCTTTTGCTAGTTTCTCACCTTTCTTTCTGGCAACAAAAAAATGCCCATTGAGGAAAATGGGAAGACAGAAATGAGAAAATCCAAGGGAGATGGGCTATTAAGAAATATGAAATATAAATAAATAAAATGGGTTTGCAAGATCTAATCTGGGTCAGTCCTCGGGACCAGCGATTTACTGTTTATAGGAAGAGTAAACCTTTGGTCCCTGTGACCAACCCAGATTGGATCTTGCAACATTGTCCTGGGACAGGTACATTTCCCCTTATTTATAAAATGGGTTTGCTTAATGACCACAGCATTTGCTTAACAACTTCCCCCCAAAAGGTCATACAATCGGGCCCAGTCAAATGGTGACCCACTTAATGCTCTGCTCATCACCGCTTATGACCATAAATCCAGGCTCAATTAGTTGTTAGTTGAGGATTGCCTATATTTTGCTTGAGTACTCATATTGGAAAAATGTATATCTGAAGAAGTTCTTTCTTAAAGGTTTAATGCCTTAAAGCAAGGCATGAGAAATACGTTTTTGAATAGCCAATAAAAAATGAGTAAGAGGAAATCTACTATCCTTGTTCACATCAGCTGATATGGGGAAAGGACCTTCCATTCTCAACAGTTATTTTGCTAAAGGCAAGATATGATAATTCAGACCTAAATTTTCATTTCTCTTCTTTTAAACTAAAGTCTATTTCAAAATCTTCCTTTCCTGCCTCCTGTTACTGTCAGCTACAATAAGTATCCTTAAATATTCCTCTAAAGCTGTGCTGTTTAACACAGAGAGCCTGTTTTATATGCAAACGGAGGTTTAAGGGGATAGAGCTACACCCGTGTTAACAATAACTGCAAGGAGATGAGAACAAGGATATATGGTCAATTCTTTTTCAGTCCCCCCGAAATGGCATTTTTGCCATTATGTACATTATAAATGCCAGTGTGAAATAGTTTTAGCTGCTTTTCCTTTTCTGTCCTGTCTTTAGTTATTATTTCTTGTGCATTCCATAATAAGAGAGTGGTGTGATAAGTATGTTTATTCAATGTACAATCATAGCCCAAATATTACAACAGTAAAAAGGAAGATAAGCTTTACAGAGCATAGCACAAAAGCCAGATAGAAAGAAAAGGCTCTGCAATTCAAAAATAAAGTATTTATGTTGTTGGGTCAGAATTTGACCCGACCTTGAGAGCAGAACTTGGTCACTGCCAAGGATGTAAAATCATAGTGACTAGCCAGCAATATTTTAATATAAAGACAATCTCTGCATTCTGGGAAGTCAGCTAACAGCAGTGCAGTACATGCTTTATTACAGATATTAGTTCTACAACAGAGGCACTATAATAAAACATGACTTAAGGATTCCATTACGTTTGACTCGCAATGGCATAATCGATTGTAATAAGCAATTATTTTTGAATTTTCCTTTCCAGCAGTAGTAGGCAAGGCATCATCATTAATGAATGGTACCTATGGGCACCAACTAAGGGATGGGGGTTGACTTATATACAACAGCAACAGAGAAACAGGACTATAAATCCTCCTCTCAGGTTCCTCCTAACTCCTTGTCCCCTCCTTTTCCTTCAGTCAAGCCTAGTTCCAGGAACATGCATAAATGTAGGGAAATAAGAAAGGAAACAGCCACTTTGCTCTGGTGCAGGGGTCTCCAAACTTGGTGATTTTTAAGACCTGCGGACTCCAGCTCCCAGAATCCCCCCCCCAGCCAGGCCTGCGGACTCCAGCTCCCAGAATCCCCCCCAGCCAGGCCTAAGGACCCCAAATCCCAGAATCCCCCCCAGCCAGGCCTAAGGACCCAAATCCCAGAATCCCCCCCAGCCAGGCCTGCGGATCCCAAATCCCAGAATCCCCCCCAGCCAGGCCTGTGGACTCCAAATCCCAGAATCCCCCAGCCAGGCCTGCGGACTCCAAATCCCAGAATCCCCCAGCCAGGCCTGCGGACTCCAAATCCCAGAATCCCCCAGCCAGGCCTGCGGACCCCAAATCCCAGAATCCCCCAGCCAGGCCTAAGGACCCCAAATCCCAGAATCCCCCAGCCAGGCCTAAGGACCCCCAAATCCCAGAATCCCCCAGCTAGGCCTGCGGACTCCAAATCCCAGAATCCACCCCCAGCCAGGCCTGCGGACTCCAAATCCCAGAATCCCCCTCAGTGAGTTCAAGAGTTCAAAGGCCTTAGCCTTTTTAAAACTAAATAAACCTTTAAATTCTCTCACCAGGCTCATCGAGCAGGGAAAGCCCAGCCGAGTTTATGTTTAAACCGACCCCCAAATCCCTCCCTGAGAGGTCTGTGCAATCAAAATTATTTACCAGATATTGAATAGTGCTTCCCCCTGAAATTTTTAAAAAGGCCACTTTTCTCATCGGATTGGGGCTTTTCGACGTTCTTTTTTTGATGTTATTGTTTCTAAAAGTCGAAATTGACGGTTTCCCGGGGAGATTCAAGCTCCCCGCCAGCTCCATAGACAAGACCTCATCCTTCCCCTCCAGCCCAGAGAGCCGTTATTGAGAACAGGTTGGCAATCCTGAGGAAAACAAGGCCGCTTGGGGGATTAAGAGGGCCTAACCTTCGCTGAGGGCGAGCTTAGCCGGGCCCACCTCTCAGGGTTGTTGTGCGGAGGGTCTCAGACGGTCCCTGGAGCTCCCGCGGAAAAGGCGGGAAGGAAAAGGCGTTTTTCGGCTAGGAAAGCCACACCGCTCCGTCCTCGCTACCTACCGGTCGCCACTCGTGCTTCTCGGCCCGGCTGCCGTCCTGCCCTTAGCTGGGCCTGCCCTTTTCAAAGATGGCGCCGGTGGGGATGAGCTGTTCCCGCCCCCCCGACCCGCTTCAAAGATGGCGCTTCCGGCACCGCTTGGGCCCTGGAGTTCAAAAAAAAGACTGAGGGGAATTTCTGATTGGGTGGAGTCCGCACGCGGGGGAAGCCGGGAGGGCTTTACGTCAGTGGCGCCGCGCTCCCTCATCCCTCCCCTGCGCCAGTCGACCCCGCCCCGCTTCATAGATGGCGCTCGCGGCGGTTCGCCCCGCCTCCTTGGCCCGCACACTCGTCGCCCGACTCAAAGATGGCGGCGGCCGCGGCGGGGCTGAGGCGGTCGGCCCGGGGGCTGCTGCGCTGCCCGGCGGGTGAGGTGCTGGGGGGGCGGCGGGGGGGAGGGGAAAGCGGGGCTCGGGCCGGGATTGTGGGGGGAGAAGGAGGCCCTCGGCTTCCCCCGCTCCGGGATAGGCGGGACCGAGCGCCCCGCCATTCAGGCAGGAGGAAGGGAAGGTGAGGTGAAGGGCGAGGGAGGCCCTTCAGCCCGGCTTATTTGCATACAACAACCTAGGATGCTCTCTTGAAAGAATCAGGGGCGGGGCGAGAGGGACTACACCCCCCTATCTTCCACGGCCGAGGCGACTGCAGGGCCCATTATCCACATAGTTCCCCGATGCACCCCCCCTCACTGCGCCTGCGCGGTAGGCTGGACTGAGCCGTCCCCACTGTAATCAAGGCGCTCTCGAACCTTGCTCCTCTTTGACAGCCTGGACTACAATACCCATAAGTCCCAGCCAGCACCTGTTAAGAGATGCTGGAGTTAGAAGTCGTGCTCTGTTTCCAGATCTTCTCTTCAGATCCTGGAGTTTTCTTGCCTACGGAAGGAGCTTCTCTGCCTGGAACAAAGTCTGGGTTGGGTGGCCCGATTTTCTTGCACTTTTTCCCTCCTGAATTTGGAAGCAGTTGAGAAAATGTCAAATGGCAGCCTGTGACCAAGGCTTTCTTATTCCATTCATTCATTGATCCTATTAGGCTTCGGTCGCCTGGTCTCTAAAGAAGCTTACAGATTTTCAGAATGGCCACGGGATTAAAGCTAATAAGCATAACCATTCAATAAAACAACATGGTCATAAATAACATTACAGATGCAAAAAAAACCCAAACAAACAAAATACCCCTTAAGACAATCCAAATAGCTTCGAAAGATTTTGTGCCTAAGGCAAGACTAGAACTCACAGACTCCCAATTTCTGGCCAACCGCTTCTGAAATCTTGCCAAGAAACCTGTAGGGACCTGTTTAGGCAGCCTTCAAGAACCAGACATCATTGAATGGAAGAGGGGGAAAAAACAGCATTTGGTAGAGCAGCGAAGAATATCTTGGAAAAGATATTCAGGTATCAGGATGCTTGAGATCAGAAGTGTGTGTGCCTGGTGAGACTATAAAGGAAGTTGGACTTAGAAGAAGAAGGAGAGGAAGAATATTGATGTATTTGAACTTCGATGTTGGAGAAAACTGAGAATTCAATGAACAGCCAACAATTAAATGGATAATTAAACAAGCATTGAGGCGCACATGACCAGGCTCAAATTTTTCAAACACATTATACTTGAAAAAGTATATAACATTCTCCATGTTATATACTTTTTCAAGTATAATGTGTTTGAAAAATTTGAGGCGGGATGAGGGACAAGAGAGAGAAGAAACAACAAGGTAGATGGATTCAGTTATAGGAACAGTATGTGCACTGTTGAAAGATTGGGTTGGAGACTGATCATCTTGGAGATTGCTCGTGAGGAAGTGATGGTGACTTGATGGCACATAATCAAGAGTCAAGGAAAAAATACTTTAATGGGACTAGGGCTTTGTAGACAATTGCCAGCCTCATTTGTAAGTCATTACTGGAAGTAGCCTTTATTAGATAATTTTCTTTGGCATGTTATGAACAAAGACTTGGATTTTTAGGTAATATTTGTCTGGTGTACCAGTGACATATTTTGTTAAGGGTATATATATGTCTTACCCTTAGGCAGTGTGATTTTGTGCATAGGCCTGTTGTAGGCTTTGGAATTCTGAAAGCAGGCCTTCACATTGTAAAAGAAGAGTCATTACTCAACTAATTTCTGTTTTCAGTTTTTCGAAGCCAGTTATATAAATCTCAGCGGGCCTTCCATCCCGCAGTGGCACTGCAGAGAGCTTCAGAAGAACAGAAACAACCACCCTTCCCACCTCCCAGTCAACAGTATTCAGCATCTTCACCTGTGGATGAAAAGCATCCAGGCTCACACCCCAGGTAATTTGCATAATGTCTGGCCAAAATGACTGAGCAATAGCAATACCACTTAGACTTATATATAGCTTCACAGTGCTTTACAGCCCTCTCTAAGTGGTTTACAGGGTCAGCCTCTTGCCCCCGACAATCTAGGTCCTCATTTTACCCACCTCGGAAGGACGGAAGACTGAGTCAATCTTGAGCCAGTCAGGATCGAACTCCTGACAGTGGGCAGAATTAGTCTGCAATACAGTATTCTAACTACTGCACCACTATGGCTCCCTTCCTTCCTTCCTTCCTTCCTTCCTTCCTTCCTTCCTTCCTTCCTTCCTTCCTTCCCTCCCTCCCTCCCTCCCTCCCTCCCTCCCTCCCTCCCTCTGGAGTATATGGTAGCAATAGCAATACCACTTAGACTTATATACCACTTCACAGTGCTTTATAGCCCTCTCTAAGCAGTTTACAGGGTCAACCTATTACACATACACACACACCCCAAACAATCTGGGTCCTCGTTTTTCCAACCTTGGAAGGAGGGAGGGCTGAGTCAACCTTGAGCCTGGTGAGATTCAAACTGCCAAATTGCAGTCAGCCAGCAGTCAGCAGAAGTAGCCTGCAGTACTGCGTTCTAACCCTGTGCCACTACCACTCTCTTCTTTGAGCTTTCTTCTTTCCCCAAAGTAGCAATTCTTTGCTTTTGGAATGAACACATTTTAGTGAGTAATTTAGTAGCTGGCATTCTTCTCTTACTCTGAGGATGCGGCAAAGCAGCATTCAAATTGACAACTGAGCAATTTTGTGAACCAGGCAGGCACCTCTAGAATGATTGGGTGTCATATTCATGTGCTTGTAAACATTGATAGATAAATGCTGACTAGATTTACAGAAATTCTAAGTCATAATGTAGCTTATTTGATATATGTCTTAACTATTTTTTTAATCAAAGCTGCCAATAATGTTGCAGCCAAAAATACCATGTCTAGACAAATTATGTCTTAACCATGTATCGAACGAAGGCATGCCCGGTTTCATGATGGCATCAGTTATAATTAGCGAAAATAATAAAAGCTTTGGACTTCTAGTGTTTGAAAGTAATTGTAAGACATGCCTTCCTATGTTTTTACCCCTAGTTACACAGATCAGGGGGGTGAAGAATCGGAGGGCTATGAGAGCGAGGAGCAGATACAGAATCGGATCCTGACAGCAGCTCTGAAATTTGTGCCCATTCATGGCTGGACAATGGATGCAATTGCAGAAGGGGCTAAGGTTTGTATCAAGGGAAGCAGCATGTTGAGACCCAGAGGGATTGATGCTTTAGCTTAACTGAGTTCCAAATTCACGTTATTACTGTTGAGGTTCTTTGAGAATTTTTTGCTGTAGAACTTTGAATTCTATTCAGAATTAACATTTTAAACTCCTTGTTAAGAGGATTGATGTGCAGGAAATTTCTGAGACTCGCCTCTCAGTATGCCCCCCATTTTAGGACATTTTGCTTGCTGTTTTTTTTTGCAAAATAGGTTCTACAGGTAGTTCTCGACTTACAACCATAATTGAGCCCAAAATTTATGTTGCTAAGTGAGACAGTTAAGTGAGTTTTGCCCCATTTTACATCCTTTCTAGCCACAGTTGTTAAGTGAATTGCTGCAGTTGATGAGGTAGTAAGTAACCTGCTTGTTAAATGAATCTGGCTGGTCAGATTGACTTTGCTCGTCAGAAGGTCGCACAAGGAGATCACGTGACCTTGGGATACAGCAACCGTCATAAATATGAGCCAGTTGCCAAGCGTCTGAATTTTGATCTCGAGGCCATGAGGATGCTGCAAACGGTTGTAAGTGAAAAATGGTCACAAGTCAGTATAACTTCGAACAGTCGCTAAATGAACTGTTGTAAGTCAACTATTTGTATTTCCTTGTAGTTTTGCAATACAAAACAGAATTTCCTATTTTTATAACATGAGGATTACCCAGGACCTGGGTTAAAGTTGCTCGGCGGGTCAAGAGAGACACTAACGCAGCTGGAAAGGGGAGGGAAAAAAAGGGGAGGGCGCATCCCCTCAAAGCTTTGTCCATTCTGTCCTGAAGGCTCCTCATACATTCTTTTAATCCTTCTGAGAAAACCCTGTCAACTTGATCATTGCAAGGACAGGCAGTCCTTGACTTAAAGCAGTTTGTTTAGTGACTGTTCAACGTTGCAGCGGCAGTGAAAAACGTGACTTGGGACCAGTTTTCGTAGTTGCAATCTTTGCAGCATCCCCATAATCATGTGATCAAAATTCAGATGCTTGACAACTGGTTCATATTTATGACCGTTGATGTGTCCCAAGCTCATGTGATCTCCTTTTTGCGACCTTCTGGAAAGCAAAGTCGACGGGGAATTCAGATTCACTTAACAACCGGGTTACTAACTTAACAACTGCAGTGATTCACTTAACAAATGTCGTGAGAAGAGTCGCAAAATGGGGCAAAACTCACTTGACAAATTCCTCACTTAGAACTATAAATTCTGGGCTCAGTTGTGGTTATAAGTTGAGGATTACCTGTACCAGTGTACCCCATCGGCCGTGGATGTTCCTAAATAGGATTTGCACCTCACAGGGTGCCTACTGAGACTTTCTAGTGTATAAATGGAGAATAGTGTCCTCCCCTCAGTGGGACTGCTGGGTCCCACACCAAACTGTAGATCACATCATGACCAGTTGTAAGCGGAGAGCATTTATCTGATTTTTTTTAAAAAATATATAAGTGATGCTGTGCTTCAATTATTAGATGGCCTAGGCCAGGGGTCTCCAACCTTGGCAACTTTTAAGACTTGTGAACTTCAATTCCCAGATTCTGGGAGTTAAAGTCCACCAGTCTTAAAGTTGAGGAATTCTGGGAGTTAAAGTCCACCAGTCTTAAAGTTGAGGAATTCTGGGAGTTAAAGTCCACCAGTCTTAAAAGTTGAGGAATTCTGGGAGTTAAAGTCCACCAGTCTTAAAGTTGAGGAATTCTGGGAGTTAAAGTCCACCAGTCTTAAAGTTGAGGAATTCTGGGAGTTAAAGTCCACAAATCTTAAAAGTTGAGGGATTCTGGGAGTTGAAGTCCACAAACCTTAAAAGTTGAGGAATTCTGGGAATTGATGTCCACAAATCTTAAAGTTGCCAAGGTTGGAGACCCCTACCCTAAACGTTGATATTTAAACACAGATCTTTTTAACATTGGTTTTATTGGATTCTACTAATCTAAATGAAATGACCGTATAGATTTCTAGTCCATGTATGAAATGCCCTGGGCTAAAATATATAAGCTCCCCAAAGATAACTTATGCCAAATCAGTGCTGCTTCATTTGTGATCCCTGCCTGTTTAAAGTCGCAGAAATTTATTTCTGCGTGGGAATTGTTCAGCTCGATTTTTCTCTTCTCTTCAGTCCGTAGGTCTCTCTGTTGCTGCCGCAGGGCTCTTTCACAATGACGGCAGCGAACTGATTCTCCACTTTGTGTCCCAGAGTAACTCCAAACTCTCCGAACTTCTCGAGGAACAGCACAAGCTGGTACAACTTGGCCAGCTGGAGTAAGTCCCAAGGCAGAGCAAGGGATGCGGCAGTGCTGCGTTAGCCTGCTAAACCAGCAGCGTGTGGGATGGTCGCTGCACTGAGCACAGGGAGGTTATTGCAGAATTGTGCTTCGGCCGGTCACCTGCCTTGGCACCTTGAGTGCAGACCTCGAGCAAGAGAGAGACAGGCAAGAGCGAATCGCACTAAATAATTATTCTCTTTTGAAAGGAAGAAGAAGACAGACCAGTTTATAAAGGATGCTTTAGAAGCGAGGCTGAGAATGCTCATTCCATATATTGAAAAATGGCCTCAGGTATAAAACTAAACTGCTTTTCTTGGTGTTTCTTGCAATGTTCCTAGATTATCTCAGTGCATTTAGAGCAGAGCATGTCGATGGTTGAATGCTTCTCTGTTTAGCGATCTACTTGGGAGATGCAGCAGAGAGAAATTGTTTCTTTTGTCTCCCCTCTTGTGCGAATGAACTCCCAGCTCCAAGTCCGAACTGATCTTCTTTTCTTGCTTGGGTGGATTCCCGAAGTGGTGCTTTTGTGTGGAGAGGGAAGACAGTCAGCAGTGCCCCAGTTTTGTTCCTTGCTGGCTCTTTTTTTTTGTGATTGGATCTTTATGACTTTCTGAAACAAATTTTAAAAGACTTTTGGGCCCCGAGGAATGTAGTGACATTCATCAAGTTAAAAAAAGATTGTGTTTGTGTGTTGATACATGCCACGCTCATATGGTTTGTGTATGTAGATGGCTGAATAGATAGATAAGATGTAAATGATAGATGTAGACAGATGATGGATGGATGGATGGATGGAGGTAGGTAGGTAGGTAGGTAGATAGATAGATAGATAGATAGATAGATAGATAGATAGATAGATAGATAGATAGATAGGAATCAGAATAAGAATAGAGCTGAAAGGGACCTTGGAGGTCTTCTAGTCCAGCCCCCTGCTCAAGCAGGAGAACTTCTACCATTTCAGACAAGTTACTTTTCCAGTCTCTTGTTAAAAACCTCCAGTGATGGAGCAGCCACAATTTCTGGAGACAAGTTGCTCCACTGGTTAATTGTCCTCCCTGTTAGGAAGTTTCTCCTTAATTTCAGGCTGCTTCTCTCCTTGATTAGTTTCCACCCATTCTTTCTTGTCTTTCCTTCGGATGCTTTGGAAAATAAATTGACCCCCTCCTCTTTGTAGTAGCCTCTCAAATACTAGAATACTGCTATCCTGTTCCCCCAGTCCTTTTCTCTAGACTAGCCAAACCCAAATTCTTCAGTTGTTTTTTTATATGTTTTAGTCTCTAGGCCTTTAATCATCCTAGTTGCTTTTCTCTGCACTTTTTCCAAAGTCTCAACATCTTTTTTTGTAATTTGGTGACCAAAACTGGATGCAGAATTCTAGGTGTAGTTTTACTAAGCCTATATAAAGCAGTGCTAATACTTCACATGATTTTGATTCTATGCTTCTGATTATACAACCAAGGATTGTATGATAGATAGAGAGATAGAGAGATAGAGAGAGAAATAGGTAGAGATGATAGATAGACAGGTAGGAAAACGGTATAATGGTGTAATGGCAGTTGCTAAAACAGGACCTGGAATCTGAAATCAAATCTACCCTCAGCCATAGGAGTTATCTGGGGGAGTTTGGTCCTGTCCCTTTTCTCACAGAATATGGTGGCAACAGTGCTGAACTAGGAGCCGAAAGATCCAGGTTCTAGTCTCCCCTCAACCACGGAAGCCCCCTGGAGACTTTGGGCAAGTCCTTCCCTCTCGATGCCAGAACCAGGGCAGGGTAGCAGTGAAGGGACTGCCCTGGGAATAGGGAGACCCTGCTTTCAGTCCCCCTTTAGATCAAGAAGCATTTTGGGGCCCTTAGGCTAGTCATTCTCTCAGCCCAGCCCTGCTTTACAGAGAGAGGCTGGTCTGAGAGCCTCCAGCTAGAAGTCTTTGGAGTTGGGTGGTTTATAAATTCAAGTAAACAAAAATTTACTAATTAATTTTTCACATTTTGGGACTGCCCATCTCCTCAAGGGTGGAGACTCTTTGTTGTAGTGAAGGATAGGAAAATGGATAACTATATCTGATGTCTTACATTTCTGTACAAGGGGCTAGGATCTCATTCATGAATCATAAAAAAAAATATTCACTTGCCATCAGATCAAATTTATTAGATGGCCCCAGGAATCAGAATAACGGAAACACAGGGTTGGAAGGGGCCTTGGAGGTCTTCTAGTCCAACCCCTGCTCAAGCAGGAAACCCCTATAATATTCCACACAAATAGCTCTTCTTAAAAATGCTCCAGTGTAGAGCATCCACCGCTTCTGCAGGCAAGCCCTTCTACAGGTTAACTTTTCTCACTGACAGGAAATTTGCCTTCTGGTGCTTTGGAAAATAGGTTGACCCCGCTCTTTTTTGTGGCAGCCCCTCAAATATTGGAAGATTGCTCTCATGTCACT
This sequence comes from Pseudonaja textilis, assembly GCF_049901715.1. NCBI lineage: Eukaryota > Metazoa > Chordata > Lepidosauria > Squamata > Elapidae > Pseudonaja > Pseudonaja textilis. Next base: position 3,508,756 of record NC_142000.1, read on the forward strand.
CCTGGTCCTTCTTTTCACTAGACTAGACATCCCCGATTTGAACCTAGGAAAAGGCCTGCTGACTTTTTCTGCTTAAGCTCGTTGGGCTGAGAGTAAAAGACCCTCAGCATTCAAGCTCCAGAACCAGGAGTCTCCAAACTTGGCAACTTTAAGTCTTCAAGGATTTCAATTCCCAGAATGCTGGCTGGGGAATTCTGGGAGTTGGAGTCTATAAAGCTTAAAATTGAGAAGTTTGGAGACCCCTGCTGTAGAATAAAGGAAGACCTTCCATCTCCCTGTCCTAATTTATCTTATTTGGATATCAGTTTGGTATCTTTGTTCATTCCTTTCCCTTTCCCCCAAAGTCTCCCACAATACTTAGAAGATTAAAACACCTGGAGCGTTGGAGGGTAAAAACGGTCCTCTTTGCTTAACCCCTTTCTCTGGTTTCCCTCAGGCTATGAGCGTGTTGCTGTTGCCACACAATATTCCATCCAGCTTCAACCTGCTTACTACCATGGTGGATGACATCTGGCACTATGCGGGAGATCAGTCCACCGATGTAAGTCTGAGGAGCGGGTTGGGATTGGGGATTTAGAAAGGGCCTGGGGAGGTTTGAAATACGCTGCTTTGCAGGGCAAGCATTTGGGGCTACCTTTGAGAAAAATATGCGAAGTTCAAGATTCGAAGGAGGTGGGCATAAGGACATACATTCGCTGAAATTTACATGTTGGGCTACAGCCCCATAGCTTTGGCTTAATATGATATGTATACCGATTCATTGTGACATAAACCATGAGTGATGACCTGGGGCGTGGCACAAAGGCAACACAGATAATCAGTAGGAGTCTAACTTTGCCCCCAATGTCCTGGTTATCTTTCTGGTTGGAGAAAAACTCTCCCAGGAACAGCCTTTGGCTGCAGAGAATCAAGTCCAAAACGTGGTCAACAAAAACTGTAACTATAAGTCCAATCAAGGCAAAATGAGGTAATTAGTCTGGCAGGCCAGGAGCAGGAATTCCAGATGTGAAGGAACGGCCGTAAGTCAACACGGTTGGAAGGATGCCAGGAACACAGATAACCAAAGTCAACACAAGATAAACTCACATTTGCTCCCAGCAGCTGCTGCACTCAGCATGCATTTCTTTTAAACTCTGATTCCCAGGTGTGGCTACTGAAGGGAATCAGGGCCCTTTCCTCCCCGTAAGCCACGCAACCCAGTTTGCTCCCTTCTCCGTTTCTCCCTGTGTGCCCTAGGATGAAGGGTGTGTGTGCCTGGGTCTTCCTCTGAACTCCCTCTCCCTTGTTTTATCTCTTCCCTGCTCTGCCCAGCTGGACTTTGCCCTTCCCCAGTTTCTTCCACAGGCAACTGAGCCAACTCGGATTCAGACTCTGACAGGGGCCTGACACCATGGCTTAGGGCAGGGATCTCCAAACTTGGAAACTTTAAGACTTGTGGACTTCCTTCCAGAATTCCCCAGCCAAAATGGCTGGCTAAGGAATTCTGGGAGTTGAAGCCCCACAGGTCACAAAGTCACCATAGTTGCCCACCCCTGGCTTACAGTGGTGTTTCTCAACTTTTGCAACTTTAAGATCTGTAGATTTCTGGGGATTCTGGAAGTTGAAGTCCACAGATCTTGAAGTTGTTAAGTTTTGAGACACACTGGTTTAAAAAATATACACCTGTCCACCTGTTACAGGTGCAGTTGCTGAGTCCTGGCGCATGGCGCCTTAAAATTATGCCCAGCAGAAATGGAAGCAATGGGGGAGATTAGCGGGAGTGGTGTGACTTCATGCAGGGCTGCAGAAGAGTTTTCTCTCCCCTCTGCTGGGTTCAAGCTGCTGTGGACTTTGGGGAGAAAACATGTTCAGGCTTCATGCGGGTCAGAGTAGTCAGTGTTTCTAATTGCGCTGCCAAACCTGTTCTCCAGGAAACACCTAATTAAGTGAGATGTTGTATGCAACACTCACGCTTCGTTTCTAAAGAGAAAAGTGTTGGGTTCACGAGCAAAAGACGAGAGCAAAGGGACATCTGTTAATCCGTTACGAGTGGCTTGGGGATCACTTGTACAGATAGTCCTTGATTTAAGACAATTCATTAAGTGACCATTCAAAGTTAAAACAGCACTGGAAAAAGTGACATGATTGTTTTTCACGCTTAACAACAATTGCTGGTCCCCTCTGACCAGCACAGTCAATTGGAAGCCTGATTCACGTAACGGTGGCAAGAAAGGTCGTAAAATGAGGCGAAACTCACTTAACAACTGTCTTGCTTCAGAAACATAAATTTTGGGCTCAACTGTGGTTGTAAGCCTACATCAAGGCTGCCCTGGTTCTAGATTAGACGGTGAATTTTGTTTTATAAATTGAAATCAGCCGTTTTCTGTTCTGTACTACAGAACAGGCAGTACCGCAATGGTATCCCAGATATGGCTACGTTTCTTTTTTTGCCTGTCTTTCTAATAGTTCTGAATCACCATTTCTTTCTTGAAGACATCTAAAGTGTGACGTAATGCAACCTTACAAAAACCATGAAGGCTGCCAAACTTTAAATCATCAGATTGAAACAGATAACACTTTTATAGAACTGGTTTGATTCTGCCAATGAATAAATCCGTGCCACATTCAAATTTTCATCTTGGAATTGGTCTCTTTTGGTAGAAGTCAGCAAATAAGGGGTGGGGTGGGGTCTTTATCTTAGGGGTACCCAGATCTTAGGGGTACATTTGCCCAGTTGAAACATAATTTTGCTCTTCTGGTTCCCTCCATCCAAGGTGGAAGAAAAGAAAAGATTCTGTTTGAAAACTTTTTAAAGCAGTTACCTAAAATACTCCGTTCTTAATGATGAGAGCCATTGAATTTTGGGGGGGGTCTGGAAATGAAAACAAAGTAAATTACTTCTTAATTAAAGCAATTAATGAACTACTTGACCTATTATGAAGAGAAGAAAGAGATAAGAAGAGCTTAGCGTGTCCTTTTAATAAATGGTTTTAATAAACCTGTGCAAGAATAAAACAGCAGCTACTGCAGTAACAAATAAATGGCACACGGGCAAATTAAAGGAATAAACCAGAAAGCCAAATAAAAGATAGAGATCACACCAGGAAACTAAAGTTTTCTTCTGAGAGTATGCCAATTGTAGTGAGGCTTTTAAGAAATTTAGCTTCCACAAGAGAGTCTGCCTTACGTTTTTTTTCCCTTCTGCTATCTTGGAAATTGAGGACGGACGGACTTTTTTTTTTGCTGTTTCTAATTTATCAGTGCAGTGCTTTGGGGCAGCACAAGATGCAACATTTATACAACTGAAAATGAATGTCCTTTTCCACACTGGATAGCGTGGAATGGAAAGTGAAAGTCTGCTTGGAAACGACAGCCTTTCTTCCAAGCTACCTGTCTCTGTCAGTTCAATTCAATTCAGAATAGAGCTGGAAGGGACTTCGGAGGTCTTCTAGTCCAACCCCCTGCTCAAGCAGGAGACCCTATACCATTTTGGACAAGTGGCTGTCCAGTCTCTTCTTAAAAACCTCCATTGACGAAGGCAAGCTGTTCCATTGGTTAATGGTTCTCATTGTTGGGAAGTTTCTCCTTAATTCCAAGTTACTTCAATCCTTGATTAGTTTCCATCCATTGTTTCTTGTCGTGTCTTCTGGTGTTTTGGTAAACAACTTAACCCCCTCCTCTTTGTAGCAGCCCCTCAAATACTGGAATACTGCTATCATGTCCCCGTCAGTCCTTCTTTCCTCTAGACTGGCCAAACCCAAATCCTGCAACCGTTCTTCATAAGTTTTAGTCTCCACGCCCTTAACCATCTTAGTTGCTCTTCTCTGCACTTTTTCCAAGTCAAAAGTTAACAGCTTTCTTTGAGCTCAAGCTTTAAAGAGAGCTGTTCTTAATTCTGTGGTGGCTGAGGAAACTGGGTGACTTGTAAAATAACACTGCCTCCCAAGCAGTAAGAAATTGCTGATAGGATGCCTGCTTTTATTTCCTTTATTTATTAAATTTATATGCTGCCCAGTGCCCATCTCAACTGTTGAGCGACTCTGGGTAGCTGACATCACGGTAAAACAATAACAAAAAAGAATTCAAATGTTAAAACATAAGTAAAAATAAGAAGCGTTAAAAGCTTTAACCATCCTCTCCCTTCTGCTTCAATGAATGTAGCTTGTAGCCTTTCTCCCAAAGGTGCAATTCAAAGGTCTCCAGGGTAGAGAATCTACAGTGATAGCATGAATATAATACCATTAGATCTGTGCTTTGAAGTAATGCAACCACAACGTGCATAGCCACAAATGCATCTGGCATCACTGAAGCCACCTATTCTTTATTGTGAGTCTTTATATGTATATGTAGATTTTTCTTAATTATGGTTAAGTTTCTGTTGACTTGAAGGAAATTCTGGATATGGCTCATTATGTCTATTCGCCACAGATAACTTTGCAGTAGCTTTTCTGGCAAAGCTTCTATTCCTCTTCAGGGAACATTTTTATGTTCAGTGCTATAATATAGGGGCAGTGCACTAATGTGGTTGTAAGCGCTTGTGACAGAACGGAATAGATCTGGAAGGGACCTTGGAGGTCTTCTAGTCCAGCCCCCTGCTCGAGCAGGAGAAACTATACTATTTCAGACAAGTGACTGTCCAGTCTCTTCTTCAAAGCCTCCAGTGATGGAGTCCCCACGATTTCTTTTTTCTTTTTTGTCAACAATCTAGTATTTCTTAATGTTATCCGTTCCTTAACCCACATCAAATTTGTAGCTTGGTAATACAACTCCCAATTAGGCAAACCAAATCCTCTTATTCTAGCATCTTGCAAAAAAGTTTTAACTTTATTCTCACTTTCTTACCTTGCCATATATATTTCAACACAATTTTATTTAAATCTTCAAAGTAGTCTTTTCCAAGCCAAATTGGAATTGTTTGAAACAAATATAAAATTCTGGGTAATATATTCATCTTGATTGTTGATATTCTCCCTATTAATGACAGTTGTAAATTTTCCCATTTCGCCAAATCTAGCGCTATCTGCTGTTTAAGTTTAATATAATTATTCTCTTCTAGTGTACTGCATCTTGCTGTCAAGTATATCCCCAAGTACTTGATCTTATTCGTAACCTGAATTTTCAATAGGTCTGCCAGTTCTTCCTTTTGTCTTGATAGCATATTCTTTGTCAAGATCTTTGTCTTATCTTTATTTATTTTCAAACCAGCCACCTTTCCATATGTCTATATCTTTTCTGTCAATTTTGATGCTGTTTCTAGTGGGTCTGAAGGCAAGCTATTCTACAGGTTAATTGTCCTCCCTGTTAAGAAGTTTCTTCTTAATTACAGGTTGCTTCTCTCTTTTGTTAGTTTTGAACCATTATTTGTATTGTATTGAGAGTATTGGGTTAATTGTGTTGCATTTCATATATAAGTGATTATAGAGTTATAGCCTCTTAACAGTAAAGTCTTACCCTCCTGTGCATTCTTTCAGGCTTGTATTTTTCCATAAGGTTTTCTAGACTGTATTTCTTAACTGATGAGAAACAAAATTATCTGACCAGACCTTGCAATGATGTGTTCGTTGCTAGATACAAAGATTAGGGCCAGCTTGTTGTTCAGCTCAAGTGAAAACCACCGTCTGGTCTTTTCTCCTGACGAATCAAAATCACCTGGGAGACATCCAGGAACTAAATGTTTTTTATTTGGAAATTCAGCAAGCTCCATTTCAGGATAATATTTCAATGCTTCTGTAGATTTGTTTCTTTCAATGACTTAACAGGAGCAACATTACACCATGCAACATAAAAATAACATTTCCATATTAATTGGGGTTTTTTTTAGATTTATTTTTTTCCTCCCCAGGTTTGTAGAACTCAATTTTCATGATTCAGGATGTTTTTATAGAATAGACATATGACATTCCAATTGTGATTAAAAACATGGGTAGGAGTTTCATATCAATGCAGTTTGCAAAAACCTTGTTATTGGAATAAATTTTCTAAGTCTCTTAATTCTCGGCCTTGCAGATAAATTGGTACACTCGCCGAATAATACTAGCCGGAATTTATAACGCCACAGAACTGGTGATGATTCAGGATTCCTCCCCGGATTTTGAGGATACTTGGTCCTTCCTATACAACAGAGTTGGTGACGCAATGAACGTGGGCCACACAGCTAAGCAGGTGAGTTGCAATGATGAATTTATGACCAGCTGACCCTTGTGCCATGCAGGTTTTCCAATGAGATGATCAAGCTCTCTTCCCCCCACCCCTCCACCCTCCAAAGTCACAAAAGTAACCTGATGTCATTTTGTTTTCCGACTTGGTGTCCTCCAAAGGCTGGCTGGAAATTTTGGGAGCTGAAATTCCAGCCTATTTGTAGGGAAAAGCTGCAATAAACCAGGTAATTTTTAAGCAAGCACATAGTTTATTTTTAGTATTATTTTTACCCAAATGTTTCTGGCACAAGCACTTAAAAAATATAACATTCCTCTTATTACTGCACATCTTTCAGGCAGTTTTCTTCAAGTGTCCATTTTCTGGTGCCTAAAGTATTAAAGAGCACATTTCCCTCTGGTTTGGAGCTCTCATATGAAAATCCATGTATATTCCCAAGAAGTCTTCCTGCTCGCAACATGGGGGTGAGGGGAGGTTGAACCCTGTACTCCTTTGGGTCATTACAACACGTGGCTTGGGGGGCACGATCCCATAACAGAGCAGGGGTTATGCAAAGGCATACAATAATTGTGTAGCATCTGCTATGTAGAGCTACCATTTCTCTCCCTCTGACCAGTATATATTGTGATAGACGTGCTGAAATCAGAAAGTGGAGTGCTGTGTGGTTCAGACCTCTTTTCCCAAATATCCCCTGGGGCTTCACACCCTGTCCCCACCTCCTGCTTTGAGTTAGCAGCTTGCTAGGGGTCTACAACAACTTGCCACGGGACAACTTCTGCAGGGCGAGGGTTACATTAACATAGAAGAAATAGTGGAATAGAATCATTAAGATGAGCGTCGTGGTGGTGCAGTGCTTAGAGCGCACTCCTGCAGGCTACTTCTGCTGACTGCTGGTTGCCAGAAGTTTGACAGATCGAATCTCACCAGCTCAAGGTTGACTCAGCCTTTCGCCCTTCCAAGGTCAATAAAATGAGGACCCAGATTGTTGGAGGAAAGATGCTGACTCTTAGAGAGGGCTGTAAAGTGATAAAGAAGTCTAAATGCTACTGCTATTAAAGAAAAGATGCCAAAGGAGGGACAAAATGAAATGGGAATGACAAAAAAGTTAAAATATTTGTTAAATTATTTGAAATAATTAAATTGAATGATAGAATTGTCCTGCAGCAAGTTGCCCCAAGGTGAGTTGTCCATTCCGGCTTGCTGGTTCCTGCTGCTTTCCACCTGGTCTTCCCAGGAAGTGTTTCGTCTACCTTCCCCAACCTCAGTGTGTATGAAGGATTGCGGAGGTGGCCTTCATGAAAATATGCAACAGCCATTAGGAAAACATGAACGTAGCCCAGGAAAACAGGAAAGAGAGAGAAAATCAAGATGGTCTCACCTTCTATTTACTCTCTGTTAAAAGAGGGAAGGAAAGAGAAACACTGTCAGACTCTCAAGATTCTGTTACTATAGTCCAGGAAGGTTCTAGCTTTAATCTCGTTCTTGTGCCTGTTTCCCGATCTGTTCTATCTCAAAGGGCTGAAAAAAGCATTCACAGTTTGGGCTGCCTTTATGGAGATGATAAGCTCAAAAAAAAATAACCGAACATTGAAGTAATTTCAATAATGTTGCTTCTTAGCTGTGTTACTAGAAGTTTCAGACTTTCCTTCCTTCCTTGAGGGGTAGGAGATAAATAAAAAGAAAAATAAATAAAAAGAAATTTCCTTTTTAAAAAAAGACATAAGGTATCTTTCCTCCACAACTTTTCAATTTTAAAGTTAACATGGATACGTTCAGTGCTGCAGACAAGGACTTTCAGAGTTTGTTCCGATCAGGATTAGCTATTAAACAGAAAATCCAGAAGATAATGGAAAATAAATTATCCAGCTTGACTAATGTGCAGGATATTGCTGGTCTGCTAGAAATGAATATTTTCTCCTTTCAAGGGGATGATGTAATTTATTTTATTTTATTTATTACATTAAATTTATATTGCCACCTCTTTGCCCATGGCAGATGTAATTTAACCTCCTCCTAGAGGTTTGTGCATAAAATTAATTTTATTTTCTTGCCCTGCCTGAAGTGTGGAGTAGCCACAAGTGTGGAGTAGCCGATGGACACTGGACTTGACTCAACAGCACACAGAAAAAAGAATCTTATCTAATATTAATTCAAGCGAAGACATACATCTCCTTCTGCAAAAGCAGCCCACTCCCCGGAACTGTGCTATTTCCTGTTTACCTGCAGACATGTTTCAACCTTAACTCTGCAGCTTCTCTTTGGTCCCAGTTCTACCACTGTCTTTTTAAAAGATTGAAATTTTCAGTCCCCCAGATAAGTGGGGGGGGGGTGGAGAGACATCTCCATGCCCGTGTGACAGAAAAGCAAGTCAATTATAAAAACGTGGCCTTGATCCTCTGGCATTCACAGCCCATTCAGAAAGATGGCACATGCTCAGCCTTGCCTGAAAGGTGCCCCATGCCATGGTGAGGCTTCTTTGGGCCATCCCATGCTTGTGTGGCTCATTGTCCGTGCTCTCATCCTTTGGCAGTGCACGTTTTTGTGTAGGCTGCTGCGTGGAGGACTTTTGTCTGTCTGTCTAATCTATCATCCTATCACATTTATCGGCCTCCTATCTTACCACAGGGTAACTGGGCATCTTATAATATTAAAAAGATAAAACTATACAAGTAAATTGCTACAGTAATACAAAATATAATACACAGTCATAGCTAAAAGATGGGGAGGGAAGGAGGAGGATGACCAAGGGGAGGTGGTGGGATCTGCTACTAATCTGTCAGCCCCCCCCAATGTGAAGCTCCTTCTTTGGAGCCCCAGCCATCTAGAAGAGCCAGGTCTTTAGGTTCCTTCAAAAGGTCAGGAGGGTTTGAAGAGGACCTCACTCCGGGGGGGGGGCAGACCCGACCCCACCAGCTGGAATTCCCTGGCCAAGAGGGCCCTCAACACACCTCTGCCAGCGTGGGTGGGGCAGACCCATCCCAGTGGGATGAGCCAGTTCCTTAGGTAGCCTGGGCCCATGCCATGAAGGGCTTTAAAGGTGATTACCAACACCTTGAATTGCAAGATATGTGTGTCTTACTCCATTAAAAAAAAAAAGAAAGAAAAGGTGGGGGCATCCTATTCGCAACGCTTTATTGAGCCTCTGAATTAAATCAAGCTAATTCGCATGGCCCTCGTCCCCTGGTGATTTCTGGCAAGTCTTCTTTTAAGTCAGAGTAGCAGACCCAGAATTAATCTATTATATTTCACCTCCGCTTGTGTCTGTAGGTGTATGTTTATTTTTTTGGGGGATCCTGCTAAGAGCTTGAAGCTTCCTCAAATACCTCCAACCAGATGAGGCGCTTGGTTGCTCCTCTGGGACAGCCTCTTCCTGCCCACATCCCACGGTGCCTTTAAGATCGATTTCATGTGGGTAGTCCTCAACTTACAACTAATGCTTAGTGACTGTTCAAAGTTACGGTGGACTCAAAAGGTATTTATCGACTTGGTTCTGAAGTTCTGATGGCCACATGACCACATTTGGGGCTCTCCGCAGCTGGTCTGCATTGATGGCCATTTGCGGTGCCTCGTGGTCATGTGACTGCAGAGCATCTGCCTTTGGTTTTCTGCAAAAATAGCATGAAGTGTTCGCTTAATGACCATGGTATTTGCTTTACGATGACTGCATTCGCTTAATCATCATTTAATGACCCCATAATCCCTTGTGGGGTGGAGTCTGGGCAACTGAGTGGAGCTGAGTGTTTACTGGCCGGATGCCCTTCCTGTCACCAATGCGGAGGTTTTTTTCAGCAGATATATTCTCAGTGTGCCGAGAGAGAGAAATATCTGCCTCTACCTAGGATCGAACTCAAATCTTCCTGACCGTGAGGCGAGAGCTTGACCTCTAGGCCACCACACCACTCACTGCATTCGCTTAATGACCGCTGCAAATAAAGGCCCTACCGTTGGGTCACATGATGGCCTGCTTTATGACCGGGCAGGCGTAATGTAAAAGCCGGCGTGTAGTTGTAGTAGTTTCCATCTCTGTGGTTTTATTCTTCTAGGTTAAGGCAACCGGAGAGGCCCTTCTTCAGGGACTTATGGGCGCTGCTGTTACTGTGAGTAATTCCAGGCCCAGGATTTTCCACAGCCTTTGCTCAGAAACAGTTTTTCCCTCAAGAATATTTCTGCTGTGACAGAATGGAAAAACGCAGCAAAGTATCATGGTTTACTTTAAAAGGGGGTATGGGTGGGATAGGTGAGCTGCCCTAAATGATGGCTTTTCCCGACATAATTCCTAGGGCTGAGTAGTTTTGGCAGAATGTAGTTCATCTCAGAACAAACTTTGCAGAAACAGATACAAAGCAAGCCCCTTTCCCTCAATTAATTTCCCAGTTGGTTTAAAGGAAAAAACGTTCACTTCCTTTAATGGGATTAGGTTACTTAATAGCAGAATGCAGGAAGGATCTTTAATTCCATCCGAATGTTTTATTAAATCCTTTAGCCAAGTTCGCTCAAGTAATCCAGGAGTTTGCTATTTGAAGTTTATTCTTGACATGGCATTTTGATCTAGTGGTTAAGGCATCAGTCTGGAAACCAGTAGACTGAGTTCTAGTCCTGCCTTAGGCATGAAAGCTGGCTGGGTGACTGGGTCAATCACCAGGAAACGGTGAGTTCTAGTCTCACCTTAAGGATGAAAGCTGGTTGGGTGACTTTGAGCTAATCACCAGGACACAGTGAGTTATAGTCCCGTTTTAGGCATAAAAGCTGGCTGGGTGACTTTGGGTCAGTCACCAGGAGACGGTGAGTTCTAGTCCCGCCTTAGGCACGAAAACTGGCACATATTTGACATCAAAAACTGTATTCCTGTTTTCCGAAGCAACTATCAGTCCCAAAGCAACTATCAGGTGTTTGGCAGCTCCCTTAGCATCCCCTTTGAACTGGGATTCCAGACCTAGTTTTGACAAATAGATGGTTTTAAGCCGTGTTGCTTGGATCAACATTCAAGAAGCCCTGTTTAAAAGTCACTGCTTGGGAAGATCCCTGTAACGAAATGACTTAGCAGTAATCCTATTTTGCATGCTTGCAGCTTCTAACTTTCTCATGGTCTCCCCCACTATATATATATATATTTTTAAAAAAGTTTTATTGTTTTTGTATCTGACAGTTCAAGAATCTCAGCGGCCTCAACCAGCGTCGATGAAGCAATTAGCCGTTAGTTAGGAGCATTTGAGCATCTCTTCTGAGACTAGCGAAGAAACGGTGTCCTGAAAATCTCGTCACAAGATTGTGAAACTGTCGCTTATTCTGTACCACCGTTAAAACGAACACACCAGTTCATTTTACATCATGTGTGATGTAAAACATCTTGGCTTTTTTTGGGTGGGGAGCGTGTGGAATCGCTGCCCACCCTGAAGCTCAATTTGACCAACAGCAACCTAAAGAAAATTAAATTCTGTTTTTAACCAAAAATGGGTTTACTCTGAAAAAAAAAATGACAGAAGGGTGATAGAAGTATTTGGGGCTCAAAATTCTTTTAGAACACCCCTCTTTTCATTTTCTCCACCTGGACATCTTGGTGAGTCCTAGCCACAAAGAGACTTACGTTGTATTTGTGGAATTGTCTAAATTATCTACCAGCACCAATGGCAGCATTTCTCAGTTTAAAACCTGTTTGTTGACAGTGTATTTATGGCACTCTTGTGAATATATATTTTCCTGTACGTTTGGACACGTCTGTATGTTCATTAAAAATAGTGAGCATTTTTCTGTGTTACTGTTTAGTGTTCCTGTAGAACAACACCACAAGAGGTGTGCAGGAATGTATAGGTCCTTGCAGAGAAGTGAAGTAGTCCTCGACTTACAACAGTTCATTTATTGTCCGTTCAAAGTTACGGCACAGAAAAAAGTGACTTACGACCGTTTTTCACCATTCCAGCATTCCTATGGTCACTTGGTCAAAATCCTCATGCTTGGCCACTGGCTCATATTTATGATGGTTGCAGAATCCTGGGATGAAGGGATGCGCTTTTGCAACCTTCTGACAAGCAAAGACCGTGTGGAATCTGGGGTTCACTTAATAACTCTGTTAGTAACTTATCAACTGCAGTGATTCACTTAACAACTGTGGCAAGAAGGGTCATAAAATGGCGCAAAACTCCCTTAAATGTTTCACATAGCAACATAACTTTTGGGCTCAATTGTGGTGGTAACTTGAGGGCTTCCTGAATTCTTGAAATACAAACCTTTCCACCAGTGGCCATTTCAGGTTAGGTTGATTCACAGATCTTTAATTAAATGATTCCCGGAAAAATGAACAGTTCCCCTTCAATTCTGTCTAATGAAAGTATTTTGTCTATGGAGAGAAATCCTATGGAGATTCTCAGTCATCCAGGTCGTGGTTGTCCCAGAGGTGTTTTTTCCAAAAGGCGACTTGACTTTCACTGGTATTTTCTTTGAAAACATTGTGGATCTGCTGGGATGAGAAGTGAAACGTTTTCAAACAAAATACCTAGAAAGTCAAGTCGTCTTTTGGAAAAAGCATCTTTGGGACAACAATGACCTGGATGATTGAAAATCTCCATAGACATTTAGAGAGGGTAGTTTACACAGAATTGGTTAATCAGAGTAATTTCCTGGATTCTGTTCAATTTCAGCCCAAATGTACCTCAATCACTTTTCAATTGAATTCCTGCGTTTCTTGAGTGTTGGATCTCAGCTTGCAACAGAACGGTTATTGTTCAGACCAAGTCTTTAAATATTGGGAGGGGTTTTTGTGGGACTGAAAATGTTAAATCCTGGATATGGAAGAATCTTCCATGGGAATCACTGGGAATGTGGGAAGGCTGAGATTTTTCCTCTAGAAAAATCCTCACAATTATTCCTGGGCTTCTGTCAATTCAAAATGTAATTAAGCTTACTCCAGAATAAATGTAATTAATCTTAGTCCACAATAGGGTTTCTCAATAAGTACTACATAAAATCCAGCTCTGCATTTCTGCTCTTTTTACTAAATGGATTTGAGCCAGGATAAAGGAACCCCAAGCTTGTTTAAAAATTGCCAAGCATTTCTGGTTCTGGTCTGTAATTCAAATAAGCTTCAGTTTGCTTACATGGTGAAGCATTTTAGAACAGATGAAAAATGCCTGTGTCCATAATTATTCGAAAGGTTGTTTGGGCCCTAAGGTGATTGCTTTTTTACACGAAGAATTCAACCTTACAATATTTAAGTGGATAAAGGTAAATATGCTAGTGTTTAATAGGATGATTTATGGCTCATTTTACTTTGGGGAATATTTTGAAGAATGTGAGTTGCTGTATTGGCAACATTGTTAGCTTTCAAAAACAGATTTTCCAAGTTCCTTTACCCGTATCATAAATTGAGGGCGATTTTGTGAGTTTTTGTTTTGACTGGTTGGGTTTTCAGTCTGTACAGAACAGAATTAACAGTTAGAAGGGACCTTGGAGGTCTTCTAGTCCAACCCCCTGCTCAAGCAGGAAACCTTGTAACATTTCAGATAAGTGTCTGTCCAGTCTCTTCTTAGAAATCAAAACTTCTGAAGGCAAGCCATTCCCCTGGTGAATTATTCTAACTGCCAGGAAATTTCTCCTTAAGTTCTAGGTTGCTTCTCTCCTTGATTAGTTTCCACCTGTTGCTTCTTGTCCTGCCCTCAGGTGCTTTGGAGAATAGCTTGACTCCCTCTTCTTTGGGGCAGCCCCTGAGATACTGGAAGACTGATATCACATCACTCCTAGTCCTTCATTTCATTAAACCAGACATACCCAGTTCCAGCAACCGTCCGTCGTATGTTTTAGCCTCCAGTCTCCTAATCATCTTGGTTGCTCTTCTCTGCACTCTTTCCAGAGTTTCACCAACTTATTTTGATCAAGAAATAGTCAGATGGGAACAGCCATAACAGCAATAGCAATTTCACTTAGATCTTCACAGTGCTTTACAGCTCTTAAATGGTTTGCAGAATCAGCATATTGACGCCAACAATCTGGGTCCTCATTTCACTGATCTTGGAAAGATGGAGGGCTGAGTCAACCTTGAGCTGGTGAAGATTGAATTCTTGGCAGGCAGCAGAATTAGCCTGCAATGCTGCATTTTAACCACTGTGCCACAGTAGCTCATAATGACTATTGATTGAGCAATTCCATTAAAAAAAAAAAACCACCAAAAGCAACCAAAACATTTTTTTTGGCAAAGCCAACCTGTGCCTCAAATAACCCCAGCTCAGCTTTGTCTACCTCAGTTTTTCTCTTAAGCATCTGTTTCAACTTTTGTGCCAACTTGATGGCTGTATTGCACACTTAGCACTCCCTGGCTGAAAAAATGTTTCCTCTTTCTTAAGTACTAACAAATTGCTAATCTGGATTAGGTGCCTTGCCCTTCTCACTGGCGGCGCGTAAAATAGACGCTGGAGGTTGATCTTCCCCATCACCAGATGTTCTCTTTTGCTGGAAAGACGACTGGCCACCGCTCTTCAATGGCGAAAAGCCAAGAGACATGACCCTTCACATCAAGTCTCCATAGCCTTGATGGAATGGCCAGTGGGGCACTGTGGTGGAATGTAGTCTGGATTCCCGGGAGGGAGGGGCTGCTTTCTAGAGGGCAATGAGGCAGTGAAGGTTAGATAATTTGCTTAGGAGGAAGAGGGTTAAAGTAGCTCCTCTCTACCTTTTCCCAGAGTAGATAGGTAGTTCTGCAAATAGTTGCTGCACTCTGGCAAGATCCTGTCTATAGGTGAGGAACAATAAAGGAAGCCACTTTTAAGTAACTCCCATGTGTGGTTTCTTGTTCTTGAGACCTGACAGGAGGGATGCTGTAGTGTGTACCTTGGCAACATCTGGATGGTCATTTGTTTCCCCCCCCCTTGCTAGTCCAGTATTTGTCAATCTTAGCAGTTTTCAGATGTGCAGATTCAAACACCGGTCAACTCAATGCTGGCTGGGGAATTCTGGGAGTTGAAGTCTGCACCCCTTAAAAATTGGCTAAGGTTCAGAGCAGAAAACCTTTGAAACCGGGAGCCTTGCAAAGACAATCCCTGCCCACCTCCAGCCTTGAACCCCGGGCTCCAAATTTGCACCCACAATTCTGCTGTGTTTTGAGACCCTTCCGTGCCCCCCACCCACCCTCTGCCCCCGCTTCACGAAAGAAATCGTAAGAGGCAACTCTGAAGCAGTGGTGAGGCTGTGGCTAATTTAATCTCAGGCTCAGAATTGTGTTTCTGTTTTTTTGCAGATGGCCTTGGGGAGAAGAGCAAAGGGATTCTGGGGGAAATCATCAGTTACAAAACATTTGGGTGCTTTTCGCAGTCCGTGGTCTCGTTTCCCTTCCTTCCCTCCCGCCCCCAATACACTGGCGTTAAAATAGACTTCAACTGGACTTGGGAGCTGAGCTAAAACATCAGCTGATCCTCTCGGTTCATTTCCATAGTTTTCTCTCTCCTGGCTTGGAAACGCCTCCCTTCTCTCAACACACAGGATCCAAAACATGGTTATTTACACATACAAAGAGCACAAGAGAGGGAACAAATATCTCCAGCAATGATTGAGAGGAAAAAAAAATAAAGGAACAAAGTAAAGAACACAAAAACAAACCCTACCAATTGTACGACTATAAAAAGATAGCCCTTCTAAAAGTTATTCAATAAATAGTAAAACTAGAAAAACCAATTGCTTTTTGTTTAAAAAAAGTTCAGCATAGGAAATCCAGGTGCTCCATGGAAGCATTTCCCCCCCCAAGATGGCCCTTCCTAAGCTGGTAGCCTCCGAATCTCCCAGGGCATCCAATCACATCAGATAACAGATCATCAGAGTTGGAAGGGACCTTATAGGTCATCTAGTCCAACCCCTGCCCAAGCAAGAGACCCTGCACCATTCCTGAGAGATGGCAGCCCAGTCTCTTCTTGAAAGCCTCAAGTGATGGCGCTCCCACAACTTCCGAGGGCAACTTCTGTTCCGTGATCCCTTGGCAGTACGGACCAGCGATTTTGGGATTTGGAGTGGTACATCCAGAGGTCACCAGCTTGAAGAAGACTGCCTTGACTAACTGTACTGGGAAAGGAGGGAGGGAGGTGGGATGTGGGGAGAAGACGGGGGTGCATTCTCAGGAGAGGCTTTTTGAAGAAGGAAAGTAGAGAGGTTCCTTCAACAGAGTCCTTCAGAGCCCCGGAAGACCCTCCCTCCACTGTGCTTCTGCCTGAAGGCCAAGCCATGGTCAAGCTGCCAGGCTAAAAGTGGACAACCTTTTCAACTGTCCAAGAAGAGGAGAAGAAGCCGGGAATTGGAATAAGGAGGAACCTTCTGGAAGCAAGCAACTGATTGTCTCCTGCCAATCCAAAGAAGGTTGGGACTGACCAGTGGTCCCACAGCTTGTTCGGCTTCGAGGACAGAGAAAGGAGGAAGTGGTCAGCCACTGACCCCTGCCAGAAGCTTGGCCAGGCCTTGGGGGTTGTTTGTTTTGGGGGGGTGGGTAGAGGTAGGAGATAGACTTGAGGAGGGGCAAAACTTTCCAACTGGAATGTAAAAGAAATCTTCCAACAATGAAGCCACCTCAAGTTGCTTCCCCTTTTGCCATCACCGGCGTCTGCATTGTGCTGAGGCAATGGTTGGTATGAACCACAGTTGGTTGAGTAAGCCACATGGGACTGAGTGTACCTGCTAAGCTATCAACCCCGCTTGGCAAAGCACAGGGGCTGGGTTCGCCCCACACGCTGAGCCCAAATCAAAGGAGGCCTGGGGCGAAACCCAGTCAATATCTCCTCCCTTCGGGAACAGCCGGGGTCCGCGCCCTTGTGCGAACCGACCTCCAATAGAGCACCCGTGTTCGAAAAGGAAGGCCATCCAGCCCACCCCTCGCAGCTCACGACCTGTCCCCAAATAGCCCCGAGTAGAGCCAGCTTCTGGGCACAGCAAACAGAACTGAGGCCTCAAGCCCACCCACCCCCTCCATCCCACTCTCGTCCTGAGCTGGCAGCCCCACGGAGAGAGCACAGCCAGAAAGGAACTTGTGCTACCGTTACTGAGGGGTGGGGGGGGAGAGAAAGCTGGCTTCTCCGGGGAAGGCCGAAGCATCGGTGTTGGGGAAGCACTGGGGAGCAAGCTGCGTTTCCGAGGAGGGCAGGCCGAAGTCCCCAAGGAGGGAGGTGTCTTCTGTTGCTCCGCTCTCCCCTGCAGGGCCGCTGTGCCGAAAAAAAAAAAAACCAGCTTTCTTTGGGGGCCTCCCAAAGACCTGGTTGGGGTCTGCAGCACGGATCGGCAGAAGGAATGAGGCTGTTTAGGAAAACCTGGGCTGGCAGCCCCTCTTCCAGCCCCACAACCCTTTCGGGGGCCCATCCTTCGGCTCCCAAGTGACGTGGGAAGAAGATGTCAGCCCAGGCCCTGTCCAAGGTGCTGTCCCCCCACCCCATGTGAGAAAGGAAGACAAACACACACGCACACACACCCTCCCTGGGGCCGAGCCCTCCCTCCGACGGTCTAAAATATTCTGGCCTTGATGGCCAAGAGATGTGCCTTCAGGGGAGACCGCCCCCCCCCCGCTCAACTCTCTCTTGGATATATAGGATATGCATAAACAATACGATATATTGAAAATAGTTGTAATAATATATAGCTCGTCCTTTGCAGAAGATCTGGATGCCTGCTGACAATCCTGGGCCAAGCCAGGCTCATTGTCCACAGCTCCTGGGCCTCCAACTCTTTCCCTGCAGCCAAATGTCATCCCTTGGGCCTTTCGTGGAAGAGCAGGAGCAGGTGGGGGGAAAAAAAATTTCCTCGGTTCCTCGGCACCCCAACAGTTTTCCTCGCTCGGTATTGAGCGGCCTCATTGGGTAGCCGAGGTGGGGTCTTTGCCGTCGCTTTTCCCGCTCTTGGAAGAGTTTGGCTTCAGTAAGATTAGGCGGTTCAGGAGGTCAGTCTCTGAGCTGGCCTGGGGACCAGAGTAGGTGTCACCTGTGGGCAGAGAGAGAGAGATTACAGGTAATCAGAGTTGGAAGGGATCTTGTAGGTCATCTAGTCCAACCCACTGCCCAAGCCGGAGACCCTACGCCATTTCTGACAGAGGGCAGTCCAGTCTCTTCTTGAAAGCCTCCAGGGATGAAGCTCCCACAACTTCCGAAGGGAAGCTAAATGTACTAATATGGAATATACTAAGGACTGTATCCAATTGCTTACGTCCTTGAGGTGTGTTGACCCTATTCTACTTTTTGGTTTTGGCTTTGGTTGAAAAGTCAAGCCTTTGTCACTGGAACGGTTCCTGTTTGAAAGCTGAAGTTGCAATCTATAGAGGTTAGATGAAAAAATAATATAGGGGCCCTACTGATGACTGTGACTTAAGTTATATAGAAATGTGGCCTCTATAAGCCCAAGATCTATTTACAAAGGTTGGTTTCTTCTCTGGGTAGGTTTTGAGTCAGCTCCCAGCTCAAAAGGGGGAAAATAAAGTTGCTTTGGGGACACTTTCCCACAACATATTTTTTAACAAATTAACAGAATTTGAAGGGACCTTGTAGGTCATCCAGTCCAACCCCACACCCAAGCAGGAGACCCTACACTTTTTCTGACAGATGGCAGTCCTGTCTCCTCTTGAAAGTTTCCAGTGATGAAACTCCCACAACTTCCAAAGGCAACTTCTGTTCCATGGGTTGATTGTTCTCCCTGTCAGAAAATTCCTCCTTATTTCCAGGTTGAATCTCTCCTTTTTCAGTTTCCATCCATTGTCTGGCCTTTGGGTGGCTTGGAAAATAGCTTGACCCACTTCCTCCTCTCTGGGGCAGCCCCTCAAATACTGGAAGATGCTATCATGTCTCCCCTGGTCCTTCTCTTCACTAAACTTTTTCATTAGACTAGAGATTTTGTCTGGTTCAAGAGCCGAGTTTTTTCGTATCAGAGGCACCTACCAATTATAGACCTATAACATTCAACACCGAGCAAACAAAGTAGGTATAAAACAGGTCATAAAAATACAGCAAGGGTAAAAAGGATACAGATAAAATAGGATCATTAAAATGACAGGGAGTCTTTGGCTTACCACAGTTCATGTAGTGACCGTTCAAAGTTACAACAGCACTAAACAAAGTGACATGTCCATTTTTCACACTTACGACCTCTGTAACATCCCCATGGTCACATGGTCAAAATTCAGATGCTTGGCAAGTGGCTCATATTTATGACCGTTGCAGTGTCCTGGGGTCTCATGACCTTCTGACAAGCAAAGTCAATGGCGAAAGCCAGATTCACTTAATAACTGGGTTACTAACTTATCCCTGCAGTGATTCACTTAACAATTGAGGCAAGAAAGGTCATAAAATGGGGCAAATTTCACTTAACAAATGTCTCACTTAAGAGCAGAAATGTTAGGTTCAATTGTGGTTGTAAGTCAAGGACTACCTGCAGATGACATTTGCCCAGGATTTGGCCATGTCAACTCATTTCGCCTGGCCGCCATGAGGTCTGCCTCCATGCATATTGAAGGACCTTCTGTGGGCACTCCATCACTGGAGGTTTTTAAGAAGAGACTGAACAGTCACTTGTCTGAGATGGTAGAGGTTCTTCTGCTTGAGCAGCGGGGCTGGACTAGAAGACCTCTAAAGTCCCATCCAGGTCTATTCTGTTCTAACCTTCTGACATCGTATGCACTGCAGTATATGTGAGATGGATTGTTTTCCACATCTACACAGAGAATCTTCTATAGGGAAGTCGCATTTTCTTAGATGGTCCTTTGATCTTGAAGTAACTATGAAGAAGTTGCTCCCAGTCTATACAGTCCTTGACTTAAAACCATTTGTTTAATGACCATTCATAGTTACATCAGGACTGAAAAATGACTTATGACTGGTTCTCACACTTATGACCGTTGCAGAATCCCCATGGTCAAGTGATGAAAATTTGGGCACTTGGACAACTGAGATGTTGTTAAAGAGAAGTCCTTCTTGGAAACGGAGGAGAAATTTCCTCACAATGAGGACTATTAATCAGTGGAACGAATTCCTTCAGAAGTTGTGGGTGCTTGTAGCTTGCACCCCCTTTTCCCCACTGCTTTTCCTTCCCTTCATTTCCTATTTTATTTTCTGTTCTTTGTATTTTATATAATAAAAGGAATAAAATTTGAAAAATAGAAGTTGTGAGGGCCCTCCATCCCCAGAGGTCTTCAAGAAGAGACTGGGCAGCCATTTGTCTGGGATGGAATAAGGCCTTTTGTTTTGGGCAAGGAGTGGGACTAGAAGACCTTCGAGGTCCCTTCCAACCTCATGATTCTGTGCTCTGTGTATGGATGACTGCTGTAGCATGCCAGGGTCATGGGATTGCCATTGGTGACCTTTGAGACAGGCTTCCAGGATAGTCAATGGGGAAAGCCAGATTCGGCAGCACAATTCACTTCCCTGTGACAAAAACAAGTTATAAAATTTGGGCCTGATTCACTTAGCAGCTGCCTTGTTTAGCAGCAGAAATTCTGGTTCCAATTGTGGCCACAAGGTGAAGACTATCTGTACCTTTTTCTGAAAGAAAAAAAAAAAGATTGCACCCAAAGCGGCTGATAGCAATGAGAACTAAATGGAGTCTCCAACCCAGGTGTCCAATGTGAGGTCATAACAAATGGCGGCCGTGATGATGTAATCAATATGAGTCTAGAAAGAAGCTAGCAAAGTCAAGATATATTGCCTTTTGGGTGTGTGAATTGCACGTGCGGCACACATTAAAAAGGGTGGGATTCTGATTGCATGAATGCGTCCGCCATCTTGAGGGTTTTTTATTAAACCCTGCAGACACATTTGACCCAAATCCAGAATGTTCTACTGCTTACAATCAGGTTTGGGAAACTGAAGATGGGGGGAAGATTTCTCTCCCCAGATGCTGTTTAGAAGCTTCCCATTATTCATCTGCCTATCTGTTTTTGGAAAGTTGAATGCTGGAATAGACAAATCATTGAACAGATTTCAGCAATCGCTTCTGTTCTTGAAGGCATGGGAAGGATGTCACTGGTGGCTGTCTTGCAAGCAGATTTATCCCACTCTGGCAACATTGGAAGAGAGGAAATTGAGTCCTAGGGATAAGCAGAGGAATCAAGAACTCCAGGGACCATCAGTCCATCTCTAGCAAGGGAAGGGGACTCAAATAATTCTTGAAGAGTGTGGGGGTGAGCAGAGAACTCCAACATCACTCAGCCTCCAGAAGCACAAAGGCTTAAGGATGCAAAAGGAGAGAGCTGAAATGCAGAAAGAACAGAACAGCATAGCATAAAATAGAATGGAGTGGAGTGGCATGGAATTAAATAGAGAGAAGAGAGATTCCAAGGAAGAACCCAAAAGAACTTTGTCTGTTCATGACATCTGCTTAAAAGCAGCTCTTCTGAACTGCCACGTTAGCAATTCCAGTACTTGATTGATTTTATTTGAGCTTTGAAGCAGGATTGGGACCAGTTGGGATGGCAAATAAATAGCCCCACAGCTGGTGGAGAAGTAGAAAAAACATCCACCAAGAAGATGCCAACTATGTAGAGCCATCAGGAAAATAATACAGAGAAGGATCACTCAAAAGTGTCCTTGCATTTTTTCCTGTTTTGTTAATTTTTTTTCAGAGTTCACAAACACACAGCTACCTCTCCTCTCCAAGGGAATCTCAAATGCCCCTTGCAAGGAAGCTCTTCGGGTCTTGATAAGAGTTATCTGCTTCTGCCATGAGGCCAGTGGCTTCAGCCTCACCCCTGCCAAGAAAACTCCAAAAGGTTATTCCAGTTCTTAAAAGAAATGGATTGTCTACTTCTGTTTCAGAATTGGAGCCGATCCTGGATGGAACCATTCTGGATAGAGCACCCAAGCCTTTGGTTTCCATCAGACCACTGCTTAAACAAAGCTGTTTAACATTAGTGAACCTTTTGGTTCCTCACTCCGATTCTGGCGAGCTGTTGTTAGGCTATGGACTTCTACAATACTGTACTGGTTTCCTTTTCAGATTGCAGAAGCTGCAGTTTTGCTTTACAATTTTTTTTAAAGTCTTTGGAAGATCACCTTTCAATCCCTGTGGCAAACAAGGCTCGACAAGTAGAATGTGCCAAGTGCTCCAGATCTTCCTCTTGTGGATTGTTTTGACATATTTGCGGCGACCAGTTCAGGTTCAAAGATTAACGGGCAGGTTTGACTAGATCCAGGTTGAAAGGTTAAAAGGCAGGTTGAACTAGGGCAGTGAGGTTAATGAAGCTCCATGACATCCTTGGACGCTTCTAGGCAAACCTCTCTCTCCCGGATCTAAACATGCGTAAGAATATATCCCACCTTTCAGAACTCTTTTAAGTAGAAATAAATTAGGCGTTTATATTAGGTCTCAGCAGATGAAAGCACCTGCTCAGCTTTCCCTGAATTGAAAAGCCAGGTAGGATTAGTCCTACTCAAGGTGAACATGGGACATCTCAGAAGTGGAAGTGAGACTGGAGACTTGAAAGAAGTCCCAGAAGAGGCTAAAGGCAAATGGCTTCTGCACTGTAGCCAAGAAGAACATCTGGATGTCCATGAAGTCACCAAGCAGCTCAAATTCAAGGAAGCTTCAGAGTTTAGAAATATAGAAACACAGAAAACTAATAGCAGGGGAGGAAAAAAACCAGTGGTCCATTAAGTCTGCCCTTTGAGTTTACTTGTTTTTTTTAATTACTTAATTTATTATTTTTAATTATTAGTTTTATTTTTTATTGATTTTTATTTTATTTCACTTTTCATTTCTGTCAGAGGGCAGGACATGTAACCCAAGCAACCTTAAACTTGGTGATTGATGACTGACCCACTGCCTCTGTTGGAAGTTGGTTCCAAGCTACCTCTCTCTGTGAAGTAATACTTTCTATCATTACTTTTGAACTTCTCTCCTTAAGTTTAAGGTTATTTGTTTATTTATTTTGGAAAATTTATATTGCCGTCTCCTCACCTGTGGCAACTCAAGGCAGCTTACGCCCCCTAATCTAATGTCATTGAATAATCCAATTTAATAATTTAAACTATACGTAAAACTGATTGTTCCTACTGCTGTTGTGAATTCTTTTATAACTGCTTTATTATGACCACTATTAACTGTTGTCCTATATCGGCAACCTTGGATTCTTTGCTCTTACATTTGAATATTATAAATATCTACATACTTCCCCTTGGGAGCTTTAGTGAAGCCATCAGAAAGAACTTCACAAATTCTTACAACAGAGGAATCGATCGCCAAGACAGAGAATGACTCTGAATGAAGGCGCATTTCAAATAAATGAATTCGCTGGACAGGATCCAGACACAGTGGAGCTTTGCTTTCTTAGCTCCAGAGACAAAATGGAAAGATGCTCTCTGGAAATCAATAGTGTTTAAAAGTGCCTAACTCTATTTGGACTGAGCCCCTGTACATCAATATGCGGATGGAACACAGCCTGCTGAATGATTGACTTCAGAATATCATCTCAACGTTGCTTTAAATTAAAGCTGTCCTGTCAGCTTGCTTATATTTAGCCATGTACGATCCAGAAAAAGCATTTCACGTTCAAAAGGATGCAAGAGCAGTCAAAGAACAGAACACCAGAGACGGAAGGGATTTTGGAGATCTTCTAGTCCAACACGCTACGTGAGCAGGAGGCTCTATACATTTTCAGTCAAGTGGCTGTCCAGTCTCTTCTTATAAACCTCCAGCAATGAAGCGCCCATGATTTCTGGTGGCAAGCTGTTCCACTGGTTAATTGTCCTCACTGTTAGGCAGTTTCTCCTTAGTTCTAGGTTGCTTCTCTCCTTGATTAGTTTCCATCCATTGTTTCTTTTCTTGCCTTCTTGTGTTTTGGAGCGTAATTTGACCCCCTCCTTTGTGGCAGCCCCTCAAATATTGGATGACTGCTCACATGTTACCCCTAGTTCTTCTTTTCACTAGACTAGACATACCTAATTCCTGCAACGGTTCTTCATATGTTTTAGCCTCCAGGACCCTAATCATCTTTGTTGCTCTTCTCTGCACTCTTTCTGTAGGTTCTCAATACCTATTTTGTATCACGGTGACCAGAACTGAATACAATACTCCAAGTGGGGCCTCACCAGTGGAGTAGAAAGTGTGTCATGCCACTGTTGGAGTCTGACTCTGAGGGGGAGGAGGAATAGCCGACAGGGAGTGGAAGTGTGCAGGGGTGGGATCCGACTGGTTTAACTACTGGTTCGGTGATTTACAATTTGCACACGCATGTGCACCTGACGCGCACTGTGCATGCGTGTGAATCACCATCAGCTTGATGCCTGGAGAGCTGAGCAGCACTGTGCGCGGGTGAACAGCGGTTGTAAAAGCACTTTTTTCCTGCTTTTTCAACCGCAGCTGTGCCGCGCAAAGCAGCTGAGGTTGAAAACGCAGGAAATAAAGTTCAGGTAAGAGCCCGGGTGGGTGTGTGGGCCGAAACAGCAGCATACATAGAACTGGTTTCATGTCTGCTGCTCTTCAGAGCTACCGGTTCTACAGAGCCGGACAGAACCAGTAGAATCCAACCCCTGGAAGTGTGGCTCCAGAGGTTGTGGAGGAAACTGGGGAAGGGCACAGGCTGGCTGGGCATTCAGAGGAAGACCCAAACCCATCCCCTCTTCATCCTAGGGCATGCAGGGAGGAGCGGATAAGGGAGAAATGTGAATGGTGTGGTCTATGGGGGAGGAAAGGGCCCTGATCCCCTTCATGGGCTGCAGCTGTGAGGACTGTTTAAAAGGACAAACTGCGCATGGCCCAGTGCTAGAAACAAAGCATGAAATAATTCTAGTCTTTCAGTTCTTATCTGAGTTTGGTGTCCTTCCCAGTGTGTGTATTTTGATATCTGTGGACGTCTTCAAGCCCTTATCCTGCCTTGTTCTCAGCAATTGCTTCAGTGTGGTTTGCGTTGTTTTTTCTACTTATAATTTATACGTATTTTGAGTTTGAATGGTATTTCTTCCTTTCGCGCAACTGTTTGTGGGGCCGTTTGTTCTCCAGTCAATGATAATTGGACCTTAGAAGCCAAGTTGAAGGAATTCAAGGGACTTCACCTGTTTTTGTGACTTTGTTGCTTTTGTATCCCACCCTGGGTCATCACAAAGTATTACTATCACTCCACATGATCTTGAAACTATCCCCGTTGAATGGAAGAAGATGCGCACTCACCCCCATAGCTGGAAGACTCGGCGATGTTCTGTGAGCCGGTGATATGATGCCAGTAAGCACTGCGTGGCAGCATGGTGGTAGGTGTGCAAGGATAGGAATAATGCTCTGTCCCCTTGTTCAACAACTGGAAAAGTAGAAAGAGGTGAGGAGGTGAGCTTCCAAAATCTGAATTGTTTTAAGGGTTTTTTTTTTTAACTGGTTTTATTTTTTTAAATGGGTCTTTAAATTTTTTATTGGAATAGATTTTCTGAGCTGTAAGATGCCCTGAGTCATTGACTGAGATGGACGGCCATAGAAATTGAATGAATAAATGAATGAATAGATAGATGGATGGATGGATGGATGGATGAATGAATGAATGAATGAATGAATGAATGAATGAATGAAAATGAAGGAAGGAAGGAATCTGCAGCATTCAACAAAAGGGCTCTGTACAATGGGGCAAAGAATCCATGTTAAAATACTTCAGAGTTCCCTTGAAGGAGTCTTATCTATTTCTGTTGGTCTGCCATAAAGGGGCCACTTTATTAATAGCAATCGTAATAGCACCTAGACTTATATACCATTTCACAGTGCTTTAGAGCCACCTCTAAGTGGTTTACAGAGTCAGCATTATTGCCCCCAACAATCTGGATCCTCATTTTACCAAAGGATGGAAGGCTGAGTCAACCTTAATGACATGAGACCTCAAGCTTCTCAAACTTGGAAACGTTAAACTCCGCGGAGTTCGACTCCCAGAATTGGCTGGAGAGTTCTGGGAGTTGAAGTCCACATTGTTTAAAGTTGTTATGGTTAAGAAACATTCGGTTTCTTCTGGTCCCTGCTGGCTTTGGGAAGCTGGCACGTTGCAGGAGGTTTTTCCTTTAGAGCAGGGGTCCCCAACCACCGGGCCGCAGACCGGTACCGGTCCGTGGAACATTTCCTACCGGGCCGCCGGTTTGCTGGGCGCTGCCATCTTGTTTGACAAGAAAGTGCTTCTGGGTGAGCTTTTCCGGTTGGAAAGCGGCGTTTGGGTCCTGAAGGAATCCTCGCGCCTTAGTTTCATCGAAGGGGGGGCTTCGAATGAAACTAAGGCGCGAGGATTCTTTCAGCACCCAAGGCAAGGCTAGCTGAGTGACCGTCCCGAAGCTGTCCTGAAGCGAAGCCCATCGACAAAGGAGAAGTTGAAGATGCGGGGAGAAGCGGGGGACGGCTGGCTGGCCGGTCGCTCAGCTCGCCTTGCCTTGTCATGTGTGCTGATTCTGGTACCGGGCCGCGGATCATTTTGTGATGCTGGTACCGGGCCCGGCACAAAAAAGGTTGGGGACCACTGCTTTAGAGAACTAATTGAACTGAATTAAAAAGTGGTCAAAACAGCTGTTTTTCCTTCATTCCCCAACCATATCCAGCAGCCAAAAGGCACTGCTATCCGGCCTGCTCTGTTGGCACCTTTGAGATAGATGGACGCCAACTCCCAGAATCCCCTAGTAAGCTAGGAGCTCACCCATCTTAAAGTTGCTGAACAGCAAAAGTTTTATGTTTTTAAAATTTGAAAACTTAATAATATTTATTTTTTAAAAAAACAGTCTACAGAAGCTGCATTGATGCCATCCCATGTAGTCTCATGAAACGTTCCCCTTTCTCAATAACTGCATGGGTTTCTGGTTTTCATATTCCCCTTGGGAAAGCATCAGTCTAAAAAGCAAAAGCAAGCAGAATACCATCTCACTTTGGATCAACAACGCCCCAAGCTGTGAGAGACAAGGGGAGATCAGGCCAGGTTGGTGGACAGTAGGTTGGCAATTCACCCAAAGAGCCAGAACAATCTTCATTGACAAAATCCTTATTTTATGGTCTTCTTGCTTGCTACAGTCGGTGTTTTGGAAACCTTTTCAAGGAATGTTACCCCAAACAGTGTGGCTATAAAGAGATAAAGGCACCACTAATGTGGACAATCCTGATAAAAGGCAGGGTTTCAGATAATGGCAGTGTTTGGTTTTTATAGTGCCTTAATCTAAGCTCAAGGGCTGTGTACAACTCCAAAATAATTCTGTTTTTTTTTTTGCTCTGGGGTGAAGCTGAGGCACTTATCTCCCCCTTTAACTCGCCGTAACACTCAAGGCCAAACACGTCCTTTACTCACTGTAGTGACATCATAACCACAACCTCACTCCTTGGAGTCCACAAACAGGGTCCAAAACCACTTGATTAAAAAAAAAAAACCCTAAACAAAGTCAATCTAATGTAGTTACTTAGTTTCTCCATTCCATATGACCATCTAATTCAGAGGTGGTATTCAGCAGGTTCTGACTGGTTCTGGAGAACTGGTAGTGGAAATTTTGAGTAGTTTGGAGAACCGGCAAATCCCACCTCTGACTGGCCCCGCCAACCCCATCTCTTCTCTGCCTCCCATTGAGTCCCAGCTGATCGGCTGGGTCTCCTTAGGTTGCCCTGCCCAGGAGAACAGAGCTGGAAAGCAGGTTAGTGGGGTCGGGAGGGAACGGGGATTTTTAAGTAACTTTCCCCTGTCACGCCCACCAAGCCACGCCCACATAACTGGTAGTAAAAATTTTTGAATCCCACCATTGATTCTAATTGCTGATGTTTGGCACGACAGGTGAGTTAAGATAGTTATGTCAATTAATGATGTTAGACCAGTTTTTCAACCTTGGCAATTTTAAGATGTGTGGACTTCAACTCTTCAGCATGGCTGGCTGGGGAGTTCTGGAAGTTGAAGTCCATCAGTTTAAATTTTCTAAGGTTACAAAATAATAGAGTGAGACAAATGACGCTTCGCATCTCTCCGATGTTTTAAAGAGGTTGAAATATGTTTGAATAGTAGTAGCTTGGGTTGGTAGCTGGGCTGTTGGGCTGATTTTGGCAATTTGGTTGCAAAATGTTTTGTCACCATTCGAGGAGACATCGTCAGTGTGTTCTGAGTTGTGT
This sequence comes from Pseudonaja textilis, assembly GCF_049901715.1. Lineage (NCBI taxonomy): Eukaryota > Metazoa > Chordata > Lepidosauria > Squamata > Elapidae > Pseudonaja > Pseudonaja textilis. Next base: position 3,536,917 of record NC_142000.1, read on the forward strand.
TTGTCTGTCAGAACACCGGCCTTTAAATACCTTTTTGTGTGAGGTCTCAAGAATCAACTTCCTGCCGGCTCAGACTCCTCACCTCCCTTTTCCACTCCTCTTGTGAGCTGTAGGCAGGATTTATACAGCTCGGTTTTGCAAGAGATGGATGACTTCCCATCTCTAAAGAACAACCTTCTACCACTTTCCGAATTCCCCAAACCAGCAGGGAACAGAAAAAAACTCAGTGTTTCTTAAGCTGGTGGTAAAATGCTACCGGTTTGGCCTGGTTCACCTGAACCGGTAGTAAAAAATAAAGCTCCAACGATCAGATGAAAGAAGAAGAGAAAAGTGCAGGATCCTCTTAGCTGATTGTCAGAGCCTCAGCTAGTGTTTGGAAAGCTGCATGGGCTTGCATTAGGTGCGCATACACGCAGAGCGCATGATCACCAAACCGGTAGGGAAACTGGTAGAATCCCACCAACGTGGTGGACCTCAACTCCCAGAATTGCTGGCTGGGGAATTCTGGATGTTGAATCCCACATAGTTTAAAATTGCTGGGGAGCTGAAGTCCACATAGCTTAAAGGTCCCAAGTTTAAGAAGCTCAAGAAACTGATCTAACATCATTAACTGGTCCCAAGGTGTTTGGAAGATGCCCAACAAACAGATGGCTCAGAAGCCCCAAAATATCAGCCTTCCCCTCCACCGGCAGGAATGGACACTCACTCTCACGTTCTTCTCCATCTCCATCAGGACGCGCTTGTGCTGCTCGGCAATGGCTAAGGTGGCGCTGTGCACTCTCTGATAGATCTCTTCGCCCTCCTGGGTCTGGAAGGTGTACAGCCCTTCGCCTGCATCACACATCCTGCTAAGCAACAAGAAATATCCAAGGGTCAAGACGGAGATTGCAGCAAAAGGGGCCCGTTCTTCTCCCTCGGGAGACATGGACCCGTGTGCGGCTTCTCAGGGTATATTCATGAACTGGAATAGAGCATGGTAACAAGGTCAGCCAAGGAATAGGCATAGCAACTAAATCAGCCAATGAGGACAGTTTGGAAACTGAAACTAGAAGCAGCCTAGGCGTGGCTCTATATTAAGCTCTGCAGCTCTGTTAGATCTTAGACTGTCTACTATTGACCACACCCCTTTCCTAAGAGGTCTATAGGGGACGTGCATAAGCACACCAACGTGCCTACCGTCCCTGTCCTATTGTTTCTTTTATTTTCTTTTATTTTTTTTATATGTATCCATGTATTCATAACTATGTTCTTACTTATTTTTTTATTTTATTTTTTATTTGTCAATTGCTTACAAGATAATAGGCATAAGTAAAAACATAGTTATGAATACATGGATACATATAAGAAATATATAACTTCTGACGATCAGCTGAATGAAGAAAGAAGAGAAAAGTGCAGGATCCTCTTAGCTGATTGGCTGATTGGTGATTTTGGTGATTCCCACCACCGTGGGGGGCCTCAACTCCCAGAATTGCTGACTGGGGAATTCTGGATGTTGAATGCCACATAGTTTAAAATTGCTGGGGAGCTGAAGTCCACATAGCTTAAAGCTCCCAAGTTTGAAAAACTCAAGAAACTGGTCTAACATCATTAATTGGTCCCAAGGTGTTATAGATAGATAGGTAGGTAGGTAGGTAGGTAGGTAGGTAGATGGATAGATAGATAGATAGATATGTAGATAGATAGGTAGATAGATAAATAGATAGATAGATAGATAGATAGATAGATAGATAGATAGATAGATAGATAGACAGACAAACAGATAGATACGCAGATAGATACGTAGATAGATAGATAGATAGATAGATAGATAGATAGATAGATAGATAGATAGATAGAAAGAAAGAAAGAAAGAAAGAAAGAAAGAAAGAAAGAAAGAAAGAAAGAAAGAAAGAAAGAAAGAAAGAAAGAAAGAAAGAAAGTTGTAGCAACGTTTCGGCAGAATCTCATCTGCCATCATCAGGCTTCTGTATAGTGTTCGTCTGTCCTTAAAGTTGCCATTTGGAGACCTCTGTGTTAAACAGAGCCCAGATGTATCCTTTCCAAATCTGAAACCCTCCCACAAGAGCAAAAGACGAGAGGAATGGAACCTGCCTTTTCTTGGAGGGTTTTTCTTTTTGCCTCTGGCAGGGGGTGGGTGGGTGGGTGGGGATTATTCCTTTGCTTTCTCTGCCAGCAAAACAGTTTTATTGTTAGAACAGAGCCCCACTGCCTCAGAGCAGGGCGTGGTGACGCTGGAAAAACCCTCTAATCATGGTATTAAAAAGCCAGGCAGTCAGGGAAGGTCTGGAATAAAAAGGGGAAGATCCTATTTCTTGCCTTTGTAGATGGTAATTACCTCCTAGGTGCAGAGAGGGGAAGTCTAAACTGGTGTTTCTTAACCTTGTTGATTTTAAGAGATGGGGACCTCAACTCCCAGGTTTCAACTCCCAGAATCCTGAGAGTTGAAATCCACACATCTTAAAGTTGCCAAGGTTGAGAAATACTGGTCCAAAAACTTGCAAATAATAATAATAATAATAACACGAGTGGCCTATAAAAGGAGGAAGCTGAAAGGTCCTGGAAACCGGGTTCTGGCTTCACAGGGATGAGACTGAAAGCCTTAAAATTAAACCCAATGTTACAAAATTTCATTTAGAGACCATTTCAAAATTACAACAGCACTGAAAAAAAAAACGGCTAGTTTTTCACACTGATGACTGTTGTAGTATATCCCCATAGTCACGTGATCAAAATTCAGCAAAAGTACATTCCACACTTATCTTACAAAGATTGTAACTAAGCTACTGAATCTTCTGCCTAGGAAAATCCTTAATTGGAGAACGTGATTGATGACATCCAGCTTGTGAATGTGCTCAAGTGGAGAATCTGGTTTATGAGACACCCAGGGGGGAGGGGGGAAACAGGGTCACAGGGGACTGTAAGTTACGTATGCCAGAGTTGGCTTCACAGAGGGCAGTGCCAATATGTTGCCTCTAATAAATCCTTTGAAGTTGGTTGAAGTTTGGTTCGAGAATCACGATTTCATTAGGGCGATTGCTGGAATCCTGACACACCTTTTGTGACATGACAATAAAATCTATGGGGAAGCTGGATTCACTTAACAACGGTTTGACTACTTTAACAACTGCAGCAATTCACTTGACAACAATGGCAAGAAAGGTTGTAAAATGGGAGCAAAGCTCACTTAACAAATGTTTCACTTAGCAACAGAAATTTTGGGCTCTGATGAAAGCTGAGGATTGCCTGTACATTCTCTCTTTTGCGTAGCGAGATGTTTTCGTATCTAACTTTTGCTGAAAGGTAGGTTGCCCGTAACCACAAGCAACCTATCCTGGCCATGGTTTCTGCTGTATCCAGGGTTCCATCCTGCCCCCAGTCCATGAATATTGGTAGAGAGCAAGGGAGAATGCAGAGGGCAAAGAATGACATGTGCTTTACAACACACTGTGAAGAATTTGGCCTAGTGGTTAAGGCACCAGGTTAGAAGGCAAGAGACGGTGAGCTCAAGTCCACCTTAGCTATGGAAGGCAGCTTGGTGACTTTGGACCAATCGGCAGGAGATAGTGAATTCTAGTCCTGCTTTAGGAATGAAAGCTGTGTTAGGAATATAAGTCACCTAACAGGTATTTGGGTTAGAAATATATAAACTAGGATAAACATTTTAAAACTGTATCTTTAAGAAAATGCAAAACTGTAATCAGGTGTGGTTTCTCAAACGGCCATAAGATGGAGCCAGAAACCTGGGTTGTTTCAGTCTTAGTCTCAGAAGAGAGTGTGTCTGAGTGAGTATCTCTGTTTCCTTCTCTTGGAAAGTGTTGCCGTTCCTCCATTTTTCCTAATTGACTGCTATTTCTGGATTTAATGTAAGTCTGATACTGAACTGTTTTTTGACACTGGACTTTGTTATTTAATTATCCCTGGATTGAAAAACTGACTGATTTACCTGTGAATGACTTTTGGACTGCTTATCTTGAAATTTGCTTAAACTGTCTGGAAGTAAAAACCTACATTTACTGTACAGTGTATCTGTGTGCTGTATGTGTATTATTCAAACACTACTCTCAAATACGTCTCCTGTATGCGCTCATTCTCCTAACGGGGAATTACCTCAACAAGCGGGCTAAGTGACTTTGGGCCAATCACCAGGAGACAGTGTCTAGTCCTGCCTTAGCCATGAAAGCTGGCTGGGTGACTTTTGGCCAATCACCAGGAGACAGTGAGTTCTAGTCTAGTCCTGCCTTAGCCAGGAAAGCTGCCTAGGTGACTTTGGACCAATCACCAGGAGGCTGTGAATTCTAGTCCCATCCTAGGCATGGAATTTTCCACAGTTCCTCTATAGCAAGGGCACGTTTGGCACGTTTCAGACTTGTGGAGTTCAGCTCCCAGAACTCCTGAGCTAACATGACTGGAGGAGGAATTCTGGGAGTTGAAGTCCACAAGTCTGAAACGTGCCAAGTTTGAAGACCCCTGCTTTATAGCCTTGTAAAATAGGCTTGAGCCACAAGAGGGACTGCTTCAAAATCATCTACAGATCTTCTGTGTAGGACTTGGAAATCCATACTTTCATACACCCTGGAAGTACTTTACTTCACCCTGCATGCCAACGCCTTCCAGACGACCTGCCTTCTGGGCCAAAGGAAGAACTGTCACACAGGGGCCAATCCCCCTCCCCCATCCTCAGAGGATCCATCTGCAGACATACCGGCCAGCTTCAAAGGTGAACCGCGTAGCATCTCGTCCGTAGCGGCGCAGGGAACACAAAGGCCAGGAAACGAGCTTGATCCGGGGATTGTGCATGTCCCAGAGGTAAATGTTTTCATGGGTGATCTGCAACTTGCATTCGCCATAGATGTCCAGGTTGGGGCAGGGCAGGAGGAAGACGTTGAACCGGTCTGTAGAAGGAGAGGCAAAAATGGCTCAGGACCTCCAAGGCTCCTCAATCTGTCTTCCACCCAACACTTGGCCTAGGCAACAGCGAAATCCTCCCTCCTTTCGTTTCCCAGGCTCCAAGTGTGCGGCCCAAATGAACAGAGCAGAGCAGAAGGGAACAGAACAGAACAGAACAGAACAGAACAGGAATAGAATAGAATTCTTTATTGGCCAAGCATGACTGGACACACAAGGAATTTGTCTTGGTGCAAATGCTCTCAGTGTACATCAAAGATAAGGTACATTCATCAAGAGTCAAGAATCCAAGTCAAGTCCAACACTTAATAATAGTCATAGGGTACAATAAGCAATCAAATCATACTAAGAAACAGTCACACAATCAGGGAGCCTTTGCTAGACTAGACTGGACTGGACTGGACTGGACGGGGAGGGGAGGGGAGGGGAGGGAATGGAATGGAATGGAATGGAATGGAATGGAATGGAATAGAATAGAATAGAATAGAATAGAATAGAATAGAATAGAATAGAATAGAATAGGGATGGGATGGGATGGGATATAATAAGGAATAGAATAAAATAAAATAAAATAAAATAAAAAAGAAAATATAGAACAGAACAGAATAACAGAATTAGAAGGGACCTTGGAGGTCTTCTAGTCTAGCCCCCTGCTTAGGCAGGAAACCCCACACCACTTCAGACAAATGGTTGTCCAAACTCTTCTTAAAAACTTCCAGTGTTGGAGCATTTACAACTTCTGGAGGCAAGTTGTTCCTCTGGTTAATTGTTCTCACTGTCAGGAAATTTCTCCTTAGTTCTAAGTTGCTTCTCTCCTTGGTTAGTTTCCATTCTTTGCTTCTTGTCCTTTCCTCAGGTGCTTTGGAGAATAGTTTGACCCCTTCGTCTTTGGGGCAGCCCCTCAAATATTGGACCAGTGCTATCATGTCACCTCTAGTCCTTCTTTTCATTAAATTAGACCTGCCAGTTCCTGCAACCGTTCTTCATATGTTTTAACCTCCAGCCCCCTAATCATCTTTGCTGTTCTTCTCTGCACTCTTTCTAGAGCCTCAACGTCTTTTTTTTTCCATCATGGGGACCAAACCTGGATGTAGCATTTCAGGTGTGGCCTTACCAAAGCATTATTAGTTGTGCCTTAATTTTGATCCCTTTCACTTTGTCTGGTTTGTTTTTTTTGTCTACAATGGAAATCTTAGTTAAGGCCCATATCTTGATTTATGCCCGTGACTTGTCAATCTTCACTGCCCAGGACAGTTTCCAAAATTCTTCTAACAACTGTTTTTCCTTAGCCTTTTAAAAAGCAGTTTGTAGGTTCCACTGTTTGCCAGCCCCCTTTCTCTTTTCTACTTTTTTAAACAAGTATCTTTATTATATTTCATAAACAAAAATTAAAATGCAAATTATCATAAAAGGGAAAAGGGGGAAATAACAGGACAGATTTAAAAATGTCCAAAAAATACACTGAGCAAATAAACAAATGTGACTTCCAGATTTTTTTCAGTACAACCACCTCTCTCTGGTTTAAATGAACAGTTAATAGTTAAATTAACATAGAGAACTAATAGTCAACACTAAAAAAAACCCAATAATCGTATTTCTTTTCCCAATTTTAATCTAATATATAATATGAAGTATCATTTACTAGCTCTATACCTGTGCTTCGCTATGAAACTATGTGGTTGGGCTTAGTTTTTTGGGAGGAAAATAAGGGCGGGGGGGAAATTGTGCCTCTGCCTACCAGCATCCATCAATATTCATCTGGCTAGCGTCCTGTCAGCGTGTGAGAGAATTGAGGGCTGTTTGGAAAGTGAAACAGTATTTGCTGTGTGAGCAAGGATGACAGCAAGGAGCCTGGGCATGGCTTAGCTCAACTGTTCTGTACTAAATCTGGTTGCTGCTGTGAAACTGAAATTGAAACTCCTCTCCTCTGCTTGTGTTTTGCATTTGGGACAGATTTCTTTTCAGGTGGGGAGGGGGAGTAGAACTCCTTAGCATCAGAACATGTTAATAATAATAATATAGGAAATACTAATTCTCTGATGGTCATTTTGAAAAATCCTTTCTTAGTGAGCACCTAGAAGCCAAGAGGAACATACGTGCCAAATTGCATGTTTGTAGGCTTTATGGTTCTGGAGATTTTGTGATGAAGTGTGAGGGGTATTTCGCTTATATATATATAGATTTGAAAAAGTCTGACCTTAACCCTAACCCCAATATTTCTCTAATGAAATCAGATTTAATCTCCAAATTCCAAAAACAAAATTTGATTTTTCTCTTTATCTTATAAGAAGCCTAACATTGGCCTCCAAGTTACAAGCAATTTATTTGTCATTGTCTTCCACCAGAGTTGTCAATTTTGCCATCTCAGTCATCTCCACCATTTCCAAAGCCCATTCCTCCACCCCGCTCCTCTTCCTCTTTCCAAGACAGGGAGACAGAAATCTTTTAGGATGAATAACTACCTTGGAGTCTTCCTGGAGGCAACACCATGGATGGCCTTCAAAAGTAGGTAGGTAGGTAGGTAAGAGAGAGGGGAGGGAAGATTGGCACTCAAGAAACTCTTAGGTGGGTAAAAGCAAACTTCACATTTCGTTTTACTTCAACCCAAATGATATTAAATGCAATGAACAGGATGGCTCCACTCCTTCTATAACCTTCCCCTTCTAGACAGCAGATTGAAAATTACAGCTTGGCGATAAAAGGCCTGAAGGCTGCATTGAAAGCCAAAAGTACACTTGGCCCCGAATCCTCGGGGCTTGATTCCCAGGTGTGGACTGGCCAAGGGAAGGACACCTGCCTTACCTGTTTGCTCACACTGAACTCCGGGCGCCAGCAGATCTGGCTCGCCGAGGCTGATGTCGTTGAGCCGGGCCCCCAGGCATTCCACGGACAGCGTTTTGTACCATTCCTCGGCTTCTAGTTCTGCCAAGGCAAACAGGCAGCATCCAGGCTCATGGTTATTCAACGCAACCCCACCCAATCCCGTCCAGCTTTGTCAGCCGTCGCTCCAAAGCAACTAGAAATTCCGCCGCTCCAGCAGCAGCCTCCTACCTGATTCACAGGTGAACGTCCGAGCTGAATCGTCCATAAATATAATTGCCACCGCTTGGCGTTTGGTCTCCTTGGGCAGCCGCGTGATACATTTCACATTGCTGATCTCTGTGACCTGGAAGAGAAACCAGATTCTGTATGAAAGCTCCTTTTTTCTTAAGGTACCGTACCTTCCCTAGCAAGGTCTACCACAGCCAGCCCTAACTTGGTGCTCCCCCAGGTGTATTAGGACTGGCTGCCATTGTGACTTCAGATTTACAGATCAATAGAGTTGGAAGGGACCTTGTAGGTCATCTAGTCCAGCAGTCGCCAACTGGTGGTCCGTGGACCACTGGTGGTCTGTGAGAAAATGTTGGTGGGCCGCAGCAAAATTATTTGCATTTTTTATCTTGCACTCAATCAGAGGTCCTCAACCTACGGCCCCCTGGGGCCAGATACGTGCAATGAATGTTTGTGATGTTACAGAGAGCCTCCCGCTTTGGGGTCCTTTTGTGCTAGGTTGGAGGGGGGCAGAAATTCTGACATTGGGGTCTGCTTCAGCCTCCTGGGCCGGGGTTTTGGACGAAGGCTGGAGGGAAGGGCCGCTGGTGGCGAAGCGCCGGAGGGCTTGACCATCTCAGCCCGCTGAGCCTCCAGGTGCCGGTACCTGGCCTTGCATTCCAAACAGGTCTTCCATCTGCTTGGAAAGCCTCTGCTCCTAGTCCTCAGTGAGATGCTTTTTGCTGAGCCTCCTTTTTGATCAGATCCAATTTGAACCGAGCCAACCGTTTGGCCAACTCTTTCTCTCTCGTGGGGGCTGCTTAGCTCCAACAACTGCTTCCTGTTGAGGCCCTAAGGAGCCCAGGCGAGCAGGCGAGGAATGGCTGGGAGTAGGGGAGAGAATAGAGACCAGCAAGGCACCCCTCAACATGAGTGGCATTGAGTTGGCCACATGCCCACCCAGTCACATGACCACTTAGCCACACTCACCCAGCCGGTCATCAGGCAGGTCATATTAGTGGTCTTTAAAATTATGAATTTAGTGGTCCCTGAAGTCCAAAAGGTTGGTGACCCCTGTTCCAGCACAAAGATAAGAATAAGCACCTGAGTTCTGCTTAGCTTCTTGGACCATTGTCCAAGGACATCCATGGGTAGAAGGGGTGACAGATGCAGAACGAAATAGACAGCTTTGCTGGGATAAGCCACTGGAATCAGATGTCTTCCTTTTCAGCTATTCCAGCTTTAGAATTTGAATGAGTTTGAAAACAATCAATTATTTCAGAGTTACCAGCCATGGCTCAGCTTGGAGTGAATATCTAGTTGAACTTGGATGATTTTCAGGCAGTGGATGGATCCACTTAATACTTGGATGGGAAATCAGGCTGGGTTCCAGAAAGCAGTGCCAATTCACTTCCTGGCATTGTGCTCTCAAAGCCACCAGCAGCAATTTTACTTTACCACTTTGTTGTTGTTGTTGTTGTTGTTAGTTGCAAAGTCGTGTCCGAGCCATTGCAACCCCATGGACCACGTTCCTCCAGGCCTTCCTGTCCTCTACCATCTTCTGGAGTCCATTTAAGCTCAGGCCGACGGCTTCAGGGACTCCATCCAGCCCCCTCCTTCTCTGCCTTCTTCCCTTCTTCTTCTATTGTCCTCCAGCATTCGGCTCTTCTCCAGGGAGTCCTTCCTTCTCATGAGGTGGCCAAAGTCTTTGAGTTTCCTCTTCAGGATCTGGCCTTCTAAAGAGCAGTCAGAGTTGATCTCCTCTAGGACTGACCGGTTGGATCGCCTTGCAGTCCAAGGGACTCGCAGGAACCTTTTCCAGCACCAGAGTTCTATGGCCGCCATTCTTTGGCACTCAGCCTTCTTTATGGTCCAATTTCCACAGCCATACGTTGCAACTGGGAAATCCACAGCCTTGGCTCTCCGCCCTTTTATTGGCAGGGAGATGCCTCTGCTTTTTAGTATGCTGTCTAGATTTGCCATAGCTTTCCTCCCAAGGAGCGAGCGTCTTTTTAATTTCTTGGCTACAGTCCCCATCTGCGATGATCTTGGAGCCCAGGAAAATAAAAGCTGCCACTACCTCAATTTCTTTCCCTTCTATTTGCCAGGAATTGAGAGGGCCGGATGCCACGATCTTAGGATTCTTAATGTTGAGTTTCAAGCCAACGTTTGCACTCTCCTTCTTCACCTGCACCAAGAGGCTCTTTAGTTCCTCTTCACTTTCTGCCACGAGAGTGGTATCATCTGCGTATCTGAGGTTATTGAGATTTCTCCCTTATAACCTTACCCCTTATAGGATCTCTTTTAAGTCAAATGAACCTGGTGCCATTTTGGCCAGAAGGACCCTAGGTTAGTCTGGAGACAAAACTTCAAGCTCATGGGGCAAGGATTAGGGACTTGTCTCTGTTTTCTAGGAGGCTGAGGACACCAGAAGGGTGTTTGGGTCAAAGGCAGGTGGTCAAGACAAGGGGACAAGAGCTTTGGAAGAAGCCAGAATACACTGGCAGGGAGAAGGGATATTAGGAAAGGACCACTCCTTGTAACACATAAACAAAGTTATTTTTGCCACAATGCTTCCCTTGGGCAAGTCTGTTTTTCCAGCCGGCACCGTCACATGAACCACAATGGTGCCCCAGGGAAGCATTGAATGGTAATGAGAATGTCACCGAATGAAGCAATGATGCTGAATTGGAGCAGGCAAATTGCAAATTGGCTCTGAAGAGGAGTCAAGCAAGTTGGAGAGATTGCTCACCTTTGGGCATCCTCGTAAGCACACTGACTTCTCATCTGGGTATTTCTCCAACCTCTGCGGACCTTTGCTGGAAGATTTCCGAAACACCAGCCAGCAACGCCGGTAAATCTGAGTCAAAGAGAGAAAGGGGAGGGAGGAGGAGAAGGATGTGTTTATATGAGCAAGGTAAAACTCAAGAAAGCAATACCTCTCCCGCCATCTTGCAGGATTGGACATAATGACATTGATGACATGCACCTTCGGGAATATATTTGCATTACTCACAGCCACAGGGGTTCTGAAGCTGCCAGAGGTTGAGTGTTCCAACATCTTCATGTGCCCTAAATATTAACTGTGCTTTTATGCACGTGAATGCGTAGCTCCAGAGTTGTGAATCCAAAGTCATTAATTTTTTTTACACTTTTTTCATTTTCCAATTCACTTTCCCAGAGTCTGGAGACACTGTTGCCTGGGGAATTCTGGGAAGTGAAATACACTCATCTTAAAGTTGCCACGGTTGAGAAAAAAGACTTTCTGGCAATGTAGTCACTCCAGAAATGTTGGATCACAATGCCCATCGTCTGATACTCTGGCTCGGAGGAAGGAAGGCATTTCTAAATGCTAACCATTCACTGAACTGCCCTTGGCCACCAGTCTCCTGCAGCCCGTTATCTCATTTCAAAGTACATCAGAATAAACAGCATTGGGATCTCTAAGTCAGGGCCGAGTCTCCAAAAGCACAAAGGAACCTAAATGAGCCCTAGTGGTGCAGTGCTATACTGCAGGCGACTTCTGCTGCCTGCCTGCAATTTGGCAGTTCAAATCTCACCAGGCTGAAGGTCGACTCAGCCTTCCATCCTTCCTAGGTCAGTAAAAGAGGACGCAGATTGTTGGGGGCAAGAGGCTGGCTCTGTAAACCGCTTAGAGAGGACTGTTCAAACACTTGCAAAGCAGTATGTAAGTCTAAGTGCAAAGGAAGGGCGAGAGGGAAGGAGGGGAGGGAGGAAAGATGGACGCTAGTGGCCCAGTGGTTAGAATGCAGCATTGCAGGCTAATTCTGCTGACCGCCAGCAGTTCGATCCTGATCAGCTCAAGGTTGACTCAGCCTTCCGTCCTTCCAAGGCGGGTAAAATGAGGACCCAGGTTGTTGGGGGCAAGAGGCTGACCCTGTAAACTGCTTAGAGAGGGCTGCAAAACACTGAGAAGCGGTATATAAGCCTAAGTGGTATTGCTATTGCTAAAGGAGGGCACAGATGAGGCCAGATATGCACTTCACGGCATCAACATCCAATCAATGGAACTTACATACTTGCATCAAATATCATTATCCCATTGATGCCAATTGCCCATTGCAATAACCTCATGATGAGTTTGGCCAGACTTAGAGATCCCAATGCTATTTCATGCTGATATAGCATGAAATGAGATAGTAGACTAGTCATTAGAGGACCAGAGACTGGCTACCCGAGGATGTCAATGGCTCCATGGTTAATATTTAGAAAGGCCTCCCTCCAAGCTAGAGTATCGGATGATGGACACTTAAGGTTGTGTCAGGCACAAAAGACCAGGTCCACACTATAAGGCCCAATTAAACTGATTTATTGCTAAAAGTCTATGCACAAACAAGAATCTCCTCAACTAACGATTGGCATCTACGTGGAATTAGATGAGGGTCAACAGCACTAAAGGAAGTTTGGACATACTACGCTTGTGGCTACATAGGGATTGTAGGCTGGTCCCTCTTTTAACACTGATCCCAGATTCTGCCACTCCTCCTCCTATAGGTTGATACACAGGATGGATTATATGCAGGCCAATGGTGTAAGTCATGTAGCTCAGAAGTTCTACATCTCAGAAAGGATATTTTCTGGAGGCAGAGAGTTAGGTGCACCAGGAAATGGCCCCTGCCATTCCGATATCCCTCTTTTCTCCCCACATCTGACTGACACCTAACTGAATGGTATGGTGGACTGGAGCTCATTACATTTCTCACGATAACAGAATACAAGATAAAATGAATCAGCAAAAAGGTGACCTTTATGGAAAACTACTAGATAGAGAAGCAGCAAAATGATGCCTGTCTAAAGACACACACACACACACACACACACAAAACTTGAAGGTTATTATTTGAGGTTCAAGGTTATGACTTGTAACCGTTAACAGTTACAGATTGTGAACAGCAAAAACAACAACAATAATGCCTATATACTCAGAAGTTACCTTAACAGCTCTTAGGTCCTCGGTTAGGATTTGAACTGTTAAGTTTTTACTAATCCCAGACTGTGAATCAAACTGAAGATTACATCTTAAACAATAACAATAATAACCATGAAGAAAAACAGCTAGGAAAAATAAGGAAATAATGTGGCTTGCAAATGGAAGTTGGGTGATTGTGGAGGAAGAAATCAATGATTGTACCAATAGTAATAGGAAGCCTTGGAGCAATTCCCAAAGTGTTGCCAAGATAGATGGAAATTTTGAACTTATTAGAATATTCTGAGGTTGCAAAAATCACTCTGCTCAGAACCGCCTGTATATTTAGACGGCTCTTAGGTCCTTGGTTAGGACTTGAACTGATACGTTTTTACCAGTCTGAGATTGTGAATCGAACTGAAAATTAACCCAATAACAACAACAGTAACAACCATCACAAATTCCAACTGCACACTACAGGCAGAATCTCCAGTGAACCAGTCAACCCCTGTCAAAGAAGAAACAGTAGAGTCCTGGGCCCAGTTATGCAACAGCCCAAAGAAATACAACAAGACTGCAGCTTGGATAAAGGCGATGGATGAGAATAAAAAATAACTTGAACGGAAAGAATTTGTGGTTAACATCAGGGCATGGAAGGTCAAGATCAATGCCTGGTAAAATGGATTTCATGGGTTTTTGTTGGAACACCTGATTGGTCTTGGACCTCCTCATTGGCTCATTGAAATTAACAACATACAGCAAGGGGGGTGAAATTGAAGATCAATTAACCACTGGCAAAACATACCTGATAATGAAAGATCGAACAAAATGAACCTCGCTGGAGGTTTTCAAGAAAAGATAGGACATCCATTTGTCTGGGATGGTATAAGGACTCCTTCCTTGGGCAGAGGGTTGGATTAGAAGACCTCTAAGAAAGTGCAAGTCAATTCACTTTTCTTACCAACAATTTTCAAATTGCAACATGACCTGGCTAAGATGCAGTGCAACGGCTTCTATCTGAAAATAAGCTCCCTTCCATCTGAGCAGAAAGGAAACCTTGCAAATAGCAGAGGAACAAAAGATCAGCTCCTGGTTGACAAGACAATTTTGAAAAACTGCACGAGAAGGAAAGAAGGAAGACCAACTTAAACGTAGCTTGGATTGATTACAAGGAGGCATTCCATTCCTGCCACATGGTTGGATAATCAAGTGCCTAGAAGTAACAGGAATCAGAAGCAACATCAGAAGCTTTGGGCAAAGATTAATGGTGCAGTAGAAGACATGGTTGCTGGTGAATGGTGATAGATTAAGGGAAGTTAATATCAAGAGAGGAATCTTTCAAGGAGACTCACTCTATTGCTACTGTTTGTCATTGCACTGAATCCTCTGTCAGCAATACTGAGCTAGTCAGGTCATGGCTATCAAATACAAAACTACCCCCCTCCTTTACATGGATAATCTGAAGCTATATGGAAAAACAGCACCTGAAATAGAACTATTGCTCAATGCACTAGATAGATAGATAGATAGATAGATAGATAGATAGATAGATAGATAGATAGATAGATAGATAGATAGATAGATAGATAAAGGTAAAGGTTCCCCTCGCACATCTGTGCCAGTCATTTCCGGCTCTAGCAGGCGGTGGTCATCTCTGTTACAAAGCCGAAGAGCCAGTGCTGTCCCAAGACGTCTCCGTGGTCATGTGGCCGGCAGGACTAAACACTGAAGGCACATGGAATGCTGTTACCTTCCCACCAAAGGAAGGTATTTTTCTACTTGCATTTTCACATGCTTTCAAACTGCTAGGTTGGCAGAAGATGGACCAAGTAATGGGAGCTTACTCTGTTACGTGGTGCTAAGGATTCGAACTGCTGAACTGCCAACCTTTCTGATCGACAAGCCCAGTTTCTTAGCCGCTGAGCCACTACAGATAGATAGATAGATAGATAGATAGATAGATAGATAGATAGATAGATAGATAGATAGATAGATATAGATATCTTGGATGGATGGATGGATGGATGGACGGACAGACAGACAGATATATAGAAAGAAAGAAAAAAGAAATAGAAATGATATATAGATAGATATAGATATCTTGGTTGGATGGATGCATAGATAGAAAGATAGATAGATAGATAGATAGATAGATAGATAGATAGATAGATAGATAGAGCGAGCATTGAGCAGAGATTCTATTTCAGATGGTATTTTTCCATATGTGTGTGTATGTGTTTGCACACATGCAAGGTATTGCAATGGAGTTTGGATTGGACAAAGAAGCCATCCTCACCCACAACAAGGAGAAAATAAGTGAAAATTAAAGGAATCAGATACCCTATAGAAATAACACCAAAAGTCTGAAGATCACTACAAATACCCAGTTTGAAGGGCCTCCTTCAAGCTGACAACATCTACAGTAGCATACTGAAGTCCAGAAGGAAGTTAGTAGTCAATGCATCAGAAGAGTGAAGAAGATCTTAAAATCCCAACTCAGGAACAGAGAAACTATCAAGGCAATTAAAACCTGGGCAATTCCAAACATTAGATACACAGCTGGAACAGTGGGTTGGACTCAGGTAGAACTAAAAGCCCTGAATAGGAAGATCAGAAAAGTAGTGACAGTGAATCATATCCTTCATCCTCGCAGTGATATCCTCATGGTGACTCTACCTACCCAGGAAAATAAGTGGGGGTGGAATGTTTGCAAGTACACTAGACTGTTGAAGAAGAAAGACAGGGCATTGAAGAATATCTGAAGGACAGTGAAGAAGAAGATGCATTGAAGGTAATGAAGGTTAACTGAGTACTAGAGAGACCAAAATGGCCTGCAAGAAAGATCAAATGAGGAATAGAAAAGACACAGGGAAAGGCAAACTATACAGCGTCAATACATTAAAAACAAACTACCAGTCAAAGCAGATAATGACATGGCCTGGCTAACAGCAGGGGAACTGAGGAAAGAAACAGAAGGACTAATTCTGGTTGCAAAAGACTAAGAACAAAGTCTTAAGAACAAACACAACAAAACTAGAATGGAGAAAATAGCAACAGACACAAAATGCCACCTCTGCAAAGAAGCTGTCACCTAGATTTAGTTTACTTTATTGTCACTGCACTTCGTACAACGAAATCAAACACCATCTTCAGTGCACATCATGACCATGAAAATAAACACAAACACACATCCTTCACATTCTATGCATTGAATTGAAAACCCCTGATATTGCATCAATATTGCACTATATACAGTAGAATTCAACAGAGCTGCTGCCCTGGGATAGAAGCTGTTTTTCAGCCTATTTGTCCTTGTTTTTATTGTCCTGTACCGTCTGCCAGATGGTAATAGTTCAAAAAAAAGGGTGCCCAAGATGAGATGAATCTTTGAGGATGGTTTGAACTTTCTTAAGGCAGCGGGAGCTACAAAGCTCTTCCAAAGAGTGGAGAGGGCAACTCATGATCCTCTGGGCAATGATGTTAACCCTCTGGAGTGCTTTCGTATCTGCCCCTGTGCAATTGCCAAACCATACAGAGGTGCACTATGTTAAAATGCTCTCTATGGCGCAGCGGGAGAAGGTCCCCAGCAGTTTTTCATTCAGTTGTTGTTTTCTGAGAAGTCTCAGGTAGTCTAATCTCTGCTGGGCCCTTTCGACCAGGGCTGCAATGTGAGCACCCCAAGTCAGGTCCTCTTTTAGGGTAACACCCAGAAACTTAAGCCACTTGCTCCCTTCGATCTCCATTGATAAGCAAGGGCTGGATGTCTGATCTGTTCCTTCTCTAGTCCATTATCAGCTCCTTGGTCTTATTGGTGTTGAGGACCAAGTTGCTAGTTGCTGCAAGATGTTTTCGCAAATCAGAAGGTCGCAACGGGGGGGGGTCACATGACCCCAGGACACTGCAACCATCCTAAATATGAACCAGTTGCCAAGCGTCTGAATTTTGATCACATGGCCGTGAGGATGCTGCGACGGTCATTTCGTAGGTCACTTTTTTCAATGCCGTTGTAACTTAGGCGAACTGTTGTAAGTCGAGGTCTACCTGTAGTCCAGAATAGGTGAAAGGACACCAAGTTCCACAGCAGGAGTGGGCAACTTTTTGATAGTGAAGAACCACCCTAGGGGGTACGAGCACATCACACATGAGGATGGGTTGTGTGACTTTAAAAAAACAAATGCATAGGCCCGTTTAGAGGGACTTCAGTAGAGGGCAGTATCTCTCCAACCTTGGGTGGTCTCAGAAGGTAAGCGGAGTTGGACCTGGGTTAGTATTTGAAAGAGAGATTCCCAGAAAATCCCTAAATTAATGCTGCACCTAATTTGGCCGCCTCATGAGAAGGAAGGACTCGCTAGAGAATAAAAGCCTGATGCTGGGAACGGTTGAGGGTAAAAGAAGAAGAAGGGGACAGCAGAGAACGAGGTGTCTGGATGGATGGAGTCACCGGAGCAGTCGGCGTGAGCTTAAATGGTCTCCTGGGGACGGTAGAGGACAGGAAGGCTGGGAGGCAGTGGTGGGATTCAGCCAGTTCACACCACTTCGGGAGAACCAGTTGCTAACTTTCTGAGCAGTTTGGCCAACTGGCTGTTGGAAGAAATCATCAGGGCAGAGAACTGTTTGTTAAATTATTTGAATCCCACCACTGCCTGGAGGAACGTTGTCCATGGGGTCACGATGGGTTGGACATGACTTTGCAACTAACAACAACAATGCTCCATCAGATAAAGGTTACGGTATGCCACAACT
This sequence comes from Pseudonaja textilis, assembly GCF_049901715.1. Classification (NCBI taxonomy): domain Eukaryota; kingdom Metazoa; phylum Chordata; class Lepidosauria; order Squamata; family Elapidae; genus Pseudonaja; species Pseudonaja textilis. The sequence goes on from NC_142000.1 coordinate 3,554,525, forward strand.
GTATCTCTCCCAAGAAAACCATTGGGATGCATCCATTAAGTCACCAGATCAATCCGGATGAAACCTAGTGTACCGTTCGGTTAACAGTAAAGGGCGTGCACTTGTTGCTCACCTCAAAATGTTGGTAAATGGTGCCAGGGTAATCTCCACTCTATCGTTACAATTTCTCCTCGTGGTTGTCCTCAGTTCACCCTTTGTGGATTCTTCGTTTGCTTTTAAGGATGTTGCATTGATACCTTTGTCCTCGGTGATGGGATTCCATTTTTTTTTACTACCAGTTCTGTGGGCGTGGCTTGGTGGGCGTGGCATGGTGGGCATGGCAGGGGAAGGATACTGCAATCTCCCCCTTCCCTCCCCACCCCACTGACCTGCTTTCCAGCTCCGTTCTCCTGTGCAGGGCATGAAAGGAGACCCCACGGATCAGTTGGGACTCCGGAGACTAGATGGGGGCGGGGCCAGTCAGAGGTGGGATTTGCTGGTTCTCCAAACTACTCAAAATTTCCGCTCCCGGTTCTCCAAACTGCTCAGAACTTGCTGAAGACCACCTTCTGCTTGTCCTTCTCTAGGAGCGGAAGGACACCTTTATGGGAAGGGTGTCTCCTAATTTTGTTCTCCAGCAGCATCTTGGTGAGAAAGCACGGCTGTCCCCAATCCCGCTAGCACTCTCTCTGTTTGAATTGGGGATTTGAGTGAAGACCCCTGTGGCCCAGTGCCAGCATCAACCACAGCACAGATGCTGCCTGAAACATGTAGCCCACCTTTGTTTTCCTTCATTCGTAGAGAATTGATCCGCCACAAGAGGCAATCGTGGCATTTTCCTTGGAGTGCAGCAGAAGGAATCTCCTGACTGACAGCGTCCTGGGACCATAATTGGGATTTGGAGAGACCCCCAAAGGGCATGAAACAAATACCGAGCGGCTGCGTCAGCAGGTTACAGATTAATCAGGATTCAGCCTTTGTTTTCTACCTCCAAAGCCAACCATTTTACCCAGCTGGTGGCAGGCCCTTGGCAGAGGAATGCCAAAGTTGTCTTGGGTGGGCTCAACCATCCACTCAAGTTTTGGGCCAACTGCCAACCAGAAGGATGCTGTTATCCATTCAGTCGTGTCTGACTCTTGGCAATTCTCTGATCTTGCACTGCTTCTTTGAGTTTTTCTACACCAGAGGTCTCCAACCTTGGCAACTTTAAGACCAACTTTAATGGGAATTCTGGTAGTTGAAGTCCAGAAGTCTTAAAGTTGCCATGTTTGGAGACCTCTGTTTTAAACAGAGCCCAGATTTGTCCTTTCGAAATCTGTGGGTGCTTCATACCAGCTAGAGATTTTGAAGAAGAGATTGGTCAGCCATTTGTCTGAAATGGTTTAAGGCATAGGTCTCCAAACTCGGCAAGTTTAAGACTTGTGGACTTCAACTCCCAGAATTCCTGAACTAACATGACTGGAGGAGGAATTCTGGGAGTTGAAGTTCACCAGTCTTAAAGTTGCCAAGTTTGGGGACCCCTGTTCTACAGTGTCTGCTTTGATAGTGTCCAAGCCATTGTGTTCTTTGGTGGCCTGGTTTCCTTATGCCACTGATTCTTCCAAGCACAACTGTTTTCTCCAGTGAAATCCCATCCCTACTTGACATGGCCAAACCAGTGGTGGGATTCAAATTTTTTTACTACCAGTTCTGTGGGCGTGGCTGGAGAAGGATACTGTAAAATCTCCAATCAGAGGTGGCATTGGCCGGTTCTCCGAACTACTCAAAATTTCCACTACCGGTTCTCCAGAACTGGTCAGAACCTGCTAAAGACCACCTCTGGGCCAAACTGAGTGAGATACAGTGTTGTGGTTTTTTTTACCCAGCCAGAAACCTGCTGCCAACCTCCATTATGTTGACTTCTCTTTTTTCCTAGACTTGTGATGGTGAACCTATGGCATGCGTTCCACAGGTGGCACGCAGAGCCATTTGTCTGGGCATGCAAGCCCCAGCTAAATGTACCTGCACTGTGCATGTGTGCACCTCCAGCTGATTTTCGGCCTGTTTGAGGCCGTTTTCACTCTCCAGGAGGCATGAGGAAAGCCTCTGCAGCCTCGGGAGGCAGAAAAACGGGCCTTCCGGAAATACTTCCACCTCCCGAGGCGGCAGAGGCTTTCTTTGAGCCTCTGGGAGGGCGAAAACAGCCTCCCCTAGGCGCCAGAGGCCCTCCAGAGGCTGAAAATGGACAATTCTGGTCTTTCTGGAAGGCCTGTTTTTTGGCCTGCAAGGGCTGCAGAGGCTTTCCTCGAGCCTCTGGGAAGGCAAAAACAGCCTCAAATGGGCTGAAAATCAGCTGGGAGGCGCACACATGCGCAGGGCAGGTAAGGAGGTTTGCCGTCACTGTCCTAGACCAACTTGGGCTGCACGGATGCTGAAGCTTTCCATTTGCAGATCGCCTCGAGTCTGTTTTATTCATAGGACGCTCAATCCATTAACGAAAGAAAGCAATTAGCGTACTGCAGAAGTGGAGGTTGCCAAGCTTCAGGGCACGTTGGGACTGCAGCTTCAAGATTTTCACCTGCTTGGGGTTTCCAGAAGAAAAGTCAAAATTGCAAATCCAGGCTGAGTTCAGAAAGCCACCTGATCCCCACATCATAGGTAGTCCTCGACTTACAACAGTTCATTTAGGGACCATTCAAAATGACAAGGGCACTGAAAAAAAGTGACTTTCCAGCATTCCAACCTTTGCAGCATCCCCCTGATCATGTGATCAAAATCCAGCCACTTGGCAATCGGTTCGTACTTATGACCGTTGCTGTGTCCCAGGGTCCCATGATCCTAGGACTGACAAGCCAAGTCAACAGGGAAGCCAGATTCACTTAACAACCAGGTTACTAGCTTCTCAACTGCAATGATTCACTTAACAACTGTGGCCAGAAAGGTCGTAAAACGGGGAAAAACTCCCTTCACAAATGTCTCCCTTAACAACAGAAATGTCGGGCTCCATTGTGGTGGTACGTTGAGGACTAGCTGCAGTCAGAAGGCAGCAACATTGAACCACTAGGCTTACATTGGATTTCTCCATCCTGACGTCCCCAGATCAGGGGTGGGATTCCACCAGTTCAGACCGGTTCGGCCAAACTGGATGTTACGTTTTCATCTGGTTCGCCGAACCGGTATTTCAACCAACTGGCTGGCCCCGCCCACCCTGCCCCTCCCCTCCCAGGAATCTCTCCACACGATGCAGGGAAGTGCAGGGTCCGCATGGCGTCTCTGGGAGGGGAGAAAATGGGCTTTCTGGAAGTCTGGCTTCCGGGGGGCCTCCAGAGCCCGGGGGAGGCCGTTTTTGCCCCCCTAGAAGCCCTGGGGAAGACTATGGACCCCGGGGAAAACGAAAAAATGGCCCTCACGGAAGTTCCAGTAGGCCACACCCACCGTAACCACACCCACCCAGCAACCAGGCAGCGAACCAGTTGCTGGGATTTTTGAATCCCACCCCTGCCCCAAATGCATTCTGGGAGTTGAAGTCCACCTATCTTAAAGTTGCCAGGGTTGAGAAACGCTGCTCTGCAAAATAACCGAAGCAGATTCAAGATATTCCCCTTTATATCAAGCCAAGAAGATAAATTATTTGCAGGGAAAAAAAAAACCCAGCTTGATAGATCCGATTGGACAAATATGGGACTGAATGAAAATCATCAATTATCTGAAGTAACAATACACAAGAGAAAGAAATATGCTAAGCCCACTTCCCCATCAGCAGGGGAATACACCAGCACAGTTAACCTGGTTAGATGCTTACAATTGAATTTGGGCTACACGTTAAGCTCATTTTAACCCTGGCTTGTTTTCCATGGCCTCGTTCTGCAAAAGCCCAGCATTTGGTTCAGAAGATAATTTGAGGAAACATCTTTAAAAGCTCCTCTGGTTCACATCAAGATAAAGTGAGAGAGGCAGAAAATCACTGAGACCAATAAGATTGATGTCATCCCTACATGATAGACAGACTAAAAATAAAACAAAAAAAACAAGGCTGTATGGATTAGGATTACTTTTAGTGTCAGGGGTGCAGCAAAAGAATCTTGCAAGTTTGAATGTGCTTGAACACACACAAGCAAACACAACACCTTGCTTTATTTTCCTGTGAACAAAATATTTTCTTGTTACGTTCTTGGCCCGAGCTCAAGCCCCTCTTATCTGATCCTTCTCTTGATCCTTGCATTTCCTTCAGTGCTCCAAGGCCATTCTCTCTTCCCTCTGCACAGAGGGAGCTTGACACCGAATACGAGGATTGTCCTTGATTTTTTTTAACCACCTGGCAAAGAGTCATTCTGCAGGTCCTGTTCATTAAACAATGTCTTTCGGCGCACCACTTTCAGCACACCACAACAAAAAGCTTCGCCCCATCACTGACTTAGAGTGAAGGGAAGTCCCAGCTTGATAGCATTCCTTGTGAGCATTACTGCAAGCACATGTCTTCGCCCACAGAGGAACACAATTGTGAGATTCTCCAGCAACGCTGACCTGAGAATTTTAATATCTGAAACCACCCTGAGTTGGAGACTGGAGCCACATACGAAGCCAATTAATTCCATACATAAATTATTACTTTGTTTTTGACAGAACCCTCGGATTGTCCTGCATTGCTTGCTTGGATTTCTCAGCAGGAACTGCCTCTTTCTGAGGGAACTGAGACGTCAGACTCCACAGCTGGGCTGTTCAGGAGACGCGGGGAAAAAAGAAATCAAGATGGCAGCCACAGCAAACTGCAACTGAAGTCCCACCTCTTGGCCGCTTCTGCTCTAGATAGTCAGCTAGAAAGCAGACCGTTCCATGCAGTGGCGCGCAAAACATAATCACCGAACCGGTAGTAACACCAGTTGTATCCCACCCCTGCCTGATTCCATACCTTCAAGGTACCACACTGGGGGAGGGGGGAACTACTATTTTTGTGCAAATATCTGCAGAAGGAAGCCTGGCTATAAAACACTAGAGTTGGTTGCCCAGAATTAGATGTTTGAGTCTTTGGGAAAAGTGCAGAGAAGAGCAATTAAGATGATTAAAGGCCTGGACACTAAAACAGACAAAGAACAGTTGCAAGAGAATTGGGTATGGCCCGTCTAGTGAAAAGGAGGACCAGGGGGGACATGAGAGAAGTGTGCTAACATTTGAGGGGCTGCCACGAAGAAGAGCGGGGGGGCGGGGTCAAGCTATTCTCCAAAGCACCTGAAGGCAGGATAAGAAACAACGGTTGGAAACTAATCAAGGAGAGAAGCAACCTAGAACTAAGGAGAAATTTCCTGGCAGTTAGAAGAATTAACCGGTGGAACAACCTGCCTCCAGAATTTGTAGATGCTCTAACACTGGGGGCTTTTAAGAGGAGACTGGACAGTGACTGGTCTGAAATGGTATACGGTCTCCTGCTTCAGTAGGGGATGGACTAGAGCAGGGGTCGCCAACCGGTGGGCCGGGGACCACCTGTGGTCCACGAGAGAATTTTGGGGGTCCGGAGAGAAATGTCCCCCCCAAAGCAATTAATCCAGGCTGTGCAGGAACACAAGACTGCGCTGCCCACATGGCCCGCCCACCTACTGGCCCCCACCCTTCGGCCGAGCGCAAACCTTACATTGAGTAGAGCCACGTGAGGTGCAACTGGAATGTAAGACCACCTTGGTGGGGGAGGGAAATCCACCCTGGGGTGGGTTGCTGACAGTGGGAAAGTCAGTCCTGTATTCCAGAGCTGCAGTAGTCACTGGACTGGCCCTTTGGTCATCCCGGAGCAGCTGCTCCAGTCCATGGCAGGCCGTTGCACCCAGGTGGAGGAGCAGCTGCTCCGGGATGACCAAAGGGCCAGTCCAGTGACTACTACAGCTCTGGAATATGGGACCGACTTTCCCACCAACGTCAGCAAGCCACCATCAGTCAAAATCCATATTAGTGGTCCGCGGGATTTAAAACTATGAGTTTGGTGATCCCTGAGGTCCAAAAGCTTGGAGACCCCAGGACTAGATGACCTCCAAGGTCCCTTCCAGCTCTATTCTGATTGAATAGGAAGCCACCCAGTGCCCGAGGAGGCCAACATCTGCTTGCATGCAGCACTGTTTCGAGCAAATCCACTCCCCCGGCCCGGCCACCTCCGGTCCTTGGAAAGGACCCCCTTCTTAAAAGGAAACACCCTTCAACCCTCCGTCCGTCTGCAAGCCGAGCCTCCGTCAGGGACTTCAAAGGCCAGGCCAGCTGTCACTTGCCCAGTTCAGAGGAGCTTTCCCAGAAGATGCTTCCCGTGGGATCCAGCAGCAAACACAGTCCCATCCCCACGGGGGAGGTTTCCTTCCCTCTCGTTAGGAGCTAGCCACGGGGCTGGTTCAGCTTTCGGAGAGCGCTGGTTCAGCAAACAGAGCCTGGGAAAAAGCATTCCCGGCTCGGGATATTGCATCCCCGCCTGAATAAAGAGTGAGTTGGGAGGACCTGAGAGAAATTTTTGCCTTAGGTAAGCTGCCCTGGGTGGCTCCACTCTCCCCCTCAACTCCCTCGGGAGCCCTGGCTTCTCAGGAATCTCATTTCCCTTAATGAAAGGCCCAGGAGCCTGTTTTAGCAGGGGTCCCGTCCTCTGATTTGGCAGGAGGCACCCCAAAGCGGGGGGTTAATTGACCTTGATTTGGCAAACGGCGACAAGTTGGTGAAAATGAAAACAAGCGGCGCCAGTTTGGGCCATCTCCCCATCGTTGGAGTAACAGAATAACAGAGCTGGAAGGGGCCTTGGAGGTCTTCTAGTCCAACCCCCTGCTCAAGCAGGAGGCCCTATACCATCTCAAACAGATGGTTGTCCAAACCAGAGGTGGGATTCGGACAGTTCGGACCAGTTCTGGAGAACCAGTAGCGGAAATTTTGAGTGATTCGGAGAACTGGCCAATCCCACCTCTGACTGGCCCCACCCCCATCTATTTTCTGCCTCCCAAGTCTGAGCCTCCTGATTGGCTGGGTCTCCTTTGGTTGCCCTGCCCAGGAGAACGGAGCTGGAAAGCAGGTTAGTGGGGTGAGGAGGGAAGGGGGATTTTGCAGTATCCCTCCCCCGGGACACTGCTATTGTATCACCCTTGTCCTTCTTTTCATTAAACGGGACATACCCAGTTCCAGCTCCCATTCTTCCTATGTTTCAGCCTCCAGTCCCGTAATCATCTTTGTTGCTCTCTTTCCAAAGACTCAACATCATTCAATGTTTACATCATTCCAAGTGTGGTCTGACCAAGGCCTTTATAAAGCAGTACTAACAGTTCACATGATCTTGATTCTACCTCCCCCCCCCTTTTTTTTTTCTTTAAATGGAGGTCTCAGCAGAGATGACTGATGTTGTGTAGCTGACATTTGGCTTCACGAAATCTTCTTCCTGGAGCTCTCCGGTGTCTGCAACGCCTCTTTGGAAGCATCTGAGCCACCGTGCTCGGCTGTGGGCTTCCTTACTCCAGTAAACAGACCCAATCCTGCTGGATAGGCCAAAAGTATATTTCTGGCCCTAAATCATTGTCACAGCCTGTTAAATAGCCAAGACCATCCTGATAAGCTGCAACTCAATATCTTTGCCCATTGTCTTCTGTGGAATGCAGTCAAGAAACTGTAGCATATCAAGTCATTCTTGCCTTCGGAATGTATCACATCATATCAAGAACAGCTCGACTTTGAAAGTTGTGGGAGCTTCATCCCTGGAGACTTTCAAGAAGAGATTGGACTGCCATCTGTCGGAAATGGTGTAGGATTTCCTGCTTGGGTGGGGGGTTGGACTAGGTGACCTCCAAGGTCCCTTCCAACTCTGTTAAAGTCCGTTCATGGGGCTATCTAGAGCAATACGTTTAAGCCACCCAAGATTTCTTCTCCCAAGATTTCCTGGGTTCATAATTCTGACCACTAGTTGCCTGAACCACGAAAGAAGACAAATGATGTCGTGACAGGGCCACCCTTGACCATTGTCATAATGCAATGTCATCCTTGTGGCTTACAGACATTTAAAAGATACCCAACTGCAGCAATGCAGGGAGCTTTACATTAGAAGCTAGGAGAATAAAACAAAGGAAGAGATATGTCTCCAGAAAGAAAAGAGAGAGAAAAAGAAAAGAAAAGGAAAACCTTGCAGGACTAACCATCACCCTATTTCACGGGAAGAATAACCAGGCTTTCCAGAACATTATGAGAGGCATACTGACCTCTGGGAGGATACCACTGGGGACAACAGCACAGGGGTACCTATGGTTCTGGTCCTTCTTCATACAGGTACTCCTCAACTTACAGCCATCGTTTGAAATTATAACGGCATTGAAAAAAAGCGACTTGCAACTGGTCCTTGGAACATGATCGTTGCAGCATCGCCAAAGTCACGGGATCAAAATTCGGGGGCTTTGCAACCAGTTGCAGAATCATAGTGAATGATGGGTATTTATAGCCTTTCCCAGCCGGCTTCCAAGCAACAAAGTCAATGGAAGATGCCGGATATGCTTAACAACAACACAATTCACTTAACAACGGCAATGACTTTGCTTAATCACGATGGCAAAAAAATAAATAAATCATAACATCAGGCACAACTGACTTAACAATTTCCTTGTTTAGCAACAAAAATTCTGCTCCCTGTTGTGAGTGTACGTCCAGGACTACTTGCACAATTGACCTGGGTTTGCATCAAGATGTTGCGATTGTGTTTTACAACAGGCCCTGTAGAGCTTGCCCCTGTACCTCTCATTTGGGTTTATTATCATGAAGTTTGTTACTATATAGCAAGGGTCTTCAGACTTGGCAAGTTTAAGACTTGTGGACTTCAATTCCCAGAATTCCTAAGCTAACATGACTGGAAGAGGAATTCTGGGAGCTGAAGTCCACAAGTCTTAAAGCTGTCAAGTTTGGAGACCCTGCTATATAGTTTTACTCAAGAAGAATAAAATGATTTCAGGATGAAATTCTAAATTCTATGCCAACAATGTTGGATCCTTGCTTTATCTAAGAAAGCACAGGGACCATGGCGCATATTAAAAAAAATATCTCATTTTATCAGGGAAAGGGATGCCGCTTGGATGGAACACTGTAATCTTAGAAGGATGATCTGCATCCCATCTTTACTCGTGAACTGTCTATCACCATAATGGAAAGACTGATCAATATTCTAAGTTCTAAAAGGTAAAGGTTCCCCTCACACCTCCGTGCTAGTCATTTACGGCTCTAGCGGGTGGTGCTCACCTCCGTTTCAAAGCTGAAGAGCTAGCGCTGTCTGAAGATGTCTCCATGCTCATGTGGCGGCAGGACTAAACGCTGAAGGCGCGCAGAGGAACGCTCTTACCTTTTCCCCAAAGGGGTCCCTATTTTTCTACTTGCATTTTTTATGTGCTTTTGAATTGCTAGGTTGGCAGAAGCTGGGACAAGAGAGCTCACTCCATTACACAGCACTGGGGATTTGAACCACCGAACTGCCGACCTTTCTGATCGACAAGCTCAGCGTCTGAGCCACTGCGGCCCCTCTCTAAGTTCTAAAGCTGTGTTTAAAAACAGAGCTGCCTTTTCCCCCAAGGTGAAGTCTTCTCGTTTTGTTTTTGCTTTCATTTCCCTCTGGGGTTTCTTTTCTCCTGTTTTTTTTTTGTATACTCAAGCAATACTTGAGTATGCAAACTGTTTCGCTTCACTGCTGTAGAAAGTTAGCATCCACTCCTCTCTCCTAGAAGAATGATATATTTTGAAAAATATTAAAAAGGCAGAAAATTATATTTCCCTGGATGAGAAATGGAGAAACATGCTCTTAAGAGGCTGAAAGCAGCCCCCACCTTCCTTAATAACCCACAGCAGATATCAGCACTTAAGAGATTAAGAAATAGATAGCTCTATTTATAAGCAAATACCCTCACTCAAGATCCAAACCAGGACAAAGCCATTAAGCCATAATAGGAATTGCCCAACACCCTTTCAGAACACAAGCCCCTTCATTGCATCATCTCAGTTGCACCGCCACCCCAGCAAACTTCAACCAAACCTGGGAGCTCAGACAAGCTATAGAGCCAGTTATGACCCCTACATAACCCCTACAACAGCCAATGTTCTTGCATGTTCTTGCACAGGAACAGGTAGTTCAAGTACAAATCTCAGAGGAGGTATAAAAACAAACAAACCACTCTCAACTCCATGTGGCCAGCTGTCCAGAGCCACATGTGGTTCTGCTTCAACGTTAAACAGATTTACAGTGATTTACAGATTAATTAATAGAGGTGGAAGGGACCTTGTAAGTCATCTAGTCCAACCCCCCACCTAAGCAGGAGACCCTACACCAATTCTGACAAATGGCAGTCTAATCTCTTCTTGAAGGTCTCAAGTGATGATGAAGCTCCCACAACTTCTGAAGGCAACTTCTGTTCCACGGGTTGATTGTTCTCACTGTCAGAAAGTTTCTCCTTATTTTTAGTTTGAATCTCTCCTTGATCAGTTTCCATCCATTATTCCTTGTCTGGCCTTCAAGGTGCTTTAGAAAATAGCTCGACCCCTTCCTCCTCTCTGTGGCAGCCCCTCAAATACTGGAAGACTGCTATCCTGTCTCCCCTAGTCCTTCTCTTCACTAGACTAGCCAGGCCCAGTTCCTGCAACCGGTCATTGTATGTTTTAGCTTCCAGTCTCAATCAGCCTCCATGTTTCCAGTGTTCTTCTCCCAGCTTGGAACTGAACCAGATGGATATTTCTCCCAACACTGCCATCAAAACGTAGCTTGGATTTTGGAGGCTCAATCTGGTGATTTTCGTATAGCATTGCCAAAAATGCAGTGGGGGGGCAGAAGCAGGGGGCTCTCCAGGAGGAGCCCCGCTGCTGTGCCCCCAATTGTGGGATACAAAAATAAAAACAGTGGCTTGGTTTGCCCAAGGTCCCACTCTCACTCATCCTGAATTTACTCATGATTTTCTACAACTATGCAGTTCCCACCCACTCAGGTCTCCCAGCCTGTAATTTGCAAAAAAAAAAAAAAAAAGTGAGTCACCATTCAAATCTGTTGCTGGGATTCCTCCAGGCAGTGATGCAATTCAAATAATTTAACAACCGGTTCTGTGCCCTAATAATTTCTTCCAACAACCAGTTCACCAAACCGCTCAGAAAGTTAACTACCAGTTCTCTTGAACTGGCGCGAACTGGCTGAATCCCACCGCTGATTCCTCCTCAGGACAATGCAAAATACTTTTGAGAACCTGAATTCAATGTGAATTAAAAGTGAATAACCAAGCTCCCACACCTGTTACCAATTCTATGCCACAAATGAATCTGCCCTCATCATTTTATTTATTTTTACCTATCTCACTAACGCCAGCAATATTTTCCTCTGGGCATTTGCCATACCGGGAAGAAGAGGGCCACTAATTTCCTATTTTATGTTGGTTTTTGCAATCCCACTCTTTTACTGTAATCATGGGCATACCTGTACCTGAGACTGAAGTGCCTCTCAGAATCCCTTAAAATATGGAAAGAGTGGCATTAAGTATAGAGGAGGTGAAATGTTAATTGCCCCGTTCCTTCTCAACACCCTAATCTAAGCAGAATCCACGCCATAAAGATATGAAGAGGAATAAAATGCCACCAATTGTATGACTCAACCTCTACCACTGGCACATCTTGTTAATTTCTATATATGTCAGCTTTAAACTGTGTTTTATGCAAGTCTGTAAAAGAGATAAATGCTGAACTTGCTGCATTGGCTGAAAAACAGATAAAAATCTAAGGGTACCATTTTGGCCAAGGAAATCAATTCAACAAAGAATAAAGGTTGGTCCTATGCTTTGTGCTTTCCTGTTAAAAATCAATACCATTTTTTTTAAGTGCCCTTGTTCCCCACACCAAGGCACCTAACTAGGTCAGTGGGAAGGTTAAAAAGCAGTCGGTTAACAGAGACAACTGATCACAGTGGATTAGATGCAATCCTAAACAAACTCCATTTCGCACAGGATGAAGCTACCTACACCCAGTTAAGTAGGAGCATCGAAGCCCACCTTAACTGTTTCATTTGTCCACTGAGCCCTCCACCTTCTGCAAAGCATCTTGAAGGCAAGGTAAGGTGTAATGGATGGAAGCTTATCAAAGAAAGATCCAGAATTAAGGAGAAATTTCCCGACAGGGAGAACAATTCATCATTGGAACAACTCGCCTCCGGATGTTGTGGGTGCTGCATCATTGGAGGCTTTCAAGAAAAGAACGGACAACCATTTGTCCAGAATAATATAAGGTCTCCTGCTTGGACAGGGGGGTTGGACTAGAAGACCTCCAAGGTCCCATCCAATTCTGTCGTTCTATACTTCGGTAAGGTATAGAGCCGGAAGGAAAGAAGGGCCGCAAAAGATAGCCTCTCTATCATAGAACTCACTGACAAACACTGATTGACTGCTTAGTTTGAACTACTGCAGCTTGCCAAGCCAAAGGGGCTGGTAATGTTCTGACCTCAGACTTGATGGGGTGCAGAATTCTGAGAGTTGAAATCCACCTTAAAGCTGCCAAGATTGAGAAACACTGTTATAGTGGACATGTGGCACCACCATACCTTAATAAACGTACACCGTATTTCTGCAGCACAGGTCACTCTCTACTCTAACAAAATCCAAATAGCTACTGTGGGCAGCTGCATTCTAGCAACTTGGCTGACACTTTGGGCTAAATCACAATGGACTTTTCTTTGGTTTAGTTTCATGTCTTGCATCAGTCTGGAAAAAATTAGTGCCTTTCCTACCCTTTAAACTCACAAAAAACCAGGCAAAATTCCACTGTCCGCATCTCAAGAGGGATGAGGTGAACCACGGATAATGGAATTGAAGGTAACCCTGAGGGCACAGATAAACTTCCAGGTGGCCTCAACAACCCTCTAAAAGGATGCAAATGACCAGCTATCTGCAAGGAATCTAAATCCTTCCATTTCCCCACCATCATCCAGTCAGAGTTGAAGAAGCTTCTTGGATGAGAAGTGAAATGTCTTCAGAGAAAAAGACAGAAAGTCCAGTTGCCTCTTGAAAAAAGCACCTTTGGGACACAGATAAGGTTCTGGAGATTCCATGGAGCCTTGAGGGTTTCTCGCTTCTGGTTCCCATGATGGCTGAATTCAGTCCCTGTCATTTTTGTTTCTATAAACCACCAATATGACTTATGACCACAATTGAGCTCAACATTAGTTAAGAGAGTTGTTAAGTGAATGTTGCCCCATTTTATGGCTTTCTTGCCACAATTTCTTGCCACAATTTCTGACAGATGGCAGTCTTCTTGAAAGCCTCCAGTGATGAAGCTCCCACAACTTCTGAAGGCAACTTCTGTTCCATGGGTTGATTGTTCTCACTGTCAGAAAAATTCTTCCTTATTTCTAGGTTGAATCTCTCCTTGATCAGTTTCCATCCATTATTCCTTGTCTGGCCTTCAAGTGCCTTGGAGAATAGCTTGACCCCTTCCTCCTCTCTGTGGCAGCCCCTCAAATACTGGAAGACTGGTCTCCTGTCTCCCCTGGTCCTTCTCTTCCCTAAACTAGCCGAGCCCAGTTCCTGCAAGCGTTCTTCATATGTTTTAGCCTCCAGTCCCTTAATCATCTTTGCTGTTCTTCTCTGCCCTTTTCCAGATATCTGACTCATGACATCTGAGAGAAACAGATTCAAGGGAAGGTACACTTCCCCTTCATCCATTTAAGCCTTGAAATACTCTAAACATGTCCTTCCCCCAAGAAGAAATAATCAGCAAAATGCCAAACCTTTCACATTGATTCTCTCCACTCACCATAGAAGGCAGACAGTAGCAAATATTCCGATATTTTCATCCTGTGGTTTTTGCTGACAGGGTTAAACCTAGATAGACGTTTGCTGGCTTTGGAAATCGCACGTTCTTTGAAAACCACTCGGGAAGGGACAGAAGCCTCTTCTAAACTGTACTGGCATTCCCCCTGTGGTTAAAACGTTCTCCTCCTCATTATTTGTAACATCACAGATAGAGTTTTAGGAACATTGCCAAGCGTGGCCTCCCATAAATTTTGCATCCTTGTTTTAAAAGCATCAGCAAGTCATTTCCTAGGGCAACATCATTCAGTGTAACCCCTGATGCAGCTGGCTGGGAATCCTAGAGTTGTATGCCGATCTGGCTAAGGCTGCCCTTTGGAAAAATAACCACGCGCATGGAGCTTTGCGCACACTTTCCTTTTTCCATGTTGGAAAGCAAGAAAATGCACGTAAGAGGAAGCATTGCAACGAAGACAGATGGGCCTTCCTTCCTGACTGTGCAGCCGAACGCCGAGCCTCCCGAAACTGGAACACTGCCTTGGATCTGGAGAAGGACCCCTGGGGGCCTAAAGGCTGAGGGAGCAGACGTTGCATTAACAGAGGGATACGATCAAGATCAAGGGAGGTACTAATACCACTCTAGAAAACTTTAGTAAGACCACACCTAGAGTACTACTGCATCCAGTTTTGGTCACCACACTACAAAAAAGAACTTGAGACTCTAGAAAGAGTGCAGAGAAGAGCAAACAGGATGATTAGGGGACTGGAGGCTAAACCGTACAATGAATGGTTGCAGGAACTGGGCATGGCTAGTCTAGGGAAGAGAAGGACCGGGGAGATATGATGGCAGTCTTCCAATATTTGAGGGGCTGCCACAGAGAGGAAGAAGGGGTCCAGATATTTTCCAAAGTATCCAAAGGCCAGACAAGGAATAACGGATGGAAACTGATCAAGGAGACATTCAACCTGGAAATAAGGAGAAATTTTCTGACAGTGAGAACAATTGATCGATGGAACATAAGTTGCCTTCAGAGGTTGTGGGAGCTTCATCACTGGAGGCTTTCAAGAAGAGACTGGACTGCCATCTGTCAGAAATTGTGGCAAGAACATCATAAAATGGGGCAACATTCACTTAACAACTCTCTTAATAAATTTTGAGCTCAATTGTGGTCATAAGTCATATTGGTGGTTCGTAGAAACAAAAATGACAGGGACTGAATTCAACTCTTCCAACTCTGTTAATCTGTTAAAAGATGACATATACAGTAATCAAGTGACCTAGAGAACCCCAGAGTTGGAAGAGACCTCTTTGTGGTCTGAACCTTCTCCTGAATGAAGATGGTTCTCCTGCTTGGGCAGGAGGTTGGACCACTAGATGACCTACAAGGTCCCTTCCAACTCTGTTATTTTAATCTAAAGCTAGAGCCACAGAGGATCGCGTGTTTTGACAAAAGCGCCCTAGGCTGTGCTTCAGTGGATGTGTCCAAAGAGAGAACTTGAGCGAGGCTGTAATGGAAACTTGCTTGCTGGATGCAGATTGGGGAGCAGGTGGATCAACCTACCTGCAGCAATTGGTTTAATTCAGGTGCACACAGAGGATGTCTCTCCAAAGCAGTCTCTCTCGAGTCACCCAATTATCTCTGCCATCACCAGAGAACAGAGGCACCAAGCTAACCTCCACAACTATTGCCTCATTTCTGATTTCCCACACCAAACAACGGTGTGGACGAGGACACACATACACAAGGCCCACTCTTGCTCTGCAGATAACAGATAATCAGACTTGGAAGTGTCTTTGTAGGTCATCTAGTCCACCCTGCCCAAGCAGGAGGCCCTACACCATTTCTGCAGATGGGAGTCCAATATCTTCTTGAAAGTCTCAAATGATGAAGCTCCCACAACTTCCGAAGGCAATTTCTGTTCTTTCAGTTGATTGCTCTCCCTGTCAGAAAATTCCTCCTCATTTCCAGGTTGAATCTCTCCTTGTTCAGTTTCCATCCATTGTTCCTTGTCTGGCATTCAGGCGCCTTGGAAAATAGCTTGGCTTCTTCTTCCTCTCTGGGGCAGCCTCTCAAATACTGGAAGACTGCTCTCCTGTCTCCCCTAGTCCTTCTCTTCACAAAACCAGCCATGCCCAGTTCCTGCAACCGTTCATCGTAGGTTTTAGCCTCCAGTCCCCTAATCATCCTGCTTGCTCTTCTCTGCACTTTTTCTAGAGTCTCAACCTGTTTTTTATAATGTGGTGACCAAAACTGGATGCAGTACTCGAGGTGTGGTCTTACTAAGGCTTTATAGAGTGCTATTAGTACTTCCCTTGATCTTGACTGTATCCCTCTGTTAATTCAACTTAGGATTGCATTGGCTTTTTTGGCTGCTGCTGCACACTGCTGGCTCATATTTAGCTGGTTGTCCACTAAGACTCCAAGATTCCTCTCACAGTAACTAGTATTTCACAAAACATGTAGTTTGTCTCCTACCTGGTAGATAGCACATTGTTTTTATGATTAGTGAAAACATCAAGTTTTCAGCTCCGTGATTGCTTTAAAACCACCTTAGCTAGTAGCCAATAACTGTAAGGTAGTCCTTATATGACTGGTGCCTTAGAGGTTCTCCAAAGTTACTATGGACCCCCTCCTACAAAGGTACTTATGATCGTGCCCCTAGTCACATGACTGCATTTTGGACATTTGGCAACCAGCTCGCATTTACCGTTATTTGCAGTGTCTTGCAGTCATGTGACTATCATTTATATTTTGGTGGAAATATTGCCGTTACTTCCAGTTTCTGACAAAAACTGCTCAGAGCAGCCAATGGGTTCACTTAACAGCCAAAAACAAAAACAAAACAAGATTTTTAAAACCTGATCAGTCATGTGATGTCCTGCTTTATGGCTGTCATGACTTGCATTCTCAGTTACGGTCATAAATCATCAACTAGGAGTGATCTTGTGGCAGTGAATTCCCCGTCTCCTGTCTGAAGACGCTGTTCCTCTCCTTTGCAGTTAATTTTCTCCCACTGGTCAGTTTTATTGGATTATGAGTCAGTTTCATTAAAGCATCAGAGGAAAATTATGTACCCACTAGCTCTATAGCCATGCTTCGCTACAAAATTATGTGGTCGGACTTAGTTTTGGGGGAGGAAAATAAGGGGGAAATTCTTCCTCTGCCTACCAGCATCCATCGATATTCATCGAGCTAGCATCCTGTCAGTATGTGAGAGAGTTGAGGGCTGTTTGGAAAGTGAAACAGTATTTGCTGTGTGAGCAAGGAGACAGCAAGGAGCCTGGGCGTGGCTTAGCTCAACTGTTCTGTATTAAAGCTGGTTGCTGCTGCAAAACTGAAACTGAAACTCCTCTCCTCTGCTCTTGTGTTTTGCATTTGGAACAGATTTATTTCCAGGTGGGGAGGGGAAGTAGAACTCCTTAGCATCAAAGCATGTTAATAATAATATACGTACAAAATACTAATGCTCTGATGGTCATTTCGAAAAATCCTTTCTTAGTGAGCACCTAGAAGCCAAGAGGAATATATGAGCCAAATTTCAAGCTTGTAGGCTTTCAGGTTCTAGAGATTTGGTGATGATGCGTGAGGGGTATTTCGCTTTTATATATATAGATAGAGTCCTTGGCTTTGTTTGAAGGAAGTAGTCTGGTCCCGAAAATCTCTTCCAACCACTCAAATGATTGACTCAATTCAGGATAATGAAAGCAATATCCTGAATTTGATAAGATGTGGGTTGGGGAGAGGCTTAAGGGAAAAGAACAGGCATAGTTGCAGGTGGAGTCAAGAGAGGAATCAGCCTAAAATCATCACATGTTCACAAATGCTCCAAGTCCAGTCCCCCTCTTGAATGCCATTAATTCTAATCTAGTGCCAATTTAGTGGGGACCACCAGTTGACTAGATTCTTGTATAGGCAGGAGTAATAAATTAGCTTGACTCGAACTGATTTTTTTGCGCCTGACAATGATGCGTATAACCAAAATTTCTGAAAATGGGATCTTTACACTGGTTCGAGGCCACTTTGCATTGTATTTTCATCCTCCCCACCCCATATGCACACACCAGATGTAAGACAATCTCTTCTCCATCAATTGTCTTCCAGCCCATGGCCACAAGCAGAAACACGAATGCAGGAACTAGCAGATTGTGAAAGCAGCTGGTGGCAATTTTTGCAACCACAGCAACACACTCTGACAACGGGAGAAATTGTTGCTGACTTCACGTGGGACCGAGCGCTTCCAGCCGGACTGCTGTCTGATCGACTGGTTGCCTGCAGAATCTAAGCAGTCTCTGGCCTCAGCAAGGAGACCATGGAAGAGCCGTGGAGGCACTATGATTAGAATGCAGTTATTACAAGCTAACTTACTGCTCACTCCAGGAGTTCAATTCTGAGTGGCTCCAGGTTGATTCAGTCTTCCATCCTTCCGAGGTTGGTAAAATGAGGACCCGGATTGTTGGGGGTGATAGGCTGACTCTATAAACCACTTAGAGAGGGCGGTAAAGCACTGTGAAGTAGTATATAAGTATAAGTGTGATTGCTGTTAAGGTGTATGGCTTTACTTCAACAATGGCTTACTGTAGTGTTACTCAACCTTGAGAACTTTAAGATTAACCTTAAGAAGAAAGGCAAAAACATACAATGAACGGTTGCAGGAACTGGACATGGCTAGTCTCGTGAAAAGAAGGACCAGGGGAGACATGATAGCAGTGTTCCAATCTTTGAGGGGCTGCCACAGGGAGGAAGGGGTCAAGTTATTTTCTAAACATCTGTGGGCCAGACAAGGAATAATGGATGGAAACTGATCAAGGAGAGATTTAACCTGGAAACAAGGAGACATTTTCTGACAGTGAGAAGAATTAACCCATGGAACAGAAGTTGCCTTCAGAAGTTGTGGGAGCTTCATCATCACTGGAGGCTTTCAAGAAGAGACTGGGCTGCCATCTGTCAGAAATGCTTGGGCCGGGGGTTGGACTGGATGACCTACAAGATCTCTTTCAACTTTGTTAATCTGTTAATGTTTGGGCTTCAATTCAAAAGCTCTGTTGGCTGGAGAATTCTAGGAGTTGAAGTCCACACATCCTAAAGTTCTCAAGATGGAGAAACGTTGGCTGATGGAGAAGATTTCTTGTGGCCTCAGCAATAAAGGGGGGTCCATTCCTTCTCTTCTTTTCAGTATTGCTTTCTCCCCAGGCCACATTTTGCCATTCCTTGGTCCTTGAGGATGGTAATAGCACAGTTCACACATCAGTTCTCAACCTAGGTTGCCCAAGTTAAAAAAAAAGGATATACTACAAAGTATCTATAATCTACCAGAATGAGAAAGTACAGGTGATCCTCCACTTGCACCAATTCATTTAGTGACCATTCAAAGTTACAACAGCACTGAAAAAAGTGACTTATGACCGTTTTTCCACACTCTTAAGGGCTGGCCTGTTCCAAGTTGACTTCAATGTACAGTTCAAGATGTGGATTATCCTCTTTGAAACCCTAACATGTCTCTGAACCTGGTTGTCTTCAGGGCCAACTTCTCCAAGTAGACTCTACACATTTGATAAAATCTAGCATGGCACCTTTGGATCCCAATTTTAAGCAACATAAGGGTGGTCTATTTCCATCGTTCAGATTAACACTCTGAAGAGGTGCTTTGTCTCTGTGAAAAAGCCTTTTAAAGGATGTTGTTGGCATCTTGTGGTTTTTTTTAAACTGACATTCCTCTTTGGGGTAGTCTGCAATCAGTGATTGTTTGAGATAAGATAACCTTTATTGTCACCTTTTTGTCTGTGAACACAGCGAGCACATGTTAAAAAATGAAATTCTAATGCCTGCTCTCAAAAGACAACACACACATACATACATATATACATGCATGCATGCATACATACATGTATATGTATATACCCATACTCATACATGTACATTCATATACATATGCTACACACACACACACACAAACACACACACACGCATACACACTTATACAATTCAGCTTAATTTAATTTTTCTGGTTTACCGTACGCCGCTTAGAATCATCCATGATGGAAGTGGCCTATGAGCCTAAATAAATATACCGGTATATATTTGCACTTGAACTAATCAGAAACCAGATTAAAGGATCTTTCATTCATGATGTCAACTTGTAAAACCCTGACCTATGACACATATCTGATCCGAATTTTCCAATGATAAAATGCATGTATCAAACACCATGCCTCAGATGAAAGTGATCCCCACAATTCCTACATACATTATATACAAAAAGGCATTTAACCACCATCACAACAACAGCAAAAAAAAAAAATGTTCACAAAGGCAAGCTTTGATGCCTACAAACATCCACTCAAATTTCTGCCCAAATGACTCGATTTGATGGCACTGGGTGTGAGTTGGGCAGCCGTATGCATTTGCTGAATGAATGAACGAACAAATGAACCGCTGTAGAAAATCCACAATTTTGTGTTTGAAATTTTGCAGAGAGGGAAAGAGCCAGATCTATCCATCTTCCCACAATAGGAGACAAACCGTAGGAAATGACCTGCTGAGCCCGAGGGAGGCTTCAAACGTGTCATCAGTCTCGAGTCCCTTCAAACCCACAAAAGTGCATTGACTCTGATCTCCCACCAATTTGCTTGGGCCTGTTGGGATTTCAGATTCTCGTAGAGACCTTAAAGTTGCAATAAATCTTTATACCCATTTGGAACAGCCTGAATCTCCCGATTTCCCCAGTGCCAGATACCAAATTTAAGATCACATCCTGGTAGCAATCACTGATTGCTATTATGGGTAACAAGGGTCCATCTGTATGGTCCTCACCAGGGTACCTGGGGATTATTGGCATGGTCCTCGACACTCACCAAGCTCTCTGACTTATGTAACTTATGTAATTTGATTGTTCCAATTCTTTCAATTAAAATGAGCGCTCCTAAGCTTCATGAATATCCATCTTGTCTCTAAACTCCTCACAGACCTTGGAGGCATTCTTAGAAAGTAAAAAAAATATAATTTTGGTTGTCTTCAGGGAAATGGGAGGTTTGGGGTTTGGTCACACTCACCGAAACAGCCATTTTGTGAGAGAGCTCACAGGATACTCTCAGAATCCCAAATTGGCTCCAAAGAGTTGTGGAACCTCTGACCAATTCCTTAGTGATTCTGGTGACACCCCAAGAGTTCAGTATCTTGAGAGATACGGCATCATCTATGCAGGAAACATTTTGACCAACGTGTGGCCTTAGGTGGAAGCAGCTTTGGTTGCCACCTACCTTGCGATGATGGCAACCTTCATCTACCTTGAGAAGATGGCAACCTTCCTGTCTTCCTAATCAAAGAGACCCCGAGCATATTGACATCTCCCTGAAGAACAGATCTCCATGGCTTTCAACCATCCACAAAAGAGGTAACAACCAGGGGAACAACTGAGACCGTCACCTGGGCCTCACAAGATGCTGCCCATCTTGCTATCCAAAGATGACCATCCACCAACAACAACCAATCTTACTTCCCTCTAACTGGGAAAGAAGATACTTTTCAAACAGTCAAAATGACCTGCATCCACCCCATACTTCAAAGCCTCTAGGTACAAATCCCAATTTATTTAATTTATATTTCTTAATACAGATCAGGAACAGGGACGTCTTGCAGCAGAGAGGTTAAGATGGGAAGAGAAGCTGTGGCCATCCACACGGCCTTCTGTGGCTTTGAGGTTTCCTGCAACCAACAAAAACATATGGCCCTTCATTCTGGATCCTTTCATCAAAACCAGAAACTTAAGTCAACTTTCCCCAAACTGGTTCCCTCCAACTGCTTGGGACTACATTTCCCAGAATTCCTTTGACCGTGCCAACTGGAACTTCTCGGACCTACGATCCCAAGCATTGTAAGGAATCAGGTGGAAGAGTAGCTGGTTTGCTAAGGATCGTTAATGCAACAGATGGGAATCCGGCAGGATTTGGAGTCAGTGCTGAAGGATCCTTTCGAAAGCACCCAAGCAAGGACAGAAAAAGAGAAGTTCCCATGATGCTAATTGACCCAACTATTTGTTGCCCAATCCGTCTGCACCCCCCCAGGTTTTTGGCATCCTTTACAAAGGTGGTTTATCGGTTCTGTTATCTTTTTGAAACCTCGAACCATTTTGAATACTGGGGACAGATTGAAGGCGGTATGAAATATTTATTGCAAAGGGGAAAAAAAATGTGGATTGCTTTTTTTTTTTTTTCACGGCGGAGAAAATAACGGTTAAGAACGGACTCGGTTAAGAATGAGAAAGGGAGGTGTTGGCTTCCACTAAAGATGTTGCTGGATGCCAGGGGCAGCTAAGGGGCTCCCAAGTCCGGGTCTAGAGTCATTTAGCAAGAACCCAGATGGGGAAGCAATCTTGCTGGGCTTTGGACCGGCATCCCGAAGGATTTGCCCAGAGGCAGCTGCTGTAAGAGGACAGCTGGTGTTATTAGTCAATGGTGGCCACCAACCCAAAGGAACACCTTTTCTGGTTTTATTGAAAGGCAACATCTGTAACTCAAGAATGCCGCTCCCTTCAGAGAAGGGAGAGCAGCCGCTCTGTTTCTATTTAAATCTTTTGCATTTCTGCACAAACCTCGCTCCACCCTTTTCAAAAGCACAGGAAAGCAGTTTAGAACCGGAGAGCCCCCCCCCCCCCGCAAAGGCATTTCTTTTATCAAAAATATCTGGGGGGGGAGGGGGACAGACACCCCTCCCCCAGCCAGAGATAATAAAATAATTAGCCTGCTACCAATTTCCTCTGAGCCACACAATCGAAAAGATTTGCTTACACTGGCATCAGCTGTTCCGGTCAAGCATTTTTTGGCATCCCGGGGGGAGGGGTGTGGGGGGGGAGGAAAGCAATTGCTACAACGCCAGGCCATTCAAAACCCTTCCCTAGAGCCCAAGTGGATTTATTCAGGCTTGGCAAAATACACACAGACACACACACAGAGGGACAGACAGATACAACCACACGCCGAGAGATCCTCCATTAAAAAGCGTTACAAAAGAAAAAAGAAAAGAAAAACGGAGCTGTGCCAATCAGCCGTCTGCATCTCTCCCCCACGGAGATGCTAGCGTGCCTGAGATGCTCAGCCTTTTATGCAGCAATGCCAGGAGGGATTTCCCACCCCCACCCCAATTCCAGCCACCTCCCCCCCCACCCCAACATCTGGCAGACTGGGCGGCGGGGAGGGGGAGGAGATGAGGGTCTGTCTAAGAAGGAGGCTCTGAGAATCAAAGGCTGCTCCCAGCCCCCTTCCCCCGTGTAAATTCTTCTGCACAAAAGCAGTGGCTCCCTCTCTCTCCCCCTCCCTCCCTCCCCTTGCCCTTCGCCCCTGCCAGCAACTCCCCCGAGACCCCCTCCGACCTGCCCATGGAGAGAGAGAGAAAAACCCTGCCAGACCGACTGCCACTTACCCCAAGTTTCCTGCTCTTCATCTTCACATAGCCTTGCTTGACGATGTCACTGAAATTGGTAGCCATGGCTCAGCCGCCCGAAGCTGCCAAGGGTTCGCCTCTTCCACGCCTCTTTTTTTCTCTCTCTCTCTCTCTCTCTCTCTCCCTCCCCAGAGCTGGCTTCCTCTAGGGCAGCGTCTAGGGCAGCGCCAACCTCCTCGCCCTGCCCTCCGCTTCGCCGCTGTTCACCTGTTCTCAGACTGGGGCTGCCGTGCCACCTTGCCTGCCCTCCGGCATTGTTCTAGTCAGAAGCGGCTTTTTTTTCTGCCTGGGCGCTGAAATATAGAAATGACAGATAGATTAGAGAGGGTGACATCTCTCTCGTGCTCGTCTGGGTGCCCCCCCCCACACACACACAACCTCCACCCCTCCCCTCCCTCCTCTTCCATCCCTCCCCCCCCCCGCTCCCCTCCCGACTCAACCATTCAGGAGAATCATAGGCGGCGGGTATATGAGTGTGGAGGAATGGAACAGTCTAGCATTTAACTCAGCGGGCGCTTCAGCTCTGTAATTCATAAGAGAGAAGCTCCCACGGCTAAATCCAAGAACAAAAGAGAAGACGGAAGGGTGTCGTTGTTGGTTTTTTTTTTGCTTTTTTTAAAGAAGAGAAAAAGACTTGCACACCTACCATTCAAGCCAGCCTCTAAAGTTGCCTTCCTTATTCTACCTGACCAGAATAACTTAGAAGGACCTTCTCAATTCTTCTCCTTGCTCTGCCACAACGCAAAGCAGGAATTCGGGAGCCTCTGAAGACACCGGTTCCAAGGAGCAAAGCTTTAAAAGACTTTGTGGAATTTTCTCCCCCGTGGCTTCTCCCAGCTCCTCGCTCTCTCTCTCCTCGCACCACCTCAGAGAAGCCCAAAATGTTTGTGCATCCCAGTTAGGCACTTGCCGATAAGAAGTGGGAATCTCGGCTCCTCAGTGAACGCAGGAGAACTTACATGCCTACTAATTTGACTTGGGTGGTTAATTAAACCCCAAGAGCTGGCATGCGCAGGAGCCTACACGTACCACAAGTTTCTTCATGTTGACATCCCTGCCTAATTACCTGGTTCAGCCATTCCAGTATGATTATCCTGGACTTTTTTTTTTTTAATTGCAATCGGTGCAAATAAAGAGAATGCAGACAGGTCAAATGTGAAAAGACAATTTTTTGCTGCTGAATGCAGTAAAAGTACTGCAGGGGAGGGAATATGTTTCCCTGCCCCTACCCGACATATTGGTATATGGAACAAATGAAAGCATGCGTCTTTTTACTGTGCCTGTCCTGAGTTTAGTTTAGTTTACTTTATTGTCATCGCATCTCGTACAACGAAATCAAACACCCATCTTCAGCGCACGTCATGACTGTGAAAATAAACACAAATACACTTCCTTCACATTTTATACATTAAATTGAAAACCGCTGACATTGCATCCATATTGCACTATATACAGTAGAATTCAACAGAGCTACTGTCCTGGGATAGAAGCTGTTTTTCAGCCTATTTGTCCTTGTTTTTATTATCCTGTACTGTCTGCCAGATGGTCATAGTTTGAAAAAAGGGTTCCCAGGATGAGATGGATCTTTGAGGATGTTTTGAACTTTCTTAAGGCAGCGGGAGCTCTAAAGCTCTTCCAAAGAGGGGAGAGGGCAACCCATGATCCTCTGGGCAAAGGCATTAACCCTCTGGAGTGCTATCCTATCTGCCACTGTGCAATTGGCAAACCATACAGAGGTGCAGTATGTTACAATGGTCTCTATGGTGCAGCGGGAGAAGGTCACCAGCAGTTTTTCATTCCGTTGTTGTTTCCTGAGAAGTCTCAGGTAGAATAATCTCTGCTGGGCCCTTTTGACCAGGGCTGCAATGTGCCCCCCCCCCCCAGATCAGGTCCTCTTTTAGGGTAACACCCAGAAACTTAAAACCGGCCACTTGCTCCCCTCGGTCTCCACTGATAAGCAAGGGCTGGAGGTCTGATCTGTTCCTTCTATATCGTCCACTATCAGCTGCTTGGTCTTATTGGTGTTGAGGACCAAGTTATTGTCTCCACACCACAAAAGCAACCATCGGTCCACCTCATCTCGGTAGGCATACTCATCCCACCTGGAGATGAGTCCCACCATTGTTGTATCATCTGCAAATTTAGCAATAGTATTATTACTAATAGTATTACTGGGAATGCAGTCATGCACATAAAGAGTATAGAGGAAGCGGAAGCTTACAGGGTGCTGGATGCCCAGTTAGGTCTATTTTTGCCACATCTAGAGGGACTCACTCGTGCTGCTCAACCTGCTCCACCTGTGTGCACATGCGCAGCATTTGAAAATCCTCTTCTTTCCTGCTTTTTCAACCTTAGCTGTGCCGCGCAAAGCAGCTGAGGTTGAAAAAGCAGGAAAAAAAGGACAGCCAAGAGCCCGGGCAGGCAGATGGGCCAAACAAATGACCCAAAGGTCGTTGCTTCGGTATCTGCTGCTCCTCAGAGCTACCGGTTCTATAGAACCGGTCTGAACTGGTAGCATCTCACCCCTGAAGGTGGGTCATTCCTGCTGGCCAAAATATCTTCCCACCGTATCTCTGACCGGGCAATGGAGGGCCTGGGCAGGGTTGCAATGCCAGCCTCCCCACTGTCTCACAATCTGTAATTTAGATTAGATTAGATTAGATTAGATTCAGCTTTATTGTCATTGCCATGGATACAGGCAACGAAATGCAGTTAGCATCCAACCAGAAGTGCATAACAACAATAAAATATAAATATATGTATGCAAATATGCAAGGCATCTATGAATATGCCAATACAACAAAATGTATGTACACGAGCACACAAAGATAAGTGTGACTGCACATACGTGAACATATACAAGCGTACAAAATGTTTATGGACACATTGAATATAAATACAAATGCACAGAAAATACACCATATGTTATCAAGGGAAGCATCAGCATAGGTGCGGGGACAAACGAACTGAGGAGTTCACCAAGGGAACCGCTGCAATTTCCCAAACTCCAGCGGCGACTGCCTTTTTATCCACAACCGTTTCCTGGCTCCTGTTATCTTCTCTCTCTCTTTTTGCTACCAAAAATAATCTCCAGCTGTACAGGTAGTCCTCAACGTACGACTACAATCGAACCCAAAATTTACGTCGCTAAGTGAGACACGTATTAAGAGAGTTTTGCCCCATGTTACAACCTTTCCTGCCACAATTGTTTATTTTATTTTTATTTATTTATTGGGCTTGTCAATTGCTTACAAGATAATAGGTATAAGTAAAAACATAGTTATGAATACATGGATACATATAAGAAAAAATAATTATTAAAAAGAAAATTGTTCAGCGAATCACTGCAGTGCTTCATTGAGTGGCACCGTTGTTAAGTGAATCCAGCCTCTCCCCTCAACTTTCCTTGGCAGAAGGTCGCAAAAGGGGATCGCATGATCCCGAGATCCTGCAACCGTCATAAATGATTTTCTATTAAATACATTTCTTGGCGTTTCATAAACATTGCGTTGTCTGGGTATGTAGTTTGCTTAACAATACAAATTTGCATTCTTAATCTCCACCACCTCTTTTTCCAAACCATTGGTAAAATAAATGCCATGTTTGATAATATTCTACCTCTTCTTTCAGTTTAATTTTCAAGGTCAATCTATCCATTTCCGCACAATCTAATCTCTTTCCTGACCAGGGTTGGGCTTCAAAAATTTCTGCAAAGAGTTCTCTGCCTGGATGCTGGGTGGGCGTGGCTGGAGTGGGCGTGGCCTAGTCGGCCTCCTGCACCATGGTGGGAGGGGGGACGTTTTGGCTCTTCCCGGGCTCCGGAGGCTTTCCTCAAGCCTCTGGGAAGCCGAAAATGGCCTCTGTGGGCGCCGGAGACTCCCTGGAGGCCAGAAACAGGCCCATTTCTGGCCTTCCCGAACTTCTGGGAGGCCCATTTTTTGCCCTTCCTGAGTCTCTGCTCGCACCCTGCACTGACCTGCATCCAAAACGGGCATGTGGAGATTCCTGGGAGGGGACGGGTAGGTGGGCCAGCCAGGAGTGGGATTTGGGGGTTCTTTGAACTGCACAGAATCTTAAATAGGGGCTCTCCTGAACCCCCGCGGACCCCCAGCAGCCCCCTCCTCTTCCTGACTATCTCTTCATCTCGCGGGATATCTTCATTTTTCCAGTATTGTGCACAAATACCTGTACTGACTTTTCAGGGAGGGCGGGGGGACCGCCGAGCTGGGTGGCAATGCCAGCCCCCCCACTGTTCCACAATCCATAATTTAGAATTTAGAACAGAATGAGCTGGAAGGGACCTTGGAGGTCTTCTAGTCCAGCCCGCTGTTCCTATTTCCCAAACTCCAACAGGGACTGCCTTTTTCTTTTTTAGTCACAACCGTTTCCTGGCTCCTGTTATCTCCTTTTTTTTTTTTTTTTCCCTGCTCCTAAAAATAAACCCCAGTTGTAAGTTTGACATGAAAGGAAGAAAGGACGATTCCGGCTTGGCCCCGCCTGGGTTGCAGCTGAATCGGCAGCTAAGCCTGACATGAGGAGCTGCCCCTGGGGAGGGGGAGGGCAGGAAGCACCCGCCACCTCCCTTCCCCACCTTGCTGTGTCTGCACCCCCTCCGAGCGCCACGCTAACCCACTGATGTCAGCGAAAGCATTGCAAAAAGGAAGCCCTTGCGCAAGGCATCCCATAATAGCTGCTTTGCATTGTTAAGCTCTGGGATGTTTGTCTGAATGTTACTGCTGACTCTGGACCGGCCTCATCCTGAAGGCTGACTCGTGGGCAGATTAAATGTGTTCCTCCCACCACTGGCCTCATGCTCTTTGCATCACAGCGCTCTCCCTTCCTTCCAAGCCGTTGAGACCACTTTTTCTTTCTATAATTTAGAATAGAATGAGCTGGAAGGGACCTCGGAGGTCTTCTAGTCCAGCCATCCCCCCCACCTGCTCGAGCAGGAGACCCTATCCCATTTCAGACAAGTGGCTGTCCAGACTCTTCTTAAAAACCTCCAGGGATGGAGCGGCTACGATTTCTGGTGGCAAGCTGTTCCACTGGTTAATTGTCCTCAGGAAGTTTCTCCTCAATTCCAGGTCGCTTTTCTCCTTGATCGGAATGGAATGGAACCAGAGGTGGCATTCAGCCGATTCTGACCAGTTCTGGAGAACCGGTAGCGGAAATTTTGAGTAGTTCAGAGAACCAGCAAATCCCACCTCGGACTGGCCCCCGCCAACCCCATCTATTCTCTTCCTCCCATCGAGTCCCAGCTGATCGGCTGGGTCTCCTTTGGTTGCCCTACACAGGAGAATGGAGCTGGAAAGCAGGTTAGTGAGGTGAGGAGGGAACCGGGATTTATAGTATCCTTCCCCTGCCACGCCCACCAAGCCATGCCCAAAGAACCGGTAGTAAAAATTTTTTGAATCCCACCACTGATTTAGACTTCTGATCCCGGTGAGTGACCCAGTTTGGATCCTGCAGAATCTGTTACGTTCAGGGTAAGCGCTGGAGGGTTCAGCGCTGGCTTTCACTGGGTCAATCTTGACTTTTCCAGCTGACAAAGTGAGATGCAGAGAAAAGGAGAGGGAAAACCAGCCGGGCTGAAGATAAAAGGACTCTTAACGTCAGAATCGCTGAGTGGAAAACGATGCAAATTATGAAACAGTGAAGTTTATTCCATGGGGGGAAGAGCCTTCGCAGCAACCCCGGTCTCCAGGGCGATGTTCGAACTCCCTCCCTTGTGCAGACAATTTCTTCACTTCGCCCCCGAGAACGCTCCCAATCGGTGTCAACGTCGCTTGTTCACACTAAGCTTCCTTACCCTGGGAAGGCACACCAAAATGTGAGAAAGATTTGCAACCTCGCCTGGCAATTCTTCACACCTCACACTCTGTGCAAACGCTCAGCATCATACTGGTGGCAGCATCCCTCCACAGTTAGCGCTTCAAGCATGTCAAAGGAAATAGAAAATCCGTGCTGGGGACTCTACAACAGGGCTGTCCAACTCGATTTCATTGAGAGCAGCGTCAGGGTTGAGTTTGACTTCATGGGGGCTGGGTGGGTGTGGCCAGCTCAACGTCACTCGTGTCCGGGGACCTGTGGTGGCCTGAGTGTTCTGCCAGCAAAAACGGGCTCCCGAGCTCCGTTTTTGGCTGCAATGGCCTCCTGCAATCTTCTGCCAGCAAAAATGGAGCTTGGGAAGGCCACCTTCAGCCCTCCCCAGTTCAGTTTTCAGCTGCAACAGCCTCCTGCAACTCTGTGAGCGAAAACAGAGCTCGGGAGGACCGCAGATGGCCCTCCCAAGCTCTGTTTTCGCTGGCAGAAGCACCCTGGGCTGATCCTTTGCTGTTTCCAGGGTGGCCCCGCAGTCTGGATCTGGCCTGCGGGCCTTGAGGTTGACACCCCTGCTCTATAACACCAAGAGGAAAGGTTCAAGTCTCTACATACAAGATTGAGGTGTAGGACAATTCGCTGCGGCCAACTCGCCATGACTAACTTGCCACGG
Organism: Pseudonaja textilis; assembly: GCF_049901715.1. Classification (NCBI taxonomy): domain Eukaryota; kingdom Metazoa; phylum Chordata; class Lepidosauria; order Squamata; family Elapidae; genus Pseudonaja; species Pseudonaja textilis. Next base: position 3,584,161 of record NC_142000.1, read on the forward strand.
CCGCAGGACGAGAATTACACTACTATCAAAGAAACGGTGGAATAGAACCATTTAAAAAAGGATGAAAAAGGGGGGAATAGAATGACAAAAAATAAAATCACTTTGAAAATGTATTTTCAATAATTAAACTGAATTGTTCAATTGTCCTGCAGCGAGTTGGTCGTGGTTAGTTGGCTGTGGCGAGTTGTCCATTCTGACAAGGATCCAAGTGGTTAAAATTGTCTCTTTTTACCGAGGAACAATTGACTCTAAATCTGTGTAGAAAAAGATTCTCGCTATTCACAACTTGCAGCAAAAAAAACCTCTGTGTGCTGAATTACAAATAAATTGTCGGCTTGGTTGCAAGTGTCTGAGTTTTGATCATGTGACCATGGGGAGGCTGCAACATAAGCATGAAACCCAGTCATATATCACTTTTTCCAATGCTGCTGTAACTTTGAACAATCATTAAACAGATGATTGTAAGCTGGGGACTACTTGTATTTATAGTTATTCAAGTAGCCGCTTTAGTCTGGCAAGATTCCGTCTTTAGGCATATAATAGATGTGGCCATTGGGATACTGCAAGTGTCAAAAACGTTCACTTTTTTTTTTCCAGTGCCATTTTAATTTCAAACAGTCACTAAACGAATGGTTGCAAGTTAAGGACTACCTGTACTCTGCTTTTGATTCTATATCCCACCCAAACACTCCAATTTCTTTCCCCCATCTCTATCTACTCATAGCCAATTAATTCTATTCAATCGCTTTGGTCTTAAAAACATATTTCAGAAAAGCTTTCCTAACTTAGCAGTTTGTGCACAGTTCTTTCAGGTGAAAACCAAATGATAAAAAGTTAAAGTTGTAAAGCAGAGGTTTATGTCAGAGACAACTCAAATACAGGTAGTCCTCAACTTATGACCTCAATTGAGCCCAAAGTTTTGATTGCTAGGTGAGATATTTGTTGAGTTTTGCCCAGGGGTGGGATTAAAAAATCCCAGCAACCGGTTTGCTGCCTGGTTGCTGGGTGGGCGTGGCCATGGTGGGTGTGGCCTACCGGAACTTCCGTGAAAGCCATTTTTTTGCCTTCCCAAGGGCCCGGAGGCTTCCCTTGGGCCTCTGGGAGGGTAAAAATGGCCTCCCCTGGGCTCTGGAGGCTCTCCAGAAGCCGGAAACAGGCCTGTTTTCCCTCCTCCCAGAGCCTTCGCACGGACACAGCACTTACCTGCATCGAAAATGGGCTACCTGGAGATTCCTGGGAGGGGAGGGGCAGGGTGGGCGGGGCCAGCCAGTCGGGTGAAATACTGGATTGGCGAACCAGGTGAAAATTTAACATCCGGTTTGCCTGAACCACTCCAAACCAGTAGAATCCCACTCCTGGTTTTGCCCCATTTTATGACCTTTTTTTTGCCAGAGTTGTTAAGTGAATCACTGCAATTGATAAGTTATGGCTGTTAAGTGAATCTGGCTTCCCCATTGACTTGTCAGAAAGTCGCAAAAAGGGGACCACGTGACTTTGGGACACTGCAACCATTGTAAGTACGAATCAGTTGCCAAGCGGCTGAATTTTGATCATTTGATGACAGGGATGCCTCAGTGTGGGAAATGGTCACAAGTGCTGTTTTAACTTCAAACAGTCACTAAGCAAACTGTTGTAAGTCAAGGACTTACAGGTACGGTCATGGCAAGGGGAAGGTATGTTCAGTCCAAAGGTTGGATGCATTGGGGGATTTCAGTTGACGCCAAAGCCTTTCTGGACGCAACACCTACCATCCCCAGGTGAGGAAGAAGATGTCGAACACAGCACTTCAAGTCCTAATCCTCATTTTCCAAGATAGATATAGATATATATCTATATATCTATATATCTATATATCTATATATCTATATATCTATATCTATATCTATATCTATATCTATATCTATATCTATATCTATATCTATATCTATCTATCTATCTATCTATCTATCTATCTATCTATCTATCTATCTATCTATCTATCATCTATCTATCTATCTATATAAGCAAAATACCACTCACACATCATCATCAAAATGATCATATTATTATAAACATGCTCTGAGGCTAAGGAGTTCTACTCCCCCTCCCCACCTGAAAAGAAATCTTGTTCCAAATGCAAAACACAAGCAGAAGAGAGGAGTTTCAATTTCAGTTTTAGTTTCATAGCAGCACCAAGCAGCTTTAGTACAGAACCGTTGAGCTAAGCCACGCCCAGGCTCCTTGCTGTCTCCAAAAAGCCCTCATTCTCTCACACACTGACAGGACGCTAGCCAGTTGAATACCGATGGATACTGCTAGGCAGAGGCAGAATTCCCCTCCCCTTATTTTCCTCCCCCAAAACTAAGCCCGACCACATAGTTTCGTAGTGAAGCATGGGTATCCATCCAGCTAGTCTCCAATAAAAAGCAAATTTACAGCTAAATGGGGAAGAAATGAAGGCAGGTTGGTCCCATACTGATAGCAATTTCACAGGCTCCTTGGTCTTCCTGACAGTCACTCAAGGCGATCACACACATATCTGACAAGTGCTGATAGCATTAAATGGTCCAGGTCATTCCCGATGATCCTGATTGGCTGTCTAAGGGCAGGTAAAACCAGTTTTTCTACCTAGGAAAATAGGAATCTGAACAGAAGCATCTGTATCCCCTGCCATCAGCTGATATTTGCTTGCTTTCTCTCCAATTAAAAAAAGAAGATTCAATTAACTTGGCGAAACCTCCAAAGCAGTAAATCTGAGAATCACTGGAGGAGGGAAAGTTTTAGATCATTTAATCTAACCTTTCATCCGTGCAGAAATCTCCTACTACAGAGATTGCTATCTGCCAAAAGGCAGTTTTAAGCAGACTCCGTTTAAAACAACTTAAGGGAAGATAAAGCACTCAGGCTCCATGAGAGTCTGCCCCATTATATTCTTCTTGATGTCCCACCAAACTTTTGAACCAGGGCTCTCCAAATTTGGCAACCTTAAGACTTTGTGGACTTCAACTCCCAGCATGGCTGGCTGAGGAATTCTGGAAGTTGAAATCCACAAGTCTTAAAATGGACAAGATTGGAGAGCCCTGGTTTAAAACCATCGTTCCTGGTCTTCTCTGGAACGGGGTCAAATAGTTCTGGCTGGTCTTCTCCATGCCAACTCTTCAGCCAAACTTGAAGAGCTACTAGGTCTTCCCTAGGGGTGGGCGTGGCCATGGTGGGCGTGCCCTATTTGGCCTCCTGCACCACAGTGGCTGGGGGGGGGGGCGCTGTTTTCACTGTCTCCAGGCTCCAGCGGTTTTCCTCGAGCCTCCAGGAAGGCGAAAATGGCCCCTCCAGGCTCCGGAGGCTCTGTGGAGGACAGAAATGGACTCGTTTCACACAGTCATTGCTACTACCAGTTCGGCAAACCTGATGTAAAATTAGCATCCGGTTCCTCGAACCAGTGCAAACCGGTAGCCGCCCACCCCTGGTCTCCCCACATTCTTCTCTTATTTTTGAGTTGTGCTTCTCTAGACATTTTCCTTTTTGATAGGTCTTATTCAAACACAATCCCAGAAACCACTACAATATTCCAGAGGTGGCCTGCTCAGTGCAGAAGAGAGAACAACAGTACAGTTAGTCCTTGACTTGCAACCATTCGTTTAGTGATCTCAGCACTGGACCACACTAAGAATAATGTGTCCAGTTCTGGTCACCGTGACACAAAAAAAGGATGCTTAGTCCCCAGAAAGAGTGCAGAGAAGAGCAACGAAGATGATTAGGAGTCTGGAGATTAAACCATACGATGAACATCTGAGAGAAATGGGTATGTCTAGTTTAATGAAAAGAAGGCCTAGGGGGTCACATGATGGCAGCCTTCCAATATGTAAGGGGCTGACACAAAGAAGAGGCTATTCTCCGGAGCACCTGAGGGCAGGACAAGAAGTAACAGGTGGAAGATCATTAAACAGAGATGCAACCAGGAGTAGGGAGAAATTTTCTGGGGTGACAGCAATTAATCAGTGGAATGAATGACTGCCAGAACTTGCGGGCAGTCCATCATTGGAGGTTTTCAAGAAGAAATATACAGATTAACAGAGCTGGAAGGGACCTTGTAGATCATCTAGTGCAGGGGTCTCCAACCTTGGCAACTTTAAGCCTGGGGGACTTCAACTCCCAGAATCCCCCAGCCAGCAAGTTGAAGTCCCCCAGGCTTAAAGTTGCCAAGGTTGGGGACCCCTGATCTAGCCCAATCCCCCACCCAAGCGGGAGACCCTACACTATTTCTGACAGATGGGAGTCCAGTTTCTTCTTGAAAGCCTCCAGTGATGATGAAGCTCCCACAACTTCTGAAGGCAACTTCTGTTCCAGTGGTTCTCACTGTCAGAATATTCCTCCTTATTTCTAGGTTGAATCTCTCCTTGATCAGTTTCCATCCATTATTCCTTCTCTGGCCTTCAGGTGCCTTGGAAAAGAGCTTGACCCCCTCCTCTCTGTGGAAGCCCCTCAAATATTGGAAGACTGCATGTTTCCCCTGGTCCTTCTCCTCCCTAGACTAGCCAGGCCCAGTTTCTGCAACCATTCTTCATATGTTTTAGCCTCCAGCCCACTAATCATTGTGGTTGCTCTTCTCTGCGCTCTTTCTAGAGTCTCAACATCTTTTTTATAGTGTGGTGACCAAAACTGGAAGCAGTATTCTAAGTGTGGTCTTACTAAGGCTTTATAGAATGGTATTAGTACCTCCCTTGATCTTGAAGGTCTCTGTTAATACAACTTACAGTTGTGTTGGCTTTTTTGGCTGCCGCTGCACATTGTTGTTGCATATTTAATTGGTTTGTCTGGAATATTATAGGATCTGTTGCCATGGGTGGCGGCGGGTAGAGGTGGGGAGTTGGACTAAAACATATCTAAGGCCCTAAAATTCTGTATTATGTGTTCAGTTTCTCTAAATACAAATAGATAAGGAACCCGTAGCAGGACAAAATTGCTAAGAAGGTAAAGTTTGGGGCTGTACAAGAAATGTAGATCCCAAACCATGGAAAATAATTATTCCACCAATTCTCCGTTGATCAGATCCCACCATCAATACCCACTTAGAGCTCTGCATTTTAATCAGTATTTAGAGAGATTAAAAGGAGGAATGAAGATGACCAGGGATGAAAAACAAAGCCTTATGTGGGGAAACTGAGTTGGGTGTGGAGAAAAGACAGTGGGAGGATTCGTAGCTCTTCAAGGTCAGGATCTGTTTTCTATTGTCCCAAAATTCAGGACATGGAAGAATGGATTTCAGTTTACAGGAACTGAATCTTAAGAAAAACATCCTAACAGGAAGAGCAGCTCCTTAGTGAAACCAGGGCCGATGCGGCCTTCTTCTTCTTTCCTGTCGAAGCAGAGATTAAACAGCCATCTGTTGAGGATGCTCTAATTGGGATTTTGGCACCAAGTAAAAGGTTGGCCCCCGGGGCCTTCTACGTCAGGATTCTCTGGGTCGTGTCACAACTGTCTAGATCCATCTGGGCTGATCAGAGGACAGGAAAACCCTGAGAAGGAAGGGGCTGCAGATATTGTTCTTCAGAGGGTGAACGGGAAAGGAGCATCTTTTTTATAAGGATTCCAGAGCAGAGCTGTTGAACTATATGTTATATGTATGTATGTATGTATGCACAGTATCAAAAGCCAAGTACTCCTCACGCATCATTACAAAATCTCCAGAACTGTAAAGCCTACAAACTTGAAATTTGGCATGTATGTTTCTCTTGGCTTCTAGGTGCTGACTAAGAAAGGGTTTTTCCAAATGACCATCAGAGCATTACTATTTCTTAATACAGCAATTAACACGCTCTGATGCTAAGGAGTTCTACTCCTCCTCCCCACGTGAAAAGAAATCTGTCCCAACTGCCAGTTGCCTCACATTCCGTTACCTCAGTTCAAACCGGCAGACGTTCCACTCCCTCACTCCGGAGCGGCCTGGAGCTCCTTACAGTACTAAATGGCGGTACTTCACCAAAATGTCTACGCTTTCCACCTATGGAACTGCTTTCGGACTCAAGACGGCAGGAGCGATATTCCCTTATGTGTTTCAATCACCGACCACCACTGAGCCAACGGATTGTGAACCGGATTTCTCCTGCATAGCCCGATCACAAAGTTTCGTTGTGAAGCACGGGTATCCACCTAGTGTCAGCATTCCAGAAAAACTTGACTCCAACAAATAGCTCTGAACCAGACATGTTCTAGAGTAGTAACCAGAACTCTGAACCAGACATGTTCTTAGAGTAGTAAACTGGCACCTCTGGGAAATCCCGAATCTGAAAGTTTTGGGTTTCCCTCCAATAGGACAAATCCACCCCCTGCCGCCATCATTCCGTCACATGCCCCAATCACCATCAGTCCCAACTTGAGACATCCCCTCTACTCCTCCTCAGCCAGGTGCAGGAACAACATGACCTTGACTCTAAAGAAGAATGCTATTATGTCTAACCACATACGCTCCATGAAATCCCCCCCTCCCATCTTCCCAGGCTCAAGAATGTGATAGTGTGGAAGCTTCTGGTGCTTATATGGCTTCCAAAGCTGACAGCTAGTGTGTGTGTGTGTGTGTGTTTGTGTTTGTGTGTGTATGTATATGTGTATATGTATGTATATGTATGTATATGTGTGTGTGTGTGTGTGTGTATGTATGTATGTTTCAGTGTCCGTCGATCCCCCTTTGCGACCTATTGACAAGCAAAGTCAACGGGGAACTCCGATTTACTTAACAACCAGGTCACTAAGTTAAGCATTGCAGTGACTCGCTTAACGACTGTGGCAAGAAATATTGTAAAATGGGGCAAATCTCATGTAACAAATGTCTCACTTAAGAACATACATTTTGTGGCTCAATTGTGGCTGTACGTCGAGGGCCACCTATACTATTTCTAGATTATGTTAAAAGCCAGAAATGCTCAGGAGCAGCTTACAATGAAACAAGCAACACTAAAGCAAGAAAGATTAATGCTCTCCACAAAGCCAGCACTGGAAACTTCATGCAAGTAACATTAAAAGCAAAAAAATCCTAGAAATAGGAATATTAGAAATATCCTAGAAACATACTTTCATATATTTTCATAGTCCAGTGCTCGGAATTCTGTGAGTTGAAGTCCACCTATTTTAATGTTGCTGAGCCTAAAAAATGCTACTTATAGTCAAGGGTGGGTTTAAAAAACCCCAGTTTGCTGTCTGGTTGCTGGGTGGGCGTGGCCATGGTGGGCGTGGCTTACTGGAACTTCTTGTTTCTGGCTTCCGGTGGGCCTCCAGAGCAGGAGTGGAATTCCATTTTTTAAACAACCAGTTCTGTGGGCGTGGCTTAGTTGGTGGGCGTGGCTTGGTGGTCATGTGACAGGCTGGGCGTGGCCAACTCAATATCACTCACATCAAGGCACGCATCTCCTCCCCTGGCCTCTCATGACTGTGGGGATGCTGCAACAGTCGTAAGTGGGAAAAATGGTCATGTCACTTTTTTCAGTGCCATTGTAACTTTGAATGGTCACTCCACACAAGCAAAGTACCAGAAAAGGAGGGGAAAAAAACTCCAGAGGAGTTCCTGAGACAGGAAATCTTGCCCTGCCAAGAATGTAATAAGGGTTAATGGAGAGGCAGTTTCTGTAAGCAACACCAGAATGTTTCCTTCCTGCCTTCCTTACAGGATTAGCCCAGTAATTCCTTCTAACAACCGATTCTCCAAACTGCTTAGAATGTTAACAACCAGTTCTAGCGAATAGGTGTGAACCTGTAGAATCCCACCCCTGGTCCCTTCCAACTCTGTTAATCTGAACCCATCCCCCTTTTTTATGTGGTTCACATAACAGGTAGGACTTCCTTTGAACACTTTTTTGACTGCACATCCCTGTCTCTTGCAAACGAATAAAAAACAACAACTGAAAAGCTGGAGGTGATTCATATTAAATTAAAGAAGAATTTATAGCACAGTCCAAGGGTTGATGAATTATGATCGTGGTGATTTAGATTTATTAGAGCTGTCTACTGCATAAGACATCTTGGTGAAATTGCAAGGGTTTTTTTCTCCCTTTCCTATTGAATTTTGACAGTGAGAATTGCGATAAAGCATTAAGAAAAGACATCTAGGTCTCCCTTTGAATCTCCAGACACAAACCTCTGTTAGCCTTCCTGCACAAAAGCATTCTTATCACAGTGAAAACAAGAATGTTTTAGGGCAGGGGTCTCCAAACTTAGCAACTTTAAGACTTGTGGCCTTCAACTCCCAGAATTCCTCAACTTTAAGACCTGTGGCCTTCAACTCCTAGAATTCCTCAACTTTAAGACTTGTGGCCTTCAACTCCTAGAATTCCTCAACTTTAAGACTTGTGGCCTTCAACTCCTAGAATTCCTCAACTTTAAGACTTGTGGCCTTCAACTCCCAGAATTCCTCAACTTTAAGACTTGTGGCCTTCAACTCCCAGAATTCCTCAACTTTAAGACTTGTGGCCTTCAACTCCCAGAATTCCTCAACTTTAAGACTTATGGCCTTCAACTCCTAGAATTCCTCAACTTTAAGACTTGTGGCCTTCAACTCCCAGAATTCCTCAACTTTAAGACTTATGGCCTTCAACTCCTAGAATTCCTCAACTTTAAGACTTGTGGCCTTCAACTCCCAGAATTCCTCAACTTTAAGACTTGTGGCCTTCAACTCCCAGAATTCCTCAACTTTAAGACTTGTGGCCTTCAACTCCCAGAATTCCTCAACTTTAAGACTTGTGGCCTTCAACTCCTAGAATTCCTCAACTTTAAGACTTATGGCCTTCAACTCCAGGAATTCCTCAGCCAGCTTTGCTACCTGAGGAATTCTGGGAGTTGAAGGCCACAAGTCTTAAAGTTGCCAAGGTTGGAGACCCGTTTTAGGATGTCCTGCTTTTCAGAAACTTTGAAATAAATGGTTCAGGATGGGATAGGGAACTTTCTGAAGGCTGCTGGGCTGGGCTCCAGATTCTGTGGGTGGCCAGGGCCACGGTGGATGACAGATCATGCCAGAAGCCACATTCTCTTAATTTTTTTCTCCTTGAGTTTGGTGCCATGGGGTTTCTTTGCTTACTTTATGTTTTGTGCTTCCTGTCTCCAAGTGGCAAGAAACCATATCAAGAGTAGCACACTTAATCCATCCCAAAATGGATACAGATGATTTCAGGTTGCCCATCGTGGTTTGGGTTAAGGTTTTAAAAACCCTTCTCTTTGTAGGGTCTTCAGTTCAAACCTTGCCCAGCAAATTCTGCAGGGAAGACATGAGAAGGGCCAATCATCTGAACGGCTCCAAAAAATATTTTCCAACCTTTTCGGGAAAGCCACAGTTCCAATCCCCCCCCGCCCCCCCCCAGGTCTGGTTCTTCACAAGCTTATGTTTGTTTCTCTTTTACAACTGTCCACCATCGCTCCAAATATTATTTTGCCATTTTCTCACGGCTCCTCTTCGACTCTGGCTTTCCTGCCTAGCTCATTACATATCGCCAGCTTACAAAAATCAAAACATTCATAATCCGGTGTAGCTTTATAGCCCCACTCATTAAGTTTCGCCAGCCCGCAATTTTTTTTTTAAAAAAAAACCTTCATCCCAAGCAACTAGCTGCAAATCGATGATGAACGGCGTATTAAAAAAAAGAAGAGGGAAAATAAAATAGACGTGGTGTGTTGTTAGAAGCAGGAAGTGCCTTTTCACCTGCAGCTTACAGCAGCCGTGTGTGTGTGTGTGTGTGTGTGTGTGTGTGTGTTTGTGCTTGTGTGTGGGTTCACATTCTTACATTGTTTGCAGGACAAGCTCTTTCAAAAGTGCCCCGCAGGGTTAAGAAATAACTCTGCCAGACCAAGCAAAGGCAGATGAAGGCTATCTTATCTGCACCTCACCACTGGCCTGAGAGAAAGCATAAACATTCCCCTTGTCTCTCTCTCTCTCTCTCTCTCTCTGATGATCTTATCAGGTCGCACTTTCTTGGCGTCTTCGGAAAAATAGCTTTCTCAGGATCCTCATCCAGCTAAGTCCTTATTGGTGGGGCAGGCATACCCCCTTGTAAGGCTATAGCCGACCTTATCTGCATTTCTTGGGTGGGAAGGGGGAGACAGCTCCAGGGTGGGGGAAGGAGCCCCCCCCCCACAGCCAGCCCTCACCTCAGCAAATGGAAAGGAATTTATTCTGTGCCCTTGGGCGGAAATCTTCTTCCTCTTGTGGGTTTGTTTCAGCCTCTCTGTAAACATACACAAACACACCCCACCTACAATCACATCAACTGAAGACACGGAAAGGCGGATATATCCCAAGATCCCTCCCTTCTGAGATTGACGTCTGAGCCTCTAGAGCAGTGATGGCTGACTTCTTCCACGTTGCGTGCCCAAAGTGCGCTCACATGCACTGCTCACATGCCTGCACCCATGATGCAGTGCACGTGTGACTCCCCCTGCACATGAGCGCACGACCCCCTGCGCGCGCACTGCACACCTCTGTGCATGCGTACACATCTCTCACGCGCACGTCTTCTGCCGCGCATGCGCGGCAGATACCCGACAATCAGTTGGTGGGCAGGCAGTGCGCAAACATGCACAGTGTGGCTCTTCCGAGCAGGGGTGGGATTCCATTTTTTTAACAAGTGGTTCTGTGGGCATGGCTTAGGTGGTGGGCGTGGCTTGGTGGTCATGTGACTGAGTGGACATGGCTTGGTGCTCATGTTATTGGCTGGGTGTAGCCAACTCAATATCACTCACATCGAGGCACACATCTCCTCGCCTGGCCTCTCATGACTGTGGGGATGCTGCAACAGTCAGTCGTAAGTGGGAAAAATGGTCATAAGTCACTTTTTTCAGTGCCATTGTAACTTTGAATGGTCACTCCACACAAGCAAAGTACCAGGAAAAGGAGGGGAAAAAACTCCAGAGAAGTTCCTGAGACAGGAAGTCTAGTCCTGCCAAGAATGTAATCAGGGTTAACGGAGAGGCAGTTTCTGTAAGCAACATCAGAATGTTTCCTTCCAGCCTTCCTTACAGGATTAGACCAGTAATTCCTTCTAACAACCAGTTCTCTGAACTGCTTAGAATGTTAACAACCGGTTCTAGTGAATAGATGCGAACCGGTAAAATCCCTCCCCTGAGTTCGCCATCATGGCTCTAGAGCTTGGAAATTATCTTCCAGTTAGATAAATTATGCAACGCGAACATTTACAGGTTTTGGTGTCTCATCCAGAAAAGATTCTGCCCTGCCACCGGGTGGGAGCTAGGCAGGGCCAATAAACCGAGATCAGATCCTGAGCAAGCCAAAATCTGGAAGGTGGGCAGATGGAAGGGTTATTTTCCCAGCCAAAGAAAACCCCTGATGCCCGCTCAGGGTTGGAAAAAGATTTTGCTGTGGCGAGCCCCCTGGGCTACACAATTCCTGCAACGCACTCTGTTTATGCACAAAATTTGCTGCTCTTGCAAAATGCAGCAGCGACAAGGCTGCTCACAATGTGGCTCCATGGCACTATCGTCAAAAGACCTCTGCCCCCAACCAATTTGTCACCGGGCTGAGCAACACGAAGGCAATCAAAGCAATACGTGCGTGTGCACCTAAGTCCATGCACGTACATACAAACTGTATACCTACAGGCAGTCCTCCATTTACGACCCCAACTGAACCCACAATTTATGTTGCTAAGCAAGGCAGTGGTGAAGTGAGTTTTTGCTCCCTTTTATGACCGTTCTTGCCACAGTTGTTAAGTGAACCGCTGCAGTTGTTCAGCTAGTCACGCGGTGGTTAAATCAATCTGGTTTCCCCACTGACTTTGCTTGGTCAGGAGGTCCCTTAAGGTAATCCCACTGCAACCGTCGTAAATATGAGTCAGTCGCCAAGCATCTGAATTTTAATCACATGAGCATGGGGATGTTGCAAGTGCGAAAAATGGTCATGTCACTTTTTCAGGGCCATTGTAACTTCGACAAATGGTTGTAAGGCAAAGGCTACTTGCACCCACATCTGATCCAGAGGTTCTGGATTCAGCTGGTTCTGACTGGTTATGGAGAACCGGTAGCGGAAATTTTGAGTAGTTCGGAGAACCGGCAAATCCCATCTCTGACTGGTCCCGCCCCCATCTCTTCTCTGCCTCCTGTTGAATCCCAGCTGATCGGCTGGGTCTCCTTTGGTTGCCCTGCACAGGAGAACGGAGCTGGAAAGCAGGTTAGTGGGATGGGAAGGGGGATTTTTACAGTGTCCTTCCCCTGCCACACCCACCAAGCCACGCCCACAGAACCGTAGTAAGGGGTGTGCATAAGTGCACAATTGTGCCTACCGTCCCTGTCCGATTGTCTCCATTTATTCGTACCTATTTCCTCTATTCTTACTCATGTTTATACTTATACCTATTATCTTGTAAGCAATTGACAAATCAAACAAACAAATAAATAGGTAGTATTTTTTTTTGTTTGAATCCCATCCAGTAAGAACTGCTAGAGCCTTGAAATCTGTGGTTGGAAACCCAGCTGCTTGGCTCCCATTCACATGGCACCAAGCCAAAGAGTTTGGGGTCCATTCTTGAGAATAAAGTTAGGCCAGTATTATTATCGAGGTGCCTGCTGAAAAGATTTCCTTTGCTTTAGAACCTGCCACTCTACCCAATGTCTGTTATTTTACGTCTTTTAATTTGTATTTTCTATTGGAGAGTGGTATAAAAGTCCATTAGGTGTCTAGTAGCACCTTTTCTGACTAATAAATGTTATTAGAAGACAGAAGCTCTGCCTTTTAAGAAAAATTACAATAACTGGAAAAGGTACCACCCATCTCCTGATTATTATTATTATTTTGCCATCCCAGTCTAACGCAGCTCTCCTCTTACAACAGGTCACAGAGTAATTGTTTGAGGAAATAATGGGAGAATGCAAGATGGATGGAATGAACAGAAAACCAGGAGACAAATCAAATTATTGCCACGAATAATAGCCGCCATCCTCCTGCTTTCTATCAGCACATGAGCAGCTGCCTCTTCATCAGTGATTTTAAAAACGAGGGCCACTTTATCTCCAAATTCTTCATGGTTTGGTCTTTTCAGCTCCTGCGGGTTGTGCTTTCTACACTAATATTATAAATGGATCTTGGCAGTGCTCCCCAAATCAGCAGCTTATCTTGAAAAACGATTTCCTGCTCCTTTATATTCGACACTCCCCGCTCCTCCCTTGCAATCAAACACAAGTCCAAGAAGGAAGAAGGAAGCAGATAAAAATCTGTGGACAAAATTCTTCCATCTCCTATCGTGGGGGTTATAGCGGCAGCTTCCAAGGACCAATTGAAAAGACAATTTCTCAACAACCCAGAGTCCTAGCTGAAAAAGAAATGCATACCCATGCCAATGCTATTTTTTTGATACTCATAAAACATTTGCATAAGGCTCCCCACCCACCCACCCAAAAAACCACACAAGCTCTAGACATGCGTTTTCCCAGCAGCAAAATCTTATCAAGTTAAAATGCAAGAAAATCAATTCTTCACCGCTGGTTCTCTCGCCCTGTTAATTTTGCACAATCCTCGCTCAGCAATTTTTCTATTTCAGCCACAGTCTGTCACTGCCGGCTCTAACTCCAGAGTTACTATCACAACCGGCGCTGAAAAGTTAGCTTTACGGAGCCACTCCATGGTAATTAAGTCTTTGCTGTACAAACACGGCTGGCACCAGACACATCACCATTTGGGAGCTATTTCCAAGAGGGAGGGAGGGAGGACCAGTTTTTGAGACACTGGAGGGGTGTGTGTTTGTTGCCAAATTGTCTGCTGTGTGTGTAGGGCAAACAGACCTCTTCCAGGCTTGTTCTCCATCCTCCAAACTGATACATAAGAAAGGGAAAATCATAAGCCACGTTCCGCCTCCAGGAAATGGAGCTTTTCAGAACAAAGGTAGCATCTCAGCACGCTGGAAAAACAGTGCTAAGACAAAAATGTACCTTCTGGCTAGGATTTCCAGAGGTTATAGCCAATTCCGCTCTAAGTAGCCCTCACCAACCTGATGCCATCTCGAGAGCCTGGAATATAAGTTATATAAATTCTCAGGCGGCACAGACCAGAAGAGACACCAACTTGGCAAAGGCTGGCTAAGACCCGGACACCGATAAAAGTGGATACACACCATTAAGAGAATAAGAAAGCAACCTAGTATGGCCAGAGTCCCTTGCTTGTGAGATGGGTATATTAGATGATAGATAAGATAGATAGATAGATAGATAGATAGATAGATAGATAGATAGATAGATAGATAGATAGATAGATAGATAGATATGGATGATAGATAGATATAGATAGATGTTAGATATAAATAGACAGATGATAGATGATAGCTAGAGATAGAGAAAGCTATCTAGACATAGATAGATAGAGATAGAAGATAGGTATAAATAGATGATGGATGGATGATAGATACTGTAGATAGAGGACAGACAGACATGGAAACAGATGGCAGAGAGATGGGCGGTGAAAGAGTTTAACAAGTAAATAAATGATAAATACACAATAAAATAAAGTAAAATAAAATAAAGATCAATTCTCCTGCAAGCGCAGCCTGCTTGTTGGATGTCCTCCAGACACATGCATGCTGTTTCCTGGACAATAATATGAAAAGGGAATACATTGTCAAAACATTCTGGGATGTTTTCCAATTTTCCAATCCAGCCTCCAGCCTGGGGTTATTCTGGTAGTCTCCCCTCCAAGCATAACCCAGGTGTGATCTTGCTGAGCTCAGCCAAGGCTATCTAGATACCTTTGCCCTTGGCAACCTGAAATTGACTCCCAAAGAAATAGATAGGTAAAGGTAAAGGTTCCCCTCGCATATACGTGCTCTTCGTTTCCGGCTCTAGGGGGCGCTGCTCATCTCCGTTACAAAGCCGAAGAGCCAGCGCTGTCCAAAGACGTCTCCGTGGTCACATGGCCGGCATGACTAAATGCCTTCAAAGGCCCACGGAGCGCTGTTGCCTTCCCACCAAAGGGGTCCCTGTTTTTCTACTTGCATTTTTTACATGCTTTCGAACTGCTAGGTTGGCAGAAGCTGGGACAAGTAACAGGAACTCACTCCGTTATGCAGCGCTAGGGATTCGAACCGCCAAACTGCCGGCCTTTCTGATCGACCTCCAGACCCTTGGGAGGATGAAAAACGGCCCTCCTGAAAGTACCAGAAGTCTGGAAAGGGGCCTGTTTCCGGCTTCCGGTGGGCCTCCAGAGCCCAGGGGAGGCTGTTTCCACTCTCCCAGAGGCCTCTGGATCCTTGGGAAGGCAAAAATGGCCTCCCCCAGGCTTTGGAGACCCACTGGAAGCTGGAAACAGGAAGGCCACACTCCCCATGGCCATGCCTACCCAGCAACCAGGCAACGAACCAGTTGCTGGGATTTTTGAATCCCACCCCTGGGGGGGGGGATGATTTAATGTGTCCATTGTTTCTGCGCCCCAGTTCTGCTGTGGCCCCAGGGGTTGGGGATCCCCTCCCTTATTGGGTTGTTCCCTGACATAGTTTTTAAGTTTTTAATATTATGTACAGTGTTCCAGGTCCCGATTTCTCATTCATCTGCTGTCAACATAAGGAAGGAGAGTGAAGGGAAAAAAAAAAACCTTTCCCTTTTCACTTTCATTCGCTGCTTCCAATTCTTCTTTGGGAGCGATGTATCTTTTTTAAAATTTAAATTCCAGGATATCTTAGTTGTTGCTTCTTATCCCGGTCAGCCAAAACTTTCACTTCTTAACTTCCTCCTGCACTTTCTTTTCCGGATGTGTGCTTCTTTGAGGCGGGCCATTTCTGACCGCCGCTCTTACTGCCTTTGGAAAAGGGAGTTTAGCCAGCTGAGGAGACCCTGCCGGATCTCCCATGTCTTCACCACCTCTACGGGGTGGCTTAGCCCCAAAGCCAACTGGCTCGGGGCACTCCAGCGGCGAGCCCAGTCAGAAACCACGCACGATCGTGGATTCCTGCCTGCCGCCAAAGCCCTGCAAACCGGAAGTCCCCAGGTCCCAACACATCAAAACTCCCCCCCTTCCCTCTGAAGAGTTTCATGTTTTGAGCCTTTTTATCAATTTCCCTAGGGGACGCGGTGGCTCAGTGGCTAAGACACGGAGGTTATTGATCAGAAAGGTCGGCAGTTCGGCGGTTCGAATCCCTAGCGCCACGTAATGGAGTGAGCTCCTGTTCCTTGTCCCAGCTTCTGCCAACCTAGCAGTTCGAAAGCATGTTAAAAATGCAAGTAGAAAAACAGGAACCCCTTTGATGGGGAGGGAACAGCGTTCCTCCATGCGCCTTCAGCATTTAGTCCTGCCAGCCATGTGACCATGGAGACGTCTTTGGACAGCGCTGGCTTTTCGGCTTTTTAACGGAGATGAGCACTGCCCCCTAGAGCCGGAAACAATTAGCATGTCTGTGGGAGGGGAACTTCTACCTTTACCTATCGATTTTCTTAGCAGGGAATGTTTTTTTTTTTCCATAGCTCCTGAGCAATGGGGCAGGTCTTTTCTCTCCACCCGAGTTGTCAAATGTGTTCAGTTCCCTGCTTATTCGTGTTATTCACTGTCGGATGTGAGAAGTTCATCCAGCAACTGCCAGCCCAGGCACCCTTCATGTATCTGGTGATTGCTTCCTCCGATGCTGGCTTGACCTACATTTGTCACTTCAAAAGCCCATCTCCCTAGCTTGCAGAAATCATTCTCCAGCTCTTTGCAACCCTGTTTTGATTTTACCATCCTGAATAATTTGCTGCCACAGGCAAACGGGGCCACTTCCGCTGCTCACACTAAACTCCGAGTCGTTTGCAATAATACATCATGTTGCACAAATCCCGATGCAGATTTGGGAGACTGTAAGACACGACGTCCAAAGCTCGGACTCTCCGAACACTATTCTGAGATACAACCCAAGTCTGTTGTCCCTCCCATCGCTATTGGGCAAAGCCTCGGACAGCATTTGTTGTACAGGAAGTCCTCAGCTTACAACAGTTCATTTAGGGACCATTCAAATGTTACAACGGCCCTGAAAAAAGTGACTTATGACCGTTTTTCACAGTTGTGACCTTTGCAGCATTCCAACACAATCAAAATTTAGATCCGGAATTATATCTTTTAGGGATAATGAAAAGGAAATACAGCAGGAAGATAAAGTATTTGGTGTTACATGTATTAACAGCAGCAAGGATAGCCACTGCTGCAGTGTTGGAAGAAAGACTACGTACCTTCTGAAGGCTTAGTAATTAAAAAAAATTATGAGTGTGCAGAAATGGATAAATTGACCATTGAATTAAAAGGAAAAGTAGACTCTGAATACTATGCAATCTGGGGGAAATGGTACCATTGGATAGATAATAGAAACAATAAAAGAAAATGCATACAATAAATGTAGAAAGTATAGAAACAGAAAATATAGATTGCATTGGACGTGATATGTAAATGTATAAAAAAATCTCATAGTTCTGTTTATTAAGTGATTGAGATGTGTAAGAAAAAATCCAATAAAGTATTTCTAAAAAAAATATTATTTTAGATGCTTGGCAACTGGTTCATATTTGTGACAGTCACGTGATCCCTTTTTGTGACCGTCTGACAAGCAAAGTCAATGGGGAAGCCAGATTCACTTAACAACCGGGTTGCTAACTTATCCACTGCAGTGATTCACTTAACAACAGAAGCAAGAAAGAGGCAAAACTCACTTAACCAACATCTCACTTAACAACATAAATTTTGGGGCAAATTGTGGTCCTAAGTTGAGGGCTATTTGTACAGAAGACAGAGAGGGAGGTGAAAATGTTAAGCTCTTATAGGTCATCACTGCTGGATGCAGCTGAGAAATTCATAACAAAATCCCAAATCTGCTGGACAGGACAAGAGAAAAGCACCGAGAGGAGGAATCTCCTTCTAGCCAACCCTCCAACCTTGGGATGCTGGGGTCCCAATCCGCATTACTTGACTGCTCTGAAGAGCTGTTTCATTCTCAAAGACCTCCTGATGTCAACTCATAAAATATTTCTCTGATCTTTTTAGAGTGGCCAACAGAAAGTGAGAGGGGAGCAATGTGGAAGCTTGCAAACCGAAAGTGCATTCCATAAATGTTTTCAAAGGTAGTAACTAGGTAACCGAAGTTTCTGCCTTGCAAACATCTAACTGGCGAGCATGATTGATGACTCTTGACTATGGATGTGTCCCATTGGAGAATATGAATTACAAAACACCCAGTGGGTGGGGGAAAAACCAGGGTCCAGGGTGACAATGAATGATACACCCAGGCAGTGCCAGACATTTTAACTCCAATAAATCCTTTTGAAGTTTGGGAAGTTTGTCTCGAGACTCATGGTTTAAATGGGGGTAACTGCTGGAATCCTGACACCTGATCTGGGAATCAGTTCTCCAGGGATCAAGACCCCATAAAATGAAGTGAGAATATGAGCAGACTTACAAACGGCTTGCTAAGTGATCGTTCAAACTTACAACAGCCCTGAAAAAAAAGTGACTTAGGATAGTCACAATCATTGTAGATTTCCCCATGGTCACCTGATCAAAATTCGGATGCTTGGCAACTGGTGCATATTTATGACAATTGCAATGTCCCGGGGATCACGGGATCCCTTTATGAAATCTTCTGATGAACAAAGTCAACAGGGAAGTCTGATGCACCGAGCAGCCATGTTACCAACTTAACAACTGCAGTGCTTCACTTAACATCGGTGGCAAGAAAAGTCTTAAAGCGAGGCAACTCTCAATCCCACCTAGCAACAGAAACGGTGGGCTCAATTCTGATCGTACATTGAGGACTACCTGTATCAAAATATTTTCTCCTATGTTTCCTCTTTACACGTGACTTTTAAGTGGTCCTCTTGAAGAATTAGGGAGGGACATGATAGCAGTATTCTAGCATTTGAGGGGCTGCCACAAGGAAGAGGGAGGTAAACTCCAAAGCACAGAAGGCAAGACAAAAAGTAATGGATGGAAGCGCATCAGAGAGGGATTCAACCTAGAACTAAAGAGAAACTTCCTGATAGCAAAGACAATTAACCAGTGGAACAGCTTGCCTCCAGAAGTTGTGGGTGCTTCATACCACTAGAGGTTCTGAAGAAGAGGATTGGTCAGCCATTTGTCTGAAATGGTTTAGGGCATGGGTCTTCAAACTTGGCAAGTTTAAGACTTTCAGACTTCAACTCCCAGAATTCCTGAGTTAACATTACTGGAGGAGGAATTCTGGGAGTTGAAGTCCACAAGTCTAAAAGCTGTCAAGTTTGAAGAGCCCTGGTTTAGGGACTCCTGTCAGAGTGGACTAGAAGACCTCCAAGGTCCCTTCCAGCTTTTATTTCTATTTTTCTTCCCTTCTCTTCCATTCCATATTTTCTATTCTATTCTATTCTATTCTATTCTATTCTATTCTATTCTATTCTATTCTATTCTATTCTATTCTATTCTAGTCTAGTCTAGTCTATTCTAGTCTAGTCCAGTCCAGTCCAGTCCAGCCCAGTGCATATTTTCTATTCTGTTACAGATCTGTTCTATTCTATTCCATCACATTCTATTCCATTCCAGTCCATATTTTCTGTTCTGTTCTATTCTGTTCTGTTCTGTTACAGTTCTGTTCTGTTCTATTCCATTCTATTCCAGTCCATATTTTCTGTTGTTCTCCACCCCACCCCACTCTATTCTCACCCTGACAACAACAGGCCTTTGAATCCAGAGAAAAATTACAGTAATCTGGGGATGAGTCTTCAGTGGTGAAATTGTCCTCCAATTATGGACCTTCAAGACTATAGATGGAAAACTCCCAAGTTCTCAGTCGGAAAATAAGTCACGCAAACAAACTGCTCTCTACTGCTGGCTGATTTCCTGCATCGCCACTTCTTTTTCCCCTTCATCAGCAATGTAACTTTACCACTTGATGTAAATACTCTATTATGCATTGGGCGTATTTGATGGACTTTCCTATAATGGGTTACAGCCGCACGGCCATTGACTTGCTACATCTCTGCTTCCTTCCTGGAGGAAGGCAGATTTCAGAGCCCAAAGACACAAGGGATCCTTGACTTACAACTGCAACGGAGCCCAAAATTTCTGTTGCTACGCAAGGCAGTTGTTAAATGAGATTTACACCCCATTTTACAACTTTCTTGCCACCGTGCAAGATTTGGGTTTGGCTAGTCTAGAGAAAAGAAGGACTAGGTGGGGACAGAATAGCAGTATTTGAGTATTTGAGGGGCTGCCACAGAGAGGAGGAAGGGTCAATTTATTTTCCAAAGCCCCAGAAGAGAGGACAAGAAACAACAGATAGAAACTAATCGAGGAGAGAAGCAACCTGGAATTAAAGAGAAACTCCCTAACAGGGAGGACAATTAACCAGTGGAAGGGAAGTTTAACTTCAGAAGTTGTGGGCGCTTCATCACTGGAGTTTTTCAAGAAAAGACTGGTCAGCCACTTGTCTCAAACCCAAAACTTTAACCTTAAGACTGTCTTCCATGGACCTCACCCCATTCCTAAGAGGTCGGTAAGGGGGCCATGCATAAGCGCACCAGTGTGCGTACTATCCCTGTCCTACTGTCCCCATTTATTTGTATCCATTTCATGTAATCCTAATCCTATTCTAATTATATCTGTTATCTAATACAGGCTTGACAAATAAACAAATGAACAATAAATAAATAAATTGTATAGGGGTCTCCTGTTTAAGCCGGATCTCCAAGATCCCTTCCAGCTCGATTCTAATTCCAATTCCAATTCTATTCCTCTGCCTTCCCCCATGGACTTTGCTGGTCAGAAAGTTGCTCAAGGGGATCACTGCAACCCTCACAAATGCAACGTACAACCCCAGTTGGGCCCCCAGATGAGATGAGTCTTCTGTGAGAAATTGTCCTCTGATGATGGGACCTTTAAAGGCTCTTGAAGTTCAACACGACGTGTGAACCTTCACGTGTGTGTGCGTATGCGTGTGTGTGTGTGTTTTTAAAAACGCTGCTTGTGCAAAGGACACTAGCAGTAGCACTTAGACTTATACACCGCGTCAGAGTGCTTTCCAGCCCTCTCTACAGAGTCAGCCTCTTGCCCCCACCAACAATCTGGGTCCTCGTTTTGCCCCCCTCGGAAGGATGGAAGGCTGAGTCAACCTGGAGCTGGTCAGGATTGAACTCCTGGCAGTGGGCAGAGTTCGCCTGCAATACTGCATTCTTAACCACTATGCCACTATGACTCTTAGATATATATAGACATAGATTGGATGGATGGGTGGATGAAGAGAGGGAGGGAGGGAGACAGAGAAAGAAAGAGAGAGAGAGCGCAATGGCACATAGACTTATATATCGCTTCACAGTGCTTTCCAGCCCTCTCTAAGCAGTTTACAGAGTCAGCCTCTTGGCCCCAATAATCTGGGTCCTCATTTTACCACCCTCGGAGGATGTAAGGCTGAGTCCACCAGTCAGGATCGAGCTGCTGGTGGTTGCAGAGTTAGCCTGCAATACTACTAACCACTGCGCCACCATGGCTCTTAAACATATCGAGATAGATTGGATGGATGGAGAGAGAGGCAGGCAGGCAGGCATAGAGATAGACAGCAACAGCCCTTAGACTTATATGCCACTTCCCAGTGCCTCCCAGTCCCCTCGAAGCAGTTTACAGAGTCAGCTTCTTGTCCCCAACAACCTGCGTCCTCATTTGACCCACCTCGGAAGGATGGAAGGCTGAGCCAACCTGGAGCCTGGTGGGATTTGAACTGCCCAATTGCAGGTAGCCGGCAGGCAGCCGAAGTCGCCTCACCTGCCCAGGCACCCAGCTTTTGGGGGAGGAGGAACAAGTGAGGTGGGACCCGGCTGAGCCAGCCAAGCTCCCCTTCTAGGTTGGCTCCATCTTGGGCAAGACCGGGCTGCATGGAAGGGGAAGGAGAGAGGGGCGCCCGGGCTTACCTGCCTGCGTCCGGGAGGCTCGCCGCCGGCTCAGGATCCGCCCGGCTGCTGCTGCTGCTGCTGCCCAGCGGGCGCCGGGGGTTTGCTCGCTTGGCTTCGGGGCTGCAGCCAGCCGAGCCTGGCGCCAGGGCGGGCGCCGAGTGACCCAGCGTTGGCGGCGCTCGCTGTTCCTCGCCTTGCTCGCTCGCTGCCCCAGCCCAGGCACGTCGGAACCCGCCCCTTGCAAGCGGAGGGCGGGCCAGCCCGGCCTCGCCCCGTCTCGGGGGCTGCGGCGGCCTTTGCTAATGGGGGGGGGGTGTTGGGCAAGGATGGAGAGAAGAGGAGGAGGTGGAGGAGGAGAAAGAGGTGGAGGAGGGAGGAGGAGGAGGAAGAAGAAGAAAGAAAGAAGAAGAGGAGGAGAGAAGGATGAAGAGGAGGAGGAGAGGAGGAGGAAGAAGAGGTGGAGGAGGAAGAAAGGAGGAGGAAGAAGAGGAGAAGGGGAGAGGAAGAGGGTGGAGGAAGAAGAGGGGAGAGAAGGAGGAAGAGAGGTGGAGGAGGAGAGGAGGAGGAAGAGATGGAGAGAAGGATGAAGAGGTGGAGGAGGAGGAGAGAGGAGGAGGAGGAGGAGAGGAGGAGGAAGAAGAAGTGGAGGAGGAAGAGTGTGGAGAGAAGGGTGAAGAGGTGGAGGAGGAGAGGAGGAGAAGGAGGAGGGGAGGAAGAAAGGAGGAGGGGAGGAGGAGGGAAGGAGGAGGGAAGGAGGAGAGGAGGAAGAGGAAGAGGAGGAGGAGAGGAGGAGGAGGAGGAAGAAGGAGGAGAGAAGGATGAAGAGGAGGAGAGGAGAAGGAAGAAGAAGTGGAGGAGGAAGAGGAGGAAGAAAGGAGGAGGGGGAGGAAGAAGAGGAGAGAAGGATGAAGAGGTGGAGGAGGAGAGGAGGTGGAGGTGGAGGAGAGAGGAAGAAGAAGAGGTGGAGGAGGAAGAGGTGGAGGAGGAGAAGAGAAGGAAGAGGAGGAGAGGAGGAGGAAGAAGAAGTGGAGGAGGAAGAGGGAAGAAAGGAGGAGGGGGAGGAGGAAGAGGAAGAAGAGGAGGAAGAGGAAGAAGAGGAGAGGAAGAGAGGAGGAGGAAGAGAGGAGGAGAAGGAGGAAGCGCAGTCTCCCTCTCCCGGCCAGGGGGGGGAGGGGCAAGACACCTGGTCTGCCCAGGTGAGCGAGATTTGCAGGTGGCGCAGATACAGGTGGGGAAGAGGACCGGGCATTCAGCCTGCCCCTCCCCCAAGGGACTCAGCTTGGGGGAACGAATTGTGGACCTTTAAGGCTCCTGAAGAGTCCTGTGAACCAGCCCATCCCGTGAAGTCTTTGGGGGCTTGTTGGTGTTTGGAGCATGGCTGGGGCAAGCGACACCCTGTTCTGCAGGGACCCACCTTTTGGGGGACAAAGGGAGTGTGAGGAAGAGGCGAGGTGGGACCCCTTATTTGGAGAGGGGGGGCTGGAGAGACCCGCATCGACCCCCCGCAATCCTTGCCTGATGCAGCCACGTTCTGATTTCCAGGTGGGGTTTGAATTAAACCCCTTTACGTGTGGAAGTGGGGGGGGGTCCTTTTTGTAGCTGCAGCCACCCCCCCTCCACGGGGATGCAGGGACGCCTGCAGAAGGTGGGGGGGCTCCGCTTAATTTCCCCCCCCTAAACAGGTGGGGAAAATAAGCGTTTAATTAATTTCCTGTAGCATTTTTCAGCCTTTGATGGCTGAACAACTACACGTCCCAGAACAGGGTCCCCTCGCTTAGATTTAAAATAAGCATGTCAGTTTTTTTTAAAAAAACCTTAAGTCTTCTGCAGGAAATTCCCTCCTCCCAAACAGCAGGGTGTCCTGGGGGGCGTGGGGTGGTGGTGGAGAGGGAGCCAACAGGATTTGGAGAGATTGGAGTGAGAGGGTACTGGACTCCAAAATGGGCCTTTTCTGGCTCTCTTGCAAGATCCCCTGCTTCACTCCATCCAGATTAACAGAGTTGGAAAGGACCTTGTAGGTCATCTAGTCCAACCCCCTGCCCAAGCGGGAGACCCTACACCATTTCTGACAAATGGCAGTCCAGTCTCTTCTTGAAAGCTTCCAGTGATGAAGCTCCCACAACTTCCAAGGGCAACTTCTGTTCCATGGGTTGATTATTCTCACTGCCAGAAAATTACTCCTTGTTTCCAGGTTGAATCTCTCCTTGATCAGTTTCCATCCATTATTCCTTGTCTGGCCTTAAAGTTCTTTGGAAAATAGCTTGACCCCCTTCCTCCTCCTCTCTGGGGCAGCCCCTCAAATATTGGAAGGCTGCTCTCCTGTCTTCCCTGGTCCTTCTCTTCCCTAGACTAGCCAAGGCCAGTTCCTGTAACCTTCATGGTTCATTGTACGTTTTAGTCTCCAGTCCCCTGATCTTAACAGATTAACAGAGTCAGAAGGGACCTTGTAGGTCATCCAGTCCAACCCCCGACGCAAGCAGGAGACCCTACCCCATTTTTGACAGATGGCAGTCCAGTCTCTTCTTGAAAGCCTCCAGTGATGAAGCTCCCACAACTTTCAAAGGCAACTTCTGTTCCATGGGTTGATTGTTCTCACTGTCAGAAAATTCTTCCTTATTTTCAGGTTGAATCTCTCCTTGTTCAGTTTCCATCCATTATTCCTTGTCCTTCTGGTGCCTTGGAAAATAACTTGACCCCTTCCTCCTCCTCTCTGGGGCAGCCCCTCCAATATTGGAAGATGCTCTCCTGTCTCCCCTGGTCCTTCTCTTCCCTAGACTAGCCAGGCCCAGTTCCTGCAACCGTCCATCGTATGTTTCAGCCTCCAGTCCCCTAATTCTGGTTACTCTTCTCTGCACTTTTTCTAGAGTCTCAACATCTGGAACATACTAGGTGCAGTACTCTAGGGGTGGCCTTACTATGTTCACATGGGAGGTATAATAAGTTTGTAGATTTGTGCTTTAGGCTGTCTTTCTCCAAGTTTATATTTGATCACAACAACAACCCTGTGGAGGAGGACAGGCTGAGACAGAACATCTCTCTCTGCATTCCCACAACCCACTAGACCAGTGTTCCTCCACCTTGGCAGCTGGAAAACGGGTAGACTTCAATTCCCCAGAATTCTCCGGCTAGCATAGCTATAGTAGTCCTTGGCTTACAACGCTTTGTTTAGTGAGCGTTCAAAGTTACAGCGGGGCTGAAAAAAGTGACTTACGACTGTTTTTCACCCTAACGACCATTGCAACATCCCTAATGGCCACCTGATCTGAATTCAGACACTTGGCAGCCGGTTCATATTTACGACGGGTTGCAGTATCCCGGGGTCACATGATCTTTTTGGTGACCTGTGATTCACTTAACAACGGTGGCAAGAAAAGTTGCAAAAGGGGGGCAAACCTGTGTGACAAATGTCTCGCTTAGCAACCAAAATGTTGGTCCCAATTATGGTCGTAAGCCAAGGACTACCTGTACCAAGGTTCAGAAATGCTGCACTAGACCAGACCATTAAGCTAAACTGATCACTTACTGGATGATGTTGTCATAAGATGGGTGGCTCTAACATGTTTAAACAAACAAACAAACATGGTTTGAATAGAAGGGAACCAACAGGAACCTATCCAGGTTTTAATTGTTCTGCAGTCTAGGCCACCACATTATGCAAAACAATGATGCTGATAATGTGGGGTTGTGGTTGTGTGATGCAGGCCAATGCATGGGGGCAGAATTTAGAGTACCGCATCCAGTTTTTGTCCCCACACAACAAAAAAGAAGTTAAGACTCTAGAAAGAGTGCAGAGAAGAGCAACCAGGATGATTAGGGGACTGGAGGCTAAAACCTACGATGAACGGTTGCAGGAACTGGGCCTGGCTAGTCTAGGGAAGAGAAGGACCAGGGGGGACAGGATAGCAGCCTTCCAATATTTGAGGGGCTGCCACAGGGAGGAAGAAGGGGTCAAGCTGTTTTCCAAGACACCTAAAGGCCAGAAAGGGAATCATGGATGAACTGACCAAGGAGAGATTCAACCTGGAAATAAGGAGAAATGTTCTGACAGTGAGAACAATCCATCCATGGAACGGAAGTTGCCTTCGGAAGTTGTGGGAGCATCATCCCTGGAGGCTTTCAAGAAGAGACTGGACTGCCCTCTGTCAGAAATGGTGTAGGGTTTCCCACTTGGGCATGGGGTTGGACTAGATGACCTACAAGGTCCCTTCCAACTCTGACTATCTGTTATCGGTTAATTTGGGGGATTTAAGCCCTCTTCCCCCCTCCCTCACCCCGGGTGAATTCTAAACTCTGTTATGCATCATGTGGCTATCATTACAAACTGGCCCATCCCTGCTTTGTTGTAATGTTGGGTTTGTTTGCTTAAGGTGCTTTTTAAGCTACGTTTTAGTGGAAGTCAACTTTTCTCTGGCGTCCCAAATAAATTGCAATCCCAGAAATCCAACTTTGTCTTTATTTTGTTTTTGTTTTTTGTTTTATTCCTGGGGTAGTTAGAACAGTTTGGATGTTATTTTTATTTTATTTTTTTCTTTCAGAGTCAAAAATATAAGTTGTTTGAAAACATGCCACTGTTGGACTTAAATGGCACCTATTTCCTGAACTGCTGGGAAACTCAAGGTGGAATTGGTCCCTTTTCCATCCACTCAGTTGGCTTTTTCCTCTTCTCCTTTTTAATTACGGGTCCTTTTCTCTTTGATATTGTACCATGTGGTTTTTAACTACCCTTAATTATCCTGAAGTTGGAGCCTGGAAGAGTTGCAAAAGACTGTAACATCTTTGAGACGAGGAAGCCAAGGGCCAGGCCTGGCCTTTAAAGAGCTCTTCATTCCTGAAACTTGGCAGAGGAATCGGGGAAGCAAAACTGGCATTTAGTTTAAATTGCATTCATTTAAAGAAATGAATAGGATTTGGGTGTCCTTGGTGGCCTCTGAGCTTCAAGGCTGCGCTAAGGATTGCACAGTTTAACCCAGAACTAGGACAAACGGTTGAGGGAACTAGATATGTTTACCCTATTGAAGAGAAGGATCTGATGAAGGCTCAAGCACAGATCAAGGACAGATTCCACCTAGAAATCAAGAGAAATTTCCTGACAGGGAGAGCATTCAACCCATGGAACAGAAGTTGCCTTCTGAAGTTGTGGGAGCTTCATCACTGGAGGCTTTCAAGAGGAGACTGGACTGCCCTCCGTCATAAATGGTGTAGAGTCTGCTTGGGCTGGGGGTTGGACTAGATCAGGGATCTCCAACCTTGGCAACTTTATGACTTGTGGACTTCAACTGCCACAGTTCCTTAGCCAGCAAGCTGAAGAATTCTGGGAGTTGAAGTCCACAAGTCTTAAAGTTGCTAAGATTGGAGACCCCTGGACTAGATGACCTACAAGGTACCTTCAACTCTGCTATTCTATTCTATTCTATTCTATTCTATTCTATTCTATTCTATTCTATTCTATTCTATTCTATTCTATTCTATTCTATTCTATTCTACCCTACCCTACCCTACCCTACCCTACCCTACCCTACCCTACCCTACCCTATATTCTATTCTACTCTACTTTACTCTACTCTCACTTTACCCTACCCTACCCTATATTCTACTCTACTCTACTCTACTCTACTCTACTCTACTCTACTCTACTCTACTCTACTCTCCTACTTTACCCTAACCTACCCTACCCTACCCTATATTCTACTCTATTCTACTCTTCTACTCTACTCTACTTTACCCCACCCTACCCTACCCTACCCTACTCTACTGTATATTCTATTCTATTCTAATTCTAATTCTACTCTACTCCAGGGGAGGGATTCAAATTTTGTAACAACTGGTTCTCTGGGTGTGGCTAGGTGGGCTTGGCCATGTGACTGGCTAGGCATGGCTTTTTTTTTTTTTGGAAGCCTCTAAACCCCCCCCCATTTTTAGGCTTTCAAGAAAGCCTCCTGGGGGGGCGGTTTTGCTCCCATAAGGCTCCCCTGGAGCTCAGGAAGGGAAAAATGGAGCATGGGGGGGCATGCAGCACCCCGCCCCGCGCTCCATTGTGGGGCCTCCCCTGGGCCTCAGGGGAGCCTCCTGGGGGGCTGTTTTTGCTCCCAGGAAGGCAAAAAAATGGAAGGGGGAGCGGTGGGGGAGCTGTGCCCCCCCCTCCATTCTTTGCCTTCCTGGGAGAAGCAGTAAGTAAGCCAGGGGAATCCTGGCACAGCTGATCTTGGATCAGCTGATCGTTGGGAGGAAAAAAAAAAGAAATTTCTTAAGGAGTGACTGGGCAGGGGAGAATGCAGTCAGTGATGTCGGGCATGTGCACAAAGTTGCGCATGTGTGATAAGGACCGACTGGGCGGGGAGGGGAGGGGTGGGCAGAGAGGGGCGGGGCCAGCCAGGGTCACGATTTGCCAGTTCTCCGAATTGCGCAGAATCATAACAACCGGTTCTATAGAACCGGTCTGAACCGGTAGAATCCCACCCCTACTCTACTCTACTCTCTCCCACCATAGAAGGATTAGGGGGGACATGACAGCTGTCTTCCAGTACAGGTAGTCCTTGACTTACAACGGTTCATTTAGAGACCGTTCAAAGTCACAATGGCGCTGAAAAATGTGACTTACAATCTTTTTTCAGAGTTACGACCTTTGCAGCCTTTCCATGATCGTGTGACCAAAATTCAGATGCTTGGCAACTGGCTCATATTTATGACCGTTGCAGCGTTGTGGGGTCTCATAATCCCCTTTTGCGGCTTTATGACAAGCAAAGTCAACAGGAATGCCAGATTCACTTAACAACCGGGTTGCTAATTTAATAACTTCAGTGATTCACTTAACAACTGTGACAAGAAAAGTCGTAAAATGGGGTAAAAAACTCACTTAACAAATGTCTCACTGAACAACAGAAATGTTGGGTGCGATGACCCAGGGTGGGATACAAAAGCAACAAAGTCACAGAAACAGGCGAAGTCCCTTTAATTCCTTCAACTTGGCTTCAAAGGTCCAATTATCATTGACTGGAGAAAAAAACTCCCCCACAAACAGTTGCGAAAAGGAAGAAATACCATTCAAACTCAAAATACATATAAATTGTAAACAGAAAAAACAACACAAACCACACTGAAGCAATTACTGAGACAAGGCAGGATAAGGGCTTGAAGATGTCTACAGATATCAAAATACACACACTGGGAAGGACACCAAACTCAGATAAGAACTGAAAAACTACAATTATTTCACGCTTTGCTTCCAGCACTGGCCCATGTGCAGTTTGTCCTTTCAAAGAGTCCTCACAGCTGCAACCCATGCAGGGGATCAAGGCCCTTTCCTCCCCCATAGACCACACCATTCACGTTTTTCCCTTGTCCGCTCCTCCCTGTGTGCCCTAGGATGAAGACGGGATGGGCGTGGGTCTTCTTCTGAATGCCCAGCCGGCTTGTGCCTTTCCCCAGTTTCCTCCACACCCTCTAGAGCCACACTCCCACTCCGTCTGCTGTTCTTCCTCTCCCTTGGAGTCAGATTCTAACAGGGGCATGACATTGGGCTCCATTGTGGTTGTAAGTCAAGGACTACCTGTTATAGCCAAGAAGTTGCATAGATCTCCATAAAGGTTTGAGAAGACTAGGGGAATCTTTAACAGAAAGCTAGCCTTCTCCTCTCTAAAGGAGAGTTTACTTAATACCATGTATTAATATATAATAAGTCTTACAGTATGTACACTGCATATTAATATTTATTATTCATGAATACGCAATATTAAGGCATTTAATCATTTTCACCTGTCAAATTGAAAAGAGAGTTTCGTGCCAGCTTGTGGAAGGAGTCTGGCTATGGGTCACCCAGTGACTGGGGTAAAGAAATGGTTAGGATGATTCCTGCTTGATCACAGCACCACCTTGTTCACCTGTCCTCCCACGTTTCCCAGGAAAGGGGTTGAAAAAAAGCCAACAGAACAAAATAGGTTAGATTAACAGAGTTGGAGGGACCTTGGAGGTCATCTAATCCAACCCCCCATCCAAGCAGGAGACCCTACACCATTTCTGACAGATGGCAGTCCAGTCTCTTCTTGAAAGCCTCCAGTGATGAAGCTCCCACAACTTCCGAGGGCAACTTCTGTTCCATGGGTTGATTGTTCTCACTGTCAGAAAATGTCTCCTAATTTCCAGGTTGAATCTCTCCTGGATCAGTTTCCATCCATTATTGCTTGCAATTTTCCACCCCCATTCCCATAGGTACCAAATACAGAATAACGGATTTGGAAGAGACCCTGGAGATCATCTAGCCTGAGCCCCTATCAAATCCTTATTTCAACCTGGACAAATGATTGAGCAATCTCCTCCTCCTCCTCCTCTTCTTCTTCTTCTTCTTCTTCTTCTTCTTCTTCTTCTTCTTCTTCTTCTTCTTCTTCTTCTTCTTCTTCTTCTTCTTCTTCCTCCTCCTCCTCCTCCTCCTCCTCTGAATATTTTTATTGTTTTATATCATACATTTCCTTTCTACGTTGAGCAGTGTGCTCTCTAGGTGTCCAAGGTGTTAGCATACAAACGTACAAACATCATCATCATTATGATCTCTCTCTCTCTCTCACACACACACAAATATGCATTAATATATAAACAAATATGCGATAACATCAATCATATTATAACATATATTATCTTCCATTATAATAATGATTATATAACTGTTGGAAGTATTTACTCATCTGTTTTTCTTTCCCTTATAAACCATACTCCTCTAACCTCAATATCTGTCATTGAACACCCACAACTTACTGGTGTTTTGGAGGGCTGGGAAGAGCTGGCTCTTTGCCCAGGCTTTTCAGAAAATCAAAATTAGAATCCAGATGGCAGGGACCTTGGAGGTCTTCTAGTCCAGCCCCCTTCCCAAGCAGGAGATCCATTTCAGACAAGTGGCTGTCCAGTCTCTTCTTAAAAACCTCCAGGGATGAAACGCCCACAACTTCTGGAGGTTAATTCTGGAGGTTAATTGTCCTCCCTGTTCGGAAGTTTCTCCTTAATTCCAGGTTGTTTCTCTCCTTGAATTAGTTTTCATCCATTTTGGCTAGGATGGCTGCAGCACCTTTAAAGTAGGGGGATGTACATTATGTGCTTGGGGAGGCGGGTATCCTTGTTACTTTAATTGTTTTAAAGGCTTCTGTTTTCTTGCAAACCTAAAAATAACATTCCTGTGAAGAGCTGGGGAAGAGTTGGGTGTTGCACAAATTGTATTAATTAATTTGCTAAGCTAATGATACACATGAATGCTTCCATGGCTGTGCACAAAAGCTGCCTGGCCATTTGTCAATAATTCCCTATTGGAGTAGCAAACCCCCTCATTTTGTGCTTCCCGAATTCTCATTGCAAGAAGGTCCTGAGTCAGAGGGGCATCAACTCCATGACATTGGGATTATTTACATTTTACTTTTGATTTGATTTGTCGATCGCTTACAAGATACAGGTACAAGAATAAATATAGTTTTGAATACATGAGATAGATACTTATAGGAAAAATAAAAGAACCAATAGGACAGGGACTGTACGCACAATTGGTGCGCTTATGCACATCCCCTACAGGCCTCTTAGGAAGGGGGTGAGGTCAATAGTAGACAGTCTAAGTCTAAGTCTAATTATTATTAGTCTAAGTCTAATTATTGGGCTGATTAAATAAAAATAAATAAAATAAAAATAAGTCAAGCCAGGTCTGCTATCAAGTTTGATTCCTGGTGACTTTGAAGGCATCATGAAGTGGAAATGGATTGTCCTCACCTTCTTGGTCTTCTCCAATCTAGAAACTAAGGAGTATGGATCCCATTTAGTTTTCTGAGCTCAACCAAAGTTGATGGGTGCTGCCACCTGCTGCAGGTTGAACTACCTAACTAAGCCTGAACTTGTAGCCAGCAGTGCCTTTGTCCAGCAAGGCATCTGGGCAAGAATAGTGTAACCAGTGCAGAGTGCAGAGAAGAGCAACCAGGATGATGAAAGGACTGGAGGCTAAAGCATACAATGAACGGTTGCAGGAACTGGGCCTGGCTGGTCTAGTGAAGAGAAGGACCAGGGGAGACAGGATAGCAGTCTTCCAATATTTGAGGGGCTACCACAGGGAGGAGGAAGGGCTCAAGCTATTTTCCAAAGCGCCAGAAAAGGAATAATGGATGAAAACTGAAGAAGGAGAGATTCAACCTGGAAACGAGGAGGAATTTTCTGACAGTGAGAGCAATCAACCCATGGAACAGAAGTTGCCTTCGGGAAGTTGTGGGAGCTTCATCCCTGGAGGCTTTCAAGAAGAGACTGGACTGACATCTGTCAGAAATGGTGTAGGGTCTCCTACTTGGGTGGGGGTTGGTCTAGATGACCAACAAGACCCCTTCCAACTCTGATAATCTGTTAAACATATGCTTTCCTAGGTGCCAGTGTGCAATACGCCTTGTGCGGAGGGAGCTGTGGGAAACTGGAGACTAAAACGTACGATGAATGGTTGCAGGAACTGGGCATGGCTAGTCTAGTGAAGAGAAGGACCAGGGGAGACAGGAGAGCATCTTCCAATATTTGAAGGGCTTCCACAGAGAGGAGGAAGGGATCAAGCTATTTTCTGAGGCACCTGAAGGCCAGGCAAGGAATAATGGATGGAAATTGTAAAAAGAAATATAGAGGTGCTGTCAATTTGAGCTGGACTTCTGGCATCCATGCAATTCAGCATGACTGAATTCGTTTGCATCTCTCTCCCGCCACCCCACTCCGGCCAACTGTCTGGCCCAGTTTCTAGTCCTGGAATCCTTCCTGATTTCCCAAGCAGACACTAACAAGGCCTCGCCCAGCTTAGCTTCTGAGTCCAGACCGAAGGGATGGATCCCTCTTGAAAGAGGACCCAGCTGAGTCTTTCCATTGAAACAGCCTGAAACTGAATGTCCCTTTTACAGATTGCTGCCTTGACTCAAAGCAGTTTGTGATCAGTTACAATTCCAAAATCCTTTTCAGGCATATAATTAGCGAGCTGGACTTCCTCTTCTCTCCTCATGCACTTATTTTTCCTAAATGAATGTATTTTTCTCCCCATCACATTTTCTTATCTTATTTTCAACCCATTTCTCCAGCTTTTAAAGATGAGAAAGGAGCGTTATTTTTTTTTGGCCATCTATACTGTTAGCTTTCTTACCAATTTTGTGTCACCTGCAAATTTGATCAGCATTCTTCTTGCCTCTCAATAAAGGGATTAGGTGAAAATGTTGAAAGATAATGAACCCAGGAGGAAAATCTGGGACTCCCTTCGTGGACCCTTTCTGCAATTTCATGAGCCTATTCCAGCGAATATTCGGGGAGAGCAATTTTCAAGCCACTTCCGCATCCAGCTAGCAGCCATCTCCTCCTACATAGCTACGTTTGCTAGTTAGAATAATCATAAGCTACTTTGTTAAATGATTTGCTAAATCAAGAGTGATTCTGTCCACAGTTCACACAATTCATTAAGGACATTTGCTAGCTAATTGGTTTGCCTGCTGGTGATTGTAGCATGTTGGGTCTTTCCTTGCTGGTGATTGAAGCGCTAATTAACTATCCTTAAGTCAGATAAAACTCTACCAGCGTGAAATCTGCTGCACTCTACGTTCGAACCTTATCCTGCCTTGGTTACTTCTATCTGTTACTAACTGCAACCTCCTGATTTAGAATAGAGAACAACACAGTTGGAAGGGGTCTTGGAGGCCTTCTAGTCCACCCCCCAGCTTAAGCAGGAGACCCAACATCATTCCAGACAAGTGGGCTGTGTAGTCTCTTATTAAAAACCTCCAGGGATGGAGCACACAGAACCTCTGGAGGCGAGCAAGCTGTTCCGCTGATGAATTCTTCCAACCTTCAGGATATTTCCCAGTGTTATGGTTCACCGGCAGCCTGTGCAGACGGCAGTGGAATCGGACAGTGGGGAAGAACAGGGACCAGTCTGGAAGTCTGGAGAGGACTTGGATGAGGGTCCTGCATCTGATGCAGAGATGGAGCCTCCGGAGTCTGGCAGCAGCGAGGCAGAGGAACAAGGGGAGCCTGTTCCCAGTGTGCACTTGCACAGAGCTGCCAGAAGGCAAGAGTAGTTAAGACAAAAGGGGTGACTCGTTAGGCTTGGAGGCGATTGCCTCTCCCATAAGATATAAAGGAAGTGCAAAGGGATAGGAACCTTTGCAGGAAGCAATGTTGTTCACTCTGTTCGGATTAAACATTGAAGCTCCGTGTGGACTTTGTACTTCAGTTGGCTTTTTACGGTTAATTTGGTACTTTAGTTGTTGGCAGCCATTCAAAGGAGATAAAGGTGGATGCTTATCTCAAGAGACTGTTTGGGACTCATTACAGGCTGGGAATGCACAAAATTCCCAGCATTGAAATAAAACAAAAATTATTTGGACTAAGCATGTGCTTAATGACTGTCTCAGGAAACCTTGGTCAGAACACCCCATAGTTCTTAGGTTGGATCTCTCTTTAGCAATGACAATAGCACTTGGCTGAACTTTTGACATTGGCATGTTATGTAATTGTGGCACAATGTTGCACAGATTAGAAATGGGAAGTCCCCCATTTTTTTGTCCCAAATGGAAATTGTGAATGAAGAATGATCCAGCTGATTTATTGTTTAACAGATTAAGAGAGTTGGAAGGGACCTTGTAGGTCATCTAGTCCAACCTTCTGCCCAAGCAGGAAACCCTACACCATTTCTGACAAATGGCAGTCCAATCTGTTCTTGGAAGATTCCAGGGATGAACCTCCCAAAACTTCTGAAGGCAACTTCTCTTCCATCGGTTGATTGTTCTCACTGTCAGGAAATTCCTCCTTATTTCCAGGTTGAATCTCTCCTTGTTCAGTTTCCATCCATTCTTCCTTGTCTGGCCTTCGGGTGCCTTGGAGAATAGCTTGACCCCTTCCTCCTCTCTGGGGCAGCCCCTCAAATATTGGAAGACTGTTATCCTGTCTCCCCTGGTCCTTCTCTTTTCTTCCCTAGACTAGCCAATTGTTGTTCCTGCGACCGTTCTTGGTATGTTTTAGCCTCCAGTCCCCTAATCACCCTGGTTGCTCTTCTCTGCACTCTTTCTAGAGTCTCAACATCCTTTTTATAGCGTGGAGACCAAAACTGGATGCAGTAGTACTCTAGGTGCGGTCTTACTAAGGCTTTAAAGAAGAACATCTAAATAACGGGAGCCTTGGAATTTGGCAACGGGGATAATGGATTCTTCTAATGCACCCAGAGAAAGAACAGGAGGCGAGATGCAGCTTGAATTCAGAGCGACAGATAAAGAGGTAAAAAAGGCAGGTTAGATGCTGGCGCTCCCTGCCTGATAATTTGCTGCGGAATTAATTCAAGACTCCTGTTTCCCCGATGGGCAGTTGTTTAGTCTTCTTTGCAGTCAAAGGGGCAAGAAGAGGCACCTTGAACAAAAACCAATTCATTACACAACAGCCGGAGCTGCTATTGATTATAGCCCAGCGCTGATCAGAGACTTGGAATTGTCTCCTTCGAGAGAGGTGTAACTCCAGCTCGGGTTTCTGAAGGGGAAGTAATAAACCTTGAGGTCAGAGAGAAAATGAAAGGTGGGTGTGGCATCTCCTACAGAGAGTGGCTTTCGTGAACTAGCTGGGTGTGACACAGACTTCCTGCGTTTGTCTGTTTTCCCCCATTTATATTTGGTTCTTTCTGCCTGGATGCTTCCCAGAAAAAGATGAAATAGACCTAGAAGTTCCTGCTCTCACACTTGCAATCTAACCAGATACTTCGCAGAAGGAAAAGGATGCGGAGGGGAAACAGCAAACAGAAAAATAACCTCAAAGTCAGATTCAGAATAGAGCTGGAAGGGACCTTGTAGGTCATCTAGTCCAACCCCCAGCCCAAGCATGAGACCCTACACCATTTCTCACATATTGCAATCTAATCTCCTCTCGAAAGCCTCCAGGGATGCAGTTCCCACAACCTCCATCAATGAGATCCATCATTCACGGATTAACAGAAGATACCTTGTAGGTCATCTAGTCCAACCCCACAAAAGCTGGAGACTTTACACCATTTAGTATCAGTATTGTTGATGATTTGCTGAGTTTCAACAAAAAAAAAAATCAAAAATGCAAACAAAACCACTCCACCCACTTATTCTGACTACAGTACAGGTAATCTTCGACTTACAAGAGTTTGTAAGTTACAACGGCAAGGAAAGAAGTGACTTAGGACCATTTTTCTCACACTTATGACCATTGCGTGGCCTTCCTGTGATGTCCATTGGATGCTTGTCATCTGACTCACCTTGATGATGGCTGCCATGCCCTGAGGTTATGCGATCCAAGCAAAGACAACGGAGAAGCCGGATTCACTGAAGAACCACCATGATCCACTTAGCTGCAGCAAGAAAGGTCATAAAATGGGGCAACGCTCAGTGAAAAACGTTCATGCATAGTCACGGAAATTTGGGGCGTAATTGTGGTCATAAGGCAAGATAAGATGGCTGCTGATTTAGAAAAAAAAGTAGCTGTAATATATAAACCCTTTGCAATTTGCAAAACAACTTGTTTTTGTGAAAATAGAGACTATTATATAAATCTGACATAATATCACCAGTAAACAGTCTGTCAGCTTTGGAAGCCATATTAGCACCAGAAGCTTCCACGCTGCCACATACTTGAGCCTGGGAAGATGGGAGTGTCAGGATTCCAGCGGTTACCCCCAATTAAATCAAGAGTCTTGAGCCAAACTACCAAAGGATTTATTGGGAGTTAACATGTCCTGCATTGCCTGGGTGTAGCCGACTCTGAGACACATAATTCATTGTCACCCTTGACCCTCTATCCCCTGGGTGTATCATAATTCATATTATCCAATGGGACACATCCATAGCCCAGAGTCATCAATCGTGCTCTCCAGTTAGAATTTTGCGCGGCAGAAATTTGCAGTTTCGGGTTTACAAGCTGCCACACTGCTCCCCTCTCCCTTTCCGTTGGCAACTCTAAAAAGACCATATTTTATGAGTTGACAGGGAGAGTGTAATGACCCTGGGGCGTGGCACAAAGGCAACACAGTCAAATAAGCAAGAAGAGTCCCTTTATTATCTCCAACTTTGGCCCCACTGTCCCCATTGTTACCTTCGGCTGGAGAAAAACTCTCCCAGGAACAGCCTTTAACTGTAGAAAATTCAGTCCGAAAACAAAGTACATACAGACTGTAACTAAAAATCCAAACAAACCAAGCTGCAGTAATTAACTGGACAGGGCAGGAGAAGGAATTTCAGAGTTGAAAGCACAGCAAAACTCACAGTCGAGAAGACGCCAGGAATACAGATAAGTCACCACGATACCAGATACTCATGATTTACTCTCAACAGTTTGCTGTGCGCAGCTTCCCTTTTTATACACTGTGTTCCCAGCTGCAGCTAATGAAGGGAATCAGGGCCCTTTCCTCCCCCGTAAGCCATACAACCCACATTGCTCTCTTCTCCGTTCCTCCCTGTGTGCCCTAGGATGAAGAGGGGATGGGCCTGGGTCTTCCTCCGAATTCCCTCTCCCTTGCTCTACCTCTTCCCTGCTCTGCCCAACCAAACTTTGCCCTTCCCCAGTTCTTTCCACAGCCAATGGAGCCACACTCCCCCTCCCTGTCAGCTGTTCGGCCTCCCCCTCCGAATCAGATTCCAACAGGGACATGACAGAGGGGGGGACTTTCATGGAGCAAATGTGGATAGACCTAATAGCATTCTTCTTTAGAGTCAAGGACATGTTGTTCCTACACCTGGCTGAGAAGTAGAGGGGATGTTTCAAGTTGGGACGGATGGTGATTGGGGCATGTGATGGAGCGATGGGTGCAGGGGGTGGATTTGTCCCATTTTACTTATTGGAGGAAAACTTTCAGATTTGGGATTTCCCAGATGTGCCGATTTACTACTCTCTAATAAAAGGGAACTTTGAGAACATGTCTGGTCCGGAGTTATCAGTTGGAGTCGAGTTTTTCTGGAACGCTGACATTATCCTGAATCTGAAAGCTAAATGTGTCAGTTTATCTGAAGGCTAAATGTGGCGTTACTCTTGCTGTGTGTTTTTAAAGGAATACTTATCTTAAATATCACACCAGCCTTTAGACATACAGTCTGCAAAGCATCTTCCCATCTCTTGAACACGTCCGTCCCCTCTTCGTAAGAGCGGTCCATATATCCAAAAAGGCTGCCTTGTAGTTTCCCTGGAAACCATTTCCAAGGACCCTTGCACGCTTCTGCATCTCGGTGTGGGGAGGAAGTGAGCTCACACTCGTTCTATCACTCAGCCATGGTGGGAACGCCAACTTGGTATAAAACTATTATCACAGGCCATTATTGCTTAATTTTTAACCATTGTTTTGGGCTCCTCTCCAAAAACCATATTAGCTGTCAAGCCTCGGAAGCCTCGGTGAGCTGGTAATTGCAAGGCTCCATGTTTTATTCATGGGGCAACTCCGGGAGAGGATCCTTTTAAATGCACACGCCCTGTGCGTGCCTACGCATAAATAAAACCGGGGAAGAAAGGAAGAATCCGAGGTTGTCAGGATATCGATCGAGAGACCATCCAGTGGGATTTTTGCTATCCCTCTCCCCCTCGCCCCCCCCCCAAATCCATGATTGGAAGTCTCCTCCAATAAGCCTTCTCCCGTCCCGCTGAAAATCCCACCAGACAGTAACAAACAGAAACCTTCCCGTCAAACACAGTAATGCCAAGGCAGCCTCCCTCCAAGGATGTGGGTGCAAATATAAAGCAAAGGGAGGGGTCCTTGCTGCTTTCTGAGCTTGGTGGTGTTCTCCCAGATAAACATTACCCAAACTAGGTAACATCATCAGCGGGAGGAGGGGAGGAGGAGGAGGAGGAGGAGGAGGAGGAGGAGGAGGAGGAGGAGGAGGAGGAGGAGGAGGAGGTGGTGGAGGAGGAGGAGGAGGAAAGAAAAAGACTCTGGGCTCATTGGTGGTCTCTAGGCTTGGCTGTTTTGTTGCAGACATTTCATTACCAGACTATGAAACACCATCAGTGCAAGAAGGGAATGGAGGAGGAGGAGGAGGAGGAGGAGGAGGAGGAGGAGGACTGTGGGGTCCTTGGTACTCTCTGAGCTTGGCTGTTTTGTTGCAGACATTTCATTACCAGACTATGAAACACCATCAGTGCAAGAAGGGAATGGGGTTTGTGAGGAGGAGGAGGAGGAGGAAGAATAAGAGGAAGAAGCAGAAGAAGAGGAAGAAGAAGGAGGAGGAGGAGGGGGAAGAGAAGAAGAAGAAGAAGAAGAAGAAGAAGAAGAAGAAGAAGAAGAAGAAGAAGAAGAAGAAGAAGAAGAAGAAGAAGAAACAACTAACTATGGGGTCCTTGACGCTCTCTGAGCTTGGTTGTTTTCTTGCAGATGTTTCATTACCAAACTAGGAAACACCATCAGTGCTAGAAAGGAATGGGGTTTAGGAAGGGGGGGGAGGAGGAGGAGGAAGAAGAAGGGTTCTGGGCTCATTGGTCATTAAGTAAAGATACGGTTGTTAAGTGAATCTGGCTTTCCTGTTGACTTTGCTTCGCAGAAGTTCACAAAAGGAGATTACGTGACCTGGGACATTGCAACCGTCATAAATGTGAGTCAGTTGTGAAGCCTGTGAATTTTGATCATGGGACCCTGGGGATGCTACAAAGGTCAGAAGTGTGAAAAAGTTTTTTCCCGGGCACTTTGAACGGTCACTAATTGAACTGTTGGAAGTCGAGCAATCGCTGTATGCGCCTTCTCTCTCTCTGTGATCAAACCCACCCAACACGTTTAGTATAAATTCTTGTTTTATTAAAAGAAAAAGTTGAACCAACA
Organism: Pseudonaja textilis; assembly: GCF_049901715.1. NCBI lineage: Eukaryota > Metazoa > Chordata > Lepidosauria > Squamata > Elapidae > Pseudonaja > Pseudonaja textilis. The sequence continues at coordinate 3,623,762 of NC_142000.1, forward strand.
ATTCCCTTGCCCGTGAAGTCAATGGTACCTGTGGGAGACGTTTGTGTCCTGGAGTTTCTCTCAACATCTGTTCACAGCTTCGGAAAGAGCACCAGATCAACAACAAATAAGATTTTGTGTGTTCAGTAACCAAAACAAACCTGAATTGTATGGCAACAAGGGTTCCCAGCTCTCTAACGCTGTGTTTCTTAACCTCGGCAACTGGAGGATGCGTGGACTTCAACTCCCAGAATTCCCCAGCCAGCTGGCTGGGGAATTCTGGGAGTTGAAGTCCACGCATCCTCATGTTGCCGAAGTTGAGAAATACTGCTCTAAACAGTACAACTGATGCAGAGCAAACCAGGAGTGCCGCCCTGTATTTCCCAACTAGATCAGTGGTGGGATTCAAACATTTTTGCCACTGGTTCGGTGGGAGCGCACTTTATGCAGGTGCAGCGGTGTTTGTGCAGGCATAGAGGCGTTCTAACTCTTGCAAGCCTCTTGCACGATCCTGGTTGCTTCAGCAGCCGTCGCGCGACACTCTTCTGTGCCGCGCAAAGCAGCTGCACTTCAAATTCAGCAGGTAAAGAGTATGGAAGCCCAGGTGGGTGGGTGGGCCCAACAGCAGAGTGGCAGAGAGAACTGGTTCGATCTCTGCTCCTCATCACTGCTCCCGGCTGGCCAGAACCGGGCCGAACCAGTCAAATACCACCACTGAAGTAGATATTTGGCTCTCTGGATTTCAAGAAGAGAGCTTGCAGGTGCAAAGGACCTGGAATTCTTTGGGAAAAGTAGGAAGTATGGCAGAAGGAAAAAGTAGGTAGGAGTGGAACTGGGAAGGGATAGAGATGTTAAGCAATCATTCTACAGGGAGCGCCGCTTTCTTGGAAGTGTTCCTCAGCTTTCATTCGGAGGTGGTTTTCAGCCGGTTCTCACCGGTTCTGGAGAACTGGTAGTGGAAATTTCGAGTAGTTGGGAGAACCAGCAAATCTCACCTCTGACTGGCCCCACCCCCATCTCTTCTCTGCCTCCTGTTGAGTCCCAGCTAATCGGCTGGGCCTTCTTTGGTTGCCCTGCACAGGAGAACGGAGCTGGAAAGCAGGTTAGTGGGGTGGGGAGGGAAGGGGGATTTTGCAGTATATCCTTCCCCTGCCACGCCCACCAAGCCAAGCCACGCCCACAGAACCAATAGTAAAAAACAAAAACAAAATTGATTCTCACCACTTTTCATTTGAAATTTATGACGTGGATCAAAAACTTACGTAGGTAAAACTTTGGCGGTGATCAAATTGTTTATTTACTCTGTGATCCTGCAAAATGACCCCCCCCCCCCGTGAGAGCTTCCTCACTCTTGGGGTTAAACTATCAGGCGGGTCTGCCCCATTTGTGAGTTGCCCTGCTGAGCTAGTTGGAGCTCCAGATTTTACGATCAGACTTTTTGTGTGAAGAAAGCACCTTGCAAGCTGTCAAGACATGTTTAGTTAGCATGATTGAGTCCTGTGCACAAAAGAAGGTCTTGGCCTCCAGGACTCCTTCTCCAGCCCTCCAAAGGTGTCCTTGAGGTCAGTGGTGGGATTCAATTTTTTTTAATAACGGTTCTGTGGCCGTGGCTTGGTGGGCGTGGCAGGGGACGGATATACTGCAAAATCCCCCTTCCCTCCCCACCCCACTAACCTGCTTTCCAGCTCTGTTCTCCTCTGCAGGGCAACCAAAGAAGACCCAGCCGATCAGCTGGGACTCAACAGGAGGCAGAGAAGAGATGGGGTTGGCGGGGCCAGTCAGAGGTGGGATTGGCCGGTTCTCCAAACTACTCACAATTTCCGCTACCGGTTCTTTAGAATCTGCTTGAATAGCACCTCTGGTCAGATGTAGGTACAGCTAGTTCTTGGCTTACAACCATTTGTCAAAGTTACGGCACTGAAAAAGTAACTTATGACCAGCTGGTGTGAGGAACCCTGCGCCACGCCCACTGAATGGGTGGTAAAACAATTTGAATCCCACCACTGACTCATGTTGATGTAAAATACCTGGGAAGGAGGAAGAGAAGGCGATGACCTGGAGGGCAGCCTGTTAGGGAAAGCCACATAAACCATGGTTTAATACTGGAGGCTCTCAGTAACATCTGGAGAAGCATCAGCTGGGAAAGAAATGGATATGCCATTGCCCCTTCCACCACAAATGGATAGTTTAGATCGTTTGGCAAAAAAGCAGATGGTTGATCATATAGCATGTCAATGTTTATAGAGATTCTCATTCATCCAGGTCATAATTGTCTCGGAAATGAACTGAACCGGTGTTTTGTGAAAGAAGAAAAAGTTTCATGCCTCATCCAAGAAGCTTCATCTGTCTGATGACTTCATCATCACACAGCAGATGAAACTTCTGGGATGAGAAGCAAAAGGTCCTCTCCATCCTCAAAAAACCAAAAAACTCAAACCGTTTGCCTTTTGAAAAGAAGCACCTTTGAGACACAGCACATCAAGAATTCACTCTTCACTTTTCTCCTGTAGGTAGGCAGGAATTTCACGGTGAGTTCAATGTTACCATACAAAATGTATATATTCACACACACACACACACACACACACACACACACAGAGGCTAACAAGATGGAAAAATCCACCTCTAGGATTTTCTGATGCTTCGGTTGCCTTTTCTTCGGACCTCACGAGATTCAGAGGGATAGGTATGTCAGAAGATCTTGAAATGATTGGTTTGGTGATGGACTCAGTGTCACCTTTGTTGACGGAGAACTTGACTTGCTCTCTCCCACATTTGGCCTCCCTCCTTGGCCTGCGGTATCAGGTGAGCTCATCCCCAAATCACTGATCTGAAGAATTAGAATTGCACACAACTAAGTTCAAGGAAAGTAGCATTTGCAGAAACTTTAAGTGGGAGAGAAATTTGGGCCATCGAGGTGTGGTTAAACTTGCTCTCTTTATGCCAGGAGGAGATGATTTGAACTGCTTTGGGTTACGTAAAGCATATAGTATTTTGCTCTTGTTAGCCTCAGAGATGTCATGCCCCTGTCAGAGTCCGAATCTGAGAAGGAAGGAGGAAACTGGGGAAGGGAAAAGTCCGGCTGGGCACAGCAGGGGGAGAGGTAGAACAAGGGAGAGAGAGTTCAGAGGAAGACCCAGACCCACCCCCTCTTCATCTTAGGGCACGCAGGGAGGAAAGGAGAAGAGAGCAATGTGGGTTGCGTGGCTTATGGGGAAGGAAAGGGCCCTGATTCCCTTCATAGTTGCAGCTGGGAACACAGTGTATAAAAAGGGCAAGCTGCATGTAGCAGGTTGTTGGGAACAAACGTGACTTTATCTTGTATCGGCGTGGCTTATCCATGTTCCTGGTGTCTTCTCAACTTGTGAGTTTTGCCTTGCTTTCAAGTCTGAAATTCTTGCTCCTGCCCTGCCAAACTAATTACTTCCGTTTGACTTGTTTGGATTTCAAGTTATAGTTGGTGTTGACCCTGGACGAAATTTTCTGCAATTACAGGCCGTTCCTGGGAGAGTTTATCTCCAGCCTGAAGGTAACCTAGACATTGGGGGCAAAGTTGGAGATAATAAAGGGACTCTTCTTAATTATCTGTGTTGCCTTGGCCCCTTTGGGTCATCACAGAGGTGTTTGATGGATTGAGGTTGAACTGGGAGAAGAAAAAGGAGAAACGGGGGTATGACTTTCAGGAAAGTTTCTCAGAACGTCTCCCCAAATCTTCTTCTGGTGAAGGCCAGTGCATGACAGCTGATGCCATCTGTCTAGAGCTCTTTGAGCATCCTTCAAGTCAGGTGAAAGAAGAGGCTCTAAGGTAGGACGAGGAACGATCTGCTCCCAAGAGCTACTGGGCTCAGCTCCACAACTTCCTGCCCTTTTAAGATGCACCCTTCAGTAACTCCAGACCTGGACAACCAGCTGCTACGGAACTTGGATTTTCAAGTCTTCGTCTTCATCCAAGTCGCTGGTACAATCTCTGGGCTCATCCGGACCAAAGCGTGACCCACGGATCTTCCCAAAGAGAGGGAGGTTCTGCTGCCGTCGAAGTCTGTCCCACAGAACAGAGAAGAAGCCTCCTTAGATATTTTAGCATGTATTTTGACAATTACATCTAAGCAGATGGGAAAGCAAGCACTGGTGCCCAAAGAGGAGTAATTATTTAAGAACAGTCATCCTGGATCATCTAAAGCTTCATCAAGGGCAGGGGTGTCAAACTTAAGGCCTGTGGGCTGGATTTGGCCCACAGGGTGCTTAGATTTGATAAATGGAGCTTGGAGGGAGGCTCCATTTTCAGTGGCAGAGGCTGCAGGAGGCTGTCGTGGCCAAAAATGGAACTCGAGAGCCCATTTCCGTTGGCAGAGCGCTTGTGCCACAGGCGCCCCCGACACGAGTGCCACCAAGCTGAAATGGTATAGATTCTCCCACTTGAACAGGGGGCTGGACTAGAAGACCTCCAAGCTCCCTTCCTATTCTGTTCTGTTCTGTTCTACTCTGTTTTACTCTAATCTACTCTATTCTATTCTGTTCTATTCTGTTCTACTCTGTTTTACTCTAATCTACTCTATTCTATTCTGTTCTATTCTGTTCTACTCTGTTCTGTTCTATTCTACTCTACTCTACTCTGTTCTATTCTATTCTGTTCTGTTCTACTCTGTTCTGTTCTGTTCTATTCTATACTCTACTCTACTCTGTTCTATTCTATTCTGTTCTACTCTGTTCTGTTCTGTTCTGTTCTATTCTGTTCTATTCTATTCTGTTCTACTCTACTCTGTTCTACTCTGTTCTGTTCTATTCTACTCTACTCTGTTCTACTCTGTTCTACTCTGTTCTATTCTATTCTATTCTATTCTATTCTATTCTGTTCTGTTCTGTTCTGTTCTGTTCTACTCTACTCTACTCTACTCTACTCTACTCTACTCTACTCTACTCTACTCTACTCTACTCTACTCTACTCTGTTCTATTCTAGTTGCCAAGGTTGAGAAACATGGCTTTAAATGCTCGAAAAGAAGCCAGTCCTTCCCATGAAAAGATTAAAAAGATATAAATAGATTGGGGCCCACTTGCTTCCAAAACTATTCCTTTATATTTAAATGTCATCCAATTTAGAGGGTGTAACTGGCTGATCAAGTTGCATCTGGACAATTGCCTCCAGCCCCCAACACAATTTTTGATTAAACCAAACTTTCCCCTGAATCCATTAGATGACAATGGAATGTCAACCCTTGATGCCTTCAAGGAACAGGATAGCGGGAGGGTTGGCAGGTGGAAGGATTTATGTCTCCCTGGAGGTTTGTTATTTATAAATAAAAGTCTAATGCAGATACTTGCAGCCATTCAATGTACATGCATGTGGCTCGGAGGCAATGCAATTAGGAAGGCACGAAAAAGATGCAGAATGGGCGAATGTATGAAAAAAGATATAGAATGTAGATAAGGGCGAGCTTCCAAATTCTCTTCTCTCCTATTCTCCCCTATTCCCTCTTCTTCTCTCCTCTTCTTCCCTATTCCCTCCTCTTCCCTCCTCTTCTTTTTCTCTTCTCTTCAATTCTCTTCTCTCCTATTCTTCCCTATTCCCTCCTCTTCTCTTCTCTCCTATTCTTCCCTATTCCCTCCTCTTCTCTTCTCTTCCCTCCTCTTCTCTTCTCTTCCCTCTTCTCTTCTCTTTTCTCTTCTCTCCTATTCTTCCCTATTCCCTCTTCTTCTCTTCTCTTCTTCCCTATTCCTCCTCTTCTCTTCTCTCCTATTCTTCCCTATTCCCTCCTCTTCTCTTCTCTCCTATTCTTCCCTATTCCTCCTCTTCTCTTCTCTCCTATTCTTCCCTATTCCTCCTCTTCTCTTCTCTTCTTCTTTCTCTTCTCTCCTATTCTTCCCTATTCCTCCTCCTCTTCTTCTCTTCCCTCCTCTTCTCTTCTCTTTTCTCTTCTCTTTTCTCTTCTCTCCTATTCTTCCCTATTCCCTCCTCTTCTCTTCCCTCTTCTCTTCTCTTTTCTCTTCTCTTCTCTTTTCTCTTCTCTCCTATTCTTCCCTATTCCCTCCTCTTCTCTTCTCTTCCCTCTTCTCTTTTCTCTTCTCTCCTATTCTTCCCTATTCCCTCTTCTTCTCTTCTCTTCCCTCCTCTTCTCTTCTCTTTTCTCTTCTCTCCTATTCTTCCCTATTCCCTCCTCTTCTCTTCTCTTCCCTCCTCTTCTCTTCTCTTTTCTCTTCTCTTCTCTTTTCTCTTCTCTCCTATTCTTCCCTATTCCCTCCTCTTCTCTTCTCTTCCCTCTTCTCTTCTCTTTTCTCTTCTCTCCTATTCTTCCCTATTCCCTCATCTTCTCTTCTCTTCCTCCTCTTCTCTTCTCTTTTCTCTTCTCTTCAATTCTCTTCTCTCTATTCTTCCCTATTCCTCTTCTCTTCTCTCCTCTTCTTCCCTATTCCCTCCTCTTCTCTTTTCTTCTCTTCTCTTCAATTCTTTCTCTCCTATTCTTCCCTATTCCCTCTTCTCTCTCTCCTATTCTTCCCTATTCCCTCTTCTCTTCTCTCCTATTCTCCCTCTTCCCTCTTTCCTTCCCTTCCCTTCCCTTCTCTTCCACTCCACTCCATTCCTATTCCAGCCCTGTGCTCATGTAGGAGACCCTATACAATTTGAGACAAATGCCTGTCAGTCTCTTATAAAAACCTTCTGTAATGAAGCACCCACAACTTCCGGAGGCAACTTTTCTGTTCCCCTGGCTAATTGTCCTCCCTGTTAGGAAGGTTCGTCCTTAATTCCAGGTTGCTTCTCTCCTTGATTAGTTTCCATCCCTTGCTTCTTCTCCCGGCCTTCTGGTGCCTTGCAAAATAAATCGACCCCCTCCTCTTTGTGGCAGCCCCTCAGATTCTGGGATCCTGCTCTCATGTCTCCCCTAGTCCTTCTTTTCCCTAGACTTAGCCATAGCCAATCCCTGCCTCCCTTCTTCCTATGTTTTAGACTCCAGGCCTTCATCCGGCTGGGCTCCTCAATTGGGCATTCTCAGCATTGTGAGCTGCCTGATCTTCCCAGCATTAAGTTTCACCCGGAGGAAATTTATGTGCGGGGTTTCCAATCCAAAGCCACGAAGCCTGAATGGAGAGAGAGCCCTCGCCTTGCATTCTCTCGGGCGCAGCTACCTGACTTCAGCTGCTTTTTACTGGAAAAAGCATGCATTATTTAAGGTGGGGGCGGTGGTGGGATCTCTCAGAGGGGGTGCCGAGGAAGGCTCCATTATTCTCCTTTGATTTAATGGCGGCCTCCCCAATAAAACATAAGAAGATAAAAATTATATCCTCCCTCTCCTCCTCCCTCTTTTCTTTGCAAGAAAGGAGAAAAAAAAAAGGAGAGAGAGAGAGAGAGAGAGATAGAACCAGCTGCCTCTTCTTTTCCACGGAGCAGAATCGATCTGTCTGACAGACATTTCAGTGTTTTATTGCTAGAGAAGCACACATCCAAATTAAAAAAGAAAGAAAGAAAGAAAGAAAGAAAACCCTTTCCTAAAAGGCCATAAAATTAAAGTATCTCTTAAAGGCACTTTGCTCAGAGCGGGCCTGCCTCTCCGTCCTGCCTCTTCCACACCAGCCCCGTTTTTCTCTCTTTTCCTGGGTGGAGAGTCCTTCAGACGCACAACGTTCTCCTGCCCCTCCAGGCGCAAGAGGGGCTGCCCGTTGTGTACTTCCAACAAAAGGACAGCGGGCACAAGAGAATTGGCTGAGGAAGCTGGGTGGGGGTAGTGATTAAAAAAACCCCCGCCATGTCTGAGATGGTATAGGTTCTCTTGCTTGAGCAGCGGGCTGGACTAGAAGACCTCCAAGGTCCCTTCCAGCTTCTGTTCTGTTCTGTTCTGTTCTGTTCCGTTCCATTCCTTATTCCATTCCATGGTTCCATTATTCTATTCTATTCTATTCTATTCTATTCTATTCTGTTCTGTTCTGTTCTGTTCTGTTCTGTTCTGTTCTGTTCAGTTCTGTTCTATTCTATTCTGTTCTGTTCTGTTCCATTTTGTAGTATTCTATTCCATTCTATTCTATTCCATTCTGAATAATAGAGTTGGAAAGGGCCTTGGAGGTCTTCTAGTCTGACCCCTTGCTCAAGCAGGAGACCCTCTACCATTTGAGACAGATGGCTCTCCCATTTCTTCCTTAAAACCTCCAATGACGGAGCTCCCACAACTTCTGAAGGCAAGTCATTCCACTGGTTGAGTGTTGTCACTGTCAGAAATTTTCCCCTTCATTCAGAACAGAGCCTGGAGGGATATTATGGGAGTTGAAGCCCCTCTTTTTGGCCAGGTTTTGGGACCCTGGGCGTGCCCTGACCTTCTTCTTCCCAGGGCGGAGAGATGGGGACTAGTCAAGGTCCCTCAGTTGGCGAGGTGCCTCAGACAGGACCAGAACTCGCCATCTCCCGGTTTCTAATCCAGTGCCTTGAATTGCTCACTCTGATAAAGAGCTAGGTAAGTGTTATGAATTTGCTGCCTCTGAACAGCCAGGCATGGAAGGAGAAAATCAGCGAAGATGCTGAACAGAAGAGAGCGTTCGCTGAAGCTCCGCATCTGGGAGGTCAGCGCGAGTAGGTCAAAAGGAGGAGAAAGATTTAGCTCTTCCCTGGTTGATTTCCTCTCCTCCGGCACACAGGAAAACCCAGAATGTCCCTCTTCTCTGATGGCGTTCCTCAAAATTTGGATACAGAATAGAATAGAAAATAGAATAGAATAGAATAGGGAATAGGATAGGAAATAGGATAGAAAATAGGATAGAATAGTAATCAGAATCAAAAATAGAGTAGAATAGCAATCAGAATAGAAAATAGAATAGAATAGAAAACAGAGTAGAATAGAATAGCAATCAGAATAGAAAATAGAATAGAAAATAGGACAGAATAAAATAGTAATGAGAATAGAAAATAGAGTAGAATAGAAAATAGAATAGAATAGAAAATAGAGTAGAATAGCAATCAGAATAGAAAATAGAATAGAAAATAGGATAGAATAGTAATCAGAATCAAAAATAGAATAGAAAAGAATAGCAATCAGAATAGAAAATAGAATAGAATAGTAAATAGAGTAGAATAGAATAGCGATCAGAATAGAAAATAGAATAGAAAATAGGACAGAATAAAATAGTAATCAGGATAGAAAATAGAGTAGAATAGAAAACAGAATAGAATAGAAAATAGGATAGAATAGCAATCAGAATCGAAAATAGAATAGAATAGAAAATAGAGTAGAATAGCAATCAGAATAGAAAATAGAGTAGAATAGAATAGCAATCAGAATAGAAAATAGAATAGAAAATAGGATAGAATAGTAATCAGAATCAAAAATAGAATAGAAAAGAATAGCAATCAGAATAGAAAACAGAATAGAATAGAAAATGGAGTAGAATAGAATAGCAATCAGAATAGAAAATAGAATAGAAAATAGGACAGAATAAAATAGTAATCAGAATAGAATATAGAGTAGAATAGTAAATAGAGTAGAATAGAATAGCAATCAGAATAGAAAATAGAATAGAAAATAGGACAGAATAAAATAGTAATCAGAATAGAAAATAGAGTAGAATAGTAAATAGAGTAGAATAGAATAGCAATCAGAATAGAAAATAGAGTAGAATAGAAAACAGAGTAGAATAGAATAGCAATCAGAATAGAGAATGGAATGGAATAGAGTAACAGGGTTGGAAGGGACCCTGCAGGTCTTCTAGTCCAACCCCCTGCTTAGGCAGGATGCCCTACACCACTTCTGGAATTTGTGCTTGTGAAGATAAAAAACACGAAATTTTGATCTTGGTTTTGTTGATTAGAAAGATTTGGTGTTACAGAAATGGCTAGTTACATATCAATGGGTAAAAGCCAAAAGTGGAGGTTGGAGTGTGTTTATCTGGTACTGTGCTAGGAAGAGTTGGAGGTCAATGCCCCCTTTTCTTTCTTTTTCTCTTCCCCCTTGTATTTCACACCCCACTTTCCCCATTCCCTTAATTTCCCATTTTCTTTCTTTTTTTTTTTGGTATTTTATACAATTAAAAACAATATTAAATTTGGGAAAGACAAAAGATGGCTTGCTGATCCAGCATGAATATCTTCTGCCTGACCTCGTTTCTCTCCTGGACCCAACATGATACCTGCCCTCCATCCCAGTCCATCCAGGAGACTGTGGCCCCACCTGGCTGGCTCTCCTCTCCAGAGCCCATGTGGCATCTTCTTGCCAAGATGCCCTCTTTTGCCCAACCATGGCTCTTCGGAGCAACCCCCCCTCACACTTCTCCTTCCTCTCCTCTCTAATTATAGCCGCAGCCAATTTGCATGTTGTGTTCAGCTCACAAATTAGCAGGAGTTTTCTGGGAGGAGGTTTTTCTTTTAATTGGTTTGGAGTTCCTGAGAAGGGAACAAAATTGGAAGCTGAGAACCAAGAGCAATAAATATTTTAAAAGTGGAAGAACAGGAGGAGGAGGAGGAGAAGGAGGAGGAGATGGTGGTGGTGGAGGAACCAGAAGCTGTGCTAGAAATGGAGACCAGGATACAAGCTACGTTATGTTGGTCTGTAAAGGAAAATTGATAACAGTCAGTCTGTTTCAGCCTGACTTTTATTATTATTGTTATGTATATGTAAATAACATAGTTGGGTTGACAACATATAAACTACAAATATATATGTTTGTAGCTTTAAGGAAAAATACTGTAATGTATTATGCCGTGTTCTGGTTGGTTGATTATGCTACAAGTTGCCATAAGAGGGAGCTATAGATCATGGTTTAATTCTCTTTTTCACTGATGATCTCTCTTGATAGTGTTACTGACTACGGACCAATACTGACTAACCCTGTTTATTTTGATATTCTGTTGATATCGAAGGTTATCCATTGCATTACGGTTTGATATTTGTCTGCTGTAAAAACTGGATATATCTGGACTGTTAAAAATGTGTATAACATGGACTGTTTATTGGACTGTGCTATTTCTTCAAGTAAACATTAATACAACTTGTTCAACTCTGTGTGGCTGTATATTTATTCATAACTGTTCTCATAAACCATTTCCCTGTGCATATTCTTTTTATGTAAGGGTTACTCTGCACAGATGAATCAGATTAACAGAGTTGGAAGGGACCGTGTAGGTCTTCTCTCTTAGGAGGAGCAAAGGGAAGGTGAAGAGTTTCCTAGATTGGACTAGATCAGCGTTTCTCAGTTTCAAAAGTTTTAAGCAATTCCCAGAATTCAACTTTTCATGCTAGCTGGGGAATTCTGGGAATTGAAGTCCACAGAGTTTATAAAGTTAATGACGTCGAGAAGCAATGGGCTATGGATTGATTTACGACTGGTCGCTTAATGACTGGTCACTTGAAGTTACCAATGGCCTCAGAAAAGGTGCTTTATACAGGTAAAGTTATTTATGGCCATCACAAAACGTTTTCATGCTGGCTCATCTCATTTTTGTCTTAGGTGTGAAATACATGTTGTGTTTTTAAATTATTTTTACGGCCAAGCCTGTTTTGCTAAAGGTGAACAGAAGGTGGATAGCAGAGGTACAGATGAGTGTTAGAGGACGAAAGCCATTTCTCTATAGATGTAAAAATTCCACACAAATTATTTTCAGATTCTTCTCCTAAACAAGTAACCTGATCAAATTGTGAATCTAGAAATGGGGGGAAAATATCAGATTTTCTGAGAGATACAGGTGGCCTTTGACTTATGACCGGTCATTTAGCAACAGTCCAAACTTATGACAGACCCCCAAATGCTACTTGCAACCCAATTTTGAAGTTCCGCAATCATATGATTGAATTTTGAGTGCTTGGCAACCGGCTCACCTTTATGGCAGATTGCAGCATCCTGTATTCACATGACTGTGATTTTTGATGGGGGTTTTTTTTTGGGTTGGTTCCAGTTTTTACTTCTGGTTTCTGGTGAAAAATACCCATTGGGTAAAATGACTGCTACATTCACTCAATGACTGCTTTATTTGGCTCAATTATGGTCATAAGTCAAGGATTACCTGCGTTCCTTCCCATATTTTCCATCCGTCTGTGGATAGGGCAAGTAGAGGTTGCTTACTTCTTCCCCGTACCTGGATTGCAGGTGTTCCAGCTGCACTTGGAGATTTTCACTCTGTTCCGTCTGCTCATCCAGCGACCTCTGCAATTTGCGGGCCTGGTTATGAGCCTCATCGAGCTGCAAGGGGCAAAGACCACAGCATTGTTTGATTTATTGATGTACCTTTATGTGTATTTATGTACGCATATAGACTGGCTGAAACCAGGCTCAATAGCAGTAACTGTGAGGGATCTTGGAGTCTTAGTGGACAACCAGCTAAATAGGAGCCAGCAGCGTGCAGCAGCAGCCAAAAAAGCCAATGCAATCCTAAGTTGTATTAACAGAGGGGTACAGTCAAGATCAAGGGAAGTACAAATACCACTCTATAAAGCCTTAGTAAGACCACAACTAGAGTACTGCATCCAGTTTTGGTCACCACGATGTAAAAAAAGATGTTGAGACTCTAGAAAAAGTGCAGAGAAGAGCAACCAGGATGATTAGGGGACTGGAGGCTAAAACATACAACGAACAGTTGCAGGAACTGGGCTAGTCTCGTAAAGAGAAGCACCAGGGGAGACATGATAGCAGTCTTCCAATATTTGAAGGGCTGCCCCAGAGAAGAGGAGGCCAAGGCACCCAAAGGCCAGACAAGGAATAATGGATGGAAACTGAACAAGGAGAAGAGATTCAACCTGGAAATAAGAAGGAATTTTCTGACAGGGAGAGCAATCAACCCCTGGAACAGAAGTTGCCTTCAGAAGTTCTGGGAACTTCATCACTGGAGTCTTTCAAGAAGAGACTGGGCGGCCATCTGTCAGAAATGGCGAATCTATGGCACGTGTGCCAGAAGTGGTATGCAGAGTCATCTCTCTGGGCGTGCCAGCCATCGCCCGTTGCTCTTCTAGGTTCTGGTGTGTACATGGGCACTGGCCAGCTGGTCTTGGCATGCAGGAGTGCAGAAAAAATGGAAGAGCAGCTCTCCCCATGTGCATGCATGCGCTGGGAAGCTGAGCTGCTGGTTTCCGACACACTAGCTGGTCTTCACAGTAATTTCTTCTAACAACCGGTTCTCCGAACTGCTTAGAATGTTAACAACCGGTTCTAGCGAATGGGTGTGAACTGGTAGGATCCCACCCCTGCTAGGAAGGATAATATCCCCACTATACACTTCCTGGGCAGGTAGTCCTTGAGCTACGACCACAATAGAGCCCAATTTTTTTTGTTGCTAAGTAAGACATTTGCCCTGTGAATTTTGTCCCGCTCTATGACCTTTCCGGCCACAGTTGTTAAGTGAATTGTTGCAGCTGTTCAATGAGCGACATGGTTGTCAACTGTATTTGGCTTCCCCGTTGACTTTGCTTATCGGAAAGTTGGAGTCCCATGACTCTGGGACACAGCAACCGTCATAAGTAGGAGTCAGCTGCCAAGCGCCTGAATTTTGATCATGTGTCCCTGGGGATGCTGCAACAGTTGTAAGGATGAAAACTGGCCATTTCCTTCTTTTTTTTCCGATGCCACTGTAACTTCGGTCACTAAATGAACTGTTGTAAGACAAGGACCATCTGTATCTTGCCACAGGTTTATGGAACCTGAGCCCCATCAACAGAAGGCAGGCGAGTGGCCCCTTCTGCAGCCTTGACTTCTTCCACCTTGTCTCCTTGCAGGTCCAATAAAAAGGTGGATTGAAATACCGAGGGCTGCACTCGGCTGATTCAGAACAAGGTCACTTTAAATAAATGGCTGCACAGAACTTAAGACAGCCAGTAATGGAAACCAGCACTTTTTGTCCAATTTTATGCCTCTTTTTTATCACTCTTAGATGAAACTGTCTCAGACAAAATTGGATCCAGGATCCGTTTTGTCTCTCTTTTTTTTTTCCTGGCTTGAGAGCAGCCCTCAGGGAGTCCCCCCACCCCGCAAATCTCTTCCCAAAGATGGGTGGAGAACACCAATTGAGCTAACAGAATAACAGAACTCGAAGGGACCTTGGAGGTCTTCTAGTCCAACCCCTTGCTCAAGCAGGAGACCCTATACCATTCTGGACAAATGGCTGTCCAATCTCCTTTTAGAAGCCTCCAGTGATGGGGCACCCACAACTTCTGAAGGGAATTTGTTCCACTGGTTAATTGTTCTCACTGTTAGGAAATTTCTCCTTAATTCTCCTTGTTCAGTTTCCATCCACTATTCTCCTTGATAAGTTTCCATCCACTATTCCTTGTCTGGCCTTCAGATGCTTTAGAAAATAGCTTGACCCCTTCCTCCTCTCTGGGGAAGCCCCTCAAATATTGGAAGACCGCTCTCCTGTCTCCCCTGGTCCTTCTCTTCCCTAGACTAGCCAGGCCCAGTTTCTGCAACTGTCCATTGTATGTTTTAGCCTCCAGTCCCCTCATCCTCTTGGTTGCTCTTCTCCGCACTCTTTCCAGAATCTCAACCTCTTTGCTGATTTTAGGAGGAACTTTTAGCTAGGAGCATCTTTTACGCGCTGTGTGCATGCTCTCCCATCTCTAGCCGAACCACCTAGAGCAACAGTCCCCAAACTTGGCCACTTTAAGACTTGTGGACTTCAACTTCCAGAATTCTATTCTGACTAGGCTGGCTGGAGAATTCTGGGAGTTGAACTCTACAATTCTTAAAGTTTGGCCAAGTTTGGAGACCTCTGGCCTAGAGAATTTGTGCATGACAACCATTAAAAACCCCGGGAGGGTTGGTCCTTCTGAAATCAATGGGATTTATGATGATTCAATCTATCCGTCGTTGCTCAATACGCATCCGGTCTCAATCTCAAATGGTGATTCCAGAAACCATAAAATATGAATAGCGCAATACGGTACTTAGACGTCAGTAAATGGCATAAAAAGACAGAAGAGAAAGCATTTCCACGGAATCAATAGAAGCCAATTAAAATAAGCTCAACCTCAGGAACAGTCAGCATTGGGCACGACAAGGCAATTCAGGGGCCAAAGAGAAGATTCGTCTGAATAAAAAAAGTGCATTTTCTCCAACACAGCTGAAGATGGAACTTAATGGGTCTCCCTTGGCAATAATGACCAGAGCTTGGTAAAATTAACCCTGATGTTCGTTTGGTTTTTTGGCTTTATTTCATTGCTTCTGTATCTGACTAACAGCGTCTGGAGCAAACATTTTGCCTTCCTGATCTATATTAAAGGGAAAATAATTAATAGCAAAAAAACATAACAAAACCCAACAACCACTATTAAGAGGTTAAGAATAAGCGATAGCATCTTTTACGGCCAGGTGAACTACAGATAGTTCTTGACTTATGATCACAGTTGAGCCTAAGATGTCTGTGGCTAAGCAAGGAAGTTGTTAAATAAATTTTGCCCTTTTTTATGTTCTTTCTTGCCACAGTTGTTAAGTTAAATCACTGCAGTTGTTATAAGTGAGCAACACAGTTGTTAAGTGAATCTGACTTTGCTCATCACATGACCCCGAGACACTGCAATGATCATGAATACAAGCCAGTTGTCGAGTGACCAAATTTTGATCACGTGACCACAGGGATAATGTCGTGCAAAACAGCGATAAGTTATTTTTTGTCAGCGTTGTTGTAACTCTGAACAGTCGCTAAGCAAATGGTTGTAAGTTGTGAGCTACCTGTAAACACGCCATGCAGGATCATAGGATTTGCAAATGTCTTTTCCAAAAGAGAGAACACAAGGCTGCGGAAAGGTCTGGATAACCGGTTCAGAATGAATGAATCTCTGGGCAGCAGAAGATGCTCAAGACAAGATGTAAATGAAAGACTCAGTCATCCAGGCCAAAAGTATCTAACAAGGTTAAAGCATGGCAACTGGACCAAAAAGTAAAAAAAATAGTAAGAGAAGACCTGCCTGATCTTGATGAACATAAATCACTGGGGCCTAATGGATCACATCCCGGAGTTTTAAAGGAGCTGGCAGAGGTCATCTCAGAACCACTGCACCATATCTTTCAAAAATCCTGGAGCACCGGGGAACTACCAGAGGACTGGAAAAGAGCTGATGTGGTTCCCATTTTCAAAAAAGGAGAAAAAAAACAGACCCAGGAAACTATAGACCAATCAGCCTAACATTGATACCTGGGAAGATACTGGAAAAGATAATAAAAAAAAAGACAGATCTGCCAACATCTAGAAACGAGTACAGTAATATCTAGCAGTCAGCACAGGTTTGTTAAGAACAGATCATGCCAAACCAATTCTGATTATCTGTTTAAAGTTTGTTAATCCGGCATGAGTCCTTGGCCACAGCATGGATGCCTTACTCCAGTAGCAACTGGGAGCATAAAAGCAGAACACCATTCCTGAAATTCTAGACCGCTTAGCCTGTCTTGTCAAATTCAGGTGCTTTTTGAAAAGGTGTCTATGGAGATTCTCAGTCCTCCAGGTCATGGTTGTCCCAAAAGTGCTTTTTCAAGAGGCAACTGGACTTTCTGGGGTTTTTTCCTTGAAGATGTTTTGCTTCTCATCTAAGGAGCTTCTTTAGAGCTGAATATTGAAGAAGCTTCTTGGATGAGAAGCGAAACATCTTCGAGGAAAAACCAAGAAAGTCCAGTTGCCACTTGAAAAAAAGACACTTCTGAAAAGGTGGCTAGAGAAATCTAGTCCAAATATCTGGAAAGTGAAGCTGTAATATCCACAACTTGCACAGCTGATCGTAATCCCTTCTGTCATACACCTGTTGGAATCTGATTCAGAGGGGGAGGCCGAACAGCTGACAGGGAGTGGAAGTGTGGCTCCATTGGCTGTGGAAGAAACTGGGGAAGGGCAAAGTCCAGAGCAGGGGAGAGGTAGAACAAGGCAGAGGGTGTTCAAAGGAAGACCCAGGCTCACCTCCTCTTCATCCTAGGGCACAGAGGGAGGAACGGAGAAGGGAGCAACGTGGGTTGTGTGGCTTATGGGGGAGGAAAGGGCCCTGATTCCCTTCGTTAGCTGCAGCTGGGAACACGGTGTATAAAAAGGGAAGCTGCACACAGCAAGTTGTTGGGAGCAAATACTGAGTTTATCTGGTATCATCATGGCTTATCTGTGTTCCTGGTGTCTTCCCAACTGTGTGAATGTTGCCGTGCTTTCAAGTCTGAAAGTCCTTCTCCTGCCCTGTCAAGTTAATTACTGCAGCTTGGTTTGTTTGGATTTTTAGTTATAGTCTCTATGTATCTTGTTTTGGACTGAATTTCCTCCACTTAAAGACTCTTTCTGGGAGAGTTTTTCTCCAGCCGAAGGTAACAATGGGGACAGTGGGGGCAAAGTTGGAGATAATAAAGGGACTCTTCTTGCTTATTTGACTGTTGCCTTTGCGCCATGCCCCGGAACATCACACCTTCAGACCGAACAGGAGGCTGGTTCGGCTTTGCGGTGGCCCTGGAAGAATGAGAAAGGGGATGGCAAAGGGCTCTCCTCTATTTGGGGATCTCCCTCAAGTCGACGTTGCAGAAGGAAACTCACCTCATCCTCCGCTTGGGCCAGCTCCTTCTTGAGTTCCTCTACCCGCAGCCGCAGCTTCTTCACTTCTCCCTCGTGTTGCTCCACACGCCGGATGGTGTGGCCCAGTTCGGCCATCTTCTCCTGGTGCTGCTTCTTCAGTTTGGCATGGACGTGCTTCAGGTCAGCCAACTCCTGAAGGACACAAGACCAGCTCGGACTGGGAGGGGAAGAGGGATGGCTTTCTTTGTGTCCCCCCCCCCCTTTCCCCCAAAGTAGAATGCCTGCCTGGAATGCAACCTAACAGGAGGCAGATTCTTCCTTTATGGAGAAACGCCTCTGCCCTCTTCTAGCTGGCCAACCTGTTCTGACCCAAGCCTGGTTCAAATCAAATAAACACGGAGTATATATCAAAGCAAACCTTTTTCATGCGTCTCTGTGAATTCTGTGCATTCACAGCAAAGAGTCATTAAAACTAATTGTCCCAGATAAGAGCAAGCTCTTTCAAGGTTGGGAAAGGCTGCCCAAAACACAAGATTAATTTCAGGGAAATATCCAAAACCAAAAGTCTCTGAAAACAAACCAAAATAGACAGGACTTCCACAAGAACTTGGAGGTGAAAGAACTTCTTTGCTTCCTGCAAAGAATCCCAGTCTCTCTGGCTGGCTTTTATCCCTTAAGAGAGAGCCCATCACCTTGCAGCCTTACTCCCGAGTTGCCCGTGCTGCTGCAGCTGCTCTTTCCTTCAAGCAGCCCTGCACACGCATACTGAGCACAGGCTCCTCAGGGGCCTCTTCATTGCTGCTGACAGCCCCCACAATCTCTGAAGGCAGCGCTCCACTCCCTGATGGTCTTGGCCCCATCCCTGCATCACATGCAGGCCCTTCATCTGAGTCCTCACTCTCCAAGACCTCAGCCGTCCTCACCTGCTGCCGGAGAACCACAACACAACCCATCCCAACGTTGGGATAAAGAAAGCAGCTCTTAAATTGATGAACTTGACTCCTGGTGACTACAGGTAGATCTCGACTTACGAAGAGTTTGTTTAGAGTCCATTCAAAGGTACTGAAAAAAAGTGACTTACACCCATTTTTCACACTTATCACCATTGAAAGCATCCCCATGATCACGTAATCAAAATTCAGATGGTGGGCAACTGGTTCATATTTATGACGGTTGCAGTGATCCCCTTTTAGGAAAGTCAATGGGGAAGCCAGATTCACTTAACAACCATGTTACTACCGTAACAACTACAGTGATTCACTTAACAACCGGGGGCAAGAAAAGTCGTAAAATGGGGGAAAACTCAAGAAACATCTTGCTTAGCAACAGTAGTTTTGGGCTCAAGTTTGGGGTCATAAGTCGAGGACTACCGGTATAGGAAGAGTTGAATTGGGATATCATTCTTCCTAGGACCACTATGTTCTGACCAAGGCTTCCGAGACTGTAATTACGCACGCACATTTTAAAAACAAGTCTTGTTTTATTGCAATGCTGGGAATTCTTTTCATTCCCAGCCCGTAATGAATCTCAAACTGTCCCTCGAGATAAGCATCCACCTTTCTGTCCTGAGAAGTGCTGCCAATAACAGAAGGGTCCAACGAACTAGAAAAGAAACCAACCAAAGTACAAAGAGCTTCAAGAATGAATCTGAACCGAACGAATGACTTTGCTTCCTGTCACCCTTGCCTGCCCTTGATCCCTTTAGGGGAGGGGCAATCACCTCCCAGCCTTACTCCCGAGTTGCCCCTTTTGTCTCAGCTGCTCTTGCCTTCTAGCAGCTCTGCACATACGCGCACTGGGAACAGGCTCCCCTTGCTCCTCTGCCTCGCTGCTGCCAGACTCCGGAGGCTCCAAATGCAGCACATAATTCCCAGATGGTCCTGGCCCCATCTCTGCATCAGATGCAGGACCCTCGTCCAAGTCTTCTCCAGACTCCCTGACTGGTCCCCTTTCGTCCCCATTGTCCGATTCCGCTACCCTCTGCACAGGCTGCCGGCAAACCACAACGCACCAAATCTCTGGTCTTGGTGACTGACCCAGATTGAATCCTGCATCAGAACCTATCCTTCCATTCCCCCACCATCCAAATCACAACTGATGAGGCTTCGTGGATGAGAAGCGCAACATTTTCTTCTTCCTTCTCAAGGAAAAAAAAACAGTCCAGTTGCTTTTTGAAGACCCACCTCTCTCATGTCACTGGATTGGGTGTGGTGGAGAACAGCATTCACTGTACCACAAAGTAAGTCTGCTTTTGCAAGACCCAGTAATTGAAAATAAAAATAAATAAATAAAAAAAAACCTTTTCACCCAATAGTAAGGTTTGACTGCCCCCTGCTGTTGAGAGTTAGAAATGCATTTCTGAATATCGTTCCCTTCTCTCTTCTAAATGAGTTTTTTTTTTTTTTTCATTTACATTCTTTCCAAGCTTTAAATAAAAAATTTGAATGTTTGGGGAGAAAAAAGATGTGACCCACATTTGAAAATGTTTGACCCACAATGGAGGGATGGTTGGTGAAGATAATGCAACTTGCAGAGATGGCTAAATTGACGTGATTGATTTAGAGAAAAGACAATTTACCCTTATTGCTGAATGGAAACCCAATATAGATTTTTTTTTTTGCCTGAAATGGGAATAAACGCACTTTTGACTTGTGGTCCTCATAATTAGGGAGAAAAAACTGGATCATAGAAACAAATAAGCAAAGCCGAACCTGTTTATGAGTTGGATGGGAGACCACCAGAATTTGGCAAGACTGGGAAGTCAGAAACTGGAAGAAGAAAAGGCACAAATTGCTTCTGTTTTATGGCCAAGAAAACCATATGCCCATGTCCAGGTCATTATCAGGAGCTGCTTTTGACTTTGATGGATTCCACCCCACCCCCGACACACACTTTTTTTAAACCTATATCTGCCCCAAAACAAAAGTTCTATGCTTGGATTACAGAATTATTTACAACTTGAAAGGTCACATCACCATCACATCACCATTCTTGACAAAATACCCATCAGTCAATTGCAAAAGGCCTCTTTGCTGGGAACAGCTAGCATCCTGCGATGAGACCGTGGGATGCCATCCCCTCCCAGAAGAATGAAATGTTTTAGGAAATATTAAAAACGTAGAATATTATATTTCCCTAAAGGAGAAATGGCGAAACATGCTTTTGGGGAGACAGAAAGAGAGAGCCCCAATCTCTCTTAATAGCCCCCAGCAGATATTTTGTGCCCATTAAGAAAGCCTGGGCCATACTATCTGCAAAACAAAAGATCTTCAGCTCCAGGAGGATGGGATTAAGACTTGACCCTCCAGGACATAATAGGATTAACCCTCTACCATCTAGTAGCAGAACTCACCATCTCCTGGGGACATTGCATCATCCTCCAGGCTTCAATCAAACTTAGCTCAGACAACCCACAGAGCCAGCTATGACCCTTACACAACCCCTATATGGCACCATGGGAGTCTGACAACAGCCAATAGAATACATGTTCTTGCACAGGAACAGGAAGCTCAAGGAGAAGGTATAAAAGCCCCTCATTCCCAACTCCGTGTGGTCAGCTGCCCAAAACCCAGGTGGTTCTGCTTCATTAAACAGCCTCCATGTTTCCAGTGTCTTTCTCCCAGCTTGGAACTGAACCAGATATGGATATTTCTTCCAACAAGACCTTGAACACCGTCAAGCAACAATATCTGCAAATCCCACGACCTTGAGAAGGACTTGATAGGTGGACAAAAATGCCAAATCTAGTCCAAACTTCTGGCTGACTGTGCAAACAATCGTATACTAGGGGCATTGGGTACAATCCAAAAATACCTGGAGCACCATTTGAATAAGATCGGCATAGACAAATTAACCACCCCTCAATTGCAAAAGGCAGTGGGATACCTCTTTATCAGATTAAGAGAGTTGGAAGGGACCTTGTAGGTCTTCTAGCCCAAGCAGGAGACCCTCCACCATTTCTGACAGATGGCAGTCCAGCCTCTTCTTGAAAGCCTCCAGTGATGATGAAGTTCCCACAACTTTTGAAGGCAACTTCTGTTCCAGTGGTTAATTGTTCTCACTGTCAGAAAGTTTCTCCTTATTTCCAGGTTGAATCTCTCCTTGTTCAGTTTCCATCCATTATTCCTTGTCTGGCATTATTCAGGTGCCTTGGAAAACAGCTTGGCCCCCTCCTCCTCTCTATGGCAGCCCCTCAAATACTGGAAGATGGTATCCTGTCTCCCCTGGTCCTTCTCTTCCCTAGACTAGCCAGGTCCAGTTCCTGCAACCGTTCATCGTACGTTTTAGCCTCCAGTCCCCTCCCTAATCATCTATATACCCTCAAACAACCACACCTGCCTATCTCAAGTCCTTGGAAAGGACTGAGAAGTCGGATTAAAAATACCAAATCCATTCTAAACATCTGGCTGACTGCACACCCAACTGTAATAGAACCAAACAGTGATTAATCAGTAGCCTTGGGAATGTACGCAGTTTATTATTTCAAGATCCAGCAGGCCTACAGAAATACCTGGGACCCAAGCAACAGGAGTTATATTGACTCATTTTAAATTATATGTAATTAGAAAGGAGATTCATGTAACCTTTTTACTAGCCCACCCACTACTGTGAGGAGGCTGCCCTCCACTCCCATGCCAATGTACAGGTAGTCCTCTACTTATGACCACAACTGAGCCCCAAATTCCTGCTGCTCAGTGAGACATTTGTTAAATGAGTTGTTAAGTAAATCCCTGCAATTGTTAAGTTAGTAACACCGTTGTTAAGTGAGCCTGGCTTCCCCGTTGACTTTGCTCGTCAGAAAATCACAAGAGATCACATAACCTTGAGCCATAGCAATGGTCATAAGTGTCAACTCCTAAAATATTTTTCTGGTCTTTTTAGAGTTGCCAACGGAAAGCGGGAGTAGTGGGGCAGCTTGCAAAACCGAAAGTGCATTCCATAAATGTTTTCAAAGATTGTAACTAGGTGACTGAAGTTTCTGCCATGCAAAATTCTAACTGGAGAGCATGATTGATGACTCTTGGCTATGGATGTGTCCCATTGGAGAATAGGAATTATGATACACCCAGGGGGTGGAGGGAAACCAGGGTCCAGGGTGACAATGAATGATGTGCCTCAGAGTTGGCTACACCCAGGTAGCACCGGCATGTTTAGTCCTAATAAATTTTCTTGAAGCTTTGAAAATCTGGCTAGAGATTCACGATTTAAATGGGGGTCACTACGGAGCCTTGACAATAAGTATGAACCAGTTGCCCACCGTTTGAATTTTGATTACGTGATCATGGGGGGATGCTTTCAATGGTGATAAGTGTGAAAAACGGTCATAAGTCACTGTTTTCAGTGCTGTTGTAACTTTGCACGAACATTAAATGAACTGTCGTAACCCGAGGGCTGCCTGTACTATCCAGAATCCAAATCAGGTTCTTGGCTGATAAGCGTTGCCTGCATCCACCCATCCCAAGTCCCCACCAAAACTGGAACCCGACTTACCTTATTCTTCTCGAACAGCTCCGTTTGGATGGTCTTGAAATCCGTGTCAAGGGCGCAAGTGGTTTGCCTCCGTTTCCGAGCCAGGATCTCCTCCAGGTCCTCAATCTGGGCCTTCAGCTTCTTATTCTCCCGTTCCAGATTCAGCTTCTCTGTTTCCAGCCGTTCTCGCTTGCCCCATTCGGCCGCGTTTTCGACCTGGAGACGCTCCATCTTTGGCGTGGGGAGAGAGGCGGGTGTGAGGTCGGCAGCCCCGTGTGACTGTGGGGCTCCTCGTGACACCCTGGAGCACATAATGAGCAGCTGCCCTTTGAGAGCTACGGCCAGTCTAGAGAAAAGAGGGACTGGGGGGACGGGGGACATGATAGCAGGGTCCCAGTATTTGAGGAGCTGCCCCCCAAAAGAGGAGGTCAAATTATGTTCCAAAGCACCAGAAGGCAGGAAAGAAAGAATGGATGGAAACAAGCCAAGGAGAGAATCAACCCGGAATTAAGGAGGAACTTCCTAACAGGGAGGACAATTAACCAGTGGAACAGCTTGCCACCGTGGGTGCTCCACCACTGGAGGCTTTTAAGAAGAAACTGGATGGCCATTTGTGTCAAATTTTATAGGGGCTCCTGCTTGAGCAAAAGGTTAGACTAGAAGACCTCCCAAGTCCCTTCTAGTTCTATTCTGATGGACTTTGAACAGTTTATTCAGGAGGAAAAAAAACTCTCTCTAACTAACAAATGCAATGCTTAATTGGATTAATGGCCTAAATGTCGATATATAAGAATGCTTACGAAGGTAGCCATGAATCATACGGCTGCCCACAATGGCTAAATACATACAACATTTGTGCTTGGTTGTCCCAGTTGAATTGGGCCAATATAATTGAACTATGAGATAAAGCTATGTTCTCAGCTCATGCTAACCTTGGTTAATTTTAATTAATTCAATAATGGTTAGCTCTGTGGTGTAAACAGGACAATTCTATCCCATACAAGGCTTACTTGTGGATCCGTTTTGCAGAGGTAAGAGTAGATCAAGAATAAGAGAGATGGGGACAGCTAACAGACTCTGGGAAGAAAGAAGAAACTACACTTGATTCCTGACCAAGAGTTATCCATCGATGGTCTACATCAGTGGCCCCAACCTTTGGAGCACCGGGGACCTGGAGGAGGTTTCATGGTTTCATGTGCTGCCTGCATCCCAGGGATGGGGCTTCACTTGTTTGCGTGGCCCAGTTTCCGTCATACCACCGTCCAGTGCCGGTCCATACACTTGGGAGTTGGGGGATCCTTGGTGTACATGATCTGTTGGCCAACTATCGCCAGCTCTGACCTTTACGCAGCAAAATCTCTTGCTGAAATCTGGACTCGAAAGACTTCCAACGCTTTCTTCCTCCAAACCCCAAATCAAACTCCAAGTCAAAGGTTTAAGGTTCTAGATCAGGGGTCCCAAACCTGTGGGCTACAGCCCACTAACTGGTCCATGGCCTAATTGGCACTGGGCCACATGAGTGGCTGGCTGGTGGGTGCATGTCCGCATGCATGGCCCCAGCCTTGTGGTCCCACTAGTGCGAGCGTTACCACGAACATTGTAGGTGCTCGCGCACATACACCTGCCCCTCCCCACGAAACCATCCCCTTTTCCCGCCCTCCCCTGCTCCAGGCCGCCAACCGAAAAAGGTTGGGCAATTCTGTCCTAGAGCAACACTTTGACCTCAGCTCCTAAGAATTCAGTGGCACAAGTTCTAAAGCACTAGCACCCATGGAACTCAGCAGCCGTTAAACTTCAATGGGACAAAAGGATACGTGATGACGCAAAGGCAACACAGTCAGATAAGCAATAAGAGTCCCTTCATGATCTCCAACTTTGCCCCTGATGTTCAGGTTACCTTCTGGGTGGAGAAAAAATCTCCCAGGAAATGCCTTTGACTGCAGAAAATTAAGTCCAAAACATGAGCAATAGGAACTGTAATTTAAAGTCCAATCAAGCCAAACTGAAGTAATTAGTTTGGCATGGCAGGAGCAAGAATTTCAGACTTGAAGTCATGGCAAAACTCACACAGTGGGAAAGGCACCAGGAACACAGATAAGCCACGACAACACAAGATAAAGTCACGTTTGCTCCCATCAGCCTGCGGCATACAGCTTGCCTTTCTTATCAAACTGTCTTCCCTCCTGTGGCTAATGAAGGGAATCAGGGCCCTTTCCTCCCCCGTAACACACACAACCCAAATTGCTCTCTTCTCTGTTCCTCCCTGCACGTCCTAGGATGAAGAGGGGGTGGACCTGGGTCTTCCTCTGAACTCCCTCTCCCTTGTTCTACCTCTCCCCTGCTCTTCCCAGCTGGACTTTGCCCTTCCCCAGCCTCCTCCACAGCCAACGGAGCCGCACTCCCTGTCAGCAGTCTGGTTTGCTCCTCGGATTCAGACTCTGGCAGGGGCATGACAGGACATTTAGAGGATGCCCATGAGCAAGTAGCGAATTCACTCTTCCCTTTAGCCTCACCTCTGACCGTAACTCCACCAGTTTCTTATCCATACTTGAGCGAGCCCCCAGTTCATCTTCTAGATCCTCAGAGATGCGTCCCAGCTCATCCTGGTGAATCTCCTTGAGGATGTTCAGCTGGAGAGAAAAGAAAGCATCGGTCTTGGCGGATCAGATTGGGGCATTAGAAAGTGAGGACATTCAATGTTGTGTCTGCAGCAACCGAGGCCCCGCTAGATTGCACCCACCGACTTCCAAAATAGTAGTAGCACTAGGGAGGAGAAGAAAGAGGAGGGGTGGCAGAGAAGGAGAAAGGGGAAAGAGAAGGAAAAGGAGAGGGAAAGAGGAGGAGGAAAAAAAAAACCCAAGATACATTAAATGGGCACGTGTACAGGTCTGCCTAGTTTGAATAAGCAGAGAAGACTAACGTGCCGTTATGTTGTGTACATGTTTCCACAGAGAAGTGGTTTCATAGGCACATTGTGAGGTCGACTGTGTCCACCTGCGCTGATATATTGCACTGAACATCACCAGTTTGAAAAATGGTCATTTTGTTGTACTTCACGACAAGATCCTTGAGCCTCTGTCATTTAGACCCCATCTCTGCCTTTATTCGTGAAGTTTCAAGACCTTGGTAATGGTCACCGACCCATCAGTGACCATACTGTAAACCAGGTGTGTAAAACTCAATTTCATTTGAGGGCCGCATCAGGGTTATGTTTGACTTCAGAGGGCAGGGGGCTTGGGGTGGCTGTTTTTGGCTGTGGTCATGGTGGACATTTGACAAAGGCTCAAGGTGCACTTTTTTTCCCCCTGTTCTTCTTTCTTTCCAAAGTACTCCCGGGCCTCCAGAAACACCCTGCTGGCCTGGGGGCCTTTAGTTTGACACCTCTGCTGTAAACTATCTGTTGAAATTTGAATCCAAATTCCCAAATGTTTCCAAGGGGGTAATTTGGGGATTTGGATTCAAATCGGAAAAAGCAGAACAGGGAAAGGTTGAGGTGTAAAGTCTTTGGAGACACAGGAAAGTGCCTCTGTCGAACATCTCCAGACTGGATGTTAGTCTAGGTTTAGACACGTGTTTCTCAGATGTGTCCACTCAAAGATGCGTGAACTTCAACTCCCCAAATTCCCAAGCCAGCAAGCTTACTGGGGGGATTCTGGGAGTTGAAGTCCACACATAGTCAACAGTGGTGGAATTAATTTTTTTTTTTACTACCAGTTCTGTGGGCGTGGCTTGGTGGGCGTGGCAGGGGAAGATTACTACAACATCCCCCTTCCCTGCCCACCCCACTAACCTGCTTTCCAGCTCTGTTCTCCTGTGCAGGGCAACAAAGAAGATCCAGCAAATCAGCTGGGACTCAGAAGGCAGAGAAGAGATGGGGGTGGGGCTAGTCAGAGGTGAGATTGGCCGGTTCTGTCAACTACTCAGAATTTCCGCTACCGGTTCTCCAGAACTGGTCAGAACCAGCTGAATACCACCTCTGATCATCAAGTGGCCAAGGCTTCAGATCACAACTGATTTGGCCCCCCAACTTTGCAGCATGGGCCAATGCAAGAACACCTGGCTTTGTCCAATGGCATTTGGTTCAAAAGGTGAAGGGAAGCTCACCTGCTTCAGCACCTCCTGCTTATTCTTGTTCAGCTCCTCATACTTGATCTTCCACTGGCTCAGCTCACCTTCCAGCTTCTCAATGTTCTTGCTTAGGGACAGCTTGTCCCTGAGAGAGGCAAGACAACAGCAAGGCTGAGAAACTGCCTGGAGGCAACAGAGCTCTCTCCTCAGAAGCTCCCCATCCGTTGCTCCTGTGGTGGAATGTAGTCTGGATTCCCAGGAGGGAAGAGGCAGAGGAGCTTGGAAAGTTCGTTAGGCAGGAAGAGGATTAAAAGGGCCTTCCCAAGCTATTATGAGCCATGGTGGCATAGTGGTTAGACTACAGTACTGTAGGCTACTTCTCCTGACTGCTGGCTGCCTGCAATTTGGCAGTTTGGATCTCATCAGGCTCAGCGTTTCATCCTTCTGGGGTGGGTAAAATGAGGACCCAGATTGTTGGGGGAAATATGCTGACCAATGGGGGGGGGCTCAAAATGTTTTACTACTGGTTCTGTGGGCGTGGCTTGGTGGGTGGCCATATGGACATGGGTGGACATGGCTTTTATTTTTTTGTTTTTGCAGCCACCCACCCACCCATTTTGGGGGGCCTTCTGGGCCTCAGGTGAGCCTCCTGGGGGGGCATTTTTGCTCCCATAAGTCTCCCCTGGGCCTCAGCAAGAGGAATCCTGGCATAGCTGATTGTCGGAAGGGAAAGAAAAAGAAATACCTTAAGGGCAGCGTCAGGCAGGCAGGGTGAGCGAGCATTGGATGGGAGGGGCAAGCGAGCCAGCGATGACTGGGTGACCAAGTCGGGGGCGTGGCCAGCCAGAACTTACTACCGATTCGGCGATCCATGCCCAATCCTTGCTCCCGGTTCGCTTGAACCGGTGTGAACCGGCTGAATACCACCACCGATGCTGACTATATAAACAGCATAGAGAGGGCTGTAAAGCACCGTGAAGAAGTATATAAATCTAAGTGCGATTGCTATTCTCAGAGTATATTTATACTTGTTCAAATACGGGTAGTTTTGACTTATGACCACAATTGAGCCCAACATTGCTGTTGCTAAGGGAGTCAATTGTTAAGTGAGATTTGTCCCATTTTTTTTTTTACCTTTCTGGTCATGATTCTTAAATGAATCACTGCAGCTGTGAAGTTAGTAACACAGTTGTTTAGTGAATCTGACTCCCCCACTGAGTTTGCTTGTCAGAAGGTTACAAAAAGGGATCACGTGACCCCAGGACCCGGCAATCGTCATAAATGTGAACCAGTTGCCAGGCGTCTGAATTTTGATTATGTGAGCATGGGGATGCTGCAATGGTCCAAACTGTGAAAACTGGTGAAACGTCACTTTTTTCAGTGACATTGTAACTTTGAACAATCACTAAATGAACGGACTATCTATATTTAAAGTTATTCAAATAACTGCTTTAAGTCTGGCAAGATTCTGTCTGTAGGCGAACAACAATAAAGGAAACTACTCAGAAGTAACGCCATGTGTTATTCTTGGTTCTTGTGCCTGACATCAATCATGCAGACAAGCAACTATCTGCGTAACTCTTAGTTATACTCTGTGAACTATTGAGGAGGATCCTCCTGTTTCGTCTTCCTGCCTACCAGACATTCCAAGTTCTGCAAGCTCTTTGTCCTCTGGGAAGGAGCCCCTCCCTCCTGGGAATCCAGACTACATTCCACCACAACTCCTGTAGGAACCCTGTGGTGGAGGAAGGGGAGCTGTCAAAAAGTGGCACTCACTCCCTTTCTTTGAGGAGCACTTTCTGAGACTCATCCAGGCGTAGCTTCAGGGCGTTGATCTTGGTAGCATCCTCCTCAATGGCGGAGACATCTTCCCAAAGCAGCCGATTCCTCTCTTGGCGAGTGAAGGACGAACGGACGCTCACTGAGCTCCGTTGGTCCCAGCACTCACCTTCTTCCTGCTTGTTCTTCAGGAAGTTCTCCATCAGCTCAAACTCCTGCAGGGACTGAGAAGGACAAATGGCCAAAGTCAGGGGAGAAATAAAGGCCCTTAAGGAGTTTGGCAGCAGACTGAAGGAACCAACCCTACATTCATTCTTCAACCAAACAGGTAAATCAGCCTTTGGGTGCATTAAGGTACAACTGGGAAACTCAACCTGCCATTTATACAAAGAGCGCTACAAGATCATGCTAAAGCTAAGCAAATTCAGCAGCAAAACAGCAAATTTTAGATGGGTGGTTTTAAATCTGTCTTTAAACATTTAAGCATCAAGCTTAAGCATCACGCATCATGATTTTTGATGTTCAGAAGACCTTAACCCGGTGTTTCCCAACCTGGGCTACTTTAAGGTGTGTGAACTTCAACTCCCAAAACTCCCCAGCCAGCAAGAATTGTGGACTTCAACTCCCAGAATTCCTCATTTGACTGGCTGGGGAATTCTGGGAGTTGAAGTCCGCAAGTCTTAGTTCCGCAATTTGGAGACCTCTGCCCTAAGAACTTTAAAGGTGGATGACCAATGGTTTGAATTGGACTTGGAAGCAAAGGGGGCAGCCAGCGCAACTCACTTAACAGCCTATCATGCCAGCTCAGCCTGGATTAAATCTCAAAACTCCCATCTTTGGGTTGATATAGAGCAGATGAAGGCCACAATTGTCATCCACACATCGTGGCAGGTGATGATATCTGTAGCAAAGCAAACCAGAGGAGAACCCATACGAGAGTTGCGGGCAGGAACGTTCGGGAGTTGGCAAGTTCATTGCCAATGTTCCATTTTATTGTACGGAGGATCACCAGGATCAGGTCATTGATCCAGAATAATCTGCCAGATTGCCCTTGGGGGATCTTTTGTGTGAATCGAACAGCAAATGAAGATGAATGAGCCAGCCATTCCAACGCGATGGCATCTCTCTGCCCACTTAACTTGAACCCCAGGGAGCCAAATCCATTGCATCATCCCTTAGCATGGGAACTGGGAGGAATTTTTCAAACTGTAACTACTTCGGGGACAATTAGTTCTTCATTACCCCGTATTCTGTAAATGCAAACACACACGTCTTAGCAATCAGTTCACATCAGCCTCTGCCTTTGGGCCCAGCAGTTTTCTTTTGATGTTCATCAGCTGCTTTTATGAGAGCCAACAATTCTCAGCCAGCCAGAAAAATGTTTCATTACTGGCAAGCTGCCCATCCCAGAGACAATCTCAGCGGAATGTCTCTGTTGCATTGTAATAAGCCCTGTTGTTCTTTCAAGTATCTATAGTTCCTTCTTTCTTTTTAGAAAACGGGAAAAAAAACCCACAAAGAAACCAAAAACCAGCACCGAGGAGATCCAGAAGCAGGATAAATCCATGGCAGGATTCTGAGGTTCACAGATGAGAAAGAGAGAGAGAGAGAGAGGGAGGGAGGGAGAGAGAGGAGTGCGTAAAACCATTTCAATTTTGTGAAAATGTGAAGTTTTCAGAGCTCCCCAAGACGTTTGCTCAGTCAAAAGAATCCTTTCTTTGGCTGCTTTTATCCCAGGAAATCAAATCAAACAGGAATAGTGGCTGAACTGCAGAAGGTGAGAAAATTCTGGTTTTACAAATAAGCAGCAAAGCTGCGTGTTTGATAGAGGTGGGTTTGCACAAAAGGGCAGTGAAAACTAGAGGTGGCATTCACACAACAGAAAAACTGGATGGTTATTAAGGGGTTTTTTTTCTTTGAAAGGTAGGAATCCATCTGATTTTATTAACGGTCACTCTACAGGCAGTCCTTGGCTTATGACTGGCTGGGGAATTCTGAGAGCTGAAATCCACACGTCTTAAAGTTGCCAAGGTTGGACGCCCTTCCCGCCGCTGTAAATGTTGGGGGGTGGTGGGGGTGTGGGAATGTTTTTCTGGGGTTGCTCCATAACTGAAATAAAAGAGGAATCAAATGCATCCTACGGGAATAATGGCTTGATTCATATCCTGCAGTACAGCACTATCAACCGTTGTATTTTAGTCACGATCTGCTGAACAAACCACGCTTGGCTGGATTTGCATATAACTTTACATGATAAACCATGCTTTGCAAACCATAATTGCCAAATTGAGGCATGGCACCAAGCCAAAACTAAACCAGCCACATTCTGGCACAGCATCATAGGTGCACAACATTGATTATAATGGTTTGGGATGAAAAGGCGCCCGGAGTCACCGGAGGGCAAGCCTAAACTCTGGCATATGCACCAATTGTGCACAAGATTTGGCATTTCCCTATCTCAGATTAGAATGAACACCGTCCAATTCACATGTTGGATTCTGAGCCCTGGGAGATACCATGAGTTGCCCTTACTCATGTAAGACTGTGGCTATTAGCATGTTTTAGCTGCTCCCTATCTACAGGTAGGGACACGGTGGCTCAGAGGCTAATACGCTGAGCTTGTCGATCAGAAAGGTCGGCAGTTTGGCGGTTCGAATCCCTAGCACCGCATAATGGAGTGAGTTCTCGTTCCTTGTCCCAGCTTCTGCCAACCTAGCAGTTCAAAAGCATGTAAAAAAAAAAATGCAAGTAGAAAAATAGGGATCCCTTTGGTGGGAAGGGAACAGCGTTCCATGCGCCTTGGAAGGCATTGAGTCATGCCAGCCACATGACCACGGAGACGTCTTCGGACAGCGCTGGCTCTTCAGCTTTGTAACAGAGATGAACACCACCCCCTAGAGCCGGAAGCGACTAGCATGCATCTGCGAGGGGAACCTTTACCTTTATCTATAGGTAGTCCTTGACTTACATCCACAATTGAGCCCAAATTTTCTGCTGCTAAGCGAGACGGTTGTTAAATGAGCTTTGCTCCATATTTACAACCTCTCACACGGCAGTTGTTATGGGAATCACTGCAGTTGTTAAGTTGGTCACACGGTTGTTAAGTGAATTGGGCTTCCCCCTTGAAATGGCTTGTCGGGAAGTCTCAAAAGGTGATCACGTAACCCTGGGACATGGCAACCGTCATAAATATGAGCCAGTTGCCAAGCATCTGAATTTTGATCATGGGACCATGGGGATGCCCCAACGTAAGTGTGAAAAACGGCCATAAGTCCCAATGGTGGGTTCAATTTTTTTTACTACTGGTTCAATAGGCGTGGCTTGGTGGGCGTGGAAATTTTGAGTAATTCGGAGAACCGGCCGATCCCGCCTCTGACTGGCCCCACCAGCCCCATGTATTCTCCGCCTCCCATTGAGTCCCAACTGATCGGCTGGGTCTCCTTTGGTTGCCCTGCACAGGAGAACGGAGCTGGAAAGCAGGCTAGCGGGGTGGGGAGGGAATGGAGATTTTGCAGTATCCTTCCCCTGCCACGCCCACCAAGACACACCCAGAGAACTGGTAGTAAAAAATTTTGAATCCCACCACTGGGTATATGTGGGCGTGGTTTGGTGAGCATGGCTTGATGGGTGTGATGTGGCTTGGTAGGCATTGCTTGGTGGGCATGGCAGGTGAAGGTTACTGCAAAATCTCCATTCCCTCCCCACCCCGCTAGCCTGCTTTCCAGCTCCGTTCTCCTGGGCAGGGCAATCAAAGGAGATCCAGCCGATCAGCTGGGACTCAATGGGAGGCAGAGAAGAGGTGGGGTTGGCGGGGACAGTCAGAGGTGGGATTTGCCGGTTCTCCAAACTACTCAAAATTTCCGCTATCCATTCTCCAGAACTGAGTGAATCCCACCTCTGGTATATGCCAATAAATTTGTTAAATAAATAATAAGTCAAGCTGTGGAAAACTTGACATTGTGCCCCACTTAATTTATTGTGATAAACCAATTAAATGATTTGGGGGCGGGTGAGAGAGGAAACCACCACAGTCCAGGGCTTCCCACCCCTCTTATGGCTCAGCCAAAGTGAACCGAAATGATACCAATGAAGCCAACAGAGTCACTGATCAGATGTTGGAGAGCCGCCTCTCCCCCAATTGGGAGGAGGATTCAAGCAAGGAATCAGCCCTGATTGGTTTCCTAAACACAAGAGGTATGAACTCACCTGGATGCCCCAGAGCCTTACCTGGTCATTCCCAGGCGAAAGCTGACAAATCCGGGGAGATTCCTGTACGGGGTGTTTATTTAAAGGGTGTTCATCTCAAACTGTATAACTAAAAATCTGTAGGGATTCTCATGAGACAACCATGACCTGGAGGACTGAGAATCTCTACAGACTTTTAGTTGTACAATTTGGGATGGACACCCTTGGAATGGTGTGGGATTAAGGAATGGATTTCCAGAGGAAAAACTGCAGACAACAGGAACCATTTGCACCACTCAGGTGACCCTGAGGACACAGATAAACCTCCAAGTGGCCTCAACGACCCTCTAAAAGGATGCAAATGACCAGCTGTCTGCAAGGAATATAAATCCTTCCATTCCCCACCATCCCGTCAGAAGCTTCTTGGATGAGAAGCGAAGCATCTTCAAAAGCAAAAACGAGACAGTCCAGTTGTCTCCTGAAAAAGACCCCCCTTTGAGGTCAGTGTTGCAGGGGGAGACTATAGAACCCATGTGTTAACAGAGTCCATGTTGCAAAAAAAGAAAAGAAAAAACAGATTGTGGCTTCACCTTTCCCTCCCTCACCTTATTTTTCACCTCCTTCTCAGAGCCTACGTCTCGCACCGGCTCCTGTTCCGGGGAAGCCTCGCTCTCCTTCTCGGAGACAATGCGGTTGTCCATCTCTTTTTCCTTCTCTCCTTCCTTGTCTTCTCCTTTCAGGCGGGCAACTTCCTTGCCCAGCTGCTGGTTCTCGTTGAGGGCCTCCTGTTTCTCCCGCTTCAGCCCAGTCAGTTCCTTGCTCAAGGTCTCCAGCTTCTGACGCAGCTGACGCACCTCCTCCCGTGCCTTGTTACGCTCTGCGCGGACTTTGCTCCACTTCTCCCGCCAGTTGGCGGTGCAGTCAGACCACCAGCGCATGGTTTTCTCCATCTGGGCAGCTCGGGCCCGGGCTTCTTCAAGCTCTCGCAGACGCAACTCTTCACGGCTCTCCCAGTCGCTGTCGTGGCAGGTGGAATTCAACAGAGGCAGCTGCGGTGGGCCGGGGGAAGGAGTGCCACTCTTCGGGGTTGGAGACATGGAGTCAGACAAGCTCATCCTTTCAGGCTGCGGGCTCCCAAGGATGCTGAGTAAGCTCCTCTTGGAGAGCCGAGGAGAATCAGCCAGGTGAGAGTTGGCACCGTGGCTCATTTTGCTACAGGTGGTGGAAACATCTCCTGTCAACAGGCGGGTGATGAAGGTGTCCACACTGCCATGAGGTCCCCAGTGGTTCGCTCCAAGGAATCCCTCTGGTGTCAGAGGTCTTGTAGCCTTCTTTCCAGAATTGCCCTGGATGGGAGCAGGACTTTCAAGTAGAAGTTAGAAGACAGGAGATGTTGCAACTTCAAGGAAGGAGATGCTCTCTGGAAGTCTCAGGATGGCCTCCTGTTCCAAACTTCCTTCCAGCAACCTACCTTAACAGATCACAGTTATCATGGCAGCTGGAGAATGCATACCTGAAAATAAGAGAGGAAGAAAACTTCAATTATCCCGGATGGGTTTTGGAGACTTTTAGAAAGTATCGTTTGAGAACTGCGTTTGGCATCCAACATCTGGCAGCCAATGGAAACTGGGGATAAGGAATGTGGGGGCCCACAGATGTTGTTCAACCTCCACTTTCAGCATCCCTTCCTGTGGCCCAGCCAGCTGAGCCTTGTGATTCCTTGTGATCCAGGAATGCCAAGATAGCTACCAGTTCCTCAACCCTGATTAAGACTTGCTATTCTAGTGATCTGTCTTGCATTCACTCAGCTTCCCAGAACTCCTGAGGGAGCTGAGAGAGACTCTCCCACAAATTGAAAGCTGATCAATTCTTCCTCCTCCTTAAATGAAGGCAAGCAGCTCCGTCTGTTTTGGCAACACACCCTGACGAAGGAGCTGGTAGCATCAGCAACAGCAGCCGCTGAATATGCAGTGACCTCATGCCATTTTTCCACTCAACTTGGACCTACGCCCAGAAACCGTAGGAAGAAGATTTCTCAGAAGTGGAAGGATTTTTTTTTGTTTTTTTGTTTAAAAGGAAATCTAAGAAAAGAACAAAACAAGGGAGACAATAATTGCATCCAGCTTTATATAAACAGAGAAAAATGCAAGGGAGAAAACGGGTGGCGAGTCATGGAGCAGAGTCCACGCAAAAGGTAAACTTTTCAGGTGGTCACAATTTTCTACACCTTCTCACACCTGCAGAAGGCAGGCATCCCCCCACTCCTGGTACATGACCCCCAAACAGGGATGGGATTCTACCGGTACAGACCGGTTTTATAGAACCGGTTGTTACAATTCTGCGCAGTTCGGGGAACCGGCAAATCGCACCACTGGCTGGCCCCGCCCGTCCCCCTTCGCCCTGCCCCTCACTGCCCATACAAACAGCTGATGGGCCGCAGGGTGGGGACTCAAGTAGATGTTTTTCAATGGCTGGAAGAGATCCAGAAAAGGCCTCCTTCACCTTCAGAATGGGAACGTTTTGTGGGGGAAAGCCTATTCCACATAGGGAGAGCATCGCCTACAATCTTGTTCAAAGAATATAGAAGGCCGCAAAGGACTTCTTGGAGATCTTCTAGTCTAACCTTCTGCCCAAGGCAGGAGATCTTACACCAGCTGGTCAAATGGTTTCCCAGTCTCTTTTTGAAAACCTCGAGTGGTAAAGCACCCACAACTCTGGGAGACAAGCATTGATTAATTGCTCTCACAATCAGGAAATTTCTCCTTATTTGATTTCTTTTTAACTTACTGCACCTCTGTAGGGTTTGCCACTTGCACAGTGGCAGATAGGACAGCACTCCAGAGGGTGAACGTCATTGCCCAGAGGATCATGGGTTGCCCTCTCCCCTCTTTGGAAGAGCTTCATAGCTCCCGCTGCCTTAAGAAAGTTCAAAACATCCTCAAAGATCCATCTCATCCTGGGAACCCCCTTTTGTTTTGAACTATGACCATCTGGCAGACGGTACGGGACAATAAAAACAAGGACGAATAGGCTGAAAAACAGCTTCTATCTCAGGGCAGGAGCTCTTTTGAATTCTGCTGTACATAGTGCAATAAGAATGCAATATCAGGGGTTTTTAATTTAATGTATAGAATGTGAAGGATGTGTGTTTGTGTTTATTTTAATAGTCATGATGTACACTGAAGATGGTGTTTGATTTCGTTGTACGAGGTGCAATGACACTAAAGTAAACTAACTAACTTAACTTATTTCCAGGTTGGATCTTTCTCTGAACCAGCTGACACCCATTGCTTCTTGTCCTGCCTTCAGGTGCTTTGGAGAGTAAGTCAACCTCCTCTTCTCTGTGACAGCCCCTCAAGCCCTGGAAGGCAATTATCATGTCCCACTAATCCTTCAGGAGCTACTGATTGAATTTCTCTGACAGCTACAGTCTATTTACATAGATTTTTTTAAAACTCCAAATCCTATCAATTCTGGGAGCTTTGCACCATAAAAAAAAAAAAAAAACAAGCCTAGAAATTCATGTGCATAAAAACAAGCAAACAATCCCTCCCTTCCAAAATTTTACAGGGTTTACCAACATTCTACCCCGAGCCTGGGAAGATAACCAGGTTTCCAAGGCCTTCTGGAAGATTATCAGGGCGAGGGCCATTTAGATCTTGGAGTGACGGTGGAGGTACCCTTCCAAAGAAGGTTCCAAGTTGCCACCAGATATTGTTTAATCCACTGCTTTTCAACCTTGGCAACTTTAAGATGGGTGGACTTCAGTTCCCAGGATTCTTCAGTCAGCCTTGCTGGAGAAGGCTGGGAGTTGAAATCCACCAGAGATAAGAATATAATGCCCGCCACTACACCACAGAGCAGAGGTCTCCAAACTTGGCAACTTTAAGACTTGTGGACTTCAGCTCCCAGAATACCTCAGCCAGCAAAGATTATAAGATATTTTTTTATCTCTGATAGATTTCAACTCTCAGCCTTCCCCAGCAAAGCTGGCTGAGGAATTCTGGGAGTTGAAGTCCACAAGTCTTAAAGTTGCCAAGGTTGGAGACCCCTGCCATAGAGTGATAGGTGATAATCAGGATCCTGAAGCTTCATGGCGACCATGAAGGTGAGCATGCAGCAGCCGGCCTGTTGCTGACTGGGATGCCAGATTCTGGACCAGCTGTAGCTTCTGAGTAGTCTTCAAGGGCAGTCCTGTGTAGAATAGGTAGCAGTGGTCAAGTCGTGAGATGTCTAGCGCATTAATCTGAAGGTCCTCCTGATGCAAGAATGGTCATAACAAGCGCACAAGGTTGTTTTCTGCTAAAGGGGTCCTAATCATTGCTGCTTTTCAAGCAGGATCTTTGAGTCCAGGAGGACCCTCAGATGGAATAGAACAGGGGTCGCCAACTTTTTGGACCTCAGGGACCACCAAACTCATATTTTTAAATCCTGGGCACCACTAACCGGTTCTGTGGGCATGGTCTAATTTGTGGGTGTGGCTTGGTGGTCAAGTGACTGGCTGGGCATGGCTTGTATGCAAATATTATAAATATTTATATAAATACTGATTTTGTTATAAAAAAGAGGGCAACTTTTACCCAAAATCAGGCAAAGCAGGCAGGCAGATTGAGTTGCTCACAGAATCACAACTTCACTTAGAGATCTGTGTTTCTGCCATCGGCTACCTGAGTCTGCACTGCTTCAGTCCTAAGGAAGGTTCGGCTCTGCTTTTAAGCAGAGCTGAAGATCTAAAGACTAGCTAGGAAGCAAGAAATCCAACCATTTTCTGCTTCCTAGCCAATCTAAATCTCCCGGCACAGCAGAAAAGCTAATGGTCGGAAAAAGGAAAAATAGCAATTTAGTAGGCAAGTTTGCCAGATAAGGAGTGAGCGGGCGGGGAGGGTTCCGCGGGCCATGTGGGCGGCGCAGCCTTGTGTTTCTGTGCAGCCTGGATTAATTGCTTTGGGGGGGGGTTGCTCTGAGGGTGACATTTCTCTGTGGACCAGCAAAATTTTCTCATGGACCACCAGTGGGCTGCGGCCCACTGGTTGGTGACCGCTGCAATAGAAGACCACTGAGTGGGGTAGTCTCGATGAACCACAAAGCTCCTCCAAAGCGAGGGGAAAACACAAGAATTGGACAAAATGGAGGGAAAAGCATTCCCGCCGAGCGCTTTGAGTTGACACCCTCCAGAGGGCTTAGATTTCAAGCCCCATCATCCCCAGCCAGGACGATGAAATTGATGAAGAACCCAAGAGAGCAATGGGCCTTAGGATTTTTGAGTGGAAACAACATAAGGTGTATATGACACCTAACAGGATGGTCTTTTGATGTTGTTAGTTGCGAAGTCATGTCTGAAAATGGTTTTACTGACAGAATTTAACTATTGCTAGAAAAAGGGGTGGGGGGGCTGAGAAAAGGATGAAGGTGGACGCATGCAGAAAAAAGAAAAAAGAAGGAATGAGAAAAGCAATGGTGGAAAAAAACCAGGAGCAGCCCCCTCCACTACACTGAAGAGTAGGGGTAACCAACTGAGTTGGAAAAAAGTGTAGGGAAGAGCAATTAAGATTATGAAGGGCTTGGAAACGAAAACATATCAAGACTGGTTGCAGGGATTGGGCCTGGCTAGTGATGAGTCTGAAGAAAAGAAGAATTTGGGGTGACGTGACAGCAGGATTCCAGTATTTGAGGGGCTGCCCCAAATAAGAGGGGCTCAGCTTATTTTACAAAGCCCCAGAGGGCAGGACAAGAAACAACGGTTGGAAACCAATCAAGGAGAGAAGCAACCTGCAATTAAGGAGAAACTTCCTACCAAGGAGGACAACCAACCAGTGGAACTAGTTGTGGGTACTCCATCATTGGAGGTTTCTAAGAAAAGACCTGTCTGAAATGGCATAGGGTCTCCTGCATGAGCAAGGGGTTGGACTAGAGGACCTCCAAGATCCCTTCCAGCTCTACTCTGATTGAAAGAAGCCGAGATCCCAACTGTCGACGCTTCTTTAGCCTCTGCAGGCATTCGGAAGGTGTGCCAACTTACCCGTCGCCTGGGACTTGCAACTGGAGGTTACACAACATCCTAGTCGTTCCTCTTTTCACCAGGGTTGCTTGCTGCTCACATGTGCAGAGGCTGCCTGCTCAACCTTCCAGAGGGGGGACTGGCTCCCAGCCAGGGGAGGGGCTGGGCCTCTGCCCGCCCGCCCGCCCTCCTCTCTTTCTCACGCTCTCAGCTTCGATGGCTCCAGATGCTTGGCTGCTTCAAGGCCCCTTTGCTGCCTCGCGTAGGACGCCTGCCTTGCGTTTATTTCCACCCACAGAGGCCAAAAAAAAATCTAGAGACTTTTCTAGGCACTTTCCCCCAAATTCTTTGGCTGCCTCTTGCTTTGCCTCTCTCCGGAGCCAAAAAAAAAATATCCAACTGCTCTCCATATGGTTAAGAAAACGAATTGCTATAGGCAAATGCCTTGTAAGTAGGAAAGTACTTGGGCAAATGGTTAACAGAAGGCCCCAAATCACGCATCTTCAACATCCTACTTGGCCGCATCTCCTACGGATGGCGGCGTTCGGAGTGGCCTGGCCCTTTCTCAACTATTTGCCACCCATCCCCCTTCCCAATTTGGACCTGGAGTGAAATTCCTGACTTCCAGCCTGAGCCCAGAGTTGCATAGGGTGAAACGAATAGGTGCAACAGGCTCTGCCGCAATTAAAAATCCTTAAAGTGGGATGAACAGGAATTTAGGCCTGCTCCGGATCTCACATGGAAAATCCATTAGACAAGAATCTGTCTGAAGCAGCCATAAAGGCCAGAAAGCCACAAAGGATGGATTCAGTGGAGGGTGTGTGAAGCAGTCAGAAGCCAATCCCCAAAACTGCTTTTGTAAGTGGCACAACCGTACCATTCTTTGCAGTTCATTAAAGCAGCCGCCTCATTTCCTGGGATCCAGCAGCTGGTCTATATGCAACTGCTTATTCACAGCGAGGACTGTTCTGTTCACTGTCACGAAGTAGCTGGGATCGATCATAATTTTGCATTGCCCAAAAATCCTGCCAGCTCCAAAGACCTCCCTCTCCCAAAGGGAAGCTGATAGGGCTGCCCCGTGCCATGTGCCCTGAATAGAGAGCTGTGGCCACCTGGTGTTTTTCCTCTTCCAAATATATATCGATGGGGCTGGAGACAGTCTTAGGAATCAAGATGATTCACATCGCTTTGCTTTGCAGCATACCGGCTTTTTGCACACTTATTTTTAACTAAGCGGATTCTTCAGAAATAAACTGCAGGGTCAAAGAGAGAGAGAGAGTGTGAGACAGATGCCAAGAAAAGGATGGACCAGCCCAGTAAGATCCGCGGGGAATTTGGTTGCTCTTTTGCGGTCTCCTTCATCAGGTTTTGGAACTTAGAGGTCTAAAACTTCCTGGGTCTGGAGTCCCTGCCCTCAAGTCACTCAAGCCCTGGTTATCTCACGTCTAGACTATTGCAATCTGCTTGACATGGGGCTGCCCTTGAAGAGAAGGAATAGGGGTGACACGATAGTAGTGTTTCGATATCTCAGGGGCTGCCCCAAAGAAGAGGGAGTCAAGCTATTCTCCAAAGCACCAGAAGGCAGGACAAGAAGCAAATGGATGGAAACTAATCAAGGAGAGAAACAACTTAGAACTAAGGAGAAATTTCCTGATAGTGAAAACAACTAAATTGGTGGAACCACTTGCCTCCAGAAACTGTGGGTGTTCCAACACTGGAGACTTTTAAGAAGAGATTAGGCAGCCATTTGTCCAGAATGGTGTAAGGTCTTCTGCTTGAGTAGAGAGTTGGACTAGAAGACCTCCAAGGTCCCTTCCCACTCTGTTATTCTAAAGCATTCAGAAGCAGGGGCGGTTCTTGGCAGCCTCAGGTTGACCCCTGTTACCTCGCTATTCCAGAAGCGGCTGCCAGTCTGCTTTTGGTTTCAGTTCAAGATGTTGGTTATCACCTTTGAAGCCCCTTCATGGCCTGAGGCCAGGCTAGCTAAGGAACCACCTCTCACTCCAACGGGATTGGCCCACTCTATCTGTGCCCCCAGAAGAGGCTTGCTGCAGATCCCATTGATCAAGGAATTTCAGCTGGTGGGGTCTAAGAGAAGAATCTTTTCTGCTCTGGCTCCTTCTCTTTGGAACATCACAGCCACCTACTCCCCCCACATAAGATCTGCACCCACCTGCCCGGAGACCTGGGCCTGCACTTGGCCTGGTGCCCCAACGGGGGTGCATCACTCTGGAGGTGGCTATCAATTAAGAGACGAGCCCCCTGTTTTCTTTCTGTGTATTTCATGCTCTCTTCCTCCCCATCTTTCAATTGTAAACTGTTACTGTTATTTAATCTTTTATTTCTTTGATGGTTACTGGCTTTTAATGTTTGTAAGCCATCCAGAGTCACCTTGAGATGAAATGGGTGTCACATCAATCTAACAACTAGCTAACTAATTGACTCAATATAAGAACTGGATAATAGGCGCACAACAGTGGGAAATGCCAAAAAGTGTTTGGAAAGATTGAAAAAC
This sequence comes from Pseudonaja textilis, assembly GCF_049901715.1. Lineage (NCBI taxonomy): Eukaryota > Metazoa > Chordata > Lepidosauria > Squamata > Elapidae > Pseudonaja > Pseudonaja textilis. Next base: position 3,665,187 of record NC_142000.1, read on the forward strand.
TCAGCGTCTTACCTGTGGTTGGTACCTTTGAGAAGGCAGAAGTGACGGAAAGAAGAAGGCTTGGGCACCAAAACAAAAAAAGAGGTTGAGATTTTGGAAAAAGTTCAGAGAAGAGCAGCTAAGATCATCCATGGCCTGGAGACTAAACCATATGAAGAAAGGCTACAGGGTTTGGATTTGGCTGAGTCTGGAGAAAACAAGAATTAGGGGTCACATGATAGCAGCATTCCAGTAGTTGAGGGGCTGCCACAAAGAAGAGGAAGGGGTCAGCTTATTCTCCAAAGCATCTGAGGGCAGGACAAGAAACCATGGATGGAAACTGATCAAGGAGAGAAGCAACCTAGAACTAAGGAGAAAATTTATGACAGTGAGAACAATTAACCAGTGGAACGGCTGGACTTCAGAAGTTATGGGAGCTCCATCACTGGAGATTTTAAGAAAAGATTAGACAGCCATTTGTCTGAAATCATATAGGGTCTCCCACTTGAGCAGGGGGCTGGACTAGAAGACCTTCAAAGACCCTTCCAGCTGAATTGTACTGTATTGTATTGTATTCCATTCTATTCTATAACATTCCACAAGAACTGGGGTGGGTGTGTGTGTGTGTTAAAAAAGGGATCTCTTTCTCACTCTGCTGACTTTTGATCCTTTTTTTTTTCTAGAAAAGGCTGCTAAGAAAGAGATGACTTGTTAAATCCAAGGGGACCTGGCCTTAGTCACTGGATGTGGACAGAAAAGGCACAGGGGACTGAAGAGTGAATGGAAGGCGGGCAGCTGTTTTGAGGAAGGGAATTGAGCACCTGGAAATGTCTCAAAAGTGTCTGCCAAAGGCCCAGAAAATTCACGCTATCTTAAAGATGCAACCAAGAAGAATGTTTGCAATGGAGCAAGAAGTAAAGTCCTACACTTAGGCACAATCCCACCCCCCAAAGAACACCTATAGACTGGGTGAAACCAGGCTTTAATAGCAGTAACTGTGAGAGGGATCTCGGAGTTTTAGTGGACAACAAAGCTAAATATGAGCACGCAGTGTGCAGCAGCAGCCAAAAAAGCCAATGCAATCCTAAGTTGCATTAACAGAGGGATACAGTCAAGATCAAGGGAAGTACTAATAGCACTCTATAAAGCCTTAGTAAGACCACACCTCGAGTACTGCATCCAGTTTTGTTCACCACATTATAAAAAAAGGTGTTAAGACTCTAGAAAGAGTGAAGAGAAGAGCAACCAGGATGATTAGGGGACTGGAGGCTAAAACATACAACGAACGGTTGCGGGAACTGGGCCTGGCTAGTCTAGGGAAGAGAAGGACCAGGGGAGACATGATAGTGGTCTTCCAATATTTGAGGGGCTGCCCCAGAGAGGAGGAAGGGGTCAAGCTATTCTCCAAAGCAACTGAAGGCCAGACAAGGAATAATGGATGGAGACTGAACAAGGAGAGATTCAACCTTGAAATAAGGAGGAATTTTCTGACAGAATAATCAATTCATGGAACAGAAGTTGTAGGAGCTTCATCCCTGGAGGCTTTCAAGAAGAGACTGGACTGCCATCCGTCAGAAATGGTGTAGGGTCTCCTGCTTGGGCAGAGGGTTGGACGAGATGACCTACAAGATGACCTTCCAACTCTGATTATCTGTAAATCTTTTGGTGAGATATATCTCTATATCATTTCATAGATATATATCTGTTTTGGGAAACCACTAAAGTGGTGTTTTTTTTTAACCTTAGAAACTTTAAGATACCGATGTGTGGACTTCAACTCTTCCAAATTTTGGTCACCATGATTCCAAAAAAATATGTTGAGGCTCTAGAGAGAGTGCAGAGAAGAACAACCAAGATGGTTAGGAAGCTAAAGCACGTAAAGAATGGTTGCAGGGATTGAATATGTCAAATCTAACAAAGAGAAGGACCAGGGGTGGCATGATAGCAATGTACTTCTTTCCCGCTTTGGATATGGTCCCCTCATGCCGCTTTCCCAACACGAGAGCCATGGGAGACAACCGCAACGAGCGTTAATTGCTCGCAGACTGTCCTGTTCCCGAAGCTTTCTGCCCACATGAAAGTGCCCAGCTGGTAGCAGTCAGAACTGGGGCTTGCTTGTTTTTCAGACTTTTGGGGAGGCTCTGCTGAATGATTCACAAAAGCAGGGGAACACTCATGCTCAGGAGCATCTACAAAGGTTGCCCCCGAAGTCAAGATAGCAGCTACGATTGTGCAATCCAAAATCCCTCTCCCTTTTTTTTGTTAACATGCACACAGACCCCACAAGCATCAGGTCAGGGACCATGTGCCCAGGAAACTGGTTCTTTTGGATCCAGAGAGAATGAACTCTCTAGTGAATAAAGAGATTTTAAGCTTTATGATTACCTAAAATAAACAGATTGGAAAGCATAACATAAAATAAAAATAAAAATGGGGCCCCACAATGGCTCTGTGGTTAAAGAAACCACAGAGATTGGCAGCTGGAAAGCTGAGAGACCGGGTTCGAGACCCAAATGCCCTGCAAACAGGGTGAGCTCCCATGGCTTGCCTCAGCTGCTGCCCACCTGGCAGTTTGAAAACAAGCAAAAAGTGAGTAGATAAATAGGTACCATTTTGGTGGGAAGTTTAACAGTGTTCCGTGTGTTTTGGCATATAGCCATGCTGGCTACATGACCAACCAGTGGAACAGAAACTGTGGTGCTCCAACACTGGAAGTTTTTAAGAAGAGATTGGACAACTATTTGCACAGCCAGCACAGCTGGCTGGAGAATTCTGGGAGTTGAAGTCCACAAGTCTTAAAGTTGCCAAGTTTGGGGACCTTTAGTTTAGGGCTTCCTGCCTGAGCAGGTGGATTGGACTAATAGGTCCAACCCCTCCTATTAGACCATATTGGGCCATCGGTCGGGCCAAGAGAAGGTTCTAAAAGATATCTCGTAGATTGTGCTTAGTGGTTCAGCTATGGCAGTGGAAATACCTCATGCTACCAGGTTTGAAATTTTGGACCTGGACAACCTACAACTACGCCGCCCATGGTCTGATCTAAGCTTAGTACACAAAATTGTCTGCTACAACATCCCACCTGTCAACGACTACTTCAGCTTCAACCGCAATAACACATGGGCAAACAATTGATACAAACTCAAAGTAAACCGCTCCAAACTTGATTGCAGAAAATACGACTTCAGCAACAGAGTGGTCAACACATGGAACTCACTACCTGACTCTGTTGTTTCATCCTCAAACCCCCAAAACTCTAACCTCTACCGTGGATGTCACCCTATTCCTAAGAGGTCTGTAAGGGGGCGTGCATAAACGCACCAGTGGGCCTACTGTCCCTATCCTACTGTTTCCATTTATAGATAGAAGATAGATAGATAGATAGATAGATAGATAGATAGATAGATAGAATTCTTTATTGGCCAAGCGTGACTGGACACACAAGGAATTTGTCTTTGGTGCAAATGCTCTCCGTGTACATAAAAGAAAAGATACATTCATCAAGAGTCAAGAATCATCAAGTACAATATTTAATGATAGTCAAAGGGTACAAATAAGCAATCAAATCATACTAGGAAACAGTCCACATAAATCGTAAGGTTACAAGTGACAAAGTTACCGTCATACAGTCACAAGTGGGAGGGGATGGGTGATAAGGAGTAATGAGAAGATTAACAGTAATAGTAGTGCAGACTTTGTAAATAGTTGAACAGTGTTGAGGGAATTCTTTGTTTAGCAGAGTGATGGCATTCGGGGAAAAACTGTCCTTGTGTCCAGTTGTTCTGATGTGCAGAGCTTATCCATTTATTCGTACTCATTATATTTATACCTCTTTATACTTATATGCTTATATGTTATGTTCATACTTATACTTGTTTTCTCATACATGCTTGACACAATAAATAAAAATAAATAAAAGACCTCCAAGGTCCCTTCCAACTCTCATTCTGAGTCAGAAACCTTGGAAGACAAACCCAGATTGGATCCTGCATAAATAGTATTGCAATTGTGGGACTAAGCCTCCCCCCAGGAGCATCTCCGAGACCTCTTCCTTCTTCTCTCTGTGTCAAGGAACCAAAAGAGAAAGCGAGCCATCCAGCAGGAATGGCCGTAGCAGGAGAGGCAGTCTGCGGAGCATAATGACTAATTCAGCTGCTCGAACAAAGCATATTTCTGACCACGAAGGCATTTGTTTTCCAAGCCTCCTCACTTTTGGAGACGCCTGTTTCCTTTCTCCTTTGTCTGACATGCGAGGAAATAAATGAAACACAATGGGTGGAATCGAACTGGGCACGACGCACTCAAGCTAAAACCTAATACCGTCTAGCTTGAGTTAACTGCTAAAACCCAAGGCTAACCAAAAGCAACTGTAGACTGTGCTGCAGAATAATAATTCTTGAATCACATTCTGGCTTGATGCGACTGTCTGTCAAATGCTGGGAAAATCAGGAGATTCAGGCAGTTCAAATGAGTATAAAGATTTATTGCAAGCTTAAGCGCTCTACAAGAATCTGAGCTACTAATGGTCAAGGGAAATTGGCAGGAGATAAGAGAGGCATTCAAGAAGAGCTGGACTTAGATCTCTTGTGGGCAGTGTGACTGATAGCAATAGCGCTTAGACTTATATACCGCTCCACAGTGCTTTTACAGCCCTCTCTAAGCGCTTTACAGAGTCAGCCTCTTGCCCCCAACAATCTGGCTCCTCATTTTACCCACCTCGGAAGGATGGAAGGCTGAGTCAATCTTGAGCCTGGTGGGATTTGAACTGCCAAATTGCAAGCTGTCAGCAGACGTAGTTTGCAGTACTGTACTCTAACCACTCTGCGCCACCAAGGCTCTTACTGATGATACTTTTAACCCTTCCTTTGGGTTCAGCCTGGTCATCTCCTACACCGTCTAGTCCAGGGGTGGGATTCAAATTTTTTAACAACCGGATCTGTGGGCGTGGCTAGGTGGGTGTGGCTATGTGACTGGGTGGGTGTGCCTTTTTTTTTTTGCACTACCCTTCCCCTGTATTTTTTTTTGCCTCCTGGGCCTCAGGGAAGCTTCCTGGACGAAGCAGTAAGACAGCAAGGGGGATCTCAGAACAGCTGATCGTTGCGAGAGGAAAAAATACCTTAAGGAGTAACTGGCGAGGGAGAATGCAGTCAGCGATGTTGGGAATGCACACGATGACATGCATGTGCGATAAGGACTGACTGGGCGGGGAGGGAAGGGAAGGGCCAGTCAGGGGCATGATTTGCCGGTTCTCCGAACTGTGCAGAATCATAACAACCAGTTCTATAGAACCGGTCTGAACCAGTAGAATTCCACCCCTCGTCTAGTCCACACCTTATGTGAAGGTAACAGTGGGCTCCCCACAGTAGATTGAACCTCCTCAGGCCTATGTGAGCCAGGCAGAGTGATGACCACCCTGAGATGTGGTGGAAAGGTTTGGGCTGGAATGCACTGCCACCAGATATTAATTTCCTTGGGTGGCATTTTTCATTCTGCAAGGAAAAAGTCTGGTGACTGAACTGTCTTTTGGAAAACAAGGACCCCAGCCAGAAAGTTTTCTGGACTTTCTCCTCAACTCTGGCAGATCGACCCTAAAACTCAAGAGGTGACCCAGAAGGCCCAATTGTTTTCAGTTCCCAGTCAAGTGCTGATCCTGTTGAATGTCTGCCTGAGCTTCCACTTACTTCAAAGACGGTTGGCCCAGCACTTTTAGAGGCGAGATACCAAGCCACCTTATTAAACTGAAACCTTGCCCATAGGGTGGGCACTCATGGAAACCACCACATATTTTACTATTCTTTTTGTGTTGATACTCGTCGTGTAGCCTTCCACCTAATATCTTAGTCAATCTGACCAGAATTATCTAAATCTTTTAGCTTCAAATTATCCCAGTTCTTTAAGTGTGGCCAATTTTGCATGTGACGTTAAGGCACACCACAGTTTGTCTGATTGATCAGATTTGGTCAATAAAGAAATTCAATTCAATTCAATTCAATTCAATTCAATTCAATTCTAATATTCTATTCTATTCTATTCCAATATTCTATTCTATTCCAATATTCTGTTCTATTCCAATGTGTGAGAGAGTTGAGGGCTGTTTGGAAAGTGAAACAGTATTTGCTGTGTGAGCAAAGAGACAGTAAGGAGCCTGGGTGTGGCTTAGCTCAACTGTTCTGTACTAAAGCTGCTTGGTGCTGTGAAACTGAAATGGAAACTCCTCTCCTCTGCTTGCGTTTCACATTTGGAACAGATTTCTTTTCAGGTGGGGAGGGAGAGTAGAACTCCTTAGCATCAGAGTGTGTTAATAATAATAATAATAATAATAATAATAATAACAACAACAACAACAACAACAACATAGGAAATACTAATGCTCTGATGGTAATTTCAAAAAATCCTTTCTTAGTGAGCACCCAGAAGCCAAGAGGAACATAAGTGCCAAATTTCAAGTTTGTAGGCTTTACGGTTCTGGAGATTTTGTGATGATGCGTGAGTGATATTTTGCTTTTATATATAAAGGTAAAAAAATAAATACATCAAAACATAGAATAGTTACACAATGCAACAGTATCATTTTAGGGTTGTTTTGTTTATTTTAGAGGAAACTTTCAAATCTTATTGTTGCCTGACAGCATCAACACCTGGCAAATTCCCAGAAATAGCTGAATAAGACTTGGTTTCTCTCTTTCTCTCTCTTATCAAAGAGGGAAAGATTAGGTTTTTTTTTCTAGAAATAGGAAGTCAATTATACGAAGTAAATCCTGAAAAATGATTGTATTTCTTGCAAGTTGCAAAATGCCATTTGCTAGGGGGAAGGTATTTGAGTAGAAAAGGGTAGAAATGGCCTTGGGTATGTCACACATTCTTGTCTTGTTTGCAGATGAACAAGGTTAAAGGTGAGAATAAAAAGCTTTGAGCCCCCACTGATTTCTGCTGGCAACATGGATATGGCTGGTTGTTGTCTTAGCAACAATTAACCATTTCCATCTGTCATTTCTAAAATACTTTCTTATGTAAGCCATTGACTGAGATTGCCTAGTGGTCTCTCACCCAAATTCAACCATGCCTGACTAGAGATAGTCCTCAATGTATGACCACAATTGAGCCCCCAAATTTCTGTTGCTAAGCTAGTTAAGTTTTGTCCCATTTTACGACCTTTCTTGCCACCGTTGTTAAGTGAACCACTGCAGTTATTCAGCTAGCAACATGGTCTTTAAATGAATCTGGCTCCCCCGTTGACTTTGCTTGTTGGAAAGACACAAAAGGTGATCACGATTCCGGGACACTGCAATGGTCATAAATATGAGTCAGTTGCCAACAGTCTGAATTCTGATCACGGCATCACAGGGGTGCTTGCAATGGTTGTGTGAAAAATAGTCACAAGTCGCTTTTTTCAGTGGCGTTGTAACAGTGAATAGTCCCCTAAATGAACAGTTGTGAGTCAAGAACTAACTGAACTTTGTTTTTTCAAGGTGATCCAGGCAGGGCCAACTAAGTGCTTCCCATGGACAAGGTCACAGGAATTACCACCTCCTTTAACCTGCCCGCTACTATTCTGCCAAAAGTTTTAAAAAACAAGTTGTTTTTACAACGTAGCTAAGTCTAGCACAAGCTTCTTAGCTTTAGTAAGACCACACCTAGAGTACTACATCCAGTTTTGGTCACCACATTATAAAAGAGACGTTGAGACTCCAGAAAGAGTACAGAGAAGAGCAACCAGGATGATTAGGGGACCGGAGGCTAAAACATATGAAGAACGATTACAGGAACTGGACATGGCTAGTCTAGTGACGAGAAGGACCAGGGGAGACAGGATAGCAGGAAACAGGATACCAATATTTGAGGGGCTGCCCCAGAGAGGAGGAAGGGGCCAAGCTATTCTCCAAAGCACCTGTAGGCCAGACAAGGAATCATGGATGGAAACTGAACAAGGAGAGATTCAACCTGGAAATAAAGAGGAATTTTCTGACAGTGAGAACAATCAACCAGTGGAACAGAAGTTGCCTTCAGAAGTTGTGGGAGCTTCATCCCTGGAGGCTTTCAAGAAGAGACTGGACTGCCATCTGTCAGAAATGGTGTAGGGTCTGCTGGGTGGGGAGTTGGACTAGATGACCTACAAGGTCCCTTCCAACTCTGACTATCTGTATCCGTACAAGGTCACAGGAATTCCCACCTCCTTTAAACTGCCTGGTATTTGTCTGCCAAATGTTTTAAAAATGCAGTTGTTTTTACAACCCTTCTAACCCTAACACAAGCTCCTTCTCTTTGGAGCAGTACAGGAAGTTGAATTCAGGGGCCAAGTGGGGACTCTCCTCTCGTGCATTTCAGCCTTGCTCCTAATAGCCGCATGGACTTTGAAACAGACTTTTCAAACCCGTGTGGCGGTGCGCGGCTTAGAAAGCAGCCCAGGAAGCCTTAACAAGAAGCTGGTGGAGAATCCTAATTGGATAAGTATACCACTGCAAGAAATGGTGGTCAGGCTGCTGCTTTCCAGCCAACCTCATTGCTGGAATCCACTTTATTTGCAGTAACCCAGAGATGAACGGGTTGTCGGGCTGTTACTCCGGATCAAAAATGGTCAACTGTGAGACAGACCTTGGAATCCTACTGGATGATCACTTAAATGAGAGCCAGCAGTGTGCAGCAGCAGCCAAAAAAGCCAATACAATCCTTGATTGTATAAGCAAGTCTAAAGAAAAGAAGAATTAGGGGTGACACGATAGCACTATTCCACTATTTGAGTGGCTGCCACAAAGAAAGAAAGAATGAATGAATTAATTTTTTATTGGCCAAGTGTGATTAGACACACAAGGAATTTGTCTTTGGTGCATGGTGCTCTCAGTGTACATCAAAAGAAAAGATAAATTCGTCAAGCATCATAAGGTACAACACTTAATATAGTCATAGGGGACCAATATGAAGAAAATTATTCTCCAAAGCCCCAGAGGGCAGGACAAGAAGCAACGGATGGAAACTCATCAAGGAGAGAAGCAACCTGGAATTAAGGAGGAACTTCCTAACAGGGAGGACAATTAACCAGTGGAACAACTTGCCACCAGAAGCTGTGGGGGCTCCATCCCTGGGGTTTTTAAAGAAGAGATTGGACAGTCACTTGTGTGAAATTGTACGGGGTCTCCTGCTTGAGCAGGGGGCTGGACTAGAAGACCTCCAAGGTCCCTTCCAGCTTTATTCTATTCTTCTTCCAACAGAGGCATAGAATCAAAATCAAAACCAGGTGAAGTATTAGTACCACTTTATAAAGCCTTAGTTAAGGCCACACCTGGAATACTGCATCCAGTTTTGGTCACCACATCACAAAAAAGATGTTGAGACTTTGGAAAAAGTGCAAAGAAGAGGAACTAAGATGATTTAAAGGTCCGGAGACTAAAACATAGGAAGAACAGTTAAAGGATTTGGGTTTGGCTAGTCTAGAGAAAAAAGGGATTAGGGGGGACATGATAGTAGTATCCCAATGTTTGAGAGGAGGTCAACACATTTTCCAAAGCACCAGAGGGCAGGACAAGAAGCAAGGAATGGAAGCTGATCAAGGAGAAATTCAACCTGGAATTCAGGAGAAACTTCCAAACAGGGAGGACAAAGAACCAGTGGAACAGCTTTGCTTCTAGAAGTTGTGGCTTTTCCATCCCTGGAGGTTTTAAAGAAGAGACCGGACAGTCACTTGTGTGAAATGGTATAGGGTCTCCTGCTTGAGCAGGGGGCTGGACTACGAGACCTCCAAGGTCCTTTTCAGCTCTGGTCTGATTGAAATACTGGAAGAATCATAAAGAGAAGGCCAGCTGCACTGCAGGCCTGCCTGGGTGCTGCGATGGTTGAGCCACATCTAACAGCGCATGCGCAAGCCAGCAGGGAATGCTGCAACCATCACCTTTGAGCCACTTTGGGAAAGTAGTGAAGGCGCCAGAGGAGAAACTAGGGAGATTGTGGGTTCTAGTGATCTTGGGCCAATCACTCTCTCTCTTTCTCTCTCTCTCTCAGCTCAATCCATTTCATGGGGTTGTTGTTGTGGGGAAAATAAGAGGAAAAAGAAATACAGGTCGACTTACGACCCCCAATTGAGGCCAATATTCCAGTTGCTAAGCGAGACATTTGTTAAAGGAATTTTGCCCCATTTTACAACCTCTTTTTGCCACAGTTGTGAAGCGGATCATGGCAGTTGTTAAGGGAGAAACATGGTTATTAAGTGAATCTGGCTTCCCCGTTGATTTTGGTTATCAGAAGGTCGCAAAAAGGGACCCCAAGGGGGGACACTGCGACGGTCATAAATCTGAACCAGTTGCCAAGCATCCAAATTTGGATCACGTGACCAATGGGATGCTGCAATGGTCTTAAGTGTGAAAAACGGTCGTATCCGTGAGGTATCTTTGAACGGCCACTAAATGAACCCTTGCAAGTCGAGGACTGCCTGTATTGTAACTGAATTCATTAAACATCCTTTGTGGCTGCACTTAACATGGGACTGGCGCCCACAGCAAAAACCTCTTATCAGATAATAAAATGTTTTTTGGACTTTCATTCTAATTGCTCACTGGTTCTTTTGAAGAATTCAGTCCGGAGGGCATTCAGAAGGAAAACAAAGTTCAAACAGTTTGAATATTGTCGGTTCAAGAAGGGCACTTAAAAGTTGTGGTGGTGGAAAAGAGCCCTCCAAATTTAATTCGTAAATGATAAAGATCTGCCAAGCTTTGATAATTCAGCTTCACAAACGGGAAACCCATGACCTACAGGTATGCATTTTTCAATGTGGTTACCTGAAGACAAAGAGACCACTGATACAACCCCAAACTTAACAGGGAAGAATTACAATCTATGCTCTTGGCAATATTCACGTATTCACGCTCTCTTGAATATCATGACTGTGTTTTTCACACCTTTTTTTTTCCATTATACCCATTTTAAAAACATGGGAGTTCATCCTTTGTGGTGAACGAAATCACAATTATGACTGCGTTTGTGTCTGCTTTCTTACCTTCTTCATTTTTTTCTGAATAATATTTAGTTTATTCAAATAAAATAAAACACACCAAAATATTTAAAAAAAAAACAGAAAAGAGAAAAAACACAAGAGATTTTAAAAGTGTCTTAAGATTAACACATATACACACAACACCCTCACTGGTTGAATGTTGATTAATTTAATACAACAATGTTAATCTCCACCCCTTACAAAGCAGGTCAAAAGAATTTTAAACTACTCAACTACTAAACCCAAATTTAAGTATTATTTTAACGACCCATAGCAGTTTTCCTGATCAAGAATGTTAATTCAATTCAATTTTAAGCAATGTGTTTGTGTGTGCATAACTCCAACTTTGCGAAATTCTAAATATCTTTAGAAATTAATGATTGTTGCATTTCCCATCTTGTACTTTTCTGGAGGGTTGCATATGTGAGAATCACACACATCACTACTTGGCAATGCACACATGAACCTACAGTCACCATATTCAAGACTTGTTTGCTGGTCCTTTTTTTAAAAAAAAAACATTAGAATCCATGTTGGAACTTGCAGCGCTGTTTGTACAGGACAAGGAACCAATTTTCAGCTAGTAATTCATTTGTACAAGCCTGTTGGCTGTTGAGGCATGCAGGGGGAGGAAACATTGAGTGGGGGGATTTTCACGACCCACTCTTGGAGAAGTGGTGTGCCAAGCTACAAAAGGCGGATTCAAACATCACTCTTATGCTACTACTAACTAGAATATGCAAAACATTTGCTAGTCCAATACTTGAATACAGAACCCACATTACATATCTGATATTAACACAGCTGAGAAAGTCCAGAAATATTTCACAGGAAGAGTTCTCCACTCCTCTACTCGTTGCAGAATACCTTATGCCACCAGACTTGAAATTCTAGACCTAGAAAAACTAGAACTATGCCGCCTTCAGTCCGATCTAAGTATAGTATATAAGAACATACATTGCAATGTCCTACCTGTCAATGAATACTTCAGCTTCAACCATAGCAACACAAGAGCACACAATAGATACAAACTTAAGGTTAACCACACCAAACTTGATTGCAGGAAATACAACTTCAGCAACAGAGTGGTTAATGTCTGGCATACTCTACCTGACTCTGTGGTTTCTTCCCCAAACCCCAAAAACTTTAACCTTAGACTGTCTACTATTGACTTCACCCCTTTCCTAAGAGGTCTGTAAGGGGCGTGCATAAGCGCACCAATTTGCCTACCGTCCCTGTCCTATTGTTTCTTTTTATTTTTCTTATATGTATCCATGTATTCATAACTATGTTTTTACTTATACCTATTATCTTGTAAGCAATTGACAAACAAAATAAATAAATAAAGATTCACATTGATTCCGAATTACCATACAGATTCCAAAGTCAGATTAAGATTTGGAATCAAGATTCTGATTCCAAGCTAAGATTCCATACCCCCAAAGAAAAATAAATACATAAACGCACTGCATGAATTCCCAGGGATTGGCGAAAGCCCTTCTAACTAAGGCAGCCTCTGGCGCATCCGAGCGGGAGGCGGAGAGCGCAAGGGCCGCTTTTCCAAGCAGAGGTTCCCGCAACCGGGCAAGGAAACCCGCCAGGAGAGCCGAGGCAAAAGCCCAGGAGCGAGGCCGGGCCCCGGACCAGAAGAGCCGGACAGCGGCTTTTCCACTCCGCCGGATCCCTCCAAAGCCACGTCGGAGCGAGAGTCCGGGCAAGGCCGAGCAAGCTCAAGGGGGCGAACCCAGGCGGCTGGCATCAAGAGGAGCCGAGCGCGGCGGGCGGACCCGACCCAGCGCTCTTCCAACCCCGCGCGCAGAGCAGGCGCCTGTTTTCTTCCGAGAAGCGCCCCATCCACCGGCCGTGGATCCCGGGCAGCGGCTCCCGGACAAGCCTTGGGCCGAAGCCGGAGGGGACCCCCACCCCGCGCGTCACTGGCCGGCGCCTCCTCCTCCTCCTCCTCCTCCCAATCCACCCGGGAGGGACCGCTTGGGAAAGGCCTCCCCGCGAGAAAGCGGCCGGCGTTTCCCGCCACCCCCGCCCTTCCTCCCGCCGCGGCTCCTCCGCCCCTTCCCGGCGAGCGTAAAGTTCAGCCTCAACTTTTCTGAGGGGACCTTCCCGCCCTTCGAAGCCCCTTCGCGAACCCCCCCTCCCCGCGCCAGCCCGGAGCCGCTCGGCGCCTCTCCCCGGCCTCTCCCTCAGCCTCCCCCGGCCGGCCCGACGAGCCAAGACCCCTCCGCTTCCCTTCCGTCCCCGCCTCAGAGGGCCCCTCAGCCCCGCCGGCCTCGCTCTTCCTCCTCCTCCTCCTCCTGCGGGCCTCACCTGGGACGCGGCGGGGCTCCCAGGTCCTGAGGCCGGGAGTGGCTCCTCGGGCCCCGCGTGGGTCAGCCGGCGGGAGCGGCCGGGGGGCTGCGGCGGTGGGCGCGAGCGGAGCGGGAGCCTTGCTGGGAGTCTCCTCCCCCTGGAAGCGGCCGGGATGGAGGGCGGGGGGTCGCCGTCTCTTCGGGGGCTGGCTGGGCCCGGCCGAGGGGTAGCAGGTAGAGGGAGGCGGTGGGCGTGAGGACGGGCTTCGGGTGCTGCCTGCCCGCTTCTACTGGCCTGGGGATCGCTCCGGATGCCTGGAGCCCGGCCCCATCATCCGCAGCCGAGTCGGCCTTGCCTCAGGAATGTGGCCGGGACTTTGCGGAGCTTTGAGGCGCCTGTGTTTGCTCAACGGTTTAAGGAGCCTTCGACCGGCACAGCTTTCCTTCTTTGTTTAGTTTGGCTGGATTTTATGAATCGGCCCAGTTGACTGAATACAGGTAGTCCTTGACTTACAACAGTCCACTTAGTGACCAAAGTTACAAGGGCACTGAAAAAAGGGACTTATGCCCGTTTTGCTGACTTTGGGCTGTTGCAGCATCGCCCTGGCCATGTGATTTACATTCGGATGCTTGATAGCGGACTCTTACTTATGACAGTTGAAGTGTCCCAGGGGGTATGTAATCCCCTTTTGCAACCTGACAAGGGAAAAGCCATTTCCACTTAACGGCCGTATTATTCATTGAACAACTGCTGCGGTTCACTTAGCAAACGTAACAAGAAATGTTGTAAAATGGGGCAAAACTTAACAAATTTCTCACTTAGCAGCATAAGTTCCGGGCTCAGTTGTGGTCGTAACTTGAGGACTATAGGTAGTCAGGGACATAGAAAAAGGTCCTGTCGGATATTCGGATTAAACATGACCCGCAGCCCACGATCCACAACTGTTAAGAGCGGTTTATAAACTGAATCAATCAATAGCGCATAAAGGTTGCAAGCCGGCTACTTCTGATTTCTCCTTGGATGGATGGATGGATGGATGAATGGATAGATAGATAGATAGACAGACAGACAGACAGACAGACAGACAGATAGAATTCTTTATCGGCCAAGTGTGATTGGACACACAAGGAATTTGTCTTGGTGCAAATGCTCTCAGTGCACATAAAAGAAAAGATACATTTGTCAAGAGTCAAGAATCATAAGGAACAACACTTAATAATAGTCGCAGGAAACAATAAATAATCAAATCATACTAGGAAACAATCCATATAAATCGTAAGGATACAAGCAACAAAGTTATAGTCATAGAGTCACAAGTGGGAGGGGATGGGTGATAAGGAGTGATGAGAAAGTTGACAGTAATAGTAGTGCAGACTTTGTAAACGGTTTATAGTATTGTAGGAATTATTTGTTTAGCAGAGTGATGGTGTTGGGGGAAGAACTCTCATTGTGGGTCTAGTTGTTCTGGTCTGCAGGGCTCTGTCTGTAGCGTTGTTTTGAGGGAAGGAGTTGAAGCACTTTATGTCCAGGATGTGAATTATTTTTTATATTTATCTATTATGGTAAAGATAGTGCGACCATTTGAAACTATAATGGCACTGACTATTTTTCACACTTACAACCGTTGGCAGCACCTCCGTGGTCACATGATCAAAAGGGTCACATGATTCTCTTTTGCGATCTTCTGACAAGCAAAGTCAAAAGGAAGCCAAATTCGCTTAACAACTGGTACATATTTACAGAGATTCATTTAACAATTGTGGCAAGACAAGTGGTAAAAAGGGGCAAGACTAATTTGAAAACTGTCGCTTAGCAATAGAACTTTTTGGCCCAGTTGTGCTTGCAAGTAATGAATCCATTTTTGGAATGGAATAGAATAGAATAGAATGGAATAGAATAGAATAGAATAGAATAGAATAGAATAACAGGAAACAATGGAATGGAATAGAATAGAATAGAATAGAATAGAATAGAATAGAATAGAATAAATAGAATAACAGGAAACAATGGAATGGAATGGAATAGAATTGAACGAACAAAACAGAATGCAGAATATGAATGGAATGGAATGGAATAGAATAACAGGAACGAATGGAATGGAATGGAATAGAATGAAATGGAAGGAACAAAACAGAATGCAGAATATGAATGGAATGGAATGGAATAGAATAGAATAGAATAACAGGAAACAATGGAATGGAATAGAATAGAATATAGAATAGAATAGAATAGAATAGAATAGAATAGAATAGAATAGAATAGAATAGAATAGAATAGAATAGAATAGAATAGAATAACAGGAAACAATGGAATGGAATAGAATGGAATGGAACAGAACAAAACAGAATGCAGAATATGAATGGAATGGAATGGAATAGAATAGAATAGAATAGAATAGGATAACAGGAAACAATGGAATGGAATAGAATATAATAAAATAGAATAGAATAGAATAAAAGGAAACAATGGAATGGAATAGAATGGCATGGAACAGAACAAAACAATGCAGAATATGAATGGAATGGAATGGAATGGAATAGAATAGAGTTGGAAGGGACTTTGGAGGTCTTCTAGTCCAGCCCCCTGCTGAAGCAGGAGACACTACACCATTTTAGACAAGAAGTTCAGACTCTTAAAAGTTTAGACTCTTCTGGAGGCAACTTCTGTTCCACTAGTCAGTTTTCCTCACTGTTAGGAAGTTTTCCTTAATTCCAGGTTATGGCCATTGCACTTGTATACTTGTAAATGTATGCTTGATTAAAGCAGAATAAAGAATCACAATTTAATCATGATTTTTTTTTTTCATGAGTGTAACAACATGATTTTGTGGGCCAAGACGTAGATTAGGCTCAAACGGGCTTAGACAATTTGTTTCTCATTGTGATGTGGGAATCTAGCTGTTGCCTTTAGGTTAAATAATAATCTGCTTTCTTTGTCTGTGCAAGCATAATGTCTTCTGTGAATAAAAATAACAATTATAGTTTTTGACCTGGATTTAAATTTTGGCTGCCAAGAAAACTCAGCCATTGTCTATGTGCACACAACGTACTTCAAATGATCTGCTAAAATGAGTTATGCAAACACAGCCAGACACTTAGTGAAGAAATGTTACCTACATTTGCATGCGCAGTTGCCCATCGCCATCTGACCTGGTAGGATGGATAAATATCCTTAGGGAGAGGCAGTCCTGCAGATAACCTGGCCCTGTGCCTTATAGGGCTTTAAAGGTGACCAATAGCAACTTGAATTGCACCTGGAAAGAAACTAGAAGTCAACGCAGCTTGCATAACAAAGGAGTTACATGGTTAAACCTAGGGGTTATTCATCCCTGCAAACATGGCCCCATTCTGGACCAGTCGTAGCTTCTGCGTTTTCTTCCAGGGCAGCCCCACATAGGCTGCATTGCAGTACTCTAAACAGGTTTGGGATGCAAATTAGCGTGTGCAGGAGTTCAAAACTGTCCTTGAATGAATGTATGAATGAATTGGCCAAGTGTGATAGTCAGGGTACAAATAAGCAATCAAATCATTCTAGGAAACTCAATATAAATCATAAGGATGCAAGCGACACAGTTACAGTCATACAGTCACAAGGGGGAAGAGATGGGTGATAGGAACGATGAGAAGATTGATAGTAATAGTAATGCAGACTTAGTAAATAGTTGGACAGTGTTGAGGGAATTATTTGTTTAGCAGAGTGATGGTGTTTGTGAAAAAAACTGTCCTTGTGTCTATTTGAAAGTCCCAACATTCTTAGTTCCAATTGCAGCATCCTAAACACAGTTTTTGACTCATTGGCGTTTCCTTTTCTTGATTCTTTGTAAGTCCGGAAATGAACTGAACCTTATTGAGATACAGGAAGTACTCAAAAAGGAGATGATTACTGTAAAACAGACATTATTATAAAACAGACATGGAAGGGTCAGGATGCATCTGAAGACTTTCTAACCAAGGTGTTTGATCCAAGCCTCGCCAGATCAGGATTGACTCCGAATCCTCTTTGATCCCAGATCCTGATCAATAAATGCCCTTCTTTGGGGTGAGTGTTGACTTGTGCAATCAGGAATCCAAGTATTGGGCATGGATTTGTAACGTGCAAAAAGCTGAGAATAGCAACCAGGTCTCAGGGTGACCAATGGGAAATGCAATGGGAAATGCAACAATTAGTTTAATGTTTCCCCATGTGCAAAGAGAAATGTTTTTTTTCAATCTAGGCAACTAAGATGGGAGACATCAACTCCCATTAGCAGCTCTCCTCAGCTACATGGCTGAATTCTTTCTTTAGACTTGGCTGAAGGTTGCCTATGGACATTAATTCTATTTTTTAAGAGGTTTTTTAAAAAAATAAGTTTTGAAGAAGATAAGAACAATACAAATATTAGAAAAGAAGCAGTGAAAATAAGAACAATTAGTGAAAAAGAAAAAAAAGAAATGAGAAAAGGAAGGAAAGAAAGGGGGGACAGAAGGAGGGAGGACGGAAGGAGGGAGGAAGGAAAGAAGGAAGAAAGGAAGAAAAGGAGGGAGGAAGGAAAGAAGGAAAGGGGAAGGTTATAAAGAAGCTAATTCTAATCTTTTTAGCAGAGTTAATAATGCATTTATAATTTACCATCTTCTTCTGCATGGAAGATGCCATATACAGCAGTTGATTGCCTAATATTGGTGCTATCAATATAAATGACCTCTAAAGTTTCAAAGGTTAAAACTTGAGATGCTGTATGTTGTTCTGGTCCTTTGAAATTAACATATCTCGTTGGCCTCAAAGACAAATTTGTTGTATGTTGCTCTGGTCTTCTCTGGACTTGGAATGGTTATCTTCAGGTTTGCAGTTCTGTATCCTTGCAATGTCCTGACTTCAAGTGAGGGGTAACTAACAGGTTTTATACTCCTTGATTCTTTGGGACAGTATTGGATTAAAGTATTCTGTTAATCTTGGTTCAGTTAAGGAGGACTTAAACTTGCCTCAGTCATAGGTTGGGGACAAAATGGAGACTTTAGGAAAAATATATATTGCCAGAGTATTTCTAGCAGGACTACCAGATTCTGGAACCGCTTTGTTCCCTATGACATCCGTCTGGTAAACTTGCAAGATTCGTTTTTCTTGTCATGTATATGTATACATCCGAACTAGACTATGATGTTTCTCTGTGTCATATAATATATGTGGATATATGCATAATTTTGTATTTATTTATTTTGTCAAGTTTATGTAGTATATATTGGAGGTGGTGATCCTTTGAGAGCTTAGGCAATGAAATTTCATTTTAATGTATGCCAATTAGCATGCATTCAAAGTGACAATAATTATCCTATTCTACTCTACTCTACTCTACTCTACTCTACTCTACTCTACTCTACTCTACTCTACTCTACTCTACTCCACTCCACTCCACTCCACTCCACTCCATTCCACTCCACCCAACTCCATTCCATTTGTACTAGAATTAGCTGCAAGAGGCAAAGGCCACTTGTTCGTCAACGATCAACATTGTGTATTGGTATCAATTCACTGCATATACTTCTAATTAGTAGATTGCAGACAATGATACATTGCTTTACACATATTCATCTCCCAGGCTAGAAACACTGAGTTGTGTAGCAGTGAGTTGTGAGCATGCATGAGTTAAAAAAAAGCTGTGGTGGTTTACTAAGCCTCAAAATGTTCCTAAACTGATTGGTATTTTCATTACTGTTAGCAAGAAATGTCACACAGATACAACTAACATTGGTCCCTTCATCTAAATTTTTCCTTATTCTTAGAAAGCTTGATGTGAACGCTTGATTGAGCAAATCATCATAAGAAGTGGAGACCACTATCTCTAGATAAAGTCCAGTTGCTTCTTGAAAAAAGCACCATGACCTGTGGGACTGAGAATTTCCAGAAATGTTCTATAGATTGTCCTATCTGTGTGGTTAAAAACTGACACCTTATCTTAATCAGACGTATGATTAAGATAATGTGTCATTTCTTAAGAACACAAGATAGGACAATCTTAAGAAAATGACAACCAAAAAACCTAGTAGATAAACGTCACTGCAAAACAAAACGAAAGGGAACGTAAAGAAGATGCATTGCAGGATAAGAAAAATTAGAATAAAGCCAGATACATTAACTTGAGAGGTTATTAAAAACAGGATTCTATATGGGCCTCCAGTGACAGCTCTGCAACAGAGCCAGAAAAACTTTTGAGGCTCCAAGAAGCAAAACATCTTAAAGGCAAAACAAAGAAAGCCCAGTTGCCTTTCGAAAAAGCATCTTTCGGACAACCATGACTGAGATGACTGGGAATCTCCACAGACACCCTGAGACCCTCACTGCCTCCTGCCCTGGGAAAGATGGGAGTTGTAGTCCAACACATCTGGAAAACATCGGATCCAGGAAGGTTCTATGTTCAGTTTTTTCTGCAGTTTGAAATTAAATCTCTCTCTTTAAGACCCTTTATGGGTTAAAAAAAACACCAAGTGAAATTTCATGGAGTGATTCATCATACAAAGGATGTTGTGGTTACACTTTTTATAGAAGAGTAACTTTTATGGAATGAAAACATGCTGCAGTGATAGCCATTTCCATAGAAACGATTGAGTCTTTTCTAGATTTGAGGAGTAGTGCTTATAGGTATAATCTTTAAAACCTTAAAAAATTATCAAAAATTATCAAAAAAACACAACGCCACCACACCCATTAACACAGAACCTCACAAAATGCACAGCGCTTATGCAGTTATGGTGTTAGAATAGAATTCTTTATTGGCCAAGTGTGATTGGACACACAAGGAATTTGTCTTGGTGCAAATACTCTCAGTAAACATAAAAGAAAAGATACATTCATCAATCAAGAAGTTAAGTTTGTTAAGTGTTAAAAGGGAAAGCAAGTATAAGAATTAATACACATCATCCATATTTCTAATATTCATAAAATTGAGTCAGACACCTGACCAATTGGTTTTACAACTGTCATGACCTACAACCATTATGAGCCACAGCAAGAGCACTTATAGATTGCTTTCCAGTGCTTTCCAGCCCTCTCTAAGCAGTTTACAGAGTCAGCCGCTTGCCCACAACAATCTGGGTCCTCGTTTTACCACCTCACAAGGATGGAAGGCTGAGTCAACCTTGAGCCTGGTGAGATTTGAACTGCCAAATTGCAGAAGTCAGCAGAAGTAGCCTGCAGTACTGCACGAACCACTCCGCCACCATGGCAGTCACCATCACTGTCATATGTCAAGAATTAACAGGTAGATGCTTTGTCACCTTGCATGCTTTTAGGCAAGTTAAAATTAGTTTCTTAGGAATAAGGAAACCGTCCACATGAGGAACGGTAATCCCAAAATATTTGAAAGGCACCAAGCTTAAACTGGCCATTTTCTGGATTGGTTTAGGAGTTCCAGTTGAGAAGGAGGATGCCAGTATTTGAACTTGCATGGTTTTCAAATGAAAGAAGAAGAGGAAAAGGCTTCAAATTTAGAACAAAAATATTTTGTGGTACCATAAAAACAGGAAACCAGAAACCAGAAACTTCTCCTTTGGTGTGTTGATGTGTGAAGTTTGGGGGAAATCCAAACGTGTCTTTCTTCATCTTAATGTAAAATGAAGTTTGAAATATCGATTTAAAATCCTGCAAGGTGACCAACTGACCTTCCATAGCTGTGAACTCCCCTAACAGGAAGTATTGGTTACCCCAACTGACCCCCAATTTTCTTCTCCGTGAAGTATGTGGATGTTATGACTCAACCGGGTTCCCAAAGAGCAAACACAGACAAAGGCAGCAGCCCCCACCTTTTAAAGTTTAATAATGAATTTTGTTCCTTTACAGATAAAAGGCTGCTTTCCACTAATTAGCTCCGACAAGAAAGAGCCTTGCCAAGTTGTTTGTCAAGGCTGCCCAAAACCCAGAGATAAGAACTAATTTACAAAATTCTCCAAACACGAACTAAGATGTCCATCAGTTGAGTTTCAGAGCTTCTTTGCTGTCTGCAAAGAATGCTTGTCCAAAGCTGACTTTTATCCTCTTGAGGGAGGGGCCATTACCTTGCAGCCTTACTCCTGAGTCACCTGTGCTGCTGTAATTGTTCTTTCCTCCGAGTAATCCTTCGTGCACATACACTTGGCACAGGCTCCTCGGGAACCTCCTCATCACTGCTGCCAGCCCCCACAATCTCTCAAGGCAGCAGTCCACTCCCTGATGGTCCTGGCCCCTCATCAGAGTCATCGCTCTCCTCAATTACTTGCACCTGCTGCCAGCTAACCACAACAGTGGACTACAAACCCCATCACTGTCTTCCAGTAGGGGCCTGGGTGGTAGGTAGTCCTTGACTTAGGGCTGTAATTGAGCCCAACATTTCTGTTGCTTTGCAAGACAGTCGCAAAAGGGGACCCTGTGTTTCCTGGACATTGAAACCATCATAAATATGAACCAGTTGCTAAACGTCCCCATTTTGGTCACATGATTGTGGGGATGCTGTCATGTCTCCCCTGGTTCTTCTCATGCCCAGTTCCTGCAACTGTTCATCATATGTTCCGGTCTCCAGTCCCCTAATCATCCTGTGATGACCCAAAGGGGCGTGGCACAAAAACAACAAAGTCACAAAAGAAGGTAAAGTCCCTTTCATTCTCCAACTTGGCCTCCAATGTATCATCAACTGAAGAAAAAACTCTCCCAAGAACAGTTTTTAAAGGGAAGAAATTCTGTCCGAACCCAAAGTACATATAGATTATAAATAAAAACCAACACAACCCACACTGCAGCAATTAACGACACAGGGCAGGATAAGGAATTGCAGACTTCAAAAATTAATGAAACATACACACTCGGGAGGACGCCAGAACCCAGATAAGACGTGACAAACAAAGATAATTTGTTTCCAGCAAGGTGCTGTGTGCAAACGCCCTTTTAAATCCTGTTTTCCCAGCTGCAGCTAATGAAGGGAATCAGGGCCCTTTTCTCCCCCAAAACCCACTTTGCTCCATTCTCTGTTCCTCCCTGTGTGCTCTAGGATGAAGAGTGGGTGGGCCTGGGTCTTCCTCTGAATGCCCAGCTGGACTGCCCTTCCCCAGTTTCTTCCTCAGCCACTGGAGCCACACTCTCTGTCAGCTGCTTCCCCAACAGGGGCATGACATATCCTAGTAGCTCTTCTCTGCACTTTTTCTAGAGTCTCAACATCTCAACTGGATGCAGTACTCTAGATGTGGTCTTACTAAGTCTTTATAAAGTGGTATTAGTACCTCCCTTGATCTTTATTGCATTCCTCTGTTAATCCCAATTTAGGATTGCATTAGCTTTTTTGGCTGCTGCTGCACACTGCTGGCTCCTATTTAGAGTCATGCCCCTGGTAGAGGCTGACTCTAAGCAGTCAGAGGAGGACCCAGGCCCATTCCCTATCCATCCTAGGGCACGTAGGGAGGTGAGGATCAGGGTAAAACCTGGTCTACTCGGAAGGAGAGGATTAGGGTAAAATGTAGTTTACTCAGGAGGAGAGAAAGATCCAGTTGCTGCCTGAAAAAGCTCCTTTGGGATTAACTGTAGGGTTTATTTCCTTAAACTTGGATGTCTAGTATGGAGCTTTGATGGCATGGTTGTGGATGCCATCTTGACTTTTTTGCCCTGCCCTGCAGATGCACTTGAGCTAAGTGCTCTTTCCCTAGTGATTCACCCGCTGAATTTCCATCTCAAGCTGCAGGGCCAGCACGTTGCGTGAAGGCACCACTTGTGATTTGCTCCTCTGAGTTTAAAAAGAAGTTGAATGTAGGCAGCTCACCTACAAAGGTCTCTTCTAACAAGCAAAGGTGCTCAGATCATTTGATGTCACCGGCTTCTGCAAGTGAACAGAAATTTAACTTTGTCCCTCTGGCACATCTTGGCAGAGTGGGTGACTGGCAGCTTCATTTTTTTCAAAGCTGGCATCCTTTGGAAAGGGGGCTTCTCTGCCCATCCCATCCACTAGGACTGTCTCCCCCCAGAGATGCACATTTGTACCCACTCATCTGGGGAACAGGAATAGTCTTAACAACAGACATGCCTGGGGTTAAAGTATGAGTGTATTATTTTGCCTTTGATAAAGGACTTAAAACAGGGGTGTCCAAGCACCATGCTGGTTGGGAATTCTGAGAGTTGAAGTTCACAAGTGTTAAAGTAACCAAGGCTGGACACCCCCGAGCTAAAATGTGGCTTTTTTATGGCTTTGTGTGGGATGCTCAGAACAGCATACAGAGCAGTGGTGGAATTCAATTTCTTTTACTACCAGTTCTGTGGGCATGGCTTGGTGGGCATGGCAAGGGAAGGATACTGCAAAATCTCCCTTCCCTCCCCACCCCACTAGCCTGCTTTCCAGCTCCATTCTTCTGTGCAGGGCAACCAAAGGAGACCCAGCCGATCAGCTGGAACTCAATGGGAGGCAGAGAAGAGATGGGGTTGGCGGGCCAGTCAGAGGCGGCATTGGCCGGTTCTCCGAACTACTCAAAATTTCCACTACTGGTTCTCCAGAACTGGTCAGAACCTGCTGAATCCCACCTCTGGTGCAGAAAGCCAATCTATCATCTTTTTAACAATTTCTAATTTCTACAGATTTTAATCCTCTTTGCCTCCTTTTAAATTCTAAATCTTCTGAATGTTTAATTTTTATTGGCTGTTTCTCTATTTTAACATTTTACTGTCCATTTTATTGAGCTTCTTCCGAAGGGAGTTGAGTGCTTCAAAAATGTGAAAAATGAATAATTTTATGGGGTGAATGGAGGTCTGTTTGGGTGGGTTCTACAGGATGCCAACCTATTTAAGATCTTTTAAGTCTGGGTTGTTGGTGCAGTTTTAGGTTTTATCTGTTTTTTATGGGATTTGGTGGCGTATGCATGGCAAACTATGGCTTATTTCTTGGGTTTCACGTTGAAAGTCTAAAATGCAAATAAAGAAGGCTGAAGTTTTGATGGCAATGGTTGCAGATGCCATCTTGACTTCCCCTATAGATGCACTTTATTTTTATTTATTTATTTATTTATTTTTGTCAGTTGCTTACAAGATAATAGGTATAAGTAAAAACATAGTTGTGAATACAGGGATACATATAAGAAAAATAAAAAAGAAAAGAAACAATAGGACAGGGACGGTAGGCAGGTTGGTGCGCTTATGCACGCCCCCTACAGATCTCTTAGGAAAGGGGTGAGGTCAACAGTAGACAGTCTAAGGTTAAAGTTTTGGGGGTTTGGGGAAGAAACCACAGAGTCAGGTAGAGTATTCCAGACATTGATCACTCTGTTGCTGAAATCATATTTCCTGCAATCAAGTTTGGTGCGATTAACCTTGAGTTTGTATCTATTGTGTGCTCTTGTGTTGTTAGGGTTGAAGCTGAAGTATTCATTGACAGGTAAGTCATTGCAGTGTATGATTTTATATACCATATAATGTATGATTTTATATACTTTCCCTCCTGGTTCTCCTATTGAATTTACACATCGAATCACAGGGACAATGTGTTAAGTAAACATGTTTTGTACACAACCCAGAGTCTATTGGAGCAGCTGTAATAAATTCAGATCTGTTGGCTGGTTGCAGGAATTGGGTATGTTTGGTTTAATGAAGAGAAGGACTACTGGGTGACATGATAGGAGTATTCCATTGTTTGAGGGGTTGCCACAAAGAAGAGGGGGTCAACCTAGTCCAAAGCATCTGAATGTAGGACAAGAAACAATGGATGGAAACCAATCAAAGAAAGAATCAATGTAGAATTAAGGAGAAAATGCCCGTCAGTGAGAACAATTATTCAGTGGAATGGTTTGCCTCCAGAAATTGTGGATGCTCCAACACTAAAGCTTTTAAAGAAGAGATCGGGCAGCCATTTCTCTGGAATGGTATAGGATTCAAGCAGGCCTCCAAGGTCCTTTCTAACTCTGTTATTCTGTTAATCAATCCGTCGATGCACTATCAACTTTCAGAACCAGAAATATGCCCCAAACCTAAACGAATCTTGATTCTTTTTTCACAGACGTTTGAGCATGCTACACGATGCAGCCATGGATCCCCAAATATTCCTTTGGTTCTTTGCTTGCTGGGTTTTTGTGAATTCTACATCAGGTAAAGACCTTATTGGGCTAAGGAGAAAAAGTTGGGGTGCTGAGCTTGTCGATCAGAAAAGTCGGCAGTTCAGCAGTTGGAATCCCTAGTGCCGCGTAACGGAGTGAGCTCCCGTTCCTTGTCCCAGCAGCTTCTGCCAACCGAGCAGTTTGAAAGCGCATAAAAAATGCAAGTAGAAAAATAGGGACCCCTTTGATGGAAAGGGAACAGCATTCCGTGAGCCTTTGGTATTTAGTCATGCCAGCCACATGGCCATGGAGACGTCTTCGGACAGCGCTGGCTCTTCGGCTTTGAAACGGAGATGAGCACTGGCGCCCCCTAGAGCCGGAAATGACTAGCACGTACGTTGGAGGGGAACTTTACTAATCTCACCTGGAGATCGCCATCATTTCTGTTGCTGCCCAGATCTTCAAACTATCTGTTCATAGGTTGTGATGGAGACTCCTTCTTTCTCTCTTACTTCTTCTTTCCCATGCTCTGTGTTGTCCCTGGTGTTTAGCACTCAACAAGGAAACAGAGATTGTACCCCGACATCGCATTCAGAAAGGGGGAGCAGAATATATAGAGGCAGTTATGGAGATCTATGAAGGGATCATAAACTCAGGATGCACTTCCAACGAGACGAGGAAGTAGGTTCTTATTACTTGCCTTCTTATGTTTTCCCATTTATATGCTCTCCCAATTTGCATTGCTAAGTGAGACATTTGTCAAGAGGGTTTTGCCCCATTTTATAACTTTCCTTGCCATATTTGTTAAGCGAATCACTGCAGATAGTAACTTAATAACCTGGTTGTTAAGTGAATCTGGCTTCCCCATTGACTTTGCTTGTCGGAGGATCACAAAAGGGGATCACACGACCCGGGGACACTGCGATCGTCATAAATGCGAGTCAATTGTCAAGCATCCAAATGTAAATCACGTGACCACGAGGATATTGCAATGGTCATACGTATGAAAAATGGTCATAAGTTACTTTTCCAGTCCCATTGTAACTTTGAACGGTCACTAAATGATCTGTTGTAAGTCTTCTTCTACTTATATTGCAGAAGACAGAATTTTATGTCTACCCCTATATTTAATCTCACCTTAAGCTCAGTGCAGCACTTCCTACCATGCATTCTAAATATACCAGGTTTCCAGTTCCTGGGTTTTAGGCAGCCTTTCAAAATCCAAATGCATAAAAAAAAATCTGACTGCATGACTGTATAATTTCTGAATATTTATTAGAGGAAAGGGATTTTTATGAATATTTTGTGATGGAATTTAGATGTTCTAGAAAACATTTTTAATGGAAACCATAGAATAAACTTAACCTATACAGAGAAAACAATGATTTAGTCCAGTGCTTTTTGACCTTGGTGACTTTAAGAAGTATGGACTTTAACTTCCAGAATTTGCCAGCCAGCAGGAATTCTGGGAGTTGAAGTTTACCCATCTTCAATTTTCCAAGTTTGAGAAACACTGCTGTAGAGCAGAGGTCTCCAAACTTAGTAACTCTAAGACTTGTGGACTTCAACTCCCAGAATTCTCCAGCCAGCTATGCTCTGGAGGAATTCTGGGAGTTGAAGTCCACAAGTCTTAAAGTTACTAAGCTTGGAGACCTCTGCTGTAGAATAATGAAGTAAAATAGATCCTTACGTTCTCCCATTGATCACCAGTTGGATGGTCCTGGTCTCTGTTGCTGTACCAACAGTACAAATAATTTAATCTGAAAATTTATTGCTGAATTACTCCAGAACTTATTTATTCCTCTCATAAAGCCTATGGTTTTTTTTCTTTCTTCCTTCCTCTTATAGTATCTTGGGGAAATTGGAGGAGACCATATTGAAAGCCCATTTACTGAAATCCCATCTCATTATTAATTACCCTAATATTCAAACATCAATATACAGAATAAACCGCACCGAATTCAAAGGGTTAACTATCCACAGTGCAGATCTCTTAGTAAGTATTTTTCCTACCCCACACTATCAGTCCGATTCTGTGTTTCTCTCAACTTGGCCAACTTGAAGATATATGGACTTCAACTCCCAGAATTCTCCAGGCAGCATACGGCCCTAGGGAATTCTAAGAGTTGAAGTCTACCCAGCTTAAAAGTTGTCTGTCAGCTTTGGAAGCCGTTTTAGCACCAGAAGCTTCCACGCTGCCACATTCCTATGCCTGGAAAATTGGAAGGGGGGATTTTGTAGAGAGTTTATAGTTAGCCATAATAGCATTCTTCCTTGCAGTCAAGGTCATGTCATTCCTGCACCTGGTTGAGGAGTGGTTCAGGGATGTCTCAAGTTGGGACAGATGGTGATTGGGCCATGTGATGGACTGAGGGGTGCAGGGGATGGGTCTTTGGCTTTCAATTATTAAGGGAAGACTCAGAACTCTCTGATTTGGGTTTTCCCAGATATGCCAGTATGTGTCATGCCCTTGGTAGACGGACTCTGAGGGAGAGGAGGAATGGCTGACAGAGAGTGGAGGTGTGGCTCCACTGGAGGAGGCTGGGGAAGGGCAGAGGCCGGCTGGGCAGTCAGAGGAGGACCCAGGCCCATCCCCTCTCCATCCTAGGGCATGCAAGGAAGAACGGAGAAGGAAACAACTTGGCTTATGAGCGAGGAAGCGGCCATGATCCCCCTCATTGATTGCAACTGGGAAGAATAATACATAAGAGAGACGGTTAAAACACAGCATTGCCAGAAGCAAAGCGTGTTTTATTTTGGTCTGAAGTTATCTTGGTTGGCGTCCTTCCCACAGACTGTGCCTTGTTATCTCCTTGAAGTTAGTAATTACTTATCCTGGTCCGTTGTGCAATTTCCTTCATTGTAGTTTGTTTTGGTTTTTTATTTCACCTCTATCTGCTCATTAAGTATTTAGTATTTATTTGATTTGTCAATCACTTACAAGGTACAGGTATAAGAATAAACATAGCTTTGAATACATGGGATAGATACTTATAAGAAAAATAAAAAGAAAGAATAGGACAGGGACAGTAGGCACGATTGGTGCACTTATGCACGCCCCCTACAGGCCTCTTAGGAAGAGGGTGAGGTCAATAGTAGACAGTCTAAGGTTAAAGTTTTTGGGGTTTGGGGAAGAAACCACAGAGTCAGGGAAAGTATTCCAAACATTAACCACTCTGTTGCTGAAGTTGTATTTTCTGCAGTCAAGTTTGGTGTGGTTAACCTTGAGTTTGTATCTATTGTGTGCTCTTGTATTGTTATGATTGAAGCTGAAGTATTTATTGACAGGTAGGACATTGCAATGTATGATTTTATATACTGTACTTAGATTGGAGTGGAGGTGGCGTAGTTCTAGGTTTTCTAGGTCTAGAATTTCAAGTCTGGTAGCATAAGGTATTCTGCAACGAGTAGAGGAGTGGAGAACTCTTCATGTGAAATATTTCTGGACTTTCTCATCTGTGTTAATATCAGATACGTAATGTGGGTTCCAGACTGATGATCTGTATTCAAGTATTGGTCTAGCCAATGTTTTGTATGCTCTAGTTAGTAGTGTGATATTACCAGAGAAAAAGCTACGTAGGATTAGATTAACAACTCTTAATGCCAACTCTTTTTGGCTATGTAGTTACAGTGGGTTCTAGCACTTAGATCATTAGAGATGAGTACTCCAAGGTCCTTGACAGAGTTTGGATCCTCAACATGGTCTTGACTATTTAGCCTGTATTTTATTTTCTGGTGTTTTTTTTTTTGCCAATATGTAAGACAAAGCATTTATTTGTTGAAATTTGAAGTTGCCATTTGATTGATACATAGTCAAGGTCTTTTTGGAGGGTAGCAGGGTTGTCTGTAGTGTTGAATAGCTTTACATCATCAGTGAAGAGAACGCAGTTGCTCTTAATATGATCACAGAGGTCATTTATGTAGAGTATGAAGAGAGTTGGTCCAAAAACACTGTCTTAGGGGACATCACTGTTGACAGGTACAGAATTTGATAGGATGTTCCCAATTTTGACCATTTGTTGTCTGTTTGACAGGAATGCTTCTATCCAGTTATGCAGGTGTCCAGAGATACCATAAGATTTTAGTTTAAGGAATAGTTTGTCGTGTACCACTGAATCAAAGGCTTTACAGAAGTCTATGTAGATTGCGTCTATTGCTTTGCCCTGATCAAGTTGTGTAGTCCATATGTTTTGCAGTGTAAGAGTTGCAGATTACAGGATAATTTTTTTCTGAAACCAAATTGTTTATTTGAGAATAGGTTGTTTGTCTCTAAGTGGAGGATAATGGATTAGTTAATAATTGATTCCATGACTTTACAGGTGACGCAGCATAAGGAGATTGGTCTGTAATTTTCAACTAGGCTGGGGTCTCCCTTTTTGAAGATGGGGATGACCATGGCTTGTGACCATAGTTTTGGCAAGGAGCTGGTCCTGGAAGATTTTTCAAAGATTATGCTTAGAGGTTCGGTTATGGCAGTGGGTAGGTTTTTTAAGAAGTAGGCACATATTCCGTCCGGTCCAATAGATAGGGATGGTTTTAGATTGCACAGTGCTTTTTCAACAATGTCTTTTGTAAAATTGATATGTATTAGATCATTGTAGTTGTCTGTGGTTTGACTAGGAAGTATTGGGCTTGATCCATTGGTGTCGTCATTGCAGTCTTTGCCATTAGGTCCTTTCAGGGGTGGGATAGACCTTGAATCTTTTAGTTAGTTGTTTACAAAATTGTAGAAAGCACGGGTGGAATTTATGCATAGAAGGTTTTCCTCTTGTTTAATGTGATAATTGGTGCATTCAGTTTTTATCTGGTGGCATAAAGTTTTGTATTGGCTTTTGAAGTTGGGGACGTGACCAGATTTGTTTTTTTGCCAAAGTGATCTCTTTTTGGATTGAAGCTTCCTTATTGTTATGGGTAATCTGTTATTGGTACATATAGTTTGATGGCTCTTTTGATTTCTAGTAAGAATATGTTGTAATGGTCTTCAACAGTATTGCATCCAGTGAATAGAAATTGCCAAGGGAAGAGAGATCGTTTATTGTAAGATCATAGCTGCCTTTTTTGGAGTTATAATTGGGGATTTTGTCATTGTGATGATTTTTGTGTGGACGTATGTTGAGACAAAAGTTAATCATGTTGTGGTCACTGTTAGAAAAAGGTTCTTTAATTTGTATTCCATAAATTGAATTCAAACTATTGCAGAAGATGAGATCGAGGCAGTTGTTAAGCCTAGTATTGCTGGTTACTTGTTGTTCTAGTCTCAGATTTGTTACAGCATTGTAGAAGGTTGCATGTATGGGTTCAGTTGTACATTTGTTAAGGGTCCAGTTAATATGAGGTAGGTTGAAGTCACCAAGAAAGATAAAAGCATGTGGGCAGGATGCTGCCCATGTTAGTAGTGTATTTGGCATGTTTGCATGTTCGATGTCATAATCAGGGGCTCTGTAACATAGTAAGAACTGAAATGTGATATTTAAGGTCAGTTCACAGATAATGGTCTCAGGAAGAGCAAGCTCTTGGGTAACTTGGATGTTTTTTAGATATAAGGACTTTTTATAGAAGATAGCAACACCACCTCCTCTACGGATTTCACAATCAGATCGGTAAACATGATAGTCTCTTACTGAGGTAATGGAGTCAGGGAGAGGTACATTGAGCCATATTTCACAAACAAATATGATGTTGAATTTAGCTGTATTTAGTAAGAGGAGAAATTCAGGTATTTTATTTACAAGGCTTCTTGCATTGAGTAGTTTGCATTTAAGGCCAGTTGTAGTTTGAATTGAGGTAGTTGGGGGCATGCGTGCCTAGTGTTGGGTGATGGTGGATTGGTTGAAGCAGGGTTGGATGCTGAGTTGTGGGTTGTGTGACTTTCTTTGGATACAGTCTGCACAGTAATCAATGTACAGGTCCATCTCTTAATTGTCTAGATCAGGGGTTCCCAACCTGTGGTGCTCACACCCCCTGGGGGTTCGAGATGATATTCCAGGGGGTGCGAGAAAAGTCCAGGTAAATAATAGGATATTGGTTATATGTTGGCATTTTTATTTATTATTCAATGGATTAACTTTGTTTTCATTTTAGAGTTAAGTATCGTTATTTAGTGGCCGTCACATACATAGCTGAAAAGATTCAATCCTACCATATATTTAACGCGTTCAGTAGTTCCTAAAGTCTAAATTTCAGGGGGTGCGAGGTTCGAGTGAAATTTCTTTAGGGGTGCGGGGCGAAAGAAAGGTTGGGAACCACTGGTCTAGATGATTTTTGAGTTCTGTGCGTAGTATACAGGAACTGGCACATTGCTGTAAGGTTAGGTCAGGACGAGATTGGAGTTTTTTATGGTTGCTGTTGTTTTTGGCAAGTGAATTTATAGTATAAATGAATTTACGTTTGCTTAATTCATTTTTGCAAATGACTCTGCAGAAGCGTGGGGCTACAGAGCCGTCTCTGTTTTTGAGCTCTTGGCCAATGAGGGAAATGTCAAGTGTTTCATCAGGGAAGATGGTTGATGCTTGATAGTCACTGATGATGTTGCGAACAATTGTGATATCATCATTATTATTGATGTCCTCTAGACCAGTGGTCCCCAACCTTTTTTGTGCCGTGGCCCGGTACTGGCATCACAAAATCATCCGTGGCCCGGTACCGGCATCAGCACGCATGGCAAGGCGAGCTGAGCGACCGGCCAGCCAGCCGACCCCCGCTTCTCCCCGCCACCTTCAACTCCTCCTTTGTACCTGTGTCGATGGGCTTCGCGACGGCTTCGGGACGGTCACTCGGCTCGCCTTGCCATGCATGCTGAAAGAATCCTTGCGCCTTAGTTTTGTTCGAAGCCGCCCCCCCCCTCTATGAAACTAAGGCGCGAGGATTCTTTCAGCACCCAAACGCCGCTTTCTACCTGGAAAAGCTCACCGGAAGCACTTTTTCATCAAAACAAGATGGCGTCGCCCAGCAAATCGGCGGCCCGGTAAAAATTGTTCCACGGACCGGTACCAGTCCCCGGACCGGTGGTTGGGGACCCCTGCTCTAGACCAAATAAGATGGTGCTAGGATGCTTTCATTCGCACTCGACAGCTTCTCTGACGAGGATTAGACAGTATTACTTGGTCTGTTGTTTGGATGCTTGTGTGTTTTTAGGGGGCGGGAAATTTTTGGTGGGTGGGTGGGGTGTTTGGGGATTGTCATGTGTGTGTGTGTGTGTGTGTGTGTGTGCATGTGTGTTGGGTCTGGTCTCTCGGTGTTATGTGAATTTCGTTGTATGGGTAAACTGTGTATATACGTACAATGACAATAAAGAATTTAATTCAATTCCTAGGATGATCCACAGCCACCCCAATCCCCTTCCAGTCATGAGAGAATTCCAAATACAGAGTTTTAAATCTTGTGAATTGTGGGTGCAGAGGGGAAAGTCTAATATACTGGAGGTGGCATCATTGTTGATAATAATGTGTGTAAATGTCTGTTTCACGCTGCACGGCAGGAGCATAATCCCTCAAGACCGAGTCGACATTCCATGTATTTTCCAAAAGCACTCATGGAGAAAGCCCAAAGGACCCCTGCAAAGGAGATGAGGCTTATATGCATATACCTGAAAGATTCTTGCCTCTTTCAGGTAGGCCATTGCTGCAACTTTCAGGAGGTGACAGGTGGGAATTTGCTCTAGAATATCATCATCCATGATTTGAAGTTTCCTGGTGTTTGGAGACAAAATATACCTAAACCGCAGCTTCCTAATCCCATTTTGACCTTAGAGTAAAAGCTGATGAATATATACAAAATGAGTATATACAAAGGCTCCCTCTTTCATAATGCATGAACACCAGTGGTGGGATTCAATTCTTTTTTTACTACCGGTTCTGTGGGCATGGCTTGGTGCTCGTGGCAGGGGAAAGTTACTGCAAAATCCCCCTTCCCTCTCCACCCCACTAACCTACTTTCCAGCTCCGTTCTCCTGTGCAGGGCAACCAAAGAAGACCCAGCCAATCAGCTGGGGCTCAATGGGAGGCAGAGAAGAGATGGGGTTGGCAGGGCCAGTCAGAGGTGGGATTTGCTGGTTCTCCGAACTACTCAAAATTTCCACTACTGGTTCTCCAGAACTGGTCAGAACCTGCTGAATCCCACCTCTGATGAACAACATTGTTGTAGAGGAGTGTGGAGACAGCCTTGAAGAAGGGATTCAACAGCTACTTAAAGCAATAGCACTTAGACTTACATACTGCTTCCCAGTGCTTTACAGCCCACTCTAAGTGGTTTAGAGAGTCAGGCTCTTGCCCCCTCAACAATCTAGGTCCTCATTTTACCCACCTCGGAAGGATGGAAGGCTGAATCAACCTTCAGCCTGGTGGGATTCAAACTGCCAAATTGCAGTCAGCTGGCAGTCAGCAGAAGTAGCCTGCAGTACTGCATTCTAACCACTGCACCACCATGGCTCTTATGTTGGTTTATGACCATAATAAAGATTTAATTGATGATTCAGTTGACGTCTTTTATAAGATACATGCTTAATTTTGGAAAGGAGGAATGGGTGAGGAAGAAACTCAAGGCTGTCCTGTCTTGATTTTCTTGAGTATAAGAAATGGGTAGAGAACTGCCAAGCACCAGGGTTATCAGGAGATCCAGGCAGTGGAAATGTGTATAAGGATTTATTGCAAGCTTAAGCTCTCTACAAGAATCTGAACTACTAACAGTCAAGGGAAATTAGCGGGAGTTACAAATAGAAAGGAACTCAGATCTGAACTTAGTTCTCTTGTGGGCACACAGGTACTCATGATTGATGATGTGTTTCACCCCTCCCTCAGGATCAGCCTGGTCCTCTCCTACTGAATCCCTGTCAGCCGTTCAAGATTTTGCTATTGTAACTCATAATCCATAGAAGACAAGAGAAAGACAATTCAGATGTGGTTCTGCCTGCTGAGAAGTTTTAGAATTCATTTGGCCCTGTGGTCAAAACAAGTTCTCTATTCTTAATCTATCAGACTAGGATAAGAGATTTCAGGCCCTCACTCAGACAGAAACTTTCTGATTGAGTTTATACAATATTCTAAACCAGGGGTCTCCAACCTTGGCAACTTTAAGATGTGTGGATGCTGGCTGAGGAATTCTGAGAGTTGAAGTCCACACGTCTTAAAGTTGCCAAGGTTGGAGACTCTTGTTCTAAACCATACATATTGTCAGCCTTCAAGATTTTCTCCTTTTGCTTTGCATCTTTCGGCTGTCATAAGTAACGGGGGGGAGGAGGGGGGGGATAAGTATGGGAAGTGAGCTGGAGGTGGTATAAACTAGCATTGTATAAAATGAGGAGCGGGGAGAGCGCATTCTTGCTTAGGTTTATATTTCTTGCTTAGCTTTCTCTTCTATGCGCAGCTGCAAACCTTTATCAAGCTATGCCAAGGTCAACGGACAGAAGCCTCATCACCACCTGAAGATGTCCACATGATGATATTCACAACTTTTAATTGGAAGAACCATTTGAACTATTGGGGGTGGGAACATGGCCATCACTTTGTAGATGTGATTTACGCGCCTATTTCCTCAGATTCAGAATTCTTTTGTTGCTACCACTTGACTTCCAGTAAAAGATATCTTTTCTCTAATTAAAAGAGTCTAAGTATTTCTTTCTTGGATTTTGAATGAAGCACCAGCTGACACATACATCAACCCAACCCAATTGTCCTGTTTACATAGCATGCTGGGCTCTAACAAACCATGGCTTAAGGAGATGGCCTGGTTCACTCACATACTAAGTCAAAGCTCAGAACCTAGAATACACTCAACCCTAAATTACACCATTCCATTTTTATTTAACTTAGGGCATTTTCCCCCTTGTCTTTCAGGATAAACAAAACAGGTCCTTGCTCACTGATGACATCGTAGGGGCCAGTCTTGGGAATGTGAGTGTTGCCAACCTCTCTAAACCTGTGGTAATCAAGTTTTTCCATAATCATTCATTGGTGAGTAGTGATGCTGCCATGGGCTTCATCCCTTAAATAGGTCTTAGCGCTCTGGTAGAATGAAAGTCAACTGTCGCCCAAAAGAAAGCAGATCAGTGGTGGGATTCAGATTTTTTTTTACTACTGGTCATGTGGGTGTGGCTTGGTGGGTGTGGCATGGATTGGTGGATGTGGCCTGGTGGGCATGGCAGGGGAAGGATACTGCAAAATCTCGCTTCCCTCCCCACCCAACTAACCTGGTTTCCAGCTCCGTTCTCCTGTGCAGGGCAACCAAAGGAGACCCAGCCGATCAGCTGGGACTTGATGGGAGGCAGAGAAGAGATGGGGTTGGCGGGGCCAGTCAGAGGCGGCATTGGCCCATTCTCCAACCTAATCAAATTTTCCGCTACAGGTTCTCTAGAACTGTCAGAACCTGCTGAATGCCACCTCTGGAGCAGATGTTAAGTCATGTTCAAGGAAAACCTCACTGCATCAGACTTAAACTTCAGATATTTCTAATGGCCACAAGATCAGGATTTATGTTGTTGTTGAATCAATCTACTCTTTGCATGTCTGATACAGAACTAACGAACTCAAGCAAATCAGAACTCTGGGACTTGGCTCCTTCTCAAAGGTCCTCTTTAATGAGTACATCATATCGGAAAACCAAGCCTACATCTTTCCCATGGTTACAGTATGATTAAACTAGGAAATAACCCCATCCCCAAGTGTCACAGGTCACATTGGCCTTCCCCAACTGTTGCCAATAGAGGTAGCAACAGACTTATATACTGCTTTCCAGCCCTCTCTAAGCAGTTTACAGAGTCAGCCTCTTGCCCCCAACCATCTGGGTCCTCATTTTACTGACCTCGGAGGGATGGAAAGCCGAGTCAACCTTAAGCCAGTGAGAATCAAACTGCTGGCGGTGGGCAGAATTAACTTTTTCTTCACCTAGCTAGACACAAGAAAGTTGTTAGGCACGTAAAGGTCTGAAAGATTGAGGAAGTAAATGTGAAATACTTATGATATATGGCAATAGCATTAGCAACTTAGACTTATGTACCGCTTCACAGTGCTCTACAGCCCTCTCTAAGTGTGTGTGTGTGGGGAAATCTCATATTGAATGATGTGGGTTTGCGCAGGAATTAGATAGAGCTGGTTTTGCCTTCACTTGTGCCGAAATGATGTACTCAGTAAGGTTTTGCACCGAGACATTGGCAGGTCTGGAGTGTTCATGCTTTGGTTGGGATCGTCAGTCAGGACGTTGGAGATATAGAATATAGAATAATGAAGTTGGAAGGGACCTTGGAGGTCTTCTAGTCCAACCCCCTGCTTATCATCAACATTTCTCTTGTTTTCTCTCTCAACCACTCTAGGGTAATTTCAGTAAGACCTGCGTATTTTGGGTGGAAGGAACAGGTAACGACCAAATGCAAACCAGCCTCAAAGAGCACCAAGTACTGTACAGTGCAATTATTTTTTGTCTGTCTTTCCTGCTTCCTTTTTCCTTTTAGAGTGACCCCCATTCCATCTCTCCTCCATTACTCTGTCATTCTCCAACTTTGCCTCCATAGTTGCGTAATACGTTTCTGAGGAAGAACTGACGTGAAGGAGTCCGATCACACCTTTTCCAACTAGCATATTTTATTAAAAAGCATATGTTTTTATGAGGTGTCTCTTACTTTTGACATGGGATGGGTTTTAGGAGTGGTGCGATGGCCTAGAGGTAGAGCTCTCGCCTCACAATCTCGAGACTGTGGGTTTGATCCTAGGTAGAGGCAGATATATTTCTCTCTCTGGGCAGGGTGAGAATATACCAGCTGAACAAAAAACTCCACATTGGTGACAGGAAGGGCATCTGGCCAGTAAACACTCTGTTAGCTTCATTCAGTTGCCCAGACTTCACCCCGCAAGGGATTACGGGGTCTTTAAAAGAAGATGAAGATGGGATGAGTTTTTATAATGAGGTAGGCTGTAACTTGCAAAAGGCAAAGCTTATGCCTTTTGACATGCATACATTCTTAGAAAAAACGTGCGCAGATTCCTCCTGATTTTAGGCTACCATAGACTAACACGGGTCTCCCCCCCCCATATAAGATTAATAGGTGTGGTGTGTATTTCTATGACTGGGAAAGGTTGAAGAATATACACAGATACCTCTTTCAGCTAGGCAGGTACTTAGCTCTAACTGATGTCTGCTGATCCTTGTAATGTCATTGTTATATTGCCGATTTTCAATACATTTTGCATGTCATGTTTTAGGCAGTAAAACTGCAGATGGAATTTGTGCATTAAAACTCGGGGCCAGTGTAACTGCTTATGAATGGATATGTGTACACTCATGCGCATGGACACACACATGCCTTTTGAGTATAATTGATGATGATAAATGTTTGTGGAATTTACTCAATAGAACAGCAGAATAAAATATTACTGGAAGATTTATCTAAGATTTCATTTGACAAATTATAAAGACATTTTTAGAAATGACTATTCATAGATTTGGAAGAATGTAGTAGTAGAAGACATGCCAAAAGGGAGAACGCTGGAATTATCTTGGTCAGGAAGAATTGTCTAGATTTTTTTGGGGTCTTCGTAGGAATACTTCGGGAGATTAATGAATATATTTTGTAATCTTTAAATCAATTTAAATGTCTCTCTTGTGATGGTTGATGAGTTTGTGTGTCATTACCCAAAGAAAAATCACTTTTACTTAATTTTGGATAACTCACCCAGGTTTGTGATACACTGCTATAGATAGTGAAGATTAACACAACCTTCCCATAAAGTATTTTTTCCTGGATCAACCTTCCTGTTCTGTTAGTTATTTTGCAAAATAAATGTGAACGGCTCAAATGTCCTATGGGACATTTCAGCCGAGTTCATACAACAAGCTTAGACTTAAACTTGGGTTAAGAAAATATAATGGTTGGGTTTATCACAAATGTTATACCCGAAGATGTAAATTCAGTCCATCTTGATGGGAGAACCTGGTTCATTTACTAGATGCTAAAATGATCATCTCACAGCATGTTGAATGACAAATTAACCAATTCGCTACGTTAGTTGAGCCTATACAGGTAATCCTTGACTTATAGCAGTTCATGTAGTGACCTTTCAAAGTTAACAACAAAGTGACTTGTGACCATTTTTCACACTTACAAGTTTGGCAGGTATCCTCATGGTCACGTGATCAAAATTCAGGCAACTGACTCATAGTTATGACGGTTGCAATGTCCCAGGGTCACATTTTCTGACAAATAAAGTCAACAAAGAAGCCAGATTCACTTAAGAACCACATCACTGACTTAACAACTTCAGTGATTCACTTAAGAACTGTGGCAAGAAATTTCATAAAATGGAGCAAAAAAAAAAATGGAGCAAAACTCACTTAACAAATAACAAAAGTTTTGGGCTCATCTGTGGTTGTAAGTTGAGGACAACCTGTATTATGCATTCTTTAAAAAAAGAACCCCAAACAGGCAGCTGTAGCTATGGTATTTTTCTTGAGCCAGGTGCTTGTTTTTCTCCAGGAGAGGACAACCTGGGGGAATGGAGAACAGAAGGCTGTGAAACTGACGCCAGCCAGGAGAGCGTTGTTGTCTGCAAATGCAACCATCTGACCTATTTTGCAGTTCTTCTGGTAAGTCTGTTGCTCTTCAGGTCTCTGGTGCATCAACTTCTTCTTGAGAAGGTGTTCTGGAAAATTGGAATGCTTTGAATGCAACCTTTGCTCTGTTGAAGGCCCCTCCATAGAAACAAAGTTCTCCTGACCAGAGAACCTCAGTCTTTTTCCATACGGTTCTTCGGCGGCCATCTTGTAATGCCACCTAAAAGGATGCACAAAGTGTGCCCAGTTCTAGTTTTACTTAGCACGAAATTGAATCCCAAGGGAAGGCAACAGAGAAGTTATTTCTGCCAGGAGTTTGCACAGTCATGCCATTTGCTTGCTGGAGAGTAACAGTCTAAGGTAAGAAGAGGCAATTTTGGAGGATAGAGCAACTCTAGAATTTGGAAAGCATGTGATGGATGCATAGGGTGCACTCATGGAACACCCATTGCCTAGAAGGGGCACTAATGGTTAGTTCTCTTCCACTCCAGAGAGCCCTTTGTGGACTCTTAGACACAGCTAGAACTCATGAAGATGATAGAGGTTGCTGCTTTTGCCTTGTAGTAGGTCAACTTCTGAAATAACTATGGAGATTCTCAGTCATCCAGGTCATGGTTGTTCCAAAGCTGCTTTTCCAAAAGGCAATTTCGGCTTATTCCTTGAAAACATTTTGCTTCTTATCCAAGAAGTTTCTTCGGTTCTGAAGTACTGAACTCATCTTGGATGGGAAGTAAAACATTTTCAAGGGGAAAAAAAAACCACCAATCAAGTCCAGTTGACCTTTGGGTCAACATCCTATAAGTAACCTTTAATCTAAAGAAACTTTTTAAACTATTCAGTGGAGCAGAGAGTCTGAGAGGCCCAGGAGCAACACCTGATGAGCACTGGTGCCCTTGAGAGCCATGTTATCCACTCCATGCAACAACATGAGTATCTGCTGCCATCTTGCAAACACTTGGTGCATTAACACATTGACTAATGAAAAGAAGCACCAGGGGAGACAGGATATCAGTCTTCCAATATTTGAGGGGCTCAAGCTATTTTTCAAAGCACCTGAAGGCCAGACAAGGAATAATGGATAGAAACTGAACAAGGAGAGATTCAACCTAGAAATAAGGAGGAATTCTCTGACGGTGAGAACAATCAACCAATAGAATTGTGTGCGTTCAGAAGCTATGGGTGCTTTGTCACTGGAGGCTTTCTAAAAGAGAGTGGATAACCATTTGTCTGAAATGATGCACCGTCTCCTGCTTGAGCAGGGGGCTGGACTAGAAGACCTCCAAGGTCCCTTCCAACTTAGAAAGACCACCCCAAGAGTACTGCATCCAGCTTTGGTCACCACCCTATAAAAAGATGTTGAGACTCGAGAAAGAGTACAGAAAAGAGCAACCAGGATGATTAGGGGACTGGAGGCTGAAACGTACGATGAACGGTTGCAGGAACTGGGCCTGGCCAGGAACTGGGCTTAGGGAAGAGAAGGGGAGACAGGAGAGCAGCCTTCCAATATTTGAGGGGCTGCCACAGAGAGGAGGAAGGGGTCAAGCTATTTTCCAAGGCACCAGAAAAGGAATAATGGATGAAAACTGAACAAGGAGAGATTCAACTTGGAAATAAGGAGGAATTTTCTGATGGAGAACAATCAACCCATGGAACAGAAACTGCCTTCAGAAATTGTGGGAGCTTCATCACTTGAGACTTTCAAGAAGATATTGGACTGCCGTCTGTTAGAAATGGTGCAGGGCCTTCTCTGTTGATCATGCTTCTTGACTGGATACTACAATATCTAAAAGATGTGTAGGTCCAGGCCAGGTTTCATCAATTTCAGATAGTGTGGTCTTTGCTGATGGGGGATAATGGAGGTTGGAGGACAGACGTTTATTACTGTCAGAGTATATTCATTAACTGGCAGAGACATAGTTAACAAAGTCAGCAAGTGAGTAAGCATGGTAACAGACCAGCCAATGACAGTTGACAGACTGGGTGGCGGTTTGGCTCTGTGTGCTTTGCTGAGAATTGAAACGGAAACTGATCTCTGTTCTGAGCCCTCTAAGCTGCTACTTGTGTTTTTGCTTATGTTATGTTGAAAGAATCTACAAATGGTATTGTAAACTTTACTCATCTTAATATGTTTATAAAGAAGTTAATGATCCTGCTGAATCAGTCTGCGTGTTTTCTGGATTTGAATTTCTGCTGCAAACACTTAACAATTACTTATGCAAGAAATACACATCCCTTTCCTTGTAATTGGCCCTGCCATTTCTTCTTGCCCCTCTTATTCAGCAACTGTCTTCAGAGCCTCTGGACGAAAAGTTACTGGTCCCTTTAACCTATCTCAGTGATATTGGCTGTGGAATCTCAGCGTCGGCTTGCTTCATCACCATCTTCTTATACCTTTTCACCAGGTAACTACAGAATCCTTTCAGGGTCAGAGAAAGACTCTCCCAGACAGAATGGCAATGAGGGACACAGAGAAACAAGGATATGTCAGTTTCTGGCTTTAATTTCTTGGTTGCTCTACAGGGTCATTTGACTGAGATGGGCAACTATCTAATGGTTTAAATAATGTAAAGTAATTGAATTTAGAAAGGGAAAACAAATGAAAACCCAGGTAGTCCTCAATTTACAACAGTTCATTTAGTGACCATTCAATGTCACCATGGCTGTCATGCCCCTGTTGGAATCTGTTCCGAGGGGAATCTGACAGGGAGTAGGAGTGTGGCTTTGGTGGCTGTGGAGAAAACTGGGGAAGGGCACAGACCGGTTGGGCATTCAGAGGAAGACCCAGGCCCAATCCCCTCTTCATCCTAGGGCACGGAGGGAGGAACGGAGAATGGAGCAAAGTGGGCTATGGGGAAGAAAAGGGCCCTGATTCCCTTCATTAGCTGCAGCTGGGAAAACAGGATTCAAAAAGGACATTTGCGCACAGCCAAAGATTTTGGTTTGTCACGTCTTATCTGGATGCTGGCGTCCTCCCATCTGTGTGTATTTTATTATCTTTTGACGCCTTCAATCCCTTATCCTGCCCTGTCTTGTTAATTGCTGCAGCGTGGTTTGTGTTGGTTTTTATTTACAATTTATATGTACTTTGGGTTCGGAAGGAATTTCTTCCCTTTAAAAACTGTTCTTAGGAGAGTTTTTTCTCCAGCCGATGATAGGGGCCAAGTTGGAGGAATTAAATGGACTTTACCTACTTTTGTGACTTTGTTGCTTTTGTGCCACGCCCCTTTGGGTCATCACAATGGCACTGAAAAAAAGCGACCCAGGACCATTTTTCATACTTACGACTGTCTCAGCATTCCCATGGTGACATGATTGACCTTCAAATGCTTGACAACTGACTCACAGACATGACAGTTGCAGTGTCCCAGGGTCACGTGATCCCCCTTTCCGTCCTTCTGGCAAGGCAAGTCGTAAAATGGGGCAAAGGTCACTGAACTGTCTTGCTTAGCATGGGAAATTTGGGGCTGAATTTGTGGTTGTACATTAAGGACTACCTGTCGTATTTCTCTCCTTTCCGGACCCCCCCACTGGCTCCAATTCTCCAGCTGATCTTCTTCCCCTTTTCTCCTTGTAGGAAACCCTATCACGATTCCACCACGAAGATCCACATCAGTCTTCTGGGCGCCCTTTTCTTTCTCAACACGTCGTTCTTGATCAGCAAGACTTTGGTTGGCCATCCATGGGGGTGCAGGATCCTGGCTGCCTTCCTCCTCTACTCCTTGCTGTGCAGCTTGACCTGGATGGCCATCGAAGGCTTCCACCTCTACCTGCTGGTGATCAAAGTCTACAACTCGTACATAAGACGTTACCTGCTGAAGCTGAGTGCTGTTGGGTGGGGTAAGGATTTGTACGCTGCCCGTATTGGAAAACACATCATTGTGAAGTCCCCTTCTGAACGTCTCTTATTCGCTTCCCAAAACAAGAAATGGAGCTTGTGCATCTGGCTGAAAAAATAGTTGCCCCGAGCTTCTCCCCTGAGAGAGACAAGTCACACAGTGGTGGGATTCATCATTTTTTACTACCGATTCTGTGGGCGTGGCTTGGTGGTCGTGGCTGGGGAAGGTGACTTCAAAATCCCCATTCCCTCCCCACCACACTAACCCGCTTTGCAGCTCCTTTCTCCTGGGCAGGGCAACCAAAGAAGACCCAGCCGATCAGCTGGGACATAATGGAAGGAGAGAATAGAGGGGAGTGGGGCCAGTCAAGAAGTGGGACTTGCCGGTTCTCCAAACTACTCAAAATTTCCACTACCGGTTCTCAATCTGCCTGCTTTCTTTACCTGCTTTTGGATAAAAGTTGCTCTTTTTAAAATAAAAAAATAAATATTTCCATACATGGTGTGTTGTGAGTTAATTTTGTGAGTTTGCTTGCTAGCAAATTTTGTGAATTTGTTTGCAAGCAAATTTTATATGACAGACTCAGGCAATAGATTGCAGAAAGATAGATCTCTGAGTGAATCTGTGATTCTGTGAGCAACTCAATCTGCCTGCCTGCTTTGCCTGATTTTGGGTAAAAGTTGCTCTTTTTTAAATAAAAAATTTAATATTTACGTAAATATTTAATATTTACATAAATATTTATCCACAAGCCACGCCTAGCCAGTCACATGACCACCAAGCCACGCCCAGTCAGCAAGCCACACCCAGCCAGTCACATGACCACCAAGCCATGCCCACAAATTAGGCCACGGCCACAGAACAAGTTGTTAAGAAATTTGAACCCCACCCCTGCTCTGTTACATCTGATGATGGTGGACTGTGGCGCATGAAAGTTGCCGCCTTTGAATAAAATGTCTTAGGTGGAAAAGGTACAAGCAGATTTAGAGAGAGAGTGGGGAAGATTCTTTAAACATTGGGATGCCTTTAAGTAGCCCAGGCCACAGGATACCTGAGAACAACCTGCCTTCCATCTGGACACTCACCATTTGTCCTCCTGGATCAAAGGCTGCTGTTGTGGTCCATGAGCGGCCAGCAGAGCTGGCAGCAGACTCGGACAGTGAGGAGGTTGGGGAGGAACATGGGCCACTCCTGGAGTCTGGGGAAGGCTCTGATGAGGGCTCTGCATCGGAGGCAGA
The DNA here is from genome assembly GCF_049901715.1 of Pseudonaja textilis. Classification (NCBI taxonomy): domain Eukaryota; kingdom Metazoa; phylum Chordata; class Lepidosauria; order Squamata; family Elapidae; genus Pseudonaja; species Pseudonaja textilis. The sequence goes on from NC_142000.1 coordinate 3,709,063, forward strand.
GATGGGGCCAAGGCCTTCCAACAGTTATCAGCTGCCTTCGGAATCGGAGATCAGCAAGACAGAAGAACAGCTGGAGCCTGTTCCCAGTGTGCGTATGCACAGAGCTGCCAGAAGAAGGGAACAGCTAAGGAACAAGGATCGACTTGGGAGTAAAGGCTCAGGTGGACAGTGAATAGCCCCTCCCAAAGGGTATAAAGAGGAGCGAAAGGGGAGTGGGGTTTGCAGGAGACAATTCGTTCAATCCATTAGGGTGTTATCAGTTGAGGACTACCTGCATATGCCTGTTAAAGTCTTATTTTTGGAACCCATCCCTGTGTATTCCTTCATTCTGCAGGGTTCCCTGGAGCCATAATCCTGGTCAGTTTCCTTAGCATGCAGAACGTTTATGGTGAGCATGACGTCAAAACCGGCTCTCAATACAAGAACACGTCCATGTGAGTAGCAGGGAAGCAGCGGCCTCAGATGTGCAGTTTTAACTCTTACATATTATAGACAGGCCTTGACTTACAAGATTTGTTTAATGACCACTTGAAGCATTGAAAAAAGCGACAGAGTAGAATAGCATGGGGCCTTGGAGGTCTTCTAGTCCAGCCCCCTGCTCAGGCAGGAGAACCTATACTATCTCAGACAAGTGACTGACCTTGTTCTGATCCAAACCTGGTTCCCAGAGAGCAAACACAAGACAAATGTACCAGCACAACCTTTTAACGTTTCATTTACGAATCCCGTTTCTTCACAGATAAAAGGCTGCTTCTAACTAATTAGCTCCAATAAGGAAGAGCCTTGCCAAGTTTTTGCAAGGCTGCCAAGAACAACAGATAAAGTTCCTAAACAATAAATCAAAGAGTCTCCAAACACCAACTCAGATACTCCAAACATCCACAAGGCTTGAGTGCAAAAACGTCTTTGCTTCCTGCAAAGAACTCCAGTTTCTCAGCTGGCTTTTATCTCCTCAGGGAGGGCCCATCACCTTGCAGCCTTACTCCCGAGTTGCCCATGGTGCTGCAGCTGCTCTTTCCTTCAAGCAGCCCTGCATGCACGCGCACTGGGCACAGGCTCCTCGGGGACCTCTTCCTCACTGCTGCCAGCCTCCACAATCCCCAAAGGCAGCGCTCCGCTCCCTGATGGTCCTGGCCCCATCCCTGCATCACACGCAGGGCCCTCATCTGAGTCCCCACTCTCCGAGACCTCAGCTGTCTGCAACTGCTGTTGGTGAAGCACAACAGACCTCGACTTACAACAACTCATTTAGTGACCATTTGAAGTTACAACGGCACTGTAAAAAGTGACTTATGATGGTTTTTCACAGTTATGACAGTTACAGCATCCCCCTGATCACATCATCAAAATTCAGATGCTTGGCAACTGACTCACATTTATGACGGTCGCAGTGTCCCGGAGTAACATGGCCCCCTTTTCTGACCTTCTGACAAGCAAAGTCAATGGGGAAGCCAGATTCGCTTAACAACGGGGTGAATCACTTATCCACTGCAGTGATTCACTTAACGACTGAGGCAAGAAGGGTCGTAACATGGGAGAAAACTCCACTTAACAAATGTCTCACTTAACAGCAGACATTTTGGGTTCAATTGGGGTCGCAAGTCGAGGACTGCCTGTATTTTGCCTGGCATGCTTTTTCATGTTACAGTTCTGGCCCAGACTCACATTTCTTTTATGTCACCATCCCTGTTAGTTGAGCTCGTCTTCTTGTTCCACAGTACAATTCAGCCTGCGATCCTCTCCTTGCCTTTTGGGGAGAAGACAAGTTGGACGTGAGAACTTCTAGGAGCATCCTGTCAACATGGGCGAGATAGTGAAGAACAACTCGGGGTTGTAGTTCCATAATGTAGTTCCCTAATGACATAACCAAATACCTGGTTGCTCATTGTGGAAGTTGAATCCGAAAGTCCTTCCATATGATCCAGGAGAGTTCTCTTTATCTCGACATCTCCCTGAAAGCAAAAACAAAACGAAACAAAAGCAATTTCCACCAACCTGCCTTCCATGGAGGACCTGTATACTGCACGAGTCAAAAAGAGGGCTGTGAAAATATCTACAGGTCCCTCACATCCTGGACATAAACTGTTTCAACTCCTTCCCTCAAAATGACGCTATAGAGCCCTGCACACCAGAACAACTAGACACAAAGACGTTTTTTTCCCAAATGCCATCGCTCTGCTAAACAAATAATTCCCTCAACACTGTTCAACTATTTACAAAGTCTGCATTACTATGACTGTTAATCTTCTCATCATTCCTTATCCCACATCCCCTCCCACTTGTGACTGAATGACTGTAACTTTGTCGCTTGTAGCCTTACTGACTGTTTCCTACTATGATTTGATTGCTTATTGTACCCTATGTCTATCATTAAGTGTTGCACCTGATGATTCTTGACTCTTGGCGAATGTATCTTTTCTTTTTATGTACACTGAGAGCATTTGCACCAAGACGAATTCCTTGTGTGTCCAATCACACTTGGCCAATAAAGAATTCTATTGTATTCTAAAAAAAAAAATCTATTCTGTTATCCTGCAATGAACAGATACATGAAAGAATAATTTCTGCTTCATCAAAAGTTGAAAATTAGGTTGCATTCACGCGGTGGACTTAGCCAACTCAGCTAAAAATGTAGACACCACATTCCAGAACACGATAAACCTAGCTGACATCACTGTTCGTTAAACTGTTTTGTTTTATTTTGTTTTAATGTGTGGTTCAAACCTGGCCTCTTTGGTGCATCAGCTCTGGTTAACGCAGAGAGCAGATTGAAAGTGTTGTGCGACCTTGGCTTCTGACAGATTGACGCCAGACTTTTCTTTGCTGCTCTTGGAAACACAAAACAGTATCTGATCCCTGGCTGTCAGGATTCCGGCAGTTCCCCCCATTTAAATCATGAGTCTCAAGCCAAACTTCCAAAACTTCAAAAGGATTTATTGGGAGTTAACATGTCCAGCACTGCCTGGGTGTAGCTGACTCTGAGACACATAATTCATTGTCACCCTTGACCCTGGTTTTCCCCCACCCCCTGGGTGTATTGTAATTCATATTCTCCAATGGGACACTTCCATAGCCCAGAGTCATCAATCATGCTCTCCAGTTAGATGTTTGCATAGCAGAAACTTCAGTCACCTAGTTACTATCTTTGAAAACTATTTATGGAGTGCAGTTTCAGTTTTGCAAGCTGCCACACTGCTCCCCCTTCCCTTTCTGTTGGCAACTCTAAAAAGACCAGAGAAATATTTTATGAGTTGTCACTGGGTTTTCTTCTCTTCCAGGTGCTGGATCACCTCCCCCATCTTGAACCACATCACCTTTGCTTATGTTGGTGGTACCGTATTCTTCAACCTGGTTATCTTGGTGATAGTGATGCAGAAACTTAGGCAGCTCAGAGCTCACCCTCTTCATCGGCCTAAGAAACACACCTGCAAAGACGTGGGAACTGTTCTTGGGATGACTTTCCTCCTGGGGACCACCTGGATGTTGGTCTTCATGTCCTTTGGGGTCTTCTTAGTGCCACAGATCTTCCTCTTTACAATCTTCAATGCCCTCCAAGGTTTGTAAGATGGCTGAGACCCTACACTCCCCCACCTGGGAATGGGGCAACTTGCCATGGCCAACTTGTTGCAGCCAACTCATCATCATGCCCAATTCATCATGGCCACTTCATCATGGCTAACTCACCATGGCCAACTCATTACAGCCAACTCATCATGGCCAACTCACCATGGCCAACTCACTACAGCCAACTCATCATGGCCAACTAGCCATGGCCAACTCACTGCAGACAACTCATCATGGCCAACCAGCCATGACCAACTCATCATGGCCAACTCGCTAAAGCCAATTCATTGTGGCCAACTCACTACGGAACAACTCACTGAGGGACAATTTAACAAATCTATTTAATTATTTAAAATAAATAAAAAATAGTTTAAGTTTGCCATTCTCATTTCATTATGTCCCTTTTTCTGCATATTTTCTTTAATAATTTGATTCTATCATTTCTTTGGTATTAGTATAAGTCTTGTTCCATGGCGAGTTGTCCTTTGGCAAGTTGACTGCAGCAAGTTGGCCATGATGAGTTGGCCATGCAAGTTGGCTGCGGTGAGTTGGCCATGGTGAGTTGGCCACAGAGAGTTGGTTGTGGCAACTTGTCATAGACCCGCCCCCCCACTCCACCCCAGTATATTGCCGTATGCAAATATTCTACTTCCTTTCTTTTTTCCTTTTCATGCAGGAGCCGTCATCTGTCTCTGGTATTGCTTTTTACGGTGTCATTCGGCATCCAAACACTCACCTGGATTCTCTCAGTCATCTGCTTTGTGAAGACCCTGGACCAACGAAAGTCTTGAGCATTGCACCAGATTCAAAAAAATACATGCCTGCGTGAGAGACAGTACAACAGCATGAATCCTGACTACAGGATTTTCCTGTCTAATACAGGATTGGGATAAATAAATATCCGGGCAATGCCGGGTTATCAGCTAGTTTATTTATTAAATCTATATGCCTCCCATCTCTCTGACAGCCCTCGCACCAACAGTGAGGCAGAATCAGGCTCAGGGCTTCTGTGTCTGTTCCCAACCACAGTCTTAGAGGCCCAGTAAGTGTGAGCTCAGCAGTCGTAGGATAAACGAGAAAGCAGATGAGAAATGCTACATTGCCTTATTTCCTTTTGCAATTGATATGCCAACCATTTGTACAAATTCAAAGTTTCTCTGCTTCGCGTAAATCATGTTTATTTCTATTTCTCTTATAGTTAACACACAAAACTGTTGCTATGAAAGGCTGACTTGTTGCAAAATATTTTTCTTCCCTGGAAATTTCTGTAATTCCTCTTCTTTCTTCTTTATCTCATTTAGAGTCACTTCTGTTTTCTCTTCCTTCTGCTTTTTATGTTTGCTGTCAGCTTGAATAAAAGGACCTCTCGACAAAGCTCTACTCACGTTATCTTAACATCCGTACCTTTACTGTGTTTATTTTATTATCTTTATTTTGAGACCATTCTCAATAAATTTTCAGCTTTTTTTATAGTCCTCTTTATTGTTTTATTTTGTAAAATAATGTCTCATTCATCTCTCCTCTGAAGGCACAGATCTTCCTTTTAAATGTTAAAGTCGCCATACAGTATGACGATCTGAAAAAGCTTTGGGCCATATTTGCTTCATTGACATGGCTAAATTCGTAGCAATGCAGAACACAGAAATATGAGTTACAATCACAACTGACCCCATCCATAAAGCATCTCACCCTGTGACTGGACCCAATTTTACAACTGTTTCCATGGTGGTAGTTAAGGGAACATGACCGTTATTAAACAAACCCACCATTCACGATTCAGCGGGTTTTGCCAGAAATCGGAGGTAAATGCCACTTCCTGGCAAAACCATCAAAAACTGCCATCACATGACCATGGGGTGTGGCATGAATTTACATGCTGGTTGCCCCAAATGCAATTATGTGTCATGCCCCTGTCGGAATCTAATTTGGAGGGGGAGGCCGAGCAGCTGACAGGGACTGGGAGTGTGGCTGGTGAGTTGGCCATGATGAGTTGGCCATGTTGAGTTGGCCATGATGATGAGTTGACTGTTCAGTTGCATCTCTGTTTCTTAGCCAAGGAAGTCAGCATAGTTGTGTATAAAGCCAGCATGACTATATATGCTGAGCACACAGAATGCTGTTCCTTCCCACTGAAATGGTACTTATTTATTGGCATTTGCATCAGAGGTGGCATTCAGCAGTTCTGGAGAGCTGGTAGCGGAAATTCGGAGTAATTTGGAGAACCGGAAAATCCCACCTCTGACTGGCCCCGCCTCCATTTATTCTCTGCCTCCCACTGAGTCCCAGCTGATCGGCTGGGTCTTCTTGGGTTGCTCTGCACAGGAGAACGGAGCTGGGAAGCAGGTTAGTGGGGTGGAGAGGGAAGGGAAGAGAGATTTTGCAATATCCTTTCCCTGCTACGCCCACAGAACCAGTAGTAAAAAAACAAGTTAAATCCCACCACTGATTTGCATGCTTTTGAATTGTTAGGGGAGCAGGGGCTGAGTCAGAAATGGGAGCTCACCCACATTGTGTGGTGCTGGAGTCTCAAACTGCCAACCTTCCCGTTGACAAGTCCACCAACATAACCGCTAGGCCACCACGCCCCCTATAAAGAAAGTATGGTATTCGCATCTATTGATAAAGCCATGGAAGGAACCGAATGGGAGAAAAGTACCACTAGATGGCGACAAAAGACTGGCCTAAAATGACTCCGAAACATCTGGTTCTCCCTGATACAAAATGTCATGAATATATATGGAGCAATATTATTATTATTATTATTATTATTATTATTATTATTATTATTATTATTATTATTATTATTATTATTATTATTTGGTTTGTCAATTGCTTACAAGATAATGGTATAAGTAAAAACATAGTTATGAATACATGGATACATATAAGAAAAATAAAAGAAACATTACGACAGGGACGGTAGGCACTTTGGTGCGCTTATGCACGCCCCCTACAGACCTCTTAGGAAAGGGGTGAGGTCAATAGTAGACAGTCTAAGGTTAAAGAGTTTGGGGTTTGGGGAAGAAACCACAGAGTCAGGTAGAGTATTCCAGACATTGACCACTCATCCAGAGGTCGTATTTTCTGCAATCAAGTTTGGTGCAGTTTACCTTGAGTTTGTATCTGTTGTGTGCTCTTGTATTATGGTTGAAGCTGAAGTATTCATTTGCAGGTAGAACATTGCAATGTATGATTTTATATACTATACTTGGATTGGACTGAAGGCAGCGTAGTTCTAGGTTTTCTAGGTCTAGAATTTCAAGTCTGGTGGCTTAAGGTATTCTGCAATGAGTAGAGGAGTGGAGAACTCTTCCGGTGAAATATTCCTGGACTTTCTCAACTGTGTTAATATCAGATACGTAATGTGGGTTCCAGACTGATGAGCTGTATTCAAGTATTGGTCTAGCAAATGTTTTATATGCTCTAGTTAGTAATGTAATATTACCAGAGAAAAAGCTACATAAGATTAGGTTAATAACTCTTAACGCCTTTTTGGCTATGTAGTTACAGTGGGCTCTGGCACTTAGATCATTAGAGATGAGTACTCCAAGGTCCTTGACAAAGTTTGGATCCTCAACAAGGTCTTGACTATTTAGCTTGTATTTTATTTTCTGATTTTTTCTGCCAATATGTAAGACAGAGCATTTGTTGGTTGAGATTTGACATTGCCATTTGTTTGACCATTCTGATACATAGTCAAGGTCTTTTTGAAGCGTAGCAGGATTGTCTGTAGTGTTGAATAGCTTAACATCATCAGCGAAGAGAACGCAGTTGCTCTTAATATGATCACAGAGGTCATTTATGTAGAGTGTGAAGAGAGTTCATCCTAAAACACTGTCTTGAGGGACACCACTGTTGACAGGTACAGAATTTGATAGGACACTCCCAATTTTGACCATTTGTTGACAGGAATGCTTCTATCCAGTTATGTAGATGTCCAGAGATACCATAAGATTTTAGTTTTAGTAGTAGTTTGTTGTGTACCACTGAATCAAAGGCTTTACAGAAATCTATGTAGATTGCATCTATTGTTTTGCCCTGATCGAGTTGTATAGTCCATATGTTTTTGCAGTGTAAGAGTTGCAGATTACAGGATAATTTTTTTCTGAAACCAAATTTTTTATTGGAGAGTAGGTTGTTTGTCTCTAAGTGGAGAATAATGGATTGGTTAATAATTGATTCCATGACTTTACAGGTGACGCAGCATAAGGAGATTGGTCTGTAATTGTCAACTAGACTGGGGTCTCCCTTTTTGAAGATGGGGATGACCGTGGCTTGTGACCTTAGGTTAGGCAAGGAGCTGGTCCTGGAAGATTTTTCGAAGATTATGCTTAGAGGTTCGGTTATGGCAGTGGATAGCTTTTTTAAGAAGTAGGCACCTATTCCATCTGGTCCAATAGATAGAGATGGTTTTAGATTGCGTAGTGCTTTTCCAACATTGTCTTCTGTAAAATCAATATGTATTGGATCATTGTAGTTGTCTGTGGTTCGACTAGGAAGTACTGGGCTTGATCCATTGCTGTTTACAAATCTGTTAACATCTCTAGGAAGTCCTGCAGGAAAAATGACCATGTATCAGAGAACGTGGCTGTAGCCAGCTTCAGTAGCATAGCGAAATTTACTGGAAAAAGTAAAAATTAAAGTCTCATTCCAGTTCAATGCCTAAGGACATCCCTGCTTATCTCATGTCCTTTGAGGTTTTTTCTTTTGTCTTTTGCTGTGCCCCTTTTGTGAAGTAAATCTGCCTCTGACTGGCCCCTCCAACCCCCTCTATTCTCTGCCTCCCATCGAGTCCCAGCTGATCGGCTGGGCCTTCTTTGGTTGCCCTGCACAGGAGAATGGAACTGGAAAGCAGGTCAGTGGAGTGAGGTGGGAACAGGGATTTTGCAGTAATCGTCCCCTGCCATGCCCACCAAGCCACACCCACCAAACTACGCCATGCCCACCAAGCCACACCCACCAAACTACGCCATGCCCACCAAGCCACACCCACCAAACTCGCCATGCCCACCAAGCCACACCCACCAAACTACGCCATGCCCACCAAGCCACACCCACCAAAGCACGCCATGCCCACCAAGCCACACCCACCAAACTACGCCATGCCCACCAAGCCACACCCACCAAACTACGCCATGCCCACCAAGCCACACCCACCAAACTACGCCATGCCCACCAAGCCACACCCACCAAACTACGCCATGCCCACCAAGCCACACCCACCAAACTACGCCATGCCCACCAAGCCACACCCACCAAACTACGCCATGCCCACCAAGCCACGACCACAGAACTGGTAGTAAAAAATTTTGAATGCCACCACCGAACTTCAGGGATCCACTTTTCGTGAACTTCTGATGAGCAGTCGATGGGGAAACCAGATTCATTCAACAACCGTGTCACCCACTTAACAATTGCAACGATTCACTTCACAACTGTGGCAAGAAAGGTCATCAGATGGGGTCAAAAAGGACTTTGCAGGTGTCTCGCTTAGCAGCCTACATTTAGAGCGCAGTTGCGGTCATAAAGTCGAGGACTACCTACATTGGAATAAAACCTGAAAAAAAGTCCGATCTTCTTGATATTGCTGGCTGAGGAAAGGTCCCGTGGAGTTCTGATCTTTTCCTCCTGAAGTTCTTGGAGAAAGAATAGATGAGCAGTCAGAAGATGCCAGGGGCCCACCACAGACGGAAGACCCTCCCACACTCGGTTGACTTTCTAAAACTTTGTCACTTTCTCTCTGGCTTTCATCTACTCTGCAGGGTAGCTATGAAAAAAAAAACAACAACAACCCATACAACAGGATTACGTGCAGCAGCAACAGCCCCCTGAGTTTTGTGGAACAGAAAATATTCAAAGATAAGTTGACGTACGCACAGCCCTTACAAAATCTAGAGGGGTTTTAAAAAGGTTGTTTGTAAATGTGAGCCCTGTTTAGATTTGCTTCAAACCAGATTTGAAGAGATATGAAGGAAGAAAGGGGGGAAAAAGAAAACAAACAAACCAGAGGAAGAGGAAAGAAATTTAGAACAGCAGACTGGAAGGAAATTTTAGAGGGAGGGAGAGAGAGAGAGAGAGAGAGAGAGAGAGAGAAGGCAGACGGTTCGGGTCTCATGGAGATAGAAATCTGGAGGTTTTGCAAGATCAGAAGTAAGATACCCCATGGAGGAGGAGGAGGAGGAGGAGGAGGAGGATTAAGAAAAAGAAGAAGGTAAAAGTCAGCCTGTGAGTGAACAGATGTGCTGAACGTTGGAGTGTTTCATTCAGATTACAGGGCAAGGCTCTGCTTGCACTAAATTCAAACCCTCGCGATAGCAATGGAACAACACCTAACATTTGGGGCAGTTCTGACCACAGTTCCTATAGGGCACTTTTGTAAACCCAACCTATTAGGAATGTTTTTGATTCAAACCTCAAACTTAGGTCATGAGTCAACTTGTAGCTTAAGGGCTGTGCGAAAAGCCACTGCATTAAAAGGTGGGATTTCAGTGCTATTGTGGACCACCAGAAAGATCACAGTAGTGGAGGGAAAAGGAAGAAAAAAAGAGAACTACTGAAAACCTGTGAGGAAATGACGATTGAACTAAATTTGATAGACATGTGGAGGAAATTAAACCCTGAGAAAAAGCAATTTACATTTTACTCTAATCCTCACCAATCATGGACACGAATCGATATGGTGTGGATGAATGGTGAGTTAGTAAATGAATTAAAAGAGATTGAAATTTTACCAAAACGAATGGGCAGATCACAATCCGATTCAGATAGTGTGGAATGGTAGGAGGAAGGAACCAAGGAAAAGCTGGACCCTAAATACACAGCTAATTAAAGAGAAAGAATTTATGAAAAGATTTGAGGAGGAATTAGATTATTTTTTAAAAAGAAAATAACAATGAGGCAACTACGAAACAGAATATTTGGGATACAACGAAGGCAATAATAAGAGGCATAACGATATCATACGTCGCTAAAAGAAATAAAGAAAAATATGCCCAACAAAATAAATTAGAACGAAGAATGAAAGAATTAGAAATTCAGCTACAAAACACCCCAAAAGATTGTAAATTGAAAAGGTGTTTACAGTTAATGGAAATTAACCTGAGTTGAAATAAAATCTTTGTAAAACTGAGAGGAGTCACTGAAATCCATCCCGGAGCAGCTGCTCTTCCACCCAGGTGCACCGGCCTGCCATGGACTGGCGGAGCTGCTCTGGGATGACCAAAGGGCCAATCCTGTGACTACGCAGCTCTGGAATAGGGGACCGACTTTCCCATCAACGTCAGCAAGCCACCCTGGGATGTATTTCCCTCCCCGACTGTTGGTCTTACCTTCCAGTTCCAACTCGCGTGGCTCTACTCAAGGTAAGGTTTGCGCTTGGCTGAAGGGTGGGGGTCAGCAGGTCAACGGGCCATGTGGGTGGCCTGGATTAATTGCTTTGGGGGGGTGCTTTTGGGGGGGGACATTTCTCTTTAGACCACCAAAATTTTCTCACAGACTACCAATGGTCCCTGGCTCACCAGTTGGCAACTACTGCCCTAGTAGAAATGCCAAAGACTAGGAAGTTGGTGAGGGCAACAGTCAGAAACCTGCATTAAGATTTTGGCTTGCAAATAATCCCCTGCTTTTTATTCCTGTCATTGTTTTAAGAAGCTGGAAAATAGGATTTTTGTGCTTGAAACGCTTTACATATTTTCAAAATCTTGGAATGTGCTTCAGAGACATGTTAGACATAGTATATACTGTGCTAACTTTCTCCTCTTTCTGCGGCAGCTTCAAACAGCTATCCTGACATCACACTGTTGGGAAATAAAATGAAGTTCAGCTCTCTACTTCTCCCAAAATTGATATCCACCAGGTACATTCCCCCTCCCCCACCCCCCGATGCTCTGGAGCAATCACGATGCCCCTGAAGCTTGGAAGAGGTTCTTCTGGATTCTTTGAGGCTTAGATAATTTTATTTTCATCTCAAAAGCAGAGAGTCAGGCTTGTTTAGGACTTCTTGGCTGGCTCAGTTCTTTTAAGTTGGTGACACAGAACTGTTTATGACCAATATGCTTCATTCGCTTTAAGTTCAAAGGGAAGGAAGGAAGGAAGGAAGGAAGGAAGGAAGGAAGGAAGGAAGGAAGGAAGGAAGGAAGGAAGGAAGAAGCTTTGGCAATGAAGAGGTAGCCCTGCCAGAAGTATTAAAAAAGAAGAAAAGACTGGCAGGACCAAGACCAGAGAATGGGATGGGATGTAATGAGATGGATGGGATGAGATGGGATGAGAAGGAAGGAAGGAAAGAAGGAAAAGGAAGCAAGGGAGGGAGAGAAAAAGAAGGAAGGAAGGAAGAAGGAAGGCAAGTAGGAAGTCAGGATGAGGTGTGAACCATATTTTGAACAGTTCTTTGTCCAACTTCTCTTTTATAACTATTTGATCGTCCCCCACAAGGAACATAGCCCCAGAATCACAAAGTGCTTATTCATAAGAGTTGAACTTTTTGTCTTTTCAAAACCACTAAAAGTACCTTATCCACCACCTCGGAAAAACAAACAAACACATCCTGCTCATAAAATCTCTTTGACTCTCACTGACTGTGCATCTATCTGTGTGTGTATGATTTTTTTTTTAAAAAATAAAAAAGCCAGTTGTTTTTCTCCACAAACCTCTTAGAGAATTCTGAAAAAGAAGTGTTAAGTATATGCTGCTAAGTATATCCTACAAAACAAGCAGAACCAGTGAGAGCTTTATTTAATTTGGCTGGAGAGTTCCACTGAGAACAGAGACAATAAGAATGATTATTAAAGGTGAAAGAGCATCTGGCGCTGTTCCTTCTCCAGCTAGAAGTTGGAAGGACTGGCTTGTGACAGTTTCATCTAAAGGTACTCCTGAGATGTCCATTCCCTTTATCTTTCTGGTTTTTGTGGTTCAGAGCTTTGCATACTCAGATGATGCTGGCTGACTACTTGACGGCATTAACCTAATTCGGATAGAGAGATAGCGGAGCTTGTGGTTTGGGGAATCCAAAGATAAAAAACATTGCAAATGTAATTTCTGCATTTCATCTGCTTAAAGTCTGTAGAGATCCTCAGTCCTCCAAGTCATGGTTGTCCCAAAGGTGCTTTTTTCAGAAGGCAACTGGACTTTCTGGTTTTTTTTTTCTTTTGAAGATGTTTTGCTTCTCATCCAAGAAGCTTCTTCAGCTCTGACTGGATGGTGGGGAATAGAAAGGTTTATATTCCTTGCAGACAGCTGGTCATTTTCATCCTTTTAGAGCAGGGGTCAGGGAACTTTTTTACCTCTTACCCCCCAAAAATTTATAAACGCAGACGTTACCCCTCCCGGCCTCTCCCCTCCCGGCCACCTCAGGCTGCTGACACATAATTTGGAGGTCGAGGCGGGAGGAGGTGCCCTCCCCCCCCGCGGCTGGGAAGAAGGCGGGATAGCTCGCTCCAGGGAATGAAATGTCACCAGGCTTCCCGAGGGCTTCTGGGAATTTTCTGGGGCCAAGGCGGCAGTTGCAGGTGCCTCTTCGCTTCCTGTGTGCCTGGCAGTGATGAGAGGCTTCGGGAGGGAGCCGGGCTGGCTGGCTAGTTGGCAGGCAGGCAGGGCCTGGGGGCGAGGAAGCGGGAAGGGAGGATGATATTTGGGAGCCACGGTGACACAAACTGCGCGCGAGCGTGCGGCGGTCATCGCAGCGCTGGGGAAAGCGTCCCTTTTCCCAAAATGCTCTGCCCTATGCCAGAAGCTCGCCTTCCCTAAAAACGGCGGCGCGGCTCTTGCAGAATCTAGCCTGGAGTCATTTCCACCCAGGAAACAAGGGTGGGGTGGAGGGGATAAATTTGCCTCAAGGGTGTTTTAATAACTGCTGCTATGCCGATAGTTCCGCCATTGGCCAGCGCAACCTCCTCATTACCCCCAGATTTTCACTTTTACCCCATTTGGGGTAATTTACCCCTGTTCCCTGACCACTGTTTTAGAGGGTTGTTGGAGGTTTATCTGTGTACTCAGGGTTACAACGACTGACCCGCTAAAAGGATGCAAATGACCAGTTTTTTGCAAGGAGAATAAATCCTTCCATTCCTCACCACCCAGTCAGAGCTGAAGAAGCTTCTTGGATGAGAAGCAAAACATATTCAAAGAAAAAACGAGAAAGTCCAGTTGCCTCCTGAAAAAACTCCTTTGGGACTATCATGACCTGGAGGACTGAGAATCTCTACAGACTTTTAGCTGTATAATTTGGGGTGAACTCTTCTGACCAAGGCTTCCTGAGACAGTAACAAACACATGGTAGTCCTAAAAACCTTTTGTTTTATTTCAACGGTTGTGAATTATATGTACTCAAAGCCCGTAATGAGTCCCAAACAGTTTGTGCATAGTCCAAAAGAAGTCTGCCACAATCCTTCAGGATAAGGCTGATAAGCACCCACCTTTATCTCCCTTGAAATGCTGCTGACAACTAAATTGCCAATTAGCTGTGCAAGGCCAAACAGAGCACAAAGTCAGCACGGAGCTTCAGAGTTTAAACCGATCAGAACGAACAAAGTTGCTTCCTGCAAAGGCTCAAGTCCTTTTGTGCCTCCTTTATGTCCTAGGGGAGGGGCCAATCATCTCCAAGCCTTATTCCCGAGTCGCCCCTTTTGTCTTAACTGTACTTGCCTTCTGGCAGCTCTGCGCAAGCGCACACTGGGAACAGGCTCCCACTGTTCCTCTTCCTCACTGCTGTCAGATTCTGGAGGCTCCATAGTCAGCACATAAGTCTCAGATGGCCCTGGCTACATCTCTGTGTCAGGTGCAGATCCCTCGTCTGAGATCTCCCCAGACTCCAGGACCGGCCCCTGTTCCTCCCCACTGTCTGACTCTGCTGCCAGTTCTGTAGGCTGACGGCAGACCACAACATGAACATCCTTGGAATGGTGTGGACTAGGAATGGATTTCCAGAGGGAAAAAAATGCAGACTACAGGAACCATTAGCACTACTCAGGTGACCCTGAGGATACCTCCAATAAACCTCCAAATGCTTCAATGACCCTCTAAATGGATGCAAATGACCAGCTGTCTGCAAGGAGCATAAATCCTTCCATTCTCCACCATCTAGTCAGAGCTGAAGAAGCTTCTTGGATGAGAAGGGAAACATCTTCCAAAGATAAAACAAGAAAGTCCAGTTGCCTCCTGAAAAAAATAGCACCTTTGGGACAATTAAATCTGCTTCTAACGTTTAGTCATCCAGCAGCGAGCAATTTTGGTAAAATCAATTCTTATCCAGAATTTCATTTCAATTCCCGAGGAATCATTTGCCAATAAATTATCATTTTATTTCGCGAAAAGCCTCTTCTAGCAGACGCAGTACATGTGTCATACCCCTGTCGGAATCTGATTCCGAGGGGGAGGTCGAGCAGCTGACAGGGAGTGGGAGTGTGGCTCCAGTGGCTGTGAAAGAAATGGGGGAAGGACACAATCCAGATGGGCATTCAGAGGAAGACCCAGGCCCACCCTTTCTTCATCCTAGGGCACGCAGGGAGGAATGGAGAAGGGAGCAACGTGGATTATGGGGGAGAAAAAGGCCCTGATTCCCTTCATTAGCTGCAGCTGGTAAAACAGGATTTCAAAATGGCGTTTGCGCACAGCACCTTGCTGGAAGCAAAGCGTGAATTATCTGTGTTTGTCAAGTCTTATCTGGGTTCTGGCATCCTCCATGTTTCATTGTCTTTTGATGTCTTCAATCCCTTATCCTGCCTGTCTTGTTATTTGCTGCTGCGTGGTTTGTGTTGGTTTTTATTTATAATCTAGATGTACTTTGGGTTCTGACGGAATTTCTTCCCTTTAAAAATTGTTCTTGGGAGAGTTTTTTTCTCCAGCCGATGATAACTGGACATTGGGGGCCAAGTTGGAGGAATTAAAGGGACCTTACCTACTTTTGTGACTTGGTTGCTTTTGTGCCATGCCCCTTTGGGTCATCACAACATGTGGTCCTTGACTTACAGCCATCCATTTAGTGACCATTTGAAGTTACAGTGGTGCTGAAGGCAACTTCTGACTAATGCCCATTTTTCACACTTATGACTGTTGCAGCACCTGATCAAAAATGCGACTCTTGGCAACTGACTCATATTTATGACAGTTGCAGAGTCCTGGGGTCATGGGATTCCCTTTTGTGACCTTCTTGACAAGCAAAGTCAATGGGGGAGGCCAGACTCACTTAACAACCATGTTACTAACTTAACCACTGCAGTGATTCACTTAACAGGTGTGGCAAGAAAAGTCACAAAATGGGACAAACTTCACTTATCTGTCTCAGTAACAGGAAAGCGTAACCACAGAAAGTCGAGGGCTAGCTCTATTTTTGTTGTATTTTTTAAATGTTCTCACAATGAATTCCCCTGCCCCTTTAAATATTTTCTCCCATTAAATAGGATTGCAGGTAGATTTCACACAAGCCCTTTCCTAGATGTTGACATGTTTTTGCTTGCTACAGCTCTCATGATGCAAAGGAAGAGAGACCTCATTTTCAAGGAATGTTGTTTAACACCTATCAAGATCTGCCAAGGAATATTCCTCTGTTTGAATCTGCCTGGTTAAGGAACACCTTCCTTCCTTCCTTCCTTCCTTCCTTCCTTCCTTCCTTCCTTCCTTCCTTCCTTCCTCTCTCTCTCTCTCTCTTATTCCAAGTACTGAAGGATGAAAACAAGAGCGTTCCAATTTGTGGTACATTGGTGTACAGCATCTAATTTTGAAATTAAGTGTCAGTTAAAGGAAATATGCCTGGCATCCGTAGAGCCCAAATGCAAACCAGACAGGAAACAGGACTAGTTGATTTACATCTATTTTTTTTTTTTGGTGAGCCTCCATTAACAGAATCTTGCAAGTCTGAAGGCACAAACTTCCCACAACTCTCCTTATATAATCAATGCATTAAGGAGGAGTCCTTCCTAAGAGCAACAAAAATGATTAAGGTCTGGAGGCTACATTGTATGACCAACCACTGAACCTATCGAAGAGAAGGATTGAGGGAGGAGGGACACGATAGCAGTTTACCAGGACTTGAGAGCTGTCATAGACAAAAGGTGGTTACTCTCCAGATCAGGCGTCGCCAACCTTTTGGATCTCAGGGACCACCAAACTCATCATTTTAAATCCCGCAAACCAGAGACCCTGGGAAAATCCCCCCAAAAAACCGCAGGAAAATTCCCCTTTTTCCTAACGATTGATCATTCTTTATTTGGGATGGCAGGATACCATCTCCAGCTGCATTCTCAGGGGGAGAGAGAGAGAGAGAGAGAGAGAGAGAGACTTTTGACTTCATGCAAGGAAAGCAGCAGAAGCAGCAGAAGTCTTTCTTTCTCTCCCCCAAACTTTGCCGGAAATGAGTCTTTGTGAGGCTTGTCACGCCGGCATCTTGGAGCAGGATGCCTTGCAGGTTCCCAAAGACTCATTTCTGGTGGAGTTTGGGGGAGTGCAAAAAAGACTTTTGCTTTCCTCGCGTGCACCCAAAAGCAGAAGAAAGAAGCAGAAAGAAGCAGCCCGGTGGCCAGGCCAGGCGCATGGGGGGAGTGGGGCAAGTTCCCCCCTGCCATCTACCCCTCCCCTCACTACTTCGTGTTGTTCACAATGCAAGTGACGCAAGCCTTGTGTTCCCATGAGCCATGTGGGTGACGCAGCCTTGTGTTCCCATGCAGCCTGGATTAATTGCTTCAGGGGTGAACATTTTTCTGTGGACCACCAAAATTTTCTCGCGGACCACCAGTGGTCCCCAGTTCACTGGTTGGCGACCACTGCTCTAGAGCACCTGTGGGCAGGACAAGAGGGGGGAAGGTCATTAAAGAGAGACCCAACCTAGGAGAAATGTCCTGACAATAAGAACAATTGATCAAAAGAATAGCTTGCCTCCCAGAGTTGTGGGTGCTTCATTAACAGAGGTTTTCAAAAAAAAAAAAGACCAGACAATCTTTTGACTAGGGTGGCATGAGACTTCTGCCTTGAGCAGAAAGATGGACTAGAAGACACTGAGGTCCTTTCCAGCCCTATGATCCAGAGGTGGTATTCAGCTGGTTCTGACCAGTTCTGGAGAACCGGTAGCGGAAATTCTGAGTTGTTGGGAGAACCAGCAAATCCCACCTCTGACTGGCCCCGCCAGCCCCATCTATTCTCTGCCTCCCATTGAGTCCCAGCTGATCGGCTGGGTCTTCTTTGGTTGCCCTGCCCAGGAGAACGGAGCTGGAAAGCAGGCTAGTGGGGTGGGGAGGGAATGGGGATCCTTCCCCTGCCATGCCCACCAAGCCACACCCACCAAGCCATGCCCACAGAACCAGTAGTAAAAAATAATGAATCACACCACTGCCTGTGATTGTATGATTCCTCTTTCTTTCTCTGATGGTCAAGCCACCAAGAGCTGGGTCTAGGGCTTGCCATGGCCAACTTGCTGTGCCAACTTGCCAATAGCCAACTTGTTGTGGCCTGTCAGATGAGGAGGAGCAGCGATCCTACTGGTTCGGATCGGTTCAGGCGAACTGGTAGTTTAAAAGAAAAAAAGCCCCCGAGAATCAGCTGAGAGGAGGAAAAAAAAGCCTCCACCATCTTTGTCCTCTCAGCGGATTGGTGCTGCAGGCCTCAGCTGGTGTGGGGAAAGCTGCGTGCGCACGTTAGGTGTGAGTGCATGTACCTGCAATCACCGAACTTGTAAACTTGTGTCAACTTGTAAAGCGTTCCTATGCCTCTTTTAGAATTGCCATAAACAAGGAGCCTGAAGGAGCAGAGCGGCAGTTTAAAACCAGAAGTACATTCCAACACTTACCTTACAAAGATTGTAGCTAAGCTACCGGATCTTCTGCCCATGAAAATCCTTAATTGGAGAATGTGATTGATGACACCCAGCCTGTGAACGTGCTTCATTGGAGAATCTGATTTATGACACACCCAGGAGGGAGGGGGGAAACAGGGTCACAGGGGACTGTAAATTACGTGTGCCAGAGTTGGCTTTATACAGGTTAATGTTGGACATGTTGATCCTAATAAATCTTATGGATTCTTTTGACACTTGACTAGAGGTTCATGATTTAAGTAGGGCAATTGCCGGAATCCTGACATGTAGTTTGAGAGCACTGTTTGTTGAAAATCTCCACCAGATCCCCAAAACCAAAGAATGCTGTCTCAGCTAGCAACATTTTAATCTTTCCTGCCTTCGGGCAATAGGGTGAGACAGAGGAAATATACGATACAGCCTTCCATTAAACACCCGTACATGAAAGGATAACATTTATGATGCATTCCTGACACTATTTCTTAAAGTAATTTGAGTGAGATTTTTCAAATAATGAGAGACTGCACTCTTGTTTTAAGTATTACTTATTGCACATCACCTGGCTGCATGACTTCAGGCAGCTTATTATCTACGCATTAGAATGTCCATCAACTCACTCTGGTATTAGTTTACTTTACTTTATTGTCATTGCACCTCATACAACGAAATCAAACATCATCTTCAGTGCACATCAAGAACATGAAAATAAACACAAACACACATCCTTCACACTCCACACATTGAATGGAAAACCCCTGATATTGTATTCATATTGCACTAAACAGTAGAATTCAACAGAGCTCCTGCCCTGGGATAAAATCTGTTTTCCAGCCTATTTGTCCTTGTTTTTATTGTCCTGTACCGTCTGCCAGATGGTAATAGTTCAGAAAAAGGGTTCCCAGGATGAGATGGATCTTTTAAAAGAAGTTTTGAACTTTCTTAAGGCAGCGGGAGCAAGTTCAAAACATTCTCAAAGATCCATCTAGCCTAAAAGCAATTCTCTCCGCTGTCCTGCTACAAAGGTTTTTCTCACCAAACATCCCACGGAAGGATTGTTTTTGCCAATTTCTTAAAACTTGAAAGGGTTGCGGGACAGTCTGATTTCTGGAGCCAGTGGTTCCACCGAGAAGGCCATTCTCCAGGCTTGATCTCTCTAGACCAGGGGTGTCAAACTCAAGGCCAGGAGCCTCGATCTGGCCTGTGGGGCAGCCCTCGAAACAGTAAAGGATCGGCCTGCTATGCCTCTGCCAGCAAAAACGGAGCTCGGGAGGGCTGCAGGAGGCTGTTGTGGCTGAAAATGGGGGCCGGGGCTGGCCCCACGTGCGGCCCTCCTGAGCGGTGTTTCCGCTGGCAGAGAGCTAGCAAAAGAAAGTAAAAACGAACCCAAAGGAGAAAGGTTTCCCCTTTTGCATTTGATAATGCAAGAAGGGGCAGGAAAGGAGAAAGGGAAAGAGGAAAGGCAAAGAAAAAGAAGGAAAGAGGGGAAGAAGGAAGGGGAAGGAAGAGAGAAGGAAAAAGAAGGAAGGAAGGAAGGAGATTATAATGAATGTGAGGGAGGATCTGAGAGAAGTCCTGCTTTAGCGTTTGGGCACCACAGATGCTCCCAACATGAGTGACAATGAGCTGGCCGCGCCTATCCTGGTCACCCCTCACACACACACCCCAAGGTCAAACACAACCCTGTTGTGGCCCTCAGTGAAATTGAGTTTGAGACCCCTGCAAATCTGGCTGAGGAATTCTGGGAGTTGAAGTGGCCAAAGTTGGAGATCCCTGCTCTAGGCCAGTGTTTTTCTACCTTGGCCACTTTAAGATGTGTGGACTTCAACTCTCAGAATTCCTCAGCTAGAAAAAGCTTCATAGTGACGACAGCCAAGTAGCCTTTTTGGTCTCCTCAAGGATGAACCAAATCCTGACCAACGTATCTGATGGGAAAATGACGGGCCAGAATCCTTTCCAACAGTTGCATCTGCGATCGATCTTAAAAAAGGCTGTGGAAATGGTTTGTTGTTTTTTTTAAAAAAAATTATCTGTTGTTTTGTATATTTTCATTTTTCTAAGCAAGTTTGTGGGTTTTTGTGTGTCTGAACATCTGCTGGCATTCGTGGTTTCAGTGACTTGTTTTAATCTGATTTTAATATGTTTCATTTTTAAAATGCATCGGGAACTTTTAGTTGGAAACAGCTATACAGGCTGAAGCTTGTAAATGATTTTGTATTATGATGAAGAATTTTAAGTGTTGCAGGATCCAAAGAGATATTTTGGAGAAGTATGAATTTAATTGCTGCCTAAAATAACTTTTTGGCCTCCATAATTTCTTCTACTAGTACTGTTGATTGATTGGTTAATGGTGGACGTGGTAATACTGATTCTTGGGAATTCCTTCCTTCCTTCCTTCCTTCCTCCCTTTCTTTCTTCCTTCCTTCCTTCCTTCCTTCCTCCCTCCCTCCCTTCCTTCCTTCCTTCCTTATTACCAAATTAAGTATATTCAGATTTCATGCCTATTTAAGGACGCACCACATCTCTGCGGCCTCCTAAAGATAGAGGACACCAGATTAGCAAATGTGCTTAAGACTCCTCATGCACACCGTCATGAAAACATATCAGCCTAGTTTCACAGGTTGGTTAAGGATCTGCTACAATTTCAGAGTCTTCCCAGCATCATCCTTTTCACGGAGCTCCCAGAACCTCAGGGTTACTCAAAGGAATTCTTAGCTGGAGTCTCCCACTTGGTTCAAGCCATCAATCAGAATAGAATAGACCTGGAAGGGACCTTGGAGGTCTTCTAGTCCAACCCCTAAACCATTTCAGGCAAGTGGCTCTCCAGGCTCTTCTTAAAAACCTCCAGTGATGGAACACCCACAACTTCTGAAGGCAAGCCATTCCACTGGTTAATTTTTTTTTAATTTAATTTGATTTGTCAATTGCTTACAAGATAATAAGTATAAGAATAAACATAGTTTTGAATACATGAAATGGATACATATAAGAAAAATAAAAGGAACCATAGGACAGGGACGGTAGGCATGTTGGTGCGCTCATGCACGCCTCCTACAGACCTCTTAGGAAAGCGGTGAGGTTTTTGTTCTCCTGGTTAGGCAGTTCCAGGTTGCTTCTCTCCTTGATTAGTTTCCATCCATTGTTGCTTCTCTTGCTTTCTGATGCTTTGGAAAATAAATTGACCCCTCTTCTTTGTGGCAACCCCTCAAGTACTGGAATACTGCTATCATGTCTCCCCTAGTCCTTCTTTTCACTAGACTTAGCCAAACCCAAACCCTGCAGCCGTTCTTCCTATGTTTTAGTCTCCAGGCCTTTGATCATCTTAGTTGCTCTTCTCTGCACTTTTTCCAAAGTCTCAACATCTTTTTTATAATGTGGTGACCAAAACCAGTTTCACTATTCAGGGATGTGGCCTTACTGAGGTTTTACAAAGCGGTACTAATACTCGACGTCATTTTGATTCACTGAACAATGTTTCAAAGGGATCTTGCCCGTTTTGTGCCAGCAGCAGCAAAGATGCCATCCTCCACTGCTGGTCTTTCCCTGCCCAGTTGGCCCCTGGATGTGTTGGCATGTGAGTGTGAGCCTTGTGAGCATCAGCATCAGAGGCACAAAGATCCGATTGTGCACGGGGCAGACATGAAAAGCCGTGTCATGCTGCCTTCACCACGCTGCTTTCACAGAGGGCCATCTGTTCCAAGGAAGGCGAATTAGCCATGCTCGGCCTCCATTTCCAGTCCGCAGGGGAGTGAGGACACACAGTTGCATCCCATCAGCTATCCCTTTCTATCGATGGGCGCGGCCTTCCCAATGTTGCCTCGGGAAATATAATCGGAGCTGGTTCTGCTTCCCAAGGGGGACAGAAATTATGGTTCAGCCTTCTCCATTCAGTAGAGCAGAGATGAGGGACGGCGGCTCCTTTTATGACTCGAGAACTTCAACTCCCAGACTCCCAGGACAAGAAACTCATCCAGGCGAGGAGCAACGTGGAATTAAGGAGAAACTTTCCAACAGGGAGGACAATTCACTAGTGGAGCAGCCTCTAGAAATCATCAGTGCTCCATCACTGGGAGCTCTTTTTCAGAGGTGTCTAGACTCTAGACAGTCATTTGTGCGAGATAGGATAGGGTCTCCTGCTTAAGCAAGGGGCTGGACTAGAAGACCTCCAAGGTCCCTCCCAGCTCTCTCCTATTCTATTCTAACCAAGGAGAGAAGCGACCTGGAGTTGAGGAGAAACAGCCAAACAGGGAGGACAATTAACCAGGGGAACAGAAGTTGCCTTCAGACGTTGGTGGGAGCTCCATCCCTGGAGGCTTTTAAGAAGAGACTGGACAGTCCCTTGTCTCAAATGGTGTAGGGTCTCCTGCTTATTCGGAGGGCTGGACTAGAAGACCTCCAAGGCCCCTTCCAGCTCTCTTCTCTTCTCTCTCTCTCTCTTCTCTTCTCTTCTCTTCTCTTCTCTTCTCTTCTCATGTTCTTATTCTATTCTATTCTATTCTATTCCACTCCATTCCATATTTTCTATTCTATTCTATTCTATTCTATTCTATTCTATTCTATTCTATTCTATTCTATTCTATTCTATTCTATTCTATTCTATTCTCTCTTCTAGTCTATTCTCTCTTCTCTTCTCTTCTCTTCTCTTCTCTTCTCTTCTCTTCTCTTCTCTTCTCTTCTCTTCTCTTCTCATGTTCCATTCCTATTCTATTCTATTCTATTCTATTCTATTCTATTCTATTCTATTCTATTCTATTCTATTCTATTCTATTCTATTCTCTCTTCTAGTCTATTCTCTCTTCTCTTCTCTTCTCTTCTCTTCTCTTCTCTTCTCTTCTCTTCTCTTCTCTTCTCATGTTTCTATTCTATTCTATTCTATTCTATTCTATTCTATTCTATTCTATTCTATTCTATTCTATTTTTCCTGAGCCAGCATGGAAATTCTGGGAGTTGAGGTCCACAAGTCATAAAAGGACCTTGGTACCCCATGCCTGCAGTAGAGAAATGGGAGTACTAAGGGGCCACGAGCTGTGATGTGCCCACAGTCCCCACCAATGGGAAACGGCCCGGTTCAAGGAGTCCAGGGCCTGTCCACTGCAGAATGGCATTCGCAGCTGTTCACCCTGCACTTTGGATTAGCCAGAAATCAACTGGTGGTGTTGCCTAAGGACAGTGAGAGTGTATAAAGGACGGGGATGGTGTTTGGTTTTCTTTATTTGCCAAATACCATTTGCATGACCGTAACTACAAAGCAGCTGAGAAGCTTACAACACTCGTGCAGGAATATTTACTTAGAAAGAAGTCAAGCTGTGTTGCGTGAGATATTTTGGAGAAGTATGAATTTAATTGCAGCCTAAAATAATTTTGCTGCCTTCATCTTTTCTTCCAGAGATATTGTTGATGGATTGATTGATTAATGGTGGCCACAGTGGTGTTGACTCTTGGGATTTTCTTTCTTTCTTTCTTTCTTTCTTTCTTTCTTTCTTTCTTTCTTTCTTCTTTCTTTCTTTCTTTCTTTTTCTTTCTTTCCTTCCTTCCTTCCTCCCCTCTCCTTCCCTTTTTATCTTCCTTCCCTTCCCTCCCTTCCCTTCCTTTCCTTTTTTCCCTTTCCCTTCCCTTCCCTTCCCTTTTCTTCCCTTTCTTTTCATTCTTCTCTATTTCTTTCCCAGTCCAATCTCTTCTTAAAAACCTCCAGGGATGAAGCACCCACAACTTCTAGTGCAAGCTGTTCCACGGATTAATTAATTACTGTTGTAAATTGAGGACTTCCTGTACTTTGATCCTTTGACTCCTTAATCCCCTTCACTCATTGAAAGAAGCAAAATCTACCTCGCCCTCCATGAGACAACAACCCTTGATGGTTGCTCAACTTAAGACATAATTGCACATAATTGTACAACTCCTCAGAATCAGTTTGGAATCTGGTGGTGCTTAAACTGAATCAATGAAATAAAAGAAAAATAACCGTGTCCTTGAAGGGAACGAAAGTAATTTTAAGGATTTTCTATCAAGAGGGAGGTTACTGAAGTGAAGGAAAATGAAAACGTGTTGATACTGGCTTTGCTACATCCTCTTGTTTTGGCTCACGATGTTATTTTCCCAGGCCTAACTAGATAAATATTATCTTTATGTTTAGCCTCAGCTGGAAGTTGTGATTTCATTTCAAGAAGAGGTGATAGGCACTGGGCAGAGTAAAAATCGTGTGTTGTTGTATTAGAAAAGAATAGGACAGAATTCTTTTTTTTCAATTTTTTTTTAATTTCAATCTACATATAACAACAATACATTAACAGTGTGGCATCAATATATAAGAATTCTTTATTGGCCAAGTGTGATTGAACACACAAGAAATTTGTCTTTGGTACAAATGCTCTCAGTGTACATAAAAGAAAAGATACATTCATCAAGAGTCAAGAATCATCAGGTACATCACTTAATGATAGTCAGAGGGTACAATAAGCAATCAAATCATACTAGGAAACAGTCCATATAAATCATAAGGATACAAGTGACAAAGTTACAGTCCTACAGTCACAAGTGGAAGGGATGGGTTGATAAGGAGTGACGAGAAGATTAACAGTAATAGTAGTGCAGACTTTGTAAATAGTTGGACAGTGTTGAGGGAATTATTTGTTTAGCAGAGTGATGGCTTTCGGGAAAAAATTGTCCTTGTGTCTAGTTATTCTGGTGTGCAGTGCTCTGTAGCATCGTTTTGAGGGAAGGAGTTGAAACAGTTTATGTCCGGGATGTGAGGGGTCTGTAGATACATTAGATGCTTACAATGAGTAGAAACTGTTTTTAAAAAAAATGAAATTAGAAACTCTACAGTTCTACGATTTGTTGTAATTAAAGTGATTGAACGATGGTCAAAAAATCAGATGGATTGTACAGGAAGAACTTATATTTCATTCATTCCATTTCTTTCTTCCTTGAGAAAGAAAACTCAAAGTTTCTGGAAGTTAAAATGGCTTAGATGAGAAACTGCCTTCATTTTTATTTGCACAACTTCCAAGGCCAGGAATGAATTTGAACCTGGATCTCCTCAGTCCCAGGGACATGTCTTAAATTAATCCAGTGTTTCTCAATCTTGTCAACTTTTAGATGGGTGGACTTCAATTCCTAGAATTCCCCAGCCAGCTTTCATTGAATTTGCATGAATGAAGACTTAATAAACATAATACGAGTTTTCTTCAGTAGTGTATTTAATCTCTTCCATCTTCTTCCCTCTCTTAAAAATTTGCTGGTAACTTTTTAAAACCATTGGAGAGCACACCAAAATATTGTAGAGTCTCCAGGGTATGTGTGTTTGTTTTTAAAAAATAACAGAATAACAGAGTTGGGTGTGTCTTAGTTGGTGGGCATGGCTTAGTGGTCATGTGACTGGCTGGGTGTGTCCAACTCAACATCACTCATATTGAAGCACACATCTCCTCGCCTGGCCTTTCATGACTGTGGGGATGCTGCAACAGTCGTAAGTGTGAAAAATGGTCATAAGTCACTTTTTTCAGTGCCCTTGTAACTTTGAACGGTCACTCCACACAAGCAAAGAACCAGCAAAGGAGGGGGGAAAAACTCCAGAGATGTTCCAGAGACAGGAAGTCTAGTCCAGCCAAGAATGTAATAAGGGTTAATGGAGAGGCAGTTTCTGTAAGCAACACCAGAATGTTTCCTTCCTGCTTTCCTTACAGGATTAGCCCTGTAATTTCTTCTAACAACCGGTTCTCTGAACTGCTTAGAATGTTAACAACTGGTTCTAGCGAATAGGTGAGAACCTGTAGAATCCCATCCCTGCTTGTGACCGTTTGCAGCATCCTCATAGTCATCTGATTTAAATCCAGATGCTTCACAGCTGACTCATATTTATGACAGTTGCAGTATCCCGGGGTCATGGGGTCAACTTTTGCAAGCATCTGAGAAGCAAAGTCAACTTAACAAGAGAAATGTTGGGTTGGATTGTGGAGGACTCCCTGTATAAAGCAGGAGAAAACAGGATAGATTTGTTCAAATGAAGACAACAACACTTGCTGAATTGACATCATTCTGTTTTTGGGAGTTGAGCAATGATGTGATAGATGTTCCAGCACTGGAGACTTGGCTGTGTTGCTGTGCAAGAGAAATCTCCCTGCAAGCCTACTATTCTGGCCCAGCTCCTCAAACACGACAAACCCTCTGAAGCTGAAGCAATGATTCCTTTATTGGGAGCACCGACAGCTCTGGCAAAAAAAATCTCTTTCTCACTGCAGGCTAACAAGTCTTTCCAGCAGGGAGGTGAATAGTTGTCTGTCACATCTATTCATCTCCGCCCCCTGCCTTTTGTCTCCAGAGCTAAGATGGGGCCTCGCTAGCAGTGGTGGCTCTTCCGTCCCAAGGACTGGCCCATAGATTTCCACTGCTCTCCTCTCCCCTATGGGCTGGTCCTTCTGTGCATCCACAGGCACTGGACCCAGCTGTTCTTCCTCTTCCTCATCAGCCACCTCCAGACCTGGGGACTGCTGACTCTCCATCTGAGGGCTGATGGACGGACCAGATTCCACCTCTGTCTCTGTCTCTCCCTCTCTCTCTTCTCTGCCAGCTCCATTCCCTCTTCCCCCTGACTCTAACTCCCACGCTGCCTCCTCTTCCTCCTCCTCTGATTCGGCTGCTGGAGGGACCGGTGGCTGCCACAACACCTACAAAAACCAGTTAGAAACAGAGGCTGTGTGGTTCTTGAAAAGAGGGGATTATGCAGGTGCGCTGAGGAGGCCTGTAAACAATCTTGCTCAGATGTCAGTGCAACCGCGCAAACAGCTGTACCCCAGGTGTGAAGCCGCTTTGCCAAGGGCCACCACATTTCCATACTAACCAGAGCTGTGATGGAATGGGGAATTGAGGTCACCTGGGATTTTCTCCTTCCCCCTCCTTTTTGTTTTCTGGGCTTGGGGAATTTTTACAAGGGTGTTCTGTCGTTATCATAATAAGCCTTAAAAAAAAAAAAGATTCCCTATCGAGTTTTCATGTGTTTTTCATGTTTTAAAAAAAAATATGGCAGGAAACCAATTTTCGCAGTTGCAGCTCAGCCTCAACTGCGCGCTTTGGAAAGTCTGCCAAAAAGTGGATTCGCGGGCTTTCTTTGCAAATTGCTCTCGCCTGTGATTTATTTTTTCCTTCTTAATCCTTGGCTTGGTTTTCCTCGCTTGAATCCAGATGTCCCGGTTGCAAATTGGCTTAAACTGGAAGAGCCCCTAAACATTCTCGAACCGTAACCGAGCCGCCAGTTCTCCCTTCCTTCTTCTCCTCCTTCCATTTTGAGGCATGTTGCAGAACTGTGTTTAGCAGGTGGCTGGCCAAAATCTGGCATATGCTACGTGCACAATCCTTGCACAGAAGTGAGTAGTTGGGGACTTTAACCTCCCCCCCCGCTAAAGTAGTTGGGGACTTTAACCTCCCCCCGCTAAAGTTATCCTGTTAGGGAGATGCCTTTTGTGCAGAAGTGGTATTCAGCCAGTTCTGACTGGTTCTGAAGAACCAGTCGTGGAAATTTTGAGTAATTCGGAGAACCGGCCGATCCCGCCTCTGACTGGCCCCACCAGCCCCATGTATTCTCCGCCTCCCATTGAGTCCCAGCTGGTCAGCTGGGTCTCCTTTGGTTGCCCTGCACAGGAGAAGGGAGCTGGAAAGCAGGTTAGTGGGGTGGGGAGGGAATGGATGGATTTTGCAGTATATCCTTCCCCTGCCACGCCCACAGAACCAGTAGTAAAAAAAATTGAATCCCACCGCTGGTGTGTGTGATTTTACAATTAGAGGAAGAAGCATCAATAACCTGTGTTACATGGATAACTCTGTCCCGATAGCTGAGAATGCTAAGGATCTGCAAGTCTTCTTTTTCAGTTTTAGTAAAAGCAGATTCATGGGAAAAAAATGGGACTGGAATTAAATATAAAGACCAAACTAATAACAACAGGTAGAACAATCAGCCTTAGAATCAGAGGTGGGATTCAGCAGCTTCTGACCAGTTCTGGAGAACTGGTAGCGGACATTTTGAGTTGTTGGGAGAACCAGCCAACACCGCCTCTGACTGGCCCTGCCCCCATCTCTTCTCCGCCTCCCATTGAATCCCAGCTGATCGGCTGGGTCTCCTTTGGTTGCCCTGCACAGGAGAATGGAGCTGGAAAGCAGGTTAGTGGGGTGGGGAGGGAATGGGGATTTTGCAGTATATCCTTCCCCTGCCACGCCCACCAAGCCACGCCCACAGAACTGGTATTAAAAAAATTGGAATCCCACCCCTGCCTTCGTGCTCTCCTTCAACTGCTACAAGCCTCAGTGGGATTACGTTGTGCTGTGTCACGGGGACTGTTCTGGATTCGCTAAACCAGGAATGTCCAACCTTGGCAATTTTAGGACCTGTGAAGTTTAATCCCAAGAATTCCCCAGACGGCTGGCAGTCCACAGATCTTAACGTCCACAGCTCTTAAAGATGCCAAAGTTGGCCACCCCTGGGCTAAAGGTATTCTTTTTCACTGTGTCATTGCCAATTTCAAATGCTGGTTGCATGGGAAGAGGAAAGTCAAGGGTGGCGTTTTGGTTTTCGTCTCAGTCGCAGGCTGCCTCGGGTCTCTCACCCAGCCCAGTGGATCACCACCCACACATTCTGAGCATACAGTGCACCTTTATTATAAAGGAGAGTCCTTGCTTTTCAACTGTGGTTTGGAATTATTTTTTTCCAAAACTTACTTACTTTCTTTCTTTCTTTCTTTCTTTCTTTCTTTCTTTCTTTCTTTCTTTCTTTCTTTCTTTCCTTCCTTCCTTCCTTCCTTCCTTCCTTCTTTCCTTCTTTCTTTCTTTTCTCTTTCCTTCCTTCTTTCTTTCTTTCTTTCTTTCTTTCTTTCTTTCTTTCTCTTTCTTTCCTTCTTCCTTCCTTCCTTCCTTCCTTCTTTCTTTTTTTCTTTCTTTCTTTCTCTCTCCTTTTACTCCCTCCCTCCCTTTTTCTTTCTTTCTTTTTCCTTTCTTTTCCTTTCTCTCTCCCTTTTTTCTCCCTCCCTCCCTTCCTCTTCCTCTTTCTTTTTCTTTCTTTCTTTTTCTTTCTCTCTCCTTTTTTCTCCCTCCTCCCTCTTTTCTTTTTTCTTTCTTTTTCTTTCTCCCTCCCTTTTCTGTCTCTCTCTCTCTCCCTCCCTCTCACTTCTTTCCTTCCTTCCTCTCCTTCCTTCCTGTTTTTTAAAATCTCACTTTTGTTATCGATCACCATATCTATCTATCTATCTATCTATCTATCTATCTATCTATCTATCTATCATCTATCTATCTATCTCATCTATCTATCTATCTATCTATCTATCTATCTATCTATCTATCTATCTATCTATCTATCTATCTATCTATCTATCTATCATCTATCTATCTATCATCTATCTATATCTAGAATATCTAATATCTATCTATCTATCTATCTATCTATCTATCTATCTATCTATCTATATCTAGAATATCTATCTATCTATCTATCTATCTATCTATCTATCTATCTATCTATCTATCTATCTATATCTAGAATATCTATCATATCTAGAATCTATCTATCTATCTATCTATCTATCTATCTATATCTAGAATATCTATCTATCTATCTATCTATCTATCTATCTATCTATCTCTAGAATATCTATCATATCTAGAATCTATCTATCTATCTATCTATCTATCTATCTATCTATCTATCTACCTCTATCTATCTATCTATCTATCTATCTATCTATCTATCTATCTATCTATCTATCTATATGTCTTTCACCTCTATCTATCTATCTATCTATCTATCTATCTATCTATCTATCTATCTATCTATATGTCTACCTCTATCTATCTATCTATCTATCTATCTATCTATCTATCTATCTATCATATATGTTATCCTGCTTTGCAGAGGCTTGGGCTAGAAAACCTCCAAGATCCCTTCCAACTTTTTTCATTCTGTTATGTTGATCATTCGACTTTTACCATACCCAGGGTAACACCCAATACACAGCCTTCATGTGGGAAAAAATATAGAAACCGAACTGTCTTTTAAAAATACATTTACATCCACTGTCCAAAAATATATTTAGCTTTTTAAAAAGAAATTAGAATATGCGTTTGGTCAAGTTTTTCTAAGTTTTGCTCTTGAATTTTCTTTCCTAAAGCAGAGCTATAAATCTAGTTATTATTTTTATCCTTGTGAACCTCTTTCAGATTTGTCCCTTTTCTGGGTTATTCTGGGTTATTCTTTATTTTTGCCTCCAAGAAAAACTATGGTCACCTTCCCCACAGCACAAAACGTAATTGGCAGCTTGGAGGCAGGCCAGACACATAAACCGCTGTATCAGCAAAATGCCAAAAGTGCTGACAAAACCATTGGCAGAGCTTGGCTGTAATAATCATTAATTAATTATAATAATAATTAACCTTAACAGGTCTTGTTTTGATAATTAAATGGCTTGTGTTTTCTTTTTTTCCCCCACTGGCCTGATTTGCACAGCATAGAGGACGGGAAAACACAAAGAACCGAGAATTGAGATCTCTCTTCCTTCCAACCTGCCAGATGTGTTAGCGGTGGGGAAGGGCTGCCTCCTACAGCACATCTGGAGGACACACATCTGGAGGGCGTCACGCAAGGAGAGAAGCAACCTAGAATGGAGGAGAAATTCCTAAAAGGGAGGACAATTAACCAGGGGAACAGCTGGCCACCAGAAATCATAGCCACTCCATCACTGGAGGTTTTTTAAGAAGAGACCGGGCAGGCCCTTGTCTTGAAATGGGGTAGGTTCTCCTGCTTGAGCAGGGGGCAGGACTAGAGGACCTCCGAGGTCCCTTCCAGCTCTACCCTATAGTATATATACTGTTTATTTTAATCAAGGAGAGAAGCAACTTGGAATGAAGGAGAAACTTTCTAACAGGGAGGGCAATTAACCAGCGGAACAGCCTTCAGAAATCATGGGCGCTCCATTGCTGGATGGTTTGAAGAAGAGACTGGACAGGCCCTTGTCTGGACTAGTATAGGTTTCTCCTGCTGGAGCAGGGGGGCTGGACTAGAAGACCTCCGAGGTCCCTTCGTGCTCTATTCGAGTGGATTGGGTGGGCGAGTGAAGCCGCCGCCCGCCCGCCCCCCGACTCCGCCCCCGCTGCCGCCTCGCCTCCCTTTGCCCAGCCGGACGGGCGAGACGCGAGCAGCGCCGCCGCCGCCGCCGCCGAGCCGAGGGAGCGCCAGGCGGAGCGGACCTTCCTTGCGCGCGGGGCGCTTCTCCACCGAAGGTAAGGACTCTCCCCGCCGCTCAGGGCGCCTCCCGTCCCGCCGGAGTGGAGGCTTCGGAGCCGAGGACGAGGCTGGGTGGGCTCCCGCGGGACGGGGCTGTTGAACCCGGGCGGGGGTGGGTGGGAATGGAAGGGACAAGGTACGCTTCGTTCCTGGCGCCGCTTTCAGACATGAAGCGATTCGCAAGCCCGGAGGACTCGCCGCTCTCGCCGCCGCCCCTCTCCAGCCTCCCTCTGGACTACAAAACCCTTCGGGCGCCCCCAGCCTGGACTACAAAACCCCCCGGGCGCCCCCAGCCTGGATTGCAACAACCCCCACCCCCCACCCGCCCTTGGGCGCGGCGTGGAGCGTTCTTGCAAGCACCTGCTGGATGGATTCGGGCTCCTTCCTGGCTTTGCCTGGACCTACTGCGGACCTCGCCGGTTCTCTCGGGCTGGCAGTTCAACCGGTGCAGCGGGGAGCCGCTACTAGGCAGATCGGAGCCGTTTTACCCGCCCCCCGCCCCCAATCCCTTTTGTGCTGGGCTGGTTGGAAAAGGTGGGGGTGGAGGGAGGGAAAGCCAGTAAATCAAACCAATCGGCCGTCTGAAGGGGGATGCCGGTTAGACACGACCCCCCCTCTCTTTCTCTCTCTCTCTCTCTCTCTCTCTCTCTTGTGTGTGTGTGTGTGTGTGTGTGTGTGTGTGTTTCTGCTGTGGGGGTGGTCCTTCAGGAACGCCCCGTGTTTCTTTGAGGGTGGGAGCCGGGGGTAGGGGGCCAAGACTCGCTCCTGGAGGCTTGCAACCAATAGGGTTACCACCACACCCGCCTCCCTTCCCCGTTTCCCTCCACCCGGATTTGCAAAATGCATCAAGGGCTGGCCGGGACTAGAATTCCCACTGGACTCGTGAAAGGAAGGTTCCTGCAGCTGAAGTCTGAGGTGGGGCTGGGGGGAGGGAGGGGGGCGGGTGGGAGGGCGTCTCCAGACAGCTCTTTTTGCCCGTTTGTGTCGCTTTGGAAGAAGAAAGGGAAGAGTCTGAAATACCTGTGTTTCTCACCTGGTGTCCTCCAGATGTGCTAGAAGCTTCCAGAGTTCCACGGGGATTGGAGATTCTGGGAAGTCCTTGTCAGCACATCTGGCAGTTGCCCTTGGTGCACCTGGAGAAAATGAGTAGGGGGTTGGACTAGAAGATCTCCAAGATCCCTTCCAGATCATCCTATCCTATCCTATCCTATCCATGCTATGCTGTGCTATGCTATGCTATTCTACTTATTCCTGATTCCTAATAATTCCTTATTCCTAATTCCTAATAATTCCTTACTCCCAGTTGATTCCTTATTCAGACTAGACTAGACTAGACTAGACTAGACTAGACTAGACTAGACTAGACTAGAATAGAATAGAATAGAATAGAATTCTTTATTGGCTAAATGTGATTGGACACACAAGGAATTTGTCTGGTGCAGAAGGTCTCAGTGTTCATAAAGAAAAAATAAAATACATTCATCAGAAATCATAAGATACAGCACAGTGATAGTAATAAGCAATCCAATCATTCTAGGGTCATAGGTTACTAATAAGCAATCAATCAGTTATTCCTAATTCCTAATAATTCCTAATTTCCAATAATTCCTAATTACTTATCTCTTATTTCTACTCTACTCCACTCCACTCTAAAAACCAGCTGATCCAATTTTCTCTCACCCGGAACATTAAATGCAAGCTGTGCCTGCATCAGCCCAGGCTCAACAGCCATGGCTTGGGACATCTGGTCATCTTAAATGAATTTGATTAAAGTTCTAAAAATGCAGATTTATCTCCCCAATTTGGAGACATGCATTAGTTTTAGACTGGCTGTTTCGCTTAAGTCACTATCTGCATTCCTTTATGCATCTAGAAAATTTGAGGCACTTAATAACATGGATTTGGGACTTTTCACAGGACCACACATATATGAGATGTGGAGATATCTGACCCTGACTGATAATTACTTACTGCCAATTTCAGGAAGTAATAGTAATTTAGATAGATAAAGGAGATAGGACTTCCTCCATCTCCCACTGCAGTTCTCCATTTATTATCTTAGTTTCCTAATTGAAAATAGAATATAAAATTACAGGGTTGGAAGGGACCTTGGAGGTCTTCTAGTCTGACCCCCTGCTTAAGCAGGAGACCCTATACCCTTTCTGGACAAAAGGCTGTCCAATCTCTTCTTAAAAACCTCCAGTGATAGAGCACCCACAACTTCTGTTCCACTGATTAATTCTCACTGTCAGAAAGTTCCTCCTTTAGTTCTAGCTCGGATCTCCCGTGAATGATGCTCTTCCACCCGTTGTTTCTTGTCCTGGTCCTGCCCTCAGGTGCTTTTGGAGAATAGTTCAACTCCTTCAACTTCTCTAGGAGAGCCCCTCAAGTACTGGAAAACACCTATCATGTCACCCCTAATGCTTCTTTTCATTTAGTCTAAGCGTACCTAGTACCCTTAATTCAGAGCTCTCCAAACTTGGCAACTTGAAGACTTGTGGACTTCGACTCCCAGAATCCCTCAGCGAAACGTTTGCAAAAGAAAAAACAAGAAAGTCCAGTTGCTTCTTGGAAAAAAAAAAAGCACCTTTAGGACAACCAGGACCTGGAGGACTGAGAATCTCTACAGACTTTTAGCTATACAATTTGGGATGAACACCTTTGGAATGGTGTGGGATTAAGGAATGGATTTCCAGAGGAAAAAAAATTGCAGACTACAGGAACCATTTGCACCACTCAGGTGACCCTGAAGATACAGACAAACCTCCAAGTGACCTCAACGACCCTCTAAAAGGATGCAAATGACCAGCTGTCTGCAAGGAATATAAATCCTTCCCTTCCCCACCACCCAGTCAGAGCTGAAGAAGCTTCTTGGATGAGAAGCGAAAGGTCTTCAAAGAAAAAACAAGGAAGTCCAGTTGCCTCCTGAAAAAGCACCTTTCGGGACAACCTTCATCTGGAGGACTAAGAACCTCTACCGACTATGTTAGGGAAGCGTGGGCAGCAGACTCATTGAGTTCATGCTGCATGTGAACTATAGGCCATAGTTACAACAAACTTTGCATGGGTTTTCCAGCTAACTCATCTCTTGTATGTAAATCTCTGAGTCACCCAGAATCATCGTGAGTCAAACAGCATAGAAGTTGAATAAGTTACTACCATTAAATTATGATTCAGTCTTTTAAGTTGCCAAAGTGATGTCAGCCCACAAGCCAGGGCTATTCGCAGGTATAAGGGAAAGTGGACTAGGTGAGGGACCACTGAGGAGATGAGCCTGTTCATTGGTTACAGGTGAGTAAGGCTTGTGCAAGGGAATGGAGAATGCCAGAGGAAGGCAGGTTGCCTAAAACTCAAAATGAAGCAACTCTAGAACTTCAATTGCAATTTTAGGAAGGATATCCTAAAAAGTCACCTAAGGTGGATTTGCAACTCTGAAAATTTTTTGGTCCAGATCTGTGACCCTTGCAGTTAGGGGTGTCTTGAGTTGGAAGAGGACAGTCTAGCAAGGGTCAGGTCTGTGACACGAGAGGACAAATTAAGAAATTTGGGGCTCTTTGGATAGGCAACCGCTTCTCTCTGTGTCTGCTCTTGTGTTTGCACCAAAGATCCTTAATCTGGATTTCTCATTTAGCAATATTTATCAAATCAAAACTCTTTATTATGGTCTTTGACCAGCCTTTATAACAAAAGTAAAAAAAATTGAGGAGACTGTGGGTTCTAGTTCCATGTCAGGCATGAAAGTCAGGTGGGTAACCTTGGGCCAGTCACTCTGTCTTTGCCCAACCCACCTCACAGGGTTGTTGTGGGGAAAACAGGAAGAATGAATGAATGAATGAATGAATGAATGAATGAATGAATGAATGAATGAATGCTTTATTGAGACACACAAGGAATTTGTCTTGGTGCATGTGCTTTCAGTGTACATAAAAAGAAAAGATACATTCGTCAAGGCACAACACTTAATGATAGTCATGGGGTACAAATAAGCCATCAAATCATACTAGGAAACAGTCAATATAAATCGTAAGGATACAAGCGACAAAGTTACAGTCATACAGTCACAAGTAGGAGGGGATGTATGATAAGGAGTGATGAAAAGATTAATAGTAATAGTAGTGTAAACTTTGTAAAACCGGTGTTGAAGGAATTATTTGTTTAGCAGAGTGATGGTGTTCAGGAAAGAAGAAGGTGTGTTGGATATGTTCACACCTTGAGTTATTTGTAAAAACTAATAAAAGCAGGATGCAAATAACTAATAACTAAAAAGGGAAATAATTTAGCACACAAATTTGTTATTAGGGAATGGAAAAAAATAACAACAACAACACATTATTAAAAGTTTTGGGCAGCTGTATATTTATTTTCTGCATTTGGTGTTGTTCCAAAGTGAACTTCAGGTGGCCATCCCAAAATTCCAAGTTGTGCTTGTGAGCAAAGTTGCTTCCAAGAACTGTGTTCATCCTCCTGACAGGAATCAAGGAAGGGCAAAGGTGAGCAAACTGCTGGCTTGCACCTGGAGCAAGAAAGAGATGGGCTGACTCTGGAGAGGAAGGGGTTAAGCCGCTCTCCATCTGTCTGAGGGCTTGGCTGGAGTTCAGCTCCTTTTTCATTCAAAATATACACATGGGGGGAGAGAGAGAGAGAGAGAGAGAGAGAGAGCATAAAAGGCTCCTGGGCTAATCAGAAGTGTGTGATCTCTATTGGTCGAGCCAGTTGGCAGAGTGGAAAAATTCTGCTTTTATTTCTCCGCCTCCCACCTCTTCCCAGCTCTAAATGCATTTTGAGATGAGAAACAAATTGCTTGAGCAACATCTTTTGAAGGTGGAGGCGGGTTTTCCAGGACGGGTGGTCCTCGACTTATGACCACAATTGAGCCCCAAAATTTCTGAGGCTAAGTGAGACACTTGTGAATCACCGCAGTTGTTAAAGTTAGTCCCACAGTTGTGTAGTGAATCTGGCTTCCCCATTGGCTTTGCTGGTCAGAAGTTCGCAAGAGCGGATCATGGGACACGGCGACTGTCATAAATACGAAGCAGGTGCCCAGCGCCTAAATTTTGGTCCTATGACCACGGGGGAGTTGCAACGGTCATAAGTGTGGAAACTGGCCATATGTCACTTTTTTTTCAGTACTATTGTAACTTTGAGCAGTCATTCAATGAATGCTTGAAAGTTGAGGACTGCTTCTATTTAAAGTGATTCAAATAGCTGCTTTAGTCTGGCAAGATTCTGTCTGCAGGCGAACAACAATAAAGGAAAGTTGTTAATTTTGAACGGTCACTAAATGAACTGTTGTAAGTCAAGGTGTTTCTATACCAGGGGTCTCCAACCGTGGCAACTTTAAGACTTGTGGACTTCAACTCCCAGAATTCTGGGAGTTGAAATCCACAAGTCTTAAAGTTGCCAAGCTGGGGACCTCTGCCCTGGAAGCTGGTGCCATAAAACTGAACTTCTGAACCTAGAAACAACCAAGAGCTGGTCTGCAGCAGTTGGTAAAATTTCTTGGGGAAAACCCAAGAAATTAGACTGTTATTAGAAAAGAAAGTCCAACTTCCATATTAATTAATCTGAATTAATTAGGTTGGTGGAAGGTTTTCCAATGATGGGCAAACAGGAATGGCCAGTGTTGGAGTAGCCAGCGTTGGAGAGGACTGAGTCTTCAGTGGATGGAGTAATGACTGATGGAGCTATGACATGTATAAAGGGTTAAAATTTAAAAACACCTTTATGGTCTGTTGGAAGTTTTCATTCCTACCCTCTTTTAAATTGTACTAAGTTTAATGTAAGGACTTAAGCTACTGTTTCTCTGTGTTTCTGCTGGGACACAGATTTTCACCCTTTGTGGTCAGAAAGTTCTACAGAAGAAAGAAGCACTGTCCAAGCAAGATCATGAAATATTCAGAAGGGTGTGTGTTTCACCCTTGAGGCATATCTGCCCTAAATTGCAGTTTTAGATTGAAATGTGGGAATTTGCAAAGCTGCTTCTAGAAGGAACTGTGACGTTGCCTTTTGAGGGAGCTCTCTATTCCAGCTCTTGAGGGACCCTTTCTACTCTAGAACTTGAAGGACCTCTCTATTCCAGCTCTTGAGGGACCCTTTCTACTCTAGAACTTGAAGGACCTCTCTACTCCAGCTCTTGAGGGACTTTTCTATTCCAGCTCTTGAGGGACCCTTTCTACTCTAGAACTTGAGGACCTCTCTATTCCAGCTCTTGAGAGACCCTTTCTACTCTAGAACTTGAAGGACCTCTACTCCAGCTCTTGAGGGACCTCTCTATTCCAGCTCTTGAGAGACCCTTTCTACTCTAGAACTTGAAGGACCTCTCTACTCCAGCTCTTGAGGGACCCTTTCTACTCTAGAACTTGAAGGACCTCTCTATTCTAGCTCTTGAGGGACCCTTTCTACTCTAGAACTTGAAGGACCTCTCTACTCCAGCTCTTGAGGGACTTTTCTATTCCAGCTCTTGAGGGACCCTTTCTACTCTAGAACTTGAGGGACCTCTCTATTCCAGCTCTTGAGAGACCCTTTCTACTCTAGAACTTGAGGGACCTCTCTATTCCAGCTCTTGAGGGACTTTTCTATTCCAGCTCTTGAGAGACCCTTTCTACTCTAGAACTTGAGGACCTCTCTATTCCAGCTCTTGAGGGACCCTTTCTACTCTAGAACTTGAGGGACCTCTCTACTCCAGTTCTTGAGCCTTTCTTTCTAGAACTTGGGACCTCTCTACTCCAGCTCTTGAGAGACCCTTTCTACTCTGGAACTTGAGGACCTCTCTACTCCAGCTCTTGAGGGACTTTTCTATTCCAGCTCTTGAGGGACCCTTTCTACTCTAGAACTTGAGGGACCTCTCTATTCCAGCTCTTGAGAGACCCTTTCTACTCTAGAACTTGAAGGACCTCTACTCCAGCTCTTGAGGGACCTCTCTATTCCAGCTCTTGAGAGACCCTTTCTACTCTAGAACTTGAAGGACCTCTCTACTCCAGCTCTTGAGGGACCCTTTCTACTCTAGAACTTGAAGGACCTCTCTATTCTAGCTCTTGAGGGACCCTTTCTACTCTAGAACTTGAAGGACCTCTCTACTCCAGCTCTTGAGGGACTTTTCTATTCCAGCTCTTGAGGGACCCTTTCTACTCTAGAACTTGAGGGACCTCTCTATTCCAGCTCTTGAGAGACCCTTTCTACTCTAGAACTTGAGGGACCTCTCTATTCCAGCTCTTGAGGGACCCTTTCTACTCTAGAACTTGAGGGACCTCTCTACTCCAGTTCTTGAGAGACCCTTTCTATTCTAGAACTTGAGGGACCTCTCTACTCCAGCTCTTGAGAGACCCTTTCTACTCTGGAACTTGAGGGACCTCTCTATTCCAGCTCTTGAGGGACCCTTTCTACTCTAGAACTTGAGGGACCTCTCTACTCCAGTTCTTGAGAGACCCTTTCTACTCTAGAACTTGAGGGATCTCTCTACTCCAGCTCTTGAGGGACCTCCCTAACTGGTGTGCCTTAGCTTACCTGGTTTTTCACTAGAAAGGTGATCAGGATTACGCTAATCTTCTCCCTGGAAGCCATCATGCTTTCTCATTCATTGCCATCCCCAGCCCATAGTGTGTCTTGCCAATTGGAGATCCTTGCCTGGTTTGAGCAGCTGATTCTAGTCAGGAAAGCGCCAGCTGTTTTGTCTGGTCGAAACCAAGACATGAGATCATCCCTGCTCCCCACACAACACCCTAAAAAAAGCTCTTGAAATTCTGGTTTAGCAAGTAAACTTTGCTTTTAGGGAGAGGCACCTATTCTCCAAAAAGAAAAATCATGCATCTAAATATTGCCTTTTCTGAGGAACACATTTCATTAAAAGGCAAAAACAAAATCTTTTCATGAAATGTGGTAATTGGAAAAGGGGATTCCAGCTTCCTGATTTTTTTAAACCACCATTGACTAAAAAGGCTTTCCTTCCAGGATGGCTCCTTCTTTTGAGATTTAGCAGAGAGCGCAGCCTTGTCAAGGAAACCAACCAACCAACCAACCAACCAGAGTAGAGCTGGAAGGGGCCTTGGAGGTTTTCTAGTCCAACCCCCTATAGAATTTCAGGCAAGTGGCTATCCAGTCTCTTCTTAAAATCCTCCAGTAATGAAGCACCCACCACTTCTGAAGGCAAGTTGTCCCACTAGTTAATTGTCCTCACTGTAACGAAATTTCTCCTCAATTCCAGGTTGCTTCTTCTTTGATTAGTTTCCATCCATTTTTTCTCTCGTCCTGCCCTCTCTGGTGCTTTGGAAAACAAATTGACCCCCCTCTTCTCGGTGGCAGCCTCTCAAATATTGGAATCCTGCTATCATGTGGTCCTTCTTGGTCCTTCTTTTCTCTATGCTCACCCTGCCCAAATAAAGATGATCTGATTTTATTTTAAAGACCAGTTTTCCTGTTGTTTCCCCCCACCACCCTCAGATGCCAGGTACACCTCCTTATTTGGGCTCAGAGTTCAGTTTTGTGGTTTCCCACTGGTCTTTCAACCTCCTGGTGGAGTTTTGCTGCCCCTCTTCCGGAGATCGATGTGTTTTACTTCTGCTTTTGTTAGTCTCTGAAACGGGCTAGACAGAATCGTGAGCTGGCATCCATCCTGCTGGAAACGCCAGGACTTTTTGAACTTCGGAAACGCTTTTAAAGTAGGCCACAGAGCAGGTTGCTTGCTAAGCTATCTTGAATTAATGGCGGGTTTCTGATTTTGCCCGCCAGCGTTATCTGATGGTCAACACTCCCTCTTTTCCTATTTCTATGTATATTGATTGATTGATTAGCACAATCAATCTACATCAACATTAGTCCACATCAACATAGAGGTTCAAACACATATCACCAATAAAATTCCAAACAATTTAAAATGAGAGTAGGATAAAATGCAATTGTTATAGGATAAAAGACAATAACTTAATATATAAATATGTAAAATAGAAGAAAGTGACATAACATTATATTTCTTTACCCCCCACACCCCCTGCAATCTACCTCAACCAGGCCCACGTATGTCCATCTCGGCTGGACCAGTTTAGTCAGAAATTGTGCTGTACTAAATGTCATTTTCAGATTCTGGCCATACAGGAGGTATGTGGCTTTAATAGGGACCTCCCACTGGGCCATACTTTTATTGATGTGAATAGAATAGAATAGAATAGAATAGAATAGAAAATATGGAATGGAGTGGAATAGAATAGAATAGAATAGAATAGACTTAATGATGGTCATAGGGTACAATAAGCAATCGAATCATACTAGGAAACAGTCAATATAAATCGTAAGGATACAAGTGACAAAGTTACAGTCATACAGTCACAAGTGGGAGGGGATGGGTGATAAGGAGTGATAAGAAGATTAACAGTAATAGTAGTGCAGACTTTGTAAAATCAGTGTTGAGGGAATTATTTAGCAGAGTAATGGCATTTGGGTAAAAACTGTCTTTGTGTCTGGTCAAGGGACTTATTTAGTATTCAGGAGTTTTGGACCATATAAGGGTTTTTTCCACCCCCACCCACAGAATGCAAATGGCCTGCCCCTCCCTGGTTTGAGTTTTATCGAAAAGAAGGAAAATGAAATTGTCACAGATGCCCTCGAAGATGGAGACTGAATAGTGAAGTTATATATAAAGGAAAGGTGAAAGGATTTCCTCACCGGCGTCTGTGTGGTGGTGAATGGGATCGGCTGGTTGTCCTTGGTAACTGAAAGTGCTGCTTTGTCTGGAAAGGGAGGTAGGCCGAGGGGGAGATTAGTCAGCCCCAAACAAAGAATTAATTCACAGCCATCCGTCTGGGGAGGATTCCTGGGAAGGAAGTGACAAAGGTTGCTTCAATTGAAAAGACATTGCAGCCCCCGGAAGGTTAGATCTCTGTCTTGAAATAGCAATAGCACTTACACTTACATACCGCTTCACAGTGCTTTCCAGCCCTCTCTAAGCAGTTTACAGAGTCAGCCTCTTGCCCCCACCAACAATCTGGGTCCTCATTTTACCCACCTCGGAAGGATGGAAGGCTGAGTCAACCTTCAACCGGTCAGGATCGAACTCCTGGCCATGGGCAGAGTTAGCTTGTAGCACTGCCTTCTAACCACTATGCATCATTCATGGAAGGAAGGAAGGAAGGAAGGAAGGAAGGAAGGAAGGAAGGAAGGAAGGAAGGAAGGAAGGAAGAGCAGTAGCCTTTAGACTTACATACAGCTTCCCAGTACTTTCCCGCCCTCTCAAAGCAGTTTACAGAGTCAGCCTCTTACCCCCAACAATCTGGGTCCTCATTTTACCCACCTCGGAAGGATGGAAGGCTGAGTCAACCTGTGAGAATCAAACTGCTGGCAGTAGGCAGAATTAGCCTTCAATATTGCATTCTAACCATTGCGCATCATGGATGGATGGATGCGTGGGTGGATGGATGATGGAAGGGGAAAAGAATGTAGATTTATGTGCCGCTTCACAATGTTTTCCAGCCCTCTCTAAGCAGTTTAGAGCCTCTTGCCCCCAACAATCTGAGTCCTCAAATGGGGGAGTTTCTCCCTGGAGGTGGCTGTAGGTTGAGGACAGATGCCACCTCCCCCCCCCCGGTGGTCTGCTCTCCACCTGTCCATCTTCTGTCTTATCCTTTCAATGCATCTATTCTCGTCTTCCTTTGTCATTGTCTACTTTATTGCTCTGTTCTTTTCAAGAGTAGACTGGACAGCCGTTTAGAACATAGGGCCATAGAGGTCTTCTATCTGGTCCAACCCCCTGCTCAAGGGAGGAGACCTTAGTCAAATGATTGTCCAGCCTGTATTTGAAAAACTTCAGGGATAGAAGTCCCAAAGGTGCTTTTTCAAGAGGCAACCAGACTTCCTGGTTTTTCTTTGAAGATGTTTCGCTTCTCATCCAAGAAGCTACTTCAGCTCTGAAGAACTGAAGAAGCTTCATGGATGAGAAGCGAAACGTCTTCAAAGAAAAACCAGGAAGTCTGGTTGCCTCTTGAAAAAGCACCTTTGGGACAACCATGACCTGGAGGACTGAAAATCTCCATAGACATCCAGGGGTAGAACATTCACAACTCTGAGAGGCGAGCTATTTATCCCATTAATTAATTGTCCTCGGTGTCAGAAAAATTCTCCTTACTTCTAGACTGGATCTCTCTCTCTCTCTCTCTGGCTGAGAAACAGCTTCTATCCCAGGGCAGGAGCTCTTTTGAATTCTGCTGTGTAGTGCAATATGAATGCAATATCAGGGGTTTTCAATTCAATGCATAGAATGTGAAGGATGCGTGTTTGTGTTTATTTTCATGGTCATGACGTGCACTGAAGATGGTGTTTGATTTCGTTGTACGAGGTGCATTGACAATAAACTAAACTAAATTAAACTAAAAACAAGGACAAATAGGCTGAAAAACAGCTTCTATCTCAGGGCAGTAGCTCTGTTGAATTCTATTGTATAGTGCAGTGTTGTTGCGATGTCGGGCGTTTTCAATTCAATGTGTGGAATGTGAAGGATGTGTATTTGTGTTTATTTTCATAGTCATAATGTACACTAAAGATGGTATTTAATTTCATTGTACGAGGTGCAATGACAATAAACTAAACTAAACTAAACATAGGCAAAACATGACAGTTATACTACTGTGCAATGCAAGATTCGAGGTTCCATATCTGTTTTTTTTTTTTTTTTGGAGGCAAATAACCTGTGTTGGTTAACACTGTGATCATAAACACTAAGATTTAGGTTCTCAAAGGGCTTTATGGATCAATATTATTTCTGTATATTTGGAGGCAAATAACCTGTGCTGGTTAAGACTGGCATCATAAAAACTCTTAGGATCTCAGACGGCTTTATGAGTCACAAAAAGCCATTTGTGCATTCCTGAATGCTTGTCTAGCAATAACTTTGTTAGCTGTTAAGGCAGCTGCTTCTCAATCTTTTCCTTTAGTTACCTAAAACCGCTTATCAGAAAGTCTTATCGAAGTTCAAAGACTGGTCATAAAACGCTTCGTTTAGCACCATCATAACTTCCGGCAGCTTCTGCATTAATGGCTGTAACTCAAGCACAATCTGTGCTTTTAAAAACAATATCCCTGAAAGATCTTGATGTCATTCCAGTATGTTGCCATTGGTAATTTTGTGGCTTTTCATCTTAAGAGCAATTCTTTGGGAGATTTTCAGATATATTTTGGGGCATATTGCAATTTTGAAGCCCTTTGAAATACCCCTGTTGTGATGGATGAGTCATGGGGTTTGGGGGTTGCTACCCAAAGAAATAACACTTTTGTTCAATTTGGGGGAAGTTACCCAGATTTGGGGCATTCTGCTTTAGGGGAAGATAAAGGAAGATGAGAAAATATGCATTTGTCCCCCTCCCCCTCTCTCTTTCTGTCACTCTATCCCATCCATCCATCCATATCTGTCTGTCTTTATCTATCTATCTATCTATCTATCTATCTATCTATCTATCTATCTATCTATCTATCTATCTATCTTCCATCTGTCCATCCATCCATCAATCCATCCATATTTGTCTGTCCTATCTATCTATCTACCTACCTATCTTCTATCTACATCTACTATCCATCCATCTATCTATCTTTTATCTATCTATCTATCTATCTATCTATCTATCTATCTATCTATCTATCTATCTATCTATCTATCTATCTATCTATCTTCCATCAATCCATCCACCCACCCATCCATCCATCATCCATCCATCCATATCTGTCTGTCTGTTCTATCTATCTATCTATCTATCTATCTATCTATCTATCTATCTATCTATCTATCTATCTTCCGTCCATCCATCCATCCATCCATATCTGTCTGCCTATCTATCTATCTGTCTATCTATCTGTCTGTCTATCTGTCTATCATCTATCTATCTATCTATCTATCTATCTATCTATCTATCTATCTATCTATCTGTCTGTCTAATCTGTCTGCCTGCCTGTCTGTCTGTCTATCATATCTATCATCCATCCATATTTGTCTGTCTGTCTGTCTAATCTCTCTCTATCTCCCT
Organism: Pseudonaja textilis; assembly: GCF_049901715.1. Classification (NCBI taxonomy): domain Eukaryota; kingdom Metazoa; phylum Chordata; class Lepidosauria; order Squamata; family Elapidae; genus Pseudonaja; species Pseudonaja textilis. The sequence goes on from NC_142000.1 coordinate 3,753,659, forward strand.
CCCTCCCTCCCTCCCCCTTCCCTCTCTCTCATACGATACACTGTGATGGGTCTCTCCTGTTCCTTGTTTGTTGCAAAGAATTAATTCAGCAACTGCTGGCTTGCATGAAAGCAGAATCCCTTTTTAATCCTCCCTCTGAGCTGAGGCTGGCAACCAAGGGTCCCTGTCCACTTTCCACAGCAGGTCTCCGTGATAGACGAGAGGGGACTTGCTGTGGACCTCTTTAGCCAGACTGAGGAAGCCGGGCAGTGCCAGGGAGTTTGTATGCCGTCCAGAGGTACGGAGAGCCCTCTCCCGCGGGGAAGTTAAACACAGTGGCGTCCTTGTGTCTGCTGTTTCTGCAGTTTCTGCCTCTCTCGTGACCGAGAGGGAAGCTCACGCCAAAAGCACCCGGGGAGGGGGCCGGGGGGGGGGCTCAGAGATGCCAAACCTGGGTTAGACTTCAGCAAGAGAGGCAGTGTCCTGCAGGGTGGGTGGCAGGTGGAGGCAGGAGCATGGGCACCTGCTGAGATTCTCTTTGGGCAGCCCTTGTTCTTTGCCCTAGGAAGAACTTCTGAATCAAAGTTCTGGAATCTGGTTGCTTCCTGGCCAGACTTCATGCTTTGTTAAACCAGCATGCGGAAAAAGCTCGCTGAACTCTGCCCCTCCAGAAGTTGGATGCTTTTAAGTGCTCAATGAAGGTGGGTGCATGTGTCCATAAACACAGGCTGGGTTTTCCTTTCCTAAAAACTGGATCCATTTTGCATCCATTCATCACAGCAGATCCAGGAACTGCTCTCATGAGGTAAGTGCCCTCTTGGTTCCTGAATAGGACCAGTCCAATCTCTTCTTTGAAACTCCCAGCCCTCACAACTTCTAGAGACAATTTCTTCCACCGGTTAATTGTTCTAACCGATAGCCAGTTTCTCCTTAGTTCTAGGTTGCTTCTCTCCTGGATTAGTTTCCACCCATTGCTCCTTGTTCTGTCTTTCAGTGCTTTGGAGAAGAGCTTGACCCGATTTGTGGCAGCCCCTCAAATACTGGAAGACGGCTCTCATGTCCTCCCTGGTCCTTCTTTTCATTTAGACGTGCCCAGTTTCTGCAACCGTTCTTCGTATCTTTTAGTCTTCGGTTTTAGCCATCATCTTTGTTGCTCTTTCTAGAGGTTCAACATCTTTTTTACATTGTGGTGACCAAACTTGGATGAATATTCCAAGTATGGTGTTACCAAGGGATTTTAAAGTGGTAATAACACCTCACATGATCTAGGATTGCATTGACACTTTGGCCACTACGGCACACACATATTTAAGTGATTGTCCACTTAGGTCTCCAGGATCCACTAAGTCTTCTCACAGTTACCACTATTGAGCCAGGTACCTCCTATTCTATATCTGCTTTTTTTGGCTTTTCTGGACTAAATGTAGAACCTTATTATTATTATTTTTTTTGCATCGAATTTCATTTTCTTCATAGGAACTTCTGTGCACTGTGCTGCTTTACGTCATAATTGTAGGGTGGAACCTAACTGGGAACTTCTCCGCTCATTTACAAGTGCATCATTTTATTTGCTTGCCAAAAAAAGCCAAGCCAGGCAGGTCAGCTGGCTCAGTTTGTTGTCTGGGTGTGTGTGTGTGTGTGTGTGTGTGTGTGTGTGTGTGTGTTTTGCTGCTAATGGCTAATTACTGGCCAAAAACAGAATGATTGAAGCCTATTGTTGCTGCCCTTTTTTGTTTTTGCCACTAAGGAATAATTAAAGTACTATTTAAAATATATATCTGATTTGCTTTATTTATTTATTTTTAATTCTGGGAATCAAGTTGTGTCATTTGATTTCACTCGCTCGAGTGTGAATACCAGGAAAGCCGAAAAAAGAGATCCTCCCTGAAACTCTGGAGATCAATTTCAGCCAGAATTGAAAGCCTGAGCTGGTGTTCCAATGGCGCTCCAGATGTTTTGGTATTGTATCCAAGGCGCCCATTACTATTGGTATTACCTTGGCTTTCTTTTGCCACTTTTATTCTACTTCTATTTGCACAGCTTTGCATTTTGTGATTTTTCTCCCGTTCTTTCTCGTATTCACATGATCCAACACATAGCAAGCCAGATGTCCAGACTGGAGTTGGCATTTTTGTCCACTTATGGAGTCCTTCCCGAGGACCTGGGAGAGGCAGATGTGGATGTTTTATAATGCTCGCGATATCATCATGGGATGTAAACTGTTCTGAGTAAAGCTGCCTTTTGCAATTGACCGATGGCGATTTTGTCAATGCCAAATGGTGTTCCAGTGGTGCTCCAGATGTTTTGGGAGTGTCCCTGTTGGGATAAATATCCCTCTGGTTCAGTTCCAAGATGGGAGAAAGACACTGGAAACATGGAGGCTGCTTGGAAAGATGGTTTAATGATGAAGCAGAACCACCTGAGTTCTGGGCAGCTGACCCCATGGAGTTGAGAGTGGGGTTTTTTATACCTTTTCTTGGGCCTTGCCCTTGAGCTTCCTGTTCCTGTGCAAGAGCATGTCTTCTATTGGTTGTTGTAGGGGTCATAGCTGGCTCTGTGGGTTGTCTGAGCTCTCAGGTTTGGTTGAAGTTTGGACTCTGATGCAATGACCTTAGGAGATTGTGCAATGCAGCGAGCTCTGCTGCTGGATGGGTTAATCCTACTATGTCCTGGAGGGTCAAGACTTAAACCCATCATCCTGGAGTTGAAGCTCTTTTGCTTTGTAGATAGGATGGCCCAGTCTTTCTTAATGGGCACAAAATAAATGCTGGGGGATATTAAGAAAGACTTGGGGGCTTTCTGCCTCCAAGAACATGTCTCTCCACTCCTTTAGGGAAATAGAATATTCTGCCTTTTTGATATTTCTCAAAATATTTCACTCTTCTAGTAGAGGCGGGTTTTCCCCCACACCCAAGGAGCCTATTACTGTTGGAGCTATTCTATTCCTATTTGTTGGTCTTTGAGTTTTGTTATCCTCTCCAGTTCCTCCTCTTCTCTTCTGCTGTCTCCAGGTATTGTCACACCCACTATCCAGACCTCTTTGTCCTTCTCATCAACCATTGTTCAGTCTGGGGTGATATGTGGCAGGGGTCCGTCTGTTTGCAGTTATTCGAATTATTCTGTTGGCTGTTCCTGACTGGCGAAATTATTTCCGGGTGATGCCCTGCCAACCCATGAAAACCTATGATGTCATAATCGTGCGAAGGAGAACTTGGCACTTGCAAAACAGAAGCAAATCTCCACGGGGCCTTTTGCATCCCCTGGAAGCCTCTGTCCCTCTGTCTGTTTATGAGGATTTGCGACCAAGTCGAGCCAGAATGGATCACAGCCTCCACACTGACGCATAATCAACCGGCACCTTCTGTCCCCTGCCACTCATGACATTGGGCACTGGCCGACTGGCTCTTGCAGAAGGCAGACCGGGATTCCAAATGTTACATATTTGGTGGGGATCCAGATTGTAACTGAAGGACTTGGAGGGCGGGGCCAAGTAGCATCTATGTAAACAACTGCAGAGAACTAGGAAGCAGAGAAGGAGATATTTTGCAAAAGAGAGGGCCTGGGGGGGGAGAAGGCACCTCTCTCCTACCCCAAGCATGTCCCACGTGCACCAAAGACAAATTCCTTGGGTGTCCAATCACACTTGGCCAATAAAGAATTCTATTCTGTTCTAATTCTGTTGCATTCCATTCTTTCCTGTTATTCTATTCTATTATTCTATTCCATTCCATTTCATTCCATTCATATTTTGCATTCTGTTCTGTTCCATTCTATTCCATTCCATTGTTTACTATTATTCTATTCTATTCTATTCTATTCTATTCTATTCTATTCTATTCTATTCTATTCTATTCTATTCTATTCTATTCTATTCCTTATTCCATGTTCTATTCTATTCCTATTCTATTCTACTCCTTATTCCATATTCTATTCTATTCTATTCTATTCTATTCTATTCTATTCTATTCTATTCTATTCCTATTCCTATTCCTATTCTATTCTACTCCTTATTCCTTATTCTATTCTGTTCTGTTCTGTTCTATTCCTATTCCTATTCCTATTCCATTCCATTCCATTTCATTCTATTCTATTCCTTATTCCATATTCTATTCTATTCTGTTCTGTTCTGTTCTATTCTATTCTATTCCATATTATGTTCTGTTCTGTTCTATTCCATTCTTTATTCCATATTCTGTTCTGTTCTTATTCCTATTCCTATTCCATTCCATTCCATTCTATTCTATTCTATTCTATTCTACTCCTTATTCCATATTCTATTCTGTTCTGTTCTATTCCTATTCCTATTCCATTTTGTTCTATTCCTATTTCTATTCCATTCCTATTCTATTTGAGAAGCAACCTGGAATTAAGGAAAAACTTCCTAACAGGGAGGACAATTAACCATTGGATCAACTTGCCTTCAGAAATTGTGGCTGCTCCACCCCTGGAGGGATTTTTAAGAAGAGACTGGACAGGCACTTGTCTGAAACGGCATAGGGTCTCCTGCTTGAGCAGGGGGCTGGACTAGAAGACCTCCAAGCTCCCTTCCTATTCTGTTCTGTTCTGTTCTAATCTAGTCTATTTCCATGCTTAGCTTATTATCTCTCGCCTTCTTTCCTGAGCTGGACATTTGACCAAAAGCTGAGTCATTTCCATCTGCTCCAGAAGCTGGACGGAAGACCCAGCTGTCCCTTCCCAGCTGTCTGAAAGAGAGCAGCTGTCCAGTGGCAGGAGCTCCTGACCCCTATAACTCCACCCAGATCAGGAGCTTCTGAGAGAAGGGAATCCTCAAGTTGTTCTGCCATTGAGGGGCCAAACGCCTCCTGATCCCTAAGCAGGTAGGTGAGTTCCGAGGTTAATCTTGGGTATGGGAAGGAAGATGGGTGCCCAGCTCAGGTGGATGGAGAAAGGGGGAAGTTCTCCCTCTACGATTCTTCTGCAGAAGAGCCAATTTGGAAGGTGAAATGCTTGGTGTGGAGCAGGAGGTCTGGGGGGCATCCCTGTGCCTTGTACTGTAGGTTTCCTTCAGAATTGGTCATTGTCATGAGTGTTTCTCAACTTTGAGCACTTTAAGGTGGGTGTCCCCGAATTCTGGGAGTTGAGGTCAACCCATCCTAAAGTTGGCTAAGGTTGAGAAACCCTAGTTGCCTCTGAAGTTCTGATGAGGGCACTGGGACAACCTTTAGCTGAACCAGAAGATGATTGAGAACTTTAAAAAGTATGATGGAGATGTGGGCCTCTCTGCACTTGCTACATTTTCTCCATTGGAAGTTGCAGCTGGGAACCTTCAAATTATAAACAATAATTCCATGCAAGTGACATTGTGCTGCTGGACACAACTGTCTTTTGGAAGGAGGGTCTGCTTGGAGAGAAGTAGGGATGGGATTCTACCGGTTCGCACCGGTTCAAGCGAACCGGGTGTTAAAGTTACATCTGGTTCGCTGAACCAGTATTTGAACCGACTGGCTGGCCCACCCCTCTCCTCCCCTCCCAGGGGTCTCCACACAGCCCATTTTCGATGGAAGTAAGTGCAGGATCTGTGTGGAGGCTCTGGGAGGGGATAAATGGGCCTTCCCATGGCCTTCCCATGGCTTGTCAGAAGGTCACAGAAAGGGATCACTGCAACTGTCGTAAACGCGAACCAGTTACCGAGCGTCTGAATTTTTATCATGTGATCACAGGGATGCTGCAAAGGTCATAATTGTGAAAAAGGATCATAAGTCACATTTTTTTAGCGCTGTTGTAAATTTGAATGGTTACTAAACAAACTATTGTAAGTGAAGGATTACCTGTATTTCAATTAATGAACAGCAACAGAATCCATCATTTGGATAGTCCCCTCAGAGCTGGCTGGGGAATTCTGGGAGTTGAAGTCCACACATCTTAAAGTTGCTATGTCTATAGTAATGTCATTTTTTAAATGAAGAAATCCTTAAATGAAGAAATCCTAATGCCCCGATGACGAACCTATGGCATGTGTTACCTACTTACCTGCACTGTGCATGTATGTGCCTTCCAGCTGATTTTTGGCCCATTTGAGGCCATTTCCCCCCTCCTGGAGGCTCGGGGAAGCCTCTGCAGCCTTGGGAGGCTGAAAAATGGGCCTTCCGGAAATACCAGAAGTGCTGAAACAGGCCCGTTTTTCAGCCTCCTGAGGCTGCAGAGGCTTCCCCCAAGCCTCCAAGAGGACAAAAAAGGCCTCAAATGGGCCAAAAATCCACTGGGAAGCGTGCACATGCACAGTTGCAGGTAAAGGGGCGGGGCAGGGATTTTGTGCACACATGCGCTGGGGGGTGGAGCACATTGCATTGTGGGTGCTGGTATGTGCACATGTGCACAGTTTCAACATACCACAACAAAAAGGTTCACCATCACTGTCTTAAGGCATCCCATGGATAAGGCAGACACCTTGTTTTTAGGAAGGGAGAATTTTTAAGAAATGTTTATATAGCTGATGCCTGTCGTTGAGCAATGGTTGAGTGCTTCGAACAGGTTGCGTGGACGACAGAATTCTAGGAAAGGAAATGGGTTTATTTCGATGCAAAACGTCTCATTTTGTGAATGATCTTGTGGTTCCCTTTTCTCAAGATGTTTCCCTCAGCACCTGGGATATTGGAACTGTCACTGGCTTCCGAAGCTTGGCTGCCAAATGTGCTTTTGAATGTGAAAGGAAGGAGACATTCATAAATATGTGGATTTTAAAATTTTGTTTATTCATACCCACCTTTGTTATTTTTACAAATAACTCAAGGCAGCTCAAGACATTCAGCGCATCTTCTTCCACCTGTTTTCCCCATAACAACAACTCTGTGAGGGAGTAAGCCTGAGGCGGGACTAGAATTCACCTCCTCCTAAGAATGAAGGCAGAACTAGAATTTACAGCCTCCTGGTGATTGGCCCAAAGTCACCCAACCAGCATACATGCCTAAGGTGGGACTAGAACTCATGGTCTCCTGGTGATTGGCCCAAAATTACTCAGTTGACTTTCATGCCTAAGGCAGGACTAGAACTCCCTATCTCCTGGTGATTGGCCCAAAGTCACCCAACCAGCTTACATGCCTAAGGTGGGACTAGAACTCATGGTCTCCTGGTGATTGGCCCAAAATTACTCAGTTGACTTTCATGCCTAAGGCAGGACTAGAACTCCCTGTCTCCTGGTGATTGGCCCAAAGGCACCCAACCGGCTTACATGCCTAAGGTGGGACTAGAACTCATGGTCTCCTGGTGATTGGCCCAAAATTACCCAGTTGACTTTCATGCCTAAGGCAGGACTAGAACTCCCTGTCTCCTGGTGATTGGCCCAGAGTCACCCAACCAGCTTTCATAGCTGAGGTGAAACTGGAACTCACCATCTCCTGGCTCAAACTCATTCAGCCAACTTTCATTCCAAAAGCAGGACTTGAACTCACAGTCTCCTGCTTTTTAGCCTGGTGCCTTCACCACTAGATTATAAGCATGCATTTCACTTATTTCATGAATGACATTGGACATCAAACCTGATTAGTTTTGATTGAAGTGTCCTCCCGCTTTTATTTGTCTTCTGCTGGCATCCCAATTGTTGGTGCATTGGATTGGAGTCCTCTGAAAAACCAGGTTCACATCTCTCAAAATCCCCAGTCAGCTGGCCGGGGAATTCTGGGAGCTGAAGTCCACCTGTCTTAAAGTGGCCAAGACTGAGTAGAACACTGGTTTAGATGGTAGTTGGTCTCTTGGAGTAGCCAAACTGGAAGCCTGTTCCTGACACGCCCCTTGAACCCTGATCTGCAAACTCGTCTTTGGAGACCTGTCATGGTGGAGGGGGATGACTGGCATTGCAGTCAAATGCACAAGGTTAGGGAAGGGTATCTACTAACACAGAGCCAGTTTGATCTAGTGGTTAAGAGGCACTAGACTAGAAAGTGGGAGGCTGTGAGTTCTAGTCCTGCCTTAGGCACAAAAGTCGCCAGTTGGGTGACTTTGGCCCAATCACCAGGAGAGGGTAAATTTTAGTTCCTCCTTAGGCATGAAATCCAGCTGGGTGACTTTGGGCCAATCACCAGGAGACAGTGAGTTCTAGTCCCACCTTAACCGTGAAAGGTGGCTGGGTGACTTTGGGCCAGTCCTTCTCTCTCAGCCCAACCTATACTTACGGGTCATTATTAGGAAATAGGAGGAGGAAGGTGTTTTGGATATGTTCTATATGCCAGCATAGCTGGCTGGAGATTTCTGGGAGTTGAAGTCCACAAGTCTTAAAGTTGCCAAGGTTGGAGAGCTCTGCCTTAGGTTAATTGCACAAATAATAAAAGCATGAAACAAATGCATAAAGGAATAAAATAAGGTTTAGGGGAGAGATAAGTTTGTCCCGAGGAGAAAAGCGCTGACTAATGGTGTGTCATTGGATTGTCAGGATGTATGACTTATCCTTGGAATGCTCCTTGTGTCACTTTTCAGTCTGGTCCAAGGCCTGTGAGGTCATTCCTCTTTCCCAGGTAGTTGTATGGCTGGTAAATGCGGACCAGAAGTGGTGGCGGGGGGGGGAGAGGCAGGAAGTGCAGGGGAGGGGAGGAAGAACAGTTATAATTGCACAACTATTTTATTCCCTCCCGGAGTTCTCCTGGGGACAGTCTGTGCTCGGCCTCTCCATCTGACGAAGAGGGGACTTTTTATGTCCAATTGTTCTTGTGACCGAATGATGGCTCTCGGGCTGCTGGAAAGGGTGTTCTAAATATACCCCAAGGAGGCTTATTGGGAACAGCTTGGGCTGGAGATAAAACTCTTTGTTCTGCCACAAAGGAGGAAAAACCCAAATTCCGGTGCACGGGGCTGGTTGAAAAAAGAAAAAGATCTTGGCCCTGCAGCATCTGGGAAGAGGAAAGCCTGACCTTGTGAGATAAGACGGCTCCTTGCGCCAAGCCTCGTGCATCCATGCGCTGTGGCTGCACCGAGAGAGTGCTGGGGAGGCGGAGCTGCTCGGTTTCCAAAAACAGGCCAGGCGCCTTGAAGTGAGAAGCGTCTGGCCCTCGGGGTTTAATTGCAGAAGAAGCCAATGGCAAGAAGGCCCAGCTTTACCCAAGCTGCCAAGAAGTGGCTTGAGGACACAAAGGCGTCGTTGTGGCCACAAAAGCAAGATGTGGATTAAAAGGAGTTTCCTACCTTTGAGACTTGGACTTTCCTTCTCTTTGGGCTACAGCCCAGCTCTGTTGCAGTGGAAACCTACCAGCTCTGCTCCCAATGATCCCACAGGGTAGATGGTCACCTGTAGGAAGGTTAAGATCCGGTCTGGCTTTAGGAGGATCTCAAATGAAGGCAATGCAAGTGCAGAAGACATGTTGGAAGTCCACATACCCAGACTGAGGTCAGGAACACCTGTAGGGTGGTGTAAAAGGTAAAGGTTCCCCTCGCACATCCATGCTAGTCGTTTCCGGGGCTCTACGGGTCGGTGCTCATCTCCGTTACAAAGAGCCAGCGCTGTCCGAAGACGTCTCCGTGGTCATGTGGCCGGCATAACTAAACACCGAAGGCGCAGGGAACGCTGTTCCCTTCCCACCAAAGGGGCCCCTATTTTTCTACTTGCATTTTTTATATGCTTTCAAACTGCTGGGTTGGCAGAAGCTGGGACAAGGAACGGGAGCTCACTCCGTCACGAGCCGCTAGGGATTCGAACTGCCAAACTGCCGACCTTTCTAATCAACAAGCTCAGCATCTCAGCCACTGAGCCACGGTGTCCCTTTGGGCGCAGGGTGATGTACACATGTCTAAAAAGTCTGCTACCGAAGCCCATTTTCTTTTGCAATTCTGTCCTCTTCACCCCATCTCATGAGCCTCAATGTCTGAGATCAAGATCTAGTTGGAGACTCTTTCGGTTCATCAAGCAGTTTTTAGGAACCACACACGGATAGATTTTTCTCCATGATGGTCTCTCCCTGGTCTTTCGGTTCTCCTAAGGGTGCACTCATTGCCACTGGATCTATCCACCTTGCTGCTCCCTGTCCTTTTCCTCAAATTCTTTTCAACTTTCCCAGCAACCGTCTTCTCCAGGGTGTTGGGTCTCCTGCATAATGTAGGATAATTTGAGCCAGATCATTTGTGCCTTGAGTGAGAACTCTGGCTTGATGTGTTCAATAACCCGCCAGTTTGTTCCCTTGGCTGGAGTCTTCTCCAATACCAGAGTTTAAAGTGGCATCAATTCTCTTATTCTCCTGCATCTTTAAAGTCCATTTGTTTTTGCTTCCACAGAGCATCACGGGGAAGTTTATGCCTTCCACAATCCTGCTTTTTTGTAGGAATAGTCACATCAAGGCATCTGGATGTCTTTTCTAGGGCCTGCATGGCTGCTCCACAAAGTGTGGTGCTATTTTTTGACTGCTTATTCCTTTAGTTCCCACAAACTCTTTACCACTTCAGTATTTTCACATTCTAAGCAGTGGTGGGATTCAAAGTTTTTTACTACTGGTTCTGTCGGCGTGGCTTGGTGGGCGTAGCAGGGGAAGGATATACTGCAAAATCCCCCTTCCCTCCTACACCCCACTAGCCTGCTTTCCAGCTCCGTTCTCCTGTGCAAGGCAACCAAAGAAGGCCCAGACAATTAGCTGGGACTCAATGGGAGGCAGAGAATAGATGGGGGCGGGGCCACTCAGAGGTGGGATTGGCCGGTTCTCCGAACTACTCAAAATTCCTGTTACCGGTTCTCCAGAACTGGTCAGAACCTGCTGAATACCCACCTCTGACGCACACCCCCTTTCAATGCAGCTTTTCTCTCTCTGTAGAGAGAGAGAGAGATTGAATAAGAGGAGAGGACAAACTCACTCCTTTGCCAACCTGTTGCCAATCTCTTTTGCCACTTTCGGTCTGTAGTGTGACTTCCTGACCTTTCCCGAGAACTAGACAACGGGATGTTCTAGGATCCCCATTCTGGCAAGCACGCCCCGCAGCTTGATGTGATGAGCACAAAGGCTTTTCTATAAACCGGGCAGAATCAATGGACTCCTTTTTGACGTCAGCTGGCCTCATCGTTTATCCAGTGTGCATCGGAATAATCTTTCATGTCCCCCAGCCTTTTCTAAAGTCAGTTTGAACACCTGGCGGCTTTTTTTTTTCTCCACATGGGGCTGCAAACTGTGTGGGCTAATCCTAAGCATTATTTATTTATTTGATTCCTACTCAAACAACAGTTGCATGGTTGAAATTTGTTACCCCAGCACAGAATTCAGTGTGTTTTCTGATCTTAGGCAAACCTGGACGCTTTCCCTCACGATGCATTTGTTTTATCGGGAGTTAAAGGGCCTTCTGTCCTTAGCTTTGAGAAAGAGCTCGAACGTGGTGGCCGGGGGATGCGTCAACATCTTGTGGAATTGAGAAAAAAAAAAAACATCCCTTCTCTATTGCAGGACCTGCCCTATAGACGGTGGTTTTCCCCACCTGCTCTTGGAAATATATCTGCTGGGACTTTAGGAGCCCCCTATTTGGGGGACGTAGGGGTCCATATGGAAAACTGGTACATTGAAAGCAGAGGTGGTATTCATCCGGTTCTGACCAGTTCTGGAGAACTGATAGTAGAAACTTTGAGTAATTCGGAGAAGCAGCAAATCCCACCTCTGACTGGCTTCACCCCCATCTCTTCTCTGCCTCCCAAGTCCCAGCTGAACGGCTGGGTCTCCTTTGGTTGCCTTGCACAGGAGAACAGAGCTGGAAAGCAGGTTTGTGGGGTGGGGAGGGAATGGGGATTTTGCAGTAACCTTCCCCTGCCACGCCTCCCCAAGCCAGCCACCCCCCAAGCCATGCCAACAGAACCAGTAGTAAAAAAATTTGAATTCCACCCATGATTGGAAGTGGGTCAACTTGATTTGGGCAGAGAAGCAACCTTCCAGTCATCGTTCAGCTGAACACATTCATCAATGCCAGCTTCTAGTTTTCAAGGGCAAGTCCTTGGCCTCTACGTTCCTCTCCTCCGGTGGTCTTCTCTTCCCCTGGGCAACTGGGTCTCCTATCTGCTCTCTGGAGATCCAAGAGGTCCCAGTATGTTCTTGATTCAATACAAAAATGCTTGGCCCTTATTTGGAAGAGCAGCCTGCAGAGGGGATTAAGGGTGAGACTATGTATGGCATGAGCTCAGCAGGAGAAAACGATGCAGAGAGGATAAATAGCCGTTTGGAGGAAGCGGCCCAAGGTGGACATGGTGAAGGATCTGGTGGGAAAGGAGAAATTTGCTTCAGTGGGTAGAATAATCTGAATCCTCTTCTTTTCGTCTTCTTTCTTTTCCTCCTCCTCCTCCTCCTCCTCCTCCTCCTCCATCTCCTCCTCCTCCTCCTCCTCCTCCTCCTCCTCCTCCTCCTCCTCCTCCTCCTCCTCCTCCTCCTCCTCCTCCTCCTCTCTTCTTCCTCTTCCTCTTCTGTTTCTCTTCCCTCTTTCTCCCCCTCCTCCTCCTCCTCCTCTTCTTCCTTTCTTCTTCCTCTTCTGTTTCTCTTCCCTCTTTCTCCCCCTCCTCCTCCTCCTCCATTCCTCTTTTTCTCCTCCTCCAACTTTTCTTCTGCCTCTTCTTCTCCTTTACTTCTTCTCTACTTCCCTTATTTTTGTCCATCATAACGATAGAACAGAAATAGAACGTAGAACCCTAACTGAAGCTCATTCCATTTAGAGATTGTAAATCCCAAGTCTGCTGAACATCTTAGCATGCGCTGCCCTTGTCCATAAATAATTCGTCTTCCACTGTAGGATGTGGATTTTTTAAAATTTAAATCTGACCATTGCTTTGACTATGGCTTATCCTTTGGTTCCTCAAGGTTATTCTCAAAGCTCATCAACAAGCACAAATTAAAAAGGGTAACTGGGCTTCTGGCTTCATTCAGTTCAATTCAGAATAGAGCTGGAAGGGACCTTGGAGGTCTTCTAGTCCAGCCCCTATACCATTTCAGACAAGTGGTTGCCCAGTCTCTTCTTCAAAACCTCCAGTGATGGAGCATGCAAAACTTCTGAAGGCAACTTCTGTTCCACTGGTTAATTGTCCTCCCTGTTTGGAAGTCTATCCTTAGTTCTAAGTTGCTTCTCTCCTTGATTAGTTTCCATCCGTTGCTTCTTGTCCTGCCTTCTGGTGCTTGGGGGAATAAGTTGACCCTCCTCTTCTTTGTGGCAGCCCCTCAAATACTTCAAATTCATCTTCAGAGTTCCTTTAATTTGGCCGCAAACTTGAGCTTTGCTATCTGTCATGCTGGAGGTTTCCAAGAAAAGATTAAACAACCATTTCCCCCCCCGGATGGTATAATGTCTCCTGCCTTGGGCAGCGGGTTGGGCTAGAGGGCCTCTGAGGTCCCTTTCAGCCCTAGGGTTTTATGATTCGAATGGAGGTTTATTCTTTTGAGCTGGTGCTCCTGCCATCCCAGTGTCAAACGGCTGCCCAAAGTCACGCTGGAAAGGGAGATGGGTGCCATATAAATTCAATAAATAGATAAGCAGAGCTCAACTCCCTGTTCCGTAAAGGTGGGCTCAGTCCTGACCAGCCCACTCAAACATCATTATTAGCTTTTAATAAGATTAACAGAGTGGGAAAGGACCTTGTAGGTCATCTAGTCCAACCCCCTGCTTCGCAGGAGACCCTACATCTGCACAATCTACTATTTTCCTAATTATTCCTTCATCTCATGGTGTTTTCTTCATTTTTTTCAATATTGTGTGAATATAATCCTTGCTGCTGTTAAAACTTGCAATATTAAACATATAGTCAACCTATCGCATTTATATGGCTGTCAATCTCAACCAACGAGATTCTGGGCCATGTATAATAAAACCAACAATTTAACCATATTATAAAAGCCTTTAAAGCAATTGAATTAATTAATAAGGCTAAGATTATGAGGGACTGGTGAAGATGCCATACGTGGTCAACCAACGCGTAGGATCTCTGCTGTCAGGGGATTCCCAGGTCTGATGAACATAAAACCATGTTTTGAGGGTTTTCAGAAAGCCATGAGTTGGGGCAAACCTCTCCCCTCCTGGGTTCCATCAGATGGAACTCAACTTCAGCCTCAATATTACACAGGGAAACAATAGATACAAACTCAAAGTAAACAGCTCCAAACTCGATTGCAGAAAATATGACTTCAGCAACAGAGCGGTGAATGCCTGGAACTCACTACCCGACTCTGTTGTCACATCCTCAAACCCACAAAACTTCAACCTCAAACTATCTACTGTGGACCTCACTCCATTCTCAACAGGTCCTTAAAGGGGCCGAGCATAAGCGTACCATCTTGCCTATCGCCCCGTCCTACTGTTCCCATTTATTCGTCCTCATTTATTAGATATATACTTATACCTGTTTATACTTATATGTTTATATATTATGTTCAAACTTATGCTTATTTTCTCATACATGCTTGACCAACAAAACAAAACAAATAAACAAATAATAAATAAACTCCATTGCAGATGGGATCCGCCATTTTTCTCCTACTTGATCTGATGGGACAATACTTATACCTATTATCTTGTAAGCGATTGACAAATCAAATCAATCAATCAATAAGTAAATGCAATCCCCGATAAACCCCCTCAAATAAATAGCCCTATGCCACATGGGGATTTATAGGTCAAAACTAATACCTTGGATTGGATCTGGAAGCAAACTTTTACAACGTGCTTAATCAAAGCTGGTTGAAATCTCTCAACAATAGAATATAGAATGCTGAATTATAGGATTGGAAGGTACCTGGGAGATCTTTTAATCTAGCCTGCTGCTCAAGGCAGGTGACCCTGTACTATTTTGGTCAAACGGTTGTCCAGTCTAATTTTGAAAACCTCCAGTGATGGAGCACTAGCAGCTCCGGGAAGCAAGCTGTTCCCTCGATTAATTGTTCTCACAATGAGGGAAGTGACTTTCAGACTAAGACCCATAGGCCTGGTTCCAAATGTTTGGGTTTTTTAAAGATTGGGTTGGTAAGATTATGAATGCCACTTTCTTTATGGCATGGGATCCAACTGAATCAGCCTTTGTTTCACTGCCTCTGCTAACTAAATAATGCAGAATCATGATTAATACAGACGACCAAGAACTAAGGAAACATTTCCTGACATTTGAGGACAATTAACCAGTGAAATGGCTTCTGATTGATCGAGAGCTGCTGCTTTGAAAATGAAATTATCCTGTTTAAACTTCAGAAATTAAAGCAGTCGATTTTTTTTTTGAAAGAAGCCAAGGCATATTCAGAAAAGGAAAAAATGGGTTATTTTTTTTATTACAAAGCAACATTCTACGTTAGTCTGTCTTAGCTGCTAGTTGACTGCTGCTTATAAAAGTCTTCCACTTGTAACCACATATTTACATGTTGCTTCCCTAGGAGTGATGTCCTGTTTTATTTTGAGCTGTGTGACATGTAAGAGTACAAAGGAACCAATTTCCCATTTTTTAATTTAAAAAAAATTTTTTTTCTCTTTATATATACAATAAGTGCTTAGTGAACAGTGAGTCAATTTGTTTACATGACATTATTAAACTCCTAGTTCCTACCTCTATTATCCAACCATTGATAAAACAAGTCCCAAGTTCAAAAATGTTCTGTGACTTCTTTTTCTTTTACCTTCAATGTTAGTCTGTCCATTTCTGCATAGTCTAATATTTTTAAAATTGTTTCTTCTTCTGTGAACATTTCCTCGTTTTTCATCACTGGAGGTTTTTAAAGAAGAGATTGGATAGCCACCTGCCCGATATAGGTATAGGGTCTCCTGCCTGAGCAGGAGTTAGACTAGAAGACCTCCCAGGCCCCTTCTGTTGGAAGAAATATCCAGGTCCTGTTCCAAGCTGGGAGAAAAGGCACAGGAAATAAAATGGAGGCTGGAGGCTGATAGGAAAGAAAGGTTCATTTTATTGATGAAGCAGAACCACCAACTACACGAGATTCAGGGACAGCTGACAAAATGGAGTTTAGAGTGGGTAGTTTTTATACCTTCTGGATTCCCATGGGGATCATGTAGGGGTCATATCTGGCTCTATAGGCAAAAGAGGTGTTTGTCTGAGCTAATTTTGTCAACCCTTTGTTTGTTGCTTATCTGAGTTTCTGTCTTGACCCAGTCTCTCTGAACGGATTACCAAATCTGCAGTTCTAAAAGCTGGCTTCCTCAGTTTCTGCTTGGGGCAGGGAAACCGGGGCTGGTTGCTGCCTCCCTTCATATTTTTTTCATTTCTCCTTTAGGGGAAATATTTTATCCTACCTTTTTAATATTTCCCCAAAAATAGCATTCAACTAGGAGTAGGGGGGTGCACTTCCTACAATAATGCTGTTATTCTTTTATTTTGTAGATTCAGCACAACAGGGTGTAGTTCTCATGTAGCCGAGCCCGGCCAGGATTAGAGGGCTCCTCCTGGGGGAGGCCAGGCCCAGTGGTGGGATTCAATTTTTTTTTACTACTGGTTCTGTGGGCGTGGCTTGGTGGGCATGGCAGTGGAAGGATACTGCAAAATCTCCATTCCCTCCTGACTCCTGCGGGAAGGTTACTGCAAAATCCCATTCCTTCCCCACCCCACTAACCTGCTTTCTAGCTCCAGCAGGGCATCAAAAGAAGACTCAGCCAATCAACTGGGACTCAATGGGAGGCAGAGAAGAGATGGGGTTGGCGGGGCCAGTCAGAGGTGCAATTGGCTGGTTCTCCAAACTACTCAAAATTTCCACTCCCAGTTCTCCAGAACCCATCAGAACCTGCTGAATAACCACCTCTGGCCAGGCCCCCATCTAGGCCAGCCTTCCCTGGTGCCACAGCAAGTCCAGGTATCAGGGGCAGCCAAGCCCAACCATTTTGAAAGGCAATCAGTGGTCATTCCTCCCCCATAGAGGAAAAACTTTTTGAACTTTGTGTTCATTTTAATTTTTAAATTGAAAAGGAATCCGTCGACAATCTGTCGGTCCCTGCAACCTGAGTTTTTTTCTGGATATTTCTAAAGCTGCTGCTGCTTCTCTTTAACTCAT
Source organism: Pseudonaja textilis (assembly GCF_049901715.1). NCBI lineage: Eukaryota > Metazoa > Chordata > Lepidosauria > Squamata > Elapidae > Pseudonaja > Pseudonaja textilis. The sequence continues at coordinate 3,770,569 of NC_142000.1, forward strand.
CCCTATTATCTGTCATAAAGCAGGAGTGGGCAAATACTTCAAATATTTAATGGGATGAAACCCTTGAAGATGTCATGTTGAAACTTGGTGAGATTAATGTCCTCTGAGCAGTCTACATCGTCGGTATTTTCATTTGGTTCTGCCAAGCAACGGAACAGCTGCAGGCATTTTCAGAATTTCTCATTCTCATAGCCTCTGGAGCCAATCCTATCTCAGGTTTGAGCTTGAATTCAGAAGGAATTAGAGTAAAATATTTTGCTCCCTCAAACCTCCAGCCTCCAATCCCGACTGAATTGGAGTTGATTTTCCCAGATGTACAGGAGGTGATGGAAAATGTGTAGTTGATACAGACTTTTCCCCAATAGAGATAGTCCTTGACTTACAGCCACAATTGAGACCAAAGATTTTACAATCTTTTTTGCCACCATTGTTAAGCAAAGCAGTGCAGTTACGTGAATCATTTCATCATTAAGTGAATCTGGCTTCCTCCATTGACTTCTCTTGTTGGAAGCTGGTTGAAATGGGGATCACACACGACCTTCAGATACCGCAACCATCGTAAGTCCCAAATGTGCTTTTTTCAAGAGGCACCTGGATTTTCTTGTTTTTTCCTTTTATAAAATGTTTTTTTTTATTTTTAACAACAAACATAAACATAAAACAACAAATAAAACCTTCCTTACAGTTATACAGTGTGTCGGTTGGTACATATTTCTTGTGCACAATCTCTATAGTCTTCCTATTTTTACATTCATATTACATTAATTAACTTTCCACGTCATATTATATTATTGTTACACCATCCTCAGACTTTAATTTCAAATCCATATTATCCTTTAGAGCAAATCTCAATTCTTACTAAGTTTTGTTCATGTTGTAATTCATTCCAAAATAATCAGTTGTAAGATATTATTGCTATTCTATTGTACTTCGATTTCCTACTTTTCTATCTAGCCATTGATAAAATAAATCCCAAATCATATAAATACTCTTTTTCTTCTTGCTCTCTAATTGCTAATGTTAATCTACTCATTTCTGCACATTACATTATTTTCTTAATCACCTCCTCCTCCATTGGAATTTTCCCATTTTTCCAATTATGAGCAAATACAATTCTAGCTTCAGTTAAAACATTAATAATCAAATATGTCAATTCTTTGTTGAAACCTTCAGGTAAAATTCCCAATAAAAATATCTCTGGTTTTAAATCTATGATACTGTTTTGTCATTTTTTTCCAGCCATGTGTTATTTTAGTCCAATGTCTTTTATCTTCCATACATGTCCACCACATATGGTGGTACGATCCAGGTATCTGATGACATTTCCAACACTTCGCCAATTTATCTTTGAACATCTTTGTTATTCTTGCCGGGGGTAGATGCCACCTATAAAACATCTGATACAAATTCTCTTTATATGCTGTTGACAATGACTCTCTTGTTTTTCTTTGAAGATATTTCGCTTCTCATCCAAGAAGCTTCTTCAGCTCTGACTAGATGGTGAGGAATGGGAGGATTTATACTGCTTGCAAACCGCTGGTCATTTGTGTCTTTGAGGCCACTTGGAGCTTCTTTCATTGAGAAGTTTGAGTTGTACTTTCTGTGGAATGTTTTTCTGCCCTGTGTCCCTTCCTTGTTGGAGACAGGTGCAGGCTGTTGGGGTTGACTCTGGGTTGTCTGCATCTCAAACCGAAGTGCAAATGGTTCCTACAAAGGTAAAAGTTCCCCTTGCACATATGTGCTAGTCATTTCTGGCTCTAGGGGGTGCTGCTCATCTCCATTTCAAAGTCGAAGAGCCAGTGCTGTCCGAAGACGTCTCCGTGGTCATGTGGGTTGGCAGGACTAAATGCTGAAGGCACACGGAACATTGTTCCTTTCCCACCAAAGGGGTCCCTATTTTTCTACTTGCATTTTTACATGCTTTTGAACTGCTAAGTTGGTAGAAGCTGGGACAAGTAACGGGAGCTCACTCCATTATGTGGGTGCTAGGGATTCAAACCACCGAACTTCCGACCTTTCTGATCGATAAGCTCAGCATCTTAGCCACTGAGCCACCACGTCCCTATGGTTCCTATAGCCTGCATTTTTTCTGAGAATCCTTCTATTCTCTACCATCCAGTCAGAGCTGAAGAAGCTTCTTGGATGAGAAGCGACACGTCTTCAAAGAAAAACCAGAAAGTCCAGTAGCCCGTTGAAAAAGCACCTTTGGGACAACCATGACCTGGAGGACTGAGAATCTTTATAGGAAAGCCATAGTAAGATTGCCAGGTGCCTAAATTTTGATCACGTGACCATGGGGATGTGAATAGTCACTAACTGAACTGTTAGTCGAGATTTACCTGTATTTCCCAGATTTGGGAAATGCTCGAGACGGAATCATATCCAGCTTTACCACTGAGCTTCAATTTTTCACACTGATGTCCCTGGAGCACTTAATGTTGAGTTGCTAGATCAGCCTGCCGTTTTCCTCTGGGAACAGAGTATAAAGTGAACATGTTCAGACTTGGGGGATTCTCATCATTTCACCCCTATTTACTGCTTTACAGTACTTTACAACCCTCTCTGGGTGGTCTGCAGAGTCTGAGTACTGTCTCCAACAAGCGGGGTCCACATTTTACCGACCTCGGAAGGATGGAAGGATGAGTCAAGCCGGTGAGAATCGAACTCCTAGCAGTTGGCAGAGTCAGCCTGCAACATTGCATTCTAATCACTGCACCCCAAGAGCTCCCAATTAATCCCTGCCTAAGGGAAAAGAAAAAAGAAATTTAACTGGGTTGTCTTGATGTCCTTCAACTCTGACCCTTGGATATTTATGCATGTATTCAGGAAAGGTGGACTTTTGCCTCTCCATCTTCCTGGGGCCAAAGGCGATACTCTTTAAGTCAGTGTTTCTCAATTTTAAACCTTTTAAGATGTCTGGACTTCAACTCCCAGAATTCCTCAGCCAGTATGAAATCCAGAATGTCTTAAAGTTGCTAAGGTTGAGAAACAGTGAATAGGATGTTTTGTGGTTAGACAGATTCCTATTTCAGCTTTTGAAATAAAACAGGTTTTTCAAGTCAGGTGAAACTGAGAATCTTTGCCGGCCCCCCAAAATAGCGATTCTTCTCTGCTATAATGTTCCATTAGCTTCCCCTTCCTTGCCAAAGTATCTCATCTGGCAGAACAAAAAGCCATGGATGGAAACTAATCAAGGAGACTTATGGTAGCACCAAGGAGAAATTTCCTGACAGAACAATTAACCAGTGGAACAGCTTGCCTCCAGAATCTGTGGATGCTCCAACATTGGAGACTTTCAAAAAGAGACTGGACAAGCATTTGCCCAGAATGGTACAAGGACTCCTGGTCAAGCAGAGGGTTGGACTAGAAGACCCCCAAGGTCCCAACTCTGTCATTCTGTGATCTTTCTTTTCTCATTTCTCATCCCCCACATGTTTTTTTTCCCCATAGTCATCATGATACAAATTTTCTTCTACAAAATTGATTTTTGAGATGATAACATTACTAGAAAAGCCTAGAAAGGAAGTACACTTCAACAGCAACAAAAATCAGCTCCAACGTGAATTTCCTTCCAAGCTTTCATAACCCATCATGTGGTAGCCCAAAGTAGGCTAAGATGCATCTGGTCCATGAGCTGATAAGCTCTTATGTAAAACAGGAATGTCTGATGTGTGATACTGGTTTTCTGTAACCCAGTTTTCTCATCATCAGCTGATTGTGGGTGATTCAGACAAAAGGCAGAAGCTGAGGCAAAGCCAGTTGCTTCCGTTAGCTAAAAAGACCAACTTTTCGGGTAACCCCTTCGCTGTATTGCATATTGATGAGACTTCAGTTGATTCTGGTTCTTGAAGCACCATTTTGAGCCACGTTCAAATAAACGGGAACGGATACAGAAGTGAAGGGAGTGAAGATGGTCAGGAAACTGGAAAGTAAGTCTCAAGAGAACAAGCTGAAGGAACGAGGCAGCTCTAGTTGGGAAACGAGTGGGAGTAGTTTTCAAGTACTTGAAGGAGGTCTCCAAAAGATGTTCAATGGTGATTTTCTGCAGCCAGGGGCATCTATAGGGATGGTGGGAAAAATAATAATAAAGGTACATAATGACCATGAAATTGAAATCCTGTTTTTAGTGCACTGGGACACCCATTAAAAAGAGGCACAACTTCAGTTACGTTGTCGCAGCCACCATTGTACCTGCAGTGTAGGAATAACAGCTTGAAAGGGACATAAATGTTAAATATCAGGAGGAGCTTCCTCGCTTAACAGTTTCACAGAGACACTCCAACAACTTAGAAAGATTGTGGAGCACTGCAGCTACATTATTTGAACTATCCTGCCTCAGTCTTTTTATTTGTTTGTTCGTTTGTCAAACACATGCAAGATAACAAGTATAAGTATGAACAAAGAGAGTAAATACAGATAAATGGGGACAGTAAGACAGGGATGGTAGGCATGCTGGTGAGCTTATGCACAACCCCTTTAAGGACCTCTTAGGAATGGGGTGAGGTTCACAGTAGACAGTTTGAGGTTGAAGCTGTGGGGGGTTGAAGCTGTAACCATGGAGTCAGGTAGGGCGTTCCAGGTGTTGACCACTCTGTGGCTGAAGTGGTATTTTTTGCAATCGAATTTGGAGTGGTTTATCTCGAGTTTGTATTGGTTGTTTTCCCGTGTATTATTGTGGTTGAGGCTGAGGAAGACGTCGACAGGCAATATGTTGTAGCAGACAATTTTATGAAACTATGCTTAGATTGGATTTCAGGCACCGCAGTTCTAGATTGTGGAGGCATAGGGAATTCTAATTGTGAGTGGAGGAATGGAGAACTGTTCTTGAGAAATACCTCTGAAACCATTCAATTGGTTTATGGTTGGGTGGAGAAGTCCTATAAAGATCTTCTACCTCCAGGAGCCATGGAAGAAATGGCAAGTTCAAGGCAAAGTTTTATGCTGCTTAGAAGTCTAAATCATGTTCTCCCAAGATGTTTGGATGGTGAGGAAGAAACTCAATCTTTGCATCAACTGTTTCTTGGTTTTCTGTGTGGCTCTGGAGCTGAACTACACTGTAGCCTAGCTGTAGGCTATAGAAGAATTCTCCAAACCTGGCAACTGTAAGACTTCTGGACCTGAATTTCCAGAATTTCTTAGCCAGGCATGGAATTCTGGGAGCTAAAATCCACAAGTCTTAAAAGTTGCCAAGTTTGGAGAATTCTGTTACAGCGTATGGAAAGAAAACTGTGTTTATATTACTTATCCTTTGATTTCTCCTTCTCTCCTCTTCTCTTTCTCTCCCATTTCAGTTTTGATTGTCTGTCTTTGGAAGATATCACGGTGTTGTTGATTGTTGAGGGTTGATTGTTCCCGAGTGTGTTTCTTACTTTTTCTAAATTTTCTAACAAGTCCTGTGACTTCAGAGGCAGAGACGCAGAAGATGCAGGTGGATTTTTGTTTGGGATTAGATCTGCTGTTTTTAACTTGCCTTGGTTGATTTGGTACTCTCAGCCCAATGGCCCAAGAAAAATAAATTCATTTCCAAAATTCCGACAATGTCTTTCTCTTTCAAAGGGCTCCACGATGTTTCTCAACATCATGCCCTAGATGAAGAAAGTCCCAACTTGTGGCAGAAAACACCACAGCCTTCATCTTCCTACTTTGGGACCCACACTCTCCTCTGCGAAAGCTTTTCTCACACCGTTCGATAGCAGCTGGTGTTGAGGTGAACTCGTTCCTTCGCTTGGTGCATTTGATTTGCTCGGTCGAGGTACCTCGATGTCTTTCTCACCTTTCTCACCTCCAATGGAAATGACACATTTCCCGGTGCACCGAGCAAACATTTCAGTTTTGGTTAGGTGGGTGTAAAACATTTGGCTTCACAGAGGACGCAACTGTGAAATCTCCCATGCCAATCTTGGCTATAAATGTTGAGGAAACTGATTTTTTTTCATTCTTTCTTAATACCGTCCTGCCATCTGTAGATTACAGTTGCAAAAGGTAAGCATTACCGCTTTATTTTGTTTTGTTTCCCCCAAATAATACATTATTACATTTCTTGCGATTGTATTTAGTTGCTTTTTGTTCCCTTAAGGGAAAAATAGGGGAGCATCATCGTCATCAGAAGAACAATAACAATATTATTATTTTTTTAATACACCTCTGGCTGATCAAGGCAGAATTCATGTTTTATCCCTACAGGAAAAATAGACCTGGGAGATTCTGATGTTCCCCAGATCTCCTGAGCTTTCGTGGGTGAGAAGGAACCCACCTGGCTCTCCCCCTGACTAAATCCATAAAGATGATAATGGGTCTGGAGGCTAAATTAATATGATGAGCGCATGGGTGGGATTCAAAAATCCAAGCAACTGGTTCACGGCCTGGTTGCTGGGCGGGCGTGGCCATGGTGGGTGTGGCCTACTGGAACTTCTGGGAGGGCCATCTTTCACCTTCCCCGGGGTCCAGAGGCTTCCTCCAGGCCTCTGGGAGGGTGAAAACGGCCTCTCTCGGGCTCTGGAGGCCCACCAGAAGCCGGAAACAGGCCCATTTCTGGACTTCTGGAAGGCCTGTTTTTCCCTCTCCCAGAGCCTCAGCATGGACCCTGCACTTTACCTGCATCCAAAACAGGCCATGTGGACACTTCGAGGAGGGGAGGGGTGGGAGGGGCGGGGCCAGGCCAGCCAGTCGGTTGAAATACCAGTTCGGTGAACCAGATGAAAACTTAACATCCGGTTCGACTGAACCGGTCTGAACCGGTAGAATCCCCCCTCCCCCCCCGGATGAACAGCTAAGGCAGAGGTCTGCAAACTTGGCAACATTAAGACTTGTGGACTTCAACTCCCAGAATTCTCCAGCCAGCTGGCTGAGGAATTCTGGGAGTTGAAGTCCACAAGTCTTAAAGTTGCCATGTTTGGGGACCCCTGGGCTAAGGGAACTAGATATGTTTAGCCTATGGAAGAGAAGAACTAGGGTGATGCGATTGGGGTTTTCTTCTATGATAGACTGTAGCTTTCACAGAAATTCAGTCAATAGCTGGGAAGTATTAGAGGGGACATGTTGACAGCTGTGTTCCAGTACATGAGGGGCTGTCACAGAGAAGAGGGGCTCAACCTATTCTCCAAAGTACCTGAGGGCAGGACAAGAAGTAACAGATTGCAAACTTATCAAGGAGAAATCCAACCTAGAATGAAGGAGAAATTTCCTGACAGTGAGAACAATTAATCCGTGGAACGGCTTGCTTCCAGAAGCTGTGAATGCTCCAACACCAGAAGTTTTTAAGAAGAAACCAGATAACTATTTGTCTGAAATCAGGGGTGGGATTCTACAGGTTCGCACCTATTCCCTAGAACCGGTTGTTAACATCCTAAGCAGTTTGGAGAACCGGTTGTTAGAAGAAATTACTGGCCTAAATCCTGTAAGGAAGGCAGGAAGGAAACATTCTGGTGTTGCTTACAGAAACTGCCTCTCCGTTAACTCTTATTACATTCTTGGCAGGACTAGACTTCCTGTCTCTGGAATTCTCTGGAGTTTTTTTCCCCTCCTTTGCTGGTACTTTGCTTGTGTGGAGTGACCATTCAAAGTTACAATGGCACTGAAAAAAGTGACATGACCGTTTTTCACACTTACGACTGTTGCAGCATCCCCACAGTCATGAGAGGCCAGGCGAGGAGATGCGTGCCTAGATGTGAGCGATATTGAGTTGGCCATACCCAGCCAATAACATGACCACCAAGCCATGACCACCACCTAAGCCACGTCCACAGAACCGGTTGTTAAAAATTTGAATCCCACCCCTGTCTGAAATGGTATGCCTTCTTCTCAAGCAGGCTGTGGGACTAAAAGACCTCTTCTTTCAACCTTTTTATTCTAGATTCCATGTTCTAGCTCCATTGCTGAGCTGCTGTTGGTGTGCTTTCTTCTTTCTTTTCTCACCTTGTCAGCTTGAAGCTGTGTGGGATTCAACAAGCCCACACATCTTCAAGCTGTCAAGAATGAAAAATGCCACATTTAACATTTTACAGACGACTCATAAACAGCACAAATTAATCCCACAGAGGGATTAAACAAGTAACACATAAAATAAGTTAACCAAACAGGTTAAAAATGTCTAGGAAGTTATCGTTTTCCAGCATGCCATTGGTTAATTATGAATAATTCAATATATTGCTCTGGAAAACTAAATTAGAATCTCTAGCAAGGATAAATCTCAAGAATGTTAGTATTTTTTTAACATTGCAATTGTCCTTTTTGAAGTCTGTGATAAGATAGCCGACCAATATATTTTATAAAGAAGATAAATAACTCTGTTTTAATCTGTTTTTTTTACTTTGTTTTTAACAATGGTGTTTAGTTAGTTACTTTACTTTATTGTCATCGCACCTCATACAATGAAATTAAATGCCATCTTCAGTGTACATTATACATAAAAATAAAATAAAACAAAAACATACACCCTTCACATTCTATACAATTGTATTGAAAACCCCTGATATTGCATTAATATTGAACTATACAGTAGAATTCAATATAATTACTGCTGTGGGGTAGAAGCTGTTTTTCAGCCTATTTGTCCTTCTTTTTATCGTCTGTCTGCCAGACGGTAATAGTTCAAAAAAAAAAAAAGGAGGCTGCTAAGGATGAGATAGATCTTTAAGAATGTTTATATGTTTTTACTGTTTTATTTATAAACTGCCAGAGTCATGCAAGTGTGATGGGCATAATAGACATTTGATAAACAAATAAATAAACACAGGTAACACATCATAAAATGCTAAATAAAACTATAAAACTGCAACCGTTTGAGTCAAAGTGGGAAACCTATTCTGGTTGAAATATCTTCCAGTAAATCTCATTCATTCCTGACTGGCTCTAACCTTTTATCTTAACTTCTAAATCTGCCTTTTAGATTTTGTTTGTGTCTTGATTCTAATCGTTTCCAGTTATTCGGAAATATCCCCGTTGGGTTTCCCTACAGCTTTCTGCTTTTCTTTTAGGTGTAAAACTATATTTAGGAAAACAGACCCTGCAGTTCAGCTGACGAAGAAACAGTTTGTAATTTGCTGCTCAGAAATAAATATCCCAGTCTTGAGATGTGCTAACTGCTGGTTATCTGCTTTGTTCTCCCACACATTCCTTGGGTTTCTTTCCCACGGGAAGCTGGGTGTGTTTCAAGGAGGACACAGGACCGGCCTCTTAGCATAGTTGCAATGATCTCTTGGGCCCAAGGCTTGGAGAAGTGGGAGGTGAATATGTGGGGGAGGGGGGAAATTGCAGGTAGTCCTCGACTTACGACCACAATTGAGCCCAAATGTTATGTTGTTAAGTGAGGGATTTGCTTTGCCCCATTTTACAACTTTGCTTGCCCCGTTGGCTAAGTGAATCACTGCAGTTGTGAAATTAGTCACCCGGTTGTTAAGTGAATCTGGCTCAAGGCAGTGAACGCACCTGATACTCCTTCCTCCTCCTACTTTCCTCCCAAGAACAATCGTGTGGGGTGGCTTGGATTGAAAGAGAGGGACTGGCTGAAGGTCACCCAGCCGGATTTCTTGCCTAAGGGGGGGAACTAGAACTCACTGTCTCCTGGTGATGGGCCCAAAGTCACCCAATTGGCTTTCATGCCTAAGGCAGAACTGGAATTGTCTGTCTCCTGTTTTCTAGCCTTATGCCTTGACTATTACACCATTCCTGCTTCTCTGCACAGAAAATAGAATTGTGTATCAGGATGAACAACGAGACAGATGGGGGGAAAAATGGAGTGCAATTCTTCACTTTTGGGGGCTGGAAAATCCTTTTTTGTTGTTTCTTTTTCCCATCCAAAACACATGAAACCCAGTTTGCCTATGACTTCTGTCTGGCGTGCTGTCTTTGTCCTGGTTCATTTCAGATTTTAATTGTCTCCAAATTGAGCTGCTTTAGAAGGATTTCGTTGCACTTAGTGCAAACCTTCCTTGTCTCGCTGGGGAAGGAGAGAAAGATGAATAACAATGCCTGGAAACGGTTCCTTTGTCTGTTTCTGCTTAAACTGCGCAACTTCATTTGGACCCGGGTGGTCATTCTGTGCACGACTGACTCAGGCCCCAAATGGGGAAACCGTTTGTGTTTTTGGCGTTTGAGTTGTTAAAAAGAAACCTGTGGTTTGCATTAGCCCTCTTGCCACACATCAGAGGCTGGGTACTGAAGATTTCATGTTGCCTGTTTCCTTGCCTTAAAAAAATAAAATAAAATACAGGGGTGTCTCCAGCTCATTTTGATACAAGAATTCTGGTGCAGATTTTATGCAGATTTATATGCAAAGAGAGCCCCTTACTTCTTGTGGGGCGGGGGGACTGAGCCTTGGTTCTGACCCTTTTTTGCCAACATTTCAATGGTGATGCCATGGAGAGAAGGAGAAACACTGGTGGATTGGGCTGGGCTGCTGGCTACAATTTAGTCTGTGCTGCATCAGCTAACAGCAGCTAAACAGCCTTATTTGGAAGTGGTCTGGAATATATTATTTTGTTTTGAAACGAGCTTCGAATTTTAATCCAGAAAAAAGAAAAAGAAGAAAGAAGAGAAAATGTCAGGCGCCAAAGACCAGGTCCACACATGAAGGTTCAATTATTAGACTGATTTATTGCTAAAGCCTATGGAACAGGAATCTTCTCCAGTAACGGTGGAAACCTGGTTAAGATAAGGGCCAATGGCACTCAAGGGGTGCTGGACTTAGTTTGCTTGTGACTACGTAAAGATGCTAGGCTGAGTCCCCCTTTTCATTCCAACCCCAAGTTTGTCAGCTCTTCACCTACGGAAAAACAAAAGTTACGAACTGAAGTTTATGAAATGTAATCTTACCTGCTCAAGTTCTGGGCTGAAATAAAATATAAAGATACGGGGGTCCTTGACTCCCAACTGGTCTGTTAGCAACGTTTCTGCAGAAAAAACAATTGCTACCAACCTGCCTTCCATCGAGGACCTGTATACTGCACGAATCAAAAAGGGGGCTGTGAAAATACTTACAGATCCCTCACATCCCGGACATAAACTGTTTCAACTCCTTCCCTCAAAATGATGCTATAGAGCACTGCACAGCAGAACAACTAGACACAATGACAGTTTTCCCCCGAATGCCATCACTCTGCTAAACAAATAATTCCCTCAACATTTTCCAACTATTTACAAAGGCTGCACTACTATTACTATTAATCTTCTCATCACTCTTTATCCCCCATCCCTTCCCACTTGTGGCTGTATGACTGTAACTTTGTCGCTTGTATCCTTAGGATTGACTGTTTCCTAGTATGATTTGATGGCTTATTTGTACCCTATGACTATTATGAAGTGTTGTACCTTAAGATTCTTGACTCTTGATGAATGTATCTTATGTACACTGAGAGCATTTGCACCAAAGACAAATTCCTTGTATGTCCGATCACACTTGGCCAATAAAGAATTCTATTCTAATTCTATTCAAAATTACAAACGAGCCAAAAAAGAAAGTTACGACCCAGATTGGAAGTGCTGATGGTTCCCCCCTATGATCATGTGACCACCTTATGGGCACTCAGCAACACAAGTCAATTATGACCATTTGTAGTATCCCATGGGTGACCCAATTGAAAGCCATGAAAATAATTGACAAGATCTTCCATTTTGAACCATTCTTTTGCAGAAACGCTGTGATGGGATTTTAATTCCAGGATTGCAGATGCTCCCAGAAGGCCCACATTTTCAAGAAGAGAGTCTTGTAGAAGATCACAGTTGCCACGTTAACCCTCTGCTAGATCCGTCAATCCAAGACCAGATCTCCCAGGATGCTCTTCTACCTTCTTTCTGCCTTTTTCCAACTCCAAGGTAACATAAACACTTAATTTTATTTTCTCCATTCATGGAGAATGGTAATCTCTTACCTCATCTCTTCTATGGTGAATTTATCATGACATACACCGTTCTTTTCACACCTGGTAACTCCCAGTTTCTTTGGACTACAAGTCCCATCATGTATGGTTAATGCCTTTGCAGGTGATGGGTGAAGGAATAGAGTTAATAGTGGGAAAATATCTGTTAGAGATGACTAGGCTGAGCTTGAGGGAGGGGTCAAACACATCATCAGTCTGGAGTCCCTTCATGCCCTCCTTGAATTCTGTTGATTCTTCTCTACCACCAATTTGCTTTGACTGTTAGCAGTTCAGATTCTTGTAGAATGTGTTAGGATTGCAATTAACCTGTATTATTTTGAACCACCTTGGTCCCTTACAATACCTTTGGTATTAATCTATAGCAGGGGTATCCAACCTTTCACCTTCCCTGGGCCACACTAGAAGATGAAAATTTGGTTTGGGCCGCACATAAAATAAAATAACAGTAACAATACCTGATCATCCAAAAAAACCATAGAAAACATAGTTAACACATTACATTTATTTGGAAATGAAGTTAGTGAGATGTTTTTATTATTTATTATTAATTATTAATTAAAAATTATTTATTGTTTATCACGGTTTATCACGGTTTATTTTCCAGCCAAATTTTGCGGGGGGGCGGGGAAGAAAGCTCACCCACCTCATGCCTACCTCTCCTCCTGCAAATGGCCCGGCTGGATGAGGCAGGACTGGAAGGCAGAAGCGGCAGCGGGGGCAGCGGTGGTGGGGGCAGAAGCAGCAGCAACGGCGGGGGCAGAAGCGGCGGTGGCGGGGCAGAAGCGGCAGCGGGGGCAGGAGAAGCAGCAACGGCAGGGGCAGAAGTGGCGGCAGTGGCGGCAGAAGCAGTGGCAGCGGCAACAGCAGGAGGTGGCGCTCTGACGGCACCCGCCTTTTCTGTTGCTGCTTGGCATGGCGCTCGCCCCGCCTCACACCTGCCTCTCCTCCTCCTCGCTGGCTCTGGCATGAAGGTTGGGGTGGCCACTGGGCCGCATTACAAGGTGACCTGGGCCGCATGCGGCCCATGGGCCGCGGGTTGGTTGGACAAGCCTGATCTATAGTGTTAGAAGCTCCTGTAAGATTGCAGAGGAGAGCAACAAGAATAATTAGTGGACTGGAGGCTAAAACATACCAAGAACAGTTACAGGAATTGGGTATGTCTGGTCTAATGGAAGGTACTGGGAAGGTACTCAAAGCGTGTGCTAACCAGCTCGCAGGCGTGTTTACAAATATTTTTAACCTTTCTCTTACACAAGCCATTGTTCCATCTTGTCTCAAAGCTTCCATTATTATTCCAGTTCCCCAAAAGCCCTCTCCTGATACTCTAAATGACTATAGACCAGTAGCTCTCACACCCATAATTATGAAGTGTTTAGAAAGACTGGTCTTAAAATATATACAGGATTGCCTCCCATCAAACTTTGACCCATACCAGTTTGCCTGTAGGAATAACAGATCCACAGAGGAGGCTATCGCCATGGCTCTCCACGTTGCACTGAACCATCCGGAGCATAGTGGGAGCTATGTAAGGATGCTTTTAGTTGATTACAGCTCGGCTTTTAATACCATCATTCCAGATATACTGATTAAAAAGTTGCTGGAAATGGGCCTCTCCTCTCACATCTGCTGTTGGATAAAGGACTTTCTTACTAACAGACCCCAATCTGTTAGGATTGGCAGCTATTTTCCCTCCACTCTTGCTCTCAGCACTGGCTCTCCACAGGGTTGTGTGCTGAGCCCCCTTTTGTATTCACTCTACACCTACGACTGCACTCCCTCTTGCCCCACTAACTCTATAATAAAATTTGCAAACGACACCACGTTGGTGGGACTCATATGAGGAGAAGACGAGACGGCCTGTAGGTCAGAGGTTCTCAAACTGGTCTTGTGGTACAAAAGTCATAACCTTGCTCTGAACATCAAAAAGACCAAAGAATTGATTATAGACTTCAGAAGACGCAAAGCAGAGCCTCTCCCACTATATATCAATGGAGACTGTGTGGAAAGAGTTCATAGTTTTAAATTTCTAGGAACTCATATTTCTGACCTTACATGGTCAGTCCACACTATGGCCACTGCAAAGAATGCCCAACAGCGCCTGCACTTTCTGAGGCTGCTGAAAAAGAGAAATGATCCTTACAGACTGTCACAAAAAGATATCATTTGTTTTTAATTGTATTTTCTACCCTATTCTCCCTCCCCTTCCCTTCCCTTCTCTTCCTCTATATCTTTTCTCTTCCCCCCAACCAGCCTTTATCCGGTGTGTTAGGCCGGGTGTTTTCCTTCTTTCCCCCTAGCCGTTTTTCTTTCTATTTTGTAAATGTATTGTCGATGTGTTTTTAAATTGTAAATTCAATAAAATCTATTTAAAAAAGGAAAAAAAAGAAAAAGAGTGGTCTGGGTGAGAAGTTGCTGGTTACTTTTTACCGTTCTACCATCGAGAGCATTTTGGCATACTGTGTAATGGTGTAGTATGCTGGATGCTCTGTAGTGGATAAGAAGATGCTCCAGAGAGTTATAAACACAGCACAAAAAATCATTCGTTGCTCTCATTCTTCTTTGGAAGAGATTGCGAAGACCAGACTCCTCTCTAGAGCACTAAATATCTCCATAGAACATTCTCATCCTGGACATTCATATTTTGAACTATCAGGGAGGCATTATAGGTGTCTTAAAATGAGGACTAATAGACTGAGAAACAATTTCTTTCCCAAGGCAATAATTGTCTTGAATCAAACAATGCATATGTGATTTAGCCCTACATATATAGTGGCATTTTTAAACTATCTAACTTACTATATGTTTTAGATAGGTTTTAGACTAGGTTTTTAATTATTATTTTAATTATTTTAATTTTTAAATACTGTGTAGTGTGATTGTGATGTGGTGTTTGGGACACTGTGCTGGAGTAGCTTTCAAATTTCATTGTACCGTGTTTCTCACAAAATAAGGCCAGGCCTTATTTATTTTTGTCCCCTGAAAAAACGGCTAGGCCATCTCTTTGGGGGGTGACTTAATTTCCTCCCCCACCTAGAGCGGCTCATACGCAAATACCTCGCCGTGAGGCTGCTTCTATGGGCCGATGAAAGCTCCCTGAAGGCAGAGTCCCCAGCTGCTTCAGGGCATGGCGGGCTGCCCGTGTCCCCTCGCCTTTAGGCAATCTCTTTCAGGTGATGGAAGCTCCCCAAGTGCAGTCACCAGCCACTTCGATCGGCCGGTAGAAGCAGCCTCGGGGTGTGCACACACACACTCCCTCGCCACGAGGCCGCTTCTATGGGCTGAAAGCTCCCCAAAGGCAGAGTCCCCAGCCTCTTCAGGACGTGGCATGGCTACCCATGTCCCCTCGCCTTTAGGCAGTCTTTTTTGGGCGATGGAAGCTCCCCAAGTGCAGTCACCAGCTACTTGGATCTGCCGGTAGAAGCGGCTTCAAGGCGAGCGCGCACACACTCCCTCGCCATGAGGCCGCTTCTATCGGCCGATCGAAGTGGTTGGTGACTGCACTTGGGGAGTTCCCGTCGCCTGAAAGAGACTGCCTAAAAGCGAGGGGACATGGGCAGCCACGCCACGCCCAGAAGTGGCTGGGGATTCTGCCTTCAAGGGAGCTTTCGTCGGCCGATAGAAGTGGCCTCACGGCGAGGGGAGTGTGTGTGTGCGCTCGCCCCGAGGTCGCTTCTACCAGCCGATCAAAGTGGCTGGTGACTGCACTTGGGGAGCTTCCATCGCCCGAAAGAGACTGCCTAAAGGCGAGGGGACATGGGCAGCCACGCCACGCCCTGAAGTGGCTGGGGACTCTGCCTTCGGGGAGCTTCTATCAGCTGATGTTCTATTGGTAGATCGGGGTATTCTAGCCTAGTCTACCTGCAGGGCACTCCTAAAGGCAAGTTTTCTCCCCACCCCCATCCCCGCCTTCCCCCCCATTTATCTTCACCTCGCGTAGTTCTAACGAACGTTGTGAGAAATGGCGGGGAAGTGCCTGGTTTGAATAGGCCTAAATTTTGGGGGCAGGGCTTAATTTTACCTCATGCCTAGAAATCATGCTGGGCTTTCCTATTGGTGGAGGCCATATTGTTGGAGAAACATGGTATTTGTAGAATGTAATGACAATAAAGGTATTCTATTCTATTCTATTCTATTCTGTTCTGTTCTGTTCTGTTCTGTTCTGTTCTGTTCTGTTCTGTTCTATTCTATTCTATTCTATTCCATTCCATTCCATTCCATTCCATTCCATTCCATTCCATTCCAATGAAAAGAACGTCTAGGTAAGACATGATAGCAGTGTTCCAATATTTGAGGGGCTCTTACAAAGACAAGGTAAATAGATATATTGTCTATAAATAAATAGAAGGACATGGTGGCTCAGTGGCTAAGACAGTTTGGTGGTTCAAATCCCTAGCACCGTGTAACAGAGTGAGCTCCCATTACTTGTCCCAGCTTCTGCCAACCTAGCAGTTCGATAGCATGTAAAAAAAAAATGCAAGTAGAAAAATAGGGACCCCTTTGGTGGGAAGGGAACAGTGTTCGGTGCACCTTCGGCGTTTAGTCATGACGGCCACATGACCACGGAGACGTCTTCAGACAGCACTGGCTCTTTGACTTCGTAACGGAGAGGAGCACCGTCCCCTGGAGCTGGAAACAATTAGCACGGATGTGCAAGGGGAACCTTTAACCTTTACTTACAAAGACAAGTGGGACAAACTATTTTCCAAACCACCAAAAGGCAAGATGAGAAACAACGGATAGAAACCAAGCAAGGAGAAAAGCAATCTAGAACTAGGGAGAGATTTCCTAACAGTGAGAACAATCAACCGGCGGAATGATTGTCTTCAGAGTTGTGGTTGCTCCATCACTGGAAGCTTTCAAAAAGAGACTGGACAATCTTCTATTTGAAATGATATTGGGCCTCCTGCTTGAGCAAGGGATTGGACTAGAAGACCTCTAAGGTCCCTTCCAATCATTGTAAGTGCATGCTGGTTGCCAAACACCCTGAATTTGACTCTTTGACCGTGGGGATGCTAGACTAGTTGTAAGTGTGAGGATCGGTGCAAATCAATTTTTTTTTCAGCGCAGTTGAACTAAAGAATTGGTTGTAAGTGGAGGTCTAACCATAGCATTTCTCTCAGTATTTTCTATGCTTCTCTGTTTTCATAGCCTTAAGTGCAAAACCTCGTAGATCTTAGGGTAGATCCCTCGGATCCTAAATCTTTTTCCTTTTCTTCTTTTTTGGGGTGCGGTCCAGGCATGCATGGGATGAGCAGCTACAAGGAGAACTTCCGCTTCTGTGCTGACCGAAGGCAAATGGCTGAAGGCCATGTCCGTTATGAAATCCAGCAAGATGCCATCACTATCTCCAATGGCGCCGACGGACTTAATATCAGTGCCCCATTCCCGCCGGGACCTCAGCAGTCCTGGGCCTTGCCTACACTGTTGGGGATTTACCGCTTCTGTGTTTACTGGTTTCAGGATGACCATCTGTTCAATCTTACCTATGGCATCAGTCATACTTACCAGCTGAGTAACCAAGCTAATTATTCATTCTCCTCTCTAAGTTACACCTGTCAGGGGAGCAGAGATGGGCCTGATTTACTCAACAATGTCTCTTACGCCTTCAACAACGGCTCTGTCAATTACTCCCTTCCGAGCATGACGGAATGCAAGTTCGGTAAGTTGTATCAGAACGGGATGAACCCTGGAAAGGGAAAGTAACATTTGCCTTCGCTGTTGAACATTACAGGTAATCCTCGACTTACAGAAGTTCGCTTAGTGACCATTGAGTTGTGGCCCGCTGGTGGCTGACGGAGCTGGCAAAAGAGTTGGACAGTAGTGAGGAGGTTGGGGAGGAACCCAGGCCATTCCTGGAGGCTGAGGAAGACTCGAATGAGGGCTCTGTGTCAGAGGCAGAGGCAGTTTGGCAGTCATCAGCTACCTTTGGACTTGGACAGCAGTAAGACAGGGGAGCTTCGGGAATCGGTTCCCAGCCTATTCATGTGCAGAGCTGCCCCCAAAAAGGGCACAATTAAGAACTCAGGGTTGACGTGGGAGTAAGGCCACAGGTGGATGATGAATGGCCCCTCCCATCAGGATTAAAAGAGAAGCAAAAGGGGAGGGGGCTTTTGCTGGAAACAACTCACTTGTTTGGTTGCCCGTTCGTTCCAGCCCCCGTTAAGATTTGTCTGTATAACCCAGCCCTTCCCTGTCAGCACTGAGTGTGGAACTATTTACCGGGCAGCGTTCCAGGATTGATGGAGGTCTGAGCTAATAATTATACCTTTGCAAGACTGTTTGCCAAGCCATTGGCTGAATGTGAATGCAATAAATTCACATTCATTTAATAAAAGAGGCTTTGCCGGGACTCAGAGTTGACTTAGTGCTTCTTGGAGAAGTCTAGGACAGAACACGTTGGAAGTTACAACACCACTGAAAGAAGTGACCTGTGGCCATTTTTCGCACTTATGATCATTGCAGCATCCTCATGCCCTGTGATCAAAATTGGGAACAGACTCATATTTATGACGGTCCCCGTATCCCGAGGCCATGGGATCCCCTTTTGCGACCTTCCGACAAGCAATGGGGGAGCCCGACTCGCTTAACAACTACGTTATTAACTTAACAATGGCAGGGATTCACTTAACAAATTGGCAAGGAAGATCATAAACAACAACTGCCTCACTTAGCAACAGAAATCTAGGGCTCAGTTGTGGTCGTAAGTTGAGGGTTAGCGTTACTTGGCTGTAGAAAACTTGTATTATTTTCACAGGTTAAAAAAAAAAGCCCATTTAATTTGTTGTGTGTAGGTTGTGTGAACGCAGCTCCCAGAGCTTGTTGCTGGCTTGTTGGATTTTTATGGCTGCCAATCTCACAGTAGCCACTCAGGCTCATAATAAATAAATAAAAATAATAGATTGCGTAGCCTCTTGTGTCTACTGTGCATCCAGAGAAGCATATTGGAACAAATGGTCAAAACGGTAGAAAAATCTCTAACATTTGCATCGTTTATTCTGCCCTGGTCAGAGTCGGGGTTAAATATTTTATCAGACACTGCAGAATGCAATCCTGGGAATTAGAACTGTTATTAAAACAAAAACAACCAACAGCTGTTAAGATGTTGAATTTTTTTTTTTTAGCCAATGCCATTTTCTACCGTTTCAGGAAACAAACATGGCATCAGAAAGTTTTAATTCCACTATTCTGACCAAGGCTTTCTGAGACACCAACACACACACATTAAATCCAAAACCCTTTTATTTTAGTTCAACGGCTGTGAATTATCATCATTCACAGCCCGTAATGAGTCTCAACCAGTTATAATTATTCCCAGGGACATCTGCCAAAATTCTTCGGGAGAAGTCTGATAAGCACCCACTTTTATCTCCCTTGAAATGCTGCCAGCAACTAAATTGCCAATTAGCTGTACAAAAGCCAAATGGAGCACAAAGTCAACATGGCGCTTCAGATTTTAAACCGACCAGAACAAACAAAGTTGCTTCCTGCAAAGGCTCAAGTCCCTTTGCTCCTCCTTTATGACTTATGGGAGGGGCCAATCATCTCCAAGCCTTACTCCTGAGTCACCCCTTTTGTCTTAGCTGCTCTTGTCTTCTGGCAGCTCTGCACAAGTGCGCACTGGGAACAGGCTCCCTTTGTTCCTCTTCCTCACTGCTGTCAGATTCTGGAGGTTCTGGAGTCAGCACATAACTCCCAGATGGCCCTGGCCCCATCTCTGTATCTGAGTCCTCCCCAGACTCCCAGACTGGCCCATGTTCTTCCCCACTGTCCAATTCTGCTGCCATCTCCACAGGCTGCCGGCGGACCACCACATCCACCTAGCAGAAACAGGAATAAGACAGCCAATTTACTACTGCCAATTTGCAATATGGCCAACTTGCCACAGCTGGCTTACCATGGCCAACTCGCCATGGGATAAGTTGCCACGGGGCAAAAATTACATGAAACTGAAGACATGGTGAAATAGAATCATGAAATAAAAGATTTGCAAAAGGAAGGACACAATGAAACGCGAATGATGAAAATTAAAATAATTTCTTAATAATATTAAATAATGAAATAAAATGGTTGAATTGTCCTGCAGCAAGTTTTCTCCGGACAAATTGGCCAAGACAAATTATCCTATGGTGAGTTGGCTATGGTGGGTTGTCCCAGGAATAGCCAATCATCGAGGCCCTTTTATTTTACTTTGCTTTGCTCCATAGATCTTGGGAAGAGAGACCAGAAGGAAATGGTTCAAATCAGCAACGTGGAAGAAGAAATGAGACGAACAGAGTTAAAACTCAAGAGTTTAGAAACACATCATAGCAGTGACGAGAACGGGCCTCCGGAAGATCCGTTTTTGTGAGTATTTGGCAACCAATCTGCATTCCTATTCATTTATATTAATCAAGTTAGCACTGTGTATTGGCTGCAAAAAGGAGTGAGTTGGAGCAGGATGGTTGAAGGGACTCTTTGCACAAGTCTTGCACACAGGTCTAGTTGGGCAAGTGATTGGAGGTGCTCTTTGCACAAATCTTGTCTGCATCTGAGACCCGGAATCTTCCAAATTGTGTGATTAGCATTTACGGCTAGCCTATCAATTCTGAAGCAAACTTGGCTGGGGCCATGTTGGAGGCTTCAGGGTTGTCACAATGCGAATAGAGGATAAGTGGGGAGAGCATAATTAGATGGAAGGAGCGGGGTTTGTAGTCAGGGGTGGGATTCTACCAGTTTGCACCTATTCGCTAGAACCAGTTGTTAACATTCTAAACAGTTCAGAGACCCAGTTGTTTGAAGAAATTACTGGCCTAATCCTGTAAGGAAGGCAGGAAGGAAACATTCTGGTGTTGCTTGCAGACACTGCCTCTCCGTTAACCCTGATTACATTCTTAGCAGGATTAGACTTTGTGTCTCTGGAACTTCTCTGGAGTTTTTCCCCCCTCTTTTGCTGGTTCTTTGCTTGTGTGCCTCAATGTGAGTGATATTGAGTTGGCCATGCCCAGCCAATAACATGACCACCAAGCCACATCCACCCAGTCACATGACCACCAAGCCACGCCCACCAACTAAGCCACGCCCACAGATCCGGTTGTTACAAAATTTGAATCCCACCCCTGTTTGTAGTCAAAATAGTTTCCTGTGGGAACCAAGGACATTCCAACGGGTGGTTGGAGGAAGGAGGGGTGAAGTAACCAGGCAACCTGCCTGCACCTTGATTGGACAATGTGACTGATTGTTTGGGGAAAGGAGGAAACTTTCACTGTTAATCAGGTGAAAACTGTGGGAACTTCTAGAGTCAGTTTTCACCAATTTGTGCCAATATATCTCCAATAAAACTGTTCTTTGAGGAATCTGTCTACCTCAAAATTCTGCTTTCTATGGAGTTGTTACTTGGAACATAAACCTTGAGTTATGATCACAATTGGGAACAGAATTTCCATTGTAAGGCATTGCAATGATAAGTTAAGTCAGACCCAATTTTACAACATTTTTTTATGATGGTCATTAAGCAAATCACATTAAGAAAATTGGCTTGTTGAACCAATCCAATTTCACAATGGCTGCGGGTTTTTTTGTCAGAAATCAGCCAAAAAAAGATTGCAAATTGCAATCATGTGACTTTAAGACATTGCAACCGATTGTATATGTGAGCCAGTTGCCTGAATTGCAATTACATGATTGCGGGGTGTGTGTGTGTGTCTGTCTGTCTGTTGAGCAACAGTTGTAAGTGTGTGTACAAGTCCTAAGTCACTTTTTCCAAAGCTGTTTGTAACTTAGAACAGTCATTAAATGAATAGTCATAAGTTCAGGGAGACCTGTACTTAGCATTTGAAGGGTGTTGTAAATAGCATCTGGACATGTGTGTGTGGGTATGTTGTGAGACACAAAATGATTGTGGTGGAGGAAAAGTGCAGTTCAGTGCGGTTCTTGAAATCCACAGGGATCTGTTAAAAAAAAACCCCTCTGTTTCACAAACCCAAGTCCATTAATTCCTTCAATCACCTCTTTAAAAAAAAAAAATCCAGTAAAACTAAATTGTGCCCTCTAATCTAATTCCTGAAATTGTATAAAGTGGATTTAATTGGTCCAACAACCCCAGTGGTCGCATGATTGCATTTTGGGTACTTGGCAACCCAGCCTGCATTTCTGGCCATTTGCAGCACCCCGTGGTCACATGATCATCCAGGGAAAACATTGGGTATCATGAGTTGTTTTTATACCTGCAGAATTTGCTTAGCAACTACAATGTTCACTTAATGATCACCACAAAAAATAATAACAATAAAATCAGGCATTCTCAATGTTTAATGACCACCAGAACTTATGACCATATTTCCAGGCTGTTATGGTCATAAACACAGGTAGCCCTCAACTGCTGAAAAAACAATTACGACCAACCTGCCTTCCATTGAGGACCAGTATATTGCATGAGTCAAAAGGGGGCTGTGAAAATATTTATAGACCCCTCACATCCTGGACATAAACTGTTTCAACGCCTTCCCTCAAAATGGCTCTATAGAGCACTGCACTAGACACAAAAACAGTCTTTTCCTGAACGCCATCTCTCTGCTAAACAAATAATTCTCTCAATACTGTCCAACTAATTTACAAAGTCTGCACTACTATTACTATTAATCTTCTCTTCACTCCTTATCACCCATCCCCTCCCACTGGTGACTGTATGACCGTAACTTCATCGATTGCATCCTTATGATTTATATTGACTGTTTCCTACTATGATTTGATTGCTTATTGTATCCTGCGACTATCATTAAGTGTGGTACCTGATGATTCTTGACTCTTGACAAATGTATCTTTTCTTTTATGCATGAGAGCATTTGCATCAAGACAAATTCTTTGTGTCTCCAATCACACTTGGCCAATAAAGAATTCTATTCTATTCTATTCTATTCTATTCTATTCTATTCTATTCTATTCTATTCTATTCTATTCCTATATTCCATTATTCTATTCTATTCTATTCTATTCTATTCTATTCTATTCTATTCTATTCTATTCTATTCTATTCTATTTCTATATTCCATTATTCTATTCTATTCTATTCTATTCTATTCTATTCTATTCTATTCTATTCTATTCTACTATTCTATTCTGATTCTGATTCTGATTCTATATTCTATTCTATTCTGACTGAATCCAAACTTTTCATTGCAAACAAGAGTTAGCTAAGTTAAGTGTTAAGTGAAAATGGTCATGAATCACTTTTTTCAGTGCCATTGTGATTTCAAATGGTCACTAAATGAATGACTGTAAGTAAGGACTACCAGCATACCATAAGACTGCCTGTATATTGCAAAGTAAGAAGAGATATTCTATCTTATCTGATATCAAAACCAGGTTTGAAATAGGAGTCACAATGAATCAAATGCACAGATGTGGATGGATTGGGAAATTCAGAGGTGGCTTGAGAGCAAATCCTTGCACTGTCTTGAGGACCAAAGAAGCTGTGATTTGCACATTGTGTTAAATTACGGTTTGCCTGAATCACAAATGGTCGAAGCCTTGACAGCCAGATTCACACAGAAAGCTAAGCTGTGGCTTATGAATCACAAGAGCTGGGTCCATCCTTCTCTGTTAGCCCAGATATATGATGGTTTCATGGAGTGGGTGATTTTGGTCACTGATGAGTTAATAAAAACCCAAGAAGTAGTAACTGGAGATCTGTGGCATGATGTCTGGAGCGAAATATTTCCAGCTACATCCATTCCTCCCATCTTCAACAGGTTCCTGCACCAGTTGGAGTCAAAGCTGGGTGAATTGGAGTTCCAGGGAGATCAAAAGAGTTTTGAGGGGACAATAATGCATGCAAATGTCCAGAAAGTCCCACCGCAAATTCCTGAAAACCTGCCCATTGAGGTTACACTGAAGGTGAGTCGAGCATCAAAATGATGTCTGTCAAATTCCACTTTGCTCCGTTTTCTCTTTTCCTGATGCATATTTGCACTGCCTGTTTTTTGTCACCAGTTTGCAATTGAAAGAGCATGTTTGCAAGACAACCTGAATGCATTTCGGGGCTTATTTATTATTTGCCCTCTGTGTCTTGAAAACAAGTGCATTTTAAATCTCTCTCTTGCACAATAAAGACATCTAGGTGGGTTGGGGACCATTACGAATTCTCTGCCCTACAAATAAGGTTTCCTACTCCACTTTGAGAGAGAAGAGCTGTGAAAGTTGGACCATAAGAAAGGCTGAGCGCCTAAGAATTGAGGCCTTTGAATGAGCTATGGTGCTGGAGAAGACCGGAGAAGACTCCTGCGAGTCCCTTGGACTGCAAGAGAAGACCAACCCTGACTGCTCTTTAGAAGGCCAGATCCTGAAGATGAAACTCAAAGACTTTGGCCACCTCATGAGAAGGAAGGACTCACTGGAGAAGAAATAGCCTTCTGGATTGAGTTCCAAGGGGGGAAGAAAGACACTGGGAAACATGGTGACTGCTTGGAAAGACGGTTTAATGGTGGACAGGCTTGGGAAGCTCTGCCCCACTCTGGTTGCAGTAATGACTTTCAGTGGAGGCTGGATCCAAACCCAATTACTGGCTCCAGTGGATGCAATGCCTCTACGGGGCAGCATCTTGTTTCCACGTGTGGCAGGGCTGGAAGAGAAAGAACCAGGGTTAGGGGTCAGGGTTAGAGTTGGGAAGGATTGAAGGCAGTAGAAGAAGAAGGGGACGACAGAGAACGAGGGGGCTGGATGGAGTCCCTGAAGCCGTCGGCCTGAGCTTAAATGGACTCCGGAGGATGGTAGAGGACAGGAAGGCCTGGAAGAACGTTGTCCATGGGGTCACATGTTGACTTCACAACTAACAACAACTTCTCTTTTGTAAAGCTGTGCTTGTTTTCTTTCCGCAGGAGAACAGAGTCGTCCATAAGTTCAAAGTTAACCTGCCCAAAAAAGTTTTTGAGAAAACCAGAGACGGTGTCGAGAGTGGGGAGATGAAGGTTGTGGTGGTGTCGGCCACGAGTGAGACCCTCTTTCAGGTAATGATGGGGGAGACAATTTTGCTGCCCTCAACGCTGATTCCTTTGCATATTTAAAAAGCGAAGGTTTGGGGGAACGTAGGCAACAAATTTATTCCATCTGAGTGTTGTGCCAAAAGCAGCTGACATTCGAAGCAAGTTCAGAGCAGGTGTTTGAGGCTTTAAAGCTGAAGGTTCCTTCAAGTCAGTCTCAACTTTTCTGCATCAAATAGAAGCAAACAGCTGCATTAAAAGGCTACATACGCGTTTCATCCTAAAACCAGAGAAAATTTCATTTACATTGAAATAATGTGATTTACATTTCCTCGTAAAGTTTCAGACTCTGCACTATGATATGTTAGCAACACAGGCTGCAATCTGTTTGCTTCCGAGTTGTGCAGTATGCTTTTTTCTATGTCAGATAGAAACCTCAGATCCTTTCTGAAACTGAGCAGGTTTTTTTCACACGCATCACCAAAATTAGGTTCCTAGGGAAGCTTTTGTTGCAAAGTTAACAGCTGTGCAAGAACCCCAGTTTGAGAAATGCTTGCTCAGAAGGTGAAGTCTTCTTTGGGTTGAGCTCAAGTCCTGAAGGTGTTGTAGCTTTCATCATAACAAGAAATACTTGCAAAAATGTTTTCCTTTATTGTTTTTCACATCGTGTAGGAAAATTGCAAAAAGAATGAAATAAAGAGCAAAAAAAAAAAAAAGCAATAACAACAGTTACTACTGTTGCAAAGATAAAATCTCTGAGCAAGCCCACCGTATTGCAGATTAGAAGAGACAAAGTTTTTCAGCCTCAGTGTCCAGCAAATTTCTGCCAAAATAACAAATTGTGGGACTTGCATAGTGCTTGGGGAAAAAGTGTAGAACACAGTGCCCATGGATTGTGTCAAAGTGCACATGTGAAAAAGTCTTTGTGGAACATATCACATGCATCCTGAATTAATGCTAAAGTGTGCAGTTGAAATCAACTGTATGTATGTATGTATGCAGGGGTGGGATTCAAATTTTTTAACAACCGGTTCTGTGGGCATGACTTAGTTGGTGGGCATGGCTTGGTGGTCATGTGACTGGCTGGGCATGGCCAACTCAACATCACTCACATCGAAGCACGCATCTCCTCACATGGTCTCTCGTGACTGTGGGGATGCTGTAACAGTCGTAACTGTGAAAAACAGTCATAAGTTACTTTTTTCAGTGCCATTGTAACTTTGAACGGTCACTCCGCACAAGCAAAGTACCAGCAAAGGAGGGTGAATAAACTCCAGAGAAGTTCCTGAGACAGGAAGTCTAGTCCTGCCAAGAATGTAATCAGGGTTAACGGAGAGGCAGTTTCTGTAAGCAACACCAGAATGTTTTCTTCCTGCCTTCCTTACAGGATTAGGCCAGTAATTTCTTCTAACAACCGGTTCTCCGAACTGCTTAGAATGTTAACAACCGGTTCTAGCGAATAGGTCCGAACTGGTAGAATCCCACCCCTGTATGTATGTATGTATGTATGAATGTATGTATGTATGTATGTATAGTTTTCAAACTTTCTTTTTTGCAGGATAATGATTCCAACTCACTCCTTGGTGGAAATGTCGTTGGCATCTCAGTGGGCAACATGCCTGTCCATGGGTTGCCCAAAGAAGAACGGATCTCTATCACCTTTTGGCACCACCTCCTTCAGGTAGGTCTGAAATATCTTCTCCCCATCTTCCTGAGGCCTACTGGTGGGCGGAAGAGATCTCCATCAAGATTTTGAATGGGCTGCCTTGAAAGGCTGTGAATGAATCTCATGTGAAAATGAGGAAGCTCCTGAGAACTTAGTGGTAGGATAAATGCCTATGGAGATTCTCAGTCCTCCAGGTCATGGTTGTCCCAAAAGTGGGTTTTTTCCCCCCCAAGAGGCAACTGGATTTTCTGGTTTTCTTTGAAAACATTTCATCATCTAAGAAGCTGAGCTGAAGAAGCTTCTTGAAGGAGAAGTGAAATGTTTTCAAAGCAAAACCAGAATGTCAGTTGCCTCTTGAAAAAAAGCACCTTTAGGACACCGTGGTAGGATAGACTAAACCGAAGTTTACTCCAGGAGCTACTTATCAAGCAAGGATTGTCCACTTCTTAATTTCTACATGGGATTGGTAGTCCAATACATTCACAAAAGGAAGTGGATGAATGTGTTCATGACATCCAGTGAATGTGTGAATTAGCCTTGCTCCTACAGTGAATTTCTAGTGTGTCTTCAGTGGGATTCACTGATGTGAGAGGGATCTAGGTAAACTGGGATAGGGATATGAGCCAGTAGTGTGCTTCAGCTGCTTAAATGCCCCTGCAGTTCTGAGCTACATCAACAGAGAGATAGCTTAAAGATCACCAGAAGTGATAGTACTATTTTATAACGTATTTGTGAGGCCACATTTGGAATACTGCATCCAGTTTTGGTTACCATGATATGAAAAAAAGATGTTGAGACTCTAGAAAGGGTCCAGAGAAGAGTAATAAAAATGAGAAGAGGTCTGGAGGCTAAATCATCTGATGAACGGTTGAGGGAACTAGATATAGTATGTCTAACCCAAGGGTCTTCAAACTTGGCAAGTTTAAGACTTGTAGACTTCAACTCCCAGAATTTGTGAGCTAACATGACTGGAAGAGGAATTCTAGGAGTTGAAGTCCACAAGTCTTAAAGCTGTCAAGTTTGAAGGCCCCTGGTCTAACCTA
Organism: Pseudonaja textilis; assembly: GCF_049901715.1. Lineage (NCBI taxonomy): Eukaryota > Metazoa > Chordata > Lepidosauria > Squamata > Elapidae > Pseudonaja > Pseudonaja textilis. The sequence continues at coordinate 3,798,107 of NC_142000.1, forward strand.
TTGAAGAGAAGAATTAGGAGGGACATGATAGTCATCGTCCAGTACTTGAAGAGCTATCTCAGGGAAGAGGAGATTGACTTTGTCTGGGATGGTATAGGGTCTCCTGCTCAAACAAAGGGTTGGACTAGAAGATCTCCAAGGCCCCTTTCAGCCTTATGATTCTGTGATTGAATACAAAGCATTCAGTTCAGAAACACGAAGACAGAAATTTGTTTTCCTGACTACGGGTGGAGTTGCTTGATGATTAAACAATCCCTGGCCTCCAGCCCAGAAATCACAGAAAGCATTTCTTACACAATGGTGTAATGCCATAAAATTACACCTGATATTTAGCATATTTTCCCCACCAGTATATTCTAGGATTTTGTTCATCACACAGAGCAAATTGAAAGACTATTCTTTAAATTTGTTCAGCCCTTGGGAAATTGGTTCCTTTGTACACTAATATGTCATGCAGCTCAAAATAAAACAGGACATCACTCCTAGGGAAACAACGTGCAAATATGTAGTTACAAGTGGAAGACTTTTCTAAGCAGCAGTCAACTAGTAAGCTACGAAGGAGAAATGTAGAATGTTCCTTTGTAATCAGAAATAACCCATTTCTTCTTCTTTTTTTTCCAAATATACTTTGGCTTCTTTCAAATTCTCTCCCAACTGCTTTAATTTCTGAAGTTTAAACAGGATAATTTTGTTTTCAAAACATAGCTCTCAATCAATCAGAATAGAGCTGGAAGGGACCTGGGAGGTCTTCTAGCCCAGCCCCCTGCTCAAACAGGAGATCCTATACCAATTGGGACAAGTAACTGTCCAGTCTCTTCTTAAAAACCTCCAGTGATGGAGCGGCTACGATTTCTGGAGGCCAGTTATTCCACTGGTTAATTGTCCTCCCTGTTTGGAAGTTTGTCCTTAATTCCAGGTTGCTTCTCTCCTTGATTAGTTTCCATTCATTGTTTCTTGTCCTACCCTCTGGGGCTTTGGAAAATAACTTGACCCTCTCTCCTCTTTGTGGCAGCCTCTCAAATACTGGAAGACTGCTATCCTGTCCCCCTTAGTTCTTCTTTTCTGTAGACTAGACATATCCAGTTCCTGAAACCGTTCTTTGTATGTTTTGGTCTCCAGGCCTTTAATCATCTTAGTTGCTCTTCTCTGCCCCTTTTCCCAAACTCTCCACATCTTTTTTGTAGAGTGGTGACCAAAACTGGACGCAGTGTTCCAGGTGTGGCCTTACTAAGGCTTTATAAAGCAGTACTAAAGCTTCACGTGATCTTGATTCTATGCCTCTGTTTGTACAGCCAAGAATTGTGTTAGCTTTTTTGGCTGCTGCCGCACATGGCTGGATCATGTTTAAGTCATCGACTCCAAGGTCTCTCTCACAGTTACTGTTTTTGAGCCAGGTGTCATGCCCCTGTCAAAATCTGATTTGGAGGGGGAGGCTGAGCAGCTGACAGGCAGTGGGAGTGTGGCTCCGTTGGTGGTGGAAGAAACTGGGGAAGAGCACAGTCCGGCTGGGCAGAGTTGAGGAGAGGTAGAGCAAGGCAGGGGGAATTCAGAGGAAGACCCAGGCCCACTCCCTCTTCATCCTAGGGCACTCAGGGAGGAATGGAGAAGGGAGCAATTTGAGTTGTGTGGCTTATGGGGAGGAAACGGCCCTGATTCCCTTCATTAGCTGCATTTGGGAACACAGTTTTTATAAAGGGAAGTTGCACACAGCAAACTGTTGAGAGCAAATTATGAATTATCTGGGATTGTTGAGGCTTATCTGAGTTTCTGGTGTCTTCCCAACTGTGTGTGTTTGGCTGTGCTTTCAAGTCTGCAATTCCTTCTCCTGCCCTGTCAAGCATGGTTTGTGTGGATTTTTATTTACAGTTTTTATGTATGTTGTTTTCGGACTGAATTTCCTCCACTTAAAGACTGTTCTTGGGAGAGTTTTTTCTCCAGCTGAAGGTAACCTGGACATTGGGAGCAAAGTTGGAGGTATTAAAGGGACATTTCTTATTTATGTGACTGTGTTGCCTTTGCGACACGCCCCAGGTCATCACACCAGGTTTTGCCTAACCTGTACTTATACATTTGGTTTTTCTTGTCTAATTATAAACCTTGCTTTTCTCAATATTAGACTGAAAAGGGTGGATGAACTGTGTCTCTGTTTGGGCAATCGAAAAATTCAACAGACGCTATGTCTAGCACTGTGTTAATTGACTTTTAAGAATCATAAAGAACATCCACCTTAATTTTTAATGTTGCATTACATTTTCTTAGACAAGGAAAGAATAAAGTCTTATAGGTAGTCTTTGACTAGTGGCCACAGATGGGGCCGGAACCTCAGTTGCTAAAGTGAGGAAGTTGTTAAGTGAGTCACATTTGATATTATGACCATTTTGGCCATGGTTGTTAAGTAAATGACTTACCAGTTAATTGAATCCTACAGTCATTAAGCGAATCTGGCTTTCCCCCATGGAATTGGCTTGTTGGAAGCCATCTGAGAAGGTCACAAATGCAGATCACGTGACCCTGGGATGCTTCAACCATCATAAATAGATGCTGGTTGCCAAGCGCCTGAATTTTTGATCATGTGACTGCAGGGATGCTATGAGATTTGTAAGTGCAAGGACCAATTGTCGTAAGTCACTTTTTTTCAGTGCCAGCCTATTTTTGAATAGTTGCAAAAGGAATGGCAGTGTGATGACCTGGAGTGTAACATAAAAGTAACAAAATCCAAAATGTAAATAAATGTCCCTTAATGCCTCCAACTTGGCCCTGCTGTTCAATAATTCTCAGTTGGAGATAAAATGTATTCAAAAAATAGTCTTCAAAAGAAAGCAATACAGTCCAAACTTAATGAGCAGATAGAGGCGAAATAAAAAACCCAAACAAACTACAATGAAGGAAATTGCACAACGGACCAGGATAAGTAATTACCAACTTCAAGGAGATAACATGGCACAGTCTGTGGGAAGAATGCCAACCAAGATAACTTCAGTCCAAAATAAAACACGCTTTGCTTCTGGCAATGCTGTGTTTTAACCATCTCTCTTATATACTATTCTTCCCAGCTGCAACCAATGAGGGGGATCATGGCCGCTTCCTCTCTCATAAGCCAAGTTGTTTCCTTCTCCGTTCTTCCCTGCATGCCCTAGGATGGAGAGGGGATGGGCCTGGGTCCTCCTCTGACTGCCCAACCAGCCTCTGCCCTTCCCCAACCTCCTTCACAACGTCTGGAGTCACACCTCCACTCCCTGTTAGCTGTTCCTCCTCTCCCTCAGAGTCCGACTCTAACAAGGGCATGACAGGTTGTAATTCAAGAACTATTTGACTTTTTGGAAGTCTCTTCAGATGTAGGTATGTTCCTGGGCACAGCAGTTAGAGGGTTAACTTAAGGATGGTGATGTAAGTTATTATTTGCTTAGATTGATTCAGTTCTGTGGCTGCTGTTTATGTTTTATGTTGTGTGTGGCTTGTGGTGAATTCTTCTAAACATACCAGAGTCATTTGACAGCTTTCAAAGGGAATTGAACGATTATTTTAGACAAATAGGTCTCCCAAGAGATAAATAATCACATTTCCCTGTATTTTTCTTGTGAGATGTGTTGTGTTTGCTATTTGAGTGGTGCGGTGGCCTAGAGATGGAGCTCTCACCTCACAATCGGGAGGCTGTGAGTTTGATCCCAGGTAGAGGCAGATATTTCTCTCTCTAGGAACGCTGAGAATATCTCTGCTGAAAGAAATTCTGCACTGGTGACAGGAAGGGCATCTGGCCAGTAAACACTCAGCTCCATTCAGTAGCCCAGACTGCACCCTGCAAGGGATTATGGGGTTATTAAAAGAGGATGATGATGTGATGTGTTCAACTATTTGGATTTTGGTTTTATTTCAGAGGAATTTGACTCCCACATGTGTGTTCTGGGACGTGGGCTCCAAGGGTAAGTGTCGAAAGAAGTCGGGGTATGAAAGTGAAGTTTTGAAATGCTGCTCTGGACTTCTCCTCCAGTGATTTCTGCACTTGTTCATTCGTGAAAAATGCAGCTGCCGTTAACAAAGATTAGGCTCCAAGTAATCCGATATATGGAAAGTCAGTTTGGTGTGTAATAGATAAGATTAGAAATGAGGAGATTGTGAGTTCTAGTCCTGACCTGGGCATAAAGCCAGGTGGGTGATGGAGAGACATTGGCCGAGACAGGGGGAGGAGTCAAATGGGGAATTAGTCTGGAATCCCCACACGGACACCAGAAGATGAATCATTTGTGAAATAAAATCTTTTCGATTTTAGCCAGTCGCCCTGCCAAGTGGAACACATCAGGGTGTGAAGTGGTGAAAGGGGAACACCAAACAACCTGCCTTTGTGACCATCTCACCTTCTTTGCGGTGCTCATGGTGAGTCTCTTGCAGCTACTGCAGCTACTGATTTCACAGTAATCAGGAAGCTGTGAGTTCGATCCTAGGTAGAGGCAAATATTTCTCTCTCTGGGCACAATGAGATTATATTTGCAGGGGGCGGGGGGGGGGGGAAACTCCGCATTGGCAGCAGGAAGGGCATCTGGCCAGTAAACGCTCAGCTCCATTCAGTTGCCCAGACTCCACTCCACAAGGGATTATGGGGTCATTAAAATAAGATGATGACAGTGAGTATCTTGCAGAGCAGGTTGGGGAAAAAAAATGGGGGCCCTTTTATATGTTGCGGAACATGTGCAACTCCTGGCAATCCCGCGGAACGTAGTCACTGATGGTGTTGTAATTTGACACAGTCTGGTGCAGGTCCTGAACTCTTCTGTAGAATCACTGAAAGATTTCTGTGATCTTTTCTCACCTCTTGCGCTTGATAAACCACTTCCTTCCTTCCTTCCTTCTGCAGGTTTCTTCTCCAGACATAGACCATATCCACTACGAATACCTGACTATTGTGACATACGTCGGTTGCATCATTTCGGCTCTGGCTTCGTTATTCACCATCTTCTTTTTCCTTTGTTCAAAGTAGGTTGTGTGGAGTGGGGAATTCATGCAACGTAACAATGGGAAGGGGGGACCACACAGAAGTCTATGGGAGGTGGGAGTCTGTGTGCATTGGAAGGATGGATGTTCTCTGAGATGGACAGAGGTCGATGTCCTATGGCTGTCCAGTCTTTTGGACCTCAGTTTCCTTGAGCCCCAACCAGAACTGCTAACAGCACTGGACTATGAGAACGGCCTGCAGAACATCTGGAGGGAAGCAGGTTAGATCCCTCAGGAATCAGGCCTTGGGGGATCAAACGTTTTCCTACAACAGGTTCTAAGATTTTTCGTGACTGCAGCTTGGAGTGGCATACAACCAAGAACAGAATTACAACGCTCTTTGGACTTCAGTTTCCATGAGCCTCAACCAACATGGCCAACAGCATGTCAGAACTCCATGCAGAACATCTGGAGAGAGGCTGCTGGACCTGGGCCAAACTTGGTCCCTTAGGGAAAGAATCATTCTCGACTCCATTTGTCAGAGAAAAAAAAATCCTTTTACTAAAAGCCAAATGGTTACAGCAATGCAAGGCCAGAATTAAAGTTTGAGTGTGAAAATCCTTAGATTAACTTCCCCCTCCCCCAAGCTGTCCTGATCACCTCATTGCCCAGTCCCATTTAGAGAAGATTGTTTTGGTAACAATCCCTCCAGAGGTGGTATTCAGCCGGTTCTGACAGGTTCTGGAGAACCGGTAGCGGAAATTTTGAGTGCTTCGGAGAACCGGCCAATCCCACCTCTGAGTGGCCCCGCCAACCCCATCTCTTTTCTGCCTCCCATTGAGTCCCAGCTGATCGGCTGGGTCTCCTTTGGTTGCCCTGCACAGGAGAATGGAGCTGGAAAGCAGGTTAGTGGGGATGGGGAGGGAAGGGGGATTTTGCAGTAACCTTCCCCCGCCACGCTCATCAAGGCCACCAAGTAACCCCACGCCCACCAAGCCACATCCACAGAACCAGTAGTAAAAAAATGTGAATCCCACCATTGAATCCCTGTCATAGTTGGTTAGATGGATAGGTGCTACGTTCCGTTCCCAGGACCACGGCCTTGAGGTGTCTCCAGATGCCACAACTATCCCTTCTGGTTTCCCATGTCTTGCTTGAGGCCCCTTCCCTACATCTTCCCTGCCAATAACGCAGGACAGACTGGCACCTAGGCAAAGCATAGAAATGGGTGAAGGATGGCAGCTCTGACAGAGGCAGGTTAGAACACTCAGGGATCAAGTTGTTGGAAGAAATATCCATATCTGGTTCCGTTCCAAGCTGGGAGAAAGAGACTGGAAACATGGAGGCCGTTTAATGAAGCAGAACCACATCGGTTTTGGGCAGCTGACCACACGGAGTTGAGAGTGGGGTTTTTTTTTATACCTTCTCTTAAGCTTTGCACTTGAGCTTCCTGTTCCTGTGCAAGAACATGTATTCTATTGGCTGTTGTCAGACTCCCATGGGGCCATGTACAAATCCATGTACAAGTTTGTCTGAGATAAGTTTAGTGGAAGTTTGAGGGTGATGCAATGAAGGGGTTTGGGTTCTGCGAGGGTATTGGGTAATTTCTCTATTGTGGCAGAATGGCTTTGCCCTGAAGGATAATCCCATCATCCTGGAGCTGAAGGTCTTTTGTTTTGTAGATAGCCTAGCCCAGTCTTTCCTAGGGGCACAAAATATCTGCTGGGGCTATAAAGAAAGTTGTTCTGACCCAGGCTTCATCAAACGTACTTAAACACAAACATATTTTAAAAGAAAAACCTCTTTTATTGCAACGCTGGGAATTACTTTCATTCCCAGCCAGAATTAATTATAAACAGTTCCCCAAGATAAGCACATGCCTTTCAGTGCTGTGGAATGTTGCCAAAAACAGAAGTATCCAGAAACCACTTGAAATACCAGAAAAAAAACTGACCAGAATATGCAGAGCTTCAAGGAGGACTCGGAATCTATTGAATTGCTTTGCTTCCTGCAAAGGTTTCATCATTAAGGTCTGACTTTTATCCCTTATGGGAGGGGCAATCACCTCCCAGCCTTACTCCCGAGTCACCCCTTCTGCTTCAGCTGCTCTCGCCTTCTGGCAGCTCTGCACACATGCGCACTGGGAACAGGCTCCCCTTGTTCCTCTGCCTCGCTGCTGCCGGGCTCCGAAGGCTCCACTCCCAGATGGCCCTGGCCCCATCTCTGCATCAGACACAGGACCCTCGCCCGAGTCATCCTCAGACTCCCAGACTGGTTCCCTTTCTTCCTCACTGTCCGACTCTGCTGTCGTCTGCACCAACTGTCGGCGAACCACAACAAAAGTGGGGGTTGCTTTAAAAAAAGCACGTTCTTCATTTCTCCCTTTAGGAAATATAACATTCTGCCTGTCAGAATTCCAGCGATCACCCCAATTAAATCAGGAGCCTCGGGCCAAACTTCAAAAAACTTCAAAGATTTTATTAGGAGCGACATACTAGCATGATCTGTGTGAAGCCGGGTCTGAGATACGTAATTTACAATCACTTATGACCCGGCGTTCCCACACCCCTCTGGGTGTATCATAACAATGGAACACATTCATGGGCTAGGTGTCATCAATCATGCTCTCCAATAGAGGATTTTTCCGCCCAGCATACCCGGTTGCCTCAATTGCAATCTCTATAAGATAAGCTTGGAATGTTCATTTGCCCTCTGCTCCTTCAGGATGGCTACTCGGAAGCCGGCATAGGAATGTTTTTACAAGTTGACACTGCCTTTTTAAAAATATTCCTCAAAATATTTCTGTCAGGATTCCGGCAGTTACCCCCCCATTTAAACCATGAGTCTCGAGCCAAACTTCCCAAACTTGAAAAGGATTTATTGGAGTTAAAATGTCCGGCACTGCCTGGGTGTAGCCGACTCTGAGACACATCATTCATTGTCACCCTTGACCCTGGTTTTTCCCCCACCCCTGGGTGTATCATAATTCATATTCTCCAATGGGACACATCCATATCCAAGAGTCATCGATCATGCTCTCCAGTTAGAATTTTGTATGGCAGAAACTTCAGTCACCTAGTTACTATCTCTGAAAACATTTATGGAATGCCGTTTTGGTTTGCAAGCTCTGCACTGCTCCCCCTCCCTTTCCGTTGGCAACTCTAAAAAGACTAGAGAAATATTTTATGAGTGGACAGTTTCATTCTTCTAGAAGTGGGGTGGGTGCTGGCTGTCTACAAAGTTTTGGGAATGAAAGCCTTTCCTACAACAGACTTCCCATAGCTGCAGCTCTGAGCTTCCTACAACCAAGAAAAGAAGTACAATGCTCTTTCTTCTTCTCAGGAAAAAGCAGAGAGACCACATTGTCTATGTCCACATGAATCTCCTCTGGGGCATCTTTCTCCTCGACATGAGCTTCCTCATCGCGGTGCCCCTGGCTCCTACCGGAGGGGACACGGCTTGCAAAGCCGGCGGGATGTTCCTGCACTTTGGCGTGCTTGCGTGCTTGACTTGGATGGCCATTGAGGGCTACAGTCTCTACCGGCTGGTGATCGAAGTCTTCAACTCCTATGTCAAACACTTGCTCCTCAAGCTCTGCTTGGTTGGCTGGGGTGAGTGGCAGAAGCTTTGGGGGAACAAACGGGTGGGATTTGACCGGTTTGGACCGGTTGGGGTGAACTGGTAGTTCGTGGGATTGTTTGGTCCTGCCCACCTGCCCCTGATCTTTCCTGTGCTTTATTCCCTTGTTTTGGAGCACAGCTAATTCGCGTGGTAGAGAGGTTTTGCCATGCCTCAGCTGTTTTACTCACTGGGGCTACAGTAGAAGCATTATAGCTGAAAATGGGCTTTTTTTGAATGGTGTGCATGCATGCGAAATACTCGATCACCAAACCGGTTGTTACACTGGTTGAATCCAGTGGTGGGAATTCAGCCAATTTGCACCAGTTCAGGAGAACCAGTTGTTAACTTTCTGAGCAGTTTGACAAACTGGTTATTGGAAGAAATCATTAGGGCAGAGAACCGGTTGTTAAATTATTTGAATCCCACCAACTGGTTGAATCACACCACTCAAAACAAACCTCTAGTCATCTAGAACCGCAAAGGTTATGACTAGTTTTTTTTTTAAATTGAAGCAGACAGCGAGAGGAAGAAGTTGGTGGGCACAGCCACGAAAGATAGATGCAAAGCTTCAATTCAGTCTAGCTTCTGCTGTGAATTCAGGAAGTGGCTTTAGATGAGCTGGGTTCTCACAGCCAACCCTTGAGATGTAGACACAGAAGAACAAGGTGGAAAAAAGGACCATATTATGGCAGCCTCTTAAAAAAGGGCATCGTGTTTGATTGTAACCTATTAGACATTTTTGAATTTTCTTGGACTTCATTCCAAAGGTTCCTTTTTCAGGAGGCAACTGGACTTTCTCTGGTTTTTCTTTGAAGATTTCGCTTCTCCTCCAAGAAGCTTCTTCAACTCCATCATCCTGTCTGTCATGCCCCTGTTGGAGTATGATTCCGAGGAGGAAGACGAACAGCTAACGGAGTGGGAGTGTGACTCCGTTGGCTATGGAGGAACCTGGGGAAGGGCAAAGTCCAGCTGGGCAGAGCAGGAGAGAGGTAGAACAAGGGAGGGGGTGTTCAGAGGAAGACCAAGGCCCACCCCGTCTTCATCCTAGGGCATGCAGGGAGGAGTGGATAAGGGAGCAACATGGGTTGTGTGACTTACAGGGGAGGAAAGGGCCCTGATTCCCTTCATTAGGCACACCTGGGAATGAGAGTTTAAGAGAAATGCAAGCTGAGTGCGGCAGATGCTGGGAGCAAATGTGAGTTTGTCTTTGCTTACCTGTGTTCCTGGCATTTTCCCAACCGTGTGAAGTTATTGCTTAGCCTTCACGTCTGAAATTCCTTCACTTGACCTACCAGACTAATTACCTCATTTTGCCTTGATTGGACTTATAGTTCCAGTTTTTGTTGACCATGTTTTGGACTTGATTCTCTGCAGCCAAAGGCTGTTCCTTGGAGAGTTTTTTCTCCAGCCAGAAGGTAACCAGGACATTGAGGGCAAAGTTGAGGGCAAATAAAGAGACTCCTGATTATCTGACTATGTTGCCTTTGTGCCATACTCCGGGTCATCACACTGTCAGAGCTGAAGAAGCTTCTTGGATAAGAAGTAAAATGTCTTCAAAGAAAAACCAGAAAGTCCAGTTGCCTCTTGAAAAAGCGCCTTTGGGACAGCCATGACCTGGATGACTGAGAATCTCCAGAGATATCTTGGAGTTCATGTTCTTAAGAAAATGTTATGCTTTTTTAAATCTCTTCCCTTATTATCAGAATGAATCGCTCTTTTTTGATCAACAAGTTTGATTATATCGCATCATTTAATTAGCATTTTTTAAATAAAAAGCCCTTTTAATTAGAATAGAATAGAATTCTTTCTTGGCCAAGTGTGATCGGACACACAAGGAATTTGTCTTTGGTGCAAATGCTCTCAGTGTACATAAAAGAGAAGATACATTCATCAAGAGTCAAGAATCACAAGGAACAACACTTAATTATAGTCACAGGGTACAATAAGCAATCAAATCATACTAGGAAACAGTCCATATAAATCATAAGGATACAAGTGACAAAGTTACAGTCACAAGTGGGAGGGGATGGGTAATAAGGAGTGATGAGAAGATTAATAGTAATAGTAGTGCAGACTTTGTAAAATCAGTGTTGAGGGAATTATTTGTTTTTGCTCTTCAGAAAAGCTGTTTTGTTTTGTTTGCTAGAATAAAACGGCTCTCTGTCTACAATGTCCTCTCCAATTCTCAGAGTATCTTGCAAATTTTTACTTGGCTCTAATTCTAAATTCTCTATTTCTTTTCTTAATTGGATATTTCTTTATTCAGTGCATCACTTGGGAAGAGACTAGGAGTGAAGTATACGCTGCACAGTATGGAAATAGTTTAAAATCAGTGGAAAATGCAAAACCTTCCGAGCAAGCAATATGGAAGAAGCACTAATGTGGTCTGTTTTCTTCTGCAGGTCTTCCCATATTCATTGTGTGTCTCATTTTTGTGATCGACCAATCCCACTATGGCCGTACCTCTTTTAAGATCTACCAGGCTGCAGGGGAATACACCAATTCAACCATGTAAGTTCTTGGCGCGTAGAAATAGGGTGCCCCCTACTGTCCAATGAAAAAAGTGCATTTCTCCTTGAGGATCAACGGCTGCAGAAGCTGAGATACAATTCATACTGGTAGCCCTTGATTTAGGACTAACCGAGCCCAAACTTTCTGCTGCTAAGTGGGACATTTGTTAAGCGAGTTTTTCCCCCATGTTACGACTTTCCTTGCCCCAGTTATTAAGTGAATCATTGCAGTAATTAAGTGAGTAGCAATGGTTGTTAGTGGAGCAAGTAGCCAGTTTTAAGTTTCTGGGTGTTATCATAAAAGAGGACCTGACTTGGGGTGCTCACATTGCAGCCCTGGTCAAATGAGCCCAGCAGAGATTATACAACTTGAGGCTTCTCAGGAAACAACAACTGAATGAAAAACTGCTGGTGACCTTCTACCGCTACACCATAGAGAGCATTTTAACATACTGTACCTATGTAGGGTTTGCCAATTGCACAGGGGCAGAGAGGACAGCACTCCAGAGGGTTAAGGTCATTGCCCAGAGGATCATGGGTTGCCCTTTCCCATCTTTGGAAGAGCTTTAGAGCTCCTGCTGCCTTAAGAAAGTTCAAAACATCCTCAAAGATCCATCTCATCCTGGGAACCCTTTTTTTTTGAACTATTACCATCTGGCAGACGGTACAGGATAATAAAAACAAGGACAAATAGGCTGAAAAACAGCTTCTATCCCAGGGCAGGAGCTCTGTTGAATTCCACCGTAAATAGTGCAATATGAATGCAATATCAGGGGTTTTCAATTTAATGCATAGAATGTGAAGGATGTGTGTTTGTGTTTATTTTAATAGTCATGATGTACACTGAAAATGGTATTTAATTTTGTTTTGTAAGGTGCAATGACAGTAAACTAAATTAAACTAAACTAAATAAATCTGGCTTCTCTTTGACTTTGGTTTATTGGCCAAGTGTGATTAGACACACAAGGAAGTTGTCTTGGTGCATACGCTATCAGTGTGCATAAAAAGAAAAGATACATTCATCAAGAATCATAAGGCACAACACTTAATAATAGTCATAGGATACAAATAAGCCATCAAATCATACTAGGAAACAGTCCATATAAATCGTAAGGATACAAGCAACAGAGTTACAGTCATATAGTCACAAATGGGAGTGGATGGGTGATAAGGAATGATGAGAAGATTAATAGTAATAGTAATGCAGACTTTGTAAATAGTTGGACAGTGTTGAGGGAATTATTTGTTTAGCAGAGTGATGGCATTCGGGGGAAAACACAGTCCTTGTTTTTTTATTTATTTATTTATTTGATTTGTCAATCGCTTACAAGATAATAGGTATAATAGGTTACGAATACATGAAATGGGTACATATAGGACATATAGAACCAATTGCACAGGGACGGTAGGCACGTTGGTGCGCTTATGCACACCCCCTACAGGCCTCTTAGGAAGGGGGTAAGGTCAATAGTAGACAGTCTAAGGTTAAAGTTTTTGGGGTTTGGGGAAGAAACCACAGAGTCAGGTAGAGTATGCCAGACATTGACCACTCTATTGCTGAAGTCGTATTTCCTGCAATCAAGTTTGGTGCGATTAACCTTGAGTTTGTATCTATTGTGTGCTCTTGTGTTGCTATGGTTGAAGCTGAAGTATTCATTTGCAGGTAGGACATTGCAATGTATGATCTTATATACTATACTTAGATTGGACTGAAGGCAGCATAGTTCTAGGTTTTCTAGGTCTAGAATTTCAAGTCTGGTGGCATAACGTATTCTGCAACGAGTAGAGGAGGGGAGAACTCTTCTTGTGAAATATTTCTGGACTTTCTCAACTGTGCTAATATTAGATACGTAATGTGGGTTCCAGACTGATCAGCTGTATTCAAGTATTGGTCTAGCCAATGTTTTGTATGCTCTAGTTAGTAGTGTGATATTACCAGAGAAAAAGCTACGTAGGATTAGGTTAACAACTCTTAATGCCTTTTTGGCTATGTAGTTACAGTGGGCTCTAGCACTTAGATCATTAGAGATGAGTATTCCAAGGTCCTTTACAGAGCTTGGATCATCAACAAGATCTTGACTATTCAGCTTGTATTTTATTTTCTGATTTTTTTTGCCAATATGTAAGACAGAGCATTTATTTGTTGAGATTTGAAGTTGCCATTTTTTTGACCATTCTGATACATAGTCAAGGTCTTTTTGAAGGGTAGCAGTATTGTCTGTGGTATTGAACAGCTTTACATCATCAGCGAAAAGAACGCAGTTGCTCTTAATATGATCACAGAGGTCATTTATGTAGAGTATGAAGAGAGTTGGTCCTAGAACACTGCCTTGGGGGACACCACTATTGACAGGTACAGAATTTGATATGACACTCCCAATTTTGACCATTTGTTGTCTGTTTGACAGGAATGCTTCTATCCAGTTAAGCAGGTGTCCAGAGATACCATAAGATTTTCGTTTTAGGAGTAGTTTGTTGTGTACCACTGAATCAAAGGCTTTACAGAAGTCTATGTAGATTGCATCTATTGTTTTGCCCTGATCGAGTTGTGTAGTCCATATGTTTTTGCAGTGTAGGAGTTGCAGATTACAGGATAATTTTTTTCTGAAACCAAATTTTTTATTGGAGAGTAGGTTGTTTGTCTCTAAGTGGAGAATAATGGATTGGTTAATAATTGATTCCATGACTTTACAGGTGACGCAGCATTTGGAGATTGGTCTGTAATTTTCAACTAGGCTGGGGTCTCCCTTTTTAAAGATGGGGATGATCGTGGCTTGTGACCATAGTTTTGGCAAGGAGCTGGTCCTGAAAGATTTTTCAAAGATTATGCTTAGAGGTTCTGCTATGGCAGTGGATAGCTTTTTAAAGAAGTAGGCACATATTCCATCTGGTCCAATAGATAGAGATGGTTTTAGATTGCGTAGTGCTTTTTCAACATTGTCTTCTGTAAAAAATTGTCTTCTGTAAAAAATTGTCTTCTTGTGTCTAGTTTTTCTGGTGTGCAGTACTCTATAGCGTCGTTTTGAGGGAAGGAGTTGAAATAGTTTATGTCCAGGATGTGAGGGATCTGTAAGTATTTTCACAGCCCCCTTTTTGACTCGTGCAGTCAAATGATGCAGTCAAAACATGTGTCGTGACCAGGGTCATTCAGCCCTCGCTTAGCATGGGCCATCTTTTGGTCCCTTGGGGCTCATTATAAAAACACTTGTAGCCAGGTATTGCTATAACATCATTTCCATCAATCCAGTTTCTTGGAGAACAAGGGAATTGGAATGAGCAGAGGCTACAAAGTGGGTGGGATGCATCACATTTATGACTGGCCCTGGAGCGTCCTGGAAATTCCTGTTTTGGGGGAAAGTGTTAGCTCAAAGAAACATTCTCAGCCTATTTGAATGCTCATATTCCAGTTTTCATGCGCCTTCCAGCTTTGTGTGTGTGTGTGTGTGTGTGTGTGTGTGTATTGCAATAATCAATTCACAAACCAATAGTATGAATGAATATAAAATCATAAAAGAGGGTTCTATTGTAATTATCTTCATGTTATCTCTATGATGTTTAAAAACCTATCTTTAAATACGAGACTCTATAATTGATAAAGTTGGTTTCTTTTATAGTAACAACCAATTATTTCATTAATGATACATAAAGCTTCTATTCTTCTGTCCAACTCAGAATTGTATGGAAAAACTCAGAATACTTTTCTTCACTTATAAAAGCAGAGTTAGTTCTCCTACAACATTCATCTTGAAGGGTAAAGGGAAAAAAGAAAGAAAAGAATTGACTTCCAACTTTTTAAAAACACAGAATAAAACAATAGCAGTACAGTTTCAACTTTTTAATTTTTACATACTTAATACATAATACACCGACTTACCTTTCTGTTTTTTTCTCCTTTTTTTTCTCCAGCTGTTGGATCACCAAAAAGGAGATCAACAATTTCCTGAATTTGGGCTATTTAAGCCTGGTGCTTTTCTTCAACAGCATCATGCTGGCCACCATGGTGTATGAGATTCTCAGGCTGAGACATCGAGAGCATCACTGGGAATATGTGGTGATGCTCCTGGGCCTGAGCTGCGTCCTGGGCATTCCCTGGGGGCTGGTCTTCTTTGCATTCGCTTCTGGGACGTTCAAGCTGGTGGCCGTCTATCTGTTCACCATCATCAACTCTCTCCAAGGTCAGTGAGTATTCCTGCTCCTTTTAGTCTTGAGATCTGCCCCTTTTATCAGTTTTCGTCCTCTGGATTTTCATGCAACACAAGAGAGAGTTGCATTTTGGCTCGGTGACTTCATCTTTTCACTTCAATCTGAGCTTATGAATCAGATCCTAAGAGGATGGGATGAACCACAAGGAACTTACGGTTTGCCTTTGCACCGTCATCAAGGTCTTTTCAAGGTCACAGGGTAGTGACTGCTTCTCATCTCCTACTTTTGGGCTTCATCTGAACTTGCATGTTATATAATATGAAGGTCTCCACAACCATAAGATGCAACTTTTCAGCCCAATCTAATTCAGTGTTTCTACTTTGTCTGAGATGCAATAAGGCTTCCTGCCTTGAGCAAGGGGGTTGGACTAGAAGACCTCCAAAATCCCTTTTGACCCTACGATTCAAATCTTGGCAACTTTGAGAGATGTGGACTCCAATGCCCAGAATTCTCAACATGGTTGAAAAACACTGATCTAATTGCAGATGGTGGGTAGATTTGTATTCACACATCTAAGATAGCACAACAAATCTCTGCCCTCATTTTTTTTTTTTAGTTAGGCATTTTATACCCAAGCAAACAATACAGGTAGTCCTCAGCTTATGACCACAATTGGGCCCAAAATTTCTGTTGTTAAGAGAAACATTTGTTAAGTGAATTTTGCCCCATTTTACGATCTTTCTTGCCACAATTGTTAAGTGAACCACTTAGCAGTTGTTAAATTACTTCCCAGCAAAGGTGCAATTCTAGTGGTGTGAGATGATTGGCAATCAAAGGATGTCAAGCAATCAATCAGAATAGAGCTGGAAGGGACCTTGGAGGTCTTCTAGTCCAACCCCCTGCTCAAGCAGGAGACCCCCTACCATTTCAGACAAGTGCCTGTCCAGTCTCTTCTTTAAAAACATCCAGGGATGAAGCGCTCATGATTTCTGAAGGCAAAACTGTTCCCCTGGTTAATTGTCCTCCCTGTTAGAAAGTTTCTCCTCAATTCCAGGTTGCTTCTCTCCTTGATTAATTTCCATCCATCCTTTCTTCTCTTGCCTTTTGGAAAATAAATTGACCCGCTCTTCTTTGTGGCAGCCCCTCAAATACTGGAAGACTGCTATCATGCCCCCACCCCCCGTCCTTCTTTTCTCTAGACTAGCCAGACCCAAATCCTGCGACCGTTCTTCATACGTTTTAGTCTCCAGGCCTTTAATCATCTAACCATGTCACTATCAGAGCCTTGGAAATGTGGTTTCCATGCTACGTAGCTCTGGTTTCTCTGAATGAAGAACTTCTCTTTCAAGGCCAGGCTGTTGTGAATGAAAAGGGACCAGTGTCCTCACCTTGCCTTGCTGGGGAAGGAAGTCAAAAGAGTTGCAAGAGACTGTAGAGAAGGACCTGCAGAAGAAAATGGAGTAGAATTAAAAAGGGTCAACCGGAAGTGCCTTGTGGTTGACTAAAGCCTGAAGTTAGGCGGAGGTTTCCTTGTCAAGCACCCCTGAACAGGACAGGAAGAACAGGAACTCTTGTCACTCAGTTCTAAGTAACTTCAGAACAAGCCAAACCTTATCTCAAAGTCTAGGGTTAAGGTTAGACACTAGGGTTAGGCAGAGGTCTCCAAACTTGGCAACTTGGAGACTTGCGGACTTGGGAATTGCTGAGAGTTGAAGTCCACAAGTCTCAAAGTGGCCAAGTTTGGAGATCCCTGGGTTAGGTTGTCAGAAATAGGACAGGAGTCTCTGCTCACTTTTGGCTCAAGGTCCACCCGTTCATGCTTCAGTTCTGCCCACCCTAAAACCCTAAAGTGATTAGCCAGAGGGCAGGTGATCCTTGGTAGGAAGGTTGACCCGGGATAAGCAATTTTTCAACTAGGTTTCAAACACAGATGCTTCATGGCTCTCTATTGACAGATTAACAGAGTTGGAAGAAACTTTGTAGGTCATCCAGTCCAACCCGCCGCCCAAGCAGGAGACCCTACACCATTTCTGACAGAGGGCAGTCCAGTCTCTTCTTGAATGCCTCCAGTGATGAAGCTCCCACAACTTCTGAAGGCAACTTCTGTTCCACTGGTTGATTGTTCTCCCTGTCAGAATTTTTTTCCTTATTTCCAGGTTGAATCTCTCCTTGATCAGTTTCCATCCATTTTTCCTTGTTTGGCCTTTGGGTGCTTGGAAAATAAGTCAATTCCTATTTTTTGTCACAGCCCCTCAAATATTGGAAGACTGCTCTCCTGTCTCCCTTGGTCCTTCTCTTCCCTAGACCAGCCATGCCCAGTTCCTGCAACTGTTCTTCATATGTTTTAGCATCCAGTCCCCTCATCATCCTGGTTGCTCTTCTCTGCGCTCTTTCTAGAGTCTCAACATCTTTTTTATACTGTGGTGGCCAATGCAAAGAATGTGTTTCACCTCTGAATTCCAGTCCTTCTACACCATTGACCATCTGCAACCGAGAGATCTGGTGGTGAAAAGGCTTCAACACTGCTGCATGTCAACCTTTCAAGGGAAACCAAAATTAAGAAACCTATACAAAATTTTTTTTGATGAGACCCTAAAAAGAATGCAGAGAAGACCAACTGTCACACTGGAGGTTAAAGTATATGAAGGACAGTTGCAGGAACTGGGCATATCTAATCTAATGAAGAGAAGGGCTGAGGTGACTTGACTGTCTTCCAGTATTCTTCCACAAAGAAGGGGGATCAACCTATTCTTCAAAGCACCTAAAGAAACAATGGATGGAAACTTATGAAGGAAAGAAGCAACCTAGAACTAAGAAGCGGTTTCCTGACAGTGAGAACAATTAACCAGTGGAACATCTTACCTCTGGAGGTTGTGGAGAAAAGATTGTATAGCCATTTGTCAGGATGATGTACGGGTCACCTGCTTGAGCAGAACATTGGATTAGACTATTTCTAAGCTCCCTTCCAACTATTAGGCTTTGTGTATTGTCTACTTTTATTATAAGGTTAGAGTAATAAAATCTTGTGAGTCCGATTACACTTCCACCTTTTTTTAAAATGTGAACTAGAGAAGTTCCTGCTCTGAGATGCTTTCTCAGATTACATTTCTGCCCAGGAGTCACATTTCTTTTACCTATCTGTTGCCTTGGCTGCAGCTCTTCCTCCTGTTCCTCAAGGTTATCCCTTCAGTACTACATTACACGGCAGTTCTATCCGTGTGTCCGGATTTCTCGCTCCCTTCCAGGAATTGCTTAACATCTATAATCTTTTCCTGTTTCTCCAGCTGTATTATTCTATTTATTTTTATTATAAAGTGATAATAACAAAAACTTGCAAGTCTGATTACACTTCCACCTCCCTCTTTTTTAATGTGAACTACGGAGGTTCCTGTCTAAGATGCTTTCACAGATTACATTTCTACTCAGTACTCAAATTTCTTTTATCTATCTGTTGCCTTGGCTGCAGCTCTTCCTCCTGTTCTTCAAAGTTATTCCTACAGTACTACATTACACGGCAGTTCTATCCGTGTGTCCGAATTCCTCACCTTCCTTCCAGGAACTACTTAACACTTGTGATCTCCTCCTGTTTCTGCAGGCTTCCTCATCTTCCTTTGGTACTTGGCCAAAGTGCTGCAGTCTCGCAGGTCAAATTCCATGCAGTGCACAACTTCCAACAGCCTGAAGCTCCAGTCCAGCAGCACCAGCATCTGACCTTGTCCTGGCCAGGAGGACTTTGGATGTGAAACGCTCACACAAGGATCTTCCTGGAAACTCAATCAGACACTTCTTGGGTGGACTTGGGTGACTTCATACCTCTGAGTAGTTTAGAGACGACACTGATATGTTTTTCCTTCAATATTTGTATGGCTCTTTTTTCTACTGTAAATATTTTTTTTAAAAAAAATTCCTCTGGTGTAAAAAGTTTATGAGAGTACATTGAAATTTAAACGATGTATATTAAAGACAAATTTTATTAGTGCGGATGTGATTACATCTGGATAAATATAGCTCAAAGTACTAGTTGTTTGTGTTCTGTACTAGGCTGGTTGCTTGGGACTGTAAGAAGGCTGGGACTAAACCTGTCCCGGCAGTGGTGGGATTCAATTTTTTTTTAACCACCAGTTCTGTGGGCATGGCGTGATGGGTGTGGTGTGGCTTGGTGGGCATGGCAGGGGAAAGTTACTTCAAAATCCCCCTTCCCTCCTCACCCCACTGACCTGCTTTCCAGCTCCGTTCTTCTGTGCAGGGCAACCAAAGGAGACCCAGCCAATCAGTTGGGACTCGATGGGAGGCAGAGAAGAGATGGGGTTGGCGGGGCCAGTCAGAGGTGGGATTGGCCGGTTCTCTGAACTACTCAAAATTTCTACTGCCGGTTCTGTAGAACCGGTCAGAATCAGCTGAATACCACTGCTGTGTCCCTGCCTGTTCTTAGAAGCCCCCATATTTCAGCAAAGCTCCCACTAACAAAATTCAGTTTGGTGGTCAGGAAAGTAAGCTTCATTTAGGCACGAAAAACCAATTTCCTGATTGTGAGAGCAATTAATCAATGGAATAGCTTGCCTCCCGGAGTTGTGGCTGCTCCATCATTGGAGGCTTTCACAAAAAGTTTGGGCAGCCATTTTGGACAGGATAGTATAAGGATGCCTGCCTTGGGGTTAGACTACAAGACCTCCAGGGTCCCTTCTAGCGCTTGGATTCTATGACCTGCCCCTCCGCCTTTCCTCTTTTCCTCTGGGGCCAGTCCCTAGAAGCAACAGAGCAATTTTCTTTTGGCAGTTTACCTAAGAAATGTTGGTGTAAGAGAAGACCACAAATGACCTTCCTCCTTTGTCTCTTGAGTAAAATACAAAACAAAACAAAACACCCACGAAATAAAGGCAGTGTCAGTCTGTGGGTGTCATACATGCTCCAAAAGGGCAACAGTCCTCATTCATTTAGCTAGGCCTGGGGAGCAGTGGTTAGAATGCAGTAGGCAGTGTTAGGTGAATTTTGTTGTATATATACTGTGTATAGCAATAGCAATCGCACTTAGACTTATATACCGCTTCACAGTGCTTTTACAGCCCTCTCTAAATGGTTTACAGAATCAGCCTCTTGCCCCCAACAACCTGGCTCCTCCTTTTACCCACCTCGGAAGGACGGAAGGCTGAGTCAAGGATTGAACCTCTGGCAGTGAGCAGAGTTAGCCTGCAATACTGCATTCTTAACCACTATGCCGCCACAGCTCTTAGATAGATATAGAGTTGGATGGATGGATAGAAATAGATAGGTAGGTAGGTTGGTGGATAGATAGATAGATAGATAGATAGATAGATAGATAGATAGATAGATAGATAGCAATAGCACTTAAACTTATATACCGCTTTATAGTGCTTTCCAGTCCGCTCTAAGTGGTTTACAGAGTCAGCCTCTAGAGGGCGATAAAAGACCACCCAATGCAAATTGGCTACCTAAAACTGTCTTTAATTGGGTGCATTCAAAGAATAAACCTATTTTAATTTAGACTACGGGTGTCACTGGATGGAATTGGAAGCAGGTTTGAGAGAATTAAGGTGCTAAATTAGGAAGAAAAAAAAAACCTTGCTCCAGAATTGAAAACAGTTTCCCCCAGTTGCTGACTCTATTTCCTAACTGAGAAAAAAAAGAGAAGAAATGTGATATTTGGCAATAGGGAAACTGTCCTCTATTATGCAAAGGAAATGCTCCTGCAGTCTCTAGTACAGTTAGTTTTCGGTTTATGACCACAAGAGAGCCCATGTCTAATGCTAAGTGAGGGAGTGGTTAAGAGACTCCAGCCACCATTTTACGACCCTTCTTGCCCCAGTTGTTAAGTGAATCACTGCAGTTATTAAGCGAGTTACACAGATGTTAAGTGAATCTGGCTTCCCTATGGATTTTGCTTCTCAGAAGGGCACAAAAGGGACCCCTGGACACTGCAATCGTCGTAAGTATGAGTCAGTGGCCAAGTGTCTGAATTTGGATCACAAGAACATGAGGATGATGCAAAGGTCATAAGTATGAAAAATTGTCATGTCAATTTTTTCAGTGCCATTGTAGAATAGAATGGAATGGAATAAAATAGAGAATAGAATAGAATAGAATAGAATAGATAGAATAGAATAGAATAGAATAGAATAGAATAGAATAGAATAGAATAGAATGGAGATGGATGGGATGGGATGGGATGGGATGGGATGGGATGGGAGGGGATGGGATGGGAGGGATGAAGCATAGGATAGAATAGAATAGAATAGAATAATGGAATGAAGAATAGAATAGAATATTGGGATGAAGAATAGAATAGAATAGAATAGAATAGAATAGAATAGAATAGAATAGAATAGAATAGAATAGAATAGAATAGAATAGAATAGAATAGAATAGAATAGAAAATAGAATAGAATAGAAAATAGAATAGAATAATGGAATGAAGAATAGAATAGAAAATAGAATAGAATAGAATAGAATATTGGGATGAAGAATAGAATAGAACAGAATAGGAAAGAATAGAATAGAATGCAGAATGAAATACAGAATGGAATGCAGAATAGAATAGAATAGGATAGGATAGGATAGGATAGGATAGGATGGGATGAAGAATAGAATATAATAGAAAATAGAATAGAATAGAATAATGGAATGAAGAATATAATAGAAAATAGAATAGAATATTGGGATGAAGAATAGAACAGAATAGGAAAGAATAGAATGCAGAATGGAATACAGAATGGAATGCAGAATAGAATAGAATAGAATAGAATAGAATAGAATAGAATAGAATAGAATAAAATAGAATAGAACAGAAAGCAGGAGGAAAAGGAGGAGGAAGAGGAAGAGGGAGGGAGGAAATTAGAACAGAATTAGACAAGACTAGACTAGAATGACCTTGAAGGGACCCTGGAGGTCTTCTAGTCAAGCCCCCTGCTCAAGCAGGAGAACCTCTACTATTTCAGATAAGTGACTGCCTCTCGTCTCTTCTTAAAAACCTTCAGTGATGGAGCATCCACGATTTCTGGAGGCAACTTGTAACTTCAAACAATCACTGAACAAACTGTTGTAAGTCGATGACTACTGGTAATGTATTCAGGCAGGACTGCTCATTTAAGTGGTGCTCACATTGGGCCACAATCAGTTTCCACCCCTGTGGCACCTACAGGGTGAATGTATCCATCCAATCCTCCTTCGGACAGACCACAATTCCTGGCCTGTCAAATTTTCCGTGCATTAATCATGCTGCCAACACCGCAACGTTTTCCTTGAGGTTCTGGACTTCTGCATTCATTCCCATCCCAAACCTCAACGGGGCCGCCTCCGCTTAGCCTGGGAACTCAGCTGATACAAGCAGGGGAATCCCGCAATCGGTTTCACTTCGCTTTTGAAACTGACTAGCCGGGGGGCTGTCGTTACCAAAGTGCTCTTTCCCAGTTAAGGAACTCTGTTGGGGTTCAGTGCTCCCAGCGTTGCATAATTGTTTTTCCCTTAAAAAAAAAAAGTTTAGAGCCATGGGGTGGCACAGTGGTTAGAATGCAGTATTTCAGACTAATTCTGCCCACCGCCAGCTGCCAATAGTTTGGCAGTTCAATCCTGACTGGCTCAAAGTTGACTCCGCCTTCCATTCTTCTGAGGTGGATATAATGGGGACCCAGATTGTTGGGGGCAAGAGGCTGACTCTGAGTGAAGTGGTATATAAGTAAGTGCTATTGCTATTTTCCTTCCTTCCTTCCTTCCTTCCTTCCTTCCTTCCTTCCTTCCTTCCTTTCCTTTCCTTTCCTTTCCTTTCATCCATCCGATGCACACTGCTTAGAATGCCACTGCCAGCAGTTCAATCCTGAACTGCTCAAAGTTGACTCAGCCTTCCATTCTTCCAAGGTGGTAAAATGAGGACCCAGACTGTTCGGGGCAAAAGGCTAACACTGTAAAGTGCTTAGAGAGGGCTAGAAAGCACTGCGAAGTGGTATATAAATCTAAGTGCTATTGCTATTGCCCTCCCTCCCTTCCTTCCATGATGCACAGTGGTTAGAATGCAGTATTGCAGGCTAATTCTGCCCACTGTCAGCAGTTGGATTCTAATGAGCTCCAGGTTGACTCATCCTTCCATCCTTCTGAAGTCGGTAAAACGAGGACCCAAGTTGTTGGGGGCAAGAGGCCGACTCTGTAAACCGCTTAGAGAGGGCTGTAAAACACTGTGAAGAGGTATATAAGTCTAAGTACTATTGCTATTATAATATAAAATAGAAAAAAAATACGATAGAGCCATTTTAAACTGTTTCTTCTTCTTTTTCTGTATCCTCTTCTTATTATTAAGCCAATCAGTTATTTCCAAACTTAAAACAGTTCCCAAAAGTCCCAAAATCCCGTAATCATCAAACAGTCCAGGCAGAGTACAAACTTCTTCTTTTTACAATTTCTCTTCTAGGGGTGAAGTCAAATTAGGGAAAGAAAAAACGTCCTGTCTGTGCTTTAAATCTTTTTTAGAATTAATTTCTATTCTCTTTATCTTCAAGGCATCTCCTCCAGCAAAGTCTTAGAGTAAAATTTTTTTTTCCAAGCCTCTCCCTTCCCACTTATAACAAAGGAGTTTAGGTTTTACCTCCTATCAAAAGGCAGGTTTCCCTTGTCCATTTGTTAATTCCATAAGGGAGCGAGAGTAACTTTCCCTTTTCATCACTTTTCTTCGCGGCTGAAAACATCAATCGGGAACATTGTAGCGTCCAGAAAAAAGCCAATACTTTCCCAGGTGTTGAATATGTCCTTAAGGTCCCAGTTCAACCAAGAAAAAAACTTTTGTTTTAGGACTCCTTCTTCTTCCTCCTGCACATTCTTTATCCAGTTGCCGGCTTCTTTATGGTGGCCATTAAGAAATAAATAGGAGGGAGAAGTGGGGGAAAAGGGAAGGCAAAAGTAGAGGAAAAAAGGAAAAAAAGAAAGAAAAGGCATTGACTTCCAACTCCTTTTGGTGCAGTAAAATAAGATAATAGCACCAAACCTCAACTTTTTATTTTTTACAGAGTAGTATAAAGTAACAATTTCTACAACAACAAACCTATCTATTCAGTAAAACCCAAAATTAAAGTTTCATTTTTTTCCACCTCAAGCACAAAGTCCAATTTCCAAGTAGAAGCAAAAGTAATTTATTTATTTTTCTTTAATTAAAACAGTTAATTTCACCACCTCAGCTGACGGCGTCCATTTTTGCAGCTATTCTTCCAAAAATGGAAATGCCCTGTGCATAAAGTAATCTTGCTGCCATCAACATATATATCACGTCAAAAGGCAGCATAATTGAAACGAATGCCAGGTGAATTGGATAATGTTTTGAGCTTTAAAATATATTTGGGGGAGAAAATCCATGGCAGGGCTGTGGTGCTCTCAGGGTGAGTGCGGGACATGCAGAGATCAGCCGATATCTCTTCCCAGGGGAAAGAAAACGTTGAATGATTCGATGTAAACCGAAAAACAGAATAACAGAGTTGAAAGGGACCTTAGAGGTCTCCTAGTCCAGCCCCCTGCTCGGGCAGGAATCCCTACACAGTCCTCCACTTATAACCGTTCATTTTAATGACCGTTCAGTGTTACAACGGCACTGAAAACATGAGATAGGACCACTTTTCACACTTACGACCATATCAGCAGAAATTTGGGAGCTCAATTGAGGCCAGAAGTTGAGGACTCCCCGTACCATTTCAGCCCAATGGCTGTCCAATCTTTTCTTTAAAACTTCCATAACTTCTGCAAGGAAGTTGTTCCACCGAGGAATTGTTCTTTATTCTATACCAGAGGTCTCCAAACTTGGCAACTTTAAGACTTGTGGACTTCAACTCCCAGAATTCTCCAGCCAGCTCTGCTGGCTGGAGAATTCTGGGAGTTGAAGTCCACAAGTCTTAAAGTTGCCAAGTTTGAGGACCTTGTTCTACACGCCAAGAATAGCTTTGCTTACAACTGCATTTTATCATATATGGTCACCGAGTTCAGAAAAGATGCTTCTGTTCGTGGGCCAATTTTGATTCTTGCCCAAGCCAAAAACGGGAAGGAAGGGAAGAAGAAGAAGAAGAAGAGGAAGGAGGGAAAGAGGTTGCAGAAGGAAAGATTAGCTTCAAACAACGAAGCCACGGCCGAGCGAGGCACGTTTAAGTGTCTGCTGGTTGCAACGGCGTGGAGGGCGCCCATAAACTTTCGGCATCCTCCAGTTCCAAGACGCGCATCTTGAGTGCTCTTTTTTTCCGCCCGCCCCGATCTTCCTCTCCTGTTTGGGCAGCGGGTTGGACTAGATGACCTACAAGGTCCCTTCCAACTTTGTTAATCCTTGAGCCTCACTCACTAGAGTTGGACTAGATGACCTACAAGGTCCCTTCCAACTCTGTTAATCCTTGAGCCTCACTCACTCCCCGCACGTCCCGCGAGCGGAGACCCGGGTTCCACTCGCGGGAAGGGGATGCGAAGGGACCGCCTTTCCCACGCTTCCGAAAACACCCTCGGTGACAGTCCTCACGTGGGCCGCGAAAGAAAAGCCCCGCCTGGATCCGCGCAGGGTTCAAACCTCGCTTGAGCCTCGCTTGAGTTCTTAGCTTGCGCCGGAGAAGAGGAAAAGCGCCGCGGGCCGGCAGAGGAAAAGGCTGCAGGTAAGTGGCTGCGGGACTTCGCGAGAAGATTCCCTGCCTGTCTCACCTGGGCGACCCCAAGACGCGGGTGCACTGGAGGAGGGGGCTTAGCTGAGCCAGAAGAGAGGAGGAGGGAGGCGGCTTCTGCAAATCTCAAACAACCGGTTTGCAATAGGTTGCTTCGGGGGATTCGGTGGGGGGGTCCCTCCAATTCGGGGCCCTCCCTTCGGACCCCACCCTCCCGGACTACAGAATAACACAGTTGGCAGGGACCTTAGAGGTCTTCTAGTCGAGCCTCCTGCTCAAGCAGGAGAACCTATCCCATTTCAGAGTAGTGACTGTCTAGACTCAGGGGTCTCTTCAAACTTGACAGCTTTAAGACTTGTGGGCTTCTCAAGAATAAATCCGAAAAAATGTTGGAAATGTCATCAGACACCTGGCTCATATTACCCTATGTGGTGGACATATGTGGATGCTAAAAAATACTGGACTAAAATCCACACGTGGTTGGAAAAAATGACAAAAAAGCATATAGATTGGAAACCAGAGATATTTTTAATGGGGAATTTTACCTGAAATATATAGTAAAGAACTGAAATACCTGATTGTAAATGTATTATAACAGTGGCTAGGATTGTATTTGCTAAAAACTGGAAAAATGAGAAAATACCATCACAGGAGGAAATTATTAAGAAAATATTGGAATGTGCCGAAATGAGCAGATTGACATTTGAAATTAGAGAACAGGATGATAAACAATTTTATAAAGTTTGGGATCTATTCCATCAATGGTTAGATAATAAAGTATAGTAACGAAATATGTAGACTTTTAGAAAATACTAAATATATAAAGATGTATTCTTTTCTTATTATATCTACAAAATGATTTTAGGATAGATTTGGGATGATAATATGAATTGTCACAAAACAAATTAAGTAAAATATGATTATTTCCTAAAGCATGAATGAATAAAAGTATAGTCAAATGATTGATTAACAATGATACCAATGTATTTAATATTGGATTGAAAATACGAGACCATATACAATGTAATTGTAATTGAAGACTACGAAATGGAAGCGCAAAACAATTTGTAAACCAACTGGCACATTTTATGTACATATATGGAAGATGGCCTGTTTTTTTTTTTTTTTTTGAAAACAATTTTATTCGTTTTTAAAAACAAACCAACAAACAAAACATAAAAACATCCAGCTTTCTTTCATAAATATACAAACAGTGTGTCGGTTGGTTTACCAGTTTTTGTGCATTCATTTCGTAGTCTCAATTACAGTTACATTACATATTAACTCATATTATCAATCAAAAATTATATACCCTAGTATCACTATCAAACAATCATTTGACTATAATTTTATTCATTCATACTTTATGAGATAACTATAATTTACTTAATTTATTTTATAACAAATCATATAATCATACCAAATCTATCCTAAAGACATTATAAATATTATATTATATAAGAAAGAAAAAAAAATCTCTTTATATAGTCATTATTATCTAAAATTCTAAATATTCTATTATTGTATTTTATCATCCAACCATTGATAGAAAAGGTCCCAAATTTTATAAAATTGTTTATCTTCTTGTTCTCTGATTTCAAATGTCAATCTACTCATTTCAGCACATTCCAATATTTTCTTAATAATTTCTTCCTGCAATGGTATTTTCTCATTTTTCCAGTTTTTATCAAATACAATCCTAGCCGCTGTTAATACATTTACAATCAGGTATTTCAAATCTTTGTTATCTATATCAGGTAAAATTCCCAATAAAAAGATCTCTGGTTTCAAATCTATATGTTTCTTTGTCATTTTTTCCAACCACATGCAAATTTTAGTCCAGTATTTTCTAGCGTCCTCACAAGTCCACCACATATGGTAATATGAGGAAGGTATCTGATGACATTTCCATCATTTTTCAGATTTATTCTTGACCATTCTTGCTATTCTTGTCGGGGAAAGTGCCACCTGTAAAACATCTTATACAAATTTTCTTTATAAGCTGTTGACATAGTCATTTTATAATTTTGAGACCACAATTTTTGCCATTTCTCTAAATCAATCCCATACCCAAAATTCTTCCCCCAGGCAATCATGGTTTCTTTGACTTGTTCTTCGTCTAATTTAATTTCCAGTAAATAACCATATAATTTTTTAATCACCTTTTCATCAGTGCCTGTCAAGATCTTATCTAAATCAGTCAATTTATCATAAAATCCCTCTGTTTTAAAATCTTCAACATACCTTGAATGTATTTGCGCATATGAAAACCAATTCATCTTTATACCTTGTTCCTCTAAGTTTTGCATCGATTTAAGTTGGCCTGATGTTTTTATGTTTTGTTTGTTTATGTTTGTTTTAAAAACCAATAAAATTTTATTTTTAAAAAAAAGGGAAAAAAAAGACTTGTGGACTTCAACTCCCAGAATTCCTCCTCCAGTCCTGTTAGCTCAGGGATTCTGTAAGTTGAAGTCCACAAGTTTTAAACTTGCCAAGTTTGGAGTCCCCTAGTCTAGACTCTAGTCTTTAAAAATCTCCAGTGATGGAGCATCCACGATTTCTGGTGGCCAGCTGTTCCACTGGTTAATTGTCCTCCCTGTTAGGAAGTGTCTCCCCAATTCCAGGTTGCTTCTCTCCTTGATTAGTTTCCATCCGTTGTTTCTTGTCCTGCCTTCTGGTGCTTTGAAAAACAGTTTGACCCCTTCTTCTTCGTGGCAGCCCCTGAGATATTGGAACACTGCTATCATGTCACTCCTAGTCCTTATTTTCTCTAAACTGGCCATATCCAGTTCCTGCAACTATGTTTTAGTCTCCAGGCTTTTGATTGTCTTAAGTTGCTCTTCTTTGAACTTTTTCCAAAGTCTCAACATCTTTTTTATAGTATGGTGACTAAAATTGGTTGCTGTATTGCAGGTGTGGTCTTACTAAGGTTTTATTAAGCGGCAGCACTAAGAGTTCAGGTCTTTTAGTCCAACCCCTTGCACAAAACAGGAGACCCTAGACCATTCTGGACAAATGGCTGTCCAATGTCTTCTTAAAAACTTCCAGTGTTGAAGCATTCACAACTTCTGAAGATAAGCTGTTACATTGGTTAATTGTTCTCACTGTTAAGAAATTTCTCCGGAGTTCTAGGTTGGAGCTCATGTTATCAAGCTTCTATCCATTGTTTCTTAACCTGCCTTCTGGTGCTTTGGTAAATAGGCTGACCGTACACCATTTCTGACAGATGGCATCCCAGTCTCTTCTTGAAAGCCTCCAATGATGATGAAGCTCCCACATCTTCTCAAATCAACTTCTGCTCCATGGGTTGATTCTTCTCACTGTCAGAAAATTCCTCCTTATTTCCACGTTGAATCTCTCCTTGTTCAGTTTCCATCCATTATTCCTTGTCTGGCCTTCAGGTGCCTTGGAAAATAGCTTGACCCCTTCCTCCTCTCTGTGGCAGCCCCTCAAATATTGGAAGACTGGTCTCCTGTCTCCCCTGGTCCTTCTCTTCCCTAGACTAGCCAGGCCCAGTTCCTGCAACTATTCATCATATGTTTTAGCCTCCAGTCCCCTAATCATCCTGGTTGCTCTTCTCTGCACTCTTTCTAGAGTCTCAACATCTTTTTTATACTGTGGCAACCAAAACTGGATGCAATATTCCGTTATATAAGGTACAGGCTTGAGCAGGGGGTTGGACTAGAAGACCTCCAAGGTCCCTTCCAACTCTGTTCTTCTGTTCTTCTTGCTACACCACTTGGGTGGCTGGTTCGCATCCGGTGTGTAACAGGGAACATATTTTGAGGGTTTTTTTTTTAAAAAAAGAACCATTCAATTGCTTGTTATTTCTCACCCTGCCGTTTTGCGGAAGGGAGGGCTAATGTGGGAGGAAACAGATGTGCAGTGGAGTGTTAAATTTCGTTCTATTGTTGTTAACCGCTTGTACTAAGCCAGAGGTGTCTGCGGGGAAGAAAATGATGGTAACCACAACTGTGGGACTGAAGCGCCATATAGCAATAGCATAGCACTTAGACTTAGATACCGCTTTATAGTGCTTTCCAGCCCTCTCTAAGGGGTTTACAGAGTCAGCCTGTTGCCCCCAACAATCCGGGTCCTCATTTTACCCACCTCAGAAGGAGGGAAGGCTGAGTCAACCTGGAGCCAGTGAGAATCGAACTCCTGGCTGTGGAAAGAGTCAGACTGCAATATTGCATTCTAACAGGAAGGAAGGAAGGAAGGAAGGAAGGAAGGAAGGAAGGAAGGAAGGAAGGAAGGAAGGAAGGAAGGAAAAAAGCAATAGCACTTAGACTTATATACCGCTTCACAGTGCTTTACAGATCTCTCTAAGCAGTTTACAGAGTCAGCCTCTTGTCCCCCAACAATCTGGGTCCTCATTTTACCTACCTTGGAAGGATGGAAGGCTCAGTCAACCTTGAGCAGGTCAGGATTGAATTCCTGGCAGCTGGCAGCCTGCAATACTGCATTCTTAACCACTATGCCACTATGACTCTTAGATAGATACAGACATAGATTGGCTGGCTGGCTGGATGAAGAGAGAGAGAGAGAGAGAGAGAGAGAGAGAGAGAGAGAGAGAGAGAGAGAGACAGACAGACAGACAGAGATAGCAATAGCACTTAGACTTATATACTGCTTCACAGCCCTCTCTAAATGGTTTACAGAGTCAGCCTATTGCCTCCAACAATCTGGGTCTTCATTTTACTTACCTCAGAAGGATGGAGAGCTAAGTCAACCTTGAGCCTGGTGGGATTTGAACTGCCAAATTGTAGGCAGCCGGCTCCAGCAGAAGTAGCTTGCAGAACTGCACTCTAATCCACTGCGCCACAGAAGCTCCATTTATTATGGGCGTCATGTTAAAAGGGGGTGAACTTCACTCAGATGCTCGGGGCTGCCATTTTGACTTCCTGACACCCCTGCTCCAGGCTGGATACCTCAGCAGTAACTCATCCAGATGTCCCCTGTCCCATTGCTGCCTTATTTAGCATTTTAGCTGCAGGTAGTCCTCAACTTATGACCACAGGATCAGAATTTCCATCGCTAAGCAAGGCAGTTGTTGAGGTACGCCTGATTTTATAACC
Organism: Pseudonaja textilis; assembly: GCF_049901715.1. Taxonomy (NCBI): domain Eukaryota; kingdom Metazoa; phylum Chordata; class Lepidosauria; order Squamata; family Elapidae; genus Pseudonaja; species Pseudonaja textilis. Next base: position 3,829,010 of record NC_142000.1, read on the forward strand.
TTTTTGCCACTGCTGTTAAGCAAATCACTGCAGTTGTTACATGAGTGATGCAGTCGTTAAGTGAATCTAGCTTCTCCCCCCCTTGGATGTGCTTGGCTGGGAAGGTCACAATTGGTGATCACGTGACCCCTGGGGATGCTGCAACTGTCATAAATACATGGTGGATGGCAAGTGCCTGGATTCTGATCATGTAACCATAGAGATGTTGCGATGGTCATAAGTGCGAGGGCTGGTTGTAGAACAGCTGGGCCCAGTGCCTGACACATGGTTGGTAGAGGAGAGGAGAGCAGTGGAAATCTATGGGCTGGTCCTTGGGATGGAAGAGCCACAGTTGCAAATGAAGCCCCACCCTAGCTCTGGGGATAAAAGGCAGGGGGTGGAGATGAATAAATGTGGCAGAAAACTATTAATCTTCTGGCCAGATGGACTTGTTAGCCTGCGATGAGATATAAACTTTTTGCTGGGGCTGCAGGCCCTCCTAATAAAGGAATCTGTCAGGTTTCCGGCAGTTACCCCAATTAAATTATGAGTCTCGAGCCAAACTTCCAAAACTAAACAGAATTTATTTGGGAGTTAATATGTCAGCACTGTCTGGGTGTAGCCAACTCTGAGACACATCATTCTTTGTCACCCTTGACCCTGGTTTTTCCCCTCCCCATGGGTATATCGTAATTCATATTCTCCAATGGGACACATCCATAGCCAAGAGTCATCAATCCTGCTCTCCAGTTATATTTTTTCGCAGCAGAAACTTCAGTCACCTAGTTGCAATATCTGAAAAACTATGTATGGAATGCAGTTTTGATTTCCAAGCTGCTGCACTGCTCTTTCAAACCCCTTTCCCCCCTCCCTTTCTGTTGGCAACTCTGAAAGGCCATAGAAATGTTTTTTGAGTTGACCGAACCATTGATTTAACTTCAGAATGGGTTGACGTGTTTGGAGAGCTGGGTCAGAACAGCATCACTTGAACGTTTGATGAGTGTTCTTTCTATCACCCAAATCCTTAATAAAAGTATTGAACAAAAGAGGCTCCAGGGCTGTTTCTCGCAGCATCTCCACAAGATATACCTCCATTTTGAGGAACGTGCACACCCCTTGAGTCTGATTTTGGGGATAACTGTGTATCCCCTTAATTGTCACCCTTGCACCCCACAATAGGTTGTTAAGCAACTTGTCGCTGTGTTTGTCAAATGCTTTGCTGAAGCCAAGGTATATTATGTTGATAGCATTCCCTCTATCTACCCATTAAAGAAGCTGATGGTTGAACAAACTGAGACAGTAGGTTAGTTTGGCAAATTTGCTCTGGACAAATTCATGCTGATTTCTAGTAATCATATTTTCAAAATTCTTATACAGAATAACAGAAGGGACCTTGGAGGTCTTCTAGTCCAATCCCTTGCTCAAGCAGGAAACCCTATACACGTGATGATGAACCTATGGCACGCGCGCCACAGGTGGCACACAGAGCCATTTGTGCCAGCATGCGAGTCGCAGGAAAACTTACCTCACTGAGCATGCGTGTGCTTCACAGCTGATTTTTCAGCTGGTTAGAGGCCTTTTTCGGCCTCCCAGAGGCTTGAAAAAAGCCTACACAGGCTTTGCAGGCCGAATAATAGGCCTGTTTCGTCACTTCCTGTAATACCGGAAGTGACGAAACGAGCCTATTATTCAGCCTGCAGAGCCTGCAGAATCTTTTTTCAAGACTCTGGGAGGCTGAAAAAGGCCTCAAATCAGCTATGAGGTGCAGTACAGGTAAGGGGGCGGGGATTGAGTGCACATGCGCAGGGGACATGGAGAGGTGCATGCATTGCCTTCTGGGTGTTGGTGCACAAGCGCATGCATGTGCACAATTTTTGGCACAGGAGCCCAAAAAGGTTAGCCACCATTGCCCTATACCATTCCAGACCAGTGGCTGTCCAGTCTCTTCTTAAAAGCTTCCAGTGATGGAGCATCTACAACTTCTGAAGGCAAGTCGATCCACTGGTTAATTGTTCTCAGTGTCAGGAAATTTCTCCTTAGTTCTAGATTGCTTCTCTCCTTGGTTAGTTTCCATCTGTTGTTTCTTGTCCTGCCTTCTGGTGCTTTGGAAAATGGGTTGACCTTCTTTGTTGACTGCCCCTCATTCCACTGAGTTCTTTATGCCTGCTCTGGAATCTTCCTAGATATTGAAGTCAGACTGACTGGCCTCTTGTTTTCTAAATCTCCCTTTCCTTCCTTTCCTTGACATTTCCTGGGTTCTCCAGGATTTCTCAAAGATACAAGGTCTTAACAAGATCATCATTCATTTCTTTAAGAACCTTGGGATGCAGTCCATCTGATACAGGAGATTAAACTTGTTTTCATCAAGGCCTAGGCTGCCCTTAAGTTTTCCAATGAAAAGGTGTTCTTCATTTAAAAGGATGGAACAGATAAAGATTCAGAAGATGGTTATTGTTGGGTATATGAATACTCCAACTGGTTTGGGTGAATGAATATATAAACCTAGGTTTAAGTGTTTTGTAGCTTTAAGCACAAGAAACTACAATGTCATTGTGGGTGCGGTTGCAGGCAGCAATAAAGGTAGGAAGGGAAACGAAATAGACCCCGGCTTCTGGATGCACCTGGTTCTGTTCCTGGTCTGCTGCCTGCTGTTTTGGAACGTCTGTCTGCTTACTCTTGGAGGCTACTGTGCCAGATACCATTTCACCTGAACACAAGGACTGTTAACTTGGTGAGCTGAGGATTCAGCGTTGTCTTTGAGAGAAAGGTATCGGAAGGAAAAGATTTACAAGCAGCTAAAAGACATTGTATTTACTGTAAATGGACTAGGTAACTGGATGGATATACTGGATATTGACATATGGACTGAATGACACTTCTTAATCTCTGTGTGAATTAAATAACTTTTTTAAAACCACAAACAGTGTTTTTGTCTCCAGTGTGTGTATACTCTTGGGCCCAACCTCTCTCTCACTTGGCTGCCTGGCTTGACTGCTGCTGCACACTCTGCTTGGGGGTTTGTCCCCAAACACTAACATTGGTTATGGGCCCAGCCCATTGGTAGTGAGCACAGTCTAACTAACCAGGTTTTAGCAGTTAGAGTTGGGGTGAGTTGCACATTACTGTAAGTACAAACTGTTTGTTGAATAGTTATTTATCTGAAGAGCAATGGCACAAGTAAATTTGCCAAGTCTGTCCATGATATCCAGACTAGATGGAACAAACTATGTTTCATGGTCAATGAAATGTAGTTTACTGCTACGAAGAGAAGGTTTGTGGGACATAATTACAAACCTACCAGATGTATCTAATTTAGATCCTAATGTAGAAGAGGATGCTAAAAAGATACAAGACTATGAACGAAAGAATGAGCAGGCTTTGTGCATCATAGGACTGACTCTCTCAGACCAGCAACTGATTCATATTCGTGGAGAGGAGATTGCTGCAGACTGCTGGGAGAATCTTAGGAAGATTTATGTTCGAGACAATGTAGGAGCTCATATCAATCTTACACGGAAGCTGTTTAGAACACATCTTGAGAAGAATGGAGACATGTTAACTCATTTAAACTGTATGAAAAGCATTTTTCAAGAATTGCAAGAAAAAGAGCTTATCTTTAATGAGTTGCAACAAGTATACATCATACTGTCTTCATTGGATCGAAGCTATGATGATTTTGTGACTGCATTAGAGGTATTGCCAAAAGACAGTTTATCAGTAACTGAGATAACCGGCAGGCTATTAGAAGAAGCCAGAAGAAGGTTTGAACGTGACCAGCTGAGGGAAGATAAACCTAATAAAGAAGAGAAATTATCTTCAAAGCATGAAAGAAACCAACTGTGTAAAGTAAAGCACCCGGAAGAAGAGAATTTATCTTCGACGGCATACACAATTAAAAAGTGTTTTAATTGTGGAGGCAGAGGACATTTGGCAAGATTCTGCAGAAAAGTAAAAAGCCAGAATGTTAGGAAGCCAAAGAAATCCTTTGAGCTAGCCACGTTTAGCAACTGTGATGTGAAGAGTGATTTATGGGTGGTGGACAGTGGTGCATCCCACTGCATCACGAGAGATAAGACAAAGTTTATAAAAATGTCTACAAGCTCACAACGTATATCACTCGCAAATGGCTGGCACCTCAAGGCCAAGGGTGAAGGTATTGCTTATTGTCCATATTTAAACCAGAATATAAAAATGTTGTATGTACCACAGTTAAAGATGAACTTACTTTCTGTAAGAGTATTAGATAAACTAGGTTATGTAGTTACATTTAAGAATAATAAGTGCATACTGGAAAGAGATGGCAAAAAGGTAACTGCAGCTTTAAATGGAACATTGTATGTCTTACATGACAGTAAGAAAGGGGAGGCACAGACTGTATTTAATAATATCAAGCCTCATAATGAATGTATCCATTTATTGCATAGGCGTTTGGGGCATATAAATTTTAAAATGCTAAAGCGTACAGTAGAGTTATCTGAAGGAATAAGGTTAAAACCCTGTGATAAGTATTTGCGTTGTAATGTCTGCTGTGAAGATAAGAGTAAAATATTGCCTGCAAATAGGCTAAATGGTTTCAAAACTAAAGAACCTTTAGAAGTAGTATTTGCAGACATTATAGGTCCAAAGAAACCCAGTATGGGGGTGCTCGATATATACTGAGCATTATGGATCATTACTCTAGATATGGGTTTTGCTACCTAATGAAAAGCAAAACTGAAACATATCAACATTTCTTCAACTGGTTAAAGTTTGCTGAAAGAAAAACCAAATGGCAACTAATAACCTTGGTGACAGATGGTGGTGCGGAGTTTGTTAACAGCAAATTCCAGAATAGATTAAAGGTAGCTGGAATAGAGCATAAGAAATCTGCACCATACAGACCACAAACACAACGCATTTATAGAGAGAAGAGGCCAAACACTACAGGCAATGGTTAGAACAATGATAACTGATTCTGGGTTACCTGATTTTTGTGGGGGAGGCCACAATGTGTGCTAATCACATATTGAACAACGTTGTTAACTCAACTACTGGTGAAATACCATTCACCATGTGGCATGGCAGGAAGCCTGATCTGAGTTACCTGCACACATTTGGTGCACCAGCATGGGTTCATATCCCTACACAACTCAGGTGTAAAGGGCAACACAGAGCTAAACAATTTTTCTTCGTTGGTTACCAAGCTAACCATAGGGCATATAGATTTTGGGAGAAAGGCACATCTAAGGTGTTATGTAGTGCTAATGCCCAATTTCTAGAGCACGTAGGATGGGATAAGTTACAGCAGGATAGCAATAAAGAAGTGATTATTGAATCCTATAGAAATCCCATTAAGTATCCCTGTAACTTTAAAAATAAAGTAAAGCAAGAAGTACAGGAAGAATTAGAGCCCCTAGAGGAAGAAATAGCTGAAGATGAGGAACAGGTAGTAACTCAACCAAGCCCTGTAATTCCCAGAAGAACTACACGTATATCTAGACCGCCTGATAGATACCAGGCTAACACAGTGTGCCAGGTAAATAGAGTTCCATCTACTGTGGAGGAGATAAAAAAGTATCCTTATAAAGAGAAGGAAGATTGGTATGCAGCTATCAATAAAGAATTGAAATCCTTGAAGGATATGAAGGTGTATGAAAATGTGAGATTACCTAGTGATATAAAACCCATTGGCTGCAAATGGATTTTTAAGATAAAAACTGACAAGGATGGAAACATAATCCATAAGGCAAGATTAGTAGCCCAAGGTTTTAGACAAAGTGCAAATGATTATGATGAGGTATTTGCACCTAGTCTTAAAGCAGCAACATTAAGGGCAGCTTTAGTGTGGGCAGCAAGCAAGAAATATATAGTTAACCATTTAGATGTGGAAACTGCTTACTTGCACGCTCCACTAAGACATACTGTATATATGAAAAAGCCTAGTGGATTGAAAGGTGAAAATAATAATGATTGTTGGTTGTTAAAGAAGAGCCTCTATGGTCTTAAACAATCAGGCTATGAATGGAACCAGTATATTGTGAAGGAACTGAACAATATAGGGTTTAAAGCTGGTTTAGCCGACCCATGTCTGTTTAAAAGGGAGACAAATGGGAAAATATCATTATTATTATTATTCACTGATGATATTGCCTTGATTACTGAGACTAATGATGAAGCAAATAAAATAATAGCATCATTAGGTAAGAAAATAAAAATCAAGCAATTAGGGGAGATAAAGAGATATCTAGGTTTAAATATACTGAAAACACAGAAAGGTTTTAAGATATCTCAGGAAGATAAGATATCTAAATTGCTAATAGATTATAAGATGGAACTTTGTAAGCCTGCAAAGACTCCAATGAGTCAGGATATTTGCAAAATGGATACACAAAGTCCCAAGTGTGATAAGAAACTATATCAATCTTTGATTGGTAGCTTATCATATATTAGCAATTGGTCACGGCCAGATATTGCTTTTAGTATTAATCAGCTGGCATGACATAATAATGATCCGCTTCAATGTCATTGGAATGCATTGAAGAGAATCTTAAGATATCTTAAAGGAACATTACACTATGCACTGTATTTAGAACCAAAAGGTGATCTCATATTGAGTGCTTATGCAGATGCTAGCTTTGCATCAGAAAGAGACACAAGAAAGTCGACTTCAGGAACAGCCATAATGCTGGGTAATACATTAATAGGTTGGAAGTCAATTAGACAACAGCATATAAGTTTGTCTACAATGGAGGCAGAATTCTCCTGTTTATCTTTATTGTGTACTGAGTTAATTATGTACAAACAAATGTTGAAGGATATGGGTATAACGGTAAATTACCCTATAGTTGTACATGAGGATAATCAGGCAGCAATTCAAATGGCCACTAATATTGCAGTTAAAACGAGAAGTAAACATACAGATTTGAGGTATCTTAATGTAAGACAGTCTGTAAAGAGTAAATTGATACAGCTGGAGTACTGCATGTCGGAGGACAATATAGCTGATCATTTTACTAAAGCCCAAGGTGCCATTAAGCATTTAGAGAGTTGTGAAAAATATGGGTTTAGAATGTAAAGGTTATATATTTATGTCACCCAAAAGGGGAGAATGTTGGGTATATGAATACTCCAACTGGTTTGGGTGAATGAATATATAAACCTAGGTTTAAGTGTTTTGTAGCTTTAAGCACAAGAAACTGCAATGTCATTGTGGGTGCGGTTGCAGGCAGCAATAAAGGTAGGAAGGGAAACGAAATAGACCCCGGCTTCTGGATGCACCTGGTTCTGTTCCTGGTCTGCTGCCTGCTGTTTTGGAACGTCTGTCTGCTTACTCTTGGAGGCTACTGTGCCAGATACCATTTCACCTGAACACAAGGACTGTTAACTTGGTGAGCTGAGGATTCAGCGTTGTCTTTGAGAGAAAGGTATCGGAAGGAAAAGATTTACAAGCAGCTAAAAGACATTGTATTTACTGTAAATGGACTAGGTAACTGGATGGATATACTGGATATTGACATATGGACTGAATGACACTTCTTAATCTCTGTGTGAATTAAATAACTTTTTTAAAACCACAAACAGTGTTTTTGTCTCCAGTGTGTGTATACTCTTGGGCCCAACCTCTCTCTCACTTGGCTGCCTGGCTTGACTGCTGCTGCACACTCTGCTTGGGGGTTTGTCCCCAAACACTAACATTGGTTATGGGCCCAGCCCATTGGTAGTGAGCACAGTCTAACTAACCAGGTTTTAGCAGTTAGAGTTGGGGTGAGTTGCACATTACTGTAAGTACAAACTGTTTGTTGAATAGTTATTTATCTGAAGAGCAATGGCACAAGTAAATTTGCCAAGTCTGTCCATGATATCCAGACTAGATGGAACAAACTATGTTTCATGGTCAATGAAATGTAGTTTACTGCTCTGAAAGAGAAGGTTTGTGGGACATAATTACAAACCTACCAGATGTATCTAATTTAGATCCTAATGTAGAAGAGGATGCTAAAAAGATACAAGACTATGAACGAAAGAATGAGCAGGCTTTGTGCATCATAGGACTGACTCTCTCAGACCAGCAACTGATTCATATTCGTGGAGAGGAGATTGCTGCAGACTGCTGGGAGAATCTTAGGAAGATTTATGTTCGAGACAATGTAGGAGCTCATATCAATCTTACACGGAAGCTGTTTAGAACACATCTTGAGAAGAATGGAGACATGTTAACTCATTTAAACTGTATGAAAAGCATTTTTCAAGAATTGCAAGAAAAAGAGCTTATCTTTAATGAGTTGCAACAAGTATACATCATACTGTCTTCATTGGATCGAAGCTATGATGATTTTGTGACTGCATTAGAGGTATTGCCAAAAGACAGTTTATCAGTAACTGAGATAACCGGCAGGCTATTAGAAGAAGCCAGAAGAAGGTTTGAACGTGACCAGCTGAGGAAGATAAACCTAATAAAGAAGAGAAATTATCTTCAAAGCATGAAAGAAACCAACTGTGTAAAGTAAAGCACCCGGAAGAAGAGAATTTATCTTCGACGGCATACACAATTAAAAGTGTTTTAATTGTGGAGGCAGAGGACATTTGGCAAGATTCTGCAGAAAAGTAAAAGCCAGAATGTTAGGAAGCCAAAGAAATCCTTTGAGCTAGCCACGTTTAGCAACTGTGATGTGAAGAGTGATTTATGGGTGGTGGACAGTGGTGCATCCCACTGCATCACGAGAGATAAGACAAAGTTTATAAAAATGTCTACAAGCTCACAACGTATATCACTCGCAAATGGCTGGCACCTCAAGGCCAAGGGTGAAGGTATTGCTTATTGTCCATATTTAAACCAGAATATAAAAATGTTGTATGTACCACAGTTAAAGATGAACTTACTTTCTGTAAGAGTATTAGATAAACTAGGTTATGTAGTTACATTTAAGAATAATAAGTGCATACTGGAAAGAGATGGCAAAAAGGTAACTGCAGCTTTAAATGGAACATTGTATGTCTTACATGACAGTAAGAAAGGGGAGGCACAGACTGTATTTAATAATATCAAGCCTCATAATGAATGTATCCATTTATTGCATAGGCGTTTGGGGCATATAAATTTTAAAATGCTAAAACGTACAGTAGAGTTATCTGAAGGAATAAGGTTAAAACCCTGTGATAAGTATTTGCGTTGTAATGTCTGCTGTGAAGATAAGAGTAAAATATTGCCTGCAAATAGGCTAAATGGTTTCAAAACTAAAGAACCTTTAGAAGTAGTATTTGCAGACATTATAGGTCCAAAGAAACCCAGTATGGGGGGTGCTCGATATATACTGAGCATTATGGATCATTACTCTAGATATGGGTTTTGCTACCTAATGAAAAGCAAAACTGAAACATATCAACATTTCTTCAACTGGTTAAAGTTTGCTGAAAGAAAAACCAAATGGCAACTAATAACCTTGGTGACAGATGGTGGTGCGGAGTTTGTTAACAGCAAATTCCAGAATAGATTAAAGGTAGCTGGAATAGAGCATAAGAAATCTGCACCATACAGACCACAACACAACGCATTTATAGAGAGAAGAGGCCAAACACTACAGGCAATGGTTAGAACAATGATAACTGATTCTGGGTTACCTGATTTTTTGTGGGGGGAGGCCACAATGTGTGCTAATCACATATTGAACAACGTTGTTAACTCAACTACTGGTGAAATACCATTCACCATGTGGCATGGCAGGAAGCCTGATCTGAGTTACCTGCACACATTTGGTGCACCAGCATGGGTTCATATCCCTACACAACTCAGGTGTAAAGGGCAACACAGAGCTAAACAATTTTTCTTCGTTGGTTACCAAGCTAACCATAGGGCATATAGATTTTGGGAGAAAGGCACATCTAAGGTGTTATGTAGTGCTAATGCCCAATTTCTAGAGCACGTAGGATGGGATAAGTTACAGCAGGATAGCAATAAAGAAGTGATTATTGAATCCTATAGAAATCCCATTAAGTATCCCTGTAACTTTAAAAATAAAGTAAAGCAAGAAGTACAGGAAGAATTAGAGCCCCTAGAGGAAGAAATAGCTGAAGATGAGGAACAGGTAGTAACTCAACCAAGCCCTGTAATTCCCAGAAGAACTACACGTATATCTAGACCGCCTGATAGATACCAGGCTAACACAGTGTGCCAGGTAAATAGAGTTCCATCTACTGTGGAGGAGATAAAAAAGTATCCTTATAAAGAGAAGGAAGATTGGTATGCAGCTATCAATAAAGAATTGAAATCCTTGAAGGATATGAAGGTGTATGAAAATGTGAGATTACCTAGTGATATAAAACCCATTGGCTGCAAATGGATTTTTAAGATAAAAACTGACAAGGATGGAAACATAATCCATAAGGCAAGATTAGTAGCCCAAGGTTTTAGACAAAGTGCAAATGATTATGATGAGGTATTTGCACCTAGTCTTAAAGCAGCAACATTAAGGGCAGCTTTAGTGTGGGCAGCAAGCAAGAAATATATAGTTAACCATTTAGATGTGGAAACTGCTTGCTTGCACGCTCCACTAAGACATACTGTATATATGAAAAAAGCCTAGTGGATTGAAAGGTGAAAATAATAATGATTGTTGGTTGTTAAAGAAGAGCCTCTATGGTCTTAAACAATCAGGCTATGAATGGAACCAGTATATTGTGAAGGAACTGAACAATATAGGGTTTAAAGCTGGTTTAGCCGACCCATGTCTGTTTAAAAGGGAGACAAATGGGAAAATATCATTATTATTATTATTCACTGATGATATTGCCTTGATTACTGAGACTAATGATGAAGCAAATAAAATAATAGCATCATTAGGTAAGAAAATAAAAATCAAGCAATTAGGGAGATAAAGAGATATCTAGGTTTAAATATACTGAAAACACAGAAAGGTTTTAAGATATCTCAGGAAGATAAGATATCTAAATTGCTAATAGATTATAAGATGGAACTTTGTAAGCCTGCAAAGACTCCAATGAGTCAGGATATTTGCAAAATGGATACACAAAGTCCCAAGTGTGATAAGAAACTATATCAATCTTTGATTGGTAGCTTATCATATATTAGCAATTGGTCACGGCCAGATATTGCTTTTAGTATTAATCAGCTGGCATGACATAATAATGATCCGCTTCAATGTCATTGGAATGCATTGAAGAGAATCTTAAGATATCTTAAAGGAACATTACACTATGCACTGTATTTAGAACCAAAAGGTGATCTCATATTGAGTGCTTATGCAGATGCTAGCTTTGCATCAGAAAGAGACACAAGAAAGTCGACTTCAGGAACAGCCATAATGCTGGGTAATACATTAATAGGTTGGAAGTCAATTAGACAACAGCATATAAGTTTGTCTACAATGGAGGCAGAATTCTCCTGTTTATCTTTATTGTGTACTGAGTTAATTATGTACAAACAAATGTTGAAGGATATGGGTATAACGGTAAATTACTCTATAGTTGTACATGAGGATAATCAGGCAGCAATTCAAATGGCCACTAATATTGCAGTTAAAACGAGAAGTAAACATACAGATTTGAGGTATCTTAATGTAAGACAATCTGTAAATAGTAAATTGATACAGCTAGAGTACTGTATGTCGGAGGACAATATAGCTGATCATTTTACTAAAGCCCAAGGTGCCATTAAGCATTTAGAGAGTTGTGAAAAATATGGGTTTAGAATGTAAAGGTTATATATTTATGTCACCCAAAAGGGGAGAATGTTGGGTATATGAATAATCCAACTGGTTTGGGTTGAATAAATATATGAACCTAGGTTTAAGTGTTTTGTAGCTTTAAGCACAAGAAACTGCAATGTCATTGTGGGTGCGGTTGCAGGCAGCAATATAGGTAGGAGGGAAACGTAATAGACCCCGGCTTCTGGATGCACCTGGTTCTGTTCCTGGTTTGCTGCCTGCTGTTTTGGAACGTTTGTCTGCTTACTCTTGGAGGCTACTGTGCCAGATACCATTTCACCTGAACACAAGGACTGTTTGCTTGGTGAGCTGAGGATTCAGCGTTGTCTTTGAGAGAAAGGTATCGGAAGGAAAAGATTTACAAGCAGCTAAAAGACATTGTATTTACTGTAAATGGACTAGGTAACTGGATGGATATACTGGATATTGACATATGGACTGAATGACACTTCTTAATCTCTGTGTGAATTAAATAACTTTTTTAAAACCACGAACAGTGTTTTTGTCTCCAGTATGTGTATACTCTTGGGCCCAACCTCTCTCTCACTTGGCTGCCTGGCTTGACTGCTGCTGCACACTCTGCTTGGGGGTTTGTCCCCAAACACTAACAGTTATGTTAGTCCTGCATCCCCTCCAGATCACAGGAAGACTGTTGGGAAGCCAGTAAACAAGTCTGTATATACACCAATGTAAACACCAATTTATTAGTTCTAAATTTAAAATAGTTCAGTTACTGCCATTCTTGTAAATCCTTCTTTTTTTCCTTAACTAATCTTACCCAACAGAAATCATGCTTGCTGGAAAAGGAATTTCTTTTGATGTAGGCAGCTGCCAAAGAGTCTGGCAATTGCCTGGTTTTCTTTTAAGGATGCTTTGAAGATGCTTTGCAGAAAAAAAAAAACTAACAACCTGCCTTCCATCAAGGACCTGTATACTGCACGAGTCAAAAAGGGGGCTTTGAAAATATCTACAGACCCCTCACATCCTGGACATAAACTGTTTTAACTCCTACCCTCAAAACCAGAACAACTAGACACAAGGACAGTCCCCCCACTCCATGCCATCACTCTGCTAAACAAATAATTCCCTCAGCACTGTCCAACTATTTACTAAGTCTGCATTACTATTACTATTAATCTTCTCATCACTCCTTATCGCCCATTCCCCTCCCACTTGTGACTGAATGACTGTAACTTTGTCACTTGTATCCTTACGATTTATATGGACTGTTTCCTAGTATGATTTGATTGCTTATTGTACCCTGTGATTCTTATTAAGCGTTGTACCTGATGATTCTCGACTCTTGACAAATGTATCTTTTCTTTTATGTACACTGAGAGCATTTGCACTAAAGACAAATTCCTTGTGTGTCCAATCACACTTGGCCAATAAAGAACTTCTATTCTATTCTATTCTATTCTATTCTATTCTATTCTATTCTATTCTATTCCATTCCATTCCATTCCATTCCATTCCATTCCATTCCATTCCATTCTAAAGCAGGGGTCTCCAACCTTGGCAACTTTAAGACTTATGGACTTCTAGAATTCCTCAGCCAGCTTTGCTGAGAGGAGTTGAAGTCCACAGGTCTTAAAGTGTCTAAGGTTGGAGACCCCTGCTTTAAAGGATGCCCTATTTGAACAATTGTGCTGTTAGCTGGAGGAGTGACAATGTAATTCTGATAGAAGACTGCAAAGTTAAGTTTCTGTGGCTATTGATTAAAAAAAAAACGGTCCTTTTCTCTCTCTCAACCCAACGCACCTCACAGGGTTGTTGTGGGGAAGATAGGAGGAGGAAGCACTATTGTCTGTGTTCGTTGCCTTGAGTTATTGTAAAAAGAAAGAAAGAAAGAATGAATGAATGAATGAAGTAGATTCTGGGTGCCCTGTGCAGAGAGTTGGATTTGATAGTCTCAAGGACCCTAGTCAATTTGTGAGACACTGAACATCAGGCAGCAAAGCAAAGACAGACAGAGAACATCAGAGAGGAACCAGCGGGTTGCAAAGAAACTGTGGGAGGAGAAGGAACAGGGAACGCAAGAGGAACTGAAAAAACTGAAGGAGTTCAGACAGACTGAATATAGAAACTAGCAACTCCAGCGAAGTTCACAAAAAAAAGATGAGTGAAAGTTCAGGAATGAGAAACATAAAAGAGACCCCGGTGGGGGAAGGGAATAGAGAGAGAAAAAAGTAAAAAAAAAATGGAATCCCACCACTATTGTAGATGTTTCACTACCCACTAGGTAACGTCATCAGTGTAGCAACCAATAGAAGGGAATCTCTATAGCTTAGGGTTGAACTGTGGGGTTTTCGATGCTCTCTGAGCCTAGGGGTTTTCTTGCAGACAATTCAATACTGAACTAAGTCATGTCTTCAGAAGACATGACCTAATTGGGTAATGAAATGTCTGCAAGAAAACAGCCAAGCTCAGAAAGCACCAAAGACCTCACAGAAACAAGAAGAATGAACTTGCTGAACCAAGACTTAACTTTGCATAAATGTTTGCTATTTATTACTTCCTGGGTTTATATTTTGCTTCAGTCTCTGACAACTGAGTGACGTACATATCCTCAAATTAGGTCAAACCAAAATCAAAGTACATCTAGTTATATATACTTCAAGAAAGTCGGTTACATTAGGCAAATGCTCCAAAGTAAACAAGATGAAAATGTGCCAGCTTGGTGGTTCTCTAAGACAATTTAAGATTTGTGTTTTAAGGACACTGGCTCACTTTCCAATATTTGAGGGGCTGCCCCAGAGAGGAGGAAGGTGTCAACCTATTTTCCAAGGCACCTGAAGGCCAGACAAGGAATAATGGATGGAAACTGATCAAGGAGAGATTCAGCCTGGAAATAAAGGAGGAGTGAGAGCAATCAACCGATAGAACAGGAGTTGCCTTTGGAAGTTGTGGGAGTTTCATCACTGGAGGATTTCAAGAAGAGATTGGATGGCTATCTGTCAGAAATGGTGTAGAGTCTCCTGCTTTGGGGGGGGGGGGTTGGACTAGATGACCTACAAGGTCCCTTCCAACTCTGTTAACATTCTGTTAAGCTTTTCCTTCTGCTTTGCTTAAATATTTATCAGTAATACAAATATCTCAGTTAACATGCCTGCCATCTCTTTTCAACGTGTTTACTTCTGAAATCCCATTGACTTCTGAATTTTCCACTGATCTCCTTTGCTGGCCCAATTTTGTTTTCGGTTTCCTTGAAAGCTTTAATAGAATAATCATTTTGTAGTAAAAGTGATGCAATTGTGGAATAACCCAAAGGCCAGTAAAAATGATTAGGTCAACTCTTTCCATTCTTTTAGCCACTGAGAGAGTTCAGCTCTTCATTTGGATCAGGGTTGTTAGAGAGAGAAAAGAGGAAATGTCTTTTTCTCATCTGAGTTTTTGAAAAGAAACACGAAGTTTGTGTCAGTGTTTTTTTTTTAAAAAAACCACAGTCTGTTCCAATGTGGAGTCCTTCAATTTTGCTTGCTTAGAAAAAAACGGGAGAATTTTGACCGCCTGTTTATTATTTTAACAAGTGAATCAGGATAACATCAAGAAATATTTGACAAGTAGACCACATACCCTTTGCTTCTTGGGAGGTGATAAGTTATTAACGTTATTTATACTTCTGATGAAGAGGGAAGTCATTGCTTCATATATTTCTTTTCTTTTTCTTTAGTGTATGCATATTTTTCTATTTTTCTTTTTACTCTGTTTTTCTTTTTTTGTCACATCTGTTTTCTTTTTTTGCCTTGAACTTTGCATTTTATCTATTTTTATTTATTAATTTGTATCCTGCCTTTATACTAGGATACAAATTTAACCACTGAACCATTTTCCCTCTTCCACTATAGAACGATGCTAATCCAAATACATAGACCCGCACTCCTTCTATGTATTAAAGACCATTATAGCAAGGATCTCCACACTTGGCAAGTTTAAGACCTGTGGACTTCATGCTGGCTGGGGAATTCTGGGAGTTGAAGTCCACAAGTCTTAAACTTGCCAAGTTTGAACACCCTTGCATTATAGTATCTCCAACTGGGGTAGACTGAAGGTGCTGCTCTTGTCTCTTCCATGGAGGAACCAAGGACCTTAAGTGTGGTTTGTACTTTATATTGATCAGGAACCCACTTTAAAAACAGATACCAATTATAGGATATATTCCCAGCTCATTTCTGCCCTTCCTGAAAGACAATGATGAGGTTTTAACTTGCAGAATTGCACACTTTTCCAGGTGCGTTGAAAGACAGCCAAGCGATTAGAGGTTGTGCAAGGAAACCTGGTTTGTATAAGACCACGATGACAACATCAAGCCTCTGCAGCATCTGGATTGAGACCCAAGCTCCCAGAATGCCCTTTTATCTTCTCCTTCTCCTTCTCCAGCTCCCAGGTAATATAAAACTACCTCCCTTTCTATGGAGCACAACACCTCACCTTCCCTTCCAAGAGACATCACTAGATGTTCCTCAGGAGAGACTTTGGGTGAGCAAGGCAGCTTTATGTGACCTTCTTTCTTGCTTTATCCAACAGTGTGGGGGAAAGGAAACCCAGAGGGAACAAGTGACGTGGAAAACGAAATTCAAAGAATAGAATCAAAATTGATAAAATTAGAAATGCCTCGGCGAAGTAGGGTTGCCATACGTGAAGATCCCTTTTTGTGAGTATACATGGGCTCACGGCTGTCTGTACTGTACAATCTACATTCCCCTAGGTTAGAACCTAGTTGAGTCTCTAAGGCAGGGATTCTTAACCTCAGCAGCTTCAGGAAGAGTAGGCTTCAATTCCCAGAATTCCCCAGCCAGCTTGGGAATTGAAGTCTATTCTTCTTGAAGTTGCTGAGGTTAAGAAATATTCAGCAAAAAACAGCTCACCTCACTAGTGCTGACACAGAGGGCAGTTTTCGAGTGCTGTGCACTCATGATAGAACCGGTAGGGAAAAATTTGGAAACCCACCACTGACCAGTTTGGTCTAGTGGTGAAAGCACCAGGCTACAAAACAGGACATGGTAAGTTCTACTCCTGACATAGGCATGAAAGCCAGCTGGGTGACTTTGAGACGATCGCCAGGAGACAGTGAGTTGTAGTCCTGCTTTAGGCATGAAAGCCAGTTGAGTGTCTGGGTCAACACCAGGAGACAGTGAGTTCTAGTCCAACCTTAGGCATGAAAGCCAGGGATGTCTTTGGGTCAATCACCAGGAGACAGTGAGTTCTAGTCCTGCTTTAGGCATGAAAGCCAGTTGAGTGTCTGGGTCAACACCAGGAGACAGTGAGTTCTAGTCCAACCTTAGGCATGAAAGCCAGTGGGATGTCTTTGGGTCAATCACCAGGAGACAGTGAGTTCTAGTCCTGCTTTAGGCATGAAAGCCAGTTGAGTGTCTGGGTCAACACCAGGAGACAGTGAGTTCTAGTCCAACCTTAGGCATGAAAGCCAGTGGGATGTCTTTGGGTCAATCACCAGGAGACAGTGAGTTCTAGTCCTGCTTTAGGCATGAAAGCCAGTTGAGTGTCTGGGTCAACACCAGGAGACAGTGAGTTCTAGTCCAACCTTAGGCATGAAAGCCAGTGGGATGTCTTTGGGTCAATCACCAGGAGACAGTGAGTTCTAGTCCTGCTTTAGGCATGAAAGCCAGTTGAGTGTCTGGGTCAACACCAGGAGACAGTGAGTTCTAGTCCGACCTTAGGCATGAAAGCCAGTTGGATGTCTTTGGGTCAATCACCAGGAGATGGAGTGTTCTAGACCAGGGGTCTCCAACCTTGCCAACTTTAAGACTTGTGGACTTCAATTCCCAGAATGTTCTAGACCCACCTTAGGCGTGAAAGCTGACTGGGTGACTTTGGGCCAAACACCAAGAGACTGTGAGTTCTAGTCCCATCTTAGACATCAAAGCTGGCTGGGTAACTTTGAGATAATCACTAGGAGATGAGGAGTTCCAGACCCACCTCAGGCATGAAAGCTTTTTTCATGCCTTTTACTTTTTCCACTACCCCCATAACAGTGAATGGTCCTTAAAAGAGGCTGTCACTAAACAAGGACTGCCTGTACTGTACAGGTGTGCCCTTCTAACATCATTCTAATTTGCTGCAGGTGTTTCTGCCTGTTGGACTAAGGTAGGCCAGTGAAATGGCAGCCCGCCTCTGTGATGGAGGTGGGTACCTGTGGACCTGTTGCCTGGATCCATGGTCCCCCTTTTTTCAACAGAGATCTCCAACATCTGGAGTCGATTTTGACAGAGACACAGTTCCAAGAAGATCACAAGAGGTTTGGGAGATCAAAGATACTTGCCAATGTGCACAAAATTCTACCTAAGACACAAAATTTGACCATTGAGGAAAACGTGAATGTGAGTACAGAACCGAGATGCAAAAACAACCACAACACCCACCCCAGAATATAGAATACTGAACAACAGAACTGGAAGGGACCTTGGAGGTCTTCTAGTCCAGCCTCCTGCTTGAGCAGGAGACTCTAGACCAGGAGTGTCCAAACTTGACAACTTGAAAGATTATCTGTGTGTAACTCTGATCTGAAAAGAATGCGACAATAATTTGGAAAATTATAGATTGCAGCATAGGCCTGGTTGCCAGAACCAGTAGATGCAAACCAAATTTAAGAAAATCCAAATGGGAAATGACGGTCCCAGCCTTAACTCCTGTCCAGTGCGGTGGCCTAGGAGTGGAGCTCTTGCCTCACAATCAGGAGGCTGTGAGTTCGATCCTAGGTAGAGGCTAATGTTTGGAATAGACTCTGCTGCTCCAGCAGGGGGTTGGACTAGATGCCCTCCAAGGTCCCTTCTGACTCTGTTGTTCTATGTTCTGTCTCCTTCTTTTCCAATCAAAGTCTTGTAATGCCACATCTTTTTCTGTGTTACAGGATGTTGAAATCAACCAGTTCCAAGTGACTCTGTCAAAAACAGTCTTAACAAAAGCCAAAGGCGGAAAAGTCAACCAGGATGGAAGAGTTGTGATGTTGGCAGCGACCAGCCCGGTGCTCTTCAAGGTAAGGGCCTTGGAGAAAGGCCTAAGGCTGGAGAGATGTCTCTTATTTCCTCTCAATGACTCCTGTGTACCTCTGCCAGGGTTATCTCTGCAAGCCTCTACAGAGGAACATTGGGCGCATGTTGTGGCAAAGCAGGAAAAGAACTTGGAAGCTGCTGTTACTGTTAACAACATGAGCTTTTGTGGATTTACTGGCATCACAGAACAGATACGTTACACAAAGGGAAAGAGGCAGAAGATGGTCCTTATCTCTGTCTGTCTGTAGTCTCTATCTGTCTCTATCTGTCTATTGGCCTGTCTGTCTATTGGTCTCTCTCTAAACTTTGTTTTTGCAAGATATTGATATCTGTCCACCTATCTATTTATCCCTATTTCTGTCTGTCTGTCTGTCTGTCTTAGCTATATGCCTCTCACGTAGGCCTTTGTGGTGTCCCATAAATTTTGTAGGCTAGTATGTTGTTTTAAGTTAACCTTGGAAAATATTTCTAATCCATCTTTAATTCTTTTAATATATTCTTTTTCTTTTGTTATTTGTGGATTTAGTATCCATCTCCTTTTCCTTTTATTCTGTCCTTTCCATGTAATTTTTTACTGGGCTATGGTTGGCCCATATATTTGGCATTATTTCTACTTTACTAATGTCTTTCTCAATTGCCCCATTTGCCCACATCATATCGATTCTGGATCAAGATTTTTGTGGGCTGGAATAAAATGTAAATTTCTTCTCATTTGGATTTCTCTTCCTCCATATGTCTTCCAAGTTAGTCTCTTGTGTTAAATCGAAAAAAGTGTTTGGTAGAATTTTCTTTCTTTTCTTCCTGGTCTCTTCCATACTAATATAATCTTTTTTAACATCAACAATGGCATTGAAATCCCCTATTAAGCAAATATTTTCTTCACCTACACTAATTATTTTGTCATAGAGTCGCTTATAAAACCTCCTCTGGTTATCGTTAGGGGCATATATCCCCACCAATAGTAATTGTTTTTGATGCAAATTAATTTGTATCATTAAAATTCTGCCTTGTTTATCTGCATAATTTTTTTTGGCATTTATCCCTTTTTTTTACATAAATTGCTACCCCACTTTTCTTTCGATCTGCCAATGCTGTAAATAATACACCTAACTTGGGATATTCTAAATATCTTTTGTGTTGTTTTTGGATATGTACCTCCTGCAGGCATGTAATGCCAATGTTTTGTTTAGTTAATTTAGTTAATATTTGTTTCCTCTTGATCTGGGAGTTTAATCCGTTGATGTTTATTGAGAGTAGTTTAATCTCTTCTTCCATTGTTGATTCTGAGTCTACCTAAATCTTCTGTTTGTTCTTGCTTCTCTTTGGGGGGTCTTGTTCTTAGTCCTTCTCTCCTTGGGTATTCTCTCTTTTCTTTGCCTCTCTCTTCTTGGTCCGTTTCCTGTATTCCCTGTTGTTGGTCTTCTTATTGGCCCTCCTGACTCTTGCTTTCCGACTCTTCTTTGCTGCTCCCCTCTTCCTCTGTTTCTATCGGCTGATCATAAAATTCTTGCACCTTTTCAATGCTGTCACTTTTCACTCTTCTTTCTTGCCACATCACCAGCATTCCTTCAGGGATGGTCATCGGAACCAGATGTTTTGTTTATTCAGAAGTATCGCCAGAGATCTATAGTCCTTCCTCAGCTCTCTCACCTGCCTCGGGATTTGTTTCAAGGTTGTGATCTCTCTTTCTTTGTGTACCATTGGCTCGTCCTTTGTAATTCTCTTACGTTTTCTCTGGCGAACCTAATGCGAACCTCCCTTGGCAGCTTGTTCCACCTGGTGTAGTTTGTATGAATTTGAAAGACCTCATCTAATTCTTTCACTATTTCCTGTTGGTCCCTTTGCAATGCCTCTGCTATTAAATGGGACATTATGGCTCCTGGATCATTATTTTTGGATTCCAATATATTTTGGAACCTCAAATAGAACGCTGCACATTCCATTTCGAATCCTCTAAATCTCTGTTCATCTCTATTACTTTCCTATCCATCCCTTCCAATCTCTTGCCTGTTTGTTCAGCTTCGATTTCTCTATTCTTTATTCTTTGTTCATTTTTCTCCATTGTCTGCTGGATCGTTCCTATCTTCTCCTCCAGGTTTTGGATCTTACCCTTCATTTCTCCCATTTCCATCTTCATATCTGTGTGGTTGTTTACCATTGTCTCCTGCATTTTAAGCCTTGTTTCCTGAATAGCTGTTAATGTTGCTTACATCGTCTGCACGTTAGCCATGTCGCTTGTTTTTTCCATGTTTGGCATTCCTTCTATTGTTTTTTTGACCTGCTGGAGATGCGATAGACACTAATGAACCAGAAATTGGTTTTTCCCCTTTCAAAGTTGTCATAGTACTGGTCATGTTCCGAACTTTGTTATAGTTATCTTCCCACTTTACCATTCACTATTTAATTCTCCTTTCGTTATCAATTCTATTCAATACTTTCCCTTAAAATTTATCTTTTCACCTTTCCAACTTATGGTATTATATGTTATTCAAGATTGATTCAGTCTTCTATAGAGTCTAAAGCTAGCTGGATCACCTATATTAGAGAAGAGAGAGAAGAGAGAAAGCAAGAGGGAGGACAGGAAGGATAGTATCAAAATAAAGAAGAAAAGAGAGAAAGGGTGTGATAGAATAGCATAAAATATAATTACTATAAATTGTTCTTATACAACTACATTATATTACTATAGTATGATATATCAACTATATTCTTTATCCTTAACTATAGGGTTCAGTTTCTTTTAAACAAGTAATAGATGTTAAAATATAGAGTTAAACAAATCTAGATTCCACTACACACACACACACACACACACACACACACACACACACACACACATATTTCTTAAGTTTTCGCGGGTACTTACATGTATGGCATTCAGCTTTGTTCGGGTATTTTCCCACGTCATTGTAGTTGTGCTTTTAAAGTTGTAGCAACGTTTCGGCAGAATCTCATCTGCCATCACCAGGCTTCTGTATGTATGTGTGTGTGTGTGTGTGTGTGTGTGTGTGTGTGTGTGTGTGTATCTCCTTATTTCATTAGTTATTAATAATCAATCAGTCAATAATCATCAAGGTAATATTTCATCAATCTTCTCACAGTTTCATATCATTTGAACTTTTAAATTCCTAATAAGCTCAATCAAACCTTAATCGAACTGTTATTTCATTAATTGTATTCTGTAGAAAGAGGTTCAGTATTCATTCACTTTCCTTTCCCTGTCCGTTCACGTTTTGTTTAACCACAATCTGCTGCATCAGCTTCTCTTCTCTCTGTATAATCTCAAAATGTCACTTCTGTTCTTAAATTCAGTTCTGTCTCTTGCTTTTTTCCACCGTTCTTCTTTTCCAAGTCACAAATCCATCAGATTAGGCTCCAAATTCCTAAATAATCAGTCTAAATCAGCTCCAAAGTTTTCAGGACAAGTCCAAAACACCAATCAAACTTTAATCAAATAAATCGGCTTCAGTCTCGTTTTAAAGGTTCCTTGCTTTAACCGCCAGATCGCCATTTCCATTCGGACTTCTGTCCTTGATTTTAAGACTCACAGTTCTGCCGTCTCTCTCTGCCGTTTCTTTCCTCGACTTTTGCTTTCCGCCTTCTTCACTTTCAAATCCAATCTGCCATTTGATGCCAAAAATGCTGTTCATGCTCTGGTGTCTTCCTCATTGGGTTAAAGCGCCACGGCTTCGGTCTGCCATCGAGACGGCCGATCACTTACACATCGGAGCAAATGGGGTCTCCCTCAAAGCTGTCAACTGCCGCTGCTGTCAAACTCCTCATTGGTCTTCCTCACACCTTTGTCTTCCCCTCCAGGGTTACGTGCCCCTCACTGGAGCCTCAGAACGTGCAGATTGGGGATGAGAGAGCAGAGCTTGCTCTTCTCCCCCCACTCTGCCACAGAGCTGCAACCAGAAGTCCTCTCTCTCTCTGACATCTATATAATCTGTCTCTTATATCTGTCTGTCTGTCAGTCTGTCTGTCTATCTATCTATCTGTCTGTCTGTCTGTCTGTCTGTCTGTCTATCTGTCTAAATATCTGTCTGTCTGTCTGTCTGTCTGTCTATCTATCTATCTATCTATCTATCTATCTATCTATCTATCTATCTATCTATCTATCTACCTACCTACCTACCTATCTATCTAAATATCCAAATATCTATCTAGTCTCATAGCTATCTATCTATCTCTATCTAATCTGTCTGTTTTATATCTATGTAATCTGTCTCTTATCTCTCCCCCCTCTAATCTGTCTGTCTTTTATATCTATCATCTATGTATCTCTCTATCTATCTAATCTGTCTGTCTCTTCTATCTATCTATATGTATGTCTTCCTATCTAAGCAGTCTGTCTCTCTCTATCTAATCTGTCTGTCTCATCTATCTGTCTATCTATCTATCTATCTATCTATCTATCTATCTATCTATCTATCTATCTATCTATCTATCTATCTATCTATCATATATTTAATCACATGTCATCTATTTAATCTGTTTGTCTCCTATCATCTATTGATTCATCTGTCTGTCTGTCCATCCATCCATCATTATCTATATCACCTAAATTTGTTTCTGGCAGGATAATGATTCCCACCCGATCCTTGGTGGAAAAGTGATTGGCATCTCAGTGGGGAACACATCAGTTCATGGATTGCTCCCTGAAGAGCGAATATCAATAACTTTTTGGCACAACCAGGTAAGTCAGAAATCTCTTCTTCCCATTGCCCTGGTCTTGGCTTGTTTTCAATCTCTTCTTGAAAGTCCCCAGTGATGAAGCTCCCACAGCTAAATGGGATGGCACAGCAGATAGATAGATAGATAGATAGATAGATAGATAGATAGATAGATAGATAGATAGATAGATAGATAGATAGATATGATAGGTAGGTAGGTAGACAGGTAAATAAATTAGATAGATAGATAGATAGATAGATAGATAGACAGACAGAGACAGGTAGATACTGGTAGATGATGGATAGATAGATTTAGTTCATGAGAATTATTATTTAGCACCTTCAGTCTGAAAAATGGTAACAATCACTAACAATTGTGTATTCTTTATTGAAGATTGCTCAGTCACAAACCATGGAGAATTAACTAATGTTTCTGAACATTTGTCATTAATGCTGGCTGACTAATCCTAATTAGGAGGATTGGAGAAATAGGTTCCAGAGCCATCGTCATTAACTGATTGATTATCTCAATTTATCTAGCCACCCATCTCAAATTTATCACACTGCACAGCTAACCACCATCATAATCTATATTAAAAAAACATAAAAATAGAAATGTGGGGCTCAATTGTGATGGTAAGTCAAGGACTACCTGTATATTAATTGCTTCCAATTATTGACCTGATGTAATAAGTTTTCTTTGCTATTTTGGAGAGTGTCATGATGTTTGGGGATATTATTTTATTTTAGTTGGGATTGTTATTATTTTCTATTCAAAACATACTACTGGAGGTTGTCCTGCTGGCTGGGCACATGTGGGGCATATATGAACTCTTGAAATATATAAGCAGCCTCAACAAGGATCAAATCTGCTTGGACTTTGTTGTCCCAAATTTTGGAGGGAGGCAGGAACTGGACTGGGAAGAGAAGCAACCAAGGCAAGAGAAGGATTGACAATGAGACAGCAACACGTTTCCCAATGATAACATGTTGTGTTACCTGAAAAAAATGCATGAGTGGGAGGCAGATCTTCATTTCCTCTTATATACCACATTAATGGAAGATTGCAATCTTCTCGGTGACTCACCCAAACTGCATGTACACCAAAAGAAGCTAAAACGACGTATCAGGATTTTCCAACCTCAGCAATTTAAGATGTGGGGCCTGAACTTTTGAAGTGTTGAATTGAAGCTTGAATTTTGAAGTTGAAGTCCAGATGTCTTAAACTTTTCCAGAGCCTAAGAAATATTGCATGTATCTCTACGGTTGTTCCTTGTACTTTACATTTTAAAAAAATAAAATAGCATGCATTGTATTCACTATTTGAATTTTGGTTTTATTTCAGAGGAATTTTACTCCTTCGTGTGTCTTCTGGGTTATGGGAGCCAAACGTAAGTATCCAAGGAAGTTGGGAGCATGAATGTGAACATTTGAAAGGAATAAGAGAATAACACAGTTGAAAGGGATCTTGGAGGTCTTCTAGTCTAACCCCCTACTTTAGCAGGAAACCCTATATACCATTCTGGACAAGTCCAGGCTCTTCTCTGGGCTACGTGTTTCTTGCAGTTCTTCATTTGAGCAAAATGCAGCTTTATAAAAATTAGGAAATAACTGAGAACCAGTTTGGTATAGTGGTTAAGGTGCTGGCCTAGATACCAGGAGATGGTGAGTTCTAGTTCTACCTTAGATATGAAGGCCAGCGGGGTGATCTTGGGTCAATCTTCAGCCATGTGGCACAGTGGTTAGAGTGCAGTACTGGAGGGTACTTCTGCTGACTGTTGGCCGCCTGCAATTTGGCAGTTTAAATCCCACTAGGCTCAAGGTTGACTCAGCCTTCCATCCTTCCGAGATGGGTAAAATGAGGACCCAGATTGTTGGGGGCAATAGGCTGACCCTGTAAACCGCTTAGAGAGGGCTGGAAAGCCCTATAAAGCGGTATATAAGTCTTAAGTTCTATTGCTGTTGCTCTCTGTCTCTCTCCGCTCAACCGACATCACAGGATTGTTGTAGTGGGGAAAATAGGAGAAAGGAATATTAGGTATATTTGCTGCCTTGGGACACTTATATACAGTGGTGGGATTCAAATACCTGAACCTTTCAAGCCTTGGTAAAAGTTGAGAAATCCTTAGTGCTCTCTGAGTTTAGTTGTTTTCTTGTAGACATTTCATTACCCCAACTACGTAACACCAGCATGTTTGGGACATGAAACATCTGCAAGAAAACCACCAAGTTCAGAGAGCACCAAGGACCCCCTCAATTCAACCCTGAGCTAGAAATATTCTCCTTTGTTGGTAAAAAAATAGTTAATATTTCATGTCTCATTTCACGGAAAGGGGAGTTGGAGACGGCCAGGGAGTTCAAGAAAGGCTATATAGTAATGAATGTGGGATAAAAATCTAATAAATAATAACAATCACTAATTAGGCCAATCCTGTTTTTCCAAAATACTTAATCAATTAAATTTGCTTCTCTTTCTTATAACATGGGAGGGCCATCTTTACCTCTGGAAAGTGTGATTTTGTGTGGGTCAGGATTGCTCCAGAGAAGGAATTCCAGTCCTGTGAGCTTCTATGTGAGTCACCGTTCTGGCCAGGAAAGCAGCAAGCCAAGGGGAGTGACTTGGGCAGATGTCCAACAGGGAGCTTCTTCCAAAGAGGCTTCATTAGGAATCAGAATTGGATTCAGAATCAGGATACATCTGGAAGGGACCTTGGAGGTCTTCTAGTCCAGCCCCCTGCTAGACAGGAGATCCTATCTCATTTCAGACAAGTGACTGCCCAGGCTCTTCTTAAAAACCTCCAGGGTTGAAGCACCCACAATGTTTGGAGGCAACTTCTGTTTCACTAGTTAATTGTCCTCACTTCTCCTTGATTAGTTTCCATCGATAGTTTTTTGTCCTGCCTTCTGGTGCTTTGGAAAATAATTTGACCCCCTCTTCTTTGTGGCAGCCCGTCAAACACCGGAAGACTGTTATCATGTCCCCCTTAGTCCTTAACAAGTGTCTCATTTAGCAATGGAAATTTTGAGCTCAGTTGTGGCCATAAGTTGAGGACCACCTGTATTGCTCCTCCCTGTGCTACTGTTAATAACACCAAAAGAACCCACTCTCGGTGGTTGGTGGGCCCTTTCATTTCCTCCCCTTCAAGAGAATCATCTCTCATTTCAGCACATTCCAATATTTTCTTACTGATTTCCTCCTGTGATGGTATTTTCCCATTTTTCCAGTTTTTAGCAAATACAATCCTAGCCGCTGTTAATGCATTTACAATCAAGCATTGACATTTGAAATTAGAGAACAAGAGGATAAACAATTTTACAAAAATTTGGGATCTTTTCTATCAGTGGTTAGACAACAAAGTACAGTAATGAAATATGTAGATTTTTAGAAAATAATATATAAGGATGTACTTCTTTCTTATTATAGCTACAGAATGATTTTAGGATAGATTTGGGATGATAATTTGAACTGTTATAAAATAAATTAAGTAAATTATGGTTATCTTGTAAAACATGAATGAATAAAAGTATAGTCAAATGATTGGTTAATAATGATACTAAGGTATTTAATTTTTGATTGACAATATGAGATTATATGTAATGTAATTGTAATTGAAGACTACGAAATGGAAGCACAAAACAATTTGTAAACCAACCGGCACACTGTATGTACACCTATGGAAGATAGCTTGATGTTTTTATGTTTTGTTTGTTTATGTTTGTTTTTAAAAACCAATAAATTTTTTTTAAAAAAAGAGAGAATCATCTCTAAAGTATCCTCTTCTTTTGACTGTAGGTGGTGACATCGGCAAGTGGAATACATCTGGCTGTGAAGTGAAGCATAGAGAAAACCAAACCACCTGCCTTTGTGACCATCTCACCTTCTTTGCGGTGCTCATGGTAAGTACCAAACTCCATATCAGCATCCTGTAGAGCAGGGATGTCAAACTGCCATTTTGTTGTGAGCCACATCAGGATTGTGTTTGACCTCGGGGAGGCAGGGGGTGTGTGTGGCCAGCTCAGCATCACTCATGTCGGGGGTGCCTGGGGCGGCCTGAGCGTTATGCCAGCAAAAACAGGCTCCCGTGCTCAGTTTTAGGCTGCAACAGCCTCCTGCAAGGCTCTGCCAGTGAAAACAGAGCTCGGGAGGGCTGCATTGGGCTGGTCCTTTGCTATTTCCAGGGCAGCCCCATGGGCCAGATTTAAGCACCTTGAGTTTGACACCCCCGCTATATGGAGGACTATAACTCCAGAGGTGGTATTCAGCTGGTTCTGACCAGTTCTGAAGACCCAGTAGCGGAAATTTTGAGTCGTTCGGAGAACCGGCAAATGCCACCTCTGACTGCCAGGGGTGGGATTCGGAGAACCGGGAAATGCCACCCCCCCCAGGGGTGGGATTCAAATTTTGTAACAACCGGTTATGTGGGTGTGGCTAGGCAGGAGTGGCCGTGTGACTGGGTGGGCGTGGCTTCTCTTTTTTTTGCAGCACCTCCCCTGGGTTTTGGGGCTCCATTTTGGGGCCTCCTGCACCTCAAGGGAGCTTCCTGAAAGGGTGTTTGTGTCCCAGAAGGCTTCCCTGGGGCCCAAGAAGGCAAAAAATGGCAGGTTGAGGGGGCTATGCTCCCTCCCTCCATTTTTTGCCTTCCTGGGCCTCAAGGAAGCCTCCTGGGTGAAGCAGTAAGTAAGCGAGGGGAATCCCGGCACAGCTGATCATAGGAACAGCTGATCATTGGGGGGAGGAAAGAAATACCTTGGTGACTGGGCAGGGAAGAACGCAGTCACCGATGTTGGGTATGCGTGCGATGTTGCGCGTGCACAATAAGGAATGACTGGGTGGAGAGGGGCGGGACAGGTGGAGAGGGGCAGGGCCAGCCAGGGGCATGATTTGCCGGTTCTCCAATCTGCACAGAATCTTAACAACCGGTTCTATAGAACCAGTCTGAACCGATAGAATCCCACCCCTGGCCTCTCTGCCTCCTGAGTCTCAGCTGATCAGCTGGGTCTCCTTTTGTTGTCCTGTACAGGAGAACGGAGCTGAAAAGTAGGTTAGTGGGGTGGGGAGGGAATGGGATCTTTCAGTAACCTTCCCCTGCCACGCCCACCAAGCCACACCAGCCAAGCCCTGCCGTGCCCACCAAGCCTTGCCCACAGAACCGGTAGTAAAAAAATTTGAATCTCACCACTGTACAACTCTCAGAAATTCAGAAATCGCATGGTGAGGAATCAGAAAACCTCAGGAGATCTCTTACCCTTGAACCTAACCAAAAACCGACTATATAATAAAATTCTATTTATTTATTTAATAATATTCAATATTTATTGAAGCTAAAGGTAGAGAAATGTATACTTGGTTTCCCAGGAAGTGGACTTGAATGAACCCAAAGTAATGATAAATTGCATGGAAGGGAGGGATAAATTCCAAAAGGGGGAAAAAAAGGTTCGGAAAACCAATCCTTAAAGAGAGATTGATGCGTATAGCCTTGAATAAAGTTAATTTGCCAAGGAAGGCAAAAAAGGCAAAAAAAAAAATACTGGACAAAAATACACACCTGGTTAGAGAAAATGACAAAGCAACATATTGATTTAAAACCAAAAATATTTTTGTTAGGTATATTACCAGAAAATTATGACAAATGGGTTGTATATTTAATACTACATGTGCTGACAGCAGCATGAATTGTATTTGCACAATATTGGAAAAATGAGGACATTCCTACAGATAGAAACATAATTAACAAAAGATTAGACTGTGCGGAAATGGATAGGTTAACATTAAAGATAAAGGATAAAGAAGATACAGAATGTTTTTTAACATGGGATTTGATTTATGAATGGTTAGACAGAGGTAGAAATTAGAAGCTGGAAGGATATTACTATATACAAGTAAATATTGTTATTATTGATATTATGTATAAGGTAAATTGGCCCTGTTTCCTAAGCACTCATGTATGTTAAAGACAATATATATGATACGATATGATATGATATGATATCATCATATGATATGATATGATATCATATCATATATATGATAATTTGCCAAGGACATGTCCAGGCATAGAGTCAAAAACGGACTGAAGGTACCCATAAAGGTAACTGAGAACTCATATTCCATTTTCTATTTGCCCCTATGTGACAGCAGCATGTCACACAGGTGAAGATCTGATCCTTGTCACCAAGAGCATAGGATACCAAATCATGGGTCTCCGTTATGGATTGTAGCTGGAACATAGGAAAAAGCTTTGTAATGGTAGGAGCAGCTTTGTTGTAATAACAGGAATGGAAGGGATCTTGGAGTCCATTCTCTTGCTCAAGCAGGAGACCCTATACCATTCCAGTGTCTTCTTCAAAGCCTCCAATGGTGGAGCATCCACAACTTCTGGAGGGAAGCTGTTCCACTAGTTGTAGAAATAATTAACCAGGAAGACAGCCAATTCCTGTTCACGGGATGTATTCAAAAGGAAGACAGACATGGGAGGGCGGAGCTGACGTTGTAACGATATGACGAGCGATTATGGGGCTCCAGAACTGGTGTCGATACTGCCGCAGCTGGGGTATTTGGATCTAAACCATCCCATAGAGATGGTGAATGACAAGAGCATAGACTGCTAATCCCAGGGATACCGCAAAATCCCTGGTTGAACCAGGAGAAGCTTTTCAAACCAGCTGCGGAAGGAAGCAGCCATTGAAGCTGCTGAGAGGTTGGCACAGCTCCGGAACGGAAGAGAAGAAGAACGGAAAGTGTGTTGGTTTTGGTGAGATCTTTAAAAAAAATTTTTAAGAGAGAGCACCCTAAGAAGGAAAGATTCAAGAATATTGAAGACAGAAGGATAAGCAGTGAAATTAAACTTGTACTCAGAAGAATTGTTATTTAAATGATTTTTATTGATTTTTTAAAAAGGAAGACAAACATCTTCCAGGGATTTGACCCCTGGTAGGAAGCTGGATTTGAAGGCCTCACTGCTTCTTGCAGTCTTCTAGTTGTGGTCCAACCACATTCAGAACATTAATGATTCCTTCAGTCCTGGAACTGCTGGAAAGCCTTTTACTCCTTTACACCTCTTAGATCTTTTCCTTCCTGCCTTTCCTCCTACAGCTCCCCTCCTCAGATATAGACGAGATCCACAAGAGCTCCCTGACCATTATCAGTTATGTTGGTTGCATCATTTCAGCTCTGGCTTCACTCATCACCATTGTCTTCCTTTGCTTGAGGTAGGATATGTTGATATTTTGCTCTAAGTCGGGATTTGGAAAGAAGGAAGACCCAGCAGGACTTTAGAAGGAAGTTAGAGTAGCCCTGAAGGAGAAACTAGCAAAAACATGCAGTGTTTTTCTCAGTGAAGAAGAACCCTATGAGATCATGTGCAGGGACATTTCAGCACGCATCAGGAAAAAAAAGATTTTTCCAGCTCTGAGTCACATTGGGTAATAGGGTGGCTCTGGGCTTGTCGACTGGAAAACTGGCAGCCCAAGTTCGAGACCCAAGCTCCATAGAGTAGGGTGAGCTCCTGTCCTCCCCGCAGCTTCTACGAACCTAGCAGTTTGAAAACATGCAAATGAGAGTAGATACGGGGTGGGATTCTACCGGTTAGAACTGGTTCTATAGAACCGGTTGTTATGATTCTGTATAGTTCGGAAAACTGGCAAATTGTGCCCCTGGCTGACCCCGCCCTGCCTCTCTCCATCTGCCCCTCCCCTCCCTGCCCAGTCAGTCCTTATCAGGCATGCACAACATCGCACACATGCCTGACATCGCTGACTGAGTTCTCCCCCATCCAGTCACTCCTTAAGGTGTTTCTTTTTTTCCCCCCTCCTGACAATCAGCTGTTCCAGTGATCAGCTTTGCTGGGATCCCCCTCGCTGTCTTACTGCTTCACCCAGGAGGCTTCCCTGAGGCCCAGGAGGCAAAAAGGGTGTGTGTGTGTGTGTGTGTGTGCTGCGCCCCACTCCCACGCTCTGTTTTTTTCCCTTCATGGGCCTCAGGGAAGCTTCCTGGGAGCAAAACTACCCCCCCAGAAGGCTTCCCTGAGGCCCAGGAGGCCCAAAAATGGAGCGCAGGGGGGTGCTGTGCGCTCCCCCTTCACTCCAGTTTTTTTTGCCTTCCTGGGCCCCAGGGAAGCCTTCTGGGAGCAACACCCCCCCCCCGAGGCTTCCCAGAGACCCAAGAGGCAGAAAAAAATGGGGGGGGGGGCTGCTGAAAAAAAAAGAAAGAAGAAGCCATGCCTACCCAGTCACATGGCCATGCCCACCTAGCCATGCCTATAGAACCGGTTGTTAAAAAATTTGAATCCCACGCCTGAGTAGATAAATAGGTAGCTTTTTGGTGCGGAGGAAACAGCATTTTGTGATGTCTTGCTGGCCACATGACTGGCTCAGTGGCCTCGAAACGGAGATGAGCACCACAGAGTAGCCACGGCTAGCGGAGTAAAATCGGCAGGGACTCCTTTTTACCTGAGTCACATACTTGTCTGTGAACCCATATAATGACCTAGCCACAAGCTGAAATTTACCATTTTCAGGCTGTTCCCAGTAATTCACCAAATATGTGGGAACCGAAGTGGGATTTTGTGTGAACTTTGTTTCTTCTCCAGGTCACACACACACACACACACACACACACACACCAATGTAGTGTTCAGAAGCTGAGCCTGGTGATAATGGCCAAAGCAAGATTATGGAAAGATTTTGCGGGATTTCCCAGGTGGACCTTTTTTGAAATTCAGAGCTCATGGTAGATGGCCGTAAGAGTGGGACATTCATCTACCAACTTAGTAGGAAGGAGACACCACAGCATGCAGTCAAAGGAGGATGGGAATCGGTGTGCATTTGATATACATTTTCTAAGGGCAGAGCTGGGGCTGTCTTGGACCTATTTCCGTAAGCCCCAGGTAGCTTAGTGAACAGCAATTGACAGTGAAAACTGCAGCGCAAAATATCTGAAGAGCAGCAGGTAATGCAACTGTTCTTGAAGGATTAAGGTGCTCACATTGGACCCCCTTTAAACAGAAAGACAAGTTTGATGCTCTTTCTTTTCCGTAGGAAAAAGCAAGCATGACACGGTCTATGTCCACATGAATCTTATCTGGACAATAGCCTTTGGGGGTTGGGAGTCTGTGTGCACTTGAAGGATATATGTTTTCTGAGATGGACAGAGGTCAATGACCTGTGGCTGTCCAGTCTTTCGGACTTCAGTTTCCATGACCCCCCAACCAGCACGGCCAGAGATGGTATTCATCTGGTTCTGGAGAACCGGTAGTGGAAATTTTGAGTAGTTCAGAGAACCAGCAAATCCCACCTCTGACTGGCTCTGCCAACCCCATCTCTCTTCTCTGCCTCCCGTTGAGTCCCAGCTGATCGGCTGGGTCTCCTTTGGTTGCCCTGCACAGGAGAACGGAGCTGGAAAGCAGGTTAGTGGGGTGGGGAGGGAATGGGGATTTTGCAGTATCCTTTCCCTGTCACGCCCACCAAGCCACGCCCACCAAGCCACGCCCATAGAACTGGTAGTAAAAAAAATTGAATCCCACCACTGAGCATGGCCAACCACAATGTGACTATGAGAATGGTCTGCAGAACATCTGTAGGGAGGTGTTGGAAGGAAAAATCCCTCTGGTTCAGTCCCAAGCTGGGAGAAAGACGCTGGAAACAACATGGAGGCTGATTGGAAAGAAAGGTTTATTGATGAACAGAACCACAGACAAAGACAAGATGGAGTTCTGGGTCAGCTAAACCAGAACCACACTGTCAACTGTGCCTCATTCAAAACCCAAGAAAGAAATCCTTCGACTCCATTAAAATAGAGAAAAGTATTTTTACCGAGTTTGAAATGATAGCAACGAAAGGAAACCAAAATCTGAGGCAAATAGGCACAGAAATTGCATATTGGAAGTCATCCCAAGTTCTCTTCCCCCCAGGAGTCCAGACTGTTCATTCCAATCTGAGGTGTGTATAATGTCATGTGGGGCACATCTTCAGGTGGTTTCTCACTCATCTGGTATGCCAAGACAGTTGACCTTGGCTTAGTAGATATAAGTCTATTCTGTTTCATCAATAAACCAGCTTTCTTTCTAATCAGCCTCCGTGTGATTTCCAGTGCCTTTCTCCCAGCTTGGAACCGAACCAGGTGGATATTTCTTCAACAGAAATAGGTGAAGTTACTCGGGGATCAGGTCTTGAGGATCAAATCCTTTCGTACAACAGGTGCTAAGACTTTTCATGACTGCAGTTTAGACCAGGGGTCTCTAACCTTGGCAACTTTAAGACTTGTAGACTTCAACGCCTAGAGTTCCTCAGCCAACTTCCTCTGGGAGTTGAAGTCCACAAGTCTTAAAGCTGCCAAGGTTGGAGACCCCTGGCTTACAGTCTCATAACAACCAAGAAAAGAAGTATGATGCTCTTCCCACTTCACAGGAAAAAGCAGAGAAACCACGTTGTCTATGTCCACATGAATCTCCTCTGGGCCATCTTTCTTCTCGACGTGAGCTTCCTCGTCGCGATGCCTCTGGCTTCCAACATGGGAGACATGGCTTGCAAAGCTAGTGGGACGTTCCTGCACTTTGGCGTGCTTGCGTGCTTGACCTGGATGGCCATTGAGGGCTACAGTCTCTACCGGCTGGTTATCCAAGTCTTCAACTCTTACATAAAATGCTTACTTGTCAAGCTGTCCTTAATAGGTTGGGGTGAGTGAATATATATATTGCTGTCCTTGTTTTGGATCTGTCTCTCACTATCTCTTACTCTGGAATGATTATATTTTTTCTAAGATTTATTTCCCTTTTTGGTATTGGCTTGAACAATTCAACAATTGTTGTGAAATGGGGAGGAGGGGGCAGGATGCAAGGGTGGGATTCAAAAATCCCAGCAATCAGTTCACTGCCCAGTTGATGGGTGGGCAGGGCCGTGGTGGGCGGAGCCTACCAGAGCTTCCTGTTTGCGGCATCCGGTGGGCCTCCAGAGCCTGGGGGAGGCCATTTTACACCCTCCCAAGGGTCCAGAGGCCTCTCCCGGGCTTCTGGGAGGATGAAAATGGCCTCCCCCAGGCTCTGGAGCCCCTCCAGAAGCTGGAAACAGGCCAGTTTCTGGATTTCCAGAAAGCTGGTTTTTCCCCCGCCCAGAGCCTCTGCGTGGATTCTGCACTTACCTCCATCAAAATGGGCCTCATGGAGGTTCCTGGAAGGGGTGGGGTGGGAGGGGTGGGGCCAACCGGTTGCTTGAAATATTGGTTCGGTGAACCAGCTGAAACTTTAACTTCCAGTTCACATGAACCAGTACGAACCGGTAGAATCCCACCCCTGGCTGGATGTGGCATTAACTCCAGCTGTTCTCATCTGCAGGTCTTCCTACACTCATCGTGTGCCTAATTTTTGGGATTGATCAGTCCTCCTATGGGTCTTCCTCTGTTAAAGTCTATACGTCTCCTGATCAATACCACATTGAATTCATGTAAGTTCCCGGCGGGATAGAACAAAATGGCCTCTACTGTCTATTCAGAAAGATTCACTTTTCCCTGTGGATTAACGGTCATCCATCTCTGGGTAGCAGAGGCTGATTAGACCCAAAACCTGGAGATGTTACTGTACTAAATCATGTCCCTAAGGGTGATATGGGTAATACTGAATTGTTAACTAGGGCATACAAAACCTTTGCTAGACCAATATTCGAATACAACTCATCTGTCCGGAATCTGCACTGTATCTTGGACATTAATACAATTGAGCGAGTCCAGAAGTATTTCACGAGAAGAGTATTACACTCCTCTGCTCGCAACAGAATACCCTATATCACCAGACTTGGAATTTTGGGCTTGGACAACCTAGAACTAAGCCACCTATGATTGGACTTAAGCATAGTACACAAAATTATCTACTACAATGTCCTACCAGTCAATGTTTACTTCAGCTTCAACCGCAACAATACAAGAGCACACAACAGATAGAAACTCAATGTAAACCGCTCCAAACTTGATTGCAGAAAATACGACTTCAGCAACAGAGCGGTGAATGCCTGGAATGCACTACCTGACTCTGTTGTTACATCCTCAAACCCCGAATCCTTTAACCTTAAACTATCTACTCTTGACCTCACTCCATTCCTAAGAGGTCTGTAATTGCATTGTGCATAAGTACACAATCGTGCCTACCTGTCCCCATTTATTCATACCTATTTCCTGTATTCATACTCATATTTATACTTATTCCTATTATCTTGTAAGCGACTGACAAATCAAATAAATAAATACATAAAATATGAATATATAATCAACAACTGCACCTCTCTCTGGCTGACTGATGTATAGGAACCCCAGACTGATCCCATTGTAATCGATACAGATGAAATGCATACATTTTGTAATTTATACATTAATTTATGTAGTTCTAATCTTTGTTTATTTTGGGTTTTATCGTGAGATATATGTCCCAGAGGAAAGTGGCCTCCAATTCAAAAAAGTCTTTCTCTTTTAGATTCAGCATTACTAAATCTGGGTTAATACTAACATCAAAGTCCTCACAAATAGTCATAGAAGATCATAGAATTTCTAATTGGAAAAGTGTGATTGGACATACAAGGAATTTGTCTCCGGTGCATAAACTCATAATGTACATATAAACAGAGAGGAACAGGTCACAATTAAACCATTGATATAACTTGTCAACTAAAGACTCAGCATTACTTGTTGTATGGGTGGCGCATAAAGGTTCACACAGAGTAACTTTCTCCCCTTCAGTTTCAGCCTCAATATTTGAATTTCATCTGTATCATGATTTTCCAGATAAATTTCTTCTAATCTCTTATCATGAATGTGCTCCATTGCTGGATGGATGGATGCTCCAGCACTAGAAGGGTTTCAAGAACGACAGTTGTCCAGGATGGTGTAAGCCCTTGGACATTAGGTTGGAGTAGAAGACCTCAAACATGCCTTCCAGTCCTGGGATTTTATGATTCTATCAAGATGTATTGTGACCAGGGTCATTAAGCCCCCACTTAGCATGGCCCATCACTTGGTCCCTTGGGGCTCATTATAAAAACATCTGTAGCCAGGTATTGGCTATAACTTCATTTCCATCAACCAAGTTTCTTGGAGAATGAGGGAATCAGGGCATGAGCAGAGGCCACAAAGTGGGTGGAATGCATCACATTCATGATTGGCACTGGAACGTCCTGGAAATGCCTGTTTTTGAGGAAGGTGTCACCTTAAAGAAAATTTCCCAGCCTATTTGAAGGCTCATATTCTAGTTTCCACCTAGTTGAATGGTGCCTAGATTTACCTTTCTGGTTTTTTTTTTCTCTTCTCCTCTCCAGCTGTTGGATCACCAAAAAGGAGATCAACAATTTATTGAATTTGGGCTATTTAGGCCTGGTGCTTTTCTTCAACAGCATCATGCTGGCCGCCATGGTGTATGAGATTCTCAGACTGAGACATCGAGAGCATCACTGGGGATATGTGGTGATGCTCCTGGGCCTGAGCTGCGTCCTGGGCATTCCCTGGGGGCTGGTCTTCTTTGCAGTCGCTTCTGGGACCTTCAAGCTGGTGGCCGTCTATCTGTTCACCATCATCAACTCTCTCCAAGGTCAGTGAGTATTCCTGCTCCCCTTAGTCTTGAGATCTGCCACTTTTATCAGTTTTCGTCGTCTGGATTTTCACGCAACACAAGAGAGAGTTCCATTTGGTGACTCAGTGAGTTCATCTTTTCACTTCAATCTGAGCTTATGAAGCAGATCCTAAGAGGATGGGATGGTCAAGTTGTTGCTCGTCTAACTTTTCACTGTCAGTGTTCTGACCCAGCTCCCCAAACACGACAAACCCTCTGAAGTTAAATCAATGATTCCTTTATCAGGAGTACCAGCAGCCCTGGCAAAAAGTTTCTCTCTCAATACAGGCTAACAAGTCTGTCCAGCAGGGAGATGAATAATATGCCACATCTATTTATTTTCACCCCCTGCCTTTTATCCCCAGAGCTAGGGTGGGACCTCGCTAGCAGCAGTGGCTTTTCCATCCCAAGGACCGGCCCATAGATTTCCACTGCTCTCCTCTCCTCTGCCTTCTGCACATCCCCGCATGAGGCACTGGACCCAGCAGTTCCTCCTCTTCCATGCATCAGGCACTGGGCCCAGCTGTTCCACATCAGCCATCTCCAGACCTGAGGGCTGTTGATTCTCCATTTGAGGGTGGACGGATGGCCCAGGCGCTGCCCCGTCTGTCTGTCTGTCTCTCTCTCTCTCTCTCTCTCTCTCTCTCTCCTCCCCCCCCCCCCTCTCTGCCAGCTCCATTCCCTCTTCCCCCTCAGAACTCTCAGGTTGCCCTGATGCTGGTCCTGACTCCCACGCCTCCTCCTCTTCCTCCTCTGATTTGGGTGCTGGAGGGGCCAGCGGCCGACAGGCCACAACAGGCCACAACACTCTTCAAGGTCACAGGGTGATGACTGCTTCTGATCTCCTTCCTTTGGGCTTCTCTTGTTATGTAATCTGAGGTCACTGCTATCTTAAGATGCATCTTTTCAACCGAATTCAATGTTTCCAAACCTTGCAACTTTCAGAGGAGTGGACTCCACCTCCAGAATTCTGACTGTTGATGTCCCCCTATCTGAACATTGCCAAGACTGAAAAATACTGTTCTGATTTGTAAGTGAGCAGATCCTAGAGGAGGGCAGGTAGAACCCATGATTTGCTTGGAGAAGTCTTAGATTGACTTCCAGCATCTCAGGGTCAGCTAGACAAGGTAGAATGAATCTCATGGACCAAACCAATCTACCACATATAACAACTGTAGTGGTAAACTTGGAGCCGCTGGGACTTGAAGAGAAGACAATTCCTATTGGAGGATTTGGGGGCAATCATTATCTTATCCCAGGGTGAGTTTGCAGAGCATGCTAGACTACATAAAATGAGGTAGGTGGTTTGAGGTTCAGTGTGGTGTATTCAATGAGTTAAATCTGCCTGAAAAAGTCTCTATAGTTTTGATTTTGTTTTGTATGCAACAGTTCTGCTGAAAACCACATTTTACTTCCGGTTTTTGATCAAACTGGTCCATAGCAGCACCCGTTTGATTAATGGCTGTGTCATTTGCTGACAGGAATGACCTGCATATGGAGAAATTGCCAACAATGAAAATAAATGTTCTTGACTTCTGAATTTCAGTCCTTCCACAGCATGTGACAGTCAACAGCCCTCAACCCTGCTACTATTCGGTCCCTGCGTCCCGATTCCACAATTCCTTTCAGGGATTGCTTTAACATCTGTGATCTTCTTCTGTTTCTCCAGCTCCAACTCTTATCATTCCATTGTCTACTTTTATGATAAGGTTATCATAACTGAATCTTGCAAGTCTGATTACACTTCCATCTTTATCTTCATGTGAACTAGGGAGGTTCCTGCCTGAGTTGTTTTCACAGATTACATTTCTGGCCCAGACTCAAATTTCTTTTATTTATCTGTTGCCTTGGCTGTGGCTCTTCCTCCTTCTTCCTCAAGGTTATTCCTACAGTACTACATTACGCTGCAGTTCTATCCATATGTCCGAATTTCTCACTCCCTTCCAGGAACTACTTAACACTTGTGATCTCCTCCTGTTTCTGCAGGCTTCCTCGTCTTCCTTTGGTACTTGGCCAAAGTGCTGCAGTCTCGCAGGTCGAATTCCATGCAGTGCACAACTTCCAAAAGCCTGAATCTCCAATCCAGCAACTCCAGCATCTGACCTTGGTCCTGGCCAGGGGGACTTTGGATGTGAAACGCTCACACAAGGATCTTCCTGGAAACTCAATCAAACACTTCTTGGGTGGACTTGGGTGACGTCGTACCTTCGAGTAGCTTCGAGACGACACCAACCTGTTTTCCTTCAATGTAGGAAATTTCAACTTACAATAGTTTGTTTAGTGACTGTTCAAACTTACAACAGCACTCAAAAAGTGACTCATGACTGTTTTTCACACTTATAACCACTGTGACACCCTCATGGACGTGTGATCAAAATTCAGGCACTTGGCAACTGACACATATTTTTGGGACCTTCTGATAAGCAAAGTCCGTGGGGAAGCCAGATTCACGTAAGAATTCATGTAACTCACTTAACAACTGCAGTGATTCACTTAGCAACTGTGGTAAGAAAGGTCATAAAATGAGGAAAAACTCATTTAACAAATGTCTCTTAGTGGCAGAAATTTTGGGCTCAATTGTGGTTTTAAATCAAGGACTACCTGTATTTGTACGGCTCTTTTTTCTAGTGTAAATATTTTATTTTAAAATTGCTATGGCGTGAAAAGTGGATGAGAGTACATTGAAATTTAAACCATGTGTATTAAAGACAAATTTTTATTTGTGCAGATACCTTCTTAATTACATCTGGACAAAATATAGCTGTGTGGTTGTTGTGTGCCGGGGTGAAAAGCTGTGGGGAGCAAAAGGAAGCCAGGATGTACAGACTGTGGAAAATATTCAGAGCCCAGTAAAATCAGCTGGGAAGAAACAGAAATATCAAAAATAACAGAGTCAACTTCATATACTTTCCTGAAGCTCAACCCTGTGTTTTCATATCATAACAGTGGTATATAAGTCTACTGCCCGCCCATCCATACATCCCTGAGGTGCAGTGGTTAGATTGCAGTATTGCAGACTGACTCTGCCCACTGCCAGGAGTTTAATCCTGACCAGCTCAAGGTTGACTCTTCTGAGGTCAGTAAAATGAGGTCCCAGATTGTTGAGGGGGCAAGAGGCTAACTCTGCAAACTGCTTAAAGTAGCTGTAAAGCACTGTGAAGTGGTATATAAGTCTAAGGGCTATTGCTATATGTTTACCCAGTGTGCATGGCATATCAGAAAATATAGCACGAGAGAAACCTGCCCGAGTGGCCTTTTAATCTAGGAACCAGCAGCATTGCTGCAGCTGCCAGAACAGCCAATGTGATCTTGATTGCGGTCAACAGAAAGATAGTGTCAAGATTAGGAGAAATGACATCACCACTTTATACCACACTGGTGAGGCCACGTTTAGAATATTGCTTTCGATTCTGGTCAGCGTAATTCAAAAAAAAATGCCGAAGCTCTAGAGACAGTGCAGAGATAAAATGCTATAAAAATTATAAGGGGTATGGAGCAGAGGTGGTATTCAGCAGGTTCTGACCAGTTCTGGAGGACTGGTAGTGGAAATTTTGAGTGGTTCAGAGAACCGGAAAATCCCGCCTCTGTCTGGCCCGGCCCCCATCTCTTCTCTGCCTCCCACTGAATCTCAGCTGATCAGCTGGGTCTCCTTTGGTTGACCTGCGCAGGAGAAGGGAGCTGGAAAGCAGGTTGGTGGGGTGGGGAGGGAATGAGGACATTGCAGTAACCTTCCCCAGGAGTGGGGAGGGAATGGAGATTTTACAGTATCCTTCCCCTGCCACGCCCACCATGGCATGCCCACCAAGCCATGCCACGCCCATCAAGTGATGCCCACAGAACTGGGAGTAAATAATTTGAACCCCACCATTGGTTTGGAGGCTAAATCCCATGACCAGCTAAAGGTACCTAGTAGTTATGTTTAACCTAATGAAGAGAAGGTTTAAGGGAGACACGATACATGCATCTTAATTATGATTTATCAAGTTTATATGCCACTCATCTCGCAGCGCTCATCTCCCAGTACTTGAAGGACTACCACAGGGAGGAAGGGGTCAATTTATTATCCAAGGTACTTGAGACCAGGACAAGAAGAAACAGGTAGAGGATCATTAAAGGGAGATTCAACCTAGAACTAAGGAGAAATTTATTGGCAGTGAGAACAATTAATCAGCTTTGCCTCCAGAAGTTTGGGTGCGCCATCACCGGAGGGTTTCCAAGAAGAAACTGGACAGTCATTTGTCTGGCGTAAGGTGTCCTGCCTTGCACTGGAGGTTGGATTAAAACCTTAACCCTCACCTGAAGGTTCCTTCCAAATCTACAATTTTACAATTCAACACCGAAGAGAGGAGATAATACAGGAAGGGAAGTCAAGAAAGTGCAGACGAATAGGATGTGGTTAAGCAACTGAATTGAGGTAAATGAGAACTGGTGGGTTGACCCAAATTGTATTTATTTATTTATATCCTTGCACGCTGCTGGGACACACCCAACCACAGCAGCTAACAAAAAAAAAAAAAAAATCCAACATCATTAATAAGAATCCTAGCAAAAAGTTATTTTGGAGCAGTGTTTCACAACCTTGGCAATTTCAGGCTATGTGGATGTTATGTGGCCTTCAACTCCCAGAATTCAACTTTAAGATGGGTAGACTTCAACACTCATAATTCCCCAGCATGCATTCTGGTAGGGGAATTCTGAGGATTGAAGTCCACCCATCTTAAAGTTGCCAAGGGTTGAGAAACTCTGTGTTAGAGGAAGAGAAGGCCTGTTTTCATAAGGTTAAATTAGAATTCTTACTGCGTATGTCAGTACACTAACAATCAAGGTTAAATGTTTAATTTTTTTTTTTACAGGCAACTATTTCAAACTTTGCACATTGTACATCATAGGTAGAAACTGGACTACGAGGTCAGCTTCCAACTTCTGAGTGAAGCTTCAGTTGATTCCTTTTGCAAACTTGAAGGGATGAAAGCTTCAACAGGATAAGCTATTTTTGGGGGGAGAAGCAGCTTCCACATTTTGGGAGTGTGACTGTGGGCCTTGAACCAAAGGGTTGGCCATGAAAACGGGAAGCAGGATTAACACGCTTTTCTTCACAAAGTAATAATAATTCTCCCCTTTCCCCCCGGTTTCCCTAGCTGTTTTCTATTCAAGCACATTTCAATAGCTTTGAGGTCTAACAGGTAGCCAAGAGGCATTTTTCTAAATCAAGATAACATCAGGAACTTTGTGCTTCCTGCAAAACGTCTCTTTCACTATCCCCAAAACATGGGTTAAAAAAGAAAGAAAAAAATAAGAAAAGAAGACAAAGAAAAGAAAAGGAAAAAAAAATTGGCCAGCAACAGCAGAAACTGGAACACACTGATAACTGCCGCCGTATTGTGGTTTTACTGGTCTCCCAAAGCAAGCTTGGGCATCGGAGATAACACTATACTGAATTTTGCTTGCATCAAATTTTGAATTTCTTCAGAGCTTTTTTTTTCCCCTCTGTTTTTTCCTCCTTTATTCTCAAATGACTTGAGAATTTCTTTCAAATTTCTCCGTGATGCACTTGAACTTGCTTTTTAACTGAAAGGTGGAAAAGGGGAGGTGGCCGAAGTTGCTGCTTTCTGATCCGTGTCTTTTCACTGGCCTGCAGCTTCCCTGGCTGCTCATACTTCCCAGTCCGGAAAAGCCCGGATCTCTCAGGAGGATCTATTGGAAGCCAGAGAGCCTGCAGATCACTAGTGAGATGACAAGATGCTTGCGCCCTTCCCTGAGCAACGTGGTCATTCAAGGAGGGCAAGATCTCTACCTTTGACCTCTGAGGAGTTCTCCAAAATTCTCCTATCCCTTAAAGGAAGCTTAGAAATCAATTTCGTTCATTTGAAGGAGAACTAGTAGGAAAATGCTCCAAAGTTTTCAGCACGGCTGTTGTTGGAAACCTCTTTCATGGGAGAAAATTGCAAACTGGCCCTGGCGTGAACTGCAATTATAGGATTTATTTGGAGGTCTGCTCTTGCAGAAGTTGCTCACTTCTTCATGACTTTCACAACAGCTATGAAGAGGAAGATTGCAATGAAGATTATTGCGGCCATCACACAAGGAACCCACACCTGTGATCCTGGAATGAGAAGGGAGGGGAGGGAGGGGGGAAGGGAAGAGAAGAGGAGAGATGGGGAGAGAGACAGGGAGAATGAGAGAAAGACAGGGAGGAGGAGAAGAGAGGGAAAGAGGGGAGAAGGAAGGAAGGAAGGAAGGAAGGAAGGAAGGAAGGAAGGAAGGAAGGAAGGAAGGAAGGAAGGAAGGAAGGAAATGAAAAGAAACAATGGAGGATAGATAGATAGATAGATAGATAGATAGATAGATAGATAGATAGATGGATGGATGATAGATAGATAGATAGGTAGACAGGCAGAGAGACAGACAGATGAGAGAGAGAGAGATAGATAAATGATAGATATAGATGAGATGATAGATAGATGATAGATATAGATAGACAGACAGAGATATAGATAGATGATATAGATAGATGATAGATAGAGATAAAGATAGATAGATGATGATAGATGGATAGATGATATAGATAGATGATAGATATAGATAGACAGACAGAGATATAGATAGATGATAGATAGAGATAAAGATAGATGGATGATATAGATGATAGATAGATGATATAGATAGATGATAGATATAGATAGATGAACAGATAATAGAGAAGAGAGGGAGGGAGGGAGGGAGGGACAGGGATGGATGCACAGGGGAAGGGAAGGGAATGGAAAGGAGAAAGAGAAGGAAGAAGACAGGTAGGAGGACAACACCTTACATCAGTCTGTTTAGAAATGAAAATGTTGTTTCCAAAGAATGGCCTAGATAATTTATGAAAACAATCCTATGCTCCTTTTTTTTTTTTTTAAAAAAAAAATGATTTTTCAGATCCACTGGAGATATGCGTGAGGATGCTGATACTTTTTTCAGTTTATATTTTGGGTGGGATAATTCAGGGGGCATTAAAAATAAAAACCCTTTCAAAGAGGAAGACAGCAGCAGATGTGCTACTCCTTCTCTCTAACCCCAGGGGGCTGTAAACAAGTGGCCACCTCAGGGCATTGAGTGTCCAAAAGCCCAACTGGAATCACAACTGCCCCCCTCCTCCTGGGGGACTCCAACCAAAGACGGGGCCATACCCAAGAAGGACAGCTGGCCATTGGCGTTCCGGGTTTCCAAGTGTGAGGGAGCTGCGAACACAATGGGTCCGT
Organism: Pseudonaja textilis; assembly: GCF_049901715.1. NCBI lineage: Eukaryota > Metazoa > Chordata > Lepidosauria > Squamata > Elapidae > Pseudonaja > Pseudonaja textilis. The sequence goes on from NC_142000.1 coordinate 3,873,195, forward strand.
AGGAGACCACCTTCATGTAGTCGTCCTCCAGATGCCTCTTGTTCCTCTGCTTGATGGGACATTGCTGTCACCCAACAAAAAGAAGGAGGTAAGTTTGTGCACAACAGAAGCCCCTACAAACAACTGAGCTCATGACCAATAACGAAGCTTGCTTTGCAAACCCAACACAATACAAATCCCATCGTCCCTAGCCAGCAAGGTGAGAGGTACTGTAATCCGTGTTCTAAAAATGGCCTTGTTGGATTAGAACAAAGCCGTTGTCAGGATTTCAGCAGTTCCCCCCAATTAAATTATGAGTCTCGAGCCCAACTTCCAAAATTTCAAAATGATTTATTTAGGAGTTAACATGTCAGCACTGCCTGGATGTAGCCGACTCAGAGGCACATCATTCATTGTCACCCTTGACCCTGGTTTCTCCCCCACCCCAATCCCTGAGTGTATCGTAATTCATATTCTCCAATGGGACACATCCATAGCCCAGAGTCATCAATTATGCTCTCCAGTTAGAATTTTGCACGGCAGAAATTTCAGTCACCTAGTTACTATCTTTGAAAACATTTATGGAGTGCGGTTTCAGTTTTGCAAGCTGCTGCACTGCTCCCCCTTCCCTTTCTGTTGGCAACTCTAAGAAGACCAGAGAAATATTTTATGAGTTGACAGCTATCCTTGCCTATTAGACAGGAATAGTTATAAACCACCGGCTCCAGATAAAACTGGTTTTGCCATGAGGTTGTTTGACTCCCCTGTAACCCAAATAGTCTACAGATAGAGATGTGGGCTCACCTTGACACATGGCTCCTGGTTAGCTGGAATGCACAGACGGACTTGGCAGTGCAGGAAGACCTCGGACAAGTTCTTGAACCGGAACATCTGAAAGCTAAATTTTGCCACCGTGCTGGTTCCGATGACGTTGAGGAACTCCAGTGTCTTGTCACGTGGACACCTGGAAGAGACCAAGACTTCCTTAAGCTGCCCTTCCCAGCAGCAGTCAAAGCATAGATTAACTCCAAGATTAACTCTTAGCCTTAGAATAACTTTATGGTCACTTTTAATATACACTAATTGGCATACATTAAAATGAAATTTGCACACAGCTCTCAATGGATCACCCTCCTCCAATATACACTACATAAACATGACAATCAATCAATCAATAGATAAATAAATACAAAATTATGCATATGTCCACATCTATGACACAGAGAAACAACAGAGTCTAGTTCGGATGTATACATGTACGTGGAGAGAAAGCCAAATCTTGCGAGTTTACCAGACGGATGTTTTAGGGAACGAAGCTGTTACAGTCCTGCTAGAAATACTTTGGAACCTCCTTCCAGAGGGGAGCAACAAAAGCAGACCATGAAGTGGGTGTTTGGGGTGTCTAACAATGCTTTGAGCTCTGAGCACATAGCACTTATAAGCAGCAACCTTAGTAACAGGAAGTGAGTTTCCTATACTCTTCTCCACTGTCCTCCCTACTCTCTGTATGGGCTTTCTATTGGAGGAACTGTTGCCACCAAACCAAACAGTGATGCAATTGGTTAAAGCGCTTTCAATCGTGCCCCTGTAAAAAGTGGCAGGACAGAAGGAGAAAGATGTACTCTCCTCATCTGACACAGGAAATGCAGAGGCTGGTTTGCACGCTTCTCTAAGGATGACGTGTGGAGAGACCAATTCAGATGGTTTGTTATCTGCACCCCCAGATACTTAATGCTGTTGGTCAACTCTACGGCTGCATCCTTGATCCTCAGTGGAGTATGACTATGCTGTATCTGATTTTGATTTTGATTTGATCCCAGATTCATTGGAAATGCGATGGGCAGCAAATAAATTTCATAAATAAATAAACACTTGCCAAGCATCCAAATTCTAATCGTGTGATGGATCACAGATGCTGCAACAATCTTAAGTGTGAAAAACGGTCATGTCACTTTCTTCTGAGCCATTGTAAATTCAAATGGTCACTAAATGAATGGTTGTAATTCAAGGACTACCTCTCCATCCATCCATCCATCCATCCATCCAAAGAGATCTCTGGTGTCAAAATGACCCCAAATGATTGTCCCCCCTCCCCATCACCCTGGTTCTTCCACCAGTCTGCTAGAGAGAAGCCCAGCCTCGCCTCTTACCCCTTCATGATGAGGTGGTGCTTTGTGCTGTCATCGGGGTCACTCGTTGGGGTGCCCCAGCAATCCTCCACACTTAGGAAGAAGTACTTCACCTGGTCCTGCCCTTCTATCTGCAGGAGGACGTAGAGGGTGTCCGACATGAGAAGCGACAGCGGCTGCTGGCTGTAAGGCTTCTTGAAGCTGTCACTCTCGTAGAGGGCCATGGTGACGGTGAAGTCCCCTTCTTTGACTGAAAATTGCACAAACCTAGGAAAGAGGGAGATCGCCCATCAATCTGTCTGTCTGAGAGGTGTAGCTTTGTGACAAGGGAACGATTGGCTACAGCCATGCTGGTGAGGAATTCTGGGAGTTGAAGTCCACAAGTCTTAAAGTTGCCAAATTTGGAGACCTCTTGTGCTAAGCTATTGTTCTCCTAGATTATCCATGTGAAGTCATCGGTGCCTTTTCAGTTTGCAGCCCAACTATTTTTTGACTTCTCTTTCAATGACAGATTGGTCAATTTCAATGATAGATTGGTCAGTTTCATGCCAGCAGAAATACGTTGCTAAAACTCAAGAGAAAGATTTCATTATTCAACTTCTCACTACTATCTATTATTTTTTTCTATTCCACCTCCTAACGTAAGTTCTCTGGAAGGCCCCCTAACTCCCTCCAAACTTCAATTGTTTCTAAATACTTGTCTAAAAAAGTAAAGCAATTAACATGCAACTAATGACACACACCAGGAAGACTGAAAAAATAACACTATATAAGCCATATTGCTGACATGTAGGTAATATCAAACTATACCTTTTACTATACCTGGTAAAAGGAGCTCATGTTTTTTATGCTAGAAGGTATCTGAGACAGGGTGTCAATAAAATATGTACATGGGACATAAAAAACAACGCATAGTTATGGCCTTGAGAGCATGTAATCAAGCAATTAATCAAACAAGCAAGCAAATGAATGATGCTGCATAATTATCATCTTTATCCTACCACTCCACCTGCTACTCACGTCCCAGACTATACTACATCAGGTCCTAAATGACCCTTATGCCACTCTTTGGACCTCATTATTGAATTTAACTGCTTGATAACAGAACACGTATTAATTGGCTCTCTGAGAAAATTTAAGGCAGTTTTACAATATGAATGCTTGCTGTCTTAAAGAAGAAAAAAGTGAAATCAAGCCTTAGCAAGACCACACCTAGAATAATGCATCCAGTTTTGTTCATCACACTATAAAAATACGTTCAGACTCTAGAAAGAGTGCAAAGACTTATTAGAGGGCTGGAGGCTAAAAAATATAAAGAACAATTGCAAGAACTGGGCCTGGCTAGTCTGGTGAAGAGAAGGACCAGGGGAGACAGGATAGCAGTCTTCCAATATTTGAGGGGATGTCACAGAGAGGAGGGGGTCAAAATATTTTCCAAGGTACCCGAAGGCTAGACAAGGAATAATAATGAATGGAAACTGATTAAGGAGAGATTCAACCAGGAAATAAGGAGAAATTTCCTGACAGTGAGAACAATCAACCAATGGAACAGAAGTTGCCTTCAGAACTTCATCACTGGAGGCTTTCGAGAAGAGGCTGGACAGCCACTTGTCAGAAATGGTATCAGGTCTCCTGTTTGAGCAGAGGGTTTGACTAGATGACCTACAAGGTCCCTTCCAACTCTGTTATTCTGTTTTATGATTCTATATGACAAATAATTTTGCTTCCCGTTCAACCGTAGAGAAGTACTCCACCAAGATTCTGTCTCATATTTTAGACCTGTTTGATGCTGGCTACATTCAACTATGGATCAAAACAATGAAGCATCTCAGGTTGTCCCAATTTTAGTAAAAAAAAAAAAACCAGGAAATGAATGCCGGCTTCCTTGTTCAGTTACTAGGTGCCCTTACCTGTTTTTTTATTTTATCATTCATATATACAGTGTCCAATTGTAAGCCCATCAGGTAGGGACATTTGGAGGTTTGCAACCCAAAAGAGCAACTCTAAAAAAGAATTCCCATCAGTTGTTCACCCTTCTGAAACAGTTCAGATGGTTTGTTCTCTAGGGGAAACTCATGAATAAAGAAAGGTTATACACAATAATATATTCTGTGTCCAGTACAGCGTGTTTCTCAATCTTGGCCACTGTAAGATATGTAGACTTCAACTTCCAGCATTCCCCAGCCAGCATGCAATGTCCCTATCTAAGGCAGTCAAAGAAACTTTGGATTAGAACTACAGTCAGGGTAACAAACTTATCCAACATCCTTCACCAACTTAAGCAATAAACATCCTAGCTGGGAAGAGAGGAATTACAGCCCAGCATAATTCTTATTATTTCCTGAGGTTGGGCACCAAGTTAGTAAATGCTTCTGTAGGTTTCAAAAAAGTTATTCACCCTGCAAACATTGTTGGTTGAGTAGGCAAAAATTCCACGCCAAAGCAGTGGTGGAATTCAATATTTTTTACTATCGGTTCTGTGGGAGTGGCTTGGTAGGCATGGCAGGGAAGGATATACTGAAAAATCCCCATTCCCTCCCCACTCCACTAGCCTGCTTTCCAGCTCTGTCCTCCTGTGCAGGGCAACCAAAGAGGACCCAGCCGATCAGCTGGGACTTAGGAGGCAGAGAATAGGTAGGGGTGGGGCCAGTCAGAGGCAGAATTTCTGCTACTGGTTCTCCAGAAATGGTCAGAACCTGCTGGATACCACCTCTGTGCCAAAGGTGGCCTTCAGGTGTTGGAAGATTGCTTATCTACCTGTGGCTTGCAACTTCCTAGCCCTTGGAGATGTGGAATCTATTGCTTTCGAAATAATAATAAACCTACTGGCTTATGCCAAGCCAGATTGTTCAGTATCTTGGAGTTTTAGGTAGGGGTCCTTTTTAGCTGAACCTGTTGGAGATGGGATCTAACATGGCATCTATTGTCAGGCTGTAGATCATGGTCATGCCCTGCACCACTTTTGACCGTGGTTATCTCAAAATAACGTAGGACGGATGCCAACGCCCACTGCTTCGTCTGTTGAGATGCAGCTCTCCAGCTTACAGAACGGCCTAAAACTATCACAGCAATCCTAACTCAGGACAACGGAGAAGTAGCTAATGTAACCCAAGTAACCCAAGTCCCAACATACGTGTCCATAGCCTTGAGTGAGTATTGCAAGCTGACAACACGCTTGTAGGCATAGATGCAGGAGAAATGTATGAGAATCGCATTGCTCCTGGTGATCACACCGTTATCCTCGCGGTCCGACTCGATCACGTTGGCATAAGACACGTGAGAACTGTTGACCTGCAAAAGGGACCAGAAACTAGATTAGGGGCCAAGATCAGAATTGTGGGTGAAGAGAGACTTTAGTAATGCAACACCAGACGTGGCCATTTCTAAACTTGGATGAGCTCCTATGAGCAGTGCCAAGAGACGTATGATTAGTCCCCGCAGTTAGGATCATTGCAACCTTCCCACAATTCGGGAGCAGTTATTTTCAACAATTCCAGCATTCAAGGGTGTTCTGGCCCAGCTTGCCAGACACGACAAACCCTCTGTAGTTGAAGGAATAATTCCTTTATTAGAAGTGCTGGCAGCCCCGGCAAAAAGTTTCTCTTTCAACGCAAGCTAACAAGTCCAGCCAGCTGGGAGATGAATAGTTTTCTGTTGCATCTATTCATCTCCACCCTCTGCCTTTTATCCCCAGAACTAGGGTGGGGCTTTGCTAGCAGTGGTGGCTCTTCTGTCCCAAGGACCAGCCCATAGATTTCCACTGCTCTCTCCTCTCCTCTGCCTTCTGTGCATCCATGTGCCAGGCACTGGATCCAGCTGTTTCTCCTCTTCCTCATCAGCCTCCTCCAGACATGGGGGCTGTTGACTCTCCATCTGAGGGCTGACGGACAGCCCAGGCTCCGCCTCTGTCTCTGTCTCTCTTCCCCCTCGGAGTTCCCAGGTTGCCCTGATGCTGACCCTAACTCCCACGCCTCCTCCTGGGGCAAAAACTAGTTTAACCAGTGTCTTGTTTAGCAAGGAAAAGTTTGGGCTCAATTGCGGTCATAAGTTGAGAACGACCTACTGTACCTGTATCATCCCCTTACCTTGATCACTGACCCGCAGGCCGTGTGGTTTTCGCCTGTCAACTTGGCTCCAAAGAAGCTTTCTCCCTCCTCATCTTGCTCAGAAACAGCGCAGGAACTATTCCTCAGATGGACCGATCTCAGGGGGACTTTCAGGGTCTCAAACACTTCCTTCCTCACCAGCATCTTCATATACTCCTCCTCGCACTGGAGTTTCACCTCCATATCTTAACAGAATAACAATAGAGTTGGAAGGGGCCTTGGAGGTCTTCTAGTCCAGCCCTATGAACAAGCAGGAGAGCCTACACCATTTGAGACAAAGGACTGTCCAGTCTCTTCTTAAAAGCCTCCAGGGATGGATCACCCACAACTTCTGGTGGCAAGTTGTTCCCCTGGTTAATTGTCCTCACTGTCAGGAAGTTTCTCCTCAATTCCAGGTTGCTTCTCTCCTTGATTAGTTTCCACCCATTGCTTCTTGTCCTGCCTTCAGGTGCTTTGGAGAATAAGTTGACCCCCTCCTCTTTGTGGCAGCCCCTCAAATATTGGAATACTCCTATCATGTCATCCCTAATACTTTTTTTTAGACTAGCCGAACCCTGATCCTGCAGCCATTTTTCATATGTTTTAGTCTCCAGGCCTTTTAATTTATCTGGCCTCCTCCAGATCCATTAATTGTTTCGTAGGAAACAGAAAAAAATAATAATCCCAAAAGCTTCTAAGTTAATAACATTCCTTCTGAACATGAGAAATCTGTAGGCCTTTGCACCCAAGGGCAGATATGTCTTACCTTTACAGAATTGTCCCGTAAAGCCAGTCTTACAGGTGCAGTTTGGATTGTTGTCTACAACCCTACACACTCCCTGGTGAAAACAGGGGTTTGGAAGGCAGGGTCCCAAAGTCCTGCGAAGTCTCACCGCTTCCTCTCCACTGGGTTTACGGAGCTCCATCAGGTGATCTAGAACAGAAGAGATCCATCAGATCACCTGCAGAGAAAACCCTGCTTTTACCTTTCCACCCCAACATATCAGTATATACTGTTACTTATTGTTGGCTCAGTTTCACTTTAGGACAGGTAGAATAATTCTTGGAACTCTTATAAAAAAATCCTCCCCATCACGCACACCTCAATTCTGTACTAGCTACGCATAATTCCTGTGCATTTGGAGGCACCAGGTTCAGCTGCACAACTCCAAACACTAGATGGCAGCAGAGTCACTGTTTTCTGTGTTGCTTTGTTGCCATCTAGTGGTCCTTCATATTTTGCACCTCATGCCTGCAAGCCTCACACTTATAAACCAGGGGTTCCCATCCCAACCCTGGTTTGTGGACCAGCACTGGGACACGGCATGTCAGAAACCGGGCTGTGCAAACAAGCGAAGATCCATGCACGGGATGCAGGCAGCACATAAAACCACGCTCTCTCCGGTCTACGGGAAACCTCTCTCTCCACAAAACTGGTCTCTGGTGCCTCCCAGGTTCTTATAAATGACACTGATGATTTGATTAATTATTTCGCTTCAATATCATCTTCTATTCCATGAAGACTCAGCACAGCTTACAAGAGGGACTCTCCAAATTTTATGTTGCTGTTGTTAGCTGCGAAGTCATGCCTGACCCATTGTGACCCCATGGACCACGTTCATTCAGGACTTCCTGTCCTCTATCATCCTCCGGAGTCCGTTTAAGCTCACACCGACTGCTTCGGTGACTCCATCCAGCCCAAATGTTATAGTATGTCCCATTCCTTTTACAATCCCAAAGGAGCTTTTTCAAGAGGCAACTGGACTTTCTTGTTCTTGTTTTTCTTTGAAGACATTTCTCTTCTCATCCAAGAAGCTTCTTCAGCTCTGACTGGATGGTGCGGAATGGAGTTCTTCAGTCAGAGCTGAAAGAAGCTTCTAGGATGAGAAGTGAAACGTCTTCAAAGAAAAACCAGAAAGTCCAACTGCCTTTTGAGAAAGAAAAAAGAAAGCATCTTTGGGACAGCCCTGAGAATCTCCTTAAACGTTCCTTTGCAATGCCCTTCCTGGCTGGAACATTCTGGAACTGAATCTAGGGGAATCCCAGAGAGATCCCTGGGTGATGGATTATCACACCTAGTTGCTAAAGTCCCTGGCAAAGTTGGATTTGTAACAGAAAACAGACATTTCATTCCAAGCTAGCAGGATCTGTGAAACTGACTACTACAGGTAGTCCTCAAGTTACAAAAGTTCATTTAGTGACCTTTCAAAATTACAACAGCACTGAAAAAAGTGACTTATGACCATTGTGTCAGTGTTCCAGAAAACTTCCAGTCCAACACATAACTCCAAGACGGACATCCTCTCAAAAGTTCTGTTTTATTTGGATAGCAAACTGGCACATCTGGGGAATCCCAAATCTGAAAGTTCCGGGTTTCCTTGCAGCAAGTAAAAACTACAAATCCATCCCCTGCACCCATCATTGCATCACATGCCCCAATCACCATTCGCCTCAGCTTGAGACTTCCTCTCACCCAGATGCAGAAATGACATGACCTTGACTCAGAAGAAGAATGTTATTATGTCTAACCACATACATTCCAAGAAATTCTCCCCTCCCTTTTTCCCAGGCTCAAGAATGTGGTAGCGTGGAAGCGTCTGGTGCCAGTATGGCTTCCAATGCAGACACGTTGCAGCATCCCTATGGTCACATGATCAAAATCTAGAAATTTATATTTATGGCAGTGGCGGTATCCCGGGGTCATGTGACCCTTTGTGACCTTCTGACAAGCCAAATCAATGGGGAAGCAAGATTCACTTAACAACCATAAAGGTTCCCCTCGCACATCCATGCTAGTCATTTCCAGCTCTGGGGGCGGTGCTCACCTTTGTTACAAAGCCGAAGAGCCAGCGCTGCCCAAAGACGTCTCCGTGGTCATGTGGCTGTCATGGGTAAATGCCGAAGGCACACAGAACACTGTTACCTTCCCACCAAAGTGGCCCCTATTTTCCTACTTGCATTTTTTACACGCTTTTGAACTGCTCAGTTAGCAGAAGCTGGGACAAGTAACAGCAGCTCATTCCATGATGTGGCTCTAGGGATTCGAACTGCCGACCTGCCAATCTTTCTGATCGACAAGCTCAGCGTCCTTAGCCACTGAGCCATCGCATCCCATTGAACAACCATGTGATTAGCTTAAAAACTGAAGCGATTCATTTAACAACTCTGGCACAAAAGGTCTTAACATGAGGCAAACCTCACTTACCAAATGTCTCATTTAGCAACAGAAATCTTGGACTCAGTTGCGCTCTTAAGTGGAGGATTCTTTGTATTGCATGCATTTAATCTCTGATGAACAATGACAACAACAGATTTAGCAATTTAGATGTGCAACCGAGCAGCAATTTGTCTGAGATTGTTCTCTCATATGTCCTTCTGGTGAACCAAGTTATGCACCTCTGTATTTAACGGTGTGTGAGGAAAACCTTGGAGAAGAGACGTTGCTAAGAGAATGATCAGATAAGAGATGGCACAGCCCACATCTGGATGGTGGGTGGGGCAAGAAGATGTTGAGAAGAAACCCACCCCACCGCCAGTTTCTCAGGCTGCAAAAAAAAATTGTTAATTGCAATATTCTGTTGACGTAGCTCCACAGTAAGGACAGAGCTAATATTCCTGCTTCTTCTCTGGAGTAGCTCAAAGGACAGACACCCAAGGTGGTAGACTTAAGAGGCAGCTGGAGGTTCACCCCACCCCCTTTAGCCAGCCTTTTCCAAGCAGGTAACCAAAAACTTACAGTTATTGCTCTCAATTGCAGGGAGTAAGAGAATTGGAACGATAAGCCAGAACATCATCATCATATCCTGAAAGAAGAAAAAGAAAGTATTGATGATCAAGGTCAAGGCTCCTTCAAACTGAAATGAATTCCCGGGCTCTTTGATGAAGCTTTGATAACAGTATAGAAAAAAAGTTGCCATCAGAATCTTCTAGCCCTCTTTTTTTTTCAGCTTCCTTGGTCTTCTAACACTGGAGGTTTTTAAGAAGAGATTGGATAGCCATTTGTCTGAAGTGGTGTAGGGTTTCCTGCCTAAGCAGGGGGTTGGACTAGAAGACCTCCAGGGTCCCTTCTAACTCTGTTATTCTATTCTATTTCTGATGGTCTTCTATCTAATCAGGTCCAGCCAACCATGCTGAGCTTCCAGATTCAGACAAAGTCTCACCATTTCTGCAATCTCAATATTTTAATAGTGCCCCATAATCTCTGAAGGATTCCACATATCACCCTGACTGGATGCAAAGCAACCTGATTCACAATCAAATTTTTGTTTTCATTTGCAATTTTACCCACATTGGTGGATATGTTAAGAAAATATTTAAAAACATATTTAACATTTTAAAAAAATGCAGAGGAAGTACCTGCAATTGAAAAGGGATGGAATTAAGAATGAACCGAGTGCCCAAAGACTTGTTCACTGATCTCTTATACTCACCCTTGTATCTTGTTGCAGCTTTGACCTGCCTTACCTTCATAGTTTTCTTCTCACAGCCTGAATTTGCTTCCCAATATAGATGGATCGATCTATGCCCAAGGTGCACCCACCTTGAATTGCAGGTAGTAAGCCGGAGATGGGGAGGGAGGTTAAAAAAATTGAGCTGGTGGCCATAGTCATGTGACTTTAGCCCCTCCCTCTTTTTAAGGTGCTGAGTGCAAATGACTTTAAAAGGGTAGGCTTTGAATGGCTGCCATCTTAATGTTTTTGACTCCTTTGAGCAGAAGACTCTGCTGTGGGCAGGGTAGAGGTTGGAGGTCCTTCATCTTGAATAGTTGTGCAACTGAGAGCTTCCCCCACTAAGGATGACCTAGGGATGTTCTCGATTCATTCACACTTCCAAGAACTACAGTCCCACCCTCTTCCTTCAAATCTGGCCACCCTGATATTCATTGGCTCTCTTTCAAAAACACATATCCATGGTTAAGAGAACTTGGCTTATTCGATTCATGAGTTTCCTGCATTCTTGAGACACACTAAACCATAATCAGCCTACCCTATTGACCTTCACATGGCAGGCTAAGCTACAATAATGGTTAGCTGGTTTGTAGTTCAAAGTGCCACTCAAATGCAGCCATCATGAAGAGAGTTGGGGGGAAATTCTCTTCTGGGTTTAGTGACTATATTTAGTGCAGCACATTTTGGGTAGATGAATTAACTACAGGTTACAAAATTAATTTTCTGTATTCTCAGAGCATATGGTGGCCACAAACGATCAACTTAACCACACTGATGGGTTTGTAAGCTAGAACTGATTAAGATTACCAGGTAGTTTGTGTTTTGTGGCATCCTAGAGACACAGCCAATTGTATTTACACATGTTTATTCCAATTGACTGAACTGTGGATTACACAATGATCCCCATCTTGCATTTAGACATTGCATGGGCTGTGCAATTAATCCAGTGTTCCTGGTTCATACAACACAATGAATGATAAACTAACTTCAGGGCTAGTTTTACTAAATTAGTTTGTGGCTCCTTGTATTCCATTAGGACAAGCCACATTAACAAATAGCACAGAAGACAAACTGACTCTTGTCTTAATTGTCAATATATCTCATCTTAAAATACCTTCTATGCCACAGACATTTTCAAGCCAGCAGTTAGTTTATTAATTATTTGGTATTAATTCAACTTATTTAGCTACCCACTCAATATGTGATTCAGAGAGGCATACACGATTAAAAGCAACAAAAAACCCTCTCAAAAAATATAAAGAAATATATTGCTCTAATAACAGCCATTGAGATATAATAAAACTCAGAAGATCAGAATTTTCAACATGTGCGGTCTACAATTACTTAAACCTGGAAAAAAATCCTTCCCCAGTCTTAATTTAAAATGTATGAATTATTCTATCTAGCAGTAGATAAAAGTATTTTCAATCAATTGTTTCATCTTCAAAATATTTTCTAGTTGAATGAAGAGAGGTGATTATAGCTCTAATAAAACTCTTTTGCCTTTAAATGCATCTACTGGTTCAAAACAAGCAAGGATTTTCCCATTACATCATCTGGGTGAAATATGATTTAAAAGCTGCCGTTCGGACACCTGTTTAAAACAATTAATCTCAACATTTTGAAGAACAGAGAACCGAAATGGTGAGTGGGAGAGCAAAGCGTCTAATTTTGAGAATTGCCGTAACTCAAATGACGGAGGTTGTTTTCTTGAACTCTAGTGAAAGACGCTAACATCAAAGTTTTAAAAAAGTGATTTAAAAGAGGTCTCTCTTTCAGAAATCCTTGCAACGGCTACCCACCACAAGTCATTCCCACTACTCAGAAGAAATTCAGAGAATAATCCTGCAAAGGGAACGCTTGAAAAATTCACACACACACACACACACACACACACACACACCAGGAAAGAAATGTGTAATTCTCAAAAGACAAAAAAAAAAGAAAAAGAAAAGGAACCCCATCGGTTTCTTTAGTCAATTTCTCTGAAGAAGAACAAGTTATTCCAATACCAAAACTAAAAGCAAACCCATAAAGGGAAGTTGAAAAGAAGGACTTGACATTAGCACAACCCAAAGATATTCCTTTGAGGAGATGCAATGTGATGGTTCACTTACTTGTGAGTAAGCCCTGCTGGACTTCAGAGTAAGGACAAACAGGCTGCTCATCCGCTCTCTTCCTCACCATAAACAGCTCAGGAGCATCTATGGGAGATGGCACGGACTTTCCTCTGCCCTTATATATATTATCTCCAAACCAGCTGATCCCCTCCTTCCAAGGTTTTTGGGATAACTATTTTTTTGCCAGATTGAGACCTTCTAACGCCTCTGAAAATACTGTCTAGTAACAGCAATTCAAGGTAACAAGCCACTGTTTAGAAGCTAGCTTGTACTTTGGAGTGTCTGGCTTCTCAGGGTGTAGAAAATTCTTGGTACCTTCCAACTTTTCGATCTCCTCTTGTCTTTTTAAAACTGCTTCGAGAGAGAATCTTCCAGAATGCTCCAACACTGGAAGTTTTTAAAAAGAGGTTGGATAACCATTTGTCTGAAATGGTGTAGGGTTTCCTGCCTAAGCAGGGGGTTGGACTAGAAGACCTCCAAGCTCCCTTCCAACTCTGTTATTCTCATCTAGACGTTCCTTTTTTAGACCCTTGAAGAGAATCAGGGCAAGAATTAATGCAGACCCACCGCTGATCGGCTGGGTTTCCTTTGGTTGCCCTGCGCAGGAGAACAGAGAACCGGTAGTAAAAAATGTTGAATCCCACCACTGATGTGTATGTATGTATATGTTTATTTATTTTTTTTATTTTTTTTGAACAAATTTTATTGATTTTCCAAAACAATACACAGACAAACAAAACATAAAATATAATGACATAGGAATTTTTTTTTCTTAAAAAGCCAATACAACAACTTATTTAAAGACAGAATTATTCCAAGTTATCACATTTCCAAACAAGCACAATTTGATATATATATTTACCTTATCTGTTCATCTTCATATCTTATCCCAAACTTCTCTTTATTACTTCTTTTCCTTCTATTTATTCAAATTATATCTCTTTAACTTTAGATTGTATTTTTTATTGGAAGAGAATAATGAAAATGTATAAGACAGATGGATATAAAAAATGTATGTTTATTGTTGTTTCAGGTCTACCCTTTTTCGGGGGGGGGGGTGAGGGGTTGTCAGCATGTCAAGACTGACTCAAACTTTTACCTATATTCTGTTTAGCTGGCAGCTTGACAAAGAATAAGGGGTGGGTGGGGTGGATTGGAATTCAAGGGTGCGGGGAATGGCATCCAATCATCGTTAGTGATTCCTATAAGTCATTGGTCCCCTCCCTCAAGGGCACCCAGAGCAGATGCCACAGTGTGATCGGCTGGTTCCCAAAAACAAAATGGACAAACAGGATTGGAGGACGTAATGGACTGTGGGGAAGAGTGGAAATGATGAACTATGACTTGCTTTTGCGCAGAGAAATCCAGAGCTGGCTTTACGCTTCTTCTGTGCCACTGTGGATCTATTCAGTAAAGTTTGTACTCTTGGTAAAATAATGTCCCAGGAGTTTGTTTTTTTCTGGATTCGCCCACTGGACAGTTGACGCTTAACAACCGTGTTGCTAACTTAACTGCAATGATTCATTTAACAACTTTAGCAGGAAAGGTTGTAAAACAAGGCAATAGCAATAGTGTTTAGACTTATATACTGATTTCCAGCTCTCTCCAAGCGGTTTACGGAGTCAGCCTCTTGCCCCCAACAATCTGGGTCTTCATTTTACAACCTCGGAAGGACAGAAGGCTGAGTCAACCTTGAGGTGGACAGGATCGAATTCGTGACAGTGGGCAGTTTTCCTGCAACGTTGCATTATAACCATTGTGCATCATGGATGGATAGATGGATGGATGGATGGATGGATGGAAGGAAGGATGGAAAGAAAAAGGAAGGAAGAAGGAAAAGAAGGAAGGGCAATAGCACTTAGACTTATATACTGCTTCACAGTGCTTTTATTGCCCTCTCTAAGCGGTTTCCAGAGTCAGCCTCTTGCCCCCAACAATCTGGGTCTTCATTTTACCAACCTCGGAAGGACAGAAGGCTGAGTCAACCTTGAGCCGGTCAGGATTGAAATCCTGCAACCTTGCATTCTAACCACTGTGCATCATGGATAGATGGATGGATGGAAGGAAGGATGGAAAGAAAAAGGAAGGAAGGAGGAAAAGAAGGAAGGGCAATAGCACTTAGACTTATATACTGCTTCACAGTATATTTCCAGCCCTCTCTAGGCAGATTACAAAGTCAGCATATTGTGCCCAATAATCTGGGTCCTCATTTTACTGACCTCAGAAGGACGGAAGGCTGAGTCAACCTCGAACCCATGAGGATCAAATTCCTGGCAGTGAACAGTAAGTTAGCCTGTCATACTGCATTCTAACCACTGTACCACCAGGGGTCCTAGGGCAAACTCACTTTACAACTGTCTTGCTTAGCAACAGAAACGTTGGGCTCACTGGTGGTCATAAGCTGAGGACTACCTAGTACATTGAACGATCCATTTGAGTCAATGTTGGCGTTTCCTTTATTCGTAGCTACAAGAACTTCACAATTTAAAAATTTTTTGGAGCCAATACAGGTAGTCCATTGCTAAGCAAGATAGTTATTGAGTGAGTCGTTGCCTCTTTCTGTGACCTTTCTTGCCACAGTTGTTAAGTTAGTAACACGGTTGTTAAGTGAATCCGGCTTCCCCATTGACTTTGCTTGTCAGAAAGACGCAAAAGGGGATCATGTGACCCTGGAATACTGAAACCGTCATAAATATAAGTCAGTTGTCCAAGCGTCTGAATTTTGATCATGTGACCATGGGGATGTTGCAATGGTCGCAAGTGTGAAAAATGGCTTTAAGCCCCTTTTTTCAGTGCCACCATAACCTCAAACAGTTACTAAATGAATGGTGGTAAGTCAGGAACTATCTGTGATTGTGATGACTGTTTGCCGCCTTCCCAGTGGGCTTCTGATAAGTAAAGTTGATTAGGGAAGATTTGCTTAACAACGGCAGTGTTTCACTTAATGACTGTGGCAAAAAAGGTTGTAGAATCAGGCGAGATTCACGTAACAATTACCCCGCTTAGCAATATAATTTCTTGTCACAGTTGTGATTGTAAGCTGAGAGCCACCTATATTGACTTATTATACTGGTTTGGTTGCCATAACAATTATTTTTCTATTGACGATATAAAAAAGGGTGAAGGGTGAATCCAAAATTAAAACAAAACAAACAGGTGAATGTTATTGATCGATATTGCAGAGGAAGCGCTGGTCCATTCTCTTAGAAATCCTCCAGAAATCTCATTCTGTTTTCCTATTCTTGCTTTTTAACATCCCTGTTTCCCCAGCTGGAGCAACTGGTTGAAGCAAAGGAGCAAACTACGACTCCCAGAGGCCTCTGCTTCCAGAAGCTGGTTGTCATGGAGACGGAGATCAACAGATCTTGCAGGAAAGAGCAGAGACTTGGAGGTCAGTAGGAGGGAAGGGTGACCCATCCGTAGTTAGGAAAGGGTCAAGCACGTTTTAAGGTGATATAAACAAGGAGGAGCGAAAGGCAAAATTGCTAGTGCAATTCACACACTTTTAACCATCATTGCTTGGTTAGAGGCAGGCATGGAAGCATTGACATACTTTCAACTTTTCCAAAGTTTAGAAGCTTGGGGGAGGGGACCCCTGCTAGAAATATTGCAATTTTCTCTTTGCATTAATTTATTTTTAAAGCGATGTTTTTTGCTACTTGCTGTGTCTAAAACCCATTTTGCTTTAAAAATAACTTCACTCTGCCTTTCCATCAAGAAAGATCTTATTTTTCCCCTCCTGGTAGTATTTTTTTTTCTCTGTGTCGTTTAGCTTAGAGTCTGTTTTATTTGTTAGCCAAAAAACCTTGGAAAGCTGGAAGAAAGTTTTATATTTCAGCGGCTAGAAATTTTCATTTCTTAACAAAAAGAAAAGAAAACAGACTGAAAATGGGACGTGGAAAATATAATTATCGAGCTGAGAATGCCTGCGATCTCAGGAGTTTTAAAATCTCTGAAAGGAGAAATGCAGAGAAAAAAAACCCTTTTTATCTCTCTCTCTCTCTTTAGCCCATCATATTTTTTCCTTGGCAAGGACTTAATTGAGAAACATAACCACAGTCATGGTTACGGGTATCTAATCTTAAAAAATAATCTTCCGGAATAATGGTCTTATTTTCTATACAAATAATGCTAAATCAAGGATATGTTTGAAGGCTGCTCTCTTTCTTTCTTTCTTCTCGGAAGAAAAGGGACAAAATCCGGAGGGAGGAAGGGAAGGTTGGGGGGAACAGCTTGACCTGCTGAAAAGTTGCCAGCTCTTTTTTAAAAAAAACATTTCTGCTTTGCTGTTTACAAACCTCCTTGGAATTCCTTGTCACGGTGGAAGAACGGGGGATGTGTGAAGAAAGAGATAAGGCAAACATGTGCGTGGCTATTCATCCTGATTTGTCCTTAGGGGAAAAAAAAAAGCATAGCTTCAAGGCTTGTCCACAACCATTATTGAGAAAAGGTGGAGCATTTCCCTCCATGAATGCTCAGACATTTTTGGATTGTCAGCTTTCATCCCATCGAGCTAAATTCCTGAAAGACGTGCATTTGCACATGTGAGCAAGCGGGTTAGGGTTAGGGCTGAACCAGAGTTAACGGGTTGTCCTCAAGTTACCCCCACAACTGAGCACAACATTTCTGTTGCTAAGTGAGGCAGCGGTTGAGTGAATTTGCCCCATTTTATGACCTTTCTTGCCCCAGTTGTAAAGTGAATCATTGCAGTCCTGAAGTTAATCACACAGTTGCTAAATTTAATCTGGCTTTTCTTTTATGTACATTGAGAGCATTTGCACCAAGACAAATTCCTTGTGTATCTAATCACCCTTGGCCAATGAACTATTCTATTCTATTCTATTCTATTCTATTCTATTCTACTTTCCTACTTTCCTCCCTCCCTCCTCCTCTTCTTCCTCTATTCTATTCTATTCTATTCTATTCTATTCTATTCTATTCTATTCTATTCTATTCTATTCTATTCTATTCTATCTATTCTATTCCTTCCTCCCTCCTCATCTTCCTCCTCCTCCTCCTCTCTATTCTGTTCTATTCTATTCTATTCTATTCTATTCCTTCCTCCCTCTTCGTCTTCCTCCTCCTCTATTCTATTCTATTCTATTCTATTCTATTCTATTCTATTCTATTCTATTCTATTCTATTCTACTTTCCTTCCTTCCTCCCTCCCTCCTCCTCCTCCTCCTCCTCCTCATCTCTATTCTATTCTGTTCTGTTCTGTTCTGTTCTGTTCTGTTCTGTTCTGTTCTATTCTTATCTGGGGAGGTTTGAACTGCCAAATTGCAGTCAGCCATCAGTCAGCCGAAGTAGCCTGCAGTACTGCACTCTAACTACTGCGCCACCGTGGCTCTTCTTTGACTTTGTAACTCAGTTTTTTTCAGACAATCTGTACTGTTGCAAGCAGCAAGATGGAGGTCCAAGAGGAAAAATCCGGATCTCCCCAAATGGGAGGTGAGAAAGAATTGCGAAGCTCTTCAAAGCTCGCTGCTGAAGTCCAAGACCTGGAGAAGCAGCTGTCACGGATCAAAGTCCATGTTCCTAAAGGTGTATGGTAAGCAATATCTAACTTCCTTTAGGGCATGAAAGTTAATTACTGTATTGACCCACTTTCTGGGTTCTCACAAGAGGTTGTTGTCCCCGAAGCCTACTAAATGGCCTGAAATTTCACACTGTGAAATTGATTAGCCCATTGTGAGAATGCACATTGAAATTGATTAGCACAGCATGAAAATCTATTTGAAATGTATTAGCACGTTGTGAAAATCCATGTTATAGTATGCTGGAAAATCTACAATGAAATTTATTAGCCCATTGTGAAAATCCACATTGAAATTTATTAATGTAATTGAAAATATGCTAAATGGTTGATCTTGGTTAACACAGATATCTATTCAAATTAAAGATGGGTGCAATTATCTCCTGTCTCACTCATTTTTTTAAAAAAACTATCTCGGCAAATTAACTTGACTTACAACCATAACTTATCCTAACATTTCTGTTGCTAAGCAAAACATTTGTTAAGTGAATTAGCCCCATTTTATGACCTCTCTTGCCACAGTTGTTAAGTGAATAACTGCTCTTGTTAAGTTAATAACACAGTTGTTAAATGAATCTGGCTTTTCCTCCTTGACTTTGCTTATAAGAAGGACGCAAAAGGGGATCATGTGACCCCTGGATGCTGCAACTGTCATAACTATGAACCAGTTGCCAGGGACTTGAATTTTGATCACATGACCATGGGGATGCTACAATAGTTGTTATTGTGAAAAATGCTCATTAGTTGCTTTTTTTTCCAGTTCTGTTGTAACTTTGGACAGTCACTGAGGGAACCAGTGTAAGGCAAAGACCACCTGTAGTTAGCCATATTTTAGCCTTGTTTATTAGCCAAATAACCAGTCCAGGAGTTAATTTATGATGCGATGTGTCTCAGAAATTTTAGCCATCAGAAAGTGTACTAAGAAAATTAGCTCTGGTTACAATATTTTCTCTAGGATCAAATCCTTTGTATCTTTCCAGGTTTTGCCCACAATATAGCAATAAATATAAACTCCCCGGACATTTAATTCTGAGTTCAGAACTTGTCTAGGGATATGACATAGCCTGGCAAAAAAATGCTGTACTGCAGACAAGAATAAAACCATGTCCATGCAAATTTCTACTTAATGCAATACCCAGAAGTCAAAGTTGTTACAGTGGTACCTCGGTACTCAAATGCTTAGAAACTCATCGAATTTGGGACTCAGCGCATTTTGACATGAAAATGTTGTCCCCATACTTTTCGTTTGTTTGGTATTCAATGCACAAGGCAGAACTTCATGGTGCAGGCTGCCTTGCGACACACTATATTGCAGAGCAAAAGACATTGCAGAGAAGAGCAACAAGGATGATTAGGGGGCTGGGGGCTAAAGTATATGTAGAATGATTGCAGGAATTGGGTATGTCTGGTCTGATGAATAGAAGGACTGGGGGAGACATGATAGCAGTGTTCCAGTATCTCAGGGGCTGCCCCAAAGAAGAGGGAGTCAAGCTATTCTCCAAAGCACCCAAGGGCAGGACAAGAAGCAATGGGTGGAAAGTAATCAAGCAGAGAAGCAACTTAGAACTAAGGAGAAATTTCCTGACAGTGAGAACAACTGATCAGTGGAACAACTTGCCTCCAGAAGTTGTAAATGCTCCAACACTGGATGTTTTTAAGAAGAGATTTGTCTGAAGTGGTGTAAGGTTTCCTGCCTAAGCAGGGGGTTGGACTAGAAGACCTCCAAGGTCCCTTCCAACTATTCTATTCTATTCTATTCTATTCTATTCTATTCTATTCTATTGGATCCCATCCCATCCCATTCCTATTCCATTCCATTCGATTCGATTCGATTCGATTCGATTCGATTCAATTTGATTCCATTCCATTCCATTCTATTCTATTCTATTCTATTCCTTTTGGGGAAAATTCATTTGATACCCATCCTTTTTGGTACTTCTTGTGCCTCCCAGAACCAATTAATAATGAGTTCAAGGTACCCCTATAAATACCCAGTTTTCTGGACTGATCTTGTAACTAAAATTACATATATTTAGTTCTTTGTCACCTAAAGCTCCCCATGGTACAAACATACATTTGGAGATATTTTTTCCTGCCAAATGTCCATGAGATTTCTTCATCCCCAACCCATCTACAAGGCAGCTTTAATTACATTGGTGTTAAAATAACACTTTCTGCCTTATTCTAACACAGGTGTTCCCAACCAGGGCTGCTTGTATCCCTTGGGAATGTGAGACCATATTCCGGGAGGGAGGTGGGAAAACTTGGGTTTAGAAGTTTTAAAATTATAATGTATATGCATAATTTTATGCATATAATTATCTACTTTTGCAAAGCGTGTGAGAATATATCAGAAGCATTCTTGGGAGGGGAGGGATATGGAAAAGGTTAGGAACCCCTTTTAGAATCTAACACATCCAAAGCCAGCATCAAAGTAGATGTAAATGTTAATTTTTCCAAATTCGGAGCAGCGTTGTGGCCCATAGAAAAATGGTGCCGTCTCCAAATTTTTTGGACACGCCATTCTTCTCGAAATTTGGAATTTAAACTTGCCCAGGGATTCAGCAGTCTTGCTCATGTGTACTGAACCATGGCAGAAGTATGTCCTGGTAACATCTTCTTTTTCCCATAAGCGAGACAGCCTGGGAATTGTGCTAAATCGCTTTTCCCTTTTCTTCTGACCTCAATTCCTGGCAGCCTCAAGGGGTGTGAAATCTCTTGAAGTGTTATCACCATTTATTTTGGAAGTCAGGGCTACATGGGAACAGAAGCAACCGAAGCAGGACAGCGATGGGTCCAAGAGGAGCCCTATCTCAGGCCAGCTGTTTTCTGCTGACTCAAGGTTGGGTAAAGATTGTTTTAACGTGATAGAACAGGAAAAGCCCTTCGATGAAGTTCTCTGTTCTTATGCTGTAGGAACTTTTTTTTAAAAAAACTGTTTTTTAAAAAAAATAAATTTATTGAATTTTCAAGTTTAAAAACAAATTCTACATACATTTTTTGCAGTTGTTTTATTCCCTTCTCCCACACACACAAACACACACACACACACACACACTATTTACAATTACGCTTTAACAGTTTTACATTTACATTTTCTTTTCTTTCTGTTGTCTAACCAGACATCTCATTTCTCCCAAACTGTATAGTATTCTTTTTCTTCCCTCTCCTGCAATTCCATTGTAAATTTGTTCATTTCTGCGCAATCCATTACTTTCTTTATAATCGTGTCATCTGTGGGGGTACTATCTAATTTCCAATTCTGAGCATGTAATATCCTAGCCTCTGTTAATATATGTATCATTAATATCTTTTGTATATTCACCTTTAGTTATCCCTAATAGGACTGTTTCAGGTTTGGGCACTATCTTTAAGCTTGTTATTTCCTGTAACCAGATCTTTACCTTATTCCAAAATTCCTTCGCTTTTGGGCAGGTCCATCACATGTGAAAGAAGGTCCCTGGTGTCTTTTTACATTTCCAACATTCCAGTTTTAAATTTGGATAGATTTTAGCCAATCTCACCGGTGCTTGATGCCAACGATAAAACATTTTGCACAAACTTTCTTTATATGAAACTGTCAGCGTTAATGTATAATTTTTCATTCATAATCTTTCCCAATCTTCTAATTGTATACTGTTTTAAACTACAGTGGAATTGCACCATGGACAGGAGGTTATACAACTTGCCCCGTGGTATAACCGGAACAATCTGGAACTGAACACACTCAAAACCGTAGAAATGATGGTAGCCTTTAGAAGAAACCCTCCCACACTACCACCTTTTACAATGCTAGACAGCACAGTATCAACAGTAGAGACCTTCAAATTTCTGGGTTCTACTATATCACATGACCTAAAATGGACACCTAACATCATAAACATCATCAAAAAAAGGACAACAAAGAATGTTCTTTCTGTGCCAACTCAGAAAGCTCAAACTGCCTAAGGAGCTGCTGATACAGATGGGGGTTGGACTAGATGACCTACAAGGTCCCTTCCAACTCTGTTAATTTGAATCTGTAAGTTCTACAGAGGAATGATTGAGTCTGTCATCTGCACCCCTGTAACTGTCTGGTTTGGTTCTGCAACCCAACAGGACAGACACAGACTTCAGAAAGTAATTAGAATGCAGAAAAAGCAATCTACCTTCCATAGAGGACCTGTATACTATATGAGTCAAAAGGAGGACTGTGGAAATATCTACAGACCCCTCACATCCTGGACATAAACTGTTTCACTTCCTTCCCTCAAAACGACACTACAGAGCCCTGCACACCAGAATAACTAGACACAAGGACAGTTTTTCCCCCGAACGCCATCACTCTGCTAAACAAATAATTCCCTCAACACTGTCCAACTATTTACAAAGTCTGCACTACTATTACTATTAATCTTCTCATCACTCCTTATCACCCATCACCTCCCACTTGTGACTGTAGGACTGTAACTTGTCGCTTGTATCCTTACGATTTATATGGACTGTTTCCTAGTATGATTTGATTGCTTATTGTACCCTGTGATTCTTATTAAGCGTTGTACCTGATGATTCTTGATGAATGTATCTGTTCTTTTATGTATATTGAGAGCATTTGCACCGTGACAAATTCCTTGTGTGTCCAATCACACTTGGCCAATAAAGAATTCTATTCTATTCTATTCTATTCTATTCTATTCTATTCTATTCTATTCTATTCTATTCTATTCTATTCTATTCTATTCTATTCTAATTTCTATTCTATTCTATGATGGAATAGCACAGCACCTTGAACTGTAGATGGTCAGAGAGAGTTCTGTTTCTAGCTTAAAAAAATAAATAAAACAGGCGTCACTTTTGGTCTCCTATCAGGAAGTGACTCCCTGAAATCTTGGCAAATTGCTACCTATCAGTACAGCTAGTCCTTGACATATGACCACACATGAGCCCCCAAAATGTATGTTGTTAAGTGCATTTTGCCCCATTTTATGACCTGTCTAGTCACAGTGTGGATAAGTGAATCATTGCTGTTGTTGAGTTAGTAACATGGTTGTTAAGTGAATCTGGCTTTCCCATGCACTTTGCTTGTCAGAAGGTCATAAAAGGGATATTGAAACGGTCATAAATATGAGTCAGTTGCCAAGCATCTGAATTTGGATCATGTGACTAGGGATGCTGCAATAGTTGTAAGTGTGAAGAACGGTCATAAGTGGGCTTTTTTCAGTGAAGTTGTAACTTTGAACGATCCCTAAATGAACTGTTGTAAGTGGAGGACAATTGTTTTATTCCCTTCTTTGTCTTCCCTGCATATAGTGAATTTGATTGGAGCAAGATTGTCACGGCCCACTTGCCGGAGTCCTACAAAAGCAACACACCCAAGGAGCAGCTGCTTCTACAGGTGGCGGATAATTTCCATCGGCAGTACGCACACCTTTGCCCGGACCGTGTACCCCTCTTCCTTCACCCAATCAATGAATGTGGCATGGAAGTAAGTCAGACAAAGAGTTCTAGAAAGGAGGTTCCAAGAATCTATAAAGCCTGAGTAGCTTCTTTCTTTTCTGTCCATAATTTGTCCTTATCACTCATTTTCTTAGAGACCAATTAGAGGTGACACCAGAATTATATTTGGGAAATACGGAAGGCACACCCATTTTGAGGGAAACCACCATCCAGTACCCACAATTCAGCTATTTTCAAAGCTGTTACTTCCAGTGATGGGTTTCCAAATTGTTTCCTATGGGTTCCATCACTCTGCTAAACAAATATTTCCCTCAACACTGTCCAACTATTTACAAAGCCTGCACTACTATAACTATTAATCTTCTCATTGCTCCCTATCACCCATCCCCTCCCACTTGTATGATTGTATAACCATAGCTTTGTCACTTGTATCCTTACGATTTATATTGACTGCTTCCTAGTATTATTTGATTGCTTATTGTACCCTATGACTCTCATTAAGTGTTGGACCTGATGATTCTTGACTCTTGACGAATGTATCTTTTCTTTTTATGTACACTGAGTTATTTGCACCAAGACAAATTCCTTGTGTGTCCAATCACACTTGGCCAATAAAGAATTCTATCCTATCCTATCCTATCCTGTCCTGTCCTATCCTATTCCTATTCTGCATTCTATTCTATTCTATTCTATTCTATTCTATTCTATTCTATTCTATTCTATTCTATTCTATTCTATTCTATTCTATTCTATTCTATTTTCTATTCTATTCTCTATCCCGTTCCATCCCCATCCCATTCTATTTAAATTCTATTCCTATATCCTTCTATTCTATTGTACCCTATGACTATTATTAAGTGTTGTACCTGATGATTCTTGACTCTTGACGAATGTATCTTTTCTTTTTATGTACACTGAGAGTTATTTGCACCAAGACAAATTCCATGTGACTCCAATCACACTTGGCCAATCTATTCTATTCTATTCTGTTCTGTTCTATGCTATTCTGATTTCTATTCTATTCTATTCTATTCTATTCTATTCTATTCTATTCTATTCTAATTTCTATTCTATTTTAATTCCTATATTCCTGTATTCTGTTCTAAATTCTATTTATTCTATTTTAATTTCTATTCTAATTTCTATTCTATTCTATTCTATCCTGTTCTCTTCTACGCACGGTTCTATGCACGCAAGCTTTGCACACATGTGGAGGACTCAAAGACCAACCACTGTCAACGCTGGTAAGCTGTGCTGTTTTTTAGCTCAGCTGAGGCACGGAAATCCACTCTGCAGCTGAGCTAAAAAAGCAAGGGAATACAGGAGAGGTAAAGGCAGGGGCGTGTGGGCGGGGCCAGCCAGAGGTGGTATTTGCTGGTTCTCTGACTGAACCCCAACTCTGGTTACTTCCCCATCTCTCTGTGACATCCTTTTTTTTTTGCTGCTCAATCAGCTTTTAACAAAATAGAAGAGAACAAACTTCCACAGCCGTCTTGTTAAAAATGCAGAGGATTTTTATGAAGCAAATCCAAGAACTGGGTTTCCAGGAATTCTCTAAGGTGGTTTTCCCGGGAAATTGCAAGGGGGACAAAAAATAGTGTGTTTATAATAAATACCGCAATCGGTCTCTGCTTGTCCTCCACATTCTAATTTGTAAAGTTCTCTTCGATGGTGTTTTTTTTTTAAAGTGGAATGTTGTTGAATCTTTGAAAGGACAACTTTTATATTTGCTTATCTGTTGGCAAAGCGAGTGACCTTCCAGCTGCACAATTATAAGTGTAAAAGTTGACCACAAAGTTCCTCTCTGGCATTATCTGATCAGGATAAGCATGCAATCTGTATATTCCTTCCTGGGATGAACTCGTCCATGTCATTTGCAAAATCTTCTCATCGTAGAGCGAGCAAACAGGAAACAGCAGCTGGCAAACCTGTTTTTAAAAGTATAACTTTTACACGCCGTGAGTTGTTTTTTTAAATAAGCTCAATTATTTGTGCAGAGTAGCTACAGTAGAATGTTATACCGACCTACCAAAACAGATTTTCCCTGAGCTTTCTTATCTAGAAACTCACAGGAAATTAACAAGTTAAAACAGACTTTTAAAAATCTTTATTTTAAAATGGCAGAACATGCGATCAGACTGTGAGATGATAAATGTTTAATACAATCCATTTTGAAAAACTGAAGATTCAAAAGAAACCCAACTAATTTTACCAAACCTTTTTTTCAGGGTTTGGTTGGTGTTTTGAAAGAATTTATTTTTTTTAGCCATGAAGAGCCATAGGCTTTGTGTGAATGTTTTGCTTATGCGTTTTGATGCTTAATATGGAAATGCTAGAGCTTTTACAACATTTTGTTTTAAAAAAGTCCTTTATCACACCTTTATTATTTTTATAAATAACTCTAGGTGCGAACACACACAATACTCCTTCTTGCTCTATATTCCCCACAACCCTGTGAGGTGGGTTGGGCTGAGGGAGAAGGACTTGGCTTAAAGTCACCCATCTGGATTTCGTGCCTGAGGTGGGACTAGAACTCCCAGTCTGGTGATTGGTTCATAGTCACCCAGCTGACTGTCATGCTTAAGAAAGGACTAGAACTCACCGTCACCTGGTGACTGTCCCAAAGTTCCCCAGCCAACTTTCATGGCTAAGGTGGACTAGAACTCACTATCTCCTGGTGATTGGCTCAAAATCCCCAAGCTGGCTTTCATCCTAAGGCAGCTCTTGAAGTCACCATCTCCTGATTTCTAGCCTTCACCTCTAGACCAAATTGGCTTTTTGAGTTCAAATCTCAACTCGGTTGACATGGGATTGTATTTCTGATGAGCATAGAGTCCTGATTGGTTGATTTATATTTTTTCTTTGTTTGTAAAAGTAACCCACTGGCTTTTGTGTTGCAGAAATTTGTAAGCACAACGGTTCGGCCAACTCTGCTCCCTTACTCAGAGTTGTACAACTGGGATAGTGCCGCTCGTTTTGTTTCTGATTACCTCAACATGGAGCCTCTTCCTTCTCCACTAGCACCGGTAAGAAATAGGTCCTGCATGGGTGATCTGAAGGCTCCATGGTGGGGGGAGCTGATGCAAAGAAGGACTCAAAGCCATGTCGATGTGGTGCTAAAGATGGCCTAAAGCAGGCTCCCTTTTCCGTGTTTCCTAACACCCGGTCCAAGATCCTTCACACATACTATCACAAAGACAGTGCCAATGGCTGCATCATTGGAAGATTTGAAAGACCAGGTTAAGGACATTGTCTTGGAGAAGGTCCACCTAGGTGGTTGCTACAAGTTGACACTGACTTTATGTCCCAAAGATGCTTTTTCAAGAAGCAACTTGACTTTCTTGGTTTTTTCTTTGAAGATGTTTTACTTCTCATCCAAGGAGCTTCTTCGGTTCTTTCGTTTTCTACCATTCAGTCAGAACTGAAGAAGCTTCTTGGATGAGAAAGTGAAACGTCTTCAAAGAAAAATCAAGAAAGTCCAGATGCATCTCAAAAAAGCACCTTTGAGACAACCATGAGCAGGAGGACTGAGAATCTCCATAGACACTGAATTCATGGCATATAATCAATCGGTCAATCATTATGAACTGATATATTCTGCATACTTGTTCGTTTAATTTTTGGTTGTACATCTCATGAACCAAAGCTGTGTCTTTACTGAACAAAATAAACTATGGGTAGAAACAGTATACCAAAATAGTTATTGAAGCATGGAGTTATAAAATGTTCACAGTGAAATCAGCAGTAATCGATAATAAAAATGCAGAGAATTGAAGTTGCAGCGAAAAGTTTAAAAATCACAGCAGGCTCAAGGATGTGTGTCTTCTCTCTCCAGCCCTGTTACTTATGTTCACCAACAACCATCTTGAGGTACCAGCGAGGAAACTGCTTTGATTTTAGTGTCCTTTTATGCTCTCTGCTAATTGGGGCAGGCTACGATGCCTACTGCGTGAACGGCTATGCCACCAAGGACATTTGCATGATGGACGAGTCCACGGAAGAGTGCCCACTCTTACAGAAGCCAGAAGAGGTGAGAAACAGGACTTGAGTGGGATCCAGAGCCAGTTTGGCCTACTGGTTAATGCGCCACGCTAGAAACCAGGAGATGGTAAGTTCTGGTCCTGCCTTAAGCACAAATGTACACTGGCAATTATCGTTGGGCCGATCACCAGAACACAGTGAGTTCTAGTCCCACCTTCGGGATGAAAGTTGCCTGGGTGATTTTGGACCAATCACTAGGAGACTGGGAGTTCTAGTCCCACCTTAGGCATGGAAACCGGCTGGTGACTTTGGGCCGATCATTAGGAGGTAGTGAGTTCTAGTCCCACTTTAGGCATTAAAATCAGCTGGGTGACGATCACTAGAAGATTGTGAGTTCTAGTCCCGTCTTAGGCGTGAAAGCAAGCTGGGTGACTTTGGGCTGATCATCAGGAGATGGTGAGTTCTAATCCTGCCTTAGGCATGAAAGTTGGCTGGGTGACTTTCGGCCAATTACCAAGAGACAGTAAGTTCTACCCCATCTTAGGCATGAAAGCTGGGCCAATTCCTCTCTCTCAGCCCAAGTCATCTCACAGGGTTGTTGTGGGAAAAATAAGCAGAAGAAGGAATATTAGGTAGGTTCACTGCCTTGGCTTACTAATCAGAAAAAAACAAAGTGGGATAAATAAAATCTAACAAACAAAAATAAAATAAATAATTTGAAGTTGCTACAAAGATAGAAAGAGAGAGAATAGTGAGTGGACAGTTAAGACAGACTTTGTACTTTAGTTTTAAATCTCCTCCAAATCAGGAGTAGTCCAGTAGCCTCTTTTCAGACTAACACATTTTATTAAAAGGCAAAAACTTGTATGAGCTCATTTTGTCTGATGCATGAAGTGCTAAAACAATATTTCTCCAACCTGGGGATTTTAAGATATATAATTCCTAAAACAGCACAGCTTGCTAGGGAATTCTGGGAATTGAAGTCCTCATATTTTAAAATTCCCAAGATTGAGAAACATTGAGCTAAATTTAGGTAGTCCTTGACTTACAACCGTTCATTTAGTGACAGTTCAAAGTCACAATAGCACTGAAAAAAAGATCACTTTTCACACAATCGTTGCAACATCTCCATGATCATGTGATCAAAATTCAGAGGCTTGGCAACTGACGTGGATTTACGACAGTTGCAGCATCCCAGGGTCTTGGCTTATTTGCATTTTCAAAAAAGTTTTGTTTAGCTCCCCTAATTTTTTTGTGCCATTTCTTCTTTTTCCATTAATCCCATTTTATGTTTAATTATATCCATTTGGTTTTTAAGATTTTTATGCTGTGGGTTTCGTTGTAGTTCCTTCTCCAGTTTCTTATGGTCTTCTTCTAAAATCTGTTGCATTTTTTCTTTTTTAAATATTCCTTCTTGTATAGGTTATAGTCACACCTCTGGTATATTTATATATATCGGTCTGATCTAAGTACAGTATAGTATATAAAATCATACATTGTAATGTCCTACCTGTCAATGAATACTTCAGTTTCAACCATAACAACACAAGAGCAAACAATAGATACAAACTCAAGGTTAGTCGCACCAAACTTGATTGCAGGAAATATGATTTTAGCAACAGAGTGGTCAATGTCTGGCATACTCTACCTGACTCTGTGGTTTCTTCCCCAAACCCCAAAAACTTTAACCTTAGACTGTCTACTATTGACCTCACCCCTTTCCTAAGAGGTCTGAAGGGGGTGTGCATAAGCGCACCAATCGTGCCTACCATCCCTGTCCTATTGTTTCTTTCTTATTTTTCTTATATGTACCCATTTCATGTATTCATAACTATGTTTTTACTTATACTTGTTATCTTGTAAGCAATTGACATAAATAAATAAATAAACAAACAAACAAATAAATAAATAAAAAATACACCTTCATAGTATCCCACACATTTTGTAATAAGGTTGCCTCCGATTTATTTTCTTTGAAGAAGAAAGCCAGTTCTTTCGCCATGTTGTTAATGAATTCCTTTTCCTTCAAAATTGAATTATTCAGAGTCTCTCTTGACCTTTTCTTTTTGCAACCTTCTGACAAGCACAGTCAATGGGAAAGCCAGGTCCACTTAACAACAATGTTATTAACTTAACAACTGCAGTGATTAACTTAACAACTGTGGCAAGAAAGGTTGTACAGTGGGCGAAACTCAACAATTGTCTTGCTTAGCAATGGAAATTTTGAGTTCACTTGCAGTCTTAAGTTGTGGACTCCCTGAGTTCGAATCCTGATTTCAACCTTGTAATTTCAACCTTGCAGCTCACCGAAGCTTCTGTCTTTTCCAGGTATTGGTTTGTTGGGAAGGGGTCAGCAAAACATTTAGTGAATTGCAGTCACATGAACACAGAACACCATCATGGATTGTGAACTAGCCTGCCTAATATATGGTCATGTGCCTGTCGGGGGCTGGCCCATCCAAGCATGCTAGGCATGTTTTATGGGTTCTAAAGCACCCATTCTCTGGCCATTGTAACATTGAAAATGAAAGGTTCTTAAGTAAAGACTACTTGTACAAATGTAGAAAAAGAATACACTCAGTGACCAAGTCCAAGAGTTTTGGCCAATCCCTCTGCTGTCCCTGAGATGACCAAGAGTAGAATATACCACATCCTTCCTTTTGTGCAATTAAAAAGTATTTGGCCATAAGCAGACTTTTTGGGTGAGGGTAAATAATTTCCAAAGATTGGATTAAAAAGAGGGATTGTTCTTGGCCCCAGGTCCAAATTGAAGAAAAGAAGGAGAAGGCTAAGAAGTATGCCATCAAGCCCCCACGTGACCTGCGGAGCAAGTATGAATTACGCCAGGAAGAGAAGCAACAGGCTAAAGAACAGGCTGCAGACGAGAAGAAACAGAAGGAGGAAGAAGAGAAGAAAGCTGTACGTAGTTTAGAAGAGACTTGTGGGTCTGGGTTGGCTGACTTGAGTGTGGTAGGAAGGCATCCAGAGATCAAGAGACAGGTGACAGCTCAGCCCTGGAGAAATGTGGTTGGAAGCGTTGCAGATCATTCAGAGATATATATCTGGCAGGGATGGGCTGCTACCAGTTTGCACCGGTTGTTGATTTTACATCTGGTTTACTGAACTGGTAGTTGCAACAACTGGCTGGCCCCATCCGCCCCTCCCCTCCCAGGAGTCTCCATGTTGCCTGTTTTGGATCCCAAGTAAATGCAGGGTCCGCTCAAAGGCTGAGGAAGGGCAAAAAACAAGCCTCATGGGGCTCCATTTCTGGCCTCCAGAGAGCCTCCGGAGCCTGGGGAGGCCATTTTTGCCTTCCCGGAGGTTCAAGGAAAGCCTCCAGAGCCTGCGAAGGGTAAAAAACAGGCCTCCCGGAAGTTCTGGAAGGATGGAAATGGCTCCATTTCTGGTCTACAGAGCCCTCTGGAGCCTGGGGAGGCCATTTCCTCCCTCCCGGAGGCTCAAGGAAAGCCTCCAGAGCCCGGGAGGATGAAAATGCCTCACCCCCCACCATGGTGCAGGAGGCCGACTAGGCCACGCCCACCATGGTCACACCCACTCAGCAACCGGGCAAAGAATCAGTTGCTAATTTTTTTGAAGTCCATCCCCCAGATACCTGGGTGACATCACTAGCCACAAGGTTGGGAAATTCCTTTTTCAGTTTCTTTGGTTCTGTCTTTACCCCGTATTAATACTAGTAAGACCTCCCTGTAGAGCTGCTACCCCAACCGTAGCCAGCTTCAAGGAGTTTAGCATTTGGACACCTTTGCCCAAAGATTTGTGGTGCTTTTTAAAAGTATTTTCTAAGGTTTTATGATATCTCTTACTGGAGAAATTTATAATTTTGCAAGATCATGTGAAATATCAGGATTTCCATGGGATTTTGCTGGAATCCATGAGAGTTTGACCAGTTAATTTTAAAATACCGATCCAGGCCACTAAAAATGACATGGATCATGCAGGTCTATGACAATTCACCACAGCCAACTCACTATGGCCAACCTGCTACGATCAACTCACTGTGGGACAAGAGTTACACTAATATCAAAGAAATGGTGGGTTAGTATCATTAAAGAAAGGATGAATTCACTGCTTGGAACTTTCTGGGAGATCTGCCCCACCCATTCTCTTTCTCTCTCCCTCCCTCGTCTCCTTCCTTCCTTCCCTCCTTCCTTCCCTCCCCCCTCTCCCTCCCATCCACCCTCTCTCTACAATGTAAAAAAAAAATTGAGATTCTAGAAAGAGTGCAGAGAAGAGAGCAAACAGGATAATCAGGGACTGGGGGCTAAAACGTATGATGAACGGTTGCAGGAACCGGGCATGGCTAGTCTAGTGAAGAAATGGACCAGGGGAGACAGGATAGCAGTCTTCCAATATTTGAGGGGCTGCCCCAGAGAGGAGGAAGGGGTCAAGCTATTTTCCAAAGCACCTGAAAGCCAGACAAGAAATAATGGATGGAAACTGAATAAGGAGAGACTCAACCTGGAAATAAGGAGGAATTTTCTGACAGTGAGAACTATCAACCCATGGAACAGAAGTTGCCTTCAGAAGTTGTGGGAGCTTCATCACTGGAGGCTTTCAAGAAGAGACTGGACTGCCACCTGTCAGAAACGGTGTAGGGTCTCCTACTAGGGCTGGGGAGGGGGGTTGTTACTCTGTTAATCTGTTCATTTCTCTCTCTCTCTCTCTCTCTCTGCTGCAGCTGGAAGAGAAGCCGATAGTGGACCGTCTGCAGGGACTCCGTGTCCATGCCTGGGTGCTCGTTCTCTCTGGCAAGCGGGAAGTGCCTGAAAGTTTTTTCATTGATCCTTTCACTGGGAAAAGCTACAGCACTGCTGATGATCACTTCCTGGGTATTGAGAGTCTGTGGAACCATCGGAATTATTGGATCAACATGCAGGATTGCTGGAATGGTTGCAGGGTGAGAGTCTGAGTGGGCCTTCCTTACTCGCAGGAATCTCAAGTTTCTTTTTTTAATTACAAGTCAACGAACCTCGAACACAGAATCCTAAAGCTAGAAGGGACCTTGGAGGTTTTCTAGTCCAACTCCCTGCTTAAGGCAGGAGGCTATCCGAAGAATAATTTGATGTTCCAACTTGAGCTGTGGGTTGTGCAAGAATAAATAAAAATGACATCTAGACAGCCGTGAGGAAAGGAGAAATATTCATTCCCCAAAGCAAAGAGCTCTGCTTTGCAGAGAAAATAGGTACAGGGGATATTGTTTGACAGGGGAGCTTGTCCCGGTTGTGGAAATGTGTGCGTTGCTGATTCTAGGATGACACTTGAGGGAGCATGGGTACATGCAGACCCCAGAGAAGGGGGTTTGATTCGATCAAGTGATGCCGGTCGGGTCTCTTGGTTTGAACGGTGAGCGTTACAATTGCTTTTGCATTGTGTTAATTGAGTTTTGTGTGTTTGCTTGTGTGTGTTTGCAAATTGAAGTAAGCGTTGAATTATTTTTGAGGATTGTGTAATTTTAAAGGATTTTGGAGGCTGTAAATGAGTAACTTTGGGGAGACCTGAGTCAGTTAGCATAAGATTCCCTCTACAATATTTCTAAACACAGTTTATACTGTAAAATTTATAAATTCTTCCCACAAGATCCTATACCATTCTGGATAAACAGCTGTCCAGTCTCTTCTGTCCATCTCCATCTCTGGTGATGGAGCAGCGGTAGCTTCTGGAGGCTAGCTGTCCAACTGATTAATTGTTCTGGCTATCAGGAAATTTCTCCTCGGTTCCAGAAAGGATCTCTCTATGGCCAGGTTCCACATCTTACTTCTTGTCCTGCCCTTTAACAATTAATTATTAATTTTATTAATAATCTAATAATTAGGTTAACAATTTCATAATTTGATGGCATATTAATATAGTGATATTATTGAAAATTACAACTGCAGCAATAAAAACTAATGCAAACTGACAAATTAAAAGATTAAAACAAGATAGAAAATGCAGAACAGAAAGAAAGAGGAAAAAATATAGTAAAGAAAAGAAATAGTAACTTCCCCTTCATTGCAACAAGCATAAATATTTTTTTAACTTGTCACATTTTCTTAAAATACAAATACGTCCCATATCTCATCTCTTATCTATAAATAAATCCATAAAGCATATACATTTCAGTCGTGATGTCAGCAAAATCCATAAAGGATTACCAAGAATAATACTATATTTTTTTTAGCCAGGCCATTCTCTTGTTCTGTTATTTGCATCTCTTTCAATTATTAAGATAGCAGCCAGTTACTTTTGTATGTCCATTTTACAGCAAATCTTTTTCTATGTCAGTGTATATAGCCTGTCATTTTTAAATTTACTTTCAAGTCAGTCTTGAATTTGTCAGATAAAACTTGTTCCTCTTCCATAATATTTTTTGAACATAGTACATCTATCAAAACAGACACTTTTAAAATTAACTCCTGGGTCCACTGTTCAATATGTCCAATGTTAAAATTTTGTTGCTTCATTCTGTAACTGTAAATTGAGTTTGAGCAGTCTTTTTAAATTATAATCTTTAGTTCCCTCTAGTGTCCAATTTTTAAAGTCTTATTCTACTGTTCTTTTTTTAAAAAAATTCAGAAGGAAAGCAAATTCCCATGGGAAAGATTCTGTTTATATAATTCCAAAATCTTATTTCATATTTACCTGGATATTTAGTCCATTTATATTTTTTTTTAAATCAAAGTTTTAATCACCTTTTTGCCATTCATTGCAGAATTCTTTTATTAAGTTCTTAGACTTGTAGTTAAAACTTTCCCTTGCTAAGGATTGAAGGAAACTCATCCAGTGCTGTAAAATCTTTGGATCCAGAAGTTCCTAATAGCTAGAAAGCACTTAATAATCTAATTCCAAAAGTGAATGGAAAATGAAGTCAGCAGATGTAATTTCCTTTCAACAACACCAACTATCGTTTGAACAAACTGCATTTTCCCTCATCTCCCCAAAGCAATAAACCCCCCAAGAGATTGATACAGGAGAATAATTGTAGCTCAGGATTCCAATGAGGGGTCCTTGGTGCTCACTGAGCTTGGAGAACATCAATGACTCCCACCACCTCCAGAGACAGTCACTGTGTTACAGTCTCTTCGTGAAGAGCAACTGTCTGGAGTACTTGTGGGTCATCTCAAGTCCTCTCCTTGCCTGGAGACCAATCCCAAAGAGCTGGTCTACTCACCAGCTTCCCATTCTGCCATAATTGGCTCTGCTTTTTTTTTCATGGCGCTGTCTTCAATTTGTCATTTATTCTCCAAAAATGAGGAATATCAGGCCTCCACGCTTGGAATATTTCATCTAGTTTTGGTCACCACAATATATAAAAAAAAAAGACGTTGAGACTCTGGAAAGAGTGCAGAGAAGAGCAACCAAGATGATTAGGGGACCGGAGGCTAAAACATACGATGAACGGTTGCAGGGACTGAGCATGGCTGATCTAGTGAAGGGAAGGACCAGGGGAGGCATGAGAGCAGGAGAAACTTCCTAATAGTGAGAATAATTAACCACTGGAACAGCTTGCCCCCCCAGAAGTTGTAATTACTGGAGATTTTTAAGAAGAGACTGGATAGTCACTTGTCTGAAATATAGTACAGGGTCTCCTGCTTGAGCAAGGGGCTGGACTAGAAGACCTCCAAGGTTCCTTCCAGCTCTATTCTGATAGATAGATAGATAGATGATAGATAGATAGATAGATAGATAGATAGATAGATAGATAGATAGATAGATAGATAGATAGATAGATAGATAGATAGATAGATAGATAGATAGATAGAGGTAGAGACAGATAGAGGTAGAGACAGATAGATAGATAGAAAGATAGATCCATAGATCGATAGATGATAGATAGATAGAGGTAGAGATAGAGATAGCTAGATAGAAAGATAGATAGATAGATCGATAAATAGATAGATAGATGATAGATGGATAGAGGTAGATAGAGATCGATAAATCGATAGATCAATAGATCGATAGATAGAGATCAATCGATTGATCGATCGATAGATGCCGAAACTTGTGGTTTCGAGCTGAATTACAGAATTACAGAATCATAGAGTTGGAAGGGACCCTGGAAGTCTTCAACCGCCTGCTCAAGCTGGAGAGACCCTCTACCATTTCAGACAAGTGGCTGCCCAGTCTCTTCTTAAAAGCCTCCAGTGATGAACCCTCCACAACTTCATGTTGAGGGTGCTTCATCACTGGAGCTCACACAAGCTCAGATTTCCATTTTCAAGGATGCTCCCCACCCCCCTAGAAATTTCTGCTAAATTGTTTACACCAAATCTATCACGTAAGCAAAATTCCAGAAGTTACTTCTTTTCAACTTCTTGATCTCCTACCACAGACCTCAGTTTAACACCAAGAACCTTTTGGGTGAGGGCAGAAATCCTGCCTTTTAACTTGGCCTTAAGGGGCAAGCTGCCCAACTAAATGTTGGTCTGAACAGAACTATTTCTAGTGGAGAATTCACTGGGATCTGTTGCCCTTCTAGGATCTTCTGTTTGATCTCGGAGACCCTGTGCGATGGGAATTCATGCTTCCCAGCACCGACAAACCCTTGTTGTCCCTGCCAGAAATGGAGGAGGAGGAAGATCTGGGCGAAGATGATGTGGAAGATTTGGTAAGGTCTGGGACAACCAAACGTGACTCCTGATACTAACGGTTTGACTGCTGAGTTTGTGCAATCCAGCTATCCAGACCACTTAATCAGAACACGAGCTGGAAGGGACCTTGGAGGTCTTCTAGTCCAACCCCCTACTCAAGCAGAAGATGCAGGGGGTTGGATTAGAAGTCTTCCAGGGTCCCAGATATATTCTGATTGGTTGATTGATTGATGATTGATTGATTGGTTGAATCTTGCACCAATATCTTCATCAATATCAAAAGTCAAGGGCAAAATGCATGGGCTGTCTCTCTTCTGGCATGCCTTATTGCTGTAAAAGTAGCCTGCCAATGATCAGTAGAAAGTTTCTGAAAATAAAACAAGAATTTCTGTTCAGAAAGGTAATTCAGGCTGCCAAATGCAGAGCAGGAGTTAGTTAACATGGACTTTGGTAGGTGAGCATTCTCACAGCCTTGTTTATTGCATCCTGGTTAGATGAAGGAAGATGAATCAAAGAGTTTTGACATGCCTGCATCTTGGGTGGAGCAGATCCATATATCTCCCAAAGGTATTCTTTTTTTCTTCCATCTTGACCTGTCTTCAGTAGACAAGCTTGGCAAGGAAGTGATAGCAGTAAGATCTAACCATCTTAGAAGGCATCAGTTTGTAACAAACTATCTATAATTGCAGGGAGCACACAACTAAGGATCTTCTCCTTCTCCTCCTCCTTCTCCTTGTCCTCCTCCTCCTTCTCCCCCCTCCCCTCTGAGGTAGCTTCTCTGCAACTTAACAAGGAGACCTTAGAAAAGAAATCTGGGATGAAGCATAGATGAAAGTCATCATGTTGAGCTCACTTGCTAGACCCCAAGGGAAGGTGATCTTTAGCATTCATGGTTTTAGGAAGGGAAGGATCAGGATTAGGGTTAGGGTTGGGATAGGTTCAATATTTAGGACGCAAAGAAGGGATTGGATTATAGAAGAGCTAAGCATAGTTATAGTAAGGTAGAAAAGTTCAATATGATTTCCCAAGCCAACGAAATATGAAGTCTATGCATGCAGTCAACTTGGTAAGTACCTACTTACCAGGTTGACTGCTTGCAAAGACTTCATATAGACTCACATAGACTCAACCAAACCACCCCATCACTCATTTGGAGTCAATCAGGCATCCAAAGTTAACCATCAGACCAGGACTGTTGATAGTCAGGAAAGAAAGAAATTATATTCCATCAATATTTGGAGAACCTCAGTTTCTCATTCTTACCATGTATGTCTTCTCTGTTCTTATCTCTAGAATTTGAGACTCGCTGTCCTCAAGGCAAGAAACTGATTCAATATAAGAATGCCAAGTTGGAGAAATGGGCACCATATCTTAATGTCAATGGCCTAATCACCCGATTGACATTGTATGAAGATCCAGATTGTAAGTAGATTTAAAATGGAAGATCTTTTGGGAGATGAGTCATGTTCAGTTTGATGTAGTGTTTGGGGATAATTCTCTGTTTTCCTTTCATAGTTTTTATTAAGAGTTTTTAAAAATAATAAAGGATAATGCAAACCAAATTTAGAAGAAAGTGAGAAAAATAAAAAGAAAAAGAATAGAAAGTACAAAAAAACGAAATGGAAAGAAAGAAAGAAAGAAAGAAAGAAAGAAAGAAAGAAAGAAAGAAAGAAAGAAAGAAAGAAAGAAAGAAAGAAAGAAAGAAAGAAAGAAAGAAAGAAAGAAAGAATAAAAAGGAATTAAATTCTTGGACCTTTGGACTTGAGATGACTTTATAAGACTTTAAGACTTGTGGTCTTCAATGCTCAGAATTCCCCAGCCAATTATGGGAGTTGAAGTCAACAGACATTAAAGTTGCCAAGATCCCTGGTGTATATAGAATCTGTCAGAATGGTATATATGTCCACTTTTCCTTAAACTAGGGATCTCCAAACTTGGCAACTTTAAGAATTGTGGACTTCAATTCCCAGAATTACCTAGCCAGCACGGTCTTAAATTGGCCAAGTTTGGAAACCCTTGATAAACTTTTAGAGCAGATAAATACAAAATAATTCATGTGTTAATTCATAAATTTTTGTCTATTATTAATTCTCGTAATTTTAATAGTTCCTCTCGCAAAGACATGCAGCCACCAGTATGTATGCTGGAACCCCAGCCTGGCTGTTATTTAATTGCACTTCTGCTGATCTGCATGACCACCAGGCTCATATTAATGTCTTTTATTTTTTTTCTTTTTGTACACTGAGAGCATATGCACCAAAGACAAATTCCTTGTATGTCCAATCACACTTGGCCAGTAAAGAATTATATTCTATATGGTTGTAGATGCATAAGAAGCAAAGGGTCCACACCAAAATAAACAATACCAACAAATCAATATTCAAGATTCTTTCATTTCTGGATGGCCTTATCTCTCTGCCCACCACAAGCTAATTACAGATTAACAGAGTTGAAGGGACCTTGTAGGTCCACCACCACCCCTGCCCAAGAAGGAGACCCTATACCATTTCTGACAGATGGCAGTCCAGTCTCTTCCCACAATTTCTGAAGGCAACTTCTGTTCCATGGGTTGATTGTTTTCACTGTCAGAAAATTTCTCCTTATTTCTAGTTTGAATCGCTCCTTGATCAGTTTCCATCCATTATTCCTTGTCTGGCCTTTGGGTGCTTTGGAAGATAGCTTGATCCCTTCCTCTCTGTGGTAGCCCCTCAAATATTGGAAGACTACTATCATGTCTCCCCTGGTCCTTCTCTTCACTAGACTAGCCAGGCCCAGTTCCTGTAACCGTTCTTCATATGTTTTAGCCTCCAGTCCCCTCATCATCCTGGTTGCTCTTCTCTGCACTCTTTCTAAAGCCTCAACATCTTTTTTATAGTATGGTGACTGAAACTGGATGCAATATTTTAGGCGTGGTCTTACTAAGGCTTTATAGAGTGGTATTAGTACCTCACTTGATCTTGATTGAATCCCTCCGTTAATGCAACTTGAGGATTGTATTGACTCTTTTGGCTGCTGTCACACACTGTTGGCTCATATTTAGCTGGTTGTCCACTAAGACCCCCTTTCACAGTTACTGCTATTAAGCCTGGTTTCACTCAGTCTTTTCTTCTCTTTCCACCATCAGGTACCAAAGTGCTTGAAGTGAAAGAGTGGTTCAAGAACCGCGAAGACAAGTTGGACATTCGAGAATTAAATAAGCAAACCAACATCATAGCAGAGCAATTCCTACCTGGACATGCCCTGGGCCTGAGAGGTATCTTGTACAACGAAGAGCCTTGATTCTTGGCAAGGAAGGGAAGAAAGATCTTCTGCCTTTAGCTTGGACATTCCTTCCTTCTTATTTATTTATTTGATTTGTATCCCTTTTTTTTAAACTTTATAAATTACTAAAGTAGCAAACTATCAGACACAAGAAATCAGGAGCCAGGATAGAGTTCAAAAGTACTATGAATGTATTTCCTACAAACTATTCTCAAGAACCTGGTCTAACTAAGGGTCAAGGCAAATTAGAACGCAAGAAGAGTCAACAGACTTCCAGGGGGCCTGGATGTTGGTCTCTTATGGTGGCATAGAGACTCCAAACTGATGATGCGTTTGACCCTGCCCTCGGGCTCAGACTGGTCATCTCCTATACAAACTTGCTAATACACCTTCCGTTTGTTTTCCCCACAAAAACAAGCCGGTGAGGTGGGATGGGCTGAGAGGGAGTGAGAAAGAGAGACAAAGTCATTCAGTTGGCTTTTGTGCTTAAGATGGGACTAGAACTCATCATCTCCTGGTGATTGGCCCAAAGTCACCCAGCTGGTTTTCATGCCTAAGATGGGACTATAACTGAGGTGGTTTCTAAACAAGGACCATCAGTATTTTCAATCTTGTTTTGTCATTCCTATTTATTAGTGTGTCTGAGGAATTCAAAATGGCAGCACCAATAGCAGCCTCAGTGAATTCAATGCTCTCTGATAGTTTTGTTGTTTTTAAACAATTCCCACAACACTGTCAAACTATTTAGTAAGACTGTATTAATATTCTTCTTCTTATCTTTCCTATTACCCATCTCATTTTCTACTTATGACTATAACTTTTGTTACTTGTATCTTTATTATTTATATTGTTTTATTTAGTTTCCTAGTACGATTTGATTATATAGTATCCTATGATTATCAGTAAGTGTTGTATCTTATGATTTATGATAAATGCATTTTTATGACTGTATTTATCACTTATAGCTTTTATGTACAATGAAAACTTATGCACTGAAGACACAATTCTTACGTGTCCAATACACTTGACCAGTTAAGAATTCTACTCTATCCTATCCTATCCTATCCTATCCTATCCTATCCTATCCTATCCTATCCTATTTCCTGTTCAATTCCACTCCACTCTACTCTACTCCATTCCATTCCATTCTGTTCTGTTCTTTCACTGCCTACTCCCTTGAGTGTTTTGTAAAAAGTCAGATTAAAAAGAAATACACAGATAGTCCTTGATTTACACCAGTTTGTTTGGACCAATGTTGGAAGTTACAACAGCACCAAAAGAAAGTGACTTATGACAATTTTCCACACTTACAACCGTTGCAGCATCCCCTTAGTCATGTGATCATCAGCTCTTCTGTATGGTCTCTACCTGGAGATCCCATCCTGGACCTCTCTTTGCTTTCCCAGCACATATGTACAAGACCATGGAACCGGAGACCGAGCGCACGATGGAATTCTACAACGAGACACGGGTGGACGGCCTTCAGAAACGCACAGAAACTTCCCAAGAGATGGCAGAGTATTTTGAAGGCCGCTTAGATTTTCTTAGCTACCGTCATGCCGAGTTTGGCAAAAGAATCAAGAAACTTACCAAGAAGATGGCTACCACTGAAAGCAATGCCCGGCCAATTTTGGTAAGAACAGCTCATTGGTTGATGTCCCCTAGTCCTTCAGAGACAAGACTTAGGAAGTAGGAAGCCCCCAGTAGGAACCTTTTGAGAAGGGGTCTTTTGAGGAGGGGTATTGTGGTCATAGATGTCCAGTTCCATCTAAGTGGGTTTCCGTGGATATGCAAGTTTCTTCTAAGCAGACTTAATCCACAATAGAGATGGTTACTCTGAACAGTAGCATCTTACCTTCTCCTGTTGAAGATACACCTGTTGGGAGAAATATCCATCTCATTCAGTTCCAAGCTAGGAGGAAGACACTGGAAACATGGAGGCGGATTGGAAAAATGGTTTAATGGGAGGTCTTCAAGAAAAGACAAACATTTCTCTGAGATGGTATGAGGGCTTCTGCCTTGGGCAGGGGGGTGGACTAGATCAGAAGACCTCCAAGGTCCCTTCCAACCCTATGATTCAAGGACTTTATGATTGCACAGAAATTAGTCACTGACAAAACCATGATCTGCCTGCAATTTGGCAGATTGAATCTCACCAGGCTCAAGGTTGACTCAGCCTTCCATCCTTCCGAGGTGGTAAAATGAGGACCCAGATTATTAGGGGACAAGAGGCTGGCTCTGTAAACCATTTAGAGAGGGCTGTAAAGCACTGGGAAGCAGTATATAAGTCCAAGTGTTATTGCCCATCCATCCATGAATGATATCCAATGGTTAGAATGCAGTACTGCGGGCTGACTCTGCTCACTGCCAGGAGTTCAATCCTGACCACCTCAAGGTTGATTCAGCCCTTCATCCTTCCAAGGTGGGTAAAATGAGGACCCAGATTGTTGAGGGCAATATGCTGACTCTGTAAACCGCTTAGAGAGGGCTGTAAAGCACTGTGAAGCGGTATGTAAGTCCAAGGGCTATTGCTATTGCTATCTGTCTCTATGTCTGTCAGGACTCCAGCATCCGCCCCCATTTAAATCACGAGTCTCTGGCCACATTGCTCAGAGTTTAAATAAGATTTATTAGGAGTGAACATGCTGGTGCTACCTGGGTGTAGCCGACTCTGAGGCACATCATTCATTTCACCCTTGACCCTGGTCTTCCCCCACCCCCTGGGTGTATATTCTCCAATGGGACACATCCATAGCCAAGAGTAATCAGTCATGCTCTCCAGTAATAATCTTGCATGCCAGAAACTTCGGCCACCTAGCAATTATTTATGAAAGCATGTAAAGAATGCACTACTTCCACCACTCCCTTTCTGCTGGCAGCTCTAAAAGGCCAGAGAAAACTTTTTTGAGCTGTCTGTCTGTCTGTCTGTCTGTTTCTCTCTCTCTCTCTCATCTATCTCTCATCTATTTATCTATATCTATCTATCTATCTATCTATCTATCTCTCATCTATTTATCTATATCTATCTATCTATGCATCCACCCACCCATCCATCTGTCCATCTCTATTCATCTCTATCTCTATCTAAGAGCCATGGTGTCATAGTGGTTAAGAAAGCAGTATTGCAGGCTGACTTTGCCCACTGCCAGGAGTTCGATCC
This sequence comes from Pseudonaja textilis, assembly GCF_049901715.1. Classification (NCBI taxonomy): domain Eukaryota; kingdom Metazoa; phylum Chordata; class Lepidosauria; order Squamata; family Elapidae; genus Pseudonaja; species Pseudonaja textilis. The sequence continues at coordinate 3,915,921 of NC_142000.1, forward strand.
TGACCAGTTCAAGTGTTGACTCAGCCTCCCACCCTTCTGAGGTGGGTAAAATGAGGACCCAGATTGTTGGGGCCAATATACTAACTCTGTAAAACTGCTTAGAGAGGGCTGTAAAGCACTGTAAAGCGGTATATAAGTCTAAGTGCTAGTGCTATCTCCTATTTTCATGAAGACTCATATACTGACAATAAAGTTGAATTATTGATGTGCCCCCAAAGGCCAGCATAGCTACGTAACTCTCTAGGACCCATCCCAGCTGACTCATGGTAAATATTGGTGGCTTAACACTACCTTGCCCTCTTCCATTTTCATGCTTTCCAGAAAATCACCGAGAGGTTCCACAGGAACCCAAGCAAACCAGCCGATGAAGATGTGGCCGAACGCGTTTTTTTGATCTCAGAAGATAAGATCATTCTGACTTACCACTGCAAGGAGAATTACATCACCCCTTCCAAGAGGGAGTTTAATAAGCATACCGATGTGGACAGCAAGGGAAATAAGATTATCATGAGCCGAGATATGTGCATCAGTTATCAGGTGAATTAAGCATATGGTATTTGCGCGGCTCATGGTGGATGCAAGCTGGCACGATGGGCGGGATTTAAAGGAATGGTTGCAAGACGTAACTAAAGGTAGTCCTTGATGTACGACCACAGTGAGACAGAAGTTTAAATTGTTAAGTGAGACATTTGTTAAGTGAATTTAATCAATCACCTGTTTTGAGGTTCTGGAGCAGATAAATATAGATAGACCACAATTTACGATTCATAAGACGTTTCTTCCCTTGAGCACCGCCATGCTAGATGTTTCCTGTTTAAGGAAACTAAGTAAAGCAGATGTTAGCCTTTGTGTATCTAGTGGTTAATTTCTCAGTTTGGCCATGGCTGAGGAAGTATCGAAAGGTCAAAGCAAAATCTGGGTTTTCCCCTGTACAGGGGTATCTCATACTTGGCATTCCAGGTAGACCTCGGCTTACAACAATTCATTTAGTGGACCATTCAAAGTTATAACAGTGCTGAAAAAAAGTGTCTTATGACTATTCTTCACAGTTACAACTATTACAGCATCTCCATGGTGAAGAACGGTTGCAGGAACTGGGCCTGGCTAGTCTAGGGAAGAGAAGGACCAGGGGAGACAGGAGAGGGTTCTTCCAATATTTGAGGAGCTGCCACAGAGAGGAGGAGGTTATTCTCCAAGGCACTTGAAGGCCAGACAAGGAATAATGGATGGAAACTGATCAAGGAGAGATTCAACCTGGAAATAAGGAGGAATTTTCTGACAGCGGGAATAATCAACCTATAAAAAAGATGTTGAGACTCTAGAAAAAGTACAAAGAAGAACAACTAGGATGATTAGGGGACCGGAGGCTAAAACATACAATGAATGGTTGCAGGAACTCAGCATGGATAGTCTAGGGAAGAGAAGGGCCAGGGGAGACAGGAGAGCATCCTTCCAATATTTGAGGGGCTGCCCCAGAGAGGAGGAGGAAGGGGTCAAGCTATTTTCCAAAGCACCTGAAGGCCAGACAAGAAATAATAATGGATGGAAACTGAACAAGGAGAGATTCAACCTGGAAATAAGGAGGAATTTTCTGACAGTGAGAACAATCAACCGATAGAACAGAAGTTGCCTTCGGAAGTTGTAGGAGCTTCATCACTGGAGGCTTTCAAGAAGAGACTGGACAGCCATCTGTCAGAAATGGTAGAGTTTCCTACTTGGGTGGGGGTTGGACTAGATGCCCTACAAGGTCCCTTCCAACTCTTAATCTGTTACAGTCACATAATAAAAATCCAGATGCTTGGCAACTGACTCTTCTTTCCCACATGAAGCGGTATACAGGATAAGTGCTATCTCTATTGTCCTTCTTTCCTTCCTTTTTTCCTCCCTTCCTCCCTTCTTCCCTTCTTCTCTCCCTCCCTTCCATCCATCCATCCTTTGCAGTGGTTAGAATGCAGTATTGCAGGCTGACTCTGCTGACTTCCAGCAGTTCAGTCCTGACTGGCTCCAGGTTGACTCAGTCTTCCATCCTTCCGAGGTGGGTAAAATGAGGACCCAGATTGTTGGGGGCAAGAGGCTGACTCTGTAAACCGCTTAGAGAGGGCTATTAAGCACTGTGAAGCGGTTTATAAGTCTAAGGGCTATTGCTATTTACCTACCTTCCTTCCTTCCTTTCTTCCTTCCTTCCTTCCTTCCTTCCTTCCTTCCTTCCTTCCTTCCTTCCTTCCTTCCTTCCTTCCTTCCTTCCTTCTTTCTTTCTTTCTTTCTTTCTTTCTTTCTTTCTTTTCTTCCTTCCTTCTTTCCTTCCTTCTTTCCTTCCTTCCTTCCTTTTGGTTAGAATGCAGAATTGCAAGCAAACTCTGCCCACAGTCAGGAATTCGACTCTGACTCTGTAAACTGCTTAGAGAGGGCTGTGAAGCAATATGTAAGTGATAATGCTATTCTTTCCCACATGAAGTGGTATATAAGTCTATGGGCTATTGCTATACAGTTTGGTTTAATCTTAAGGCATCAGGCTAAAAATGCGGGCCATGACTTTTAGACCTAATTGAGTGGACGGGGAAAAATGTAGAACATACATTTTATGATCAAATGGAAATATATTTTTCAAAAACACAGGTGCACAGAAAGGGGGAAAAAAAAACAACGGTCCAGCAATCTCAGGAGCACTGAGTAAATTGTTCTCCCCATCGGCAATTGCCTGACTTGTTTCTGAATCTTCTTTGAATCTACTTTGCACGATCTACTTTAGGGTTCATAAATCTGCTTTCGTGCCCGTTTGTTCTCAGGCAGGGCCTGTGGAGAAAGAAAAGAAACTCTTCCATCTCTATGAAATGCTGATGCAGCTGATTGAAGACGAGAAACGTTCCCGCCATCTAGTGTGGGAATCTGAGATCGAGGTACTGGTGGGGGAGATTTTTTTTTTTTAATTGCTGGTGGGTGGCGTACAGAGCACTGCCTTCTGGTAAGTCTCCCTGTGGTTGAATGCAACCTCACCCACTTTCCCTGACTCCCCTGTGTTTGCACACACATAAATAGAGAGGTAGTTGCTCATGCTTTTCTCTTGATTCCCTTTGGGTGTGAGTTCCTGTTTCCCCAAGAAGGAGACTGCCATCCTGAACTTCTGATCATTCATTTTTTTCCAAACATATGCCTTCCCCATCCTCTAATCCTAGGTGCCTTTGGAGATTCTCAGTCACCCAGGCCATGCTTGTCCCGAAGGTGCTTTTTTCACGAGGCAATTTGACTTTCTGGTTTTTCTGGGAAGACGTTTCGCTTCTCATCCAAGAAACTTCTTCAGCTCTGACTGAATGGTGTGAAATGGAAGGATTTACATTCCTTGTAGACAGCTGGTTGTTTGCGTCTGAAAGCTCAAAGACAAAACCTGTGGTCCCGGTGATCGACCCAGATTCAGGGTGGGATTCTACCAGTTTGCACCTATTCGCTAGAACCGGTTGTTAACATTCTAAGCAGTTCGGAGAACCGGTTGTTATAAGAAATTACTGGACTAATCCTGTAAAGAAAGCAGGAAGGAAACATTCTGGTGTTGCTTACAGAAACTGCCTCCCCATTAACCTTTATTACATTCTTGGCAGGACTAGACTTCCTGTCTCAGGAACTTCTCTGGAGGGGAAAACTGTAGTCTTTCCACAGAAATATTCAAATCCAGCTTTGCTTTTGCTGTAACCTGCTCACTTGAATTTAGTAAAAAGTTAACCTTTCACTTCAATCATGGAGTCAAGGATCTCTCTTTCTTAAGTCCCTAGCTGGGTCAGCCTGACAAACTAGTTTTCCTGCACCTGCAGAAGTTGAATGAGATGGTCTTTGAGGTGCTTTCCATGGTCAATTGTCTATCTCCATCCTACCAAAGGTCCTGGAGCTTCTGAGGATTCGAGGAGAGGAAGAAGCTGCTAGCAAGTTGAGTGTCTCCATTTATGACACGGAAAGAAATGAGAAGAGTAAAGAACATCGTGAAACCATAGTAAGCTGTGGGGGGGTTTGGATCAACCTATACAATATTTTTTAGCCTTGGAAATTATCAAAACTATAGAGGGAATTAGGGATTGAAATATGGGAATTCTTGGCATCTTAATTGTCATCCCAATGTTCATGAGAAGGTCAGGAGAACTATGGCACAGGCAACATTTGTGTGTCCAAGAGCAATAAATATCTCCCAAAGTTCTGGATGATATTCTGGACAAAGTCACAAAGACATTGCAGGAGGAATCAGAGTGAAAAACCTGAATTCACCAATTTTTCTGGTGGTTTTTAAGAGGAAAATGTGAGGAAGAGTCCTTTGAAAGGCAAATCTTCTTCCCTCATTAACCCATTAGAATTAAGTTTTACACCTGGCCCCATGGATGATTTTTAGGGCTATGGTTGTCAAATTCTCACAGCACAATTTCTGAGTATTTTCAAAACACCCTTAATCGTATAAGTTAAAAGCAGACAAACTAGTTAACAATTAGTAAAAAAAAAAAAAGAAAGCCAATAAAAAGAAAAAAAATGGCTGCCAAAAATCTGGCTGTCTTACTGCAAATATCAGGGTGCTTCCCTGTTTTGAATGTTCAATATTTCAGGAATCCTTCTTCTCTTTCCCAAGTGCCTTAAATGTGCAATATTTTCTGCGCCCTGCATAGACTCAACTCCTGAACAGCTTTGTGCATCTGGGATGCAAGGACGAGACCAGCAGAATCTGTGGTGGTTTTGAGTTTCTTTGTTCCTGTAGAGTAGAGGAAGGAAATGGTGGCTTTTTTTTTAATGACTTGTGGACTTCAACTTCCAGAATTCCTAAGCCAGCGTTAGAAAGAGAGTAGGGAAAATGATCTTGATGGAGATACATAGGACCTGTTACCTAGTCAAAAGGAACTGAAGGGTTTTTTTTGTCTAAACGACAACAAGAAGAAGGGGCCAAGACAAAGACTTCCCTAAAATGCTGAACTATTTTTGTCCAGGTATAAAGTATCTTGCCTCAGGCAGAAAGTTGGACTAGAACAGTGGTTCTCAACTTTTTCGTTGTCAAGGAGCCCCTTTGAATCCCTTTTGTGGCAGCAGATCCTTGAGATTTAAATCATCACGTTTCTTCAAACCTTTGCGGCCCCCCTGTAATGATGTGGCGGCCCTTCATAGGTCCATGAACCACAGGTTGAGAACCACTGGACTAGAAGACCTCCAAGGTCCTTTCCAGCATGAGGATTCTATGTTTGATGATTCTATAAGAAGGAAAAGAAGGTGTACCCCAATCGGCCTTGCAAGGGTCTGTGATTATAAGGTTCCCCTTGCACATGTGCGCTGGTCGTTTCCGGCTCTAGGGGGCGGTGATCATCTCTGTGACAAAGCTGAAGAGCCAGCACTGTCTGAAGACATCTCCATGATCATGTGACCGGCATGACTAAACACCAAAGATGCATGGAACACGGTTACCTTTCCCCAAAGGGGTCCCTATTTTTCTACTTGCATTTTTTACATGCTTTTGAACTGCTGGGTTGGCAGAAGCTGGGACAAGGAACGGGAGCTCACTCCATTACGTGGTGCTAGGGATTCAAACTACCGAACTGCAGACCTTTCTGATCAACAAGCTCAGCGTCTTAGAGACTGAGACACCGCGTCCCTTATTCTGTGATTATATCCAGTCTTAGTAAAATCAGTTTTAGCCTTTCTCTGGGACTGATTTCATGGTGGGGGGGTCTACCCCATCCAGCTCCCCATCAAGGATGTTGGTCTGTCCCCTTTCTCTCCAGGAGCGCCTACAGCAAGAGGAGCGCCAGCGCCAAGTGGAGCAGGAGCTGGATTACCTGGCGCCCTTCCTCATTCAAGTGGGAGGCCTTGAAAAGATGACCAAGTGGCTCGCTTTGCGCCTGAAAGAAGACTGCCTGAACGATTTCAAGCATCGTCTCGTGGACAAGGCCAACCTCATCCAAGCACGGTTTGAGAAGGTACCTGGGGGGGTGGGGTGTATCATTGGACCTTGGACTCTCCATGGCCCAAACCAACAGCGCCCCTGTTTGGCCTCCTGGGCCTCAGGGAAGCCTACTGGGTGAAGCGGTAAGACAGCAAGGGGGATCCTGGCACAGCTGATCATTGGAACAGCTGATTGTCGGGAGGGGAAAAAAAAGAAACACCTTGGTGACTGGGCAGAGAAGAACGCAGTCACCGATGTTGGGTATGCGTGCGATGTTGCGCGTGCACAATAAGGAATGACTGGGTGGGGAGAGGCGGGACAGGTGGAGAGGGGCAGGGCCAGCCAGGGGCATGATTTGCCGGTTCTCCAAACAGCGCAGAATCTTAACAACCGGTTCTATAGAACCAGTCTGAACCGATAGAATCCCACCCCTGGCCTCTCTGCCTCCTGAGTCTCAGCTGATCAGCTGGGTCTCCTTTTGTTGTCCTGTACAGGAGAACGGAGCTGAAAAGTAGGTTAGTGGGGTGGGGAGGGAATGGGATCTTTCAGTAACCTTCCCCTGCCACGCCCACCAAGCCACACCAGCCAAGCCCTGCCGTGCCCACCAAGCCATGCCCACAGAACCGGTAGTAAAAAAATTTGAATCTCACCACTGTACAACTCTCAGAAATTCAGAAATCGCATGGTGAGGAATCAGAAAACCTCAGGAGATCTCTTACCCTTGAACCTAACCAAAAACCGACTATATAATAAAATTCTATTTATTTATTTAATAATATTCAATATTTATTGAAGCTAAAGGTAGAGAAATATATACTTGATTTCCCAGGAAGTGGACTTGAATGAACCCAAAGTAATGATAAATTGCATGGAAGGGAGGGATAAATTCCAAAAGGGGGAAAAAAAGGTTCGGAAAACCAATCCTTAAAGAGAGATTGATGCGTATAGCCTTGAATAAAGTTAATTTGCCAGCTGATCGTTGGGAGGAAAAAAAAAGGAAATACCTTAAGGAGTGACCGGGTGAGGGAGAATGCAGTCAGCGATGTTGTGTATGCACAATAAGGACTGACTGGGCGGTGGGGGGAAGGGCAGACGGGCGGACGGAGAGGAATGGGGCCAGCCGGGGGCACGATTTGCTGATTCTCCGAACTGGGCAGAATCATAACATCCGGTTCTATAGAACTGGTCCGAACTGGTAGAATCCCACCCCTGCACCTGACCCATCCCAAGACCCTCACCTGACATGACCCTCCCACCCCAAGACCTACTGAACACACCACCCCTTATAAGCAGAAGAACACTGATACGGATATTCCCTAAATTCCACTGAAGATGTTACCTAACTCTGGCAACCAATCCACAAGCTCGGAGAACAAACCTCCACTCTCTCTCACACACACACACACACTGTGTTCACTCATATTGCCAGCGTTCCAGAAAAACCAACTCCAACCCCAAAACTCCGCGACGGCATTTTCTCACAGTTCCATTTTGTTTGAGTTGTTAAACTGGCACCTCTGGGACAACCGGAATCTGAGAGTTCCGGGTTTCCCCTCAATAATTAAAAGTCAAAGACCCATCCCCCGCACCCCTCAGTCCGTCACATGGCCCAATCACCCTCCGTTCCAACTTGAGACATTCCTCTGATCCCTCCTCAACCAGGAGTGCAGGATGACATGACCTTGACGGAGAAGGAGAATGCTATTATGTCTAACTACATCCACTCTAGGAAATCCCCCCCCTTCTCCCAATTTCCCAGGCACAGGAATGTGGCAGCACGGAAGCTTCTGGTGCTAATATGGCTTCCAAGGCTGTAATTTATATTAGCCCAGGCCACAGTGGGGCTGGCCTGTTCTGTGTTGGCCTACTGTGGAACCCAGTCATTGTCTGAATACTATCTGAACCAGAGCAGTCCATGAAACTGCAATATGGTTTATTTGCAAGGCTTGGCTTTGCCCGTTGCATGCTTACCTCCTTTGTCTTTCCTTCATGGAGAAGATTGGCCTACATGTGAACCCAGCCATCTCTCTCTCTCTCTCTCTTGCAAAGGAAACTCAAGAACTCCAGAAGAAGCAGCAGTGGTACCAGCAGAACCAACTCAACATGACCTTAGAGGATGAAGACGCCTATCTGAACTACTGCTCAGAGGCCATGTTCCGCATCCGCATTTTGGAGCTCCGACTCAGCAGGTATTGTGTGAATGGGACAATGTAGGGACAAAAGTAAAATTCTGGATCTTTGAAACATGCAGTTCCTCTCTACCCTTGTTGCTTTTTTTTAGAGAGACCACACTAGACTAGACTAAAGTGGATCAAATGTAACTAGATTAATCCTTTGCCAACTCTAGTACATTTAGTGCGAAGAATAGCACCACATTTTCACTAAAAAGAAGTCTGCAATAAGGACATCCGTTTAGTTCAGTGTTTCTTAATCTAGGCAACTTTGAAGATGTGTGGACTTCAAATCCCAGAATTCCCTAGCTAGCCATGCTGACTGGGGAATTCTGGGAATTGAAGTCCACATATGTTCAAAACAATAAGGTTGAGAAACACTGATCTAGTTTCACAGAATCATACAGCCAGAAGGATTGTTGAAGGTCCTCTAGATCAAAGGAAAGGCTAAGTCAGTATTCTTCGACCTTGACCACTTGAAGATGTGTGTCAGGTTTCCAAGTAATGAAATCCATGTTAAAAGAAAAATAACAAAGTCCATCTTCAAAAAGATTTCTTTTATTTAGGAAAGTATCAAATTGGCAAAGTCCATGATAATTCCAGATCTGACCCAACCCGGAATTACCCCACAATATTAGAAGTTAGAAACATCCCCCAAAAGTCACATTCTCCAATAGAAGTAATACAACGTTGCTTGATGTCATAAATCTCCACCTCAAGGGGCCCTAAGCATGGACAGCTTGTTTCCCACGGGAAGAAGAATCACCCAGCCAAAATAACTCCCTCTATCTCCACTCCTCCCCGCTTACGAATGTATCAAGCCCGAAACCCTTCCCCCCATTACTGCCACAGAGAAAATAAGAAAAAAAATATATTTATACTAAGACAAACTAAAATGGCTACACTTATGTCAAATTCGGGCTTGACAATGTGTGGATTTCAACTCCCAGAATTGCACATGGTCCACATATCTTCAAGACCTCAAGGTTGAGAAACACTGATCTAGTTTCACAGAATCAAAGGAAAGTCTAAGTCAGTGTTCTTCGACCTTGACCGTTTGAAGATGTGTGGATTTCAACTCCCAGAATTGCACACGGTCATACGTAGAAGTGGGCTGGGAACATCTGGGACATACAAAACATTTCCCCTTATCCCAGGCTGTGCTCACACAACCTGCTAGACTAGACTAAAATGGCATTGGGTAACTGATAACTTAGCCTATGGATGGTTTCAGATCATGTGAGTCAAGCCACCTTATTAAGTATAATAAGATTTTATTTTATTTTAGATGTGTGTGGTTGCTCATCTTAAACACAACTTTGGGTGGCTCACAACACTAATAAAAAAAACCATAAACCACCAACAATAATTTGGTTTGATTCTTAATCGTATTGTACTGATCTTTACCCCAAGTCTGCATTTACCAAGAAATGAATTAGTCTGTTTTTTGTTTAGCTACCGAGATATTTGACCATCACATCTACTGCATGTCTAATATTTAAGATTTTCTTAAAGAATAAACCCAATCAATTTGCTGATTTGTTCCCTGGAGGACTATTTTAGAAAAAAGGTCTATTTAAGGATAGAAATAATGATATTGACAACAATGGGTACTTTGTACATAGTACATAGCTAGACGCTATGCTTATGATTTGTAAACCATTAGATAAAAAACCCAGTCAGCATAAGTGGTAACATACAATTAGTGGAATTGGGACAGTAATTGCTTGTCTTTCTTCACCAGGCATAAAGAGAGAGCACCGCTGAAATATATAGCATTAGAAGAGAAACTTTCCAAAGATCCTCGTCTCTCTGAATATCTCAAATTTTATGTTTAATTTTTCTGTGACTCATTTTGGGGAAGTGCTCCTCAAAGGCCAGGTGAAGTTAATGAAACTTCCGAGCAGCTTTGAAGAACATTTTATTTTTCTCAGGCCACTTTCTTCCTCCCCACAAACTTTTGCAACTTTCTGGTTAAGAAAGCATCAAGGAAAAGAAACTTTAATTCTTTGAATCTCTCAATGGAGCAATACTTTAAAAACCTCTGGGTTTTGATAGCTAAATATATGGGTGAAAGATAATAAGACTCTCTTTTTCTTCTTCTTCTTCTTCTTCTTCTTCTTCTTCTTCTTCTTCTTCTTCTTCTTCTTCTTCTTCTTCTTCTTCTTCTTCTCCTCCTCCTCCTCCTCCTCCTCCTCCTCCTCCTCCTCCTCCTCCTCCTCCTCCTCCTCCTCTTCTTCTTCTTCTTCTTCTTCTTCTTCTTCTTCTTCTTCTTCTTCTTCTTCTTCTTCTTCCTCTTCCTCTTCTCCTCCTCCTCCTCCTCCTCCTCCTCCTCCTCCTCCTCCTCCTCCTCCTCCTCCTCCTCTTCTTCTTCTTCTTCTTCTTCTTCTTCTTCTTCTTCTTCTTCTTCTTCTTCCTCTTCCTCTTCCTCTTCCTCCTCCACCTCCTCTTCCTCCTGCTCCATATTTTGTTGCATGTTCCGTGCTAAATTGTTGTGCTTCCTACTCACAATGACAGGAAGGCATGTCGTCTGTATTCAATGGGATCAGAGGGTACTTTGACTATCAGATGTCTAAATTCTTCCCTTCTCTAATTTCATCATTAAAGCTTTCCAAATTTCTTGTGTCTATGCCGTTTTAAATGATTTCATGTGATTGTACATCAATACATCGAATATCAAATTTAAATCCAACGTTATCTCCTACCTTTAGAACATAAGAGAACTCACTGTCTGAATTCTGGGAGTTTTCCTCTTGCTACTAGTTACTGCTAGTTCTCCGCAAACTGCTGTAGTGTCACCGAAGCAGGATAGAACAAACTCATGAGCATCCTGAAAGCCTCCTAAGTGTGCAGGCTAAAAAGAGCACTGCAGTTTGGTCAGCTCAACTGGAGAAAGCAGAAGGGAAAGGGTTGCAGGAAAGATTAGAGAAGTGTGGTTGCTGGTAAACTTAATCTACAATTAAGTCCACAAAGAATGTAGTAAACATCTGTGATGCCATAGGAACCTCAGGAGATTCTCGGGAGGCAAAGGCCTGCATAGGTAGTCAGAATCAGAATAGGAGAAAGGGGCCTTGGAGGTCTTCTAGTCCATCCCCCTGATCAAGCAGAAGACCCTATACCATTTTAGATCAGTGACTGTCCAGTCTCTTCTTAAAAACCTCCAGTGATGAAGCATTCACAATTTCTGGTGGCAAGCTGTCCCACTGGTTAATTGTCCTCACTGTCAGGAAATTCCTCCTTAATTGCAGGTTGCTTCTCTCCTTGGTTAGTTTCCATCCATTGTTTCTTGTCCTGCCCTCAGGTGCTTTGAAAAATAGATTGACTCCCTCTTCTTTGTGGCAGCCCCTCAAATATTGGAATACCACTATCATGTCCTTTCTAGTCCTTTTTTTTCTCTAATAGCCTTACCCAATTCCTGCAAGCATTTTTTTGCATGTTTTAGTCTCCAGGCCTTTAATCATCTTAGTTGCTCTTCTCTTTTTCCAGTTTCAACATCCTTTTTGTAATGTGGTGACCAAAACTGGGTGCAGTATTCCAGGTGTGGCCTTACTAAGTGGTACTAATACTTCACGTGACCTTGATTCTATGCCTCTCTTTATACAACCAAGGATCATATTACCTTTCTGGGCTGCTGCTGCACACCGCTGGCTCATATTTCAGGGGTCATCCACCAGGACTCCAAGGTTCCTCTCACAGATACTGTCTTACAGTCATTTGTTTGGCAACTGTTTGAAATTGCAAAAAGTTACTTACAGCCAATCCCTGCTCTTATGATCGTCACGAGCACCTTCACGCTCATGTGATCAGAATTCAGGCACTTGGCAACTGACATGGATTTCAATGCTTACACCAGGGGTCCCCAAACTTATGTCAACACCCTTGTGAAAATTACTGCAAATTAGCTCCCCTCATACAATTTTTCAGGTGTGAGAATCCACATTTTTGGCCACGCTACCACTAACACAGTGAGATGGACGATCTGTCAACAATCCAACGGAGTATCTCCAATTGTCCCCTCTCTACCCCCAACTCCAAAACTGTTATTAATGTAAATTCCCCTTCCCTACCAATTAGGAAAATGTAACTTCCTTTTCATCATCTGCTGCACTCAGTTCTCCTGCAGAGGTGAGAAGAACGAGAAGAGGACATTGAAATGAAAAAGAGAAGGACGCGTGTCGGAAAAAAAAGACTGGGTTCTTTGCCAACAGTTGCTCTAAGCCTCCCTTCCTGCTCCCTTCAACCATGCAAACAGATCATTTCCAAGGGGATGCATCCCTTGAGAGAATTTCTAGTAGAAATGGATCAAGTCTGGGAAATGTTCAGTTGCCGTATTGTTACAGTTGAATGATGGCCCTGAGAGGTTGGCTGCAGAAATTCAGATGACCACTAGATGGAGACAAACTTTCTTGCCTTTTTCTTTTCTTGGTCTTTCCTGCCACCTTGTGTTCTTCTGCAATTTTGCACATCTGAGAGCCCCATTCAAGTGTAGAGGCTTGCAAGGATTTTCGCTTGTCAGCATCAGATGCAATAAGAATATTGCCTAGATAATAAAAAAAAGAGAGACCCTTTCACTCCAGTGGAGAAGGTTGTGTCCCAGTCTACCTTCCAGGTGCTGAAGCAAAGATGCTTCTCCATAAGAGATGATCCTTTCAAAAGAAGGCTCTCCTCTGGAAGGCATTGTGTCTAGATACGCCATGATGGTTTCCGTTTAGAAGACAGGGTTGTGTACCGCTACTGAAAGGGGAGGCAAGACTGCAATTCTTCCATTCATGGATAACAAGTGAAGACTTGTCAAGGCAATTGGCTTTGAAAGGAACCATCCCTTTCATGGTAGGACATATCTCAGGAACTTCTGAAGACGACTCATCTCCAAATACCTCCTCCTGTCCCCTTCTCTCAGTGAAGGCCTGCAGGCTGGGTCCCTCTATCTCTGTGTTCAGGCCGTTTTGTGCCCAATCTCACTTCTGCATACACAACTTCGGTGTCTGGTTGAGCTTCCCTTTTGTGGAATCTGATGGCAGCATATGTCACATCGCTCATTCGCTTGGTCAAAGTGTGCTATTAAGAAAGACAGGGACAGAAGAAGAAGGGTGGTTTTTAATTATGATATGAAAATCAGCAGATTCTCTGAACAGGAACTAAAAAAAAACCCGTCATGTGTTCTGAGACACCACAAAGAAACTGGCTCTCACAGACCATTTCTCAGAAACAGACATTACAAGAATGGTCCACATCATGTAGGTCATCTAATTCAACCCCCCCGCCCCCGCTGCCCAAGCAGGAGACCCTACACCATTTCTGACAGGTGGCAGTCCAGTCTCTTCTTGGAAGCTTCAAGGGATGAAGCTCCCACAACTTCTGAAGGCAATTTCTGTTCCACGGGTAGATTGCTCTCACTGTCAGAAAATTCCTCTTTATTTACAAATTGAATCTCTCCTTGCTCAGTTTCCACCCATTATTCCTTGTCTGGCCTCCAGGTGCTTTGGAGAATAGCTTGACCCCTTCCTCTCTCTGTGGCAGCCCCTCAGATACTGGAAGACTGCTCTCCTGTCTCCCCTGGTCCTTCTCATCCCTAGACTAGCCAGGCCCAGTTCCTGCAACCGTTCTTCATATGTTTTAGCCTCCAGTCCCCTAATCATCTTCTCTGCACTCTTTCTAGAGTCTCAACATCTTTTTTATAATAAATTAATCCCCCTTTGGGATTTATGCAATGAATGATAAACCACCCAAATACCCAGGATTGAAGCAAGAAATTACTATGATTGCACTCCTCCCTTAATTCACTTCCAAATCCTACACAAAATTAAAGAAAATTAAGCTCTACACATTGCATGAAGGCAGCCATTATTACGAACATAGAGAGAGGTTTGCAAGCATATACAGGTTGTCTTTAACTTTCAAACATTCATTTAGTGACTGCTTGAAATGGCAACAGCACTAAAAAAAGTGATTGATATCCCCTTTTCACACTTATAACTGTTGCAGCATCCCCATAGTCATGCGATCAAAATTCAAGTATTTGGTGTGCATTTATAACAACTGTAATGTCTTGGGGTCATGTCATCACTATCTGCAACTTCCCAGTCAACTTCCAACAAGTAAAGTCAATGAAGGAAGCCGGATTCACTAAATGACCACATCATTCACTTAACAACTGCAGGAATTAACTTAACAACTGGCAACCACTTACAAACTGTGGCAAAACGTTTGTAGGGTTGATGCTGACTCAAGGGTCTCGTCTCCATTTCAAAGCCCTTAAGCCAGTGCTGTCTGAAGACATTTCCACAGTCATGTGGCCAGCATGACATCATGGGTGTTTTCTGCCCACTGAATTGGTACCTATTTATCTACTTGTATTTGCATGCTTTCGAACTGCTAGGAGCCATGGTGGCTCAGTGGTTAGAATACAGTACTGCAAGTTACTTCTGCTGACCACTGGCTGCAGTTTGGCAGTTCAATTCCAGCTCAAGGTTGACTCAGCCTTCTGTCCTTCCAAGGTCAGTAAAACGAGGACCCAGATGGTTCGGGGCAAGATGCTGACTCTGTAAACCACTGGAAAGCACTGTGAAGCATATATAAGTCTGTGCTATTGCCTTTCTATCTATCCATCCATCCATCCATCCATCCATCCATCCATGATGAGCAATGCCTAAAATGCAGTATTGCAGACTGACTCTGTCCACTGCCAGGAATTCAATCCTGACCAACTCAAGGTTGACTCAGCCTTCCATTCTTCTGAGGTGGGTAAAAGGAGGACCCAGATGGTTGGAAACCATAGGTTGACTCTATAAACTGCTTAGAAAGGGCTGTAAAAAACACTGTGAAAAGATATATAAGTCTAAGTGCTATTGCTATTGTTAGGTGGGCAGGAGCTAGGCAAAGACAGGTGCTTACTCCGTCATGCAACACCGAGCCATCGTATTACCCAGCCAGGAAGAAATGTACTTGTGAGATTCTGTCAACGTAACTTTACTACGAGGATAGCGCTATTGCTGCTGGGTGTGCTTCTTGTCTGGATTACCTCGCAGGGCTGACAATCAATCATTAGTTGCATAATATTCACCCTGCTCCTGATGCCCCAACATGTGACGAGAGGTCAGTGTTCTTTTAGAGTTGCAAATGTATGCAAATATTGTATGGAAATTGTGCTTTCTGTGAGACTGGAATGGGGGGATTTCCCAGAAAACGATAGAAGCTCTGAGGGGGAAAACTATTAATAGTACAAAAGGCGAACTACCAGAGATTCGTTTTGAATCTTTTTTGACGGCTAATTGAGAGTGTGACAATGAATAAAAATAGTGACTGAAAAGAATATGCAGTACTTTGGCTTCTGAAAGACACAAATCTTTTTCAAGAACAGGCCCGATTCGGATGCTTAAGACTTTGTTCATACAAAGTCACAATTCAGTGATTTTAACTTTTAAATGGGAAAAAAATAGCCGTTTTAGGTGTGGATGGAAAGAGATGTTGTTATGAAAGGAAACAATAGAAAATTGCAACAGGAAATTAAAAGTGGTTTTTGAGAATAACCTCAATTGGATAGTTCTAGTCTAGTGAAAAGAAAGACTAGGGATGACATGACAGCAGTCTTCCAATATCTCAGGGGCTGCCACAAAGAAGAGTCAACTTATTCTCCAAAGCTCCGGAGGGCAAGAAACAATGGATGGAAAATTATCAAGGAGAGAAGCTACTGGAATTAAGGAAAACTTTCTAACAGTGAGAACAATTAACCAGTGGAATGGCTGGACTTCAGAAGTTGTGGGTGCTCCAACACTGGAGGTTTTAAGAAAAGTCTAGACAGCCATTTGTCTGAAATGATATAGGGTCTCGTGGTTGAGCAGGGGGCTGGACTAGAAGACCTCCAAGGTCCCTTCCCACCTCTCTTATTCTGTTCCATTCTTAATAAAGACATAAAAGTAAGAACTGTTCAGGGTACAAACCAAGCATCTGTAAGATGACATTTCATACAACGTAATAATCGGTTTTAAAAGAAAAGGTAAGAGAAAATACAAACGATTTTGGATAAGTTGAAAAAAAAGGAAGGATTATTCGAAACCGTCCAGAAAAGACAACTCTTAGTCACCAGATCTGACTATTACAGCAGTAACTGACTATACTAACACTGAGGTGGAAATAAAGCTGAACTCTGCAAAACAAGGACATTTTGAATCTGTAAATAAATTGGGGAAATGATGGGCACATGCCTCACAAAAAGAGAATGAAAATGAAGCGACCATACTAACCGACAAGAAAATGCTGTAATGACAGATAATGCAAATGTGCAAAAAGAGTTTCATCGATACTGTACTTTATATACAGGTCAAGAAATACTTCTAGAGGAATATTTACATAAACAGAATTTCCCGACAATCATAGAGAACCAAGGCAAGCGTTGAATGGACCTATAAAAATAAAGAAGCTATTAAAAAGACTAAAACAGGAATGGCATCTGCTCCAGAAGTCGTTCAGTCTTACTATCAATGCCTTGAGGATGAACATTTACAATCTTTAAAATGGGTAATATTTTACACAATGGAAAGATTCTGGATACTAGAAAGAAGCTCCCTTCTTTCCCCTGCCATACATGGGATTGGCGGTGGGATTCAATTTTTTTTTACTACCAGTTCTGTGGGCATGGCTTGGTGGGCATGACAGGGGAAGGCTACTGTAAAAGCTTGCCTTTCTTATCAACTGTCTTCCCAGCTGCAGCTAATGAAGGGAATCAAGGCCCTTTCCTCCCCGGTAAGCCATG
Source organism: Pseudonaja textilis (assembly GCF_049901715.1). NCBI lineage: Eukaryota > Metazoa > Chordata > Lepidosauria > Squamata > Elapidae > Pseudonaja > Pseudonaja textilis. The sequence goes on from NC_142000.1 coordinate 3,932,743, forward strand.
CAACTCATATTGCTCTCTTCTCCATTCCTCCCTGCGTGCCTTAGGAGGAAGAGCGGGTGGGCCTGGGTCTTCCTCTGAACTCTCTCTCCCTTTTTCTGCCTCTCCCCCTGCTCTGCCCAGCCGGACTTTGCCCTTCTCCAGCCCCCCCCCCCCTCACAGCAAAAACAGCCACATTCCCATTTCCTGTCAGCTGTCCGGCTTCCTCCTCGGATTCAGACTCTGACAGGGGCATGACACTATCCATCTCAACAAGATCTTGTGAGAAGGTCACAAAAGGCCATCACATGACACCCCCCTGGACACTGCAACCGTCATAAATATGAGTCAGTTGCCAAGTGGCTGAATTTTGATCACATGACCTCAAGTTGCTGCAATGGAGATAAGGGTGAAAAAAGTGGCCAGAAATCACTTTTGTCCCTGCTGTTGTAACTTCAAACAGTCACACTGAATGGTTGTAAGTCAAGAATTACCTGTATTGCGATTAAACATTCAAGAAACATTATTTTTAAAACCCAAAAGTATTTAAACACCCAGTAAATGCCAAGTACAGGAATGGAAAGACCTTCGTGTGATTCCATGATGAAGCCGTCCTTTGATTTACCTTTTGGGCTTCTTTGGCTACCGTAGGCTCAGCCTCCAAAGGGTTTTCTGAAGCTCCTACAAGGGTGAAATAAAGAGGAACATGAAACATTATTCCTCAACCACATTCAAGAATTGTCATGAAGGAGTCAACAGATTTTCAGAGTTGGATGGGACCTTGTAGGTCATCTAGTCCAACCCCCCACCCAAGCAGGAGACCCTATACCATTTCTGACAGATGGCAGTCCAGTCTCTTCTTGAAAGCTTCCAGTGATGAAGCTCCCACAACTTCTGAAGGCAGCTTCTGATCCATCAGTTGATTGTTCCCACTGTCAGAAAATATTTCCTTAATTCTAAGTTGAACCTCTCTTTGATCAGTTTCCATCCATTATTCCTTGTCTGGCGCTTCAGGTGCTTTGTCCATAAATGAACATGAATGAATGAGGGTGGCCATTACTGTTTAAATCCCTCCCTGGACCTCTTCCTTTTAAGAAGTTCATACCTCACCGAGCTTCAGAAGGAATTTTAAGATTTTTTTTTTAATTGAGCAAGCAATCATACCTCTCTCATGAGCCCATGAGAAGTTCTCTGACATTTTACTCTTATGTATATGTTTTCGGCAGCACAAACCGGAGGTCTCTTGGAAAAGGAAGATATCACAACCTTCCTTTAATGACCTCATAATCCCTTGCAGGGTGGAGTCTGGACAACTGAACGGAGCTAGCAGAGTGGTTTACTGGCCGGATGCCCTTCCTGTCACCAATGTGGAGGTTTGTTCAGCTGATATATTCTCATCGCGCCCAGAGAGAGAAATATCTACCTCTACCTAAGATCGAACTCACAGCCTTCTGATTGTGAGGCGAGAGCTCGATTTCTAGACCACGGCACCACTCTTGGTCAAGGAAGATGTCCAGGTTAGCCAGCACTGGCCTAAGGCTTTCTTTCTCAGATTTTGAAATGGAGCCACACCCGACAGCCTCCTTCTGAGAATGAAACGTCTGAAAGGACAGCTGTGGAAGAAGGCCTCACCTTTGTTTTTCCTCTTGGATCTCCACACCAGGACTCCCAGGAGCAGCAAGAAGAGGAGGGTGCCCACAGCTACTCCAACCCCCACAGGGATTCCAATTCCACTCCCGATATCTTGGGCGGGTGGGCCCGGTTGCCTGCCGTCACCATCGATGTTGGTGGTCTGCGACGGCTTCCCACGTCCTGCTTAAAGCAAGCAACACGACGTGAGCTGGTAAGAGTGGACAGCCTCCGAAGAGAAGCTCTTATCGACAGGCCGTCCTCGGCTTACGGCCCGATGTTTCTCTTGCTAACCAGCAGGAGCGGATTTCCTCCCGTTTAATGACCTTCCTTGCCACAGTTGTTAAGCGAATCACCGCAGTTGTCAGGGATATGGTTGTTTAAGGGAATTCGGCTTCCTCGTTGACTTTGTTTGCCGAAGGTTGCCAAAGGGGATCCCTGGGATACTGCAACCGTCATAAACGCGAGTCAGCGGCCAAACACCCGAGTTTTGATCACGTGACTACGAGGATGCAGCAACGGTCTTAAGGGTGAAAATGGTCATCGGTTGCTTTTTTCAATGCCGTTGTAACTTTGAGAGGTCACTAAATGACCTGTCCTAAGTTGAGGGCTACCTGTACTCCTCACTCAAGAGATACTCTTAGAATTGCAAACTCAACATCCTGGGAGTGGGGGAAAGGGAGAAAAACTATGAAACCCTCAGGGAAGACCTCAGCTCCCAAACACCATCCCACCTCTTAGGCTAATACTGTTGCTCAAGTCGTTGGCACAACAACATCACAACACATGTAATGTCACTGTGACTTCTACTCCCCTACCTGCTTGGGTTTCCATGCCAATGTTCTTTGTGAGAGGCAGATTTGTAGCCTCTCTTAGACTTAGACTTATTGTATATACCGCTTCGTAGTGCTTTACATCTCTCTCTCTCTAAGCAGTTTACAGAGTCAGCCTATTTGTCCCCTAACAATCCTCATTTTACCGATCTTGGAAGGATGGAAGACTGAGTTAACCTTGAGCTGGTCAGGATCGAACTCCTGGCTCTGAGCAGAGTCAACCTGTAATACTGCATTATAACAGGAAGGAAGGAAGGAAGGAAGGAAGGAAGGAAGGAAGGAAGGAAGGAAGATAGCAATAACACTTAGGCTTACATATCACTTTACCGTGCTTTCCAGCCCTCTCTAAGAGGTTTACAGAGTCAGCTTCTTACCCCCAACAATCTGGCTCCTCATTTTAGATGGAAGGCTGAGCCAACCCGAGCCTGGGGAGGTTTGAACTGCCAAATTGCAGGCAGCTGGCAGTCAGCAGAAGTAGCCTGCAGTACTGCACTCTAACCACTGCACCACCGTAGCTCCTAACAGCAATATCAGATATATTAGAGGTATTTAGGGAGAAATCAATAATCAATCTGGAGATAAATCAATGCAACCAGGTTCATTAAGCTCCAGTCTGATTGGTTTAGGCTACCTAAACATCTCCTGGTTGAAGTCATGGCACAGTCAACAATTTCTAGAAGAACCTACAGTGAGTTGGGTTCACCAGGGATGCTAAGCCACAAACTGTGGTTCATTCCCATAGGAAGGGGAGAAAATTGTTCTATTTACCAAGGATTGTCACCCTAGTTCCATTCCCCTGGCCATATCTATCAACTTCACAGGTATAGTTTCCAGAGTCCTCCTGCTTGATGTTCCTCAAAAACAGAGACGCTCGGTCTTTCAGAACACCAGCTCCATGTGTCATTAAGCTCTTCTGTCCATCAGAGGCAACCTTATACCATGAAACACGACGGAGGTGTTTGGTTTCCTTCCCCTGGACTCTACAGTCCATGGTGAGATTGTCCCCTTCTGTTGTCTGGATGTAAGGGGGTGACTGGATCACCAATAGATTTTCAGCTGCGTGGGGGAAAAAGGACAACAATTTCAGCAACCTTGGTGTGCTACTCAGTCAATGGCCAAAGAAAGCCTAAGGAGAAGGTTTGGGTTGATATGAGCTGTATTTGTGAGACACCTCTATCTGCAGATTTGAGTTGGACATGCTGGGACACAAGAGGGCCTACATGAAATGATTAGCTCAAAACTACCTCCTGAAATCCGTGGCCAAGTGGATCATTTTCCACCACTTAGCTATGATAGCGTTTAGGACTTCTACGAGAGATCTGATGAAGCTTCCAAGGAGGTGGGGTAACACTCTATCATATATGACTGAAGCTGTGAGTTATCATCCCTACATTTCTGGTTTGCTCAAGATTGTTCACAGAAATTTACTCTTTGATCTACTACGTCTACCATTTTCCCCCTCCCTAAGTCTTTTGAGTGGCTAATCTCAACTCTACCACTGTCTCCTGGAGGACCCAGGGTGGGCTAACTGAATCATGAAAACAGAGAAGTGAAATTAGACTGCAAATCTTTCTTGCAGAACTCTTGGTTTCCTATAATTTTTTTCTTCTTTTTGCATTTCCTGGTCTCCATGAGAAAACATAACCATTCAGCAGAAACTCTTCCCCATCATGTTCAGTAAATTGCTCTCTCTCTGTGTTTCCTGCTTCTAGTTTCAGATTTGACATTTCTACCGGTAGCTATGAGGTGATCGGATTGTACACCTGCTCTTTAAATATGCACAAAAATATAATTGCATTTGCTGGCCATTATTTTGAGTGTCCTGTTAGCCACTCAAGGTCATTCTGGCAAGAGGGTGGCCATATATATTGATGGCAACACTGATCTAATCGACTATCCACACATAACCCCATGCCCACATTCCAGGCCAAGGATCTTCAAATTTGGCAAGTTTAAGACTTGTGGACTTCAACTCCCAGAATTCCTGGGCTGACATGACTGGAGGAGGAATTCTGGGAGTTGAAGTCTACAAGTCTTAAAGCTGTCAAATTTGAAGACCCCTGTTCCAGGCAGAGTACCAAATAGATTTATTTATATTTATTTGTTTTGTTTCTTCATTAACATGTCCTCGTGTTTAAGGGGAACAGGCTGAGAGTTAAGCCCTGGGACACCCCAAAATGTAGCTGAGAGATACGCCTCTCCTAAAACATATGAAGAACCATTGCGGGAACTGGTCTAGTCTAATGAGAAGAAAGATTAGGGGTGACATGATAGCAGTGTAACAATATTTGAGGGGCTGCCACAAAGAAGAGGAGTGGGGGGGTGTCAAGCTATTTTCCAAAGCAGCAGAGGGCAAGACAAGAAACCATGGATGGAAACTAATCAAGGAGAGAAGCAACCTGGAATTAAGGACGAAACTTCCTAACAGGGAGGACAATGAACCAGTGGAACAGCTTGCCACCAGAAATCATGGGCGCTTCATTGCTGGAGTTTTTAAAAAGAGATTTAACAGCCACTTGTCTCAAATTGTATAGGGTCTCCTTGTTTGAGCAGGGGGCTGGACTAGAAGACCTCCAAGGTCCCTTCTGTTATTATTATTATTATTAAATCTGTTATTTGTGTTATTCCATCAATGTCAACTGGAACCTGTCCAGAGGAAGGAGGGAAACCAGAGCACGACTGTTTCTCCCACGCTCAACTGCCAGAGTCTGTTCAGAAATGGAACTGAAAGCTTTTGAAGGATCACCAAGAGGAAGGATGGATCCACTGACCCTACCCACTTCCACCGGAAATCATTTGCAAAGACGACTTGTGCTGTTTTGAGCCTGGGCCTGAAACCCAACTTGAAGGGATCACATCATCTGCTTCCCGTACTCTTCTCTGAACTTGATGCACAATCACTTTGTCAATAACTTTTTCCCAAGAAGGCAACGATGAAAAATGTCCTTGAATGGTGAGGTTTAATAATGACTTTTGGAGGAAAGGCGCAAACCACAATCTACTCTCTCACCAATGCCAGAACTCAACCACAACTCACCTCTTGGGAAGCTTTAGCCCACCAGGAGAGTACGATGTGATGAGAGAAGAGAGAAGAGTTAGGATAAAAGGTGAGATATAAAGGTAAGGCAAGACAAGCATGAGGAGACACTCTGGTGCCAAATTTTCAGCAGTCTGATCCCAGGTAACAATCTCAGAAATGGGCCTGGTTCTGGAGTTCAAATTTGCTGTCCTACAGAATAAAGTCAGGAAAAATCTGGTAGATCTAACTCAGATCACGAAAGCTGGTACCTTTTAATAAAATTTGCCTGTTGGAAAAAGTGCTACCAGATTCCTGATTTTGGGCCATTGTGGATTAACATAGCTCTCCTCCTACAATGTTGATGGCATGAAAGCCAGGTCTTTATTGTTGTTTCTGATAACTTCTCAAGAACAGCTGGTCATTTGCATCCTTTTAAGAGGGTGAGTAGTCCTCCTGGTTCCTGTAAAAAATCCTCTAAAAGGATGCAAATGACCAGCTGTCTGCAAGGAATATAAATCCTTTTTCAACCCCACTATCCTGTCCTGTTTTTAAATTTTGAAAACTAAATAAAATTTAATGATTGTTAATTGTTAAAAAAAATGTATGATTCAGTGGGCAAGGAATTTTGGATATAAGGTGATGCTTGAACAATGGGAAACTATGTGGACAAAGGGTTTAAAATTTACACTAAACTATCATTTAAAAGAACATTTTTATAAGATGATGCATCGCTGGTATTTAACCCCAGATAAGTTATCTAAGATGCATAAAGATATTTCAAAATGAATGTTGTTAGTGTAAAAGCAAAGAAGGGACTTTTTTTATCATTTCTGGTGGACATGTGATAAAGCAAATAAATTTTGCAGTCAGATTCATAGTTTAATACAGAAAATTCTTAAAATGAAGATCAAGATGAAACCAGAAACTTTTCTTTCGGGTTTAATGGAAAAAGACTTGGAGAAAAAAAACTGGAACTTTGATCTCATGTGTGTTGACAGCAGCAAGACCCGTGTCCAAAAATGGAAGGACACTTCGATTCCCATGAAGTGGGAACTCTGCATGGCTGCAGAAGCTGATGGATTTGGCAGAAATGGCTAAATTGACCATTTTGAGTAAAGAAAAGAATATAAGTACTACTTTTGAGACTTTGTGCTCAAGGTGCGGGGAAAATAAAACTTTGATTTGGGGTTTTACCAATTAGTTTGATAGATGCTTATAGAAATGACTAGTTTATATTACTATGAAAAGGCAAAAAGTTTGATGCTAATGCTTTATTTTACTGCAACAGAGGGAGTTGGAATGCTTTCCTCCCCCTTTTTCCCAGCCCTTCCTCACCTCTCTTCCCCCTCTATCCTCCCACTGCCTTTCTATTTACTTTTGTATTTTGGAGTCCCAGGGGACTCCAATCTTGGCAACTTTATGACTTGTGGACAGAATTCCACAGCCAGCAAAGCTGGGAGTTGAAGTCCACAAGTCATAAAGTTGCCAAGGTTGGAGACCCCTGTCTTATCTCATAATCTAATAAAATGTTTTACAATTTTTTTTAAAAAGGAAAGAAAATTCCTGCCACTTACCAGCGATCTGAACACGTGTTCCATTTCCTGATCCTGTTCGATTTCCGATCCTGATTACACAGACGTAGTTTCCCGAATCCTTGACATCTACATTCAGTAGTTTAAGAATCGCTTTCTGTTTCAATTTCTCACAGTGTTTTAGGTTTGTGTACTCCTGGTTGTCTTTGTACCACGTCACTTCCATCAAACTGACATCGGCAACTCTGCTAAAACTGCAGGTAATGGAGACATTTGCCCCTACTTTTCTGTTGGCGTATTGTGGAGTCTGATCCACTGTTATGTTGGGCTTTTCTACAACAATAAGAACAACAACAAAATCATAATTTGCATCCATATTTTAGCCCTGCTTTGTGTTGAAGCAAAGAAAATAGAATGGTGTAAAATATCAAGAGAAGAGTCATGTGTGTTGGGGCCAGCTAATGGAGCTGGCAGCAGAGTTGGACAGTAGTGAGGAGGTTGGGGAGGCCGTTCCTGGAGGCTGAGGAAGGCTCGGACGAGGGCTCTGCATCAGAGGCAGGGATGGGGCCAGGGCAGGCTGACAGTCATCAACTGCCTTCGGACTCAGACAGCAGTGAGGCGGGGGTGTTTCTAGAATCAGTTGAGCAGCCTGCGCATGCGCAGAACTGCCAAAAGGAAGGCACAATTCAGAATGTAGGAGTAAGGCCACAGGTGGACAATGAATGGTGCCTCCCATCAGGACTAAAAGAGAAGCAATGGGGGGGGGGGCTTTTGCAGGAAACAACTCGCTTGTTCGGTTGTCCATTCATTCCAGCCTCGTGAGGATTTGTCTGTATAACTCAGCTCTTCCCTGCCAGGAGTGCAGTGGTGGTATTCGACTGGTTTGGCCCAGTTCTCGTGAGCCAGTAGGAGCAAAGAACAGCAGAGAGTGAACCAGTTCTCTCTGCTACTCTGCTGTTGGGCCCACCTGCCCGCCCCGGGCTTCTGGACTCACTTTTATCTGCTGAATTTGAAGCGCAGATGCTTTGTGCAACACAGAATGGTGCTGCGCGGCAGCTGCTGAAGCGACCGGCATCATGCAGGCTTGCAGGAGGCGAGTTAGAATGCCTCTGTGCCTGCGCAAAGTGTGCCTTTGGTGTGCACGTGCACGCAAACTGCCACACCCACCGAACCGGTGGCAACAATATTTGAATCCCACCACTGCAGCATTGTGTGTGGAACTATTTACTGGGCAGCATTTCAGGATTGATAAAGGTCTGAACTGATTAGTCTACCTTCACAAGACTGTGTGCCAAACCTTTGGCTGAATGTGAATGAAATAAATTCACATGAATGTAATAAAAGAGGTTTTTGCCAGGACTCAGAATTGACTTAGTGCTTTTGGGAGAGACCTAGGACAGAACAATATACTTTACAATTGTAACCTCAAACACATGTACACACACACACACACACACACACACACACACACTGCTGCAACAGATAATTGATGGACTCATTAAGAACGTTTTATTGGCTGGAAAAATCGGTCTGCTAAATTTGGTAACAGATTTCAAAGTACAGGCAGTCCTCATCTTACAACCGTTCACTTAGTGACCGTTTGAAGTTACAATGGCACAGGCATTGTAGGACTTAGGACCATTTTTCACACTTATGACCATTGCAGCATCCGCTTGGTCACGTGATCTACATTCGCATACTTGGCAACTGACTCACATTTATGACGGTCGAAGGGTCCCAGCGGCACGAGATCCCCTTTTGAGACCTTCTGACAAGCAAAGTCAACGGGGGAAGCCAGGTTCACTTAACAACCATGCTACTAACTTAACAAGTGCAGTGATTCGCTTAACGAATGCGGCCAGAAAAGTTGTAAAATGGAGCAAAATCCACTTCATGAATTTTTTCACTTAACAATGTAAATTTTGGGTTCAGTTGTGGTCATAAGTTGAGGGCCAGCTGTATCCTCTATGCAGGGTGTTTATCAAAAGAACTTCTAAAAAAGTACTCCCTAGTATAAAAATATATATTCGAGAACCAGTTTGGTGTAGTGGTTAAAGCAAGAGAAAGAGTGCAGTTTAGATGCTTTGTGTGAGAGAAAGAGGGCAAAGACAGCTCCTTCCTAACAGTTCCCAGAATGTATGTTTTATGGCAAGGCAGGGGTCCCCAACCTTGGCAATTTTAAGCCTGGCAGACTTCAACTTATTTATTTCATTCGCAGTCAGCCAACGGCTTGGTAAACAGTCTTGCAAAGGTAGACTAATGAGCTCAGACCTTTATCAGTCCTGGAATACTGCTTGGTAAATTGTTCCATATTCTAGTCTTGTTTGACTGAACTGGGGGTTGGACTAGAAGACCTCCAAGGTTCCTCCCAGCTCTATTATGATTGACTGATTGAGCAGGGGGTCTCAAAAGCTGGCTGGGGAATTCTGGGAGTTAAAGTCCTCCAGGCTTAAAGTTGCCAAGGTTGGAGACCCCTGTTTCATGGTGCAGAGAGTCTGTGAATGATGAATAGTAAAAGGTATCACCGGTAATCCTTGACTTATAACCACAGTTGACCCCAAAATTCCAATCATTAGTAAGAAATTTGTTCGGTGAGTTTTGTCCAACTTTATGACCTTTCTTGCCACAGTTATCAAGTGAATCACTGCAGTTGTTAAGTTAGCACTGTGGTTGTTAAGGGAATCCGACTTCCCCATTGGCTTTGCTTATCAATCAATCAGAACAGAGCTGGAAGGGACCTTGAAGGTCTTCTAGTCCAACTCCCTACTCAATCAATCAATCAATCAGAATGTCAGGATTCCAGCAATTACTCCAATGAAATCATGAGCCTCGAGCCACACTCCCAGAACTAAAAAAGATTTATTTGAAGATAACATTCTACATCTAGCATTTACCTGGGCTCAGACAACTTTGAGATACGTAATTCACTGTCACCCCTGATCCTTCTTTCCCCCCCACCACCCCTCTGGGTGTATCATCCAACGAAACACGTCCATAGCCCAGAGTCATCAGTCATGCTCTCCAATTAGATTTTTGTGCAGCAGAAGCTTCAGCCATCTAATCAGTCTTTGAAGAAAATATGAATGGAATGTACTTTCGATTCCACACTGCCGCCTGCTCTTTCTGTTGTCAACTATAAAACGTGTATACAAAATGTTTTATGAGTTGACACAGATTAGAGCTGGAAGGGACCTCTGAGGTCTTCTAGTCCAACCCCTGCTCAATTAATCAATCAGAATAGCGCTGGACCTTAGATCTGTTCGAAACTCTACGTACTTTTTATGTGTGTCTTGCTACCATGGCCACCATCTTGAGTCTCTGAGGACACCCTATTGGCCACTGGACAGAAATGGTTTGTGAGTGCCTTTTTCTGGAGTGTTAATCTACAGCCTGGAAATGTCCCACCAGATTTCTTACTTTTATATATGTATATAGAGTCCATTCAAGGCGCAAATCAATCCTACCACTTTTTGCAAGACTAATTAGATCCTCTCCCAAATCCAGCTGAACGGCTACATTTTCATAGCACGGACAACAGCAAAAAGAATGCAAGAGTTCCTTAGCATAAGTAAGTAAATAAATAAAAACTAAAAATAAACAAGCAAATAAACAGGCATATTTACCCCAGATGGTCACATTTGTGCTCCCATTTTTCAAAAACTTTAAATAGCCAGTTTGACAGTGATAGATTCCGGAATCAGCAACATTAGCTGACTTCAAGGTTAAAATGCTGGATTTGTCCATTTCATTTTTATCGACAGAAATCCACTTTGAACTTTTGATAATTTCTTTTTCCCCCATCTTCATCCAGTTCATAAACCACCTTGAAGACATGTTGCCTTCCACTCTGCAATTCAATATCACATCTGAACCTTCGGCTACGTTCAAAAAACGAGGCGTCTGGATGACGGAATAGGGTGGAGAGCTTGACGCTTCTTGATTCCCTGTGGAACCTGGATGGGAAGGAGAAACATGGCAGCCTGTTTGAAGCCTTAAAATGAAAAACATTGTAGTCAAGGACAGGAAAGCTAAATCTGAATTTCAACTCATTTTCACTGAGGTCATAAGTGAGAATGATCTTAGGAGGTAGGAGAGACAGAGAGAGCTGCAGACTGGAGAAGCCATATGTAAAACTATTTAACCAGCGTGTTTGTAACTGTGGAGTCCTTGGTGCTCTCTGAGTTTGGTTTTTTTCTCCTCTTCCTCCTCCTTCTTTCAAACCTCACTCCCTTCTAGCACTGATGATGTTATCTAGCTAGGTCATGAAATATCTGCAAGAAAACCACAAAGCTCAGAGAGCACCCAGGACCCACACTCCTCCTCCTCCTCCTCCTCTCCACAAACCTCACTCCTTTCTAGCAATGATGATGTTATCTAGCTGGATCATGAGACATCTGCAAGAAAACTACCAAACTCAGAAAGCACCAAGGACCCCTCATTTCAACCCTGAGTACACATATTCCCCTTTATTGGAAGAGAAATATTGAAGCTCAGGACTGAATTGTGGAGTCCTTGGTGTTCCCTGATCTTGGTTGGAAGTGTGTGTGTGTGTGTGTGTGTGTGTGTGACCCAACATCATCCTGTGGTCTGTCAAGAATACATAACTTCCTCTCTGTTTTCTTATGGGAGGTTTTACTGTTGTTATTATGAATTTGATTTGTATGACCAGAGCTAAGTGACTCTGGGTGGCTCACAACTGGTAACAACAATAAACAAAGTTAAAAGCCAACATACAAACATATAAAAACTTCTATCATCAATATAAAAACATAAAATCACGCTCAGCAGCAGAACTCATTCTACCTCAGCTCAATACAGCTGGTTTCTGGTCTTTCCAACGGAGCTTTGACTCCCGGCAGCTACCTGGACAACATCTTGCTGTTTCATCCCACTTTCAATCTTGGTTTTGGGATCTCGGTTATTTCATATTATTTTTTGCTTCATTTTGCTCTCTCTCACAACTTCCCCTTCCTTTGTGGGTTGATGCTACTTCCCCATGTCATTCGGGACTTTTTGACTCAGCTCTGGTTTCCCATCTCAAGGAGAAGCTCCATGTGGCATCTGCAGCTGTGGAACTCGGGTGCATTACGACAATGTCGCACAAATGATGAACATGACAAAAATCGGGGAGGTTTCCAAGATGACATCAAGATGCATGTGACATCCTGGGAGATTGTACTGGATGCTCATAGCTACTTCCTCCTCCAGTCTCAAGTCCCCCTCTGCCAACACCCATTCTGCCTTTTTCTACTGCTTCTAAGATGTGACTTTCAATTGCATCATGCTTCTGCAACCAACTTCAGTTTTGCTTTGGTGCATTTCAGGAAAGGAAAACGATGGGCACCAAGGAGATAAAAGCTGTCCTTATAGTTGCTCTTCCTTCTTGCCAACTCCACTAAAATTGTGATCCCTGACAATTTACTTGACTGTGCCATCTAGGAGTGGCAAAGCCTGAGTGCCAATTATATCAAACCAACAGTTGGATCATGACCTGGGCCAGGGAGGAGAATGACAGCATTAGTACTACATTTCTAGAAAGATCGGGGTCCAATGGATGCAACAAAGCCAATACAGAGACCTGAAGTCATGTCCAGTGAGGGCAGGCTGAAGAACCTGAGGATGTTCTTCTCCTAGTCTAGTCTAGTCTAGTCTAGTCTAGTCTAGTCTAGTCTAGTCTAGTCTAGTCTACTCTACTCTACTCTACTCTACTCTACTCTATTCTATTCTGCATTCTATTCTATTCTTCATCCCAATATTCTATTCTATTCTATTCTATTCTACATTCCATTCTATTCTTCATACCAATATTCTGTTCTAGTCTAGTCTAGTCGTCTAGTCTAGTCTATTTTCCATTCTATTCTTCATCCCTCTATTCTACTCTACTCTACTCTACTCTACTCTACTCTACTCTACTCTACTCTACTCTATTCTATTTTCCATTCTATTCTTCATCCCATTATTCTATTCTATTCTATTCTATTCTATTCTATTCTATTCTATTCTACTCTATTCTACTCTAGTCTACTCTAGTCTATTCTAATCTACTCTAGTCTACTCTATTTTGCATTCTGTTCTATTCTTCATCCCAATATTTTATTCTATTCTACTCTATTCTACATTCCATTCTATTCTTCATACCAATATTCTGTTCTAGTCTAGTCTAGTCTAGTCTAGTCTAGTCTAGTCTAGTCTAGTCTATTTTCCATTCTATTCTTCATCCCTCTATTCTACTCTACTCTACTCTACTCTACTCTACTCTACTCTACTCTACTCTACTCTATTCTATTTTCCATTCTATTCTTCATCCCATTATTCTATTCTATTCTATTCTATTCTATTCTATTCTATTCTATTCTATTCTATTCTATTCTATTCTATTCTATTCTACTCTATTCTACTCTAGTCTACTCTAGTCTATTCTAATCTACTCTAGTCTACTCTATTTTGCATTCTGTTCTATTCTTCATCCCAATATTTTATTCTATTCTACTCTAGTCTAGTCTACTCTAGCCTACCCTAGGCTACTAGCCTAGTCTAATGATAGCAGTCTTCCAAACTTTGGGTTGCTGTCAAAAAGAAGAGGGGGTCCAATTATTCTCCAAAGCACTTGAAGGCAGGACAAGAAATAATAGATGGAAACCCATCAATGAGAGATTCCTTCTGGAATTAAGGAGAAATTTACTGACAGTGAGAACAATTAATCAGTGGAGTGGCTTGCCTTTAGAAGTTTAGATTAGCTAAAATGAATCTCCGGTATGCTGGAAATGTTCGAAAGAATGGGGCACCTACTATCGTATGTGGTGGGAGTGCAAGAAAAAGCAAGATTTTTGGCAAAAAAATCAGCAATGGTTAGAGGAAATGTTAAACTTAAAAATAAATTGTACACCAGATATGTAACAAATGAGAATCTTAAAAAAAAGCAGATTTATATCTAATTATTCATGTTATCACAGCTGCAAGATTATCAATTGCCCAAACATGGAAACTGAAAGAAATACCTAGTGATGAAGTAATAATTAAAAAACTTCTACACTGTGCCGAGTTAGATAGCTTAACGTTCAAACTGAAGGAATGAGATACTTCAGAATTTTATGAAATATGGAAAAAAATTATAATTGGAGGGATATGAAAGGAAGTAAAAAAATATATGAAACAGAAATTCAAAAAAGAGTTTATACCGCAATAAAATGTCTAAGATAGAAACGAATATAAAGATTTACAATGTAAAGATGTATATATATATGTATATGTATACATGTAAATATATATGTGTGTTTGTGTATGTGTGTGATATATTGTTTGATGACATTCTGCTACTATAACAATGTAAAGATTGCTGATATATGTCAAAAAATCACCACATTCAAATGTTTTTAAAACTTAATTATCAATAAAAATGTATAAAAAAAAGAAGTTGTGGCTGCCCTATCACAGGAGGCTTTCAAGAAGAGACTGGAGAGCCATTTGTCTGAAAAAGTATAGACATTCTCCTGCTCGAGCAAGGGGCTGGACTAGATGGCCTCCAAGATCCTTTCCAACTCTGTTATTCTATGTTCTGTATTTTATGTTCTATCTTCAGGCTCAATCTTGGCAGCCTTGACGCTGTGTGAACTGCAACTCCCAAAATACCCTAGCCACCATATCTTCTGGGAGTTGAAGTTCAGGCGTCTTCAAGCTGCCAAAGCATTGAGAAATGCTGATCTGGACAAAAGGATACAGAGGGAAAGGACCCTAGGAAGATGGTGAGAAACTTGTTTTCTATGGCTGTGTCAGGAAGTAGGACCAGGAAAAAAAATCAGTGTAAGTTGTAGCTACCTAGGTTTTGTTGAAATTGCATAGTAACATCTATAGTGCTTGTGATGGTGGGGTCCCCTTAACTGCATGAAAATGATTTGCTTACATTTGTGGATGACATGGTATTTATCATAGAAGAACCAATAGATTCGGGACCAGTATTATTAAATGAAATAGACAAATTTGGTAAATTGGCAGGATTTAAAATTAATAGGTAAAAGACCAAAAAGTTAGTTAAAAACCTAACAAACAGTAAGCAAAAAGAACTAGAGGAAACGATGGGATTACAAATCGTGAATAAGATTAAATATCTAGGCATCTGTCTAAGACTTAGAACGTTATCCCTGAGGGAAGACAATTATACCAAATTATTACAACAAATTGGAAAGGATTTGGAAAAGTGGAACAAAATGCAAATTTCACTATTAGGTAGAATAGCAACGATTAAGATGAACGTCCTACCCAAAATCTTGTATTTATTTCAAACACTTCCGGTACTATTGGGCAATTTTTTTTTTAAAGAAGTGGACAAAATTGTTATGAAATTCATTTGGGCAGGAAAAAAAACAAGAATAAAAGAAATATATTTACAAGACAATAAAAGCAGAAGTGGCCTTGGTCTCCCGACCTGGGAGACCTACTACAAAGCGATGGCACCAGTGTGGATAAAAGACTGGATTAAATTGGAAAACAAAAGAATTTTAACACACGAGGGCCATGATTTGAAAATAGGATGGCACACATTTTTGTGGAACCCAAATAATAAAAGTCATTCATATTTCTCCAGACATACTTTACATAAATCTTTGATTAAAATCTGGATAGATATTAGAAGAAATCATTATACTAAGATGCCGAGGTAGCTTTCAACAATGGAGGCGATGTTCCACCCTAACATGACGGACATTAGCAAAAAGCTTAAATACCACCAAATACTAGATAATGAGGGATCACTTAAATTGATTCAGATGCTAAAAATCCAAGGAATAATTACTGACAACTGGAAATGCAAAGAGAAACTTGGTGCCTATTTCTATGTTTGGTGGACATGCCCTGAGATTAAAAAAATATTGGACAAGGATAAGAATATGGATAGAAGAAATAATTGAATGTGGACTGGAGTGGAGACCGGAACTGTTCCTCCTGGGAATGATTAAAGGGGAATACCCTCCCAAAGTGAGATATCTGATCATCCACTTGTTAACAGCGGCCCGAATTTCTTTAGCGCAATATTGGAAAATGCCCGATGTACCACCGATACACATTATTATTCAAAAAGGCTACGAATGCGCTGAAATGGAGAGGCTCATGCTCAAATTAAATGGGAAGGAAGAGTCAGAGTATTATTTGGTTTGGGATAAGTGGTACAGCCGGGTAAAACACAAGAAAAAGGGTATACAGGATAAATGAACCCAGGACACATACTATAGTTGTATATATTGAATGTATAATAATAACGATTTTAAGCTTCTTGTCTATTATATAAATATTATGAAGGCTCCATTCAATTAACCAATACAGTTATAATCCAATAGCAATAGCAGAATAATATATTATTTATTAATGAATAGGTAATTAATAAGGGATAAGGAATACTTGACAATGATTCCTTACTACTGTTTACTATGAGCTATCAATCTTAACTTCAAATGCAATAGAAAGAAATACATTTATTGTTCTATTTATATCCTTTTTATTCTTACATATTTGTATGTTTGCTTGTGTTTTAATCTTTTGTAAATAAAGTCTATTTTAAAACTAAAAAGAAAGAAAGAAAGAAAGAAAATGATTTGCTTAACAACCATGGCAAATAAGGTCATAAAATCAGGTGCAACTGACTTAATGATCCCCCTTGTTTAGCAATGGGAATTCTGGTCCCAACGGTGGGGCTGCTGTACCTCTGGATATTCTATCTCCACCTGTAAGAATGCCCCGCTCTTCTGGGGGAAGGGATGCCTTTGAGTCAGTTTTGACTCCAGGCGACTCTCTGGACTAGTGTCATACCCCTGGTGGAGTCTGATTCTAAGGGAGAGGAGGAACAGCCAACAGGGAGTGGAAGTGTGGCTCCGGAGGTTGTGGAGGAGGCTGGGGAAAGGCAGAGGCCAGCTGGGCATTCAGAGGAGGACCCGGGCCCATCCCCTCTCCATCCTAGGACATGCAGGGAGGAGAGGATAAAGGAGAGATGTGGCTTATGGGAGAGGAAGCGGTCATGATCCCCCTCATTGGCTGCAGCTGGGGCGGAATAGTATAAAGGAGGGGCGTTTAAAACACAGCGTTGCTAGAAGCAAAGAGTATTTTATTTCTGGCTGAGGTTTATCTTGGTTGGTGCTCTTCCAATGGCTTGTGCCTTGTTATCTTCTTGAAGTTTGTAATTACTTATCCTGCTCTGTCATGGAAATTCCTTCAGTGCGGTTTGTTTTGGTTTTTTATTTCTCCGTTATCTGTTCTTTGAGTTTGGACTGTATTTCTTTCTTTTGGAGACTACTTTGGAAAGAGTTTAATCTCCAACTGCAAACAATTGAACAATGAGGCCAAGTTGGAGGCATTTCAAGGAAATTTATTTATGTTTGGGAATTTGTTACACGTGTGCTGCTTCCCGGTCATCACGACTAATTCCTGCAGTTTTCTTGGCATTTTTCTGATTGCCATTGCCTCCTTCTGAGGGCTGGGAGAGAATGACCAGCCCAAGATCATGCAGCTGCTTTCTCTGCAAAGCAGGACTAGAACTCAGGGTGTGTTGATTTTTAGTGCTGGTGTCCTCACCACTGCACCAACCTGGCTCCCAGTCTTACTTTTGCCAATTGCCCAAACTGTCAGCTGCCCATCTTCTCTTTCTTTGAAACTTGCTATCAACTGCCCTAACCAGGGGGAAGGGGGCAATTTGGAGGGGAAATGTGCTGGAGGTTTGAAATAACGCTGTGGGAAATTTGGGGAGTACAGGAACCAGAGGTGCCAGACCGAGCCATCTTCCTGCCTTCAAGGACATCCACCCTGGGAAAGGAATTTACAATGGCCCCTGACACACCGGGTTCCCAAAACATTGGACTGGAACCTGATTGGATTATTCCCAAAGAGGGGAGGGATTTGGACACTGGGGATTGCTTTCAATATATGATTTTTGCACGGATTTTCCTCGCTGGTGCTGTGCCCAGTTCCCTAGTAAACTGGTATTCTCTAATACCAATGAAGTCAAGGGTTGTCCTTTCCGAGGATCAAAACTGGGACCAGTCTGACACAAACCCAACTAGAATTTCTTCAGGTAGACAGCAGGACTTCAATTCTCTGTCCGGAGTTCAGGGGGGTCTCCAAACTTTGGAACTTTAAGACTTCTGGACTTCAACTCTCAGTTCTGGGTGTTGAAGTCCAGAAGTCTTCAAGTGTCCAAGGTTGGAGACCCCTGCTCAAAGTTCCCAAAGTTGGAGGCCCCTGCTGAAGGAATTCTGGCAGCTGAAATCCACAAGTCTTAAAGTTCCCAAGATTGGAGAGCCCTCCTCAAGATTACATCCTGCCTTACTTTTAAAATTATTTTTTCGTATCCTGTTCCTATCCTTTAATGCAGGGGTCCCCAACCTTGGCAACTTTCAGCCTGGAGGATTTCAACTCCCAGAATTCCCTGGCCAGTAGAATTCTCCAGCAAAGCTGGCTGGGGAATTCTGGGAGTTGAAGTCCTCCAGGCTGAAAGTTGCCAAGGTTGGAGACCCCTGCTTTAATGGATAGAGCATTCGTCAAGTCACTGTCCCCTTCTCCGAGTTGAAACAGCACGGCCTAGAAATATGATTTGCCATTTTCCTTCCCTGTAATAGTTACTAGAGCCATGTTAGATCTTGAGCAGCGTCGTGAAGAAAACTTACCTATAAAGAAGAAAGACAAGAAGAGAACAATTCTGAGTAGCTGGAGGCTCATGTTGTCTCATGCGGTGGAGATTTTCTGCCTGCTGTGGACTTCAGCTGTACCATCGGGTCCAGTTGTGGAGAGAACTTGGCCAATGGGGGTTTATTCTCAAAACTCGCCTAAGATCAGAAGAAGCTGCTTTGAGAAGTCCAGCCAGTTCTGAATGAGCAACCCCACCCTTTCACAGTCTATCTTGCCACTCCCCCTCTCTGACTCTAGTTCCTTTTTTTTCTTCTACTTTTCACTTTATCTTTTCCTGTTTGAGGTTCCCTTTTCTGGCTATTCTCTATTATTATTATTATTATTGACAAAAATTTATGTGGACACCCAATTTACAAGACTGGAAGAAAAAGTTATAGGTAGAAACAAAAAAAAAAAATGGTGAAGACTGCTCTGCATAAATTGGGTTATCAGATTATCCAAGGTGGTAAGAACCTCCTTCTTCTCTAGAAAAGAGATTATACAGATTAACAGAGTTGGAAGGGACTTTGTAGGTCATCTAGTCCAACCCCATGCACAAGCCGGAACCACACCATTTCTGACAGATGGCAGTCCAGTCTCTTCTTGAAAGCTTCCAGTGATGAAGCTCTCACAACTTCTGAAGGCAACTTCTGTTCCATGGGTTGATTATGCTCACTGTCAGGAAATTTAAATTTTCTCCTTAAAATTTCTCCTAAATTGGTCCTCCTGCAAAAAAAATGGGCTTAAGAAATCCTGACCACAGACTTCCGGTTTGCAGAGCTGCTGCGGCGGCAGGAATCTGCGATCGTGCGCGATTTCTGCTTGCGCTTGCCGCTGGAGTGCCCCGATCCAACCGGCTTCAGGGCTATAGTTTCCCCCTAGAGGTAACTGAAGATAGGGGAGATCTGGCAAGGGTTGGGGGGAATCGCAACCCCCTTTCTCAGCTGGCTTAACTCCCTTTTCCAAAAGCGGTGGAGCGGTGGTCAGAAACAGCCGCCACAAAGAAGCTCTCATCTGGGAAAGATTGTGGAGGATGCAGCTGAGAAGTGAAAGTTTTGGCTGACCGGGATAACAAGCTACATTTAAAACACCCTGGAATTTAAAATTTATTAAAGATACATTGTTCCCAAAGAAGATCTGGAAGCAGCGAATGAAAGTGAAAAGCGAAAGATTTTTTTTTCTCCTCACTCTCCTTCCTTACGGTGACAGCAGAGGAATGGAAATTGGAAAAACCCACTTTGGCATCAGCAGGTAATTAAACTGAAAAATTAAAGCCAAGGGGACAATAAAGATTTCTGAACATTGAAAAAAAAATATATTTTTGCTGTAAGTGGGAAGGGAGAGGAAAAGAATTAAGATTAAGATTTTGCTGGAGGAGGCTGCTTGGAATCTACAAGATTAGAGCTAAATTGTAACAAGACTTCTAAAAGATACATTTTAATTGGAACTTTGCAACTGAATTGTAACCCCAGGAAGAGAAAGTGTAAAAAGAAGAAAGTGTTAAATGAAACAGTCTGTGTGTATTTGGATTGCTTGGTGACTTTGAGACTTTTGGAAATTATTATTTGAAAGATTAAAAACATTTGGGTTGTTTAAAAAATCTTCTACAATGGCATTACTTGTTGATGAACTGAAAATGGAATTTAAAAAGTATAAAGAAGAAGGGAAGGGCTCTTTTCATTTCTTAAAAATGGCGATTTCTACTTATGAGAAACTACAAGAACAAGAGAATTGGGATGAAGAAGAAATCTTTAATGAACAAGCAACTCTAGCTGGGGAAGAAAAGGGGAAGGGGGAAAGAGAATGGAGAATTTAAGACTTAAAAAAACAACCAAAAAAGGGAAAAATAAGGTGAAAAGTCGATACAATGTCAGAAAGCAGAAGAGGAATACAGAAGAAAGCAAAAAAAGGAATAAAGAGAGTGGAGATTAAGAGACAAGGGGGTAAAAAGGTACGACTGGAGAAGCTAGGAAGGAAAAAAAGGAAGAGAAGCCACAAAGGTTTGAAACAAGATGTAAAGAAACAGGATTTATTTAGAGATAATGGGTAACAATATAATTAAAAAAGAGATTCTGCAAAAGTACATAAGACTGTATTGTTGTATTTGTATTTGAAATAAAGGTTAGTAAATAGGAATAATATATGATTATAAAATGGGACAAAACATTTAATGTAATTTAATGAAATTTTCTCTTTTTTTGAACAAAATAAATGAAATGAAATATGAGACAATTGCATTAAGAAGTAATGGGAACATTTTAATCTCATAATACCTTAAAATATAACTGAAATGGGGAGGAAATATTTAAGCAAAATTTATAAGTGTTCCCATAGAACCATGATACTTATTTGAAAAGGAATGTGTAAAATGTTTAAGACTTAAATGAATATTAATTTTAATGATAGAGTTTAATTGCTATGGATTATTGTTTTAATTATATCATAAACTTATAATTTTTTCTTATTTTTCTTTTTTCTTATTTTTCTTATTTTAAAATATAGTACATAGCTTAGTACGTAGAATGTACTAAGCAGAATCCGAATGAAAATTATGTATTATTTTAAGTGTTAAATTTAGGGGAAAGATATAAAGGCGTCATACTTCAATCAGTGATTACAGGAGAAATTTTGTGTTAATGAGAAAAGATAATTGACAGCTGAAACAGAACAGACAAAGGATATAAGTATAATGATTTAAATTGAGATGAAATAAATAAAACAGAATTAAAAGAGTGAAAAGAGGGGAGAAACTAGATAGAAAATGTAGAATGGTAAATAAGATATGAAATGGTATGTAAAAGTGAGCATGAATTTGAATTTATGTCTGTACAAAAAGATGTAACCCGGGACTAAGCCGCTTTCCAAAAAGATGTTTTATGTTTTTATGTTTTGTGTTTTGTTTGTGTATGTTTGTTTATTGAAAATTAATAAAAAAAAATTTTTTAAAAAGAAATCCTGACCACAAATAATCTTGCCCCAAGGAAGTGGGGGTCAAATTATTGTCCAATGCACCAGAGGGCAGGAAAAGAATCAGTGGGTGGAAACTTTTCAAAGAGATCCAATCTAGAACTAAGGAGAAATTATCTGACAGTGAGGACAATCAACGAGTGGAATGGCTTGCTTTCAGAAGTTGTGGGGGCTCCATCACTGGAGGCTTTTAAGAAGAGCCTGGATAACCATTTGTCTGGAATGGTATAGCATCTTCTGCTTGAGCAGGGGGTTGGACTAGAAGACCTCCAAGGTCCCTTCCAATCTTGTTAGTCTGTGTGTTCAGTATTATTGCCCATCAAATTGCAAAACGAACCAAATATCTGCTCTTCCCCATCTACATTGTTTCCTTCTTATTTTGATAAGAAGGAAGAGGCACTATTTTCTATCATGTTTCAGTACAAAAGGATTTTGCATTGCTCAACCTCAGGCATGAAATAAAAACCTAGCTCTTTTTCCAAAATTTGCATTTTCTAACATTTTCCAACATATTTAACAGTGGAAAATACGTATGTTACGACAAAGTTTGCCTAAAAATTCGCAAAGTATATTCACAAGTTCAACAAAGTGAACTGGTCAGGTTGATAAAAATAGAAAAACAGATGAAAGAGAAATGAAAGGATGTATACTGTTGATTAAATATCTGCTGTTTAATCTACTTCCAATTTTCCTTGTTTCTGGCTGTAAATATTTCTCTAAAAGTTTCCTCCCTCCACATGGGTTAATGTGTTTTTTTTAGTATGTACTCCTTTTTACTTCCGGAAATAATATGCACACCAGGGTACATTTACTGTAATTTGATTTTACCACCTCAGAGCTCCTTTCTAAAGAGAAAATGCAAAAAACCCAAAAACAAAACCCACCCTTAACCATCAAACCCTAGTTTATTGACCCAATTTCCCATACAATTATTTATCTTTCCTTTCGTTTCCTCTTACCATACTTTACTTTCTGAAGGTTTGCACTTTGTTTTTATCTCATTGCTAGCATCATGTTCTGGAGTTGTTATAAATAATAGATAAATAGATAGATAAATCAAGGCCAGAAATTCATTCTATTAAATGAAGGAATGGTCCATTCATTTAATAGGAATGGACCATATTTCCATCTTACAGGAGAATCAGAACACATCCTTGCAATCAAATCCCCAATTCTCTTGAATTTTGCAGAGCAATTTGCAAACCAGAGAAGAGTCTACTTTTTCATAATCTATTTATTTAAACCTTTTCAGGACACTTAAAAAAAAAAACGGTGTAAGCCACCTCGAGTCACCATGGGCAAATAGGTGGCAATATAAATTCAATAAATAAATAAATCTGCAGATTTTTTTTTTTGGCACAATGTTATTTGTTATTTTGCAAAAAGTTGGTCGGAAGCAAGTTAACCGAGTCACCCATCAGTTTTTCCAGCTTCTTTTGACATACTTCTCACTTAACTTTTCTGCTTTTGTGTGATTTCCATCACTGATTGTTGTTGGCCTCTTTAAGGGGGAACCTTAAATGACCCGATTAAGCTGTTTCCTGTCATTTTGGATGCCTCCTCCAGTGCTTCCAGTACCTAAAGGCATCTCCTGATCAAGCTGGCTATCCAAATATATATATCACAACACACTTCGATATGGGATAGACAGCATCCCCACCAGATGGATTAACAGATTAACAGAGTTGGAAGGGACCTTGTAGGTCATCTAGTCCAACCCACCGCCCAAGCAGGAGACCCTATACCATTTCTGATAGATGGCAGTCCAGTCTCTTCTTGAAAGCTTCCAGTGATGAAGCTCCCACAACTTCTGAAGGCAACTTCTGTTCCATGGGTTGATTTTTCTCACTGTAAGAAAATTCTTCCTTATTTCCAGGTTGAATTTCTCCTTGTTCAGTTTCCATCCATTATTCCTTGTCTGGCCTTCAACTGTCCTTTTACATTTTTGTTTTAAACTTCCTCATATGCATTGCTTGTGTAATCTTCAGAATAATTTAATTTACTTTTCGTTCTTTATTTTAAGAAAGAACAATGAGATATAAGCTAGTTGGAAATAAAAGTTTGGCAGCTCCTTATTTTCTCTGTGGTTGTGGTGTTCCTTCGATTGCAGGGAGTTTGCTTGTTTGTTTTTCTCCTGCTGACTCAACGGGGAATCGCTTGCAGAATTCGCAGGTCAATTAAAAAGAAAATGAAATATGGTATCATAAGCGCATCAGACTTACTGTCCCTATTTATCTATAATCACTTCCTTTGTTCTTGTTTATGTTCATACCTATACTTGCTATCTTGTACAGGTTTGACAAACAAATAAATTAAATAAAATAAATTAAAAAGTGTGATTGGACACACAAGGAATTCATCTTCGGTGCATAGGCTCTCAGTGTACACAAAACCTATAAGTGCGAGTCTTCCTAAAATACATTCATTATAAATCATAGGATACAACACATAATGATAGTCATAGGATACTAAATAAGCAATCAACATAAATCGTACTAGGAAACTAAATAAAACAATATAAATCGTAAAGGTACAAGCAACGAAGTTATCGTCCTAAGTAGAAAAGGAGATAGGTAATAGGAAAGAAGAGAAGAAGAAGAGTAATACAGTCTTACTAAATAGTTTGTGGGAATTAGTTTTTTAGCAGAGTGATGTTATTCAGGAAAACTGTTCTTGTGTCTAGTTGTTCTAGGGTGCAGTGCTCTATAGCGTCGTTTTGAGGGATGGAGTTGAAACAGTTTATGTCCAGGATGTGAGGGGTCTGTAGATATTTTCACAGCCCTCTTTTTTATTTGTGCAGGATACAGGTCCTCAATTGAAGGCAGGCTGGAAGCAATTGTTTTTGTTGTTTTTTCTGCAGTCCTAACTATCCTTTGATGTCTTGTCTGTCCTGTTGGGTTGCAGAGCCAAACCAGACAGTTATAGAGGTGCAGAGGATAGACTCCATCATTCCTCTGTAGAACTTTGTGGTGGTTTTTTGATGACGCTTTTGATGTCCATTTTAAATCTTATAGAACCTAGGAACTTGACTTCTGTGTAGATTAGTTCAAGAGAAATTTGAAAGAAATTTTTCAACACCCTGTGAGTAAAGTAGAAAAGCAGAAGTTTCTTGCAGAAGGAAGCCGAAGTGTTAAGACATTACAATGTACTGATTAGAGTTCTCTGAAAAATGAAGGCAGCTCTAGCTGAACCAGGGGGAGGAGCTGTTTGGGCAGAAGTGGAGGTAGGTTTGCAACGGCCTCCCATTGTTTTCTGGGGATGCGTTGCCCTCTCCTGGAACTGCTGCAGTAAGCAAGCGAGAAACAGATATTTTGGAGAAGATGCGCTGTGCTACGCTCTTAAAAAAAATCCCGAGCTGGCCTTGGGTGTGAAAAGGGGAAGGAAGGAGTGATTTTTTAAAATCAAGTTTAGCGCTTTAAAGTTTTAATGTTTTATTAAAGAACGTGGTGGCGCAGTGGTTAGAATGCAGTGTTTCCCACAGCCAGGAGTTCGATCCTTACTGGCTCAAAGTTGACTCAGTCTTCCATCCATTTGAGGTGGGCAAAATGAGGACCCGGATTGTTGTGGGCAAGAGGCTGACTCTCTAAACTGCTTAGACAGGGTTGCACTGGGAAGCAGTATATAAGTCTAAGTGCTATTGCTCTTGCCCTTTCTTCCTTCCTTCCTTCCTTCCTTCTTTCTTTCTTCCTTCCTTTCTTCCTTCCACCCATCCTTCCATTCATCCATGATATGCAATGGCCAGAATGCAGTGTTGCAGGAAAACTCTGCCCACTGCCAGGGGTTTGATTTTTACAGGCTCAAGGTTGACTTAGCCTCCCATCCTTCCGAGGTGGGTAAAACGAGGAACCCGATTGTTGGGGCAAGAGGATGACTCTGTAAACTATTTAGAGAAGGCTATGTAAAGCACTGTGACGTGGTATATAAGTCTAAGCGCTATTGCTATTGCCCTTCCTTCCTTCCTTCCTTCCTTCCTTCCTTCCTTCCTTCCTTCCTTCCTTCCTTCCTTCCTTCCTTTCCAAATGTTACAGTCTAGCATTTCCTGCTTTTGGAAGGTGGATTCTTGCACTGTATAAGGGATGGTGGTGGACTAGATGATCTCATAGGTCTTTTCCAACTGTTCCAATCTAGCGTTTTCTGCTTTGGGATGGGGGATTCTTGCACCGAGCAGAGGGATTGGACTAGAAGACTTCACAGGTCCTTTCCAGCCCTTGGGTTCTAAGGTTCTCTTAAGAATAATTTCATTTCAAAGTACAGCTGAAGTAGTAAGTGACTTTAACTGGAAATCATTCCTAGACTACAATTTAATACATGGATTTGTTTATAACCCAAATCCTGCCCCCACCCTTCCATATACATAGCCTATATCTCAATTTTATGGGAAATTATGTTTATTTATTTATTTATTGCATGTAAATGCTGCCTGACTTCCAGCGATTTTGAGTTTGACACTTTCCTGGGCTGATTTAAATTATTATATAGTTTTAAAAGTTTTTAAGTTTTTTTAGAGCTTTATCAGGAGTGGGATTCTATAGGTTCGCACTTATTTGCTAGAACCAGTTATTAACATTCTAAGCAGTTCGGAGAACCGGTTGTTAGAAGAAATTACTGGCCTAATCCTGTAAGGAAGGCAGGAAGGAAACATTCTGGTGTTGCTTACAGAAACTGCCTCTCCGTTAACCCTTATTACATTCTTGGCAGGACTAGACTTCCTGTCTCAGGAACTTCTCTGGTCCTCCTTTGCTGGTAGTTTGCTTGTGTGGAGTGACCATTCAAAGTTACAACGGCACTGAAAAAAGTGACTTATGACCATTTTTCACACTTACGACTGTTGCAGCATCCCCACAGTCATGAAAGGCCAGGCGAGGAGATGCGTACCTCGATGTGACTGATGTTGAGTTGGCCACGCCCAGCCAATAACATGACCACCAAGCCACGCCCACCACCTAAGCCATGTCCACAGAACCGGTTGTTAAAATTTTGAATCCCACCCCTGGGCTTTATGCTATATTAACCATGTATCTTTAATTTAAGGTTTCAATTTTTTCATCAAAAGGTGATGTGACATATTTTATAATGCTGCATTAATGACAAATTGGAAAATTGTAATTTTTATGACATTTTAAAATGTCATAAAATATATGTGCATGTTGTGTGCATTGCATATGTATAAGTATTTCATTATTTTCATGAGGTTGTTTCATTCTTTTTATGTGTGTTTGGTTTCTTTTGTTTATATTTCTTGTTTAAATGTTTAATTAGTAGTAATAAGATTAAAGACATTAAAAATAAAAGACTATATGATGCAGAGATTGAAGGAAGCACTCGCATGAAGTTTTGTTTAGGATAAGAGAGGACTGAGGACCAAGAGTAACTTCAACATTTTGAAAGACTTATATCTTACCACAATAAAGACCTTAGAATCTCTGCAGTGTCTGTTTATTGACCTAGCATGACTCTGCTCAGAGACATTCTGGAGTTCAGCAGTGCTTAAATCAAATAAACAAGCAAATAATCATCAAATAGCATTTAAGACAAATTGGATGTGCTTCCTGGAAGCATATTACATGTAAAACAGAGATTGTTTTAGATTTGAGTACAAGGAAGTACTTGAGAATAATGCAGGAGGACCAATTTTCTTTCTTTCTTTTTTTTGAAAAAGTTTTTTTTTAATTTTTATAACATAGAACATAACAAATAAAACCATCTTCCAATTATACAGTGTGTCAATTTGGTACATATATATAGCATGTGCACAATATCTATAATCCTGTCTTCCTAACTTTACACTCAGTTTGTATTTTAATCAACATTTTATATCATATTATCTCTTTATTATTCTATTATTTAATTTTTACTTTCATTTCCAGGCTATCCTTAAAAACAAAACTCAGTTCTTACTAAATTATACTCATAATATAGCTTATTTAAAAATAATCAATTATAACAAATCATTGCTTCAATTTCTTATTCTTCTATCTAGCCATTGATAAAATAAATCCCAAATCTAATAATACTCTTTTTCTTCTTGTTCTCTAATTGCTAATGTCAATCTATTCATTTCTGCACGTTCCATTATTTTCTTAATCACTTCTTCTTCCATCCATTTTTTTTTCATTTTTCCAATTTTGAGCAAATACAATTCTAGCTGCAGTTAAAACATTAACAATCAAATGTGTTCTCTCTTTGCTATAACCTTCAGATAAAATCCCCAATAAAAATATCTCTGGTTTTAAGTCTGTATGCTGTTTTATCATTTTTTTCCAGCCATGTGTGTATTTTAGTCCAAAATCTTTTAGCTTCTGTGCATGTCCACCGCATATGGTAATATGATCCAGGTATCTAATTACATTTCCAACATTTCGTTGATTTATTCTTGAACATCTTTGCTATTCTTGCCAGGGTAAATGCCACCTGTAAAACATCTTATACAAATTCTCTTTATAAGCTGTTGACATTGTTCATTTATAATTTCTAGTCCATAATTTATGCCATTTGTCCAAATCTATCCCATATCCAATTTTTCCCCCAAAGCAATCATTGTTTCTTTAACCTGTTCTTCTTCTAGCTTCACTCCTAATGAATAACCATAATTTTTTTAAATCATCCTCTCTTCAGTACCTATTAAAATTTTATGAGGACCAACTTTCCAGGAACTTATGAAAGCAGCCATATCTGTTTCCAAAGTTATATGGCTGTGGCAAAAGTCTCCCAAGAACAGCCATGCAAGTTGAAAAAAGACATGGCTGTTTTAATGAATCAATGGCCCACGCAAAAAGTTATTCTAAAGCTTCACTAATTTGAGCACCTAAGTCCATGGTAGCTTTAATAATTGAGTAGATCCTTTTGCCACCAAATAATTGTAGAGTATTAGCATGGAGATAGCATAAATTTATGTCTATTCATTTATAAAATGGTAGAATTCTGTGACATTTACAGTCAAGACTAGGAAAAATCTTGTTTAATTTTTATGCCAAAAAAACCATTATCAAACTTGGCCATGTTTAATGGCTTGGAACCGAAACTCAATTATTCTTCGAATTTAGCCCATTTCTGAACCTGTAATGCTTTTAAAAATGACATATATAGAGGAAACATCTGCATAAAGCTATATGCTGAGATGAACATAGTATCTAAAATTGTTTTTCTTGTTTGAAAGAAAATTGTAAATGCTGTTGCGGGTGTAGGCAGAGCTGTGAACCAAAATCTATATTTTGGGGAAATGTGCACCAAAAAGAATAACAAATTCTGATGGAAACTTTCTCTAGCAATGTAGCTCAAATAAAGATGGAAATGTTCATTAACTTGTCTGCAAAATGCTAGAAATGTAACCATACCCTAGGGACTTACTATCATATGTGGTGGACTTGTATCAAAGCAAAAAAAAATATTGGGAGATAATAGGTAGCAGGCTGGAAAAAATAACTAAACAGAATATAGACCGAAAAGTATACTTGCTGGGCATAATCCCAGAGGGTTATGATAAAGGAACTGCATATTTAGTTTTACATATATTGACAGCAGCAAGGATTAGTGTTATGTCCCTGGAACTTGAAGAAGTTCCCTCTCAGGTCCGTTCGCCTGCGGGGCGGTTGCCCTCTCTCTCATTGGTTGGTTCTCCCAGCAGCCAGCTATAAAAGCAGGCTGCGGGGTCCAACCAGTTGCTGATCGCTGCGAGCCAGTTCCAGGCTTGGCAAGCACGTTCAGTCCTTTATTATTCTAATAAAGTATTGTTGCATCCATGCCCTGGTTCAGCCTCTCATTACCCAAACTTAACACTGGCGACGAAGGTGGGATGGCTACCAGAGGCACAATGCAACCGCTGAATCACTAGCCGCCGATCCGTAGCCAGAGAGAAATGATCGGCAGGCGAGAGAAAAACGCTGATCCGCAGCCAGAGAGAGCGGTCAGCAAGCAACGAGAGCGAACGCTGATCCGCAGCCAGAGAAAGCGGTCAGCAAGCAACGAAAGTGAGAAGCGTCTGTAGCCGCTTGTTAGCCTAGCTACAGGGAAAGTGAAGCGTTAGAGCCGCAGCCGCTCGTTTCTTTAGGCGCGAAATTCAAACGGCTGTCATTTGAATTTCCGCCCTAAAAGTACAGCGCGGTGCTGTATTACAAGTCACTGACGCCACGCAGGCGCGATTTCAAACGCTGCCAACGACCGTTGCAGCCTAACCTCGTGTTACCCAGAGAGAGAGAGAGCTGTGAAAAGCCTCTCCAGAGCTGAAGTCACTGGCCTGCCAAAGGCACAAAAACCGTCCTGCTGCTGCCCCAGAGAGATTTTTTTCAACAGACTATCCAGCCTGATTTTTTTGTCATCATGAACTCCAACCCAGTTTTCCCAGCATTCAAGCCGGATGAGGAGAAGTGGGAGTCATACAAGAATCATTTTAACCATTACATCGACGCAATTGGGTTGGCTGATGCAGGGGAGCACAGGAAAATCATACTTCCTGATCTACTGTGGAGCCATCGTCTTCGATACTGCCACGGCACTCGTGGCTCCACGTGAGTTAAAAACGTTCCCTGGACAGAACTGTTAGAAATCCTCACTAACCACTATTCTCCTAGGCCCTCACAGATTGCCAGGCGGTTCACTTTCCGAATGAGGAAGCAATCAGACAAAGAGACCATCAACCAGTACATGGCTGCCCCTCAGAACCGCAGCTCTCCATTGTGGGTTTGGGACCTACCTGGAGGACATGCTCCTTGACCAGCTAGTCTGCGGAGTCAAGGACCTTCACCTCCAAAGGCACCTACTTGCTAAGAAGGACCTCAACCTCGCGCAAGCCGCCGAGGAAGCCCTGGCAGCAGAACTGGCAGCACACTCAGCCACCGAAATCCAAGGTCCTGCTTCCAAGCAAGGTGCAGTTTCAGTCCACTCCGAAGAGGTGGCCATAGAGGAGGACCCCAGAGATGCAGCCGACATCCACCGCCGCCCACGCCAGACACCCGCAGGTAGGAGCCAAGCAGGAAAGCGTCAGTCCACCCAAGCACATCACCCTGTGCCTATCCTGTGGTGGATCTCACCTGAGGGCCACCTGCAAATTCAAGGGAGCCACTTGCAACGTCTGCCACAAAAAGGGGCACATCGCTAGAGTCTGCCAGGCCGCTCACAGCTCGGCACAAAGGCACCCCTCCTTTTCACAGTCTGGACCCCAAAGGCAAGTATTGAACTGTCGCACTCGCCACCATGCTAAACACACTTGCCATGCCATTAGTAAAATCTCTCTCTCCGTTTTGTTAGAAGGTAGACCTTGTCGCATGGAGGTTGACACGGGGTCAGCGCTCTCAATTATCTCTTGGAGCACCCTCAAGAGATTACAGCCCAGTCTATCCAGGAGCCGGCTCCAGAAGTGCCAGTTTAGCCTGAAGGACTACCAGGGGAAGGACATTCCTGTAATCGGCAGAGGCAAGTTTTCTGTTAATTTTAAAACTTTCAAAGGCCACCTACCTCTAGTGGTAGTTAACGGAAACCTCCCCACACTCTTGGGGCTTGATTGGTTTCCCCATCTCGGCCTAGGGTTGACAGGAGTCCATGCTGTCTCAACCTCAGACACTGACTCCTTATTCGCTGACTACTCAGACGTATTCAGCAATGAGCTGGGGTGTTATAACGGTACCCCTATCTCATTCTCAGTCGACCCCAAGCAGTCCCAATCAGGCTAAAACCTCGTAGAGTTCCATTCGCTATTCGGCCTAAATTAGATGCGGAACTGGATAAATTATTAAAACAAGGGGTCATTGAGCCAACAGATTTCGCCAAATGGGAGACGCCATTGTCACACCCTCAAAAAGACGGAAGCCTGAGAATTTGCTCGGACTACAAAACCACAATTAATAAGTTTTTACAAGTTAGCGCTTACCCAGTGCCCGTCATTCAGCATTTATTACACACTTTTGAACCTGGCAGCATTTTTGCCAAATTGGACATGTCTCAAGCGTATCAACAGTTCCCTGTTGACAACCAAACAGCGGAACTCCAGACCATTGTCACCCACAGGGGTGCTTTCCGTGCAAGCGCCTCCAATTTGGCGTAAGTGTTGCCCCAGGCCTTTTCAATCCCTCATGGAGCGGATTTTGCAGGGCCTCCTGGTGTAGTACCCTACTTCGATGACATCTTAGTCTCGGCCAGGGACAGACCCCAACTCTTCCAGAGAGTTCGAGCAGTGTTAGAGAGGTTCAGACAGCATGGCCTCAAGTTAAAAAAAAATGTGCCATTGCCACTAGACAGGTGGACTTTTTGGGTTATAAAATTGACGCCTCTGGCATTCACCCCCTGGAGTCCAAGGTTAAGGCAATTCACGAGGCACCCACGCCAACCTCCAAAGCGGAACTGCAAGCCTTCCTGGGGCTATTGAATTTTACGTGTTGTTCCTGCCCCATAAAGCATCTGTGGCGGAACCCCTACACAGACTTTTGGATAAAAATCGGTTTGGCATTGGGGACACAAGGAAGACTCCGCCTTTCGCGTAGTCAAATCACTACTCATGTTGGAGGCGGTCCTTATTCAGTTTGACCCCAACCTTCCATTAGTGTTAGCAGCGGACGCATCCCCTTTTGGAATTGGGGCAGTGTTAAGCCACAGGCTCCCAATGGCTCCGAGGCCCCCATCGCTTTTTTTTCCAGGACGCTCTCTGCAACAGAGCACAATTATAGCCAAATCGATAAGAAGCTTTAGCAGCTGTCGCAGCTGTGAAGAAATTCCACTAATTTCTTTTTGGCCACTTTTTCGAGCTGGTCACGGATCATAAGCCTCTCCTGGGTCTACTAGCTGGTGACAAACAGACCCCTCAAGTCCTGTCTCCTAGAATGACAAGGTGGACTCTTTTCCTAGCGGCATACTGTGATAGACTCACACACCGTCCAGGTAAAACACTGTCCCACGCAGACGCCTCAGCCGCTGCCCCCTGCCTGCTCCAGCTGAGGATCCCGCACCAGTCCATGCTATCTTTGAGGTCACCCAATTGGACCTTCCCATCACTGCCCTTGACATTGCTGCCAAAACCAAGGCAGACAAAACAATCGCCCAGGTACTGGACTGGGTGAGGAGGGGGTGGCCGGGCGGTGATGTTGAAGCCAAATTCACGCCTTTCAAGACCCGCCTACAGGAATTATCCAGTTTGCAGGGCTGTTTGCTGTGGGGCACACGAGTGGTCATCCCGACCTCACTGCGCACCCGAAGTTCTGGAGGCGTTGCACGAAGGACACCCTGGCATCGCCAGAATGAAGGCATTAGCACGCAGCTACGTATGGTGGCCGGGCCTCGATGAAGACATCAGCAGATGGGTAAGCTCCTGCCATCCCTGCCAGGAATCTGGCCCATCCTCCAATTGCCACCCCACTAAGTGGGAAAGCGCCAGCGCACCGTGGTCCAGGATTCATATCGACCTAGCAGGCCCGATGCACGGCAAAATGTTCCTGGTGATCGTGGACTCTTACTCTAAGTGGATTGACGTGGCACATCTATCCACAACCACCATGCAAGCGATTACCAAGGTATTGACTCGCCTGTTTGTAACACACGGCTACCAGACTCTATAGTTTCTGACAATGGCCCCCAGTTCGCATCGGCAGAGTTCAGCCGTTTCGCTGCCAACCTGGGCATCCGCCACATCTTCACAGCTCCCTTTCATCCTGCCAGTAACGGGCTGGCAGAAAGAGCCGCCAGGACCACTAAAGAGGCTCTAGCCAGGTTCAGTAAGGAAGACTGGCACCACAAACTCTCCCGTTCTTGATGAGCCAGCACTCAACCCCGTGCACAGTCACTAATAAGTCCCCGGCTGAGCTCCTGATGGGTAGACGCCTGCGGACTGTATTGGACAGGCTTCACCCACATTACTGCCCTGACTCTCCCCTCGCCCACATCGGGGTTAGGCATTTTGTCTTACAGGAACCCGTGTTTGCGAGGAACTTCGCTGGTGACCTCTGTGGATCCTGGCGAGATCGTGGCCATCACCGGACCCAGGTCGATCGGGTCAGACTGGAGGACGGCCGAGTCTGGAGAAGGCACGTGGACCAGCTGCGGAAGTGCCACGACACCCTCGTTAGCGGTGACTCAGGGTTACAGGCGGAACGAGTCCACAGCATCAACCCCACATCAGCACCAACTCCGGTGACCTGCTTACACCAGCAGCCGAGCCAGAGAACCCGAACACGGACCACGACCTCCAGATGGCCGACCAGTCCGAATCAGTCAACGGGAACACGTCCCCAGAGACCAACCCTTCGAGTCCCGAGACAGCCCTGACCGAGGGACGCGTTCGTGACTCCCTACCGATCCAACCCTCCATTGCAGACTCTGAACTGACAGACAACTCACCAGAGTTGCGCCGTTCTGGGCACCAGCACAAGCCTCCAGCGTACCCCAAAGACTATGTGTGTTCGCATCTGGGGGAAGGGGTGTTATGTCCCTGGAACTTGAAGAAGTTCCCTCTCAGGTCCGTTCGCGCTGCGGGCGGTTGCCCTCTCTCTCATTGGTTGGTTCTCCCCAGCAGCCAGCTATAAAAGCAGGCTGCAGGGTCCAACCAGTTGCTGATCGCTGCGAGCCAGTTCCAGGCTTGGCAAGCACGTTCAGTCCTTTATTATTCTAATAAAGTATTGTTGCATCCATGCCCTGGTTCAGCCTCTCATTACCCAAACTTAACAATTAGCTTTGCAAAATACTGGAAAAATGAGAATACCCGTCAGATGAGGAAGTAATTAGGAACATTCTAGAATGTGCTGAGATGGGCAGACTAACCTTAAACATAAAAGAGAAAAAAGACTCATAATACTACTTGATATGGAACAGATTCTACGAGGGGTTAAAGACAAGAGGTAGAAGTCAGAAGAAAAACGATGAACGTATGTATTAAAACAGAGATGGTTTATAACTATAACCACTATAAGTACTAAAATATGAATGAGTTAAACATCAAAAGAAATCTATTTTAAAATGTTGGTGATATTTTTATTATATGGGAGTCATAGTATTAATGCTATTAACATGTGTTATTATATTATTATCAATTAATGGGTTAATATCTATTACAGTATTAGCTATGGTTTTTGTTTCTTGTAAGTGGTATACTCTGACAAAACACTGTATTCAAAAATAGATAGATAGATAGATAGATAGATAGATAGATAGATAGATAGATAGATAGATAGATAGATAGATAGATAGATAGATATAGATGATAGATCGATAGATAGATATAGATATAATGATAGATCGATATATATATATAGATAGATAGATAGAT
The DNA here is from genome assembly GCF_049901715.1 of Pseudonaja textilis. NCBI lineage: Eukaryota > Metazoa > Chordata > Lepidosauria > Squamata > Elapidae > Pseudonaja > Pseudonaja textilis. The sequence goes on from NC_142000.1 coordinate 3,967,588, forward strand.
AGATTGATAGAGATAGATAGATAGATAGATAGATAGATAGATAGATAGATAGATAGATAGATAGATAGATAGATAGATAGATAGATAGATAGATAGATAGATAGATAGATAGATAGATATAGATATAGATATAGATATAGATATAGATATAGATAGAGATATAGATATAGATATAGATATAGATATAGATATAGATAGGAATGACATCTAGTCCAATCCTCCAGGAGATCTATACTATTTCTGATAGACGGCTGTCCAGTCTCTTCTTAAAAGCCTCCAGTGTTGGAGCATCCACAGTTTCACAACACAATTTCAGTGTTGGGGCCCTCCCAATTTCTTTTTTATTTTTCTATGGCATCTACAGAGGTCATGCAGTCCCTGCGGTATAAATTTAATTTAAATAAAGCATCAGCAAATTGGTACAATATGTAACCAATTCAACATAGAAAATCATATTTTAAATTAAGATATAAAACCAAAATAAAATCACCATAATGTGGAGCCATAGAATTGCAATGGGATAAATGGTTTAATTCGATATTTAAGGAAGCTAACTGGCTAACTGCTTCTGGTGTGACTGCGGTGAGATCATGCCAGATGCCTTGCAATCTCCGGAGGAGACATTCTTGAATTATACTTATTGTTGTTGGTTCTGGAGCATTGTGGCATGTGAACAATTCAGTGGCATTGTGGGCTCTTGACAGGGAGGGAGGGAGAGACAAGGGAGAGAAACAGGGAGGGAGGAGAGAAGGGAGGAAGGGAGGAGGGAGGAGAGAGAGAAACAGGGAGGGAGAGAAGAGGGAGAGACAGGGAGGGAGACAGGAGAGGGGGAGAGAGGAGAGAATGGAGAAAGGAGGGAGGGAGGAGAGAGAGAGGAGGAAGGAGGAAGGGAGACACAGAAGAGGGAGAGATGAGAGGGAGGGAGGGAGAAGGGAGAGAAACAGGGAGGGAGGAGAGAAGGGAGGGAGGAGGGAGGGAGGAGAGAGAGGGAGGGAGAGAGGAGGAAGGAGGGGGAGAAAAGAGGGAGAGACAGGAAGGGAGAGAGGAGAGAGAGAGAGAGAGAAACAGGGAGGGAGAGAGGAGGGAGAGAGGAGGAAGGAGGGAGGGAGGGAGAGACAGGGAGGGAGAGGGAGTGATGAGGGAGGGAGGGAGGGAGGGAGACAGGAAGGGAGGAGGGAGGGAGGAGAGAATGGAGGGAGGAGGAGGGAGGAAGAGAGGGCGGGAAAGGGCGAGAGGGAGAGGGAGAGGGAGGGAGGGAGAGACAGCGACATAAGCCAGGACAAGCTCAGTCTCTCATTTTTTAAGCCACCATCATCACCACTAAACTATCTCTTTCTCTAGCATTGCATTGTTGAAAATAATGTCAAAGAGGCATTTTCCATTTGAGTAAAAAGTTGTAATAAAGTTTCCTACAGTCAGAGATCACCAGGCACAAATTTTGAAGAAAAACTTGGGACGAACAGAAGAGAACAGAATGACAGAGTTGGAAGGGACCTTGGAGGTCTTCTAGTCCAACCCCCTGCTCAAGCAGGAGACCCTGTACCCTTTCAGACAAATGGCCGTCCAATCTCTTCTTACAAGCCTCCAGTGTTGAACCTTGCTTAGCAACAGAAATTCTGGTCCCAATTTAGGGTGCACTGAGCCCTACAGAACTTTTCCCATTCACTCAACTAGAATGAACTTCTCAAAACGTATCAAAAAGGAATCCTTTATTGAGATGAGACAATTTCTGTAGGAGTTCAAAGCAGCGTCTGAGGTCTCTCAGGCACACAGGGTTACATAAGGGAGTTTATAACCACTCCCCTTATCTCGATGTGTATTTAGAGAAACAAAAGCCAGTATGTTTATTCCCCTCCCACCCTTTTTTAAAGGAACAATCTTTCTCACAGTTTCCCAGAGCATAACCTAATTTCCCCCAACCCCCTTTTTAGAACGAACTTTTTCCAGAGATTCCCTGGATACATCTCACTGTGGAATTTTTATGATCTTCTCATCTCCTGGCTGGGCCTCTCAGAGGTGATAGGTTCTGGCCATCTGGCTTTTCTCCTCCATTGTATCATGTGTGGATTATACAAATTCGATATAAGATTAAATATATTCAGGTTACATCAAGAAAGGATTTCTTTATCAGCCTCCCCGCCTCCCCTTTTCTTCTTCCACTGAAGAAATGACAGACACACGGATCTGACATCCCTTTTCCTCCACCCCTTCCTTTCATTTCTCTTCCTGAGCAGGACTGCAATGTCCATCATCCCTAGCCTACACAATCAGGCTGCATGGTACATCCTGCAGCCAAAAAGGCTCCACACCCATTTGTACCACTCATCTGACTCTGATGACACAGATAAACTCCAAGAGGCCTCAACGACCCTCTAAAAGGATGCGAACAACCAGCTGTCTGCAAAGAATATAAATCCTTCCATTCCTCACCATCATTCAGTCAGAGCTGAAGAATCTTCTTGGATGAGAAGCAAAATGTCTTTAAAGAAAAACCAGAAAGTCCAGTTGCCTCTTGAAAAAAGCACCTTTGGGACAACTATGACCTGGAGGACTGAGAATCTCTACAGACTTTAAGCTATGGGATGAACACCCTTCAAATGGTGTGGGAGCATGAATGGATTTCCAGCAAAAAAAAATGCCAATTACACTGTTGGAAGAAATGTTCCAAGCTGGGAGAAAGACATTGGAAATGTGATGGCTGGTTGGAAAGAAAATTTAACACTGAACAGCGGAATCAGACAGTGGGGAAGAACAAGGACCTGTCCGGGAGTCTGGGGAGGACTCAGACGAGGGTCCTGTATCCGATGCAGAGATGGGGCCAGGACCACCTGGGAGTGGGGTGCTGCCTTTGGAGCCTCTGGAGTCTGGCAGCAGCGAGGCAGAGGACCCAGGGGAGCCTGTTCCCAGTGCGCATATGCACAGAGCTGCTAGAAAGCAAGAGCAGCTGAGACAAAAGGGGCAACTCGGGAGTAAGGCTGGGGGGTGATTGCCCCTCCCATAAGGTATATAGGACAGGCAAAGGTGATGAAACCTGTGCAGGAAGCAAAGTGGTTTGTTCACTTCAGATTCATTTGTGAAGCTCTTTGTACTTCGGTTGGTTTCTTTTCTAGTTCATTGGACCCTTCTGCTTTTGGCAGGAAAAAAAGGTGGGTGCTTATCTTGAGAGACTATTTGGGACTCATTATAGGCTGGGAATGAACATAATTCTCAGCCGTTGAAATAAAACAAGAATTGTTTGGACTAAGCGTGTGATTAATTACTGCCTCAGGAAGCCTTAGTCTGAACAAAGGCTTAGCGTTTTGTTTGAATCCTATTTGCATATAATGATAAACTGATGGGGGTCCATTTTCCATTCTGTGAGTTGACAAGGACTTGTCTTCCTGTTGTGTGGACCCACCCAACTCAAGAAGCCACTATTAAGCAAATCATGGCTTAGATCAGTGTGAATACAGAAGAGGGTACGATTTTCCTAGAAAGCGCTGGCTTCCCAAAACACAGGCAAGCTTTGTGTTTATGGTTTATTATGACAAATAATGTTTGCAAACTTAGTTTGTTTTTGATGGACAGAAGTAAGATTTTGACACCATATTTCATTTTCTTTTTAATTGACCTGTGAATTCTGCAAGCGATTCCCTGTTGAGTCAGCAGGAGAAAAACAAACAAGCAAACTCCCTGCAATCGAAGGAACACCACAACCACAGAGAAAATAAGGAGCTGCCAAACTTTTATTTTTCGAATAGCTTATATCTCATTGTTCTTTCTTAAAATAAAGTACGAAAAGTAAATTAAATTATTCTGAAGATTACACAAGCAATGCATATGAGGGAGTTTAAAACAAAAATGGAAAAGGACAATTGAAGGCCAGACAAGGAATAATGGATGGAAACTGAACAAGGAGAAATTCAACCTGGAAATAAGGAGAAATTTTCTGACAGTGAGAATAATCAATCCATGGAACAGAAGTTGCCTTCGGAAGTTGTGGGAGCTTCATTCCTGGAGACTTTCAAGAAGAGACTGGATTGTCAAACCACTTTCCAGCCTAACTTAACTTTGAATCAGCCTGCCCAGAGATGCCACCAGCCCAACAGATAAAAAGCAGTGAAGTAGAGCAGAGACGGCCTTATTCTTCATAGGAGACAGACTTTGCCATTTCATAGAACATAGAATCACAGGGCTTGGAGACCTTCCAATAGGCTCACAATATTGTGGAGGGCTCACAATACCATCCCAGTCAATCAATGCTTGAGGAGCCTAGTCATCGCGTTCTTCACCCAATGCTCGTCAGCTTTGACACATACTTTCCTGCCGTTCTTCATGCCAAGCCTAGAGGAAAAATGAGAGAAAAAGAGGAAGTGATTTCCACCCCGAACAGCCCAGTGATGTCAAGAAATTTCTCCTTATTTCTAGGTTGCTTTTCTCCATGATTAGTTTCCACCCATTGCTTCTTGTCTTGCTTTCAGGTGCTTCCCTCTTTCTAGTAGCCCCTCAAATATTGTAACACTGCTATTTGGTGGGCTGCCACCAAGAATAGAGGTCAACTTATTGTAGTTCTGGAGTTTCTGGTTGAAATTGTCTTTGTAGTCCTTCCATACAAAAAAAGGCTATCTTAAGAGCCAACTTGGGATACTGATAGAATAGAATAGAATAGAATAGAATAGAATAGAATAGAATAGAATAGAATAGAATAGAATAGAATAGAATAGAATAGAACTGAACCGAACAATTGAACCAAACCAAACCAAACCAAACCAAACAGAACAGAATAGAATAGAATAGAAAAATAAATTATTCAGGAGTCGAGAATCATAAGGTATGATACTTAATGATAGTCATAGGGTACAATAAGCAATCAAACATACTGGATGGAATAACTTTCAACTTATTTAAGGCCATCAATCTTGAAGTTTGATGCATCTGGGCTATACTTCAGAAAAAAATGTTGTCATATTAACTGGTTTGGGTGTTTAAGGTCTACATCATGGGTGTCCAACCTTGGCAAATTTAAGACCTGTGGATTTCAACTCCTAGAATTCCACAGCCAGTTGAAATCCACAGGTCTTAAAGTTGCCAAGGTTGGACACCCCTGATCTACCTTGTCCATGGTCTACATGGTGTACACCTCTGGTCTACATTGCCTATGTTTTACATGTAAGCAAGTAAGAGGATAAGTGTCAGGTGAAAACAATCCACAAAATGAGGAGAATGATCTAGCAGATGAAGATGGTGGACTAGGAGAAGGGAAGTCTAGCTTTTAGTCCTTATTTGCTCATGGAAGCTCTCAGAACGTCTTTGGGCCAGTCCCTATCAGGTGCAAAAAATTCAGGTCCACACATGAAGGTCCAATTTAACTGATTTATTGCTACTCGTGCCTATGCACAGGAATTTTCTCAACTAACTGCTCATATCTTCTTGGGATTAGACAGGGGTCAGTGGAATTCAAGGGAGGTTATGGCTTGTGGCTACGTAGGGATTCTAGGTTTATTCCTCTTTTGATTCCATTCCCAGGTTTTGCCACTCCTTCTCCTACAGTTCCACTCTTTAAATCTAGAACCCATAAGATGCAGTAGCAGAGGTCCTGGATTAAGGAGCAAGGAAACTCAGGTTCTAGGTCCCCTACCCTCCACCTCAGACGCTCCTTGGAGACCAGCCCTCCCTTCTCAGTCCAAGAGACAGGCTGGTGAAAAACAAAAAGTCTAAAACCACAGAAACTCCCTGGACACTATCCTGTTTCTGAGTTTCATCTCAACTGTGGAAACTCCCTATGGGATTTTTTCTTAACCCACAGTGCTTATTGTTGAGGAGAACAATGAGAAGATGTAGCACCACATATGGTCCTATCAGCATCATTTGATTGACATTGACTCTTCCAATTCTTAGGAAGGGTCTGAAGATTTGATGCCGCCATCTTGTCTGGAGATCTGGCAGTGGTGGAATAGAGCCAGCTAAATGGCTATATAGTTAGACTGCACTTGATGATTTTCATCATTTTTATGGGGTTTTAATGGCTTTTGTTTTATGATTTTGATCATTTTTAAACTGTTCTTTGTGCATATGTGTGTGTTTTAAATTTGTGAGTCTAATATGTGAGAGGGGCAGCTATCTAAATTGAATGACTCAACAAACAAATGCAATCCAATTCTGGTCACCACGATAGATTAAAAAGATGTTGAGATTCTGGAAAGAGTGCAGAGAAGAGCAACAAAGATGATGAGGGGACTGGAAGCTAAAACAAATGAAGAACGATTGCAGGATTTGGAGATGTCTGGTCTAGTGAAAAGAAGGACCAGGGGTGACGTGATAGCATTCTTCCAGTATGTAAAGGGTGTTGCCATAAAAAAGAGGGAGTCAAGCTATTCTCCAAAGCACCTGAAGGCAAGAGAAGAAGCAATGGATGGAAACTAATCAGGGAGAGAAGCAACCTCAACTAAGGAGGAAAGTCCTGACAGTGAGAACAATTCATCAGTGGAACAGTTTGCCACCAGAAGTTGTGGGTGCTCCAACATTGGAGACTTTCAAAAAGAGGCTGGACAGACATTTGCCCAGAATGGTACAAGGACTCCTGGTCAAGGAGGGGGTTGGACTAGAAGACCTCCAAAGTTCCCCTCCAACTTTATTACTTTGTGTTCTATGTTCTCTTGGGAAAGCTAAGATGAAATGCTAATAAATGAACGAACAGCCATGTGATTGCGGGAGCATTCAAAAAAGGGAGGTAGAAACATTACGCTCCCGTCTTTTTGCTCCAGAAGCCCAGGCAGAATTACAGTCTAACAAATATAAATCTCTTTATTTGCAAGAAAGAAGCACTCGGATTTTACAGCTAGCGGAAAGCATGGCTCTACTAAATAATTCCGCTGCAATTTGTCTTCCACGAAGTTAAAAGCAAAAAAGGGGATATTTCTTTGAGATAAACTCACAAACTCCACTCTGTCTGGTTGCCAAGACCATGGAAAATATCTGTCTGAAGAATGTAAAATCTTGTAAGCCAAAGTGGGATTACGGGAGGTAAAAAAATAATCAGAGAGGGGAAGGCTGCTTTATGAAACCAAATCAGCATCTTCCTACACAAAAGGAACAATCTCTTCCACAAAGTTGGTTTGAGGGCTAGAAGCTTAGAATCCTAAGGCTGGAAGAGACTTGGGAGGTTTTCTACTCCAACCTGCTGTCCAAGGCACCAGACCGCATATCATCCTGGAGAAATGGACATCCAATCAAATGTCAAAAGCTGTAGAGCCTGGTTGCCTGGTTGGATGGAGATCACTAGGAAATCGCAAGGTTGTAGCTTAGTCCTGTTTGAAGATGTGGTAAATGTCAACTCCCAGAATTCCCTAGCCGGCTGGCTTGCTGGGGAATTCTGGGAGTTGAAGTCCACACATTTCCAAATTGCCAGGGTTGAGAAACACTGACCTAGACTATGACCTGACCTAGACTATGGAGCCTGCTCCCTCCCATACCAAAAAAGTCCAATGTGGACGTCCATATTGTTGACAAGAAAACACGATGAATAATGGATGGAAATCGAACAAGGAGAGATTCAACCTGGAAATAAGGAGGAATTTCCTGACCATGAGATCAATCAACCCGTGGAACAGAAGTTGCCTTCGGAAGTTGTGGGAGCTTCATCACTGGAGGCTTTCAAGAAGAAACTGGATTCTGTCAGAAATGGTGTAGGGTCTCCTGCTTGGGCGGGGGGTTGGACTAGATGACCTACAAGGTCCCTTCCAACTCTGTTAATCTGTTAAAAATGTGTTGTGGGTCTAACCATTCATACCAGCAGTTCCAGCTCTCATAATACATTGATGTTTTCTTCATCTTTTAATGCTAGGGTTAATTTATCCATTTCTGCACAATTTAGTATTTTTTGAATAATCATTTCCTCTGATGGAGTGTGAGGTTGTTTCCAACATTGTGCAAAGGCCAATGGTTAGATCAAAGATGGGCTACATAACACTGTAAAAGAGGACAAACTATAACTGTAGTGGTAACTGTATATTGGCATTAAGGATTACTTGTAAATATGGCATAAAGTAAGGACAGAAATAATGACCCACAAACTGTCGAAGGTGAAATTGTTTTTAATCACTTTTTGATTTCTTTTTTACTTTTACTTCTTTTTTTCTTTTTCTCTCTTCTCTCTTTTACTTCTCAACTTTGTTTTGCTTTTGCTTTTCTACATCTGTGTATGTGTTGTTTGTTTATTTTAATTGTAAAATTAATAAAGCATGTTTTAAAAAATGTGTTGTGGGAAAGTGTCCCCAAAGCAAGTTTATTTTCCCCCTTTTGAGCTGGGAGCTGACTCAAAACCTACCCAGAGAAGAAACCAACCTTTGTAAATAGATGTTGGGGTTATAGAGGCAACATTTCTATATAACTTAAGTCACAGTCATCAGTAGGGCCCCTATATTATTTCTTCATCATAACCTCTATAGATTGCAACTTTAGCTTTCAAACAGGAACCGTCCGAGTGACAGAGGCTTGTCTTTTCAACCAAAGCTAAAAACAAAATGTAGAATAGGGTCAACACACCTCAAGGACATAAGCAATTGGATACAGTCCTTAGTATATTCCATATTAGTATATTTAGCTTGCCTTCGGAAGTTGTGGGAGCTTCATCCCTGGAAGCTTTCAAGAAGAGACTGGACTGCCATCTGTCAGAAATGGTGTAGGGTCTTCTGCTTAGGTGGAGGGTTGGACTAGATGACCTACAAGGTCCCTTCCAACTCTGTTATTCTGTTTTTTTCTGAGCACAAAGTCTCAAGCAGTTTCCAAGTAGAAAGAAAACTAGATGTATTCTTTTCTTTGAATCAAGCGGTTAATTTGGGCATCTCTGCCAGCTCCGTCAGTATTTCCATTTGCTCTTCCTTTGTGATGGGGTTAGAATATCTCTCCATTTTTATGCAAGAAAGCATTCTTGCTGTCCTCAGCATATGTAACTACAATGCTCCAGATCTGTTTTTCAAGTTCCTTGTCTAGTAAAAGAAGTGAAGTGAACTGAGGAAAAGAAGCGAAAATGCAGAGAAAGCAGTGGTTATGGACCAAGGGGGTTGAAATAGCATTAAAATTGCAATGGAATATAGCGAGAAGTTTATTTTGCCAGAAGGGGAGCTACAATTCCAGAGAAGTGAGAGGTCACTCAGTCTGGATGTGAGAAAAAAGAAGAAGAGGGAAAACCCCTAATAGTTCACAGAATACATTTTGTCTACAGGTATGAAAATAATAAAGCTTGGAAGAAGCACCCTGTGTCATTCTCGGTTTGGAGCCTGACCAAAATTACAGAATTGTGGAATTGGAGGGCACCCCAAGGATCATCACATCTAACTTTTGCGGTTGGAGTAAATTCATCCACGTGATGATGCCCAACCTCTTCAGAAAGACTTCAAAATGGAAGATCCACAGCTGCCCCGCATGGATGGTTGCACAGAGCTATTGTGAGTTCAATTTGTAGTATTTACGGCTAATAAGATGCAGAAGCTCAGAAACGACCCAAACCAACATTCCAGGACTTGTTTACTAATGAATTCATTATAATGGGTTGTAATATATTTTTCCCCTAGGTTGTGAAACCAAAACGCAACTTTCTTTTCCCAAGTAAGACTGATATTAAAATATGAAGGGGAAGGGAAGGGAAGAAAGGGAAGGGGTGGTGATGGGGAAGGGAAGGGAAAGGAAAGGAAGATAGAAGAAGGGGAGGGAAGGGAAGAAGGGGAGGGGGGAGAAAGGGGAAGGGAAAAGGAGGGAAGAAAAGGAAGGGAAGGGGAAAGGAAAGGAAAGGAAAATAGAAGAAGGAAAAGAAAGGGAAGGGAAAGGGAAAGGAAAGGAAGATAGGAGAAGGGGAGGGGAGGGGAGGGAAGAAGGAGAAGGGGCAGAAAAGGGAAGGGAAAAGGGGGGAGGAAAAGGAAGGGAAGGGGTAAGGAAAGGAAAGGAAAATAGAAGAAGGAAAAGAAAGGGAAGGGGAAGGGAAAGGAAAGGAAGATAGAAGAAGGGAAGGGAAGGGAAGAAGGAGAAGGGGCAGAAAAGGGAAGGGAAAGGGGGGAAAGGAAAAGGAAGGGAAGGGGAAAGGAAAATAGAAGAAGGAAAAGAAAGGGAAGGGAAGGGAAGGTGTAACTAATTCTGCCTGCTCATCCAGGAGGAACCAGTGGGGGAAAAGGATATCCATTCACTTCTTATGAAACAACACCCAGGTAGCATTTTGCTGCGTAGTTCCCTCTCTCTCAGTCTTTCTAGCACCACTGATGAATAGAAAACCAAATGAAGAAGAGAAGAAAATAATTCAGTAAAGCTTAGAGCAGAAGCTGGTGGAGAAATAACCAGATGGAACAATAGGAGTATTAATAGAGGCACAGGAGGCTTCTAACCTCTCTTCATAAAATAATAGTAGCAAGTTAATTTAAGACCCGGTGGCTGCATTCGCCATCCTAGGGATGGTTCCTTTAATAATTAGTTGTGGATGGCTTGGGTGTGATATAAATGCAGCACCCTGAGTTAGTTTATGGTTCTGTATCTTGTGGTGGAATTTAATTGACCTTATTTATTTATTTGATTTGACAATCACTTCCAAGATAATAGCAATAAGAATAAACATGAGTATGAATACAGGAAATAGGTACGAATAAATGGAGACAATAGGACAGGGATGGTAGGCACGATTGTAGGAATGGGGTGAGGTCAGTAGTAGATAGTTTAAGGATAAAAGAGGGGAAGGGGTGTTTAGAGGATGTAGCAACAGAGTCAGGTAGTGCATTCCAGGCATTGACCACTCTGTTGCTGAAGTCGTACTTTCTGCAATCGAGTTTGGAGCGGTTTACTTTGAGTTTGTATCTGTTGTGTGCTCTTGTATTGTTGCGGTTGAAGCTGAAGTAGTCATTGACTGGTAGGATATTATAAGCAGATAATTTTGTGTACTACGCTTAAGTCCAACTGTAGGTGACGTAGTTCAAGGTTGTCCAAGCCCAAAATCTCAAGCCTGGTGATGAAGGGTATTCTGTTGCAAGCAGAGGGGTGCACTTCTCGTGAAATACTTCTGGACTCACTCAATTGTATTAATGTCCGATATGCAATGAACTCAGTGAACTTGGCTGAACTCAGATACTAGGTAGGACTGGATCTGTTCCCACTCAGATGAGAGATTATCTGACACTCCAGAGCTGTAGGCTAAACTAGGAAGTCCAAAGGCATCTTAGGAGGCGGCATTGACAAACGTCTTATGCCCAGTTGCCAGGAAAAAACTCCACAAACATGTCCATGAAGACACACCAAGAACCAAGCTTGATTTAATGGAGGCCTTACATGTTATCATGCAAACCCCCAAATGTTTACTATCATGACCAGACTAAGATGTTGTGCAAAATAAGCCAAAAAAAGAACCAGCTGTTGAGTTAGGTAGCTATTTAAAAACCATGAATGATTTATATATCAACTTCTCCCTCTTCACATCGCTCTAATCTGCATCTTATTTCAGATTAAGACACATCCAGCTGAAATAAATACACACTTCGCTGGCCTGACTTGATAAGAATCCTGTTTTTAAAATAGGAAAATAGCAATAGCACTTAGACTTATATACCGCTTCGCAGTGCTTTCCAGCCCTCTCTAAGCGGTTAACAGAGTCAGCCTGTTGCCCCCAACAATCTGGGTCCTCATTTTACCCACCTTGGAAGGATGGAAGGCTGAGTCAACCTTGAGCCTGGTGGGATTTGAACTGGCAAATTGCAGGCAGCTGGCTGCAGAAGTAGCTTGCAATACTGCACCCTAACCACTGCGCCACAGAGGCTCCCTCTGTGTTCAGAATTGGTCAGTAATTTAGTTTTCTGCTGCCTGATTCTATGCTGATGAATCGAGACAAAGTGGATATTCATAAAGCATTGCAAAGCTTTATTTATAGTTTCTTGCAGCAACTAAGAAATGTTCCTTTCTCATTTCTTCTCCTTAGGGAGGCTTGGTTTACTCTAGACAACCCCATCATGGCCTGTACTTGCCCTTAATCATTCTTCTGAAACCACCAATTAGTTTTCTCATTGGAACATGAGGTGGAAGGGACCTTGGAAGCAATGGTGGGATTCAAAATTTTTTTACTACTGGTTCTGTGGATGTGGCTTGGTGGGCGTGTCTTGGTGGGTATGACAAGGGAAGGTTACTGCAATGTCCCCATTCCGTCCCCTCCCCACTAACCTGCTTTCCAGCTCCGTTCTCCTTTGCAGGGCAACCAAAGGAGACCCAGCCGTTCAGCTGGGACTCAATAGGAGGCAGAGAATGGATGGGGTTGGCAGGGCCAGTCAGAGGCGGGATTTGCCGGTTCTCCGAACTACTCAAAATGTCCACTACAGGTTCTCCAGAACTGGTCAGAACCTGCTGAAGACCACCTCTACTTGGATGTCTTCTAGGCCTCTGCTCAAGCAGGAGATTGTCTCCCAGGGGTATCCAACATTGGCCACTTTAAGACTTTGGAGTTTCAACATCTTTTTTTACATCGTGGTGACCAAAACTGGATGTAGTATTCCAAGTGTGGCTAACTAGACTATAAAGAGACAAAGAACCCTCTCAATGAATTCTAGCTGTTCCTATTAATATTTCAGTTTATTCTTACATGATCATTAAGTCTAGTGCCATGGACACAAAATGGATAGGTTACATTTTTAAAAAAAATCTAAATTCAAATGGTATCTTTAGTGGGGTCACTTATATAAGGGAGGGGGCAGTGTTGTGTGTAGCTGTGGCCACTACTTTGATTTTTTTTTTCCCAGATGTCTGCCCCAACCCCAAATGTTCCAGATCCTTAAGCCCAAAACATTGTTTCATTCAAGTGGAAAACCGATGGAAGAAAACTCTAAAAGAATTCCATATTAATCAAGTTTGGGAGCGAGGGGATATATTGCATTTTTTTTAAACTCAGTGGCATCCAAACTGTGATTTAAAATAAAGGAATGCAACCAGTTTCCTTCAAAGCCAAATCTCTGGTTTAATCAAGGCTGGCTCAGAAAGGATGCAAGCCCAGATTCACTAAGCTTGGCTTAATGAAGTAAGCGTCTCAATAAGACCACGATTTTAATTTGCCCAGCTCTTCTTTTCTTAACCTCTTCTAAACTTCAACATGGGGCTCCCCATTAACATTTAAAACTGCATCCCCCAACCTGTCTCTAGCAGGGCTTGATGTGCTACAACTCCCGTGGTGCTCAGCCGTCCCTTGGGTGGGCTATCTGGGACCCACTGGAAATTGCAAATTCTCATTTCTATGGAAGGCCGGTTTGTTGAAGGTTGACCCGAAGTGATTGATTGAATTGATACAAAGACTCTAGGTGGTACACAAGATTAAAACGAGCATTTCACAATCCAAATCACAACATCCGTAGTGCAAACAACCATCTCTCCGTATAAAACAAAACAATATTAACCAGCTCTCTGACTTCCTGGCCTAAACATCTTACAAGACTAAGAGAGTCAGGGCCATCTGGGTCTCCAGAGGCTGTGGTTTCATAGCACAGATGAAAAATCACCACTTCTGGACCCAACAAGATTTTATTTATTTACTAGCTCTATACCTGTGCTTCGCTATGAAACTATGTGGTCGGGCTTAGTTTTTGGAGAGGAAAATAAGGTGGGGGGGATTATGCCTCTGCCTACCAGCATCCATTGGTATTTATCTGGCTAGTCCTGTCAATGTGTGAGAGAGTTGGGGGCTCTTTGGAAACTGAAACAATATTTGCTGTGTGAGCAAGAAGGAGACAGCAAGGAGCCTGGGCGTGGCTTAGCTCAACTGTTCTGTACTAAAGCTGCTTGGTGCTGTGAAACTAAAACTGAAACTCCTCTCCTCTGCTTGTGTTTCGCATTTGGAACAGATTTCTTCTCAGGTGGGGAGTGGGAGCGGAACTCCTTTAGCATCAGAGCGTGTTAATAATAATAATATATGAAATACTAATGCTCTGAGGGTCATTTCGAAAAATCCTTTCTCAGTGAGCACCTAGAAGCCAAGAGGAACATATGTGCTAAATTTCAAGTTTATAGGCTTTACGGTCCTGGAGATTTTGTGATGATGCGTGAGTGGTATTTTGCTTTTATATATAGAAAGAGAGGTTATTAAACTTCCATCTTCCACCAAGGAGATTCTTGAGGATGTTGTTTGAAGGAAGAGAGACCGAGAGCAGGCCAATCCTGTGAAATTTAGTGGGGTGAGCACAGATATTGGGGGTCAGTGGCCCTGCTAACAGTTAACTCAAAGTCCTGAAGAGCTTTACTGTTTCGGACAGAGTGGTGAGGACAGCAGAAAAGATTATTGGGAGTCCACTTCCTTCTCTCCAGGACGTGGCACATAAGCGATATTTGAACAGGGTCTGCAGGATTGTCTGGGATGCTACACAACCTCTTCACAACCTGTTTTTCTTGTTATCTTCTGGGAAGGAGATTCGTAGTATCCGAAGCGGAACATCCAGATTCAGTCACAGTTTTGTTCCTTATAGCATGAACCTTGCGAACTCTCAGGTTTCCTCTTTCCTCAAGTTTCCTTGCGTGATGGTTATCTCCTTTCCTCCCTATTCTATTCTCTCCTCTCCTTCTCCTCCTCTCACCTCTCCTTCTTTTCCTATTCTATTCTCTCATTCCTCTCTTCTTCTCTCCTCCCATCCTCTCCTCTCTTCCCTTCCCTATTCTATTCTCTCCTCTCCTCTCCTCTTCTGCACTCTTCTCTCATCCCATCTTATCATCTTATCTATCTTACTTTGCCTTACCTTATCTTTATGGTTGATGATACCATAAAGGTACCTTGAATAATACCTAAAAATTCACCGAAGCTATGGAGCAAAAACGTTTGTCGTTCTGCCACATCAGCCAAGCCTCACCAGATGCCAGTCTGCCGTAGACGGCGGGGGGCATGGAGGGGAGGAAAGGGGGCAGCAAGGGAAGAATCAAAGCAACCCAAAGTGCCACCCTATGAAAGTCGTTGGCTGCTTCAAGGACAAGGCATGGAATGCAGCATCACGCAACCCACCAAGACAGGGACAGTTACCAAAACAATTTATTTTAAATTAATGTAACCGGAGAAGTGGGGAGGTAACCAGGGGGGAGGAGGAAAAAGGAGAAAGTTATCTCTTTTAAATGGGAAAACATGTTCCAGCTTAGTGTCTGGCCTTCCCCAGCTTGGTCTTCAAGGAAAGAAAGATTCCCAACTCCATTTGTAGAGAAAGGAATTATTTTCCTAAAGGCCAAGTGATTTAATATAAGGCAAAGCTAGAACTGAGGTTTTCACGTGGTAAAAGCTACCTGGATAACTTTTTCGCCAGGGAAGACTGGATTAGGAAAACAATACCAGGTACACCAGTACCATATTGTGGACTTAGGACCACCGTCATTCTTACCTGGACCCCAGCATCGTGTTGGAGTCTTCCCTTGCTGTATCGTTATGGGATGAAGATAACTATCTTTTCACGCTATGAAGACGACAATGCGAAGATTGGACATTAGATGAATCTCAGCATAACTGTGAGTTATAACTTGAGGATGCCTGATATAATCCAATAAAGTAACTTTAGCCTTTGTAGTGTTGAGCTACTTTTCCCAGGAATTTGGGGAATATAAGATTACCTGGGACAAGAAAGTGAAAAGATATTTATTCTGATTTTCTCTTAAATCAGTAACAAGAAATTTGAATTATGGCTTAGAAGAGAGAAGAGGAACCATTAAGCAAATAGAGGTTTGCATCCCTGCTGTTTCCCTGCCTCTCCCTGTGAGCCCTCGAGTTTGGTACTATAAAAAAGTTATTGTCTTCAGCCTTTATACAAACTGCAGTTGAAAGGGAACCACTGAGCAACGAAATTCTCTGTTGATAAGCGAGACAGTTGTTAAGTGAGTTTTGCCCCATTTTACAACCTTCAGAAGGTCACAAAAGGGGATCATGTGACCCCTTGGCAACCATCATAAGTACGAGTCAGTTGCCAAGCATCTGAATATTTGATTTTGCGACCATCAGGATGCAGCAACAGTTGTAAGTGTGAAAAACAGGCATCCCATTTTTTTCAGAGTTGTCGTAACTTTGAATGGTCATTAAATGAAATGTTCTAAGTCAGGGACTACCGACTTACTTATAGTAGTCCTTGACTGATGATCATTCACTTAGTGACTGTTCAGTGTTATGAGGGTGTTTAAAAAAATAGCTTACAACTGGTCTTTGTGCTTATAGCTATTCAGTTCTCTCATTTTTAGAGTCTCCAAATCTCTTTGTCGTTTCTAACTTGCATGGATGAAAGACAACATGCTGCCTGCGTTAAATCTGATTGCCTCTTTTATTATCTTCAAAGATCATCTAAAAAACTGGTTCTGGTTTATTTTATTAGTTTGGAAGAGAATGTAAAACAGCCCTGATTTATTTCATTGTTTTATTTATTTCATTGTTTGAAAAAGATAATATAAAACAAATCTGATTTATAGCAGATTTCCCAAACCCGCAGGGTTTAAAATATCAAAAGTGCATTTTGAGAAAAGTGAAATAGCTTTTTGTGTCACTCTTTTTTTTTTCCTAATGGCAATTTTGATGTAACAACTTTCACTTCCCTGACACGATCATTTCTAAGCAGAAGACGTCAGGGGTGCCTTTCTCCGAACACCCACAGGATTTACTATCAATTGATGTTTTCATGATCTGAAAGACTCTTGCTGGACAACTAAAGACCAACCCAAGACTCAGCACTTACCAAGAGGACTAAGAAAGACAGATGTTGGGGTCTGGGGCAGGGCTGGGATTCAATTTTTTTAACAACCGGTTCTGTGGGCGTGGCTAAATTGGTGGGTGTGGCTTGGTGGTCATGTGACTGGCTGGGCGTGGCCAACTCAATATCACTCACATCGAGGCATGCATCAGCTCACCTGGCCTCTCATGACTGTGGGGATGCTGCAATAGTTGTAAGCGTGAAAAACGGTCATAAGTTACTTTTTTCAGTGCCATTGTAACTTTGAATGGTCACTCCACACAAGCAAAGTACCAGCAAAGGAGGGGAAAAAAACTCCAGAGATGTTCCTGAGACAGGAAGTCTCGTCCTGCCAAGAATGGAATGAGGGTTAACGGAGAGGCAGTTTCTATAAGCAACACCAGAATGTTTCCTTCCTGCCTTCCTTACAGGATTAGGCCAGTAATTTCTTCTAACAACCGGTTCACTGAACTGCTTAGAATATTAACAACCGGTCCTAGCGAATAGGTGCGAACCTGTAGGATCCCACTCCTGGTCTGGGGGAATCCTGCAGGGCACAACCTCTGGATTTGTGCTTTTTTTTTCACCAGCAGTGGAAGAAAATGCAACCACCCGTTGGGTCAACCTCCATAGTAAACCTAGAAGAGTAGAGGAGGGTAATAGGCACCTCTTTCATCTCAAACAGGTAGATATTCTGGGCCAGCCCTGCTCATCCTTTATGGCTCAACTCAAGCATCAGTTACAATCAAACCGTACCGACAACCTATTGGGACCTAGCCAGATTCAGCCTAGGAAGGGATAGATAGTTCTCTTTTCTTCCAATGAATGTTCTTGCTTTGGTATATGGAGGCCTGCTTCCCACGTTGAAGACTCTGTCCTTGCTCCATAGCTAAAATATATCTCATAATGCTAAAACACCTCATAGGACCAATATGTTGTTATGCTTTAGTGCATCCTCTGACCAACAGCTGCAAACCATGTTGACTTTGGCAGAGAAGAAGAGGGAGAACGGACAGGACTCCCATCAGTTGTGCTACTAGCCCAGTCCATCCCTCTTGTACAATAAGATGGAAAAAGATGGAAAGGTCAAACCATTTCCAGGGGATAGGTCTCAGCCTGAGAGTCACAGGGGTAATACATCAGTCCTTGAACCTGCCTCTTAGATGACCGTTCGGTACATATGTTGCGCTTAAGGTAGACTAAGACACCAACTGCCAAGAAGACACAGAGGACACCCCCAATAGAAAGTACGGGGATGATGTAGTTTTGTACCATAGGTTGGGGATGGGGATAGAAATCTAAAGTTGTTGGTGAGGTGTTTGGGTTGGATATCGGAGCACTCCCATTAAACATTTCTTGGTGATAACCTGGAACTGGGAGAGTGAATGAAGGTTTGGAGGAAGTTCTACTTGAAGGACCAGTTCCAATAGATAGAGGTGTTTGCGTGGTGCCTCCTTCACCTTCTGCATCAATCACACCTTGAAACTGGACAGAATCGAGGCCGGTTCTATCAGAACCAAACTGTGTGCTTGAAGGGCGACTAGAGTTGATAGGAAGTTGAGTTGTGGCACCCTCAACGGACGGTGGTTTATGGTCTGTGTTGAAGCTGCTTAAAAATAGCTCGGGAGAGGTGGAGAGCTTGGTGGGTATCGTAATCAACGTCTTATCTTTTGTGACAAATTCCAGGAGAAGCTTGCTGGCAGAAGAGTTCATGGAAGGACGGGCTGAAGGACTCACAAGAGTTTCTGAAACAGACGTAGGACTCTGGGTCCTTGTTTGGTCAGTTCCTGGAAAAGGCGCAGGCGGGGACACCAACCGCTGGGTTGTTCTAGAGAAGTCCTCCAGGCCTTTCTTGGTTGGCGTGAAATGTTCCCCCAATCTTTTGTGCTCCTCAAAGTTTTCTGACCCTGCCTCGTGATGTGCAATCGGGTCAGGTGGAAGGGTGGATTTATCAGCAATGGTTTCTGGTTGAGGAGGAGTCAACGATGGAGAAGACGGGGTGGCCTCCAAGCCAGCCAGCCCTCTTTCCACAAAAGGTTGGGGATCTGCTGTGGTTCTCACAGGGGATGTTGCTGTCTTGTGGGCGGTTGTTGTGCTCACTTTGTTTGTGGGCTGAGCGTTGTCACCAACCTCCATTTCAGCTTCTCCTGAATGTCTGTTAACTGCAGGGAGGTTTTCCGTGGTGGCGTATATAGTCCTTGCATCTATGTCCTGCATAGCTTTCTTTACCCAGTCATGGTCTGGGTTGGCACAAAAAATTTTATTTTTCTTTGTTTCCAGTCTAGAGAAAGGAAGGGAGAAAAAAAAAAGACACCTAAGTAAAAATAGACAGAATCAATATTTTAGACATTCCAGGACATTTTAGCATTTTTAAATCCCACTTGAGTTTCAGTTAGAATGCCTTTAATTTTGAAGTATTGGGCAAAGATATTCCTATCACAATTGCCTGATTCAAGAATCATAAAATACAATTTCTGGATTCCAAAAGCATTAAATGCTCAAATAAAGCTCACAAATAGTAATTCTGTGACTAGGGGGAGGCTAGGATAATCGTAACAAATTTTAACAGATTAACAGAATTGGAAGGGACCTTGTAGGTCATCTAGTCCAACCCCCCCAGCCCTAGTAGGAGACCCTACACCAGTTCTGACAGATGGCAGTCCAGTCTCTTCTTGAAAGCCTCCAGTTATGAAGCTCCCACAACTTCCGAAGGCAACTTCTGTTCCATGGGTTGATTGTTCTCACTGTCAGAAAATTTCTCCTTATTTCCAGGTTGAATCTCTCCTTGTTCAGTTTCCATCCATTACTCCTTGTCTGGTTCTCAGGTGCCTTGAAAAATAGCTTGACCCCTTCTTCCTCTCTGGGGCAGCCCCTCAAATATTGGAAGACCGCTATCATGTCTCCCCTGGTCCCTAGACTAGCCAGGCCCAGTTCCTGCAACTGTTCATCCTATGTTTTAGCCTCCAGTTCCCTCATCATCCTGGTTGCTCTTCTCTGCACTCTTTCTAGAGTCTTAACATCTTTTTTATGGTGTGCTAACCAAAACTGGATGTGGTACTCTAGGTGTGGTCTTACTACGGCTTTATAGAGTGGTATTAGTACTTCACTTGATCTTGATTGTATCCCTCTTTTAATGCAGCTAAGGATTGTATTGGCTTTTTTGGCTGCCGCCACATACCATTGGCTCATGTTTAGCTGGTTGTCCACTAAGACTCCAAGCTCCCTCTCTCAGTGACTGCTATTAATTACTGCTAGTAATTGTGAGGATCAGGCACAAGTTACTTTTTCAGCCCTGTCACAACTTTGAATGGTTGTTAAATGAATGGACGTAAGTTTAGGACAACCTGTAAAATGACGTTTTCTGCTTTGGAGATTCTGTGGGACAAGATTCCAGGCAGAAAAGGGTGTTGACCTACACTGGCAATTCATCACTGAGCCTCGGTGGTCAGCAGGTCACCCAGGTGGGACCCAGAGAGGCTCTACTTGCAGGCAAGCACAGGAGATGGTCAAAGAGTCAAAACGGCCACCAAGCTCACATGCCTGTTTTCAAGTTTGCATTGCATGCACAGCACACACAAAAATGGGCAGGAATTCAATGGCATGAGCAGGGCTGCCATCTTGATTTTTTTTTTTACCCCTAGATATGTTTTAGCATCCCTGGGCCTTGATTCTTAGTTTGTCCAGGCAGCCTTGGAGTGGAGCTAAGTCCAGCTCTTGAGTAAACAAGAGCTGTGGTGGTGCAGTGGTTAGAATGCAGCATTGCAGGCTAATTTCAGCTCACTGCCAGGAGTTCGATCCTGACTGGCTCAAGGTTGACTCAGCCTTCCATCCTTCCGAGGTGAGAGAAATGAGGACCCAGATTGTTGGGGGCAAGAGGCTGACTCTGTAAATTGCTTAGAGAGGGCTGTTAAAACGTTGCAAAGCAGTATATAAGTCTAAGTGGTATAGCCCATCCATCCATCCATGATGCACGGTGGTTAAAATGCAGTTCGTTGTCAGCAGTTCGAATCTCACCAGGCTCAAGGTTGACTCAGCCTTCCATCCTTCTGAGGTGGGTAAAATGAGGACCCAGATTGTTGGGGGCAAGAGGCTGACTCTGTAAATCGCTTAGAGAGGACCATAAAGTATTAAGAAGTGACCATAAGTCTAAGTGGTATTACTATTGCCCTTCCTTCCTTCCTTCCTTCCTTCCTTCCTTCCTTCCTTCCTTCCTTCCTTCCTTCCTTCCTTCCTTCCTTCCTTCCTTTCATCCATCCATTAATGGTGCACAGTGGATAGAAAGCAGTATTGCAAACTGACTCTGCTGACTGCCAGCAGTTCGATCCTGAACAGCTGAAGGTTGACTCAGCCTTCCATCCTTCCGAGGTGGGTAAAATGAGGACCCAGATTGTTGGGGGCAAGAGGATGACTCTTTAAACCGCTTAGAGAGGGCTGTAAAAGCACTGTGAAGCGGTATATAAGTCTAAGTGCTATTGCTAAATATCCTTCTTGAGCTCTGTGCAAAGACTCTAAAAAATCAGCATAGAATTCATGTCTGAGTCTTTGAACTGGAAAGAGAAAAATATTGTGACAAAAAGGCACTTACATGATTGACGTCTTGGCTCTGCAGATGCTAATTGTGTAGCCCTCTAGTACACTCGAAGGAAGTTTGTTCTTTAAATAGTTGGGGCATTCCCTTTCACAGACTTTGGTGGTATCAGGTTCTCCTGGAGCAAGGAAACAATCCAAGAAGGAATTAAAATCACCACTGATTCCATTTTTGCAAGAATAAAATCTCACATTTGGTTAAGTTCATATAACACTACAAATCTTAAATCTGGATTAACACCAACAAACTTCACTGGTTACATGTGCTAGCCCAGTTTTTCTCAACCTTGGCAAATTTAAGTTGTTAGGGAATTCTGGGAGTTGAAGTCCATCCCCTTTTGAAGTTGCATTCTGGGAATTGAACACTGCCAATATTAGTGTTGCGTTCTGGGAGTTGAAGTCCGCCTGTCTTAAATTTGCCGAAGTTGACAAGCACTGCTCTAGGCAGAAATATAAACCAAATTGCTGTTCTGACCCAAACCTTGTTCCAAAGAAACAAAGAAGAAACAGAGGTAACAGCAAAACTTTTTAATAATTATTTGCAAATTCTGTTCCTTCCTGGTTAAAAGGCTGTTTCAAACTAATTGTCTCTGATAAGAACGAACCTTGCCAAGGTTGTGCAAGGCTGCCAAGAACACCAGATAAAGTTACTAAGAAATGTTTCAAACAGGAAGAGTCTCCAAACACCAACTCAGATACTCCAAACGTCCACAAGGCTTGAGTGCAAAAACTTCTTTGCTTCCTGCAAAGAACTCCAATTTCTCAGTTGGCTTTTCTGTCTTAAGGGAGGGGCCATTACCTTGCAGCCTTACTCCCGAGTCACCCATGCTGTTGTAGTTGCTCTTTTCTACGAGCAATCCTGTGCGCATGTGCACTTGGCACAGGCTCCTCGGGAACCTCCTCATCGCTGCTGCCAGTCTCCACACTCTCCGAAGGCAGCGCTCCACTCCCTGATGGTCCTGGCCCCATCCCTGCATCACACACAGGCCCCTCACCTGAGTCCTCACTCTCTGAGACCTCAGCCGTCCGCACCTGCTGCCGGCAAACCACAACAATTGCCTCTTAGTGTTTTAACTGCCGTTTCATCCAACAGAGTGAGAACTCTGGATTTCCCACAACCCCAAAACATCCCACTCAATCTGAGATGCCTCTGCAATTCACCGACAGCATCCACTGGACTCTGTCTCAGAAGCAGAGTTTTCTGCTTTCAGGGTTTCCGTTTGCTTGGGACACAAAACTCAAAAAAAATATTTTCCTGCAGCAGGGATGCAATCATTAGCTTTTAATCAGATGACAGCCCTGCAAAAAAGGCCACAGTTAAGTTGGCTGCAATAAAGTAAGAATCCCCGGGGGAGAAGAAACTGCCTCTCCTTCTGCTTCCATCTTTGTTAATTTTTAGCAAATTTATAAAACACTTTTAAAAATAAATTTACACACAGTACAACTTTATATAATTATGGAATCGTGCATGTGTGTGTGTGTGTGTGTGTGTGTGTAGAGAGAGAGGCAGAGACAGAGAGAGAAATGCAGAGATACAGAGACAGACAGAGACAGAGAGACATAGAGAGAGACACAGAGAAAGAGAGAGACAGAGAGAGAGAACACAGAGAGAGAGAGTCACAGAAAGACACAGACACACACACACACACACACACACACACAGACAGACAGACAGACAGAGACAGAGAGACAGAGAGATACAGAAAGCACACAGAGATACACACACACACAGAGAGAGAGATACAGAAAGACAGACACACACACACACACAGAGAGAGAGAGAGAGAGACAGAGAGAGACAGAGAGAGACAGAGTGATACAGAAAGACACAGAGAGAGACACACAGAGAGACAGAGACAGAGAGAGACAGAGATACAGAAAGACAGAGAGAGACACACTGAGAGAGACAGAGACAGAGACAGACAGAGATACAGAAAGACACAGAGAGAGACACACAGAGAGAGACAGAGAGAGAGAGACACACACACACAGAGAGACAGAGACAGAGAGAGACAGAGTGATACAGAAAGACACAGAGAGAGACACACAGAGAGAGACAGAGACAGAGACAGACAGAGATACAGAAAGACACAGAGAGAGACACACAGAGAGAGACAGAGACAGAGACAGACAGAGATACAGAAAGACACAGAGAGAGACACACAGAGAGAGACAGAGAGAGAGACACACACACACAGAGAGACAGAGACAGAGAGAGACAGAGGATACAGAAAGACACAGAGAGAGACACACAGAGAGAGACAGAGACAGAGACAGACAGAGATACAGAAAGACACAGAGAGAGACACACAGAGAGAGACAGAGACAGACAGAGATACAGAAAGACACAGAGAGAGACACACAGAGAGAGACAGAGAGAGAGAGACACACACACACAGAGAGACAGAGACAGAGAGAGACAGAGTGATACAGAAAGACACAGAGAGAGACACACAGAGAGAGACAGAGACAGAGACAGACAGAGATACAGAAAGACACAGAGAGAGACACACAGAGAGAGACAGAGAGAGAGAGACACACACACAGAGAGAGACAGAGACAGACAGAGATACAGAAAGACACAGAGAGAGACACACAGAGAGAGACAGAGACAGAGACAGACAGAGATACAGAAAGACACAGAGAGAGACAGAGAGAGAGAGAGACAGAGAGAGAAAGAGACAGAGACAGAGACAGAGAAGAGCATGTAAGTGTATGTGTATATATACACAGATATACACCCACATGCTCATGTACATAATATATATATACATACATATACACACATACATACAGTTTTTTATTCTCAATATATTTATAGATTAGTACTGTATACATATTTATGTTCTCCTATTGTAATATCTTTATAGATAATTTTTTATTATTTTTAAAATAATAAAATAACTGCTTACAGGCCATATGTTCTTTTCAATGTATTGATAGAACATTTTATTATCTTGAATATTTTTAGCGATTATCTTTATATACCATTTGTTATTTTATTTTTTTTAAACAAGTTTTATTGATTTTACAAACAAACAAACAAAACAAAACATCATTAAACATTAAAAACATAAAACCTCTTTCCATTGTAAATCTTTACAAGGCAGGTAACATATTGTTTTATATCACGTACTTATAATTTATCCATTTCCATATAAACACGTAAATTCCTTTACCAAATTCCACATTGTTTCTCTTTTAATCATTATTCAATCATTTCCTTTCTAATTTATCTGCTATTCAATCATCACATTTATATTTTCCTCTGGCTTGTTTATAATTATTCTCTTCTAGTCTTCCTCCGAGATTTTATTATTTAATTCTTAATTAAACACACACACATAAGACATAAACATAAAACATAAAACTTTCTTCTAGAAAGTAACTTGGCCCCAGATTACCTCTTTTTGTATGGACTTCAATTGAATTCATGCTCTTCTTATATACCATTACCTATCTTGTTTGCCATTCTATATCTATTATATAACTCCTCTCCACTTTTGCCTCATCTTAATTCTGTTTTATATATTTAACCTTGCTTTAAAGAAAAATATTTTTATATCTTTTGTCCATTTCTCCATTTACATCTGTCTCATTTCCAATTTAAAAGAATAGTTTCCCTGGAATCACTAATCGGAGTATGATGCCTTTCTATCATTCCCCTAAATTAAAATTTAAAATAACACCTAAATCCCAATCAGATTCTGCTTAGTACATTCTACTATTTCAGAAACCAATACTACAATAATAAATCCATAACAGTCAACACATTAATCCATTCAACTCTATATTTAAACTAATATTTTAAACATTCCCTTTAGTATTTTATTAAAACTTAATATAATTCATTATTAAACATTTTAAAGTTATACCTTAATATTTTAGTCTTTTATTAGATCTTAAAAAGTTCTGATTATCTACTTATAATTTTTTATTTTTAATGTACTAATGTACACCAATTAAAAAAAATAATATTTAACACCTCCAGAATCTTCTTAATGTATTTATACCCTGTTTGTTATTTTTAATGTATGAATAGATTATCTTTTTTTTAAAGAAATAACTTTAGTAGACAGTTGCATGAAAGAGCCTCTGATGTTACTATCTCCCTTTTCTAATCTGTCACAAGAACTCATAAAACTCAACAACACTTGCCAGCCCTTCGTTCTTTGATCAAAGAAAGTTGATGACCTCTTGAGCCAATGAAATAACTCCTTTATCTCTCTGATACACCTTTCATCAGCGCTGATTGTTTCAGTCTGCCAGACATACAATATCTTTATTCAATTTCAAAAACACAATAAAATACGAGTTAAAAAATGACCCTGGAAAACCAAAAAAGCAAATATATTCAAAAGTGACCTCTGACTTTTTCCAGTACAGAGACAATAATAAAATGCAACTTTTTTCTAAATGAAATAGTACTTAAAAACCTTTACAATGCTAATAATAAGCGATATTAAAAATAAATGATATTCTTTATGTTTTTAAATTTCATCTACCATATATTAACCTATATGTACATACATCACAACCATCTATTTAACACTGTACAATATTACTCGAATCAAATCAGATCTCACCCTCAAATTCCAAAGATAATTATTCTCCTTTTTTTTTTTTTTGCAGGAAATCTAAACCTGGTCTCCAATCCAAGCAAGGCCTTTTATACATAAGAACAATAGAGATATTTGCTCCAAGACCAACACAGTGGGCTTGAACCCACCCTCAGAGTTCCAAGTAATACACCCATAGCAAACAGAACTCCATGGCAAGCAGGTTCCTCAAAGAACAGGTTGATTGGATATATCATATTGGCACAGACTGGTGAAAACCGACTCTAAAGATTCCCACGCTTTTCACCTAATTAAAAGTAAACGTTTTTTCCCCCCTTTCCCAAATAGTCACATAGTCCAATCAAAGTGCCGTCCAGTTGCTTGGCAACTTCACTCCTCCTCTCTTCAGCCACCTGTAGAAATGACCTTGGTTCTCAGGGGAAACTATTCTGTTTTGGCTACAAAGCCTCAGCTATCTCTATTCTCCCCCCTCCCTAAATGTCAGCACCACTGTGGCCACACTGAAACCTCCAAGATGGCCTCAGTCAGGCCAGCTTCAGAGTGGACACCCACAACACATTTATCCCAGTCAGTTGCTGAACCAGTCAGTGCTTCTTACATTCACATCAGGGGTCCCCCGGGGTGGGCTGCTACAGGTTTGCCCGGGTTCGGGAAAACCCATAGCTAATATTATGGCCAGCGAACCGCCAAATCCCAACTCTGGCTGCTCCTGCCCATCCCGCCCCACCGTCCCCTCCCAGGAGTCCCCACACAGCCCATTTCCCCCCTCCCCCCAGGTGTGTCATAAATCACATTCTCCAACCAGAGCATTTTCATTGTCAGCTTTGAAATTCAGCTGCCACATAATGAAAGGGGGGTGGAGGAGTTGAAAAGTTCAAGGTTATTCTGTAAGTCGTACTAAGAAATTCCAGTTGCAGTTAACTGGTTCTCGTGATTTATGAAGTGTAGAAGTGGGAGGAGAGAAGGGAGGAGAGAAGGTGGATTCTGTGTAACGCAAGAAAATACTTTCACTTTGGGAAATTGCCTTAGACGTACCAGATCTGTTCCTAAATAAATCAATTGGAGAGAATATGTCTCGGAATGATTGATATCATGGATACTTTCTGGATGCTTTACATTCATGGCTGGTGTGTCATAAATCACATTCTCCAACCGAGGACTTTCGTGGGCTCTAGAGACCACACCCCTCCAACCGGATCAGTAACCTGGGGGATGCCTTGGTGAGGTATGTGTGGAATGTACTTCTGGTTGTTGTTGTTTTATTGTCTTGCTGCTCCTTCAGGGTTTTCCCGCACCTCCCTATGGCAACTCGAAAGGAAGCCAGGAATGCTTTATGAGTTGACATCAACATTTTGGGGACACAGGCTCTCCCCCGCCTCCCTTAATATCTGCTGAAGCCTCCATCTCAAAGAAGACTTTATGGTAACTGAGTTGAGTTTATTGGTCTAACCAGAGGCTGTAATAAAAATAAACTATTAAGATTCTAAAAGAAAGTCATGAAAAGAGAACGGTATTAGAAGAAAAAAGGTTACAGCAAGGTGAAGTCAAAGCTGCAACTAAGAACATACGTTTTTCTTTCTATGTTTAAATGACAACAGAGTAAATGTAGCGGGTTGGTTCTGATAGTTGGATACCTGCCTGCAAGAAAACAGGTCAATATTTCAAGAACTCTTTGAGTTTACTCGCCATCAAAAGTTGGGCGCTGATCTCATTGTAAATGGGGCAGTGGAGATGAAATCCATAAACTGTAAAGGTGGAGAAACATTCACCCCAAATTCAGTGGTGGGATTCAAATTTTTTTACTGCCAGTTCTGTGGGAGTGGCTTGGTGGGCGTGGCAGGGGAAGGTTACTGCAAAATCCCCCTTCCCTCCCCACCCTGCTAACCCCGCTAACCTCCTGTGCAGGGCAACCAAAGGAGACCCAGCCGATCAGCTGGGACTCAATGGGAGGCAGAGAAGAGATGGGATTGGCGGGGCCAGTCAGGGGTGGGATTGGCCGGTTCTTTCAATCTCAAAATTTCCGCTACCGGTTCTCCAGAACTGCTCAGAACCGGCTGAATACCCATCTCTGCCCAAATTCTTCAACACTCTGAAACAAAAGTCTTCTAAAAAACCTCCCAGCCAACAGCCCCACCCCTTCAATGATGTATGGGGAGTCCTCAACTTATGACCAAAATCGAGCCCCAAATTTATGACATTTGTTAAGTGAGTTTTGCCCCATTTTATGACTTGGCCTGACCCAGCTATTAAGTGAATCATTGCCATTGTTATCCCGATTGTTAAGCGAATCTGGTTTCCCCAAGGACTTTCTTGGAAGGTCACAAAAGTTGATGACGGGACCCCCTGGGACACTGCAGCCATCATAAATGTGAAACCAGTTGCCAAGCATCTGAAGTTTGATCACATGGCCAGAGGAATGTGTGAAAAATATGAAAAGTGGTCCTCCTAAGTCACTTTTTTCAGTGCCACTGTGACTTTGAGCCAGAGGTGGGTATTCAGCAGGCTCTGACCAGTTCTGGAGAACCGGTAGCGGAAATTTTGAGTAGTTGAGAGAACCAGCCAATCCCACCTCTGACTGGCCCGCCAACCCCATCTATTCTCTTCCTCCCATCGAGTCCCAGCTGATCGGCTGGGTCTCCTTTGGTTGCCCTCCACAGGAGAAAGGAGCTGGAAAGCAGGTTGGTGGGATGGGGAAGGAAGGGGGATTTTTCAGTAACCTACCCCTGCCACGCCCACCAAGCCACACCTACAGAACCAGTAGTAAACAAAAAAACCCTGAATCCCACCACTGCATTGAACGGTCGCTAAACCAATTGTAAGCAAGGGACTACCATTAAGTATTTCATTCTGGACAGCTGTCAATCCCCAACATCTGGATCTGATCAGCTGAGTAGCAAGGAGAGGTTTCCCTTGCTGCAGGAGGCCTTCCCCAAATCTCTAAAATTGCAAACATTCCAAGAGCGCCTCCATCTTATCTACATCTGGTTTCCCCTCCACAGGAGTCGCCAGAAGCTTATCGCCTCTTTTGTAACAGCTGGGTTTTTTTTACAACTCTACAGCTTCAGCATTCCAACAGGTGAAGTCCAGGGTCACGTGGCAGAGAACCAAGGAAGGCGAACACCTTTGCAGCTTTTAAAGGAATCCCAACGTTCACTTCATTCTGGTTGTTCTTTTGCATCGGTGCAAGATCCGTTCCATTCGGCGAGCAGAAGGATAACCAGGTTTGTTTTTTTCCAGGAACCTTGTGACGTCCATATTAAACTCCAGAGTAATGTTTCTCAACGGTCACTTGAGGATGTGTGGATTTCAACTCCCAGAATTCCCTAGCTTAGCAGGCTGGCTGGGGAATTCTGGGAGTTGATGTTCTTGTGTGACTAATTTAGGATCAAGTTCGTTTCCCAGAATTTTTCTTCAGGTCTCTAATGTTTCAAAGACAACTTCAGATGTGTCATTTCTGGATCTAAAGTTTGATTCAAAAATCAGTGGAGTTTTGCCAGCTGGGGGATTCTGGGAGTTGAAGTCCTCATGTCTTAAAGTTGCTGAGGATGAAAATCACTGATTGAGGATCGAATTCATTTCCCGTAATTTTTTCCTGTATCTCTAATATTTCCAAGATATGTGTGAACTGTAGGTCTAAAGTACAACCTAAATACCTGTGAAATGTTTCCCTGTTGGGGAATTCTGGGAGTAGAAAATTCACGCTTCTTCGTGTCGCCAAGATTGAGAAATACTGATAAATGGTGTCTTTTGGAAAATCTGGTAAAATCTGGTGCTTTTATGGGAACTTGGGGGGTGGCGGGAGAGTAGGCAACCAGAAACAGCTGAGGAAGGGGCTTCAACCACACGGAGCCACCTCCGTAACCATTTTTGACACTGCCTCCCTTCTGGATGCTACTTACATAAACAGAGAGAAATGAGCAATGAGACTTTCATTTAGAAATTTGGAAACAGCTCCAAGAAATTAGGAGATCAAATTCTCTGATAAAAATCAGATGGTGCAATTGATTTCCTAAATGACTCCCAAGAACAGAATGGGCCTGAGAGAAAGTGCGCTCTCTCCCCCACCTCTCTCTTTCTCTCTCTCTTTCCTGCTCTCTTTCTCACTCTCTTTCTCCCTCTCCCTCTCTTTCTCTCCCTCTTTCCTGCTCTCTTTCTCACTCTCTTTCTCCCTCTCCCTCTCTTTCTCTCTCCCCACTCTCTCTTTCTCTGTCTCTCTCTCTTTCCCGCTCTCTTTCTCACTCTCTTTCTCCCTCTCCCTCTCTTTCTCTCTCCCCACTCTCTCTTTCTCTGTCTCTCTCTCTTTCCCGCTCTCTTTCTCACTCTTTCTCCCTCTCACTCTCTTTCTCTCTCTTTCTCTTTGTCTCTTTCTCTCTCTCTTCCTCTCTCTTTCTCTTTTTCTCTCTCTCTTTCTCTGTCTCTCTTCCCCACTCTTCCTCTCTCTTTTTTTTCTCTCTCCTCTCTCTTTCTCTCTCCCTCCCTCCCTCTCTTCCTCTCTCTCTCTCTTCCACTCTCCCTTTCTTCCTCTCTTTCTCTCTGTCTCTTTTTCTCTTCCTCTCTTTCTTCCTCTTTTTCTCTCTCCTCTCTTTCTCTCTCCCTCCCTCTCTCTCTCTTCGTCTCTCTCTGTTCCACACTCTCTCCTCTTTCTCTTTCTCTCTTTCTCTCTCTCTCTCTCTTTCTCTCCCCCCACAGCGCTCTCTCTCTCTCTCACACACACACACAGACACACAATGTTTTCCTCAAGAGACTGGCAATACTGCATCTTTAAAAGGGGGACTTTGCCTTATTCGCCTGAGGAATAAATAATGGACAATCCAAAGTAAGGAATTTCAGTTCAATTCAGGAGAAAGATATTGGCTGAGCTATAAAGTGCCAGATGCAAATTGCCTGTTGCATTTCCCCCCATCTAAACCCAGAAGGAACCTTGGGATTGATCGTGTGTGTGGACAAATTCTTGAATTCTTTTCTTTCAAATTGTCCCTGGGGGGCAAATACCCCCCACGCTGCTAAATGCCCCTCCAGACAAACAGCCCTGAAAGGGTTTCCCATCTAGAGGCAAACGGAGTGACAAATGTATCCAGCTCTGCCAGGATAGGCCGCACAATTGCACAATCCTGCCTTTATTTTAATGCTCTGAATGCCTTTGTGAAGGGCTGGTGTATCTTGGAGGAGCAGCCGTGTGACGGATGAAGCAAGAGGCTGTTTGTCTAAACACATCCACATAATTAGGGCAGTGACTCCTGAGCTCTCCACACCAGCTACTCCGTGATCTCGCCTGCTTAAACTATAATAAACAGCATTATTGAAAGGCACATGCCTGGGGCTGTCAGGATTACAGCCATCTATAGGTAAAAATCATGTCATGTTTTCATTCCTATGCAGGCAATTCTAGCAGACTTTGGCAATCTTCAGATGAAAGATACTCTATTTCAGGACAAACTGGAAAAACTCCCACTTTTTGTGTGTCTCCAGGAGTGAATCACACCTTTTCCTTTTTCCGTCTTGCACACATATGCCTAGGGGTTGTCACCCACACAATCCCTGTTTCAGAGTCTTTAAAATCAGTGTGACTTGCAGATTTGCTCAAGATCCAGATGGATCTTCTTGACAGACCTGAACCCTATCTAACAAAATGAAATTCAAGGTAGAGGAAAGTGAAGTCTTACACTCAGGCAAGAAAAACCCAAAGGACACATATAGACTGGGTGAAACCAGGCTTAACAGCAGTAACTGTGAGAGGGATCTTGGTGTCTTAGTGGACAACCAGTTAAATAGGAGCCAGCAGTGTGCAGCAGCAGCCACAAAAGCCAATGCAATCTTAAATTGCATTAACAGAGGGATACAATCGAGATCAACGGAGGTGCTAATACCACTCTATAAAGCCTTAGTAAGGCCACACCTAGAGTACTGCATCCAATTTTGGTTACCACACTATAAAAAAGATGTTGAGACTCTAGAAAAAGTACAGAGAAGAGCAACCAAGACAATTAGGGGACTGGAGCCTAAAACATATGAAGAACGGTTGCAGGAACTGGGCATGGCTGGTCTTGTGAAGAGAAGGACCAGGGGAGACAGGAGAGCAGTCTTCCAGTATTTGAGAGGCTGCCCCAGAGAGGAAGAAGAGGCCAAGCTATTTTCCAAGGCGCCTGAATGCCAGACAAGGAATAATGGATGGAGACTGAACAAGGAGAAATTCAACCTTGAAATAAGGAGGAATTTTCTGATAGGGAGAACAGTCCACCCATGGAACAGAAGTTGTGGGAGCTTCATCCCTGGAGGCTTTCAAGAAGAGACTGGACTGCCATCTGTCAGAAATGGTGTAGGGTCTCCTGCTTGGGCGGGGGTTGGACTAGATGTCCTACAAGGTCCCTTCCAACTGTTACTCTGTTTAATTTATCCCTGTGTAAGGCAAAACTGCCGAAGTGGTCTGGCATCAGGCCAATCCTCTATCATATAGTGTAAAAGACTGGATTCAAGAAACTCTATCAATGGATTATCTAGAAATATGATTTTAGAGAAGGAAAAAGTGGAAGGAAGGAAGGGCGGCAATCTACAAAGTAAATGCTCCCTGCCTCTAGTCCTATATGGGCTCAACACATACAGGCTGTTCTTAACTAACAAGAAACAGTTCATTTAGTGACCATTTCAAAGCTAATAACAGCACTGAAAAAAGTGACTAATGGCCGTTTTTCACACTTATGACACCTATGATTTGCAGCCTCCCCAAATGGTCACGTGCTCAAACTTCTCCCACTTGGCAACCGGTTCATATTTACAATGGTTGCAGTGTCCCCTGGGGTCATGTTATCCCCTTTTGCAACCTTCTGGCAAGCAAAGTCGATAGGGAAGCCAGATTCACTTAACAACCACGTTACAAACGTGTCAATTACAGGGGTTCATTTAACGACAGTGGCAAGAAAAGTCGTAAAATGGGACAAAACTTAACAATTGTCTCACTTAGCAACATAAATTTTGGGCTCCATTGTGATCATAAGTTGAGAACTACCTGTATTAACTATGCAGTTATGGGTGTTTCACCACTTGAAAAATTATCTGGATTTTTTTATATTTATTTTTTTACTGCTAAAACTTTTTTTTATTCCTGAAATTTTGGAGAAGTTTCTGCTGTTGTCTTCTGGAATTGGTACAAACGAAAGAGGAAACCATTCAAATATTGCTGCCTTGATCTAGGGAGGCCAAGGTTTGTGGTAACCAACATGCCAACATCCACTATGTTGGCTTACTTCACCTTAGCATCAAGGTCTGTGCAAATGGGCAACACAAGAATTAGCTAGATTTCAGTAACCGTACCAGTGTCTTTCTTCTAGAAACATGGGTAAATACAGAATCTAAACATAAATTTTAATGTAAAAGATATTTTTCCCAAATAAATAAATAAATTATTGGGTTCATTTAGGTCAATGGTTTTTTTTTTTTAAAAAAAAACTTGGTGACTTTAAGATGGGTGGACTTCAACTCCCAGAATTCCCCAGCCACCTGAATGGGGAATTCTGGGAGTTGAAGTCCACCCATCTTAAAGTCACCAAGCTAAAAAACACACACACTGATTTCAATTGTCTTTACTATGTTGAACTGAAGTAAAATCTTTTCATCTTTTTCTTACCCCACCTTATGCTAAAACTTGGAGAGGAATTCAGACTACCGAGAACAGAGCAGGGGTCCACTACAGAAGTAACAAACAAATAGAGATAATTACAACCTGACCACAGGAAAAAATGCTACGGGGGCAGTAGAGAAAAATCCATTTTACAGCCTTTTAATCAGGGAAGGTGCCAAGAATCAAAGGATTTAGCTGTTAATCAGTAGAAGCAATATCATTTTAATCGTTCAAAGCCCAGAATGCAATAAGATCAGACAGAATAGATTTTTTAACACCAGTCTTTTCAAAGAACAGAATAGTACACCGATAAATCAAATTACAGCCTTTTACTAAGATAAAGTGGCCAAGGATCAAAAGAAGTTAATCGGTAAAACTGATATCATTTTAGTATCTCAAAGCTCAGAGTGTGATACTAGCTCAGACAGAATTGATTATTGTCAGTCTTTTCAAAGCACAGAGTAATATAAATAAAGAGGTAGAAGAATTTAATCCCTTTGTTTGGGAACGATCACTTTATATTGAGAGAAAGCCATTTTCTAAGCTATTTGGCCTCGTATCTGGAACCTTATCAAGATAGTGTTGGAAGTTAAAACCCATCCCTCTCCTAGAAAAATGAAATATCCTAGGAAATAATAAAAAGGCAAAATATTTCCCCTAAAAAGAGAAGTAGAAACTCACCTCAGAAGCAGAAGCTCAACCCCACCTTTGTTAATGGTTGGGACATTAAGGCCTGGGACAGAATATTTTACATAACAAAGATCTACTCCAGCTAGAGCTATAATGGGAATTGCCCAAAGCCCTTTCATTACATCATCATCCAGCAAGGCTCAACCAAGCCTGGGACTCAGGACAGCCTACAAGGTTGCCCCTGCATGGCCCCATGGGAGTCTGACAACCAATCAGAATACAAGCTCCAATTCAAATCCCAACAGAGGGTATAAAACCAGGCACTTTTAACCCTCCTCTTTCTTCTTAACCTCTTCCTTCACCTTGAAGCATGTGATCATCCTTCCTTCTTTGGAGCTCCAAGCCATGTGGTCTTGTCCACCATTAAACCATCTTTCCAAACAGCCTCCATGTCTTTTTCCCCACTTGGAACTGAACCCAGAAGGATAATTCTTCCAACAATAGCAATACCTGAAATTTTTTTTCAGGCATTGGAGAATGAGCAGAACAATCCTTACCCAACTCTGGAATTGCAGAGTTAGACTTGCTTTGCAGTCATGCAATGCAACATTTCTGTTTTTGCATGCCACTGAGTGCTGTTAGCTTCCTAGTGGTTGCATATAACTTGGGGGAAAGAATTGAAAAAGTCAAAATGTTGCCATGACCACATGATCAAAGATTCGCTCTGTTTTTATCATGGATCAAACAGGTGTTGATATAAAAGAAGGTAGAAAGAGCCTAATATCTTGAACTTTTCTTATTACCCGCCTTCCAAAGCCACATCTTAGTATGCACAAATGTACGTCTTTTGGACATAAAGAATAGAATTCTTCACTGGCCAAGTGTGATTGGACACACAAGGAATTTGTCTTTGGTGCATATGATCTCAGTGTACATAAAGGGAAAAAAATACATTCATCAAGAATCAATATCATCTTGATATTATCTTTATAAAACATTATCAAGATAGATTTGGTATGATCTTATGATTTATTGCAAAATAAACTAAGTAAACTATAGTTATCTCGTTAAAATATGAATCAACAAAATTATAGATAAATGATTTTTTTTTAGTGATGATATTAGGTTATACAATTATTGATTGATAATATGAGCTATTATGTAATATAATTATATTAGTGACTAGGAAATGGATGCACAAAAAAAGTGGTAAACCAATCGATGCACTGTATGTAAATTCATGAAGAAGGAGGATATTTTTATGTTTTTTGTGGTATGTTTATGTTGTCTTGTTGTTAAAATAAAAAAATAATAATCATAAGATACAACATTTAGTGATAGTCATAGGATAAATAAATAAGCAATCAAATCATACTAGGGAACAAAACATAAACTGTAAAGATATAAGCAACACCGTTATAGTCATAAGTGGGAAGAGATGGGCACTAGGAAGTGTTTATAATCTGGTAGTAGAGGAATAATAGTAATACAGTCTTAGTAAATAAGTTGAAGTTGAAACAGTTTATGTCCGGGATGTGAGGGGTCTGTAAATATTTTCATAGCCCTCCTGTAGTATACAGGTCCTCAATGGAAGGCAGGTTGGTAGTAACTGTTTATTCTGCAGTCCTAACTACTCTCTGAAGTCTGTATCTGTCCTGTTGGGTTGTAGAACCAAACCAGTCAGTTATAGAGGTGCAGATGATAGACTCCATCATTCCTCTGTAGAATTGTCAACATTTGTCATCAGCCTGCATTAAAATTGTTCCTTTTTTTTTTTTCAAAGAAGCAAGGGAAGGTATCTTACAAGATGCTATTCACCTTTTTGGAACTGTTTTGCCTGTGACTTAATTTTGAAGCTGCTACCACTACAACTATTACTACAATCACTTTACCTTCTTCCCCTTTTTGACTTTAAATACAAAGAATAACAAAGTTGGAAGGGACCTTGGAGATCTTCTAGTCCAACCCCCTGCTTAAGCAGGAAACCCTATAGCATTCCAGGCAAGTGGCTGTCCAGCATCTTCTTAAAAGCCTCCAGTGATGATGGAGCACCCACAACTTCTGATGGTGAGTTAATTGCTCTCACCGTTAGGAAATTCCTCCTTAGTTCCACGTTGCTTCTCTCCTTGGTTAGTTTCCATCCGTTGCTTCTTGTCCTGCGTTCAGCTGCTTTGGAGAATAGCTTGACCCACCGTCTTCTTTTGGTAGCCCCTCAATATGACTTTGTTAATACAATGACATATACTTTTAGAAAACTAAAGCTATTACATATCTATACATCACTAAAACTCTTCTTTTTGTCTGTTTGTAGCCTTCAATTAGCCCAAACAGTGCATCAGAGCACAAAATATTTTGAATTGAGATACCTCGGATTCACTAACTTAAAAATGCATACCAAACCAGGGCCTCGTTATTCCCGTCAAATTCCAATTTGCCTTCACATCAGTTATATTCACAGAGTTGCAGCCACTGCAACATCACGTTGGCCAGTTCTGGGCCGCTTAATCGTGGTTTTCAATGCTCCCTGCCAGTTTCCCACAAATGAAATCAATGGGGAAGCCAGCAAGAATTCAAAAGTCACTCCCTCTCCCGCTGTTCTTTCGCAAGAACCTGTATACTGCAGGAGTCAAAAAGAGGGCTGTGAAAATATCTACAGACCCCTCACATCCCGGACATAAACTGTTTCAACTCCTTCCCTCAAAACGATGCTACAGAGCCCTGCACACCAGAACAACTAGACACAAGGGGAGTTGTTCTCCCGAATGCCATCACTCTGCTAAACAAAGAATTCCCTCAACACTGTTCAACTCTTTACAAAGTCTGCACTACTATTACTATTAATCTTCTCATCACTCCTTATCCCCCATCCCCTCCCACTTGTGACTGTATGACTGTAACTTTGTCACTTGTATCCTTACGATTTATATTGACTGTGTCCTAGTATGATTTGATTGCTTATTGTACCCTATGACTATCATTAAGTGTTGAACCTTATAATTCCTGACTCTTGATGAATGTATCTTTTCTTTTATGTATAATGAGAGCATTTGCACCAAGACAAATTCCTTGTGTGTCCAATCACACTTGGCCAATAAAAGATTCCTATTCTATGCTATGCTATGCTATGCTATGCTATGCTATGCTATGCTGTTCTTCATTCCATTATTCTATTCTATTCTATTCTATTCTATTCTATTCTATTCTATTCTAATTTTCTGTTCACATAAGGAAATTTCTCAGTAGTCATGGGTTGTCATATCTATGTATCTATATTTAAATCTATATCTGCAGTACATCTACATATCTATCCATATGTATATATAAATATGTAAAATATATATATATGTAATATATATATGTAAAAAAATTTGTTCCCCAAAGTATAACAGTCTTCATTCTCTTCAATGTACCAGTCTAACAATGCCAGTTGTTGATAATCTAAATATATATATACGTGTAGAGGGGAAAAGAACATATGTTTGGTTTCTTCGCTGTTTGATTTGCCCATATTTTTTAATGATGGGTGGATTGCGGTAAACTCTTACAGATTCTCAAGGACAATTACAAAATCCAAGCGGCAGGCAGTCAAAGAGTTCAGTCACAAAACAACTCTACATCCTAGGTTTTTGACTGCTGTTTTTGGCCATTACAGGGAGAAACAAACGTAAGAATCCAGAAGAACAGCCATCCCTGCAAAAGGTTAGATACCTTGAATAGATCCAGCAGAACTGTAGATGCAGCAGAACCTGTTGGATCTGGTCAGGTGTTCTCAAGAAGCAAATGGAGACACCTCTCTCTCTCTCCCACCATTGTTCCTCTGGAAGGAGGATTTTGGAGACATGCTGCCCCCATCTCAGAGATAACATTCAGTTTTCCAGACTGATAGCCCTTCAAGGATCTGTCCTTCACGATCAATGGACCCAATCCTCTTTGAAAGTTATCAAAGCTAGCGGCTGCTATCACCAAGTCCTCTGATAATGGAATCCCACAGTGTTTGTGCTATGTTGTGTTGTGTTGTGCTATGTGGTTGTGTTAGCCCATATTTGCACTATGTGTCTGTTATATTTTGATAATTACCCTACAACAACATCTCAAGTAAGAAAGAAGAACCGTCAAAACACGTGTAGCGTAAATACTTTATGATAGCCCTTAAAATAGGGAAGACAATCTTTTGGAAATGTTTATACATCCTCAACCAACGACCACAATTGCGCCCAAAATTTCTGTTGTTAAATGAGACAGTTGTTAAGTTGCTATGAGCCACAGTAGCACAGTGGTTAGAGTGCAGTACTGCAGGCTAGTTCTGCTGCCTGCCGGCTGCCTGTGGTTCGGCAGTTCGAATCTCACCAGGCTTAAGGTTGACTTAGCCTCCCATCCTTCCAAGGTTGTCAAATAAAGACCCAGGTTGTTGGGGGCAAAAGGCTGACTCTGTAAACTGCTTAGAGAGGACTGTGAAGCACTGAGATGTGGTATATAAGTCTAAGTGCTACTGCTATTAAGCGAATTATGCCCCATTTTATGAACTTTCTTGCCACAATTGTTCACTGAATCACTGCAATTGTTAAGTTAGTAACCTGGTTGTTAAGTGAATCTTACTTTCTCATTGAGTTTGCTTGTCAGAAGGCCACAAAAGGGGATCCCATGACCCCAGGACTCTACAACTGTCATAAATATGAGTCAGTTCCCAAGCATTTGAATTCACCATGTGACCATTGGGTTGTAAGTGTGAAAAACCATCCATCATAAGTGATTTTTTTCAGTGCCATTGTTAACTTTAAAGGTTCTTAAGGTGAGAAGAAAGGCTATCTTAAAAATAGAGATAGAGAGATATAGATATAACATCAAGATGGCAGCCACAATATTATGACTGGTACAAACGGACAATGTTCTGTATTCTTGGCTGAACTCACAGACTCGTGGTAACTGTTCTATTTCTACCGCTACGAAATGAGGGAAAAAGGATAGAAGATAATCATCTTTTTACTGTTCTGTATCCTGTACAGACGCAGATAGATAAATTCACAAAACATCCATAACAAAGTACTTTTATTGGTTCATCAGGTATCCTCATAACTCACATTTGTGATGAAGTTCTTCTTTAATGACCAATCCTTTGAATATCTGTCTTCTAAGTAAAAGATGGTTATCTCCTAACCCATCTCGTAGCAATAGAAAGTAGCTGCCATGAGTTAGGGAATTCAGGCAAAAGTGAGGAAAACTCCCCCAACTCATCAAGGGTCAAATTAGTGACCAATCGGGATTACAATGTGGCCACGTGACATGAACTACATTTCCCAGGATACCTTAACTACGTTTACCATGAAGCATTCCCTTAAGGGGACAGCTCACAATTGATACCTAACTATCCAATTCCCATAGACTGTCTGGGACAGCACAGACAAAGTTGCAATCACACAGTTGTGGTTGTCACCTTTACTTTTTAAATTTATTCTGCAGATGCTCCTGGTTTAAAACATATGATTGCTAGCACAGTAATCAACAGGTTTTCCTAATCTGACGGAATCCACCACATAAAAACTATTACTCAGAAGGCAAGTATGATTTCAGAAGTTTCCACTTCTTTGTTATCTTTCTGACAAACGTTGGAATATTTGAGATCCATTTCAACAACCATCATCAGTGCCAAAATCTAATGAAAGAACATTTCATGCCCATTTTCTCTATTATGTCATCTGCACGATATTAAAATTAAACTTCCAGTGAAATTCCCATTGTTGCACAATCACTTCGTGTGCCCACTTGATCCTTCAGTCTTTCATTTGTTCGGTATGGGATTCAGAGGTTAGCAGTTAAACATTTATAGGGCTTGAGTCACTGTAGCAAATAACTAGAATACTACACAGACTGAGGCTAGAATACTGCACTACTTCGATGCAGGAGAGACAACAGGAATGGGGGAAGCCAATATAGGGGAATAGCTGTTGCTCAGGGTTTA
Organism: Pseudonaja textilis; assembly: GCF_049901715.1. Lineage (NCBI taxonomy): Eukaryota > Metazoa > Chordata > Lepidosauria > Squamata > Elapidae > Pseudonaja > Pseudonaja textilis. Next base: position 4,007,623 of record NC_142000.1, read on the forward strand.
AGTGTGGAGTCCTTGATGCTCTCTGAGTTTGGTGGTTTTCTTGCAGATATCTCATCGTCCAACTAGGTAACAGCATCAGTGCTTGAAGGGAGTGGGAGGAGGAGGAGGAGGAGGAGGAGGAGGAGGAGGAGGAGGAGGAGGAGGAGGAGGAGGAGGAGGAAGGACAATGACAATGACAACGACTGTGGGTCCTTGGTGCTCTCTGAGCTTGGTGGTTTTCTTGCAGACATCTCATTGTCCAACTAGGTAGCATCATCAATGGTGATGATGCTACCTAGTTGGCCGCTGATGATGTTACCTAGTTGGGTCATGAAACATTTGCAAGAAAACCACCAAGCTGAGAGCACCAATGTCCCCTCAGTCCAACCCTACTGAGCTACAGAGATTATCTTCTATTGGAATCACACATGGGCACCAAACACTTCAAAAAGTATAGGAATGGGAAATATTTGCATGCAGGCAAACCTCCAACCCACTATGCTTCCTGCACAAATGCCTATAAACAGAGGGCAACCCACCTAGTCCCTTCTAGCACGGCTGATATTGCCTCATCGGGTCCCAAAACATGTGCAAGCACGCAACCAAACTCAGAGAGCACCGAGAATTCTGAAGTTCAACCCTGAGCTGCAGAAATTCCCTTCTATTAGAAAACCAGTTTTCCCTTAGTTAAACATCCTTGGTTCTAAGAAACATTCCTGGGCTTTGCATTTCCCTTTCTCCCTGTTCTGGATTTCCGGCTTAAGGAAACCAACAAGCTAATAGTTCTAAGTTTACATTTTGTTATGGAGGAGAAGAGAAGCTAAACAGTCAAAGGGGAAGACAAGGGATGGACATCTTCCCTCCTTCCTTCTAAAACTGGTGCTTCCTGGAATGAATTGAGACGGAAGGGGAAGCTAAGCCAATGCAACATTTCTAGTCTGCCACTCAAATCCTTCCTCTGACTCAAGACGTCAATAGCTGAAGAAGAGACCAAAAGAAAAATCTATATATATAAAAGTGAAAGGCCCCTCATGCATCATCAGAAAATCTCTACAAAGCATAAAGCCTACAAACATGCAATTTGGCACGTATGTTCCTCTTGGCTTCTAGGGGCTCACTAAGAAAGGATTTTTCAAAATGACCGTCAGAGCATTAGTATCAGAGGTGGTATTCAGCAGGTTCTGACCAGTTCTTGAGAACCAGTAGTGGAAATTTTGAGTTCAGAGAACCGGTGGTAACCTTCCCCCAGGAGTGGGGAGGGAATGGAGATTTTACAATATCCTCCCCTGCCATGCCCACCAGGCCACACCCACCAAGACACATCCACAGAACGCTACAGGGGTGGGATTCTACCAGTTCGCACCTATTCACTAGAACTGGTTGTTAACATTCTAAGCAGTTTGGAGAACCGGTTGTTAGGAGAAATTACTGGGCTAAACCTGTAAGGAAGGCAGGAAAGAAACATTCTGGTGTTGCTTACAGAAACTGCCTCTCTGTTAACCCTGATTACATTCTTGACAGGACTAGACTTCCTGTCTCAGGAACTTCTCTGGAGTTATTTTTCCCTCCTTTGCTGGTAGTTTGCTTGTGTGGAGTGGACCATTCAAAGTTACAATGGCACTGCAAAAAGTGACTTATGACCATTTTTCACACTTACGACTGTTGCAGCATCCCCACAGTCATGAGAGGCCAGACGAGGTGATGCGTGCCTCGATGTGAATGATATTGAGTTGGCCACGCCCAGCCAATAACATGAGCACCAAGCCATGTCCACCCAGTCACATGACCACCAAGCCATGTCCACCAACTAAGCCACGCCCACAGAACCAGTTGTTAAAAAATTTGAATCCCACCCCTGGAACGCTAGTAAAAAAATTTGAATCCCACCACTGATTAGTATTTCCTATATTATTATTATTATTATTATTATTATTATTATCATCATCATCATGCTCTGATGTTAAGGAGTTCTACTCACCCTCCCCACCTGGAAAGAAATCTGTTCCAAATGCAAAACACAAGCAGAGGATTTTCCGTTTCCGTTTCCATTTCACAGCACCAAACGGCTTCAGTACAGAACACTTGAGCTCAGCTGCTGCGCATGGCTGGCTCATATTTAAGTGATTACCAAGGTTATCAATGATGATCAAATGATCCCAGGATGGTTCAACAATCATAAATACATGCCAGTTGCCAAGCATCAGAATTTTGGTCATAAGTGCAATGGTCATAAGTGTGAAAAACGATCGTGGGTCACTTTTTTCAGTGCCTTTGTAACTTTGAACGGACAAATGGTCGTATGTTGAGACTATCTGTAATTCGGTGTGAAAGATCGGAAAGGTTGCCTGAAGGTCAAATGCTCACCTGTTTGGAGCCATTGGTTAGGCAAAGGTGTGGATATGGACAGGTGCGTTTTGCCCCCAGCCCCTTTGCAGGAATCACTGCACCCTCACTGCTTCTGTTCCGGGCACTCCCACCTGGCTAACAGAAGGAAAGATTTTTCCTTCTGTCCGGCCTGCAAGGCCCGTTGCACCCCCAGAACCAAAGGGAGTTGTGCGGTTTTGCACCGAAGGCGTCCCACATCTCTGTACCCCACTGCAACCTCAAGGGCCGATGCTTGAAAAGAATCTCAGCCAGGCTCTGCATGTTTAAAAGCAGCCCAACTGCAAAATCCCCGGAGGACAGAACGATTATTTATGATTCCTCAAGAAAAGAGGCTTCTGGTAGGTCTTTCAGCCAAACCATGAAGGGATCCAGCTGTTTTGTTCAAATCGGGGCACCGCCACAGCAGGAGGAAGAATTGTTCGCTTCTCAAAGTGCTTAATATTTCAACAATTTAACAATTGCATCCCACTAATGCAGGGCCCAGTGGCTAAAACCCTGAGCTTGTCGATCGGAAAGCTCAGCAGTTCGGCGGTTCGAATCCCTAGCACCACATAACGGACTGAGCTCCCGTTACTTGTCTCACCTTCTGCCAACCTAGCAGTTCCAAAGCATGTAAAAAATGCAAGGAAAAAAAATAGGGGCTCCTTTGGTGGGCAGGCAACAGCGTTCTGCGCGCCTTCGGCATTTAGTCCTGCTGGCCACATGACTACGGAGACGTCTTCGGACAGCGCTGGCGATTCGCTTTGTAACAGAGACGAGCCGGAAACGACTAGCACATCTGTGTGTGTGCCAGGAGAACCTTTTTACCTAATGCAGGGTACCACTTGCTTAGCCATTTGGGGATCCCAATAAAAGTATATCGGGATGAAACCTAGCTGCTACATGCTACCTGGACCACTAGGAAATCACAGGATTGCAGGCTGGCAGCCCATAAGAGTGGGGAGAGGAATCCAATCAACCTTCTCAGAAAAAAATAAAAATAAATAAAAACCAAAGTTGGCAAACCACTTCCATATTTCCCAGAAGAAAGTTCTTCAGAAAGAGGGGAAGATTTGCTCCCAGATCCTACCTGATATGAAGAATCCACACAGCCGGGAGGCTGCAGGAGTGGCAAAGTTTTGTGACAAGAAGCAACAAGATTCTGCTTTGGGGAAATTTCCAGGCCGGCCGCTGGGCAGGCTGCCATTTAGTTTCCTCCAAGTATTCTGGGATGACAAATATCTCCAGAAAGGAAATTAAAGGGTGAGGGAACCAGCTGCCCAGACCTAGCAGAGTTTTCTCAGCTTTCCCCACCCAAAGCCAGGCAGCAAAGGTGTTTGCTAGGCTCCGAGGGTGCCCGGAGACATGCTGTTTTGGGTGCAGATATTGGTGTAATAGCAACTCCTTAGGGTGTTATAGGTAGTCCTCGGCTTACGGCCACAATTGAGCCCAACCTTTCCATTGCGAACTCCCTAGGGCAGGGGTCTCCAACCTCGGCAACTTTAAGACTTGTGGACCTCAACTCCCAGAAGTCCACAAGTCCTAAAGTTGCCAAGGTTGGAGACCCCTTGTTCTAGTAGATGCCTTCTCACCACTACCCAAACTTGCCTCTACGACACTAGCGTGTAGTGTAGCGTCCATCCCAACCCAACCTTAGAGAAAGCTGAGCTTTCTCCTTTTCCCCACTGCCCGCGGGCGTAATTTAGGTTGTAAGAGTGAGATCCAGGAAGATTGTGGAAAGTAAAGATACAATAGGTGGTGAAAGAAAGTGAAACTTTATTAGGGACTTTCCTGTTCTATAGGTAAACAATTTACATTTAATCTGGAATTATTCTGTTGGGGCACAACGACAAACTTTACGAAAACAGGGGGTTAATCTACTCTTGGCTGGCCAGTTCCCACTTTCACGTGTTGTATATTTTAAAGAAGTCATCAAGTTAGACTGCCACCCAGTTTGCTGGTTGCTAAACTAACCTAAGTTACCAAAATCGGGTCAGCCAAAGCTTCAAAGCTGCATTCTCACGACCCTTGGCTAGTTCGGATGGATATTTTAGCCCGTCGGAACACTTTCTGCCACGTGGGAACCCCCATTCCTAACCGGGTCCAGCGGGCTGTGCGGACGCACATTAGCTAAAACCCGGGTATGGGCTGAAGCGCGCCGCTTCCCACGGTCTCTCCCCGAAGGATGCTGGTTTGGGGACACCTCTCCCCCCAACGCCCACCCCACCCCCCAAATCCAGCCTCACCTGCCACCGCCGGGATGGGCCCCTTGCAAGCGACCGCCAGCGCCAGCAGCGCCAGCAGGATCCGTCCGACATCAGGCATGGTCCCGCCGCCGAGAGCGGGGCGTCCTCGGGGCACCCCGAGGGCACCCCGACGGGCCACGGTCGCCTTGAGCCGGTGCGGCGTCTGGGGGGCTTCTCGGTCTGAATTGCCTTCTCTCCGCTTGCTCCGCTGCTGCCGTTTGCTGGCACCGGCGCCGGTTGGAAACTCCGCGCGGATCCTGCCTGGGTTTTTTTTGGTCTGTGTGTGCTGACGTCACGGGGGGGGGGAAGGGCGCGTGGTACAGGCCCCCAAGGCTCCCTCCCTCCCCCCTCTCTAAACGGGGATCCCGTAACGGGGGCTGGAACGACTCCAGGGAGGGCGGGGTGGCCGGAGCACCGATGCGGAGCAGCTGGACTCGAGCAACGGGAAGGAAGGCGAAGAAAACTTTGCAGCCGGGGTCCCAAAGGTGATTTTTTAAAATATTTTTTTTAATTTATACGTTTTTCTTTAGTAAACTTAAAAACTCAATATCTACCTGAACAGAAGTGTTGTCTGTCTACAGTTAGTTTTGGGGGGGAAATAGAAATAATAATATACACAGCATCGATAATAGCAATTGGACTTATGTACCACTTCACAGTGCTTTCCAGTCCTTTTCTAAGCGGTTTACAGAGTCAGCCTCTTGCCCTCAACAATCTGGGTCCTCATTTTACCCATCTCGGAAGGAGGGAAGGCTGAGCCAAGGATTGAACTTCTGGCAGTGAGCAGAGATAGCCTGCAATACTGCATTCTTAACCACTATGCCATCATGGCTTTTAGATAGATAGATAGATAGATAGATAGATAGATAGATAGATAGATAGATAGATAGATAGATAGATAGATAGATAGATAGATAGATAGATAGATAGATAGATAGATAGATAGATAGATAGATAGACAGGCAAGCAGGCAGGCAGGCAGGCAGGCAGGCAGGCAGGCAGCAATAGCCCTTAGACTTATATATCGCTTCACAGTGCTTTTACAGCCTTCTCTAAGCAGTTTACAGAGTCAGCCTCTTGCCCCCAACAATCTGGGTCCTCATTTTACCCACCTCGGAAGGATGGAAGGCTGAGTCAACCTTGAGCCAGTCAGAATCAAACTCCTGGCTGTGGGCAGAATCAGACTGCAGTATTGCATTCTAACAGGAAGGAAAGAAGGAAGGAAGGAAGGAAGGAAGGAAGGAAGGAAGGAAGAGCAATAGCACTTAAACTTATATACTGCTTTACAGTATTTTTACAGCCCTCTCTAAGCAGTTTTACAGAGTCAGCCTCTTGCCCCCAACAATCTGGGTCCTCATTTTACCCACCTCAGAAGTACGGAAGGCTGAATCAACCTTGAGCCTGGTGGGATTCAAACTGCCAAATTGCAGTAGGAGAAGCTTGCAGTACTGCACTCTAACCACTGCACCATGGAGGTAATATAATAAGAAAAGATAATAAGATAATAATCACACAGTAAGAGTAATATTAGTAAACCTTCATGATAGAGTTAATCATTCTCTTAACATTTTGGGTACGGTGATTTTTTTCAGAGCTGAAAAAGCTTCTTGGATGAGTCCAGTTGCCTGCTGAAAAAAACTCCTTTGGGGCAACCAGGACTTGGAGGACTGAGAATGTCCATGGACATTTGCAGCCAGTGGTCGTGGGAAGGGGACAGGACCAGTGGTGGGATTCAAAAAAATGTACTACCGGTTCTGTGGGTGTGGCTTGGCGGGCGTGGCAGGGGAAGGATCATTTTTCCTGCTCTTTGTACTCTTTCTAGAGTCTCAATATAATTCCTTTTCCTGGTTAGTCTGTTGTTTTTGTTTTGCTCCAGAGTCCTTCAAGGGTTGGAGCAGGCAAAAAACAAGACGTTCAGATGTCAGTTCCAGGAATTATGTTCTTATGTCGGTTAAACATAATTTTAAAATACTCTTAATCTGGATGCAGGGTTTCTGAGTTGGGTGGTTTTTCAGACGCAGGCCTGATTAGTCTGTCCCCTTGCTCGATTCTGAAATGTTATTAGAGACATCCAAAATGTGTTGGTTTGCATTCGTAGCCCTCTCGTCTGTTTTTCCTACTTTTTACTCCTAAGAATAAAATGGTGTTTACAGCTACTCTAGTGCTGTCCTTAACCATCATATGACAAGGAACTGTCTGCCTGGAAGCTCTTACAGTAACCAACGTCAGATGTGCTAAAATGTTTTGCAATAACCTGTTACAAAGGATCCACCTTTTTTAACAAGTCTGCTTCTGTTCAGCAGTAGAAGCATTCAGGTTTCCTCTGGAATCTCATAAATATGAATCAAAAACAAAGAAAAACCTTTTTCACAAAATCTCCTGCAAAAATTTAGATGTCCACCACTAATCCATTCAACGAGGCGAAATGCCTGCTTTGTGGTAATTCTGTAGAGTTGTGTATGTTAGGATTTCTCCAAACACTTAAAAAAAACTTTTTTCAAACCAGTTGGGTAGAAAAGAGAATTAAAAGAAGTGTTTGTGATTAAAAACGAAAATGAGAGCCATTTACTAGCATCTGGAAGAGATGGGGATAATTTCGTGGGGAAAATATGTAGAAACATTGCACTGAGCAGGCAAGAACGAAAGGATGGTAGTTTTTTAAACACACTGATCCATCCTAATTCAGACAAACAGGAAGTAAAATTTAATCACCAATGAAGAATGTTAAAATCCAAAGGATCAAAAGAGCCGTCAATTTGAGGTCAATGTCAGCCAATCAACAAAGTGACAGGCAAGAAAACCAGACCCTGCCTTAAATCAAGCTGACAGACCCTCTACCGTGGCTCTCAGTCCTGGAGGATCATTTTTCCCAGGTGGGTAGATTTCAGTGCCCTGAAGTTCTCCTCCAGGCTCAAGGAAATCTGGGAGCTGAAGTCCACAGAATTTCAAAAAGCTGGACTCCATTGAGGTTCCTCAGGATTTCCACAGGAGAATTCAAAGGCTGAATTGGAAATTCTCTGCACAAAAAATTGTGAGGAACACAACATATGGCCAAAATAGGGACCAGAAATTTCATCGCTAAAGCAAGGTGGTTGTCGAACAAGTCATGCCCCGTTTTATGACCTCTTGTGCCATGGTTGTATAGCATACCACTGCAGTTGTTAAGTGAATCATGCTGTCGTTAAACAGATCCGACATCCCCCATTGACTGTTTGTAGTAAGCCAGCTGGAAAGGCGGCAAACGGAACCATATGACTCCAAAATGGGCAAGGGCAGGGGTGGAATTCTACCGGTTTGGACTGGTTGGAGGGAACTGGATGTTAAGTTTTCGTCTGGTTCGCCAAATGGGTATTTCAACCAACCGTCTGGCCCCGCCCACCCCTCCCAGGAGTCTCCGATGCAATGCAGGTAAGTGCAGGGTCCTCATGGAGTCTCTGGGAGGGGGGCAATGGGCCGGCTTGTTTCTGGCTTCCGGAGGGCCTCCAGAGCCTGGGGGAGGCCGTTTTCACCCCCTCAGAGGCCTTTTTTGGAAGGCGAAAAATGGCCCTCCCGGAAGGCCACACCCACCCGGCAACTGGGCATGAACCAGTTGTTGGGATTTTTTTAATCTCACCCCTTTGCAAGGGAATGAATTTTGATATGACCATGGAATGGTCATAAGTGCAAGGACCGATAGTAAGCCACTTTTTTTTTGGGGGGGTAAATTTTATTGGTTTTTAAAGACAAACATAAACATACAAAACATATAAACATCAAACTTTCTTCCATAAGTATGTAAGCAGTGTGCCGGTTGGTTTACACATTTTTTTGTGCATCCATAGTCTTCAGTTACAGTTACATTGCATAATAGCTCATATTATCAATCAAAAATTGAACACCCTAGTATCATTATTAATCAATCATTTGACAATAATTTTATTCATTCATATTTTGCAAGATAACTATAATTTACTTAGTTTATTTTATAACAATTCATATCATCCTCCCAAATCTATCCTAAAATCATTTTGTAGATATAATAAAAAAAGAAAAAAAATACACCTTTTTATATTTATTATTTTCTAAAATTCTGCATATTTCATTATTGTATTTTATTATCTAACCATTGATAGAAAAGGTCCCAAGCCACTTTTTGGTTGTTGTTAGTGCCATTGTAACTTTGAACAGTCGCTAAACACATGGTTGCAAGTCAAGGACTGCCTAGAGATGCCCGTTTTATTTCTGCCACTCCACTTTTGAGTCTTCTCTACACGACTGAAATTCATTTTGTTTGTGCCACAGGTATCTGGAAAAAAAAACCCTTGCCATTGATAATATAAAATTTGGAAGCCTTAGCACCAAGGCACCCGAGCTTCTTCTCACAACCTCATTCAATCCCCAACTTCGCCTGCTCTGGATTTTTCTTCAAAATGTGGGTTTTTAAAATTACAAGTCAAAGAACGGGAGACTAGCATCTTGCAAAGCAAGCCATACCAAATCCCTCTTGACTGTTTACATCGGAAGTGTCAAACTTAAGGCCGTGGACCATATCCAGCTTGCAGAGTGCTTAGATCTGGCCTGCAAACAGCGAAGGACCGGCCGGTGGTGCCTCTGCCAGTGAAAACGGAGCTCGGGAGAGCCATGGGCAGCCCTCCCAAGCTCCGTTTTCACTGGCAGAGGGTTGCAGGAGGTTGTTGCAGCTGAAAATGGAATTTGGGAGCCCATTTTCACTGGCAGAGTGTTTGTGCCACCACATGAGTGACGTTGAGCTCCCCCTGGCCATGCCTGGCCCCCTGGCCCCCCAAGGTCAAACACAACACTGATGCAACCCTCGATGCAATTGAGTTTGACACCCCTGGTTTACAAGAATGTTTATCTGCTGCAGACAGGTTTCTCCAGGCATTTAAAATAATGGCCGGTGTCTTGCAGTTCAAGATTCTGCTTGTTTGTTCTGTTTTTGTTTTTTTAAAAAAAGGTGCAAGGATTTATAAAGCCACCCAAAGAATGTGATTCTGGGCCAAAGATGGGTGTGCTGAAGACGTAACCCAATATATGAAAGAACACGCTGAAGGAGACAATTAAAGTGAGCAAGAGGGAAAATAGCCAAGTCTTTTATCACTTTGCTGTGAAGCACTTAAAATTGTGACCTGTTGTGTATTTAGGGGAGATGGTTCCAGAAAGAGGGGCTGCCACCCAAAAGGGACTTGTGTCCAAAAATGCCTTTGTGTACCCAGATGAAGATTATGCAGGATAACATAGTAAGCAAACTAGGAACCAGATGAGGCAGCCAAATGGTGATTGACTCACCACATTCATTCGTGCATCCATTTTGTTAATTTCACCTTCCCTTCCAGAAAAGTTCTTTCTTTCTTTCTTTCTTTCTTTCTTTCTTTCTTTCTTTCTTTCTTTCTTTCTTTCTTTCTTTCTTTCTTTCTTTCTTTCTTTCCTTCTTTCTTTCTTTCCTTTTCTTCCTTCCTTCCTTTCTCTCTCCCTCCTCTCTCCCTCCCTCTTTTTTCTTTCTTTCTCCCTCCCTCTCTTCCTTCCTTCCGCTCTCCCTCCTTCTCTCTATCTCTCCCTCCCTCTTCCTTCCTTCCTTCCTTCCTTTTTTCTTTCTTTCTTTTTTCTTTCTTTCTTTCTTTCCTTCTTTCTTTTTCTTCCTTCCTTCCTTCCTCTCTCCCTTCTTCTCTCTATCTCTCTCTCCCTCCCTCTTTCTTCCTTTCTTCCTTTTTCTTTCTTTCCTTCTTTCTTTCTGTCTGTCTTGGTTTCTTTCCTTCTTCCTTCCTTCCTTCCTTCCTTTCTCTCTCCTCCCTCTTTCTTTCTTTCTTTCTTTCTTTCTTTCTTTCTTTCTTTCTTTCTTTCTTTCTTTCTTTCTTTCTTTCTTTCTTTCTTTCTTTCTCTTCCCTCTCTTTCCTTCCTCTCCCCTCCTCTTTCTCTCTTCCTCCCTCTCTCCATCTTTCTTTCTTTCTTCTGCCTTAAATCTTCCAAATATATGCTGACTCCCCGAGTCAGATCAAGGGTTATATGTAAAACTTGAGAACAAGGAAAGGGATAAACCCATCTGCATACATTTGACAAAGTTGAGGATAAGTACTTGCTGAAATGCCATCCTTCACTGCCTGGCTCCCGGCTGTGCAGAAGGATTAGGGCATAATCTCCTTCTACAACCTTCAAAGGCTTACATTCCCAAAGCTGCAGGTAGAAATATCAACTAAAGCAGAATTCCCACCCTGGATTTCCAGCGAATACGATGAGGTCTCTTGGGCCAATCTCATCTTAATGAAAATTGGAGTGAGAAATCTAAAGTTCTTGGGAAGGCTTGATAATGCATCAAACCCATTCAGCAATTTATTGTCCAAAGACGCACCTTGCATTTCCAAGGAAGCAAGCAAAAATACTTCCGTCTAATCTGGCTATACATACTGCTAGCCCAGAACAATGCAATTTATTTTACTGACAAGGAAACAAGTTTTTTTTTCTTCATTTATTACTGTGCAATCATAACGGGAGTTCAGGTTAAGGCTGAAAAAAATCAGTCATATCAGCATTGTGTGCTAACCAACCCTGGCCTTTAGGAAAAGGTGAGATGATAAATTACTGCAAGGAAATGACGGGGTCAGTATAATATACGCCAAACCCTTCCACAGAATCTATGAAAGGGCAGAAGTTAGTGACAGAGCCTAATTAAAGATTTGAGCTCAGATTTTATTTTCTTTTTTCTTTCTTTTTTAATCTTCTTGGATCAGAGCCTGAATCTTTCAAGCCTTGGCAAAAGTTGAGAAATCCTTAGTGCTCTCCGAGTTTAGTTGTTTTCCTGTAGATATTTCATTACCCCAACTACGTCACACCAGCATGTTTGGGACATGAAACATCTACAAGAAAACCACCAAGTTCAGAGAGCACCAAGGACCCCAGAGTCCTCCTCTTCCTCCTCCAATCTACAATTCCTTATAGCATTGATGATGTTACCTAGTTGGGTAATGAAATGTCTGCAAGAAAACCACCAACCCCACTCCCTTCGGGCACTGATGGTATTACCTAGTTGGGTCATGAAGCATCTGCAAGAAAAACGCCAAGCTCAGAGAGTACCAAAGACCCCCCTTGATTCAACCCTGAGCTAGAAAAATTCTCCTTTGTTGATTAAAAAAAATAGTTAATATTTCATGTTTCCTTTCATGCAAAGGGGAGTTGGAGACGGCCAGGGAGTTCAAGAAAGGCAAGATGGTATCTTTGCCCCCTTAATCCAAGCCCTGCCCTCTTTTTACGTGGCTTGTGAGGTACATATGAAGAACGACGGCAGGAATTGGGTATGGCCCACCTAGAGAAAAGAAAGACTAGGACAGACATGGTAGCAGTGTTCAAATATTTGGGGGGCTGCCACATAGAAGAGGGGGACAACTTATTTTCCAAAGCACCAGAAGGCAGGACAATGGATGGAAACTAATCGAGGAGAGAAGCAACCTGTAATTAAGGAGAAACTTCCTAACAGGGAGGACAATTAACCAGTGGAACAACTTGTCTCCAGAAATTGTGGGTGCTGCATCACTGGAGGTTTTTATTGTCTACTATTGACCTCACCCCTTTCCTAAGAGGTCTGTAGGGGGTGTGCATAAGCGCACTAATCATGCCTACCGTCCCTGTCCTATTGTTTCTTTTATTTTTCTTATATGTATTTATTTCATGTATTCAAAACTATATTTATTCTTATACCTGTATCTTGTAAGCGATTGACAAATCAAATAAATACTAAATAGCAGGGGTTTGGGGAAGAAACCACAGAGCCAGGTAGAGTATTCCAGACATTGACCACTCTGTTGCTGAAGTCATATTTCCTGCAATCAAGTTTGGTGCGGTTAACCTTGAGTTTGTATCTGTTGTTTGCTCTTGTGTTGTTATGGTTGAAGCTGAAGTATTCATTGACTGGTAGGACTTTGCAATGTATGATTTTATATACTATATTTAGATCAGACTGAAGGCGGAGTAGTTCTAGTTTTCTAGGTCTAGAATTTCAAGTCTGGTGGCTTAAGGTATTCTGCAATGAGTAGAGGAGTGGAGAACTCTTCTTGTGAAATATTTCTGGACTTTCTCAACTGTGTTAATATCAGATATGTAATTTGGGTTCCAGACTGATGAGCTGTATTCAAGTATTGGTCTAGCAAATGTTTTGTATGCTCTAGTTAGTGTGATATTACCAGAGAAAAAGCTACGTAGGATTAGGTTAACAACTCTTAATGCCTTTTTGTCTATGTAGTTACAGTGGGCTCTAGCACTTAGATCATTAGAAATGAGTACTCCAAGGTCTTTGACAGAGTTTGGATCATCAACAAGGTCTTGACTATTCAGCTTGTATTTTATTTTCTGATTTTTTTTTTGCCAATATGTAGGACAGAGCATTTATTTGTTGAGATTTGAAGTTGCCATTTGTTTGACCATTCTGATACATAGTCGAGGTCTTTTTGAAGGGTAGCAGAATTATCTGTGGTGTTGAATAGCTTTACATCATCAGCGAAGAGAACGCAGTTGCTCTTAATATGATCACAGAGGTCATTTATGTAGAGTATGAAGAGAGTTGATCCTAGAACACTGCCTTGGGGGACACCACTGTTGAGAGGTACAGAATTTGATAGGACGCTCCCAATTTTGACCATTTGTTGTCTGTTTGACAGGAATGCATTCTATCTATCTGTAACGGTATAGGGTCTCCTGTTCAAGTAGGCAGTTGGGCTAGAAGACCTTCCTTCCAATTCTTTTAGTCTGTGTTCTACCATTGATTGAAAGTACATTGGTGGTTGCACCGAATAGTGGGGATAACCTCCACCAATTGGCCTCTGTGGTCGGAGTGGGGAAGGTAGGATGTCAGGACTCTACCTGGGCCTGGCTAGGTTGTTTTTGCCTGTTTCTCCTTCTTATCTAATATGGGTATTTCCTTTCGGTGCATGAAGATTGAGGAGTGTGATCAAAATGTCAAGCTGAAGGAGCAAGAACAAATACACCAAGAAACACCCCTTTCTACTTCTTTGCAATTTTTTGCACCAAACAGGAAATAAAATGAAATATGGGTGTGGAGAGACTAGAACAAATAGTAGATGACAGAAAAATGGAAAGGTATGTTGTAACCACAGTGGAACAGTTTAAATCGATACCTTGTAAAAGAAAGTCTGAAGTTATTTCTTTATATTTCTTCCTTCCTCCCTCCCTGCACTTTTAATTTTCTTTCTTTCTTCCTTTCTCTCTCTCTTTCTCTCTCTCTTTCTCTCTCTCTTTTTCTTTCTGTCTTTCTCTTTCTTTCTCTCTCCTCTCCTTCTTTCCTTTCTTTTCTCCTGTCTCCCTGCCTTCCTTCCCTTCATCCCTTCTTCCTCTTCCCCTTCCCCTTCCGTCCTTCTTCCTTCCTTCCTTCCCTTCCCCCTAAATATTACCTTTCTTGCTTAAAAAGCTAAACGAGCTTGCACAAACAAACACCCTTATGTTTGCTACATAAAAGCCCACCTCTGTCTTCTCCATCCTGGGAAATTGGGTGGTTTCAAGAATGAGGTGTGGTGTTACGGGGTGAGCAGTTGTGAGAAGTCTAAAAGGAATTCAGGAAATAAAATAAAACTCAAATCCAAGGGGATTTGCAAAGGCAAAGGACAAAGTCTCTTGGAACAAGAATGGCTGAGAGATCGCAGTGTATGTGTGTGGAATGTATTTCCCAACACTCCAGAATCCCCCTCTCCTCCCCCTCCTCCCCCAAGGGCTCACCTGAGGGCTGAGTCAACCTTGAGCCTGCCAGAATTGAAGTGGGGTGATAATTGGAGTGATAATAGTTAATAATAGTATCAAGTAGCTATTTCTATAAGAACAGATCTATCTAATCCATAAAACTCAAAATCAAAGTTTTTTTTTTCTACCTCAAGTGCAAAATCCAGAAACGGTTTCCAAAACAAAATAATTGTGGGATTTTTCTTCCTTTTTATCAAAGCAGTCAATTCAGTCAGCTCTGCTAAACCCCTCAACATTTGCAACCATTCACCTATTGTGGGGATCCTTCCATTCTGTGCAGAAAGTAATTTTGCTGCCGTCAACATATCTAAAAAGTGCCTTAAGAAAGTTCAGAACATTCTTAAAGATCCATCCCATCCTGGGCACCCCATTTTTTTTTTCTTTTGAACTATTACCATCTGGCAGACGGTACAGGTTAATAATAAAAACAAGGACAAATAGGCTGAAAAACAGCTTCTATCCCAGGGCAGTAACTCTATTGGATTCCACTGTATATAGTGCAATATTAATGCAATATCCGCGGTTTTCAATTCAATGTGTGGAGTGTGAAGGATGTGTGTTTGTGTTTATTTCCATGGTCATGATGTGCACTGAAGATGGTGTTTGATTTCGTTGTACGAGGTGCAGTGACAATAAACTAAACTAAACTAATATAACATGTTTTAACAACCTTTTGGGAAAGGTTCCTTTCCTTTTGGGGGAAAAAAATGGCTTACAACTGATCTTCACCCAGGATTTTTGCAGCATCTCCAGCACCTTCATGCAATCAAAATTCAGGTGTTGGCAGCTGGCATGTATTTTATAACGGTTGTGGCATCCCGAAGTCAACGTGATTGTCATTTGTGACTTTCCCAGCCAACATTCAGCAAGCAAAGTCAATGGGGGAACCTGGATTTTCTTGCAGTCTGTGTGAGTCACTTAACAACCATGGCAAAACTCCTAAAAGGGGTGTGACTCATTTAAGAACCACCTTGTTTAGCAACGGAGATTCTGGACCCAATTGTGACTGTAAGTCGAAGTGAAGGTATAACTTGCTAATAGATTATTTTTTTCCAGATGTTAAACTACAAACGGTCCTATCTCAAAATAGAATAACAGAGTTGGAAGGGACCTTGGAGGTCTTCTAGTCCAACCCCCTGCTCAGGCAGGAAACTCTTGTACCATTTCAGACCAATGGCTGTCCAGTCTCTTCTTAAAAACTTCTAGTGTTGGAGCAACCACAACTTCTGAAGTTAAATAAACAAATAAGTCTCGTTTCAGTCCCGTCTTACATGTTGCTTGTATTTCGTGAACAGCAGGCAAGCATGTTTCTTGAGTAATCAGGTGAAAGTGTCTTACTCAATTCCAGACACTGTGTACTAAATCATGGCTTGTTTTAATCATGGCTTGTGGCATAAATCCCAAGGGAATAGGGTCCACACACTGTCAGCTTTCCCAGGTAAATCAGACAGGAATCACTACCAGAGGAGCTGATTCTACTTTGCTGTAAAGCTTTATTACCAGAATGTGGCAAGTCTGAAAACAGAGTTCTCCCACAGTCCTCTGGACAGTCCAAGAATTTAAGGAGGGCCCCTTCTGTGTCCCTTGCTCTGCCCACTAGGCAGCTCTGGCCTATGCTGCCTCTTATCTGACCCTTGGCAGCATCTCTGAGCTCAGTCTCCCAAGGTCTTTTCCACACACCATTGCAGGTAATCCTCGACTTAAAACCACTACTTATCCCAAATGTTCTGTTGCAAATTGAAACAGCTGTTAAGTGAATTTTGCCCATTTCACAACATTCCTTGCCACCGTTGTTAAGTGAATCACTGCAGTTGTGAAGTTAGTTGTCAACGAACAAGGGTGCGGATTCAAATTTTATAACAACCGGTTATGTGGATGTGGCTACGTGAGCATGGCCATGTGACTGGGTAGGCGTGGCTTGTTGTTGTTTTTTTGCAGCAAACCCCCCCCCCCCAGTTTTTTGGGCCTTCTGGGCCTCAGGAATACCTCCGGGGGGGGGTGTTTTTGCTCCCAGAAGGTTTCCTTGGGGCCCAGGAAAGAAAAAATGGAGCATGGGGGGGCATGCAGCATCCCCTGCACTCTGTTTTGGGTCCTTCCTGGGCCTCAGGGAAGCCTCCTGGGCGAAGTGGTAAGTAAGCGAGGGGAATCCCGGCATAGCTGATCATAGGAACAGCTGATCGTCAGGAGTAAGGGGGAAAAAGAAATATCTTAAGGAGTGACTGGGTGGGGAGAACGCAGTCAGCGATGTCGGGCATGCGTGCAATGTTGCACAGGCGTGATAAGGACTGACTGGGTGGGGAGGGGAGGGGCGGGGCCAGCCAGAGGCACAATTTGCCGGTTCTCCGAACTGTGCAGAATCATAACAACCGGTTCTATAGAACCAGTCTGAACCGGTAGAATCCCACCCCTGCTAATGAACCCCAAATTAAGTGAACACTCTCAGGAGCTTTGAATTCCCAAAAGTAAAACTTTATTGGATACACCATTTCGATACAGAAGAACCAAAACCAGCTCTGGTTTTCGCACACAGTAGCTTCCTAGTTAAACAGTAGCTTCCTCTTCCTCCTGCCCCTCGTCATCCCATTGACCAATTATGAGACGTCCTTTTGTTATGGGAACAGTCCATCTCTTTCTCCAGCACCTGCAGTGGTGACCTTGAGGGATGCCGGGCTCTCACGCTCTCCGCAGACGTTCTCGGCGTTCTATTCCCCTCCCCGCTGTTCCTTGCCAAGTTGAAAAGCATTAAGGCTTGAAAGAAGCAAAGCGGTTCAAGCTTCACAATAGTAACATGCTTGTTAAGTGAATCTGGCTTCCCCGTGGACTTTACTTAGCAGAAGGTCACAAAAGGGAATCCCGTGACCCCCGGGACACTGCCACCGTCATAAAGATGAGTCAGTTGCCAAACGTCCAAGTTTTGATTACATGACCATGGAGATGCTGCAACGGTCATAAATGGTCATATAAGTCGCTTTTTTCAGTGCCGTTGTAAGTTTCAACGGTCACTAAAGGAATAGTTGTAAGTCCAGGGGTGGGCTTCAAAAATTTTAGCAAAGAGTTCTCTCCTCGGTTGCCAGGTGGACGTGGTCACGGTGGGCATGACCTAGTTGGCCTCCTGCACCACGGCCGGTTGTGTGTGCATTTTTTGCCCTCCTCAGGATCCAGAGGCTTTCCTTGAGCCTCCGGGAGGATGGAAAATGGCCTCCCCAGGCTCCTGAGGCTCTCGAAGCCAGAAATGGGCCCATTTCTGGCCTTCCCGGACTTTCAGGAGGCCCGTTTTTCACCTGAGCCTCCATGTGGGCCGTGCACTTACCTGCATCCAAAACAGGCCACATGGGGACTTCTAGGAGGGGAGGGGTGGGCGGGGCCAGCCAGGAGTGGGATTTGAGGGTTCTCCAAACTGCACAGAATCTTAGCTAGGGGCTCTCACGAACCCGCACGAAACCCCCGTCAGCCTGCTCCTGCCTATATACCTGCGCCTTAGATTATATCACCTAAGTTTTGTAAACCAGAATGGCTACACTCGCACAAGCCAGGACCAACCTAGCACATTGTGAAGTAACAGAACAGGGGACAAGATTAATGTCTCTGTTGATCTCTGAGGGATGCCAGAAAGTTTGTGCTTGTCCAGGCAAGTCAGCTCAATTATTCCTGGCCTTGCAGTGAACCCCAGATCTTTCTGCTTTGTTCATTTTTGTCGCATGGCCGTAAACAATGCAGTGAACCTGCCAAATTGGGTTGCCAGTTCTGAGTTTATTTGCCCTGGCGTCTTTTTTTTCCCAGCAGTCAGGAGTTTCCTGGGACAACTCTCGTCTTGTCCAGGAAAACAAATCATTTCTGCACATTTGTCAAAGTGCCGACAGAGAACAGTTTGAAAGAACTAGGTTGTGCAGTTTTGGTTCTAAAACATCCCAAAGGTGCTTTTTTTTTTCAAGAGGCAACTGGACTTTCTGATTTTTCTTGGAAGACGTTTCGTTTCTTATCCAAGAAGCTTCTTCAGCTCTGACAGGACTGTGGGGAATGGAAGGATTTATATTCCTTGCGGGCAGCTGGTTCAATAAGTTGACCGACTCTTCTTTGTGGCAGCCTCTCAAATATTGGATGGCTGCTGTCATGTCCCTTCTAGTCCTTCTTTTACTCCAGACTAACCAAACCCAAATTTCTGCAACTGTTCTTTGTATGTTTTCTCCAGGTCGTTAAATCATCGTAGTTGCTCTTTTCTGCACTTTTTCCAAAAGTCTCAACATAATCCTCAGTGATAGGATTCAGTATTTTTTTTTTTTTACTATCGGTTCTGTGGGCATGGCTTGGTGTAAAATCTCCAGTCAGAGATGGTATTTGCCGGTTCTCCAAACTACTCAAAATTTCGACTACCAGTTCTCCAGAACTGGTCAGAACCTGTTGAATAACCACCTCTGATAATCCCCAAGCTTGGACAGCCAAATGAAATAAAGGAAATGTTAACAAGTTATGATGTTTGTGTACTTATTTACCGAGCACATCCAAATTTTATTAAAGTAAGCAAAATATCTCTAGGATCCCCAAGGCTTGTCACAACTTTTGAGCATCCCTAATGTTGGGAAATTGAAAGTTGAAAAATTTAACACACCCTTGGAAAGGATTGCTAAAATTTTAGATAATCAGTCCCTATTTTGTTGTTAGTTGCGAAGTCGTGTCCGACCCATCACGACCCCACGGACAACATTCCTCCCAGCCTTCCTATCCTCTACCATCTTCTGGAGTCCATTTAAGCTCACGCCGACTGCTTCGGTGATTCTCCTTCTCTGCCATCCCCTTCTTCTTCAATTGCCCTCAATTTTTCCCAGCATTCGGCTTTTCTCCAGTCAGTCCTTCCTTCTCCTGAGGTGGCCAAAGTCTTTGGGTTTCATCTTCTGGATCTGAGAGCAGTCAGGGTTGATCTCTTCTAGGACTGACCGGTTGGATCGCCTTGCAGTCCAAGGGACTCGCAGGAGTCTTTTCCAGCCCCAGAGTTCAAAGGCCTCCATTCTTTGGTGCTCAGCCTTCCTTATGGTTCAACTTTCACAGCCGTACATTGCAATTGGGAAAACCAGTCCCTATAGCCAGGTCTTATTTCTTGAAATGTGCTGGTTCTTGACTTACAACCATTCTTTAGGGGCTGTTTGAAGTTGTTTGAAGGCTGAAAACTGTGACTTATAATTGGTGCTCGCACTTAGGACTCTTGCAACATCAACCCAGCCGTGTTATCAAAATTTGGGCCCTTGGCAACCAGTTTCTATCTACAACAATTTTGCAGCTTCATGTGATCCCGGGGTCACCATTTATGGCCTTCTTAGCTGGCTTTCAACAAGCCAAGTCAATAGGGGAAGCCAAATTAACAACCACGTGATTTTCTTAACTTCTGTGCTTTTGTTAATAAATGTGGCAAAAATATTGTAAAAATGGGGTGTGGCTCCCAACTGCCTTGTTTAGCAACGAAAATTCTGGTTCCAACTATGGTAGTAAGTTGGGAACTACCTGTATGCTTCTGAAGGTGTCAAACTGGATTAGGCTGATTTAATCAAAATGGTAGGTGGTTTTGGCTCTCTATTAAAAAAAAAAGAATATATTTGTG
Source organism: Pseudonaja textilis (assembly GCF_049901715.1). Taxonomy (NCBI): domain Eukaryota; kingdom Metazoa; phylum Chordata; class Lepidosauria; order Squamata; family Elapidae; genus Pseudonaja; species Pseudonaja textilis. Next base: position 4,027,537 of record NC_142000.1, read on the forward strand.
AGTAATTCAGTTTCCACTCTGTCAAAGTTTCTCAATTCTCTTTAAAATAGTCCATCGTTGAGACCACAGCCTTTATGAAGAGAAACATTTAATACCCTCTCCTAAGTAGAATAGAATAGAATAGAATAGAATAGAATAGAAGAGAAGAGAAGAGAAGAGAAGAGAAGAGAAGAGAAGAGAAGAGAAGAGAAGAGAAGAGAAGAGAAGAGAAACATTAGAAGAGAAGAATAGAATAGAATGGAATGGAATGGAATGGAATAGAATAGAATGGAATGGAATGGAATAGAATAGAATAGAATAGAATAGAATAGAATAGAATAGAATAGAATAGAATAGAATAGAATAGAATAGGAACATTAGAAGAGAAGAGAAGAGAGAGAGATGGGAATATTAGAATAGAATAGAATAGAATAGAAGAGAATAGGATAGGATAGGATAGAATAGAGAATTGCAGCTGGAAGGTACCTTAGAGGTCATCTAGTGCAACCCCTTGTTCAAGCAGGAGATCCTATATCATTTTAAATATAAGTGACTGTCCAGTCTCTTCTTAAAAACCTCCAGTGATGGAGCACCCACAACTTCTGGTGGCCAGCTTTTCCACTGGTTAATTGTCCTCCCTGTTAGAAAGTTTCTCCTTAATTCCAGGTTGCTTCTCTCCTGGATTAGTTTCCATCCTTGGTTTCTTGTCCTGCCCTCAGGTGCTTTGGAGCATAATTTGATTCTCTCTTCTTTGTGGCAGCCCCTCAAATACTGGAATCCTGCTATCCTGTCCCTCCTACTCCCTCTTTTCTCTAGGCTAGCCAAACCCAAATCCTACGACCATTTGTCATATGTTTTAGCCTCCAGGCCTTTGATCGTCTTAGTTCCTAGCTCTTCTATGCTCTTCTCTGAACTTTTTCCAAAGTCTTAACAAGATTCTGGATAACCAAGAACAAAATCAAACATTAACTATAACCCTAAGGTAGTTATATAATTATATTGCTTAAGCCAGGAACAGCTGATAAAGATATGTTTTCCCTGATAAAGAATGATGCATGAGTAGAGTATTTTATTGGGCTCCCTGTGATATTTTTTTTTCATGCAGAATTTGCCCTCTTGCTCAGATATGACTACTGTTATCCTGCTTGTCATTTCAAGCAAAGGATGATTTAATTGGTTTGGTTTGTATTCACGCATGAGGCAAACCCAGCCATCGTGGTTTGTTTGTGCTGAAACAAGCCATGAATTAGCCTTAGCTGAGCAAGTGAATCTTCAATTGTTGTCTCTCTCTTTTCTCAAGCAGCCCTGAAAAAAATGCATTGAGTAGTTTACTCATTCAAGCGCCACCCAAGAAGATACTATAAATGACTCTCTCTCTCTCTTTCTCTCCCTCTCTCTCTCTCTCCCTCCCTCCCTCCCTCCCTCTCCCCCTACATGTGCCAAAAACTAACTTGCATACCACTAAATCTCAAAAGACTTTGGGGATTTGACTTGATGTGTAGTGAGTTTTGGAATTCTTTCTCAAAATCTCAGAAGAGTTCAGGGTGAAGAGCTGAAGGTCTCAGAACTTCTTATGAGCTCACAAATTTCTCATTATATCCCTATTCTTTTCTCTTTTTTTAAAGTACAGAGTATACCCATGTCAGACACCATAAGCCAATACAATGTATTTGATTAATTGTATGAATTAATTCTTTTTTTTTCCGAGAAAAACTGCACTCAGGAATGTTCAAAAATCACGGGTCGAACAAATAAGGAAGGGTTGAGACGGATTCACAACTGACTGAACATCCGCACCCAGCTGGTTGTCCTCAGTGGAACTTCGTTTAGATCAATCAATCAGAACAGGAGGTTTTCTAGTCCAAATCCACTCTTCAAGCCGGAGATCCTATATACCAGTCCAGAGTCTGTTCTTAAAGACCTCCAGTGATGGAGAACCCACAACTTCTGAAAGCAAGCAGTTCCACTTGGTTAATGGTTCTCAATGTCAGGAAGTTTCTGCTTATTTCAAGCTTGCTTCTCTCCGTGAGAATCCTTTCCATCCATTGCTTCTTCTTCTTCTGCCCTCAGTTGCTTTGGAGAATAGCTTGACTCCTTCTTCTTTGGGGCAGCCCCTCAAACATTGGAAGGCTGCTCTCGTGTCCCCCCCAGTCAGTGATGGTATTCAACCAGTCCGCACCAGATCGGGTGAACCAGTAGCAAGAATTTGGCGAGGGTTGCCGAACAGGTAGTAAGTTCTGGCTGGCCACACCCCTGATCCGGTCACCCTCCTGCCCGATGCTCGCTTACCCGCCCGCCTGACATTCGCCTAAGGTATTTCATTTTTTTCCCCTCCTGACAATCAGCTGTGCCGGGATTCCCTTTGCTGAGGCCCAGGAAGGCAAAAAATGGAGGGAGGAGCTCAGGCCCCCTCTTCCATTTTTTGCCTTCCAGAGGAGCCTTAGGAGCGCAAAAACGACTCCTCTGAAGCTAGGAAGCTCCCCAAAATGGGTGGGGGCGGCAAAAAAGCAAAAAAAAAAAAAGCCACACCCACCCAGTCACATGGCCATGCCCACCAAGCCACGCCCACAGAACCGGTAGTAAAAAAATTTGAATCCCACCACTGCCCCAGTCCTTCTTTTGTCTAGATAGGCTATATCCAAATCCTGCCAATGTTCTTCATATGTTTTAGCCTCCAGGCCTTTAATCATCCTAGTTTCTCTTCTCTGCCCTTTTGTACATATAGTGGGGTACGTCAACATTCAGTCTTGGATCCAATACTATTCAGCCTCTTCATAATGACCTAGACCAGGGGTGTCCAACCTTGGCAACTTTAACTTGTGAAGTCCACAAGTCTTAAAGTTGCCAAGGTTGGACACCCCTGACCTAGACAAAGAGATAGTGTAGAAAGTTGGACCCACCCCTCTCCTAGAACAGTGAAATGTTTTGAGACTTATTAAAAAGACAGAATATTTCCCTGGCTGAAAAATGGAGGAGCATGCTCTTAGAAAGCAGCCCCCACCTTTCTTAACAGCCCTCAGCAGATGCCAGCACTTAAGAGATAAAGAGATAGCTAGCTCTATTCATAAGCAAATGCCCTGCAGCAAGGTAGGATTAGCCCTCCGCCACAATAGGAATTGCCCAACAAGGCTGTTGATGATGGAGACATAAATGCAATGAATCTGGCTAAAATAAGGAAATATAAAGATTTGCTTGATAAACAGGGAAGATTAAAAACAATACAGGAATTAAAACAGCAAAACATAGACATTGTCTGGTGGCCCTATATGCAGATACAGGCAAGGTACAGAAAGGATAAGGAAGAAGAGTATGGATTTTACATGGACCAACAACAATTAGATAAAATTATTCAAGGAACAGAGAAAAAGATGATATCTAAATTATGTAATTTTCTTTTGAGCTTCAAAATGGAAGAAGTAGTAGTCAAAGAAACAGTGATAGACTGGGCAAAAAATGTGGGACACAGTATAGAATTGGAATTTGGGAAAGAATGTGAGGGAAGAATTACAGATTAATGTTATCTACAGCATATAAAGAAAATATGTATAAAATGTTTTTGTTTTCCGATTTCAGAAAATAGTGGTCTTTATTTAATGCTCACTTTTGTGGGGGAAAGGGACTTTTTAACATCAACATAATTTTCATCGGAATTTTGAAATAGCTTATGAAAATAATGGGAGAGCGGAGTATTTCCTGTTAGTTTCACTTTATCAGTTTTTCAACAATTCCAGTGCATCCTATTAAGTCAGTTAAAACTTAGAAAAATAGTGTGTTTTTGTTAAACATCAGTACACCTCATATTTTTTGTTTAAACCAAACAGCAAATACAGCATTCATGAGTAGAAAAAATAATGAAGTAAGGAAGAGACTATGAGAAAGCAGAAAAACCAACCATAAACACTGACTTGGTCAATCAATGGTCTCCTTATTTGACGTGTGCCCATTCCTACATTTTTCATCCTTATTCCGAAATGTCTTTGTTTGGGCACTATTTGAAGAACTATTGTCCAAGGCTGCCTCCTGAAAGAAAGTACTATTCTCCATTCTTCCAGGACTCTTTTGTGCCACTCATAGCAAAGTGATTACTTCAGGGGTGAGAGGACGCAGAGAAAAGGAATCTGAAGTAAGGAAGCAAGCATTTAGGAAGGGCTTTGGTCAAGAACAGAGGAAGAATATGGATTTTACATGGACCAACAACAATTAGATAAAATGTTCTCAAGGAACAGAGAAAAAGATGATATCTAAATTATATAATTTTCTTTTGAGTTTCAAAATGGAAGAAGAGGTAGTCAGAGAAACAATGATAGCTTGGGCAAAAAATGTGGGACACAGTATAGAATTGGAATTTGGGAAAGAATGTGAGGGAAGAATTACAGATTAATGTTATCTACAGCATATAAAGAAAATATGTATAAAATGTGTTATTGGTGGCATTTACCCCCTGCCAGATTGGCAAAGATGTTTGCAACCGAAAACCCAGAATGTTGGAAATGTAAAAACAAGCAAGGTACATACTTTCACATGTGGTGGACCTTCTCAGAAGCAAAAAAGTATTGGAGTCAGATCCAAAAATGGTTAGAAGAAATAACAAAGCAAAAAAATTGAATTTCAACCAGAACTGTTCCTGTGAGAGGAATCTAGGAATCTTGTGAACTACTATATGAGTCAGCGGTTTGCTGTAGCCACCAAAAAAAACCAATGCAGTCCTAGGCTGTACCAACATAGGGACAGTATCAAAATAACGAGAAGATAGTATGGCTTTACACCACACTGGTGAGACCACACTTGCAATGCTGCATCCAATTCTGATTACCACAATACAAAAAAGATGTTTTAAGATCCTGGAAAATGTGCAGAGAAGAGCATCTGCTCTCCTGTCTCCCCTGGTCCTTCTCTTCACTAGACTAGCCATGTGTCAGGATTCCGGAGATTGCTCTAATTAAATCATGAACCTCGATCATTAAGAGTCTGGAGCTTAAATTATATGATGAACAGTTGTGAGAGCGAGGTATGTCTAGCCTTTCAAAGAGAAGGGACAATATTTGAGGGGCTGTTACAGAGGAGAAGGCACTTGAGGGCAGGACAACAAGCAATGGGTAGAAACTCCTCAGAGGGAGACCCAACTTGGAATTAAGGAGATGAACAATGAACGGTTGCAGGAACTGGGCCTGGTGTCAACTCGTAAATCATTCCTATGCCTGTTTCTGAGTTGCCATAAGAAGGAGAGGGGGGAAGCCTGAGGAAGCAGTGCGGCAGATGAAGACCAGAAGCACATTCCACGCTTTATCTTGTGGAGGTTGTAGCCTAGGCTACAGGATCTTCTGCCCTCGAAAATCTTTCATTGGAGAAGTGATTGATGACACCCAGCCCATGTTGTTTTGTTGGAGAATCTGATTTATGACACACCCAGGGGGTGGGGGTGGGGGAAAAGAGGGTCATAGGTGATAGTAAGTTAGGTGTCTCAGAGTTGGTTTCATACAGGTTAATGCCAGTCATGTTGCTCCTCATAAATCTTTTGGTTTCTTTTGAAACTTGGCTCGAGGCTCATGATTTAATTAGGGCAATCTCCGGAATCCTGACACATGGCTAGTCTAGTGAAGAGAAGGACCAGGGAAGACATGAGACCAGTCTTCCAATATTTGAGGGGCTGCCACAGAGAGGAGGAGGGGGTTGAGCAATTTTTCCAAGGCACCCGAAGGCCAGACAAGGAATAATGGATGGAAACTGATCCAGGAGAGATTCAACCTGCAAACGAGGAGAAACTTTCTGACAGTGAGAACAATCAACCTGTGGAACAGGAGTTGCCTTCGGAAGTTGTGGGAGCTTCATCCCTGGAGGCTTTCAAGAGGAGACTGGATTGCCACCTGTCAGAAATGGTGTAGGGCAGGGGTCTTCAAACTTGCTCCATCACTGGAAGTTTTCAAGAAGAGATTGGACAACCGTTTTCCAGAATGGGGTATACTAGGGGTCTCCAACTTTGGCAACTTTAAGCCTGGAGGACTTCAACTCCCGGAATTCCCCAGCCAGCAAAGCTGGCTGGGGAATTCCGAAGAGTTGAAGTCCTCCAGGCTTAAAGTTGCCAGAGTTGGAGACCCCTGGTATATAAGGTCTCCTGATGAAGTAGTGGGTTGTACTAGAAGGCCTCCAACTCTGTTCTTCTGCATTCTGTATTTTGTTTACACAATAGGCCAGGTGTGCAGGGAGGAGGTGGCCGCCCACTCTTGCCAATGGGGGAAAAGGCCTAGATTGGACTGAAGCAGAAAAGGACACTGTGCTTTTGCTTTCAGCAAACAGCACTTTCTCCCTATCAGGGAAAGTGGCACCAGCCCAGGAGATTAGTCAGCCAGACATAAAAGACAGGAAATGATGATTTAGTTGACAATTGGCTTTTTTTTTTTCCTCACAGCTACCCAAGAAAAGGCCGGTCAGTGGGAAAATCCCAGGTAAAAGGCAGAGATTAAGTCTGACAAATAAAGAGAAGTTTGCCAGCGGTTGGGTGGAGCAGCTGATTTGCCAAAGACAATAACAACGGGTTGTTGGTCTTTGTAGATGGTTCCCATTTCCTATTGCTTCCTCTGGGCTCTGCTGATACCAGCCTGCCCCAACTCAGTGCACCTCCAGGAAGGGATCAGGTCCAAAGTCAGGATTGTTGACGATTCCAGATCAGCAGAGGTTAGCCAAAGTCGCCAGGAGCAAAGGATTCAGGACCAGGCATTAAAAGTTGCAGTTCAGAATGATCTGTGGAAATTCTCAGTCCTCCAGGTCTTGTTTGTCTCAAAGGTGCATCTTCAGGAGGCAACTGGACTTTCTTGGTTTTTCTTCTGAAGATGTTTCACTTCTCATCCAAGAAGCTTCTTCGGCTCTGACTGAATGGTGGGGAAGGGAAGGATTTATATTCCTTGCAGACAGCTGGTCATTTGCATCCTTTTAGAGGGTCGTTGAGGCCACTTGGAGGTTTATCTGTGTCCTCGGGGTCACCTGAGTAGAGCAAATGGTTCCTGTTGTCTGTGATTTTTCCTCTGGAAATCCATTCTTCCTCCCACACCATTCCAAGGGTGTTCATCCCAAATTGCAGAGCTAAAAGTCTGTACAGATTCTCAGTCCTCCAGGTCATGGTTGCTCTAAAAGTGCCTTTTTTTCAGGAGGCAACTGGACTTTGTTTTTCTTTGAAGACATTTCACTTCTCATCCAAGAAGCCTCTTCAGCTCTGACTGGATGGTGAGGAGTAGAAGGATTTGTGTATCTTGCAGACAGCTGGTCGTTTGCATTCTTTTAGAGGGTCATTGAAGCACTTGGAGGTTTATCTGTGTCAGGTGACCCTGAGGACACAGATTAAACACCCTCAGTGGCCTCAACAGCTCTCAAAGAATGCAAATGACCAACTGTCTGGTCGTTTGTTGTCAGCACATTCAACTATGTAATGAACAAAGTATTTCATAAGAATATTTCATTCATTCAGATCTAGGATGTCTTATTTTTGTGTTCCCTTTATTTTTTTGAGCAGTGTATATAATAAAGCTGGAGAATGACCATGTCAGCATTCTCAAGTGAACTGCTAAGATATGGACTAAGGTCTGCACAAAATATTAGGATGGAACTGTGCTAGTTTAAGGGACATAGAAATAATGGGCAACATGAGAGGAGAAGGGGAGCAATCCATGCAGCAGCCCCTCTATCAATATACAGATAGTCCTCAACTTATGATCACAACTAGCCCAATATTTATATTGCTAAGTGAGAAATTTGTTCAGTGAGTTTTGCCCCATTATTTTATGACTTTTTCTTGCCAGCTTTGTTAAATGAATCACTGCAATCGTTAAATGAGTAAAACGGTTCTTAAGTGAATCTGGTTTTCCCCATTCACTGAGATTGTCAGGTCGTCGCAAAAGGGGATCACATGACCCTGGGAGGCATTGCAACCGTCATAAACGTGAGTCAGTTGTCAAGCATCCGAGTGTAAGTCATGTGACCCTGTGAGGGCTTTCTTAAGTTTAACAGACTGAACTGATAATCAGAGTTGGAAGGGACTTTGTAGGTCATCTAGTCCAACCCACTGCCAAAGCAGTAGACTCTACAGTATTTCTGACAGAGGGCAGTCCAATCGCTTCTTGAAAGCCTCCAGGGATGAAACTCCCACAACTTCTGAAGGCAACTTCTGTTCTATTGATTGATTGTTCTCACTGTCAGAAAATTCCTCCTTATTTCCAGGTTGAATCTCTCCTTGTTCGGTTTCCATCCATGATTCCTTGTCTGGCCTTCAAGTGCTTTGGAGAATAGCTTGACCCCTTCCTCCTCCCTAGGGCAGCCCCTCAAATATTGGAAGATGCTCTCCTATCTCCCCTGATCCTTCTCTTCTGTGAACTGCTAAGATATGGAGCTTAGTCCGCGCAAAATAGTAGGATGGAACCATGCATTTTTCCAAAAGAGTCAGTTTAAGGAATGCTAGTTTAAGGGACATTTTGAGGGAAATTGGTAACACGAGAGGAGAAGGAGAGAAATCCATCCAGAAGTCCTTCTTTCAATCTAGTCTGAACAACAAGGAGATTCGGACTTTACAGGGAGCAAAAAAAAACCACACTGCTGTTATTTGGGCTGGGCTACAATTCTGCAGCTGGTGTTGCCCTCCTGTGGCAATTTCATAATTGCTGCTACTATTTTCAGACTAATGAAAACAATGATGCTGTTCCGTGGCTTTCTCTGGAAGTGAAAGTTGGATTTTGAAGAAGCGGATAGGAAGAGAACCCACATTATTTTCAGATTACCACAGAAAAACATCAAAGCAAACTAACGGGTTCATGACCCTTGGGGTGTTTTTCCGAAAGGAAACTGGACTTTCTCGGTTTCATATCTTGAAAACATTTCATTTCTCATCCGAGAACTTCCTTTAGTTCTTCTTGGAGGAGAAGGGGGGATTTAAAACAAAAACAAAAAACACAAGGAAGTACAGTTGCATTTTGGAAATGCAGCTTTGAGGTAATGATGACAAGGATGATTGAGAATCTCCGTAGACTTAATGGTTCATGATTACACCAAATCAAAGTTATCGCTCAAGAGACACAAATGACTAGGTTCAAATTGTTGGCTTGCCTCAATATAAAAAAGATGCTGAGACTTTAGAAAGAATGTAGAGAAGAGCAACAAAGATGATTAGAGGCCTAGAGGCTAAAACATATGAAGAACCATTGCAGGAACTAAGTATGTCTAGTCTACTGAAAAGAAGGACCAGGGGAGACAGGAGAGCAGCCTTCCAATATTTGAGGGGCTGCCACAGAGAGGAGGAAGGGGTCAAGCTATTTTCCAAAGCCCCCAAAGGCCAGAATGGAATGAATGAATGTTTCCATGAATGGAAACTGATCAGGCAGAGATTCAACCTGGAAATAAGGAGAAATTTTATGGCAGTGAGAACAATCAACTCATGGAACAGAAGTTGCCTCCAGAAGTTGTGGGTGCTTCATCACTGGAGGTGTTTAAGAAGAGATTGGACAGCCATCTGTCTGAAATGGTATAGTCTCCTCCTTGAGCACGGGGCTGGACTAGAAGACCTCCAAGATCCCTTTCAAAATTGTTACTCTGCTTTTTTATTCTGTAAATTATAATCTTTTGGACCTAGCAGCCTTCTAGAGAAGGCTCTAATGAGGGGAAAGATGGATGGAAGGATATGACCAGCTCAGTGGTGGGATTCCATTTTTTTTTTACTACCGGTTCTGTGGGCGTGGCTTGGTGGGTGTGGCTTGGCTTGGTGGGCGTGGCAGGGGAAGGATACCGTAAAATCCCCCTTCCCTTCCCACCCCACTAACCTGCTTTCCAGCTCCGTTCTTCTGTGCAGGGCAACCGAAGGAGACTCAGCTGATCAGCTGGGATTCAATGGGAGGCAGAGAAGAGATGGGGTTAGCGGATCAGGTGGCATTGGCCGGTTCTCTGAACTATTCAAAATTTCCACTACTGGTTCTTCAAAACTGGTCAGAACCTGCTGAATACCACCTCTGGACCAGCTACAAGGGGGATGGATTCAGTTACATCGATGGGTGCACCTTTGGAAAATGCAAAGAACCAGGTTGGAGATATACCAACCTGAAGAAGGTTTGTCTACCTGGCTGCTAACAGTCAACATCAACTTGATGGTATATGATCCATCAATTTCTTTTCCCCAAGACCACCGCTTGTTAAGGAGGCAATGGTGCATTTCTGCTTTTCTGACCTAGGAAGGAGAACCTCAAGTCTTCATTGACAAGAATTTTTCCGAAGAAGAATGCTGCTGCTGTCCCTTTCCATGATATTTTTACATATTTCTCTGAAAAGCCATCTGAGGTTTACAGCCAGTGGGGTCTGATTATTAGAGCCACATCCCCAGTAAATTGTCAGGTTTTCCTTTACTGACATCTGTCAGAAATGGTGTAGGGTCTCCTTCTTGGTTGCAATGAGGGGTTGGACTAGATGATCTTCAAGGTCCCTTCCAACTCTGTGGTTCTGTTCTGTTCTTTATGGTTTTGATGTTCGGTGGTTTTTATGCTATTCCCCTTATTTATTTATTATTATTTTTTGAGGCAAAGTGAGATGTTCAGGCTGGATCTGGCATTTTTATTTTCACATTGAGTCCTTCCAAAGGGTCTGGGATAGACAGATCCTGTTGCTTCATACACAATAACAAGAGTTGGGAGGGACCCTGTAGGTCAGCTAGTCCAACCCCGCGCCCAAGCTGGAGACCCTCCACCATTTCTGATAGATGTCAGTAAATGAAAACCTGACCACTCCACCCCAAGCTGGAGACTCTACTACACCATCTTTGATGGTCTCGAAGTTTCTTCTCTTTTTTTTTATGGGCGTCTTGCGGACGATCAGCGAAACGCGGGTCGAAAAGGAATCGCGTCCAGATGGGCGCTAAGACCCAGAGGACACCGCCGATCCCTTTCCCGCCGCGGTGAGCCCGTTGTCTCCGACAGAAGAACCCAGCAAAGGAATATTAATAGCGGCCACTGAACGCCCAACTGCGCCTGCGCAAATAACCTGCCTGGTAAAATAAGCGACGTCACCAGCCTGTTTTGCCAATTTTGTATGAAAGAAAAGAGCGGATTGGCTAAGCAGTCAGGATGGCCGAGCGGTCTAAGGCGCTGCGTTCAGGTCGCAGTCTCCCCTGGAGGCGTGGGTTCGAATCCCACTTCTGACAAATGCTCATTTTTGTTTTTATTTTTGCAGAAGGTCTCTCGATGAGTTCTTCCTTTACCAGCCGCCACCAAAGCCCCGAATCTCAGCAGGCGAGAGGGAAAAGCCGCCAACTTCAACTGCTCCGGGCTTGGGAAGTAGCGCCTGTGCTCCCTCCGAATTAAGAGCAGCCCCGTGTAAACGGCTGCGTCCGAATCCGGATAGACAAGGCTTAAGACAGAAAAATTGGACCGCAAGTCCGGGTCCTTCGTCTTCCGTGGCTTCTTGGTTACTCCTCTTGATTGCAGCCTTCCAAAGCCAGTATATACACAGAAATTTTATCTATCTATCTATCTATCTATCTATCTATCTATCTATCTATCTATCTATCTATCTATGAGAGAGAGAGAGAGAGAGAGAGAGAGAGAGAGAGGTTGAGATGATAGAGATATAGAGATAGATAGATAGTTATAGTTATAGTTAAAGTTATATAGTGTGTGTGTGTATATATATCACAGACAGACACAATACAGAAGCCTGATGATGGCAGATGAGATTCTGCCGAAACGTCACTACAACTTTAAAAGCACAACTACAATGACGTGGGAAAATACCCGAACAAAGCTGAATGCCATACATGTAAGTACCCGCGAAAACTTAAGAAAACATATATATACACACACACACAATAAAACTAATTAGTTAACTAAAGTTAACTAAAACTAATACACACACATAATTAATAAAACTAGTTAACTAATTAGTTTTATTAATTATGTGTGTGTGTATTAGTGTATTAACTAAGTTAACTAAAACTAATACACACACCCACAAGCATTATATATCCTACAAATTTCTGTGCTTTTTCACCCTCTGAAGACCCCTTTCGGTTGCAGCCTTTTTCCTTTCCAGGGAAAAGCTAATAGAAGAGATCTCTGATGAGGTGGGAAAAGGGATGTTCCTTTTATTTATTAAAAAAAACAGGCATTAGTTTGTTGATTTATTTCTTTTCATTAATTTGTTGGGGTCTGTACTGTCTGCAGCAAAGCACATCCATGCAGCTTATTATAACCATCCAGAAAAACCCAAATGTCCTGTTTGAGAGACCAAAAGTGGCCAGAGGTGAAACAAAAAATTTTTTCCTAATGAATAACGATTGACTTCTGTTGATAAAATCTAATGCTTTCTTTAATTTTTCATAACACAGAGAGTTCACACACAAGGAGAGAGACATACAGCCAGTTAGAGAAATAAAGAGATAGAAAAAAATATAGATTAAATAATTAGACGGATGGATGAATGGATGGATGAAAAATAGAGACAGATATACTGTAGATAGATGATAGAGACAGAGATTGAGATAGATAGATGATTGATAGGTGATACATAGAAATAGATGGATGGATGGATGGATGGATGGATGGATGGATGGATGGATGGATAGATGGATAGATAGATAGACAGACAGACAGACAGACAGACAGACAGACAGACAGACAGACAGACAGACAGACCGATGGATGGATGGATGGATGGATAGGGATAGATAGGTGGATGGATGATAGATAGAGACAGAGATGATGATAGATAGAGACAGAAATAGAGATAGATGATAGAGATAAATAGATATAGATTGAGATAGATTGATAGATGATAGATGATTGATACAGATAAATAGGTAGGTGGGTAGGTAGACAAACAGACATATATAAAGCAGAATAAAGTACACATAGATATACACAGAAAAATAGAGATAGAAGAAAGATAAATGGATGAATTAAAGATAGATAGATAGACAGACAGACAGACAGACAGACAGACAGACAGACAGACAGATGATAGTTATAGGCAGAGCCTACCATGACCATATTTTTTGGAAAACAAACAAAGGGCAATCCTGCTAAAGAGGTAAATGTGAAAGAGGTTCAGAAGGACAAAAAATGTTTATAATTTTGCTTCACAAAGGAGAATTCAAGAGCAAACTTGAAGAAAGTAATTGAAATAAATATATATCTAAAGAACAGCTTTTTGAAGTAAAGGGCTGTCCCTTTATGACCCTACAATATAGATAGATATATAAAAGGAAAGACCTATTTGAAGGGAGGGAGGGAGGGAGGAAAGCGGGAGATGGCTACATTATGAGAATGAAGGATCTATTTACTGACTAGGACTGAATTCCAGAATGTCTTTTCATATCAAAACTGAGCTCAGGGCTCCTTTCAGCAGGGAGTTGCAGAACGTTACAGAAAGGTAACTCGGGGGGTGAGGGCTGTGTTAAATGGGGACGTTTCAGGGGTCCCTCCTCCTCCTCCTCCTCAGGGGCCACAGACTATGGGAAACTGCAACATCACCAATGCTAAAAGTGGGAGTGGGGTTTGCAGGGAGGAGAGGGAGGAAGGAAGGAGGAGGGGAGGGGAGGGGAGGAGGAGGAAGAGGACAACTTACAGTCCTTGATGCTCTTTGAGCCTTGTGGTTGCTTGCAAACATTTCATTACCCAACTAGGTAACTTCATCAGCGCTAGGAGGGAGTGGGGTTTGCAAGGAATAGTATCAGGAATTTCACCTTTCAACTTTGATTCGTAACTGCTGGCTAATTTTATATTCTGGGTTTCAACCCCTACCAATATCAGGACTGGGTCCCAAGGGCCGGCTTCCCTCAACTTACTGAACCCAACCACTTAAAGAGATACTCATTTTAATCATACTCCCTCTCCCCCGTTTTTTGCTTAGCCTGTAAGTGACTCCCTTGCGGTTAATATACTGGTGCAACAGATTGTAACCAAGGTAACTCCACATCTGCGGATTAAGCTTCAGTCGGGGGAGTTCACCTCTCAGAGGAAGATACAAATCACAGCTTAAAAGATGCAACGGTTGGAATCATGTCCGGGGAGATGCCAAAATTCAACCCCTTTTAAGCAACAGAGCACTGCTGTGAACCTGGCTGTGACTACACAGACTTTACTGGGACCTGTTGCGATTTGTGCCTCCATCCTTGGGGGGGGGCAGGGGGAGAGCAGCTGCCTGCCACAAATTTTGGGGCTAATAGTTAATGCTTTGGCGAGTTGAGAGAACCAGTAAAAGCACGAATAACAGAGTTGGAAGGGACCTTGGAGGTCTTCTAGTCCAACCCCCTGCTTGGGCAGGAAACCCTACACCACTTCAGACAAATTATTTTCCAAAGCACCTGAAGGCAGGACAAGAAGCAAACTGACCAAGGAGAGAAGCGACTTAGAACTAAGGAGGAATTTACTAACAGAACAATTGATCAGTGGAGCAACTTGCCTCCAGAAGCTGTGAATGCTCCAAAACCAGGAGTTTTAAAGAAGAGATTGGATAACCATTTGTTTGAAATTCAGGGGGTTGGACTAGAAGACCTCCAAGGTTCTGTTCTATTCTATTCTATTCTATTCCATTCCATTCCATTCCATTCCATATTCTATTCCATTCCATATTCCATTCCATTCCATTCCATATTCTATTCCATTCCATATTCCATATTCCATTCCATTCCATTCCATTCCATTCTAAATAGTTGTCCAATCTCTTCTTAAAAACTTCCAGTGTTTGGAGCATTCACAATTTCTAAGCTATTTTCCAAGGCACCCGAAGGCCAGACAAGGAATCATGGATGGAAACTGAACAAGGAGAGATTCAACCTGGAAATAAGGAGGAATTTTCTGAGAACAATCAACCCATGGAAGTTGTGGGAGCTTCATCCCTTCAGGCTTTCAAGAAGAGACTGGACATTCAGAAATGGACTGTCAGAAATGGTGTAGGGTCTCCTGCTTGGGCAGTGGGGGTGAACTAGATGACCTTCAAGGCCCCTTCCAACTCTGATTATCTGGAGGCAAGCCATTCCACTAGTTGATTGTTCTCACCGTCGGGAAATGTCTCCTTAGTTCTAGGTTGCTTCTATCCTTGTTTACTTTCCATCCATTTTCCTGCCCTCGGGTGCTTTGGAGACTAGCTTGACTCCCTCTTCTTTGGGGCAGCCCTTTCAGACATTGGAAGGCTGCTCTCGTGTCACCCCTGGTCCTTCTTTCCATTAAGCCACACCTCCCCAACTCCCGCACCCGTCCTTCATAGGTCGTAGCCTCCAGCCCTCCTAAGCATCTTCGTTGCTCTTCTCTCCACTCCTTTCTAGAGAGCACGTTGAGCCCCGAGCCGGCGCCCTTCCTGGGAGCGGTGTGGATGTGACCGTGGTCAGATTGAACAGATTTAAAACAGAGCGGAAGGGACCTTGGAGGTCATCTAGTCCAACCCCTCCCCCCCCCCCCAATATCCACCCATCCAAGCAGGAGGCCCTACACCAGGGGCGTCCAACCTTGGCAACTTTAAGACTTGTGGACTTCAACTCCCAGAATTCCTCAGCCAGCAAAGCTGGCTGAGGAATTCTGGGAGTTGAAGTCCACAAGCTGGCTGAGGAATTCTGGGAGTTGAAGTCCACAAGTCTTAAAGTTGCCAAGGTTGGACGCCCCTCCCCTTCACCATTTCTGACCAATGGCAGTCGAGTCTCTTCTTGAAAGCCTCCAGGGCGTGTGAACGCGGCCGCTGGGGGCAAACCCGCGTGGAAGTGGCCCGAAAGCGGCTGGTCCTCAGTGCCGGGGCTCCCGCGGATCCTCCTCCCCGCCTAAGGTCGGGCCAGCAGGTGGAAAGGGAGGGCTGCGGGCGAGGGGCGCGGCTCCTCCGCCCGGCTCGTCCCTCCTCCGACTCCCGGCGCCGCCAACCAGCAACCGGAGCGCCTCTCCGGCCGCGCCCCGGGCAAGGTGTCCCCCCTCCCTCCACCACCACCCCAGCTCCAAGCCGCAGCAGCCCCAGCGCCACCCACCCCGGCCGGCACCGGCACTTCCAGCTCGCCCGGCTGCTGCTGCGCTCCGGAGCCGCGTCCCCCCATCGCTCTGCGATCTCGCCTCAGCTTCCCCCCCAAACCCACCTCCACCGCCCCCCCGGGCTCAGCGCGTCTCCTCCGGGCTGGGGGGCCCCGCCGGCGGGATGGCCGAATTCCCGGCCAAAGTCAGCACCCGCACCAGCACCCCCGCCGGGGAGCCGGCTTTCCACGCCCCCGCCTTGGATCTGAATTTCGTCAAGTCCCCCTTCGGGATCCTGATGATCGTGGAAATCGTGAGTAGCCCACCCACCCCACCCCCGTGTGCCTCTGAGCTCCCGCGGAGGGTCCCCGGTCCCGCGGGGTGGCGGGGGTTGGACTAGATGACCTCCAAGGTCCCTTCCAACTCCGCTTAGCTGGAAATTGATTGAAAAGCAGCCGGCCGGCCGCCCTTCTGCCGCTGTGCAGCGGACCTGTGGGTGGGTGGCGGGGTCCCTGAAGCCGGGGGTGGGTTGGAGTCAGTTGCTCCTCTCGCTGCGCCCAAGAACGGTTCTTTTGCCCGGGGCGGAGAGAAGCCCGTCGGCTCCTTCCCCAGGTTGAGCTTTTCTTCCGAAGGAGGGCTAACCCCGAATCCTGGTTTGTGAACCGCGATTGTTTGGGCTTCGTCCCAGCTATTAACCCAGATGCGGAGAAAGTCACCTGCTCACACTTTGCGCGTTTGGTTTCTGTCCTTATTGCGCCCAGGAGAAAGGATGGGTGGGTGGGGGAACCACAAGGCGATTCCTTTTCTTACAACGATCTTCTTGCTAGGTAGGCTGGTCTGAGAGTAAGGGATAGATCCAAAGTCTGTGGCCGGAGTAAGATTTGAATCGGAGTCTCCCAAGCCTCTCCGCTACCCGTAGGGACTTTATATGGATTTTCTTCTCTCAGCTAAGAACAATCCTATTCCATAAAACCCAGCTGTATGCAATTACTATTAGTTTGTATAAACAATTAGTTTCAAGCTTAACTTGGTCTTTTTATTATATTTTATAGTAATCGTTCTTTTCAGTTCTTTGTGATTAATGCCCCAGAATTATTTTAATCTTGCAGGATAATTCTCCTTATATTGTACTTCCTTCTAAGTTGAATATTTGCTTCCTCTTCAGAAATTTAGAGAGACGTTTTATCTAAGAATTTTAGTTCTAATAATGTGCACCGTTCTAGCATTTGTGTTATTATATCATGTTAGCGCACTTGATCTTATAATACCTTTCCCTTTTCTCTTTTCCCTTCCCTCCCTTCCCTTCCCTTATCCCTTCCTTTCCTTTTCCGTTCTCTTCTCTTCTCTCTTCTCCCTTCCCTTCTCCCTTCCCTTTTCCCTCCCTTCCCTTCCCTCTTCCCCCTTCCCTTATTCTTTCCTTTATCCCTCTCCTCCCTTATTTTTTCCCTGGCTTCTTTCCTCTTTTTATCCCTTCTCTTCCCCCCTTTTTTTGCTTTCTTTTTAAGCTAGCCATGGATCAAAATTAATAAAATCTAACTTCCTCATTACACCCAGGCTAAGTCTCCGTGTAAGCTCAGCCTGCAGTATTCAAAAGGGCCATTTTCTTCAGCAGTGGGGGGGTCATTGCGCCACAACAGGACTCTGTAGAAAGATTTAGGGGAGTGAAAGAAATCCCCCCCCCAAGCGACCAAGACTGGAGTGGACAACTGGAAAAACAAACACACGCACACCCCAAGGCAGAAATCTCACAGGACTACTGGTCACAGAGCCACTATTGGTTGGGTCTCAATTGGCCCAGAGCCAGCAATAAGCTTGAGATCATCTCTAAGATGATCATCTCTACCTTTGATCTTTGAGAAAGGGCAAAATAATTCCATTTGGCTGGGGAATTCTGGGAGCTGAAGTCTACAAGTTTTAAAGTTGCCAAGGTTTGGACACCCCTGGTCTAAAGTAATAGGGCTTGAATGAAGTTTTAACAGATTAAGAGTTGGAAGGGACCTTGTACTAGGTCATCTAATCCAACCCCACTCCCACCCATCCAAGCAGGAAACCCTACACAGCATTTTTGACAAATGGCAGTTCAGTCTCTTCCTGAAAGCCTCCAAGTGATGAAGCTCCCACAACTTCTGAATGCAACTTCTGTTTCATGGGTGGGTTTGTTCTCCCTGTCAGAAAATTTATCCCTGTCAGAAAATTTCTTTAAATTTTTATTTCTAGGTTGTATTTCTCCTTGATCAGTTTCCATCCATTATTCCTTGTCTGGCCTTCGGGTGCCTTGGAAAAATTGCTCGACCCCCTCCTCCTCTCTGTGGCAGCCCCTCAAATATTGGAAGACTGTTCTCCTGTCTCCCCTGGTCCTTCTCTTCACTAGACCAGCCAGGCCCAGTTCCTGCAACCATTCTTCATATGTTTTAGTCTCCAGTCCCCCAATTATCTTGGTTGCTCTTCTCTTTCTAGAGTCTCAACATCTTTTTTTATAGTGTGGTGAGCAAAACTGGATGCAGTACTCTAGGCGTGGCCTTACTAAGGCTTTGTAGAGTGGTATTAGTACCTCCCTTGATCTTGATTGTATCCCTCTGTTAATACAGCTTAGGATTGCGTTGGCTTTTTTGGCCAGACACTGCTAGAATAGAAGCTTCTAGGATTTCTGCCTTTAAATAACCGGACAGTGTAAAACTGTGATGGGTGGAGTAGCCTTCAGTGCAGGGAGAGGCAAAGAATCTTTCCAGGGCTTGTGTGCAAATATATAAACATCCACACTTTCCTGTGAGTGGAATAAAAATAGTACTGCATGGAGTAGTGTTTTTCCCATAATAATCCAGCTGAGAATAGTGTTTCCTGTTTCTTTTTTTAAATTCTAATCAAGTAGGTGAAACCCGCATCGTATTTCCCAAGAGACCAGAGTCAGAGCCATAGATTGATTGAGGGGACCATTCTTATACAACCTGTGTTGCTCAGCTGAGTCATCCAGTAGCATGAGCTTTGTAGTGTCACTTGGAGGACATCCGACCTGGGGAAAGGCTGAAGGCTGAGATGTTCAGGGTGCAAGGATGTGGGACTGCAAGGAACAAGGGGAGTTCATGTTTCCTTCGTTGGGCTTTCGGATGCCAAGCTCACAGACTGTCATGAGGGGTGGCAGATGGGGGTGGGTTTGATAGAGCCAATAGAGCCAGTTCAGTCTAGTGGTTAAGGCATCAAGCTAGAAACTAGGAGATGGTGAGTTCTAGTTCCACTTTAGGCATGAAAGCTGGCTGGGTGATTTTGGGCCAATCACCAGGCAATGGTGAGTTCTAGTCCAGCCTTAGCCAAGAAAACTGGCTGGGTGACTTTGGATTATTCACCAAGAGATGGTGAGTTCTAGTCCAGTCTTAGACATGAAAACCAATTGGGTGATTTGGGGTCAATCACCAGGAGGCGATGAGTTGTAGTTCTGCCTTAGCCATGAAAGCCAGCTAGGTGACTTTGGACCAATCACCAGGAGATGGTGAGTTCTAGTCCAGCCTTAGCCAAGGAAACTGGCTGGGTGACTTTGGATCCTTCACCAGGAGATGGAGAGTTGTAGTCCTGCCTTAGGTAAGAAAAGTCAGCTGGGCGATTTGGGTCAATCACCAGGAGGCGATGGGTTCTAGTCCTGGTTTAGGTCTGAAAGCCAACTGGGTGACTTGGGCCAGTCCCTCTCCCTTAGCCCAAACCTCTACACAAGGTTGTTCTTGTGGGTAAATGAGGAGAAAGGAGTACGTTTCCTGAGTAACATAAATTAATAAAGACGGAAGTCACTAATGCATAATAGCTAAATGGCAAATACCAATGCCTGATTTTTTCCTAAGACCAGGAGGAAAAAAAGGTGATTATACAGAGCAGAGATGTATCTCAAAAGGGGAAAGCAGTAGATAATGCCAGGAAATTCCCATGCTATTTCTCATGACCCCTGTCCCAATTCTTCTCTTGACCCCTTCCTCTAGAAAAATGTACAAAATTTGGACCCTGCTTTGAAAGGGCCAAAAAATCCTCCCACGTGTTCAGGGAGGACAATGAACACACAACAAAACAGTCATGGTGGCAGAACACTTCATACAACCCCGGAGTTGTTTTCAGCAAACCGAGTCATGATGGCGGCTAAACAGGCTGCCAGTCTTCCCACAAACCTGAGCTACAGTACAGATATTTGTTTGTTTGTTTGTTTGTTTGCTCAATTTATAGAATCATTTATTGTTTATATTCCAGCTAGGGTGACGCGTTGTGCTTGCATCCCCATGACAGGCTTCCCGGTGAGGTTTTGCAGCAGGCAAGCAGGGTTCGTTTGCGGTAGCCGAAAGCTCCAGGAAAAGCACAAGGCTTTTCGTAAAATGCGTTAATTGGAAAATGTGCTTGCAAGCTTCTTCTGATTTGAGATTAGTTTGGGAATGATTTTGTGTATTGGTTTAATCCATCCTCTTCGGTTAGTTGAGGGTACCGTATGCAGAAGTAGAAAATGTTTTCAAACCAAATCTTGCATGAATTACTGACTAGCTAAAACGAATCCCATGTTAAAAAATATTCTGTTTCTTCCTTCTCCTTAATTTTAAGTGTTAATCTATCCATTTCTGCACATTCTAGGTTTTTTTATTACACTTCCTTCTGTAGGGATTTCTTCTTTTTTTTCCCACTGTTGTGCAAACACAATTCTTGCCACGGTTAACACATGTAAAATTAAATATGTATTTATTGTACTTTTCTGGTAAGATAGCCAACAAAAATATTTCTGGTTTTGGGTCTATATGTTGCTTTACTATTTTTTCTAATAGTAATAATATTTTTCTACTTTTTCTACATTTTTCCATGTATGTATTTTGTCCAATGACTAACTAACAGAAACAGAAGATAGAATTTTAAAAGCTTAAGGGAATGATTATTTATATAGTGAGGTTTTATTGAAATGGATAAGCTATTATGATGATGGTGATGGTTATTGTTATTAATGCTATGAATATTGTTGTTATTATTGTTGTTATTGTTGTTGTTGTTTAATCTTTAATGAGCCTTTGGGGCTGGTTGGTAGCTCAACAGCTCGAGTCCTAACCAAGGAACTGTTCAGGTAGCGTCGGAGGATATAAGCTGTTCCAAGTAGGGTGGTTTTTTGTAGACTCGGTATTCAAGTCTGATAAATTCAGGATTTCCAAATAGCGAGGTAGCCCTTTAGGTATTGCTCCAAGGGCTCCAATTACAATGGGGAAAACACGCAATTTCTTTTTCCGAAGTCGCTCAACTTCGATTTGGAAGTCCCGATACTTTGTGATTTTTTTCTTGCTGCGTGTCTACAATTCGTGCATCACTAGGTATTGCAATGTCAGTGAACCAAACCCTTTTCTTCTCAAGTATTGTTATGTCAGGCGTGTTGTGGGCCAAATGCCTGTCCGTCTGAATTCTGAAATTATTATTACTATTATTTCTCAAAATTAACTGTACTCATGAATTACTGACTAGCGATTCATTTTCAGGGGACAATTGTCTCCCCGGTTTCTTGACACAATAGTGGGTGCTTCAGAAGTGCCACTCCCTTCAACATCAATCAGAATAGAGCTGGAAGGGACCCTGGAGGTCTTCTAGTCCAACCCCCTGCTCAAGCAGGAGACCAGGCCTAGACCATTTCAATCAATCAACATCCCACCCTCCATCTGCTAAGGCTTTTGAGCCAAGTTGGATGGGGGGTTGGCTGAGCTGTTTTCTTTTCCTTTGTTTCACGCTAAGAATACTTTCAGGGCAACACTGAGCCAACCTTCCTCTGAATTTCTTTATTGCTCTGGGAAAAAGAAAAGGTGGAACACTCCCTTTTCCCCCCTCTTCCAACTGGTTGAAGATGGGTAGGGGAGAAAAAAAAATCAGGCTGAAAAGGTTTTCACTGCCCAGATTCAAAACATTTATTAGATTTTTTTAAATCCTGCTTTTATTACTTTGTAAGTACTTCAAAGTGGGGTGAATGTTCATAATACTCCTTGCTCCTCCTCTTTCCCCCCACAACAGTTCTGTGAGGTGGGCTGGGGTGGAAGAGAGTGATTGGGACAAGGTCACCCAGTCTTTTATGCCTAAAAGGGGACTAGAACTTACCTGCACCTGGTGATTGGCCCAAAGCCACCCACCCAGCTTTTATGCCTAAGGTGGAACTACAACTCACCCTCCCCTAGTGATTGGCCCAAAGCTACCCAGCCAACTTTCATGCCTAAGGAGGGACTAGAACTCACCCTCTCCTGGTGATTGTCCCAAAGCCACCCAGCCCCCTTTTATGCCTAAGGTAGAACTACAACTCACCTTCTCCTAGTGATGGTCCCAAAGCCACCCAGCTGGCTTTTATGCTTAAGGTGGAACTAGAACTCACCCTCTCCTGGTGATTGGCCCAAAGCTATCCAACGGGCTTTCATGCCCAAGAGGGACTAGAATTCACCATCTCCTGGTTTCTAGGCTCGCACCTTCACCAATACAATATTCTCTTCTTCTGGAGCCATCTTGCTGGATTAGAAGGTGGGAGATGCGAACTCTCTCAACCTACAGAAGCCAGTCAGATGCCTGTGAGCCAGCCAGTCCGTCTCTGCCAAGAACTAAAGGAGTGTAAAGATTCAGGTGCTGGCCCATAAATGGAAAGTCCCACTCGGAGCTCCCCCCCACTCAAGCACAGAAGCTCCCTAGGGGATTCCTGGACCCCTCCCTCAACCCGGAAGAAGACAGTGGCCAAATTAACCATGGGGTTGAGGGCTGGGGTGTGGTCAGAACCAAACCTGGTTCGTCAGACCTAGGAAATGGGGTCGGTTTTGATAAGCTGCGGCAGTTTGGTGGCTAGAAAGCAAACAATCCACCATTCAAACTGCAGATTCAGAAGTGGAGAAGAGGTCTGATTGTAGAAGGTCCTAAAAAGAAGGTAAAAATGAAAACAGGCAGAAGTATCTCTCTCTATAGGTTTGTATTGCTCAGGGGGCTGGACTAGAAGACCTCCCAGGTCCCTTCCTATTCCTAAATCACTTTTGAAAATGGAGATCCCAAAACTTCATGGCCTCATTATTGCTTCTTCTTCTTCTTCTTCTTCTTCTTCTTCTTCTTCTTCTTCTTCTTCTTCTTCTTCTTCTTCTTCTTCTTCTTCTTCTTCTTCTTCTTCTTCTTCTTCTTCTTCTTCTTCTTCTTCTTCTTCTTCTTCTTCTTCTTCTTCTTCTTCTTCTTCTTCTTCTTCTTCTTCTTCTTCTTCTTCTTCTTCTTCTTCTTCTTCTTCTTCTTCTTCTTTCTGATCGACAAGCTCAGCGTCTTAGCCTCTGAGCCACCGCATCCCTGGAAAAACTTGAAAACACCAGCATAAATCTGACCAGGGGTGTCCACAAGCTATGGACCTTGTTGCAGTCACCATCTTGATTGTTTTAACTGCGATTTGTGGACATTCCTGAATCTGTCCATTTTTCCAATGAAAATTTTTCCAGATGGGCTGTGGTCAAGCTAGAGATGTCCTCCAAAGAACTTCATATAGAAGTTGAAAAGGTTAATAGTAGTTGTAGGGTTTCGATGCTTGCATGAACCGTTGGGGATACGGCTTGTGAATGAAGCTGTGGGTGTCCTCACTAAATGAACTGGGTTTTGTTGCTTGTGAAGGTCTGTGGATGGCTTGGCAGCCCAGCTGGGAATGTGACCAGTCCACTTTACACACACACACATTGCATGGTAGGATGTCACACAAAAGGAATATCAATAGGTTTTAGAAGGAGGGAGGAAGAGGAGGAGGAGGAGGAAGGAAGGAAGGAGAAGGAGAAGAAGAGATAAGAAACCATAGATTTGAATTTTTGGAAGGCCAATTATA
Organism: Pseudonaja textilis; assembly: GCF_049901715.1. Taxonomy (NCBI): domain Eukaryota; kingdom Metazoa; phylum Chordata; class Lepidosauria; order Squamata; family Elapidae; genus Pseudonaja; species Pseudonaja textilis. The sequence goes on from NC_142000.1 coordinate 4,051,273, forward strand.
ATTGGTGAAGAAATAGTAACATCTATCCTGCATTTAGCAACAGTTCTAAGAAATAGGTACAGATTTCAAGGAGGACATGAGGATGGAAAAATTTCTGCACTAGGAACTTATGAGGACATAGTCATCTAGTCCAACCATACCCCCACCCTATACCATTTCTGACAAATGGCAGTCCAGTTTCTTCTTGAAAGTCTCAAGTGATGAAGCTCCTACAACTTCCGAAAGCAACTTCTGTTCCATGAATTGATTATTCTGTCAGAAAATTTCTCCTTATTTCTAGGTTGAATCTCTCCTTGATCAGTTTCCATCCATTTTTCCTTGTCCGGCCTTCAGGTGCCTTGGAAAATAGCTTGATCCCTTCCTTCCCTCTGTGGCAGCCCCTCAAATATTGGAAGACTGCTATCATATCTCCCCTGGTCCTTCTCTTCCCTAGACTAGCCAGGCCCAGTTCCTGCAATCATTCTTTGTATGTTCTAACTTCCAGTCCCCTCATCATCCTGGTTGCTCTTCTCTGCACTCTTTCTAGAGTCTCAACATCTTCTTATAGTGTGGTGACCAAACTGGATGGCGTACCTTAGATGTGGCCTTACTAAGGCTTTATAGAGTAGAATTAGAATCTCCCTTCATCTTGATTGTATCCCTCTGTTAATGCAATTTAGAATTGCAAATTGTGTGGGGAAGGACTCGACCGGATGGGGAAGTCACAGACCGAGGAAGAAGGCGGCAGGGCAAAGTTGTTTCTGGCCAAGAAAACTCCATGGAAGATTGACTCAAAAGTGTACACATAAAGTGTATCAGTTGCCATCAATGCCTTGATTTAATTTATGGACTTCCCACAAACCAGAACTAAATTGGGAATTGAGCTGGCCACACGATGAGGTCGTTGCATACAAGTGGTTCAGAGGACATCGTTCAAATAAGCACACAGTTGTGCAAGTGGCCCAGATGACACCACTTGTATCAGTTGCTGCCAGCTGTGTGATGGCCTCATTACACAAATGGTGCTTGGGTTGTGTCATGACGTCATCATAGAAATTGGCCTCATTTACATCGCTGGGTACCTACTTTTCAGTTTATGAGATTTTGGAGCATAATTGGCACCTGTTTTTCTCTTGTGAATCCATTATTGTTATTATTTAGCATGTGATGAGTACACGACCAAAGAGAAGTAAACATATACAGGTGGTCCTTGGTTTACAATTGAGCCCAAAATGTATGTTGCTAAGTGAGAAGTGAGTTTTGCCTCATTTTGCAGTCTCCCTTGCCACAGCTGGTGAGTGAATCACTGCTGTGGTTAAGTTAGTAACTCAGTTATTAAGCGAATCACATGCCCCCCGCCCCAGGACATAGGAACGGTCATAGGTATGATCCAGTGGCCAAACATCTGAATTGTGATCACATGAACAAAAGTACTTTTGTTTCCACATGGAAACCGCTTCTGAACTTAGTGCTTGATGTGGAAAAGAATGAAACTTTGACTTTGGGTTTTATAGATTAGACTGATAGATTTTTATAGGAGTGACTGGTTCATATTATTATGGAAAAGCAAAAAGCGGCGATTTGATGCTAATGCAACAGAGAGAGTTGGAAGTCAATGCTTCTTTTTCTTCTCTTTTCCCTACCTTTCCTCTTTCCTCTCCCTCCTCACTGCTCTTTTATTTATTTTTGTATTTTATAATACTTTATAACTTAATTAAAAAAATGGTTGCAAAATGAATTTTGATTACATGACCAGGGAGATGCTACAAGGGTCGTAACCAGTGGTGGGATTCAAATTTTTTTACTACCGGTTCTGTGGGTGTGGCTTGGTGGGCGTGGCAGGGGAAGGATACTGCAAAATCCCCATTCCTTCCCGACCCCACTGACCTGCTTTCCAGCTTCGTTCTCCTGTGCAGGGCAACCAAAGAAGACCCAGCCGATCAGCTGGGACTCGATGGGAGGCAGAAAATGGATGGGGATAGGGCCAAGTCAGAAGTGGGATTTGCCGGTTCTCTGAACTACTCAAAATACCCGCTGTCAGTTCTCCAGATAAATACAAATCCGTTCATTCGGATGGGCATTTTTTTTCCTTGTCAGAAACCAGCCCAAACGTTGCAAATTGTACTTACGTGACTGCAGAATGCTGCAACCGGTCATAAAAGTTGCCATGTGGTTGTATGACCATGGACAGGTGGTGCAGCAATTTATGATGGCTGGGGTTTTGCTTTACAGCAGGGGTGGGATTCTACTGGTTTGGCCCGTTTCAAGTTAAGGTTAGAGTTCCGGCGTTCATTTGGCCCCGCCTACCCACCCCTGTCCTAGTCTGTCGGTTCTTTCCGTGTTTTGCAGCTCAGCTGATTAGCACTGTGCCACGCCTCAGCTGTTTTACTCACCGGGGCTGAAAATGGGTTGTTCTTAAAACGCTGCACGCTCACTGAATCAGTTGCTACAAGGGTTGAATCCCAGCACCGCTTTACAGCTTGTAAACTTATTCTGCTTTAGACACTATAAATGCCAGTGGCCTTTAAGCGATGGTCATAAGTGGAGGAATAATACCTGCATATTTATTTCCTTGTATTCTGAAACCTCTTTCCGTGTGCTACTCGATCTGTGCTTGCCTGACATTTTCTAACCTGTATTTCCCACCGAAGAGCAATTTGGCTTTCACCTCTCGTAGCGTTTCATAATCCATGGAGGAAACAAAAGACGGCAAGGCGGAAGAAAGAGGAAAGACAAAGAAATAAATCTGAAAGCAAGTGGGCCAGGAGGAGAGCTGCAGCTTTCAAGCAAAGACTTGAGGATTAGCCGTTAAATGAAGCATGAAAGGGAAAGGAGTTTCTCTCCGCTTGTTCTCACCAAACTGAAAGTCCAAAGTGCCTGAGGGCAGGACCAGAAGCAACTGGTGGAATGTCATTCAAGAGAGATTCAACCTGGAACTAAGGAGAAATTTCCGGTCAGTGAGAACAATTAACCAGTGGAATGACTTGCCACCAGAAATTGTGGGTGTTCCATCACTGGAGGCTTTCAAGAAGAGACTGGACAACCATTTGCCTGAAATGGTATAGGGTCTCCTGCTTGAGCAAGGGGTTGGACTAGAAGACCTCCAAGGTCCCTTCCAGCTCCTCTCCTCTCCTCTCCCTCTTCTTGTTATTCTATGTTTTATGTTTTATGAGCATTTGCTAATTCGAATAAAGTCTCCTAACCATGAATCACTCTTGCTCTGTTAAAGTTTTTATCTGCTGTGGGGGTTTGTTTAAAGATAGATGAGTTTAATGTGTTTCAGAGTCATCGGATATGGGATGGATGGCAAATATATTTTATAAAGTAAATGAACAAGCAAATAGCTGTATTTTTAGACCTCCAAGGTTGTCCTACCGTCAGCCTACTATGGACCTTGCTGAAGGCAAAATACCTTGGAGGAAGACCCAGCATCCTGTTTTCGGTGGCCTTTTGGGTTGCAGATTTTATATATATGTAAATTATAGTAACGTTCAGTGCAAATACAGATAATAAGGAAACGGGAAGGGGGGGAAACGAAGTGAGAAATAAAGGGGAAAAAAATGATTTCCAACTTTTTTTTCAGTGCGATAAAATACTAAAGAGAATTACTGCCTCGACTTTTTACTTTTACGTACTCAGGGGTTAGTTTGGGACAGGGGTACCTGTGAGGAAGGAATATGGGGGCATTAAAAAATAAGTCCGGGTTATGACTGCAACCGCAGGACCAAAATCCCACCCTATTGTGCATGTATCATTGTGATGTACTATACATAGAATAGCTTGGAGGTTCAATTGCGCGGTCACATCTTGTCTAGACACACCAAAGACATAACCCACTAATAAACACAGAGTTGGAGGTGACTATAGTCTAGATCAGGGGTGTCCAACCTTGGCAACTTTAAGGCTAGTGGAGTTCTACTCCCAGAAGTCTATGCTGGCTGAGGAATTCTGGGAATGGAAGTCCACAAGTTTTAAAATGGCCAAGGTTGGACACCCCTGGTCTAAAAGCTATACTTGATATCACAGGCCTGTTTTCCACCAAGATCTTAAGACAGACCATGACTGTGAGCCCAGAGAACAAGGATTAACAACTTGGACATGCTATATATATTTTTTGCCTCCATCCAATCATTGTTCTTTCACGGAAACGTCTCAGCTGGATTCCTAGTTAACACTCCCTCCTACTGGGCACGATTTGATCTCTTCCCAGAGCAGTGGAGAGGAATTTCCATCCTGCTCCATGGAACTGGACATCTAGTCCTCAGACCCTGTTTTTCTTGGCAGCCTCCCACCCCACAGTCCCTATGTCCAACTGTAGTCTCGTGGCTTGGTTTGTAGAAGAGCAGTGCAAAATGGAAGGGCACTTTGTGCGAGGTTCCTAAGCATCTAAGTCATGGCAGCCATGTCAATAATTCAGAGACCACTAATCAATAGAAGAGAATCTGTGTAACTGTGGGATCCCTGGTCTGTAGGCAAACAAAAGAGCATCAAGGCCGCCCCCCCCCCAGTTATCTTCCTCCTCCTCCTCCTCTTCGTCCTCTTCTTCCATCACTTCCCCTTCTCATTCTCCTCTACTTCCACAATTCCTACTCCCTTTTGACCGCCGATGATGTTCCCTAGTTGTGTCAAGAAACGTCTGTAGGAAAACAACCAAGCTTACAGAGCATCAAGGACCCCACAGTTCTCCCCCTCCTCTGCAAAAAAGGGTAGAATTGAACTCCACCCATCTTCTGGGAGTTGAAGTCCACCCATGTTCAAGGGGCCAAGGTTAAGAAACGCTTCTTCAGACCGTCTCGAATTATTTTTTTTTTTGTGGGTTGCTTTTTGTTCTGCTCCTAACAAAAATGGGAGTTTAGAGGGAAGAACACCAACAAATGTTCTAAAATAAAATTCTAAATAAAATAAAAGTCCACATGTGGTGGACTTGTCCTCATGCATGAAAATTTTGGCAAAAAAAATTAGAATTTGGATAGAGGAAATAACAAAGCAGAAAGGACAATTCAAACCGGATATTTTTTTTTTACTAGGCATGCTAGAACCAATTGTGAAGAAGCACCAATATTTGATTTTGCATATTGTAACAGCAGCTGGAATAAGTTTTGCTCAAAATTGGAAGTTGGCTACGACCCCTTCAGAAAACATGATAATCAATAACATACACGAATGTGCCGAGATGGATAGACTAACTGAACTGCTAAAAGATAATCAGGACAGTGAATATTACAAAACATGGGATACCTGGTACGACTGGCTAAAGAAATGGTGATATCCGATGACCCAGTAACATTTTGAAAATAAGGGTGACGTGTAAATAAATGTAAATAATCTATATGTATGCATATATAGAGCTTAAAAGGACGAAGGAGTTTTTATGACGATGTATAACACACTATCAGAAGGAAAGTACAAGTGTATCTATTGCTCAAACAATGCTGTAAAATGTACATATATGTTTTTAATTTTACAAACTTTGAATGAATATATTTAAAAAAAATAAAATAAATAAAATAAAATTCTCCCTTTTTCTTCCCCTTTCTGGAAAAATGAAATGTTACCCAATTCTTTTTTTCCCACTGGAAAAAAATTCTCTCATCTAGAGCGATGCCAGTGTGGGAACCTGGGCTCAATTAAGAGCTGTGTGTGTGTGTGTGTGTGTGTGTGTGTGTGTGTGTGTGCTGTAATTTTCATCTCCTAAACAAATGATCTTTTTTTTTAAAAAAAAATGCTTGTACTTCATCTGTTCTGGGAGCCGCTGGGAGCATTTGTGTTGAGTCAAACAATGTCTCTTTGGCAGCTGTGTGGCTGGCTTGTGGCTGCAACTGAGCGAGAGCTTTGTAGGACATAGAATGCTGGGGCTGGAAGGGACCTTGGAGGTCATCTAGTCCAACCCCCTGCTTAAGGCAGGAGACCTAATACTATCCTGGTCAAATAGTTGCCCCCATTTTTATTTTTATTTTGCCATGGCTGCATCTCTCCTGTCGAAGCTTCATGACAGCCTGACATTCGCCAAGGATGTGGGGGAAAGATTGGAATGTAAGGTGGAAGAAGGGCGGGATGGAAGCCCAGCCTAGCCTTGTGTGAGAAGCTTCTGCCAGCCAAGGTCAACCATCTGGATGCAGAGGTGGCCACCGAGAACCTGTTTCCTAAACAATATAGAAGCACCGGATTGGACATTTACAGATAACCGCGGCATGGCCGGGGGGAGGAAGAGGGAGTTTTACTTTGCATTGTTTGCGTGGGAAAATCTCAGATTCAGCTTCGCAACTTCTGCAATCTCTGAAGCTTCAGCAAAAGTATGTAGTCTTGGCAAAAAACATGTGGCCAGGGGTCTTTGTTTACTAGGTGACTGAGTGGGATGGTCGACACTTTCTTTGCAAAACCTCCAGTGAGGGAGCTCCCGCAACTTCTAGAAGCAAGCTGTCCTGGGGCTTGATTTTTCTCACGGTCAGGAAATTCCTCCTTAGCCCTGGGTTGCACCTCTCTTTGACAAGCTTTCATCCCTTGTTTCAAGGGGTTTGGAGAAGAGGTTGACCCTCTCTTGCCTGTGGCAGCCCCTCAAGTATATGAAGGCTGCTGTCATGTCACACTTGAGTCCTTCTCTTCCATAGGCTAGGCGTGCCAAGAGATTTACTGAGTTTCAGCAATTGCTGAAAAGTTTTGGTTTTTTTTTCTCAGGGTTGAATACAAGTGGTTTTCAATTAGAAATAAAAATAGAATCTTTTCTTTAATAAAACAGTCAATTTTGCCATCTCCACCAATTCCACCATTCATTCCTCTATTAGGGGAAAGAATGGTATGGAATGGAATAGAGATAGAGAGGAATAGAATAGAATGGAATGGAATGGAATGGAATGGAATAGAATAGAATAGAATGGAATGGAATGGAATAGAATAGAATAGAATAGAATAGAATGGAATGGAATGGAATGGAATGGAATGGAATGGAATGGAATGGAATGGAATGGAATGGAATAGAATAGTTGGGATGAAGAATATAATAAGATAGAATAGAACAGAATAGATTATTGGGATGAAGAATAGAATAGGAATAGAATAGAATAGAATAGGAAGAGAGTAGAGTAGAATAAGAAAGGAATAGGATAGACTAGACTAGAGTAGAGTAGACTAGACTAGAATATTGGTATGAAGGATAGAATAGAATATTGGGATGCAGAATAGAATAGAATAAATTTTATTGTCATTTTGAACGTACACTAATTGGCATACATTAAAAATGAAATTTCGTTGCATACAGCTCTTAGAGGACTTATGAGAACCCAAATTGTTGGGGGCAAGAGGCTGACTCTGTAAACCGCTTAGAGAGGACTGTAAAGCACTATAAAGTGGTATATAAGTCTAAGTGCTATTGCTATTGTTATTAAAGAGTCACCACCTCCAATTTTACATTGCATGAACATGACAAAATAACTAAATAACTGAATAAATACAAGATGATGTATATACTCACATATATGACACTAATGCATATAGCCTAAAGAAGATAGTGATCAGATCCCAGGGCGAGTGTGACCTTCTTCTTCTTGTGTTTTGCACAGGTGCTGGGCTGCTTGGTGTGGGCCCTGATTGCGGACACGTACTACCAACCCTACCCGTCCTACGGCTGGGTGATGTTTGTAGCTATCTTCTTCTGGATGGTGACGGTCATTCTTTTTGTGATGTACCTGTTTCAGCTTCAGTTGAAATTCTACATGATCCCTTGGCCTATTGTGGTGAGTGTGGAAGGCTGGGGAAAATATATAATTTAGGCTTCCTCCCAGGGGACCTGGGCTGAACTGGAATACCTTTCACATTTGGGGGTGTAACGATGGGAGTTGGGTTAGCTTTGAGGTCCTTGTGTGGTGTCAGATCTCCTGACCTTTCCCGGGTTACCTTGACTCCTCATCTTGACTTGGCTAAAACTTCTCCAAAGTGGCTTTGTTAGCTTAAGATCTTTATTGCAGAGAATAAAACTACACCAAGAGTTGATTGTCTACTGGCTGTAAGAAGATGTACATTATTTTTCCATCCTTGGGAATTTAAACTCCAAGTTTCTTACAAATTATTGGATACTCGGTGGCCTTCAAATCTAGGGGACAAGTCTATTGGTGGCTTCTAGCTGCTCCCTCCGGGCATGGAACAGTTCACTCTAGGTATTGGGTGCACAAGAGCCTGAATAGGAAAGGAAGACAAACTTGATAGCAATAGCCCTTAGACCTATATACCGCTTTACGGTGCTTTTCCTCTCTAAGCAGTTTGCAGAATCAGCCTCTTGCCCCCAATGATCTGGGTCCTCCTTTTACCCATCTTGGAAGGATGGAAGGCTGAGTCAAGGATTGAACTTCTGGCAGTGGGCAGAGTCAGCCTGCAATATTGCATTCTAACCACTGCTCCACCATGGCTCTCCCTCCCTCCCTTCTTCCCTACTTTCCTTAGCACTTAAATTTATATACTGCTTCACAGTGCTTTCCAGCCCTCTCTAAGCGGTTTACAGAGTCAGCCTCTTGCCCCCAACAATCTGGCTCCTCATTTTAACCACCTTGGAAGGATGGAAGGCTGAGTCAACCTTCAGCTGGTCAGGATTGAACTCCTGGCAGTGGGCAGAGTTTACCTGCAATACTGCATTCTTAACCACTTACGCCACCACGGCTCTTAGATAGATATAGAGATGGATGGATGGATGGGTAGGTGGATGTATAGATAGATAGATATAGATAAACAGATAGATGATAGATAGATAGAGAAGAGAGAGACAGACAGACAGATAGATAGCAATAGCCCTTAGACTTATATACTGCTTCACAGTGCTTCACAGCTCTCTCTAAGCAGTTTACAGAGTCAGCGTATTTCCCGCAATGATCTGGGTCCCCATTTTACCCACCTCAGAAGGACGGAAGGCTGAGTCAACCTTGAGCCAGTCAGAATCGAACTGCTGGCAGTGGGCAGTGAGTTAGCCCTGCAGTGCTGCATTCTAACCACTGCGCCACCACGGCTCTTTTTGGTGTGTGTATTGATTCTTAGCTGCTTCTGATAGGTTACCATGAAAGGTTGAAATGCTGGTTCCGAAGACTCACGTCTGTTTTCAGGTTCCCGAGCCAGGTAGTTATTTTAAGTTTACATAAAAGCGATCTTTTGCCTGGGAATCTCTGACCTCACCTGAAGCCTAACATGTAACTGTAGTTAGCAGTAGACCTTAAAGCTGTAGTTTTTTTGGCCTAATCACCCCCCCAAAGGAAAAAAAATAAGGTGGGAGGTAAAGAAGAGGAATATTTCACATCCCTATCAGAGAGTCTGTCATGTACAGTTAGTCCTTGACTCATGACCGGTGGTCTAACAACCATTCAAAGTTACAATGGCCTCAGAAAGGGGGCTTTTCAGCATGTCTGGCTGTAATAAAATGTTGCCCCCCCCTCTCCTGCAGTCATATGAACATGATGTGGGTGCTTAGCAATCTGTTTACACCAATAATTGGTTGGTGTAAAGTACCCCATGATTATGTGGACATTTGCAAACTTCTCTGCTGGCTTCCCCAGAAAGTCATTGGGGAAGCCAGCAGGAACGGTTGAAAGTTGATACTGTTGTCTACTTAGGAGACTCCCTCATCTCTGGGAGCTGGCTAGAAGAGCTCCCACTGAGGGGAGCTGAACTTCCCTGGCGGCTTGCAGAAACAGAACTCAAAACCCGAAATCCAAGGTCCGTTCCTGCAGCCTGCCGGGGCGGTTCTTTCCCTTGCGCAGAGGGGAGCTGGACTCTGCTGGCAGCTCTTTCTCTCTGTCCACTTAACAACCCGAGAGATCTTTTAAGGATCACAATCGTGAGTGCTGGGATTGCAGTTGTTGAGCAAAGCATCCATGTGAGCATCTCACAAAGTGACCGTTGGGCTTAATGACCGAGATCTTGGTCCCGTTGGTGCTTGTATCTCAAAGACTACCCACAGGATAAAAGAAAATTCAAGAGAATAGCAAGGAATAAGTCCACCTCGTTGCTTCTATCTTCAATGACGTGTTATCCCAGGGCATCTTGCGAGAGCCTCTACAATAAATGCACGTGTCTCATCCCTTCTCAAAAGATCTTATTCTCTTGAAGCTCTTCTGAGAGCTGAAATGCTCCTTCAGCTTTGAAGAATGGCATCTGGCATCTGGAGAGGTCCAGACCGATCCCTTGATTTCTCCAGCTAGGGTGACTCACCCTGTGAGATGCTGCTGGTCAAAGGCCAATATGCACCAGGCGTGGAACTCAGTTCCTGCACGGATTTCATTTTCTGCACTCACAACTTATGGTGAGCCGTGACATCCCTGAATGAACTTTGCCCAGCACCCTTAGCCACAAAAAAAAAAAAAACCTTCGTATTTGTGGCAAGTCACTACTTGAGTAATTTGTTCAAACAGGTTGGGTAAATAGAGCCAATACTGAGCTAGATGAAATAGGCTTATGCCTTGATTGTTCCCTAAATGAATCATGCCTTCAATTTTGTCCCTTTTCTTCTGCTTTAAATCATAAGACCGAGGAAATGCATTTTAAATCATAATTTAACAGATTTACAGAGTTGGTCATCTAGTCCAACCCCCTGCCCAAGCAGGAGACCCTACACCATTTCTGACAAATGACAGTCCAGTCTCTTCTTGAAAGCCTCCAGTGATGAAGCTCCCACAACTTCCGAAGGCAAGGTGCTTTTGAATAATGTCCCCAAAGGTGCTTTCAACTGGATTTTCTTGCTTTTTCTCTGAAGACATTTCGCTTCTCCTCCAAGAAGCTTCTTCAGCTCTGACTGGATGGTGGGGAATGGAAGGATTTATATTCCTTGCAGACAGCTGGTCATTTGCATCCTTTTTGCAAGTCCAGTTCCGCCTGAAAAAAAGCACCTTTGGGACTGCCATGACCTGGAGGGCTGAGACTCTCTACAGACTTTTAGCTATAACATTTGGGATGAACACCCTTGGAATGGTGTGGGAATAGGGAATGGGTTTCCAGAGGAAAAAATCGCAGACTACAGGCACCATTTACACCACTCAGGTGACCCTGAGGACACAGAAAAACCTCCAAGTGGCCTCAACAACCCTCTAAAAGGATGCAAATGACCAGCTGTCTTCAAGGAGTTTAAATCCTTCCCTTCCCCACCATTCAGTCAGAGCTGAAGAAGCTTCTTGGATGAGAAGCGAAACATCTTCAAAGAAAAAACAAGGGAGTCCAGTTGCCTCCTGAAAAAGCACCTTTGGGACAACCGTGACCTGAGAATTTCTACAGATTTTTATTATAAGTTTTTAAAAGCAAAGAACATAGGAGAGTTGGAAGAGACCCCAGAGGTCTTCTACTTCAGCCCCCTACTCAAGCGAAGGATTGTCTGGAAAACCAATCCAGACAAATGGCTGTCCAGTCATTAAAACCTTACAGTGATGGAGCCCCCATAACCCCTGAAGACAAGCTGTTCCACTGATTAATTGTTCTCACCTTTATGACATTTCTTCTTATTTCTGAGTGGCTTTTGAGATTATCTTGGTATTCCAACTAAGCAGAATAATGACTCACTATTCAAATAGTCTTCTTGCTGTTATCACCCAAAAGGATAAGTTTTATTGGTTGCTTAACAGGGAGGTAGACAGCATATAAAGAGATTATCAGTCCTTCTGTGATTAATATTTCACTTGTGCACACACCCTACACCCATACAATGAAAGAAGAGCCACATTGTGTTCACAAATAAGAAAAGCTTGTGAGAAACTTGGCTTTTAGATGTTGGTAAGAAAAACCCTTCCTTGGGAATTAACCTTCCTGGACTGAGGCACATCTTATTTTTGTACATGCTGTGGCCTGAGTTCTATTTTGGGTTTAATTGTGATTTTACAGAACTGGCTGTTTAAGGAAGCTTTTTGGGTTTGCACCGGCTTTCTCATAAGTGTAACCAGACTGTACATTCATTATTTTTAATTCCAACGCAATTGTTCTGAAGGTGGTTTCCAAAAGGCAACTGGACTTGCTTATTTTTTTTTCCCCCTTGAAAACATTTCACTTCTCATCTTTAAGCTTCCTCAGTTCTTCTTTCAATTCAGAAGCTTCTTGGATGAGAAGTGAAACATTTTCAAGGGAGGAAAAAAACCCCAAAAAGTCCAATTGCCTTTTGAAAAAGCTCCTTTGGGGCAACCATGATCTGGATGATTGAGAAGCTCCATAGATGCTTGCAACACAGAGAATTGCTCAAATTCGGTCTAGCTAGGAAAAAAATTGGTCATGCTACAGTACAGAGGTGGGATTCAGCCGGTTCTGACTGGTTCTGGAGAACTGGTCGTGGGAATGTTGAGTAGTTCGGAGAACCGGCTAATCCCACTTCTGACTGGCCCCACCAACCCCATCTCTTCTCTGCCTCCCATCGAGTCCCAGCTGATCGGCTGGGTCTCCTTTGGTTGCCCTGCACAGGAGAACAGAACTGGAAAGCAGGCTAGTGGGGTGGGGAGGGAAGGGGGATTTTGCAGTATCCTTCCCCTGCCACGCCCACCAAGCCATGCCCACCAAGCAACACCGCACCCACCAAGTCACATCCACAGAACCAGTAGTAAAAGTTTTTGAATCCCACCACTGCTACCATAACAGAAATTGGGGTCAGCGTTCCAGGTAACACACCCATAGGAAGCAGATCTTGGAGGCAGGAAAATTCCTCAAAGAGCAATCGATTGGATACATCATATTGGCACAACTGGGGAAAGCCAACTCTGAAAGTGCCTGTAGCTTTCACCTAATTAAAAAGTAAATGTTCCCCCTTTTTCCAAAGTCACTGGTCACGCCGTCCAATCAAGGTGCTGGCTGGTTGCTTGGTTACTTCACTCCTCCCCTGGCCAGCCACTTGTTGGGATGTTCTTGGTTCCCACAGGAAAACTTTTCTTGTTCTGGCTACAAAACCGCATCTCGCTATTTTTTCCCCCTCCTTTCCCTTTCTTCTGCTGTGTGGCAACCCTGAAGCCCCCAAGATGGCTTCAGCCAGGTTCACTTCAGGGTTGACAATGGGGTTTCCATTCCATCTCCATCTATAGCTCCAATTCAGAGTCCTCACCCCCAGCACTTAAGAGTCCCATCTCATGTGTCCTAGAGTGGCCAACAACCGCCTCTCCATTTCTGGTGGCCTTGCCCTGGGTGCCGGACAGTAATAGTGCTGCTTTTGTTACCCTTCTCTAAGCTGAAAGGGCAGTGCTGACTGGCAAGTCAGAGAAATACGGCTTGTTTCAGCCAGAAAACATCCCACGTCACCACCGTGGGGCAGCTATTTAAAAAAAAAAATGTGACCAATCACCACTGAATGGGTCGCTTACAGAATACAGAATAACAAACCTGGAAGGGACCTGGAGGTCTTAAAAGTCCAAACCTCCTGCTCTTGTTTTGCTTTCTACGTTGTTTCTTTGAATGGTGGCTCTGCTCCCAGGAATGACTGCATCAATCATGTTTAGATAATGGGAAACCAGCATACTGTAAAAGAAAGCACCACCGTGGAGCATTAGGGCTGAGTAGGCTGGCAAAAAAAAACAAAAAACCTAGAAATGTTATGTTCAGGAACGCCAATGAAGCCCTTGCCTGCAACTCATTAAAGCAGCTGCATCTTCTTACAGGTTCCCTGGCTGCAGAAATTTGCCCCAAACAGCTGGGGGATCCCAGAAAAAAAAAAAAAAGCGTTTTAGGGAGTTGTAGCTAAGGGTTGCCTTTCCACTCTTGTGCATGTCATTTCACTTGTCGGTGTCATATTCCGTGGCTCCAGGTCTCATGCCTTGAAAATAAGATGAATAGCTGCACCTCATCCCATCGTTCACCTTCTGCATTTGGCTGCCCTGTCAGTCGACACTAAAATATGACTTGCTTTATATAGTACATCTGTTGACTCAATTCTTCTCTTCGTTTGGATGAGCAGTTCTCTGCAACCCAGGCTCTTGAAAATCCCCCATTTTATTTACATCTTCTCCCTGTGTGGCAGAAGTGACCCAGAAGTGCCTTCACTGATCTGAAAGTGAATCTAATTTTTAGTATCTCCTATAATACCTGTTTTTCCTCTCCTCTTTGAAAAGGAAGATTTCCTACAGGTTAAAGCAACTAACCAGGATGGGCATCCACTAGTGAGTGTCCTTGTGATCCAAGCAAAGTTTTTTTGTCTTTTTCCAAAAGCAGGATGACGAACTGTTTAAGGATGTATGAGACATAGTGGCTCAGTGGTTAGAATGCAGTATTGCAGGCTAATTCTGCTCACTGCCAACAGTTCGATCCTGACCAAAGGCTGAAGGTGTCAAGCATCCAGAAGGTATCCATGATATCAATCCCTCCGAAACGTTATCTGTCCAATTGATTTATTAGGAACAGATCTGGCATGTTCAAAAGCAATTTCCCAAGGGAAAGCTTTTGTTGTGCGTTACACAGAATCCACTTTCTCTCTTCCCACTTCTACACTTCATAAATCAATGAGAACCAATTAACTGCAACTGGAAATTCTTAAGATGACACACAGAATAACCTTGAACTTTTCAACTCCTCTAACTCTCTAAAAATAAATATGTGGCAGTTGAATTTCAAAGCTGACACAAGGTAGACTCAGCCTTCCATCTTTCCGAGGTGGGTAAAATGAGGATTCAGATTGTTGTGGGGTGAGTCTCTTTATTGCTCAAAGAGGGCTGTAAAACATTGTGAAGTGATATATAAGCCTAAGTGCTATTGCTATTGCAATATAACGTTAAATAGGTGAGAGATGAAAGAGGAAGCCAATTTGTCAGTATAACCTATTGTATTCCACCAAAAATAAAACTGGGTCTTATATTAATTTTTGCTCCAAAAGATGCAGTAGGGCTTATTTTCTGGTTAGGCCTTATTTTCAGGAAAATATGGATAAATGCACCCATCTAGTTGATGATCTTAACTAGGGCTTATTTTGGGATAGAGCTTAATTAAGAGTGTCCCGTAAAATCATGATAGGGCTTATTTTCCAGTTAGGTCTTATTATCAGAAAACACGGTGTTTTTTTTAATCAAAAAGGAAGTGGAGAGAGCAAATTGGATGAGTAAATAGAGTTGTAAACATAAACTATGAGCCTGTTTCACAAGGGTGGGAGATATATTTATTTATCAGTATTCAACTAGGGGGAACAATTCATGTGTATGTTTTTTTTCTCTTTCTTTCTTGTATGTACTATGTTTTTATTTTATATGTTGTTTAGCTCTTTTTTGTATTTTTTCCTTTCTTTTTGGACTTTGTATTTTTTTAACATTGCAAATAAAATAATGAAAAAGAAAAAAAGAAACTGGGGCCAGCAAGGCTAAAACTTGGGCTGAGAGCCTTGGCCAAGACCCAGTCCAGAATCTTAAAGAGATTTTCACCTCAGGATCCCATGGTTCTCTCCTCTCTTCTCTCCCAGCTTGTGGTGTTAAATGTCTCAGCCTCCGTCATGTATGCAACAGCCTTCATAACCAGCGCTGCATCGGTTGAACCGTATTCCTGGCCCCATTCCCCAGACTACAACAAGAGGGCCTCGGCATCGGTAGGTAACCATTAAGCCATGTTATTTCTTTACGCTGAGCTATATGGAGTAGCTGTCAGTCCCAACAAGTTTTTGTTGCCCCCTTCCAAATGGGATTGAGCCCCCGTCCCTTTCCCCAATCATAGCAGAATAGAATAATAATGGAATGAGATAGGATGGGATGGGATAGGATACCATGCAGTGCAATGCAATGCAGTGCAGTGCAGTGCAGTGCAATGCAATGCAGTGCAGTGCAATGCAATGCAGTGCAATGCAATGCAATGCAATGCAATGCAATGCAATACAGGAGTGGAGTGGAATGGAATGGAATGGAATAGAATAGAATAGAATAGAATAGAATAGAATAGAATAGAATAGAATAGAATAGAATAGAACATAATTCTTTATTGGCCAAGTGTGACTGGACACACAGGAATTTATTTCTGTTGCATAAGCTCTCGGTGTACATACAAACAACAAAATGATAGGTCATAGATGATAAAGACTCATTAATCATAAGATATAAACAAGTGATATATCATAGGAGAAGATAGTACGAAATATTAGAAGATGAGAAATGAAAAGATAAGAAACGAGAAAGATGAAGATAATAGCTATATAGCGATATTTTATAGTTTTATAGTTGCCATCTACTACATCTTTAGGCCTAAGACAACGCTTTAGGAATTAAGTGTTCAGCGGAACGATGGCGTGGGCAAAAAACAACAACCCCTTTGTGTCTAGTTGTTTTGGCATGCAATGTCCTATTGTGGCATCCTGAGAGAAGTTGAAACAATTTATGTCCAGGATGTGAGGGGTCTGCAACCTTTTTCTCAGCCCTCAATGGAAGCCAGGGTTCTGTGACAATTTGCCACGGCCAACTTGCCACCAACTCACCAGAGCCAATTCACTGCGGGACAAGAGATTCACTAATATCAAAGAAATAATGGATTGGAATCATTAAAGAAAGGATGCCAAATGAGGGACAGAATGAAATGTGAATCGCAAAAATTATTATTCTTTAATTTGTTTTAAATAATTAGATAGAATTGTTAAATTGTTCTGCATCTAGTTGTCCCATGTGAGTGGCCCTGTTCCAGGAAGGCAGGCTGGTTGCAATAGTTCTTTCTGCAGTGCTAACCAGGAATGGGCTGCTGGGGGTTCGTGAGAGCCCTTAGCTAAGATTCGGTGCAGTTCGGAGAAGCCCCCAAATCCCATTCCTGGCTGGTCCCTCTCACCCTTCCCCTCAGGGGCGGGATTCTACCAGTTCGCACCTATTCGCTAGAACCAGTTGTTAACATTCTAAGCAGTTCAGAGAACCGGTTGTTAGAAGAAATTACTGGCCTAATCCTGTAAGGAAGGCAGGAAGGAAACATCCTGGTGTTGCTTACAGAAATTGCCTCTCCGTTAACCCTTATTACCTTCTTGGCAGGACTGGACTTCCTGTCTCTGGAATTTCTCTGAGTTTTTTTCCCCTTCTTTGCTGGTACTTTGCTTGTGTGGAGTGACCATTCAAAGTTACAACGGCACTGAAAAAAGTGACTTATGACCATTTTTCACACTTAGGACTGTTGCAGCATCCCCACAGTCATGAGAGGCCAGGCGAGGAGATGCGTGCCTCGATGTGAGTGATATTGAGTTGGCCATGCCCAGTCACATGACCACCAAGCTATGCCCACCAATCAAGCCACGCACACAGAACCGGTTAAAATTTTTGAATCCCACCTCTGCTTCCCCTCCCCTCCCAGGCATCCCCATGTGCAGGGCAGAGGCTCAGGGACTCCTGGAAGGCCGGGAAGACCAGAAATGGCCCCACTTCTGGCCTCCAGAGATCCTCCGGAGTCTGGGAAGGGCAAAAACGCCCCCTTTCCCACCATGGTGCAGGAGGCCGGCTAGGCCACACCCACCATGGCCACATCCACCCCAGCAACCAGGCAGAGAACTTTTGAAGTTCTAACATTTTTGAAGCCCACCTCTGGTCCTAACCTGTGTCTTGTTTGGTTGCTGTGCCAAACCAGACAGTTCTAGAGGTGCAAACGACAGACTCAATAATTCCTCTGCAGGAATGTATGATGCTATGAAGATGATTTATCATACGTTGATAAGAAATATGATGATTTCTCCCACACGTCTTGTTCTCCTCATCTTCTGTCTTTTCTAAAACAGGGCTGGCTTTTTAAGACCCCAAGTCTTGCAATGCCAGCCATGAGCTCATCTTGGTTCATGAAGGAAGCAGCAGCTGAGAGCTACATCATGCACCCAGAGATCCCTTCGCTTTCCAAGAGGGCCACATTTGGGCTCAAGGGTCAGTCACCAGCACGTAAACTGGGCCTTCCTCAAGGTGGCACCATCTGTGGGCCCCGGGTCCCACCTGCCACCCCAGTGGGGTCCTTGGCACAACTTCACTGAAGGAACCAGAGGGAGAGAGAGCCAGCTCTCAAAACAGCTGGGCTTCTTTGCCTTGGGTGAAATAGGAACTGGTACATTTTGGACTTTTTAGCATCATTGGCCTCCTGGGAAGTGACCAACTCTTCCCCCTTCCAAATTTTACTTCGATGGTGCACGAGGTTTTTTTTTTTTGTGACGGACCCAAGACTGATTTTTATGGACGCTGTTTCAGTTTCTCGGCTCCTGCCTGAACCTATTTGCATTTTGAACTGAATAGTGAATGGTGTGATTGTTTGTATGTGAAAATCGAAAAGAAACTCTAGCATTGTCTCCGCTTTTAACTAAATATTTTCACTGTCTTCGGCTGAACAGGCGGCTGGGCAGCTCATGTACAGCCAGTGGGAAGAATCAAAGTCTCTGACTTGCCAAGATCAGGTGGTCCTCGACTCAATTCAGCCCCAAATTCCTGTTCTTTAAGCGAGACATTTGTTCAGTTGAGTTCTGCCCCATTTTGACAAGCTGCCTTGCCACAGTTGTTACTCAGTTATTAAGTTACGAAGTTATTAAGTTAGCAACCTGGTTGTTAAGTGAATCGGGCTTCCCCATGGACTTTTGCTTGTCAAAAGATTGCAAAAGGGGATTACATGATCCCGGGACATTGCAGCTGTCATAAATATGAGTCAGTTGCCAATCGAGTGAATTTTGATCATGTGACCATGGGGAATGCTGCAATAGTCCCAATTGTGAAAAATGATCAAAAGTTGTTTTTTTTCAGTGCTGTTGCAACTGTTCTGACCAAGGCTTTCTGAGACCGTAATTAATCACACGCTTAGTCCAAACAACCCTCTTTTTATTTCAACGGCTGGGAATTATGTTCATTCACAGCCTGTAATGAGTCCCAAACAGTCTCTCGAGATAAGCGCCGACCTTTCTCTCCTTTGAATTGCTGCCGACGACTAAAGTGCTAAATTAACTGTAAAAAGCCAACCAAAGTACGAAGTCCACACAGAGCTTCAAGGTTTAATCTGACCAGAATGAACAAAGTTGCTTCCTGCAAAGGTTCCTGTCCCTTTGCTCCTCCTTTATGTCTTATGGGAGAGCGAATCACCTCCAAGCCTTTCTCCTGAGTTGCTCCTTTTGTCTTAGCTGCTCTTGCCTTCTGGCAGCTCTGCACATACGCGCACCGGGAACAGGCTCCCCTTGTTCCTCTGCCTTGCTCCTGTCAGATTCCGGAGGCTCCAGAGTCAGCACATAACTCCCAGATGGCCCTGGCCCCATCTCTGTACTGGACACAGTACCTTTGTCCCAGTCCTCCCCAGATTCCCGGATTGGCCCATGTTCCTCCCCACTGTCCGACTCTGCTGTCATCTCCGCAGGCTGCCAATGGATCACAACAGTAACTTTGAATAGTCACTAACTGAACTCTTGTAAGTCGAAGATTATCTGTAATTTTATGCTTTTTCTCTATCAGGTTTGAAGTTCCAGATGGCCTAGAAAGGGACTTCAGATCCAGTCCCAAAGGTGATTTTTTTTCGAGAGGCAACTGGACTTTGTTTCTTCTTTGAAGAGGTTTCGCTTCTCCTCCAAGAAGCTTCTTCAGCTCTGACTAGATGGTGGGGGATGGAAGGATTTATACTCCTTGCAGACAGCTGGTCATTTGCATCCTTATTAGAGAGTCGTTGAGGCCGCTTGGAGCTTCTTTCATTGAGAAGTTTGAGTTGTACTTTCTGCAGGATGTTTTTCTGCCCTGCGCCCCTTCCCTGCTGATGATAGGCAGAGGCTTTTGGGGATAACTCTGGGTTGTCTGCATCTCAAACTGAAGTGCAAATGGTTCCTGTAGTCTGTGATTTTTCTGGGAATCCTTCCATTCCCCACCATCCGGTCAGAACGGAAGAAGCTTCTTGGAGAAGTGACACATCTTCAAAGAAAAAAACAAAAAACAGAAAGTCCAATTGCCTCTTGAAAAAAAAAAAAAGCACCTTTGGGACAACAATGACCTGGAAGACTGAGAATCTACATAGATACTTCACATCCAGAGTACAGATAGAGATTGAGAGAATTGGAAGGTACCATGTAGGTCCGTGATGGCGAACCTATGGCCTCCGTGCCACAGACGGCACGCAGAGCCATTTCTGCAGGCACGTGAGCCCCAGCCAAACTTGCTTTCACTGCATGTGCACATGCCTCCCAACTGGTTTTGGGGGCCATTGGAGGCTGGTTTTGCCCTCCCAGAGGATTGAGGGAAGGCTCTGCAGCTTCGGGAGGCTAAAAAAACGGGCCTTCCGGAAATACCGGAAGTGCCGAAATGGGCCCGTTTTCAGTCACCGGAGGCTGCAGAGGCTTCCCTTGAGCCTCTGGGAGGACAAAAATGGCCTCAAACGGGCCAAAAATCAGCAGGGAGGCACGTGCATGCACAGTGCAGGTAAGGGGGCAGGGTGGGTGTATTTCGCGTGCATGTGCATGGGGGGGGCACGCGTTCGCACGTGTGCTTTCAAGCACACCACAACAAAAAGGTTCGCCATCACTGTTGTAGGTCATCTAGTCCAACCCTCCACCCAAGCAGGAGACCCTACTACACCATTTCTGATAGATGTCAATTCAGTCTCTTCTTGAAAGCCTCCAGTGATGAAGCTCCCACAACTTCTGAAGGCAACTTCTGTTCCTTTGGTTGATTGTTCTCACTGCCAGAAAATTCCTCCTTATTTCCAGGTTGAAGCTCTCCTTGGTCAGTTTCCATCAATTATTCCTTGTCTGGCCTTTGGGGGCTTTGGAAAATAGTTTGACCCCTTCCTCCTCTCTGTGGCAGCCCCTCAAATACTGAAAGATGCTCTCCTGTCTCCCCTGGTCCTTCTCTTCCCTAGACTAGCCAGGCCCAGTTCCTGCAACCATTCATGGTTCATCGTATATTTTAGTCTCGAGTCCCTAATCTTAACAGATTAAGAGAGTTGGAAGGGACCTTTTAGGTCATCTAGTCCAACCCCCACCCACCCAAGCAGGAGACCCTACACCATTCCTGACAGATGGCAGTCCAGTCTCTTCTCGAAGGCCTCCAATGATGAAGCCCCCACAATTTCCGAAGGCAACTTCTGTTCCATCGGTTGATTGTTCTCACGGTCAGAAAATATCTCCTTATTTCCAGGTTGAATCTCTCCTCGTTCAGTTTCCATCCGTTGTTCCTTGCCTGGCCTTCGGGTGCCTTGGGAAATAGCTTGATCCCCTTCCTCCCTTGACTTGACATTGCTTTAACTCCTACGCCTCTTGTCTTTCCCAGTTCTTTGCCTGCCTGGTGATGATCGGCTACGGCGTCAGTTCCTGCCTCAGCATCCGAGCCTGGAGGGGTTATGGGAGCAACGCGGCCACCAGCCAAGCGAGCATCTCCAATCATGCTTAAAAGAACTGTGCCTCCTTTTGAATCAACAGGGGCCAAGCTGGTGGCTTTTGCAGCTTCTGTCGCTTCTCTTCCACATGGGGCTTGGCCTGGAAACGATGCCCCGTCCCAGCTTCAGTAGGGCTGTTCCGATCACAGGGCTCACCTCCCTCTCCCGTGCTCTTAACTGGCACCCTCGACAGAGTGGCGAAGGCCCGGATGAGATAGGCAGCCTCATGCTGGTTTTCATGATTCCTGGTTTGTCTCTAACCCCCGAGCTAGACCTTTCAGTGTGCCTAATGCGACTTTCAGTGATTAACCTTTATGATGTATTTATATGTTATGGGTGCAAGTATATACATGTGTGTGTGTGTATGGCATGTCTTATATGTGCGCTGGGTGCGTGTACACGTTTGACTGCAGGCAAGAGAATTTCATTTTTTAATGCGTGCCACTGGGCCCAGTTTTAAAAAAAATGACAGTAACGGTGATCAACCTTCTCCCCGTTGTCAAAGATGATGTTAGCGGAGTATTGCAGCTGAGCATTAGTGTTACACTACAGGGGAGCGGAAGGGCACAAAGAGAGCCTTTAATGTCTCTTGGCTAAACAATTGGGATTATTAATATTGGGATAGTGTCAGAGCAAGGCGTGGCTGTCTTAATTTAAGCTAACTTGACTGTTCTCGTAGCGGTGTCCAACCTTGGCCATGTTAAAGACTTGTGGACTTCAACTCCCAGATTTCCCCAGTCAGCTGGTTAGGGAATTCTGGGAGTGAAAACTCCACAAGTCTTAACATTGTCAAGATTGGACACACCTGCATCACAATTTCTAGGAGTTGGAAGTCCACAGATCTTCAACCCTTGCATTACAGAATTCTGGGAGTTGAAGTCCACAGGTCTTAAAGTTGCCAAGGACGGACACTCCTGCTAGAATGTTTGCAGAGGAACGCAGCAAAGATGTGCAAAGCAATCCGGAGATTGCGTGTCTCTAGGGATGGCCAAGCGTTTCTCACCGGAACCAAGCAAACTGAAACCTGCTTGCAGCTAAAGCTTGTAAATAACGTTTAATTACTACTTTGTTAAAAACTACTTTGATTCAAGGAAAAAACGTAAGTACTTCATGCTTGAAGTGGAAAAGAATGAAACATTGATTTGGGGTTTTACCGAGTGGACTGTATAGAAATGGCTTGTTCATATTATTATGAAAAAGCAGAAAGTTGAGATTTGATGTTACTGCTTTATTTTACTGCAAGAGAGAGAGTGGGGA
The DNA here is from genome assembly GCF_049901715.1 of Pseudonaja textilis. NCBI lineage: Eukaryota > Metazoa > Chordata > Lepidosauria > Squamata > Elapidae > Pseudonaja > Pseudonaja textilis. The sequence goes on from NC_142000.1 coordinate 4,073,749, forward strand.
GTCAATGCTTTTTCTTTCTTTTTTAAAATCCTTCCTCACTCCTCTTCTCCCTCTTCCTCCCCACTGTTTTCCCATTTACTTTGGTATTTTGTATCTTATATTTTATAACTCAATAAAAATGTTAAACTGAAAAATTAATGTTGAATTATTAATTCCATTTTGTTTCATAGTAGCAGAAATGTGTATACACCCAACAAATGTTTTATTTCTAAAAAATAAAGCCTGTTTTAAATACATTTTTAAAAGACCTTCTCTGCCTTGTTCTCGTTCGTAAAAAGGAAGGTTCTTCAGAACATAATTTGCTTGGAAAAGATGCACGCAGAATCCTCGGGGAAAGTCTCTCCCTTCGATTTTAAAGATTTAGATAGCGTCGGGTATGATCTAGATAGGGATATCCAACCTTGGCCAACTTTTAAGACTTGTAGACTTCAACTCCCAGAATTCCCCAGTGTTGGCTAGGGAATTCTGGGAGTTGGAAGTCCCCGTAGTCTTAAAAGTCAACAAGGTTGGACACCCTTGATCTAGGGCTTCCAAGGTAGGAGTGTGTAAAATATACCCTGCAAATCTAACAATAATGACTTAGTATGAGAGAACCGTACTAGTTGTTTTCCTTCCGTGGCTACTCAGACTGTTGAACAGCGTTTTCAGTTTTTCCACTGGTAGAAATAAAAGGGAAGGACAGCAGAAGTCCAGTAGAATTTCAGAAGACTCAGCAACTAAGAATTAATGAGTCTCAAGCATACCAGGACATCTTAACTATTAAAGCTACTTATTACACTTTCTCATGCTTTCCTGAAGAATCTTGTATCTGGATGCCAAATGACTTTTTCTCCCAGGCACTGCTGGGGTGCTGGAGGATACATTTAAAATTACACAGAAAGCTGAATTATGAGCCTGCTCTCTGGCTCCCACATCTCTTCCCTTCATTAGTTCCACCTCAAAATCCGAAGGGAATATCAACAGCCACCTCCACCCTCTGCCGTGGAAACCGAACAAACAAGCCACGAAGGAGAACAGGGGGGTTGCGGTACCCCTTGGAGGCCTGCTGTGTTCTCCCATCAGCAGGGCTGACTTCTTTTTGAAACAGAGTAACAGAGAGTTGGAAGGGACCTTGGAGGTCTTCTAGTCCAGCCCTCTTCTCAAGCAGGAGAACCTGCACTATTTCAGGTAAGTGGCTGTCCGGCCTCTTCTTGAAAACCTCTGGTGATGGAGCGACCACAAATTTCTGAAGGGAATTTGTTTCCCTGGTTAATTGTTCTCACGGTGAGGAGGTTTCTCCAGATGGCTTCTCTCCTGGATAAATTTCCATCCATCGCTTTCTTCACCTTGGACAATTTAAGCAGCTGACAGAATACGAGGCTATTTCGGAGCTACTTCGGAGTCAAAGAACAGAGCAGAATGAAAATTGAGACCCACACTTACGTGCTTCGTTGATTAAGATCAGGAAATTGGGGAAGGGGATACGGAGGAGAAGGGCGTATCAAATGGCAAGAGCCATTGAATAAATGACTCAAAAATCTTTTTTTTTTTCTCTCTCCAAAAAGCTCCATCAGTTTTTTATCTGCACACAGAGGCTCATCTTTAACCTGTTGGAATAATTTATTTGCTACATGCCACAAGATATCTTTTTTTTTTTAAATCAAGCACACAGATTTTTTTATTAGCACAAAGCAAGCGAAATGCAGGAACAGTGTTCACATACCACCATAGGTGTTACTGCCACGAGACTCTGGAAGGCGGAGGTTTCCTAGATGCTACCTCTGTAACATTTTCTATGCAATGCTCTAAGGACCTCCCAAGCCTATTCCGTACTACAGGGAGTATCTTAAAAAAAACAGAAAACCCAAAGGTAGCCTATAGCGTTGTGAATCCGGCATACTTAACTCAGCCTTGCTGACTCTCCCTGGCTGTGTTGACTTCTAATTCCCCCTTATCCTAGCCCATCTGTTATCCAAGGTCTCCAGCCTTGGCAACTTTTAAGCAAAGCTGGCTGGGGCGTTCTGGGAGTTGAAGTCCGCCAGGCTTAAAGTTGCCAAGGTTGGAGACCCCTGATCTCACACGCCTGAAATGCCATTTCAACTAAGGAAGACAGACAAACGAACATTTTCCTTATTGTTCTTTTCGATGCAGCTCTGGCCTCTGGGATACCAAAACCTAGCGCCTTCCCATTTAAATTGGCAATCATGGCGAAATGAAAAAGAGAAATTCTGGATAGGATCCTGCAGTCTTATCCTAGCTAGCCAAATACGGAGAGACTGGACTTTTGAAAAAAGCAAAACAGTGCCAAGGTAAATACTGATTTAAGATTTCTAGCATGCTTGACTAGCTCTGTTTGCTTAACGCACCACCTGCACAATTCAATCTTTGGTAATGCTCAATACCTTTACATTTCGTGAGCAAGAACCCGAAACAACGAATACTTTTGGCTGAAAAGTTAGAATAAATTATCTTTTGCAAAGCTGAACGTGCTTCCGGATAAAGATCTCGAAAATGCTGCTGAAGACCAACTTCCAGGCTGAGAACATTACAGAAAAGAAATGTGCAAGGGAAACAACTGCAGCAAGTGTAAATATTATAACTGCTTATTAGAAACACTACGTTCTCTTTACCCTCCAGGCTGAAAACGTTGTCTGCGAGGGGGTTCCTGATTCTGTACTGAAGAGGATCTCCCTTACCCAAGGGGCACCTAGAAAACATTTTTCAGCCCCCATCAAGGAGCCACAGGGGAACATACTCGGGCTCCTACCAAGTGAGAACGTCAAGAACAGCTGCCTACTAACTATGGCTGGTCTTCCTGGATGGCACTCAAGATGGCTACAACTGCTCCGTTCTTCCCAGCCGGTGGAAGGCAAACTTATTCAAGGGTCAAAGACAAGGAGCTAGCTGTGAGTGGGCAATTCACATCACTGGCACTTGATTTGGCTCAATATGGAGGGCAGCAAGACTTGATGAACAAGAATGTGACTGAAGGAACCAGAAATGTTCTCAAAATACCTCGTGGGAAGTCACAAGAGCTACAGGGTCATTGCAGGACATGGCTGTATCCTTCTATTACGAGCTTACAGATCGTAGCGTGGATACTGCGTGGTAGTTTTCCTAGAAAGGATGAAATGTATATTTAAAAAATATGACCTCTCAGGTATGGGGGTGAAAGCCCTCTAAAGTGGAGAGAAAAAAGCCTGTTGACTGGAGAAGGACTCAAGTTCACCATCAGTTAGAAAACATTTTCATGCTATATATACAAAAAAAAAAAAAATACACATTTGCATCGAACACCGACATAAAGCACCCAAATGCGTATTACCTGTTAAGTCAACATGTTTCATTCTCAGTCCCAGACAACAAAGACAATTTGCCAGAGGTCCTGTGCTTGTGAACTCGGGGCAGAGTTTCACAAGCACGGCCCCCTCACACCCAAAACTAGTCCTCCATGTCCATTGTCCCACCCAAAAAAAAAAAGAAAAGAGCTTAGGATATCCTCAGAGAAACGATTGCACATTGATCTCCGCAATGTAAAATCTGGTTGGGTGGGAACCGCAAGAGTCCCGGTGCTCTGATGGAGAGACGATGATGGCGGCGGTGATGGAACCATCCATAGAAGGAGCCGAAGAGAAGACCAAGCCCGCTGAAATTCCTTCATTCCTCTCTTTCGTGTTGGAGGCACCCCAGCAGGCCTCCTCTGGAGCACACACCCTAATGCCAGAGGCTGTTCTGGGCGGGTGACCTGGAGGGCTTGCTTAAAGGGGTGACCACCAACCCGGCACTGAGGTCCAGGCCCCGTCCTTCTTTCTCCTAGAGCGAGACCCAAAAACACACTTCAGTTCGGGGGCATTTGTAAAGAAGAGACAGGTAGATGAAAAAAAGGGAAGGCCATTTACAAACACTGGGCTTTTATTTTGTCCCGGGCTCTGGAGCAGATATCCCAATGCCATCTAACCCCTCCTGAAAAAAGGTAGAATATTTTAACAACCATGGAAAGCAAGGGTTTTAGCGGTGGGACGCTGTGGGGAGGGAAAGCTCAGAGAGGATTCTAAGGGATCGTTGGTCCCCTACACAGCTACCTGCTCTTTCTTATAGAATAGAATAATGACTTTATTGTCACTTTGAATGTACACTAATAGGCATACATTAAAATGAAACTTCATGGCATACAGCTCTCAAAGGGTCACCACTTCCAATATACACTACATAACCACGACAGAACAAAGAAACAAATACAAAATTATGCACGTACCCACATATATCCTATGACCCAAATGCCACAGCCCCGTTCAGATGTAAACATGTACATGGTGAGAAAAAACTAATCTTGCAAGTTTGCCAGGGGGATGGCCTAGGGAACAAAGCTGTTACAGAATCTGGCAGTGCTTCATAACCTCCTCCCAGAGGGGAGCAACAGAAACAGAGACCGTGAAGTGGGTGTGTGGGGTCTCTAACAATGCTTTGAGCTTTAAGCACATAGTGCTTATAAGCAGTATCCTGAATAATGGGAAGTGAGCTTCCTATAATCTTCTCGGTTGTCCTTACCACTCTCTGTAGGGACTTTCTATCTGAGGCACTTCTCTTCCCATGACCCCGGAGAACCACTGTTAATGGGAAAACATGACTCCAGGTCAGAGGGACCAGCATACTGGTGTTCAGCTCAGCTCAGTTTTGAAATACTTACAGCTCTATAATCCAGGAACATCTCTTTAAATGCCAGAAAGTCAGTGAACGTGAGAAGCATATCAAAAATATCTCCAGCTATTTCATCCTTGTGCTGCCTGCAAGTGAGAGATTTGGATAGGTAATTAATGTGGAAAAGGTATTTGAGACTGTAAAGGATTACAAAATCTGTTCTGGAGAAGTGAAGAAGAAAACACTAGAGGTAGTCCTTGCTTAAAGACAACAGCTGGGACTGGCAACTTGGTTGATGAGTGCCATGGTCATTAAGTGAAACGTCGCGTGGCCATGACTTGCAGTTTCACTGCCAGCCTCTCCACTTGCTCTTCTCATCAGAAGCCAGTTATGAAGCCCTCAAATGGTGATCACATGCCTGCAGGATGTTGCAATGGTCATAAGTGTGAGGACCGTTCATAGTTATTTTTTCAGCATCACTGTAACCCCGAATGGTCGCAAAGCAGGAGGCTCTTAAGCATTGACTGCCTGTTGCCCCTTCCATAAATGTGATTGTGCAGAAAATGACAGGGTTACTTAGAATATTTCCAATAATCCCTGAAGAATTACTATACCATAAGTATTACATCATTACTACAATGAAGAATTAAGACGACAAGGAAAAAGGCCACACCTACAAAAAAGCAAATAAACCAACAAATAAGGCAAATAGAAGGAATTTCATAAATCAAAATGAAAACCCTGACATTAGCTTTGATCTAATTTAAAGAGGGATGACTAGCAGCCGTCATTGGAGGAAGGGCTGCCCCATTTTCTTCACGCTTCTCCAAGGGAGAATTTAACACCAAAGCCACCCAACAAATTGCATTAAGTTCAAATCTCAGTGTTAAATGAAACTCCCGCTCAAGGGTTCTGTCTTGAGATTGGTTCTTTCACTACCGTGTTCGGTGCCAAGCAATCTTGTGAAATTAGAAATTACCGCTTTGGCTGATCCCTTCATGCATCTCTTGTTCGTTGGAGACTCTCTGAAGTTGTAGTAGGTAGGCAGACCTCCTTGGGCAGGCAATCCCCCACTCCATATGGGGCTTAGGAAACGCAATCCCCCATTAAGAGGGAAGGATTAGGCCCCCAGCCTGCTGCCAGGTGCCACCTGCTAAGGGTCTGGGGGACGCTCTAAGAAATGATTTGAGAGTCTCTAGCTGCTGCAAATTCTCCCACCCAACGACTTGCAGCTTCTCCTCTCCAAAAGACTCTTACCATTGCTTTGCTGTTAGATCCGGGAAGTGACCACAGGACGAAGTTCCCGGCTTTGTGGACTGGTGGAGATGGGACAGGTCCACGCGAGTGGCTGACAAACGCACGCATGGCAGCTCCATTTGTGGAGCGGCACACACACGTGCGACCATGGTTCCCGCAAATGGAGTGCACAGGCATGTCGCTCGTGCAAACGGGGCTGAATGCGTGCCCTTGATGGCCACTCACGTGGAACCGTTCTCCCTCCGCCGGTCCACACAGCCAGAAAGGGGAATCCTCCCCTAGAACGTCATCCTGTAGTTACTTGCCAGAGCTAACAGCAAAACAATGGTGGAAGCATTGGGGAGACAAGAAGTTGCACATCGGCGGGTGGGGAGAATTTGCGGCAGCTAGAGGTGCTCCATTCATTTCTGTTTCCGCGGCAAACCTTTTGCCATGCCAACATTTCGGGGCTCACTGGTGGCCCAGGGGTTGGGGATCCTTCTTCTAGGGCAGGGGTCCCCAACCACCAGGCCCCGGACTGGTACCGGTCCGTGGAACATTTTCTACTGGGCCGCCGGTTTGCTGGGCGCCGCCATCTTGTTTTGATGAGAAAGTGCTTCCGGGTGAGCTTTTCCGGTTGGAAAGCGGCGTTTGGGTCCTGAAGGAATCCTCACGCCTTAGTTTCATCGAAGGGGGGGGGGCTTTGAACGAAACTAAGGCGCGAGGATTCTTTCAGCACCCAAGGCAAGGCGAGCCGAGCCGGGCGACCGTCCCGAAGCGAAGCCCATCGACAAAGGTACAAAGGAGGAGTTGAAGGTGGCGGGGAGAAGCGGGGCACGGCTGGCTGGCCGGTCGCTCGGCTCGCCTTGCCTTGTCATGCGTGCTGATGCCGGTACTGGGCCGCGGATCATTTTGTGATGCCGGTACCGGGCCGTGGCACATAAAAGGTTGGGGACCACTGTTCTAGGGGGCACAAAGACAAGAGAGTCTAATATAGATAGCCCTCGACTTAGGCCACGACTGAGCCATGGTGGGATTCAAATTTTTTTACTACTGGTTCTGTAGGCGTGGCTTGGTGGGCGTGGCAGAGGAAGGATATACTGCAAAATCCCCCTTCCCTCCCCACCCCACTAACCTGCTTTCCAGCTCCGTTCTCCTGTGCAGGGCAACCAAAGAAGACCCAGCCAATCAGCTGGGACTCAATGGGAGGCAGAGAAGAGAGATGGGGTTGGCGGGGCCAGTCAGAGGTGGGATTTGCTGGTTCTCTAAACTACTCAAAATTTCTGCTATTGGTTCTCCAGGTCGGAACCTGCTAAATGCCACCTCTGGACTGAGCCGGAAATTTCCATTGCTAAGCAAGACAGTCGTTAAGTGAGTTTTGCCCCATTTTCCGACCTTTTTTGCCACAGTTGTTAAATGAATCTGGTTTCCGTATTGACACTGCTTGTTGGAGGGTTGCAAAAGGGGATCACATGACCCAGGGACCCTGCAGCTCTCATAAATACACGCCAGTTGCCAAGTGTCCGAATTTTGATAATATGACACGGGGATGTTGCAACGGTTGTAAGTGTGAAAAACAGTCATAGGTCACTTTTTTCAGTGTCGCTGTACTTTCTGAATTGTCATGAAGCAAACAGTTGCAAGTTGAGAACTACCTCTAATCCATTTGTCCCTGTTGTCTGTAACAGATGTCAGGGTTTGTCTTGCTATTATTTCACTGGGTACCCATATGGGGGGGGGGGAAGATAGTATATATATGGTGGTACCCCAAGAATACACCCAGGTCCATATGCCATGAAACCCAATGGCAGCAGTTCACTTGCCCAAGATTCAAAAGATTCAAAAGGAGAGAGAAAGAATTACTGGGAGTCCTCGGCTTACAGCAGTTCACTTAGTGACTGTTTTAAAGGTACAACAGCACTGGAAAAAAATGATTTTTCACTCTTATGAAGGTTGCAGCATCCCCATGGTTGCGTGATTTGCATCTGGGTGCTTGGCAACTGACTCACATTTGTGATGGTGGCCGTGTACCAGGGCCATGTGCGATCACCTTTTTTGTGATATTCTGGCAAGCAAAGTCGATGGGGAAGCCATAATCACTTAAAAACAGTGTTACTAATTTAACAAACTGCAGTGATTCACTTAACAACAGTGGCAAGAAAAGCCATAAAAATGGGCAACACTCGCTTTACAAATTTCTCATTTAGCATCATAAATTTTGGGCTCAACTGTGCTGATAAGTTGAGGACTACTTGTACAGAGGAAAAACAGAGGAAGACTTCAGAACAGAAAGAACCCCACCAGCTTGAAAGGCCAAAAAGAAGACAGAAACTCAACTTACTGTAAAGACAAGGTGAAGGCAGACATGTTGAAACCAGGAATCCGGTCCAAGAGTTTCGCTTCAATGTATTTTTCAACTAAGCAGATCTAAAATGAGAAAGTTTTTATTTGCTTCTTCTTGAATTTATATGCCAATCCAATTGTGAGCAGGATACATAGCTGTACATCATGTGAGGAGAGGAGAGGGGGAGAGGAGAGGAGAGGAGAGGAGAGGAGAGGATAAAAATATAGAAATATAGGAATATAGGACAATAGGAAAATAGAATAGAATAGGATGGGATGGGATGAAGATGCAATGCAATGCAACGCAATGCAATACAATACAGGAGTGGGGTGGAGTGGAGTGGAGTGGAGTGGAGTGGAGTGGAAGAGAAGAGAAGAGAAGAGAAGAGAAGAGAAGAGAAGAGAAGAGAAGAGAAGAGAAGAGAAGAGAAGAGAAGAGAAGAGAGTAGAATATAGGAATACAGAAATATAGGAAAATAGAAGAGTAGAATACAGAAATATAGGAATATAGAATAGAATAGAATTCTTTATTGGCCAAGTGTGACGGGACACACAAGGAATTTGTCTTTGGTGCATATGCTCTCAGTGTACATAAAGGAAAAATAAAATACATTCATCAAGAATCATAAGATACAACACTTAGTGATAGTCATAGGTTACTAATAAGCAATCAAATCGTACTAGGAAACAAGTAAAACAACATAAATTGTAAAGACCAAGCAACATGGTCATAAGTGGGTAGAGATAGGTAATAGGAAGGATGAGAAGAAGAATAGTAATACAGTCTTAGTAAATCGTTTGACAGTGTTGTGGGAATTAGCAGAGTGATGGCATGCCGGGAAAAAACTAAATAGGATCTGGAGATAGACCATGCATTACTCCTCTTTAAAAAGGAACAACTTCTCCTTATTTAACATCGTAACATTAATTGTACAGGTAATCCTCAACTTACAACAGTTAATTTAGTGACCGTTCAAAGTTACAACGGCACTAAAAAAGTGACTTATGACTATTTTTCACACTTATAACCATTATAGCATCCTCATGGTCACGTGTTCAAAATTCAGGTGCTTGGCAACTGACTCATACTTATGATGGTTGCAGGTCACATGATCCCATTTTGTGACCTTCTGACAAGCAAAGTCAATGGGGGAGCCAGGTTCACTTAACAACCGTGTCACTAACTTAACTTAGTTTCACTTAAACCACTGTTGCAAGGAAGGTCGTAAAATGGGGCAAAACTCATTTAACAGCTGTCTCGCTTAGCATTTTGTGTTTGGTTGTGCTTCTTTCTCTAAGAGTCAAGGACATGTCGCCCTGCACCTGGAGAGAGTGTCTGGAGAGATGTCTCCAGTTGGGATGACGATTTGATTGGACCATGTGATGGACTGATGGGTGCAGAGGATGGATCTTGGATTTCTCTTTTGGGAAGGGAAAACCCGGAACTCTCAGATTCGGCTTTTCCCAGGTGTGCCAATATGACAACTCTAATAAATTGGAACTTTGAGAAGAAGCTGGTCTCGGAGTTTATTGGTTTGGAGTTTGTTAAGTTGGAACGCTGACAACGAACACATATCCCTACTTGCACGAGTGAGCATGGGTGAGCACACTCCATTTGTGAGTGGCGGGCATGTGGGCCTGCCACTCACGCAAACTGAGCTGCACGCACACTCACCCATCACCCGCATGGAACCATCCCCTCTCCTCCCCCTCCTGGGGTCCGCAAAGCCCCCCCAAAAATTGGGGAACTCTGTTTTATCAAGTTATACATTTCTCTGTATTTGAGTGAAGTCAGAAGACTCTCTGCACATTCTTACCCAGTTCAAGTTTTTAGCATCTTTATAAAACAGCAATTCAACCTCTAAGTGGGGAAAACAAATCTTATCCGTATGGACCAAAAAGACCATGACAAACTTACATATTCATTAAAGATAGGTGTGTAGACCAGTTTATTCTCTTCTGTGTCGTCAAACTCTCTGTAGTATTTATCCATGAAGTTTCTTTGCATAAGCTGGAAGTCATCGTCTGAAATCACAAAACAGCTGCTAAATAGGGTGGCTATTGAGCTGAAAGACAGTGACCCCATTGTTTGGGCCTGCTATGCTCAACTTGCAATCCAGCACATTGTGCTCTGGGTCAGGCATGACAACAGCACAGCTGCAACTTGGGGGGAGGGGCGCCATCTATGCAACCACTTCCATTTTTTGCTAGCTAGGAAGGCTCTTGTAGGACCAGAGTTCTTGGAAGCAAATCTCCTCAAAATCTTTTGGAGAAAGGACCTATTCCTACAACAGTGCTCCCTTCATCGTGATTAACAAGCTGGTTGATACAGAAAGAGCGAATTGACATTAAGCAGATTGTCTGGTCATTCCAAATCATCATGGAATCCTATTGGCTTTGGCATGTAGTTTGAAGAGCTGTGTTCCAGACAATGTGTGCAATGACAAAACACAGATCAAATCCATCCATTAAAAGGAGCAACACTGAAGATGTGTTTAAAATCTTCCATGAACTTTGAACTAAGAGATTTAACCAGCCATCTAGCAATGATCAGGGTTCTGCTTCAAGTGTCTTCCTCAGGTGAAGAGCAGGGCCAGAAGGAGGCAAATGACCCTGGACATCCTCTCGCCATTCTGGCAAAAGTCATGGATTCAGCAGAAGCTTCTGATCCCAGAGCAGAAGCAATATTTATAAACCAAGTCAAAAACAGATGACCACTATCCTCAGAAGGAGCTGAGGGTAGAAGAGTCAAAAGTGAGGCACAGAAAGAATTATCCTTAGAAACTTGGGACTACTCAGGAGAAAACCTTGTGAGAGAAGTCAGGTCTTCTCAAAGCTAGTCATGCTCAAATTAGGGCAAGGTGACATCTTATGCAGAAAATAGCCTGCCTTGGCGTATCTGCTAGAGCAACATCGCTCGAGCATGATAACTGCTTGGTATGAAGAGCATACCCATGTTCGACTTGGCTGCCTCCTCCTCATGCTGTCTTCCTGGTGAACTGGACAGACTACATTCATGACTGTGAGATTAGGAAAATATACACTGCTCAAAAAAATAAACAAAGGGAACACAAAAATAAGACATCCTAGATCTGAATGAAATATTCTTATGAAATACTTTGTTCATTACATAGTTGAGTGTGCTGACAACAAAATCATACAAAAATTATCAATGGAAATCAAATTGAGCAACCCATGGAGGTCTGGATTTGGAGTTACACTCAAAATTAAAGTGGAAAAAAACACTACAGGCTGATCCCAACTTTGATGTAATGTCCTTAAAATAAGTCAAAATGAGGCTCAGTAGTGTGTGTGGCCTCCATGTGCCTGTATGACCTCCCTACAACGCTTGGGCATGCTCCTGATGAGGTGGCGGATGGTCTCCTGAGGGATCTCCTCCCACACCTGGACTAAAGCATCCCCCAACTCCTGGACAGTCTGTGGTGCAAAGTGGTGTTGGTGGATGGAGCGAGACATAATGTCCCAGATGTGCTCAACTGGATTCAGGTCTGGGGAACGGGCGGGCCAGTCCGTAGCATCAATGCCTTCGTCTTGCAGGAACTGCTGACACACTCCGGCCACATGAGGTCTAGCATTGTTGTGCATTAGGAGGAACCCAGGGCCAACCGCACCAGCATATGGTCTCACAAGGGGTCTGAGGATCTCATCTCGGTACCTAATGGCAGTCAGGCTACCTCTGGTGAGCACATGGAGGGCTGTGCGGCCCCCTAAAGAAATGCCACCCCACACCATTACTGATCCACTGCCAAACCAGTCATGCTGGAGGATGTTGCAGGCAGGCAGACCGTTCTCCACGGTGATTCCAGACCCTGTCACGTCTGTCACATGTGCTCAGTGTGAACCTGCTTTCATCTGTGAAGAGCACAGGGCACCAGTGGCGAATTTGCCAATCTTGGTTTTCTCTGGCAAATGCCAAACGTCCTGCACAGTGTTGGGCTGTAAACACAACCCCCACCTGTGGACGTTGGGCCCTCATACTTCCCTCATGGAGTCTGTTTCTGACCGTTTGAGCAGCCACATGCACATTTGTGGCCCGCTGGAGGTCATTTTGCAGGGCTCTGGCAGTGTTCCTCCTGTCCCTCCTTGCACAAAGGCGGAGGTGGCAGTCCTGATGCTGGGTTGTTGCCCTCCTACGGCCTCCTCCACGTCTCCTGATGTACTGGCCTGTCTCCTGGTAGCACCTTCATGCTCTGGACACTACACTGACAGACACAGCAAACCTTCTTGCCACAGCTTGCATTGATGTGCCATCCTGGATGAGCTGCACTACCTGAGCCCCTTGTGTGGGTTGTAGACTCCGTCTCATGCTACCACTAGAGTGAAAGCACCGCCAACATTCAAAAATGACCAAACCATCAGCCAGAAAGCATAGGAACTGAGAAGTGGTCTGTGGTCACCACCTGCAGAACCACTCCTTTACTGGGGATGTCTTGCTAACTGCCTCTGCTTTCCATCTGTTGTCTATTCCATTTGCACAACAGCATGTGAAATTGATTGTCAATCGGTGTTGCTGCCTAAGTGGACAATTTGATTTCACAGAAGTGTGATTGACCTGGAGTTACATTGTGTTGTTTAAATGTTCCCTTTATACTTTTGAGCTGTATATTTTTAGGCCTATCAATCAAATACAACCAGTGAGGCTGGAGTACTGAGGGAGGCCTTTGAGGGGCAGTGTTAACTATTAAAGCAGAACTCACCCATTACGATATCTTCCAAATAGCCTACAATAGCATCGAATTCAGCATCAGAGGGTGATGAGCTGAAATAAAGAGATGAATGGTTTAGATTTCAGTAACCAGGAAAGGCAAAATGCACATCATGTAAAATGGGCTGGCATTGAATTTATTAAGAATTACATTAACTAACGCAGGCTTCTATTAGAAGTCTATCGTTTTGTGGCCTTTCAAGGATTTTTATTAATATTTGGCAGGAATTGAAGGACATAGAATAACAGGGTTGGAAGGGACCTGGGAGGCCTTCCAGTCTTAACCCCTTGAGTGAACAGATGATCCCCATACCATTTCGGACAAATGGCCGTCCAGTCTCTTCTTAAAACCCTCCAGTGATGGGAGCACCCACAACTTCTGGAGGGAAGCCATTCCACTGATTAACCGTTCTCACTCTCAAGAGATGTCTCCTTATTTCTAGGTCGGATCTCTCTTTAATGATCCTCTTGTTACTCCTTGTCCTGCCCTACGGTGTCTTAGAGTAGACAGTAAGTCAATCTTCTCCGCTTTGGGATAGCCCCTCGAGTACTGGAAGAGAGTTATGTCCTGTCTTTGTTAGGTAAGACATACTCAGCTCCCTCAACCATTCATATGATTTTGCCTCTAGAACCTTTATCGTTTTTGTTGCTGTTCCCTGCCCTCTTGCCAGCGAAATATCTTGGGAAACCTTCTGTTTCACTCCAAAATTTGCCACAATTGGTTGTTCCAGTTTCCCAGAGTCTCCCCTTTCCCTCTTGTACCCTTAACCACTCCCCCAAAAGAACCAGAATTTTCATCCCATCCTCTCAGGGCCCTATAGAAGATCACAAAGATGAGTTACCGCTCCCAATCCTCCAACATGTTGGTGTCTTTATGTTCCCAATGAAGTTGCATGCCTTGCAGAAGTACAAATAGACTTACATGGATACCCCGAAATTTTCTTCTTCTAAAGTCTCCATTCTTGTTTTGCTACCTGTGTTTACGAAGGAAAGATTTGAATATGGTTGACTGGTTTTCAGAACCCAGGGCACATCCCAGACACCCCTGATATGAATATTCCTCATAGGAGTGGACTTAAAATTCCCAGGATTGGGATTCTTTGCAACAGCCAGTTGGGGATGCCTCTTCTAAATGAAAATCGCTTGCCATTTTGTCACCAGGAAGTCTTCGTCTTAATCAGGGGTCCCCAAACTTGGCAACTTTAAGACGTGTGGACTTCAACTCCCAGAATTCTCCAGCCAGCAAATACTGGAACACTGCCATCATGTCACCCTTGTCCTCCTTTTCATTAAAATCAAATCAAATATTTCTGGTTGGTAATCAGACTAGAGCTGGAAGGGACCTTGGAGATCTTCTAGTCCAGCCTCCTGCTCAAGCAGGAGACCCTATACCAGGGGTGTCAAACTCGATTTCATTGAAGGCCGCATCAGGGTTGTATTTTATCTCTAAGGGCCAGAGTGGGCGTGGCCAGAGTGGGCGTGGTCAGCTCGACATCACTCGTGTCAGGAGTGCCTGTGGTGGCCTGAACCCTCTGCCAGAGAAAACTGAGCTCTGTTTTCGGCTGCAACGGCCTCCTGTAAGTAACCTTTTGCCAGAGAAAACAGAGGTCAAGAGGGCTGTGGGCAGCCCACCCGAGTTCTGTTTTGGCTGGCAGAGGCACCGCAGGTCAGTCTTTTGCCGTTTCCAGGGTGGCCCTTTGGGCCAGATCTAATCACCCCACGGGCCGGATCTGGCCCCCAGGCCTTGAGTTTGACACCCCTGCCCTATACCATTTGAGACAAATGGTTGCCCAGTCACTTCTTAAAAATCTCCAGTGATGGAGCACCCACAACTTCTGAAGGCAATTTGTTCCCCTGGTTAATTGTTCTCACTGTTAGAAGTTTCTCCTTAATTTCAGGTTGCTTCTCTCCTCGATTAGTTTCCATCCATTGTTTCTTGTCCTGCTTTCAAGTGCCTTGGAAAATAAGTGGACCCCCTCCTCTTTGTTAAAGCATTTAAAAAGTCGTAAGTCAAAAACTACCTATATTTACACAGTTCGGAACTGCTCCTCTTATTTAATTTTTCAGGAAGTTAATTTTGTTCCTTTGGAAACCTTTTACGGTATTGCCATAGACATGAATGAGTGGGGTGACATTAGGCTGAGCAATGCAAGAGGCTCCAGAATTTATTTATCAAATATATTTATATAGCTGCCCATCTCACCAAAGGCAGCATACCACCAATGTGAGCAATGAGCATGGGGAATTCTGGGAGATGAAGTGCACCCATTTGGAGGTCATCCAAACTGACCCAACAGGGATCCAGTATCAACGTTTATATTATTGGTGGGCTTTTTTATCAGCAGAGGAAGAGCCATAAAGGCAAATGTCAGGAAGGCTGCAAAAGTCAACCTTAATAGAGCCCTTTCGGCTGGGGCGGCTTTGCAATGCTGCTCAATCAATTCATCTAATTAAGTTAGGATTAAATAACTCTTTCCTTTGGGCTTGGAGAGGCTTTGAAATGCTGCTAAATCAAATAGGGGATATTATAAATTAAACAGGGAGCTTCTTCAGGCCCCGGGGGCCGCCCTCGAAATGCTGCTGAATCAATGAAATGCAATCAATTGAAATAAACCAGAATAAATAAGGCCTCCAGGCCTTTGAAAGGCCGCTACAGGATTAAATAAACAAACCTAAGTAAATAAGCGCTTGAGGCCCGGGGCAGCTTTGAAACGCTGCTCAATTAATGGAAAAACTGCCAGAACAAACCAACCCTCAGGGCTTTGGGGGCCCCAATAAATTGAAATATATTTTAATTTAGGCCGCCCAGAGATTTAAGCCGATTTCACTGAAAGGGGGGGGGGGGAGGCAGCCCCCCCCCAATCGGGGCTGCAGCGGCTCTTTCCCGCCGAAGCGCGCCCCTCTTGACTCGGGAGATGGAGCCTCCCGCTCCAAGCGCAGTCTACCTGCGGCCACACGCGGCGGGCGGGGCGGCCAGGGCCCTCTCCCCTCCCATCTTCAAAACCGACGGAGGGAGGGAAGAGGTCCTCTCTGCCCGGTTCTCCGCGCTACTCACCGGGATCAAAGCAGAAGCCAAGGCCGCGGCGGCGCCGCCATCGAAGTCCGTTAAAAGGGCCGCGGCTTCTCACTCTTCCACCCGTCGTCCGGGCAACGGCCGCTTCCGGTAACGCAAGCTTGAGCAAGGAGCCAATTGGGAGGAAGGGAGCGGGGGAAGGGGAGGGGCTTCTGGTCACCAAGGAAAGGCCAGTCAGAAGCCGAGGGGGCGGAGCTTCTCGCTTCTCACACCCTTGCAAAGGTGGGGTGGCAGTAGCGCTCCGCGAGGCGTGAAAATGCGCGCGCTTCCTTAGGTTGTGTAAATATTTGCAGCTTTGTGTGTGCTAATCAAATGGACTCGCATCTTGGGATAGACGCCACCCCTTTTATTAAGGTCTGAATCCAAAGGAAGGAAACGAATTAAAGTGATCACTCAGAGTAGAGCTGGAAGGGACCTTGGAGGTCTTCTCGTCCAGCTCCCTGATCAAGCAGGAGAACCTCTACTATTTCAGATAAGTGACCGTCCAGTCTCTTCTTAAAAAGCATCCACTGATGGAGCATTCACGACTTCTGAAGGCAAAGCTGTTCCACCGGTTAAATGTCCTCCCTGTTAGGAAGTTTCCCCTTAGTTCCAGGTCGCTTCTTTCCTTTGATGAGTTTCCATCCATTTGCTTGTTTTGGCTATTGGCAGCAATCTGCTTCGTTTTGCCTGTTTTCTACAGCATGTGTTAAAATTTTTGAACCTTGCTCTAATGATAGCATGATAGCAATGTTCCAATATCTCAGGGGCTGCCACAGAGAGGAGGGGGTCAAGCTATTTTCCAAGGCACCCGAAGGCCAGACAAGGAATAATGGATGAACTGACCAAGGAGAGATTCAACCTGGAAATAAGGAGGAATTTTTCTGACGGAGAGCAATCAACCCATGGAACGAGAAGTTGCCTTCGGAAGTTGTGGGACCTTCATCCCTGTAGGCTTTCAAGAAGAGATTGGACTGCCCTCTGTCAGAAATGGTGTAGGGTCTCCTGCTTGGGCGGAGGGGGGGGTTAGACTAGATAACCTACAAGGTCCCTTCCAACTCTGTTAGTCAAGTTAATGATTTTTTAAAAGAACATTTAGCATTTAAACTACTGCTAAAGATTATTTGTTTTGAAATTTATACTTATCTTTCTTATTTATGGTAACCAGCTCTGAGTTTGGTAGACACACCTCACCCATGTAGCTATCTAGGTCAAATCACTTATTATATGGAGGACAAATGCTGACTGAGCGCAGAACAAGGCAGGTGCAGATATTCTGGGGCGAGCAATCTAACAAAGCAATTGTTCCGGAAACAATTTTAGTTTGCACATTAACCAGCTTCCACTGTTCATTAACAGCTTGAGGAATTGTGCTGGTTTAGTTCTTGACTTACAATTGGGGCCAGAATTTCCATTGCTCAGCAAGGCAGTTGTTAAGTTGCACCCAACTTTACCATCGTTTTTGACATTGGGCACTGCAACTATCATAAATACGTGCCAGTTGCCAAGTATCCAAACTCTGATCATGTGACCCTATGGATGCTGTAATGGTCAAGTGTGAAAAATGGCCATGTCACATTTTTTTTCAGTGCACTCACTAAAACGAAGTTTTAAGTCAAGAACTACCTGTACGGATCAAAGCCATATATTGAACTACAGCACAGGCTTAATATCTAGAGCAGGGTTTCCAACCTTGGCAACTTTTAAGACGTGACGACTTCAACTCCTAGAATGCCCCAGCCAGCCATGCTGGGAGAATGAAATCCACCACCTCTGAATGTTGCTAAGGGTTGGGAAACCCTGATCTAGGGAGTCTTCTATGTTGCAAGAAGGAAAACTTCAGCCAACAATAAAAATAGACTTAATCCCCAAGGGAAGTGTTGGAGAAAGTAGTTTCCACATTAAGGATGGGGTTGCAAGGCAGCTATCGGATACAATAAATACATCCGCACGCTGGCTTGGGTTTGGCTTGACAATCACTGTTGTTGGACACCAGGATGGTACTGGTTTATTTTAACCTACACAGCCCTCCAATAAGAGATCGGCAATACAGGTGGTCCTCGGCTTTTAACAGTTCGTTTACTGACTGTTCAAAGTAACAACGGCAGTGAAAAAAAGTACCATTTTTACCGTTGTAGCATCCCCAGGGTCAAGTGATTTGCATTTGGATGCTTGACAACTGGTTCATATTTATGACAGTCGCAGTGTCACGTGATTCCCTTTTGCGACCTTCTGACAAGCGAAGTCCATGGGGGAAGCCGGATTCAATTAACAGCCACGTTGCTACTTTAACTGCAGTGGTTCATTTAACGACCGTGGCAAGAAAAGTTAAAGTTCCACTTAGCGCATTTCTCACTTAGCAATATAAATCTGTACCTGAGAATTTTTTTATAAAAGGTTCCTGGCATACATACTACTGGGAATCCATTTTGAGGCAGGGAGCCGCTAAACGCTCGGCACGTGTTAAATATTAACAATTACTCCCTAGTCCCCATCCACTTTTAATTTTTTTTTTTTATGGGACTGGTTTTGTGGTGCAACTTGTATTCCAGTGAGAGCTGCATTTCCCTGACTCTGCAAAAGATAAATGTGCTAGCATTAAGTGTGGCAATGCCATAAATTTGAAGAGGATTACACAATTTCTTTTACTCAGTCGTTCCTGAGTACTTTTTCTAACGTTTTATTCTGTTCTTGTCGGAAAAAGCTCATGTGTATCGTTATGACGACAAGCATCTTAAGGAAGGAGTCCATTAATTGTGAAGTTGGGATTCCCGCCTCCCCGCTTCTCTCTTCTTAAGGTCTAGCACAGCTTATTTCCTATCTCAGGATGAACAGTTCGATATGGCTTTGAATTATCTTACAACGTCTGCTTCTTCAGAAATCCACGGGGAACTCAGAGCAAGATTGAGGCAGCTGTTTTACAGGAGTCCCGTGAGCCAAACACCATAACATAAAAAATAGTTGGAATCGTCTTAAACAGGAGTTAACCCAATCAAGCTATTTGCTATTCAAACATGTATTTCTTCAAAACAATATTAACACATTCTTCCCGGATCTTAAGATCCATAGCTCACTATTTTCAAAATGTACAGAACTTGCAAGAACAGATTGTTTTTTTAAAAAAGCAATGATCAATGGTACCTTAAAAATGCCTAGAATATCAAACTATCTCCAGTCTCTTGCTGCATTTACAAGAATTCCTCCTGAAAATTAGTTTTTTTCTTTTTCACAAAATTGTAGGTACTGAAACTGAAGGAATTAGAAATACTATGAATGAAAATAACCAATTTTCCTCAGAAATCAGTTTCTTCATGTAGATTTCAAGTCTCTTTAACATTTCCATGCTAACAGTCCAAAATATATATATATATAGGGGTGTACTCTGACCAGCAGGAAGCTACAGTGACAAAGTAATAAAAAAATAATGCATAATGGCTGCCAAAAACAAAGGCTTTGGGAAACAGCTACGTCCCCGTTTTAGGAGATTATGCATTAAACGTTTCCAGTGCAAAAGTCTTCAGTGTGTGAGTGGAAGGAGTTGAGAAGGGAAGGCAAAAAAGAAAGGAATGAAGAAGGCTTTCCTAACAGTCTTGAATGAGGAATAAATTAAACGGTAAATCAGCTTTCACCACCAACTTTCATGACCGCTAAAAGAAAGCATCTGGCGAGGATGAGACGGTGCAGCAATTCAACAGGCTTCCCATCTGTGGCCCTTATGGGTATGAGGCTGGGCTTCGGCCCGGGGGTGGGGTGGGGTGGACGAGATGGAGCTTGTTTTGAGCTGCCTTTTTTCTGGCGCTGGAAGGAATGGACCGGAGGCAAATCTACACAAGAGACCGTTCTCCCCGTGTCATGAAATGTGAGCAATCTGTCGGACGCGGGTCTGAATTTCTTGCCGACACAAAGGGCAGGTTTCTAGTTGCAAGGCACATTCCATGCACAGATCGCTGAAAGAGACAAGGATGCAAGAGAGGTTATTCAGTTGGCTTCCTTCGGAAGAACGTCAAGCAAACTTTAAAAAGGTGCAAAATATATTGAGGGCTACTGTGGGTTTGGCCCACCCACCTCTACCTTGAAGGAAATTATTTGGAATGAACGGGGGAGTATGGTGCCTTCTAGGGCAGGAACTTCTTATACTGGTGTGGGAATGCATAGATTAGTGATGCTCAACATTGGCAATGGCAAGATACAGGGACTTCAACTCCCAGAATTCTATGCTGGCTGGGGACTTCTGGGAGTTGAAGTCCATGTATCTTAAGGTTGCCAACGTTGAGCAACACTGGCATAGATTTTAAGCAAGCAATGTTTACTTCCTCTTGGATCTAATCCAGGGATAATTAGGAATGATAACATGAACAACTGAGAGATTTGCTCTTGGTAACTCCATTGCTGAGGGATCCATTTTATTCTCCCTCCATTTATGGTTCTATTTGGGGCTTTTAGGATATTTATTATGATGGTTCTTATATTTGAATTTGCTGGGGGGGGGGGTGTTATACTTTTTGGTTTCTGTTGTGTACTGTGGCTCGCGGAGTTGCCTTTGGTGAGATGGGCGGCTACATAAATTCGATAAATAAATAAATGGGATAGAATCTTGTGGAAAAGAAGGAATTGGGTCTTCTCAGGCTGTGGGTAGGGAGTCACCCACGTAAGGCCCAGCTTGCAAGACTTGAACAGGGAAAGCAGCACACAAAAACAACCTTCCCCTCTTGCACGCTGAAGCTGTGTGTCAGTCAGCAAGATGGTGATCAGAGTGGTGTGAGGCAAGACCAGTCACTGAGGCACAGGCAGGGTTTGCAACACAACGCTCTGTCTATCACGGGGTTGATTTGGACACAATGCTGAATATTGCTTGAGGGAAAGCGGGGTTTACAGGTAGTCCTTGACTTACAACCATTTGTTTATGGGTAAAGTTACAACTGCATTGAAAAAAGTGACTTAGGACCAATGTTCACTCTTATGACCGTTGCAGCATCTCCATGGTCATGTGATCAAAATTCAGATGCAACTGGCATGTATTAATGGTGGTTGCAGTGTCCCAGGATAATGGGATGACCTTTTGTGACTTTCTGACAAGCAAAGTCAATGAAGGAAGCCAAATTTGATTAACGGATGCAGGATTCTTTTAAAAACTGTAATGATTCGCTTAACAACTGTGGCGAGAAAAGTTGTAAAATGGGGCAAAAGTCACTTAACAACTGGCTTCCATTTAGCAATAGAACTTTGGGACTAAATCATAAGTTGAGGACTCTATATACCGTTTCCCTGAAAATTAAGATCCAACCGGAAAATAAGCCCTAGTATGACTCGTAATATAAGCCCTACTCCAAAAATAAGCCCCAATTAAGATTGTCAGCCAGACGGACACATTTAGTATCATGTTTCCCTGAAAATAAGACCTAACACGTCTTTTGGAGCAAAAATTAATATAAGACCTGATCTTACTTTGGGGGAAACACGGATATATATATTTAGACCAGATGTGCTTGGTATGTATTCACTCTGCCAAAGACAATTGATGGGGGGTGGGGATGGGGAGAATTATAAGAAACAGAATCAGTCAAAAGTCCCTGTTTCTCAAAATACCTGTGTCCACAAGGCCTGAGTTCTGTGTCAGCTATTTCATCACAGCAAAGCGTACAGCAATTTTCTCGAATGCTCACTTGCTTTAACAAGGCCAGGCGTCTATGTCTGAAAATTAAAAAGGAGGAGGTGAAAAACAGACACACAATGGCTGAGGCGTTTGTTTGCACACTAATGTCTTCCTTGGGTGAGAAGTTAATGTATTGCTTGCTAACCTAAGCAAGGCATTAACTCCTCACCCAAGGAAGACAATCATTTACTATCTGCAAATAAAGGTAAGATGCAGAGCACAACAGTGCGCCCCAGCTTTCCAGATCCATGCACGTTACCTTGGTAAAATGATTTTCTCTTCGGCTGTCAGAAACGCATAATCGTTAAAGGTGTTAAATTTTGCAGAGGGTGGATATTTGAAAGGCTTTGCTCCAAAATTGAACTCACACTGTTGATAGGACATGAAACTAGCTGCAGCGAAGAAGCCAGAACTGTGCAGTGAAAGAGGAAAAACAAAAATCAGCGTGACAATGCAAGCTATCTATTGGAGTTAATTCTTCATAGTGAGTGGCTGAGTATTTCCCATGATTTATCATGATTTTAAAAGCTACCCAATGGCTGTGCAACTTTTGTGGCTCTCCGAATGCTGGACTAAAACTTTCATCACCTCCAACACTTTTATCGGCATAGGTTGATGGGCATTCTCTGCATCATCAAGTCAACCTAGATGACTTGAAGATGTGTGGACTTCAAGTCCCAGAATTCTCCAGTCAGAAAAGGGTGATCCAATTTACAATCAACACAAGTTATCTTCATGATGGGCAGGCCCCATTATGGTTGTAACTTGAGGACAGCATACAGGTGGTCTTCAAATTATGATTGTAAGGGAGCCTGTCCTTCACGATTATAACTTGTGATGGTCAAAAATCAGATCACCCACGACCCAATTTTTTTCTTTGCAACTGTTGTTAAGGTGTCACTTTGAGCAATTGCCTCTCCTTTTCTTAGCTGCAGGGACTGCAAATTCAAAATTGTTATGACCCACTAAGGAAGCAGCAAAATAAGCTTTGAGAGTTTACAAATAGGGACAGAAAAACAGTCACAGAAAACACAAAACTAGGATCTCCCCAAGAAAATAGGCTGGTGGAGGAAGGGAAAGCATATAGGAACTGGGTCAGCTATGCTTGAAAATAAAAGAACTATTTTAAAAGGCCACAGCAAAGCCATACTAGTGTTCACATCCAAGAACTTTTAAAAGCCATGATTTATTACACAAGCCACAGTGATTTAATACTGCATTAAATCAAAATGAGTGGATTTACCCATCATGCTTAGTAAAAACACAAGCCAATAAATCCTCATTGGGGATTAACGTTTTGTATGAATCAGACCAATCTGTATATACAGCTGGGTTCCTTCGGGTACATCAGGTTCTGGGCCTCCCCAAGGTCAAGTCTTACTTTACTAAATATTTATTGCTAATTCTGCAAAGATGGACCTCTACTGCAAAATGGGCATTGCCCTCAGAAGAACATACTTACACAGCTGATGAAAACACTTGCTTCTCAGCAGGAAGCTGGTTCCCATTTAAATAAAAAACCATCTTCTTCTCTTGCAAATCCAGTAAAAATCCTATTGTGTCACCTTAGTTAACATAAGAAAAGTTACTGAAACACAGCTATCACCAAGACACCATCACTGTGTCTTGACAAAGAGAAATAGGTCTTATCCATATGCCCCAAATCCATTTCAGCTGGGTTACGTTAGTGTTCCCCATAACACCCAATCCATACTATGGAAGGGGCTTGAAACGATCTGTGGACTTGTGTTTCCACCTTCCCCACTTTTGTATGTTTCTATCTCTATCTCTATATTTCAATCAATATTCAGATACGTGGAGAAAATATTTGACTGTTCTCTATAAATTACGTGTCTACAAATTAAGAGCCGGTATGACAAACAGGGGCACTACCTTAGATGCTATCTTCTTCCTTTAAGCAGTTTTAAACATATTTATTCCATCTAATAAAATCAAGAAATCTACCAACACCAGGTGTTATCTCAACCAGGATTGTAAACCTGCTTCAAATCTTTAAGATAAAATCTAAATTAGCATCTGAATTGATATTAGTTATTCTAGAAACAGTGGTATGCAGGGGGATAAAAATTCATATATGAGAAGAGAAAAAGAAAGAACCCATTTATGAAGTTGGCTTCTGATATGCCAACCATGGTTTACTAGTTGGGTTACTAGCAGCATTGTCATCAAAGGCATTTTAGCATGTTAAAAAAAGGATTTAGAAAATTACACAGAATTTGGCTGCAGGAAAATGTTTTCTTCTTAAAACTGAGCTATTTACAATTTGCAATATGAAGGGATGCTGCAAAAATTCCACCCCAAGATGAATTAATATGTTTATGTCTTAATAGGTTTGACATATTAAGAGAAGTATGGTCCTCATCAATGTGATATTCATGAAATGCAGCTGTGTCATAAATGACCGACAAATTCAGGCTTACTACAAAGCCCACTGCCATCTTCACAACATGCTGTCCATTGATTTTATTCTGCCTACCAAATATTAGCCTACTAATTAGCTACAGTATTTGCAATTTACTCCGTTTCCATGGAGGAAGCCCTCCTGAACTCACAAGACCACTGCGGGAAGCGCTGAACTAATAATAAGCACAGGAAACAGGTGTAGACATCCCCATAAAAAGATTACTGGGGAGCGGGACTCCTGCAGCTGCAGGTATCTTGCTCCATTGTTCAAAAATCTATTTCATGACATTTTTCTTCTGATTTTTAAGTTTCTGTGCTAGAATCACAGACAGGAAGGGTCCACTGAGCCCAACTCCTTTGCTCAATGCGGTCATCCAAATTAAGCCATCCCTGAGAAATGGCTGCCCACCTTCGGGTTGAATACCTGGAGCAAAAGGAAGCCGGCTATTTGTAATTGGTTCCACCTGCTCCCATGGTTAGATTTCCTAGCACTGGAAACTAGATAATTGTGCTCTAGGACAGGGGTCTTCAACCTTGACAGCTTTAAGACTTGTGGACTTTAACTCCCAGAATTCCTCCTCTAGTCATGTTAGCCTAGGAATTCTGGGAGTTGAAGTCCACAAGTCTTAAACTTGCCAAGTTTGAAGACCCTTGCTCTAGGATAATAGAAAACAAATGAAGGGCAACTGGATAGTGACATCAGCCAACGAGGAAACAAGTGGGACAATATCATACCTTCCTTCCAGCATGGGTGGGAATGTGGTTTACTTCGGGCATTATACCAGATCAGCTGCCGGCAGCCGTCGTAAGCACAGGAGTATTCATCGTCCCCGATACCATAACCTTCCTTCAGGAAATAGAGAATACAGTATTTCATTCTCTGAATTTGAGCCAGAATCACTTCAAGAGCTTTTTCCAATCCTTTTTTTAAAAAATTTAAAAACAGTATTTAAGCTGATTGCATCTTTTCTTAAGAATTTAAAGGACCCGCTGTGCTCTGCCTACACAAAATTATTTGGCTAATAATCAGGAGCAATACCAGCAGGGTGAAGGTCTCACCGTGCCCTCTGTAAGGAATGACTACCTTCTCTGCTCTGTGTAAAAGATACAAGTTACCAGGAGCCAGAGTTTACTTGGCTTCTACGAATACCTCAGTACAGCAAAATCCAGGAAAATATTGCTAGGGCAGATAGTTTAGCAAACTTGGCACCAAAAAATACTGTCCATGCAGGTTGCTTTCAAGTCAAACTTTCAGAAGTAGGATGAAGATGTAAGAGGATAGGGGGACTTGCCCGGTGCCAGTTCAATTGGCTGGACAGATTCCCACTGAAGAGAGCGGCACTTACGTGATTGAGAAACTTGCTGTCTTTCGTAGCCCATCCTATCTGCATCACTCCGGAAGTAATGACTGTGACTTCATAGTACCAAGCTCCAGAATCTACACAGAAGGTACATCGGACACTTTCAAAAGACGAAGCATCGCATCGGGCCTAGCAAACAGAAACGTGAAGGGAAAAAAAAAAAGTAAAGTCCATGTACAAACTTAGCGCCGAAGGGCACATTAAAGTGCTCAGCTTCCCAATTTGTTAATCTCACACTTGTTGGGAACTGTAAGTCTCATAAACCTCAACCAGCACAGTCTGGTTGGGCTGGCTAGGGATGAAGAATGCTGCAATATTATTCATCTTGAGGCTGGGAGCTGGAGAGTGCAGCACTGATTTGAGGCAGATCACTGAGCATCTGATAGAGAAAGGATGAAGAGGTGCAAAGAATATCGAGGAGACATGTGGTCAACCATCCCACTCAGTCATCCAGCAAAGAAAGACCCCCGGCCCATTGTTTTACCAAGAGTAATACTTGACTGAAGTTTAAGTGATTACAGAAGTAATGAAGCTGGATCTGGCATTTTCACTTGCAAAGTGATACAATTAGCTTTCCCTTCCCCCCTGGCCATCCCCCTATTATCAATTAATGTCCAATTAGGTGCCCATATGTTGTTTGGGGAAAGGACCCTCAGTTCAAGGGCTTTCCAGCTCTGCATTCCTATGAGTGACCTTTGGCTGGCTGATGTTCCTCCTTCCTGTGGTTGGTTCCCATTCTCTCTTCCCCCCACCCCAATTCCTCCCTACATTCCAATCCTCTCCTCCCTCCCCCCCATTGTCAGTCTATCAGTAAGCGATCCTTGGCTAGCAGAATGGCAGCCATGACACATGTACTGTTAATCCTCACTTAATTGCCCTGTTTAGCGACCACTTGAAATTACAACAATAATGAAAAAACTCTAGGACTGGCCCTCACACTTAGGATCTTTGGGGTGTCCCCTCGGACAAGTGTTGAGATTTAGTTGCTTCCAACCAGCAGGAATTTATGACTGTCGCTGCATCCCATGGTTATGTGACTGCCATTAGGCATGCTTCATAGCAGTGCAAGAACCAGCGGAATCAATGGAGAAATAAACAGCAAAATTGCGAGTCATGGCCACATGATGCTTTGCTTAATGTCCATGTTGCTGGACCCAATTATGATCTTTTGGGGACTACACAGATTTGAAAAACCGCCATTTTGAATTTTAACAGAAATTCAAGACCATCTGCATTTCACTAGACATTCTCTGACTTCGGAAACACCAACTTCTGAATAGGAGTTTGGAGAACACCTAGTGATCACCGTATCAGGTCTTTAGTCAATTTTTAAACAATGAGGGGAAATCCTGATGTGGTCTTTTACAAAATAGCATGCCAGGTTCGATGGGGTATGACTTCACTGGAACCTTTCATCGCTGTACAGGTAGACCTCGACTTACAACCATTTCTTTAGTGACTTGTTCAAAGTTAGAACAGCACTGAAAAGTGACCTATGACGGGTTCTCACATTTAGGACGTTCATAACATCATAGCATAAAAGGTCATAGAACTGGGCATGACTCACTTAACAACCACCTTGTTTAGCAACGGATATTCTGGTCCCAATTATAGTTATAAGCCAAGGATTGGCCTGACTGTATAGTATATTTTCATGCACTTATTAATAAAGGGGGGCCCATGTCCGTTTCTCAAGCTAAAAATCCATGTGGTGAGACAATCAGGAATGATGTATTTGTTTTGCGACTCCAAAAAGCTACACATCTTACCCAGCAGGCCTTTATACTATGCACTTTCCTCCATTAATTTGACAGAAATCTTATTTTTTTAAAAATGCTGTTTGATTTGAGTCAAAAGCAAAATAATTAAAACATACGCTCTGAAAGCAATATATCTTTTAGTTCATAGAAACGCCCTCCCTCCAGACCTCCCCTGCTATTCAGGGAAATTGAGCAAGCATAACAGTATTTCATAATTAATGCACAAAAACACACACACAAGGCTACCTCCAACCCATGCGGCGAGATCTTCAAATATTCACTGACATCATTGCTGTTCAGCATGGCCCTAATATTGGTCAGGTCGACTTTCTCGTATGTAAACTGTCTCCCTTCTTTCAAAACTGCAGGAAATAAGAAGAAAGGTTATAAAGGCCATCCTAGGAATGTAGAAATGCTAACCTGAATTCAGCTATCCTAATCTGGCCATTTTAAGAATAAATCAAATACTTTCTGAATCAGCAACTAACCCTTTAAATAACAGGCATTCAAAGACCAAATTCTTTAGAATTTGGGCTTAAGGGGAATGAGCCCACATGCTAAATGCTTCCTGCTTGTCTTCTGCCAGCAAAAGCAATTAAGCATAACTGCTCCATCTGTGCTTTGCTTAGCATTATGTGCAAATGGGAATCCCTAGCTGATTTTTCTTCCAACTAATTGAAGTCATTAGCTTGCCTTACAATTTGAGCATATCAAAAGACGAGCAATCCAGGGACTATGATTTCTAACCAAGATGAGAGAGGATCCATTCTCACCACCCCAGAAGAGCATACAAAAAGAAGCCTTCAAACAGCAGATACTAATATACAATATCCCCCAAAATGCAATTATATATTGAATTTAAGAGTGTCAGCTAAGGGTATAAATATTGACTAGGATACGGTAGTTGATATTTTTCCAGAAGGCTTATTTCTCTGATTAGAGATGGAAGAGAACAAAACCAGCGAATCGGTGCTTCTATACACATTCTATTAATACTAACTACATTTAGGTGCTGGCAGGAGATTATTTTCAATTTACTAATTAAGAAATTCAATTTCAATGGCTTTTCATTAATGGACTTCAAAATTGATACGGTATTTGTTTCAGGAATGAATTAGATTATCTAATATCTGCATTCAAAAGAGGACAAATAACACTGGGGTCATCCATTTTGTATTCTTTACCCTCCTGAGCTGGGTCTCAAACCAATTTATCTTTTTGGCTGACATTATTTAATCTACAAGATACAAGCCTAGAGAACCCAGTTTGAAGACTAAATAGACAGTTTAGAATCTTCAATTAAAACCTCTTCAGTCAGAAAACCCAACTATTTACCAGTTAAAACAGACAAGTTCATGGCTATGTTTCATTAAGACACTTGATTAACAGTGTAATTTGTATCTGCCACTTTCGTTGGAATTACCAACAGTGGAGAATTGGGTCTATAGCTAAATGCCAGCACAGGTACTAAAACAAGACCTTTGCAGAAATGGAGAAATGCGCTAATTTACCTGCTCCCTTTTAGTAATGGAGAATCCTGATAGGTTGTACTCTTCTATAACAGGAGTCTCCAAACCTGACAACTTTATGACTTATGGACTTCAACTCCCAGAATTCCTCAGCCAGCACATTGAAGTCTACAAGTTTTAAAGTTGTCAAGTTTGGACCCCCCCGATCTACAACAAAACAATGTATTATTTCTATTCATCTAATTTCCCAATTTATACTATATTGTGCCCTAATAATCACCATTACTAGTGTCTCAGATCTCTCACCAAGAGAATATTACATTTTAAGCGCAGATCCTAAAAACAATACGGGGTTTAGAAGAATTAAAATTCACAACAGCAGTATGTCAATGAAACGGCTGCTTTCCTCAGTTTTCCTCCTCCTGCTCCATCTTATACATGTAAGTTCAGGCACACCACTTATACACCACTCAGGAACTGTACCCCAAATATTTGATGAAATGAATATGCAAGTTTATTTTATAAGCATATTAGTTTTAAGGGTTGTTACTTTTGCTGCAAAGACTAGACATTTCTAATAACCATGCCACTTTCGAAGATTATCACTTCACAGTAGAAAAATATTATTACTTACATAGATTGTCTAAACTCCACTGAGCACAGAATCCAACTTGGCGTTTTAAATAGTCCGGATTATTTGTCCATTTCTCTAACAAAACCAGCTGATCACTGATGCAGGTATCAGAAACTGTCATTTTATTCTCACCTGGAGATAGAATGTGTTCACAATTATGAAAAAAAAAATCATGATCATTAAAAACCCAGCATTTCCAAGAGGAAAAAAGGGCTCTTGTGTTTCCCTCCCCACTTTTTTTTCCATATTCCCCATTCTCATACTATATAAATTCCACCAAAATCCATTAAAGCTTCAGCAGCTAGTAGCTGCTGGCAGACAGACAGACAGACAGGGACAGAGGCCAAGGAAACAACTCCAGCTGCAGCCATCATCAGGAGCTGAATTCATCTCAGGGGCATCTTGATTTTACTATCCATTTGTTCTTCAGGATATGAAAATGTTTGAACACAGACCACGCATGTCAAGCCAGAGGCATATTCAGGTCTGCCCCCATTTCTTGACAACGAATTTAGTCCCTTGCAGCTTTGAAATTTGGGGAAGAAGCCCTCAACAGCACCATCAAGGTCCTAATGGATGACGGAATTTGTCTTGCTTCTCCGCCCCTGAAGTCACATCTAGGGGTGGCTGAGGATTCAAAGCTTATGCTCTCAATTTGACACGCCTTCCTGCTTTCTCCACTGCCATCTCCAGTGGTGTGAAAGGAACAGCAGGAAGGAGATCTTGGAACCCACACAAATTGCTACCTGCTGGCTAGTTGCTTAAAACAGGGGTGATATCACCACTCCTGACATAGCCAAGTAGGATTTTAGAAGAAAGGAATAAATCCAACCCATGAAGACTTTCAAAAAGGCAGTTGAGGTCTGGTTCTTTCCCCAGGCCTTTGAGTCAGTGTGAACAGAGCAGATTTCAGAAGTAGTTTGCCACTGCCTCCTTCTTAGGGCAAGACAGACTGGCTGGCTCAAGGTCACCCAGTTGGCTTCATGTGTAATGCAAGTCTAGAACTCACATCTTCCCATTTTGTAACCCAGTGCTTTAATTACAGCACTGAACAGGCTCTCTAGAGGAGCTATAATGGAATGTATTTTAGTTCTGGCTGCATGTTATTATTTTAATTGGTTTTTAATGGTACATGTTTTTTGTATTGTTTATTTGTATCCTGGCCAAGTCTTGCTGTTTGATTTGGACAGCCATATAAATGCTCAAAATACTGTAAATATCCCACATAATAACCCATCCTGGGACATGTTTTGTTTTTAACTCTGCATTTCAAATGAGCACTCTTACTTGTTTGTGCAAACTTCTCCAGGGCTATTAGTGCAAAAAGCATGACTGTCGGATGGGACTGGAACTCCTAAGATAAAGAAGGAAAATTATTGCATTCAATATTCCCCAAAGTTGTCTTTAAAATCAAGCGTTGGTTAGTTTTTCCAACACAGGGAAAAAAGTGTAAAAAAAAATACTCTTTAACACAATAAAAATAGACTAAAGACAAGGTTTATTTCAGAGAGCCAGGCATCAATACAAACTGCTTTCCTACACAAAAGGAAATAAGATAACTCTTCTAGTTTAGCAAGTGAAAAAGCCAGAGGTTCTAGCTACAGGATCATCCCCTCCTCTTCCCCATTCAAAAGGTTCCTCATCTTCCAAACCACAGTTCCTGCACAGGTAAATTACACCAGAGGTCCCCAACCTTTCTAGCTTGGTGGCCCCGCATGGAGGTGGGGGACAAGGGTTCTTTGTCATTGGTAGGAGTGTGTGTGAATGTGCATAGCTCCATTTGCGCTCCCACAAACAGAGCTTTGTGCACAAGTGCAAGCACCTGACACTCATGCAAGTAAAGATGTGCGTGTGCACAGTCGCCCACTGCTTGCCTGGACTGGTTCTGCTCACTTCTGGGGAAGGGGGATGGTTCAGTGTGACTGCCCACCCTTCATGCAAGTGGAGCCGAGTGCATGCACACACACACACACTCGCCCACTGCTCACAGGATCCGGTTCCAAATGGGGGAGGGGTGATGCTTCTGTGCGAGTGCCCAACATTCGTGCAAGCACAGCTGCGTGCGTGCAAACACGCTCGCCCACTGGTCACAGGATCCAGTTCCAAATGGGCCGTAGCCCAGGGGTTGGGGGACATCCCATCCATTTGCAGCCTTCAGCACATCTTCCAGAATGTCAGAAACACTTCAAACCTTCATCCCAATTCAGATACATTTATTTCTTTGGAGGAAGGTTTAAAGATTAAATGGGGACTTTAAGGTTTTGATTCCAGGCCCACCTACCCTGTTACCATAAGCCACTTTTCTGCAGCCTCCAGGCAAGGCTGAAGGAGAGGCCTTTATCATTTTAATAGTCCTTCTAATAGTCCACTTTAGTGTAACTAATGACAAGATTCCCACGCCCCATGTAAATTATACTGCTAAAATGAAGAAAAGCAGGCACGGATTTCATGTAAAATGACAGTGACTGCAATTTTAATACTAAAAGGCAGCTGTGCCTTAAGCCAGGATCCTTATATTACCATGCTCTGCATGACTCTAGATATTGATCAATGATTAGAGAAAAGAATGCAGTAGATGCACAAGTATATTTAGTAGCACATAAGTAATTTACAGGAACTTTCCTTTAAGTTTTCAAATACATGTTGCTTGACCGCCTTAAAAAATGAAAAGGTTGTTAAATGTAAATGTTGCTGGTATTTCTATATTTCTCTACAGACGAAAATGGAGTGATTCACAACTTTTACTTATAATTACATATATAAATTCACAAAAAGCAAAAATAGGATTGTGATCAAGTGAGCATGACGTTTGTGTTTTGCCCAAGAAAATATGTTAGTAGTTATGTGATTGTTTCACTAAATGATAACATTCAAAATATCCTACAGTTGGACTGCTAGTCCATCCAGCTAGCAAAAATATTAAGTGCATTAGTAGCAGCTTTTGGCAGTAACCATGTAGAGACTGGCTTGGAAGGACGTCAGTGTCTTAAGCAAGTATGCTAACTTCTGAACTATGGCTCTTCTCTTCTTCACCAAAACTTATCAACCTTCACTGTGCCACTGAAAAATAATTGCAAGACACTATGCTGCGGTTTCCTTTTTTTTTTTAGTGACACAAGACTAAATGGGATCAGGACATAGAAATCCCTTGAAATGTTTACACACAATATTTAGCATACTGTTTTATTTTGGTACTCACCAAGCTCTGCAGTAAGTACTCCAAGATTCCTTGGCTGAGTAAACCTACACTTGCAGGGCCTGTAAAAACACTAAAAATGAAACACATGCATCGAAGGTGCTGTTTTACATTGTTTAAGAAGTCTCTTCAGAAAAGTTTAGGATCCTGCACTGCCTTCCCAGTTCTCTTGTTTTACGGAAGGAAGAAGCATGCAGCAAAGAAGATATAGCTGCAAAAATCTTTTTTGACTAAAGTTTTTTCTCTCTCATTATACAAGCAACACATAAAGTGATTTACATAATCTGACACCTCCAGTCTTGTTTGTCCTTCTAAAAAGGTTGGTTAAATTCAGTAGTGACATTTTGTTTCCCACCTTCCTTCTGATAAAACAAATTATAGACTTCCCCTCTGTAGATATTACCATATAAGGGGGAGTCAAAGGAAGAACAGGAATCTATATGTAAACATCTCACTCCTACCCACTCATAAACCACTGTACTGCATTCTGGCAAATGGCATCAGGGATTACAAATTAATTTAAAGAGATTAAAACACTCATGTCATCTGAAGGATGCTCTATGAGCAGATGTCTAATTATAGACAATATGTTTATTACAGATTAGAAGAGGGTGAAGCTGTAAAACCTAGAAACATGGTGTGTGGAGAAATCCTACAGAACTGAACTGTAACCTCCCCAAAGAGACATAAAGACATCCCAGAATCCTTACCTGCAAGCTTTTCTGCCAAACAGCCCAGGACTGCAGTGGTGTTCCGATGTTTGGCAGGATGACAGGCATCCTGGAGAGCCACTGCTCCATTTAAATTTAATATTTCTGTCAATTTCTGCAATGCATCCTACACAGGAAAAGGAGCAGGCTGTTGAATGTCAGATCACCAAAAGAAACGTTCCATTCCATTCATTTCTTAGTACCGTATAAGATAACGTATCTATACTTATACAGGCACAAGCTGAATTTAAAATAACCCTTGATTCTAATAGTAAGCACTGAATTTGCACCAACAAAATTTATAAAATAAAATAAAAATAATTAAAAAATAAAGGAGTGAATTAAAAAGAAAACAATAACAAAAACCCTTGAGAGGCAGATTCAATGGACCATTGAGTCTTTTTCTGCCATCCACTTTCTATGTTTCTATGAAATAACAAAACCAAGTTTTTTTCTTTTGGAGAGACTGTCCTTAAGACAACTTTCCAATACGGACGATAAGACACCAACCGTGATGGCTCACAACATTTAACTAGAAGTCACAAGAGTGAAGGAAGCTGAGAAACACTATTAAACACGTGAAAACTAGAAACCATATTTTCTCTGATTATGCTTCAAACAAATTTGCATTGTAAGTAGAATATATTTAAGTTTTACATCTGAAAGTCACAACTAAGAAAACACCCAAGGCCATTCTGCACGATGTCTGTTAACCTTGTCCCTACAATGGGTATCACTGTGGATTGTGGACTGAAGCAAAAGATCAGCAATCTGGAGAAAACTGATATACACAACATAATTGAATAATAATCAGTTAGCAAATGTAACCATTTTGAAGCTGCTTCAAATTTCTACTGTTTTTTGTTTTTTATATCTATATTGATACTCAAATTATATGTTCAAATATACAGCATTAGGAATCATATACTGAATTCTGATTATCTAAGATTTAGTTATTTAAAATAACTATTCAATTTTTTCAGAGCAAATAACTTTTTAGACCATTTTATAATAGAATTATCAGAATTTCAAAATTAGAGAAAAAAATACAAAAATGAAAGCGAGAGTTCTTAAGTTTCCTATTATTGAACTGCAAATACTTTTGATATTTTGATATTATGAGAAAAAAACATCGATATACAGCAATAGAATACAAAAACAACTATGAATTAACAAGGCACAAACTATAGATCTTTTTATATGAACAACTAGTGATGATGAATTAAAATAAATAATATAGAACTTGGAAAATTAATTACATAAACAATATCTGTATGTTTAGCATTACTCTGAGGACACATTACACAATGACCTTCCATGAAAGATATTGTATTGATTAAAATCAAATTGGTTTTGCTAGAACACATAGTTCGAATCACTGGTTTTTTATTTTCTGAATTTTTATTCAAGTTATATTTTTGATATAAAACTGACAAACATCTCCCATTCAATCACACTGAGGTATTTCATTCATTTGAGACCTGCATTTTTTTAAAAGGCACACACTTATAAAGATTACAATCAAGGAGATTAAAGTAGACTTTTAAAGCGGTTGCTTTAATTTTAAATTTAATCAGGTATTTATTTGACCAATTTGTATATTTAACTTACTTTGGTTGGTAATGGGCACTCATCCAAGAGTAAAGTTATAACAGCTGGTCCCAAGGGGTCTTCTAATGGAATAACTCTTATTAAGGACTGGACAACTTCCAGCCATCCTTCATCTGTCAACCACCAAAGAATAAAAGCAAAAATCTTAACTTAATGAAATAAAGAGACGTACCACTAATCAAAAGCAGGATTTTATCAGCATTTGAATAATTCAACGGGACAAATTCTCTCAGACATGTTAAAAATAAAATGATTGGCTGTTGATCCAGAGTGGAATGGCAGGACAAATTAGGCCTCTTGGAGTCAAGACAGATACTCTTAATACCCAAATGGAATGTCAGGGCAAACTTTCATTTGTACAAAATACAGCAACACAAGTTTGTGGAACCCAGGATGCTTTGGGCAGATGGTGCTAGAGAAAGAATTTAACACTTTTCACAGGTGAAACACACAATCAGTTGTGCAGCAAAATATTCTCCACTGAAGACAATGCATCTCATGGCATGCAAGATTATTAATGAGTTTCTACAATCCCTGCAGGGTCAGATTTTGTTCTCTTTAATGTGTGTGGGATGGGAAAGTTTATGTGACTTTGGGATAAAGCAATGGTCATAAGTAGGTATGTAACACTGTTTCCCATAAGTTATGCAACCAAACTGCAGAATTTTATGAGCAGCTTCCAGTTTCTTCAGCTGATCATGGAGCCTCAGAATAGAACAATTTAGACTTTCTGTAACTGTGCCAAGCAATCAAATACTTAATATGCATAGCAGCTTGGGGGAAATCTAGAGATATCCATACACCCTGGAGGTCTTCCCTGATCCTGCAAACCTTCTTGGTTTTTAATTACAACTTTCTTTTCCATTTAGATGGAAAGTACCATTCAGACAGCCCGCCGTGGTCCAAGTTTTGCAAAATTGCAAAATTCCCCTGCACAAAGAACAACTTGCAGGAAAACCTTCTACTTCAACTTTCTTCTGTAATTTCAGAACCCTTCCCCAACCTGTGGCTCTTTCTAGATTCCTTTGGGGATTCTAAGATCAATTACTCAATCACAATAGAAACAAAATAAGTCAGCTGGCAGGCTGATTTCCTCCAACGGCATAAGTCATAAATTTAGCCAGATTAAGCAGGTATGCTTATAATTATCAAAGAAATAGTTATTTTATTTTACCAAGCTTGCTGCCAGGCAGAAGTATCATTTAAATGATTGCTCAACCTCACATAATAAACAAACACGGCAACTCTGTATGTCTTTCCAGAGTGAAAAGTTTATTTCAACAAAGAATATCTGAAGTGCCACACAATGGAATGGAAATACCTGTTTCTGCCATTTCGTGCAAGGTCATCATCGAATAAGGAGGTTCCTGATCACTAAAAGAAAAAAAAAACCCTTGTTAATTATTACCGAGTTGGTACATTGCTATCTGCTCACATTGAATGAAAAACAGTACAGATAGTCAGGTAGTCCTCAACTTACGACCACAATTCAGCCCCAAATTTCCATTTCTAAGCAAGACAGTTAAGTGAGTTTTGCCCCATTTTACAACCATTCTTACCACAATTATTAAGTGAATCACTGCAGTTGTTAAGTTGGTAACATAGTTGTTAAGTAAATCTGGCTTCCCCATGGACTTTGCTTGTCAGAAAGTTGCAAAAGGGGATCATGTAAACTCAGGGCACCGCAACCGTGGTAAATGTGTGTGTTGCCAAGCGTCTGAATTTTGATCACGTGACCATGGGGATGCCGCAGTTGTCATAAATGTTTCGGTGCTGG
This sequence comes from Pseudonaja textilis, assembly GCF_049901715.1. Taxonomy (NCBI): domain Eukaryota; kingdom Metazoa; phylum Chordata; class Lepidosauria; order Squamata; family Elapidae; genus Pseudonaja; species Pseudonaja textilis. The sequence goes on from NC_142000.1 coordinate 4,110,318, forward strand.
TGTAAATTTGAATGGTCACTAAATGAATATTTGTAAGTCAAGGACTACCAACAGTCCCAACTCATGACAAAGCTCTCTATCTAATCTGTAGAATGGTCATGCTCTACTATCCAAGAAATTCTTCTTACATCATCCTTTCTTTAAGGAGTTTAGACCAGCAGGTATATCTTGCCTTTCATCCTTACAACAATTCTGCCAGCCTCTCTCCTAAAATGGAGGGCTTTTACTACTGCTAGCTTACAAAATAACATTAAGTGCAAGACCTCAGACAGACAACGCAGTTCAACTGCGGGTCTTTAGCATAGCTAATGTGATAGGATTATTTGGGGGATAAAATGGGGTAACTTTCTGGACACTGGATTCCATGGAAGGATAACTGGAGCCAAGTGAAATAAATGGCCATTCAAGCTACTGCTGCAGAGACCAAAATAACAATTACAGCTGTTTATCCAAGGATGTGCCAAAAAAAAAGGGGGGGGGTCGTACAATTTTGTGAAAAACTAGTCATTTCCCCCCCATAACAAAAGACCGATGGAAATAGGAACAGAACTAATTAGCCAACGAGGGGACTTCATAAAGAGCACCTGCAAAATCCAATGCAAGCAAAGGTCTGGCATGACATTGATATTCTGCCTGTCTTTTAATTATAGAACTCCAAGGAGAATATGCAGGGTTGCCTGGCTCTTTTACCTCCTTATATCAGTAACAGCCAGCATGATCATCTTTACTTCAGTGAAGTTACAATATTGCATGCCTTCCAAACATGCTTCGTTCCTTGCCGGAAAAGACACAAGAGGTACAGAATGACTGATAAAGAATTACCATCTGAAGAATTATGAGAGCTTTTGTTAACAGCAAAGGTACCCTGGAACAGGACTCTCCAATCTTGGCAACTCCCAGAATTCCCCACCAAGCCATGCTTCAGAGAGCAAGCTACAGGGTCGGGTGGGGTGGGAAGCAACTTGCAACCTTCTTCTAGCTTCCCCATTGACTCTGCTTGTGGGAAGTCAGCAGGGAAGATAGTGAATGGCAGTTATGTGATCAGGGGATGCTGCCGCTCTCTGAATTGCAACAAGCTAGTTGCCAAGCGGCTCAATCTTGATCACGGGCTGAAAGTTTGAGAACTGGTCATCCTTTCCTTAATTCAGCATTGTTGTAACTTCAAACAAGTGGTTGTAACCTGAAGGTTACCCGTAATAAGTGACATATGTTCAACTTTGTTTAAAATCACTTCTTTCATTCTTCTAGCATCCCAAGTTACCTACATAGCATCCCTTCTACTTTCACCATAACAAGTAAATGATGAGCTACATGGGCAATGACTAGTAAACCAGTGAGCTTCAACAGCTGAGGGTAGAATTGAAGCTGGATCTGATTCAACATCTTCACAACTACAGGTAGTTCTCAACTTACAAGTTTTCTTAGTGACCGTTCAAAGTTACAACAGCACTGAAAGAAGCAACTTATGGCCATTTCCCATACTTAGGACCACTGCAGCATCTCCACGGTCACATAATTTACATTCTGATACTTGGCAAGTGACTTGTATTTATGACGGTTGCAGAGTCCTGGGGTCATGTGATCCTCTTTTGCGACCCTCTGATAAGCAAAGTCAATGGGGAAGCCAGATTCCTTTAATAACTGTGTTACTAACTTAACAACTGCAGTGATTCACTTAACAAATGTGGCAAAAAAGTTGTAAAATGGGGCAAAACTCACTTCACAAATTTCTCACTTAGCAACATAAATGTTGGGTCCAATTGTGGTCGTAAGTTGATGACGACCTGTACCCATGTAGTATTTTTCCTCCAGCGAGTAATCAAATGCCAATAACAATTCAGGGGAACAACAGCTGTATCTTGATCCTTTGTCTAAATGCCTAGTATTTGGTGTATATGATTCTAATCTTATTGATGATCATGTCATCATAAGAGACACTGAGAAACCCATCCTCCACGACTTTATCTAGTCTTCTTTTAAAGCCACAAACTACTTTGCACTCTTCCTTCTCCATCACTTCTTTTTGTAACATGTCTATTACATCATCCAGAAACCAGTGCAACAGGGATGTCGTAGTAGAAGGCCACAGCTTGCTGGCTTGGCACCTCTGTGGTTTAAAAAACAGTTTTCTTTGTTAAGTTTGACTTCTGGTGACTGGATGGACACACACCCTATGCCATTTTTGGCAACAAAATGCAATGATCTCAAATTCCAGAGAGAGGAGTCAGATAAAGGTTTCTCCCAAAACTGTGTTGTAAGCAGGCATTTTCCAAAGTTTTCATCTAGTGATTCACTGTCAACATCCTGAAAAAGCGGTTTATGGAAAAAGTGGTTTATGGAAAAAGTGGTTTATGGAAATCCTGCATCAACAATGATCCCAGGAGTATTTACAAGTAACACACATTCTTTCCTCTGTCAAAAATGTGTGTGCTTTCAAAGACTGTGGAACCAGCTTTAGCCTCTTTCATTACAACTTGTGTGTGATTAATGCCTATTAACAACTTTTATATTGTACTTATATTGCTTAATTTGGTTATGTCACCCTTGACTGATGAAAGGCTATAAAGCAGAACTAGGGTGTGTTGGGTTACAAACCTAAAACAAAAGTTATAATCCAGGGAGCGTTAAAACTAAGGCTGGACCCAAAGAAACATAAATAGCTTCCCTATATCATTGAACTGCAGTTCCCCAAGTTCTCCAAGCAGCACGACCAAAAGTGGCTGGTCTAATATCTAATCCATTCAATCTTTTTTGAAAAGTTAGCAGAAATTACAAATCTGCTACCCTCAGACACCAAAAAACAGGGTTTAGCTAAGAGTTTCTCTCCAAAACTACCTTCTTAATAGGTACTTTCCAATGCTACTAATGATTCAGCATCCTGAAAACGTGTCTCAAGGAAGCCACAAACACACCCACTTTTATCTCATTAAGTCTACAGCTTCAGCCCCCTGATGGCTCCAGATAGCAACTGAGGAATCTGTAGCACTCGGGTTCATTCACTGCCTTATTGCTCTCCAGATACTTACTTGTCTACTAATGTCCGAATTACTGCCAGCGTGTCCAGTACTAACACATCGACATTATGTTTTTTCCTTCTGGGTTCATGTGGCCCCCTCCCCCGCCGAGGGGGACGTACTGGGTCCCTCTGATGGCTCCTTGTTTCAGGTACAGGCATTCTGCTGTTCTCTGCCTGGTGATTCCTGGATTCTGCATTCTCTTCTGCACCGCTGTCTTCTCGACAAACACAGGAATTGCCCATGCTGCTAACTCCCAAGGTTTGTAGCAAACAGAGAATATGCTGTTCAAAGGTCAGCCGTAAACCTTGGAAAAGGTTTCTGCTTGCATAGAGCACAACCAAAGCAACAACAATCATCTAGACAGTTTTAAAATCAATGTTTTTGGGAAGTTGAATTGTAGCCTTTGCATCATACAAGTTTGTAAAAACTGGAATGGGCAGGAAATGGTTGGTTTACTTTCTGACATCATCACTGGTGATACTCATTGGTTATCCAAAAGAGGCCTGCAAAAAAAAAAATCAATCTGGATTTAAATTATAATGAAGCAAACAAGCCTCCCACACCTCCATATTCAAATCATAGATTGACAGTGGCATGTCATTGTGCGTTAAACTCACCAATTACCTTTAGCAGAAAATATAAAATTTGGAATCTGTCCCACCTGCAAACCTTGCCTGATTATTCCAAAATTTGCTAAGGTCCACCAATGGTTTATTTATTATCTGTTCTAGGTTCAGACACGTTGTTATTCAAAGCTACATCAAGGACAATAAGCTAGAGCATGCCACAATTTATTTATTTATTTCTCTATAGCTTCTCCCCATATTAGAAAGCTTTGTATTCTTTGCAAGAAGTAATTTTCCAGGCTTTGTCTTCTTTGCTGCCCATCAATAATAGATTGATTGGTTCCAAGAAAAGACAAAGGGAGCACCAGTTAGTACAACAGATGACAGGGGGAGAAATTGAGGCCATCCAGCTTGGAGTTTCTTACCTATGATTATTTTGGGGGGGCTGTGCATACTTCTTGAAAATGATGCAAAAAGAACACACAGCCTTCTATTTATCTATCTATACCCAGAAAAAATAGTTTGGAAGCCAATGAACACAGAAAATCCTTCAGTTAATTCTCAGACATACTTTTTTCAGACTTCTACAAAGGAACATATCTGTCAATCACCCCAAGTCTTCCCAATATAAGGCAACCTGTTAGATGGACTGTCTACCAAATGAGACAATGCAAATGTAACAGGTAGCACAAAAAACTTTATGTCAAACAATTCACTTATAAATCACAAGTAGCAAAATTTGTGGAGACACATAATTTTAAATAGATTTAAGTAGAATTCTAGGACTCTTCCAAGGCAATGTGGTCTCTTTACTAATAAAGGGTAACTTGTTTCTCTTGTGTTTGCTAAGATACTCTTCCTTGAAATTGCAGCTCTGTAGAAACTGCAAAAACACCACAAAATCTTGTAATTAAAATGCCACTCTATTTATAAATGTATATGGCTATTTGGTTCAAATGTATGTCTTTGGGTGACTAAGAATAATTAAATACTACGCAAAAGCATAGGACATTATACAAACAGCATAAATATAGCAGCTGAAGTAAAAAGTGTCCCACTACCAAATTAACATGACCATTATTATGCTACAAGTTTTCCTATCTACCTATTCTTTTCACTATTATCTTTCTTCTACAAAGCCTTCCTCAACAGCTGCTTTCATCTCTCTTATGGCCGAGTATGTATTAAATAAATGGACATTAGCGGCTACATACTGTATATAAAGGTTAAGCCAAACCAGTGTTAGCATCCAATCTGCTGCCCGAAGCTGATGGACCACAGCCTTTTCTTTCGCAGCTCTGTTCTTTTTTTTAACCATTCAAAGGTTGGGATAGACTTAGCAGGATGCATCTTAAGGAAACTTCCTATCCTGAAAATACACTTATAGAAGTCAGCGCTTTTAAAAAGAATTTTATGAGCGTGCCAATGAAGTATGTGCAATACTACCAGTATGCTGCTTCGTACAGAACCAAAATCAACAGATCAGAGACTTCAGAAGACCATGCATGCATATTCAACAACGGTATCAATGGAAGCTCAGAGCTGAGCTGGGGATTCCTTGATGCTCTCAGAGCTTGGTGGTTTGTTTGCAAAGGTTTCGGTACCAGAATAGGGAACATTTTCTAGCACTGAAGATATTCTCTGAGCTTGGTTGTTTTCTTATAGTCGTTTCATTATCCAAACTAGGTAATATCATCAGTTGCTAGTTTCAACCCTGAGCTACAAATACTCTCTTTTATGCTACTGAAGATATTATCTAGCCTGGTAACAAAACATCTGTAAGCAAACCACCAGGCTCAGTCAGCACCAAGGACTTCACGTTCCACAATAACGGTTGGCAGCACTAAATACTTATGAAATGAGATTTGCAGAGAACAAGGACTTCAAACTACCAAGTTGCTTTCAGCTGTTATATCTTACTTGCCATTGGTATTTTTAGCAACATTCACCAACCAATTGCATCAGATATAAATACTTGGAGCAAGAATTCTATTTTTTTGAGTGACCCAGACATAAAACTGTGAATATGTTTCAGGATCTTTTGATATCTATTTCTTTATCAGAATAAAAGCTGCACACCATACTTCCTATGAGGTAGCTTAATGAACATAATCATGCAATTGCCATCTTTTATGCAATACATTTATTTAATTTGTTGGACAATGTACTCACATATGTATTTCCTCCTAAACATTGTTTTAAATCACAAATATATTTTCAAAGCTGATGAGGACTCTTTTGTAAGATATCCAAATGACTGAAAATTATAGAAATAGTACCAGTCCACTTATTTGTGTAACATGCAATGAAATAACCACTATTTCAGAGGTTCTTTTTACATCGTAACCATCAGGTAGAAAAAAATCCTTGCTCTAAATTATTGCTAAAATACCACATTTGAATATTTCAACCACCAAGCTTATCTCAATTTCTTTAGTGATTGCCAATATATGAAAACTCAGCTTTCAGATAGCTAACCCATAAAAGTTATTAGCAACATTGTTGTGATCACAGAAAATAAAAATATTTTTGTCTCTCTTGCAAAACATCCATATACGTGAGAACTTCCAATATGATGAATTACTGAGGACATGCCTTATCTCACCACATCAAGATTTGCCTTATATTCTAATATTAGATTTCTTTATATAAGTTCATATTTAATAAATTCCTATTTTAAAAAACATTTTCTTACCACAAGTTTGCCCTTCTTGTTTTTGTTAAATTCATTGGTCATTACAAAACATTCCAGAATCTCTATTTTAATCATAAAGTTGTTTTAACTGCAAGAATACTACAGCCTAAAGTCTGGATGACATTTGGCATTAACCTCAAAACTGCTTTTCAGGTTGACAAACCATTAATGGTGAACATAAATAAGCATGTATAAATAATTAAATGTTCATATCTTACTGGCCATTAGGCCATCTTCAATCAAAGCTTGAAGTTTGTCGAAGTGCAAAATATATCAACACATCAATTTCTGCTAATGGCTTGATCCTTATCCAACTTGAAATAGCGAGATGTTCAAGAACAGGCTAGATCAAGCATTCTGATAGCAAACTTCCTAAGAGAATACTGTACACAACACTTTCAAAGAACCATCAAAACAAAACACACAATTAATATATTCACATTCACTCCAGTTTCCATCATGATAAATAAAGGGCCACAATAAGAGGCATATGGCATTTTTTGAAGATAAGTTGGGGAAAAAGATTTTATGAGCTACAACAATACTATCTTAAGCATCTGCACGACTGGTTTTCTAGGCATATTTGAACCACAACTAAAGTCAATAAAATATAATTCAACTGTTATCAAATGTGAAAAGTTGGCTTAATCATAGTTTATTGAACAGGCCACAATTGGCTCGATTCAAACAGAGGAAACCAAACAAATGGATTATGGTTTAGTTAATATATAGTCTCCCGTAATGCAACACCCACAAAGAGCGGGAAGGACCAGGAGCCAGCCTTTTGAACAATAACTTACTCCACATTAGAACATGGATATGAATTTTATTCATAAAATTGCTGCAAACTAAAACCTATATTCTCCCATGAACAGTTTTAGGTTTTTTTCCTGAACCCTTGATTTTAAGACACCTTCTGCTCTGTTGAACAGTTTCAAACAACAGCCACAGATCTACGTGGCTCATAGTTCATCATACTATGCGCTGACTGGGATAAAATAATGCATTCCCACCCATTTTCTTCAAGTAATAAAAAACTACACAGATCCACAGGCTATGAAATTGTCTTTGAGGGAGATGGGTGATACATAAACGTGAAAAATAAAAAAAATACTGTAAGATTTTATATGTTGAACCAAGATCACTCAGTTATCCTGAGTCTATTGAAAAAAGCTGTAGGTCTGTAACCATTTTATTTCTTTCAACTACTACTGGAAAGTCCTAGCATTCTTTTCAATACATGTCTAGCAAATATGCTAAATCGCAAGCATTGGCTTTAGTCAGATATATATACATAGAACATGCCTTACTCGAGTCAAAATTAAGAAAATACTAATTCGAGATTTGACTTACAGGAATATTCATTTGAATCCATACCCTGTATATTTTCTCAACTTCACTTCTTTTTCTTTTCTATAACTTCAGTTCCTGGTGAGAGCATCCATGCATTTCGAATAGGTTGTCATGATGTTCTCGTAGGATGTTTTTCAATTTACAAATTTAGCGAATAGTCTGGGAATTTCAAGATAGTTTTCCAATCCAAAAAAAGCAGCTCAATTAATTTTTATCACAAACAAAGCAATCCAGGAGAATTCCACAATTTTTTCCATGCTGTCATTGAGTAGTTAAACTATTCTCTGTTCTCTGCCCAGTTTCTTATGAGAAAATGTGTGGGAAGAATTGTTGGAATGCCATAAAAATTTCACAGGCAGGTGAAATGTGTCTCAGCGTTCTGACCTCCCATCACAGTCAAATGAAACAAAAATACAGCTCATAATACTCAACTTGAAGGGCAGAAGACAGTTTTCGTTCTCTTCCAAGACTACCCATAACATTTCTCTTATTCTCAAAGTAGCAAACAACACCATCTGTAAAATTGGAAGAAACAAAGTTCCAAAATACAGATGGCTAAATTGCTTCCAGTTCCCATTGTTCAGCCATATTCAATCTCTTCAGTCACCAATATGGAGGAAAATTCAGCACTGTTGGATCATTTTTGTGTTTGAAGCTACAAATGTTCACCATCATTTGCAAGGAATCTACTGGATAGTTGTGTAGGGCTAGTAAGTATGCTGTTAGAACACAGAAAAGTAGCCAGGTAGTCCTTGATTTACAACAGTTCATTTAGTGACCGTTCAAAGTTGCAATGGCACAAAAATGACTTAGGACCAGTTTTTACTTATAACTGTTGTAGCATCCCCCTGATCAAGTGATCAAAATTCAGCTACTTGGCTTATTTATGATGGTTGCAATGTTACAGGGACACGATTCCCTCTTTGCGATCTTCTGACAAGTGAATTCAATGGGGAAGTCAGATTCACTTAACAACAGTGTTACTAATTTAACTACAGTGATTCACTTAACAACTGTGGCAAGAAAGGTTGTAAAATTGGTGAAATTAACTTAACAAATGCTTCACTTAGCAACAGATATTTTGGGGTCAATTGTGGTCGTAAATCGAAGACCTGTACCTGTAATCCACATTAAAATTATGAGAGGAACCTGCAGCCTCAGATTGAAATAGAGCTTCTTCACATGCAGCTTTATGACACTGTTTGGATCTTGCACGTGAATTTTAGAGCAGGGTAAATATTATTATCTTTTTCTTTGCCTTCCTATTCTACTGCAACAATCCTTTATTTTAAGACATAGTGCTAGCCAGCCCTGAAATCAAAACCTTAATTCCAATAACTTAGAAGGACTGGGGTGACATGATAGCAGTCTTCCAATGTCTAAGGCGTTGACACAAAAAACAGGGGGCCAACCTATATTCCCCAAAGCACCTGAAGGCAGCAAAGAATGGTAATTAATCAAGGAGAAAACCAACCTAAAACTAAGGAGAAATTTCCTTACAGTTAGAACAATTAGTGGAATGACTTGCCTGCAGAAGTTGTGGGTGCTCCAACACTGGAGGTTTTTTAAGAAAAGACTGGCCAGCCATTTGCCTGATATGGTACAGAGCAGGGGTCGCCAACCTTTTGGACCTCAGGGACCACCAAACTCATAATTTTAAATCCCGTGAATCAGAGACCCTGGGAAAATCCCCCCCAAAGTCTGCAGGAAAATTCCCCTACTGATCGACCATCTCCAGCTCTCAGGGGGACAGAGAGAGAGACACTTTTGACTTCATGCAAGGAAAGCAGCAAAAATCTTTCTTTCCCCCAAATTCCACCAGAAATGAGTCTTTGTGAGACTTGTGCACAGGCGCTGCCTCTTGGAGCGGGAGGCCTTGCAGGATCCCAAAGACTAATTTCTGGCAGAGTTTCGGGGAGTGAAAGAAAGACTTTTGATACTTTCTTTGCATGCAGCTGAAAGCAGGAGAAGAAAGAAGTGGAAATAAGTAGTCCGATGGCCAGGTGAGGCACATGGGGCGAGTGGGGCAAATTTCCCCCTTCCGTCCATTCCCCCTTCCACCCACTACCTCGTGTTGGTTGCAATGCAAGCGACGCAAGCCTTGTGTTCCCACAGGCCATGTGGGCAGCGCAGTCTTGTGCAGCCTGGATTAATTACTTTGGGGGGTGCTTTGGGGGTGACATTTCTCTGTGGACCACCACAATTTTCTCAAAGACCACTAGTGGTCCCTGGTCCACTGATTGGTGACCACTGGTATAGAATGTCCTGCTTCAGCAGGGAGTAGAAGACCTCCAAGGTCCCTTCCGACTCTGTTATTCTGTTAAATTCTATTAAATATTCTGAGATCCTAGTCTTGTTAAATCCATAATGGCTACATGAACAGTATGAACCAATTCTATGTGAAGAACTAGTTCTAGGTGAGGAAAATTAAAAAATTCAGAAGAAAAAGCAATCTCACTTAGAAGCATGCAAAACATTTAATAGTCAAAATATTTTGATTTCAAAACAGGCTGTTTTAAAAATACAGATTTCAAAATGATTGTGATTTCAAAATAAGTATTGTATATTTCATTTTGAGATTTATTACACAGTAACTTCCCCCTTTAATAGTTTTAATGTTTAAAAAATCCTTTTAATTTATTGTCAATTTTTCTACAAACATGAGAAGATCGGTAACTATGCAGAAACAGCAATTTTATTTGCAGGTTATTTCATTTTTCTACCCAACTGATAAGCACAAAATTGCAAGAAAACCTTAAAGGACACTTCTGCTAGCCTTAAGTAAACCAATAAAAGCAGTTATCTAGGGATGTGCAACATTTCATATCTGAAGCCAAAAAATGTGTTCCAAGTAAATGTGGGCATGTTGTTGGTGTTTCCTTAACTCAAATGCTTGTTTTCTTGGGAGCCAAGGAAACACACAGATTCTCTAAGGAGGCACTAACAGTTCCATCTTGATTTAGGATCCAAAGGGTCACTTACTGGTAGAAATCCCTAAAAACCAGAGCAACAGAGTCAAAAGAGAGATAAATCATGATATAGGAAGTAAAGATAAGCATTTAAAAGGAATAGACAGAAAATCCACAATTTCTTTAAAATTCTTATCAAAGTGATTTTTTTTTGGTGAGTCCTTTTCCTTTAGCATACTACTATGGGGAGAGGGGAGATTATAACAAAAAAAAGGAAAAAGGGAGATATCCAAAAATATGTATTCACCCACTGCTTGCTCCAACCATTACCACCACATATCCCTCAAAGATGACTCTTGAAGGAATGCTGCTTAAAATATCTGGAATATGAAATTTAACATTATGGGGAGCTTATCCCTCCATTTTGAACAGAGATAAATCCAGGGCAGGAACTCAAGAAGAGAAGCAACAGACAACCTCTCTCAAGAGATGGATAATTTTACTGTTTTGAAAGTGACTCAGTAATGCAAATAGGTCAGAATTATCTATATCCTGAGGAAGCCTACAATATTAGAAAAATACAAAGCTAATCACTGAAGCACAAAGAGGCAGCTATTTCACTGAGTTCGTATTTTGGGCTTTTAATAACCTCTCTTTCCTTACTTATCAGCAGCACATGTGATCTGTGCATTACTGGACTTAAGAAGAAAGAGGAAATAGCTGCCAATCTCCGAGAAACTCCAGTTTGTGATAAAAATACAATATCGAGCAAAGTCTGACGTCCTCAATCATTCCACTTCTGTGCATTTGGGGTGGGGAGGGCATTAAAATTCACAGTTCTTTCCAACAGATGTTTATCTCCAGTGAAACTTTCTTACCCTCTGGCTCTCCTTTCAGTAAAGTATCTCTTTCTTCACATTTCAGTTTTTTCGAGTTTCCAAACCTTTGAATCATAGAAATACATTTCCTCCTTCCCAAGATAAGGATGGGTTCACATTCACGGTTGTACTGGGTAGAGGTTCATAGGCACCTTAGCCTTAACGGCGAACAATTATGCTTATCTCTCTGCCAATGGAACTATACTGTGCATTGTGTACAGACCAAGAGAATAGCATGCAGGTGCTCCTCAACTTATGACCATCACTGAGTCCACAGTTTCAGTCATAAGGCAGGCCATCAATTTTACTGTGACCAATTTTACCATCTGGTTGTCAAGTGCATGCCACCATTGTGAACTCATTTGTTGCTATTTTTTAGCAACTAAAAGCTAGCAAAAATGGTGATTTATGCTGGGTTTGATAACTTTCAGTGAAAATGGCATAAATTGCCGTCATGTGACCCTGCAGCATTGCAAATGGTTGTAAATGGGGGCTGGTTGTTGAGTGCCCAAAATGCAGTCATGCGACTGGTGTGAGACACACACACACTTTGAATCCTCTGTTGGGATCTGTCGTAACTTCAGTCAGTAAGTGGCCAGTCATTAAGTCCCGGACTATCTGAATTGCCTCTCTTGTATTTTCTCTTTAGTTCCACTTATGAAAGGACAAAAGAAAATTAATGCAAGGCAAGGAGGCTGTTCTAGAGAAGAGGAATATAATGGAAGTGAGGAAGAAATTGCATTCGCTTTTTAGATTTAGTCATGCTTACAGACAGGCAACCACAGTATTGGGAGGCAAAGCAGAACAAATCAATAAAGAGGAAAGCCTATTTCAAAAAAAAAAAGATTCCCGAAAAGATTCCCGAAAATAGAAAGAAAAGCTACATCACCCTAATAAAATTTAAGCTGGAATAGTGCGTTTTAAAATGCTACCAGGGATATTTATTTTGGCAAACCAGAGCACCAGACCCCAAGAGTCTTGCATGTGAATGGCTGTTTTGTGCAAAATGCCAATTTTTCTTTCCCCCTCTCCCTTCTTTGATAATCTGCATTACATGAATATGTATGAATGTCTTTGAATTATTTACACAGCTACCACCACCTTAAAAATCACTCGAGGCAATTTGCTACCCGACCAAACCGTGTAAACCAGTATAAAAAACCAAGCTGGAGTCAGAAAATTGGGATGGCAAGCAGACAATTATATGCAGGCATCAAAGGGTCCCTTTCTACTGAATTGGGGCAGCTGATAAAATAAAAAAAGACCTCTCAAATCCGGTTGTACATATATATCTGCCCGCATATCTGCATCTCCAAAGGCGGGCAGGGGTTTAAATCCATGCATAAGTACCCAGATAGACCCCTCCCCTCATTGCACCCCCATATGCAAACGTGCAAATCTCCCCTGCCTGTATTTGTGGGCACGGCAGAGGAAGGGCAAACCCACCCACCCACCCATCCATCCATTCACACACACACACCTTTTGCACGTGTGCGTGCGTGTTCTCTCTCTCTGTGTGAATGCCGTATCGGAAGCGAGCCTGCAGAGAGCCCTCCTCCTCTGCGGAGACCAGGGAGCGCCAACGTGGGACCCCTCCCGGGAAGGGTGTGCAAGCGCTGCCTACGAGGAACAATGAAGCCCGCGGCGACACGTGTCTGCGCGAACGTGTGAACGGGGGCGGGTGGGCGGCGGCAGGGCATATTACCTCCCTCCCAAGGGGTCTCGCGCGAGGGCAGCCGGGCGCTCCTCCTCACCTCCCCAGACGAAGAAGACGCCTCAGGCGGCGGGGGGAGGAGCGGTTGCTCTTCCCCTCACTAGACGCCGCGGCGCTTTTCCTCCTTCTCCAGTCGCTCGGCAGGGGCTTCCCCGAAGGGCGAGACCCGGCTTCGCCTCAGGGCCTCGAGGGCGAAGCGGAAGCGGCAGCGGCAGTAACAACCCTCCCGTCTCTCCTCGCCATCAATTCTCCTCAGCAGCGGCCAGGCGGAAAGGCCCGGCGCGCCCGCCCTGAGCGCGCGCCTGCGCACGAGCGAGCCACTGAGCGCGCGCGCCCGGGAGGGGAGCGGGGCAGCCCCGCCCACTCCTCAGCGCCGCATCTCCGAGCAACCCAGCCGCGCCCCTTCCCCCCCACCCTCTCTCTGCCCCTCCCACTCTAAACTATAGCGAGGCCGAACCAATCGCTTCTCCCCTTCGTTGATTGACGACGGGTTCTGCAAGGCAGAGGAAGCGGGGGGGGAGGGGGAACCTTTCGGTGACTTGGATTGGAGGGTTAACCCCGCCCACCTGCCACGGATTTTGATTTCTCATTGGCCAGCAAGGCCGGCAGGCTTGGACGGGGACGCCGGGCGGCCTGAGAGCGGGCGGAAGAGGCGGTGCGGAAGTGCGGAGGGGTTGGTCGGGGGCGTGTCCTCGGGGAAGCCGGGCCTGTTGGCCGCGAGGTGGGTGTTGAGGGAAAGAAGCGGTCGCTTGAAGGGTCCATGGCGGCGAGGTGGGTGCTGAGGGGCGGCCTTTTTTGGACCTCTTGAGAGGCCAAAGAGTGGCTGGTCTTCGGAGGAGGAAGGGGTCGCGTGAGGAGAAGGCGGAGCGAAGACGAGGGAGGGACAAAACCTGATTCGAATCGGCCTTTGCGAAGCGCTCCCGGTTCGGCGTTTGCCAGGGACGCCGAGGATCCGGCGACAGACCAGTTTAAATTCATGATTGGGATGACGTGAACCCGCCCTTCATGCAAAAAGTCGGCTTCCCGAAATGGGGGCCCTCCGGATTCCCGCTCCCATCATTCCCAGCCAACTCCGCATGGGCTCGTTGGAGGCTACCGGAATGGCGGGGGGGGGTGTCTCTCGAGGGTCCAGAACCCTTTGGGGTCCCTTATAAAGTAAACGACCTCGAGCCAGGCCGGGAATCAGTAGGATGGGAGACCACCAACTGCCTGAGGCCTGTCTAAAAGTTAGAATAGCAGTAGAAATGAGAGAGAGAGAGAATTTAGTATTCACATTTTTATATTATAATAACAGGATAAAAGTAATCACTAGATGAAAAGGTTAGAGGTTGAAAAAGGGTATCACTGTCAAATAATATTGTGATTGGCATTGGAATGGCACATCGAAACAGTAAACTAAATAATGAAAGATAGCCTAATACAAATATGCGTACTAATATTAAAATTATATGTTTGATTAACGGGATAAATATTAACATTGTTATTTGTATCAAAATGAATGACATCCAGATGCCGCTCTGTTCACGTATTGATATTGATGTATATTTTAAAAATTTTATGTGTGTGTGTGTGCACACACACACAGACACACACACATAAAGGATGGGAGACCACCAGGAAACCATTCCAGATTTCAGGGAAAGAGCCATTTCAGGGAGAGAGCCATTCTGTACAGGTAGTCCTCTGCTTACAACAGTCCATTTAGTGACCCTTCAAAGTTGCAACAGCGCCAAAAACAATTACTCATTTTTTTATTTTTTTTATTTATTTTATCAAGCGATTATAACAGGTATAAGTATAAACATAGTTATGAATACATGAAATGGATACAAGAAAAATAAAAAGAAACAATAGGACAGGGACTGTAGGCACGTTGGTGCGCTTATGCACGCCCCCTTGGGACTATTTTTCGCACTTAACCGTTGCTGCGTCCCCATGTGATCAAAATTCAGCCATGTGATAATTGACTCGTATTTATGACTGTTGCAGCATCCCTGGGGTTAGATGATCCCCTTTTGTGACCTTCTGACAAGCAAAGTCAATGGGGAAGCCATAAGGTAGTAAAATGGGGAAAATATAACAATGTTTCACTTAGCAACATAAATTTTAGGCTCACTTGTGGTCATAAGTCAAGGATTACCTGTACTTCCAGTGTAGTAGTGAGCAATTGGGTAGGGAAGAGGAGATACGTAATAGAGACAGATCCACCGCTAAGAAAATCTAAAATGTTTGCTGGGCAAAATCAGAATACAGGTAACTCCTCAGGTTACATATCCTTTGTGTTCTCAGCTTCCTTTGTCTGTTTGCAAATGATCACACTTGCGAAGTGCTAGACCTGTGTTGTTAAGTCAAGATACAAGGCAAAAATTGCATTATTGACCATTCCAGGCCAGAAAGCCTAGCTTATGAATACAGGCCTGGTTCTAACCCTTTTCTCTGCATAGGCTGCTCCAGAATGGAAGGTGGAGAAAGCAGCACGGACCTGGTAATTAACAAAAGATTTGTCTCGGAGGCGGAGCTAGAAGAACGTCGCAAGCGAAGGCAGGAGGAATGGGAGAAGGTTCGGAAACCTGAAGACCCCAAAGGTACTTAACTGTCAGTTGGGGGATTGACTAAAGGGTCACAATCCCAAACAGTGGGATTAAATTGGTACGTTCAGCCAAGTTCTGGTCCATGGACAATGGCTGACCGGAAGGATATTTGAGCAAAATTATACGTAACAACCAAAATGAAACTAACAGACCAGTTCAGTGTCATCCTGAAAATATTCCTATTTATTTCACTGGAAAAGGAAGCTAAGGAAGAAAGTACAGTAACACAGAACAGATGACAGTCTTCCAATATCGAAGAGGTTGCATCGAAGAGGTTGCCGCAAAGAAGAGGGGGTCAACCTATTCTCCAAAGCACCAGAGGACAGGACAAGAAGCAACAGGTGGAAACTAATGAAGGAGAAACTAATGAAGCAGCCTGGAACTAAGGAGAAACTTCCTAACAGAACAATTAACCAGTGGAACAACTTGCCTCCAGAAGTCGTGAATGCTCCAACGCTGGAAGTTTTAAAGAAGAGATTGGACAACCATTTGTCTGAAATGATATAGGGTTTCCTGACTAAGTAGGGGTTGGACTAGAAGACCCCCAGAATCCCTTCCAATTCTGTTATTTTATGTTCTGTGTTCAAATCTTCCTGGGCATACGAGTGTTAGGAAGAGGTCAAAGGAAAATTCACATACTCAGCTATTAGCTTTTAGCACTCATCACATTTTTCAGTACTTCTGTGGGTTTTTTTTTAAAATATGGGAAACAAGTCATAATTTGCCAGGATAGAGGGAGGCTAATGGTTTTCTTGAAGTTTTGTAGAAAATGTGCATTAATTTCACCAATCACAATTGTAAACTCAATCATGTCTGGAATCGACAGATTAAAGTTTACAGGTATCAGTTCTTTTCCTAACATTAAAAAATGGCTAGTTGGATGTGCTTTAAGGCAGGAAGGCTTGTTATTACCTGTGGTAGATTAACTTGATGGATGGAGTAAATTTTCTATTAGAGCAATTCCTGACAGATCTATTTCTTCTTCTAGAATGTCCCGAAGAAGCGTATGACCCTCGATCTCTCTATGAAAGGCTTCAGGAACAGAAGGACAAGAAGCAGCAGGAGTTTGAAGAACAGTTCAAATTCAGTAAGTTTCACTAAGCGTCCCTGAAATTCAGTCACACGATGTGACCCCCTTCTGTGTGTGTGGTGTTTTTTTTTTCTTATCTCCCTCGTGTGGTAGCCTTAAGAACAGAACTGTCTCTCCTGAAATGCTTCCTTATGGCTTTGCCATCTTCTTACAGTTGTGCCAAGGTAACACAGCTGGCTTCCAGGAACCAGTCTGCCCACCTCTGCAGAGGAAAGGAAAAAGCATTGCCATCTGAAGCTTGGCATAGCTACCTGCTTTTTCTTCTTGGCTTCAAAAGTGGCAGATTCAGTTGCAGGTTTATTCCGCCTTCATACGTCTATGGACAATGGGGAAATGACCTGCAGGCGAAAGCATTTGTGTTTTATCTTTCCATCTGGCAGCACTTGTTGTTAACTTCCTGATCTTTCTTGCCTAGGTGAAGCTTTATGTCAAGGGTTTGACTTTAAGGCTCGTGGATTTCAACTCCCAGAATTCCCCAACCAAACATGGGAATTTGAAGTCCACCTATCTTAAAGTTGCTAAGTTTGATAAAGGCTGCCTTAGAGAAGTCCTATGATCCTTAAAAAAGAGGTGCATTGCCGCTGCTTTGAAGCATTAACAAATAGATGTTATGGTTGCGTTCCTGCATGCTCAGAAACATCTTTTGATGTTTGAATATAATGTGTTCTCCCATCCAGAATTATCTCAGTGTGGCCACTATATCCAATTATTCAGCTCCCTAGCTCAGTATTCCACAGTCTTGGCAGCTTTAAACTGTATGGATTTTCTGGCTGGGGAATTCTGGGAATTGTAGCCCACACAAGTTGCTAAAGGTAAGGATCATCCGGAGAGTTGTGAGATACGACATTTTTAGACTAGCCCTTTTTCACGGGCTTTCCTTCATTCTGTCGTGGAATCATTGGCTTTTGGGAAGGAGTGGCGGTACATTGTGCTGAGCCCCAATTGTCTTGGTTTCGGTTCAAAGGGTCCATTGATGCATTTTAAGTAATTGATTTTGTCTGCCCGTTGTGCTGCTTCATCGCCACCTCTCTTTATTGTATTTTGTTATCTTGGTGTACAAAGCATCACCTGGTCTGCAGACATCGGCTGTGTTCAGGGCTTGCTGATGATGAATAGAATTTCATATAGTTAACACACCATACTGTTTTGTTAATGTTTCTAGTCCTTAAGATTATAAAAATGGATGGGAATGTTTTTACTTAGCCTTTGGGCTAAGATCAAGCATTGTATCTTCAGTGGCCTTTAATCTCAGAGCCCAGGTTGTTGAATGAACCCCCAGATTTCATAGTGAGAAATTTTAGTTCAGGGTAACGCTCTTTCCTATAGTTATGTTTTCTGTTTCTGCATTCTGATAGGTTCACACATTATAGCAAGCAGTAAAAGTGGCTTGATTTTGCCTTAGCATGTTGCATTTTCCTGACCATTGGGTTCTATAAACAAAGCTTTCTCATTTCCATGATACACGTAAACCAGGTCACTGCAAGCTAGTTCATCAAATTGCAGTGAAGTTAAGCTTCATATAGTTTGGCAGCCCAGGCCCTAATATGATGAAACCTGTTTCTGGGCTGCTTCAGGTCGGCTGTGGGGTGTATGGGTAAGTGCTCCTCGGGCCAAAAAAATATTCCTGTATGTAGGAAGCTATAATGTTATAAAAGAAGGTTGTGTGAACTTTCCCATTCTTGGAAAATGTAGATCTTGAAAGCAGATTAAATGGGCAATCAAACAGGTAAATATGAATGTGTTATTTACTGTGATAGCATCAGCCAGGATGGTGGTTCAGCCTTTTTTTCAAAATTCAGTAGAACCTTGAATGGTGGAAGGAGCAGGTTTGTTGGAACCAAAGTCCGTTAAAGCCGTTTGATGACATTTCCATAATTAATGCAATTGTCAGACAAGTAAATCTACATAAACGATATAAGTTATTACATCAATTGTCTGGCGTTCTCCAGAAACAGAGTTTGTAAGTTGGAGGCGAGGTCCAAATGAAGATGTGGCCCATTGCATCAGAATGGGAGGTCCATCAAACGGGCTGTCCCGTATCTTCCTAACGGATGGAATAAAAAGGTGCTGAAATGAGACGGCAGAGGTGCTGTAGCCAAATTTGTGGGTTTATCGCAGCCTTGTGATAATCTTGGCTTGTTCTCTGCAGAAAATATGGTCAGGGGCCTGGATGAAGATGAGTCCAAGTTCCTTGATGAAGTTTCTCAGCAGCAAGCTCTGATAGAAAAGCAGCGTCACGAAGAAGACCTCAAGGAGCTGAATGAGTACCGGATATCCTTGGCCCTGAAAAGGGGTGTGGTCCTTCTTCCTCTTGGGGTGTGGCGGGGTTCAGAAGCAGCCCTTCGCATGTTTCTGGGAAGCCTTGTTCTTGTCTTTGAACTCTTTGGCGGGTTAAATTATTCTAAGACAGGTGCCAAGTTTACATTATTGGTGTGCAAGGCATTACAACTATTCCTCAATTTACCACCACAGTGGAGCCCAAAATTTCTGTGGCTGAGCGAGACAGTTGTTAAGTGAGTTTTGCCCCGTCCTTTGATCTTTCTTGCCACAGTTGCTAAGTGAATCCTTGTAGTTGTTAAGTCAGTACCCCGGTTGTTAAATGAATCTGGCTTCCCCGCTGACTTTGCTTGTCAGAAGGTCACAAAAAGGATGAGATGACTCCTGGGACGCTGCCCCCATCAGAAATACATGTCCAAATGCCAAGCATCCAATTTTTTGATCACATGACCTTGGGGATGCTCAACAATCCTAAGTGTGTAAAACGGTCATAAATCACTTTTTTAGTGTCGTCATAACTTTGGTCACTAAATTAATGGCTTTAATAGTTTAGTTGGGGTGAATAAGCTTCATTGCTATGCTATGATGTGTCACACTTTTAAACTATTTTACTGCTTTAAATTTTACTTTGGTCTGAGACAGTCAATACAATTTGATTTGAAAAGTAGACCGTCATGATATCCACACATTTATATTTATATTGCCACTTTTAGATTCTATTTTGTCATGAACTTTTAACATAGGACAACATTGTGCAGATAGTCCCCGATTTTCAGCCGTTTGTTTAGCTACGGTTCAAAGTTACAGTGCAATGAAAAAAGTTTTTTATGACCAGTCTTAACAATCATCACAACATAATCACATGGTCAACATTTGGGCACTTGGGCAGCCTTTCTCCTTTGCAGGGAGCGTCAATTTTTTCCATCCCTGTGCCTACAGGTAGTCCTCAGATTATGTCTGGTTTATACCAGACCTCCCATTTGTGTAGTTCCAACAGCTGCCTCCCTCTCCCTGGTCATCTGATTACATTTTGGGCATTTGGCAACCGATTTGCATTTTTGACCCAACTTTATGACATGGTTTGCAGATTTCTTCAGGTTTCCAGCAAAAAAAAAAATCCATTAGGTAAAAGAGCCTCATTTAATGACTGTCATGACTTACAACCCTCATTCTGGGCTTAATTACAGCCATAAGTTGAAGACTGCTGAAATAGTAATCTCACTGCAAACTGACTCCCATTTAAGATTTATAGTATTTTCTCTTCTTTAGTGACCAAACCAGTCAACTTGTACAAATCTAGAAATAACCATAAGGAATCATCATAAAAGTCCAAGTTCTTCTTTTTTTTTAAAAAAAAATGACCACAGAGTGTGAACATGTCTGCCCAGATCTCCAATTCAGGGAGTCCCTCATCATGGTCTGCCTGTCTCTTTAATTTTAAATATTTAAAACACCAAGTTTGTTGGATGTGGATTGGACAAACAGCAGGCTAGAATAAGAATAATAGAATAGAATAAGAATAGAATTAGAATAGAATAGAATAGAATAGAATAGAATAGAATAGAATAGAATAGAATAGAATAGAATAGAATAGAATACTTTATCGGCCAGGTGTGATTGGACACACAAGGAATTTGTCTTGGTGTAAAAGATTATTAGTGCAGCTAATAATGTAAATAAAATTTGTGGTGTGGGGAGGGAGAGAGATGAAAAGCCATTGAATTCCTGATCGAGCACACGTCTGCTAGCCTTTGCCAGACTAAGCTTCTCAGTGGCTAAGCTGTGTGCTGGCTGGTTGGGCTGGTTTGACTGAGGCTCTCTGCTCTAAATTTTCCATGATTTCATCCTTTTTATTTTTTGTTGGCTTAGTTCTTTCCAGTTTCCATCTGTGACTTACCAGTTCCTGCTTTGTGGGCTGTGCAGGACTATGCAGCGTCTATGAAAAAGAAACGCTAACGATTCTCTTTTTGCCCAGCAAACATTTTAGGTTGTTTATTAAGTATCTCCTCTTCCCCAACCAATGGCTTATGATTGCACTGGAAGTACAGGTAATCTTCACCTCACGACCACAGTTGAGCCCAAAATGTCTGTTATTAAATGAAACA
Source organism: Pseudonaja textilis (assembly GCF_049901715.1). Taxonomy (NCBI): domain Eukaryota; kingdom Metazoa; phylum Chordata; class Lepidosauria; order Squamata; family Elapidae; genus Pseudonaja; species Pseudonaja textilis. The sequence continues at coordinate 4,131,513 of NC_142000.1, forward strand.
TTTGTGGTGTGAGTTTTGCCCCCATTTTACGACCTTTCTTCCCGCCGTCATTAAGTAAATCATCGCAATTGACAAGTTAGCCACCTGATTATTAAGTGAATGTGGCTTCCCAATTGACTTTGCTTTGCAAAGGGGGATCACATGACTTTGGGACAAGCCATGGTCATAAGTATGAACCAGTTGCCAAGCACCTGAATTTTGATCACCTGTTCATGGGGATTCAGGTTGTAACTATGAAAAATGGCCTTAAGCCGCTTTATTTCAGTCCCGTTGTAACTTTGAATGGTCACTAATGAACTGTTGTAAGTCGAGGACTACCTGTATTTTCCATCATGGAACTTTTGGGGAATCATTTTGAAGCCTCTCCCAGGTGTTTTCCCTCTTTTCCATGAAGATGGAAAACATGGTTTCATCATTCTGGTAGGTGAGGTTATCAGGGTCGTTAATTTTGCTCTGGAATGGCGTGAAAATTACCAAGGAGTCTCCTGTGGGTTTTACTCCACTAGTTAAAAGTCTGTAGAGATTCTCAGACATCCAGGTTATGGTTGTTCCAAAGGTGCTTTTTCAGGAGGCAGCTGGACTTTCTTGTTTTTTTTCTAAGAAGACATTTCACTTCTCATCCAAGAAACTTCTCCAGCTCTGACAAGATGATGGGGAATAGAAGGATTTATATTTCTTGCAGACAGCTGGTCATTTGTGTCCTTTTAGAGAGTAGTTGAAGCCACTTGGAGGTGTATCTGTGTCCTCGGGGTTACCTGAGTGGTGCTCTTGGTTCCTGTAGTCTGCATTTTTTCCTCTGGAAATCCATTTATACTCCCACACCATTCCAAAGGAGTTCGTCCCAAACTGTATAGCTAAAAATCTGTAGAGATTCTCAGTCCTCCAGGTCTGTAAACCACTTAGAGGATGCTGTAAAGCAGTGTGAAGCAGTATATAAGTCTAAGTGCTATTGCTATTTTGAGCTTCTTTCAAGAAAGATCCTGCCCAATCTTGGTTTTTGGTAAGTGTGCCATTCTTGGATTCAGTTGGTGGCACTAGAGAGCTAACTTAGTGGAGCTGCAAGCTAGTCATGATATGAAATTGATCTTGCAGAGATTAGGTCTCTAGACAGAAGGAAAGAGAGAGAGAAGGAGGGCAAGAGAGAGATGCATACATACACAGAAATATACACAGATTAGCTGGGGTAAAAACTAGGAAGGGTGGAATTTGAATCTAATCCTTATTTGGTTTTAAGAAAAAGCTCTTTGTTCGAACTCTGGTATTATAATAGACCAAGTTACATAGCTCAGTGGATGGTTAACTGGAATGGATTTGGTGTGCCACGTGCAAATTTTTTTGCTTTAGCTGAATAGGTCTTTCTATTAGTCCTCTTATGCTTGCTGGTGGGGGAAAAGTCCATTAAAGTTAGCTTACAGCCTTACACATACAGTACATACAGTACTCTCTTTCCAAACTTGTATGCCAGAACCAGATGCTAAGTAAGTATAGTAGCAAAGATATAAGAAAAAAAAACCTACTTGTTAATGCTTGAAGAACTGCAAATACGGCTATACCACAGTGTATAAAGCTGTAGCACAATTTTGTTGTGTGTCTTCTGTGTTTTCCCCCACTGCATTCTTTTTCTCCTTAACTTTGAGTTCACAACACTTTGTCAAAAGTCGGAGCCAGTGCTGACTTGAAAAAGGAAGTGGACAAGAAACCCTCGGTAAAATCAGAAAACAAGAGCAAATTCTCTCAGGCCAAGTTGTTGGCAGGAGCTGTGAAACACAGAAGGTATGTTTTGCAATTCAGTGGTTTTTGCCCCCATGGCTCAGAGTGGCAGCAGTAACAAAGGACTCAAGTCTTTAGATTTTTCCGTGCAATAAAACTAATTAAATGGCAGATATTTTTTTTTTTGCAGTTGGATGAAATCCATCTCTTTTTTTCTCTGTGGAATTAGAGAGAGTCTGTGACATGTATGTAAGTCTGGAAATGAGGTTCCACGTATCCAGAAGCATCTGGATATGTTCAGTTACCCTTGGACCCACAATGGGCAGCAGGTCTTCCCAAAGATCTCATGAGGAATTGCACCTCCCCCTGGACAACTTCCAGGCAAAGGAGGGGCCAGGCTTCACTAACAGATTCCTCAACTCTTTGTTCAGTGACAGTGGCACTGAAAAAAAGGGATGTGACCGTTTTTCACACTGACCAGCCTTGCAGCCTCTTCACGGTCATGCAATCAAAATCCAGACACTTGGCAACTGGTTCGTGTTTATGACGGTTGCCGTATTCTGGGAATCACGTGATTCCCCTTTTGCAACCTTCAGAGAAGCAAAAAATGGGGAAGCCAGATTCCCTTAACAACTGGGTTATTAACATCATAACTGCAGTTATTCCCTTAACAACTGTGGCAAGAAAGTTCATAAAATGGGGCAGAATTCACTTAAGTGTCTTATTTAGTAGTGGAAATTGGGGACTCAGTGGTGGTTGTATGTCGAGTATTACCCGTAACGCGGAGGAGAGCAATAGAATCGTCGTATAATGGATTCTCACCCCCAAAGTAGCCACGGTTTGGAGCCCTTAAGGCTGTGCTGAGTGCCGACAGACTTGACCTATGCCTGACGGGCTCCTGTCTCCCTCTTCACTATTTTTAGATTGTGAAGGTCAGTAGGTGGAAAACTGACACGTTGGGAGACACTGTTCCTCGACCCTGTAGCCTTTCCCAAAAGCCTCAGAGACAGGTTGATGGGATGCTTGTTAGGGATACACCCTAGCAGAATCTGCACGGCAGTCAGGCAAAATATGTGAGATAAACGTTTTTGTAGCTTACATTCAGTAAAACAGATACACCATGCTAGTTAAATAGTTTATTCCAGTAAGAGTTATAGCATAGTCAAACAGTCCGTATATCGTTCACTAATTCAGTCCGTCCAGGGATTATTCAGTTGCAAAGTCCAGTGTCGAAAAAGAGAGGTCAGTAAACTTACAAATATCAGTCCAGTAATATATCTCCTCGCAGTAGAAATATGAAGAAGTCAAAACTCCTCTCTTCCTTCAGCAACTCAGCAGTAGGGAAAACAAGCAGTTAGCAAACCATCAATCCATCAAACCATCAATCATCAGGAATCGTCAGCAATCAATCAGGTTCTCTTGCTCCCTCTTACGGCGGTTCAACACCGCACCCAAAATTACATGCTTTGCAGTTTAAAGTGACACACACTTAAACTTACTATCATAGTTTATATATATTATTTTACCCAAACTACGTTAGGTAACCTTGTTATTCCTAACAATGCTGACCTGATCAGGAGAAACAAGGGGTGAGCTGGGAGGACAGAATGAGAAAAGGCCTTGGAAGTCATCTAACCCAACTCCTCTGCCCAAGCAGGAGACTCGATACCATTTGGAACAAGCGTCTGTCCAGTCTCTTCTTAAAAGCCTCCAGTAATGGAGCACCCATAACTTTGGAAGCCATTCCAACTGATTTATTCAATTGAGCGCTACCCTCCATTCCTGCATGGTCGTGCCCAACGAAGATTCTTGGAATGGGTGGTAGGAAGCCACTTCTGAGTTGGCATTTGTGATTTGGAATGGGTTACAGGAGAGCATTATTTTCTTCTGGAGGAGGAAGGCTATCCAATGGGTGAACTATCAAGGAGACAAGCAACCTAGAACTAAGAAGAAATTAAAAGTGATTAAAATAAGATAACCTGTATTGTCATTTTTTTTCTTTTACTGTGACTGAGCACACTGGCCCACATTAAAAATGAAATTCTGTTGCCTGCTCTCAAAAGAAAGTATTATTAACCAGTGAAACAGCTTGCCTTCAGAAGTTGTGGGAGCAGGTTAGGCTAGAAAACCCTCCAGCTCCGTTCCAACTCTGTCCTCCTGCAGCCGTTTTTGTTCAGGCCTGTATCGCTTGCTCTCTTCATGGCTAATTTGCAAAGATAGTCTTGTCTTGTGATAAGCCACAAGGATGGTAGCATTCTTGGGTTTCTCTTCCTGTGACGGCTCACTAGCAGGCTAGCAACAGCACGAGAAGCAACAGCACGAGAAGCACTGGTGATGTTCCCTAGTCTGTCAATCAAACATGTGCAGGAAGAAAGCCAAGTTCAGACAAAAGCCACCTCTGTCCAGGTCTGAGCTACCTCTCTTCTCCATTCTTAATGCCACAATAGGGCTGTAAAAATTTTTTACATCTTCGGTTTACCATGCCAGATGAAAGCTTCCTTGTAGTTTGTAGCTCACCATTTATGGAGGATTGATGTACAACTTCAGCCAGCTGTGGCATCTGAACCAACTCTGGTCACCTTAGCATGATGTGCGCCTCTGATTGTGTCTTTTTGCCTGCCTGTTTTCCATAATTTTAAGTTCCGCTCTTTGGATTTGTGTCTCTTTGCAGTTCAGAAGGTGCCAACAGCGTAAAAAGGTTGAAACTGGACCCGGATCCTGACCATGATAAGGTTCCAGGTATGTATCTGCATGTGTCGGGAAGGTTCCAGGTTTATGGGCTTCAGTGCTTGGCATGGTTAGCTCTGCCCTGCTTTCACGCGTTGCCTTTGAGCGGTTGAGGTGGAAGGGGATTTTACTAATGTGACATTGGGGTGTTTCTCAGCCCTTGGCAACTTCAAGAGGGGTGAACTTCAAATCCCAGAATTCCCCAGCCAGCCTTTGACTGCGCTCTTCTTGGAAGAAGCTCTCCAGGGGTGGAATTCTACCGGTTCGGCCCAGTTTAGGCAAACCAGTAGCTCCGAGGATCATCTGTGAGCACCGGTTTGCTCCAACAATCAGCTGTTGGGCCCACCTGCCTACCCTGACTCTGTTCTGACCTTTTATTTCCTGGTTTTCAAGCTCAGCTGCTTTGTGTAGCACAGCGGATTGCCACGCACCAACTGTTTAACATACAGGATTGCAGAAGGTCAGCAGCAAACCCCGCTGCACTTCCATTTGGCATGTGTGCGCACGCTCACCAAAATGGTTGTTCTTACACCGGTTGAATCGCACCCCTGAAGCTCTCCGTGCAAGGGGGGCTGGTATGAGAAGCTGTTTATTTAGCGTATGGCAACAATATTAAAAAGAAAAACGTCCCAATTAACATTCTCAGTGAGCAATTCTGAAACTATTTCTTTACAAATTCAAAAGCAGGCTACTTGTCAAGTCAGCGTATGATGGAGTTGCAGGCAGAAAGTCTCCGTTCCAAGGGGCCATCCCACAACACGTCGCACTGTCTGCTTTGGAGCACCACAGCTACACTCCGAAGAGGGGAGCTTTCCCCATTTAGGGAGGAAATGAGCTCAACTGCCGTGTCGGGTCCTAACCCTATTAAGGTCTTGAGGGGTAGATAGAATGCAAGTTGAATATTTTGGTTCAGCTGCAATGCACCTGCCGTGTTGACTCCTAGTCCTGTTGTGGTCTTCTGGGGCAGACAGAATCCAGATAGACTGGAGTAGAGGAAACTGGAAGTGGAGCAGAACAGAATAAAATAGAATAGACTGGAATAGAACAGAACAAACTAGAATAGAATAGACTGGGGTGGAGTGGAGTAGAGTAGAGTAGAGTTAGGAAAAAGCACCTTTGGGCCAACTGTGATATGGATCTCCAACCTTGACAACTTTTAAGACTTGTGGACTTCAACTCCCAGAGTTCCTCTTAAAGTTGCCACGGTTGGGGACCCCTGACATGGATGATCGAAAATCTCTGTGAACATTCAGACAGAATTAATGTGGTCCAGCGCTGCAGTTGGAGGGGGGAGTAACCCAGTGTCCGAAAAGAGCAAAGATGACTTTTCCAAGCTCAGTATCCTGGTTTGAGAACAAGCGCCACTAGCCTCCATACAGATACGCCACTCTTTGTTCTCCTTGACCTAAATCACGCTCTGTTTTACTGATTGTGACCCTCGACGTCTCTCCCAACGCAGAACTGCTAGAGAACTCTGGGCAGAAGCTTCACCAAATTGCCCCCTGTCTTGTCTTTGTGATTGGGCCTGGTCCAGACTTTGGGCCGTTTGCTTCCAGAGGCAAGGCTTGTGCTTAATTCAAGAGATTTGCTGTTGCTGTTGCACATCGCCATCTGCTCACTGAGTTCTCCTTCTAAGGTCTCCAGGCTAATTAGCCACAGAAGGTTGGCCGTCTCTAATCTCTTTCAATATTAGTCATCCTCCCAACTGCTTGGCAGGGATGGTTGATCATTCATTCTGTGTGGCACTTGGCCCACAATGGCACGTTGCGCACACGCACACACAAAGTGGCATTTGAAGAGATGTTTCACTTCACTGGAGACAGAATGGGGCTTAGATCTTCTGGATGGAGAGTCTTCTGAGCCAAAGTTTTCAAATTCTTTCCCAGAGCCAGATATTTTTACTTTTTTATTTAATCCTACCTTTACTCTCTTTTTTTATTTATAAATAACACCAGGTGGCGAACAGTTCTAATCCTCTTCCCCCCTCTTTTCCCCACAAGAACCCTGTGAGGTGGGTTGTGCTGGGAGAGAATGACTGACCCAAACTCATCCAGCCGGTTTTCATGCTGTCTCCTAGGGATTGGCCCAAAGTCATCCAACTAGCTTTCATGCCTAAGGTGGGACTAGAATTCACCATCTCCTGGTGGTTGGCCCAGAGTCACCGAGCTGTGTTGATGCCAAAGGCTAATGGGTTTCATGCCTAAGACTAGAGTTCACCACCTCCTGGTTTCCAGCCCGATGCCTTCACTGCTAGACCCTCAGAACAGATGTTTTGTCATCCCCCACCTGCTCTTGCCTTTTCCCTTCAGTTTGATGTTTGATTGGCACCTGTGATGACATGGAGGGCCTGGGCTCACCAGTAAGATAGAAGCAGACTGCAACTTTGGGTGTACTTAGGCTGCAGTCAAGCAAAACAAAAACATAAAGACTGAGATTAAGAGGGCTGTTAAGATCAATTTTTATAAATGTGATAATGGTAATATCACTATTAAAGAGATGGAGAAAAAGACTACATAAAACAAGAAAAGTGAAAAAAATATGACAAGATATACCATTGTAACTAGTTACAATTCTATATATGCTTGTCTAAGGCAAACATTAGATAGATAGATAGATAGATAGATAGATAGATAGATGATAGAAAGAAAGAAAGAAAGAAAGAAAGAAAGAAAGAAAGAAAGAAAGAAAGAAAGAAAGAAAAAAAAAATACCCCTCAGGCATCATCAGAAAATCTCCAGAACCGTAAAGCCTACAAGCTTGAAATTTGGCACGTATGTTCATCTTGGCTTCTAGGTGCTCACTAAGAAAGGATTTTTCAAAATGACCATCAGAGCATTAGTATTTCATATATTATTATCATTAACACGCTCTGATGTTAAGGAGTTCTACTCCCCCTCCCCACCTGAAAAGAAATCTGTTCCAAATGCAAAACACAAGCAGAGGAGTTTCAGCTTAAGAGCACCAAGCAGCTTTAGTACAGAAACAGTTGAGCTAAGGCACGCCCAGGCTCCTTGCTGTCTCCTTGCTCACACAGCAAATACTGTTTTAGTTTCCAAACAGCCCTCAACTCACACACACTGACAGGACGCTAGCCAGATGAATACCGATGGATACTGGTAGGCAGAGGCAGAATTTTTTTTCTCCTTATTTTCCTCCCCAAAAACTAAGCGCGACCACATAGTTTCATAGCGAAGCGTGGCTATCGAGCTAGTATGTATATATTTCTGATACATTTTCACAACTATCTTTTTTATTTTAACCTACCGTGTTCTGTATAAAAGAGACCCATATTTATTTCATTACCCTTGCCCACACAAAGTCTGCATCTGGACAATCTGTTCAGAGACGACAACTGCAATCAGGACTTCAATCCGCTGGACTGTTTATAGGGCTATAAATTTTATCTTCCCAGTGTTCTCACCACGGCCAAAAGACTGAAATCGCAGCATTGCAGTTAAAGGGTTTTCATTGAAATGTCAAAATACGCGATTCGGCTTTTGATTGCCAAATCCAGTTGACCATCGATCATTTGGGTAGATCTGCAGCGGCATTCATCCAAACTCCTTCGCTCTTTGCAAACTTGAGAGAGCTCCAGCAAATAAAGATCAGAGGATATGCAAGTCAGGGATTCTAAGCGATTTCACTGGAGCTAAGAGCTCTTAACATTTTCTTTTGGATTTTGCATTCCGCCCCCGCCGCTCTTAGATCCAGGAAGCTGTTGCTCATGTAGCTTCCTGGACCATCTTGGAGCAATGTACCAAATAGCGAGGGAGTCGTGGAAGAGATTTTCAGTAGCAGGAATTTATTTCAATTCAGAACTGAGTTTGGGGTACGGATAGTCCTTGAGTTACGACCGTTAGGGAGCCTGTCCATGACAGTCGTAAGTCATAGCCACAAAACAGGTCGTGTGACAGAGCAAAGTTTATGCCTGTTTCCGTGGCAGTCATTAAGCAACTCCCGTGATCGTTAAGCAAACCCATTGACCACTGTGACCAGCTTTGCCTTCAGGCGTTGTGGGTGCTCCATCACTGGGGGTTTTTAAGAAGAGACTGGGCAGCCACTTGTCTGGAATGATAGAGGGACTCCTGCTTGAGCAGGGGGCTGGGCTAGATGACCTCCAAGGTCCCTTCCAATTCTGATTGACTGATTGATTGCTATGGTGTGGCTTGGCCAAAAACTAGAAGTGATGATTTTCAGCAAAACCGCCATAAAACACAGAGCCACGAGGCCACGGGACTCTGTAAACGGCTATAAATGCCGCAATGTTCTAAGCATCTGAAGTGCAGTCACATGACCAGAGGCGGGCAAGCATTGGAACTTCAGATCTGAGTCCCAGGTCCCCTTTTTCGGGTCCGTCGTACCTTTGAAGAGTCACTAAGCGACCAGTTACAAGTCAAGGACTACCTATACTGGAGGCAGAATTTCTAAAGAGATGAGAGCATTGTTTCTCAACCTCGGCAACTTTTTAAGACGTGTGGACTTCAACTCCCAGAATTGCCCAGCCAGGCATGGGAATTCTTGCTCTTGAGGGAATTTGGGGAGTTGGAAGTCCACATGTCTTAAAAGTTGCCACAGTTGAAGAGCGCTGGATTAAGGGGTTAAATGCCCATTTGGCTCCTGTCCTCACTTTTGGGCAGAAACCCCCTGCGGTCTATATGGCAAGAGCTGATTCTTTCACACAACTCTTTGTCTACCCAATCCTTCATTTTGACTGAAGACGTTAACTTGGATGTGTAAGAAGACATCTCAGTTTTAATAAACTTTGGTCCAGTGACCTTGGTTTAACCTTTTTAAGATATCCTGTCCTCAGTGATGTTCTATTCAACAGGAAACTGGACATGGAGCATACGATCCTAAGCCTTTACCAGATAGTCCTCGACTTAAAACAGTTCACTTAGTGACTGTTGGAAGTTTACAACAGCTGGAAAAAGTGACTTAGGACCATTTTCCACACTTATATGACCGTTACAGCATCCCCAGGGTCACGAGATTTACATTCAGCTGCTTGGCAACTGACTCACATTTATGACGGTTGCAGTGTCTCTGGGTCATGTGATCACCTGTGAATTTCGGATGAGCAACGTCAGTGGAGAAGCCAGGTCCGCTTAACAACCGTGTTTCTGACTTAACAACTGCAGTGATTCTCTTAACACTGGTTAAGCAGGATCGTAAAATGAGGTAAAACTTACCTGTAGCGAGAAAATATTGGATAAGGACCCAAAAATGGATAGAAGAAATAATCAAACAGCAAATTGAATAAAGACCGAAGGTTTTTCTATGAGGTGTAATAATGAGAAAATATGATAAGAAAACAGAGTATTAATGCTACACTTATTAATGGCAGCAAGAATAACTTATGCACAGAATTGGACAAACGATAGTATGCCACCAGAGGGAAAGGTGATAAGAAAAATCCTAGAGTGCCGAGATGGGTAAGTTGACCATGGAGACAAAGGAAAGAGAGGAAACGGAATGTACTGTAGGATTGGCTAAATAATAGACATAGAGTCGAACAGAGAAGAAGACAATAAGCTAAGGGATATAGTGGACAAAAAAGTTAAGATTTATGTAAAAGTGTATATATATCATCACGAAAGAAAAATAGTTTCATAAAAAAAAATTTTTTTTAAATGGGGCAAAACTCAACCCATTTCTTCTCACTTAGCATCGTAAATGTGTTGGGCTCCATTGTGGTCATAAGCTGAGGATCACCTGCATTCCCACAGTTCTTTTTTTTTTTTCCCCCCCTTCTCTTTCAGAAAAAGCATCGTGCGTCCCCCTGGGCGGCAGTGCCATGAGCGGCTCCGCCCTCCACTGCCCCTCGGCCGCCGTGTGCATCGGCATCCTGCCCGGCCTCGGGGCTTACTCAGGAAGCAGCGACTCCGAATCCAGCTCGGACAGCGAGGGCACCATCAATTCGACGGGCAAGATTGTCTCTTCCGTCTTCCGGGGCAGCAATTTTTTCGATGCGCCACTCTAGGCCGCTTCTTGGAGTCTCGCTCAGAACTCGTGTCCTCCTTCAGCCCAGGCGTTCCCTCGAGCTCACCCCCCCTTTCCCCCCCCCACCTCCTTTTTTGGGGGGGAGGGGACAATGCAAAAATCACGTCCTGCAATAGTTTTTCACAATGTTTCGGCCTCTTTCCTCCTGTCTCCCTCCTTCCCCCCCCCCCAAAAAAAAGGTCTTCCCCCCAAGACTCTGAGGGGAGTCTAGCCAGGCAGAAGTTTCAGGGGTACCCCTTGAGAATAAAGCAGTCCCCTGAAGCGGGGGGAGGTTGAGAAGAGCCTTCAGGGTGAAAGGCGATGTGGGTGACTGCCTGTCATTTTTGGAAATATTTTCAGATCAACGGCAGCATCTCTGCAAGGCGAAAATGCTCCTTTAGCTGTTAAGGGGCATTGTGTGACGTAATTAAAGAGGACGGGAGAGGCCACATAATCACACTAGTGACAAGAAGTGAATTTTGAGAAGTGTCAGAACCAAGTTCCCATGTTGTGTTCGATTAAAATATATATATATATCTCAAAGCATTTTTTTTAAAAAAAAGTCTTGGATTTTGCCCTTCGTGTTTCTCCACGTAGTCCTGCCGTGCTTTGCCATCATCTCTTGGTCTCCCTGCTGGATCTCCTTGGTAGCCCAAATTCCTTTTAACTGGGGTTTTAAAGGTGATGGTCAGTTCCAGGAAATCTTGAGCTTCCATTTAAGGCTATCGTGATTTTTTTTTCCCCCCCCTACAAGATGACTAAGGAGCTTTTGAAGGAGTGGCTGGCTTAGTGGAGGCATTACTGAAAAAAAATAACATCCCTGGTAGTTACTTCACAAGGCCTGAAACGCTAGAGTTCTTTCATAACAACTAGAAATCTGGGAGGAGGCCAGTCAAGCAACTGGGATTCTCTGGACTGGAGGACCTACCGTGCATGTAGTTCTACTTTAATGCTTTGATTGATGTACAAATGAAACCTTAAATGTTCACCCAGTTGATATTGTGAGCTCTGTTTATTGAAGAAAAGCTATTAAACCCCTGGCTCTTGGACAGCCTCCCTTGATCCTGGCTGCCTTGGGAGGAAGGCCTTAGAATCCAGGTTCTATTGGGCCAAGTTCCAACCACTTGGAGGGATGCGCTTTCGGCATCGAAACAAAGCTTGTGGTTTGGAGTAGTCCTAGGAAGAACGAGGCGCAAGTGCAGGTACAACTTCTGTTGCTAAGTGAGACAGTTGTTGAGTGAGTTTTGGCCCATGTTACGACCTTCCTTGCCACCGTTGTAAAGTGCATAACTTCACATAACTAAGTTACATAGCTAGCAACAACCGTAGTAGTTAAGTTAGTAACCCAGTTGTTAAAAAGAATCTGGCTTCCCCATTGGAGCTTTGCTTGTCGGAAGGTCACTGCACCCATCATAAATATGAGTCAGTTGCCAGTCTGAATTTTGATCACGTGACCCTGGGAATGCAGCACTGGTCGTGTGAAAAATGGTCATGAGTCCCTTTTTTCCAATGCCGCTGTAACTTCAAATGGTCACTAAGCATAAGTCAGGCGCTAGTAGTGTTCCCATGCTGTTTTAAGTTTCTGAGAACCAGCAGGGCAAATGTCAGCTTGATCTACATCTGTCCTCAATCACTGTAAAGAAAAAATATATTTTTGTTTTTTTACTATGTCATGATTGCTGACAAGGAAAACTCTAAATCAGTCAAGACGTTGCTATTTGCAGCTCAAGCTGTCACCTTGTAAAACAGCCCCTCCAGTGCACTATGTCTGTCTGTCTATTATCTATTTATTGTATATCACCTCTACTGTATATCATCTATATCTCATCTCTACTGTATATTACCTATATCTATTTGTCTGCCTCTTTTGTCTATATTTGTCGATTTGTCTATCCATCTATTATCTATGTCGATCGTCTGTCTATTTGTATCTATATATCTATTTATTATTTATCTAATCTATCTCTAATTTTGTTTTCTCCCCAACAATAGAACTTGGCAAAATGGACACTGGCATAATTTTTTGGCTAAATAATTCATAGACTGAATTCTCTAGCCAGATCACTTCAAATCTGATGTCAGTATGCTGAATGTAATTAATTTCACTTAGGGTGCAAGTGTGTCACTCACATTATGCAAATCCAGACCTTTTGATTAGTCATTTAGTCACTGCGTTTGTTACCCTGGAGTTAAATGTGTATTGTCATAACAGCCCTAAAGTTGAGACAATGCAACATTCCCTGGAATAGAAAGCGGCTTGATAAGCTTCTCCTGAACTTAACATTCAAATTAATCTTAACAGTTTAAAACAGGACTTTACTCAGCAATAAAATAGATGTATTCTCATGAACACAATTGTGAAAATGAGCCCAAAGTATATTTGCTGTGTGATACCTTTTAGTGAAATTAGCTGTACTCTGTTAAGTACTTAATGATATTACCAATACCTAAGATTTAGTCTGGTTTTATTTTGCATAGCACGCTAAATTTCTTGACTGAAGCCCCTTGAATGAGTTTGCCTCATATACAATATGAAGCCGCAAGAAAAAATAAAGTTAACATTAACCAAGCTTAAATCATTCTGTTTGCAGGTCTGAATTTAAAAATCAGACTCAGCAAAAACAGAGACGGCCCTAATTTAAGGCAGGTAACTCTCATCTGCTGAAGCCAAACTCTGGGAAGAAAAGCTCATTTGTCTCTAAATTATATTTTCAAATATATTTAATCCAAGACCACTTTAAAACTGGGGGGAAATTAACCAGTGCATATCAGATAAGATAAGATTTTATCTTTACTTTCAGGTTTGATTTAACTCCAGTTTAATTCCTGGTGAGATACATTCAGGTATTTTCTGGATTACAATATTAAAGTGGTTCTTCACTGACTTTTATCATCCAAGCTGACCGAAAAACCAGCAATGTCTTATTTTTATGGAAATTCATGTCTGAAAACAGCAACGGCTTATTTTTATGGAAATTTATTATTGAAACCAGCAATCTTTTTACTTTATGTAAATTCAGTAAGGTTCTGAGAATTCACGGCTGAATAGTAACAATCCTGAAATGCTCCCAATATTATTTGTTTCTTGGTATCAAAAGTTACAGGAATTGTGTTGCCCTGTACGTTGCTAAACTATAATACGTTCATTTAGTGCTAGGTAGGATGTACAGGTAAGCCATGACTTACGACTGGTTGCTTAGCAACCGTTTGAAGTTACAGTGGACCCTGAAAATGGGGCTTATGACCCAGATTTAAAGGTACAATATCTGGGGACCCCTTGCCGTCACATGGCTGGGCAGTTGGCCTACATTTATGGCTGTTTGCAGTGCCTTGTAACCATGCCTTACAATGTTTCTGCAAGAAATTGGGGTTTACTTCTGGTTTCCGGCATAAAAACCAATCCATAGCAAACAGTGTTTGCTTAATGACTGCCACGTTTGCTTAATGACCATCCATGGTGTTCACTTTACAGCTGTTGCAACATCAGGGTCACGCAGCAAGCTTGAGATTAGAACTATTGTGACTTATAATCAAAATTGTGGCCTCAGTTACAGCAAACCCTCGACTTAATGACCATAACTGCGAGCAGAATTTCCACTGCTAAGCAAACCATTGTGGTGGTTTAGGGAATCGTGCCTGATTTCTATGAACTTTTTGTAATGGTTGTTAAGTGAATCCTTTGGTCATTAAATGAATCCAGCTTTCCCCATTGACTTGTCAGAAGTTGGCTGGGACAGCTCCAAATATCAAATACATGACCCCAGCACACTGCAACTGCCCAGCACAAGGGCCCAAAGTGCGATCTTTGTGATCATAGGGATAGCCATAAGTGCGAGGACCAGTCATAAGTCTCCTTTTTTTTTTTTTATAGTGGCATTGTAACTTCAAACGGTTGCTAAACTGAGGTTTGTAAATCAAGGGTGAGCCCAATTATTCAGTTGGAGCTCACCCTTTTGCTCAACACAGATCCAGCATGTTTTGCAAATTCAACTGAGGTTATGAGAGTTGTAACCTGGCATTTAGGGAAGGGGGTCCCCCCCAGGATTCTCCTTGGGAGAGGCAAAGAGGGAGGGGAGAGACAGGCCAGGTGGCACAGCCACAACGTCAAAAAAGAGGATGAACATTTAGAACGAGTGCAGAAAAGATGATGACTGAAGCCCAGAACACCTGAGAAATGGTTGCAGGAATTACAGTAAGTCTAGCTGAATGGGGAGAGAAAAAAAGATTGGGGTGACATGATTATCTCATGTTTCAGTATCTGAAGGGGCTGCCGCAATAAAAAGTGGGGGTCAATATATTTTCCAAAGCACCAGAAAAATGCGGTACGTCTAATGAAAACAAGGACTAGGGGTGACATGATAGCAGTGTTCCAATATTGTGTGACTAAGTTAGCAACTGCAGTGGTTCACTGAACAACTGGCAGGAAAGGTCGTGGGATGGGGCAGAATTCACTTAGCAGCTGTCTCGCTTAGCAACGGAGACCTTGGCCTCAGTTGTGGTCTTACATCAAGGATTATCTGTACAGTATATGGAACAATGTTGACCATACCAGCCCCTGCAGGTTTCTAAAAAGAGGCCGAGCGACCATTTGTCCAGGATGCAATAAGGTTTCCTGCCTTGAGCAGAGGGTTGGACTAGAAGACCTCCAAGGTCCCTTCCAGCCCTCTGAAAAATGTAAGCACCAGATGGGTATTTGGTACAACCCTGGTCAGGAGTTGAGATGTAATTCACCTGGAGGGATTTGGTTCAAAGGAGCTGCAGGAGGACTCAGTGGGATCAAATCACAGCAGGCCTCAACGGAGATGTGAAGAGTTCAGGGTTCTTTATTAACCTGAGTATAACAAATAATCATGTGTACATGGTATAAAAATGAACGTAGAGCAAAGTACAAGTTACAACACGTTGTAGGACGGTCCACATTTCTTTGGGCAATGAGATTGTGAGAACGTCACACTTGGAGACAGTAAGTTGTGGCTGTAAAAAAAGTCATTCCACAAAACTCGTACAAAGTACATCCAGATACTTAAAAGTTGGATCTGTGGATTCGAGGCAGGGGAAATGTCCAGGATCCGGCCACGGTGGGTTCTTTCCTTCCAGGATTCTTGGATGCGGATCCCTAAACTGCTCACGATGCAAGTTGCCTTGGGAAGGAATCGGGTTATGCTTTGATCCTTTTGATTAAATGAATTTGGTTAAACGAAAAGTTATTGGAAACCACGTGAGACATGCAATCTTCTGCCACCAACGGATGTGGGATACATGCAGGCCAGGAGCAAACAGTTTGACTTCTAAGCGGGTTCTGAGTTGAGGGGTGGCAAATTCTGGTGCTTGAAGAATTGAACCACTTGCTGTGGGAGTTCTGCCAACACGGCCTTGGCCAACGTTTCTTTGGGTGCCTGAAACAACAAGAAAGCCAGAATGACAAAGGGCTGGTCCATATATCTGAGAAAGTGGAACCCCTTTTGCAGGGGGAAACGGAAGAAAACATGAAACTCTGCCTCGACCATGGTTAATCAGAATAGAGCTGGAAAGGACCTTGAAGGTCGTCTAGTCCAGCCCCCTGCTCAATCAGGAGACCCTATACAATTTGAGATAAGGGGCTGTCCAGTCTCTTCTTAAAAACCTCCAGTGTGCCTCCAGCACACGATTTCTAGAGATAAGTTGTTCCATTGGTTAATTGTTCTCACTATTAGGAAGTTTCTCCTTAATTCCAGGTTGATTCCTTGATCAGTTCCCAGCCATTGTTCCTTGTTCTCAACCGGGTCTTCCTGGCTTTCAGTTTTAATTTTAATTTTTATTTATTTATTTTGATTTGTCAATCGCTTTACAAGGTAATAGGTATAAGTATATACATAGTCATGAATACATGAAATGGGTACATCTAAGAAAAACAAACAATAGGACAGGGACGGGAGGCACGTTGGTGCTCCTGTACTCTGACATGGTTGGCCATACCCTGGATGGGCACCACCAAGCCTTTCCCTAGGTCCTCACATAGCAACCACCTGGCATAGCAGCAGCTTGGCATGCAAGTTTCCCTTTTGACCGTTTCATCCAAAGGTCCCTCTTCACAGAGTAAGGAAAATATCCCTGGCCAGTTCCAGAACCTATCAACATAGGACAGCCTTCTCCAAGGTTGAGTGGGAATTCTTTACAGGTTGAATGGGAATTCTAGCAGTTGTAAACAATAGTACACTCGGAAAGTACCATTGTAGGAAAAGCTTGGATGGCATTTTAGGTAACTCCAGAACTGGCATGAGGAGGAAAGGGGATCCTTCTGCTTCAGCAAGATTGCTGGGTCTTTGCTATTTTATCATATGCCAGCTCACTTATGAGGCTTCTCTGGAGTATCCAAGGAAGACTGTTACTTTCCTGAAGGAAAACTGAAAAATTGTATGCTGGAGGATTCCCTAAAACAAATAATGTGTAGAATAAAAGCCAATAAGGGCACAGCTGTGGTTCCATCTTAAAGATGGTATTTTTATAGACTCAATTCCTTAGGTATTGACAATGCTTTCCTTCCTTCCTTCTCTCCCTCCCTCCTTCCTTCCTTCCTTCCTTCCTTCCTTCCTTCCTTCCTTCCTTCCCTCCCTCCTTCCTTCCTTCTTTTTTCCCTCCCTCCACCCTTTCTTCTTTTCCTTCCCTTCTTTCCTTTCCTCCCTCCCTCCTTTTTCCATTTCCTTCTTTTCCTTCCTCCCTCTCTCCCTCCCTCCTTCCTTTCAGCTCTCCCTCCTTCCCTCCCTCCCTCCTCCCTTCCCTTCCTTTTCTTTCCTTCCTCTCCCTCCCTCCTTCCTTCCCTCTCTCCTTTCCCCCATTCCCTTGTTCCCTCCTCCCTTCCCTTCCTTTTCCTCCCTCTAATGCAAACAAGGAAATCCTTCTGCACTTACACTGCGGAATTCACGGAATGGCACAAACTGGACAATATCCCGCACCGCCTCCTCGCCCGTGTACGACCGAAGCATGCGGTTGTCTGCGTCCAGAAACTCCATGGCTGCAAAGTCTGCATTCCCAACCCCAACGATGATGATGGACATGGGCAGCCTGGAGGCTTGGACGACAGCATGCCGTGTCTCGTCCATGTCGCTGATGACACCATCGGTGATGATCAGGAGGATGAAATATTGCTGGGGAGGGAAAGCGGAGGAGAAAAATCAGGCCTCCCAGGAGGAGGGGACCAGCTCGTCTGTATGAAACCAAACTCGGCAACTTTAAAGACCCGTGAATTTAAAGACAACCATGTCTCCACGGAGTGTCACAGTCCTCCAGGTTGTCCCAGAGGTGCATTTTTCAAAAGGCAAGTGGACTTTCTCTGTTTTTCCTGGAGGCCATTTCGCTTCTCATCCAAGAAGCTTCTTCAGTTCTAAATGAATGGTGGCGAGAACAATGGAAGGATTCGGGATATCAGGAGTCACAAAAGGAGCAAAGATCATGAAACAGGATCAAAACTCCTTTCTGGAGAGGCAGGACCTGGCTCGGGATTGGCGAGGGGATGCTTACTGCCACACAGAGCAATTAAACACTTCCTTAATTATCATCGTCATCGTGTGATTGGAACCCCCTGCAATTTTAATCCAATTAAGCGCTCTTCTGTTCTTTGTGAGACCTGCAGAATACTCTGTTCCTCCCTTCAAAGGACGTCACGGGGGGGGGGTAGAAGGAGGGGGGGTTGCCCAAATGAAATGTGAATTCAATTGGGCCCCGATTCGATCCATCGGGAATACAAGAACATCTCTGTCCCCACAGTACAAGTCATTACAGGGCCTCAATTGTGCGGAAAGCTTTTTTTTACAGGCGATGTGAATCCGAACGAGGATATCTCAAAGGAGAATAGAGGTGGCTGTGTAACCACCGAGGCAGAATTTTGTTCTATCCTACATTGGCTCAAGACTAAATGAAGTTGGCTTCATTTAGAGTTCCAAGTTTTCATAGTTCAAGCTCACTGTGTCCTGTAAAGGCACAGGCCAATCAGAGCTATAAGCCACCTTTAAACTGGAGTTCGCTGTTTGTGGTTTGGAAATCTAGACTCGTCAGATGCAGCGGCAGCATTAACTCACATTTGGATGACCTCTTTCTGGCTTTCTTACCTTCTTTCATGAAGGCAAAGGGGTTGCATGTAGAAGAAAATGGTTGATTTGCATTACCATTTACAACATCAGGAAGGTCTCTGTCAATAACAGCTAATATGACACACGCACACACATACATATTTCAGAGTGGCAGCGCACAAAATGCAAAGCATGCTTTGGGCCGGAAATATCAAGCTAGAAACCAGACGTGCAAAAGTTTAAGCTGGAGAATGGAGGCTTCCGATTTGCTTCAACAGCACCTCCCAGGCCCTGGCTTGAAAGTCTGGCTAGGTGCGGGGGAGGTTTCCCCAAGCATTCAAAGCAAAATCCAAGTCAAGGTGCTCCCCTGAGCTTGGTTGTTTTGTTGCAGGTGTTTCAATGCCCAAAGTAGATAACATCATCACTGGGGGGGAGGAGGAGGAGAGGAGGAGGAAGAAAAGAAGAGGAGGAGGAGGAGGGGGGGGAGGAGAAGAAGAGGAAGAGGAAGTGGAAGAAGAGGAAGAAGAAGAAAAGAAGAAGAAGAAGAAGAAGAAGAAGAAGAAGAAGAAGAAGAAGAAGAAGAAGAAGAAGAAGAAGAAGAAGAAGAAGAAGAAGAAGAAGAAGAAGAAGAAGAAAGGGACAGGGAAGAAAGAGGAGGGAGGAGGAGGAGGAGGAGGAGGAGGAGGAGGAGGAGGAGGAGGAGGAGGAGGAGGAGGAGGAGGAGGAAAGAAGAATTAGAAGAAGAAGAGGAGGAGGAGGAAGAGGAGGAGGAAAGAAGAAGAAGAAGAAGAAGAAGAAGAAGAAGAAGAAGAAGAAGAAGAAGAAGAAGAAGAAGAAGAAGAAGAAGAAGAAGAAGAAGAAGAAGAAGAAGAAGAAGAAGAAATAATAATATCATCATCATCCTTGGTTGTTTTCTTGTGTATGTATCATTACTAAGCCTAGGTAACAGCAGGAGGAGGAGGAGGATTGAGCTTGATTGTTTTCTTTGCAGACATTTCATTACCCAAACTAGGTAACGTCATCAGTGCTAGAACTTCTCGCCCTTCTAGCACTGATGATGTTATACCTACTTTGGGTAACGAAACGTCTGCAAGAAACTGAACGAGCTCAGGGAGCACCAAGGACCCTTCAATCCAACCCTGAGCTACAAATATCCTCTCCTTTACTAGAATCCAAGTGAGGAAGGTGAAAGAGCACGAAAGACCCTTCTGGAACCGCAACAGGCGGTAAGAGAACTTACGCTGGCCGATTCCTGCTGGGTCGCTTGGGCCGCGAACCGAGCCACGTGGTTAATAATAGGGGAGAAGTTGGTTGGTCCGTAAAAGCGAATGTGAGGCAGGCAACTCGAGTAGGCCTGGATGATGCCTTCCACACCTGGGGAAGAGGGAGAAGAGAAAGGCAGCGTGAAGGAGGCCGCTCCCAACAGCACCCATGCGAGGCAAACAAACTCCATCCCAATTTGATGTAGGTAGTCTTCGACTTACGACTTAGCCACTGTTTGACGTTCTAACAAACCCTCACAGGAGTACTTACCCAGTTCTGGTGGTTGCCCACTACCAGGGCCCCAGGATGGATTGCATTTTACAACGTTTTTGCTCAAAACTGGCATTCACTTCCAGTTTTTGACAAAATGGGCACATAGCGCTTAATGACCATTGCAGTTGAATTACGACTGTGGTGTTCACTTAATAATGGCCACAGCAACAACAAGGTTTCAAACTCAGGTTGGTCATAGGGGTGGCCCATTTTATGACCATTGCAACTTACTCCATTGTCATCCTAAGTCGAGGACTATCTGTCTTCCTGTGCTTCTCAAGGAAAGGTGAAGTTTCCCCTGTCCAGTCATGTCCAACTTAAGAGGGTGGTGCTCATCTCCGCTTCCTAGCCAAGGGAGCCACAGTGTTGCCCGAAGACATTTCCATGGTCATGTGACTAACATGGCTATACACCAAGGCACATGGAATGCGGTTAGCAATAGCAATAGCACTTAGACTTATATACTGCTTCGCAATGCTTTACAGCCCTTTCTAAGTGATTTACAGAATGAGCCTATTGCCCCTAACAATCTGGGTCCTCATTTTACCCACCTCTGAAGGATGGAAGGCTGAGTCGACCTGGAGCTGGTCAGGATTGAACTGTTGGCAGTGGGCAGAGTCAGCCTGCAATATTGCATTCTAACCACTGCTCCACCGTGGCCCTCCCTCCCTTCTTCCCTACTTTCCTTAGCACTTAAACTTATATACTTCTTCGCAGTGCTTTCCAGCTCTCTCTTAAGCAGTTTGCAGAGTCAGCCTCTTGCCCCCAACCATCGGCGTCCTCATTTTACCAACCTCGGAAGGATGGAAGGTTGAGTTAACCTTGAGCTGGTCAGGATCGAACTCCAGGCTGTGGGCAGAGTTAGCCTGCAATACTGCATTCTAACCACTGCACACCATGGATGGATGGGCAATAACAATAGCACTTAGCCTTTACATGGCTTTATAGTGCTTTTTTTAAAATAAAGTTTTATTTGGGTTTTCACACAATACAAAAATACAAGTAAAACATCTTTTTTTGAAAATAGCATGATCCCGGGTTGAACTTCTTTATACAGACACAAACTCAATTTCATGCTCATTTTTGTGTTCTATTCCATATCTTAAACTATTCTATATTTTCTATATAGTTTTTCCCACTCTTTTAATTTTCTCAATTTTATTTTGATTATCTCATCTCAATTCAAATCATTATATTTATACTTTTGTCTGCTCTGTTTCAATTTCATATTATCTTTTCTCATTAAACAAATTTTCTCCTGTAGTTACTAATGACACCTTTATCCTTTAATTATATCCATTCAACTCTTATTTAAACTTCAATATATACCTTAAGGTTATGACCTTCAATATAATACATAATACATAACTTCCAATCGAATTCTGCTTGGTACATTCTTATAATACACACTATATTCTTTGAAAAAAAAGAATTATAAATATATGTAATTATAAACCCTCATTCCATTCCAATTCAGTTCTATCATTAATAATCATTAAAATCTTAACATCTTCAACATTTCTTTTCAATTAAATATCATACTTCCTTAAAGACACATATAATCTGCATAATTAATTTTTCTCTTATTTCTCTTCACATATGTTTGGTAAATCATTAAATATTCATTTTGTTACATTTATTGACAAGCATTCCACTGAGTTATGATAGCTATTTTATCAAACATTTTAATCATACATTGTTTCATATTTTCTGAAATTATTTCTATTTTTAATATAACAATACTATCTTATGTACCTTTGCAGAATCCCTTTTTCCATTAGATTTTCACCCATTATCTCTAAATAGGCCCTGTTTCTCTATATTTTGTTTCTGTCCTTTATAATTTCTTTTCCTTTCTTTCTTCCCTCTCATCTTCTCCCTCCCCTTTTTACCCCCTTGTCTCTCTACTTCTAATTCTCTCTTCTGCATTTCCCTCTTCTGTTGCTTTCTGATTTTATACTTATTTTTCAGTCTTTTTTTTTTTTTGGAGTTGTTTTTCCCAATCTTAAACTTTCCATTCTCTTTCCCCCTTTCCCTTTTTCCCCCACCTAAGATTACTTGTTCATTAAAGATGGCTTCTTCTTTGTCGCAATCTTCTTGTTCTGCAGGCATTTCTTGTTTCTCATAGTTCCAAATCTCCATTTCTAAGAACTGAAATATGAAGCCAAAAGAACCTCTCCCTTCTTGTGCATCTTCTTTGTACTTTTTTAGTTCCATTTTCAGTTCTTCTAAAAGTGGAGCCATTTTAAACAGTTTTAAACAACCACCTGATTGATTTTAGTCATTCAAATACAATAACCAAGAAGAATCCAGAGATCACCAAGTAATCCAAATAGTCCCAAGCTGTTTCTGCTTATTTCTTTTTCCACTTTCTCTTCCTGGGGTTTTACTATTTTGTTGTGATGTTTCAGTTAAGATGTATCTTTTGGAAGTCTTGTTGAGATTTTGTTGTAAATTATTTTTAATTCCAGGCAGTCTCCTCCCTTCCAGATCCTGCCCTTTTATTCTTTTTCTCTCCTTTCCTGTTTTCAAAAGCCTTTAATTATCCAGAAATCTTTATTATCCCTTTGACTTTTTGTTTTCAGCATTAAATGCCTATTAATGTCAAAGTGGATTTTTTTTCCAAGTTCTTGCTTAAGTCTCTTAGCTGTCAGTATAGGAAAAGGAGAAAAAAATACCAAATCTTTTCCCTTTTCTCTCTCCTTCGCAGCTTAAAAATCTTCTTAGGAAACAATTTCATTGTTTTTTTTAATAGTTTCAATTCCAGGGTACCTTATTTGTTGCTTTTGCTGTTTGACCCGGTCAAGCAAAACTTTCTCTTCATATCTCCCTCCTGCACATTCTTTTCTGGTTGAGTTCTTCTTGGTGGTGGCCATTTTTGACCACTGCTACAACCGCCTTCGGGAAAGGGAGTAATGGCCGGCTGGGGAGGAGAGATGCGGCTCTCCTCAACCCTGCAGGCAGTCTCCCCCTTCTTCACCACCTCTACGGAGTGGCTTAGCCCCGAAACCAGCTGGCTCAGGGCCCTCCAGCAGCGAGCACGGATCGAAACCATGCAGAGACGCAGCTTCAGTCTGTCGCCAAAGAAGCTCAAACCGGAAGTTCCTGCTTTATAGTGCTTTACAGCTCACTCTAAGAGGTTTTACAGAGTCAGCCTCCTGCCCCCAACAATCTGGATCCTCATTTTATCCACCTCGGAAGGATGGAAGACTAAGTCAACCTTGAGCCTGGTGAGATTCAAACTGCTGGCAGCCAGCAGATGTAGCCTGAAGTACTGCATTCAAACCACTGCGCCATCGCAGCTCTTACCTTATCACAGAAGTAGTACCTATTTATCTACTCGCATTTGCATGCTTTCAAACTGTTAAAAAATGGAAAGAGCTGAGGCAAGTAATGGGAACCCAATCCATCTCACAGCGTTTGGGCCTCAAACCTGGGCTGTCAGCTGACAAAATCAGCATCTTTAACCGCTGAGCCATCATGGCCCCTTTGCTCCCTCTCACTTACTTTGCCAGAAATACCTTGTTTCCTTCCCTTTCAGTTTTCCTCTTTTATTCCGCCAGAGGCCGAGAGGATGCGTACATCAATTCATATAATTTAATTTGATTGACAGGCCCAGGATATCGCATCAACCCAAATATTAGGGTTCAAAGTGCTCAGTTGCTGAACTCAGCTAATCTTGATGTATTCAATGGGCTGCAGTTCAACTCAATCATGGTCTCCGATATGCTTGGATGAAAAAGCGTCACAGATCTTCCACCACCACTCCACGGCTTTTGAAGAATCTGGTGGTGTTTTTATTCCTTTTAATTTTTATTGCAGAGGCCATGCTACATGGCTATTCCACCCCCATCTTACGTCTACCACTGTTCTGTGACATTTATGTCAAAGCTTGCCTTGAGTCAAGAAAAGATAATATTGATGGTGATTTGGTTTGATTTATCAAGGAAACTTCATTTAACGGTCTAAAAAGTGCATTATTTTTGTTGGCAGCTGCCCTGGAAGATCACTCAGAAAATATATAAGTTATATGTTCAGCCCTGTTCCTTACCATAATACATAAAATACATTTATTTGTATTGTTTATTTATTCATGTCAAGTGTTTAAGATGTTAGCCTAAAAATCGGAAGTTGGTGAGTTCTAGTCCCACATTAGACATGAAATCTAGCATGGTGACTTTGGCCAATCACTAGGAGACAATGAGTTCTAGTCCTGCCTTAGCCAATGAAGGCTGGCTAGGTGACTTTGGTCAATCACCAGGAGACCATGAGTTCTAGTCCTGCTCTAGGCACAAAAGCAGACTGGATGAGTCACTGTCTCTCAGTTCAACCGAACTCACAAGGTTGTTGTGGTAAAAACAGAGATTTCAAGGACTTGCTTTCAAGCCACTGTAGATGCACTTACCAAGGCAAAAAGGGTTGGTGGGATTAAAATTAATGGCAAATTCATGAGAAACCTGCAAAAGACAAAAGAAAAGGGGGAAAATGATTAAATTTAACAAGCCCGAAGCATCTCTTGTCATCAAAGCTTTAGGACAAAGCTTGAAATAGTATATTCACATGTCAATGTAAGCCTCAAACACAGACAACAAACCATCATAACTACATCTGTACCACATTCTAAACCAAAAGAAACTAAGTTATGGCTTACCATAAACTCATGTCACACAACTCCAGGGCACTGCAGTGATCATAAATACATGCCACTTGCCAAGTGCCCCAAATTTGAGCATGTTACCATGGGAGAATGCTGAAATGGTTGTAAGTGAGAGGACTGGTTACAAGTCATTTTTTTCAGTGCTATTCTAACTTCAAACAGACGCTAAATGAATGGTTGTAAGTTGAGGATGTCAGGATTCTGACACTTAACCCCCATTTAAATCATGAGTCTCAAGCCAAACTCCCAAAAGATTTATTGGGAGTTAAAAGGTCCAGCACTGCCTGGGTGTAGCCGACTCTGAGACACATCATTCATTGTCACCCTTGACCCTGGTTTTCCCCTCACCCCCTGGGTGTATCATAATTCATATTCTCCAATGGGACACACCCATAGCCCAGAGTCATCAATCATTACGAATGGTTAGACAGAAGAATAAGAAACTGAAATATGTGGTAATAGTAATAATATACTATAATTGATTAATCTTGAATGAGTAAGAGAATGAATATAATTTAGCAAGAATGAAATATGTCGTTGTTTTTTTAAAAAAAATCATATTCTCCAGTTAGAATTTTGCGTGGCAGAAACTTCCGTCACTTAGTTACTATCTTTGAAAACATTTATGGAATGTGCTTTCTGTTTGCAAGCTGCTGCACTGCTTCCCACTCCCTTTCTGTTGGCAACTCTAAAAAGACCACAGAAATATTTTATGAGTTGACAGAGGACTACCTATGTAAATGAACCTGATAACTCATCACCCCTTACAAAGGTTATAAACAAACCTCTCTTCTTCCGATAACCCATCCCTTATATACATCCATAAATAACCAGCTGTCTGGCAGAAAGCCCATAAAGGGTTTCCAGAGAAACCTACCTATCTTCAACTTTATGGGAAGCAAACCCCCCGGGGGCATTTTTTTTCTCCCCAGGCGGAGCTGCTTCCTCTCCTCTTTCCCAAACAGCTGGAATTTCTGATGTTATTTGACATTTGCAGCACGACTCCTGCGTCGGCCAGCCACCGTCTTCTCTCGGTTCTATGAAAGTATTTGTGCAGCACCATAGCAACAGGAGCATCAGGAGAACAAAGCATGATCTCTTTACGCCTTATCTTTCCATTTATATCTGACATCGGGTTTTATTACAGAATACAGAATGACAGAGTTGGAAGGGCCCTTGGAGATCTTCTAGTCTAACCCCCCCCCAAGTAGGAGATCCTATACTCGTGATGGCGAACCTATGGCACGCATGCCAGAGGTGGCACGCAGAACCCTCTCTGTGGGCATCCGTGCCATTGCCAGCTCCTCTTTTGTTTTCTGGTCTTTGCGGGAGCTGGAGCACTGGAAAATGGCTTGAAAACAGCCCGGAAAATGGCCAAAAAACCAGGCATGTGCACACCAGCCAAGTGGTATTCGGGTTTCTGGCACTCAGGCACACTCACATTTGCATCCGCGTTCTGGTTTGGGCACTTGGTACCAAAAAGGTTCGCCATCACTGCCCTAGACCGTTCTGGACGACTATCCAATCTCTTCTTAAAAGCCTCCATTGATGAGGCACCCACAACTTCTGAAGGGAAGATGCTCCGCTGGTTAATTGTTCTCCTTCTCAGGAAGTTTCTCCTTAGTCCTAGGTTGCTTTTCTCCTTGATTAATTTTGTCTTGCATTCTGGTGCTCTGGAGAATAAGTTGACCACCACCCCACCACCCCCGTTCTCTGTGGCAGCCCCTCAAATATTGGAATAAGGTGACTGCTACCATGTTATTCAAGAGCCTTTTATGAGGCACCTCTGTTCTGCATAGCAAATAACATGGTTGTGCGTATTTCTGTTCTCCTCTTGTGTTGCATTGGTGGGTCTGAATCCGGATCAGGATGTCGGGAGCAGGCTGCATACAATCTGCCCCAGGTAATGTGACTGGATCTTGGGGGTGGGTGGGTGGAGGTATTGGCACAATAGGAGCCACTATCCAATTCCCTGTTCCATAAATATACATCCGCGTAGTTTTTTTTTTCTACAAAATGATTTTCTCCACAGCCACGGTCTAGCTAGCTCATTTGACAGAATAATAAAGAGTTGGAAGGGACCTTGGAGGTCTTCTAGTCCAACCCCCTGCTTAGGCAGGAATCCCTATACCATTTCAGACAAATGGTTGTCCAATTTCTTCTTAAAAAACTTCCAGAGTTGGAGCATTCTCAACATCTACAAGTCATTCCCCTCCTTAGTTCTAGGTTGCTTCTCTCCTTGATTAGACCTGCCTTCAGGTCCTTTGGAGAATAGATTGACCCCCTTTTCTCTGGCAGTCTCTGGCAGTTACCCCCACCCACCCTTTTAAAGCTGTATCTTTCTTTTGCTGCTTTCCTCTGCCCTGCCAAATTGGGACTCCTGCTGTTGTGTACCAAATCGGTTGATAGATGGAGTCCCGGGGCCTTTAAATAACTTATTCCCAACATTCGGTTGAGTTGAAAAGGAAAAGGAAAAAAAGACTAGCAAGAGCTAAGTTAATAGCCTGCCTGTGCTTTGAAAGGGTGTGAAACGGTGCTTTTATTTTATTTTTTTTTTACTCCTGCAGGTTGCAAAGCAAAAAGTTCAAAGCAAGTACCGAAAATCTGATAACAGAACATCTGCCTCATTTAATGTTCATTCAGACTAACAATACGCTAGAATTGGGCCAGTGGGAAGTCTCTTCCACCAGAAGAGTGAAACTTTTAAATTTCCCTCTAATTCTTTGATTCTATTTCTGCATTCGGCACCTCCCGTTGAATTTTTAAATGCAGCCTTTCCTGAATATTTGTCCTTCCCAGCACCGGTTAATCAGATAGCAAATGTCCCTTAGGAGCATTGTCTGATACTTTGGATAAATTATCAATAAATAGACGGAGCCTTTCTTCTCCATGGGCAAGAAAAACAAACTTCAGATTATCCTTCCGATGTATACGGGGAAAAAAGATTTCCTATCTTAAACCCTTCAGAAACAAAATAGTACCTCACCCATTGTATGCTTTATTCTTCTACTTTATTTTAAATTCTATTAAAATGCCAGGGGCCACGAAGCAGTCACCTTCAAAAACCAAGCCAAGTTAAAGAGAAAAAGGACGGGTCCAATACCAATCGATGCTCCAGGACAGAATGAATCATTCCTTCAGAAGAACTGCACAGGCTCAGTCTTAGAATAACGGGGCTGCAGAATACAGAATCACAGAGTTGGAAGGGACCTTGGAGATCTTCTAGTCCAACCCCCTGCTGGAGCAGGAGACCCTATACCATTCCAGACAAGTGGCTGTTCAATCTGAAGGGACCTTGGAGGTCTTCTAGTCCAACCCCCTGCTGGAGCAGGAGACCCTATACCATTCCAGACAAGTGGCTGTTCAATCTGAAGGGACCTTGGAGATCTTCTAGTCCAACCCCTGCTGGAGCAGGAGACCCTATACCATTCCAGACAAGTGGCTGTTCAATCTGAAGGGACCTTGGAGATCTTCTAGTCCAACCCCCCCTGCTGGAGCAGGAGACCCTATACCATTCCAGACAAGTGGCTGTTCAATCTGAAGGGACCTTGGAGATCTTCTAGTCCAACCCCCCTGCTGGAGCAGGAGACCCTATACCATTCCAGACAAGTGGCTGTTCAATCTGAAGGGACCTTGGAGATCTTCTAGTCAACCCCTGCTGGAGCAGGAGACCCTACACCATTCCAGACAAGTGGCTGTTCAATCTGAAGGGACCTTGGAGATCTTCTAGTCCAACCCCTGCTGGAGCAGGAGACCCTACACCATTCCAGACAAGTGGCTGTTCAATCTGAAGGGACCTTGGAGATCTTCTAGTCCAACCCCTGCTGGAGCAGGAGACCCTATACCATTCCAGACAAGTGGCTGTTCAATCTGAAGGGACCTTGGAGATCTTCTAGTCCAACCCCTGCTGGAGCAGGAGACCCTACACCATTCCAGACAAGTGGCTGTTCAATCTGAAGGGACCTTGGAGATCTTCTAGTCCAACCCCCTGCTGGAGCAGGAGACCCTATACCATTCCAGACAAGTGGCTGTTCAATCTGAAGGGACCTTGGAGATCTTCTAGTCCAACCCCCTGCTGGAGCAGGAGACCCTATACCATTCCAGACAAGTGGCTGTTCAATCTGAAGGGACCTTGGAGATCTTCTAGTCCAACCCCTGCTGGAGCAGGAGACCCTACACCATTCCAGACAAGTGGCTGTTCAATCTGAAGGGACCTTGGAGATCTTCTAGTCAACCCCTGCTGGAGCAGGAGACCCTATACCATTCCAGACAAGTGGCTGTTCAATCTGAAGGGACCTTGGAGATCTTCTAGTCCAACCCCTGCTGGAGCAGGAGACCCTACACCATTCCAGACAAGTGGCTGTTCAATCTGAAGGGACCTTGGAGATCTTCTAGTCCAACCCCTGCTGGAGCAGGAGACCCTATACCATTCCAGACAAGTGGCTGTTCAATCTGAAGGGACCTTGGAGATCTTCTAGTCCAACCCCTGCTGGAGCAGGAGACCCTATACCATTCCAGACAAGTGGCTGTTCAATCTGAAGGGACCTTGGAGATCTTCTAGTCCAACCCCTGCTGGAGCAGGAGACCCTACACCATTCCAGACAAGTGGCTGTTCAATCTGAAGGGACCTTGGAGATCTTCTAGTCCAACCCCCTGCTGGAGCAGGAGACCCTATACCATTCCAGACAAGTGGCTGTTCAATCTGAAGGGACCTTGGAGATCTTCTAGTCCAACCCCTGCTGGAGCAGGAGACCCTACACCATTCCAGACAAGTGGCTG
Organism: Pseudonaja textilis; assembly: GCF_049901715.1. Lineage (NCBI taxonomy): Eukaryota > Metazoa > Chordata > Lepidosauria > Squamata > Elapidae > Pseudonaja > Pseudonaja textilis. The sequence continues at coordinate 4,160,946 of NC_142000.1, forward strand.
TTCAATCTGAAGGGACCTTGGAGATCTTCTAGTCCAACCCCCTGCTGGAGCAGGAGACCCTACACCATTCCAGACAAGTGGCTGTTCAATCTGAAGGGACCTTGGAGATCTTCTAGTCCAACCCCCTGCTGGAGCAGGAGACCCTATACCATTCCAGACAAGCGGCTGTTCAATCTGAAGGGACCTTGGAGATCTTCTAGTCAACCCCCTGCTGGAGCAGGAGACCCTATACCATTCCAGACAAGCGGCTGTTCAATCTGAAGGGACCTTGGAGATCTTCTAGTCCAACCCCCTTCTGGAGCAGGAGACCCTATACCATTCCAGACAAGCGGCTGTTCAATCTGAAGGGACCTTGGAGATCTTCTAGTCCAACCCCACTGCTGGAGCAGGAGACCCTATACCATTCCAGACAAGCGGCTGTCCAATCTGAGGGACCTTGGAGGTCTTCTGCAGGTAGTCCTCAACTTAACCACAACGAAGTTCAAAAGTTCTATTGCTAAGCAAGACAGTTGCTAAATGAGTTTCACCCCCATTTTACAGCTGCCCTTGCCATAATTGTTAAAAGAATCGCTGAAGTTCTTAAGTTAGTAACTTGGTTGTTAAGTGGATCTGACTTCCTGATTGACTTAGCTTGTCGGCAGGTCACAAAAAGGGGATCGCTTGGTCTTAGCTGGCTGGGGATTCTGGGAGTTGAAATCTACAAGTCTTAAAAGTTGCTAAGATTGTATAGGATCTCTAGTATAGGATCTCCTACTCCAGCAAGAGGTTGGTCTAGAACTCCCAAGTTCTGTTCCAACTGTGTTTTTCGGTGTTCTGTTCTGTAACCTTAGCAACCTCTTCAAAACTACGTATGACCCAGATTTGAAGTTCTGATGGCCAGAGCCCTCTGTCCTGGCTGTCACAGAATCACATTAATTTCAGGTTTCCATCCCAAAAAATGCCCATTACAGTCAATGGCTTTGCTGAACAATGACTGTGCCACTTTGCTATTGTTGCATGTGCTTAACAACCATTACAAAAAAAGAGTCCTAAAATCCAGTACGGTCATGTGGTGACTCACTTAAGAACTAGGCTGTTGGTTGGAGTTCCGAACTGGGCAATTTTGGTTACAAACATTTCATCACCGTTTGAGGAGACATCGTCAGTCGATTTTGAGTTGTGCTTGTCAGACAAGCACAATTCAAAATGCACCGACGGTGTTTCCTCGAACGATGATGAAACGTTTGCAACCAAATCGCCAAGCTCGGAGCTCAAACCAACAGTCCAACTACCAACCTGAGCTACTAATATTCAAACATATTTCCGTCACTTAACAACTGCCACAATTTAGAATCCTAATTCCATGCTTAATGATGACAGTAAATAGAGGATTACCTGCCATTGTAACCAGTCAAAGACCTAACAGGTGCATTGATACAACAACCTGAATTGAGGAATGTGTTGCGGTTTATCAGGGTGTGTAAACCCAGCTTGTGGAGTTAGGTTTTGATTCCATATGATGTGTTGAGCAACCAGGTTGAAAGGGTTGTGTGGAGATAGCTCTTGAGAGGCTCAACAATACCCAATGACCTCCAGAACTCAAGTAAGGATCTCAGCCTCAGTTACCCTATTAGATAAAAGTGATGATGATGATGGCTTCTTTAGTTTAGAATATTAACTTAAGCAACTACACGCTTTGTCCCCTTTGCAAAGGTCTGGTGGTCAACTCTCACAATTCCTGGCTGTTGCTAAGAATTCTGGGACTTGAAGTCAATCTCTTTTGGCCAGAACATCTCTCTGGGTTCTGAAGGAGCATCCCATTGGTTCAGAACCAAGAAAGAACCACTGAAACTTTCACCCCACCTAGAGATGCTCATACAGCCGTCGTGAGACACTCTAAAGCCAGGAACCCAAATTTACCTTCCAGTCCGGTGGGAGCTGGGCCCCAAATCCCAAGGCAGGAAACATTTTGTCTCTGCAAAAGAATCAAGAAGAAACAGAACAAATATGAGAGGCCCCGTGAGGAAATGTCCTTTGCCAATCCTGCCTTCTCCCATCTTTAACATCTCAAAGCAAACTGCTCCCCATTTGGAGCCGATGTGCAAAATCCTTCCGCTCAATTGTGATAGCAACCACCGAGTAAGTTCGGTTTGCAAACCACTTCTGAGAAACGCTCCAAGTGGCCCTTTTGTGCCTCCGAAGTTGATGTTCAGAATAGGACACTTGGTATGTGAAGCAGAGGTGGTCTTCAGCAGGTTCTGGCCAGTTCTGGAGAACTGGTAGCGGAAATTTTGAGTCGTTTGGAGAACCGGCAAATCCCACCTCTGATTGGAGATTTTATGGTATCCTTCCCCTGCCACACCCACCAAGCCACGCCCACAGAACCGGTAGTAAAATAAATTGAATCCCACCACTGGTCCAAATATAATCCCAGGCTTGAAGAGAGGGGAGGTGAAGGGAGGGGAGAGGAGAGGAGACGAAAAGAAAGGAGAAGGAAGGAAGGAAAAAAGAAAGGGAAAAGAAGAGAAGGAATTATGCTTTTTCTATTAAAAGCGGACTGGTTGAGCGAATGAATTATTTGATTGGCTGATGAAATATTTTTACCACTGTCAGGTTGCATTCCCAGGGAGATTGTGAAGAGAATAAAACAACGCCAATGTAAATGCGCACACACCAGGGGTGGTATTCAGCAGGTTCTGACCAGTTCTGGAGAACCAGTAGTGGAAATTTTGAGTAGTTGGGAGAACTGGCAAATCCCACCTCTGACTGGCCCCACCAACCCCATCTCTTCTCTGCCTCCCATTGAGTCCCAGCTGATTAGCTGAGTCTTCTTTGGTTGCCCTGCCCAGGAGAACAGAGCTGGAAAGCAGGTTAGTGGGGTGGGGAAGGAATGGGGATTTTGCAGTATGCTTCCCCTGCCACGCCCACCAAGCCATGCCCACCAAGCATGCCACGCCCACAGAACCGGTAGTAAAAAAAATGTGAACCCCACCACGGTGTGTGACCTCTTGTGTACCACTCACGTGTCATAGTCTTGGATAATTTGCCCGACTGCCCAGATGGCTGAAAGGTATTCGTTGGTCCCCATGGGGTTAATGTAGTGCAAAGATGTCGGATCCCGAGGATTTCCATTGGATGCTGTGAAGTCAATTCCAACCTGCATGGAAAGATGGCAAACAGACCTGAAGTTGCTCTGGGGGAAAAGGAGAGGCTGGCTGAGAGATTTAGCTTTGCTCCAGCAGGGCAGGTGGACTAGAAGTCCTCTGAGGCCCCTTCCAACTTTTGTTATTCTGTATTCTGTAAAATGAGTAACAGCACTTTCTTCTCCTTTGACCAGAAAGTCTCGTCTGTTGGAATTACATCTAAAAAGCAAGCTTTGATATTTACATCATAGCAGATGGAAGCAAATTAGGATCAGGACTGGTTAGCATTTGAATTGGAGTTCCAAAGGTGCTTATTCAAGAGGCAAACTGGACTTTCTGTTTTTTCTTTGAAGACGTTTCGCTTCTCATCCCAGAAGCTTCTTCAGCTCTGACGGGATGGTGAGGAATGGAATGATTTATATTCCTTACAGACAGCTGGTCATTTGCATCCTTTTACAGGGTCTTTGAGGCCACTTGGAGGTTTATCTGTGTCCTCAGGGTCACCTGAGTAGTTATAGAGTAGTTACAAAGCTACTCAGGTGAGCCTGAGGACACAGACAAACCTCCAAGTGGCCTCAACGACCCTCTAAAAGGACGCAAATGACCAGCTGTCTGCAAGGAATATAAATCATTCCATTCCCCACCAGCCAGTCAGAGCTGAAGAAGCTTCTTGGATGAGAATTGAAAGGTTTTCAAAGAAAAAAGACAGAAAGTCCAGGTTGCCTCTTGAAAAAAGCACCTTTGGAACAACCATGGCCCAGAGGACTGAGAATCTCCATAAATATTTGGATGGGAGATGACCAGGAAGGGCCAGAGCTGCAGATTAGACAGGTAAGTTTAGAAGCATCCTGTGGAAAAAAAAATCATACTACCGAAGCCAAGGAATCCACAAAGAAATCAAGTGTTCCTTGAAGGTAGCTTTTCACGAAATCCTTGAGTTATGACTGGTAATTGGGATCGGAATTTCCATCACTAAGCCATGCAGTCATTAAGTGAGCCATGCCCAATTTTTGCTACGGTTGTTAAGTGAACCACGCAATCGTTAAGCAAATCCAGCTGCCTCCATTGATTTTGCTTGTCCTTGGAAAGATCACAAACGGTGATCACTTGGTCCCAGGATACTCCAACCATTGTCACTAAATGCGAGTTGCCATGGGCTCAAATTTTGATCCTGTGAATGCGGGTATGCTGTGACCGTTGCAATTGTGAGGACCCAGTGATATTTCCCCTTTTTTTAGGGCAGTTGTAACTTTGAATGGTCGCTTAAAAAATCACTGTTAAGTTGAGGACGGTCTGCTTGCAGATGTGATAGGAAAGCTGTCAGGGATCAAAAGTGAGGAAGAGGATCTCCCACAGTGAACCCTTCACCCTCTAAATGGCTGCTCACCTCTGATCCAAACCAACTTCTTAATGTCTTCTACGCTCACCAGATTTAAGCCCAAACTAAGGGTGTCCATCATGGCTGGCTGGAGAATTCTGGCAGTTGGAAGTCCACGAGTCTTAAAAGTTGGCAAAGTTGGACATCCCTATTCTAAAACTTCCCCAAATAATCTACTCTAGAAATACAAAGAAATTTCCTGACAGTGAGAACGATTAACCAGTGGAACGACTTGCTACCAGAAGTTGTGGGTCTTTTATCACTGGAGGCTTTTAAGAAGAGATTGGACAGCTATTTGTCCAGCATGGTGGAGGGTCTCCTGCTTGAGAAGTGGGTTGGGCTAGATGACCTCCAAGGTCCTTTCCATCTCTGCTATTCTGTATTTCTTCCTTGATTTCAGTTTCGGGGAGATGCCAAGGTCCTGGTTTTGCCATTTTATCTGCCCTGAAATGGTGTCATTATGCAACAGTTCATGCTGTGCGAAGAACACGCTTGTGCCCAGTCCCGTTTCTATGGCAATACTTCCTCCCTTTTCCTGTGTGTCTCCTTAAGTCAACACAACAAATCAAAACTGAAGCCCCACATTTGTGCACAGCGCTTCAAAACCCCTGCAGGCTGCACCTCGAAAAGATTAGTTTGACACAAGGGGCTGGAAGGCCAAAATTCATAGCTTTCTCGGGATACCAAGCCAGCTGCCTGTGGGAAGAGAGAGTAAAATCCTCTTATTGCACACAGGAGATTTGAATAGAATAGAGCTGGAAAGGATCTTAGAGGTCTTCTAGTCCAGCCCCCTGCTCAAGCAGGGGACCCTATACCATTTCATACAAATGGCTGTCCAGTCTCTTCTTAAAAACCTCCAGTAATGAAGCACCCACAACTTTTGAAGGTAAGACGTTCCACTGGTTAATTGTCCTCCCTGTTCAGCAGTTTCTCCATTCCGGGTTGCTTCTCTCCTTGATTAATTTCCATCCATTGTTTCTTGTCCTGCCCTCTTCTAATTGGAAAATAAATTGACCCCTCTTCTTTGTGGCAGCCCCTCAAGTACTGGAATACTGCTATCATGTCTCCCCTAGTCCTTCTTTTCACTAGACTTAGCCAAAGCCAAAGCAAACCCTGCCATCATTTTTCATGTTTTAGTCTCTAGGCCTTTAATCATCCTAGTTGCTCTTCTCTGCACTTTTTCCAAAGTCTCAACATCTTTTTTGTAATGTGCTGACCAAAACTGGGCGCAGTATTTCCCTGTGAGGCTTTACTAAGGCTTAGTAAAATGGTATTAATACTTCTTCACAGGATTTTGATACCGTGCCTCTGTTTATACAACCAAGGATTGGTTTGGCCTTTTTGGCTGGTGCCGCAAACTGCTGGCTCATATTGACACATTTTCCAGTGGAAAGAGCTTTGAAGTTTTAATTCCGAATGTTATTAAAATCAGAGCAAGATCAGGCCAGTGGATCTTCTATGAAGCGTCTTGAGATTCTTTACCTAATACAGGTTGTGTTTTCCTATTTGTTTTAGTCCAAAAAAGCAATCACTTGAACATACCAATGTTGAATAACATTGAGCTAAGGTGGCGCAGTGGTTAGAATGCAGTACTGCAGGCTACTTCTGCCATCTGCCTGCAATTTGGCAGTTCAAATCTCACCAGGCTCAAGGTGGACTCTGCCCTCTATCCTTGTGAGGTGGGTAAAATGAGGACCCAGATTGTTGAGGCAAGAGGCTGACACTCTATGAACCACTTAGAGAACCTGTAAAGCACCATGAAGTGGTATACAAGACTAAGTGCTATTGCTATTGCTATTCCTTCCTTCCTTCCTTCCTTCCTTCCTTCCTTGTTGGTACAATAGTTAGAATGCAGTATTGCAAGCTCTGCCCACAGCCATCAGTTCGAATCTCACCAGGCTCAAGATTGATTCAGCCCTCCATCCTTCTGAGGTGGGTAAAATGGGGACTCAGATTGTTGGGGACAAGAGACTGACTCTGTAAACCACTTAGAGAGGGCTGGAAAGTGATATGTAAGTCTAAGTGCTATTGCTATACAGGTAATCCTTGACTTACAATCATTTATTTAGCAATCATTTGAAGATACAATAGCATTGGAAAAAGATGAAATCATTGAGTTCATTCATTCATTCATTGACCATTTCTGGACACAATTCCTGGCAGAGGGTGTGGGTTGTTGTTGTTTTTTATGATGGCATCAACAACTGCTTTGAAGCTATAAAAGGCAAAGGGTTCAAGGGAGGAAGCCTTCTGGTTCAAGTCAGGGAGATGCATTTTACAGCTGCAGCTTTGGAGATAACTCTTCAAGTCCATTTGGAAGCACCAGGAAGCTTTCTGTAAAACCCAGCAGAATTGATATCAGCAAGAAACACACGGACACCGTAATGCAAGGATGAAAGACCATGTTTCCCTCAAGTCAAGCCTGACTCTTTATGACTGTTGTTAGGGAATATAAGTCACCTAACAGGTATTTGGGTTCGAAATATATAAACCAGGAAAAACATTTTCGTGCTATGTCTTTAAGAGATTGCAAAAACTGCAATTGGGTGTGGTTTTTCAAAGGGCCATAAGATGGAGCCAGAAACCTGGGTTGTTTTAGTCTTAGTCTGAGTCTCAGGAGAGAGTGTGAGTGTATCGCTGTTTCCTTCTGTTGGAAAGTGTTGCCGTTCCTCCATTTTTCTTAATTGACTGCTATTTCTGGATTTAATGTAAGTCTGTTACTGAACTGTTTTTGACACTGGACTTTGATACTTGGATTATCCCTGGATTGAAAAACTGACTGATTTACCTGTGAATGATTTTGGATTGCTTGTTTGGACTTTGCTTAACGTTTCTGGAAGTAAAAACCTACATTTACTGTACAGTGTATCTGTGTGCTGTATGTGTATTATTCAAACACTTTTCTCAAATACGTCTCCCTGTATGCGCTCATTCTCCTAACGGGGAATTACCTCAACAACTGTAATGGCATATTAACCTTGGGGGAATGGAGCGAAGTGATGCTGCCTAGGGAACAGTAAGATAAGAGGCGGCATAACCCAGAGCTCCATAATGGGCAAGGCAAGAGGCTCGGAAGAGACCTTCCTTAGTTTCTTGGGCTGTAAAAGAGAGGGGGGAGAATTGCACTTTTAAAACTATCAAGATTCTCTAAAAACTAGTTTTACAACAAAGTAGCATTTGTTTATATGGCTGTGTTTCCTGTTGGGTCTACTTGATAAGGCAGCCAATGATATACAGCCATGATGGTATGGATATTGTTTGGTCGTCCTATCTTGATGGATGATTTTTCATTTTAATTCTTAACTGTAGCCCTGACATTCCTTGGTAGCTGTGAGGCACAAGAAACCAGGAGGCAGGATACGTTGTGGTCCACAGAATCAGAAAGTGGGCCAGTCCTGGAGTCTGGGGAGGGCTTGGATGAGGGATCTCTGTCCAGCACAGAGTTGGGGCCAGGGACATCTGAGAGTTATATGTTGACTCTGGAGCCTCCAAAATCTGACATCAGCGAGGCAGAGGAACAGGGGGAGCCTGTTCTCAGTGGCGCTTGCACAGAGCTGCCAAAAGGCAAGAGCAATTAAGACAAAAGGGGTGACTCAGGAGTAAGGCTTGGAGATGATTGGCCCTCCCATAAGACGTAAAGGAGCAAAGGGACATGAGACTTTGCAGGAAGCAACTTTGTTCATTCTCGTCGGTTTAAAATCTGAAGTTCCGTGTTGACTTTGTGCTCCATTTGGCCTTGTACAGCTAATTGGCAATTTAGTCGCTGGCAGCATTTCAAGGGAGAATAAGGTGGGTGCTTATCAGCCTTATCCTGAAGGATTGTGGCAGACTACTTTTGGACTATTCATAAACACTTTGGGACTCACTGTGGGCTGTGAATGCATATAATTCACAGCTGTTGAAATAAAAACAGGGGTTTTGGGACTAAGCATGTGATTGTTACTGTCTCAAGAAGCCTTGGTCAGAACAGGATAGAATTCAAAAGAGTTCAATAATTCCATGCAACCTATGTAAAAAAACCTGATCTACTAACAGTCAAGGCGAATTGACACTCTATATGAGTCAACAGATTTCAAGGGGGTTAGCAGTTAGGTCTCTTTCGGGGGCATAGGGACTCCAAACTAATGATGCATTTGACCCTACCATCAGGCTCAGCCTGGTCATCTCCTACAGTAGCTTCCCATTCAAATATTGACCAGACCAGACCATGCTTAGCTTCTAAGTTCAAATAAGATCTACCAAAAATTAAGGAATAAAAATGAGCAAACCAAGTCTAGCACAGATACTATGCCCATTTTCCACCATCAATGATTCTTAAAGCCATGGGAATTGTTTAACTGGGGTCCACAGCCCCCTCAAACTGCCAGTCCTGCATGTAAATAATTTAAACCAAATGGTTGAACTAATATTAATATCATTGGATTATAATAATATTAAATGTTATTATATTACAATAAGTATTAGAATAGAATTCTTTATTGGCCAAGCGTTATTTGACACACAAGGAATTTGTCTCTAATGCATAAGCTCACAGTGTACATTTAAACAGAAAGTAATAGGTCATAGATTATAATATAGATTATAATAATATAGCATAGCATAGCGTAACAATAATTATATGTGTGTGTGTGTGTGTGTGTACGTACACATACACACGATTGGCTTCTAGGTGCTCACTAAGAAAGGATTTTTCGAAATGACCATCGGAGTATTAGTATTTAGCATATTATTATTAACATGCTTTGATGCTAAGGAGTTCTACTCCCCCTCCCCACCTGAGAAGAAATCTTGTTCCAAATACAAAACACAAGCAGAGGAGAGGAGTTTCAGTTCCAGTTCCAGTTTCACAGCAGCAAGCAGCTTTAGTACAAAACAGTTGAGCTAAGCCACGCCCAGGCTCCTTGCTGTCTCCTTGCTCACACAGCAAATACTGTTTCAGTTTCCAAACAGCCCTCAACTCTCTCATACACTGACAGGATGCTAGCCAGATGAATACCAATGGATGCTGGTAGGCAGAGGCAGAATTCCCCTCCAACCTTATTTTCCTCCCCCCAAATTAAGCCGGATCACAAAATTTCATAGCAAAGTACGGGTATCCAGCTAGTTTATTAATAAAATTATATATACATATATATGTGTGTGTGTGTGTGTGTGTATGTATATATATCATACTATACTACATTACATTATATTATAATTAATTATTATTAATCCCGATGTCCTCCGTCCTACTGCCTGCTACCACATATAGAGGGATACAGTGATAGATTAATTCAGCAGTAACTTAACCTTTTTTTGCTTCAATATTGGGACTCCTGAGTCCACCCGATAGGTTCTCCCCTCCAAGTTGAACCCAAATCCTGGTTTGGTCAAGGAAATTGGGCCAAACTTTTTGGGGGCACAACGTCCCAAATTAATCAAGAGTGAAAATGTTTGAAAGGAAATTTGGATGTTCTGCCTTAGGCAGCAGCACACTTTATCTGCTTGGATGTGCCTAATTGGAACATAATTCTTTGTTTGCTCAAGTAACAAGGTTACCAAGGAAACGTGCATAAGAAATCGTAACAGGAATGGTCAGTGTGTTTGGGCCAAAGCAAATTCAGCCTGGTTATGGATTCCTAGGTCGAATAAAATGAATACATAGATGTGCTGGGTTGCTCTCCTTAAATCCCAGGGACTGGATTGATGTCATTGAGGATTTTTTGAACTTCAGAAGACAACCACAATCCGAATTGCAACGGATGGATTCCACACCCTCAGTAGGATGACTTTGAGATATATAATTCCCACTTATGCAACGGTGGATCAAAATAATCTTTGTGCATCCGATTTACCTACAGTTCCCAATCTGATCGACTGGAACAGTACTGTGAGAAAAACCGATGCAGGTATCACCCAAAGTCACTGGATTTAGAAGCTACAACTAGTCCAGAATTGAGAATTTGGAGAGCACGTGGCACAGTCATATAATACTTCTACTTGATGAGCTGCACTGGCACCTTGTAGTGGCAATGTGGAAGCCCAGGGTTACTTCTGATTTCTCCTTCATATTAAGAGAAGTCTAGAAGTTTAGAATTGTGATGACCCAGGGTGGGATACAAAATAAACACAGTCACAAAAAACAGGTGAAGCCCCTTTTATTCCTTCACTTTGCTTCCAAGCTCCAAATATCCTTGCCTGGAGACAAAAAACTCCCACATGAGCAGTTACCAGAAGAGGAAATGCCGTTTAAATAATAAAGAGTAAAAAAATAACACAAACCAGGCACGATAAGAGCTGGAGGACGTCCACAGATAACAGAAGACACACTGGGAAGGACTCCAAACTCAGAGAGGAACCATAAACTAGAGATATTTCCATACTTTGTTTCCAGCAGTCGCCCGTACGCATGTCCGTCCCCTTATTCAGTTGTCACAGCTGCAGCCCATGAAGGGGATCAGGGCCCTTTCCTTCCCCGTAGACCACACCACTCACGTTTCTCCCTTATCCACTCCTCCCTGCGTGCCCTAGGATGAAGAGGGGATGGGCCTGGGTCTTCCTCGGAATGCCCAGCCGGCCTGTGCCCTTCCCCAGCCTTCTCCACAACCTCTGGAGCCACACCTCCACTCCCTGTCGGCTGATCCTCCTCTCCCTCAGAGTCCATCTCCACCGGGGGCATAACAAGACTTCATTCTGAACTAGCTTTCCTTAATTTTTATTTCAGGTTATCCTCTACTTACCACCATTCAGTTAGTGACTGTTCAAAGTTATGAAAGTTGTTCACATTTTTCACACAAGCATTGCAACATCTCCAGTCATGTGATCAAAATGAAGGTGTTTGACAACTGACTCATATTTATGACGGTTGTAGCATCCCAGGGTCACGTGATTCCTTTTTGCAACCTTCTGACAAGCAAAGCCAATGGGAAAGCAATTCACTTCATAACCGGGTTACTGACTTAACAACTACAGCGACCCACTTAACAACTGTTGACCTTTAGGACCTTGAGAACGGTTGTAAAACGAGAAAAACTCACGAAACAGCTGTCTTGCTTAACAACAAAAATTCAAGGACTGTGGTTGCAATTCAAGGACTGTCCATTTTGTTGCTTTGGTTTTAAAAGATAGAGTGAGGGAGCTGCATCTCACAAATCGTAACCTACATCATTTCTAATCTTCAACAGAAACATTGCTTTGCGTTATTTTTATTTTTATTTTGCATTTCTATCCTGCCTCCATTGCAGGCAGGAACTCCTGCAATTGGGAGAAATCCCCAACTTGAAATGCCACAAAGAAGATGGGATCAGAATATTCTCCAAAGCACCGGAAGGCAGGACAAGAAGCAACGGTTGGAACTAATCAAGGAGAGAAGCAACCTGGAATTAAGGAGAAACTTCTTAACAATGAGGACAATTAACCCGTGGAAGAGCTGGCCACCAGAAGTTGTGGGCGCTCCATCAATGGAGCTTTTTAAAAAGAGACGGGACAATTACTTGTCTGAAATGATATAAGTTCTCCTGCTTGAGTAGGGGGCTAGACTAGAAGACCTCTAAGGTCCCTTCCAACTCTGTTACTATGTAGAAGTAGCATTCAACTTAACAAGCACAAATTAAGCCCAAAATTTCTATTGCTAAGCAAGAAAGTTGTTAAGTGAGTTTTGCCCCCATTTTAGGTCCTTGCTTGCCATAGTTTTTAAGGGAGTCGCTTAAGTTCTTAAGTTAGTAACCCCGTTGTTAAATGAATCTGGCTTCCCCATTGACTTTGCTTGTCAGAGGGTTGCAAAAGGGGATCACACGACCCAGAAATACTGCAACCGTCATAAATACGAATCACACTTGATCATGGAGATGCTGCAACGGTCATTAAGTGTGAAAAATGACCGCAAGTCCCTTTTTTATCAGGGACCTTGGAACTTTGATTGGTCACTAAATGAACTGTTGTAAGCCGAGGACCTCCTGTGCAGCATGGAAGGCCCCCTCCTGGATCTTTGGCGATGCATCCCCTTGTCGCTATTGCTCATCCTCCCAACGCGTCGCTAAGTGGGTGGCAAACTTCTTGTTGGGGTTTTGTCGAACCTGGGAGCAGCGCGCACCCTATAATTTTGCGGGCCACGGCGGGGCATATTTCTGCTCAGGAAACTTCCAGGCGTGAAGTGATGCTTTAATTAATGCTGAGATTTTAACCCAAAGGCCACAACAGTGATTATGTTGTTAGCGTTCATGGAAAAAAAAAATCACCAAGATCCTTACCGTAAACATTAATTGGCAGCCTCCAAGGATGTAATCCAGGAAGGAATAATCTCGGGTGATCTGAAAGATGAGGGGGAAGATTTGAAAGGAGGAGAGAAAGAAAAGGAGAAACAGAGCAAGTTAATGCAAAAAAGCAAGCTTATTTCACAAAATACTCATTTATTCTACCAAATTAATTCAGTGCTTCTCAACGTTGGCAATTTTAAGACTGTGGGGATTTCAACTCTCGGAATTCCCCAGCCAGGAATTGACGTCAACTCCCAGAATTCCCCAGCATGGCCAGCAAGGGAATTCTGGGAGTTGAAGTCCACATATCTTACAGTTGCCAAAGTTGAGAAACAGGCTTCTAGTTGGAATCTCTTGGCAGCCATCACATTTCCAAAAACTGTGGCTGGATTTACACCATACATTTACCATTTGAACCAAGGAAAATAAAGCCGCAACAGTTGTGCAGTTTGATATCGAGACAGTACATCGTGGTTTCAAGTCATAACTTGGTTCACATGGGGTAGCCTGGGAATGTTACGGTCCTCTGCATCCCAAGCCACTTAACCGTTGTTTTTAACTTCAGCCTGGAACATTGTGTGTATTCAACTGTGCAGCATATCAAAAGCAGCAGACTGGAGGGGTGTATGTTTGTGTATGAGACATTGCTAGCAAGGTTGCTGTTTTGTGTCAACAAAGGTCTTTGTCTTGCAAACATTCTCCTCTATTCTCTTTGACATGTTTGTCCGAGAAATCTCGTGATGTTTGAAGCATTCAGTGTTACTAAGTATGGCAGTGTTTTCCCGACTTCGACGACTGTAGGATGAGTAGACTTCAATTCCCAGAATTCCCCCGTCTTCGTGGGACCATAGGGAGGCTGAGGACTGTAATGGGAAAGTTTGCACACCATGGTAGCCTGTGATGACCCAAAGGGGCGTGGCACAAAAGCAACACAGTCAAAGAAGCAAGAAGAGTCCCTTTATTATCTCCAACTTTGCCCCCAATGTCCAGGTTACCTTCAGCTGGAGAAAAACTCTCCCAGGAACAGCCTTTAACTGTAGAAAATTCAGTCCAAAACAAGGTACATACAGACTGTAACTAAAAATCCAAACAAACCACACTGCAGTAATTAACTTGACAGGGCAGGAAAAGGAATTGCAACCTTGAAAGTACAGCCAAACACACCCAGTTGGAAAGACTCCAGTTGGAAAGACTCCTTGACGATACCAGATAATTCACGATTTGCTCCCAACAAGTTGCTGTGCGCAACTTCCCTTTTTAAACACTGTGTTCCCAGCTGCAGCTAATGAAGGGAATCAGGGCCCTTTCCTCCCCCATAAGCCATGCAACCCAAGTTGCTCCCTTCTCCGTTCCTCCCTGCGTGCCCTGGGATGAAGAGGGGGTGGGCCTGGGTCTTCCTTCGAATTCCCTCTCCCTTGCTCTACCTCTCCCCTGCTCTGCCCAGCCAGACTTTGCCCTTCCCCAGTTTCTTCCACAGCCAAAGGAGCCGCACTCCCATTCCCTGTCAGCAGCTCAGCCTCCCCCTCCGAATCAGATTCAGACAGGGGCACGACATAGCCTAAGCTCAAATGGGACTAGATGCAGAAACCCTGTATTGGCATGTTGTGCGAATTAGACCATGAAGCTTAAATAGGCTTTATATATAGCTCTCAACTTAGGACCATAAAAGAGCCTGCCCATTATAGACAACAGATGTAAACAATTGTAAAGAAGATCATCACATCATAAGACGCCAATTTACAAGTTATTTATTTTGCAGAGGTTTTAAGTGAATGCCATGGTTGTTAAACACACGGGTAAGTTGTTGATGAATTGACACGTACATGGTTTTGTTAAGCTCATCGATCACTATGGGCCTCCTTTGCTGAAAACTTTAAATGCAGAGGTGCTTTTTCAAAAGGCAGATGGTCTTTCTTGTTTTGTTTTGTTTTTTTAACTTTTAAAGATGTTTCACTTCTCCTCCAAGAAGCTTGTTGGAGTAGAAGCAAAATGTCCATAGACATTCTGTAAATGGAGACCTTTAGCAAAACCATCCCAGTCACATGTCCATGGGCAAATGGCCGTAAATGCTGACCAGTTGGTGAGCAGTGGAAATGTGGTCACGTGACCTGGGAGGAGCAGGCGATGGATCTTTGGAACTAGATTTTAAGTAACAGAATAACAAAGTTGGAAATGGACCTTGGAGGTCCTCTAGTCCAACCCCTTGCTCAAGCAGGAGACCCTATGCCGTTTCAGACAAATGGTTGTCCTATCTCTTCTTAAAAACCCCCAACCAATGGAGCACCTACAACTCATCATCTTTTGAGGAGGTCCATCTTAACTTCGAATGGTTGCTACCTGACTGGAGGTAAAGTCAAAGTCTTCTAGTATATATTTTGGGTGCAGCATGTTCCATGCGTCCAGCAATTGTGTTTCATTCATTCTATTGGGGTTTTTATACATTGTGTGAATCCAGGACATAGCACAGAATCAATGTGGAGCGGGGTTCAAATCTGGACCATTAGACTCTGCTGCTCCAGGCTGTTTTAGCTCATTTACTCACTCCTCTGAACTGAGTAAGAGGGAGGGAAGTGAAGAAAGCGATAGACAAGACATGATGTACGTAAACGCATCGGTGTTCAGTCTGAATGTAAATGCAAAATGAGAGCCAGAAAGAAGTACAAGTAGCAGGGACTTAAGAGTCATACATTTAGTGTCCGTTCGAAGTTACAACAGCACTGTCAAAAAAAAAAATCACATCTGACCATTTTTCACACTTGCGACCATTTGCAACATCATGTGTCATGTGATCAAAATTTGGATGCCTGGCAACCGGTATGTATTTATGATGGTTGCAGTGTCCTGGGATCAAGTGATCCACTTTTGGGACTTTCTTGCAAGCAGAGTCATTGGGGAAGCCAGATTCGCTGAACAACCTCGTTACTAAGTGAACAACTGCAGTAATTCATGGAGCAACTTTGGCAAATAGGTCATAAAACAGGGCAAAGCTCACTTAAATGGAAATTTGGGGCTCAACTGTGGCCATTTAGTCAAGGGCTAGCTGCAGCCTTCAAAGCAGGAGTCGAGAGGGACTAGAACCTTGGCCCCTTTGCAAAACCCTTGGCTGGCTTTAGAGCGGAGGGTGGCTCAGGGCCTGGATGGGGCAGCAATGCATCCTCCTCGCTGCCCATCTGACTACTCCAATTTGGTGGAATGACAGGTTAATCAGGCCTTCTGTTTGTCTTCATCCCGGCTTGTCAGAGTTTGGCATTTAAAAAAAATGATTGCATTTGTCCCAGAGTTGAGACCCTGCCCTTTCTGATGATTAGATGCCATTTTGGCAAATCTCGGTATTATGTCAGTAATTATGATTTTAATGCAAATCTGAAAGCAGTTTTAGCAGTTCTAATCCATCAAACGGAAAAGCAAAGGTCTTGTGAGTCTAAAGGAATAGTGAATCACTCAAGAAGGCTGCTATTTCAGAACCGGAGAAGATGTTAATTTATTGACTGCAGCGCTGAGCTAAGTAATAGAGTGTTTTGGCCATAATTTTCTGAGAAGAAGTTTATGCAGGTGAAGGTTCTTTATTTGGACTACTGGATAATATGCCACCGAGGGTTCAAAGGGACTTTTTCATTACAGTAAATTGCAGCATTTATACACTTTTACCAATATCTCAGTATCTCACTTCTACCTTCGCTTATGCTCAAGCATTTAAAAAAATATTTCAGTTCTGAGGCCATAAATACAGGTAGCCCTTGGTTTACAAGTGGTGGGATTCAAAAAATTTTAAGATTGGTTCTGTGGGCGTGGCTTTGTGGGCGTGGCAGGGGAAGGTTACTGCAAAATCCCCATTCTCTCTCCACCCCACAAACCTGCTTTCCAGTTCCGTTCTCCTGTGCAGGGCAACCAAAGGAGACCCAGCCGATCAGCTGGGACTCAATGGGAAGCAGAGAAGAGATGGGGTTGGCGGGGCCAGTCAGAGGTGGGATTTGCCAGTTCTGAACTACTTAAAATGTCCGCTACTGGTTCTCTAGAACTGGTCAGAACCGGCTGAAAACCACCTCTGACTGTGGATGAAATGAAGCAGTGTGTATATTAATAAATGTTTTAGCCTGGAGCTCCTGAGCGGAGTCAGTGTATAAACTGTAGCAGGAAATATTTAGCAAACAATAGAAGCATGTTTGGTACAGAAGAATAATTTCTGTATTGTATTTGTGGTTAGGCTTCAGAAGGAAGTTGGGCAAAGCAGCTAAGCTAGCTGAAGTCATGGTTTGTCATTTAGCAGTCACTTTTAGCCAGTATAAGACAGCAGCTCTGGCCTTTTTTAAACATAGTCTTTTTAATCGTTGATTTGCAACCCATCATACGGATAATCTTGTATTTCCTTGTTGCTGGATTATAAAAACAAACCATTTCCTGTTTGGGAGATCTTTCCTCTGGAGGGTTGCTGGACATATTCCTGCTCGCTTGACCCATCTTTGCAGATGGGGTTGGCGGGGCCAGTCAGAGGTGGGATTAGCCGGTTCTCTGAACTACTCAAAATTTCTCCTGCTGGTTCTCCAGAACTGGTCAGAACCTGCTAAATACCCACCTCTGCTTACAACCATTTATTTAATGACCGCATGATTTACTTAATGACTGTGGCAAAAAAAGGCCGTAAGATGAGTGCAAGTCACTTAACATCTGTCTTGCTTAGCTTAGTCCTCTACTTAGGACCAGTCAGTTAAAGAGTTGAAATTATTATTATTTTTTGTTGAAATTATAACCTAGTTTCAAAGCTTCTAAATAATTTGAAGTATTAACACAGCTTCATAAAACCTTAATAGGACCACATCTGGAATACTGCACCCAGTTTTGCTCACCACCTTTCAAAAAAGATGCTGAGACTTGGAAAAAGTTCCAAGAAGAGCAACTAAGATGATTAAAGGCCTGGAGACTAAACCATATGAAAAATAGTTGCAGAAATTTGGGTTTGGTTAGTCTGGAGTAAAAGAAGGACTAGAAGGGACATGATAGCAGTCTTCCAATATTTGAGGGGCTCCACAAAGAAGAGGGGGTCAACTTATTTTCCAAAGCACCTGCAGTCAAGACAAGAAACAATGGTTGGAAACTGACCAAAGTGAGAAGCATCTTGGAATTAAGGAGAAATTTCCTAAGAGTGAAGATAATCAACCAGGGGAACAGAAGTTGCCTCCAGAAATTGTGGGTGCTTCATCACTGGAGGATTTTAAGAAGGGACTGGACAGTCAACTGTCTGAAATGGTATAGGTTCTCCTGTTTGAGCAGGGGGCTGGACTAGAAGACCTCCAAGGTACCCTCCAGCTCTATTCTGATTGATTGAAAGTTCAGAAGGCTGCCCGTCCATCCTCATAGTCACATTTTGGGCACTTAGCAACCAGCATTTACAGCCATTTGCCGTGCCCTGCAGTCACATGATTATGATTTATAATATTTTGCTGGACACCAGTGTTTACACCCATTGAGTCTAATGGGTTTGTTTAGCCAATGCAGTGTTTGTTTTATGACTGTGGCATTTGTTAAAGACCACTGCAAAAAATTCAGGTGAGGTCCAGGCTTCATTACGGTGACAAATCAAGGACTACCTGTATTTGAGGTCAGCCGTAAAGCAGGGCAAAACTACAAATCCCACAGCTTTCTTCCCATCTACCCAGCACCCTGCCATATTCTACATTTAAACACGAACATGCCACTCAGAGAAGAATACAAGAATGTCTTTTGCAGCGTATCTGGAGGGAAAGAGCAGGCCAGGCTGTCTTAGGATAGAGTCCTTGGAAAGTCAAGTCTCTTCATCTGATTTCCAGCTGTAACATTCCTGTTTTTTTTCCCCTTATGTACAAGCCTATAGCAAACCACGCCCAAACGGCCTTCTTTTCCAATTACTGGTAGTCCTCCTCTTACAAGGTTCATTTAGTGACCGTTTGAAGTTACAATGGCACTGAAAAATGTGCTTATGACCAGTGGTGGGATTCAAAAATGTTTACTACCGGTTCTGTGGGTGTGGCTTGGTGGGCATGGCCATGTGACTGGGTGGGCGTGGCTTTTTTGCAGCATAACACCCCCCCCCCTATTTTGGGGGCCTCCTGGGCCTCAGGCAAGTGTCAGGTGGATGGGGTGTCAACTCATAAAACATTTTGTATACCTGTTTTATAGATGACAACAGAAAGAAGGGGGGGGGGGGTTGAAAGAGCAGGCGGCAGTGTGGAATCCAGAAAGAAGGGGGGGGGGGGTTGAAAGAGCAGGCGGCAGTGTGGAATCGAAAGCACATTCCATTCATATTTTCTTCAAAGACTGACTAGATGACCGAAGCTTCTGCCCCACAAAAATCTAATTGGAGAGCATGATTGACGACTCTTGGCTATGGACATGTTTCGTTGGACGATACACCCAGAGGGGTGTAGGGGAAAGCAGGATCAAGGGTGACAGTGAATTACGTATCTCCGAGTCGGCTACGCCCAGGTTAGTGCCGGACGTAGAATGTTAACTTCTAATAAATCCTTTTTAGTTTTGGGAGTGTGGCTTGAAGCTCATGATTTAATTGGAGTAACTGCCGGGATCCTGACATGGAGTGAGCAAGCAACCGGCGACTGGGTCGGGGGCATGGTTACTATCGGTTCGGCAACCCATGCCAAATCCTTGCTACAAGTTCGCCTGAACAAGTGCAAACCACCTGAACACCACCACTGCTTATGACCATTTTTCTCATGTACGATCGTTACAGGCTCCCCATGGTCACGTGATCAAAATTCAGGTGCTTGGGAACTGACTCATATAGTGTCCTTCCGACAAGCGGGGAAGCCAGATTTGTTGAACAACCATGCTACTAATTTAACAAGCACAGGAATTCGCTTCACGGCTGTGACAAGAAAGGGGCAAGATTCACTTAAGAAATGTCTCGCTTAGCAACGGAAACTGAGAAGGCTCGATTGTGGTCGTAAGTCGAGGACTGCCTGTATGTTATTTCTGAAACAGCCCAAACAAAATCATCGATCCTTCTGAGGAGCAGAACTTACTTTGCAGGACTTGACAATGATGACACCCGAATTCTTGTAGCTCCTTTTCTTCTTCTGTTTCTTGGGATTGATGCATTCAAACTCTACCTGCGTATTATTTTATTTGTAAAAAGAAAGGAAGACCATGGTAAATGCAGTAATCTTGATTTTTCTTTTTCTTTATTAGAGAAAATATATATTTTTTGTCCTGTAATTACTGGGAAAGCTGAGATTTACATTTTCAAAACATTTTAAGGGTAACCAAATTGGGAAATAAAATGGCTTAAATCAGTGTTTCTCAACCGTGGCACTTTAAGACGTGCGGACTTCAATTCCCAGAATTCCCCAGGCTGGAGAATTCTGGGAATTGAAGTCCGCATGTCTTAAAGTGATCACGGTTGAGAGACACTGGAAAACTACAGACATCCCAAACATGGACTCAAAAAATGCCTCTGTTCCCCAGTACTCCCATTGGAACCCCAATATGTATGGGGCAAAATTTCCAACCTTTTGGAGGGAAACTGGGATCATTAAGAAGTGAAAATGTGTGAAGTTTGGGCTCTGAAGATATAGGTATTCCTACCGTACTGACTGCAACCACAGTTAAAAAAACACAACTTTGTGACCAGTCCTTCCACTTATGACCGTCTCAACATCACGTGACTCTCATTTTTGCGCTTCATAGCTGTCTTCCAACAAGTCAATGATGAAGCCAATGGGAAGTTGCCAATTGTGCTCATGTAATGTCTCACTGAATGACCATGCTGATTTAATGGTGGAAGAATATGAGGTCATAAGTCTAGGACATAATGTTTTGCTTAGTGACCAGGGTACTTAGCGATGGAGTTGCCAGTCCCAATTTGGTTGCTAAGCGAAGACTACCTATATAAGAGGCAACAGATATCCTGCTGGTATCCTGGCTCCACCTACTCTAGCAATGTCACAACCACAGGTCACACCCCTCCAATTCTCCCCCCCACCCAAAAAAATCAGCATGGCTTCTGAGTCAAACAAGACTGAAGAATGAATCTGAACATAACTTGATTATTGATAGATAACAACTGAATACACAATGTTCAACTTATTTCATTAGAAGATGAACTTTCACAGGCAAGAAGATATTAGGGAACTTTACAATCCAGAGCGTGGTCTAATCCTGCAAAGTTTATTTTTGTCCTCATCCAGAATTTCACCTTATGAAAATGTGGCGGGAAAAAAAATCTTGATTTACAATAGAATAGAATAACAGAGTGGGAAGGGACCTTGGAGGTCTTCTAGTCTAACCCCCTGCTTAGGCAGGAAACCCTACACCACTTCAGACAAATGGTTATCCAATCTCTTATTAAAAATATCCAGTGATGGAGCATTTATAACTTCTGGAGGCAAGTTGTTGCATTGATTAATTGCCCACCCTGTCAGGAAATTTCTCCTTAGTTCTAAGTTGCTTCTCTCCTTGATTAGTTTCCACCCATTGCTTCTTGTCCTGCCCTCAGGTGCTTTGGAGAATAGCTTGACTCCCTCTTCTTTGGGGCAGCCCCTGAGATATTGGAAGACTGCTATCGTGTCACTCCTAGTCCTTCTTTCCATCAGACACCCCCAATTCCAGCAACCGTTCTTTGTGTGTTTTAACCTCCAGCCCCCTAATCATCTTTGTTGCTCTTCTCTGCACTCTTTCTGGAGTCTCAACATCTTTTTTGACCAAAATCTTTTCAAGAATTACAATCCTGTCACAACAGAAGATGATAGGAGAGCCAAACCCCCAAGGTCCAAGAAGACCTCAGCCCACCACAGTTTGTGTCACAGCCAAGGTTAAAACATTGACATGAATGTAACTTCTCAATCTTGCTTCAGCTACTCGTGAAAATAATGCAATTTACAAACATTCACCTCCTCTGCATGTGAACATTCATGTTAAGTATTTCACATTGCATTTTAATGCCATGACAAAGTGCTTCAGGTCATTTACATCTTAACTTCAAGATGGGCATGTCAGGCCCCTAAACAACAAGATACACAGAGTTTCTTCTAAGCCAGGGGTCTTCAAACTTGATAGCTTGAAGACTTGCAGACTTCAACTCCCAGAATTCCTCCTCCAGTCATGTTAGCTCAGGAATTCTGGGAGTTGAAGTCCACAAATCTTAAACTTGCCAAGTTTGAAGACCCTTGCTCTAAGCAATTTCCTTTATTGTTCTTCACCTCCCTGTTTCCCCGAGAATAAGACCCAACCAGAAAGTAAGCCCTAATGCGTCTTTTGGAACAAAAATTAATATAAGACCCAGTTTTTATTTTCAGGGAAACACAGGCCCACCCAGAAACCTTGCCAAGCTAAAGCAGATTACTTGTACCATAAAACATATGTTCTGGGACTTATTACGGAGGAACGATCTTCACCCTCTTTCGGCCACACAAACTAAAGGTAGTCCTTGATTTACAAGGTGAATATATATGTCCCGGAATAATGTTGCAGGATCTAATCTGGGTCATTCACTGGGACCAAAGATTTTGTCCTCTGCACTTTTGGACTTGTGCTGGAGCCCATTTTCAGGGAATTTCTCTCACACTTACGACCGTTGCAACAGCCCCATGGTCACAGGTTCAAAATTCAGATGCCTGGCACATATTTATGATGTTTGAAGTGTCCAGGGATCATATGATCCCCTTTTGTGACCTTCTGACAAAGCAAAGTCAATGGGGATGCCAGATTCACTTAACAACCGTGTTACTAACTTAACAATTGCAGTGATTCACTTAACAACTGTGTCAGGAAAAGTTGTGAAATGGAGCAAAACTCAAGATTTTCTCACGTAGCAACATAAATTTGGGGCTCCATTGTGGTTGGAAGTTGAGGGATACCTATATCTAACCTTCACAGCCTCTTTGCCTTCTGGAATGCAGCCTCTCTCTCTCTCTTGGGAATCCAGACTACAATCCACCATACTCAAGGCCTCACCTGATCCCTGGTCTCCCCTCAATTGCTCCACTTCCCTGCTTTACTTTCTATCCACACACTTCTGGATGCAACCCTTCAGGTTAGCTCTGGGCAGGCTCATTGGCAAGAATGGTGTGTTGGCTTCAGCCCAGAGCATCGTGCCAGGCCATGTAGCATCCCTAAGGTTTCCCAGAGTTTTGAGATGGGTTGAATATCTGCCTGAGCTATTTACAGCCAGCAACTACATATAGAAACTGTCAGGTTCCAGAGAGAAACCAACGTAGAAGCAGCAGATGAACTCAGTGGGGCTTCGAGCTGAAATGAGGAAGGATGTGATTACTCACTAGGTAAACAAATGCATGTATCCCATTTTATTTTTAAGCTC
This sequence comes from Pseudonaja textilis, assembly GCF_049901715.1. Taxonomy (NCBI): domain Eukaryota; kingdom Metazoa; phylum Chordata; class Lepidosauria; order Squamata; family Elapidae; genus Pseudonaja; species Pseudonaja textilis. The sequence continues at coordinate 4,183,986 of NC_142000.1, forward strand.
CTTACGCAGAAGCACAAGCTAGGATTGAGAAAGGCATAAATAAATAGCAGCCCAGAAGACAAAATTAAAATGCCATTTCTAGCCTCCAAAGAGCTTTGAAGTAATAACTGCAAACAGTCATTTAAACAAGAGATCTGCTGACGCTTGATGTCCCTGCAAAAGGGCTGAACATTCCTCACAATTTAGAAAGCATTTTCTTTCAGCCTCTGAGCACTAAGGAGATTCTGATTTTTTAATGGCCTAAATTGTGAAAGTTTGGAATTCTCCATTAGCTTCACATTTCATGAATTTAGACAGTAGGTGAGAAGCTGGCTATTTGCCAACTTACATAACTTTCCATCTGTTTATTTGATTTGGTAATTAAATTTATACCTTGTCTCTCCAAGATGGTAGAGATAGCACTTCCTCCTCCCAATATTTCCTTGCAATATCCCTGTGAGGTAGGCTGAGCTAGGAATGAGTGACTGCCTCACCCTTCCACAGCTGGGACTTCCTTAGTTAGGGTTTTATGACTTGTGGGCTTCAATTCCCAGAATTCCTGAGCCAGCTATGCTCTGGGAGTTGAATTCTGGGAGTTGAAGTCCACAAGTCATAAAAGGGCTATGCTTTCCCACCCCTGCCTTAGTTGATAGGAGACTAAAATTCTCCTAGTCCAATACTTTAACCATTGCCCCATCCTGTCTCTTGGGCTGAGATGGAACGCCTTGCCCCAAACCCTGCCATGGCTGAGGGCAATCTAAAACACTAGGTCTCCCTAGTCCTGGTCCAGAACCTTCACCATGGTCCAGAAGGGCTCTCTGATATTCTGGAATGCTAGAATAGGCAAACTCACATTGCCTGTCTTAACCAAGATCCTCAAAGAACCAAGACTTTCATTCAAAACAAACAGAATTTGAGTGAAACATGAGTGAAACATATTCAGGACCTTGGAGAGCTTTTATTTATTTAGTTAGTTAGTTAGTTAGTTAGTTAGTTAGTTAGTTAGTTAGTCAGTCTCCCCTTCCTTTCAAATCGTGTCCAATTCTTGGCAATTGCTTAGACAAATCCCTGTAATTTTCTGGACAAGGTTTTTCAGAGGTGATTCGCCTTTGCCTCCAAAAGAAAGCCAGTGCAATCTTAGGTTGCATTAACAAGGGATAGAATCAAGATCGTCTGAAGTATTAATACCACTGTCAGCCTTCAAGATTTTCTCCCTTTGCTTTGTATCTTTCGGCTGTCATAAGTAACGGGGGGGAGGAGGGGGGACATGGTTATGGGAAGTGAGCTGGAGGTGTTACAAACCAGAACTGTATAAGCTGGGGGGGTACATTCTTGCTTAGGTTTCTATCCTATGCTATGCGCAGCTGCAACTCTTTATCAAACTATGTCAAGGTCAACGGACAGAAGCCTCATCACCACCTGGAGATGTCCACATGATGATCTACACAACTTTTCATTGGATGAGCCAATTGAACTATTGGGGGTGGGAATGTTGCCATTACTTTGTATATGTGATTTACGCGCCCATTTTCTCAGATTCAGAATTATTTTGTTGCTACCACTTGATTTCCAGTAAAAGATATCTTTTTCTCTGATTAAAGGAGTCTAAGTATTTCTTTCTTGGATTTTGAATGGCGCACCAGCGGACAACCACTCTATAAAGCCTTAGTAAGGGCACACCTAGAATACTGCATCCAGTTTTGGTCACCATATTATAAAACAGAGGTTGAGACCCTGGAAAGAGTGCAGAGAAGAGCAACAAAGATGATTAGAGGGCTGGAGGCTAAAACATACGAAAAATGATTGCAGGAATTGGATATGTCTAGCCTGGTGAAAAGAAGGACCATGGGGACATGATAGCAGTATTTCAGTATTTGAAGGGCTGCCACAAAGAAGAGGGAGTCAAACTATTTTTCAAAACACCAGAGGGCAAGAGAAGAAACAATGGGTGCAAACTAATCCGGAACTAAGGAGAAATTTCCTAACAATGAGAACAAGCAACCAGTGGAATGGTTTGCCTCCAGAAATCACGCGAGCTCCATCACTGGAGGCTTTTAGGAAGAGACTGGACAGCCATTTGTCTGGTATAGGACCCCCTACTTGAGGAGAGGGTTGGACTAGAAGACCTCCAAGGTCCCTTCCAACTCTGTTATTCTATGTTCTATGTTCTGCATTCCTCAGTAGCTGGACTACATCAGGCACAAGAACCCAGGAGCCAGAATAGAATTCAAAAGCACTGCAACTTTATTTCATGCAATCCATTGACAAGAATCTGACCTAGTATTGTGGTTCACCGGCAGCAGGTGCGGACGGCTGAGGTCTCAGAGAGCGAGGACTCGGGTGAGGAGCCTGCGTGTGATGCAGGGATGGGGCCAGGACTATCAGGGAGTGGAGTGCTGCCTTTGGAGCTTGTGGAGGCTGGCACACAGGGCTGCTCGAAGGAAAGAGAAGCAGCAGCAGCATGGGTGACTTGGGAGTAAGACTGCAAGGTGATGGCCCCTCCCATAAGGGATAAAAACCAGCCTTCGGGGTTGGCTTCTTTGCAGGAAGCAAAGAAGTTCTTTCTACTCAGAGTCCTCTTTGAAGCCCTGCTTACTCCAGTTTGTTTTTTGAAACTTCTGGCCTTGGATATTTATCTGCAATTAGGTTTTTGTTCTTGGCAGCCTTTTGCGACCTTGACAGGGCTTGCTCTTATCTGGGACAATTAGTTTTAATGACTCTTTGCTGTGAATGCACAGAATTCACAGAGACGCATTAAAAAGGTTTGCTTTTATATATCCTTTCTGTTTCTTAGATTTGAACGGGGCTTGGGTCAGAACACCTACTAAGGGTCAAGGCAACGCAGAAGACCATTGTTATTTTGAGGAGTTGCAGCACCTCCATAGTCACATGATCAAAATTCAGGCCCTTGGCAACTGACTTGTATTTATGATGGATGAAGTGTCCCAGGGTTATGTGTTCACATTTTGCAACCTTCTGATGAGAAAAGTCAATGGGGAAACCAGATTCATTTAACAATTGTGTTAGTAGCTTTACAACTACGGTGATTCACTTTAACAACTGTGGCAAGAATGTTTGTAAAATGAGGCAAAACTCACTTAACAAATGTCTTGGTTAGCAACATAAAGGTTAGGCTCCATTGTGGTCATAAGTCATAAGGACAACCTTAATTCATATCATTGCTAAGTGCATATCTGTGGTTTTACGTCTTATAACATACAAAGTGTTTACAGTTCCATTCATGGTGGTCACCCCAGCCTTATGAAGTTATTCCCTGTCATTTCTACTCTACTTAATTAGGACTCCTGCCACAAATAACTGGGAGAAGCAAAATAACCATCAGGCTGCAAAGAGAACTCCGAAACCCAACACCATCGATTGTGGGAGCAAGTCCGCAAGACAAACATTCATCACCCATCAGTGGAGATCAGGAGAGAGGTTTAATTGGGCAAGAACCAATCTAGTTTTAGCAGAAGATGAGATGTTTGTTAATGAGGGTCACCACAAACCTTTGACAATGGGCAAACCAGCGCAAATCAAAACTGCAACTGAGGTTGAAAAAGGTTGGTTTTGCCTGGGAAACTTGAGTTCAGGAGAAATAACCAAGAGACACCGTTTTTTCTCTCTCTCTCTCTCTCTCTCCCTCTTAAAGGCACATCAGGAAAGAAACCCATAAGGGGCTTTTTAATTCCATTTCACTGATTAAACCGAGGCCGGTATCTTTGAATTGTACAAGAGACGATCAAACTATTGGGGCTTTTATATTAAAACAAACACTTTTCACGTGCAGTCAGAACTCAAGAATCACATATAACACAGCCCTTCATTTGGAGCCTTTCAGTTGAGATGAACAATCGTCGATTTATAATCAAACTGAACCCCAAATTTCCATTCCTCGGCAAGACAATGGTTAAAGTGAGTTTTGCCCCCATTGTATGACCTTTCTTGCCACTGTTAAGTGAATCACCCCAGTTGTGAAATTAGTCCCATGGTTAAGTGAATCTGGCTTCTCCCATGGACTTTTCTTATCAGAAGGTCTCAAAGGACACGTCATAAGTACGAATCAGTGGCCAAGTGTCTGAATTTTCATCACATGACCATGGGGATGCTGCAATGGTCATAAGTGTGAAAAAACAGTCATAAGTCCCTTTTTTCAGTGGGGCTGAAACTTCAAATGGCCACTAAATGAACTGTTGTAAGATGAGGGCTACCTGTATGTGAGTATGATCAGGGTAGACAGTAGAGGTGACTCAGAAACATTGCGATGACCCAAAGGGGTGTGCACAAAGGCAACCCAGCCAGGTAATTAGGGGTCCTTTTATTAGCTCTAACTTTGCCCCCAATGTCCCGGTTACCTTCCGGTCTGGAGAAAAACTCTCCCAGTAACCGCCTTTGGCTGCAGATATTCCAATCCAAAATGGTGTAAATAGAAAACTTGAAACTATACATCCAGCAAAGCAAGATAAGGTAATAAATCCAGCAGGGCAAGATAAGGAGTTCCAGAAGTGAAGTAACATGACAGTAAATCAAACCAGTTGGGAGGATGCCAGGAACTCAGATAACAGCAGCCAACATTAGATCAACTCAATGTTTGCTCTCGACAAATACCCCTCCCAACTGGTTCTCCTTTAAACTCCCTCCCCAGGTGTGCCTGGTGAAGGGAATCAGGTCCTTTCCTCCCAAGTCACACAACCCATGTTGTTCTCTTCTCCGTTCTTCCCTGCATGCCCTAGGATGAGGAGGGGGTGGGCCTTGGTCTTCCTCTGAACCCCCTATCCCTTGTTCTACCTCTCCCCTGCTCTGCCCAGCCTGACTCGGCTCTTCCCCCATTTCCTCCACAGCCAATGGAGCCATTCTCCTTCTCCCTGTTCATCTTCCTTCTCAGATTCAGACTCCGACGGGGGCATGACAAACATTATATTCTTTATTTTATTATTTTCTTTTAATCTCCCTCTTGTATTTCACTTTTACATATGGTTTTACTGTGTAATGTTTTATGCTTTATTCTGTATTTTGACATGACCTATGGGGTTAATCAACAATACTAAAGAAAGAGAATTAAATGACTAAATGGAAAGATGTCATGGCCGCCATGATGTAAAGCAGGAAGTTCAAACTTCTTCAGACTTAGGGGGGTGAATGACAATGCTCATCTTCAAATCCATTCATTTCCTTCAAAGCTTACCACAGAGCCATCTTTGCACATCGTGTCAACGGAAGTCTGGAACTCCCCAATGAAATCATGTCCTCCGTCATTGTCGTAGTCATAACACACAATCTGGCAGAAGAATCAGAGGAACAATCAGGATTTTCATCCAGTTGACTGAAGTCCCCCCAAAATGACCCCTCCAAATTTAAAATTTTTCATCCTACTTATGAAAGAGAAGAAATTCACAAAGATGCTCATTTCTCCCAGATATAGGACAATTACTATGTTTCCCCAAAAATAAGACTGGGTCTTATGTTAACTTTTGTTCCCAAAGAGGCATGAGAGCTTATTTTCAGGTTAGGGCTTATTTTCAAAGAAATACAGTACTAAATGCATCTGTCTGGCTGATTATCTTAACTGGGGCTTATTTTTAGAGTAGAGCTTACATTACAAAAAATCGTGCCGGCTTATTTTCTGGTTAGGTCTTATTTTTAGGGGAACACAGTATTACCAGGTACCCAAAGGTGCTTTTTCAAGTCATCCATGACCTGGATGGCTGAGAATCTCCATAGACATATTACCAGGTACCCAACTAATGGTCAGATGTTCTCTAGAAGTTGATGGATTAATTTCAGCAGATGTCTCATGAAACAATCTTTTCTATACCAATGTGATGGACGTTGTGGTTTCTTCCCCAAACCCCCAAAACTTTAACCTTAGACTGTCTACTATTGACCTCACCCCATTCCTAAGAGGTCTGTAGGGGACGTGCATAAGTGCCTACCGTCCCTGTCCTATTGTTTCTTTTATTTTCTTATATGTATCCATGTATTCATAACTATATTTATACTTATACCTATTAGCTTGTAAGCAATTGACAAATAAATAAATAAATAAATACGTAGTATTTTTTGTTCTATAAATCACAGCTTAGGATCCATTGACAGCATTCGTGTAAGAGGCGTTAAGATGCTCTCCCATTGCCTAGACCAGGGATCTCTGATCTTGGCAACTTTAAGACTTGTGGATTGCAACACCCAGAATTCCCCAGCCAGCATGGATGGAGACTACAAAGCGTGGGAGCTTTGGGATTAAAATTGGACAGAGAGGGTCAGGAGTAGAATATTCCTAACAAAAATATCAACACTCATCCACAGGGGAGATAATGGATCTGAAATGGAAGAGGGCCGAGAGGACCATACCCTGATCTGCTTTTCTGTGTCCCCATCACACAGAGATATCAAAGGCACCGTGAATGGCTTCCACACAGGATCCAGTGTGTATTTAATCACCTGCAATGGGAAGGAAAAGGCAGCAAGACAAGAAAAACATCAGATGATCTTGTTTATTCATATCCCACCTTTATTGTTTTTACAAATAACTCAAGGGAACAAATATAGCCAACACATCTTTCTCCTATTTTCTCCCACAACAACAACCCTATAAAGTTGGGCTGAGAGAGAGAGGGACTGGCCCAAAGTCACCCACCTGGCTTTCAGAACTAAGGCGAGATTTGAACGCATGGTCTTCTACTTGCTAGCCTGGTGCCTTAACCACTGGCAAAACCGACTCTTAATATTATATCAATACTATAACAATATCTGCACCAGGGATGGGATCAGACATACTGTTTATGCACTCTGGGCATGTCTATTTTAATGAAAAGAAGGACTAGGGGTGACATGATAGCAGTGTTCCTCTGTATGAGGGCCTGCCCCAAAGAAGAGGGAGTCAAATTATTCTCCAAAGCACCTGAGGACAGGACAAGAAACGATGGATGGAAACTAATCGAGGAGAGAAGCAACTTGGAACTAAGGAGAAATTTCCTGACAGTGAGAACCATTAATCAGTGGAACAACTTGCCTCCAGAAGTTGTGGACGCTCCAACCCTGGAAGCTTTTAATTGGATTTGGCTTTGGATTGGATTTGTTTGAAATGGTATAGGGTTTCCTGCATAAGCAGGAGGTTGGGCTAGAAGACCTCCAAGGTCCCTTCCATCTCTGCTATTCTGTTCTGTTCTATTCCTATTCAATTCCTATTCTATTCCATTCTGATTCCTATTCCTAATTATATTCTATTCTATTCTACTCTATGCCATTCTAATTTCTACTCTATTCTATTCTAATTTCTATTCTATGCTATGCTATGCTATGCTATTCTAATTTCTACTCTATGCCATTCTAATTTCTACTCTATTCTATTCTAATTTCTATTCTATTCTTTTCTATTCCATTCTATTTCTATTCTATTCTATTTCTATTCTATTCTATTCTATTCTAATTTCTACTCCATTCCATTCTAATTTCTATTCTATTCTATTCTATTCTACTCTATTCTATTCTATTTCTATTCTATTCTATTCTAATTTCTACTCTATTCCATTCTAATTTCTATTCTATTCTATTCCAATTTCTATTCTATTCTATTCTATTCTATTCTATTCTATTCTATTCTAATTTCTACTCCATTCCATTCTAATTTCTATTCTATTCTACTTTCTATTCTATTCTATTCTATTCTATTCTATTCTATTCTAATTTCTACTCTATTCCATTCCAATTTCTATTCTATTCTATTCTATTCTATTCTATTCTAATTTCTACTCTATTCTATTCTAATTTCTATTCTATTCTATTCCATTCTAATTTCTACTCTACTCTATTCTAATTTCTATTCTATTCTAATTTCTACTCTATTCTAATTTCTATTCTATTCTAATTTCTACTCTATTCTATTCTAATTTCTATTCTATTCTAATTTCTACTCTATTCTATTCTAATTTCTATTCTAATTTCTATTCTATTCTAATTTCTACTCTATTCTATTCTAATTTCCATTGTAATTTCTATTCTAGTCTATTCTAAATTCCTCCTTATTTTGAATTTGGATCTCACTCTGTTAAGTTTCCACCCAGGGGTTCTCCTCTTACCCTCTGGAGTTCTGGAGACTAAATCCGCATCTTCTTCCTTGTGACCTCCTTTTATGTATCCGAAGACTGTAATCACGCCTGCCTTTAAGCCAGGGTGCCCAGCCTTGTCGTCTTTAAGACCTGTGGATTTCAACTACCAGAATTCCCCAGCCAGCCATAAGTTGAAGTCCACGCCTCTTGAAACAGCCAAGGTTGGACACCCTTGCTTTATGGCTCCACTTCTTTATTCTAAACGACTTCACTCAACTTTATGCAAGGACTACTGTCGTTTACTGGTTGCCTCTTAATAAAAATTATTTCTCAGTTCTGGGGTCCTGCTTTATGCTTTAAAAAAAAAAATCTTATGAACCAGGAATGATGTGCACATATGTGTTTCCTTAGGGGCTTTGTTAAAAAGAGCCATGCTAAAAACAACGTGCACCAGAGGTTGGGGAACAGAAGGCCCTGGGGGATTGTAGGTGTGCTATTTCTGAACAAAAGTACTTTGGTCTCTTTGGATGCAAGTCCTGACTTCTGAATGGTGGCTAACTTTAGCTGGATGTCCCTGGATGGTTTATCTGCTGAGGTGAGAGCTCCATTCCTTGCAGGATTGCTGCTTTCATACACATCTTGCTTTCTAGAGCAATGAAAACAAGCCTCATCCTTTGAGTGAGGCACCCTGTGGACTGAGCCTCTTTCTAAACGATGCATTCTGGCGCCTCATTCATTCATTACAACAACTGCATGAAAAGAGGGTTCCTTTCCTGCTGTCAACAGATGTTCCAAAGTCATTTTAAAAAAAGGCCACCTGGAGCAGATGTCCCAATGTATAAATGTGCAAAGGGGCAACCTATTTTCCAAGGCACCTGATGACCAAACAAGTAACAATAGATGGAAACTGGTCAAGGAGACATCCAACTTAGAACTAAGGAGGACTTCCTGGCAGAACAATCACCATTCACAGTGCTGCTTGCCAAGTAGCGGCTGCAGGACCTGGGTAGATCTAGTTTAATGAAGAAAAGGAGTAAAGGTGACATAATAACAGTCTGCCAATATTTGCAGGGGGCTATCACAGAGGAGAGGGAGATCGGCCTATTCTCCAAAGCACCTGAAGGCAAGAGGAGAAGCAAGGAAGGAAACTTATCAAAGCGAGATCTGATCTAGAACTAAGGATGATTTTCCTAACAGGGAGGACAATTAACCAGGAGAACAGCTTGCCTTCAGAAGTTGTGGGTGCTCCTAAAATAAAACTTAAAATAATACATAAGAATTACAAATTATGTATTATTTTAAGTTTTATTTTAGGAGAAGGCGTCATACTTCAAAAGCGATTACAGGGGAAATTTTTTGGTTAAAGGGAAGAGATACATAGATGTTTACTAAAGAACAGACAAAAGACATAAGTATAATGACTTTGAAATAAGATGAAATAAATAAAATATAATTAAGAGAGTGAAAAGATGGGAGAAGTTATATAGAAAATACAAAATGGTTAATAAGATATGAAGGGTATATAAGGTGGGCATGAATTTGATTTAGGTCTGTCAAAAAAGATGTAACCTGGGGCCAAGTCACTTTTCAAAGAAGTTTTATGTTTTATGTTTAGTGTGTGGATTATGTTTGATTCTAAATTAATAAAATCTTGGAGAAATGAAATTAAAGGGAGAGAAATTGGGAAAAGATATGTATAAATGATAACTAAGGAGGTTTTTTTTTTCTCCAATGTTTTGCTTCAAGTGTGATAATGTGGAACCATGTTTTAAAGAATAATGCTTTGTTTGTCTTGTTGAAGTTTATGGGTAGTTCTTGGAAAGGAGGTTTTATATGTTTTGTTTGTCTTGAAAAATCAATAAAACTTGTTTAAAAAAAAAAAAGAAGTTATGGGTGATCCATCACCGGAGGCTTTTAAGAAGGGACTGGACAGCCTGGAATGGGATACAATCTCCTGTTTGAACAGTGGGTTGGACTAGAAGACCCCCCAAGGTCCCTTTCAATCTTATTATTCTAGGTTCCTCTGGGTGGAGTCACTAGATCCTAAACTGGAAGGGTGGGGAGAGGTGAGCATTCTTGGGGCTTTTTAAAACTATTTTTTTGTCTTGTGCTGATGGTTTATTTTTCACGCTTTATAATCGTGAACCATAGTTTGGCAGCTGTTGGGCTTCTAGGATAGTGGTCGCCATCCATCATGCTCTCTTAATAACCTTCTTATGCTCCGACAACTTTCAGCTGCTGAGTTGATATCTAGGCATTTCAAGAATGCCTTGTTTCCCATCTCCCACTGCCTTTTTCTGGCAGCTAAAAAGACCAAAGGAGTATCTTTTTAGTTGACACTCGGCAACTGGCATATATTTACGATGGGTTGCAGCATTCTGGGGTCACGTGATCCCCTTTTGCGACCTTCTGACAAGGCGAATCAACGGGGAAGCCCGATTCGCTTAACAACCGGATTACTGATTTAACAATTGCAGGGATTCGCTTAATAATAGCGGCAAGGCAGGTCCTAAAATTGTGTGTGGGGGGGAATTCACTTAACAACTGTTTTGCTTCACAACAGAAATTTGGGGTTCAGTTGTGGTCATAAGATGAGGACTACCTGTAGTATTTGGCTGAAAAAAAAACCCTGAAATGATACAAGGTGATCACCTTATAATATAATGTCCATACATGACTTACCTCTGTCCTGTGGACCAGCATCCATTTCCCATCATCCCCTTGTTTATAAAACTCTAAAAATGGATCCGATTTTCCAAACAAATCCTGAAAGAGAGAGAGGGGGGTGGGGAGAATGAAAAGCACGTGGAGGATTGTCAAGTGATTTCGGTTCTCGGAAGCAACAGCCAACGTGTCTTGTAAATAGATCTTTTAGGACCCTCACCCTCCCCTGCACAGCTCCGTGTAGATATTGCGATGGCTGAACACAAGTTTGTCTTTCCTCAGTGCAATTAATGTTCTCTCTATGAAGCCGATCCCGACCGGCTATTCACAAAAGAAAATCAATTTACGATCAAAGAGAAATTCTCGAGGTTGTTAATGAGAGAACAGCTTGAGTGGCAGTCACTTTGTCTGCTGCTGGAAGAATTACCCAACCTGGTATGTCCAAGGAAGAAATGAGACGGGATGTGGGTGAGGTGTGAATATCCTCCTTGCTTAAGCAAGAAGAACACACACACACACACACACACACACAGAGGGAGGAAGGGAGAGAGAAAGAGAAAGAGAGAGGAGAGAGGGAGGGAGGGACAGAGGGAGGGAGGGAGAAAGAGAAAGGGAGGGAGGAAGAGTAAGAAAGAGAAAGGGGAGAGGAAGGGAGGGAGGGAGAGAGAGAAAGAGAAAAAGAAAGAGAAGGGAGGGAGAGAGAGAGAAAGAGATGGGGAGGGAGAGAGAGAAAGAGTCATATGGAAGGAAAGTATAAAATATGGGCACTTGTTCTCCATTGTATTGCAGAGCCTATCTCTTCTTTTTCTTCCCAACCTGCATGACAGTTCAGCTAGACCTCGACTTGGAACAGTTTGTTCAGCGACCGTTTGAAGCTGCAATGTCACTGACAAAGTGATGATTTTTCACACTTAGGACTGCTGCAGCATCCCCAGGGTCAGTTTTGATTGTTAAGTCAAGAACAATCTATATTTCTTCAATTGCTTGACCCTTTTACCTCTTTGCCCAGTCTTGAAAATAGCAACGGCAATAGCAAAAGCGCCTCGACTTATATACCGCTTCACAGTGCTGTACAGCCCTCTCTAAGCGGTTTACAGAGTCAGACGCCTGCCCCCAACAATCATTTTACTGACTTTGGAAGGATGGAAGGCTGAGTCAACCTGGAGCCCCATCAAAATCAAATTCCTGGCAGTGGGCAGAATTAGCCTGCAATAGTGCATTCTAAGCACTGCACAGGATGGATGGATGCATGCATGGATGGATGGATGCATGGATGGATGGAAGAAAGGAAGGAGGGAAGGAAGGAAGGAAGGGAGGAAAGAAGAGAAATAGCACTTAGACTTATATACTACTTTACAGTGCTTTACAGCTAAGCTGTTTTACAGAGTCAGCCTTTTGCCCCCAACGATCTGGGTCCTCATTTTACCCTCCTTGGAAGGATGGAAGGTTGAGTCAACCTTGAGCCAGTCAGGATCGAACTCCTGGCAGTGGGCAGAATTAGCCCACTATACTGCATTCTAACCACTGGGAGGAAGGGAGGAAGGAATAGCAATAGCACTTAGACTTATATACCACTTTACAGTGCTTTTACAGCCTTCTCTAAGCGGTTTACAGAATCAGCCTCTTTCTGGGTCCTCATTTTACCAACCTTGGAAGGACAGAAGGCTGAGTCAACCTTGACAAGTGTCTCAGCAGCAGAAGTCCCAAAGGGACCCTTGACCAACAATTACAAATTGTTCCATTATCCCTTATAATTACCCTCAGTTTAAGAACCAATGCTGTATGAGAAAACAACTGGATTTGCAAGGTTAATAATAAAGCAACTGAGATAAGATGACATTTTTTTAAAAAAGGATTAATTAGGGCTACATTTGGATTTACGTTGGAAAACTATTCACTGCCCTCTCGGGTCTGCTTCAGTCTAGTCTGTAATTCCAATTCCGTGTATTGATGCTAAATTGCATCACTGGGAACGAAGTGCTAAGTAATTAATTTTTTAGGGCATGACCCTTCCTCCGGCTTGAAAGGTCTAACAAGGCAGGAGAGCTGTCAAAAATGAAAAAGGATAATTTTTAATAGAAACTTTTGAGAAATAGTAATTGACCTGCCATATATGAAAATGCCACTTGGCTATATTAAGTAACCCAGTGTAATTTCCCCTATGGTCTCTCTCTTTCTCTCTCTTTCTCTCTCTCTCCATCTCTGTCTTTATCTTTCTCTCTGTCTCTCTTTCTCTCTTTCTCCCTCTTTCTTTCTCTCTCTCTTTCTCTCTTCTATCTCTCTTTCTCTCTCTTTCTCTCTTTCTTTTTCTCCCCGTCTCCCCCTCCATACACATACAATTAAGGCCATTGTCTTGGTGAATGCACAGGTGTCAGGTGCAAAGGAACAGGATCACACATTAAGTCGATGAAGATTCTCAGCAATCCAGGAAGAATTGTTTAAAGGTTGAGTCGTCGCAACTAGACCCATTTTTGTTGTCAGTTCGAGACATTCTCGCTGCTCATCCAAGCAGCTTCATCCGTCAGAGCGAGCTGGTTAGGCAGAGATTCATGAGAATGTACCATCTCCTACTCCACCGACCTCAGGGGTGTCAGCTCACACCTCATGCTTGCTGTGTTTTGCTGCTGGGCAGTGACAGACTGCCACAGACTCTGGGGAATGATGCGAGGAATGCTTGGGAAAGAGAAAGTAGAAGCTGTAGCTTCCTCAAGGTGCTGCCCCAAGGACACCCAGCTGCAAAAAAGGCGAGAGCTGCAAACCCATCTACCCTTGAAGTGACCGTTTCAAAAACATCTTGCTTGAATCTGATTGGTCAAGCGGGGGGAGGTCAGCAATGGGAGGCAGTTAAGGAAGGGAAACTTGGGGATTTGGGGGCGCGATTGCCGGTTCTGCCTATGTACTTGTGCATTGCACTTGATCTCTAATAAAACGATATCTTCGGACCCAAGGATGGTTTCTATCTATAGGTTCAAGTCGTGGGCAGCCTGAGGCTCTCAGGGGTTTCCTCCCCAAAGTGCATGGCAATATGTCAAAGAAGATTACAGGTGGTCCTCAACTTACAATAGTTCATTTAGTGACCGCTCAAAGTTACAACGGCACTGAAAAAAAGGGACCATTTTTCACACTTGCAACCATTGCAGCATTCCCATGGTCACACGATCAAAATTCAGATTGTCATGCCCTTATTGGAGACTGGCTCTGAAGAGAGGAGGAACAGCCGACAGGGAGTGGGAGTGTGGCTCCGGAGGTTATGGAGGAGGCTGGGGAAGGGCAGAAGCTGGCTGGACAGTCAGAGGAGGACCCAGGCCCATCCCCACTTCATCCTAGGGCATGCAGTGAGGTGAGGATAAGGGAGAGACTGGTCTATAGGGGAGGAAAGGGCCTTGATCCTCTTCATGGGCTGCAGCTGTGAGAACTGGTTAAAAGGACGGACATGCATATGGGTCAGTGCTGGAAACAAAGCATGGAAATATCTCTAGTCTGTCGTTCCTCTCTGAGTTTGGTGTCCTTCCCAGTGTGTGTTCCGATATCTGTGGACGTTTTCAAGCCCTTATCTTGCCTGGTTCCTTTAATTGCTTCAGTGTGGTTTGTGTTGTTTTTACTCTTTATAATTTATAGGCATTTTTAGTTTAAACAGCATTTCCTCCTTTTCGTAACTGCTTGTGGGGGAGTTTTTTTGTCTCCAGTCAAGGATATTTGGAGCTTTGAAGCAAAGTGAAGGAATAAAAGGGGCTGTATGACTGTGTTTATTTTGCATCCCACCCTGGGTCATTACACAGATGTTCATATCTATGACGGTTGCACTGTCCCGGGATCATGTGATCTCCTTTTGCGACCTTGCAACAAGCAAAGTCAATGGGGAAGCCAGATTCATTTAACAACCATGTAACTCACTTAAGAACTTCAGTGACTCCCTGAACAACTGTGGTAAGCAAGGTCATAAAAGGTCACAAAAACCACTTAACAACTTTCTTGCTTAGCGACAAAAAAAGGGTTTAATTGTGGTTGTAAGTTGAACACAACCTGTACATAATAACAGAGTTGAAAGGGACTTTGGAGGTCTTCTAGTCCAACCATGTGCTCAAGCAGGAGACCGTAACTATGCCGTTCACTTAACAACTGCAGTGATTCACTTAATAACTATGGGAAGAAAGTCATAAAATGGGGCAAAACAAATGTCTCACTTGGCAAAAGAAATTTTGGGCTCTATTGCTGGTCGTGCTACCTGAGCTACCACCGAGGGCTACCTGGAATCCAGATTCCAGGTAGAGTTGTTTGAAGGTAGAGTTTCAGGTAGGATTCCAGGTAGAGTTGTCACTGCAACTGGACTCATTTTTGTGGATAGTTTCAGGCAACATACATTAAGTTGCAGTTCAAAGAATTGTTGTTGCTCAAGTCTCTACACAAAATCTGGTCAATTGCTACTGCATGCACGCATCAATGAGGGTGGGGGATTCGAACACAGACCTTCTTATCCAACTTCCTTCCGGCCATGCTGAGCGTGATCACCCGATTGTCCAGCAACTCCTGGGCTGCTATCTGAAAAGCAAAGAGGAGAAAGGGGTCATTCTTAGCAAACCAGCCATTGGATCCCTTCGGGGAGTCCTTAAATGGAGGAAGAGACACCTCAGAGCTTTTCCTTGGGAAAAAAATTCAACAGGGGAAAAAGACAAATTAACAGGTAGTCCTTGATTAACAACAATTTGTTTAGCAACTGCTGAAATTGTAATGGCACAAAAAATTCACTCTTGACTGGTTTTCACACATAGAATAGAATAGGATTCTTTTATTGGCCAAGTGTGATTGGACACACAAGGAATTTGTCTTGATGCAAATGCTCTCAGTGCACATAAAAGAAAAGATACATTCATCAAGAGTCAAGAATCATCAGGTACAACACTTAATAGTAGTCACAGGGTACAATAAGCAATCAAATCATACTAGGAAACAGTCAGTTTAAAGAATAGAACAGAACAGAATAAAATAGAATTCTTTATTGGCCAAGTGTGATTGGACACACAAGGAATTTGTCTTGGTGCAAATACTCTCAGTGCACATAAAAGAAAACATACATTTGTCAAGAGTCAAGAATCATCAGGTCCAACACTTAATAATAGTCATAGGGTACAATAAGCAATTAAATCATACTGGAAACAGTCAATGTAAATCGTAAGGATACAAGTGACAAAGTTACAGTTATACAGTCACAAGTGGGAGGGGATGAGTGATAAGGAGTGATGAGAAGATTAATAGTAATAGTAGTGCAGACTTTGTAAATAGTTGAACAGTGTTGAGGGAATTGTTTAGCAGAGTGATGGCATTCAGGGAAAAACTGTCCTTGTGTCTAGTTGTTCTGGTGTGCAGTGCCCTATAGCATCATTCTGATGGTAGGAGTTGAAACAGTTTATGTCCGGGATGTGAGGACATAAGAGAGAAGAAAGAGAAAAAGAAGAAAAGAAAAAGGAGAATGAGAAAACGTATGATTGTTGCAGCATTCCCATGGTCACGTGATCAAAATTCAGGTCCTGGGCAACTGGCATGTACTTATGACAAATCTAGAATCTCCCGCAAAACTCAAGTCCCAGGACTGTGTTTCCACACCCTGGCAGAAACTTCTCAAGAAGTCCACCTGTGCGAAGGCCAAGGGCTCCTTGTCTTGGCAAGGTGGTGCAGACACACTCAAGGTCACTCAAGGTGCTGATGTTCACACAATACGCTTGGCCAGGCCAGTAAAAAGAACTGGAGGCTGCATCTATACTATATAAGGAGCCTCGGTGGCGCAGTGGTTAGAGTGCAGTACTACAAGCTACTTCTGCAGCCAGCTGCCTACAACTTGGCAGTTCAAATCTCAGCAATGAATAAAGTGACTTACGACCATTTTTCGCACTTACAACCATTGCAGCATCCCCATGGACTCATGATCAAACCTCAGACTCTTGTGGCAACTGACTCATACTTATGATGGTTGCAGAGCACCAGGGTCATCTTGTGATCATCTTTTGTGACCTCTGACAAGAAAAGTCAACAGGGAAACCAGTTTCACTTAACAACCATGTTACTAACTTAATTCACTTAACAACTGTAGTAAGAAAGACTGTAAAATAGCGCAAAACTCACTTAACAACTGTCTTGCTTAGCAACAGAAATTCTGGGCTCAGCTGTGGTCATAACTTGAGCACTACCTGTACGGTGGGTTGTAGGGTGTTTTATTTTTGTTCTTGTGTATGATTTGAGAGTTGGAATGGAAATATTACCAGTAATAAATAAAAATCAAGCAAGCCTACAATGCAGATTGGAATGGGGGCTAAAATTGGGGATTTGAGCCAGATGTACTTTGAATATCTTAAATTTATTTGGAGGAAATTAAGAGCTAAATATGACAACTAAATAACACATGTTGGCAGGCACAGCCTGAGTCAATCTCCAGAAAGAATCTTGAGTTATCTGCTCAATTGGTGAGAATGACTGAAGTTTCCATAATTTACCTTTTCTTGGAATCACTGAGACTTTTTTCCCCTTGTAAGTACCATGGCATTCTCACATGGCTGCTTCCTTTTTATTCCCACACGTTTGCTTCAAGGAGGAGGAGGAGGAGGAGGAGGAGGAAGAGGAGGAGGAGGAGGAGGAGGAAGAGGAGGAGGAGGAGGAGGAAGAAGAAGAAGAGGAGGAGGAGGAGAGGAGGAGGAGGAGGAAAAGAAGAGGAAGAAGAGAAGAGAAGAAGAAGAAGAAGAAGAAGAAGAAGAAGAAGAAGAAGAAGAAGAAGAAGAAGAAGAAGAAGAAGAAGAAGAAGAAGAAGAAAAGAAAAAAGAAAAAAGAGCTTGAAATGGGAAAGATGCAAGTAAAAGAGAAGTTGAGGCAATAAGAGTGGGGGGTTTCTTGTCTGAAAAAATAACAGAATTTCATGCACAGAAGACAAACCCATTGTTGGCCCGGAAAGTACTCTATGCGCCAACCATTTCATCATATTTGAATCACCATTAAATGAGTGCGTTTTTTGGAAGCACATAAAAGCAGCAGAATTGTGCCAGTTCTTAAAAAAAAAAAATCCAAAGTACAACATTGGATGATACGTTTATTGAGATAAAGCCAAGGGTGCATGAAAGATCGTACAAGCTTTTGGATTCTTCAGAACTTAACAATCTTGAGCCAGTGTTGTGGTCTGCTGGAGACCTGTGGAGCTGGCAGCAGAGTCAGACAGTGGGGAGGAACATGGGCCAGTCCAGGAGTCTGGGGAGGGCTCGGACGAGGGATCTGTGTCCGACACAGAGGTGGGGCCAGGACCATCTGAGAGTTATGTGCTGACTCTGGAGCCTCCAGAATCTGACATCAGCGAGGCAGAGGAACAGGGGGAGCCTGTTCCCAATGCGCGCTTGCGCAGAGCTGCCAGAAGGCAAGAACAGTTAAGACAAAAGAGGCAACTCGGGAGTAAGGCTTGGAGATTATTGGCCCCTCTCATAAGACATAAAGGAGGAGCAAAGGGACATGAGCCTTTGCAGGAAGCAACTTTGTTCATTCTCGTCGGTTTAAAATCTGAAGCTCCATGTTGACTTTGTGCTCCATTTGGCCTTGGTATAGGGCTTCCTGCCTGAGCAGGGGTTGGACTAGAAGACCTCCAAGGTCCCTTACAACTCTGATGTTCTATGTTCTACGTTCTGAAGGTTGCAATCAGGGCTACTGAAGGGTTATGTGGTCTGCAGGTACCCTACATAGCTACTCCCCAAGTATTCTCCTCCTCTTTCCAGATCTTGCCTGGAAAATGTCGGTGTGTAGGTGAGGAGAGAAACAGATAGACAAAAAGAATGACACTGGCCAGGGCTGAAAATAGCTTTTTCCTATTAGCCACTATTTGCTTTCAAAGTGATCTGAACAAACTCAATGAGTCACAGAGATTTTGCTGGTGGAAGTGACCCAAATCAGCTGGTAGTTGACTTTTTCTCTTCTTCCATTGTTCAGCTGAGGAAAATCTGAAGTTGGAAAGCAAACTTATCTTAGACCCAGAAAGAGGTCCAATTATTCTGGGCGGCCTTATTTATCAATGCTTTCAAGTCCACTGTTGCCAACTTCACCATGACAAAAAGGTACTCCGCTTTTTCCTCCTAAATGAATTTTCTATTTACAAAAAGATGAAATACAGCAGGGCGAAATAAGAGAAGGACGCCAACACCATGGTAAAAAGTATATGTTTGAGATAATTGCACGGTAGTGGATTCCTCTGGACTGCACTCAAAACATCATTGGTGTAATTGATTGAAAAACAGTTGATCTGTACAGAGATGTTAATGGAGGCTTTCTTCTAAATTCCTGGGACAGCAAAAAGGACTCACAAGCAAGTGCTGGACCACATAACACCAGTTTTGTCACTGGAAGGCAAAATCTCAAAACTGCGTCTTACTTGCTTTGGCCGTGTCATGAAGGGGAATTCACTGGAGAAAGCAATTATGCTTGGAAGAGTCAGAGGTAAAAGAAAACCAGGCCATCAAAGAACATGACGGTTGGACTCCATCAATGCTGACACCAGCCATAGCATAGAAAAACTCAAAAGATGTAGTGGACGATCAGAAGATGTGGAGAGACCTGGCCCACAGAATCGCCAAGAGTCAGACACAACTGAATGGATAATATCATAATTGTTGTGGTTCACCGGCAGCTGGCACAGTTGGCAGCGGAGTCGGACAGTGAGGAAGAAAAGGAACCGGTCAGGGAGACTGGAGAGGACTCGGATGAGGGTCCTGCATCCAATGCAGGGATGGGGCCAGGACCATCTGGGAGTGGGGTGCTGCTTTCAGAGCCTTCGGAGTCTGGCAGCAGCAAGGCAGAGGAACAAGGGGAGCCTGTTGCCAGTATGCGTATGCACAGAGCTGCTAGAAGGTGAAAGCAGCTGAAACAAAAGGGGCGGCTCAGGAGTAAGGCTGGGAGGTGATTTCCCCTCCCATAAGGGATAAAAGTCAGACCTCAATGACGAAACCTTTGCAGGAAGCAAAGTAGTTCAATTAGATTCGGAGTCCTTCTTGAGGTTCTGTGTATTCTGGTTGGTTTTTTCTGGTACTTTGGATGGTTTCCGTTACAATTAATTTGGAAACTTCTTTTTTTGGCAGCATTCCATAGCACTGACAGGCATGTGCTTATCCTGGGGGACTGTTTATGATTAGTTCTGGTTGAGAATTAAAGTAACTCCCAGCGTTGCATTAAAATAGGTTTTGCTTTTAAAACAGGTTTGTGTTTAATTATGTTTGACGAAGCCTGGGTCAGAACAATAATCACAAATTTAAACACCATACCTAAAATGTTTCAATTATGAAGGACAAGCAGTAACCCATGAACTTGAATTTTGAGGTCTGTTTAGTTTAGTTTTAGTTTAGTTTATTGCCACTGCACCTCGTACAATGAAATTAAATACCATCTTCAGTGGACATTATGACTATGAAAATAAACACAAACACAAATCCTTCACATTCTATACACTGAATTGAAAACCTCTGATACTACATTAATATTGCACTAGACAGCAGAATTCAAAAGAGCTCCTGCCCTGGGATAGAAGCTGTTTTTCAGCCTATTTGTCCTTGTTTTTATTATCCTGTACTGTCTGCCAGATGGTAATAGTTTTAAAAAAGGGTTCCCAGGATGAGATGGATCTTTGAGAATGTTTTGAACTTTCTTAAGGCAGTTTGGAAGTACTGTGGTATTGTGCCAATCAACACATGACACGGACATGTTTTCCTATCCCTGACTAATTCATCCTCATCTTCCAGTACTTGAGGGAAGAGAAGAGGCAGTCAACTAATTCTCCAAAGCACCTGAGAAGCAGCATAAGGTGGTAGATCATTGGAAAGGGACCAACCTAGAACTAAGGAGAGACTTCCTGACAGTGGGAACAATTAGTAGAATGGCTTGCCTTCAGAAGTTGTGTGAGTTCCATCACTGGAGATTTTCAAAAAGAGATTGGATAGCCATTTGTCTAGAATGGCATAAGGCAAAGGTGTCCAACCTTGGCAACTTTAAGACCTGTGGGCTTCAGACAGCACAGCATAGGTGGCTGGGGAATTCTGGGAGTTGATGTCTTAAAGTTGCCAGGGTTGGATACTTCTAATATAGGTTATCCTACTTGAGCAATGGATTGGACTAGAAGACCCCCGAGGTCCCTTCCAACCCTATTATTCTATGTTCTATACATCTCAGAGTAGATCTGTGGGGCCCTGAGCTTTTTACTTTATAATCTCTGCTACTCCAAATTTTATCTCAGCCCCCCTTTTAGCTAAGGAAGGTATTAAGATCTAAAGAAACGTACTTCCAGAGCAATGTTAAGCATGCATAAAACTGAGAAACCCTGAAACGTACATATAAATAACACCGGAAACAACTGCCAAACTACATTTTAATATATAACATTTATTTAAATGGTAATCATCTCCTTTAAAGTTAAAGGCTATGAAATGCAACCTTTTGCCTGCCTGCCTGCCTGCCAGCTTTGGCACCACACAATTGCGCTCAAAAGCAGAGACGCTGCGGAGGACATTTGCAAAAGCTTTGGCACCACTTTCCTTTCCACCCACTTCGCTTCTGTGTTCTGAACAGCACCTGTTTGGGGCAAAGAAACATTCCAGCAGCCTTCTCCAAACTGGCCTTCTCCAGATGCTGTTACTACTATCTCCAGCTCATCCAGCCAGCACCCCCAGAGCGAAGATGGCAATCCTGAAATACATTTATTTACCGCAGCATCCAATCTTAGTCAGTCACCTGGACCAAAAGTTTATTCTTACCAGCTTTGGGGCTCATGCTGGAGCCCATCCCCAGGGAACAAGGCAGGAGAAGAAGCAATGGGTGGAAACTAATCAAGGAGACAAGCAACCTGGAACGAAGGAGAAACTGCCTAATGGTGAGGACAGTTAAGCAGTGGAACAGAAGTTGCCACCAGAAGTGGTGGGTGATCCATCGCTGGAGGTTTTTAAGAAGAGACTGGGCAGCCACTTGTCTGAAATTGTATAGGATTTCCTGCTTGAGCATAGGGCTGGACTAGAAGACCTCCAAGGTCCCTTCCAGCTCTATTCTGATTGATTGATTAACATTTCCTCTCTCCAGAATATTAAACCAAACCAATCTTTATTGTCAAGAGTACAACCCGTGCACGATGAGATTGGCACACTGGATTGTGTTATGCGTTGCTTGGTTGTGTGTGGATTTTAGTTGTTCCCTAGGGTGTTGCCAGACCATCAGACCCAGGATCCAAGAGGGAAATGGGTCACACTGAGTTTCCTCATGCTGTGGCACCCCTGTGGGGACCGAGACCGGATGAAGTGGGTGGTTATACAGCAAGATCTGGGGCAGCCCCACCGAAAGCGCAGCCTTGAACTGTGGGGAGGTGGAGACTCCTGCCAGCTTCTCTCCACTTTCTTGCCCTCACAATACTGGCTGCGCACACAATTCAAGCCACCTACGTGCGCTGGCAGCTGCTTGGCTGCGCTGCCTCCTTCGAGCATGGGGCGATGGGGGCGGATCTCTAAGCAGATCGCCGTTTAGCTGCCGGCTTTTGTGAAGCCTGCTGGCCGGTGATTCTCCTAGCAGCTGTCTCGGGCACAGACATGCCAAAGCCCTTGCCTTGGCCAAGAAGAGCGTTCAACAACTTTGCTCAAAGCCAGCCTCCCTGCCGATCTGCCCAGTTTTCAACCATTTTAAAAAGACTAACACAGGGGTCCCCCAAACTTGGCAACTTGAAGACTTGTGGACTTCAACTCCCCGAATTCTCCAGCCAGCTATGCTCCACCAAGTTTGGAGACCTCTGGACTAACAGAATAACAGAATTGGAAATGGATAAACTCGCCCCAAAGTTAAAAGATAAGGAAGACTCAAAATATTTTACAGTTTGGGAAAACTGGTATAATTGGATAAAGGATAGAAACCTGCGAGTAAACAGGTAGGGAAGGGAAAATATAAAGAGATTATGATAGGAGTATTTACCAGATATAGGAAGTAAGTATCGGAAAATTGTTTGATAAGAACACACCGTCTAAGCAATTAGAAATGTTTATGCTTTTACATTTTTTGGTTATGTATATCTTTTTGGTTTCGTATTTTATGAAATGTTTTGTATTATATATATATTTTTAATGTTTAATAAAGTTTATTTTTAAATTTTAAAAAAACAGAGTTGGAAGGGAACTCAGAAAGAGGTCCAATTATTCTGGGTGGCCTTATTTATCAATGCTTTCAAGTCCACTGTTGCTAACTTCACCATGACAAAAAGGTACTCCGCTTTTTCCTCCTAAATGAATTTTCTATTTACAAAAAGATGAAATACAGCAGGGCGAAATAAGAGAAGGACGCCAACACCATGGTAAAAGTATATGTTTGAGGTAATTGCACGGTACTGGATTCCTCTGGACTGCACCCAAAATGTCATTGGTGTAATTGATTGAAAAACGGTTGATCTGTGCAGAGATGTTAATGGAGGCTTTCTTCTAAATTCCCGGGACAGCAAAAAGGACACAAAATCAGTCTCCCTGCTGCCCTGCCCAGTTCTCAACTATTTTAGCAGACTAATAACAGGATTGGAAGGGACCTTGGAGATCTTCTATTCCACCCCGCTGCTAAATCAGGAGACCGTATACCATCTCAAACAAATGTTTGTGCAATCTCTTCTTTAAAAACCTCCAGTGTTGGAGCACCCACTATTTCTGGTGGCAAGCTGTTCCACTGGTTAATTGTTCTCACCGTTAGGAAGTTCCTCCTCAATTCCAGGCTGGTTTTTGTCTTTGATCAGTTTCTATCCATTGCTTCTTATTTTTGCCTTCTGGGGTTTTGGAAAATAGATTGATCCCCTTCTTCTTTGTGGCAGACCCTCAAATACTGGAATTTGTCCTTCTTTTCACCAGACTAGAAGTACCCAATTCCTTCAACTGTTCAACTCTCCTGGGGAAGCTACATGGGAGCATCGCTCCAGCTGCAATCTAAGCCAGGGGTCTCCAAACTTGGCAACGTTAAGACTTGTAGACTTCAACTCCCAGAATTCTGGGAGTGGCTGTGTCAGCCTTCAAGATTTTCTCCCTTTGCTTTGCATCTTTCGGCTGTCATAAGTAACGGGGGGAGGAGGGGGGGAAAGTACAGGAAGTGAGCTGGAGGTGTTACAAACTAGTACTGTATTAACTGAGGGGGGTGGAGAGTGCCTTCTTGCTTAGGTTTCTATTTCTTGCTTAGCTTTCTCTTCTATGCGCAGCTGCAAACCTTTATCAAGCTATGCCAAGGTCAACAGACAGAAGCCTCATCATCACCTGAAGATGCCCACATGATGATATTCACAACTTTTAATTGGGAGAACCATTTGAACTATTGGGGGTAGGAACATGGCCATCACTTTGTAGATGTGATTTGCGCGCCTATTTCCTCAGATTCAGAATCCTCTTGTTGCTACCACTTCATTTTCAGTAAAAGATATCTTTTCTCTAATTAAAAGAGTCTAAGTATTTCTTTCTTGGATTTTGAATGGAGCACCAGCTGACAGGCTGGAGAATTCTGGGGGTTGAAATCTACAAGTCTTAAAGTTTGCCAAGTTTGGAGATTCTTGATTTAAGCCAAAATTAGGCCATCCAGTCTCCAAGGTCTCAGCAGTGTGCAGCCTCTGAAAGACTCAGGTTGTGGAGCTTTTGCAGGCTGCCAAAGTTTAATTCTCACGTAACCGAAGTGAGGCAATGATTCGACACCTGGAGAGGAAAGCAATGAACCGTATTTAATGTTGATTTAAAAAAAGAACAAAATGAGTTTTTTGGCCTAGTCTATCTTCTAGAGAACAGCTCACGCAGAGAGCAGGGTTTGGACTAGGCACGAGGCCTCACTTCTTTTTCATCTCTGTTTTTATTTTCCTTTTCCTCCTTCACTTTTTCCACCTTCAGCGCTTCTTTTTGCTTTGCCAAGCTTCGACGACAGCGCCTTGTCATTGTCTCACCATTTGCATTTCCTTAGGTTGCTTTAAAAGAAAAAGAAAGAAAGAAAGAACAACTCCATCCAACGTTTCATCCTTGAGGACGTACCGCTTTATCATTAGGCATTATTACTTCCTGTTATTGTTGCTTTTCGAGAAGCAGGCTCATTATGGAGCCATCTCAAATGACAGAGCGGAAAAGAAATCGAATAGTTCTTGTCTCGGAGTCTTTTTATTTTTCCGGAAGAGGAAAAAGTCTCCATTTAAACTTCTACTACTTTGGAGAAAGCCCAGAGCAATGGACCATTAAGAGAAGCTGCTGGGGAGAAAAGCGCTGGGAGGGCAAAGCAATTAAAGCTGAAATAAGAAACTCGGTGGCTCCCTCCCACCTTTCTATGCCGCATTTCACACAATCCTAGGACTGGAAGAGACATTCGAGGTCTTCTAGTCCAGGGATCACCAACTTTTTAGACCTCAGGGGCCACCAAACCCATAATTTTAAATCCCACGGACCAAAGACCCTGGGAAAATCCCCCCCAAAGTCTGTAGGAAAATCCCCCACCCTGTTTTCCTACTGACCGATCATTCTTTATTTGGGATCGCAGGATACCGTCTCCAGCTCTGTTATCAGGGGGAGAGAGAGAGAGAGACTTTTGGCTTCATGCAAGGAAAGCAGCAGAAGCAGCAGAAGTCTTTCTTTCTCTCCCCCAAACTCTGCCACAAACGAGTCTTTGTGAGATTTGTCACACCGGCACAGCCTCTTGGAGCAGGATCAGTGGTGGTATTCAGCCGGTTCGTACCAGATCTGGAGAACCGGTAGCAAGACTTTGGCACGGGTCACGGAACTGGTAATAAGTTCTGGCTGGCCACGTCCCCCACCCGGTCACCCGCCTGCCTGCCTGACATTCACCTACGGTATTTCTTTTTTCCCCCCTCCCGACAATCAGCTGTAGATTCGATCAGCTGTGCCGCGATTCCCCTTGCTGAGGCCCAGGAAGGCAAAAAATGGAGGGAGGAGCTCAGCCCCCGCCCTTCCATTTTTTGCCTTCCAGAGCCCCAGAGGAGACTTAAGGGGGGGCAAAAATGCCCCCTCCCCAAGTCTTCTCTGAAGCTAGGAAGCTCCCAAAACGGAGCTTGGAGGGGTGTTGCATGACCCTCCTATGCTCTGTTCCAAAAATGCTCCCCCCCGAGGCTCCTCTGTGGCTAAAAAGCTCCCCCAAACAGGTGGGGGCTGCAAAAAAGGCCACGTCTACCCAGTCACATGGCCACGCCCCCAAGCCACACCCACAGAACTGGTAGTAAAAGGTTTTGATTCCCACCAATGAGAAGGAGGCCTTGCAGGGTCCCAAAGACTCATTTCTGGCAGAGTTTGGGGGAGAGAAAGAAAGACTTTGGCTGCTTTCCTTGCGTGCAGCCAAAAGCAGAAGAAGAAAGAAGCAGAAAGAAGCATCCTGGTGGCCAGGCGCATGGGGAGAGTGAGGTAACTTCCCCCCCTTCACCCTTTCCCCCCTCTCCCGTCACGCAAGCCTTGTGTTCCCTCAGGCCATGTGGGCAGTGTAGCCTTGTGCATCCTGGATTACTTGTTTGGGGGATGCTTTGCGGACGACATTTCTCCGCGGATCACCACAATTTTCTCACGGACCACCAGTGGTCCCCAGCCCACCGGTTGGCGACCACTCTTCTAGTCCAGCCCCCTGCTCAAGGCAGGCATCTTAATTCCACACCAGACAAATGGCTGTCCAAGTTTTTCTTGAAAACTTCCGGTGGGTGTCCATAACTCTGGGAGATGAGCTGTTCCACTGCTTAGTAGTTCTCTTTATTTCCAGATTGGATCTCTCTCTGACGAATTTCTACTCATTGCTTCTTATCCTGCCCCCCTGATGCTATGGAGAGTAAATTGACACCCTCTTCTCTGTGACAGCTGATCATACAAACATTTGCTAGACCAATTCTCGAATACAGCTCATCTGTCTGGAACCCACACTGTATATCGGACATTAAGACAGTCGAGAGAGTCCAGAGATATTTCACAAGGAGAGTCTTCCACTCCTCTACTCACAAGAGGATCCACAGCCCAACTTATTGTGTCTGGAAAGGTTCCTAATGGGGGCAGCACAAGGAGCGGTGTTGTTGAGATGTAAAAGCCTACTCCGGAGTAATGTAATGTAATGTAATGTAATGTAAGGATAGAATGGAATAATGGAATGGAATGGAATGGAATGGAATAGAATAGAATTAGAATAGAACAGGAATTAGAATAGGAATTAGAATAGGGATAAGGATACAGAATACCCTGTGCCTCTAGACTTGTCCTACCCATCAATGACTACTTCAGCCTCAACCTCAACAATACACGAGCACACAATAGATACAAAGTTAAGGCAAACCGCACCAAACTCGATTGCAGGAAATACAACTTCAGCAACAGGGTGGTCAGTGCCTGGAATGCACTACCTGACTCTGTGGTTTCTTCCACTAACCCCAAACACTTTAACCTCGGATGTCCACTGTTGACCTCACCCGATTCCTACGAGATCTTTATAAGCGCACCAACGCGCCTACCGTCCCTGTCCTAATGTACCCGTTTTATTCGTATCCATTTCTTGTATTAATAATCATGTTTATTCTTATATCTGTTATCTAATACATATTTGACAAAATAAATAAATAAAATAAAATATTATTCCTTTCTTGATAGGCTAGATTTACCTAGCTCCCCCCATTGTTATGATTTACCTTCCAGGCCCCTTAACATATTTGATGCTTTACTATGCACTCTTTCTAGTGTGTCAGCATCATTTTTGAATCGTGGTGAACAGAGTATTGAAAACGTAGCCTCACTTTTTGTGCGCTATAGAGTGGTACTATCACTTCTTGTGACCTTGATGCTATCCTTCTGTTTATGCAATTGTGTTGGCATTTCTGGCCGCTACAGCACATTGTTGGCTCATACTTTAGTGGTGGTACACTAGGACACATTGTGGACCTCTAGATCTCATCTCACAGGTACTACAGTTGAGTCAAGCACTGCCTGTCCTGTAGCACAGCTTTCATGACAGAAGCACTGAGGTGTTTCCAGGTTGAAAAGGTTCGCAATGACATCACCATTGCCCAGGAGTACACAACTGGGAGCTCTTCATCTCCCCAGCAGGAGCTGGAGTGAACCTGGAGCCAAGGATGGGAGTTCAACCCCATCCCATGGCACAACTCAGGTCTCAAGCTTGCTAACTCCATCCCAACATCCTAACCCCAGGAGCCACCATGTTGCTTGCCTATCCTCTACCTGTGCATTTGGGATTTTTATCCTGCCTAATGCAGGACCTCGCTTTTCTTGTTTGCCTGGAACCAAAGTAGATCTTCTGAATTGGCTCCACGTCTAAGTTCTCAAGGGAAAACTGGCAGAAATCCGAGATCTTCTTCAAGATACTTTTTCTCTGAAAGTTTATCCAACTCAGGACGAGAGCAGCTGGAGGTCTGGAGGTCTGGATTCTCGGTGGGCCACTTGGACAAAGGCCTAACACATAAGACTACACAGACTCGGGATCCTTCGGTTTAAAACTAGATGGGTAGAGACTGAAACTTAAAACATACATTGTTGGTAGGGCACTGCAACTCCTTCATTCATACTAATGGGGCAAATCCTCCAAAGTCAACTGTGCCATGAATCGATGAATGAATCAGTTTGAATGAACCAAGGGGTTGTGTATTGTACAAAAGCCCTATTCATTCAACCCCGGTTGATGTGGCCTTCTCTCCTTCTGACTAATACTGCCAAGTCTTCTCCCCCCTCAGGTTTCTTTCAGGAAAAGGAAAACTCAAAGGTAGTTTTTAAAAAGAGGCAATTGGGCTTTCTTTGTATTTCCTGGAAAACATTTCGCTTCTCCCCCTTCTTGGAACTGCTGAAAGGACACCCACTGGTACTGTTCAGGTGACCCTGAGGGCCTAGATAATCCTCCAGTAGCCTCAATGACTCTTAGAGAGACTGCAAACGATCAGGTGATTGCAAGGAAAATAAATCCTTCCCTTCTCCACCATTCGGCTAGAACTGAAGAAGCTTCTTGGATGAGAAGTGAAATGTCTTCAAGGAAGCAAAAAAAACAAACAAAGAAACAGTTGCCTTTTGAAAAAAAATAAAAAGCACCTTAGGGACACCTGTGACCTGGATGACTGAGAATCTCAGGAGACTTCCAGGCGAAGGCTTCCTTCAACTGCAAGAGAGCAACAGAGCCCTTCTTGGCCAAGCCATCTGCAATCTGTACAGCGGGCAAAGAGTTCAGACTTTAAAGTGTTGACCTGATTCCTCTCCATTCCATGGAAATAATTCTTTTGCAGCCTTTCCTACTTGATTGCTGACCAACTGAATGCAGACTGAATGGCACTAGGAGGGTTTTCAAGCAGCAGCAACGGCAGGTTTGCTACTCAGCAGGGCACAGTCAAATCAGAGCAACTTGTAATCTGTATTCATGAGGCAGCCATAGAACCCAGCTTATTTTCTTCCGTATTGCCCCGACACACAATGCTTTGATAAAGAAACTTCTTACAAGAGGAGGAGGAGGAGGAGGAGGAGGAGGAGGAGGAGGAGGAGGAGGAGTTGTTCCATCTTT
This sequence comes from Pseudonaja textilis, assembly GCF_049901715.1. NCBI lineage: Eukaryota > Metazoa > Chordata > Lepidosauria > Squamata > Elapidae > Pseudonaja > Pseudonaja textilis. Next base: position 4,213,193 of record NC_142000.1, read on the forward strand.
ATTATAAAAATTATTTCTTATTACATTAACACAATCTTTCAAGACTTCCCCTTGGGATTAAATGAAGAATGCACAGCCCACAAGATTCTAATGGTATCTGAAATGGTATAGGATTGCTCTCCTGCCTGGGCAGGAGGCTGGACTAGAAGACCTCCATGATCCCTTTCAGATTCTATTTTCTATGTGAATTTTTCTGAGCTTGCTGCCAAGTGCCTGGACTTTTGCCTTTCATGGCCATCCCTTTCTCCCATTGTCATCCCCAATTCCAGTTGGGCGTTTTTCTCGCATAGATTGAAATGCTCCTTTGAAATAAGTCCCGGTCCTGCTGGCAAGGGAATTGACACCATTTTCCCCAAACCAAAATCCCCCCCCCAGATGTGGTGGGGCCACACAGACAGGTCGTTCTCCAGCACATCTGGAGAGCAGGATTGGCCCAGATGTCGGTCCGAGACTCCACGTCCCTCCAAGGCTCAGGATTCCCTCATCAATGGTCCTCTGTAGCAGAAGAAACACAATTCCACCAGAAGAAGACTTGGAAAAGCTCAACCCTGTTATGGCCAAACCTGAGATCAGCAAAGCACATAATTAAGGCCCTATTAAGGCTGTCCACAGAAATAGCAAAACAACCATCTTTTGGCTCAGTGAAATCAAGCAGCCAGATGGACCTGCTGTATGTTCTTTTAAAAATGGTTATTTTCCACTTTCAGTGCTGGAAATCACAAGTCCTGGGCCTTCTTTAGAGACAGATTTGGGCAAAGTTCATCAAGCATCTTGAGTTGTATGGGCAAGTCTGCAGTATCTGTTGGTATCCTTCTCAGGGAATCGACAGGGTGCAAATGAGGAGGGCCGGAGGGAAAGCTCCAAGAGACATTCCACAAAGAAACACCCCAACGTTCAGCCATCTGAATGAAAACAAGGAAGAGTTGCTTGACTCTGGCATCCGAGCCCTAGAAACAGGCAGAATCCTCACCATTTACAGAATGACAGAATTTTTACAGAATAAGAGTTGGAAGGGGCCTTGGAGGTCTTCTAGTCCAACCCCCTGCTCAAGCAGGAGACCCTATGCAATTCCAGATAAGTGGCTGCCCAGTCTCTTCTTCAAAGCCTCCAGGGATGGGAACCTCCACAACTTCTGAAGCCGAGCCCTTCTACTGGTTAATTATTAATTGCCTTCGATGTGTTTTGTTGTTGTTCAATCACTAAGTTGTGTCCAACTCTTTGCAGCCTAATGGACCGTAGCTTGCCAGGCCCTTCCATCCTCCAGTCTCCCAAGGTTTGCCCAAATCTATTTTTATTGTGTCGACAATAATATATATAATCTTCTCATCCTCCATCGTCCCCTTCTCTTTTTGACTTCCATCTTTCCCAACATCCGGGTCTTCTCCAATAAATCCTCTTTTCTCATTAGGGGGCCAAAGCTTCAAATATCTGTCCTTCCCAAGGGCTGTCTCGGTTGGTTTCCTTTAGGAAATCACCTCCATGGCCTGAATCTATTATAAATATATCCAATCTTTTTACAGCCATATAATGCCGTATGCAAAGGTTAGTCAATCCACCAGTCAATCAAATCTTTATTACGGTCAAAGACCAGCATATGGAGGGTGAGATGCAGTCAATTAAAAAAAACATAAAGAAGATACATAAGAAAAATTAGGAGGTACGATGGCTCCACAGTTGAAGACGCTCAACTGGAAAGCTGACAGTCCAGGTTCGAGACCCAGGAGCCAAGCAACTGGGTGAGTCCCCCTTCCTTCTCCAGCTCCTGCTCACCAAGCAGTTCGAAAGCATGCAAATGTAAGTAGATAAATAGGTACCACTTCGGTGGGAAGGTAAACTGTTCTTTGGCGTATAGCCATGCAGGCCAGATGACCACAAAAGTGTCTTCGGACAACACGGGTTCCCTCAGTCAAGCACCAGAGATGAGTATCATACCCTAGACAAGTCTTCTCCAATCTTTTCGGTTGGCACCCGGTTCATGGGGATGAGGGGATAGTTTTGTGCAAGCAGTGTGTCAGGATTCCAGCAGTTACCCCCAATTAAATCATGAATCTCAAGACAAACTTCCAAAACTTCAAAAGGATTTATGGGGAGTTAACATGCCGGCACTGTCTGGGTGTAGTCGACTCTGAGGCACATCATTCATTGTCACCCTGGACCCTAGTTTTCCCCCACCTCCTGGGTGTATCATAATTCATATTCTCCAATGGGACACATCCATAGCCAAGAGTCATCAATCAGGATCTCCAGTTAGAATTTTGCGTGGCAGAAACTTCAGTCACCTAGTTACTATCTTTGAAAACTATTTATGGAATGCACTTTTGATTTCCAAGCTGTCGCACTGCTCCCCCCCTTTCTGTTGGCAACTCTAAAAAGACCAGAGAAATATTGTATGCATTGACATGGTGTGCATGTGCAGGCCACTTGTGTGAATAGGGCTGCGAGCTCAGGTGCCTGCCACTCATGTGAGTGGGGTTGCACATACACACACACACATACATCAATCCATCACTCACACAGCCCAGTTGCAAATTGGCCAAGGCCTGATAGTGGCCCAGGGTCCACAGGTTGGGGACCCCTGCCCTAGGACTGGACAAGGAAACCTTAACCTTTACACAAAAATTATGAAAAGCTAGAATTTGATATAAATATATTACAACAGAAGAAAGTACATAGAAAACGAGAATCTAAAAGTATCTAAATGTAGTACACAAAGAGGAGTCAATCCAACCTTTATTACCGTCATAGATCTGCATAAAGAGAATCAAACAAAGTTGACGGTTTAACCGAGTTGGAAGGGACCTTGTAGGTCATCTAGTCCAACCCCCACCCACCCAAGCAGGAGACCCTATACCATTTCTGACAAATACAATCAATGAAAATATATATGATACATAAACATTATGAGAAGCTGGAAGATATTAAAATAGATTTAAATAGAAAGCAGATATGGGGGTGGGGAAGAGTCTAAAAGAAACTAAAAGGTGAGATTGGAGCATTTGGGATAGGCGTAAGGGAGCAGACTGCATCACATTACAGAGCACTCTTGGGTGGTGAACTAAATGCCCATTAAGTCTGGTTTTATGGCACAGGGCATCACCTGGTGGATTTTAAGTGCTGCTGTACAAAACCTGGCAATAAAATATATGTTTAGTAAGGTTGGTATCCGGGAACAGCAGGGCAGGTATAAGATTGACCTCTGCCCCCTGGGTATTTAGGCCGCAATGGTGAAATGAAGCTAGCAAAGCTGTTTCTGTAGGGCAGCCAAGGGGGAAATACACGTTCCATTGTTTGGGTGTGTCCAGAGTCAGAGGGGCCTTGCCTCTCCAAGGAAGAAATCTTCCCACCTTCAAGGTCAGCTGGGGTGGGGGCAGGATATTGGGCCAGGCCCCTCATCTTCCTCATCATCTCTTATCTTTCCTATATATAACCATCTCCTATTATTATCTATGATTATCACTTGTTGATGTATCTTATGGTTAATGATTAAAACTATGGTGTATGATGTGTCACTTTGTTGTTTGCATGTACCCTGAGAGCTTATGCATCGGAGAGAAATTCCTTGTGTGTCCAGTCATACCTAGCAAATAAAGAATTATATTCTGTTCAGTTCTCTCCTGTCCTGTCCTGTCCTGGTCTGGTCTAATCTAATTTCTTTTCTTTTCTTTTCTTTTCTTTTCTTTTCTTTTCTTTTCTTTTTCTGTCCTACTCTACTCTACTCTACTCTACTCTACTCTACTCTACTCTACTCTACTCTATTCTACTCTACTCTACCCTACTCTATTTTCTGGTCTAGTCTAGTCCAATCCAGTCCATTCTATTCTTTCTCTATTCCATTCCATTCCTTCGTTCTATTTTGTTCTGTTCTATTCTACTTCAAGTCTAATTAGGTATATCATAGGGGAGACAAGAGTACCTGTGCATTCACTGGCAATAAAGGTTGCAGGTCTGGTTTGTAACCTTCCCCCAGGAGTGAGGAGGGAATGGGGATTTTGCAGTAACCTTCCCCTCCCACGCCCACCAAGCCACGGCATACCCACCAAGCCACGCCCACAGAACCAGTAGTAAACAAATCTGAATCCCACCACTGGCTAGATCCCTAATCTCTAATGATCCCTAGATCCCTCAGGTATTGTATGATTTCGCCTCTGGGCACTTTTCCACCTTTGCTCCTTTTTTGGTTGCTTTCTAGGATTGCCTCTTTGGCAGTCAGTTAAACCTTCAAAGACATTTTGAGGATTCTTGGTTCTTTTCCTCTCTTGTTCTCCATACAGCACAGGAATTAAACCGTTTAAAACTTCCCCAGAGATTGTTGAGTGATCTCCTAACACAGATTACCTCTCACAAGCCCTCTAGCTCATCTCATAGCTTCATATCATTATTAAGCGTGGAACAAGCTGCTCTCCCCAACTGAAGGATAAAGAGATAAAAGAGAACAAGACGCAGAGAGGGGGGAAAAAAACCCTTTTAAAATACGGTTCAGAGAGGGCGAGTTTTGGCTTTACTCCATGTGCAGGCTGAGAGTGCTCCTTCGCATTAGCACAACTAACTGATGGAAAAGGCAGGCCTCCATGTGCCGCCAGAAGAAGGCCCGTTGCTAAGATACCTGTTGCTAAGTAGTAAGTTTGCTCTTACTCACAAATGCTCCAGATTATCTCTCTATCAAGCCCTTTGCAATCATTTCGGTCTCATGGCTCTTTTGCACATGAAAGAACTGGCAAAAATAAACGGATCCAGGTTTGGGGGCAGGAGTGTGCCTTTGCACACCCATGCACACATTGGGGCAAATGCTAATAATGACTTCATAGCAGTGGCACTTAGACTTACGTACCGCTTAACTGTGCTTTACAGCCCTCTCTAAATGGTTTAGAGAGTCAGCCTATTGCCCCCAACCACCTGGGTCCACTGACCTCAGGAGAGTCAATTTTGAGCCGGTCAAGATTGAACTAGTGGCAGTGGGCAGTCAACCTGCAATATTGCATTCTAACCACTGTGCATCATGGATGGACGGATGGATGGATGGATGGATGGATGGATGGATGGATGGATGGATAGGTAATAGCATTTAGACTTATATACCGTTTTAGAGTGCTTTACAGCCCTCTAAGCAGTTTACAGAATTGCCCTCAACAATCCTCATTTTACCCACCTCAGAAGGATGGGAGGGAGGGAGGGAGGGAGGGAGGGAGGGAGGGAGGAAGGAAGGGAAGATAGCAATATCACTTAGACTTATATAACACTTCACAATGCTTGATAGGCCTCTCTAAGCTGTTTACAGAGTCAGCCTCTTGCCCCCAACAATTTTGGTCCTCATTTTAACCACCTTGGAAGGATGGAAGACTGAGTCAACCTGAAGCCTGGTGGGATTCGAACTGCCAAATTGCAGGCAGCAGAAGTAGCCTGCAGTGCCACATTCTAACCACTGTGCCTCCATGGCTGAACGGTGCTCTGCCCCTCCCCACTTTTATATTATACCTCTTCAGAAAGCAAGCCTTGAAAACAAGGTTTCAATGACTTGTTTGCCGTTCCATGGCATTTCTGTCTGAATATAAAGAAATAAATAAATCTCAAACCCTGCTCTCTGGAAAAAAAAAACACCCCAAAAAACGTTAGTAGGAAAGAAAAGAAGAGGACGGCCAACAGCAAGATTTAAAGTTAGAGTGGCAATCCGTGCATTATTGAGAGATCCGAAGGACAAAGTTGGTGCCATACCTTCGTGGAAAAAAAATCTATCCTTGCGGTTGCTAAGAATCAATACCAACACAATGGCCCATAATCAATCAATTTTGTGACAACCGATCTTTGACCGACTGCATAGAGAATTCTACCCTACTGAAAAGAATGGAAATATAGCAATAGCACTCAGACTTATATACCACTTCCCAGTGCTTTCCAGCCCTCTCTAAGTGGTTTACAGAGTCAGCCTCTTGCCCTCAACAATCTCACTCCTCATTTTACCCACCTGGGAAGGATGGAAGGCTGAGTCAACTTTGAGCTTGGTGGGATTTGAACTGCCAAACTGTAGGCAGCTGGCGGTCAGCAGAAGTAGCCTGCAGTACTGCACTCTAACCACTGGGCCACAGAGGCTTCTTATATCGTTGTGATTTCCGAACCAGGAAGCAGAGGAACACAACAACAGGATTTGAACCAACAGTTGAGCCAGCCCCAAAGGATTCGACCCTTGAAACACACGAACAACTCTCTTCCAACACACTGATGTACCTGTGTAGCCCATGTCTCCACTGCCAATCAGAACACAGAATCATAGGGTGGAATGGACCTTGGAATTCTCCTAGTACAGCCCACTTTCCAGGACAGGTCACTTATACCAAGCTGGTCAAGTGGCTGTCCAATCTCTTCTTGAAAACCTCCAGCGATATCGCCATGTCACTGATTAATTGTTCTCAATGTCAGGAAATTTCTCCTTCCTTCCCGGTAGGATCTCTCTTTAACAATCCTGCACCCATTATATTCTGATCTAGGCTTCCCACGATCATGAAGCAGACTCCTCATCCCGATAAAACCCTTTTTATTTAGGTCAAGAGAATTCCTCTCCAACAAAGTCCCGGCAAACAGTCTTTCATAAGATTTCACAACTCCAGACCTTTATCAGGCTTGGAGAGTTGCCAGGCCGATATCTTCCAAACACCACACTGTAGCAGAAATTACTTGGCAAGAAGTCAGGAACAGATCTTCACACTAATTAAACGAACTAATTGTCTCCTGCAAACACCACTCCCCTTTTGCTCCTCTTTATTCCCTATGGGAGGGGCCATTCACTGTCCACCTGTGTCTTTACTCCTGAGTCGGCCCTTGTTCCTTAACTGTCTGCTTCTCCTGGCAGCTCTGCGCATGCACATATCGGGAACGGGCTCCAGCTGTTTTTCTGCCCCACTGATCTCCAATTCTGAAGGCAGCTGATAACTGTCAAGACGGCCCTGGTCCCATCTCTGCCTCTGATGCAGAGCCCTCATCAAAGCCTTCCCCAGACTCCAGGACTGGCCCATGTTCCTCCCCAACCTCCTCACTGTCTGAGTCTGCCACCAGCTCCGCTGACCACTGGCAGGCCACAACACATTACTTCCTAACCTCAAGTCCTTTGCAGAATAGGCTGACCCCCTTTTCTTTGTGGCAGCCCCTCAAGTACTGGAAGATAGCTATCACGTCACACCTAGTCCTTCTCTTTGTTAGGCTGGACATAACCCAGTTCTCTCGAGTATTCATTGTATGGTTTGGCCCTCTGACCCTTATTGCCTTTGTTGCTCTTCTCTGTAAACATGCTGGACTGAGGCTTACACCTCACAGGCGATATCTAGCCTCAAATCCTCACCTACCCATAAATTCAGTCAACTGAACCTACCAGCCATATGGCCATTTTTACTCCTACAAAGGGATTAACAACGCAACATCCACAACGGTTGGAAGTTGCCGGAAATATCACGTTATTCTGAGCACTTTTACAAAAAAGTCATGCAAAATCTCAAGAGCTTGATTGCCAAAAGCTCAACAATTAAAAAAACAACAACCATATATATTTGTATTCACTGCTTGGAAACAAAAGTTCCACTCTGGACTTAGTCCAAGAAACTTGATGAATAGACCTCGATCTCTGTCTCACTTCAGGCCCCCTTAGATGGATAGTAATGGTGAGATACTTTTCTATCACTTCACCATTTCACTATCAATACAATGGTGTTCACTAACAATAAAGATACAACAGCGAAATCCAGTAAAAAATAAACTTGATAATTAAAAAACCCCACAAGCATTTAGTTAAAGTGTAAAAATACTCCCACCTTAATTATTAATTATTATTAATTATTCTGGTGGCAGCATTAGACTTCAGGAACCAAATCTGGGATGCCTTTTGTAGGGAAAATCAGTTTTCAGGTGAATAGCAATAGCACTTAGTCCTATATACCGCTTCAGAGTGCTTTACAGCCCCCTCTAAGCTATTAGGTTTACTGAGTCAGCCTATTGCCTGCCTGCCTGCCTTCTTCCCATAGCACTTAAACTTATATACCTCTTCACGGTGCTTTCCAGCCCTCTCTAAGTGGTTTGCAGAGTCAGCCTCTCGCCCCCAACAATCTGGGTCCTCATTTTACTGACTTCTGAAGGATGGAAGGATGAGTCAACCTTGAGCTGGTCAGGATTGAACTCCAGGCCATGGGCAGAGTCAGCCTGCAATGCTGCATTCTAACCACTGCACGCCATGGATGGATGGATGGATGGGCAATAGCAATAGCACTTAGACTTATACACTACGTCATTGTGCTTTACAGCTCTCCATAAGTCATTTATAGAGTCAGCCTCTTGCCCCCACCAACAATCTGGCTCCTCATTTTACCCACCTCGGAAGGGTGGAAGGCTGAGTCAACCTGGAGCTGGTCAGTATTGAACTCCTGGCCTTGGGCAGCCTGCAATACTGCATTCTAGCCACTGAACCATCAAGGCTCACGGAGACAAATGGAGACATAACGAGGGGTGTCTGCAGAGCTCACAGTGGCCTGTGGCAAGTTTTATCAGAACATTCCCATAGCAACCCCTGAATGTGCAAATGCTTCTTTTAACTAAGGCAATTGTTCTCGGCAGATAACAGAAGGGCGGGAAGTAACCGAGATATATTGCACTGTTGCTTATGAATATGCATGCATGCTTGCTTTTTGAAATCTCTCCTTTTGAAATGCCTCTCTGCCTGCAGTGATGTGTCTCCCGCTATTCTTTTGTTCGAGACCCGCCTCCGTTATGTCCTCCTAATAAATCACTGTGCTTTGATTCCATACTTTAATGCCACCTGTCTGAAAAGATCACCCTACCGTTATTATTCCTTTTCCGGCTGGTTTTCCATTCCCGAGAACGAGGGCTCTTGTTACTTTCTTGCTGGAGACAATCTAAACAAGAAAAGGAAGAAGAAAATAGGTTACGGTAGGTCCTCCCTTACTGAACACTCGTGCAGAGGTCATTCAAAGTTTACGATGGCACTGAAATAGGAGATTGATGACTGGTCCTTGAATCAGCAGCTGTTGCATCATCGCAGGATGATGAGATCACAATTTGTGAGTTCCTCTTCTGCTTTCCAGACACACAAAGTCGATGGAGAAGCTGGAGGTTGGAAGTCGCAAATGACGATATGGAATTTGCTTAATAATGGCAAGGAGAAGTGTCGGAACTGCTATCACATGGTCATGTTTAGTGTGGTTTGGTGTAGTTTGGTGTAGTTTTGTGTGGTGTGGTATGGTATGATATGATTTGATGTGGTGTGGTGTACTATAGTTTATTCATTAGATTACAGATAATCAGAGAGTTGGAAGGGACCTTGTAGGTCATCTAGTCCAACCCCCCACCAAAGTGGGAGACCCTACACCATTTCTGACAAATGGCAGTCCAATCTCTTCTTGAAAGTCTCAAGTGATGGCGCTCCCACAACTTCCGAGGGCAACTTCTGTTCCATCGGTTGATTGTTCTCACTGTCAGAAAGTTTCTCCTTGTTTCCAGGTTAAATCTCTCCTTGTTCAGTTTCCATCCATTATTCCTTGTCTGGCCTAAAGGAGCTTTAGAAAATAGCTTGACCCCTTCCTCCTCTCTGGGGCATCCCCTCAAATATTGGAAGACTGCTATCATGTCTCCCCTGGTCCTTCTCTTTATTAGACTAGCCAAGCCCAGTTCCTGCAACCGTCCGTTGTATGTTTTAGCCTCCAGTCCCCTAATCATCCTCGTTGCTCTTCTCTGTACTTTTTCTAGAGTCTCAACATCTTTCTTATAATGTGGTAACCAAAACTGGATGAAGTACTATAGGTGTGGTCTTACTAAGGCTTTATAGAGTGGTATTAATACTTCCCTTGATCTTGACTGTATCCCTCTGTTAATACAACTTAGGATTGCATTAGCCTTTTTGGCTGTTGCTGCACACGGCCGGCTCATATTTAGCTGGTTGTTCACTAAGGCTCCAAGATCCCTCTCACGGTTACTGCTATTGAGCCTGGTTTCACCTGGTGTATATGTGTCCTTTTGGTTTTTCTTGCCTAAGCATAGGACTTTACTTTCATCTACATTGAATTTCATTTTGTTAGATATGGCCCAGTGTTCTAGTCTGTCAAGATCCATTTGGATCTTGAGCCTATCTTCTTGGGTGTTAGCTATTCCTGCCAGCTTAGTATCATCTGCAAATTTGGTAAGTTCCCCTTCTATTCCCTCATATAAGTCGTTAATGAAGATATTGAAGAGTTCGGGGCCTAAGATGGAACCTTGTGACATCCCACTGCTTACTTCCCTCCATGTCAACTTAGATCCATTAAGGACTACTCGTTGAGTATGGTTTGCCAGCCAGCTGCGAATCCATCTAGTGGTGGTGCTATCTATTCCACCTTTTTCTAGCTTACTAAGAAGTAGGTTGTGGTCTACTTTATCGAATGCCTTGCTGAAATCTAAATATGTCCACAGTATTTTGCTGGTCTACTAATTTAATCACTGTGTTGAAGAATGAAATAAGATTGGTTTCGCATGATCTGTTTTTAACAAATTTAAATTTAAAATAAAATTGGAGTAAAATACAATACTTTGATACATAGATAAATGAAATCAGATAAAATTATATTTCAGTATCACCCTTACAATCTACCCCAATTAGTCCCACATATGCTGATCTCAGCCAAACCATTTTGCTCAAGTACTGTGCCATATTAAAATGTTGTTTTTGAATTCTGGCCACACATAAGGTATGTTGTTTTGATATGGGGCTCCCAATGAGTCATTCGTTTCATATACGAGCCACAGTGTCTGCCTCTCACCCTCTTATACAAACAATAATCAAATAGGATGCAAGCCAAATCTTCCACCTGTAATCGTTCCACAAATGTAGGTACATCCATTGTATGGTATAGAATGGAACCTCCCATATCTGACCACTGAATCTCGCTTGAATAAATATCTCCCTAAGATGTTTTGGCAATTGTAACTTTAAGTAGCTGTTTGTTTGAAAAATACATTTATATGTACTCACCCATTTCAAGTAACCAGCCTTACTAAGAGTATTTATTTCATTTTGTGCTTCTTTTGTGTCAGTGATTCTTTGAGCAAAACTCTCTTGTTGCACATGAGACAGGAAGACCGCAGCTTCTCACAAAAATTATCAGTTTAGTAATTCAAGAGACCATGAAATGTGCTTTATGACCAAGTCACTTAAGTATGGAGTTGCCAGTTGCAACTGCAGTAGACAAGACTACTTTTGCGGTACATTTATACAACATGCTAGCTTTGGTTAGGATTAATCTCAGTTAAGGGTGTGTGGGTGCACAGCTTAGTGCAGGGGTCACCAATCCTTTGGACCTCAGGGACCACCAAACTCATAATTGTACATCCTGCAGACCAGAGACCCTGGGAAAATCCCCCAAAAAGTCTACAAGAAAATCCCCCACTCAGTTTTCCTACCGATCCATCATTCTTTATTTGGTATCGCAAGATACCAGCTCCAGCTCCGTTCTCGGGGGAGTGGGGAGAGAGAGACTTTTGGCTTCATGCAAGGAAAGCAGCAGAAGCAGCAGAAGTCTTTCTTTCTCTCCCCCAAACTCTGCCACAAATGAGTCTTTGCTGGCGCAGCCTTTTGGAGCAGGAGGCCTTGCAGGGTCCCAAAGATTCATTTCTGGCAGAGTTTGGGGGGGGGGGGGAGAAAGAAAAACTTCTGCTGCTTTCCTTGCGTGCAGCCAAAAGCAAAAGAAAGAAGCAGAAAGAAGCAGCCCAGTGGCCAGGCGAGGTGCGTGGGGCAAGTTCCCCCCTCCACCCTTTCCCCCCTCCCCTCACTGTCTTGTGTTGTTCACAATGCAAGCGATGCAAGCCTTGTGTTCCTGCGCAGCCTGGATTAATTGCTTTGGGGGGGGGACATTTCTCTGCGGACCACCAAAATTTTCTCGTGGATCACCAGTGGTCCCTGGCCCACTGGCTGATGACCACTGGCTTAATGTGTTCAGATAGTTCATCATTCAATGAATGATGCAAACATAGAAAAAAGGTCAGTTTTGAAATCAAGTTAAGAGTGATACCCCAAAGCAGTCCAGGTATATCTCAGTGGGATTGAAATTAAAGTAAGTATCTTTCCTCCAACCTGAATTCAACTCTCAGAAACATCAGAGATATTCTTTCTTTTCTTCCCTTTCCTTTTTTTCAATGTGGAATAGAGCTGGAAGGGGCCTTGGAGATCTTCTAGTCCAACCCAGACCAGAAGGCTACCTCTATTGGCTCACATCCATCTTCAATCGGTAGAAAATTCCAAACTCGGCCAACTTTTGAGAAGAGAGAAGGGAGAAACATCCCGAGGGAAGGATAGATTTGCCTCATGTGACTCAATCAGGAACTGAAATTTTTTTTCCCTCCTAATCTGTGCCAAGCAGGCAGTTCACGTCTGATCTGATGCATTAAAAATATCGGGCTAAGCTGCCCGGCCTCCTGACGTAAAAATGAAATTAAAAAGAAGGAGAAAAGTAGGCCGAACCATGTTTCCTTAAAAACTCTCTCCAAATTCGCTGATGGGCTGCTTGTGAACCATGCACCTGAAAGTGCACACGAACATACATGTGTTGTGGTCTGCGGAGCTGACCGCAAAAGTGGATAGTGGGGAAGAACAGGGACCAGTCTGGGAATCTGGAGAGGACTCAGAGGAGGGTCCTGCATGCTGGCTCATATTTAGCTGGTGGACAACCAGCTAAATAGGAGCCAGCCATGTGCAGCAGCAGCCAAAAAAGCCAATGCAATCCTAAATTGCATTAACAGAGGGATACAATCCAGATCAAGGGAGGTACTAATACCACTCTATAAAGCCTTAGTAAGACCACACCTAGAGTACTTCATCCAGTTTTGGTCACCACACCACAAAAAAGATGTTGAGACTCTAGAAAAAGTGCAGAGAAGAGCAACCAGGATGATTAGGGGATTGGAGGCTAAAACATACAATAATGGTTGCAGGAACTGGGCCTGGCTAGTCTAGTGAAGAGAAGGACGAGGGGAGAAAGGAGAGCAGTCTTCCAATATTTGAGGGGCTGCCCCAGAGAGGAGGAAGGGGTCAAGCTATTCTCCAAGGCACCCAAAGGCCAGACAAGGAATAATGGATGGAAACTGAACAAGGAGAGATTCAACCTGGAAATAAGTCCATCAAAACCTGGCACTCCACAAACAACTCCATCAACAGACACACTGACCCACAACCAGCCTACGGACCACCCAGAATCCAAATCAACCCCACAGCCAACCAGAGGCAGCCCCGACCCACGACCAACCTATGCAAACCTCCCAACCAGAAGTTCAATCCCAATGACCCTCACCTGATGTAATCTCCTTATCACAAGACCCACTGGTGATTCATACCTGACCCATCACAAGACCCTCACTTGATACACCCACACCTGAAGCCCTTATAAACAGAGAAATATGGACATTCCCTAAACTCTGCTCAATGTTTGGAAACCAACCCACAAGCTTGGAGAATGAACCATCCCCCTCATTTGGATTTTGTTGTTAGTTGTTGTTAGTTGTGAAGTTGTATCCGACCCATCGTGACCCCATGGACAATGTTCCTCCAAGATGTTGTGGCTCTCCAGCGGCTGACAAAGCTGGCAGCAGAATCGGACAGTAGTAAGGAGGTTGGGGAGGAACCTGGGCCAGTCTTGGAGGCTGAGGAGGGCTCGGACGAGGGCTCTGCATCAGAGGCAGGGATGGGGCCAGGGCAGGCTAGCAATCATCAGCTGCCTTCAGACTCAGACAGCAGTGAGGCGGGGGTGATTCTGGAACTGGTTCCCAGCCTGCACATGCAAAGGGCTAGCAGAAAACAAGAACAACTGAGAAAGCAGGGTCAACTGAGAAGTAAGGCCACACCTCGGAGATGGTTGGCTCCTCCGATAGGACATAAAAGAACAGCAAATGGGACGTGAGCTTTTGCAGGAAGCAATTAGTTCGTCTGGTCGATTCAAGCTTTGAAAAGTTCTGTTGGACTCTGTGTTGAGTTTGGCCTTGCCCTGCGTTTGGCAATTAGTTCCCTGGCAGCATTCCAAGTTGTGATAAGGTAGGTGTTTATAAATATTCCCCTGAAAGACTGTTTGGGAAGCCTGGCTGGCTGTGAATGAACGTAATTCACAGCTGTGGAAATAAAAGAGGTTTTGCCAGAACTAAGATTGTGTTTTATGCTTTCTAAGGAAACCTAGCTGAGACACAGGCCTTCCTGTCCTCCACTATCCTCCGGAGTCCATTTAACCCAACTGCTTCAGTGACTCCATCCAGCCCCCTCCTCCTCTGCCGTCCCCTTCTTCTTCTTCTTTTGCCCTCAATCGTTCCCAGCATTAGGCTCTTGTCCAGTGAGTCCTTCCTTCCTTCTCATGAGGTGGCCAAAGTCTTTGAGTTTCCTCTTCAGGATCTGGCCTTCTAAAGAGCAGTCAGGGTTGATCTCCTCCAGGACTGATCGGTTTGATCACCTTGCAGTCCAAGGGACTCACAGGAGTCTTCTCCAGCACCAGTGTTCAAAGGCCTCCATTCTTTGGCGCTCAGCCTTACACCCTATCAATATACACGCCTGCGCACACACACACACACAAACACCATGCACATATGGGTGTTCACATGGAAATAAGGGTTGCCATTTGTACAAGAGGTGGAATTCTCAGCCTACAGAGGAGGCTGCTTCTTCTTCAGTGCAGGAGAGACGCAAGCTGGTTTCTGTTTGCCCACTGACGGTACCCATGGCTACCTGCAGAACGTAGCTTCCCTCCTGCAGGAGGGAGAACCACATGGCATAACCTTAGCAGAGCTAGTTCTATTTAGTCGGAAATATCTCCTACATTCTTGGCAGAATTGGTGGGCAGGAGAGCTGAAGGTGTTGGACTAGGAATAGAGAAGTGTTGGTCCTCGTTCGCGCAGACAAGCATCTCGGGGAAATTTAGGGCAATTTCTCCTTCTTGGCCCCAGAGACAGTGGGGCTCAGTGGTGAAGGGTTGCTGGCTAGGAGACAGGAGGACCCCCAAATCCTGGCTGGCCGCACCTATCCTGCCCCTCCCCTGCCAGCAGTCTCCACGTGGCCTGTTTTGTATGCAGGTAAGCGCAGGGCACATACAGAGGCTCGGAAAGGGTGAAAAATGGGCCTCCCGAAAGCTCAGGAAGGCCGGAAATGGGCCCATTTCTGGCTTCTAGAGAGCCTCCGGAGTCCGGGGAGGCTGTTTTTGCTCCCGGAGCCCGGGGAGGGCAGCCTCATCCTTGCCGTGGTGCAGGAGGCCGACTAGGCCACACCCACCATGGCCACGCCCACCCAGCAACCAGGCAGAGAATTGCTAAAATTGCAAAAATTGCAAAAAAAATTTTTGAAGCTCACCACTGCCTCGGATGCAGTTCCCGCCCCCCAAATAAGTCTCAGAAGCTCCTGGAAGATTTTGAACCAGTCATTCTCTCAGTACAATCCACCCCACCAAACAGCAAACCGTGGATCGACTGAAGAAATTTAGGGGGAGGAAATGTATTTGGGGATTTTCTTCCAGCCACAACTTAAATGATAAACAGAGTTACAGTATTTGATTCTACTGATCACATCCTTTCCTTTTCTTTCCTTTCCTTTCCTTTCCTTTCCTTTCCTTTCCTTTCCTTTCCTTTCCTTTCCTTTCCTTTCCTTTCCTTTCCTTTCCTTTCCTTTCCTTTCCTTTCCTTTCCTTTCCTTTCCTTTCCTTCCCTTTCCTTTCCTTTCCTCTCCTCTTCTTTCCTCTCCCTCTCTTCTTGTCCCTTCCCTTCCCTCCTTTTTCTTTCCCTTCCCTCCCCTCTGTCCCTTTCCTCCCCTCCCCTCCTGACCCCTCTCCTTCCTTTCCTTGCTCTGCTCTCCTTCCCCTCCCTTCTCTTCTCCACCCCTTGCCCCTCCCTTTCCCCTGCCTCCCACTCTTTCTCTCCTTGTCTTAACTCATCGTTTATCTTCTTTGTATATGAACATTCTACTACAAGAGTAATCATGAGTTTAGACAATTATTAAAAGGGCAGGCAAATTCTTGGATGATTAGACCTTAAGCAAGCACCAGCCACAATGTCTTCACTGAACTGTTACAGACAGAAACAGTTCAAATGTCTGAATGGCTCTGAGAATAAGTGACAGAAGCATTGAGGCCTTTATAGCGGAGGGAGGGAGAGTAACTCGCATGTAGTCCCCAACCCCGTTTGGGGGGGGGAGGGGGGCTCCTACAATCCCTTTCCCCACCATATTGCTTACCTTATTAAAACAAACCACCAGTTCCCAGAGGTGGTGGGCCTTTCCATTTTTAAAAGCACCCAATTTTGCTTCGAACCTTTTTTTTTTCCCCGCTAAGGCTCCAAAATAATAGAATACCAGGTTGAATAACATCACTCCACACGCCAGGGAAGAAGAAGAAAAAATCAAAATGTGATTCGCTGCTTTATGTTCCCCTTGTTTTTGATTGTCTAGTACCAAAGAACAAGATCCAGAATGTCACTGATCTTTGGTGCCATGTGTCTCAATGGGTGACCTGGTCTGGATTGGAGAACTAAGCAGGGTTGAGTCCAGAGGTCGCCAACCTTTTCGACTTCAGGGATCACCAAACTCGTAATTTTAAAATTCACTAATATGAATTTTGACAGACGGTAGCTTGCTGACGTTGGTGGGAGAGGGAGAGGGTGAGAGAGAGGGAGAGAGAGGGAGAGAGAGAGAGGGAGAGACAGAGAGAGGAAGAGAGGAAGAAAGGGAGAGAGGAAGAGAGGGAGGGAGGGCGAGAGAGAAAGAGAGGAGAGAGAAAAAGAGAGAGAGGAAGAGAGGGGAAGAGAGAGACAGAGAAAGAGAGAGAGAAAAAGAGAAAGAGAAAGGAAGAGAGAGAGAAAGACAAAGAGAGAGAAAGAGACAGAGAAGAGAAGAGAAGAGAAGAGAAGAGAAGAGAAGAGAAGAGAAGAGAAGAGAGAGAGAGAGAGAGAGAGAGAGATCTGATCTAACCTCTCTCCCCCCTCCTCCCCCCACAGCATGAGGGGTGGAATTCAAATTTCTTAACAATCTGTTCTGTGGGCATGGCCTAATTTGTGGCTGTGGCTTGGTGGTCATGTGACTGGTTGGGCATAGCTTGTAGGTAAATATTATAAATATTTATATAAATATTGAATTTTTTATTTAAAAAGCGCAAATTTTTCCCAAAATCAGGCAAAGCAGGCAGGCGGATTGAGTTGCTCACAGAATCACAGATTCATTCAGAGATCTATGTATCTGCCATTGGCTACCTGAGTCTGCAGTGCTTCAGTCCTAAGGAAGGTTCCGCTCTGCGTAAAAGCAGAGCCAAAGATCTAAAGAGTAGCTAGAAAGCAAGAAATCCAACCATTTCCTGCTTTCTAGCTAATCTAAAATCTCCCAGCACAGCAGAACAGCTGATGGTGAGAAAAAGGAAAAATAGCAATTTAGCAGGCAAGTTTGCCGGGTAAGGAGTGAGTGGGCGGGGAGGGTTCCCGCAGGCCATGTGGGTGGTGCAGCCTTGGGTTCCCACGCAGCCTGGATTAATTGCTTTGGGGGGTGCTCTGGGGGTGACATTTCTCTGCGGACCACCAAAATTTTCTCACAGATCACCAGTGGGCCACAGCCCATTGGTTGGCGACCGCTGATCTAGTCTACTCTTGAATGGGAGACTATCACAAAAGCCCAAAGCTTTGAACTTTCTAGAAGACAGCAAAGTACTTTCATACTGTTGCCAAGGAAACAACAAGGATGAGTCTATGAAGTCACCAGGAATTGAGCTTGTTTCGAAGAAACTGAAGGTGGGGCTTTGATCTAAGAGATATCACAAAAAAGTGGTGGACCAACTTCTCTGGATGTCCTGCAGCAGAGGATGGAGAGGCATGTGTCAGGGACGTTTCAGCTTGGATTCTTGACCTGATCAGAGGGTTCAGCTTGATGGACTCAATGGCTCCCACCAGCTTAAGGATTCAACCTTCTTTCCCATCACTTTTTCCTACCCTCTTTCTTCCAAAGAGCATTGGTAGTCAGAAATTCACAGCCACACTCACCGATCCCAGAGTACAAGAAAATTCGCCCAGGAAGTCATGTTCGTACAGTTGCATGCTTGATTTGTCTTGGTCAAACAAGGCAAATTTCAACTTCTGGACCTCCTCAAAGTGATAATCTACGATGAACTTTTTGGAGAAAGCCGGGTTGAGATTGTTCACTGCCGTTTCTGTCCTGTCGATCTACAAAACAAGAAAGTGGAAGGAAAGAACCAGTGAGTTCAATCAATCCTCGTGAATGAAGTGATATTTCCTTGAGAGCAATTCAAGGCTGAGGACATATGGTGGAAGTACCTTTGTGAGGCTCAATCTGAAAATAACTTTTTTCTTCATAATGGTCCACCAGATACTCAACCCATAGTTTAGCAAAGTTGCATCTGCAAACTGTACCAGTTGGTGGGTAACTGGGTAACAAGGACATTTCTCACATCTGTTGAATTATTATATACTTTTTAATATTAATTAACTTACCAATGTGTGACTAGCTATCAACAGAGCAAGACTGAATTTTTTACAAATGGAGGCTGACCAAAAAAAGTTATCATCCTACACTGGAAACAAACATCTTGCACCTGATTTGATATGTGTTGCTTTGCCAACATTTGAATCAATCTTTTTTTTCAATAGAACGAGACTAAAGCAATACTGTATGAACCAAAGTTTGGGGACTTGTCCCATTCATAAAACTATTACCAGTCCTCCTTTATTGCTACACTTATCAGTGTGGTTGTGTCGATCTTTTAATACTACTGGTTACATTTGTTCTATTTTTTTATTAGTTCATGTAATAACACTGTTTAAAAATAAAAGTGATTAACAGAGACCCTGCTGGATCTGAGCACAGCTTTCTTGCAGTTTCTCTAGTTTTTCACACCAGCCGTCCAAATCCCCATTGGGCTTTTCAACAGCTGCCTAAAAAAAACCCCAAGGGATCCTTCACCGAGCCTGCTTCTCACCTTTTGGAGTCATTTATTAATTGAATTAGTCTTATGACCATATCAAACCCCGTTAACCAGGTGCAATGAAGCGCAAAGGATGGATTTAGAAAAACTTCAGCACCCCAACGATTTCCAATTTAGATCCGGAGTATATCTCCATATACATAGGGTAGAGTCCTTTCACTGGTAATGAAGAGGATTGCAACTAGCTGTTTACATAACTGTCTGCTGAATCTTTATCTCTTTAGGAACAAACTGTTACAATCCCGCCCGCCCCCCCAGGGAAGCCGACAAACACAACAGGAATGTCGTTTGTGCTTTTCCCCACTGAGATTTCACAGCAAGGAACACTAGAGAGTGATGCTATTTCTGAAATTGAAGCGTGCGTATAGCTTACCTAACGTGCAACCTTCGCGCTGATAACTTTCTAATTCTCCTTTTCCCCATCCTCTTATCCAGGTCCCTAGCCACTGTGTCCCTTTCTCAGGTAAAGTGTCTCTTTTAACGACAGATAGTCCTCAACTACACTAAACTTGATTGCAGGAAATACGACTTCAGCCACAGAGCGGTCAATGTCTGGAATACTCTACCTGACTCTGTGGTTTCTTCCCCAAACCCCAAAAACTTCAACCTTAGACTGTCTACTATCAACCTCACCCCTTTCCTAAGGGGTCTGTAGAGGGCGTGCATAAGCGCACCAACGTGCATACGGTCCCTGTCCTATTGTTTCTTTTTAATTTTTCTTATATGTATCCATTTCATGTATCCATAACTATGTTTATACTTATACCTGTTATCTTATAATTGCTTGACAAAATAAATAAATATAAATAAATAAATACACTTATGGACACGATTGAGCCTCAGATTTTCTGTTGAATCGGAATAGGTCCAAATTTGGTATGGACGGAGAACCTAACAAAAGAAAGGCAAGGTCCAAAAAAGGAGCTGGATCTAGCTGGAGGCTGTGTAGAGAATGAAAAATCCCCCCGAAATCTTTTGGTGAATTACTACGGGAGATGCAACTAGGTAGTAACTCAGACTGCCTTATTTGCCCGTTAACGCCAGGAAAATCAAGAGACCCATATTCAAATGGATATAAAGATTTATTGAGAATAAATTTTGTAGCGAACTTGATTTCTCTACAAGAATCTGAACTACTAACCCCAAAGGAAATTAGTGGGGGATAAGAGTCAGTGGAATTCAAGATGGGCTGGACTTAGATCACCTGTGGGTGTGAAGGGACTCTGGACTGATGTGTTTGACCCCTCCTCTGGGTCAGCTTGGTCATCTCCGAAATAAATATTTAAATTCCTTTTTAAAGCAGGGGACCCCAACCTTTTGGGCATCAGGGACTGGTTCCGTGGAAAACAATTTTTCCATGAACTAAGGGGGGAAGGGGAGCACTGTGGTTTCGTGCACTACCTAGATCTCACTCATGCACAGATGAAGCTTCTCTCGCTTGGGCAGGGAAATGGAATGTAGGCTCCAGACATCAAGAAGGCGACCCATGAGAACCAAGGACACTTCTGCAGGTGTTTTCCAACCTCCCAAAGACATTTTCTCATAACAATACCATGACATTTTTGTTTTTCAGCCTTGCAGGATCTTGTTTTATGAAATAAAGAGGGGAGAAGAGGTTCACATCTCCCAACCTGTCTGCAAACATTCTATTGTTGACATCTCTCACAAAAAATCTAGGAAGTGCCAATCAACCAAACTCGGCCAAGCCAACTAGGATGCCAACCCCAAACTAAAGAAACTGGCAATATTTCATCATATCAATCTGGGCACGTTGACTGAATAAATGCCAGAAATACCTTCAGTACTAAGACATGCTGAGCATACTGTTAAAAAAAACACTCCCTTGCTCAACCAGGAACTCACAGAAGGGTCAATGCTGAAACGTGTCTCGCTTACACTCTTCCTGTTAATCATTTCAGTGCATGCTTTGTGGAAATACACAAACACGTGTACTATACACAGGGGGAAAGAACAAGAGAAATGGAGCCTGAAAGGACAAATGCAATTCAAAACAACCGGTGCTACACAACGGTTCTCAAAGCACCACACAACATTCCCACAAAAATCACTCCCCACTCATGCATGACTTTTGGACACTGGGGAGACCACATGAGGGCATGGCCCATGCTTTCCACAGCCTCCCAAAATCATACCAAATGCATGCCCATTCGCACATGACTTTTGCAGGCTGTGGAGGTGATGCGAGCATGGCTTTCTTGCATGATTTCTAGAGGGTCAGGTGGTGACACAAAACCTCACATACCTGATTAACAGAGTTGGAAGGGGCCTTGTAGTTCATCTAGTCCAACCCCCACCCAAGCAGGAGACCCTATATACCAGTTCTGACAAATGGCAGTCCAATCTCTTCTTGAAAGAGATGAAGCTCCCACAACTTCTGAAGGCAACTTCCGTTCCATGGGTTGACTGTTCTCCCTGTCAGAAAATGTCTCTTTGTTTCCAGGTTAAGTCTCTCCTTGTTCAGTTTCATCCATTATTCCTTGTCTGGCCTATAGGTTTGGTATATATATCATGTGCACAATATCTATAATCCTTTCCTCTTAACTTTACATTCGTATTGTATCTTAATCAACATTCCATATCATATTATCTCATTATTATGCTATCATTAAAATTTTAGTTTCATTTCCAGGCTATCTTTAAAAGCAAATCTCAATTCTTACTAGATTACACTCATAGTATAACTTATTCAAAAATAATCAATTATAGTATATCATGACTATTACAATATACTTCAATTTTTTACTCTTCCATTTAGCCATTGATAAAATAAATCCCAAATCTTAAAAGTACTCTTTTTCTTCTTGCTTTCTAATTGCTAACGTTAATCTACTCATTTCTACACATTGCATTATTTTCTTAATCACCTCCTCTTCCATTGCAATTTTCTCATTTTTCCAATTTTGAGCAAATACAATTCTAGCTGCAGTAGCTTCTGACCAATCCTCTCACATCACATCATCCCTAGAATTAAACGATCCCAGTTTGGGGCTCTTGTCAAACAGGATGTATTGATAACAGTTGCAGAATCCTCGAATCACCCGTGATCACCCATTTACAACCTTCCCAGCTGGCTTCCAACAGAGAAGCTGGATTCAATTAATGACCCTGTGCTTCACTTAACAACTGCAATAAATGATTCACACCATGGCAAAGGAAGTCGTAAAAATTGAATGCCCTGAACCGTCATCTTGCTTAGCAACGGAAGCTCTGGTCCCAGTTACGGCCATAAGGTGAGGATGACGTACAATTTGCTTGCATCGGTCCCCAATTTACCAAGCTCAGTAGGTAGCAACGGTTTTGTTTCCTGTTGAAAGCAGCCCCCTCGTTATCTCCTGCGACCACAACGTCCACAACCAACTTACAGTTGGCAACTGCAAATGGCTCCTTTAATATTTACTCTGAGATCTATCAGCGTTGGCAAAGGGAAAAGGTTAAAACAAAAACTGCCAACGTTTTGAAAGCTAGAAATAAATCTATCTTGGGGGAAGGGAAGGGAAGTTGCAGAAAAGAGCGGGAAGGAGAAGAAAAAAAAACAGCTTTCTGCAGAAATATGTGTGTTTTTTTAAAAAAAAAATTGGAGAGAAATTTTTGGAAAGGCACAACACAATATGGTAATTTTGCTAAAAATACCGGAAGGTTGGTAGGGAAATGGAACAGCGAGTTACTGCAAGGCAGCTGTCAGGGAGGAGAAAGCGAAGAAAAAACTCAAGCTATCTTCTCCAAACCGATTCTTACATGATTGTTTGGGAGGGTAGCAATCAAGCAATCAGCTATGTATTAGTAGTAATTACACAGCAGAACTTAGAAACCCGGGATTGATGGTTTGGGATGCGGCTTTTCTGCGCATAGAATGCTATACGCTTGCATCTGCAAAAACAAATATTTTTGCTTTCTTTATGGTTCTCCTTTTCTTTGAGCAGTTACATACCTATCTCCAGTCCTTTGCAGCCAGCATAGCTTCAGATCGAGGTTCACAGACCGGCTCTTGTTACATTCACCATTGAGTAAAGTATTTGTACCGCTTTACAAAACCTTAGTAGGACCACCTCTGGAATCCTGCTTCCAGTTTTGGTCATTGCATTGCAAAAAAAAAGATGCTGAGACTTTGGAAAAAGTGCAGAGAACTAAGATGAATCAAGGCCCTGAGACTAAAACATATGAAGAAGAGCTGCAGAAACTGGGCATGTCTAGCAGTGGTGGGATTCAAATAAATTAACAACCGGTTCTCTGCCCTAATGATTTTTTCCAACAACCGGTTGTTCAAATTACTCAGAAACTTCACAACCGGTTCTCCTGAAATGGTGCAAACTGGCTGAATCCCACCACTAATGTCTAGTCTAAAGAAAAGAAGAATGAGGGGTGACATGATAGTAGTATTTCAATATCTGAGGGGCTGCCATAAAGAAGAGGGGTTCAAATTATTCTCCAAAACACCTGAGGGCAGGACAAGAAACAATGGATGGAAACTAACCAAGGAGAGATTCAACCTGGAATTAAAGAGAAACTCCCTAACAGGGAGGACAATTAACCAGTGGAACAGCTTGTCTCCAGAAGTTCTGGGTGATCCATCACTGGAGGTTTTTAAGAAGAGACTGGACAGCTCTCTTTCTGAAATGTTATATGGTTTCCATGACCTGGATGACTGAGAATCTCCATAGACTTTCGATATAAGGTCTCTTTCTTGAGCAGAGGGTTGGACTAGAAGACCTCCAAGGTCCCTTCCAACTCTGTTCTGACTTAGTTTTTTGAATGGATAAGGGGGACAAAGCCCCCCCTACTCTTTATTTGCACAGGATTCCCGGACTGCTGTTTAAACAAAAATGCACTTTTCGGATGATTTTTACAGGAGCTATTTAATTGAATCTCTGTGTGCTTTGATGGATGAATGAGGTGAGGAAAAACCCATTAAACATCTTTCAGACAGATATGAAATTATCGGCTCTTGATGCCAGCTTTCAGCTCAACTTCAGGAAGGAGACTGCGACACAAAGCTGTTGCAAATAAATACACAGATCCGAAAAGGGCAGATATGCTCTTTCCTGCAAAGATGGAGGAAAGGCAGATAAATGATAAATGGCAGTCCAGTCTCTTCTTGAAATCCTCCAGGGATGAAGATCCCACAACTTCCGAAAGCAACTTCTGTTCCATGGGTTGATTGCTATCCCTATCAGAAACTTCCTCCTTATTTCCAGATTGAATCTCTCCTTGATCAGTTTCCATCCATTCTTCCTTGTCTGGCCTTCAGGTGCTTTGGAGAATAGCTTGACCCCTTCCTCCTCCCTGTGGCAGCCTCTCAAGTACTGGAAGGCTGCTCTCCTGTCTCCCCTGATCCTTCTCTTCCCTAGACTAGCCATGCCCAGTTCCTGCAACCATTCATTGTATGTTTTAGCCTCCAGTCCAGGATTTTTACTACCGGTTTTGTGGGCGTGACTTGGTGGGCATGGCAGGGGAAGGATACTGCAAAATCTCCAGTCAGAGGTAGAATTTGCTGGTTCTCAGAACTACTCAAAATTGCCACTACCGGTTCTCCAGAACTGGTCAGAACCTGCTGAATACCACCTCTGCTCCAGTCCCCTAATCATCCTGGTTGCTCTTGTCTGTACTTTTTCTAGAGTCTCAACATCTTTTTTATAGTGTGGTGACCAAAACTGGATGCGGTACCCTAGGTGTGGTCTTACTAAGGCTTTATAGAGTGGCATCTTTATGGGCATTGCAACAGACAAAACTGGGTGAAGTTTTCAATTGCACCACCGGTGTGCCTGCCCTCACAGAAATCGTACGTCTCAGAAATGATTAGACTCCAAACTCCTGACCAAGTTATGAGAGTTATCTTGACTCTTTTTTTATCATATCCTGCTATCAAGGCAAACAATATCCCAGTCCGCTAATGCGGGCTGTATGTTTTGTGCCACATTAAAATCAAAGGCAATTTAAACTACCCTATGAAAAGAGCAAAGAGGTTGCAAAATTGAATGAGACTCAATTGATCTACAATATTTTGGCGGGGGTGACATTATCACCCCAAACCAGAATAAGAGCTGTATCCCCAATGTATCTGGAGGTGGGATTTTAGGAAAAGAGGCAGAATGTTATGAATATTGAAAAGGAAGCAAGAATAACAAAATAATACAGTTGGAAGGGACCTTAGTGGTCTTCTAGTCTGACCCACTGCTCAAGGCAGGAAACTTTGTACCATCCTGGACAAATGGTTGCTTAATCTCTTCTTAAACGGCAGAGTTGCACAGGAAAAGATTACATCAACCAAAAGCAAGACTGGAAAGAAAATATTGTTCAAGTGCAGGCAAGCCATTCGCAACACCAATAAGAGAGCAATAACAGATTAAAAAAAAAAACAGGTATCAAAATAAAATTAGTTCTTTTCTTGCCCTGTTGGATTCTTTTTGGCGTTCCTCATGGCTTGGAAAAAGTTGCACGTTTCTGGTCCGTGGCTTGGCATGCACAGCTAATTGTGGCTTCCTGCCCAAACTAGGGTTAATTAAAGATTGACAACTGCGTTGTTCTTGAATGAGCCCACTGTTACTTTAGTTAAAAGGGACAAGATGTGGAGGAAGCATTCGGAACACTTCATTTTTTTTTTCTTCTTCCTGGGATGAGCTTCCCATGGCGGCAGCCTCCCCGCTCTTCCCATTACAGATTCTCCCCAGTTCTTGCCACCCTTCCTGCTCTCCCCGCATCTCACAGTGAGTCCATTCAGAGCTTGTTCCTTTCATTCCTCAATGGGCACTTTATGAAACAGCAACAGCTGTCTAAAAATAACCCAGAATATATATTTACACATACGTCAAAAAAAAAAAAAAGTTAAAGCCTACATCATAAATGCTCCAGTGCTAAAGCCAGGAGGATCAGAACGCACAGCGTGAGGAAGCCTTGATCAACCGAAGAACAAAGACACCGCTTGAAAAAGTTGCTCTCTGACTCTCAGAAAAATCCTGCCTTTAATTTCCAGAGAACTAGTGGGGGGCCGTCTCTTCTGAGAGCTTTCTCAAATTACTTTTCTGATTGGGACTCAGGTTTCTCTTATTGGATTGTTTTTTTTTTTCTTCCTCCTGTCTCCCAAGGTTATTCTCACAATCCATTAGGTCCTATTCCTTCTTCCGTCAATTATTTACCTCAGAGTTTCTCAACTCCAGCCATTTTAAGCTGCGTGGACTTCAACTCCCAGAATTCCCCAGTCAACTGGGGGATTGTGGGAGTTGAATTCCATTTAGCTTAAAGTTGTGCTGATGTTGAGAAGCACTGGCTTACATTATCTTGGTCTTCAGAAACAAGAACTCAAATTGCCCATACCAACTTTCTGGGCTATGCATTCAAGGGACACCAAGTCATTTGAATAATTAAATTGCAATTGAGGTTCTAGGTCACAATCAAGATCTTTCAGTTTTCCCTCAAGTTTTCCCTGGCTACTTCAGTTTTCTCCTCCACCTCCTTTGAACAACAATTGAAGCCTGGTTTCCTGAGGTTTTAAAAGGCCCTTCAAACGCTTCTCTTGTTCTCGGGGCTTTTACAAAGCTAGAATAAATATTCTTATCATCTGTAATGCCTGCCACTAATATAAATTACGATCGTGCTAGGGTTAGATAAAGCCGGTAAAGTAGATAGATTTTTTTTTAGGTTTAGACCACAATGCAATTGTTATTAGTGTCTGTACTGTGCTTAGATAACAAACACAGAACAACTAAAAATACTGTACTGTTTTAAAATATAGTACAGGTCTTACATTAGAGACGTGAGCATTACACCATTGCGCATGTATTCAGGTGGTATTTTTTAAAAGGGGGGTTGTAGTGAATTTAGTGCAAAGACACAGAGAAAAAGGAGCCATTTTCATATTTCCCCCAAAGGAGAATATTTGTTGAAATGAGGGGTCCTTGGTGCTCTCTGACATTGTTGGTTTTCTTGCAGATGTTTCATTACCCAACCTAGGTAACATCATCAGGGCTAGTAAAGAACGTAATTTGGGGAGGGGGGAGGAGGAGGAAGAGGAGGAGGAGGAGGAAATGATTGTGGTGCTCTCTGAGGTTGACAGTTTTCTTGCTGACATTTCATTACCAAACTAGGAGGGAGTAGAGTTTGCACTGATGATGATATCTAGTTTTGGTAATGAAGCAAAGAGCACCAAGGACTCCTCATTAGAATACATATGTCAGCTCCATTAGGAAGACCTGACCAAGAAATCACCTCCACAGGGACCCTAAAACTCTGTTTACTGAAATTGGATTTAATAACAGCATTTTGCAAGACTGATTGAGCTGTACTTCCCTACCACCCACCAGAACAAAGTTGCCACCCGATTTGCAAAATTGCAGAAAGTAGCAATACATTTGGCTGTAAGAAACCAGGGTCCACTTAATTTTTTTTTTTTTAAATGATATTCACAGAGAAATCCCAACAGCTTGCAAATATCAGCTCCGAGCTCTTGGGCGGTACAGCTTGTCTCCTCTCTGAATATATTAGCATTGAAGACAATGATATATTTTTTTTCCATTCTGATTTCTGTCCATCCCGTTTTGTGCCATTTTGTCAAAGGAAAGCAATAGGAACATCTGCCTAGAGAACATTACTAAACAAATCCCTCGTTCACACTGCTCACAATAATTAATTTCCACGTTCACTGCCACACAACAGAATGACAAATTCGAAATGACCCTTAAGAAATGAAGTCCTCTAAGCAATGACAACACCTGCCACCATAAGACAAACTCATTTATTATCCTAAATGTAACTGGTGGTCCCAGAAAGCTTAAGGAGTAATCAGAGTGCTAGTCTTGAAGCATTCCAGGTTTCTTCAATGATTGGTGGCAACTTCAGAGAAGATTGTTAGCTGTTAAGACAATTTGGATGCTCTGTCATCAGAGGTGGTGCATCTTTGAGTCCCAAGTGCTTGAGAGCATCTATTCTATGAATAGAATGAATGAGCTGGGAGGGACTTTGGAGGTCTTCTAGTCCAGCCCCCTGCTCAGACAGGAGAACCTATACAATCTCAGACAAGTGACTGTCCAGTCTCTTTTTAAAAAACCTCCAGTGATGAAGCACCCACAACTTCTGGAGACCAGCTGTTCCACTGGTTAATTGTCCTCACTGTTAGGAAGTTTCTCCTCAATTCCAGGTTGCTTCTCTCCTTGATTAGTTTCCATCCATTGCTTCTGATCCTGCCTTCAAGTGCTTTGAAGCCTAGGTTGCCCCTTCCTCTTTGTGGCAGCCCCTCAAATACTGAAACACTGCTATCATGTCACCCCTGGTCCTTCTTTTCTCTAGACTAGCCATATCTTTCTTGCGATCACATTGTTCTGTTAGATAAAGAAGGAAATACAGCTAGTCCTCAAATCATAACCACAATGGAGCCCAAAATTTCCATTGCTAAGTGAGACAGTTTTCAAGTGAGGTTTGCCCCATTTTACGACTTTTCTTGCCAACTGAATCACTGCAGTCGTTCAGTGAACCTGGCTTCCCCATTGACTTTGTTTGTCAGAGGGTTGAAAAAGGAGATCAGGTAACCCCAAGGGGATACTGTAACCATCATAAATATGAGTTGCCAAGCATCTCCATTTGGATCACGTGACCTTGGGGATTCCATAATGGTCATAAGTGTGAAGAACGTTCGTAAGTCACCTTTTTTTTCAGCGCCGTTGTACCTTCGGTCACTAAATTAACGGTTGAAAGTTGAAGTCTACTTGCATCTGTATTTTGCCAAAATCTGAGAACTATAAAGTACCCCTCAGACTGCAGACATCACAATAACCCCAAATTCTTTTGAATTCTGCTGCCAGAATTTATTCTCAGTTTATAATTTCTGCTTCTGAAAAGCCAGCAGGTGGACTTGTCAGAATCTATTGCTAAGCAAACTCAAGAGGGGAGATTTTGGCATCTCCTCCTGACAAGAAGGGCCAACTAAGAGCAGCCACAAAACAAGCATCAGTGTGTTTGCTCATGCATAATGTACTTGCTTTGCGCAGGAAATGTCAAAAGCTTGTTCCTAATTTGCTATCCAGGGGAAACCGCTGGAAGGTTTTTGCATGTGGTAGGTGAATTTTTCTGGTCCCGACTGAAGTTGAGGGTCAAGAACTACCCGTATCCCTAATTCTAAACAAATTCAGTACGTTCAAGCAATATATTGTGCCACAAAAAAACAAGATTAAAGCTAAACAAGCTGACCAGGTTCTTTGAATGCAACAACTCCAACTTTAACTGAATTTTTAAGCATATTGTCACAATTGAGCTGAAGACAGCAACTTTGTGGGCTCTCTCTTTTCGAGATTTAAATGTACTCAACTCCTCCATCTCGCCTCACTGGGCCCCATCCCAGATGAACACAGACAATATTAATACATAACTACAATGGAATGAGCTTTATTTCTCTTCCACTCAGATCCACAAATCCTATTTTAGAACTGACCTAATAAGGGCATAGCTTAATTAGATAGCGAAGTACAGAAGTCTTGAGAGAGATGAAGAGGAGATTAAATTTTGGATCAAAGGCCTAGACAGTCCACAATTATGTTTCTACAAAAAGCCTACAATGTAAAGACCTCAAGCAAGAAGGGTTTAAAAAAAACAACAACAATTGGGTTGAGAACAATTAACCACTGGAACAGCTTTGCCTTCAGAAGTTGTGGATGCTCCATCACTGGAGGTTTTTAAGAAGAGATCGGACAGCCACTTGTGTGAAATACTACAGGGTCTCCTGCTTGAATAGGAGGCTGGACTAGAAGACCTCCAAAGTCCCATCCAACTCTGTTATTCTGTTCTGTTCTGTTTTTCTGTTCTGTTCTGTTCCATTCCATTCTCTATTATTTCTGTTCCGATCCATTCCATTCCACCTCATTCTTATTCCATTCTGCATTCTGCATTCTGTTCTATGCTATGCCATGCCATGCCATTATTCTATTCTATTCCATGCCATTCCATTCCATGCCATTATTCTATTTCTATTTCTATTCAATGCCATGCCATGCCATGCCATGCCATGCCATGCCATTATTCTATTCTATTCCATGCCATTCCATTCCATGCCATTATTCTATTTCTATTTCTATTTCTATTCGATGCCATGCCATGCCATGCCATTATTCTATTCTATTCTATTCTATTCTATTCTATTCTATTCTATTCTATTCTATTCTATTCTATTCCATTCCATTCCATTCCATTCTTCTTCTCTTTGACATCCCTTTAGGTCCCTGAAAAGGGATACCTGTCGGACACCACAAGACAAAGGCACGTTTGTCTGAACACAACCCCCAAAAGCCAAAACTATCTCTCCCCTTGGAAAGAAGGTATCCCATAAACAGGACCCCTGCCTCAGCTTCCAGTCTCAGCTCCATTGCTGACCCACCTGGTCCTTGGATCACCTTCCTGTAAGGCTTAAGACTTTCAGCACAAGTTAGAAAGACTCGGGACAATCTTTGGGTCTTACCTCTGTCCATTTTTCATTGATTTCCATAAACAAGACACAAAAAGGATCTGATTTCGAGGTCACATCTCTATCCAAAAGGTTTTGGCCGCACACGGACAGTTCCACTTTGCAGACACAATTCAGGGTTCCCACCGGCACAGACGGGCTGGGGCTGATGGTGTAGGCCATTGGTTCAGGCAGAAGCAGCTCTTGGCAGTCTGCAGGAGAGAAGAGGCATTTTAGCAAAAAAAGAAAAAGAAAAAGGGAACAGTCCTGCTTGGAGACCCAAAAATATTGGTTAAAAATCCAAAAATGGTTACAGAAGATTACCAATGAGCAAACAGAATTAAAACCGGAATTATTTTTATTGGGGATATTCAGAAAGAAATATGGGAGAAATATAAAATATGTAATATTGCACATTTTAACTGCAGCCAGGATTGGCTATGCCCAATGTTGGAAACACACATGTATACCACCAGAGGAACTGACCATTCAAAAACTGATGAGCTGTGCCGAGATGGACAAAATGACTTTGAGTTTACAAGAGAAAGAGGAATCTGATTATTACAAGATGTGGGAAAAGTGGTATGACTGGATTGAGCAAAGATAGATTGTTGGATAGATAAGTGGATTGTAAATAAATAGGGATAAGCACTAGATCAGTTCATGATTTATATCCGCACAAATTCTATATATTTGTAAATAATGCACAAAATATTAGTATAAGATGAATGTCACAAACTGTTGATGTTATAAGATTTATATTTTTTTGTTGTTTGTCATTTTTAAAATTAGAAAAGATTAAATAAAATTTATTTTAAAAGGGGGGGGAGGGGTGGAACGAAAGTAAAATAGGAAAAATAAGCCCATTTACTGTAGGTAGCCCTTAACTTACAATGGTTTGTTTAGTGACAACAGGACTGAGAAAAATGACTTATAACCGTTTTTCACACTTACAACTGTTGGGGCAGCCTCATGGTCATTTGATCAAAATGTAGACCTCTGGCAACCCATGTTTTTGATGGTTGCATTGTCCTGGGGTCATGTCATCAGCCTCTGTGAAAAAAATATGAAGATTCTCAGTCCTCCAGGTGATGGTTGTCCCATAACTAAACATTTTAGACTTTAGCCATACACTTTGGGATAGATTCCCTTGGAATGGTGTGGGTGTATGAACGGATTTCCAGAAAAATTGCAGACTACAAGAACTATTTGCACCACTTAGGTGACCGTGAGGACACAGAAAAACCTCCAAGTGGCCTCAACGATCCTCTAAAAAGATGTCTGCAAGAAATATAAATCCTTCCGTTCTCCACCATCCAGCCAGAGCTGAAGAAGCTTCTTGGATGAAAAGTGAAATATATTCAAAGAAGAAAAAAAGAAAGTCTTGAAAAAAGCACCTTTGGGACAACCATGAGCTGGAGGACTGATAATCTCCATAGACATTTAGCTATCCAATTTGGGATGAACACCCTTGGAATGGTAGGGGAGTATGAGCGGATTTCCTGTTATGTTGCTCTTTAACCTCTATTTTGCCCCTAAAATTTTATTCACTGTTGAGAGGTATGAATATTATTATTATTCACTGTTGAGAGGTATGTCCACCATATGTTTATATTCATTTCTAGGGTCAAACAAAGAAGATAACAGTGAGAGAATTTAGGAAAAACCGTGATCATCATCAGTTACAGCCACTTCCACCCAGGACAGCTATCTCATTCTACCTAATGATGGTTCTTCAAGGAAGTATAGCAATAGCAGTAGCCCTTAGACTTATATACCACTTCACAGTGCTTTTACAGCCTTCTCTAAGCAGTTTACAGAGTCAGCCTCTTGTCCCCAACAATCTGGGTCCTCATTTTAGCCACCTTGGAAAGATGGAAGTCTGAGTCAACCTTGAGCCAGTCAGGATCGAACCGCTGGCAGTGGGCAGAGTTTAGCCTGCAATACTGCAGTCTAACCACTGGGAGGGAGGGAGGGCAAAAGCAATAGCACTTAGGCTTATATACCGCTTCACAGTGCTTTCCAGCTCTCTAAGTGGTT
This sequence comes from Pseudonaja textilis, assembly GCF_049901715.1. NCBI lineage: Eukaryota > Metazoa > Chordata > Lepidosauria > Squamata > Elapidae > Pseudonaja > Pseudonaja textilis. Next base: position 4,245,635 of record NC_142000.1, read on the forward strand.
TACAGAGTCAGCCTCTTGCCCCCAACAATCTGGGTCCTCATTTTACCCTCCTCAGAAGGGTGGAAAGCTGAGTCAACCTTGAGCCTGGTGAGATTCGATCTGCCAAATTGCAGGCAGCCGGCAGTCAGCAGACATATCAGCAGACGTAGCTTGCAATACTGTACTCTAACCACTGCACCACCGAAGCTAATAATTAACCAATAATCCAATAACCCAGAACCTCCTTGGCTAAGGATGGAGGTAAGAATACTTAAATATCAACATCTACCTTCTCCTTAGATACATGTTCCCAATACAGGTAATTGTCAATCACAATGGAGTCCAAATTATTGTTCCTACACAAGAGAGTTGGTAAGTGAGTTTTGGTCCCATTTTACGACCTTTCTTGCCAGAGTTGTTAAGTGAATCACTGCAGCTGTTGAGTTAGTAACAGGATTGTTAAGTGAATCTGGTTTCCCCATTGACTTGCTTGTCAGAAGGTCACAAAAGGGGATCAAAGACTGATTATATAACCAGTCTGGACACTGCAACCGTCATAAATATGAGTCACTTGCCAAGCGTCTGCATTTTTTATCATGTGACCATGGGGGTGCTGCCATGGTCATAAGTGTGAAAAGGTGAAAACAAATAAGTCACTTTTTCAGCGCCGTTGAAACCTTGGCCGCGAGAAGAATGGCTATAAATTGAGGATGACTTGGATTCAGAATTATTCCAGTTATCAAGAATGAAGGGTCTTTCCTATGCTAGGGCAACCATTACACTACAATTGGAAGGATAAAACTAGCTTGGATGCGAAGAGCTTGTCTAGAGCTGATTTATTCATTGTTAAGAGTGCAACACTAGGAAGGTGTGATCTGAAAGGATAGTGTGATGATGCAATTATATTTTCCCTCCGTTGTGATGGTATTTTTGAGTGGCTTGCTGAAGGAATTATTCACACAATCCTAGCCCATCTCGGAACTTGCACTTCTATTGTGTTAGGAGAGAGCGAGTGCACTTCAGGTCACTTTTCTGCCATCTTCTAGGACCAAAGAAGAGGACCTTTTCTGCCATGGCCCCCGACTGCTAGAATAGCACACACACACACACACACAAGATATGGTTGACCTCCGCTCTTTTTGGGTTTTAGAAAGCCTTAAGACCTGATTCTAATGGATGATGTATTAGTGGGGGCCCTAGGTTACTGTTACTGTTAATGACTGTTTTCAGTTTTGGCTGTCTTTTCAGTTTACTGGTTATAAATGTTTTAATGGCTTATTTGGATTTTATGAGCCACCCAGAGTCTATTGAAGTTGAAAGTATTGGAGGAAAATCTGTAGGAAGGGATATCTGAATTTCCATCCCATGGGTGATTCTCCCTTCTCAAGGTAAGGTTTGTCCAGATATTTGTGAATATCTGAATTTCCATCCCATTGTTGACTCACCCTTCTCAAGCTAAGGTTTGTTTTGTCTCCTCTTGAGTAATTCAGCCTACAAACACTTGAAGGTGGGTTTGCAAAGATGGGTAAAGCAAGCAGGAATATGTCCAGCAAGCCTCCAGAGGCAAGATCTCCCAAACAGGAAACGGTTTGTTTTTATAATCCAGCAACAAGGAAATACCAGATTATCCGTGTGATGGGTTGCAAATCAATGATTAAAAAGACTATGTTTAAAACAGGCCAGAGCTGCTGTCTTATACTGGCTAAAAGTGACTGCTAAATGGCAAACCATGACTTCAGCTAGCTTAGCTGCTTTGCCCAACTTCCTTCTGAAGCCTAACCACAAATACAATACAGAAATTATTCTTCTGTACCAAACCTGCTTCTATTGTTTGCTAAATATTTCCTGGTACAGTTTATACACTGACTCCACTCAGAAGCTCCAGGCTAAAACATTTATTAATATACACACTACTTCATTTCATCCACAGTCAGAGGTGGTTTTCAGCCGTTTCTGACCGGTTCTAGAGAACCAGTAGCAGACATTTTGAGTAGTTCAGAGAACTGGCAAATCCCAACTCTGACTGGCCCCACCAACCCCATCTCTTCTCTGCCTCCCATTGAGTCCCAGCTGATTGGCTGGGTCTTCTCAGGTTGCCTTGCACAGGAGAACAGAGCTGGAAAGCAGGTCAGTGGGGTGGGGAGGGAATGGGGATTTGGCAGTATATTCTTCCCTTCAGCCAGCTTTCATGGTTAAAGTGAGACTAAAACTCACAATCTCCTAATGTTTAGCCCAAAGTCACCTAGCCAGCTCTCATTCCTAAGGTGGGACTAAAACTCGCTATCTCCTAGTGATTGTCCCCAATTCAACCCAGCTGGCTTTCATGCCTAAGGCCGTTCTCTGACCCACGCCCTTTCCCAACAAATCAAACCCAATCCAAAAGGAACAGAAACCTTGCAATGCTTTTGCAAAATGATCAGCTGTGATAAGCACAAGTCTTACCAAGCTGTGCAAGACTTGTCAAAAGATAACAGACAAGAAATAATTTGCAGTACAAGAATGTTCAAATACAAACTCAGGATACTGGAATGTCCACGAGGCTCGAGTTTCAAAACGTCTTTGCCTTCTGCAAAGAACGTCTGATTCACAGCTGGCTTTTATCTTCTTGAAGATAATCTGCCATTACCTTGCAGCCTTACTCCCGAGTCCCCCGTGCTGTTGTAGCTGATCTTTCCTGCAAGCAATCCTGTGCGCACAAGCACTTAGCACAAGCTCCTCGGGAACCTCCTCATCGCTGCTGCCAGCCCACACAATCTCCGAAGGCAGCAGTCTACTCCCTGATGGTCCTGGCTCCTCATCTGAGTCCTCGCTCTCCTCAGACGTCCGCACCTGCTGCCAGCTAACCACAACAAAGGCAGGACTTGAACTCATGGCCTCTTGTTTTCTAATCTGGCGCCTTCATCACTAGATCAAACCGGTATAATATCTTGTTCTAATAAATCATCATCGTCTGGACTCACTAGCACCACACATTGAATCCTACACTGGCTGACTTCATTGTGCACTGTGTGATTTGTGTATCACGTAAACCCACATTACCAAGGAGAGCAAAATTGTATTGAATTCGGTCAAGCCCATGCCTTGAATCTGGAGGCTTTTTTCCTTATCCAAACCATTTTGCAAGATCCGTTACTTATAAATGCTGGGGAGAAAGAGGGTGACCAGGAAGTACAAAGTTTTGTTGCAACCTGAACATAGATAGCTATTTGGGTCTGCTAGATGCTAATCCGGACTTTTGCAAGCCAGCGCCAATTTTTTTCCATCTGGAAGAGCATCTTGGTTTTGTTAATAAGCAAACGCTAACTGGAGAGTTAAAGTTACATAAGGGAAAAAGTGTTGATGTCACCAACCACACACTTAATCCTTATCCACTATTCCTCCAGGGAGATGAACCTAGAAGACTGTGTTTCCACAGGCTCATTAAAGACTAAAATTCCAGACGGGCTTGAACTGACTTCTACCTGCTTTCTTAAAAAAAAAAAAAAATTACACTTTCCATGCAACTAAACCTTAAAATAACCAGGCTTTATTCTATTTATATCACCTTGTTTCTTTTTCCACACCAAACACAAATTCAGAAACAGCTGCGTTGTCACAAGCTCTTATCTTTCCGAAAAGCAGGAAAGAGTGGTTTAAGTTTGCAAGCAAATCTGTGCGCACGTGTGTATGGAGGTTGCATGTGTGTTTGAGCAACTTCCACCCGGTTGCAGGATTTGGGTATGGTTCGTCCAGAGAAAAGAAGGACTACGGGTGACATGATAGCAGTGCTTCAGTTTTGAGGAGCTGACACAAGGAAGAAGAGAACAAATTATTCTCCAAAGCACCAGAGGGCAGGACAAGAAACAATGGATGGAAATTAATTAAGGAGAGAAGCAACCTGGAATTGGGGAGAAACTTCTTAAAGGTGAGAGCATGACTTGCCTTCAGAAGTTGTGGCAGTCGTTAAGCGAACCCTTGTTTGTTGTGGGCCAGTTTACAGAAGTCTGGCCCGTAAGCCAAGGACTGCCTTTATTCTGTTTCCTTGACAGACTCCTGGAAAATCATTTTGCCCATCAAAGGGGCCCGAGCAACAATGATCAAACTGTTTTTTTCAGGGCCTGAGTCATCCCACAATTACTTGTTCCACAACCCCAGCAACTTCTACTCACAAGGCACCTTCTCCCCACCTGGGTGTGGTCCAACAACCACAATCTGAATGAACAAGTCCACATTCACAACAGTTCCACATGAATTGTGTTAATCCCAGCAGCTCTTAGCCGACTCCCACGTTCCAGTATTAAAGGTAGGGTACAAATACACAAACAAACAAACTTTGTGGGCCAACCCAGCAGTGGCTCCGTGTGCCCAAACATCGAGAGATGCATCAGCTTACTTCTAGCTATTTGAGGGGAGGTCATATCTAGCTCCAAGTCCAGAAAACCATTTTGGTAGCAGCCTTAATTGGTTTGTGTTTTTGCAGCAAAAACAAGAAGGAATTGTGCTTATTCCTTATTAGCCAAAGAGTTGGGGTGAGAAATCCAGAAAGACCAGCAAAGTTTCTTAGGCTGGCTTCTTGCTCCCATGGCAAGGAGAAATTATGGTCTGTGGTTGGGACAACCGAGTGTTACTGATCCCCAGGGATCATCAGTTAAACTTTAGTCCAGATAAGCTGGCAAAAAGGATCAGAGTTGCTCACTTCAAACAGAGAGTCACTCTCTTGCTGGATATGCTACACTAGGAAGGAGTCTGGGAGGCAGATTCCCTCTGTCCTTTTCTTTTTCTGGATTTTTTTTGGAAAAACAAAAGAGAAATCCGTGTTGATCCAATTGAGGTTGAGGCCTTGGCAAACCGATTGAAGACCCCTGACCTATTCCCAGTTTTTTAACTCTTTGTTTTACTCTCTCCCAGGTGGTCAAAAGGAAGGGAAGGGAAGGGAAGGGAGGGGAAGGGAGAAAAAAGGGAGAGGAAAAGAGAAGGGAGAGGAAAAAGGAAGGGAAGGGGAAAAAGAAGGGAAGGGAAAAAAAGAAGGGGAAGGGGAAGGGGGAAAAGAGAAGAGAAGAGAAGAGAAGAGAAGAGAAGAGAAGAGAAGAGAAGAGAAGAGAAGAGAAGAGAATTCTAGGAGTTGAAGTCCACGTCATGCAGGATCTCATCAGCTCCATTCACCTGCAGCCTTCTTGGTCTTCTGCTTCCTCCCAGCCATTTCCCTTTTTCATTCACACCTTTTGTTTTGCAAATCCTATCCTGACTCCGCCTATGTAACCAAAGCACCCACGACATCCATCTCCGTGCAGCCCTGTCCATTCTTGACTCTTCCTCTTCTGCCTTCGTCCCAAACAGTTCTACAATTCCCCGTTTCCACCAGGTTTTACTGCCTTTCATTTCTTGCAACAGCCGTGGCCAGGACGACATTCGTATGCGCAACGATGTCTCCTCTTTTTAAGAAATCAAAACGTTGCAATTACCACAATGCTACCCGCCCCTTTTCTGCCGGCTTTTGCAAAAAATCCTCTATTTCCCATCTTTTCGTCAATGCTCTGTTTTGCCACCATCGATGACACAATTTGATGACTCAGTTTCCCCTGTCAAACACAACTCCCTGAGTACTTGATATATTCATTTTCTCATCCTTATTCAACACTCTCTGTTTCAACAGTACAGGTAGTTTCTCGACCTACGACCACAAGTGAGCCCAAAATTTATGTTGCTATGCGAGACATTTATTAAGCAAAATTCTGCCTTATTTTATTACCTTTCTTGCCAAGTTGTTAAATGAATCATTATCGATGCTTCTTTTTCTTTTCTTTTTCCTACCTTTCCTCACATCTCTCTCCCGCTTCCCCTTTACATTTGCACGTTGCATTTTATAATATTTTATAACCTAATTAAAAATGTTTGGAAAAAAAGCTAAAGGAAAGGTTGTAAATAAAGGATGATCTTCTGCAATTCAGCAGACAAATTTCAGAGATGCATCAGGTTCCCGAATCGTCTTTCCATCTGTCGTTCATCTAAGGCTGTAGCTCAAAAGTTGCAGTGGGATAATTGGCTTCACTCCCAGGACATTTTTTATTTTTATTTTTTTGCATCTAGTTCAGCCTTCCTCAATCTCAACCTTCTAGCTAAGTTGGAATTTCACACCCCTACAGTCCAGCCAGCATATTCATTAATGCAAATTAAATGTAATGTATTTAAAGGACACCAGTAGGAGTGGGCTGATTTAGCGCCATCATCCTTTAAGGTGGCTTTAGGGTTCTCATAAAAATCAGAGAAACCTACAAAGCTTTAAATCTGTCTGCATCCTAAGAATCGTGCTCTTTCACATAAGGCGGCCAGTCTGGGTCTTAACAGAATAAGAGTACTGTAAGGGACCTTAGAGGTCTTGTAGTCCACCCCCTGCTCAAGCAGGAGACCCTGTACCATTCCAGACAAATAACTGTCCAGTCTCTTTCTTAAACATTTGCAATGGTGGAGCACCCACAATTTATGAGGGCAAACCCTTTCACTGGTTTATTGTTTCTCACCATTAAGAAATCTACATTTTAATTATGAACGGGGAACTTAATTCCATATGTGGTGGACATGCCCTCAAGCTAAAAATTACTGGTTTAAAAATTAGGAAACGGCTGGAGAAAATTACAAAACAGATAATTGAATTGAGACCAGAGACATTCCTATTGTGTATATTAAGAGATAAAGTAAGTAAGAAACTCCAATATATTATACTAGATATAATAACTGCAGCAAGAATAGCCTTTGTCCAGAATTGGAAAAGTGACAGCATTGCCTCTGATATTATGATAATAAAAAAGGTTTTAGACTGTGCAGAAATGAATAGGCCTTCAATGGAAATGAAGGAGAGAGAAGAGACGGAGTACTATGAAATTGGGAATTTATGGTATAATTGGCTGCGAGGTAGACACAAGATAGAGAGATGAAATGAAAGGTGCGATGAAATAATTTGGTATGAATAGGCATAGCTATGTATACTTATGTATAAATGTGTAAATAACTACATAAATATATGAAAATATGACATAAATCAAATGTAAAATAATTGTAATAATACATAGTAATATTCTATATACATAAAAACATGTCAAAGTGGGTGAATATGCTGCAATGAATGGAAATATGTTTTTAAATTGCTTTTTAATTGTAGAATTTGTTTAATAAAGTTTTTTTTTCTTTTTCGGAAGGATGGAAGGCTGAGTCAACCTTATCCAAACAAGGTAACATTATCAGTGCTGGAAGGGAATGGGGTTTGGGGTGAGGAGGAGGAGGAGGAGGAGGAGGAGGAGGAAAAGGAGAAGAACTATGGGGGTCCTTGGTGCTCTCTGAGCTTGGCGGTTTTCTTGCAGACGTTTCGTGACCCAAACTAGGTAACTTCATCAATGCTAGAAGGGAATTAGGGGGAGGAAGAGGGGTTATTTATGAAATTTCCCCAGTCAGCTCCTTCTTCAAGAGGCTACTGGTTTGCAAAGTCTCTGGGGAGGATGGTTGGGTGCCTTAAAAAGATGCTGCAAGGATTCTCTTTTCCAACCCTGAATTTTCCCATGGCAGCCTGGAGGGTCTGCCAGCTCGCACCTGGTTTTAACAGCAGATTTGCAGCTCAGCTGTTCCTCTCTGTATTAGTCATACATGTAGCAGGGCTCACCGACAGCCTGGCCCTCCCCCCCTTGGTTCTGCCAGGATAAAGATACCGGGGTGGGTGGCATTCTTCTTCTTTATGAACAGAACAGTTAGAGGGATGCTGCCCAGCTGGCAGGGACTCCCAATGCAAAGGGTCGTCGGAAGACAGTGGGGCATTGAGGCTGGCAGAGGAGGAAGGAGAAGAAGTTTGGAGATGTTCTCCACCCTTCTAGCTTCAGGCAGCTCTGTGTCCTGAATCCAAAGTCAAAAAATGCCCCCTAAATCAGAGGTGGCATTCAGCCGGTTCTGACCAGTTCTAGAGAACCGGTAGTGGAAATTCTGAGTAGTTTGGAGAACTGGTAAATGCCACCTCTGACCGGCCCCGCCAACCCCATCTCTTCTCTGCCTCCCATGGAGGCCCAGCTGATCAGCTGGGTCTCCTTTGGTTGCCCTACACAGGAGAATGGAGCTGGAAAGCAGGTCAGGGGAGTGGAGAGGGAAGGGGGATTTTGCAGTATCCATCCCCTGGCACGCCCACCAAGTCACACCCACCAAGCCACACTCACAGAACTGGTAGTAAAAAATGGGTAGGTACCTCATTCTGTCATAGAACCAGAGGTGGTATTCAGCCGGTTCTGACCAGTTCTGGAGAACTGATAGTGGAACTTTTGAGTAGTTCAGAGAACCGGCCAATCCCACCTCTGACTGGCCCCGCCAACCCCATCTCTTCTCTGCCTCCCATTGAGTCCCAGCTGACTAGCTGGGTCTCCTTTGGTTGCCCTACACAGGAGAATGGAGCTGGAAAGCAGGTTAGTGGGGTGGGGAGGGAATGGGGATTTTGCAGTATCCTACCCCTGCCACGCCCACCAAGCCATGCCACGCCCACCAAGCCACACCCACAGAACCGGTAGTAAAAATTTTTGAATCCCACCGCTGTCCTAAATAATAAGATGAACAACTACATAACTTTGCTGAACGATTAAAGAAATAAGTTTTCAAGATGTTCTCCACCATGCCCAGCTCCAGGCAGGTCTATATCCTAACTTTAAAAGTGTTTTTTAAGTCCTATTTGTTATTTAGAGGAAGGTCGCCTAGGGGCATCGGCAGGGGTGTGTCCTTGCACCCAAAGCCCAGACCTTAAGTACATCATGCCTTGTGATGTGGTCTCCTAATCTTCTTCGCTGCTCTTCTCTGCACACTTTCCAGCATCACAACATCTTTTTTTGTTGTTTTTTTTGGTATTGTGGTGACCAGAACTGGGTGCAGAATTCTGAGTGTGGTCTCACCAGTGCGATATAAATATTGCGATATTAAAGTTGGTGGGGGTTCTTGCTTCGTGGATTGGGCTTCCAGTGCAGAACCCCTCTTCTGACATGTTCATTTACACAAATATCCACTATAGAGGGTTTTCCAAGTGTGCACCAACCCTCAAAAGATTTTTAAAAAATAGTCAAAGCCCTTATTCTTAACACTGGTACACCACAGGGTTGCGTGTTGAGTCCCTTACTCTATACTCTTTACGTGCATGACTGCATTCCCACTCACGCTAGTAATACTATGGCTAAATTTGCAGTTGATACAACAGTGGTGGGACTTATCTCTCGGGGGGGGTGAGTCTGCCTACCAAGATGAGGTGGACTGGTTGCTTTTATGGTGTGGAGACAATAACTTGGTCCTCAACACCAATAAGTCCAAGGAGCTTATAGTGGATTATAGAAGGAACAGATCAGACATCCAACCCTTGCTTATCAATGGAGACCAAGTGGAGCAAGTGGCCAGTTTTAAGTTTCTGGGTGTTACCCTAAAAGAGGACCTGACTTGGGGTGCTCACCTTGCAGCCCTGGTCAAAAAGGCCCAGCAGAGATTATACTACTTGAGGCTTCTCAGAAAACAACAAAGGAATGAAAAACTGCTGGTGATCTTCTCCCGCTGCACCATAGAGAGCATTTTAACATACTGCCCCTCTGTATGGTTTGCCAATTGCACAGGGGCAGATAGGAAAGCACTCCAGAGGGTGAACGTCATTGCCCAGAGGATCATGGGTTGCCCTCTCCCCTTTTTGGAACAGCTTTATAGTTTCCACTGCCTTAAGAAAGTTCAAAACATCCTCAAAGATCCATCTCATCCTGGGAATGGATTTTGTGTAGTGAAAGAGTAGGAAAAGGGGAGGAGGACTGTGGGATCCTTGCTCCTCTCTGGGCTTGGTAGTTTTCTTGTAGACATTTCATTACCCAACTGAGTAACATCATCAGTGCGAGAACTACCTGTAAACCTGCGTTGTGCAAAGACTGCCTGATGTAACTTTCCCTTTGGGGCAGGGAAGAGCATTTGGGTGAATCATCTATGCAAACAAGATTTGGTCCAGTACAAGATTTTGCCTTCCTGTCTGCAACACTAAACATGTGCTGGACACTGAATATGTTCCAATTTTATAAGGCTTCTGTTCTTCTATTCCCCCCAGAGGCTGATGGGAGTCGTAGCCAGCACACTCGTGAAATTCAATTAGTGACAATCAACATTCGGATAATCCATTTCAAATGTCCACATGCAGTTGTCCCCGACCACGCCCTCTTCCGGGACGTTGCACAACAACTCCTGTCATCTCCACCGTGGAGGAAAAGTTGTGGCCCAACCCAGCTGAAGGGGTGCCAGATCTGGGGAAAGCAGCAGACTTTTAAGCAACAAGATGGAATGAACCGTCCCGAACAGAGGCAAGATCAAATTAAATCAAATCATAATTAAAATGAGCAAGCTAATGCTTCTTCAACGGCAGTGTATTTATATCATCAGCTCTTGTTTAAAATCCAAAGCCTGAAAAGTGTTTGCTAGCCAGAGCGAACAGTGTGGAGTGCGATAATTAAACTCAGCAAAAATTATTTTAAGATTTAAGGACTGACCGCCATTCTGCACCCAGCAGCTGCCAAATGCACCAAGCCAGCTGCTTGGGATCGGTTGACGAGAGTCCAAAAAGGAGATGCAGAAGAAATCTTCAACCCCAAACACCTCCTTTTTTCCCCTAGCCCAAGACTCACAAACACCCAACCCAAACCACAAAGAGAGGTCTTGTATTGCGCCTAAGGTGACTCTTCTAGATTTCAGAATAACACCGTGAGAAGGAACCTCAGAGATCTTCTAGTCCAACCCCCTGCTCCGGCGGGAAATCCTATCCGTTTGTCCAATCTCTTCCTAAAAACTTCCATAGGGATCAGACTCAAAATCCCGGGAGTCTGTGCACCAATTGAAAATAACTTTGCCGAGTTCAAGACCAGCATGGAGAAGGCGTGGAGACAACATCCTGGATCAAGCAATCACCAACTACTCACCATCGATCTCAATCGACTTTTGCAAGCTAAAGATGGAACACATTTCAGAGTCTGCAGTGGCGGAGGGATACTCCTGGTAGCAGGAGGAGGATTTAGATTCAGATTAGTTATCCGCGAGAAAAGGACCACCGAGGCTCCTTTCTCAGCCTGCAACTCTTTGAGTAAAGAGCTGTGGAAAACAGAGATGCGACTCGGGAGTGAGGTGCGGAGAGGGCAAAAAATAGAAGAAAAGCCTCGGGACGATTTTAAAGATGTAATTAAGGAAAAGTAAACCTTGCTCAGTGGAAACGCTGAGTAGCAGAGCAATAGCAGGTAATCAGCACTTGCGGACAGCAACACCGACTTTTCAACTTTACTAATAACACCCTGCACGGGTAAGCACAGATTTGTGATTTTGTTTTTAGAAGGTATTGTCCAAATGGGCTTTTGCATCAGCCTAGGAAGAAGGGGAGTTTGAAATTGGGGTGCCTCTGGTTTGCCCAGGCCTACTATGACATGGGGAGGGGGGGGGAGAGGCAGATCACCCCACTAAAAGCCATGCCGCCCCACTACCAGAAAAAAGAGCCTTTGTGTAGCCGATCACTGAGAAATGATTGGGGAAGAAATAGCCAAGTCAGTTTGTAAGGCTCTGGTCACACAGGGTTAATTGGTTTATTTATTTGTAAAAGAAGTCCCTACTGATTTTACCCGGCCATTTGTAGGCGCGCCACTCATCTCTGTTTCAGGGCCATTCAGACAGCACTCTGAGAAGGCGTTTCCACTGTCATGTAGCCAGCATAACGTCACAGAATGCCGTTTCCTCCCCACCAAAGGGGTACCTATTTATCTATTCGCGTTTGCATGCTTTCGAACTGCTAGGTTGGCAGGAGCTTATTTCTTTCTATCCCTCCTTGATTATTTTTTTACTAATAACTCAAGGTGGCGAAGTATCCAGCACACCTTCCTCCTCCTCTTCCTCCCCCCTCCCCACAATAACAGCCGAGTAAGGTGGGCTGGGCTGAGAGGCAGCAAAGTCACTCAGCTGGCTGGTTAAGGCGAGGCTTCAACTCACCGTCTGTGGCTTTGTAGCCTGGCGCCAACAGGTGACTCCCAGTTCTTCTTTCTCTCCATTTTTTTTATTACATGCTCTGCAGATAGCACCAGTTCCAAGAAGCTCAATGGGGCCGGATAATTTCATCCTTCATAACTTTCATGTTTAAAGTTACTGAGAGGCAGGAAATACCCTTGGAGAACAGACAGGTGCGGGTGACCTGGAACTTTGGGCTGTATAAATGAGCCCAAGCGGCCAATTTGAAGCTGCAGAGTCTTCCTGGATAAGTAAGCAGGGACAATTTCCTTCCTTCCTTCCTTCCTTCCTTCCTTCCTTCCTTCCTGCACTCCCTCTCCTCTTTCCTTCCACCCTTCCACCCTTGCTCCCATTTCTTTCCTACCCTTTTTACTTCCTTTCTCCCTTCTTTCCTCTGTCCCTCCCTTCTTCCTTCCTACTCTCCTTCTCCTCTTTCCTTCCCTTTTTTCCTACTTTTTTCTTTCTTTCTTCCCTTCTTCTCTTCTTTCCCTCCTTCTTTCCTCCCTCCCGCCTCTCTCTCTCTCTCTCTCTCTCCCCTCCATCTCTCCCTCCCTTCTTCCTCTGTGGAATCTGGAGGGGTTTAAGGGACAAAATAGGTTGCCCGAAAGCCCCACTGAATTTTTTTTTTCAGTTTAAGTTTAAAACCCTGGTCATGGTTGGCCTATTTATCTTTTGGACATCTCCTGCGCTGTGGTTTTGTTCTAATCCAGGCGTCGTCCAAATTAAGGAAACACAAACTGAGTGCAAAATCAAACTTATTTTAATGCAACGCCGGGAATTTCTTGAATTCCCAGCCAAAACTCATTCTCTGAGGTAAGCCCATGCCTTTCAGGGTTGTAGAAGGCTGCCAAGAAACAATTACTAGAACATAAACCGACAGAAGTTCCAGCAAAGACAAACCAGAATTCGCAGGGCTTCAATGAGGAATCAGAATCTAATGGTCTTCTTTGCTTCCTGCAAAGAGCACGTCACCAAGGGCTGACTTTTATCCCTTATGGGAGGAGCAATCACCTCCCAGCCTTACTTCCAAGTCGCCCCTTCTGCTTCAGCTTCTCTCTCCTTCTAGCAGTCCTGTGCACACACGCACTGGGAACAGGCTCCCCTGGGTCCTCTGCCTCGCTGCTGCCGGACTCCAAAGGCAGCACCCCACTCCCAGATAGTCCTGGCCCCATCTCTGCATCGGATGCACGATTCTCATACAAGTCCACCCCAGACTCCCTAACTAGTTCCCTTTCTTCCTCACTGTCCAATATCTCTGACATCCTCACCAGCTGCTGGTGAACCACAACCAGTTTCCCATCAGGCTTAAGCCTCCCATTTTGTCCCTGAAGTTTCCCCTCCATCTCTTAAACCAGTAGTCCCCAACCTTTTTTCTACCAGGGACCAGTTTCACGCAGAAACACTTTTTCAAGGACCGGTTAGGGGCGTGAAGGTTCCAATAACAGTAAATAAATAAGCGATGAACCTGTAACTTAGCCTTTCCAAAAAAAACCTCTCATTTTGCGAGGGCTAGCTTGCATTGCTGATGCAGGATAAATACGCGCCAAAGAGTCAAGCGCGGAAGTTAGGCGGGGGCGGAAGTGGTTGTCTTTCAAAATAAGACACCCGGAAGCAAAAACATATTTATATATATATTTTAATCACGATTATTCATTCTTTGCGGCCCGGTACAAAATGATCCACGGACCGGTACCAGTCCGGGGCCCAGTGGTTGGGGACCTCTGTCTTAAAAAACATATTCAGAGTTCAAAATGTTGAACCTACCTACCCAAAACCTCTTGCAGCTCCACGTAGCGGGAACACGGCCAGATCACAAAAAGGGGCTCCCTCCTGCACTTTTAACAGAACTAAATAATCCACTACACCAGTGTTTTGGCAACTTGAAGAAGTGGGGATTCAACGCCCAGAATTCAACTTATTGATGGACGGATTTCGATTTCTGCAAAAGCCCTTAACACAGAGGTCTCCAAACTTGGAAACTTTAAGACTTGTGGACTTTGGAGTTGCCAAGTTTGGGGCCCCCTGCCTTAAAGCATCTTTTCTCAACCCTTTTGAGGATCCCACAAAGAAGTAACTGCCTTTTGCCTGCCTTGTGTTCAGGTTCTGGTTACTTTCTTGCAATCCTGGTTGTTATTTGTTTCATGCTTTGTAACAGTGGCTGGATTGTTTAATTAAAGGTTGTGCTAAGCAGCCCAGGGGCCCGTGAGGTGTACAGTTATATAAATTTGCTGAATAAATCAGTTTGCTACATCAAGGAGATTGCTCAGGCAAAAGGTTTGCACCTCTGCCTTTAACCACAAATATTGCCTTTGGGGTGGTTGTGCTCTCTCAAAATCATAAAATGGGTCTTTAGCTTCTTCGCTTTACAACTGTCAAGCTTATGACCGTAATTACCATGCTCAATTTTGGTTATAAGTCAAGGATTACCCATAATTCTTTTTAAATGTACAAAACTGTTATCATACTGCTGAAATGATAAGAAGGTTATGCAATACGGTTTGCCAGGTGGATTAAAGACCCAGTAAGCTATATACGCTATATATAAATTTAGGGCAGTTTTTCTGTGGATCTTTTTGCTGGTTTCATGGATTGTGTGAACCCAGGAGTCAGATTGATGGGCTCAAAAAACATAGCATGCGGTGTGAATGAGCCACAAGCAGTCCTGTCAGAGAAGGCGGGTTAAATTTGAATTAAGCATGAGTATGAATGAAAAGGAAAGGAAATGTGCAAAGCTGCTTTTCCAAGAATTTGTCAGCCCAATCTGGCACCCTCCAGGCAGGATCAGCGACAAGTCCCATCGTCCTTGTCAGACTGGATCCAAAGATAATCTTTACAAACTTTATGCTAAAATAAATTGCCCAATCTTAGGAAAATAGCAATAGCTGAGTGCTTCTTTAGTTTGTTTATTTCGCTGAAACCTATATTGTTGTTTTAAATCACATGTGTAAATATTATTTTGGATGAAGTTCTCTTTATAGGCAAAAAAACTCTTGTACCACAAGGTGGTCATAAACCTTTTTATTATCTTTTTCATCTACTGTTCCTCCTCTTTTATGTATCTGGGAACCTATGCTCCTTTCCCTTTGGTTTTTCTTAATTTGCCTGCGTCACAGAACTGATAACCAAATCCCTTTTTAGATTATCAATTCATCTGGAAACGAAATGAAATGAACTTTCCTTTGGCTTCCTAACCCAACATCCCAAACACGCCGGGGCTGCATTGACTTCAAATTGTAACACAGAAGTACTGCAATGTTTCCCAAACTTGGCAACTTTAAGACATGTGGATTTTTTTTCTTTTAATATTCAATAAAGTTTGCTTTAAAAAAAAAAAGACATGTGGATTTTTAGCCCTCAGAATTCCCCATGGCTGGCTGGGGAATTCTGGGAGTTGAAGTCCACACATCTTAAAGCCATCAAGTTTGAGAAACATTGCTAAAGGATCCTTCCTTCCTTCTTTTCCTTCCCTTCCCTTCCTTTCCTTCCTTCCTGCCCTTCCCTTCCTGCCCTCCCTTCCTTCCTTCCTTCCTTCCTTCCTTTCCTTCCTTCCTGCTCTTCCTTCCTTCCCTTCCTTCCTTCCCTTCCTGCCTGCCCTTCCCTTCCTTCCTTTCCTTCGTTCCCTTCCTTCCTTCCTGCCCTTCCCTTCCTTCCTTTCCTTCCTTCCTGCTCTTCCTTCCTTCCTTCCTTCCTTCCTTCCTTCCCTTCCTGCCTGCCTTTTCCTTCCTTCCATCCTTCCTTCCTTCCTTCCTTCCTGCCTGCCTTCCTTCCTTCCTGCCTTCCTTCCTTCCTTCCTTCCTTCCTTTCCTTCCTTCCCTCCTTCCTTCCTTCCTTTCCTTCGTTCCCTTCCTTCCTTCCTGCCCTTCCTTCCTTCCTTCCTGCCTGCCTTTTCCTTCCTTCCTGCCTTCCCTTCCTTCCTTCCTTTCCTGCCTGCTCTTCCTTCCTTCCTTCCTTTCCTTCCTTCCTTCCTTCCTTCCTTCCTGCTCTTCCTTCCTGCCTTCCTTCCTTCCTTCCTTCGCCCTTCCTTCCTTCCTTCCTTTCCTTCCTTCTCTTCCTTCCTTCCTTCCTTCCTTCCTTCCTTCCTTCCTTCCTGCCCTTCCTTCCTTCCTTCCTTCCTTCCTTCCTTCCTTCCTTCCTTCCTTCCTTCCTTCCTTCCTTCCTTTCTTTCCTCCCTCTTCCTGCCTGCCTACCTGTTAAAAACACAAAACAACACTGGCAGTTGTGATATTGTTACAACCCTGACAATCAGAAGAAACCAGATACTAAAAGCCTCACTCAAACATGATCCCCAGATCTGGGACCCGAACCCAAGTCTTAAGGCTTTCTAAAACCCAAAGGGAGTGGGTACCACCCTATCTCAGGGGTGGGGGGGGAGTCCCAGAGTGCAGGCTGGCCAGAGAAGATCCCCTTGCCCTCTCCCATAAAATGACACATTTTAACAGGGAGAACCTGGAGTGTATCCATGCTGCCCCAATTACCAGCCTGCTTTGCAAAAGTTGCCAAAGGCTGGGGATGATGGGATGTGGAGTCTAACCCAGCCAGAATGCCCCTGTCCCTACCAGCTATTGGGTGAGCTTTCGTTTTCTCCAAAAGCGTCAATTCCAAAAAACATTCTTTTAATCCAGATTAAAAGAGGGCCTCTTTTTTTGGAAGGTGATGCAGGATTTAAATCAGCGGCGCTCGAAAACTCTGTGCCGATCTTGCTTGCGCACAACTAATGACAACATTTGGCGCTTTCTCAATAAAGCTCGCCCTTAGGAGTCGCAGGTGCTCAATTGGGCGTTAATGAATTAATGAATTAAACTTATAGACGCGCACACACACCTCCTTCTCTTCCCCGTGGTGACCAGTAAGCGTTCTATTGCAGAACGAAGCTTCTGCTTGCAAATAAATTCAATTTCAATTTCATAATGCCGAGCATAAATGTTGGGCCAGAGAAGGGAAACCTCAGCTAACTTCAATCTCATTTCCTCTGCAATGTTTCACAGCCATCTCACTGGCCGAGAACGTAATGTCGGTACTCCTTGACTTACAACCACAATTGAGCCCAACGTTTCTGTTGTGAAGTGAGTCTGGCCCCATTTCATGACCTTTCTTGCCACCGTTGTTAAGTGAATCCCTGCAGTTTATAAGTTGTAACCCGGTTGTTAAGTGAATCCGATTTCCCCTTTGCATGGCAGAGGGTCGCAAAAAGGGATCACCCTGCAGCCATCATAAATATGAGCCAGCTGCTAAGCATCTGGATTTTGATCACATGACCCTAGGGATGTTGCAACAGTTGTAATTGTGAAAAACGGTCACAAGGCACTTTTTTTCAGTGCCATCGTAACTTTGAACCATCACTAAATGAATTGTTATAAGTCAAGGACTACCTGTAGGCCAGGAGTTCCCACCCAAAGATCGCTGTCGCCTTCAATGGGAAACGTTTGTACAAACAGTCCTGGACTTGCCACCACAATTGGGACTGGGCACTTCGGTCACTAAGTGAGGCAATTGTTAAGCGAATCCTGTCCAATTCTACTACCTTTTTTTTTTTTGCTACAGCTGTTAAGTGAATCACGTGGGCCTTAAGTGAATCCAGATCCCTCACTGACTTTGTAGGATGGTTGCAAATGGATTGTGTGATTTAATGACCGCATGGTTCACTTAAGAACGGCAGTGATTCGCTTAAGCCAAAAGAAAAATGGACACGAATCACTTAACAGCCACAAACCCAGTTCCAGTTCTTCATGTTTTAGCCTCCAGCTGTCAGGATTCCGGCAGTTCCCCCCATTTAAATCATGAGTCTCAAGCCAAACTTTCAAAAATTCAAAAGTATTTATTGGGAGTTAACACTGTCCGGCACTGCCTGGGTGTAGTCGACTCTGAGACACATCATTCATTGTCACCCTTGACCCTGGTTTTCCCCCACCCCCTGGGTGTATCATAATTCATATTCTCCAATGGGACACATCCATAGCCAAGAGTCATCAATCATGCTCTCCAGTTAGATGTTTGCGCGGCAGAAACTTCAGTCACCTAGTTACTATCTTTGAAAACATTTATGGAATATACTTTCGGTTTCCAAACTGCTGCACTGCTCCCCCCTCCCTTTTAGTTGGCAACTCTAAAAAGACCAGAGAAATATTTTATGAGTTGACACCAGCCCTCTGGTCGTCTTTGTTGCCCTTCTCTGCACTCTTTCCAGAATCTCAACATCTTTTTTAAAAAAAAAAAAATTAACTTTTTATTTTATTTTTTTTCTCTGGTTTCTCTTCAATTCGTATAAATCTTTTGCCTTTTACCCAACGTCTTTTTTTAATATCGTGGGCAACCCAAACGGGATGCAGTGTTCCAAGTGTGGCCTTACTAAGGCATTCATAAAGTGGTACTTAAACACTTCATGATTCAATCCCTCTGGGATGAGTAAAAGCCGATCAAGCCAGGAATGTCTCGAGATACAATAGACAGCCTGCTGGGAATCCACTCCTTCCACCCCTCCAGTTCAAGAACAGGAAGAAGGAAACATGGATGGCACGAATATTAATGCCTGATAAATTGCAAATTTGCATCCACTTCTCCTCGGATGTTTCAGCCTGCTTTGCCTATCAAGGAAATAACTCACCCAGCTCCGTTCGCTCCTTGTAGAAAGGTTTCCCAAGAAGTTCAGGGCATCCTTCCAAGTCTCAGATCATTTCTATTTATGTTTTTAGGAGGCTGGGAGTATCACCACCCATCTTTGACACAGCAGAAAAATATTTGGCGGGATATTGGCTTTCCTCATACTTTGCGTTTTTCTTGCCACCCGAGGACCGCCCTCTAAGCTGGAGAGGGTCAAACTTAAAGATATCGGACAGAGCTGCACAGCCTAGCGTAGGGTTTTCTCAATTTTGGCAACTTTTAAGACGTGTGGGCTTCCAACTCCTAGAATTCCCCCACCAGAGTTGAGGCCCACACATCTTCAAGTAGTTAAGGTTCAGAAACACTGCCCTATAAAATGATGCAGAGGGTCCTGGAAGCTCATTTCTTCCTTAAGACGCTCTATTTAGCCTAAAAACCATCCAGGACATGCTGACTGCAATATGGGTAATGAGTTGGTGGCTGGGGAATGCTGGGAGTTGAAGTCCACAGGTCTTAAAATCCCGGAATTGAGAAAGACTGAATGCCATTTCTCACTCAGCCTGAGCAAAAGAGAAATGTGTCCTGACATTTTTTGCATCCACGTCTTTCTCTCATCTCAAGGCCATGAGTGAGATACATACTTTTGATATCTCAGTGATATATCAGTGTTCATTCTGATCCTGCCAAAGCCATGCCAGAATTATCTGGCAGGATTTGGCAGAGGACAGAAGGGGAGGTTGCTCCGAACGATGGCTTGTCGAGCAAGGGATAGTAGAGCTGTGTGTGTGATCCCGTGCCTGCAAACCTCTAGCCCAAGGATGTCCAACCTTGGCAACTTTAAGACTTGTGGACTTCAACTCCCAGAATTCCTCAGCCAGCAAAGCTCCACAAGTCTTAAAGTTGTCAAGGTTGGACACCCCTGGGCTAGCCGGTCATAACATTTTTATTTTTTAATTTATTTTAGGGTTTTTTTAAAGCCTACCTTTATTATTTTTTCTAAATAACTCAAGTGGGGAACACACCTAATCCTCCCTTCTCCTCCTCTTTCCTGACAATGACCACCTTGTGGGATGGGTTGGGCTGGGACTGAATGGCCCAAAGTCTCCCACCCAGTTTTATGTCTAAAGGCAGGACTAGAATTCACTTTCTCCTGGTGATTGGCCTGAAGTCACCCAGGCAGCTTTTACACTGACGTGGAACTAGAACTCACCATCTTCTGGTAACTGGCCAAAAGTCACCTAGCTGGTGTTCATGCCTTAAGGCCTGAACTCATGGTCTCCTGGTGATTGGCCCAAAATCAGCCAGCTGGCTTTCATGTCTAAGGCAAAACTAGAACTCATTATCTCTTGGAGATAGGCCCAAAGACTCTCGGCCAGCTTTCGTGCCTAAAATGGGACTAGAACTCACCGTCTCCTGGTGGTTAGTCCAAAGTCACCCAGGTGGCTTTTGTTCGTAAGGCAGGACTAAAGCTCACCATCTCACCACCATTTTTAGCCTGGCGCCTTCAGCACTTAAGTATTGTTTTTTTTTTAAATATTGCTGTTCTCTTGTGGTGAGCAAGATTTTTACAGACTAGATACGGCAAGCCTAGATTTTACTCTGATTCATGCTTCGCACTACTGTACTATGGAAATTCCAGATATCAGTTTACTATAATTGTGTAATTGCAGCTGTAATGGTTGGCCTAAGCCATCATGCTAAGCCATGGGTTATCTAGCCTGTTATTGTCCTTCTGGAAGCAGGAACTGAGATGAATACTGCCGATAATAATTATACAAACTGAAAATCATTACCAAAAGGATGATAAAACCGAAATTTGTGGCGTAATGTGTGAAAACACGTTCCCTAGCCCATTTCCTTTCCGATTCAGGAAGCCAAGGCAATGTTTGTCTTTCTCAATGGTGCCCAGACAATCTTCTCTTCCTCAATTAGTTAATCATTCGTATTATATTTCAGATCCATACAAGGTCAATTGATAAAAGCCAAAGCTATAAACATAAAAATCAGAGGTGCAGATCAGGTATTATACAAAGCATGACACCAGAAATACTGAAGCCTCTGAAGCGTCCTCAGCTTGTATTGATTGATTGACTGATTGATTGATTGATTATTTTTGGGTTCTGGAGACTTCGGTCCCTCAGGGGCCCCCAAAGGCAGCCCTGTGCCTAGCCAACCATCATTAGGGGGACCAGTAAATTTCAGGACAATCTCAAATAAATAGAATAGGAGAAGGAAGGAGTGTGACTTGAGGTGGACGCCTTGAGTTGCTTACCAAAAATAATGGGATGAAAATAAAGAAAAAAAATAAACCCAGGTTTAATGAAAGTTGGTGTAGTTTCCACTTGTTAGGGCTATTGCTGTGTGTGTGTGTGTGTGTGTGTGTGTGTGTGTGTGTGTGTCACAACAAAGCCTTCCAGTGTTTAGAAAAGCGCCCCCATCTTAATAAAAAACAAATAATACAATCTAAGAGCAGCCGAGTTGGCTAACTAAGCACGTAACGCTATTTGCACTCTGCACTTGCCCAGAGGCACGCTCTTCCTATTCTCTGTTCTGCGGCTCTTTCAGCGATTCCATTTCTAAGCTGTGCCGGGAAAGAAAAAAGAAAAACCCGGCTAACCGGATCAGCAGTTAACGAATGAACTCAACTGGCTAGATTCGCACAACCTTAAGACTCGCCGAGCAGATTCAGGTACCCCGGGCGGCGCGAATTCGATCCCTCCAAGCTGTTTCGCCGTCGGCTCCGGGCGAGCAAAAGAGACAGAAAGTGAAAGCTACGCCGAGGCGAGAAAAGGAGCGACGCGAAAAGACCCGCGTTTTGCGATTCACACGTGAACCTCGCCGCAACCCCACAGGAGCGCGGAGCCTCGCTCCACTAAGCCTGCCTTTCCCAACGCCCCGACGACGAAGGTGGCTCGGGAGCACCCGCCGTCTTCCGCGCTGGACACGCGTCACGTGTGAAAAGGCCCCCGGGAAGCCAAGTCTTGCCTCCCTCCGACGCGCTCCGGAGCGAGGAGAGGGAACTCCCCGACGGAAGGACGGACGGACGGACGGACGGACCGGCAGCTGGGCAGGGGCGCGCCCAGTCCGAGGCTCTTTGCCCTGCCGGAGGAGAGAGAGACTCACCGCTCAGCCGCGTTCCGACGCTCCTCTCGGCGCCGCTTCAGGGCAGCAACAGCCCGCCGCCGGGGCAGAGCATCGCCGCCGCTCCAGGGCTCCCCGCCGCCTCGCAGCGCCGGCCCGCTTGAGTCAACGCCCGTCTGTCCGACCGACCCAAGCCGGGCTCGGGCGCCGCTCCGCTGCGAGGCTGCGAGCGAGGCTGGTGCGCCAGGCGCGGCGGCCGGAAAGCGGCGGGCGGGGAGGAAGGGGCGGAGGAGCTCAGCCGCCTTCGGGGGCGGAGAGGCGAGAGCCCGCCGGGGGGCCGCCAGTCTCGGGGCTTCCTCGGCAGCGCCGCCCGCCTGTCCAACCGGGCGGGTGGTGGGGGGTGGAGAGGACCCAACCCGGCCGCCTCTCGGGAGAGCAACTCGCGCTCAGCCTTCCTCCGCGGGGACGGGGCTCTTCGTCCCCCCCACCGCCCCGAAGGATCGGGCGCAAACGGCGGGGAGGGGAAATCGATCCCGGCGTGGCTCTTGACGTTGATTCGTCGGGGTTTTAAGGGGTCGTGTGGACGGGCGGGACAGGGCTCGCGTGCCCGCTTTCTGCGGAGGGAACTCGGAGCGCCTTCTCATGCGCCTCCGTCACGGGGAGCCGTCCCGAGCTGGCCCGCTTTGCAACGGGTCTTTCCCCCCCTCTTTTTCCGAAGGGAATTGTGTCCCTCCCCCGTCCCCTTCGATCCGAGGACCCCCCTTTCCTTCCATCCAGGGGTCTCTGCATGCAATCGGGGTGGGGCTGAGAGCCGCCCACGTCCCCGGTCACTCTGGGAGTCCCGGAGGCTCCTTCGATTTATCTCCCCGCCTTGAAATCTGCATTGAAACACGAAGTAGGACTGACGCGCCGTGTGAACCGGGAAGGTGCTGAGCTCTGCTAGGTGTGCCTGACTTGGTTCTCGTTGAGGCAGATGAAAGCGCCTCTCGCCGCTTTTGCCCACAAGGGACTTCCTGTCACTTTTTTATTGATTTATTGGGTGTCAACACATTCCCCTCCCCTTCCTAGACTACTACTTGGGGTCTTTCCAGCCACTGCCCACTTGTTGCCAAGCGCGTTTTGGTTGTTTCCTGGCAGCCCTTATGGATTGAAATGGTATACGGTGTCCTTGAGCAAGGGTTGGACTAGAAGACCTCCAAGGGCCCCTCCAGCTCTATTCCGATTGATTGATTTCATACAGACATTATCTGCTCCATCGGTTCCCAGCTCCATTATTCCCTTGGAATCTCAGCCTCTCTGGAGTTGCTTTGCTGCCTGTGAGTAGTAGTCTCTTAGTAGTAGGCTCTTGCTGCTGGGCCAGCCCCACAAGGAGCCCCCAGCCCACCCCGGGTGAAATGAAGGTGAGCTCTGCCTCTCTCTCCTTAGAGTAAGCTGGCTGGGGATATTCTGGGAATTGAAGTCCACCGGGCTTAAAGTTGCCAAGGTTGGAGACCCCTGGCCTTAGACCCCCCAAGGCAAAAAAAGATGCTTGAAACCCTAGAACCGTGTTGGAGGACCTATGGCACACGTGCTGAAAGTGGCGCGCAGAGCCATCTTCGCCGGCATGCAAACCGTCATCCCGGAGCAGGTCCCCTGAGCATGTGTGCATGCCACACACCCGCCAGCTGATCGTTGGGTAGCTTCCACGCATGTGCAAGGTGTTAGGAATCTGTCCACCGATTAGTTGGGTTGGCAATATATAAACCAACAATGTATGTTTGTAGCTTTAAGACAAAGTTGCTGTATTGATTTGTACTATGTTCCGATTGGTTGATTGTATTGTGAATTGCCACAAGAGGGAGCTAGAGATCATGGCTTGCTCTCTCTGACATTCTATATCTCTGACATTCTGTTGCTATCTCAGTTTGACTCTGAGACTCTGTTGTATTTATGCTGTGCTTATACTTCGATATTTTTGTTTACTGGAAATGACAAAGGGAACCGGTAAGAAGACTTTGTAATTGGATATTCTTTGGACTGTAAAATGTACATGACCTGGACCGTTTATTGGACTGTGCTATTTCTTCAAGTAAACTTTAACTCAATTTAGTGTATCTGTGTGTGGCTGAATAATTATTCATAACTACTCTCATAAACGTTTCCATGTGCATATCCTTGTTACTCAAGAGTTATTCTGTACATATCATAACATGAGGGGGCAGGGGGGGGATTCAAAATTTTTAACAACCGGTTCTGTGGGCGTGGCTTGCTGGGCATGGTTTGGTGGTCATGTGACTGGATGGACATGGCTTGGTGGTCATGTTGTTGGCTGGATCCGGCCAACTCAATATCACTCACATCGAGGCACGCATCTCCTTGCCTGGCCTCTCGTGACTGTGAGGATGCTGCAACAGTCGTAACACTGAAAAATGGTCATAAGTCACTTTTTTCAGTGCCATTGTAACTTTGAATGGTCACTCCATGCAAGCAAAGTACCAGCAAAGGAGGGGGAAAAAACTCCAGAGAAGTTCCAAAGGCAGGAAGTCTAGTCCTGCCAAGAATGGAATAAGGGTTAACAGAGAGGCAGTTTCTGTAAGCAACACCAGAATGTTTCCTTCCTGCCTTCCTTACAGGATTAGGCCAGTAATTTCTTCTAACAACCGGTTCTCCAAACTGCTTAGAATGTTAACAACCGGTTCTAGTGAATAGGTTCTAGTGAATAGGTGCGAACCGGTAGAATCCCACCCCTGGGGTGGGGGGGGCTGTGTACATTGCCTTATGGGTATTGGCATGCACACTTTTGGCCTGCAAGGATGGAAAAGTTAGCCATCACTGCCCTAGAAAGAGCACAGAGAAGGGCAACGAAGAGGATAGAAGATCTGGAGGTCGAATCATATGATGAGCAGTTGCAGGAACTGGGCAGGTCTCGTCTAAGGATGAGAAATTTGAGGGGTGATGTGGTAGCAATCTTCCAGTTCTTGAGGGGCTGACACAGAGAAGAGGAATCGACCTATTCTCCAAAGCATCAGACGGCAGGACAAGAAGGAAGCAGAATTACAGGAAGGCCTCGATTTCCAGCTGTTCATTTAGTCACCATTCAAAGTTGCAACGGCACTGAAAAAAGCGACTTACGACCATGTTTCACACTTACAACCGTTGCAGCCTCCCCTGGGTCACGGGATCAAAATTAAGACGCTTGGCAAGTGGTTCATATTGATGATGGTTGCAGTGTCCCAGGGTCAACTGATCCCTTTTTTTGAGAAATTCTGACAAACAGGAATCCAAATTCACTTCATAACTATGTTACTAAGTTAACAACTTCGGCGATTCACTTAACAACTGTGGCAAGAAAAGTCGTAAAATGGGGCAAACTCGCTTAACGAAGGTTTCACTTAGCAAAACAAATTTTGGGCTGAATTGTGGTCATAACTCGAGGAGTACCAGTAATAGAATGCTGGAAGCACCAAAGATAGACCATGGTAAGAGTAAAATACGCCACACACACCTCCGCCAAGTAATTAAATCCATAAAAAGCCACACAAACTCCTTTCTGGACAACAATAGCAGGAGGGTCATTCGTTTGCCACAAAACCAGTTATGCACCCTTAGCAGAGCCTGGCTACTTCCTGGTTCACACGGAGTGTTACATCTACTTTTTGTTAAATGCAGAATTAAACGTGGGTATGGAAGGAGGCCAGGGGCCCACACAGCAGCCTGGAGTGATTTCAAGGTGGAAGATTATTAATTCTAGATCCAACCTAGAATTAAGGAGAAATTTCCTGACAGCAAGAACAGCAGAACCAATCCAGTCTATTTTGGAAAACCTCTAACACAGAGCACTCACCACTCTGGATCAACAGAGAAGTCCTCAGTGGTGGGATTCAAATAATTTAACAACCGGTTCTCTGCCCCAAGGATTTCTTCCAACAACCAGTTCACCAAACTGCTCCGAAAGTTAACAACCAGTTCTCCTGAACTGGTGCAAACTGGCTGAATCCCACCCCTGGATGTCCTCAACTAGGAGATCCACTTGAGGAGATCCACATCTTGAGAATCTAATGACCAGGTTCAAATCTGGAGACCTGATGCAAAGATAACAGTCTAATGCTGGAAAAGGTGGAAGGAAAGAAGGGGAGGACAATCCATAGCAAGGTGGAGGGACTCTTTTGAAGTAGTGATGGGGACATTGTTGGAAAATTGGAAAGATCAGGTTAGGGACAGATTGTCAAGAAAAGTATCTATGTGGTTGCTAAGTCAACATCAAGTTGATGGCGCATTGTCCATCCAAATCAGTTGTATGATTTAGCCAAGACAATTATATGGATGATGAACTCACCAACAGCTCAGCCTGAGATGAAGGCTAGAATAATAGTTGGAAGGGACCCTTGTGGTCTTCTAGTCCAACCCCTGCTCAAGCAGGAAACCTGTTCAATCCCTTCTTGAAAAGCTCTAGTGATGGAGCACCCACAACTTCTGAAGGTAAGCCATTCCACTATTTTAATTGTTCTCATTGCCAGGAAAAATATCCGTGGAACAGCTTACCTCCAGAAGTTATGAAGAATTTACATCTCACTGGACCTTCTATCTGGGCTCACCCATTCGTTTTTGAGTCGGGTGGAGAGATCATGTTTATTACCGTATTAGACCACCATTGTAAAAGAATTACACTGACCAAAATTTGCAGAAGCAATATCAAGCCAAAGGAAAGAGGTATAATTCAACGGTAGCACGGTAAGATTTTTTGGTTTTTTTTGTATTTGAGAAGTAAATGCATTTTCGAGACAAAAAAGATTCCATGAATGACACATTGGTTCAGACAACCTGGATTCACACCCTGGTTTGTTTGTTGAAGCTTAGCGTACCAAACATATGTTATCATGCCCAGATGGCCAAGTTAAGTAGACAGGAAACTTGTTGGCTGCTACACCGTGTGGGAATAGTGACCCGGAAAATTGATGATTACTGTCACACGGGGAAGTGTCAGATATTAATCACACACACACACACACACACACACACACACATATCCCTCACAGCACAAGCACACAAGAAAAAGTGCCACTCTCTTCATTTCTCTTGTCAGCTTGATATTGGAGTGGGATTAAAACAGACCCTTGGAAATGATAAGAGGAATATAAGTGGTCTTCCATTTACGACCAGAATTTCCATTGGTAAGCAAGGTGTTTATGTGAATCGTGCCTGATTTTACTACCATTTTTGCCACGGTTGTGTTGTGGTTAGCCGGCAGCAGTTGCAGACGGCTGAGGAGAGCGAGGACTCAGATGAGGGGCCAGGACCATCAGGGAGTGGACCGCTGCCTTCAGAGATTGTGGGGGCTGGCAGCAGCGATGAGGAGGTTCCCGAGGAGCCTGTGCCAAGTGCGTGTGTTACACCGGTAGGATCCCACCTGTGCTTGGAATCTTTTTGAAAGAGTTGAAACTGTTCTTCCCAAATTTCTTGCCCCATGAACTAACGTGCCATTTATGAGACCACAAAGTTGCTTTCTATCCTTTGTTTAGACTTCTCCTTCGTTTCTCAGCTTGCTCAAGTGTGCTGTGTGAACACCCTCCAAACTGAATAAATTGTGGCTCATTAGGTTTCTCGTTAGCATATAAAAATATTACCTCCAAAGTTCCTTTGTTCTATATTGAGGGTGCTATATTTTTTAAATCTATATCCCATTTTGAGGGGTGGGGGGGAAGCTAATGGTAGCTAGTGTGTTATTTTTGTGTGCTTTGCTTATAGCAATAATATTGATGTTTGCAGGCTAAAAATTCCATTTCTATCACTCATCAAAGAGGTATTTCTTTTGATTGTGTTTCTCTGAAGGATATAATACCTTTGAGTCTCTCAAGTTAGAGAGAGGCAGAATGCAACATTTTATTATGTGCTTTATAGATCATTTAGTGACCGTTCAAAGTTACAACAGTACTGAAAAACGTGACTTATGACTGCTTTTCTAACTTACAACTGCTGCAGCATCCCCACAAACAACATTCAGAATATTTCAAAGCCCAGATTCTGCCCCGTTTTGCCAAATCTTTGGCATTCCCAATACTGTTTAATGCAATATGACCAGCTAGAAACTGGAGGATGCTCTTCACCAGTGGTGGGATTCAAATTTTTTTACTACCGGTTCTGTGGACATGGTTTGGTGGGTGTGGCTTGGCAGGCGTGGCAGGGGAAGGTTACTGCAAAATCCCCCTTCCCTTCCCTCCCCACCCCACTATCCTGCTTTCCAGCTCCATTCTCCTGTGCAGGGCAACCTAAGAAGACCTAGCCGATCAGCTGGGACTCAATGGGAGGCAGAGAAGAGATGGGGTTGGCGGGGCCAGTCAGAGGTGGGATTTGCCGGTTCTCCGAACTACTCAAAATTTCCGCTCCCAGTTCTCCAGAACTGGTCAGAACCAGTTGAATACCATTTCTGCTCTTCACCCCTAATTTAATGGACTTAGATGGGACACACACACCCATGTCATAGTCAAAAGTTAGGATTCACATGCAATATTAAGACTTGGATTAATCTTCTAATACATTTTCTAAAAAATGAATTTCTAATTAACTTTTGAACAAACACAGTTGACTTTCACAACATAGTAAGCCAAGCACCATCAATATCATGATTTGTGCAAGGTGTGAATCACACCTAAGTCTAGACATGATTTGCCAAGATATTCATGAAAACAGTTTTCTCTGTTCAATTGTTCTCGTATGATTGGTCTTGAAAGCTCCTCTGTGTGCTCAGTTACTGTTTATTCCAGTATTTGACTAGGTGGCTCAGAACAGGAGTTACAGGAAGACGGAAACTGCTTTTATTGAGACTGGCTGTGGTAACAGAGGGGTGGGGGCAGGATCGCTCGGTGGATAAAGACACAGGTTTGAGACTGAGTGCCGTGCAAGAGTGAGCTTCCATCCTCCCCTCAGCGCCTACCCACCTAGCAGTTTAAAAGCATGCAAAAGTGAGTAGATAAATAGGTACTATTTCTGTGAGAAGGTAACAGTATCCGGTGTGCCTCGGCATATAGTCATGCTGGCAACATGACCACAGAAGTGTTTTTGGATAATGCTGCCCCCCTCAGCTAAGAAATAGATGAGCACCACCCTCTAAAATCAGGCATGACTGAACAAGAGAAACTTACCTTTTATAGTAACAGAATCAAACAGTCTGATGATACTGTGCCACTCTCTCCTCGTTTTCCCCCCCTCAAAATTATATATTTATTTTATTCATACTGTATGTTAACTTATCTCACTCTGAAAGTTACAAATATATTTATCTAAAGCCATGGTTTTTTTCCCCCTCCCAAACTCTTCCACTTTAAAGAAGTGTGGACTTCCAACTCCCAGAATTCCGCAGCCAGCATTGTGGCTGGGGAATTCTGGGAGTTCACAACTCTTAAAGGCTGGCAAATTTGGAGGGGGGACAGTTCTGAAGCCTTTCCTTGATTATTATTATTATTATTATTATTATTATTATTATTATTATTATTATTATTATTATTTATTATTATTATTATTATTTATTATTATTATTATTATTATTATTATTATTATTATTATTATTATTAAGTGATATAAAGGTGTCTGTCTGAATTGCATCTAATAGATGAGAATCTCTGCAGCTGAACTATAGGGTCGTCGGTACGCTCTGAGCTAGGTAACATTTTCAGTGCAAGTGAGTGTGGGGTTTGCTCCCGGATTATCAATATTGTAGAAATAGCAGTTGTTCCTTGTTGGAAATTTATTTCATTGCTTTCTGAAACATCTGATACCCGCATGTGGTTTAAACAGAAGAAAATCTCTGCAGCTCTGGGATGAAGTGTGGAGTCCTTGATGCTCTCTCTGAGCTGGTGATTTGCAGACATTTCGTGACCCAACTAGGTAACACCATCAGTACTAAAAGGGAGTGGAATTTGCAGAGACGAAGAGGAGGAGAAGGACTACAGGGTCCATGATGTTCTCTGAGCTTGGTGTTTCACTTGCAGACATTTCGTGAACCAACTAGGTAATCGTCATCTGTGCACTTCTGAATGTTATCAGGACATTCTTGACTTTAAAAAAAATTCCTCCTTCTCTTTTACCTAGGAAACAGTTCCTGCATACCTCCATCAAGGTCAACGTTCTCACTTTCTACACTTGCTAAATCCATCTGGTCCCCGTCTTTTCTTTGGGTAATCTCGAGATAATTTAGAGGTTCAGGAGCTCAAGGACCACTTAACTTCTACCTCTCAGTTCTGCCACCTGCTTACCCTCTGTCTGCCTCCTTGAACAAAATCTTGGACTTACAGATAAAGGTGTCTGTGTATCCAAATTCTTAAAATTCCTTCTTCGCCATCCCATAGAAAACAACCAAGCTTCTCTATCACAATCCCATAAGGGCATAGCGCCATCTAGCGCTATGGAAAGCCCCTTGAAGATTGAATTCATTCATAACATCTCCTGATTCAACCAACCTCAGCATCAACCAAATTAAAGTAGCTTGTGATATAATAGAATAAATAAATATAACTTTTAAAAAAAAAACAGTGTTCATCCACACTGCAGAATCCAATACTTCTTTCCATGCGCGTTTTCTGCAAAGGATTCCAAGTGCATTAGTGCAAAATTAATGTAACCTCCTCTGGCACCCTGTGTGAGCAACGTTGATATTTCAAGAAGCCAAAATCCAATTTTGCAGACTTCAGGTCTTTCCCCAAGGCAGAGGAGTGCCCAAATTCCCCATTCCAAAGCCCTGTAGTTCCTTGGTGTGTCTCCAAAGAAAACAGCAACATGGCCTTCTTGGGTTGGCCGTTATCTTGAGGAGGGTATTGAAACAGAGCAGCAAAGGCTATTTTAACACCAGTAGGGTGATTTGATAGTCTCATCCATAGGCTGGAGAAAGGCTTTCTTTAATGAAAGTCTCCTCCTTACTCTCGTGTCTAAAAGACTCCGGACAGCAGCAAATCTCCCTCAAAGCTGCCAGCTTGAGTTCCGTTTCTCCCCTCTCAAAGGAAGGCAAAATGTAATCGTGGCTCTTGATCGGCCAGCTGCTTCTTGGCGTCCTCCGAGATAGAATTGTGCCATAGCCTGGAAAGACAAAGGAGAAGTTTTAGGCACCCGAAGAATGGCACTGCTGCCAGCTTACCATTTGCAGCAAAGCAAAGACCCTGCTTTAAAGCGGTTTTTATCCAATCCATCAGAATAAACCTGGAAGAAGGGACCTTGGAGGTCTTGTAGTCCAGTTCTCTGGGTCAAGCAGGAGACCCTATATCATTTCAGACAAGAGTCTGTCCAGTCTTTTAAAAAACCTCCAGTGATGGAGCATGCAAAACTTCTGAAGGCAACTTCTGTTCCACTGGTTAATTGTTCTCCCTGTTGGGAAGTTTCTCCTTCATTCTAGGTTGGATCTCTCCTTGGTTAGTTTCCATCCATTGTTTCTTGTCTTGCATTCTAGTGCTTTGGAAAATAGCTTGACCCTCTTCTTCTTTGTGACAGCCCCTCAAATACTGGAACACGGCTATCATGTCCCTCCCTAGTCCTTTCCTCTAGATTGGTCATATCCAGTTCCTGCAGCTGTTCTTCGTATATTTTAGTCTCCGGGCCTTTAATCCTCTTAGTTGCTCTTGTCTGCATTTCCCCCCAAATCTCAATATCTTGTGTGGCGACCAAAATTGGATGCAATATTTTAGGTTGGTGTTACTAAGGATTTATTAGTCTCCATTCATTGTTTCTTGTCCTGCCTTGTAGCGCTCTGGAAAATAAGTTGACCCCCTCTTCTTTGCCCCTCAAATACTGGAAGGCTGCTCTCATGTTCACCACTATTGCGCTGCTATCATGTCACATATATATCATGCCCACAAAATGCAAGAAATAACTGTCCTAGCTCTGACTTGGGTGCATATTTGGAATTCTTTTTCGATTGCAAAAAGGCAGCTGAAGGAGGCAAAGACCTATTTAGGGCCATTCAAACACCAGTTAAGAAGAGTTATAAATTGTGGATCTGTTTTGAAAACCGGAGGGAGGGCTATTACTGTTGAAATATATGTATCACTGTTCAACCAAGGGGGAACAAGCTATGTGTATTTTTGTTACTTTGGTTTCATGCACATTTTTCTGGTTTTATGCTGGTTTGGTCTTTTTATTTATTTCTTTTCCTTTTTGAATTTTGTATTTTAACTTTGGAAGTAATTTTTTTTTAAAAAAGAAAGAATTGGCATAGCGAAGGCACCAATCTGGAAACGGAGAGACCATGAGTTCTAGTTCAGCCTTGGGCGTGAAGCCAGGTGGGTGATCTTGGGCCAGTCACTTTCTCCCAGCCCTAGAGAGGAAGCAATGGCAACTCACTTCTGAAAACCTTGCCAAGAAAACTGCAGGGATTTGTCCAAGGAGTCTCCAAGAATTGAACAGAAGGGGAAAAAAAAAAAACCCAGCTATTCTTAAAGTAGTTTCCCTCCCTGCTGCCTTTATTCATCCACGATGCCTCCTATCGCCTTGACCTGTTTTTTTCCCCCCCTGAGCTACATTTCCAAACAAAGCCTTCACTTTTCCTTGGTATAAATGAAGCGTCTTTCAAAAAGCAAAAGGCAGATGGAAGAGGAATAAACAGGACAGTTCATGAGTTAGGAAAAAGCCACGGAAGATTATTTCAATGTATTATTACTCTGACAAGATTATTGCATGTACAAAGATGGAAAGATCTGGCATGACTCAACATGGAGGAAAGATTGGTGAAATTGACAGAACTTGCTGAGATGGATAAATTTACTTTTTTGATTACGGGTGCCTGGAAACCTCGTGTGGAATTTTTGCATAAATGTGAACGAATGAATGTGATTTATGGTTTTAATGATTAGACAGGGTTATAGAAAGAAGAGTTACCTGATGCAGCTTCAGAAGGGGCAAAATATTTTTGCACTTCTAACTGCTATGAAGAATATTGGAAGCCTCTTTCTATCTTTTTTCTTTCTTTTCTATTCTAGATTCTATATGTTCAACTTTTTTTTCTCTCTTGCAAATGCTGCTTTTTCTTTCTTTTGTTTTCTTCCTTATCTTCCCCAATTTTAATGTGTGCTAATTATCCTTTTCTTGTTTAAAGGTTTTAATAAAAAATATACAAAAAAAAATTAAATGCCCCTTATTTACTTATATCAGAACATATTGCTGTTTTGAAGTAGAAGTTAGAAGCCACCCCTGATCTGCAAGCTTCTACTGTCCCCTTAAAATCTTAAAAGAAACAAAGAAGATAAAAAAGTTATTGACCTATTTTGCAGCTTCTCCATCACTCTAGGTCGTAATGCAACTTGTTTAACTTAGGGAGTTGAGTGAATCTTCTAAACATGGCTTATTATTCTCAACATACAACCACAACTGACCCCCAAATTTCTCTTGCTAAGCAAGACATTTATTAAGTGAATTTTGTCCCATTTTATGACCTTTCTTGCCACAGTTGTTAAGTGAATCACTGCAATTGTTAAGTTAAGTAGCACTATTGTTAAGTGAATCTGGTTTCCCAATTGACTTTGCTTGTCAGCAGTGGTGGGATTCAATTTTTTTTACTACTGGTTCTGTGAGTGTGGCTTGCTGGGCTTGGTGTGGTTTGGTGGGCGTGGCAGGGGAAGGATATTGCAAAATCCCCATTCCCTCCACACCCCACTAACCTGCTTTTCAGCTCCATTCTCCTGTGCAGGGCAACCAATGGAGACCCAGACAATCAGCTGGGACTCAATGGGAAACAGAGAAGAGATGGGGTTTGTGGGCCCAGTTAGTGATGGTACTACGGTTCTCTGAACTACGCAAAATTTCCACTACCGGTTCTCCAGAACCAGTCAGAACCTGCTGAATGCTACCTCTGCTTGTCAGAAGGTCATAAAAGAGGACTGTGTGGCCCTGGGGCGCTGCAACCGTTATAAAAATGAGCCAGTTGCCAAGCGTCTGAATTTTGATGATGTGATTATGGGCATGCTGCAAAAGTTGTAAATGTGAAAAATGGTCATAACTCACATTTTTTGCTGCCATTGTAACTTCAAATGGTCACTAAATGAATGGTTGTGAGTCAGGGACTACTGTACCTGTATTTTACCAAATCTGAGAACCATATTGGTCACAGTACAATAACCCCACGTCCTTTCCGATTCTGTTGTCAGCATTTAGTCTTGGTTTAACATTGCACGTTTTGGAATGATCATTGTAAGAATCTACTAAATGTGGCTTATTATAATGGTAGACGAACCCAATGGAATGGAATGGAATGGAATGGAATGG
This sequence comes from Pseudonaja textilis, assembly GCF_049901715.1. Classification (NCBI taxonomy): domain Eukaryota; kingdom Metazoa; phylum Chordata; class Lepidosauria; order Squamata; family Elapidae; genus Pseudonaja; species Pseudonaja textilis. The sequence goes on from NC_142000.1 coordinate 4,279,505, forward strand.
AATGGAATGGGATAGGATAGGACAGGATAGGATAGGATAGAACAGAACAGAATAGAATAGAATAGAATAGAATAGAATAGAATAGAATAGAATAGAATAGAATAGAATAGAATACAGAATAGAATAGAATAGAATAGAATAGAATAGAATAGAATAGAATAGAATAGAATAGGAATAGGAATAGGAATAGGAATAGAATTCTTTATTGGCCAAGTGTGATTGGACACACAAGGAATTTGTCTTGGTGCAAATCAATAGCTTATTCAATAAATCGTGGATAAAACAAACAATGGCTTGGCATTTATGATTCCTGTGGCACCTGCTATTCTCAGTTCCAATTAAATATGGGCAACCAGCAGCTTTTTTTGACTTATTAAATGCTACCAAGGTGGCCACAAAGGTGGCCAAAAAAATCAAGATGGCGGGCATGCAATGTGATCAAAGATCCTCCTCTTTTCATGCGGGATGCATATAAGAACCAGACAGAGCTCTGTACTATTCTGGTCACCGTCATTACTTTTTGGACCCCATCTTGCTGACACCCTTGGATGCACCCTCCCTAAACATCACCATTCAAACCACCCTTGTTCAACCTCAGTCCTCCAGATGTTTGGGCTGAGAACATTCAGGATGCTCAGCAATGGCTGTCCTGACTGGAGTATTTTGGTGGGGCTGGAAGTCCACACACCTGGTGGGCCTCCAAAAGAACTTTACGGAATTTCAACTAACAAAATTGGGATCCGCTTCTTATTCTTGGCCAGACTTCAACTGGGTTGCAGCACCATGCAACAGAAGGAGTAAGAAGGTCTTCGAAGGTTGATAACTCAGCCTATGAATCCAATTTTGTTTAGAGGACTAAGAGGGGCTCTTACTACTCCTAGAAAGCTCACCGTATAGTCTGGATTCTAGGACATCGAGGAAGCTGCCTTGCTAACATGGAAGCACCATAAGTTGTGATACAGTTGTTGTCTAGACTAGAGAGAAAAGAGAAAAGAACATAACGGAAATTACTCTTTTTTAAATGGATTTTTTTTAAATATAATAATTCCATCTTCAATTGAACAGTGTGTCATCCAGGTACAAATATCTTTGTAAAATAGTAATCAAAATTTACAGTCATTTACAGTCATACATCAGTATTAATTCTACAATGTTAAAATAACAATATTCAACATACTAATCATAATATTTGCTTCTCTCTCCTAACATATCTTCTTTATTTCACTTATCTTTCGTTTCCCTGTTTCTAACTTCCATTTTTGTTATTTAACCATTGATAAAATAAATCCCATGTCATATAACGTTCAGTTTGCTCCTTCTCCTGAATTGCAAGGGTTAATCTATTCATTTCTGCACTCTAATATTTTCCTGATCACATTCTCATCTGGGGATCACCAGAAGAGAAATTAGTGATAGTATCGAATTCCCCTTCCTAATAAAATCAAAACAGCCTCAAGGTCTTAAGGTACTTACTCCAGAAACTTCATCCTTGTCATCCCAGGGAGAACCATGGCGAGCTCTTTGGCAGTTTCATCACCAAGCCTATTCCAAGACAAGCTATAAAACAAAAAACACAAGTTCAGACATGAGAAAGATTCTTATTCAAGAGGGCAACAGGGTAAGAAGTTCTAAGCATCCCTCTGCGGTAATACCAATAATAGCAACCAGGAGCATCTCTGCTTCGTCGTCTGCACTGGTGGGTCTGTTTGCTTCTTCTGGGCATGATTCAAGGTGCTGGTTACTACCTATAAAGCCCTCCATGCATAGGTGGAACTCAGCTGGTTCTGACCAGTTCCGGAGAACCGGTAGCAAAAATTTTGAGTAGTTCAGAGTACCAGCAAATCCCACCTCTGACTGGCCCCGGCAACCCCATCTCTTCTCTGCCTCCCATTGAGTCCCAGCTGATCGGCTGGGTCTTCTTTGGTTGCCCTGAACAGAAGAATGGAACTGGAAAGCAGGTTAGTGGGGTGGGGAGAGAATGGGAATTTTGCGATAACCTTCTCCTGCCATGCCCACCAAGCTATGCCCACAGAACCGATAATAAAAAAAAATTGAATCCGACCACTTTCCATTGCCTCCTACAGCATTTGTCCAGCTTGGTGGGAACAAGAGCAGGGGCCTCTTTGAATAACTGCATTCGGGAATGAGGAGCGCCTTTGATGACTGTTTCTGGTTTCTTTGAAGTAACAAGCAAGAATGTGAAATTCTGACCAGAACCAATTGAAAGTGGCCAGAGATAGAAATTGCTCAGAAAGTTGAATTATAATAACTTGAAAACTGTGGGAAACGTACCCCTTGAATATTCAATACAAGATCATGCTAAGAATATGATGGGATGATACGAACGGTTTTATATAGTTGATGGGCACACTCACTAGATGCTTGGTGACTCAAATTAGGCTAGCAATGAAGAACACATTCCAAACCCAATATATCTGAACTGTGTTAACATTAACCGCGTTAATAGAAAGACAGAATCAAGATCACGTGAGGTATTAGTGCCACTTTATAAAGCCTTGGTAAGACCACGCCTGGAATACTGCATCTAGTTTTGGCTACCACAATGTAAAAAAAAGACATTGAGAGTCTGGAAAGAGTGCAGAGAAGAGCAACCAAGAGGATTAGGGGCCTGGAGGCTAAAGCGTAAAATGTACAGTGAACGTATGAAGAACGGTTGCTGGAATTGGGTATATCTAACTTAGTGAAAAGAAAGATCAGGGGTGTTTCAATATTTGTGGGGCTGCCACAAAGAAGAGGGAGAGTCAACCTATTTTCCAAAGCACCAAATGACAAGACAAGAAACAATGGATGGAAATTAATCAAGGAAAAAACCAGTCTAGAGCTAAAGAGTAATTTCCTTCAATTAATTTTAATTTAATTTAAGTAATTAACCAATTAATCAGTTGTGGGTGCTCCATCACTGGAGGCTTTTAAAAAGAGATTGGACAACCATTTGTCTGAAATGGTATCTACTGCTTAAGAGGGGGGATCTCCAAGGTCTCTTCCAGCTCTGTTATTCGGTATATAAATTGATTTCTCCATTTTCTAAGGACTTCTCACTTTGTACCTGTGGGACACCTAATACTTTACTTATGCATAAATAAAGAGATATTAACCTACCTTTCTGGTATGGGCGCTATTTTGACCAGTAGCACACTGGGCTAAGTACCTTATCCTGATTGACGACTAACAAGCTGATTCAATCCTTCAGGACTGGCGCTGTCCAGAGTCCATCATTAAACCAGAGGTCCCCAAACTTGGCAACTTTAAGACTTGTGGACTTCAACTCCCAGAATTCCTCAGCTGACTTGTGGAGTTGAAGTCCGCAAGTCTTAAAGTTGCCAAGTTTGGTGACCCCTGAATTAAACAATGTCACTTATTGGGATCCTGGGAGTGCATCTACTCTGTAGCAGGGCTTGTCCTCTGGAAGATATCTGCCCCACAAGACCTGAACAATCCCCTATCCTGCTGGTGTTTTGAAAGGACCTGAAAACCTGACTCTTCACCCAGATGGATTTTGGGGGGTTTCTACCCACCTTACTTTGCCTTCTCTATCCTTTTTTTGTTTCTTGTTATTTTTGATATCTAATTTTTCATGTTTGAAATAATTTGTTAAACCACCCAAGAGTCACTAAGAGTTTGGCAGCATATACATTTTGATAATAATAATAACAATTGGCGCTGACAAGATCACTATTGGTCAGCTGCAGAAGTCCACCTTACTGGGATCTGCTCGCATAATCCGTCAATATATCACGCAGTTGTAAACACTTGGGAAGTGTTCAACTAGTGATTTGTGATACGAAACCCAGCATGGTTATCTCGTTTTCTGTGTGTACTGTCATTTTTGTGTATAATAACAACAACAACAACAACAACAACAACAACGCAATCTCACAAAATCTCTTCAAGGAAAGGACAGCAGCTGAGTCCGACAATTAGAGTTTTGGAAGCACAATCGCTGATGTCACAGGCCTTTAGTCTAAAATTTTAAAAAGGGAGAAAAGGATCAGTATCTGTATCTGTATTTTGTGGCTATGTTTGCACAGTGCATAATTCATTTGCTTAGTGAACTGATTATTTTCCTGGACTGACCTGATATATTGAACCGTGAGCTATATTCCTAACCACCATATTAAAACACACAGAAGGAAAAAAACTAGTTTTAACCAAAGCTTAACACACTGTTTGAGTGTAGCAATAATGTCTGTAATTAACACAGTTCACTATCTATGGAGATTCTCAACCCTCCAGGTTATAGTTGTTCCAAATGTGCTTTTTGAAAAAGCAAATTGACTTTCTTTGTTTTTTTTTTATTCTTGAAAATGTTTCGCTTCTCATCCAAGAAGCTTCTTCAGTTTTGAAGAACTTGGCTTTCTAGGAAAAAAACTAAGAAAGTCCACTTGCCTTTTCCAAAAGCACCTTTAGGACAGCTCACTGACAAAGAGAACCAGTTTGGTAAAGTGGTTCAATGTAAAACAGAATGAAAACTGGGAGTCTATGAGTTTTAGTCGTATTTTAGGCACAAAGCCAGCTGGGTGACCTCAGGCCAGCCACTTTCTCTCAGCCCTAGGAAGGAGGCAATGACAAACTATTTCTGAAAAAAATCTTGCCACGAAAACTGCTCAGGGATTCATCTAGTCAGAAATCAAGACTGACTCAACACACACACACATATACACCTATCCATACAACAAACTGAGCCAAAGAATGTCTTTCTATCTATCTTCAGGTGAAACATTTTAGGACATGGTTTCCACTCTACTTTTATCCCCCCTATCCTTCTCTATATCTCACCCAGTTAGTCTGAATCCTTCCTAAACTGGTGGAGACAAGAACTAGAGTAGGTCCAGATCACTACAGATTAACGTGGATCTTTCCCAATCCTGCAACTTGGAAAGTGAAACAGCCTATTAAAATTATACATCCTGAGGCTGAAGCTGTGATAATCTGCTACCACCCTACCATAGTTTTAAGCCACCTTGATTTATGCTCCTTGTAATATGGGCAAGGTTAATGCTTGGGTGCTTGGCCATGGTTTGTTTAACCATGCATAGTCATGGTTTGTTGAACAAGCTATAATGAGCTGGGTTCACACAGTCCAATAAACCAAAACGCTTCACTTGAAAGTTACAATTAACTTGTCCCCATTGTTACACTGAATTCGAACCAATTAAACTATTAAACCATTTAACTCATTATGACTTAAAATGAAGAATGTATCCTGCCACTAACTCTTCTCTTGCCTGAAACTGAAAACTTACTCAATCTTCCTGAGTTGTGAAGATTGTGGCCAGGGTGTCATAAAGGACATCACACCTTTATCTCCAATGTTGTTTTCTGACAAGCTGCGAAGACGAAGCAAGAGAATCATAGAACAATCCCAGGCAAAATCAACAAGCAGAGCCTTTTAAGAGTCAGTCCTCAAGTCACGGCTGTAATGGAGCATTACTGCTGTAACTCGTGATGGCCATAAAGCAGGTTGGTCACATGACTAACCCGATTTTACAACCATTTTTGTGGCTATTAAGTCAAGTCATTGTGTAAATTGCTTATGGGTCAGTTTTGGCAAAAACTGGAAATAAATGCAGGTTTTAGACAAAATTATCGTAAATCATGATCACTTCACAGGGGGACTCTGCAAACAGCAAACAGCCATGTGCTGAGTGGCTGAAGTGAAGTCACATCCGAGGTGGGATTCAGCCAGTTCTGACCAGTTCTGGAGAACCAGTAGCAGAAATTTTGAGTAGTTCGGAGAACCAGCAAATACCACCTCTGACTGGCCCCATCTCTTCTCTGCCTCCTGAGTCCCAGCTATTGTCTGGGTCTCCATTGGTTGCCCTGCACAGGAGAATGGAGCTGGAAAGCAGGTTAGTGGGATGGGGAGGGATTGGGGATTTTGAAGTATCTTTCCCCTGCCATGCCTAAGCCACGCCCACAGAATCGGTAGTAAAAAGAAAAACTGAATCCCACCACTGAGTCCCAGGATTACTGGGGAATTGTCAGAACTTCAAATCTAGGTCATAAGGCAGCTCTGAAACGCTTTCAAAACCCCTGGCCTTCGCGAACCTTTGTGGCTGGACCTCCTGTGTCACTTACTTGATTTCTTCTATCTGTGGACATTTGGCCACGATTCCTGCCAAATGGCTGAGTCCTTCGGAATCCAACTTACAGGAAGAGAGGCTGCAGAGACACCAAAGGAAATTTATGTGGGGAAAAAGAAAAACGTGTGGCATTGCATACTTTTTGGGTTTTTTTTGCAAATGCGCCACGCCGAGAAGGGGCAGCGATACCGAATGAGGACATCTGGGGAGACGTCTCCGGGGAGACTCCCAAGGGGAGGGCAGCTATGCGGGGGTTGTCCACAGGAGTTGTGATCAAGAAGTAAAGCTGTGTGTATAAAAGGGCAGAGTTCTTATCACACGGTTTGTGGCTGCCAGCGTCACTTTTTGGGACCACACTTTATGGACATCCCTAAGGGGCTTGGATGAGCTGTGTCCCATCTCACCTTATGTTGGTATGATTCTAAGGGGTTTTTTTTTTTATGGCTGCAGTTTTTCTTGTAATTTGGGGGGGGTTGTTATATTATTTTGCTATTCTAATTTTTTATTAAAAGAACATAAGCTAGACTCCCTGATAAACATGAAAGCTAGCACTGTTGAGTTGGATGCTACAATATCCCCCTGGGCATCTGGAGTGGGTTCTGGAGCACAGCAGAATGGCCATTGCGGTGCAGAAAAGGAAGATATATGGTTCTGGCTTCTAAAATGACCTCTGTTTCTCTTTCTATCTGTCTGTCCATCTATCATCTATCAATCATCTCTCTCTCTCTCTTTCTCCCCCTCCCTCCCCCTTCCTCCTCTTCCCCTCCCCCTCCCTCTTCCTCTCCCCCCTTCCCCTCCCTCCTCATCTCCCTCTCCCTCCCCCTCTCCCTCCCCCACTCTCATTTATCTCCTCCTCCTCCTCCAACCCCTGGGGATATCTGTCATTATTAAGGATTCCTGGCAGCTTGTAAGAGATTTGGATGTCATCTTGCTTGCTTGGTACACATATGCTTTTTCGTTATGCTTTAACATTTATATGCCTGAGCTAATAATAAACACTTAAAATCCCTTTATTTAGAGATGTGCTTATTGTCTGTGGAACCAATTGCCTAGGCAAATGATCATTGTCTTGACTCCTGGCAAAACAACGATAAAGCAATATTATATCTCTTTTCTCACTGTTATGCCCAAGTCAGAGAGTAAGAGAGCCATAAAAGGCTTATTTGATGCCATGAACACCTTTTGCCCATTGAGTGCTACACAGTTTGAAAGGGTTTCCTTCCCCAATATAATATTAAGGTGGAGCCCGTGAAACAGATTTACGGATGCAATATTCTTAACCTGGCTACTTACTGGAGGACTTTCAAATGTTTCTTGAAAGGCAAAATTGGAGCCAGTGTTTCCAAGGTCTTGTTTTCAATTCTGTTCCCAGATAATCTAGATAGGAGAAGGGGAGTCGAGGTGAATGATCATGGATTAAAAGAAGAATTAACATTTACCTAACAAAGGAACTCTACATTAAGCCATGTTACAAGAGGAGGGGCTACTCTGGGAGGCTTACAACAGTAGAACATAACATCATTAAACATATAACAATAATAAAACAATGAAACAATTAAAATAAATAGCAATATGAATTAAAAGATGGGCAGGGAGAGAGCAGGATTTGTGGAGAGGGGAAAGTGGGATGAAATCATTCTAGTAGCTACCTCCAGGGACAGACTGTCCCGATGGACACTCAGACCAACTGTCTTATGGAAGGACAGAAGAATGGGGACAAACCTCATTTTCCATCTACAAGTCCTCCACTTGCAACAGTTTGTTCAGTGACCGTTCAAATTTACAACAGCACAGAAAAAAAAATTGATTTATGGCCATTTTTCCACACTTACAACCTCTGTAGCATCCCCATGGTCACGTGATCAAAATTCGGATGCTCGGTCACTGACTCATGATAGTTGCCACGTCCCGGGGGGGTCACGTGATCCCCTTTGATGACCATCTGACAAGCAAAGTCAATGGGGAAGCCAGATTCACTCAACAACCATGTTACTAATCGAACCACTGCAGCGATTCATTTAACAACGATGGCAAGAAAGATCGTGAAACGAGGCAAAACTCACTTAACAAGAATCTCGTTTAGCAGCAAAAATTTGGGGCTCCTCGTGGTTGTAAGTTGAGGGCTACCTGTAACACATTTTTACTAAAAGGCACCAGCTTTTGTGAGTTATAAGGAAAGGTGTTAGCAGGCTCCTTCTGACATCATGTGACTTGGGTGGTGTCAGAATAAAAAGGATGGGCTTAAGAACTACATAAGCACCAAGCTAAAGGACAGTGTGAGGCTATTTCACTCATGGACTCGAGAAAAGATAATTAATGGAAATATAGCAGACAATGTGTTGTCAAGAAATGTTTGCAGTGGTGGTATTCTACCGGTTTGGCCCGGTTCAAGCGAACCGATAGTAAAAAAATGTTACTGTTTGGCTGAACCATTAGTAAAAAAAAACAGCTATTGGTTCAGCTGAACCAGTATTTTTTTTCCTCCCAACGATCAGCTGTTCCTAGGATCAGCTGTGCCAGGATTCCCTTCGCTGTCTTACTGCTGAGGCCCAGGAGGCAAAAAAAAAAGAGCGTGCAGAGGGGGGGTGCTGCAAAAAAAATAAAAATAAACCATGCCTACCCAGTCACATGGCCATACCCACCTAGCCATGCCCACACAGAACTGGTAGTAAAATATTTGCATCCCATCCCTTAATGTTTGCACTTTGTTAGGTATCAGTGGGAAAAAAGGATGTTTTAAAGAGACAAGCAGGGTGGGGAAGGAATCCAGATTAACCAAGGGTGATTTACTTGAGTATTTCCAGCTTCTCACTCTCAACCAGACCTTCTGCTATCCATTGTCCTCCAACTGAAGTGATGCTGTTGCAGGAAAAACTAGGGACAATTTGCAGGATGAAAAGACATCAGTCAGGACAGTGTTTCTCAACCTTGGTGGCTTGAAGATACGTGTACTTCAACTCCCAGAAATCTCCAACCAGCATGGTTTTTTCTATGGGGGCTCAGATCATCTGCCAGGGTTTGAACGCATGGGCCCTTGGTCACTGCAAGGGGTGTCACTATATACAGCAGGAGTGTCCAACCTTGAGAACTTTAAGACCTGTGGACTTCAACTCAATTCCCCAGCTAGCAGTACGGGACCTCTCTGATACATAGTGTATTAACCTGAGAAGCTCTCCAGGCCTAGCGGTCAGCTGTGTTTCAAGAAGGGCTATAGAGAGAGTCTTTCTTTAGAATGGTAAACAATAGCAATAGCTCTTAGACTTATATACGACTTCATAGTGTTTTACACTGCTCTCTAGGTGGTTTACAGAGTCAGCCTATCACCACCAACAATCTGGTCCTCATTTTCCCAACTTCGGAAGGATGGAAGGCTGAGTCGACCTTGAGCTGGTCAGGATTGAACTCTTGGCAGTGAGCAGAGTTAGCCTGCAATACTGCATTCTAACCACTGTGCCACCATGGCTCCACATAGCCCAGCTTTCTTACAACTCCCAGTACAGGATTTCAACCCCACAGAAAATCCGATCGTTATGTACACCTGATGAGTCCCAAGTAGGAATGGAACTAACTGCAGACATTCAAATATAGTTAACATGACTGCTTATCATTATCTATTTATTTATTTTTTCTTCTGTCCTATTAAAAATGGCAATTGATGAACGATTCTTGAGTGCTGCAGGCAATGCATCGTTTTCTTAAGTTATAAAAGCATGGGACCTGACAATGAATTATGGATGATTTGCTCAATTACTTAAGTCACTGCATTTCAATAGGACCCATAGCTTTCCACTGAATTGGAAAACATTGACCCGACTTAAGAGAGCCACTGATGCATGCTTAACAAAAAATCTGCAAGTAAGTATGAAATGGACAGTCCAGGGCATGGGACAAAGTTAAGGTCACCAGCAACATAGTCTTGATGTCTCCATCCTTGGGCTTCTGGACAACTTTTAGGCATTGCAAACTTTCACTCTTAGTTTTCCTATTCCTCAGCAGTAACTATGCAGTGGCCAGAGACAATATCATAGCCAGCCAGAACAGGTAACTTGAAGAATCCTAGAATGGAAGCTGGAAGGGACTTTGGAGGTCTTCTAGTCCAATTTTCTACATAAGGCAGGTCCTTTATATCAGGGGTCCCCAACCACCGGTCCATGGACCGGTACCGGTCCATGGAACATTTCCTATCGGGCCGCTGGTTTGCTGGGCGCCGCCATCTTGTTTGACAAGAAAGTGCTTCCGGGTGAGTTTTGCCAGTTGGAAAGCGGCGTTTGGGTCCTGAAGGAATCCTCGCGCCTTAGTTTCATTGAAGGGGGGGGGGCTTCGAACGAAACTAAGGCGCGAGGATTCTTTCCGCACCCAAGGCAAGGTGAGCCGAGTGACCGTCCCGAAGCCATCCCGAAGCGAAGCCCATCGACAAAGGTACAAAGGAGGAGTTGAAGGTGGCGGAGAGAAGCAGGGGACGGCTGGCTGGCCGGTCGCCCGGCTTGCCTTGCCTTGCCTTGTCATGCGTGCTGATGCCGGTACCGGGCCGCGGATCATTTTGTGATGCCGGTACCAGGCCGTGGCACAAAAAAGGTTGGGGGCCACTGCTTAATACCATCCTGGACAAATGGATGTCCAATCTTTTCTTGAAAACCTCCAGGGATGGCATACCATCAACTAATCAACAAGAACTTAGCAGGTTCTGTATAATTATTGCCACAGGCTGGCTACCATTGCCTACCTGAGGAGGGCACTGCCACCCCAAATTCTGCCTTATACCTTGTAAGTCAGTTAATATTAATCTGATTACTAAGTGCACCTCTTAAGTTATGGGGATGACTCTTGATTCCTTGGATTCAGCCATGCCATCAACATTGGTATTTCTCCCACGGCATGGGAGAGGCAATTAGATGGTGGGTCAGAATCCCTTTTACCACGTATAACCCAAATCAGAAATCTATCACGGTCTCAACTTGACCAATAGAAGGGCAAGAAACTTACTTGATTAACTTCACATTCTTCATTCCTGGGAGGATCCTGGCTATTTCTTTCATGCCTGCATCATCAATCTTGTTGTAGCTTAAGCTTTAAAAGAAAACGCACAAACACAGAGGATCAAAGAAAGAAGTCATGTGTCACTCGTGTGGCTGGTTCATGGTTGGGACTGACTATTTTTGGTAGAATCTCAGGATCCACCAAAGCCAGGTGGAATATCTATGTTTCAGAATACCCAATATGGCATTTTTATGATTTCCATTGGTTACTCTTTGTTTGGCTTGTCATCTTTGGCTGTCATTATCCTTTCAAAGAACAGCTACACAATGTGGAGTTGTTATCCTCCGCTGGTTTTCTTTTCTTTCCCTCACAGGGGGAAAGAGACCAGGGAGCAGCCTTCCTTTTGTCTACTGACTTTCAAAATTATAGGACAAGAAGCCTTGATGGGGTCCCAGCAGGTGGCAGCACCAGGTGCTGCTACCTGCATACAAACTGGGTGGAGACTGGCTGGGTTTGTAGTGGGGTTGTGCCCACCAAGAGCTCCAACTATTGTAATTCCTGAGGGATTGCCTGTTTCTAGGAGTCTCTACCCATCCAACTTGAACCAACGGATCGGGCATTCGACAGATCCCGTCAGACAAAGAGTGTTGCTTGGCAGAGACCAGAAGACAAGCAGAGTGGTCCTGCCACAGTAGAACCTCTAGTTACGAACCAGTGGTGGGATTCAATTTTTTTTTACTACCAGTTTTGTGGGCATGGCTTGGTGGGCATGGCAGGGGGAGGATACTGCAAAATCCCCATTCCCTCCCCATCCCACTAACCTGCTTTCCAGCTCCGTTCTCCTGTGCAGGGCAACCAAAGAAGACCCAGCCTGAAAAAAGTGACTAATGACCATTTCTCACACTTGCGACAATGACTATGTGATCGGAATTCAGACACTTGGCAACTGACTCCTATTTATTTACAGTTGCAGTGTCCCGGGTCATGTGAAGCCCCTTTTGACTTTCTGACAAGCAAAGTCAACGGGGAAGCCAGATTCACTTAAGAACAGTTTGTCCAATTTATCAAGTGCAGTGATTCACTTGGCAACTGTGGCAAAATGGGGCAAACTCACTCAACAAATGTTTCACTTAGCAACAGAAACATTGGGCTCAAGTGTGGTCAAGGACTACCTGTAGCTTGCTTCTGGAAGCTGTGGATGCTCCATCATTGGAAGTTTTCAAAAATTAGGCTGGTCGACTATTTGACTGGGATGCTATAAGTTCTCCTGCCTTGAGCAGGGGGTTGGACTAGAAGACCTTTGAGGTTCCTTCCAGCCATAGAACCATAGGGCTCGATGTCCTAAACTCAAATAACTGGAGAAGGAACTGGCCACATATCTCGGCTCTCCAGTTTATTCAAAGCACCACACGAGTCCCTTTCTGAACCAGGGCAGACATTGATTAGAGCAATCCAGCTCAATGCTCAGTGGAATCAATTGGAGGCCAGTGGAAGAAGACCTGAAGTCCATTTCCAAAACTGTATCAGGGGTAAAATTGACAGCAGGGTGAAAATGCCCTCAGAGTGAAGGAAAACAGTGGAAAAGTGCAAGTGAAAAATGTGGACTTACTCAATTTCTTCTATTTGAGGTGTGGCCTTCAAAACTTCTGCAAGGTGGGCAGACATTTGACTGTCGAAATGGTTATTGTTCAAACTAGAAAAGAATTATATATACAAAAACCCAAATAAACGTAGGTCAGTTGGCTTATTTGAGGTCAACTTTCCCCAGCAAGAGAATGGTGGTTTTTTTTTCTTTCAAAAAGGGGAGTTAATAAAGAGGACTTTTTTGTTCAGGGCATGAGATCTCAATGTATGCTATGGGAAACTGCTGAATTTGAATCTCCCTAGGTCTCAGACTCCACTACAGAAGATGGAAATTTAATCCGGGCATCATTCAGATCCCAGGTGGCTGGGCTGAACTCAATATACAAACGCTTACCCAAGTTTTTTCAGGAGAGGCATTGCAGAGAGCCTCGAAGACAACTTCAGAATTGTGGTGTTGTCAAGGTTCAAAGAGCCAAAGCTAAGAAATAGATGAAGAAGATAGAGATCATAATTAGTAGAACCCTGTTTTGGATATCTCTGCTAATTGAGTAACCCGATCAGGACCCCCAAAAATATCCCTGGATAAATAGCACCTGTTCATTTCCCTTCAAGCCAATGCTTGTACCTGTAACATTTTTGCTTATCCTAATAAAATAGCTAAACATGAACTTTGAGATGTGAATTATGGGCAGGGGTGGGATTCTACCTGGTCCAACTGGTTCTATAAAATGGTTGTTATGATTCTGCCCAGTTCAAAGAACCAGCAAATCGCACCACTGGCTGGCCCTACCCCTTCCTGCCCATCCAACTTGCCTGCATTTGGTAAGTTGCTATTCCCCCCCTCCGCCCGAACAACAGCTGTTCTGCTATGCCAGGAGATTGAGATTAGCTAGAAAGCAGGAAATCGTTGGATTTCTTGCTTTCTAGCTAATCTAAAAGCAGAGCTGAAGCTTCCTTAGGACTGAAGCTTCTATTTTTCAGTGCAGACTCAGGTAGCAGATTGCAGAATCATAGATCTCTAAGGGAATCTGTGTTTCTGTGAGCAACTCAATCTGCCTGCCTGCTTTGCCTGATTTGAGGGTAAAAGCTGCTATTTTTTAATTTAAAAAAAATATCAATATTTACATAATGGTGTGTTGTGAGTTAATTTTGTGAGTTTGCTTGCAAGCGAACTTTATGTGACAGAGTCAGGTAGCAGATTGCAGAATCATAGATCTCTAAGTGAATCTGTGAATCTGTGACTTTGTGAGCAACTCAATCTGTCTGCCTGCTTTGCCTGATTTTGGGTAAAAGTTGCTCTTTTTTAAATAAATAATTCAATATTTACATAAATATTTAGAATATTTACATACAAGCCACACCCACCCAGTCACATGACCACCAAGCCACACCCACAAATTAGGCCACACCCACAGGTCTGGTTGTTAAGAAATTTGAATCCCACCCCTGATTATGGGGTGACACCAAGGCAGGAAGGCAAGACATGTTGCAGGTCCCAACAATCAAGGAAGTACATCTGGTGGGACGTAGAAATAGGTCCTTCTCTATGGTGGCTCCCTCACTTTGGAGCATCATTTATACACTTTGTTAGGCAAAGTGGTCACTGTGAATCCACAACTGTGCTTATATTCTTGCTTCAGCTTCTCTTTACTTTACAGATTTACAAAGATCATAAGTGCAGGCATTAGTTGCCGAGTTCTTGTTTCTCTTTGTTTTCATAACTGAACAGCTGCTAAATAAGGCAGTCACTAAATAAAGAACGAACAATTGCCATTCCTTATTCAAAGCAGGGAATGTGTAGCCCAGCGCAGGTTCCTAGATTTGTTGCGGAAGAGTAGAACCACTCGAAGCACTATGCGCTACAGCTTAGCATATTTGAATACAGTACGTAGAAAAATAGGGTTGGAAAAGACCTTAGAGGTCTTCTAGTCCAACCCTCTGCTCAAGCAAGAGACCCCGTATCATTCCAGGTAAATGGCTGTCCAGTCTCTTCTTGAAAACCTCCAGGGATGGAGCACCCACAGGTGCTGGAGGGAAGCCTGGTTGTCCTCACTAGTAGACAATTTCTCCTAAGGTGGATCTCTCCTTTCCATCTGTTACTGTACTTCTTGTCCTGCCCTCAGGTCAATATGTTGACCTCCTCTTCTCTGTGACGGCGCCTCAAATAGCAATAGCACTTAGATTTATACAATGCTTTACAATGCTTTACAGCCCTAAGTGGTTTACAGAGTCATCCTCTTGCCCAGAACAATCTGAGTCCTCATTTTACCCACCGCGGAAGGATGGAAGGCTGAGTCAACCTTGACCCTGGTGGGATTTGAACTGCCAAATTGCAGGCAGCTGGCTGCAGAAGTAACTTGCAATACTGCACTCTAACCACTGCGCCACCACGGCTCAAATATTAGAAGACTGCTATCAAGTCCTTCTCTTTGTCAGACTAGACAAATCCAGTTCCTGCCACTGTTCATCATAAGTTTTAGCCTCCAGCCCCCTAATCATCGTTGTTGCTCTTCACTGCACTTTTTCTAGATTTCAACATCCTTTTTTTCTATATATATGATGGTGACCAGAATTGGACAAGCGTATTTACGCAGCACCTCATTCTTTACACAAAAGTAAACCCAGTAAATAACACTGTAATTATTGGAACAAAGTCAATAAACAATTGGAATTCCCTTACAGGGCCAACAGCAGTATAGTTAAAGGCAACTTACTTGATACTCTTTAAGTGGTGATATTTGCCCTCCAAAGCATCTAGAAGAATACTGAGACTGTCCAAGCTGAGCTCACTATTGGAAAAACTAGAAGTGGAAGGAAAGTGCAAGTTTTTAGAAAGGTTTTTCAGAAAAGAATGGAACTAGCAAACTGGCAAATGGTACAGTGACCCTTTGAAAGAGAGGAAAATGCAAATATGAAAGCAGTTCATAAAGATAATAGCTTTTCAATTTTTTATGTTTATAACTTTTTTTATTCAAGAACAAAACCAAGAAAAACTTTACAAAAATGCATATTCTAATAAAAGTATCTAATATCAAAGAATAAATGAGAATTCATTTTAAAGCACAATTTCCATTATTTGGAAGATGAGGGTAAGAGACTGTGCATTAAGGGGCATCATTTGCTGGTAAATTAAATTACCACAATAAAGGACAACAGTGAGTCTTTGAAAAATAAATAAATCTAAAAGACAGCTTTCTGAAACTCAAAATAAACCAATCTTAATTTTGTTTAGTATGGGGAGGAGGGCTATCATGCCCCTAGAGGAGACCGGGTCTGAGGGAGAGGAGGAACAGCCGACAGGGAGTGGAAGTCTGGCTCCGGAGGTTGTGGAGGAGGCTGGGGAAGGGCAGAGGCCAGCTGAGCAGTCAGAGGAGGACCCAGGCCCATCCCCTCTCCATCCTTGGATACACAGGGAGGAGAGGATAAGGGAGAGACGTGGTCTACTTGGGAAGAGAAGGCCTTGATCCTCTTCATGGGCTGCAGCTGTGACAACTGGATAAGAAGACAGGCATGCGTACAGGCGAATGCTGGAAACAAAGTGTGGAAATATCTCTAGTTGATGGTTCCTCTCTTGAGTTTGGCATCCTTCCCAGTGTGTGTTCTGATATCTGTGGACGTCTTCGAGCCCTGATCTTGCCCGGCCTCATCCATCACATTCTCCAATAAAAGATTTTCGTGAGCAGAAGATCCGGTAGCCTAGCTACAATCTTTGTAAGATATGCATGGAATGTACTTCTGGGTCTCTCCTCCCCACCTACGGCAACTCGAAAACAGGCATAGGAATTATTTATGAGTTGACAAGATCTTTTAGTCCAATCCCCTGCCTGAGCAGGAGAACTTACGCCATCCTGATCAAATGGCTGTCCAGTTTAGTTTGAAAACCTACAGCAAAGGAGCACCCACAAGTCCAAAAGGCAAACTATTCCATTGTTGAACTGTTCTCACAGTCAGGAAACTTCTGTTAGTTGTAGGTTGGATCTCTCTTTGATAAGCTTCCACCCATTTCTTCCTATCCTGCCCTCAGGTGCTTTGGAAAATAAGACGATCCCCATGGAGTCGCTGTATTGTTCAAAATTCAGCCGCTTGGCAACTGACTCATATCTATGATGGTTGCCACGTCCTGTGGTCATGGGATCCCCTTTTGTAACCTTCTGATGAGCAAAGTCAACGAGGAAGCCATGTTCACTGAACAACTGAGTTACTAAACAACTGCAGTTATTCACTTAACAACTGTGGCAAGAAAGGTTGTAATTTAGGACAAAACGCACTTAACAATGGTCTCACTTAGCAACAGAAAACTGTGGCTCGATTGTGGTCATAAGTCAAAGACTACCAGTATCCACCTCATCAATAAATCAGAACTATTCCTTGAAAATAAGTACTAACCGTCTTTATGAAGCCCCTCCTTAAAGGAATCCCCCAAAGAAAGAACTTTCTCATTCCCAAAATCTGTATTTTGCAATAAGAAATTAGAAATCAGTAGCAGTTTTATACTTACTTAATATCTTCAATGACAAAGCCCCGTTGCAATATCTTAGCTATGTATTCAATGCTGGCAGGACGAATCCTGCCATCAGTTAACCTGGAAATCCAAAAACAGGGAAAATTGAGAAAAGTCTGGGAGTGTGATTGAACATCACTTGTTTTCCCGTGTGTGACGCTTGTGCAATGCACAGAAAAACATTTGTTCATGTAGTGAAATCTATCTATCTATCTATCTATCTATCTATCTATCTATCTATCTATCATCTATCTATCTATCATCTATCGACTTACCTGTCTGTCTGTCTGTCAAGATTGAACAGCTTTGCTTCTTTACAACCTTATTGCTATTCAACTTGCCAATGAACTAAGGGGAGGGTAGGGTAGAATGGAGTGCTGAGATTATGTGCACGGATCGCGAGAGCCCGAGAACCATCAAGGTCATCACTTCAGCTGCTTGAGAAGGAGACGCACTGTTCCCATAACAAAAAGAATCTCCTAATTGGACAACATGAACACCCAGGGGTGGAGAGAAAGGGAAGCTATGATTTAAGTAGGCAAGCCTTTGTGTGGGAAAACCAGAGCTGGGTTTGATTCTTCAGTACCAAAATGGTGTTTCCAATAAAGTTTTACTTTGGGGAATTCAAAGCTCCCGAGAATGTTCATTTATTTTGGGTTCACTAGTCAGACAGTGGAGAGGAAGATTTACAATACAAAACATACAGCAGTGCAGAAAATATAATTAACAGAAGTAAAAGCAGAATTAAGAACAAAGTTAGAAATACGACATAAGCCAATCTTGAAGAGTTTCACAAACAAGAGGAGGGGAAACAAGTCTGCAGACATCCAGGATCTAATAAAGACAAACAAAGATAGGCAGCTTAAGCCACACTTTAGTTCAGATGGGACCTACCAAAGTTTCTGCAATGCTGGAAAATACATCGAAGCATCAAATGAGGTTGGCCCTTCAGCATCAGGAAACAATGTGCGAGATGTCCTGGAACAGCCAAATCACTTTGATCAATTAATCAAACGAGGAATCAATGCATCTAATATTAAGCCAAAATATTATTTGTTTTTGGCTTAATGCGACACAGGAACTCACTCCCTGGGCTGTTTTTAGCATTCGGTTATCACTTTGTTTTTGGTTTATGAATCCTAGCTTCTTTCAATCATGCCTTTATATCTGACCCCCCCTTTGCCCCCACCCTTATTTTTGATTTATTCACACACCCATTTTATTTAATCTCAGATAATTTTCTAAAAATACTCTGAAATCAGACTGATAAGGGAGGACTCCATAGAAAATTGCTTTCAATAGCTTTGATTGAATTCATATGCTAAACCATGCAAATGAGTTCTTATAACAATGTATAATCTGGTTACTAAGTGGAGTTATTTTCAGGGTTTATACAATATACTGAACTGTAAGCTAACCAAATAGGTACGGTTCACACAATATGCAGCTAAACTCCGAACCAGTTGTAGTCAAAACTTTCCAACTAGAAGACTGTATACATGTATTTCCTAGAATATTACCTGTCCTGCTTAAGAAGATTCATAGTGGTTCATTTGACTTTTGCAGAGGAAGAGTGGTCAAGGGTTTGACCAGGGAGACCTACTTTTATTTTATTTATTGATTTGATTTGTCAATTGCTTACAAGATAATAGGTATAAGAATAAACATGAGTATGAATACAGGAAATAGGTACAAATAAATGGGGACAATAAGACAGGGATGGCAGGCACGATTGTGCACTTATGCACGCCCCTTAATTGTGCACTAATTCATTGTCAGCCATGAGAATCCTCTAGGTGAATTTGGACCCTTTATTTTCTCTCTGTCAAGCCAAAATAATAGAGCTGTTTACAACAAGGATAAAATCAGAGGAAACCCAAAAGTGTGGCCTTCAGTCCCTTAAAGAAAAGTGAGGCATGTCTAATCTCTCCACCAGTTAGCAAGTCACTCAAGTCTTGTGTTCTCCATTCATTTGAGATTTTCTGTCCAGGCAAATGGCAAGAAACAAATTAGAACATAGAATCATAAGACCAGAAGGGACCTTCAAGGTCTCAAGGCTGGAAACCTTGTAGTATCCTGGTCAAACGACTGTTCAATCTTTTCTTGAAAACCTCCCATGATGGAACACCCGCAACATCTAGAGGGAACCCATTCCACCATTTAATTGTTCTCACGGTTAGGAAATTTCTCCTTAGTTCTAGGTTGGACCTCTCTTTGATTAGCTTCTGTTCGTTACTTCCTGTTGACCCTCTGGTGCTTTGGAGAATAAGTTGACTCCCGCTTCTCTGTGACAGTCGCTCAAATACTCGGAGAAGGCTGGCATGTCCCCTTAATCCTCCTCTTCAAGAGGATAGACTTACTCGGTTCCTGCAACTGTTCCTTGTATGGTTTAGCTCCATAGTTTGATCATATTGGTTGCTCTTCTGTGCACTTAATATCTTTTTTAGTATAATATTATCAGAACGTCCCACACATTCATTAAATGTTTGGTGGTAAACACCAGTAGAAGGACTTGCTTACCTGTTGACCACAAACTCTCCTTTCCACACCTGAGGAGGAAATTTCTGTTCCAGCATAAAGAGGGAACCAGCTTTCCTTTTGAAAAGTCAAAAAAAAAACAAAAAACAAGAGAAAATGTAGATTGGCCGAAAGATTTAAGGCTATTCTTAGCCATCTCCCAAAAACCTGAAGGTACTTTCTACTGTACTACATCCTGAGAATGATCAGGAAGATAAATCTATCTCAGCATCTACTTCTCTCCTACTACCACAGCACCATTGAGAGTGTCCTGACATACGGCATCCTTGCATGGGATGGAGCAGCTCTGGAGCAGACAAAAAAGCACTCAAACTGCCCAGAATATCATTGGTCTCCAGCTACCAGCCCTGGACGACATCTTCGCATCTCGTTGTTTGAGGAAGTTGCACAACATTCTCAGCGACTCTTCCCATCCTCCTCACAATCTTTGTGAACTGTTGCCTTCTGGCAGAAGATACAGAACCATTAAAACTCGGACTACACATTTCCTGAACAGTTTTTATCCCTTAACAATGAACTTAAGGACCATCTTGTCATGCCCCTGGTGGAGACTGAGGGAGAGGAGGAACAGCTGACAGGGAGTGGAAGTGTGGCTCTGGAGGTTGTGGAGGAGGCTGGGGAAGGGCAGAGGCTGGCCAGGCAGTCAGAGGAGGACCCAGACCCATCCCCTCTCCATCCTAGGGCACGCAGGGAGGAGAGGATAAGGGAGAGACATGGTCTCCTGGGGAGGAGAGGGCCTTGATCCTCTTCATGGGCTGCAGCTGTGACAACTGAATAAAAGGATGGACCTGTGTATGGGCAAACGCTGGAAACAATGTGTGGAAATATCTCTAGTTTATGGTTCCTCTCTGAGTTTGGTGTCCTTTCCAATTTGTGTTATCTGTGGACATCCTGCAGCCCTTATCTTGCCTGGTTTGTGTTGCTTTTTTCCTTCTTCGTGTCACTGTTTGTGTGGGAGTTTTTTGTCTTCCATCAAGAATATTCGGAGCTTGGAAGCAAAGTGAAGGAATAAAAGGGGCTTCACCTGTTTTCTGTGACTGTGTTTGTTTTGTATCCCACCCTGGGTCATCACACACCATCAGTGAGCTTTTGGACAGTATTACTTGGTCTATTGTGTGGATGCTTGTGTGTTTTTAGGAGGTGGGGAATTTTGGCAGATTGGGGGGTGTTCAGGGATTGTCATGTGTGTGTGATTGTTGGGTCTGTTCTCTGGGTGTTATGTGAATTTTGTTGTATGTGTATTCTGTATGTGTGTGTGTGTGTGTGTGTATATATATATGTATATATGTGTATATATATATATATATATATATTATTTATGAGGTTCTATATATTTGTATGTGATCTTTGTTGTTATATATATATACATATTCAAGTGTCTGAGGTTCACGTTTTGATGAGTCTCATTCATCATCATCAGGCCTCTGACTTTGGCTCTGTACTTCTCAGAGTGATTACTGAGAATCACTCTGAGAAGCACAGAGCCGAAGACACAAGCCTGAAGATGATGAATGAGACTTCATCCGAAACATTGCCTAGATACTTCCAATCTTACGCGGGAGAAAACCCGAATAACCAAAGATACACACACACACACACACATATATATACACATACATACATACATACAATGACAATAAAGAATTCAATTCCATTCAATACTTGTTTAATCCAGCCACGCACTACCTGGAGTATATTCCCCATGGATTCTCTCTATACCTCATGCTACATTTCTCTGGCATCTCCTGAAAAACCTCAGGACCACCTGTGATTTTGTAGGACAGCCTATCCTGAATCACATCAGTTATAGAGTTCCAGGTGAGCCTATTTTGCCAAGGTGCCCACTTTATAGAACATCCTCCCTCTTTAGAAATTAGAAGGAACCCAATCTTGCTTGACTTTCATAAGGCCTTCAGGACCTACTTCCACGCCTGGGTTTGGGGTTCTGTGTACACAAAACCTGTGTTAGTGACTGTCAGTTGTGATTTTGCTCTCAGCCACTATCATTTGTGATTGGAATGGCTCTTAATTATTTTAAGATTGTTCATCACTGAGAGTTGTCTGAAAGTTGAGTCATCACCTGGACTGGTTTTTGTGTTGGTTTGAGACACTTCTCTCCTCATCCAAGTGCCTTCATCTGCCAGAACAAGTTAGTTAGAAAAACAGTTGTTGGAATGTACCATTTCCTCCCACACCAACCACAGAGGTTTCTTCTTCAAAAGGTGTGGCAATATCTGAAGACTTTCAGTCATCCAAGTAAAACGGTTGAAAGTTGAGTCATGAGACAACTGAATTTTTGTTGTTGTTGGTTTGAAACATTTCACTGCTCTCATCCAATGATGGAGCTGCTCGGACAAGCAGCGAAATCTCTCAAATGAACAAGAAAATAAGCCCAGTTGCCATGACTCAACTTTCAGACAATTTTACCTGGATGACTGAGAATCTTCATCAACACTGTCAGTTATTTGTCAAGATGAATGGTGGAAGGAAGGTAGGAAGGAAGGAAGGAAGGAAGGGAGGGAGGGATCCAGTCTACTCAAAAGCCATTATATCACCAACTGCAATACAACACAGGTCTTGAATAGGACCCTACCCTACAGAAAGCGATCAGTCAACAATAGAAATGGAGGATTTAATTACATGATGGTGATCACTTCTCCCTGGACTTCAGCAGCCAGACTCAGGAAGGTGGGAAAGCTTTCATCTGTCACCCATGGTTCTTCTATGCTAGAAGACAAAGCAGAAGTGCTGAGAGAAGTGTGTTTCCTTGCAGAAGGTTCCTCGTGGTTTTCCCCTTCATCCTAAAAGAACTCTAGACCACATTCACACGGAGATACTATTAGTAGTAGTAGTAGCCAGGAGACCATAATGGTAATGCAGAGTAATAGTTTGGCTTGCCAAGATACCAGCCCTGTTATAGGACACACTTGCACATTTCCCAAGGAGTGCCACAGGAGAACAAGCTGGTTTTGCACCAGAAAGACAAACAGCTCTTCCTACAGCGCCACCCATGACCCCGCCCTCCACCATAGCTGCCTCGCAAATGGGTGCCGCAACCGGAAAGGTTCAGAGCCACCAGGAATTTGCCTGCCTGCACAGAGCACCAACTCATCTCCTCATCAAAGTGGTGCCTATCTATCTACTTGCATAGAACCTGCTTTTGAACTTTTAGGATGACAGAACAGAAGCTGAGGCGAGTGATGGGAGCTCACCCTGCCAAACACAGTTAGGGCTCAAACTACTGGAGCCGAGACCATCTCCAGCATCATTAAGTCACTGAGTCACCGCACGTCTTCATACAGAGGTGAACTCTAGATATCATCAGTGTAACGTTAGCACCTAATTGGGTAATGAAATATCTGAAAACCACCAATCTAGCTCAAATACCAAAAACTCCATCATTCAATCTTGAACTGCAATATTCTCTTCTGAAAGTTCCACAGAGCTGGAAGTAATAATAAGACAAAGAACAAAGCAGAATTTCTTTGCACTTTCTGATTCCCTAATTATATATCTACTTACCATATTTTTTGCACACCAGTCAATCTCCTTAGAGACTTAAGAAGAGTTTTGGCACTTCTGAGTGTCAGGCCATTGTTTATTGATCTAGGAACAAATACAATAAGCTAGTGAAAAAATCTGGTTGGATAGCTCCTAACTAAACCATCAGACAGAAGAATGTTATGAAATAGTGCATGAACTCACATGAAATTGCTCAGGACAGTGCATTCTTTCAGCCCACTCAACAGCTGTGACAGATGTTCTGCTTGGAGGTTGCATTCCTTTAGACTAGAGGGCGTAGGAATAAAAAATCAACTCAGGTGACTTCTTGTGCATAACTCAAGAAACCACAGAGATTGACTACCCATTTTCTATCCTTGGCTGAATTGGTTGGATTCTGAATGAATGCTTAGTTACCTCTTCATTCTCCCTCCTTCCCTCCCATCATGAAGGATAGGAAAAAAAGTTAAATCTAAAAGTTAAACTTTTTGCTGTGGTCTTCCCAAGATTAGATGGGCCATCCTGGTGAGGAACATGGGTTGCTATTAATTTACTAAGTCCCCAGCAAAGAGATAAATTCCTATTACTAATGCCTCTTAAATAAGTATGTATGTATGTAATGTAGAAAGAGAGAGAATGTGTGTGCGTGTGTGTGTGTGTGTGTGCGTGTGTGTGTGTGTGTGTGTGTGTGTGTGTGTGTGTGTACAGGTAGTCCTTGACTTACGACTATAACTGAGCCCAAAATTTATGTTGTTGTGAGAAATTTAAGTGAGTTTCCCCCCATTTTATGACTTTAATTGTCATATTTGTTAAGCGAATCATTGTAGTTGTTAAGTGAGTAACATGGTTGTTAAGTGAATCTGGCTTCCCCACTGCTTGTCAGAAGGTCACGAAAGGGAATCAACGTGACCTCGGGACACTGCAACCAGTTTTCAAAAATACGAACCAGTTTTCAAGCATCTGAGTGACCTTTGAGATGCTGCAATGATCATGTGTGAAAAATGGACCCAAGATGCTTTTTCCAGTGCTGTTGTAACTTCGAACGGTCACTAAACAAACTGTTGTAAGTTGAGGACTAGCTGTATATATCACCCCCTCTTTATTAGTTAACAAATCATTCAAGGCAGCAAACGTATTCAACACACCTTCCTTTTCCTCCTCTTTTCCATGCTAAGGGAAGGAGTAGAGCTTGCAACTAGGAGCCCAATTAAGTAACCATGTTTTGCAAATTGTGTGAATTCAACCATCATCACTTTGAAAATCATATCCCAGATGGATAGCTGAAACAAACACACAAACACACACAACACCTTGCACTAAAGTTCATTTACATTGTGAAGGATATTAAAAATAGGGAAAATTGGCAATAAAAGTGTATTGTAGGGGACATTAAAAATATTCCATCAGGAATGATGTATAAATGCCTTTCAAATATGGATGAATAAGGTGACTTCAGGGTAAAACATAGCAGTTCTCATAGCACAGGATTTGAGGATTGACAGACTCCAGAAATAATTTACAAAATACTCTAAATGGCTAAAAAGAGAATTTGAGTAATATTTCACTTACCTCAGGATCTTTTGAGGTTTATCTTGTTTCCTGAGTGTGATAAGCAGCATTTTTTCAGGGCACAAACTGGCAAAGAAAGAAAAAATAGACAATTTGAGAAAAAAGTACAGATGGGGCAAACATCTCTTGAAATTTCTGTTCATTCTGTTCAAACTATTCTCTATTCCAAGATCCCCAGTTTTTTTTTTTTAGATAAATATGGCCAGAACTTAAAGAATGCAAATGAAAGCCATTGTATGGTTCTCTATTCTACCTTCTAACAAATATAACAGACTCTGCAAAAATTCAGAATATCGGGAAGCAAAAAGCGATTTTGTTCTTACTTGAATGCTTCACAAGATATATAGGTGGAACTAAGTTTGATTCTGACCCTCTCTGTAATCTTTCTTTCAGGGATCTTCATAAAGAGGCTCAAAAACTTCAAAAAGGCAGCCACAACCACACTATTAAATATGTGTCCAACTTTGGCAAGTTTAAGACCTGTCAACTGGCTGGCTGGAGACTTCTAGGAGTTGAAATCAGGGGTGGGTTTCTACCGGTTCTGTCCATCTCTGTAGAACCTGTAGGTATGAAGAGCAGCAGACGCAGAATTGGTTCTATGTCTGCTGATGTTTTTGCCCACCTGTCCACCTGGGCTCTTACCTGATCTTTATTTCCTGATTTTTCAACTTCAGCTGCCGAACGCGGCACAGCTGCAGTTAAAAAAGCAGGAAAAGAGGGCTGTTTCAAAGGCTGCTTCTCTGCACACAGCATGCTGATGACAATTTACAGGCGCGCAGCTCACAGCGTGCAGGTAAGCTCGTAAATCCCGAACCGGTAGTTAACCCATCGTATCCCACCCCTAGTTGAAATCCATAGGTCTTAAAGTTGCCAAGGTTGGATACTTTCCCATACGTGATCTACATTTAAAAGGAACAGAGCTTTAACTGCAGAATTGTAATCACCATCTTTACTTTTTAAAAATTTTATCACACTCTTCAAATCCCAGTTTATATTCATCCTACTTTTGCTTCAACAGTTTTAATTAGGAAAGTTCCTTTGAACATGATCCAATTACATATCCAAATCAAATTAATGGGTAGAATCTGATGGACACTTTGTCAAGTTCCATGCTTCAAAAGTGATACTTGGAGAAAGATTTATTAAATTTACATGCTGCCCATCTCACCCCCTTTTTTTTTTTTTGCTTCAAACTGAAACATAGAATTGAACTGATATTCTGAATCGACTCAAGTAATCCAATGACTGAGAACCTGGACTGAATTCTCAACCAAACCACTAATCTATTTCCATTACTTTTTCCTGTCCATTCTCCTTTTGATGCCTTCTAAAATAGAGCAGGTTAACTTCTAATTCCTTTTTATATATTCTCAGCTTACTTCAAATCCTTTTGAACATCCAGCCAGCTTGCCTTTCTTCCCTGAAAACCCCATTTCTACATCCACAATAAAACCAAAAGAAAATAAATTAGTACAAATTTATGGTTACACCTTGCTTGAATTTCAACCACATCATCCTTTGTGGCAAGGGAATTAACCAGCAGGAGAACTCCATCTGGTGAGGTTCCATTGTGGTTGATTCTATGAAAGAAATAGCAATTGACAGATTACTTCACTTTCTTTTAATAAAGGTTCGACATACGTTACATGGTTTTATTAAAAACTATCTGTAATTATTTTCCTATGTGTTTAAGATGTTGCTAAAGTGAAGTAGTCCACCTTCCTAGATTCTGTTATGCTTGAGTCTACACTAGAATTGAAATTAATAGATTATTTTCCTTTTGAAAATAAAACAAATGTTTGTCATTTTCTTCCAAAGCAATTAATGATAATGGTCTCCTTTATTCAAATTTCTTATCTAAAAAAACCCCAATAATAACTACTGATAACTTCCCAGTTTCATTTGAACCTCAATATCTAGGTCAGTTCTATTGCATATTAAGAGGAGGCTAAAGTTATCTTTAGCGTGACTATTCTCCAAAACACCTGAAGGAAGATCAAGGGGAAGCTCATGAAAGAGAAATCCAACCAGAAATTAAGCAGAAATCTCCTGATGGCGAGAATAATTAATTAGTGGAATGGGTTGCCTTCAGAAGTGGCGGGTGCTCCATCACGGGAGGTTTTAAGAAGAAACCGGACAGCCTCATTTGTCCAGGATAGTATGAGGATTCCTGCTTGAGCAGGGGGTTGGACTAGAAGACCTCCAAAGTCCCTTCCAGCCCTACGATTCTAGGGTTCAACATTTTAATTGACAAGTTTATATGGTAGTTTTATGGCTCTTATTACATTTGCGCTTGCTGTTATGTGTTACAGCTACTTAGTTGATCAATGACCATGAGCAAATAATGAGCATTTGGAGCTATTATAGTTCAACGGACCACGTGAATCTAGGAACTGCTAAAATGAGTCCCACCATTAAGCAAGGACAATACAGAACTGGTGAGGGAGACTTAACCACCAATATAACCTGGATAAGAATAAGAATCTATGGAGATTCTCAATCATCCAGGTCACAGTTGTCCCAAAGGTGCTTTTTTCCCAAAGGCAATTGGACTTTCTGGAGTTTTTTCTTCGAAAATGTTTCATTTCTCATCCAAGAAGCTTCTTTGGTTCAGAACTGAAGCTTCTTGGATTAGAACTGAAATGTTTTCAAGCAAAAAACAAGAAAGTCCAGTTGCCTTTTGGAAAAAGCACCTTTGGGAGTACCGTAAAAATTATTTTATATATTTAAAACATTTCTATAGCTTTCCGCCAACTCTTGGTGGCTTCCGAACAAAAATCAAAAGACACATAAAATCGTTTTTAAAATTCTAGATCTCAACCAATTAAAACACACGCAAAATAAACCAGGCATCAATCAGTTCTAAGAATAGGATGCAAATTTTGCATGTTCCTAATATAACCACTCATTCTCTGGGAAGGATTTCTGCGAGTGGTGATGATGGTAGAGAGATAGCAGGTTGAGGTTCAACAGATAAAGTTGCAATGGGGGTGTCACTTTCCCCTAGAATCCCGTAACTTCCCCTCTGCTTCTCACGCTGAATCCACTTACTTCAATGAGCAGGAATTCTGGATCTTGGGCAAATGTTCAAAAATCCACCTTAATCCTTCGTGGTCAAGATCATTCCCAGACAGACTGACAAAGGAATTTTAAAAAAATGTAAGTTTCCAGGATAGTTACATTTAAAATGCCCCTATTAGTTCAGGAATTGTTTCTTTTAAAAAAGCTTAACCAACTGTGAAGTTGTTCTCCATGGAAAAGTTGGACTCCATTCTTGATGACTTCATTGCAGTATTTTTAATGATTAAATTTACAGATGACTGAGAGACATGACCATGATTAGTTCTTTTGCAACAAAATGGAAGTACAGACAGTCCTGGACTTAGAACCATTTGTTTAACAACGGTTTGAAGTTGTAACAACAGTAAAAAAGTGACTTGTGATCATTTTTCACATTAACAACCATTGCAACATCCACACAATCACGTGATCAAAATTCGAATGCTTGGCAGCTGTCTCATATTTATGATGGTTGCAGTGTCACAGGGTCATGTGATCCCTTTTGGCGATCTTCAAGCAAAATCGCTGTCAGGGTTCCAACTGATGCCCTAATTAAATCATGAGCCTCAGGCCAAGCTTCAAAAGAAATCCAATTATTTATTAGGAGCTTCATGTTGGCCCGGACCAAGTGAAGCCAACTCTGACCTCACTTAATTCGAATCTTGCCTCTGACCCTGTTTCCCCTTCCCCCAAGATGTGTCATCAGTCACATTCCCCAACAAAGCAATTTCACGGGTTGTAGAAGTCCCTCCCTCCGGCCATTGTGGATCTCCATAGAGATGACCTTGACAATGCCGGCTGGAATGTGCTTTATTTTGGCTGAAATGCAAGTTCCTCGATGCCGCTGTGAGGCTTGATTCCCCGTCCCCCTCGAGGTGGCAACTCGAGAGCAGGTCAGGGATGCTTCATGAGTTGACAGTCCGTGGGAAAGCCAGATCCACTCAACTGTGTTACTAACTTAACAACTCCACTCATTCCCTTAACAGCTGGGGCAAGAAAGGTAGCAAAATGGGGCAAAACTCACTTAACAAGTGTCTCACTTAACATAAATTTTAAACTCAATTCTGGTCACAAGTCGAGGACTAGCGGTAGCTATTGTGGTGGTTGAGTTCTCTTTTGCCTTCTCCATTGCTTCTCAGGCTGGCTTGATTCATTTTCTGTTTCATCCATCACCTATTTTAATTAATTTATAATCTGCTCAGAACTGTGACAATCCATTAGTTTAGGTTTACGCTAAACAAATCCACCGATATCCCCTCTCCACTCTGAGAGTGCAAGGCAGCACGTTTGGTTTCCTCCCTTATTTTAAACTGACAAGAACAACCCTGTTGTGGAGTTGATGGAGAGATGGCTAACTTGGTGCTTAGTGGAAATCTGAGTCACCTTAGTCCCAGTTTAGCATCTCCATCTCTCCATCGGTGTCTCTGTCATGCCCCCTTTCCCCCCCTCCCTCCGGTCAGAGTCTGACTCTGACGAGGAAGACAAACAACTGACAGGGAGTGGGAGTGTGGCTCTGTTGGCTGTGGAGGAAACTGGGGAAGGGCAGTCAGGCTGGGCAGAGCAGGGGAGAGGTAGAACAAGGGGGAGGAGGTTCAGAGGAAGGCCAAGGCCCACCCCCTCTTCATCCTAGAGCACAGAGGGAAGAACGGAGAAGAGAGCAATGTGGGTTGCGTGGCTTAAGGGGGAGAAAAGGGCCCTGATTCCCTTCATTAGGCACACCTGGGGAGGGAGTTTATAGGAGAGGCAGAAGGGAGGGGCGATTGTTGAGAACAAATACTGAGTCTATCTAGTGTTGGTGGCTGTTATCTGAATTCCTGGCAATCTCCTAACCGTTTTGATTTATTGCCATGTTACTTCACTTCTGGGACTCCTTATCTTGCCCTGCTGGATTTGTTACCTTATCTTGCCTTGTTGGATTTATAGTTTAAAGTTTTCTGCTTTCAACGTTTAGACTGGAATATCTGCAGCCAAAGGCTGTTGCGGGTTCGTGGAAGAGTTTTTCTCCAGACCAGAGAGTAATACTTATTCTCTGGCTGTGTTGCCTTTGTGCCACACCCCGGGTCATCACAGTCTCTCAACCTTGGCAACCTTAAGAAATATGGAGTTCAATTCCCAGCATTCCTCCAGGTCCCATGCCCACAAATTTAGTACAGAACTTTGCGAAACCAGGGAGACCCAACTGTAATAATATTCCTCTCTTACTCCAATTCTGCAAGATGGCCACAGTTTTCAAACACACCGCACAATGCTCTGAGATCAGGCTCGTTAATGCCACAGTGGATGAACCTGTATGAAGACAGTTCAAAGTGAAAGCTAGAAGCAAGTCCGCTTTTAACTGTAGAAAACAATATTATAATGATGCATTTGTCTGAAAACTGGCTAATGAACTCAGGAAAAAAGGGAACATTGAGCTATTGAACATTTTTCAGCAAACCATGGATTGCTATAAAATGTAGTGGACTTTGTTTTGCCTTTGTCTCTTGCCTGACTTCTAATGTTCTCCTAGAAGTAAGGGAACTGAGATCAAAGCTAAATGATTAATTTGAACAAAACACACATTAAAATGGAATACAATTATTTTGCTTATTTATTAAATGAATGTGCTGCCCATCTCATCTAGGGTTGACTCTGGGTGACGTACAACCAACTAATTAAGTACAACCAATTTTGTTAAGTACAATTAATTAATTGCCACATATTTAATATATTTTTCATGTTGTGTTTCTGCAACAATTTTGGAAGGGCTCTCCAAAGGCACCAAAGAAAAGCCATTCAGCGCTGAGAGTTCAAGTTGTGCGCTCTTGCAAAAGTAAAACAGGAAGGAACAGAGGGAGGGAGGGAGGAAGGAAAGAAGGAAGGAAGGATAGCTAATCATACTAACCTGAGCTCCAAAATGGCTTTTTGAAATAGCAATAGCCCTTAGACTTATATACTGCTTCACAGTGCTTTCCAGCCCTCTGTAAGTGGTTTACAGAGTCAGCCTCTTGCCCCCCACAATCTGGGTCCTCCTTTTACCCACCTTGGAATGATGGAGGGCAAAGTCAATCTTGAGCCAGTGAGAATCAAACTCCTGGCTGTGGGCAGAGTCAGACTCTTGCATTCTAACAGGAAGGAAGGAAGGAAGGAAGGAAGGAAGGAAGGAAGGAAGGAAGGAAGGAAGGAAGGAAGGAAGGAAAATGGCAATAACACTTAGACTTATATACCACTTCACAGTGCTTTACAGGCCTCTCTTAAGCGGTTTACAGAGTCAGCCTGTTGCCCCCAACAATCCGGCTCCTCATTTTACCCACCTCGGAAGGATGGAAGGCTGAGTCAACCTTGAGGCTGGTGAGAATCGAACTGCCAAATTACAGGTAGTCAGCAGAAGCAGCCTGCAGTACAGCACTCTAACCACTGCGCCACCAAGGCTCATCATGCTATGTTCGGCCATTTAATTATTGGAGTTCTTTATTTTCCATGATTTCACATATATGAAAGGGTTGCTGACCCCTGAACTATTCTGTTCCTTCCCTGGATTTTTAAAGCATGCAAGATTTTTCCGTACTCTTGAAGAAAGCAAAGGTGTCATAAAAACATAAAGGTTGGATTGGACATCACAGACCTGCAGAAGAGTGCTTCGCTTGCTTCATTTTCCACAAAATGCAAAAAAGCATTTTTCCTTGATCTAGAACCACAACAAAGCATAAGTTCACTTTCAGAAACCACATTTCTCCACTGGAATGAGACATTCTCAAGTCAAAACATCTTTAAAAATGAAAGGATGAATTCTGTGGTTCATCCTACAAAAAGCAAGAGAGCTTGGTTCTCTCTTTGACCAACATACAATACAGTACAGTACAGTACAATTGGTCTCTGGTGCATAAACTCTCAGTGTACATACAAACAACAAAATAACATAATCATAAGATATGAATAGTCGAAGGTAATAGGAAAGATGAAAAGGATAAGAGTAATTTATGTAATTTACTATTGGATTCTATGTAATTTATTTTACTGGATTCTATGTAATTTACTACTGGATTTTACAATGGATTTTCCAGAAATTTACACTGGATATATGTTCCATGGCTAAAGACAATGACTTGTAGTAAATTTCTATGCTGTTTCTGTGTATAGGCAGTCAATGTACGATTGTAATGGAGCCCAGAATTGCCTGTCCTGCAGGATTTTATTCATTTATTCAATTTCTATTCCATAAAGTTCTCTCTGGATGTCTGCATCTCCCTGGCTTCTCTTCTTCCCATTAAACCTCAAGGAAACATATAACCATTCATTTAATGACCGTTCAAAGTTACAACAGCATTGAAGAAAGGGCCTTATGACAATTGCAGCATCCCCGTGCTGGTTATGGAGACGCTGTAATGATCAGGCAATCAAAATTCAGATGCTTGGCAACTGTCTCACGTTTATGACGGTTGAAGGGTCCTGGGGTCACGTGATCCCCTTTTGTGACCTTCTGACAACCAAAGGCAATGGGGAAGCCAGATTCACTTAACAACCTTGTGGCTAACTTAATGACCACAGTGATTCACTTAACAACTATGACAAGAAAGGTCACAAAATAGGGTTACATTCACTTAACAAATGTCTCACCTAGCCACATAAATTTTGGGCTCAATTGTGGTCATAAGTCAAGGACTACTTGTATTAAGAATGGGTTATCCTGATTGTACTGCTTCCTCTAAGGGTGTGATGACCCAGGGTGGGATACAAACAAACACAATCACAGAAAATAGGTGAAGCCCCTTTTATTCCTTCAGTTTGCTTCCAAGCTCCGAATATTCTTGACAGAAGACAAAAAACTCCCACACAAACAGTTACATGAAGAAGGAAAAAAAGCAACACAAACAAGCAAGATAAGGGCAGGGGGATGTCCACAGATAACCCACACTGGGAAGGACGCCAAACTCAGAGAGGAACCATAAACTAGAGATATTTCCACGCTTTATTTCTAGCGTTCGCCCATATGCACGTCCGTCCTCTTATCCAGTTGTCACAGCTGCAGCCCATGAAGAGGATCAAGGCCCTCTCCTCCCCAGTAGACCATGTCTCTCCCTTATCCTCTCCTCCCTGCGTGCCCTAGGATAGAGAGGGGATGGGCCTGGGTCCTCGTCTGACTGCTCAGCCAGCCTCTGCCCTTCCCCACAACCTCCGGAGCCACACTTCCACTCCCTGTCAGCGGTTCCTCCTCTCCCTCCTCTCCACTAGGGGAGACTTTCCCCATACAATGACTTTGGAAAATTATTTTCCTCTCCTCTTCAACTAATTAAATGCAGAACTTTCAAAGGGTACCTATGTCTATCCCTAAACAAGAAATCTTCATGAGGCAAGAAATGGGAGATGAAATTATAGGTTCCTCCATCACAGTAGGCTTTAATCCACCTACATTTGTCTTATTCCAAGCTTTCATTGCTTACCTGATGTCCATTTCAGAGATTCTCCTGCAGTGGTTGAATGAATTGGCCAGCAAGCAAATACCATTGGATGAAAACACATTATCTTTGATGCTGCAAAAAATTGGGAGAAGAGGATAGAAGTAACAACATGTTGTCTGGGTTTGCATCCATGCTTGGTCCACCCCCATGATAGTTGGTGAATCAACCTATTTCTCTTAGTTTACCCAATCTATTGAACTAAGTAGTTTGAGTTTCCATAATAGACTAAGCCAGGGATCTCCAAACTTTAAGACATATGGTTGGCTAGGGAGTTCTAGGACTCAAAGTGTGCAAAGTTGCCAAGTTTGAAGACCCCTACACTAAGCCATAGAAAATTAAGTCTACCCTCTTGTGCTAATGAAGATCTTTAATTTGTTCAATATGTGGTACAATTGCATCACTGTTACTATCTGGAAGCTTTGTACAAAATATGAAACTGGAGCTTGTTTGGACTAAAGGATTGAGGATTTTAAGGAAATGTGGATGAACCCACAAAATGGCTGCTGGGAAATTTACCCATTCACAAAATGGCTGCCACAGCCAGGTAGAAAGTACCAATTTAACTGAATATCTCCTGCTACAGTTCTCCTCCTTTCCTCCACCCAAAATTTCATTTTTTTTTCTAGGCAGATAGACACACTTCTACAAACAGTAGTTCAGTTCAGTTTTCTAAGAATGTAGTTGAATGCAGAATTCTTCTTGAAATTACAAGGGTAGGGAAATAGTTACAGGTAATCAACTTATAACCACATTGAGTCCCAAATTTCTGTTGTTAAGAGAGACAGTTGTTAAGTGAATTTGCCCCATTTTATGACCTTCCTTAGGACAGTTGTTAAGCAATCACTGCAACTTTAACTTAGTAACATGGTTGTTAAGGGAATCTCATTTCCCCACTGACTTTGTCAGAAGGTCACAAAAGGTGATCACAATTCATAAATACATGCCAGTTGCCACATGTCTGAATTTTGATCACAGAAACATTGGGATATTGCAAAGGTGAAAAACAGTCATAAAATCCCTTTTTCAGTGCCGTTGTAACCTCGAACAGTCACTAAATGAAATGTTGTAAGTCAAGCACTATCTGTACCTTGTTTTAGTTTGACGAATCTTTTTTTTTTAACTTAAAGATAAAAAGGTGAACAGAGTATGGAATCTGATAATATTAAGGATTTTTTAAAAATAGGAATTGGTAGCTCTGTGTACCTACACTGCGTTTCTAGGCAGAAATCTATCTGGACTCACCTTAAACATCTTAAGCTCCTGAGACTGGACAGACACAACACCATCTGCTCAATGTCTTGATCATTTAGTAAATTTCCAGAGAAGCTAGATAGGTGGAATGGAAAGTTTGAAATGCATCAGAAGAATAAAGTCTACCATGACTACTGCATTTACAGAGGAGAAATACGTTTCAAGGTCGAAAGAGCTGTTGAAATGGTCTCTAGCAAGAGTATCAGGCTTTTGGTGTGATTTTGAGGAACATCACATCAAGATTACTTCAAGAACATCACTTCCCTGACTGGTCAAACTCAGCACAGATCCTGGTAGATGTGGCCCAGTGAGCTAAGCTTTTTTTCAAACTGAGTTGCTGGCATTTAGAGAAAAGATTTGGCAGCAGCAGTGGTTAATCTTAAGCGTCAAGCATGAAAAAAATATTGAATCTAGGCAGAACAAATGCTCCTGCTAAATGCCATCATCAAGATTAAACTTTCAGGGAAGCTACCTTGGACCAGATCCATCTCATGAGCCATTCAATCCTTGCTCCATTTTCTATCAAATGCCAACTGGAAAATATTAATCAAAAATACTTGTGTTCTGCTTCTGAGTTACATTTTATAACTTTTCTGTCTTCACAGAGTACAGTATCCAACATTGTTCATTATCTAAAGACATTTACAGCAACAAGCGTAAAATAACCCATCCAAGCTATTGTAGATAGAGCCCCGCCCACGCATAAGGTGGTCCAATAGACTCAATTGCAGGTAGTCCTCGACTTCTGCCCACAATTGAGCCCCAAATTTATGTTGTTAAGTGAGACATTTGTTAATTGAATTTTGCCCCATTTTATGACCTTTCTAGCCACTGTTGTTAAGTGAATCATTGCATTTATTAAGTGAATAACATGGTTGTTAACTGAATCTGGCTTCCCCACTGAAGGTTGCAAAAGGAGATCACATGACCCCGGATCACTGCAACCGTCATAAATGTGAGTCAGTTGCCAAGCTTCTGAATTATGATCACATGACCACGGGAAGGGCTGCAATGGTCACATTTTTCGGTGCTGTTGTAACTTGGAACAATCACTCAATGAACTGCTGTAAGTGGAGGACTACCTGTAAAGTGTTAAACTGAAATTTATTATGGGGGAATTTTCAAAGCTTGTATGTAAAAATTTAGAAATTTTTGTCAGCTTCTTGGTTACTGCAGTTAAATAAAGTTGGATAAAGATGTCAAAACTAACAATACTGAGCAATCATCTCAGCATGGATTCTACAGGCAATGTAACAATATTTAGAACCATTTAGTAAGATTAGATCTTTTTCTGACTTCAGATATTAAAGACAGAATAAATCTGAATGTCCTGAGATATTAGAAATTAACAGGTCCATGTATGGTGTGAAAGTATTCATCAGCTTCCAATCACAAGGGGGACCAGAATTTATGTTGTTAAGCCAGGTACTTATTAAGTGAATTGCTCCTGATTTTACAACCTTTTTGCCACGGCTGTTAAGCAAATCACTCCAGCTGCTAAGTGAATCGCACAATTCTTAAGCAAATCTGGGTTCCACCGTGGACTTTGCTTGCTAGAAGTTAGATGGGAAAGTCAGAAGTGGTGATCACATGATTACAGCACATTGCAACTGATACATGCTCATTGTCAAGCACCCAAATTTTGACCCCATGAAGATCCTGGGGGATGCTGCAACAGTCGTAAGCGCGAGGACCTGTCATAAGTCAAAATTTTTCCGTGCCATTGTAACTTCCAAAAGTCATTAAACGGCTAATTGTAAGTCAAGGACTACTGTATAGTATGGCTAGTACAAGAAAAAAAAATATCAGCTACAGTATGATTTTTTGCAGGGCCCGTTCTGCATGGAGAAACCCAGCCTTCATTTGCAGCTGTTGGTGACACATTAAAATGTGCAAATAGCCTGCCTCTCCTGCACTTCGGAATTTCAATTTGCTCCAATTCTGTAGTTATGCTGGAACTAATAGGCCGCCTGCTGAGTTAAAATTCCTCTTGGCAGAATAATCTGTATTCCTTCTCCATCTTTATCTCAAGTGGTCTGCCTCAGCAGAAAAAAAACCACTTTTATCACAGCCTTCTCCAAAATCTGCATAAACCCTCTCCCCCCACAAAAAAATCTGAAGATTTGGGCCGGTTTTAGACACATTTACAAAGAGGGTAGAAGAGGTTTCACATTCTCAGTCTTTCAATGGGGGGTTGAAACAGGTTCTTCCAACTTTAACGGAAGCTTTGAAACTGATATTCATCCCCATGTGGTCATTTGGAGCTCCAGAAAGTTTGCAGCTATTTTCAACCCATAATGCAGCATTTCAGGTGGAAACTGTTTTATAGATTTGTGCCTGGTTTTTGCCTGAAAATAATTTTAAATGGGGCGACTAAAAGCTTT
This sequence comes from Pseudonaja textilis, assembly GCF_049901715.1. Taxonomy (NCBI): domain Eukaryota; kingdom Metazoa; phylum Chordata; class Lepidosauria; order Squamata; family Elapidae; genus Pseudonaja; species Pseudonaja textilis. The sequence goes on from NC_142000.1 coordinate 4,316,409, forward strand.
CAGATTCAAAACGTGTTATGGTTCCTTTGGAGAAAAGTTTAACTTAACAACTGCAGTGATTCACTTAACAACTGTGGCAAGAAAGGTTGTAAAATGGAGCAAAATTCACTTAACAACTGCCTAGCTTAGCAACAGAAATGTTGGGCTCAATCAGAGGTGGAAATCAGCAGGTTCTGACCGGTTCTGGACAACCAGTAGCGGAACTTTTAAGTCCTTTGGAGAACCGGCAAATCCCACCTCTGACTGGCCCCGCCAACCCCATCTCTTCTTCTCTGCCTCCCATTGAGTCCCAGCTGATCGGCTGGGTCTCCTTTGGTTGCCCTGCACAGGAGAACGGAGCTGGAAAGCAGGTTAGCGGGGTGGGGAGGGAAGGGGGATTTTGCAGTATATCCTTCCCCTGCCACGCCCACCAAGCCACACCCACAGAACCGGTAGTAAAAAGTTTTGAATCCCACCACTGGTCTCAATTTTGTCCGTAAGTAGAGGACAACCTATACTTTGTTCATGCAAACTCAGTTTCATTCTGGTTTAAACGTTGGGTAAAGACGCGCACGCATCCATCATGAAACTTACTTGATTTCTGCCAATCCAGAACATTTGGTGAGAATCGTAAGGAGGCGGCGAGTCCCGTAGAGCCCGATTGTGCAACCCTCCAGGCTGAAAGAGAAGATCATTTTCTGCATTGCAAAGATGTAAATCGAGAATAGGATGATAACCCCTCCCCTTTCTGATGTTTCCCCACCCCCAATGCTTTTTTGCCCTACAGATTCTATAACAATATGCTAACAGCTAGTCCAAAATGAGGAAAAATGATGATGATGATTATTTTTTGCAACTCGTTGCAGAGAGTTCTGTAAATAGTTTCAAAAGATACTAGAACTGTCCACATGGCACTCATGTCAGAAGCACTGAAGTCCTTTAGGGTTGAAAGGATTGTGACATCATTGTTGCCTGAGGGATGCCCAGTTGGGGATGTCTTTCATGTCCCTGACAGGAGCTGGAGCAAAGGACGGAAACTCATCTCATTCCAGGGCAGCTTTCGGGTCTCGAACACGGGCTTGCTAACTTGCAATCCAGCATCCTAACAACGCAAGCCACCGTGCTCCTAGGTGTTAGGTCTGCTATCGCCAGTACTTGGGAACGTTGGCAGGCTCTTTTGTCCCCATAGAGCGTGGCAAAGGGAGCACCACTGCTTTGGAGCTATGAGCCACCAAAAAGATGAAAATACAACTTACTAAAAGCATGCTTCCTGGCATGCTCGCTGGCTGGGCTATACCTTTGGAGGACAAAAAAACAAACTAGGTTATTTGAGCCAAGGACTTGGCTGAGTTCTGCATTCTCCTAGTGCAAAAGTGTTTATCAAGATGGTGCTAACACATCTGGCTGCTTAATTTTTGAAATGAAAAGCTCCTTCCCATCTTGTCTAGCACTGATGACGTTACCTAGCTTGGGTAATGAAACATCTGCGAGAAAACAATGAAGCGCAGAGAGCATCGAGGGCCCCTCATTTCGACCCTGAGCTACAGTTATTCTCCTTTATTGGTGCCTTCTGACCTCGTGTTATCTAATCTTTTTAGTTGGAGATGCTAGTTATTGAACTGATAAACTTTTGCAGGCAAAACGTTTGGATCTTCAGGGTTGAGTGATGGTTGTGGCTCCAAGTCCTGAGTCTGCATTCTTAGAGGAAGAGGACTAAGAAGATGAGGAGGAGGTGGAATTGGGAGTGCCTTCCTCCCCAGGACCTTCCTCTTCGGCAATGCCTTCCTCCCGGATTATGCCTCAGGTTTCGGCAGATAACCGAGAGGGACAGCCTGAGGCTAATCAGGAGGAGGAGGACATATCGGAGCAGCCTTTGACAGAGAATCAAGCAGACGAATGCTGGCTTGATGCTAGACAGTGTCGTAGGAAAAAGTGTGAGCTGCAACGCAGGAGATGTGGACGAATCAGAGACTGAGCTGAGTTAGTGACACACCCCACAGGGAATAAAAGTGGGTGTGTTTGCTCTGGGAACTCCGCACGGGACAAAGTGTGAATTTTTCTGTGGAGCTTCGGTGTATCCCATTTCTTGAAAGCCTAGTGATTAATGTTTCTGTTATCTTGTTGGACTTGGCAGGCAGCGTGTGTGATACTGCCAAGAACATAGCCAGCTCAAAGGAATTAACTCAGTAAATACTGAATCTTCTTGCCTGCTTGCATTTGGTCGGAGCTTGGACTTCTCATCTATCTTGTGAAGGTGAGACATAACAGTGATACTGCAAATAGTTGACTAACAAGCATCTTTATACCAAGATCAGAAGAAATCTGACGGCATCTTTTCCAAGTAACATTTTATTTATTGTAAGCTCCAGGTCCCCAAAATGGATGCCATTTAATGAAATGCATTCGTCAGAAAAGATGCTACCAGATTCTATCTGATTTTAAGTTACCACGGACCAGAAGAACTCTTCTCCTATAATATTCAAATTTGGTGAACATATTTCTCTTGGAATCCTTGTATATTGGTATATTGTTTCTAGCAAATTCATAGTGAAACAGAGGTGAGACGGAACAATTTTCAGGAACTTAAAACCAATCCCTTCCGTGAAAAAAAAAATCCATAGTGGAAATCCATTTATTTTTAAGTTTTATGTACCTGCTAAGGAAACAATAAATACTAGTACTTCCAAGAATGACAAAAAATGAGTTTTAAAAAAGTTATAATAGTTCTCAAGTTACAACCACAATGGAGCCCAAAATTAATGTTGCTAAGTAAAACATTTATCAAGCGATTTTTACACCATTTTATTACCTTTCTTGCTACGGTTGTTAAGTGAATCACTGCAACTGCTAAGTTAGAATCATGGTTGTTAAGTGAATCTGGCTTCCCCATTGACTTTGCTTGTCAGATGGTTGCAAAAGGGCATTACATGACCCCAGGATGCTGCAACCGTCATAAATACGAGTCAGTTGCCAAGCACCTGAATTTTGATCACATGACCACGGGGATGCTGCAATGGTCGCAAGTGTGAGAAATGGTTACAAGTCACTTTTTTCAGGGTTGTTGTAATCATTGGTGGTATGCTACCGGTTCAGACTGGTGCAGCCGAACCGATAGTAAAGAATAAAAGCCTCCAAAGATCAGGTGAGAGGAGGAAAAAAGTCGTCTGAGAAAGAAGAGAAAAGCTCTGCCTTCCCACGCTTTTCTTTCTCCTCTCAGCTGATTGGCGCTGCAGGCCTCAGCTAGTGTGGGGAAAGCTGCACGCGCGCATTAGGTGCGTGCGCATTCGTTGCTACCATGGATCAAAAGAACTCTCCTCCTATACACACACACGCACGGTCACCAAAACAGTGGTGGAATAGGTAGGATCCCACTGCTGGTTTTAACTCTGAATGGTCAGTAAATGAACTGTTGTAAGTCGTGGACTACCTGTACTTCAAAAAAAAAAAACCCACCTGGTGCTGATAGAAATACGAAGGTTTTTTTTTAAACACGGTTGGAAAAAATGAGGTGCTTCTCACTCACAGTAATAGTTTAGAAAGTAATACAGTTCCTTGGTGCAGCCTAGCGAAGGTCCACTGATTTTTAATTGAAATACTGGATCATAAAGGGCACATTTTGAAACTGGCTCCTAAAACCTGAATGCAAAATTGAACCTACATCCCAACCTATAATCAAGATCAATTCTACCTGAAAGGAAAGATGCATCAAAATGAAAACAATCCTCACCTGATTTGTTCTCCAAAGCTTAAACGACATCTCTGGATGTTTCCCAAACTATAAAAGAATGCAGAAATGCTATGAGTAAAGTGATTCCTAAATGAAATGTAGCATCCCAGTTACTCAAGTGAGATGAGTTTGACTCCTCAACCAGGATTGATCAATTGTGCAGCAACTTGATGTGATACCTTCACTCTGAGCCCATCTCCAGAGATACGAGTTTAAGGTAGTTGCTGTCTTTGCTATGGACAACCCTTGAAAAAGAATCCAATCCCAGCCAATTAATTTACATAAATATCATTCCTGCTCTTTTGGGCCAGTCTACTGTAAAATGCAGGAAGAGCTATAAATATGGAGAAATATTGAAATATTGCTATGGTGCAGTGTTTCTCTGACAATGTTAAAAATGTATGGAGTTCAAGTCCCAGAATTCCCCAATCAGAATTCTGGGAGTTGAAGTCCATAACTTCTTAATATTCCTAAGGTTGAGAAACATTGCTATTGTGATTAAAGGCTCTGTAGTAGAAACTGGGAGATGGTGAATCCTGGGTTAAGCTCAAAAGTCAACTGAGAAAGTTAAGATCAATCTAAGTCAACCCTAGGAAGAAGGCAAGTACAAAAAAGGTTGTCAAAAAAACCTGCAAGGTCTACTCCAAGCTATTCTCTACTGTAGAGTAGACAATAGGTGTCAAACTAGATTGTGTCACGTGACATATATCAACATATGACAATGTTTTTTGTCTTTGCAGAGCCGGGGTGGGCCTGCATGTGATACATCTGGCCCACGGGCCACCAGTTTAACAGGCCTGGTCTAGACTGACCTGAATGTCAAAGTTCTGGTGATTGCCCTAATTAAATTATGAGCCTCAAGACAAGCTTCAAAAGAATCCAAAAGATTTATTAGGAGCAACACGTCTGCATTGACCCATATGAAGCCAACTCCGACACACACGATTTATAAATCCAAAAGATTTATTAGGAGCAACACGTCTGCATTGACCCATATGAAGCCAACTCCGACACACACGATTTACAATCACCTGTGACCCTGTTCCCCCGCCTTCCCCCTGGGTGTGTCCTAAATCGGATTCTCCAACAAAGCACTTTCACAGGCTGGGTGTCATCCATCAAATTCTCCAGTGAAGGATTTTCGAGGGCGGAAGATCCGGTAGCCTAGCTACAATCTTTGTAAGATAAGTGTGGAATGTACTTCTGATTTTAATTTCCGTACTGCTCCTTCGGGCTTCCCCCCCCCCCGCTTATGGCAACTCGAAAACAAGCATAGGAATGCTTTACGAGTTGACACTGACGGCACAAAACAGGCACACAAACAAGAAACCCTCAAACACGAACCACCCAGTTGTATTAGAACAAACTTCCTCCAGTCCCAACCATTCAAGAGATTTGCTCCTGGAGATAGACTTTTGTAGCCCACCACAGCTGATAGACTTCTGTTGATAAAGATGTAGTAGGACAGACTGGACCAAAAGCTACTGACATGTTGGATTGAGAAGGTCAATGGTGAAGAATTGGTTTTTTTTGACATACCCTAAATGCACTGAAGTGATACGTTCTAAACAGGAGAAGAATTCAAGCAAGGAAATGACACCGTCCGGTGACATTTGGTTTTTATCCAGGCTGGAAGGAAAGAACAGAAATGGTCGTTGTCAGGAACACATATATGATTACAATGTATACAGAAGTGAATCTGACCACAGAGAATTCCTTTCATGGTATTCAAAGCTCTAAGCACCTTGTCCTAGCTACTTGGTGTTAGTATGTGAGGATAAAAAAATAATTATTTAATAATTAATTAATAAAATAGGCTGATATTTTTAATGTGGTAATGCTATTCACTTTCAGTTCTCTCTCCCTCTCTCTCCCACCCTCCCTCTCCCTCTCCCTCTCTCTCTCTCTCTCTCTCTCTCTCTCTCACACACACACACACACACATAGGGAGCATATAAAATAATGGTTTTGAAAGTATGGAACCTGAACATCTGTGGACTTCAACTCCCATTATTCCCCAGCCAGCATGCTGAAGTCCACACATCTTCAAGTTTCCAACTTTCAAAATTATTAATCCAAAACAATATAAAAATAACAATAAAAAATAGTTCCCAACTGCCATAAAAAGTGGTATAGTCCAGATAATGTCTACAATGAGGACCAAGTCAGGATTATTTAAGATCTGTCTGAGGATACTTAGTTCTACAGATATCATTAATGAAAGAGAAACCTTTACTTACATTAAATAATTCAAATTCTTCAAAACTTTGATGGAATCCATTATCTTCAGAACTTCTGAGTCACCAAAATAATTATTTGACAAACTGATGATAGGACAAAGAAAAGAATGCAAAGAAGAGATTACTAATCCAATGTGCATATTTATTTTCTGTTATTGCATATTTTACTTTAGACTGTGAATTTAATTGAGGCAATATTTTAATTTTATTGGTTTGGACACAGGACCTGGTGGAAGATTTCAAAATATTCAAATGCATCCTAACGTATCTTCTCCAAAATAGAAGCATCTGGAACACTAACATAAACATATTGATGCAGACATCCAAAATTTCAAAGTATTCCCAAGTTCAGGACATTCACATTAATTGACAAGAATGAATACTTACTCTAATTCTAATACGTTGCTACACTTTCTCAGCACTACGCACAAGTTCTTGAGATCTTCATCTTGAAAATGATTACCTGCCAAGCTAATAAAGAAGGCAAATCACCATTCAAGTGTTGATTAAGTCAGGTAAGTCTAAATCTTCTTAAGCTAGGTTCACACAACATAACAAACCCTAAACCTGGTTCAGAAATTTTTTAGACCCTTGATGTCTTCCTCAGAGCCAGTGACAGATGTAATGGTCTTTTTCCTCCAAGCATTTAGAGGACCAAGCTAAGCAGGTATGAACAAAATGACTGTACCATATTTTCTTTGATGTCACCTCCATCTGTTGACATTTGTGTAACTGGACATCATGAAAATTGTAATTCCTGTGGAAAAGGCAAATGACAAAACATTATACAATGGTAGAAGGAACCAGCACCAGATATTCAGCAATGCGATTGGTCAAATGTGGCTAGAAATCTACCATACAGTAGAGGACAGAGAGAATGGCCTTGAAGGTCAACAGGAAGACCCACCGCCAAGGCAATGGTGGCATCAAAGGAGCCTGGCCAAGAAAGAAACTTGAGGAAACATCTCAGATAAGCCATTCCCTAGTTCACATGAAGATAATTTGAGAGAGGGGGAAGCACGCTGAGACTTGTAAAATTCTGCCACTACAGGTTTTCCATAAATATAGTCTACACATGTTATTGATTTCCTAGCCTGGTGTCAGGCACGAAGAATCAGGGCCATACATTAAGTTCCAGTTAAGATGAATCACAAACCACGTTTTTGCCTACTCACAAAAATCTAGTCAACTAAGGGTCAGCTGAATTGGCGCTAGATAAGGGTCAATGGGATTCAAAAGGAGTTAGGCCATTTCTACCATCATTATTACTCTAGGCTGATAACTCACTCGACTTTGCCGGCTCTTCTCCAACATCTAGTCTTCCTTGAAGGAGTGACACATACCTTGACTGAGTGGCATCAGGGCCTCCTTTATTCACAAAGGTCAAAACTGCAATTTGTTGCTCAACACTAGAGAGAAGAGAAAGAGTTCTGCAAGATCATGCCTTGATGGTAAAGTTGACCAAAGATCTGCAGGAAAAAGCCTAAGCAATTATACATAAACACACCTCCATTTCTCGTGGTGAGAAGTTCCGGAAGCCCAGTGCCCATCTACATTTTATTCCCTTTGAAGCAGGTTATTCTATAGAGGTAGTCCTCTACTTACAACCATTTGTTTAAGGACCATTCAAAGTTACAATGGCACTCAAACTAGTGAATTACAACCAGGCCTTGCACACGACCGTCATATCATTACAATCATGTGGTCAAAATTTGAGTGCATGGCAACTGACAGTTGCATTGTCCTGGGATTATGTATCATTATTTGTGACCTTCTCAGTGAGCTTCCAACAGGCAGTCAATGGGAGAAGCTGGATTTAATGACTGCATGATTCACTTAACTCGATTCACTTAATGACTGCATGATTCATTTAACAATTGCAGTGATTCACTTAACAGCCATGGCAAAAAGGTTGCAAAATTGGGTGCCATTCACTTAACAGCCATCTTGTTCAACAATGAAAATTGGTTCAATCGTAGTCGTAAGTCAAGGAGTACCTGCATCTGTTTTAGAAATAAACTGATTCTGCATAAGTGCAAACATGCAACTCAAAGTTTTCCAGAAAACATTCAACCAATCAAAAGTGGGCACATATAATAAAGCTAAAATGTTTCTGCTGCTCAACCTTCAGCCCAGGATTATAACAACAGCCATTTCTCTTAAAAATTGAATTGTCCTTTTCTTGATTAGCCCCAGGCATACCTGGCTTCCAGCTTCGCAACATTTGGGCAAAGATTCACCGACTCCAGGAGATAAAAAATGCTCTTAAGCGAGAGATGGTTGTTGCTTAAACTGCAGAAAACCAAATCACATCACAAGAAAGAGAGGTTGTCAGAAAACAGTTATAACAATAAATGCCACATTAATATTAACTGATGGCTTAGTGCAGGGCAATTCAATTTTGGCAACTTTATGACATATACACTTCAACTTCCGCTGGCTGGAGAGTTCTGGGGAAATGAGTAACTTTTGTCTCAAGTCAGATGAACAACTGCAATGTGTGGGGTTGTGTGTCTTTGAGTTTGTTATTGTTTGGGGAGGCGGGGAATCTCTCTTGTCTTGGCAGCTACATCCACTAGCCCATGCAACTTTCTGGATAATGTTTTTTGAGGTTCTTCGTAGGGCTGAGAAAGAATCACTGGCTCAAGGCCAACCAGTTGTGTCCCTGAGCTCACGGCTTGCAAAATTATACTTTACATTGCAAAAAGTCAATTGGACTTACAGGTGGTCCTCGACTTACAATCACAAGTGGAACCAGATTTTCCATTGCTAAGCATGATGGTTGCTAAGTGAGTCATGCCCAATTCTATGTTTTTTTCCCACAGTTGTTAAGCAGATCACTGCGGTTGTTAAGTGAATTGTGTGGTTGTTCAGTGAATCTGGCTTCTTCCATTCACTTTGCTTGTCAGAAGCCATCTGGAAGATCCCAAACAGTGGTCATGTGAATCTGGGACATGATAACCATTGTAAATACAAGTTGGTTGCCAAGCGACTGAATTTTGACCACATGACCATTGGGATGCTGTGATAGGCGTAAGCACAGGGACTTGTCATAACTCACTTCTTTCCGTGCTGTTACAACTCTAAGCAGTTGCTAAACAAATGGTTGTAAGTCAAGGACTATCCATATTAGGAATCAAATAGCAACAGCACTTAAGAGTTATATGCCACTTTAAATGCCTCTCTAAGCAGTTTACAGAGCCAGCCTATTGCCCCCAACAATCTAGGTCCCCACCTCGGAAGGATGGGAGGCTGAGTCAACCTTGAGCCAGTCAGAATCAAACTCCTGGCTGTGGGCAGAGTCAGCCTGCAATAGTGCATTCTAACAGGAAGGTAGGAAGATAGGTAGGTAGGAAGGAAGGTAGCAAGCAATAGCATTTAGACTTATATACCGCTTCACAGCGCTTTCCAGCCCTCTCTACGTGGTTTAGAGTCAGCCTGTTGCCCCCCAACAATCTGGGTCATCATTTTACCAACCTCGAAAAGGATGGAAAGCTGAGTCAACCTTGAGCCCATGAGAATCGAACTGCCAGCAGTGGGCAGTCAGCAGAAGTAGCCTGTAATACTGCATTCTAACCACGGTGCCACCACAGCTCTTGCAATCAAGTGCATTTTTGTATTAAATGAAAATGGCAAAATTTCAGAAGGACTTACTTCAGAGGACCAGAAATGCACATCCTAGTTTTTTCTATTTTATGAATTAAGACTTAAATCTTAAATACAAAATATTATTTTGTATGGCGTCAAGCCACAGTTTGCTGAACTATGTTTTGAGATTGTGTTCATGCATTTCATTAAACCACAGTGGGGTAGTTGTTTTCGCTGACAGATGATCCCTGTCTTTTTATAAACCATTGTTGTTTAGAAGGTCTCCTGCCTTGAGTAGGGGGTTGGACTAGATAACCTCAGAGATCCCTTCCAGCTGTATGATTTTATGATCTATGGCAGAATGAGCTACCTACCCAGCTAACCACAGTTAACCTGAAACCTAAGCATAGAAACCTAATGACTTCTAATGGCACATGAAATGAAATGTGAATGAACCGTAATAGGCACAGTTCACTCTGCAAAACACTGCACAAATATTCCAGGGGAACCAATTCAGTGCAGTTGTTAAGAAATTGGACTAAGATCAGGGAGAACAAGTACAGCCTTTCCTTCCCAATTCAACATACCTCACAACATAGTTGTGAGGAAAAATAAGAAGAGAGACAGCCATGTACTGTATACCACCTTGAACTTTTCTACAAAGGTGGGATATAAATTTAATAAGTAAAATATGGGGATGGCCACTTGTGTAAATATTCTTCAGGAAAAATATTTATATTGTGCGTACTATATATGTATAGTGATAAAGCTGATTGTCACAAGGCAATGCTTTGACTTAAAAAGTAGTGATTTCTCAGAATGGCAGGTCAAACATGAGACATAAGCTGTTATATTAATAGATTCAGAAGAGGATATCGATATAAAATGTATTCTGTCAGAGACATGACAGTTACTTGAAGCTACTTTTGTGGCCTGGCCGGCTGGGGAATTCTGGGAATTGAAGTCCACATCTCTTAAATGGCCAAGCTTGAGAAAGATGGTTTTATACTGTACTTACTCCATTGTCTTTAACTTTTCCATGGCGGGAAGTATTTCTGCCAACTTGATCATGTCCTGTTCTTTCAACCTGTTGCCCTGCAAACTGAAATATAGCAATTGATTAAAATATTAAGATCTCTGATTCATGCCACTGATTCACACTTTTCCCTAAATGACAAGGTTTACAATTACTTTATTTCTTCCAGCTGGTGACAGTTTGGCAAAACTCGAACGAGATGTTCAAATCCCGGGTTTCTAAGATTTCCACCAGTTAACCTGAAAACAAAAAGTGATTTTGTTGTAATGGAGTCTAAATCCCACTTTCCCGTAGAGTGTACAAAAAATTGATTCTGTGATTTTGATGGACTGTAATACCATACTGCATATTAAGTCATGGCTTGTTTTAAACATGGTTTTTGGAATTAGCCACAGGGCTTTAATGCACACATTTCACATATTATAATTGTGCCATTTCTCTGCTGAGAATTAGGAGAAGGAGGAATTCATAAGCTGAAATTGATATTATGCTTTCATCAGAAAGAGCTGGAAGGGATCTTGGAGGTCTTCTAGTCCAGCCCCTTGCTCAAGCAGGAGATTCTATATCACGAGGGTCAAACTTGCTATGTCACATTGCTGCCATGTGACGTTTTGTGATGTTTTCCCCATTGGTGGAACTGAGGTGGGCATGACCTGCACATGTTGCATCCGGCCCATGGGCCACCAGTTTGACACCCCTATCTTATACCATTATATACTAGTACTATATATTAGTGGATAGATGGAGAGATAGATAGATAGATAGATAGATGGATGGATGGATGGATGGATAGATGGATAGATAGATAGATAGATAGATAGATAGATAGATAGATAGATAGATAGATAGATAGATAGAGAGATAGAGATAGACAGAGAGATAGATGATAGATAGTAGATAGACAGATAGACAGATGATAGTTAGATGATAGATAGTAGATAGATGGACAGATAGACAAAGATAGATGATGGATAGATGATAGATAGATAGATATAGACAGATAGATAGAGAGATAGATGATAGATGATAGATGATATAGATGATAGATAATAGATAGATATAAGATAGATAGATAGATAGATAGATAGATAGATAGATAGATAGATAGATAGATGATAGATAGATGGATAGATGGATGGATAGATAGATGGATAGAAAGATGAAATAGATGATAGATAGATTGATGATATAGAAGATGATAGATAATAGATATTAGATAGATAGATAGATATAAGATAGATAGATAGATAGATAGAAGATAGATAATAGATAGAATAGATAGATAGATAGATGATAGATAGATAGATAGATAGATAGATAGATAGATAGATAGATAGATAGATAGATGATAGGTAGAGAGATAGAGAGATAGATAGATAGATAGATAGATAGATAGATAGATAGATAGATAGATAAGGGGGAGGAGGGGAGGGAGGGAGGAAGAGTGAAAGTGAGAGTGAGAATGAGAGAGAGAGAAAGAGAGAGAGAGAGAGAGAGAGAGAGAGAACCATGCCTAATTTTCAGACTTGGCTTTCATAGATTATAAGAAGTACTGACTAAATATTAACTTTATTTCACACAACGCGCAGGGATATAGGTAGCCTGACCATATGTTTAACAACTATTCAAACTTGCAATAGCACTGAAAAAAGTGACAACTTTTTCCCATTTTCGAGTACCACAAACATCCCTTCAGCTATGTGATCAAAATTCATGCACCTGGCAGCCACCATGCATTTATGATAGTTGCAGCATCCCAGAAGCCTGTGTCCACCGTTTGCAGCCTTTCCAGGTGCTTTCTGACAAGCGAAGTCAATGTGGGAAACTAAACTGGCTTAACTAAACTGCAAGATTTATTTAATGACTGATGTGATTCACTTAACGGGCATGACAAAAAGGTTGTAAAATCAGGCACCGCTCACTTAACAATTGCTTTGCTTAGCCAACGAAAGTTCCACGACCAATTATGGTCATAATCGGAGAGCTATCTGTAGTTTTAGGCCACTGTAAATCTTTGGTTCTGAATAAGAAGAGGAGGAAATGTTAGTCCCTTCATGCTTCTGTTCCACAAGAGTAGATAACGTGACTTTAGAGAGATGCTTACTGAAATGTTGTCAGGAGTTTGATCTTAGGCAAGGTTTTGGAAAGGGCTCCTGCAAACTCACTTCCATATTGCCTGTTCTTGAAGCTACAAACAAACAAACAAAAAAGCAGAAGGCAGATATGATTAAGAAGACACTGAATGTCTTATTTGCAGAATCATAGAATTATTGGGCAGGAAGGGAGCATGAGGATCTTCTAGTCGAAGGCTCTTCAAACTTGGCAAGTTTAAGACTTGTGGACTTCAACTCCCAGAATTCCTGAGCTAACATGGCTGGAGGAGGAATTCTGGGAGTTGAAGTCCACAAGTCTTAAAGCTGTCAAGTTTGAAGACCCCTGTTCTAATTCCTGCCCAAGGCAGGAGTCAAGACAACAGGACTCCCCAAAGTTGGCAACTTTCAGACTTATGCATTTCAGTGCCCAGAATCAGGATGAATATGCCCCAATCTACCCAAATTTTGGAATCTTGCAAGATAATAAAAGGTCTTCAATTCTTTTGGGTTTAGCAAGAGCTGCTTCATGAGATTTACCTAATGACACCTACAAATGAAAAGACTGCCAGAATCCTATTTTATGCACACACAAATGTATAAATCTTCTGATAGCCTTTGCCTCTCACCTCAAGCTCTTGATATTGTCACAACTGCCCCAGATGTCCAAGTAGTCCAATTCCATGAGGCAGCCATCAAAATCCAAGCACACATCCTCAGGACTTCCACTGATCAGAAAGGCTAAAGTCACCATGTCGAAGGGCATCAACCTGAAGTTTCTGAATTGATATTTGAAACATAACTTTTCTGCCACATGCCATGCTAAGCTAACGTCTTGGGTCTCGTACACGCAGTGGCACAACTCGACTATCCTGGGCCCTGTAAAATGAGCAGTCGTGAGTTTCTGCAATATCTTCATGATAAAACTTTGCCGTTCCTGAATCCAGACCATGTTTTGCCCAGCTAAGGAACAAAGGAATTGTCTATATTCTTGAGATGAAAGACCAGACAAGAAGACGTGGTAGTTCTCTGTAAAGGGCATCCTTGTCTCTTTCTTCAGAATCCATTTTTTCATCAGGAAGAAGTTCTCCTTCAACATCTCGCAATCTACTGTTGGGCTTGTCAACAGGAAGAGGACTGCAAAGAATTCTTGCCAGCTAAAATGAGCAAAAGTGTAACCTGACTGCATGAGGTCCTGGTTGCCCGTTTTCACTTCAGAGCGCAAAAGAAGACCAAAGCGACAAGAAAAATCTTTCACGTGTGTTGGGACCTCTCCAGCATCGAAAACCCCTTTCTTCTCTTCAAGGCCCTTGAAGGCTATCTCACACAGATCTGCAAGGATTGCTTGATGTTGAGCCATGTCTATTTCATTCAAGGTCCTCCTACCCTGATGTTTGCAGATGAAGGTCTGGAGCGTTGTGAGGTAAACCTGGGTCCTGGTTTGAGGGAGGTGGATACTCTCCGAGTCTTCAAGGAGCAAATGCTCCAGGCAGGTGCAGACAATGTGACACAACACAGGGAGGTAACACATGCTCAAGAGTTTGCTGTTTTCGTTCAGAAGAGCAAGCGCTTGCTGTTTCTGCAAAGGCTGTTGGAAAAAATAGCTAACATATTCCTCAACTTTGTCACGGTTGAAACCCCAAACTTCTGCTAGCCGGATGCTACTTCTGACTAATCCTGCAGGGAGTTGCTTTAGCTGGCTTGTAATCAACACTGTGCAACCTGGCAAGAATTTTCCATGGCAAAGATGAGCCACTAGGTCAGAGACAGAAAGAGGTATGACCACATCTGAGAAGCTGGTGAAGGAATTGGATGGGAGCTCATCCGTGAGCTCATCCAGACCATCCAAAATGACCAAGGTCTGTTGCGCATTCTCCTGGAGAAATCGAAACACTGCTTCAGGTTGATCTGGTTGGAGGAAATAATCAAACAAGAGTTCTTGGAGAGTTAGTTTTCTCTTGATGAGGTTCAGCTGCTTAAACTCAAAGAAGAAGATCAATTTGAACTGGGGAAAGACTCCCTCGGCCCATTGCTGACAGATTTTATGAACTAACCGCGTTTTTCCCATTCCAGACTTGCCCCAAAGTAGAACAACCTGGCTGTTGTACATCTGGACCCTTTTGAAAAGCTCGGACAAGCTCATCATGGAGATGTCATGGTCCTTGGATTCATGTGGGGACATTGGTTCCTCTTTGATTTTCTCTGCTCCCGCCTTCAACTTGGAAGCTTTGCTTTGATGGATGACAAGGTTGACAAACTTTTGGCTGAAAGCCAAGGGCTGATCTTCCGTTTCTGCTGCTTCCGCAGGGTGGCTAATTCCATATTTTCTAATCATTGAGCTGAGGATGTGTTGACTGTATCTTTCAGCAGCATCTGGGAAAGGCATATCAGGTATCATCCAATGGCAATGTTTATACAGGTAAAAGGCAATTAAGGTAAAGGTAAAGGTTCCCCTGGCACATACATGCTAGTCATTTCTGGCTCTAGGGGCTGGTGCTCATCTCCATTACAAAGCCAAAGAGCCAGCGCTGTCCGAAGCCAGCATGACTAAATGTCAGATCCGTGTGTCTGTCATTTCTTCAGTGGAAGAAGAAAAGGAGAGGGTGGCTGATAAAGAAATCCTTTCTTGATGTAACCTGAATATATTTAACCCTACATCGAATTTGTATAACCCGCACATGATACAATGGAGGGAGAAAAGCCAGATGGCCAGAACCTATCACCTCCGAGAGGCCCAGCCAGGAGATGAGAAGATCATAAAAATTCCACAGTGAGATGTGTCCTGGGAATCTCTGGAAAAAGTTCGTTCTAAAAAGGGGGTTGAGGGAGAAATCAGGTTATGCTCTGGGAAACTGTGAGAAAGATCGTTCCTATAGAAAGGGTGGGAGGGGAATTAACATACTGGCTTTTGTTTCTCTAAACGCACATCGAGATAAGGGGAAGGGTTCTAAACTCCCTTATGTAACCCTGTATGCCTGAGAGACCTCAGACGCTGCTTTGAACTCCTACAGGAATTGTCTCATCTCAATAAAGGATTCCTTTTTGATACGTTTTGATACATTTTCAGAATTTCATTCTAGTTGAGTGAATGGGAAAAGTTCTGTAGCCTGACACTAAACGCCGAAGGCGCACGGAACGCTGTTCCCTTCCCACCAAAGGGGCCCCTATATTTCTACTTGCATATTTTTACATGCTTTCGAACTGCTCGGTTGGCGGAAGCTGGGACAAGTAATGGGGGCTCACTCTGTTACACGGCGCTAGGGATTTGAACCGCCGAACTGCCGACCTTTCTAATCGACAAGCTCAGCGTCTTAGCCACTAAGCCACCGCATTCCCCTAAAAGGCAATAATTGTCCCCAAACTCCAAAGGATATTTCAATGCACTTTCCACAACAGTCTTAACTAATACTGCATCTTCATGGGCCCATCTCATAACACCAGATAAAATAACTGAGAAATGCTGGTCCTTTTTATTTATCGGCTCACTCTGATGTAATTTTGATCTTTCAATGCAGCTGAATTTTGTTATACTATTTGCAAAATTAGGCAGGCCTGATGCCCATTGATAATCCACCACCAATTGTTAAAATATTATCTTATTTTTATTTTTTAATGCTTCTTATTTGTAATGCTGGTCTATGACAGTGATAAAATTACAGGTAGCCCTCAGTTTATGACTGTTTCAAGTTAAGACCCATCTGAAAAAGGGGGCTTATGATCTGGAGCCAAAGAGCTAAAAGTCACCTCCCTCCCTCCTTCCTCTGTGGTCACATGACTACATTTCAAGCGCTCGGCAACATGGCTGCATGGACGGCCATTTGTAACATCCTGCTGTCACGTGACTTCATTTTTATGTCAGATTTGCCCAAAATCAGCGGCACTTCCAGTTTTGGGCAAAAGTATACCACAGCAAATAATAGTTTCACTTAATGACCATGCCATTTACTTAATGACTGCAGTCTTTACTTTAAGACTGTGGCTCTTGCTTACCAACCCCTGCAAAAAAAAAGGATGTAAAATTGGGTTGGTCATATGACCGACCTATTTTATGCTTGTTACCAATTAACAAGCATACAATCATAATTGGCAGGCTCCATTACAGTTGTGACATTAAGGACCACCTGTAATTACAACATTTGTTACCAGTATTGTTTCAGTCAACAGCAGGTTCATTTCTAAGATATCTGAGATAAGAGCATAACTTGCTCAATCATTTAAAACTAAAAGGAAAAATGCCTTCCTGTTGGCTTTCATAAATATTTGTTATCAATAAATCAATTTGATATGCAGGATGTTAGGAAACGAATGGGATAAAGAATTGGAAATTCTCATGTTACTGAAATAATGGGGAGTATCTTAACATCTAGAGCTAGAGTGTTAATGGACCTCAAACTATGACTTATACAACAAAAAAATAATAGTTAGAAAGATCCATCTCATCCTGGGCACCCTTTTTTTTTGAACTATTACCATCTGGCAGACAGTACAGGACAATAAAAACAAGGACAGATAGGCTGAAAAACAGCTTCTATCCCAGGGCAGTAACTCTATTGAATTCTGTTTGCATAGTGCAATATTAGTGCAATATCAGGGGTTTTCAATTCAATGTATAGAATGTGAAGGATGTGTGTTTGTGTTTATTTTCATAGTCATAATGTACACTGAAGATGGTATTTAATTTCATTGTACGAGGTGCAAAGACAATTGTGCAATGACAATAAAGTAAATTAAACTAAACTAAAGAATGTATGGATTCTACTATATTGGCAGACAAAAGGACTCACTAGGACAGCATTCTGCTGGCGATATAATAAATACAATATTTCTTTAACACAGGTTTTACAATGTGCAATCCTTGCTAAGTTTGGGGAGAAAGTAGCAGATGATGTAAATATGACTGCGGAGCAGAAGTTAGAATTTTCAAAGGATAATCTTCTTTTGAATTACAAATTGATTAGATGAACTTTGATAAACAGGACAACCTAAGTGGATTCCCCGTGCCTCTTTCCATTCAGAAAGCGGGGTGGTGGTGGGGGAAACGCCCTAGCTTCTGGTTTCCCAAATTATAACAGACGTAGGTCCTCCAAGGAAGCTTCTTTTTCTTCCTCAGTTGGTCATTCAACAGTTTCTGGACTTATAAAAAGAAAGAAGGAATAAGGGAGTTGGACGTACCGAACCGTTTCTGCTTCGATTCTTTCCTGTTGTCAGGCAAATTGCTGATTGGACGACGTCTTTCAACCTCTGCAAAATGGGAGGGAGGAAAAAGGATAGAGGAACAAAATAAAACTGCTTCGTAGGGTGATGTTACGTATCAATCAGAGGTGAGATTCCATAAATTTTTTACTACCGGTTATTGCAATGTCAGGGGTTACTGCAAGGTGACTGGAAAATCCCCCATTCCCTCCCCACCCCACTAACCTGCTTTCCAGCTCCGTTCTCCTGTGCAGGGCAACCAAAGGAGACCCAGCCGATCAGCTGGGACTCGATGGGAGGCAGAGAAGAGATGGGGTTGGCGGGGCCAGTCAGAGATGGGATTTGCCGGTTCTCCCAACTACTCAAAATTTCTGCTACCGGTTCTCCAGAGCTGGTCAGAACCTGCTGAATACCACTTTTGACTCTATGGCAGAATGAGCTACCTACCCATTTTTTTACTACTGGTTCTGTGGGCGTGGCTTGGTGGGAGTGGCTTGGTGGGTGTGGCAAGGGAAGGAGGATATACTGCAAAATCCCCATTCCCTCCCCACCCCACTAACCTGCTTTCCAGCTCTGTTCTCCTCTGCAGGGCAACCAAAGAAGACCCAGCCAATCAGCTGGGACTCGATGGGAGGCAGAGAAGAGATGGGGGCGGGGCCAGTTGGAGGTGGTATTTGCTTCTCCGAACGACTCAAAATTTTCACTACCAGTTCTTCGGAACCGGTCAGAATCGGTTTGAATACCACTTCTGATATCGATACATCAGAGGCCTTGACCCAAGGAAAAAAGGGTTTCTGATCCAGTGAAAAAGCTGGACGTTGACCAGGTGCTAATGGCCACTATCTTGATTATTTTTTTGCCTGCAGAGCTGCCTGGCCATACAGATAATCCTCAACTTGCAACCATTCATTTAATGGCCATTCAAAGTAACAACAGCACTGGAAAAAAGTGACTTAGGATGATTGTGTTTCGCACAACCGTGGCAGAAAGATTCAGCATGATTCGCACAACCGTGGCAGCAAGACTCATATTTATGACTGTTGCAATGTCCCAGGTCATGGGATCGCCTTTTGTGACCTTCTGAGAAACAAAGTCAATGAGGAAACAAGATTCCTTTAACAACCATATTAGTAAGTTAAGAACTACGGTGATTCACTTAACAAATATGTTACTAACAACAACTGCAGTGATTCACTTAACAACGATGGCAAGAAAAATCATAAAATGAGGGGAAATTCGCTTAACAACTGTCTCACTTAGCAGCAGAAATTTTGGGCTCAACTGTGGTCATATGTTGAGAGCTATATGCATCAACATGAAATCTGATTTCTAAACTGTTAACAAGTATAACGTTGCTTAAATTGCACAATTAATGCTAAGTAGGTCTTCGATAAAGAGTTGCAGAATGCAGTGATTTATTCTATAATATGAGAATTATGAAGCTTAATACGTAGTACGATAATGTTATTTATAAAACCGGAAAGAGAGAGAAAGAAAAGAAAAATATGATCTTACTTCTCGAAGTTGATGGGCAGCAACCTTTCGGGGGATCTTGTCCTTCAGATGCACTGCCTAGGATTATTGAGATCAAGAGGTTAATCAGGGCATCTTGTATCAAATCAGGGACCCCTTAAATGTTTCCAAAAAACAAAACATGTGCTCTTATAGCCAGATAAAACAATACTCAAAGAGCAGGGATGTTATTGAAGGGATCTGAGGGGGAATGAGGTCTTTGGTTATCCAAAGGATGTTTTATGATCAATTCTACCTTTTCTAATGTGTTGTGGCCTGTTGGCTGCCAGCCCCTGTAGCAGCCGAATCAGAGGAGCAGGAGGAGGAGGAGGAGGAGTGGGAGTTAGGGTCAGCATCAAGGCAACTTGGGAGCTCCAAGGGGGAAGAGGGAATGGAGCTGGCAGAGAGAGAGACAGAGACAGAGACAGAGACAGAGAGAGAGAGTTAGAGAGACAGAGAGAGACAGAGAGAGAGACAGAGAGAGAGAGAGGGAGGCAGAGCTTGGACCATCTGTCGGCCCTCAGATGGAGAGTCAACAGCTCCCAGGTCTGGAGGTGGCTGATGAGGAAGAGGAGGAACAGCCGGGTCCAGTGCCTGGCGCAGGGAAACACAGAAGGCTGAGGAGAGGAGAGGAGTGGAAATCTATGGGCCGGTCCTTGGGAAGGAAGAGCCACCACTGCTAGTGAGGCCCCATCTTAGCTCTGGGGATAAAAGGCAGGGGGAAGAGCTGAATAGATGTAGGAGACAACTATTTATCTTCCAGCCAGATGGACTTGTTAGCCTGTTGTGAGAGAGAGCAACCTTTCGCTTGGGGCTGCTGGCGGTCCTAATAAAGGAATCTTTTTGAGTTCACATCAGAGGGTTGGTCATGTTTGGGGAGCCGGGTCAGAACATCATGGTCATCTTGAAGCCATTACATAGGCAATGCCATACAGGTAGTCCTCGACTTACAATCGGTCATTTAGTGACCATTCAAAGTTTCGGTCCTCCCACTTGCAACCATTAGAGCATCCCCATGGTCATGTGATCCAAATCCAGGTGTTTGGCAACCAACGTGTACAGTATTTATGGCTGTTGCCGCATCCCAGGGTCATGGTGATCGGCACTTGTGACCTTCCGGGATTGCAACCAACAAAGTCAATTGGGAAGCCAGGTTCACCTAACAGCCATGTTACTAACTTAACCATCGCAGGGATTCACTTAACAACTGAGGCAGGAAAGGTTGTGTCGTGCCCCTGTCGGAATCTGATTCGGAGGGGGAGGCCGAACAGCTGACAGGGAGTGGGAGTGTGGCTCCGTTGGCTGGGGAAGAAACTGGGGAAGGGCAAAACTGGGAAGAGCAGGGGAGAGGTAGAGCAAGGCAGAGGGAATTCAGAGGAAGACCCAGGCCCACCCCCTCTTCATCCTAGGGCACACAGGAGGAATGGAGAAGGGAGCAACATGAGTTGCATGGCTTATAGGGGAGGAAAGGGCCCTGATTCCCTTCATTAGCTGCAGCTGGGAACACAGTGTTTAAAAAGGGAAGTTGTGTGCAGCAAATTGTGAATTTATCTGGTATCATCATGGCTTATCTGTGTTCCTGGCATCTTCCCAACTGTGTGAGTGTTGCTGTGCTTTCAAGTTTGAAAGTCTTTCTCCTGGCCTGTCAAGTTAATTATTGCAGCTTTGTTTGTTTGGATTTTTAGTTACAGTCTGTATGTACCTTTTTTTGGACTGAATTTCCTCCACTTAAAGACTGTTCTTGGGAGTTTTTTCTCCAGCTGAAGGTAACCTGGACATTGTGGGCAAAGTTGGAGATAATAAAGGGACTCTTCTTGCTTATCTGACAATGTTGCCTCTGTGTCATGCCCCTTTGGGTCATCACAGGTTGTAACATGGGGCAAAACTCACTTAACAACTGTCTCGCTTTAGCAATGGAAATGTTGGACTCCCTTGTGGTTATAAGTTGAGGACTACCCTGGAGCTACAGGACTTGGCATGATTCAACCCTCTGTCACCTTCTTGAGAGATGCTCATCAGTGTGATCTCAAGATCCATGGGAAGACTGCATTCCATACAGACACTCTGGATGAACTTTCTGAAGACCTCCGGGTTGGCGTCCACATCTCTTAAGACCATATCCAAGACCAGTAACCGCTTCTTCTTAAGCTCAGGCTCCCTGTCAACCAATCTCAGATCGTCTTGAGGCAGAAGCATCTCAGCTGTCTTCAGCACCCACTCAGAATGGTCACTCAGGAAGTCTACCAGCTGTGGCCAAATAGATTCGATGGCATATTGGCGTTGTGCATCATCCATCTGAAAGACACAGCAACAGGAGAAGGCTAAAGGAAGCCCCCAGATCTTCACTTTAGTGCTGAAAAGGCAGCTCTGGGTTAATTTAAGCCAATATTTCCCAACCTGGTCAACTTTAAGATGGTGTGGACTTCCGTGGTGGCTACGGAAATCTGGGAGTTGAAGTCCAGATGTCTTAAAGTTGGCCTGGTGAAGAAACACTGTAAAATAAGCCACGGTGACGTAGTGGTTAATGTGCAGTACTGCAGGCTATTTCTGCTGACTGCCGGCTGCCTGCAATTTGGCAGTTCAATTCTCACCAGGCTCAAGGTTGACTCAGCCTTCCATCCTTCCGAGGTGGGTAAAACAAGGACCCAGACTGTTGGGAGCAAGAGGCTGACTTTGTAAACTGCTTAGAGACGGCTGTGAAGCACTGTGAATCGGTATATAAGTCTAAGGGCTATTGCTAAAATAAGACCTGATTAAGGCACCGAGGTCAGGGGGTACACGGTTTAACTTATTAACTCTACCATCCTGCTTTTCTATCCTGCTCTAGGGAGTAGAGAGTTGAAAGACAGAAAGCCACTTGAAGAGTCTGGAAGCATTTGAAATGTGGATTCACAGGCGGATGTTACATTGGGTGGACAAAATCAGAAATGAGGAGGTGATAAGCCGCCTGGGAAAGCCAAGGGAAATCATCACAACCATTAAAAAAAGCAAAACATAAAATATTTTGTCCATGGGATGCAACACCCGGAAAAATACAGCATTTATCCACTTATCTTCAAGGGAAAGATTGAAAGCCAACCAGGTCCAAGCAAGAGAAGAACATTGTGACTTCACAATCGAAGGGACTGGTTTGGAGAAAACTCAGCAGCCCTTTTTCATGTGGCTGGAAGAAGAAGGAGAAGGAGAAGGAGGAGAAGGAGAAGGAGAAGGAGAAGGAGAAGGAGAAGGAGAAGAAGAAGAAGAAGAAGAAGAAGAAGAAGAAGAAGAAGAAGAAGAAGAAGAAGAAGAAGAAGAAGAAGAAGAAGAAGAAGAAGAAGAAGAAGAAGAAGAAGAAGAAGAAGAAGAAGAAGAAGAAGAAGAAGAAGAATCAGCCAACATATATTTATTCAGTGTCCCAGGGTCATGTGATCACCATTTGCTATCTTATCACTTGGCTTTCACCAAGCAAAGTCGAGGAAAGAAGATAGATTTACTTATTTACATGATTCTCTTAACAAGGCCAGTGATTTTCCAAATGTGGCAAAAAGTTTGTAAAGTTGGACACGGCTTTCTTAATATCCACCTGCCTTAGTCTCTGAATATTTTATTTATTTTGATTTTATTTGTCAATCAATTACAAGATAATAGGAAAAAGTATATGGGGATGGCTTGGGTGTGATATAAATGCAGCCCTTCGGGCTAGTTTGTGGCTCTGTGTCTTTTAGTTGACTCTATTTATTTTTATTTGATTTGATTTGTCCCTCGCTTACAAGATAATAGGTATAAAAATAAACCTGAGTGAGAATACAGGAAATAGGCATGGATAAATGGCAACAGTAGGACAGGGACAGTAGGCAAGATTGTGCGCTTATGCCCGCCCCTTACAGACCTCTTAGGAATGGGATGAGGTCAATAGAGGATAGTTTGAGGTTAAAGGACTGGGGGTTTGAGGATGTAACAACGGAGCCAGGTAGTGCATTCCGGGCATTGACCAGTCTGTTGCTGAAGTCGTACTTTCTGCAATCGAGTTTGAAGCAGTTTACATTGAGTTTGTATCTGTTGTGCGCTCTGGTATTGTTGCGGTTGAAGCTGAAGTAGTCATTGACTGGTAGGACGTTGTAGCGGATCATTTTGTGTATCTTGACCCAATTGTGGTTGTAAGTTACCAACTGCATCACACCCATCCGATACTTTTCACAGACCATCTCACCCGGTCCCTTCCTACCATCATTCTGCAAATTCTTCTGTTTTCAGCAACGTCGTTGCTGCACTCTCCAGAAATGTCAAGGCGTGGGATTCATACTTTCTGTACGTTTCGGGGGTGGGGGGCTCCCTCCCAGCCCCCCTTGGTTACTTCCAGAAGATCATCTTGTTGAAGGCCATCTCCTGCAAGATCAAATGAAGGACATTTTTTTTAATCCCAGCATTCCAGCAACTGGATCCTTTCAAATGGCAATGCAAAACTGCCTAGCCCAAGTCTGATGCTCTTCAGATGTTGAGGTTAAGCACCTCTGGACTGGAGGATCTGAGGAGCTGCGTTCCCACAGTCTCTGCTGAGTACAGATTTGGGGAAGGCTGGCTTTGAACCCGGAGGCCGATTGGCAGCAAAGAGGAACTCAACACTTATGTAACATTTAAAAATCAGAGAGAAAAGAAAATTCAGGGAGCGAAGAGGGTCATTGAAGGCAGCGCTATTCCCAGATCACAGAATGCAGAATGTGGGAGGGATGAGAGCCTGAGGACCTGCCCTATTCACTTGTTAGCAAACTACAGAAAAAACAATTGCTACCAACCTGCCTTCAGTTGAGGACCTGTATACTGTACAAGTCAAAAAGAGGGCTGGGAAAATACTTACAGATCCCTCACATCCTGGACATAAACTGTTTCAACTCCTTCCCTTCAAAACGAAGCTATAGAGCACTACACACCAGAACAACTAGACAGAAGGACAGTTTTTTCCCGAACGCCATCGCTCTGCTAAACAAATAATTCCCTCAACACTGTCCAACTATTTACACAATCTACTATTACTATTAATCTTCTCATCACTCCTTATTGCCCATTCCCCTCCCACTTGTAGGACTGTAACTTTGTCGCTTGTTTCCTTACGATTTATATTGACTGTTCCCTAGTATGATTTGATTGCTTATTGTACCCTCTGACTCTCATTAAGTGTTGGACCTGATGATTCTTGACTCTTGATGAATGTATCTTTTCTTTTATGTATACTGAGAGTATTTGCACCAAGACAAATTCCTTCTGTGTCCAATCACACTTGGCCAATAAAGAATTCAATTCTATTCAATTCTATTCAATTCTATTCAATTCTATTCAATTCAATTCTATTCTATTCTATTCTATTCTATTTTCTATTCTGTTCTGTTCTCTTCTATTTTCTCTTCTGTCCTATTCTGTCCTATTCTGTCCTATTCTATTCTATTCTACTCTACTCTACTCTACTCTACTCTGCTCTGCTCTGCTCTACTCTACTCTACTCTATTCTTTCCTCTATGTTCTGTTCTATTCTATTCTATTGTATTCTATTTCATTCTATTCTATTCTTTCCTCTACATCGGGGTAGTCAACCTTTTTATACCTACCGCCCACTTTTGTATCTCTGTTAGTAGTAAATTTTTCTAACCGCCCCCGCCTGGTTCCACAGTAATGGTGATTTATACAGTAGGGGACAAAACTCCTACCGCCCACCATGAAAGCTGGAATGCCCACTAGTGGGCGGTAGGGACCAGGTTGACTACCACTGCTCTACATTCTGTTCTGTTCTGGACTTACAACAGTTCATTTAGTGACCATTCAAAGTTAGAACAGAATTTTTTAAAAAGTGACTTATGATTGTTTTTCACACTTATGACTGTTGCAGTTATCCCCAGGGTGACCTGGTCAAAAATTAGACACTTGACCACTGATTCATATTTATGATGGTCACGCTCTCCTCGGATCCTATGATCAAGTTTTGTGATTTTCTGACAGTCAATGGGGAAGCCAGATTCACTTAACAACCATTTTACTAACTTCATCCCTGCAGGGATTCATTTCACAAGCGAAGTGTGGCAAGAAAGGTCATAAACTGGGGCAAAATTCACTTAGCAACTGTCTTACTTAACAATGGAAACGTTGGGCTCCATTTGTGGTGGTAAGTTGAAGACTACCTGCATCTATCCCTGGAGCTACAGGACTTGACCCAACTGTGTTACTAGTTTAACGACTGGAGTGGTTCACTTAGCAAAGGTGGCAAAACTCACTTAACAAATGTCTCACTTAACAACCAAAATTTTTGAGCTCGATTGCAGTCGTAAGTCTTTTTTGTTTTGTTTTTTGAATCAAGTTTTTTTTATTTCAATCGACACATACACAACAATACATAAAAAGTGTTGCATCTATATATCAGACAATTTAGTATAAGCAAAATTGATAATACCAATCATATTTCTTAATACACATATTCACAAATCATAATCCTTCATTGCTTCAACTTTTCAGTACTCTCTCCTAGTGCCAATCACTATATCATTTAAACATACCTAATAATTTCATTACTCACTTCCCTCTCCTATTTTTAATTTTTTGAATAAAAATTCTCACTTGGCAAGCCGTGTTGATCCAGGTTTCACACCTCAATACAGACATGACCATAATTACTTATTCATTTTACTTGTTCAGTTTCATATCACATTAATTATTAATATTACATTCATTAAACTTATTTTATCCAATCTCAGTTCATCTTATAACATTTCATTTTTCTTGGAATATTTTTATATCTTATTTTACAATGTTACCTAAAATTGTTACCTCAGTTCTGTATTCATTTCCCATATTGCCTTTATCTGTCACATTTGCAATTTTATCACTCCTTATTCTATTAATTTTTAAAATTGTCCACTTTGGGTAATAATTCGAGCTATCCACCTTCATTCTACTTTAATAACAGTCTCTCCCTATTTACTACGTATCACACATACACATATTTTATATTAGATTCCGCATACCATTTTCTCAATCATCTTATTTGTCATCTATACATTACAAAAATATTAACCTAATCAATTAATTATAGCAACTGATATTAATCTTTCCATAATAATTCTTGTATTTTTACATGATTATACACTAATCATCAACTAATAGATTGAGGTCGTAAGTCAAGGACTACGTGTATTAGGGGCTTTTGCAAGCGAGCCATGAATTTAGCTTCGACAGAACTACTCCATTCTACCAATAAAGAAGGATATTTGTAGCTCAGGGTTTAAATGAGGCATCCTTGGTGCTCTCTGAGCTGGGTTGTTTTCTTGCAGATGTTTCATTACCAAACTAGGTAACGTCAATTACTTGGTATGCTTTTGCTGAAATTAACAGTCAGCCCTGCCCTCTTTAAAATCTGTTGACTACAAATGCTCCATATGTAAGAAGTGGAAAGATGTGGGTTTGCGACTGAGTAATTTTGCAACTGTGTATGTTACTGGAACAAATAAAGTGGCATTAAGCCTCAATTGTGGTCAAGAATGTTTTCATGTTAGGAACGTGCACAGTTGGAGTTCAATAGATATGCTTGTTTTACTCTAGGTCTTTATATATTTTTCAACCTGGAAATAAGGAGGAATTTTCTGATAGTGAGAACAATCAATGGATGGAACAGAAGTTGCCTTCAGAAGCTTTCAAGAAGAGGGAGCTTCATCACTGGAAGCTTTCAAGAAGAGACTAGACTGCCCTCTGTCAGAAATGGTGAAGGGTCTCCTGCTTGGGCAGGGGGTTGGACTACATGACCTACAAGGCCCCTTCCCTTCCAGTCCTTGGATTCTATGAGTTAATCACAACTGGACAACAATGAATTTGCATTGCACATATCCAGTGCAAATGGATAGATTTTAAAAAGCAAAAAATGTGTTGAAGACTTTAGAGACACTGACTGTATTCTGGATTCCTTTTTTAAAAAATCGTTGTGACTGTAATGTTTGAGAGCAAAGGTCTCGAAATGAAAGCTCTGGCTTTGGAATTCCCCAGCCTCACAGCCTCGAGTAAGCTTTGTAAATTCAGGTATTTCTCATACAATAACTGGTTTCTGTTTGTTAGCACAAGATCAATTATAAAAATGATTGAAAAAAGGAAGAAAGAGAGAAGCCAACCTCTGAGTTTTGCAAGCTTTGCTCTGTTAATTTGTGCATGCAAGAGACGGCCTTCAACCCCAAAACGTGTAGGGTGTTTTTTGAGCCACTTGCTCGCTCTCATGCACACTCTACTTCACAGAGTTGTTGTATAGAAAATAGGGAGGAGGAAACACTTGGAATACTGCCTTCTTTCCTGAACAAAAACATGGAATAGAATAGAATAGAATTTTTAGAATAGAATACTTTATTGGCCAAATGTGATTGGACACACAAGGAATTTGTCTTTGGTGCAAATGCTCTCAGTGCACATAAAAGAAAAGATACATTCGTCAAGAGTCAAGAATCATAAGGAACAACACTTAATTATAGTCATAGGGTACAATAAGCAATCAAATCATACTAGGAAACAGTCCATACCATCAAACAAGCAAATGGATTACTATGGGTCATTCTCTCCATCCCATTTCATGCCCTTTTCATAGCTTCTGTATGGCCTCCGTGGCAAGCATTTATTCAATTGATTTTCTCAGCTATTTTACTTAAGTAAACTTGCAGGGGCATTGCTTAATTTAAGAAACTTAAGAAAGGTACGGTAAATTCTTCAGGAATCAGTTACGTATGGAATACAGCGTACAAACCCTTCCTCCCAAATGGCTTGGTTCAGTAACTAAGTTTGGTTGTTGATTTATTTACAATCATGTCTGTGTTATTTTTACAAATAACACAAGGCAGCAAATATATCCAACACACCTTCCTCCTCCTATTTATTTTTCCAAAACAACAACTGTCAGGTGCATGGGGGAGGGACTGTCACTGGTCCAAAGTTACCCAGCTGGCTTTAACCCTAATGTTTTAAAAACATTGTTGGTTTCCTGTTTTTGGGGGGGAAGGGAAGTGAAAAGAAGGGAAAGAGAAAAGAAAGGGAAGGGGGATAGAAAGAGAGAATAAAAGAGGGGGAGGGAGGGAAAGGAGAAAGGAGGAAAGAGAAAGGAGAATTGAGAAAAGAGAAAAAAGAAAAAAGAAAGGAGAAAGGAGAAAGGAGAAAAGGGAACGAAAGAGAAGGAGGAAGAAAAAAAAAGAAAGGAACTCCTCAACTTACAGATAATTGTGATAAACTTATATGAACATATACAGCACACATTTCACCACAGCCCAAACTGAGCCTAACAGTTAGAGGTAATCCTCAACTTACAACTGTTCGTTTAGTGGCCACTTGAAATTACAACGGCACTGAAAAAAGTGTCTTTGTGATCATTTTTCACACTTATGACCTTGGCAGCACCCCCATGGTCATATGAGCAAAATCCAGGTGCTTGATTGTTTACTATAACATAACAACTGCAATGATTCACTTAGCAATTGAGAGGAGAACAGTTGTAAAACAGGGCAAAATGTCACTGAACAAAATGTCTCACTTAACAATGGACATTTTGGGCTCAACTGAGGTTATAAATTGAGGATTCCATGTAATAAGTCCCGAACAAGAGTAAGAAGATTTGTTTGTTGATGTTCTCACTTTTTTGCCTATTATACAAGCAGGCCTCGCTCCTTGTTTTTGAAAACCACACGCACCGACTTCAGCTCTATTTCCCATTTTTTCACCCCAATCTCCTCCCCCCTCCCCCCCCCCAGTTCCTAGGTTGGTTTTCTTGGGATTATCCAATACCTGAACAGGCCAAGGAGCACATGGCCAGTTTAAAAGAAGGAGTCATAGGGGGGGAAAGTTACACTATTTCACTTTCTTGGCATCTGTGACAAAAACTACAGCGAAAGGCAACAGGCCTACACGTATAAAAATTATCTTACTTTTTCCAGCACTAGGAAAATCAGATTTTCAATTGCACAATTTTTCTAAGAAGGCCAAGTGCTAGTGATCCTATAGAATCATTTTTATTGATTTGATTTATTTGATTTGTCAATCGCTTACAAGATAACAGGTATAAGTACCAAACATGAGTAAGAATACAGGAAATAGGTACGAATAAATGGGGACAATAGGACAGGGACGGGAGGTACAACGGTGCACTTATGTACACCCTTATGCACACCCCCTTAGGAATGGGGTGAGGTCAACAGAGGTTAGTTTGAGGGGAAAGGAGTGGGGGTTTGAGCAGGTGACAACAGAATCAGCTAATAAGTTCCAGGCACTGACCACTCTGTTGCTGAAGTTATAATTTCTGCAATCAAGTTGGGAGTGGTTAACATTGAGCTTGTATCTGTTGTGTGCTCTTGTGTTGTTACATACAACAGATACAACAGATACTTTTTCAAATTTCGCCGGAGAAATTATGATAAATTATATGATCTCCAGACTCTGGCGATTGTAGATTTGAAAAGGTTGGGTTAAAGCTGATGGATAGAATCAGGAAATGAATTCCATCTCGTAATTCGTGGCTCTTGAAATCTGTCAACCGACAAAGGAAAGAAGCACTTCACAAGGTCATGCAATAACATGAGAGTTTTGACTGACTGCAGTTGTGAAAACAGTCCAAAACAGAATTTATTTTTTTTTAAAAAAATCAAAACTACTCGAAAAGCAGGAACAATATTTCATTTTAAGGCTATATTTGCCCAATGGGAGGACATATTCTCCTTTAGCCAGACATCCGGTTATAGTATCTACTTTCTTTTCTAACGTTTGCTGTTTTCTCCTTCCCTTTCCCTTGCAAACCATTTGCTCTCAAAACAATTCTGCACCACTTGCTGACCCCAAAACCATCCTCCTACCTGGATCTGGGCCCACAAGAAAGTCAGCCCAAGTTGTAAGCAAGCTGGGGCATCCGTGGGAAGATGTCGAAAGAGTCAAGATAGCACCTACGACTGCGGGATTGAAGCCTTGCAGGAGGGTTGGGTGCTAGCATGACGTGCCAGTCTTGTGGGGCGGGGGGAGGTTTGAGGGCTGGGGTGACATGCCCAGAAGGGCACAGCTTTGATCCCACAAATCGTGGCCCATTTTCACTTTCCTGCCTGCTCTAATTTGCAGCAAACTGGATAAATACTGGATATTCCAAATTACCCTGATGGAAGGCCGCTTTCCAACCGGTGTCCCCTAGGTCCCCTCTTTGCAAGTGCAGCACCTTACAGATTACAGATGAACAGAGTGGGAAGGGACCTTGTGGGTCATCTAGTCCAACCCCCCCCCCCCAATCCCACCCAAGCAGGAGACCGCACACCATTTCTGATAAATGGCAGTCCAACCTATTGGACGAAAGCTTCTTTGAAGGCCTCTTATGCCACACACACATACACACATATCCCCAAACCCGTCAGGCAGGCAGGCAGACGCGAGACCCCTTTCTGTAAGCAACCTCTGCCGGCTAGGATAGCGCAGGAGCGCCTGAAGCCGAGGATCCCGCTGCGCGCAGGCAAGTGCGCCCTCTGGCGCTCCTCCTCCTCCTCCCTCCCTCCCTCCCAGGTGTAAAGCGCGCCCGGCCAACCCGAAAGCGCCAACGGGCCGGCGAAGCAACCCACGCGCGAGAAAGGGACCCCCGCCGGCGCTCCCAACCCCAGCCCTGCAACAAGCTACCTTCGGCGCGGCTGCAGCCCAGCTCGGCTCCCTCTCCGGCCGCCGCGAGCCGCTCCTGGGCGCTCGGCAGCGGCGGAGCCCCGGTGCGAAAGTGAAAGTTATACTTGGCATCGGCGCTGGCTTTAGAAAGAGCTAGAGCTTTTCTTGGAAACCATGTGCTTTCCCTCAAGTCAGCCTGTCGGGGCACCGTTGGCAGGACGGCGCGGCTTGGGTGGGGTGGGGGGTGCGTACGCTCGCTCAGACGAATCTGGAGAGGAGAGAAGGAGAGAGAGAGCGAGTAATGATCTACAGAGATAGAAAGATAGAGGATGGATGGATCATGGATGGATGGATAGAGATAAATAGAAGATAGATAGGTAGATAAGCGCACCAATCGTGCCTACCGTTCCCGTCCTATTGTTTCTTTTTATTTTTCTTATATGTATCCATCTCATGTATTCATAACTATGTTTATACTTATACCTGTTATCTTGTAAGCGATTGACAAATCTAATAAATAAATAAAATAAAATAAGACAGATAGATGATAGATAGGTAGGTAGGTAGGCAGGCAGGCAGGCAGGCAGATAGTGATAGAAGATAGATAGGTAGATAGATAGATAGAAGATAGATAATAGATAGTAGATGATGGATGGATGGATGGATGGATGGATGGGCAGGCAGGCAGCAGGCAGGCAGAGACAGACAGACAAACAGATAGACAGACAGACAGATGGATAAGGTAGATGATTAGATAGATGGGTTAGATAGAGTAGACAGACAGATGATAGTAGATAGGAATGATAGAGACAGATGCCAACTTTGGTCCCCTTTCTCATAGGATTGGAACTGACCTTGGAGACCATCAGATCCTAAAGCTAGATAAAGAGAACCCAATTGATAAAGACTTATTTCTTTACTGAATATTTGTTTAATTCACATTTATAAAACATAAAAGATTATTTATCAGAAATAAAGGCAGAGTAAAAAGAAACCTTTTTTAAAAAAAAATGGAGCCAATGACACGCCTCTGTGGACTGCTGAAGGAAGTACGGTGAACGGAAGACGGGTTTGAAAAAAAATGATACCGGTTTTTCTCTTACGAGCAGTTCCATTTTCCCCCCATATGTGATTTTCCTCCTGTTGAATTCTATTTCTAGCTATCTGTTCATTGGCATTTTGCCATAGTGGGATTAAATCATCAACCATCACAGCCTCTAAGGGTAAAATAGTTTTTCTTGGACTAAAAATGGTAGCTTCTCTCTCACTATTTTGCAACTCATTACTGAGTCACACCATGAAAATTTATTGGAGAACACAGCCAGGTGTGAAAGGGGCTTTCTGGTTCTGTTTTGAGATGTCATCTGTCAGCAGGAAAAGCCATTCCTTGCAAGAGATTCGTAATTGTGCATTTTAGCTGGCTGTGTATCCACTCCCCTGCAAATTAGAAATGTATTTATTTATTTATTTCAAATACTTAAGTATCTTATACCGAGCTCTGTGGATTGTGAGGAATGAAAAAAGACATGGGAAGATGATCATGCATGCAATCTTACAAAAGAGGATTGGAAGGGAATTTAGAGGTCTGCTAGTCCAACTCTTTTGCTCAAGACCTTATACCTCTAGTGATGAAGCACTCACAATTTCTGGAAGCACTGATTAATTGTTCTCACTGTCGGGGAAAATTTCTCCTTAATTGTAGGTTGGATCTCTCTTTGATAAGTTTCCTTTAGTTGCTTCTTGTCTTGCCCTCAGGTGCTTTGGAGAACAAACGGACTCCCTCTTCCCTTTGACAGCCCCTCAAACATTGGAAGACTGCTATCATGTCTCTATGAAAGAGTGCAGAGAAGAACAACCAAGATTAGAGGACTGGGGGCTAAAACGTACGATGAACAGTTGCAGGAACTGGGCCTGGCTAGTCTAGTGAAGAGAAGGACCAGGGCAGACATGAGAGCAGTCTTCCAGTATCTGAGGGGCTGCCACAGAGAGAGGAAGGGGTCAAGCTATTGTCCAAAGCACCTGAAGGCCAGACAAGGAATCATGGATGGAAACTGAAAAGGAGAGATTCAACCTGGAAATAAGGAGAAATTTTCTGGCAGTGAGAACAATCAACCCATGGAACAGAAGTTGCCTTTGGAAGTTGTGGGAGCTTCATCACTTGAGACCTTCAAGAAGAGATTAGACTGCCGTTTGTCAGAAATGGTGTAGGGTCTCCTGCTTGGGTAGGGGGTTGGACTGGATGACCTACAAGGTCCCTTCCAACTCTGTTAAACTGTTAAGCCACAACTCTGCAATTAGTGCGGTCCCCAAGGACAAATCTAGAGAAACTTGCAAACAGCAAATGCCCAGTTTGAAATCACTGACAGATCTCATGTCATGACCATGATAGGAGGAAGAGAGGGCGTTTTATTTAAATTGGGGAGGGGAAATCCCGCTGGCACCTTTTCAAAGTTGTGCAAATACGAAATTGGGCAAACAACCACCGCTTGTGTCCTTCCTCTCTCGATCTCTGTTGAAAGCTGGAGAGCTATGAATTTCAACAAGGGGGAAGGCGTGCCAATGCGGTATGAGAGGAAGAAGAATGGTGCAGCTGAAGATTCGAGGGAGGAAGGCACAGCTGGGGTGGGTGGAGGCTGCCTAGTGGCTAAAGGTGTATGTATATATAGATATGTAAGGAGGTGCCCACTTCTCTCAGCAACCCCTAACTCACCAGCCATCTCTGCAAATGGCCACCTGACCCGGTCTCCAAGATAAAGGATGGCAAAGCTTTATGGACCTTACAAGGGTTGAAGCTGGTTTGGTTTAATGGGGAAAAGATCATTTTTATTTCAATGCAGGCAGAGAAGGCATCAAACTGGTTAAATCTTGGATCGGGGACAAACCCAGGCACCATATAGCAATAGCCCTTAGACTTATATATTGCCCCCTAATGCTTTATACAGCTAATAGTCTGAGTCCTTATTTTTCTGACCTCGGAAGGATCGGAGGCTGAGTCAAACTTGACCTGATCAGGATTGAATTTCTGGCAGTGGCAGTTATTCTAACCACTGCATTCACCAGGGCTCCTAGTGATGAATAAATCAGTGTCTGCTAGCACTGTTTCCAGCTGACAGATTTTATTAAATGCCATAAGTTTTCATCGCAGCCATGAGTTGAGCTACATCAATGTTTCTCAGCCTCAGGTGCTTGTTAGTCAACCATTTGCAGTATCGCTCAATACTGAAAATCCAGATGTTTTGCCTGCAGAAGTTTATCAGTTCAACAACTAGCATCTCTAACTAAAAAGATTAGATAACACGAGGTCAGAAGGCACCAATAAAGGAGAATAGCTGTAGCTCAGGGTTGAAATGAGGAGCCCTCGATGCTCTCTGAGCTTCATCGTTTTCTTGCAGATGTTTCATTACCCAACTAGGTAACATCATCAGTGCTAGCCCAGCACCACATAGCACTGATGGTGTTACCTGGGTGGGTAATGAAACACCTGTAAGAACACAACACAACAAGGACTTGACAGTTCAATCCCAAGCCATAATTAATCTTGGGAGCATTTTTTTCCAATACACAAGGCAAAAACAGGAGAATTGAACACAAACAACTTTAAAAAAAAAACGCTGACCAATTTCAAGAGCAGAGAAGCTGAGCAGACAGTTGGGTGGAGTTTTTGTCACAGAAGTCCAGTGAAATCCCTCCCCCCACTTAAATTCTCGCAGAAATTTAACTAGGAAGTGGTCAAAGTACAGATATAAATGGAAGGCAGTTTGCATTGTGAAGCAAATTGCGCTCCTTATGTATGCGTGTGTGAAACACTGCACCAAATGGCAGAGCTTGCATTATGATATCACACAGCATGTTTCATAATGTTGGTGTCATCATGGCTAGGAATTGGAAGGGGCCTTGGAGATC
Organism: Pseudonaja textilis; assembly: GCF_049901715.1. NCBI lineage: Eukaryota > Metazoa > Chordata > Lepidosauria > Squamata > Elapidae > Pseudonaja > Pseudonaja textilis. Next base: position 4,351,284 of record NC_142000.1, read on the forward strand.
TTCTAGTCCAACCCCCTGTTCAAGCAGGAGACCCTATAACATTTTGGACAAAGGGCTGTCCAGTCTCCTCTTGAAAACCACCAGTGATGCAGAACTGAAGGCAAGCTGTTCCACCGATTAATTGTTCTTGCTGACAGGAAATCTCTCCTTCTCTCCTTGATTAATTTCCACCCATGGCTTCTTGTCCTGCCTTCTGGTGCTTTGGAGAATAGCTTGACCTTCTCTTCTTTGTGGCAGCCCTTCAAATATTGGAACACTGCTATCCTGTTGGCCCTAGTTCTTCTTTTCATTAAACTAGCAACCATTCATCGTATGCTTTAGCCTCCAGCCCCCTAATCATCTTTGTTGCTCTTCCCTGCACTCTTTCTAGAGTCTCCACATCTTTTTTACAATATGGTGACCCAAATGCTTCTATCCCAGGCAGTAGCTCTGCTGAATTCTGCTGTATAGTGCAGTGTTGGTGCGGCAATTCAATGTGTGGAGGGTGAAGGATGCGTGTTTGTGTTTATTTTCATGGTCATGACGTGCACTGAAGATGGTGTTTGATTTCGTTGTACAAGGTGCAATGACAGTAAAGTAAAGTAAGGTAAGGTAAGGTAAGGTAAGGTAAGGTAAAGTAAAGTAAAGTAAAGTAAAGTAAAGTAAAGTAAAGTAAAGTAAAGTAAAAGTAAAGTAAAGTAAAGTAAAGTAAAGTAAAAAAGTAAAGTAAAGTAAAGTAAAGTAAAGTAAAGTAAAAAAAGTAAAGTAAAGTAAAAATTAAATAAAGTAAAGTAAAAATAAAGTAAAGTAAAGTAAAGTAAAGTAAAGTAAAGTAAAGTAAAAGTAAAGTAAAGTAAAGTAAAGTAAAGTAAAATTAAAGTAAAGTAAAGTAAAGTAAAAGTAAAGTAAAAAAGTAAAGTAAAGTAAAATTAAATTAAATTAAAGTAAATTAAATTAAATTAAATTAAAGTAAAGTAAAGTAAAGTAAAGTAAAGTAAAGTAAAGTAAAATTAAAGTAAAGTAAAGTAAAGTAAAGTAAAGTAAAGTAAAGTAAAGTAAAAGTAAAAGTAAAGTAAAAGTAAAGTAAAGTAAAGTAAAGTAAAAAAGTAAAGTAAAGTAAAAAAGTAAAGTAAAGTAGAGTAAAGTAAAGTAAAGTAAAGTAAAGTAAAGTAAAGTAAAGTAAAGTAAAGTAAAACAAAACTGGATGCAGTATTCCAAGTGTGGTCTTAACTAAGGTTTTATAAAACATTTATTCGTAGGAGAAAGAGACAAGGAACTAGTTTCTTTCTTCTCTATTTTAAAACATTTTCAAACTCATGTAGAGACCGTGGCTTTTCAGATTCAGAAGCTGAACCAGAAAGGGGAACTAATGAGAATTGTGTCTTGGGAGAAGACAAGCAAAATATTGTTTTGATGGCTGGGCCTGCCACCTTGTGGCTGGTAAATAGAAAAGTATTCAGACCCGTAAATGGATGTAAAAATATTTTTAGCAGCTTGCAAACCCCAAATAGATGCAGTATCATCAACAAACGAACTGCATGTTTTTAGAACAGCTGCTTCCTCATAATTCTGCAGAGGGAAAAAGGGAGAAAGAGCAGGAAGGAAAGAAAAATAATTGATGATTCAGGACATACCAGTTGTCAAAGCGTTAGTTAGGAATTCTAAATTTAAATATTAAGCCTTGGTTTAGCCAAGAACATGTTGATGCTGAGACTAGCTTAACTTAGCTCAGGGATAATGGGATTTATAGAGATAAAAAAAAATGGCCGTTCAAAGGGGCAAATGATGCCATATACTGTATGCTATGACATCACACAAATGATGCCCTTTGTGACAATGGTGTAGTTTGCATCCGATCTTATGTTTGTGCTAAAATGCAAAAAGAGGCTCAATCTGCTCCTTATACTAAAGGACAAAAAAAATCTACTGGGTCAATTTTGTCTCTCTTTTATCGATTGGCAATATAATTCAATGTCATAGCTGACTGGGGAATTCTTGGAACTGAAGTCCACGAGTCTTAAAGTGACCAAGTTTGGAGACCTCCTGCTCTAGAGAATTCTTAGAAACTAGCCCAAGCGGGCGAGAGAAATAGTTCTGCTGCCTTCTGATATTTTATAGCTCACCTAAAAAAATAAACAAACAATAATGCTGGGGATTTGGGTTGAGTCTTATTTAGCTATGATTCCCATCTGCCTTTGTGTGAAATCCAGATATATTTTTTTCCATTGCATTTTCTATCTCCACAAGAGCTTCAAACACTTTTTCTGGCTGTTGGAAAACGATAGATTTGGGGTCTCTTTAGATTTCCAACAGGCTTGGATTTCTGAACAGTGGGAATAGTTATTTTTATTTACTCACATTGATTACCCTCTATAAATCCCCAAGCATTAGAGGCAAGCAATTTTCAACAGTTTCCAATTGTTGTCCACAGGAAAACATGTGGACTTCAACCCCCAGAATTCCTAAACCAGCCATAATCCATTATTTGAATTACAATGCCAATTGATAAGAGAGACAAAATTGACCCATTTTCTTTTTTAGTATAAGGAGCAGATTGTCCACTGGGCATTTTTAACGGAGATCATTTTTGCAATGGAATCATGATGCATTGTTGGGATATTGTTTATATGTCTTCTGACTGAGATGCCAGTGATAGGTTCACAAACAAAATAGCCAGAAACTGTATGGAAAGTTTTCAAGGACATTACTTCTACCCACTCTTCCTGCTTGCTCTAACCTGGGGTCCCCAAATTTGGCAATTTTAAGACTTGTGGACTTCAATTCCCAGAATTCTGGAAGTTGAAGTCCACAAGTCTTAAAGTTGCCAAGTTTGGAGGCCTCTGCTCTTACCCATTGTCTTACTTACAGGATTTAGATTGTTGCTTTGCAATTCCCCCGAGACAGATTCTGAATATATCACACCATATACTGTACCATTCTGGACAAACAGCTGAAATGCTTTGGCTGAAATTACTTCTGGACAAGAAGCAACAATTCAAGAGACATCCAATCTGGAATGAAGGAGAAACTTCCCAACAGTGAGAACAATAAACCAGTGGAACGGCTTGCTTTCAGAAATGGTGGGTGCTCCATCATTGGAGGTTTTCAAGAAGCAACTGGATAAACCACTTCTGTGGAAAGGTGTAGGGTCTCCTGCGTGAGCAGGGGTTGGACTAGAAGAGCTCAAAGGTCCTCCCCAACTGTGTTATTCTGCTTCATGGTAACGCTTGAAATCAGCTTTTAAGAAAAACTGGTTCCTTACAACTACATTATTCTGTTCTAAAGATTTTGGGCACAGGAAGTTGGCTGGTTTAATGTAGGACAATCTGTTGATCAGCGAGGAAGCTGCGCTTAATGCAAGCAGTCAACATGTCACCAAGAGTAGTGCTATTCCACTTGGCCTTAGGTATTATGTTGTTGATGGTAAGATGGTGTTTGGTCCTATCTAAAGGCCTGTGTGAAACTGGCAGTCTCTCCTACGTAACTTCATTATAAAGTTACTACTCATTGTAAGGAAACCAGCTTAGATGTTGCGCTCCAGGGTTTCTCTTTGACCCAACTTCTACTAAAAAGGGGTTGACCCAATTGCATTGCTCTTCTCACTACACATGGCCGTTTTTATGTTCTCCAAGCAGACTCAAGATTAGCTACGTAGATTTATCAAACAGAATTTGGAAGCCATGCTCAGAAGAGGTTCTTCACATGAAAACACCCAAGATCCAACCTTTTATGTGTTAGTTCCAAATCTATGTCTTCATCATTCAGGACTTTCTGCCTTCAGTTCAATGGCCATGCTTAGTTTCCAAGTCTTGTTTACAAAACATCTTTTTTTGGCACGAGATTTGCCACTTCCGTGCCAGCTTCAATCATTACTCTACCCTTCCAAGTTGGAAAATTACTGCTCCTGTCCTGCCACTAGAGGAACAGCTCAACGGCTCCACAGTTAAGAAGCTGGGCTTGTCAGCTGGAAAGCCGGCAGCCCAAGTTTGAGACCAAAACACCACATGATGGGGTGAGCTCCCGTCCTCGCCCCAGCTCCTGCCAACCTAGCAACCTGAAAACATGCAAATAAATAGGTACCACTTTGATGGGAGGCTAACAGTGCTCTGTAACACCATGCTGGCCACATGACCACAGAAGTATCTTCAGAAAGCACCGGCTTGATGGTCTTGAAACAGAGATGAGCACCGTCCCTTAAAGTCAACAATGACTAGGAGTAAAATCCACAGGGATTCCTTTACCATTTTTACATGCCCCCTAGGGCGGGGTGTGTGTCCTCCCAACCTGTAGGGCCGTGGCTATTTGCAACTGGGCCAGCATGCACGCCAACCACATAAGCAGCGCTCCACAAAGTTTTCTCTCTTGTCTGAATGTAGCTGCCTAGTCCCCCCCATCCCTCTCCCTCCCAGCTGGGCTGCCAAACCGCCTGCTCCAAAAGCAGAGCAGTGAGAGGAGAGGCCTGATTTTCTAAGACTGCCCATGACAGGGGTGTCAAACTTGGATTTCATGGAGGGCCGCATCAGGGTTGTGTTTGACCTGGGCGGTGGGGAGGCAGCTCAACGTCACTTGGGTTGGGGCACCTGTGGTGGCCTGAGTGCTCTTCCAGCGTAAAGATTCCCGGGCTCCGTTTTCAGCTTCAACAGCCTCCTGCAACCTGCAACTTTCTGCCAATGAAAACGGAGGCCTCCCGAGCTCCGTTTTTGTTGGCAGAAGCTGACCCTGTAAACTGAGATGGTTGTAAAGCATTATGGGGCAATATGTAAGTTTCCAGGATGGCCTGGCAGGCCAGATCTAAGGACCCCTTCACAGACACGCCTGGCCTATGAAGTTGTGCAAAATTAGGAGATGCCAATACACAAAGTCACTGCTTCCTGACATGCCAACTTCCCCCTTAAAAACTTTGGAGTCTGATCAATGCAATAACTCCCAAACGCTTGCAAACAATCTCGGTTTAATAAAATTAAGCTGTAATATATTAAACTTTGTTTAATAATGTACAAGAAGAAAAAACAGTTCAGCCATCATGTGACTGTCCTTATGAATCTTAAGTAGAAACAGAAAGCATCCAGGTTACAATCCACAATAGCGAAAACACACCATTTCAGCATCACCCTGAAATCCAAACGCAGAAACGGGAAAATGTTTTTATATGCAAAATAATCCCTGAGTGGAAAAGAATGACTTTGGAAAAAGAATCATGCAATTCTAGGGTGTTCCAGGCAGAGGTTCAAATGGGGGGGGAAATTAATCTAAGCATTGCAAGCAGACCAATTAATCAGAACCCAAAAGGAAGAATTTTCTTTTACTTGCACTGAAATGTTAAATGCAGGTGTTGAATAATATTTTCCCCTCCATAGAGACTCTGAGCATCTAGAAGTGAGATGAGGCCATCACAACCGTACTTAAACAATTTGCATCAATCACGAGCGATAAGAGATCACATCATCACATCAACTTCAGCTCTCATTCTGAAATTATACTGCGGCTCCCAACATGGCTGGGAGAGGCCCACACAATGTCAAAAGATGCTAGAAATCTCACAGCTTGGGTTCAAATGTCTATTTGCAAAATGGGCAGCTGCAGTAATTTTGGGCAACCCTCTTACTCACTCTAACCCATACCTGGGGATTTGGATTGTCCCAATTCAGGAGCCAAGGTTACCTACAAAATATCCCTCCTTTTCCCAGTGTCATGAAGTTATGCACCACTCCACTTCAGATTCAGACCAGGTTTTTTTTTTTTTTACATCTGTATCCCCAAAAGGACTATTCATTCACAATATGTATGGCTAACATGCAGGGAATCAGCCTGGAAATCTGCATGATGGGAAGGAAAGGAAGGAAGAGAGGAAAGGACAACAGGGGAGAGGAAGGAAAGAGTTCACAAGTCTTCTTTTGCACAAATCCCATTCTGTCTTAAGTTTGAAATGTAATGACAAAAAGAACTTCTAGATTAAGTAGGTTGCTGAAAAAAAGAAAGCTGCTTGAAAGAAGTCATATTTGCAATTTGATCTATCCGAAGACACGCGTCCACATCTTATGTTGACTTGCTAAATTGGCAAAATAGGAAACCCCTTCGTTGCTTGTAGCCTAAGAAAATACTTTCTGCTATATTGTGTAACATGGGTGGGAAATTACGGCTCCTTTACCATCTGCGGGCTTCGACTCCCGGAATTCCCAGCATGGATGGCTCAGGAATTCTGGGAATGGAAGTCCGCAGGAGGTAAGGGGGCCTCGGTTGCCCACTTCCGCTGTGTGGTAGTATTAATAGGCTCAACTGTTACCTTCTGTGCAAAAGCTATTTACACCTTTTCTTTTACATGTGTTGTCAGGTATTATAAAGCACAGCTTTTCTTCATTTTTGGCATTAACTTCCCCTGTGCGTTTTTTTTTTTTCCTAAATATGCTGGTTGCACAAGATTGCACACTCCGCGCAGGCGAGTGTGGGATCCACTCTAGCTGGAATCAAGTGGTCCTGTCAGTAGGAATCTGCCTCTCTTGCACTTGGCCCCAGAGAGATGAGGTACAAAACTTCGCATCGCTCTCAAGCCATGGCGGCTTCGGGGATCTACGGTTCTCTTCCTTGAAGCTCTGAGCTAGCATCTCATTGCACGTCCAGCCACGTCTGTCCTTTAGCTTCAAAGTCTACATTCGCTCTCTTTGATCCAACCCTTCTTCCTTGGCCACGTTGGGACATTCAAGCTAGTGTCCGGAGAAGAAAGAGGAAGTTTATGGGCCCAGTTAGTTTGCCACAGCTGGAGGCCCCTCGGGCAGGAGGGAGGCGAAGAAAGTCTTGAAGAAAAGCCAAGCTGTGCTCATGAAGGAAACAGCTGGGGCCGGCTGGTTCTCGCCGACGGCCTCCGAATTCTCCGGTTCATTTTGTTCTCTTGGGTTTTCCTCCTGCTGAGATAAGGGGAAAAAAACAAAAATGTAATTATATGGCGAGACTTCCTCCCAGCGATCTCCAACTATTGGCGTAGCTTAACTAGGCTGAAGGTGGAACCTTTTTTCTTCTCCTTTTGGTTGACTTTAGGCAAAATCCCTGCAAGCAGCGTATGGTTACAGCATCGTCAATTTCCTGAACGTAGCTTGTGCGTTACAACCAGAGCAGAGTTCAAACTGTCCATTGCTGGCAAGACCGTTGAGTAGGTCTTGCCCCACTTTTATGACCTTTTTCTGCCACAGTTGCTAAGCAAATCATGGCAAGTATTAACTTAGTAAGTGAATTGACTTTGCTTGTCAGAAAGTTGCAAAAAGTGATCATACAACCTCGGGACCGTCGTAAATATGAATCAGTCGCCAAACATCCGAATTTTGATCAGGTGACCACGGGGAAACTTGTGTGGAAAACTTTTTTCAGTGCCGATATAGCTTTAAATGGTCACTAAACAGTTATAAATTAAGGACTACTTGTGATCTTATCTTTTAAGGATACTTCAGCCCCAAATGTCCTGGGTATTAATGAAATTATTCTCATCCTATATTATTAAATACTGCAATGACTACATTGGCAGGATCCAGGGTGAGCAACATCAGTATTTTTTCTGGCACTGTTTTCTTCCTAAGACGAAAAGAACTCGGCGCCACAGGCTCTCCTACAACTGTGTGGTTTAAATAATAAACTTTCACTATGACCTAGAATAAAAGGTGATGCTACCCAACCAGTTTTTGATCAGTTGTTAAGGTCCTGGGCCAATAACCAGGAAACTGAGTTCTAGTTCTTGCTTTAGGCATGAGGCCAGCTGAACCTGGGCCAGTCATTTTCTCTCAGCTCACACCACCTCACAGGGCTGTTGTTATGAGGAAAAGAGAAGGAAGGAGTGTTCGATACATTTGCTACCTCCAGCTACTTATACAGTAAGAAAGGTGGGACCAATATGTCTATGGAGATTCAGGTCATGGTTATCCCAAAGGGGCTTTTTCAAGAGGCAGCTGGACTTTTTCTTTGAAGATGTTTCGCTTCTCATCCAAGAAGCTTCTTCAGCTCTGAGGAAGCTTCTTGGATGAGAAGCAAAACGTCTTCAAAGAAAAACAAGAAAATCCATTTGCCTCCTCCTGAAAAAGCATTTTTGGGATAAAAATCTCATGAATATATCAAATAAACCTATTCGCTAAATAGAATGTCTAAAATACTTCCAAGAGAGTACAGCACCTTCACTAGCCAATTTTGGGGCAGCTGCCTCTTGTTTGGGTTTATCGTCCAAGTGACACAAGGATATCAAGCGGCAGTTGACACAGGACAGACACCTGCCATGATCCAGGAATTGAACTTTCTAGAACAATTTGTTCTGTTCCTCTTTGGCTGTGCCATGCTTCCCTGTTCCAAGGATGGTTCGGGGATTAATTTTATTTATCCAATTTATTTGCGGCCCATCTCGTGGTTCAATACAACTCTGAGTGACTTAATTCCCAATGTTCTCTACACTGAAACGCATTAAGTTAGACAAAGCAGGTCTGTCTGAAGGCCAAACCACCTGGGAAACAGCCCAACCTATTTCCAGCCGTGTTGCTGCACTTCCATACAGTTACATCCTTAAGACCACAGTTGAGCCTAAAATTTCTGTTGCTAAGTGAGTTTTGGCCCATTTTATAACCTTTCTTGCTGCTATTAAGGGAATCACTGCAGTTCTTAAGCTAGCAACATAAGTGAAACTGGCCTCCCCATTGACTTTGCTTGTCAGAAGGTCGTAAAAGGGGATCACGTGAGCAAATGTCATAAACATGAACCACTTGCCAAACATCCACATTTTGATTACGGGACCACGGGGATACTGGAACAGTTTTAAGTGTGAAAAGCGGTCCTAAGTCGCTTTTTTCAATGCGGCTGTAACTTCAAATTTCTTTATGTATTGAATTTAAGTTGCCGCCTATTTGCACATGGCAGGTTACAGAATATAAATATCTCTCTCTCTCTCTCTCTCTCTCTCTCTCTCTCTCTCTCTCTCTCTCTCTATATATATATATATATATATATATATATATATATATATATATATATATATATTATAATATAATATAATATATTATATTATATTATATTATATTGACAAATTCTGACTCAGGCGAACACAATACCTGATGATGGCAGATGAGATTCTGCCGAAATGTTGCTACAACTTTAAAAGCACAACTATAATGATGTGGGAAAATACCCAAACAGAGCTGAATGCCACTATATATATTTTCTACTCTGCAGAGCTGAAGACGCAAGCCTGAAGATGATGAATGAGACTTCATTGAAACGTTGCCTAGATACTTCCAATCTTACGCGGGAGAAAACTGGAATAACCAAAGATACACACACACACACACACACACACACACACACACGAGACAATATAAAATATGAGGACCCAAATTGTTGGGGACAAGAGGCTGACTCTGTAAACTGCATGGAGAGGGCTGTAAAGCACTGTAAGCGGTATATAAGTCTAAGTTCTATTGCCATTTAAAACAATACAACTAATAAAAAAGAATCAAATAAATATGTATAATAAAATCACCCCCACCCCCCACCAGCATCTCACACGAGCCATTTGATGGGCTCCATCCCACTCCGGGTTCCCCAGGCCCGCTGGAAGAACCAGGTCTTCTTCAGTGCCTTCTGGAAGAGAATCAGAGTGGGGGCCATTCTAAACTCTGATGTTCCAGAGAGAGGGAGTCACCACGGAGGCGGCTCTTCTTCTGGGTCCCACCAGGTGTCTCTCCCTTGGGGATGGGACCCTTAGCATTCCCTGCCCTGATGGGTTGGGTAGATGTGACTGTGAGAAAATTCCATCAGAGGAAGAAATTATTAAGAAAATACTGGATTGTGCTGAAATGAGTAAATTGACATTTGAAATTAGAGAACAAGAAGATAAACAATTTTATGAAGTTTGGGATCTTTTTTATCAATGGTTAGATAATAAAACATAATAATAGAACATTTAGACTTATGATATTCTTATTTTTTAATATTATTTTTATAAAACTTTATTAAGATAGAATTGGTATGATCTTACGATTCATTGCAGAATAAATTAAGTAAATTATAGTTATCTCATTAAAGTATGAGTTAATAAAATTATAAATGATTTCTTAGTGATGATATTGGGTTATACAATTATTGATAATATGAGTTATTATGTAATATAATTATATTAGCATTTAGGAAATGGATGCACAAAAAAAAAAGTGGTAAACCAACCGATACACTGTTTGTAAATTTATGAAGAAGGATGATGTTTTTATGTTTTATGTCATATGTTTTATGTTGTTTTGTTTGTTGTTAAAATAAACTTTTTTTTTTTTAAAAGATGTGACTGGCAAGAGACGTCCTCCTTCAGATCACCTGGTCCTGAGCCATGAAGGGCTTTAAAGGAGACAACCAGGACCTTGAATTGCACCCCGGAAGCAAATCGGCAGCCAAGGCAACTCCCGCACGTGTGCACACTGAGGTCTGCACAAAACCATACGGGCCGCTGTATTTTGCATCAATGGAATGATGATTAAATGAACGGTTGTAAGTGGAGGATTTACCGGAAATGTGCCGGAAGAGCCTAATTGTGGTCCAAAGGGAGTGAACCCTTTGAACTCTGAAGCACACTTAGCATGGAAGCAAGGCCCCACTGAACCAGCGCATTCCACCCTGGGTCCATTCTGAAAGCCAACGCTTCAGGATGCTCTCTGGCACGAAACTTACTTGCAAATTGTTATTCTGATCTTGATTAACAGCAGCTTGGACAGGAACGTTGTCCGGTGGTGGTGGTGGCGGCTGGGCTGCCCTTCGCCTGAAAGGGAACCAGCCAACTTGGTGCCTGCGAAGAGAAGACATTGGTAAGAGAAGCAAACCCTCTTGAGTGACAGTCAGCTTCTGTTTTTTAGTTGAGCACCTATCTATTCTCTCAGCAAGGGACGTGGTGGCTCAGTGGCTAAGGCGCTGAGCTTGTCGATCAGAGAGGTCGGCAGTTCGAATCCCTAGCACCACGTAACAGAGTGAGCTCCCGTTACTTGTCCCAGCTTCTGCCAACCTAGCAGTTCGAAAGCATGTAAAAATGCAAGTAGAAAAATAGGGACCCCTTTGCTGGGAAGGAAACAGCGTTCTGTGCGCCTTCAGCGTTTAGTCCATGACCACGGAGACCTCTTTGGACAGCGCTGGCTCTTCTCATAGGGCCGGGAACGACAGGCACATATGTGCGAGGGGAACCTTCGCCTATTCTCTCAGCAGGGACACAGAAGTGCTCTGCCCTTTTCAGCATGCTTCCTGACTTCCAGCCTAGTCAAATATCTCTATTTGCTGGTAAATTTCCTTCCAAATACAGGTAGTCCTTGACTTATGACCACAATCCAGCCCAAAATTGTCTTGGGCCAAGTGAGACAGTTATTGAATTTTGCCCCATTTTATAACCATTCCTGCCACCGTTAAGTGAATCACGGCAGCTGTGTAGCTATTAATACAGCTGTTTAGCAAAATCAACACGGAAGGCAGATTCACTCATCAGTGGGTCGCAAAAGGAGATCACATGACCTTGGGACACTGCAACTGTCATATGGGTAGTCCAGAACCGAGCCCAAAATTCCTTCTGCTAAGTGGAACATCACTGAAATGAATTTTGCCCCATTTTACATCCTTTCTTGCCATATTTGTCAAGTGAATCACCGCAGTTAATTACCTAACTTCAATTGTTAAGTGAATCTGGCTTCCCCAACTGAGTTCGTTTGTCAGGAGGTCGCTGCAACCGTCATAACTATGAATCAGTTGCCAAGTGTCCGTATTTTGATCACATGGCTATGGGGGTGCTGCCACGGTTGTGTGAAAAATGCCGTTGCGTCTTTGGTGAAACAATGAACTGTTGTAAATTCAGGACTGACTTGTGTAAATGCCAATTGCTAAGCATCCAAATTGTGATCACGTGACCGGGGGGTGGAATACTGCAATGGTGAAAAACGGTCGTAAGTCAGTTTTCAGTGCCGCTGTAACTTTGAACAAATGACTCTTAAGAAAAGGGCTAAAGGCAAAGGTTCCCCTTGCACATGCGCGCTCATCATTTCCAGCTCTAGTACTCATCTCTGTTACAAAGCCGAAGAGCCAGCGCTGTCCGAAGATGTCTCCGTGGTCATGTGGCCGGCAGGACTAAACGCCTTTGAAGGCTCACAGAACGCTGTTTTCTTCCCATCAAAGGGGTCCCTATATTTCTATTTGAATTTTTTTTTTCATGCTTTCGAACTGCCCAGAAGCTGAGACAAGTAATGGGAGTTCACTCCATTACATGGTGCTAGGGATTCAAACCACTGAACTGCCAACCTTTCTGATCGACAAGCTCAGCGTCTTAGCCACTGAGCCACCGCATCCCTTAACGACCTGTACGTAATTCAAGCTGTGTGCAGAAACACGCCCCCACCCCACCCGGCTTTCCAAGCAGACTCACAGGTACATGAGGAGGGTGCCGGCCATCACCAAAAGGAACCGGCTCATACTGGAGTAAAAATAAACAATGTTGACGAAGACGTAGAAGAGGGTTGCCGAATAGAGCCAGTCTAGCCAATCGCGGTTGACTTCTTCGTCTCCCTCCATGAGGGGTCCTCCCTGGGCATTCATGCGCAGGTTTTGGTTCACTCCGGGGTTGGCTTGAGGGGGAGCATTTTGTTCTACGGGGGCATTTTCGGCAGGAAAAGGACCAGGGAGAGGAGCTGGAGGGGTCACCGGAGCCACTGAGATCTCCTGGGAACTTCGCGCAGAGGACAAGTCCCCCGAATGAGCGTTGGCAGCCATGCTGGAGAGAGAGAGGGGGGGGAAAAGGGACATAAAAACCCACTCCCTTCGTGCTGAAATAAAGGCGTGACTATCAAGTACTGATAGCATTAGTGGAGCAGCTGGTGAAATCCAAATGTATTCTAAATCAGCAAAGCTGGCTGGGGAATTCTGGGAGTTCAAGTCCACAAGTCTGAAAGTTGCTAAGGTTGGAGACCCCTGTTCTAAATTGACATGGTAAAATTGGGTTTTACCAATTAGACAGATTTCTTGTTATAGAAATGGCTAGTTTATACTATTATGTAAAAGTATGAAGTTGAGGTTAATGCCTTATTCTACTGCATCAGAAGTCAATGGCTTTTTTTTTTCACCTTTTCTTTCCCTTCCCTATTTCCCTATTTATTTTTGTATTTGTATTATTTGGGGGTCCCCAAATTTGGCAACTTTAAGACTTGTGGGCTTCAACTCCCAGAATTCCTCAGCTAGCTATGCTGGCTGAGAAATTTTGGGAGATGGAAGTCCAGAAGTTTGAAAGTTGCCAAGTTGGGAGACCTCTGTTATAAACTAAAAAAAAACTTTGTTTAAAAATTGACATGGTAGAGAAACACTGGCCTACTGAAAATGGCAAAATTCTGCATTACTGCAATTGTGGCTAAAAGTTTTGCTGGGTCCAAATGCCCACAAGAAGAGTTTTTTTGCCACACGGGCCAATTTATGAAGTCTGGATTTTTTTTTAAATTACTTTTCTGTGTGTTGTCTCTATCCAGCTGCCTTTTTTTTTTTTTACTCAACTTTGGTGGATTATTGTAAAGCCAGTGCACGTATTCTCAAAAAAACCTGACATTGCTCACCTATATTGACAGCTTTCGTACAACTGGAAGATTTTGAAAAATGTGCCATGAATTTTGTGTGCCACGAACAGCTTAGCACGTGACTTCAGACATAAAAAGATTGAAGACGAAACTTACTATTGCATGTAGTATTGCCTGGTGTAGAGCTGATGGAACCAGAGTTGCAACATGTGATACGTGGTGTAGGATGAATAACTGGAGCTCATAGCTTGAAAAGGAGGCGGAGTCACCGGAGAGCTGGAGGAGAAGAGAACAGACAGAAGGCCGCCATTTCAGACCATCTTTCCATTACAACTATAACTGAACAGACCAAAGTTTATGACTGTTTTTGTGGTGGTGGTGAAGCCAGCCCATCATTTGCTATGGGTTGTTTTGCGCCAGAAATCTGAAGTACAGGTAGTCCTTGAATTCCAACAGTTTGTTTAGTGACTGGTTCGAAGCTACAACAGCACTGAAAAAAAGTGACTTAATGACCGTTTTCCACACTTATGACTACTGTTGCAGCATCCCCATGGTCCCGTGATCAAAATTCAGAGGTTTGGCAACTGGGTCCGGGAGAATTTTGGGAGTCCACAAGTCTTAAAGTTGCCAAGCCTGGAGACCTCTGCTGTGAGCTCTCAACAAAGAATTTATTTATGTACCACCCTCACCCACAAAAATTTAACATTACAGTCAGCTTGTTCCATTCCTTCACGGTAGGAAAATACTAGCCAATTTCATAAACACTGATATTTGGGTCTTGGCTTTTGGCCTCAGGAAGGAAAATTTGTCCTGTTCCTTTTCTTCCACCTTCCTATGAGCATCAACCAATAAAAAGGAGGCCTAGGAGCCACCCTCTTTGCTCCCACTTCTAAGGATAAAAAGTAGACAGCCCTCTGGTCAGAAAACCCCGATGGATTCTCTGGCGCTGGTGTGCGGTGTTTCATAATTCGGCACAGGGGTTTAAGTCTAGAGAGAGTGTCAGTCTGGTCTATTGCAGGGTTAGTCCAACTTTGGCAATTTATAGACTTCAGCTAGCACAATTCCCTAGACACCATGGCTGACAGGGGAATTCTGGAAGTTGGAATCCAAAAATCTTACAAGTTGCCACGGTTTGACATCCCTGATGTAGTAGTTCTGGCGCCAGGCTAGAAAGCAGGAGACCATGAGTTCAAGTCCCATCTTAGCTATGAAAGCCAGCTGGGTGATCTTGTGGCAATGCTTCTCTCTCAGTCCAACTAACTTCAGTTTTGTTGTCGTGGGGAAACTAGGAGGTGATGTACTGGACACGTGAGCTGCCTTGAGTTATTTGTAAAAATAATATAGGCAGGATACAAATCAAACTAAGTCCCATCTACCCTGAGAGTCTTACGTGGTTGAATGAAACTCAGCGGAGGCATTGATAGGGTATAAAAAGATGAAGTCCCAGAGCTTGGAGAAGCAAATACCCAGCCCAGAAGTAAACAGAAGGTTTCTGTACCGAGGCCAGGAAACTACGTGGCCATAAAGTTACCAAGCCTGGAATTCAAATCACAGATGACTGCAAGTTGAGTCACAGAAACGGGACCGGTTTCAAACCAAAAAAAGAAAAGAAGTCCAGTTGCTATGACTCAAATTCCCAGCCAACTCTACCTAGTTGACGGAGAATCTTCATCGTCAAATCACAGAGGTTTCTGCTTTTCACCCCCCAAATAAGAACTTGGATGCTCAAATGTACCTCATGCCAGCTTGCTCTGTGGTTACAGGTGGGCCTGCGGCAACCTGTTCTTGGCTGGGCGCAGGTCCAGGAAGGTCCGAGGGATTTTGGCCCAATGCTGTGGACTGCTGCTTGGCTTCAGCCACCTAAACCAACAAAAATTCACTGCTGCATTTTAAAACAGGCTTCAAAAGGTTCCAAGTGTTCACCTCCGTGTCAGACTCTCACAGTAGCCCTCTAAACCAAATTATTTTATTTACAATATTTAAAATTTATTTAGAAATTTTATATTGCCGCCTACTCGCACATGGCAACTCAAGACAGCTTTACAAGGATATAAAAACACCATATAAAAATAAAATCACCCATCCCATTCCAACAAAAACACACATTCAATACTAGCCATTTAATGGGCTCCATCCCACTCTGGGTTCCCCCGGCCCCATTGTGTTGGGAAATCAAAGGTAATGAGGAAAGGATAATTTAGTTGTTGGAAAAAAAACATCTCAAGACCATAAAATTTGGTCTTCCCCAATGTCTCCATTCAACCTATAGAATCATGGCTGGGTTCACCCGTTCCGCTAGGCCAAACACAGCCAGGAAGCCACGCTTTCCTAAGGCTGCATAACGCGGAAATTGGATCGCTGTGATCAACAAACCAGAATTGGAACCATGCCTGTCTTTCTGTGAGCTCACCCCCGTGTCAGTTTCTGACATGCTAGAACATTTATTTCTCATGCCTGGCAACCTTAAGATGTGCCTGGCTGGGGAATTCTGGGAGTTGAAGTCCACCCACTTTACAGACCCCAAGCTTAAGAAACTGTCCCAGGAGAACCTATAGACCCAAATCCCTGTTTTTAGCACTGTTGGTCAAGAAAACCTAACCATCTCAGGTGGCTCACCTGGAAGACCTTACATCCAGCCATCATCTGTCCCTGTTGGACATCTTCCCCCGCCTCCACCCAAAAATCCCCATAATGGATGGTTACAATATAGACATCTAGCCCAGATCACAAAATATCTGATCCCAAAAGCGGGTGATAAGCTAACATCTCAAACATCCGCTTTTCAATACCTTCACGTCAGTTCCTGGCATCGTCGGCAGATTCTTAGAGTTGCACACCAAGTGGAGAGCATGAACCGCCTCCTGCTGAAACAGGAAGCATTGATTAAAGTTTCAAAAAGGATCCCAGGAGCACATTTTGCGGATGCTCCGTTAACTGCTGAAAGCAAAAGGCTAGCAGGGCATACGCCACGTACCTTGGTGAGGACCTCTTGCAGAAAAAGATGGTCGGGCAACAACTTTCCAGAGTAGATCAACCTCTGAGTATCTTCAGGCTTGGAAGAGACAAAAAACAGTTTTAACCATCTTTTTTTTTCCTTTTTTTTCCAGAACAAGATTCCTCATTCTTGTAAATGTGCAAGCATGCATTTTTGTTGTTGTAAATTATAAACAGATGATCTTTGGACGACCAGCTGAGCGATGACCTTTGGGACACTCCTGAAAAGGAAAATATTTCCCCTTTGAGTGAGATTGCTGCTGGATTCCAGTAGTTTCCCCTGTGGCTGAACTGCACAGGGGGATTTTAGTCTTTCGTCCATAGGCTTAAGAGAACAAATGCCAATTGCACAAGAGAGTTTACAGGAGGAGCAAGTAACGAAACCACAGGAGATCTGACTTACAACAGTTCATTTAGTGACCATTCAAAATTACAACCACACAGAAAAATGTGACTTAATGACTGTTTTTCACACTTATGACCGTTGCAGCCTCCCCATGGCCACATGATCAAAATTTAGACGCTTGGCACTGACTCATAGTTATGACAGTTTCAGCGTCCTGGACTCATATGATCCCCTTTTGTGACTTCCTGACAAAGCTAATGGGGTAGCTAGATTGACTTAACAGTTACTAATTTCAGTGATTCACTTAACTGTGGCACAAAAGGACATAAAATGAGGCAAAATTTAACAAATTTCCCACTTAGCAACAGAAATTTCAGGCATTTATCTTAATCATTGACATCTTTCAGTAAAGTTTGTCACGTACACTTTTCTTTGATTACTAATTAGCAGCTGAAAGTAGATTTCTATAGGCCTCTAAACCTTCAGATAACCCCTGCTTTGTCTTTAAGCCAAGGCACTATCCTTAGAAATTCACTGCATTATTTTAGAGGTAAAGACTGGTTTCTACCAGTTCCCAACCAACAACTCTTTCAAAGTAGCTCCCACACCCACAAATGTGGAGGCTATCAACCTGGGGAACTGGCTGTTCTGCACCTTGGGTTTTGCTGCACTGGTACAGTTTCATGGACAGAGTAAAACTCAATTTTCCCTGCTCCAAACTTCACTAAAGAAAATCCTTGGGCGGAAGATTAAACATCAAAGCAGAAAGGGTCCAAATCCTAACACACCACTGTACAACCAACATGCCTTGTAGCAGGTCAGGGTTCTCAAGAGGCCAACTGCGCTAAGCTGGCATGTAAGGCCAAAACGGATGGGCAACGGGCAACAAGGAGCTGCACCACCCAGCCTACCTTATCAGTGGCCTTGCGGAATGACGTTGCTACCAAATAACTTCTCAAATTCCTGGAACGGTCACACGCACCACCCAGCCTTGGGACATTTTGTATTAAAACAACCTCTTGCATTGTTTTAAGATCTTTTCTTCTCATTCCTCTGCCTTCCCTGTTGCATGCAATGAAAACTTTTATTGCTTTCAATGCTGTTCCACCAGGCAATTCCAATCCAGCCTCACCTTGTTATTATATGGCCAAAGTATTGAACCTTGTTAGTATCAGGAAAGGGGAAACAGTTTCCAAAATAGAGAAATACACAAACATTAACTATGAAACTCTACTGAAACCTCTCTTCTCCTTCTGAGTTAATTTCAAACAAAGAAAATACTGGCAGTTGGCTCTCAGTTGCATCATCTGCTCTGCAAAGCAAATAAGTGTCAAAATTTTGTTTTGTGGGAGGAAAGATACAAAAAAAGCAATCATGAGCTATATTTTTCCTGCTTTAACCACTAGCTTTAGAAAAACAGTCCAAAATTTCTGAATATTAACAGAAGTTGTTCACAGGAAGATGTTTTTTTTTTTGGGGGATCAAATTATGTAGAATACGGAGGACAAAATGTTATTTCTTTTTCCATTCAGATGATCTAGTAGTGATGTTTTATAATAAACTGATGGCTGATGTGGAAAAGGCACTTATTTCACTTTGGCCCCATGCCCTAGAAAGCTACATTTCTCAAAAGCAAGACACCCAGCCACCACAAGGAAATATTGAAAGTTCGGATCTGATTAATAGCATAAAGGGTCCTCCAGAGGTCGTCCAGTCCAACCCAAGCAAAGACTCTGGCCTATACCATGCTGTACAAAAGGCTGTCCAATCTCTTTAAAAACCTCCAGTGAGGGAGCATCCACAAAGTCTGGAGGCAAGCCATTCCGCTGACTAACTGTTCACTCTCCAAAGCATCAAGCGTCAACACACCCCGCAAAATGTCATCATTCTAAACCATATTAACAATTTCCATGAAAATATCAGAGGAAAAGTGGGCCACTGCCGGTTCTCTCCACAGAGCCAAACCCACACAAAGATTTTATTATTTTTGGAAGGGAACTCCTTCTAACAGCCAAACCTAACTCAAAAGGGTTTTTTTTAAAAAAAAAAATCAGGATAATTCCTTGGCCATTATTCAGATTTTTTTTAAAAGAAAAAGTTCAAAATACATAAAGGACATCTAGTACAGGCAGGAAACTGCCATGAACAAGAAATTCCTTTAAAATTGTTGGATGCTCCAAAGTCCAGGAGCTGATAAAACCTTGACACAGAGGCTCATACCCTGCTTAGCTCTGGGATGCGACACCACCAGGAAATCCCCAACAAACAGGAAGGACAAAATCCATTTTGGAGAAAAGCAACTTCCTAGAATTGCTACCGGAAATTTTCTCAGAAAGACCCTGGGATAAATCGGCAACTACAGGGATTTTTTTTTTTTAAACCGATGCAACAATGATCCTTGCTCTGCATCATGGGACCAGAGCCAATGCACTCTGTGCATGCTCAGAAACCCACTGGGATAAACCACAACCCTGCAAAGATCAAGTGCATTTCAAAAGCGGCTTTTGAACGCTCCGAATTGCACCCAGCAGAGGAAATGCGCTCTGCACTTGCTCAGAAACTCCATCCCCCCCATAGAGCCGGCGCGAATCACGAAGCACAGAAAAGGGGAAGGGAGACCAAGCGGAGTGGAGATTCAAGGTTCTTCCCAATCCAGCACCATGTTGGAGGAAGGTCAAAGGGATTCCAAGGGGACAACACCCATCATCCCCAGCCGCGTCGCTCTACTATCCAACACTGGGGCTGGGGAAAGACCCCCAAGTCAGGAGAAAAAGCGCTTAAAGCCGCTTTGAAACCCTCTTTCCCCCAAACCCCAGCCTTCGTCGTCGGGCCCCTCTCTGGAAACCAACCCCGAGGCCCGCAAGTATCTTGGCACGCCATCCCCAGCCAGGAAGCCGAAGTGGGATAGACTGCGCCCGTCCGAGGAGGCTCGCGCGCATGCGCGTTTCACAGCTCACCGGCTCATCTGGGTGAAGGTGTCGCAGCTCCGCCTTGAGGCGCCGGACACTCCAGGAGCGCCGGGCCGACAGAAGCAAGTCCGGGTGCCGCTGCGCGGGGCTCTTGACGACGAGGCCCACCTCGTCCACCTCCTCGGCTTGCCGGCTTTCCATCCTCCTTTAAAGGCCTCAAAATCCTCCCGCTTCCTTCCCCTCCACAAAAACCCTCCTCGGTCTACGACGACGTCAACGGCCTCAGGAGCGGCGACGGCCGCTTTTATAGCCTCGCGGGCGGCTCAGGCTACGCCTCCCGCATTATGGCGACGTCGCTGTGGCCGCCGAGGATTGGCCTCCAGGACGAGCTCGCGCCGGACGTGGACCTATCAAGGAGAGGCCGCTGGGCGGGAAAGGGCGGAAGGGAAAGCGCGATAGGGCGTTGGGAGGAGGCTTCTCAACCCGGAGGCGGGACGTTGATCTTGGTTGGTTGCACGGCGCACAGCGTTACCTGTTGGACTCCCACTCCCACAGTTCCTTGCCATTGGCTTGGTCGGCGGGGGTGGATGGGAGTTGAAGTCCGCAGTCTCTTTGCGGCCTTCCGCATTTCGTAACTGTTGTTTACTGTTGCTGCTGCGTTCCCACAAGAAGCTGAACTAAAATTAGGTTGCCTGTGATTCAGTACCCTGTGGTGGGGATGCAGCCAATTGCCTCAGAACGAGGCGTGTGTCAAGCAGTCACATTGAACTGTATTAAAAACTCTGTCAAGGACCTTGGAGTAGTCGTCTCTAATGATCTAAGGGCCAGAGCCCACTGTGACAACATTGCCAAAAAGGCATTAAGAGTTGTTAACCTAACCTTCTGTAGCTTCTTCTCTGGTAATATTGTGCATGGGTCCCCAAACTTGGCAACTTTAAGACTTGTGGACTTCAACTCCCAGAATTCTCCAACTGGGTTGCTGCAAGGGGAATTCTGGGAGTTGAAGTCCGGATGACTGAACAGTGGCTGAGGGGGTGAAAGTGGCTGCTCCCTGGCCTTTGGGTCTCCTTGGGATACCTCATTGGGCAGCCCTGGGCAGGCAGCCCTACTATCCTTCTCTGGAAGGAAGGAAGGAAGGAAGGAAGGAAGGAAGGAGAAAGAAAGAAAGGGAAAGAAAGAAAAGGAGAGAAAGAGAAAGAAATGAAAGAAAGAAAAAGAAAGAAAGAAAGAAAGAAAGAAAGAAAGAAAGAAAGAAAGAAGAAAGATGTTTTTGACCGTGGGTCCCCAACCTTGACAACTTTAAGACTTGTGGACTTCAGCTCCCAGAATTCTGGGAGTTGAAATCTACAAGTCTTAAAAGTTGCCAAGTTTGTAAACCACTGAACTAAAGCATACAAAACATTTGCTAGACCAATTCTTGAATACATCTGGAACCCACACTGCATATTGGACATTAATACAATCGAGAAAGTCCAGAGATATTTCATGAGAAGAGTCCTTCACTCCTCTACTTGCAACAGAATAATTTACGCCACCAGGCTGGAAATTTTGGGCTTGGACAACTTAGAACTATGCTGCCTTCGGCCTGACCAAAGCGTAGTACATAAAATTATCCATTGCAATGTCCTACCCATCAAAGACTACTTCAGCTTCAACCTCAACAATACACAAGCACACCGTAGATACAAACTCAAGGTAAACTGCACCAAACTCGATTGCAGGAAATATGACTTCAGCAACAGAGTGGTCAATGCCTGGAATGAACTACCTGACTCTGTTGTTACATCCTCTAACCCCCACTCCTTTAACCTCAAACTATCCACTACTGACCTCACACCATTCCTAAGAGGTTTGTAAGGAGCGTGCACAAGTGCACCATTGTGCCTATCGTCCCTGTCCTAATGTTCCTTTTTTATTTGTATCCATTTCTTGCATAGTTTATACTTATATGTGTTACTTAATACATGCTTGACAAACAAATAAATAATAAAGTATTATGGTGGGTTTGCAACTTTGCATGTTGCATAATATGAATGCAGCAACTTTTGCAGCCCTTAGATCTTTTTAAGAAATGGCAGGTTTTGTCTTTAAATTGAGATTTGGCTCCTGGGAAACTGAGATCCAGAAGAACCTTAGAAGTTATCTTATATTATGCAAGTACCTTTATCCTATCAGTTTCCACCCTAACAGTAGTGTTTTCTGAAATTCTTATCTTACTAAATTTAGAATTTACGTGATGGAGACTGAAGCAGGAATAGCCAACACTCCAGAAGAGAGGCTTAGGATACAGAAGAATCTTGACAGACTTCAACACTGGGCGCTATCTAACAAAATGAAATTCGATGGTGAAAAAAGTAAGGTTCTACGTTTAGGCAAGAAAACCAAATGCACAGGTATGGTATAGGTGCTGATACTGGCTCAATAGTAGTAACTGTGAGAGGGATCTTGGAGTCCAGTGGACAATCACTTACATATGAGCCAGCAGTGTGCTTTATCTGCCAAAAAACCCAACACACTCCTAGGTTAAATTAACAGAAGCATAGAATCAAGATCACATGAAGCGTTAATACCACTTTATAATACCTTGGTAAGGCCATACCTGGAATATTGTATCCAATTTTGGTTGCCACGATGTAAAACAACATGTTGAGACTCTGGAAAGAGTGCAGAGAAGAGCAACAAAGATGATTAAGGGGCTGGAGGCTAAAACATATGTTGCTGGAATTGGGTATGTCTAGTCTAATGAAAAGAAGAACTAAATATGGTATGATAGCAGTGTTCCAATATTTGAGGGGCTGCCCCAAAGAAGAGGGAGTCAAGCTCTTCTCCAAAGCACCTGAGGGAAGGAAAAGAAGCAATGGGTGGAAACTAATCAAGGACAGAAGCAACCCATAACTAAGAAATTTCTTGACAGTTAAAACAATCAGTGGAACCACTTGCCTCCAGAAGTTGTGGATGCTCCAACACTGGAAGTTTTTAAGAAGGGATTGGATTACCATTTGCCTGAGAGTTTCTTGCCTGAGTAGGGGTTGGACTAGAAGATCTCCAAGATCCCTTCCAACTCTGTTGTTCAGTTCTGTCAATTGCCAAGTGTCTGAATGATAGGAAATGCAAAATCCTGTATTCTTCTCTAATACAGTTTTCCAATCTTGGCAAGAGGTCCAGACGTCAATTCCTAGAGTGGCTATGGCTGTGGAATTCTGGTAGTCCATACCAGGGTAGGAGACCTCCATCATATGTTGATGGAATTCAACTCTCTGGTTATTTCTCATGCTGTCAGGGAATGTTGCCATGGAGGTATGCTGCTGCCTGCACACCTTTTATCTTATCAGGACATGAAGATTGCAACAATGGAATGTTTGCCGCCTTCTTAGTAGACTAGCAAGATCTTGCAGGACTTTTTTGCAAGACCAGAATTAGAGCCCTTGGCAGAAAGAATAACAAAGTTGGAAGGGACCTTGGAGGTCTTCTAGTCCAACCCTGTGCTCAAACAGGAGGTCCTATACCAGTGGTGGCTAACCTTTTGGGGCTCCTGTGCCAAAAATTGTGCACGCGCTTGCACGCTCGCACTCACGTGCCAGCACCCAGAAAGCAATGCACACACCCTCATGCCCCCTATGCATGCACACACAATACCCGCCACCCCCTTACCTGCACTACTCCTCACAGCTGATTTTTGGCTGGTTTGTGGCCTTTTTCGGCCTCCCAGAGGCTTGAGGAAGGCTTCTACATGGTTCTGCAGACTTTGCAGGCCGAAAACTAACCCCATTTCATCACTTCTGGTATTCTCAGAAAAATAGGAAGTGACGAAACGGGGCTAGTTTTCGGCCTGCAAAGCCTGCAGAAGCCTTCCTCAAGCCTGTGGGAGGCCGAAAAAGGCCTCAAACCGGCCAAAAATCAGCTGTGAGGCAACTCGCGTGCCAGCACAAATGGCTTTGCGTGCCCCCTGTGGCATGCGTGCCATAGGTTCGCCATCACGGCCCTGTGCCATTCCCAAAAAGTGGCTATTCAGTCTCTTCTTAAAAGCCTCCACTGACGGAGCAGCTACAACTTCTAAAGGCACTGGTTAATTGTTCTCACTGTTAGGAAAGTTCTCCTTAGTTCTAGGTTGGATCGCTCCTAGATATGTTTCCATCCATTGCTTCTTATGCTGCGTTCTAGTGCTTTGGAGAATAGGTTGAGCCTCCTCTTCTTTGTGGCAGCCCCTCAAATATTGGAAGACTGCTGTCATGTCACCTCTGGTCCTTCTTTTCTCTAGATTAGCCATATCTAATTCACCATGTATTTTAGTCTCCAGGCCCCAAATCATCTTTGTGGCTCTTCTCTGCACTCTTTGCAAAGCCTCAACTTCTTCTTTGTAACGTGGTGATCAAAACTGGATGCAGCATTAGAGAAGATGAGAAGAGCCTTCTCAGTTCAGACGTGGAAGTAAGAGGTCAATCTCAGGGACCAGAGTGACTGAGTTGGGCGGCCATAAAAATTTGAATGAACGGATGGATGGATGGATGGATGACATTGAAACATAGAGGCACACACAGAGAGACAGTCAAACACACCCATCTAGGGGAGGAAACACCAGGTTACTAAGAAAAAAAGCATCAGTCCTTCCCTGATCTACCCACATAAGTTAATCATCTTACCAAGGAGTCACTTCATTTCGTATGGCCCAAATAATGCTGTTGGCATTTTTCTTAATCTGGTACCGATCACAAGCACCAAAGAGCGAATTCATTTTTTCCCTCTTTTATCATACAAAATCAAAGGGCCTGTTCCTGATTTCCCGCCTTCGTGCTAACGCTGTCCATCGCATCTCTAGTTCCCTCTAGTTCTATTTTAATCTGAAACCTTCAGATCACTTTACACGGACAAGGATTTTCTGTTTACTTTAATTTATAACTGTCTACCTCAGCCTTTTTATCTCCATGTTCCTATCTGGCTTGTTTGTAGTGAGATGTTTTCTCGTCTGCAGTAGTTGTTTAAGCTCCTTTGCTCAAACTATTAGAACCAAGCTCGTTTGCATTTGAAAGTTTTTCTCTGAAGGCTAGCAAATGGAGGCTTTTCTCTCCTCCCAGCACGTAAGAATCCTCTCTTCCTGGAACCGATTGATGGGGCTCTGTCTCAGCTGGGATGCTGCACACGGTGGGCCCGTTTTGGACTTTTGCAGATTCTGGTTCAGAGTCCT
The DNA here is from genome assembly GCF_049901715.1 of Pseudonaja textilis. Lineage (NCBI taxonomy): Eukaryota > Metazoa > Chordata > Lepidosauria > Squamata > Elapidae > Pseudonaja > Pseudonaja textilis. The sequence continues at coordinate 4,376,235 of NC_142000.1, forward strand.
TTTGGCTACTTCTTGGCTCCAAATCTTGCCGTTTTTTTCCCATGGTCTAGAGTATTTTTTAAAAAACAAAACAAAACTCGATGACTTTAAGATGAGTGGATTTCAATTCTAAGAATTCCCCAGCCAACATGCTTTAAGATGGGTGAACTTCAACTCCCAGAATTCCCCGGCTAAGCATAAAGCATGTCTGGCTGGGGAATTCTGGGAGATGAAGTCCACGCGTCTACAATTTGCCAAGATTGAGAAGCATGGCTGTAGATCTCTATCTGTATTGGCATGTTACGAATCCGGAACAGTAACTTTCAGCAAGATATTTTGGAATCTTGGCATTCAATTAATGGTTGAGCGAACTTGTTAGGTGAGTCTGAAATAATGGCATCATTCTAAGCTGAAGCAAGAGCCAGGCCACTTTTTAATTTATTTTTAATTGCTTTTATAATAACAACCCCAAAAGAAATAAAACCCAAGGATCATTATAATGCTAATAAGTACATTCTGGGAGTTGAAGTCCACCCATCTCAAAGCATGCCGGCTGGGGAATTCTGGGAGTTGAAGTCAGCACACCTCAAAGTTGCCAAGATTGAGAAATACAGTCCTAGCAACATAATAGTTCTGCTAGTTTTTTTTAAAAATGGTCTTCTCCAGTAAATTGATGGCATTATAAAAAAAGCGGGGACTTTTTCATTTTGGCCAACAGCAAGGATTGCAGAAAGCCTTAGCTGCATGTTGTTCAGAAGCCATCCCAAGCCCTAGAGATATGATTGTTATGGGTTTATGGAAGAAATTCACCTGGAGCCAGTTACCTGCATCTCCAAGTGCAGCGTGTAATTTGCAACCTTGTATGACTTGTAGTCTTTTTCCAGTAGAATCAGGTGCTGGTTTCACATTGTGCAAGAGAGGAAGCCCAGGTTAAGTGGCTGATGCAATCCTGAAGCTAATTTGCGAGAGTGGATTTTTAAAAGCCACGCTACGCAGTGAGGATCTCACACACGAGCAGCTAGAAAAGGAAAGGGAGCGTGTGTGTTTGTGTGGCATTATAGAGGCAGACCTCCAACTTACGAGCACAATTGAGCCCAACATTTCCACTGCTAAGCAAAACATTTGATAAGTGAATTGTGGTCCCATTTTACGACCCTTTCTTGCCACAGTTGTTAAGCAAATCACCGCAATTGATAAGTTAGTAATAGTCATTAAGTGAATCAGGCTTCCCCATTGGCTTTGCTTGTCAGAAGGTTGCAAAAGGGGATCACGTGGCCTTGGGCACAGCAACCGTCATAAATATGAGTCAGTTGCCATATTTATGATCATGATATTTATGATCATATGATATTTATGGTTATGATTTTGATCACATGACCATGGGGATGCTAAAATGATTGTGTGAAAAGCAGTCAGAATAGTCACTTTTTCAGTGGCCTTGTAACTTTAGTCACAAAGTCAACTGCTGTAAGTAGAGGACTAGCTGTGTTGTGTGAATATAAATTAGGGGCTTTGCTTTTAATTTTCAAACATTTGTTGCATATTCAGTGCCAGTCTCTGAGTTCCAAAAACCTGAGCAAAATTTGATCTGCTATTAATTGGATGGGAGACCATCAAGGAGAGCAGATCTAGGAAGTAGTGAGGAGAAGGAGGAGAAGAAGGAGAAGGAGAAGAAGAAGGAGAGGAAGAAGAAGGAGAAGGAGAGGAAGAAGGAGAAGAAGGAGAAGGAGAGGGAGAGGGAGAGGGAGAGGGAGAGGAAGACAACCGAACAGTTCAACAAAAATCAAGAAATTTAACCTGGAAATAAGGAGAAACTTTCTGACAGTGAGAGCAATCCACTCATGGAACAGAAGTTGCCTTCAGAAGTTGTGAGAGCTTCCTCGTCACTGGAGGCTTTCAAGAAATGGTGTAGGGTCTCCTGCTTGGGCGGGGGGTTGGACTACATGACCTACAAGGTCCCTTCCCAACTCTGATTATCTGTTATCTAAGTTCAAATTGAGGGAATCTTTAAGACACAGACTGCCAGACACTTTAGATACAGACCCAGAAAAAAAGATTTCTTATCCTTCATTAATATGAACCATTCAAGATGCTTTCTTGTCTGCCAATAGCCACCTTTTGCCAGGATTCAGTTGTCTAGAGTCATCTGCCCTCCACGGTGGGCAGGGGGTTGAATGCAGAGGGGCCTCGCCTGAATCAAGCGGTTTAGCTGGCCCAACACGGTTGGCATTTAAAATTGGGCCACATTTTGAATGGGACTGAGACTCAGTTACTCTGGAAAAATACAGTGTGTTTGAAATCCTAACAACTGAATCCTAACAAGTAACAGAGTTGGAAGGGACCTTGGAGGTCTTCTAGTCCAACCCTCTGCCTAGGCAGGAAACCCTACACCACTTCAGACAAATGGTTATATCCAACATCTTCTTTAAAACTTCCAGCGTTGGAGCATTTACAACTTCTGGAGGAAAATTGTTCCACTGATTAATTGTTCTAACTAAAATCCGTTGAGTTATACAAAGCAGGTTTATTTGGGGTGGTGAATGGGACTCCAGTTTCTTAACTCCCCAAGTAAACAAAATTATGGACAGATTTTGGGAGAGCCCTGCATTAAGATAGGGAGACAGGCATAAGGGAGATAAAAATGATGTACTGAGCGGGAATTTTGGTAGCGCTGGGTTGAAATGGGGAGGGGGTCCTTGGTGCTCTCTGAGCTCAGTTGTTTTATTGCAGATGTTTCATTAACCCAAACTAGGGTAACCTCCATCAGTGCCAACCCCTCTCCTTTCCTAGCACTGATGATATTATTACCTAGTTTGGTAATGAAATGTCAGCAAGAAAACGACTGAGTTCAGAGAGAACCGAGGGCCCCTTAAAAATGGTATCTCTGGAAGCTGTCCAAGACCCTGAACAGATGTTCTCCAGGCTGCAATATTTGTGGGAGGTTCCCCCTTTTCCTTTATTTCCCTCTCTCTCTGATCCAGGTTGGGTCTTTGCAGACAACCCCTATCACTCTGGGAATCTAAATAAAGAATTTAGGGAACAGGCAAGGGCCTCTGTTCTCTTGAGGTTACTCTCTGAAGTGGCTGGGCTGCCTGCGGTTGAAACCAGCTGTTTCACTTCCATTTTCAGCAGCTGTTGCCTTTAGCAGGTGTTAGTTAGATGCCTCTTTCCTTCAGGCTGGTGCAATCCTCCGCATATCAAATCAATGAGAAGGTTTCTCTCTCCCCTTTGGGACAGCAAGCTGAATTTTAGAGTCCAAACGTGTTAGGAAATCTTTAGGACAGGCTGCCTCCTGCTGGATCCCTGAGGGGTTTCACTGAGTTTTCACTGAATGGGAAATCTGGGTAATATAGTTTTGTAAATTTTATTGGTTTTTAAAAACAAACATAAACAAACAAAACATAAAAACATAAAATCTTTTTTGAAAGCAGCATAATCCCGGGTTACATCTCTTCGTATAGACACAAATTCAAGTTCATTCTACATTTTCTATATAGCTTCTCCCCTCTTTTAACTTTCTTAATTTTATTTTATTTATTTCATCTCAATTCAAATCATTGTACTTATATTCTTTGTCTGTCCTGTTTCAACTGTCTACTATCTTTTCTCATTAAACAAAATTTCTCCTGTAATCACTGATTAGAGTATGACGCCTTTATATCTTTCCCCTAAAATTATAACACTTAATATAATACATAACTTCCATTCGGATTCTGCTTGGTACATTCTAAAACTATACACTGTATTCTTGAAAAAAGAAAAAAATTATAAATGTATAATATAATTAAAACAACAATCCATTCCAATTCAATTCTATCATTAATATTAATATTCATTTAAATCTTAACATTTTGCACATTACTTTTCAAATAAACATTATACTTCTATGGGAACAATTATAAACTTTTCATAGTGAATTTCCCCCCCCCCCTTCACTTATATTTTATAAAACATTGACTAATTAAAATGTTCCCGTTCCTTCCTAATTCAATTTTCTCATTTATTTTATTTCATTTATTTTATTCACAAACATTTCTCTAAATTACACTATTTTATCCCTCTTTTTAATCATATGTTGTTCCCAATTTTCTAACATTATTTCTATTACAAATATAACAATACAATCTTATGTGCCTTCACAGAATCCCTTTTTCAGTTAGATTTTCACCCATTATCTCTAAATAGGTCCTGTTTCTTTACATCTTGCTCCAAACCTTTGTAACTTCTCTTCCTTTCCATCTTCCCTCTCTTCTTCTCTCTCCCCCTTTTAGCCCCCTGTCTCTCCACCTCCATTTCCCTCTTCTGTATTCCCCTTTTCTGTTGCTTTCCAACATTATATCCACTTTTCAAATTATTTTTCCCTTTTTTGGCTGTTTTTTAAAGTCTTAAATTTTCCATTCTCTTTCCCCCCCCTTTCCCCTTTCTTCCCCACATAGAGTTACTTGTTCTTCTTCTTTGGCTTCTTCTTTGTCCCAATCTTCTTGTTGCGCAGTCTTTTCTTGTTGTTCCTCATAGTTACAGATCTCCATTTCTAAGAATTGAAAAACGAAGCCAAAAGAGCCCTTCCCTTCTTGTGCATCTTCTTTATATTTTTTAAGTTCCATTTCAATTCATCCAGAAGTGATGCCATTGCAAAAATTTTTAAACAACCACCCAATTGTTTTTAGTCATTCAAATATAATAACCAAAAATCCAAACGTCACCAAGCAATCCAAATATACACAAGCTGTTTCTTTTTACACTTTCTTCTTTTTTTCACTTTCTCTTCCTTGGGGTTACTATTTAGTTGCAAAGTTCCGGTTAAAATGTATCTTTTAGAAGTCTTATTGAGATTTTACTTTAGATTCTTTTGAAGTCCAGGCAGTCTCCTCCCTTCCAGATCCTGCCCTTATTCTTTTCCTCTCCCTTCCTGCTTATAGAAAAAAAAAATTTAGTGTCCAGAAATCTTTATTGTCCCTTTGGCATTTAATTATATTTTCAGCTTAATTGCCTATTCATGCCAAAGCGGATTTTTCTGATTTCTTATTCAGATCTCTTAGTTGTCAATGTAAGGAAGGAGAGAGAAGAAAAAAAAAAATTCCCTTTTCACTTTCTTTCACTGCTTCTGACTCTTCTTTGGGAGCGATGTTATCTTTTATAAAATTTAAATTCCAGGGTACCTTAGTTGTTCCTTTTTAACCCGGTCAGCCAAAACTTTCACTTCTTATTTTCCTCCTGCACTTTCTTTTCCGGTTGAGTGCTTCTTTGTGGTGGCCATTTCTGACCACCGCTACAACCGCCTTCGGGAAAGGGAATTTGGCCAGCTGAGGAGGAGAGATGCGGCTCTCCTCAACCCTGCTGGCAATCTCCCCCCTCTTCACCACCTCTACAGGGTGGCTTAGCCCCGAAGCCAGCCGGCTCAGGGCGTTCCAGCGGCGAGCCCAGGCAGAAACCGCGCACGACCGCGGATTCCTGCCTGCCGCCGAAGCCCTTCAAACCGGAAGTTTCGGAAATCAGGGTAATATAAATGGAATGTATAAGACATTCTGCCCTCTTGTCTTACTGGAATATTGCAGCTTTCCATTGGGAAAAATAAGGCCATTAATTGATGACATAATAGAGCAAACAGTCCCCTTATGGCTGGCTGAAGTATTGACCTGACAATGGGGAAAATAATGCAATGTACTGTAATCTCTACCTACATCTACATCTGTCTGTCTGTCTGTCTCTGTATCTATATAATATCTTATAGCAACCTATGACTATTACTAAGTGTTGTATCTCATGATTCTTGATGAATGTATTTTATTTTTTCTTTAAGTACACTGAGAGCACATGCACCAAGACAAATTCCTTGTGTGTCCAATCACACTTGGCCAATGAAGTATCCTAACCTATCCTATCCTATCCTATCCTATCCTATCCTATCCTATCCTATCCTATTCTACTATTCTATTTCTATTCCTATTCTATTCCTATTCTATTCTTTTCTATTCCTATTCCTATCCTATCCTTTCCTTTCCATTCCATTTTAGAGTATTATATTCTAATCTTCTATTTCTATTCTATCTTCTATTCCTATTCCTATTCCATTCCATTCTGGACTAGGACATGTTGTCCCCTCATGACTCAGTTGGGTATTTCATGGTTCCTGTCATCTCCAAGTATCAAATCACCCATTTAAAGAGATGATCCATAAACTCCAAGATGGAAGGGAGACAAAAGAGATTTATAGATGGGGAGGTTGGAGGACAAATGGGAAAGAGTGTAAGGCGGAGGGCTAGCCAGAACGACCCGTTTTCTCTCTCCCAAAAGCAGAATAGAGAGTAACAGAGTTGGAAGGGACCTTGGAGGTCTTCTAGTCCAACCCTCTGCTCAAGCAGGAGACCCTATACCATTTCAGACAAGTGATTGTCCAGTCTCTTCTTAAAAACCTCCAGCGATGGAACACCCACAACTTCTAGAACAGAGGTCTCCAAACCTGGCAACTTTAAGACTTGTGGACTTCAACTCTCATAATTCTCCAGCTGGCTTGAGAATTCTGGGAGTTGAAGTCCACAAGTCTTAAAGTTGCCAAGTTTGGAGATGTCTGTTCTAGACGGGGCTAAACTTTTCCGCTGGTTGTTCTCACTGAACAATTATTATTTAATGCAAGTCCAGGCGGGGACTTCAGCTCCCAGGTCCACGTGTCTTCAAGCTGCCAAGGAAGCAGGAATGGGGGCGCGCGCGGGGGGTGTTGTCCTGGCAGCAGAATCGCGCCCGGATTCTCCCCATACCCCCCATCATGGGCTGGAGAAAGCCAAAATGAGGGATACGCGACCCGAAGAGGACTGCACCGACGCTCCGCAGGCAACCAGCAGTAGGGCAGAGCCAGCGGAGTCGGAACGCCCCACCTGGACGGGCATCGCGCCCTCGCCAGCCCGGTCCGCGGACCTCGGCTCGAACCCATCGGATGGGTGGGTGGGCGGTGTCGCCTCCCGCTGGGCCCGGGACTCACCTGTGCCTTATTTTCCGGGGGCAGGTGAGGCTGGAGGGGCGGGGGTGGGGTTGAGACTTGGGCTCTGCATTCACCTGCGCCTTCTTTGCGGGCGCGCAGGTGAGGCCGGCTGGACTGGGGGAAGGGGTTTGAGACTTGGGCTCCGGACTCACCTGCGCTTTCTTTCCCGGGGAGCAGGTGAGGCCGGAGGGGGCGGAGCGGCGAGTTCTGAGATCCGGACTCACCTGCGCCTTCTTTGCGGATGCGCAGGTGAGGCCGGCTGGGCGGAGTGGGGGGTTTGAGACGTGGGCTCGGGATTCACCTGTGCCTTCTTTTCCGGCGCGCAGGTGAGGCCGGCGGGGCGGGGCTGGGCGGCGAGTCCCTGGACTTCGGCCTCACCTGCGCCTTCTTGCCCGGCCCATCCGTCCGAGGCCGCCGCCCTCACCTGAGCCGCGCGAGAGCCAGCCGCGGTCCGCCCACCTGTCCCTGCCGGCCTCCGCTCTCTCTTGCTGGCGGGCGGACGGGCGGCTTCCGGGCTCGGCCGATCCGAAGGCACGTCCCGGTCTTCAGGGCCGAAGAGCGGGCGTCGGGGCCAGCGGAGCCGGATCGGCCGGAGGGGCAGCATGGCTTCGGGCTCGTACAACGTCAGCCGCGCCTTCCCCGAGGCGGCCCCGCAGCAGAACCGGCCGGACAACACGGCCTTCACCCAGCAGCGCCTTCCGGCCTGGCAGCCGTTGCTGTCGGCTGGCACTGTGCTGCCTCTCTTCTTCGGGCTGGGCCTCGCCTTCTTGGCCATCGGGCTGGGCCTTTACTTCACCTCGGAGGGCATCCAGGAGGTGGAGCTGGACTACACCGGCATGCCGGGCACCAATTGCTCCAGGTGCGCCAACCTGACCAACAGCCGCAACCCACGCCGGGCACGTTCCTGCCAGTGCTGGCTGCACTTCCGGCTGCCCACCGCCTTCCCGCTGCCTGTCTGCCTCTACTACCAGCTCTCCAACTACTTCCAGAACAACCGGCGTTACAGCATCTCCCGGGACGACGAGCAGCTCAGCGGTCTGACCTGGGCGCTGCACCACCCTGCCCAAGAGTGCAAGCCTTACCAGTACAACAGACAAGGGGTGCCCATCGCGCCCTGCGGGTCGGTGGCCAACAGCCTCTTCAACGATACCTTTGAGCTCTTCTACCAGCAGGCCAACGGCTCTCTGGCCCTCGTGACCTTGGATAAAGGGGGCATCTCCTGGTGGACTGACACCAACGTCAAGTTCCACAATCCAGAGCCGGTCAACAACAGCCTGTGTAAGGCCTTCAGCGGCACGGCCAAGCCTCCCTTCTGGTCCAAGACGGCCTGCGAGCTGGACCCCAACGACAGCAACAACACGGGCTTTGTCAACGAGGCCTTCATTGTCTGGATGCGCACGGCCGCCCTTCCCACCTTCCGAAAGCTTTACGCCCGCATCCGCCAAGACAACTTCTCGGCGGCATTGCCCCAGGGCACCTACCACCTGAACATCAACTACAGTTACCCCGTGCTGGGTTTCCACGGGAGCAAGAAGATCATTCTGAGCACCCTTTCTTGGATGGGGGGTAAGAATCCCTTCCTTGGCATTGCCTACCTGGTCGTGGGCGCTGCCTGCCTACTGGGCGGCATCCTCATGACCGTGGTCCATTTCAAGTACCGGCACCGGAATGAAGATGACGACGATGATTAGGAGGCCAAGCCTGACTTCTCCTTCCCCAGGATCCTTCTGGTCATCCCTTCATTCCTTAGGTGGCATGGACGAAGGGCTGGGAGATGCTGGCGAAGGTCATCCAGAGAGCTGAAAGCCAACTTCAGGGATAGCATCACGCTGGGTGGGCTTTGGAGAGCAGTGAATAATCAGACCTCAGAGGGAAGTGAGATTGGTGCCTCTCGACGCATGAAGAAATGAATTTAAGTCTATTCTGTCACTTTTCTTTTCAGCTCCATAATTTCTCCAACTGGTGAAGTTGATTCTTGGGAAACGGCACCGAAGGAATTGAGTGCCACCATTTCTAATCATTGGAAGCTTGATATGAAGGTTAATACAACATTGTATGTTGGGGGAACATACTGCCTGTTTTCTTTATGAAGGGACTACTCCCAAACAAAGTGATTGTTTAAATGTGAATGTTGGAAACTAGCATCTAACTCGGATCTTAGATTTGGCCTGTTCTTAAACCCTGGGAAGATAACCCAGCATTTGTTGTTCACACAATGTTTAACTGTACCGTGTGTTGCTGATTCCCTGAGATGGAATTGAATGTTTGGGATAAATTCAGTTGGCTAACTTACAGTTAGTCTACTGCAGGGGTCCCCAAACTTGGCAACTTTAAGACTTGCGGACTTCAACTCCCAGAATTCCTCAGCCAGCAAAGCTTGTGGACTTCAACTCCCAGAATTACTGGCTGGAGAATTCTGGGAGTTGAAGTCCACAAGTCTTAAAGTTGCCAAGTTTGGAGACCTCTGGTCTACTATGCAAATCTAGCCAAAGAGAAATGTATACAGCTAGTCCTCGACTTATAACCACAATTTAGGCTCCAAATGTTTCGTTTGCTAAGCGGAAACAAAGTTAAGTGAATTTTGCCCCATTTTATAGCTTTTCTTGCCACATGGTTAAATGAATCACTGTAGTTCTTAAGTTAGCAACATGGTTATTAAGTGAATCTGGCTTCCCCTGTTAATTTTGCTTATCCGAAGGTTGCAAAAGAGGATCCTGGGACACTGCAACCGTCATAAGTGTGAGTCAGGTGCCAACTGTTTGAATTCTGATAATGTGAACATGGGGCTGGTGCAGTGGTGGGGTGAAAAACAACCGCAAGTCCCTTTTTTCAATGCTATTATAACTTTGAACAGTTACTAAACTGACTATTGTAAGTCAAGGACAAGCTGTATTGAAGATTATTATCACTTTATTATCATTTAGGTTTTCACCAAGATAGAGTAGAATAGAATTGGAAGGGACCTTGGAGGTCTTCTAGTCCAACCCCCTGCCTAGGCAGGAAACCCTATAGAATTTTTGACAAATGGTTATCCAATTTCTTCTTAAAAACTTCCAGTGTTGGAGCATTCACAGCTTCTGGAGGCAAGATGTTCCACCGGTTAATTGTTCTCACTGTCAGGAAATTCCTCCATAGTTCTAGGTTGCTTCTCTCCTTGATTAGTTTCCATCCATTGCTTCTTGTCCTTTCCTCAGGTGCTTTGGAGAACAGCTTGACTCCCTCTTCTTTGGGGCAGCCCCTGAGATACTGGAAGACTGATATCACATCACCCCTAGTCCTTCATTTCATTAAACCAGACATACCCAGTTCCAGCAACCGTTCTTCGTATGTTTTAGCCTCCAGTCTCTTTGTTGCTCTTCTCTGCACTCTTTCTAGAATCTCAACATCTTTTTTATATCAAGGCGACTAAAACTGGATGCAGTATTCCAAGCGTGGCCTTACCAAGGCCTTATAAAGTGATATTAAAGATATTTGTGCCTTATAGCCAAATGTCTCTTAGCTATGAATGTTCACAGAATAACTGACTTCCTGCCACTCTGAGCTCCATGGGTTTGCTGGCTGGTTAACAATTTTGTGACCTTGTTTGCATTGCAAAACCCATTGAAAAAGAAAGTCATGTAATATTGAAAGGCTCCATGTACAAAGCATTTTTTTTTTTGCATTGTATTTGGATATGTATCAGCTTATTTTCTTGATGAGTGCAAATACATTTGAGAGCATCACGGTATTTTCATGCCTGGGTGGGGTGGCAAATTTTGGAGAAATTATTACCAACAAAGGGTCCTATTAAATTGATGTACATGGTGAAAAGAATAACAGAGTTGGAAGGGACCCTGGAGGTCTTCTAGTCCAGCCCCCTGATCAAGCAGGAGACCTTGTAGCATTTCAGACAAATGGCTGTTCAATCTCTTCTTGAAAAACCTCCACCGACAACTTCTGGTGGCAAGCGGTTCCACTGTGTAATCGTTCTCACTATCAGGAAAGTTCTCCTTAGTTCTAGGTTGCTTCTCTCCTTGATTAATTTCCCACCCATGGCTTCTTGTCCTACCTTCAGGTGCTTTGGAGAAGAGGCTGAGCCCCTCTTCCTTGTGGCAGCCCCTTAAATACTGGAAGGCTGCTATCATGTCACCCTCTAGTCCTTCTCTTTTTAAATTTTTTTTATTTCTTTTAAATTTTTATTAAGGAAACAAAAGAAAAAGCATTTAAAAACAATGAACATGATGCATACATCCCAATACACCTGCTTATCTTACATCATCGAATAACGCATATAACAAAAAAAATACAAATTTACATATATACATAAACTTTAGTCATCATTAATACATTGATTCCTTTCTATTTTTTAACCAATGGTGAAATTTCTCCCAAGTTTTGTAGTATTCAGATTCAGTCTTATTTTTTAATTCTTGAGTTACTCTATCCATTTCAGTGCACATCCAAATTTTCCTAATTATTTCCATCTCATCTGGCATATCATTACCTTTCCATCTTTGGACAAAGGCTAGCCTCGCAGCAGTGATGACTATTAAATATATTATCTCTTTATTATATTTTCCCACATTGTTTCCCAGTAGAAAGATTTCAGGTCTAAATTCTATTTTAATTTTGCACATCTCTTCTAACCAATTTCTAATTTTCGACCAATATGTTTGGGCTTTTTCACATTTCCACCATACACGATAGTATGTTCCAATTTCTTTATCGCATTCCAGCATTTAGGAGATAATTTTGGATAGTCCTTCTCTTCATTAGACTAGACATACCCAGTTCTTGCAACCATTTTTGCAAAGCTTGTGAATGTGGTGGACAAGGTTTTAGAACACTTCTTAGTTAGTTTGGGCTTCAAAAGGAACTTTGCTATTCTTGATTGGAGTGGACTTGCTGGTGAAAAATCTGGTAGATCTCTCTTATTGTGGTTGTTTTATGCCTTACAAAATGAGTTACTCTCACAAGTTGTTTCGTGTTTGCAAGCAATTTTCTGCCTTCAGACCAGACAACTCATTCCCCAATCCCCATTGAGTTATTCTCCCTGCCCCACAGAGTCACAATGCAAAAGGCTTTGTCAAAAAGTAATTTTGATTTCATTTATATTTTGTAATTTAAGGCTCCGACGAAACTTTTTCCTTCCTTCATCCTCTACTACTTGAACCATGGAAGATATTTTCTTAAGATTATAGACTACTCTGTAATCGGAGTAGTTGAATCTATAGTTATCAGGGAGAATTTCTAGATTCCCATGACAAATCAAGTTCCTTCTTTAGGTTAAATTTATAAAATCAACTGTGAAATCGTGTTGTTGCTTTTCTGTAAAAAAAAAAACACCAATCTTAACTGTGTCCTTAAAAATGCTAGATGTTTCTGTGCCATTTATGATTGCTACCTGTACCTGTGATACTTGATAATTTACACACCAAAAGGTGATTTTGGTGGAATATTTATATTTCAATAGTGATTCTCAGGAGTTTTGTCTCTTTAAATAATGCAAATCATTTTTTTAAAGGTAGAGTTATAGGAAGCGTTAAACATGCATTTCCGTGAGTCCTGCGAGTGATGTTTCCTCTTCTCTCATTTGAAATGAAGAACCTTTCGAAGTTCACCTTTCTTGTACATTAATCAAATAAATGACAAAGTAATAATAAAGTTGCATCATGTTTTTATTGGCTTCTGAAGAAAGGCGGATATAACGTGATGGATAATTAATGGTATGGATCTGATGGGTTAAAGGTCATCCTGGACTTATAGCTGCAATTGAGCCACAAATTTCTGTTGCTAAGTGAGACAGGTGTTAAGTGAACTTTGTCCCATTGTATGTCCTTTCTTGCCACAGTTGTTAAGTGAATCTGGCTTCCCCATTGATTCTGGTTGTTAGAAGTTTGCAAAACATGACCCTGGGATGTTGCAACTGTCATAAACGCGAGTCAGTTGCCAACTGTCTGAATTTTGATCACATGATCACGGGAATGCTTGCAATGGCCACAAGTGTGAAAAACGATCATCGTCACTTTAACAGATTAATACAGTTGGAAAGGACCTTCGAGGTCATCTAGTCCAACCCCCCCACCCAAGCAGGAGACCCTACACCATTTCTGACAGATGGCAGCCCAGCATCTTCTTGAAAGCTTCCAGGGATGCTGCTTTAACATTGAACAATCACTAAACAAACGGTTGAAAGTCGAGGGCTGTCTCTCGGAGACAAACTGAAAAAGAAAACAGAAAAGTTGCAATCCATTTTTCTTCTGCTTTTTGGCTACCGTAAACCATTGTAGGCTCTCTTCCTACAAGAACCTTTTGAAATCTTGTTACTTCTTTAAATCTGAAACATTAACACAGCTTCAAGGGGTGAATTAAATCTGGAAAATAAATTGGGAAATTAGTAACTTTGTTTTGTAGGACGTTTGCAAGAGTTCGCTTCTTGTTTTGAGATGAATAGGTCATGAATTTGTTTTCAAAATAGAATATAGCACACAATTCTGTTCCAAGACATATGAAGAATATATGGAGAATGGTTGCAGGAACTGGGCGTGGCTAGTCTAGTGAAGAGAAGGACCAAGGGAGACATGATAGCGGTCTTCCAATATTTGAGAGGCTGCCACAGAGAGTGGTGGGGGAAGGTATTTTCCAAAGCATCAGACAAGGAATAATGGATGGAAACTGAACAAGGAGAGATTCAATCTGGAAATAAGGAGAATTTTTCTGAAAGTGACAGCAATCAACCCATGGAACAGAAGTTGCCCTCGGAAGTTGTGGGAGCTTCATCACTGGAGGCTTTCAAGAAGAGACTGGACTGCCATCTGTCAGAAATGGTGTAGGGTCCCCTGCTTGGGCAGGGGGTTGGACCAGATGACCTACAAGGTCCCTTCCAACTCCCATTATCTGTTATCTGTTAAGATAGAATTATTATATTGGAAAAATGGAATGTGCATTATAGTCAAATGGCCCACACCCTTCCAAATATCATGCATTAGGTTTCGAAAGGGAGCAACAGCCATTATCTTGGAAGAAGAGTGGAGTTCACAGGACTATGCTTTAGTTCTTGTAAAATAGGGTAAGATAAAAGACAGTCTGGTAAGAATCATGTCAAGTAGCTTTGCCAGCAAGGTCAAGATCTTGCTTAAAGCCCATTTCCTGGTCCTTGTTTATTTACGCAATGTTTTTCACCTCCATTTGACTTGCTGTTATCTTCAGACCAAGCAGAGGTTGGGCAGTCTTGCAATTTCTCAAAAATTGGGCCTGTCCTGTTAATCAAGTTCACTTGGTTTGCTCCATAAATATTCTTTATTCTTCTTTTTCCTTCTTCCTTACACATAGCAGGAGGAACGAGCGGAGGGGGTAGGAGGCCTTTCACTCCAGACCAGCACACGGAAAACTAGCGGGCACCTTGAAAAGACTCTGGATGCTCATGGGCACCGCATATCTTATTCCAGGTTGTACAGTTCATCTCGGACAGATCACAACTTGGGAGAAATTAACAGATAACAAGTTAACAGAGTTGGAAGGGACCTTGTAGGTCATCTAGTCCAACCCCCCAGCCAAGCCGGGGACCCTACACCATTTCTGACAGATGGCAGTCCAATCTCTTCTTGAAAGTCTTAAGTAATGGCGCTCCCACAACTTCCGAGGGCAACTTCTGTTCCATGGGTTGATTGTTCTCACTGTCAGAAAGTTTCCCCTTATTTCCTGGTTAAATCTCTCCTGGATCAGTTTCCATCCATTCTTCCTTGTCTGGCCTTCAGGTGCCTTGGAGAATAGCTTGACCCCCTTCCTCCTCCCTGTGGCAGCCCCTCAAATATTGGAAGATGCTCTCCTGTCTCCCCTGGTCCTTCTCTTCCCTAGACTAGCCAGGCCCAGTTCCTGCAACCATTCATCGTACGTTTTAGCCTCCAGTCCCCTCATCGTCCTGGTTGCTCTTCTCCGCACTCTCCTTGTGATCATGTGATCAAAATTCAGATGCTTGGCAACTGACTCATATTTATGATGGTTCCAGTGTCCTGGGGTCTTTGGCAACCTTCCAACAAGCAAAGTCAGTGGGGAAGCCAGATTGTACACCAATTTTGATCTAAGACCTCTCCTTTAAATAATGGCAAAAGGATTATTCCAAATTTATTTGGCAAAACAAAACAAAAACAAAACACCACAAATTAAATATGAACTTTTACAAGAGGCAAAAGAAAAGGGGAGGTGTTGGTTAGCCACGAAAATTCTGGTCATAAGTGGAGGACTTATCTTACAGCTTTCCCAAGTTGTGCTAGAGATCTACCACTAGGGGGCAGTGAAAGATAACCAGCTTGCTTTGTCCTGTGTGAATTTTTTATTTATTTATGTATCCATAGTTCAGTTCACCTATTTGATGTTGGCTTGTCTTATTTTAACCTCATTTGGGGAAAAGCAATTACAAGTATTACTTTAATACCATTTAAGAGCATTTTTTAAAAAGGGGAATTTCTGCTTCTCCCCCAAAAGAGTAGCCACTTAAGGGAGAATAACTCAGGATCCTGTTGGTTTAGATCTGGCTAAATACAGTTAGTCCTTGAGTTACAACCAGATTAACAGATAATCAGAGTTGGAAGCGACCTTATAGGTCATCTAGTCCAACCCCCCACCCAAGAAGGAGACCCTCTACCATTTCTGACAAACCATTCATTTAGTGTTTGAAGACGCAATGCCAATGAAAAGAGCACCTTGTGGCCATTTTTCACACTTGTGACCGCTGCAGCATCCCCATGATCAAAATTCAGACGCTTGGCAGATTTTATGGGATCCCCTTTCATGACCCTCTAACAATCCAATTCAACGGACTAGCCAGATTCACTCAACAACCATATTAACAATCACAATTGCAGTGATTCGCTTAGGACCTGTGGCAATAAAGGTCACAAAAACGGGACAAACTCAAGCAACAAATGCCTCTGCTTAAACACACATAAATTTGGGGTCGCCTTGCGGTCGTAAAGTCGAGGAGGTCATAAGTCAAACCACAAATCACAGTTTGCTTTTGGAAAATGTAGGAAAACCAGCGATAAAATTCTTTAAGCCGGGGTGGGAAATATTCCACCTTCTTTTCCCAGGCTACGTGTCGCACACACACGAAGAGCTTATGTAGTGTAAGCACATATTTTCAGAGTTTGGGGATAAAACTAATTCTTGGTCAGCTGAGAATTAAAGACAAAAAGAAAATGCGCCTGACTCGTAGTCCTAATGTACAGGTAGTCCTCAGCTTTCAACCCATTTGTTTAGCAACTGTGTGAAGTTACAACGCCCAGGGATGGGATGCTACCAGTTCGTTCCAGTTCAGGTGAACCTGTATTTAGTTTTATGGCTGGTTTGGCAAACCCCAAATCCCATTCCTGCCTGGCCCCGCCCATCCCACCCCGCCCCTCCCAGAAGTCCCCACGTGGCAAGTTTGGACCAGTGGTGGAATTCAAAATGTTTTACTACCGGTTCTGTGGGCGTGGCTTTGTGGGCGTGGCAGGGGAAGGTTACTGCAAAATCCCCCTTCCCTCCCCACCCCACTAACCTGCTTTCCAGCTCTGTTCTTCTGGGCTGGGCAACCCAAGGAGACCCAGCTGATCAGCTGGGACTCAATGGGAGGCAGAGAAGAGATGGGGTTGGCAGGGCCAGTCAGAGGCGGGATTTGCTGGTTCTCCAAACTACTCAAAAGTTCTGCTACCAGTTCTCCAAAACCGGTCAGAACTGGCTGAATCCCACCTCTGATTTGGATGTCAGGTAAGTGCAGGGCCAACATGGAGGCTTGGGGAGGGTGAAAAATGGGCCCATTTCCAGCCTCAGGAGGGCCTCTGGAGCCCGGGAGAGCCCATTTCCGCCCTCCCAGAGGCTCGATGAAAGCTTCCAGAGCTGAGGGAGGGTGAAAACGCCCCCCCACGTGGTGCAGGAGGGTGACTAGGCCACGCCCACCATGGCCACGCCCACCCAGCAACCGGGCAGAGAACCGGTTGCTGGTATGTTCGAAGCCCACCCCTGACGACGCCCCCTGAACAAGTCAGGTGATCAAAAGTCAGGCTCTCGGCCACCTTCTGTACAGGTAGCCCTGGATGTACAACCCTCGTTTAGCGGCCATTCAAAGCTACCAGGGTGCTGCAAAAAGTGACTCTTTAGGATCATTCCAGCATGGTGTGACCCTGATTCGGGCGCTAGGCAACTGGTGTGTATTTATGACGGTTGTGGCTTCCTGGGGGGGGGGGTGTTATATGACCCCGGTTTACGACCTCCCCAACGGGCTTCCAACGAGCCAAGTCAACGGGGAAGCTGGATTTGAATCTCTTTCGAGGTCCACCCTCAAAACGACACTATGGGGCACTGCCCATCAGAACAACTGGACACAAGGACAGTTTTCCCCCCGCCCAGGCCATCACTCTGCTAAACAACGAATTTCCTCAACACTGTCAAACTGTCTAGAAAGGCGGTGTTACCATCATTCTTCTCATCTTCCCTATTACCTATATCCTTATCTTCTTATGACTATAACTTTGTTGCTTGTATCTTATGATTTATAGTTTACTTATTATCCTAGTATGATTTGTGTTGATTGCTTATTTAGTATCCTATGACTATCAGTAAGTGTTGTATCTAATGTTTTATGGTGAATTTATTTTTACAATGTCTATGATTAATGATCTATCACTATAGTTGCGACAGAACTATTCTGTTCTATTCTGCTCTCCTCTCCTCTCCTCTCCTCTCCTCTATTTATATTCTATTCTACTCTATTTCTGTTCTATTCTATTCTATTCTATTCTATTCTATTCTATTCTATTCATTCCATTCCATTCCATTCCATTCCGTTCTATTCTAATTTGCAAATACTGGTCGATTAGATTTATATTGTTTACTTAGTATCTTAGTATGATTTATGTCAATTGCTTATTTAGTATAATATATTAATTACATTTACTTTTAATTAAAGTGCCCTTGCTACTATTACATGTATCCATAGAAGAGAATATTTGCAGCTCAGGGTTGAACTGTGGACTTTTCGGGTTTCTTAGAGATGGTTTGTTGCCAAACTAGGTAACATTATCAGTGGAGGACTGTGGGGTCATTGGTATTTTCTGAGGTTGGTTGTTTGCTTGCAGACATTTCATTACCAAACTAGGTAACATCAACAGTGCATTGATGATGTTACCTACTTTGGTAATGAAACATCTGCAAGAAAGCCACCAAGCTCAGAGAACACCAAAGACTCAACAGTCCTTCTCTTCCTCTTCCTCCTCTTCCACCACCATCTCCTCCTCCTCTTTGCAAACCCCACTCCCTTGTAGCGCCAATAATGTTACCCACTTTGGCAACACATCATATCTAAGAAAGCCACCAAGCATAGAAAGCATCAAGGACTCCACATTATTATTGCATGTACTAAATCCTATTCCACGTGTAAATGAAGCCCCGGAGAGGTTTGGGACTTGGTTCCCAAGGGACAGTTTCTCACTTTATAACTCTGACTCGAAGAAAGTGAAAGGATTCTTGTAATCAGCCCGTTGCATTATCGGAATAAAGGAAAGCTTGTTTTCCTCAGGAGGTCAGCTGCGATATGGGGCAGCAGCTATATTTGAAAAGAAGGTGCAGGAAACAAGGGTCGCTCTGTTCCAGGACGACTTAATGCTGAGCAGATTCTGAACATTCAGTTCTTTCCTTGGAGAAACTTAAAAAAGCATCTGTTCCATTTATGAGGGGCAGTGGCGGGAAATGGGTATCTCTAGTCCAGCGAAGAGACAGACCAGGGGTGATTTGATAGCCGTCTTCCAGGAACGGAGGGGTTGTCACACAAAAGACGGGGTGGTTGACCAAAGCACCAGAAGGCAGGAAAGGAATAATGGATGGAAGATGGTTAAAGAAAGACCCAACATAGAACTTTCCTGACAGCGAGAAGGATTCAACTTGCATCTAGAAGTTCTGGGTGTTCCATCACGGGTGGTTTTCAAGAAGAGATTGAACAGCCATTTGTCTGGAATGGTGTAGGGTTTCCTGCCTGTGCCGTGGGTTGGACTAGAAGACCTCCAAGTCCCCTCCACTCTGTTATCCTGTATTCATCAGAGTAGCTTGTGTTGATTTACCAGCTTGAAGACCACTGAGATAAGAAGGATGAGAGAGGAGAATCTCAAGTCAAACAGGACTATTTTTTGAAACTCTTCTTTCCCTCCACTAATCAGCCCCATATCTATTTAACTTATAGAGGGGAGGCTCCATTACTGGCTTATTTAAAAAAAAAAACCCTTCTCTTCTTACCAAAGTTCTCATGAAGCTTCATTGCTTTCATATCTACTTTAAAAGGATCCAGTACGGGCCGTGGGAAAAAATCCCTTGGCAGAAGCATCAGCAACCCGAGCAGTGGAAAACCACCCGAGCTCGTTGGGATATAAATAGCGACTCTCCGGGTTGCATCCAAAGTTGTCTTCTTGTCGGCTTGTGTGTTGCATTTCTCCCGGTTCTCTCTCAATTGCATGATATGAATTCGTTTAAATGGAGTCGAGCAGGCAGGAGTGTCCAACCTTGGCAAACTTGAAGACTTGTGGACTCCAACTCCCAGAATTCCCCAGCCAGCATGAACACTCTGATGGCGGCTTGCGGTTGACTTTGCCCTGTGGATTTGCACTGGGTTTTTCCTGGATTAGGCTATTGAACTCTTTGGGAGTTGCACTGGTATTGGCATGGGGAATTTTTGGAGAAGACTATTTGGGGCAAAATAAAAACTTACTGTGGTGTGTGCGTGTGCAAGTGGGACAGGACAATATGTTACTAAATCAAATCAAATCAAAACCTTTATTGTCAATGCACAACATGTGTACAATGGAATCGAATGAACCTCCCTTGGTGCAGCCTCCCCCCCAGGAAACACAAAATACATCTTTACAAAATAAATTCCTTGAAATTATACGTTTTCTGCATTGCCTTTACAGTGTGGTGTCCTCTGAATAAAACCAAATATTTATCTTCATCTTCTCTTCTTTATGTCTATGGAGATTCTCAGTCAACAGGTGATGGTTATCCCAAAAGTGCTGTTTCAAGAGGCAAGCGGACTTTGTTTTCTTTGCATTATCCAGGTGACCCTGAAGACACAAAAAAACCTCCAAGTGGCCTCAATGACCCTCTAAAAGGATGCAAATGACCAGCTGTCTGCAAGGAGTATAAATCAATCCATTCCCCACCATCCAGTCACAGTTGAAGAAGCTTCGTGAGTGAGAAGCAAAACATCTTCAAAGAAAAACCAGAAAGTCCAGTTGCCCCTTGAAAAAGCCCCCTTGGGACATCTCTTCTCTACATTCGCCTTTCAAACTCATCCAACCTTCCTTCATTTTCCAGTCTTTCTCCATTTTTATGGCCCTTCTTTAGAACATCCCGCTGTTCCAGTTAATGTCCACCTTAAACTAAAATCTGAAGCCTGCAAACTCACACCTGCTGCCTCTTATTTCTTTAGCTGGTTAATTACTGTATGGTGTTTTCCTCAAATGTTCTTCAAACATTTATTGTCCCTGAGGGCAGTTCGCACCTATTTGTTAGAACCGGTTGTTAACATTCTAAGCAGTTCGGAGAACCGGTTGTTAAAAGAAATTACAGGGCTAATCCTGTAAGGAAGGCAGGAAGGAAACATTCTGGTGTTGCTTACAGAAACTGCCTCTCCATTAACACTGATTACATTCTTGGCAGGACTAGACTTCCTGTCTCAGGAACTTCTCTGGAGTTTTTTTCCCTCCTTTTCCTGTACTTTGCTTGTGTGGAGTGACCATTCAAAGTTACAATGGCACTAAACAAAGTGAGTTATGACCATTTTTCACACTTATGACTGTTGCAGCATTCCCACAGTCATGGGAGGCCAGGTGAGGAGATGCGTGCTTCGATGTGAGTGATGCTGAGTTGGCCACGCCCAGCCAATAACATGACCACCAAGCCATGACCACCACCTAAGCCACACCCACAGAACTGGTTGTTAAAAATTTGAATCCCACCCCTGCCTGAGGGTGACTGAGATTTTAAAAGTCATGATGAAACAAGGATGGGTGTAACTCAGATCCAATGTTAAGTCTTGATGAGAATTATGTTGTAAATGTCAATGGCATGAATAATATCAGCTAGAATGTGTTTAGGAGGTCACGATACAGGTGAAAGTTAATGTTTTATAACGAAGTATGCATGTGGGTTTTTAAAAAAACCAGGATGTGGCGAAATCAACTGTACTGATAAGAGACAATGGATTAGATAAGCTTTTAAGAGACTGGGAATTATTTATGGACTTTCTGCATGTTAAATTTTACAAAACTTTACAAAAAGCTTTACAAAAACCCTAGTAAGACCACACCTGGAATACTACAAAAAAGATGTTGAGACAGGGAAAAGCAACTAAGATGATCAAAGGCCTGGAAACTATAACATGAAGAATGGCTGCAGGATCTGGGTTTGGCTAGTCTAAAGAAAAGAAAAATTAGGGGGGACATGATATCAGTGGTCCAGTATTTGAGGGGCTGCCACAAAGAAGAGTGGGGTCAAATTATTCTCCAAAGAACTGAGGGTAGGACAAGAAATAATGGAATTATTAACCTGGAATTAAGGAGAAACTTTCTAACAGTGAGGACAATTAACCAATGGAAAAGCTGGCCACCAGAAGTTGTGGGTGCTTCATTACTGGAGGTTTTTAAGAAGAGATTGGACAACCATTTGTCTGAAATGGTATAGGGTCTTCTGCTTGAGCAGGGGGCTGGACTAGAAGACCTCCAAGGTCCCTTCCAACTTCTATTCTATTCTATTCTATTATAAATTAAGGTTAACAGAGGGCTTTGAGGTTTAGTTTTACTTCTGGGGTTACCTGTTGACATAGCTAGCTAACTGGGTGGATAGATAGATAGATAGATAGATAGATAGATAGATAGATAGATAGATAGATAGATATAGATAGATATCTCGAAGAGTTGCTAGGTCAATTAAATTGATAGATAAATAGATTTCCACATGAGGGCCATCTTTTTATGCACCATTTTTATATTTTTATTAAATATACAGGTTTTATTAATAAACAAATATACATTTTTATTAAATATACAGGTAGTCTTTGACCTACATTTAGTGACCATTCAAAGTTGCAACAGCCCTGGAAAAAGTGACTTATGACTGTTTTTCATACTTACAACCATTGCAGCATCCCCCTGGTCACATGATCAAAATCCGGACCCTTGGCAACTGGTTCCTATTTATAACGGTTGCTGTGTCCCAAGGTCATGTGATCCCCTGTTGCGTCCTTTCTCACAAGCAAAGTCCATGGGGGGAAGGTTTATAATTACTTGTAGACTTGTTATGTAAAAAGGGAGGAGAATACATCAGATATTGTTGACATATTATTCACTCTTCAACCAGGGTGGATCTTTTTATGTTTAGTCAGTGTGAATGACAAAGTTGTCATTTGTTGTTGTTTTTTGGGTGGGGGGGGGGGTTTGTACACATTATTTTTATTTTTATTTATTAGTGTTTCATGGTTGTTTCTTTGTTTCCTCTTTTCTATTTCCTCCCCCCTTTAATTTGCATTTTAACTTTGAAAATAGAGTAAAAAATTGTTGAAAAAAAATACTGGGATGACAAAGGAATTTAATTACTTTTGCCTTTGAGTTGTGCCATGATATACTATGTTATTTTGCTGCACTGATATTTATCTAGCATAACTAAATTCTTGAAATACTGTTATTTGGATACTTGGGAAGTAAAGAAGAAGAAAAAAGCGTACATTCTATCAATTTTAATCACAATTTTGGATAGAAATGTTATGAGTGTTGTATTTATTTGATTTATTTAATCAAACACTATTAGAAAAGAAGAGATGAAAGAAAAACACATTGTGACATACATTAATGTTATGTAATGAAGGTTTCAGCCTTAATCTTACTTAAGAATTTGAACTTTATCCATCATTTGCTGTTAAGGAACTTGCCTGGAGATAAAGTGGGACAACCTGCATTGTTTCTTCCACTTTGTACATTTAAGCTACTCTGAATCCACAGGGACAATAAGAAGATAAACTCAAATTTTACTTCCACCTCTTTTAGTTCTTAATTTTTAGTTAGGGAGACACAGTAAATGTTCATATTATGTTTGCACATCCTTGAAGATGTTGCTGTTTAGGACTTGCCCACAATCTGCTTAAATTTCACTGAATTGATACATGTGCAATGAATGAATAAGCACAAACTAACCCTAACCCTAATCCTCAATGTTTTTCTCCATCTGTAGATTTGACTACTTCTAAAACTTCTTCACCATGTATTTATTCCATCATTCACAAAATCCTTCTCTATTTATTAATTCTACTATTTCTAAAAACCCTTCCCCATCTACTAATTCCATGGTTCACAAAACTCTTCTCTATTTATTAATTCTATTACTTCTAAAAATTCTTCCCCATGTAGTAATTCCATAGTTCACTATATTCTTCTCTATAAATTCTATGATTTCTAAAAGTTATTTTCCATCTACTAATTCCATAGTTCATAAAATTTTTATTTCTAAAGAAAACCTTTCCCATTTACTAATTCCATGGTTCACAAAATTCTTCCTTATTTATTAATTCTATTACTTCTAAACATTTTCCCCCATGTACTAATTCCATAGTTCACTACAGTCTTCTCTATTAATTCTACTACTTCTAAAAATTCTTTTCTGTCTACTAATTCACAAAATTCTTCTCTATTTCTAAAAAACCTTCCCCAGATCACAAAATTCTTAATTTATTAAATCTACTACTTCTAAAAATTCTTCCCCGTCTATTCATTCCCCAGTTCACAAAATTCTTCTCTATTAATTCTACTACTTCTAAAAATTCTTCCCCGTCTATTCATTCCCCAGTTCACAAAATTCTTCTCTATTAATTCTACTACTTCTAAAAATTCTTCTCCATCGAATTCTATAGTTCTCAAAATTCTCCATCTGCTAATTCTGCTCTTTCCCGACAAGACTTCTTCTACTCATTTAAGCAAAACACATGATGTAGTACAAGCAGAATCTCTATCTCATTTGTCTGACATGTTGTAAGATGTAAAAGAATATATGAGCTATGTCAGACATTATCAGTTGATAACCAAGTACCTAGTAATTGGCAACAGCAATTAGCAGGTATGGTACTAATTTAAATTCTACAGTTAGATGAATATTCTCTTGAACAACACAGGAGCAATCTGTCAAATGCTGATTGCAGATCGGCATCCCAAGATACGATGTTTCATTGTGATTGCAAACCCTGACATTTTTTTTGACAAAAATTATATATGTGCGTGTGAGTGTGGCAAAAAATGAAAGAGAATATATTTTTCCAGGTTTCTCATATGTATATTTGTAAAAGGGGAGGAGAATTCACTGGTTTTTTCTTTTTAGTGTCCAGCTGGGGTGGGTTCTACAGATAGTTCTCGACTTACAACAAGTATGTTTAGTGACTGTTTGAAATTATACCACTGAAAAAACTAACTTTGGGGCATTTTTCACACTTATGCAGCATCCCCATGGTCATGTGATTGATACTCAGATGCTTGGCAACTGGCATGTACTTATGACGGTTGCAGAGTCCCTAGGTGACATGATCCCCTTTTGCGACCTTTTTAAAAAAAATATTATTATTTAAAAAAATTTATTAAATAAATTCTACAATTTAAAAACATATTTCCATTCATTGCAGCATATTTGTAGTAGTGTTCACTCACTTTGACATATTCTTAAGTCTATAGAATATTACTAAATATTATTACAATTATTTTACATTTGATTTATGTCATATTTTCATATATTTATGTAGTTATTTACATATTTATACATAAGTATACATAGTTATGCCTATTCATACCAAATTATTTCATCACACCTTTCATTTCATCTCTCTATCTTGTGTCTACCTTGCAGCCAATTATACCATAAATTCCCAATTTCGTAGTACTCCGTCTCTTCTCTCTCCTTCATTTCCATTGAAAGCTTATCCATTTCTGCACACTCTAAAACCCTTTTTATAATCATAATATCAGAGGCAATGCTGTCACTTTTCCAATTCTGGGCAAAGGCTACTCTTGCTGAAGTTATTATATCTAACATAATATATTGGGGTTTCTTATTTGTTTTATCTCTTAATATACCCGATAGGAATGTCTCTGGTCTCAATTCAATTTTCTAATTTCCTCCAGTCATTTCCTAATTTTAAACCAATAATTTTTAGCTTGAGGGCATGTCCACCACACATGGAAATAGTTTTGCAAACTTCTGATAAGCAAAGTCAGTAGGGAAGCCAGAGTCACTTAACAACTAGGTTACTAACTTAACAACTGGCAGTGATTCATTTAACGACTGCCATAGGAG
Organism: Pseudonaja textilis; assembly: GCF_049901715.1. Lineage (NCBI taxonomy): Eukaryota > Metazoa > Chordata > Lepidosauria > Squamata > Elapidae > Pseudonaja > Pseudonaja textilis. The sequence goes on from NC_142000.1 coordinate 4,401,520, forward strand.
AGGTTGCAAAATGGAGCAAGCTCGCTGAACAGCTGTCGTGCTTAGCCACAGAAATGTGGAGCGCAATTGCAGTTGTAAATTGAGGATTACTTGTATAGGAATATATCTGTGGGAAGAAGCCCCACCCACTCCTCAATATTTTGAGGAATATTTCTAAAAAAGGCAGGATAAAATATTTCCCCTAAAAGAAAAAGAAAAAAAATCTTAAGGGAGACAGAGCCTCGGGCCCCTCAAGCAGATGCTGTTTTTAGAAATGCAGATTTGGTAATCCGTTACTCCCTGCAGCAAAGTCTGAAAAAAAGCAGATTTGCCCTCACCTAAGAGCCAACACGGGCAAAGCCATTAAGCCATAATAGGAATTATGGCATCACCCTCACAAACTTCAATCAAACTTAGCTCAGATAAATGGCTAGGATTTGTACTTTGCCTATAGAGCCAGCTATGACCCTTACATAACCCTTACATCCGAGGTGGTATTCAGCAGGTTCTAACCGGTTCTGGAGAACCGGTAGCAGAATTTTTGAATAGTTTGGAGAACTGGCAAATCCCACCTCTGACTGGCCCTGCCCTCATCTCTTCTCTGCCTCTCACTGAGTCCCAGCTGATCGGCTGGATCTTTTTCGGTTGCCCTGCCCAGGAGAACAGAGCTGGAAAGCAGGTCAGTGGAGTGGGGAGGGAATGGAGATTTTGCAGTACCCTTCTCCTGCCATGCCATCAAGCCACGCCCACAGAACCAGTAGTAAAAAAATTTGAATCCCACCACTGCCCTACATGGCTCCATGGGAGTCTGACAACAGCCAATAGAAGACATATTCTTGCACAGGAACAGGAAGCTCAAGTGTAAAGCCCAAGAGAAGGTATAAAAACCTCTCACTCTCAACTCCGTGGCGTCACCTGTCCAGAACTACTCCAGGTGGTTCTGCTTCATCATTAAACTCTTTTTCCAATCAGCCTCCATGTTTTCAGTGTCTTCCTCCCGGCTTAGAACCGAATCAGATGGACATTTCTCCCAACATCTCCTTAGGACGTGAGTTGCAGAATTCCTGCCTAGACCGAAGCCAATGGAGCTGCCATATTGGGTTGCCATTGGTTTCGCACAAGGCATGTTGACACAACACGTCTATTTCTGAGCAGCCGAAGGCTCACCTTTAATGTGCTCACCTTTGCTCTAATTTCAACTCTTTCGAATATCAGGAGGGTTGGATTAAGCAAATCAACATTTCAGCAGCATCATCGGGTCATTGTGTCTTTTCAGATCATCCTGTCTGTGAACAGAGAAGGGCTGTGTGATATCTGGACCATGAAATAGGAGAGAATTAAGTCTTTTGGGTTGGAAAGGACCTTGTAGGTCATCTAGTCCAACCCCCCATCCAAGCAGGAGACCCTACACCATTTCTGACAGATGGCAGTCCAGTCTCTTCTTGAAAGCCTCCAGGGATGAAGCTCCCACAACTTCTGAGGGCAACTTCTGTTCCATGGATTGATTGTGCTCACTGTCAGAAAATTCCTCCTTATTTCTAGGTTGAATCTCTTGTCTCTGCTGTAACAATGACAGACAATATCTGTATTTTACAAGATTATTAGAATTAAGTTTTGGAGTCTCTCTATTAAGGAGCATTATTTTACACCAAAAAACATGGTTAACAGCCAGTAATGAAGAGCCAGTTTGGTCTGGCTAGAATGCAGATTGTGAGTTCTAGTTCTGCCATAGCCGTGAAAGCCACCTGCGTGGCTTTGAGCCGATCGCCACAAAACGGTGAATTCTAGTCTCGCCTTAGGCATGAAAACTGGCTGGGTGACTTTGAGCCAGTCACTCTCTCTCAGCCCCAGGAAGAAGGAAACGGCAAACCAGTTTCGGGGAAAAAAAAACTTGCAAAGAAAGTTGCAGGGACTTGTGTAGGCTTTCTCTGAGAACTGAACTGAGGAAAAAGGAGGAGATCAAGTAGGCAAATGAGATTAAAAGAGATTGTAAAGAGAATCTCTTTAAACAGGTTGAACGCCCAACGAAGTGGCAAAGGCAGTTGGATTTATGTAAGGATCAAATGATGTGTATTAAAAGAAAAAAGGCTCAGTGTTATAGACGGATGGGGTCAGAATTTTTTTTTTTAAATCAATAACAAGATGTGAAGGTGATCATGGATCTGTCAATGCAGGTAGTCTTTGACAATTCAACTCCAAATTTCTGTTGTTAAATGAGATGTGTGTTAAGTGAGTTTGGCCCAGAGGTGGGATGCAAATATTTTTACTGCTGGTTCTGTGGGCATGGCTAGGAGGGAGTGGCTAGGTGGGACTGGCCATGTGACTGGGTGGGCATGGCTTTTTTCACACACACGCACACACACACACACACACACACTCACACACACGTTCTGGTTTTCTGCCTCCTGGGCCTCAGGGAAGCCTCCTGGGTGAAGCAGTAAGACAGCAAGGGGGATCCCGGAACAGCTGATCATCAGAACAGCTGATCTTCAAGAGGAAAAAAAAAGGCAAATACTGTTTCGGCCGAACTGGTAGCTGTTTTTTTACTACTGGTTCATCCGAACCCGGCAGAACTGGTAGAATACCGCCACTTGTTTGGCCTCATTTTACAACCTTTCTTGCCACAGTCATTAAGCAGATCACTTGTGGTTAGTACATTCCTAACCTGGTTGTTAAGTGAATATTTGCTTGTCAGAAGTTAGCAACCTGCTTGTTAAGTTAATCACGAAGATTCATTTTGTCAGAGGTTCAACGAAACGACTTTGGGACAGCAACGGTCTTAAGTTGCCAAGCATCTGAATTTTTATCACAGTTTCATGAGGATGCTGCAGAGGTTGTCACCGTGAAAAAAACAACGGTCGTAAGTCACTTTTTTCACGGTCGTTGTACCTTTGAACGGTCACTAAATGAACTGTTGTAAGTCGAGGACTACTTGCAAAGATAGTGTCTCAGGATGGAGCAGCTGTGGACAGAAGCCTAGGCTAATAAGAAAAAGGGGCTGCAAATGAAATGGCCAGCTGTATAATGAACGTAGAGAAATCTCTATTCACATCTGGATTCGGGTGCACAGTTCTAATTGCCACATTTATGAAGATGCAAAAGAGCTGGAAGAATCTCCAAAAAGGGCGGTCAAAATGTTGGGGACTCAAACATTTTTCTTATGAGAAAAATCTCGAATGCTTGAGGTTATTAGGCCTGGAACAAAGGCCACTGGAGGGAATGTGATCCAGATGTATAAAGTTATATATGACACGGAGAGAATAAATTTCCCCTCCTTTTGCCTGCGGTGGGAATCAGAAGTCTCCCAATAAAGGAGATTTAGAACAGACAATAGAAAGCATTTCTTCTCATAGTTCTTAATTAACCCGTGGAATTTATTGCCAAATGACATCGCCTCTCTCTCTCCCACAAGAAAACGTGATGACCACTAACTTGGCTTTAAAGGGGGATTAGATACATCGGGTGCTCCATTGCTGGATGTTTTCAAAAAAATAGACCGAACAACATTTGCCTGGGATGCTTTAAGGTCTCCTGCCTCGTGCAGGGAATTGGACCCTTCCAGCCTTAGACTTCTGTGTTCTGTGTTCAAGTGCAGGGAAACAACAATGGGAGAAATATGTCACACTCTTGCTTGTGAGCTCTGCAGAAGCATCGGTGAGGAACAAAATATTATTCTGTCATTGGTAAGTTTTTACCGGTAGCTACAACTTTAGGAATCTTGTGAAGTTCTTGATGAGTTCCTGGCATTTTTTGTTTGCTTATAGTGATAGATTCCGTAGATGGAAGAGGAGGAAGTTGGGGGGGGGGGGTGGAGGAGAAATTGTGTCATCCCTAGGAGAAGGGGATGCAGAAAGATGGAGAAGAAAAAAGATAAAAAGGAGGAGAAGGAGAGGCTGTCTCATCAGGAGGAGGAAGAGGAGGAGAAGAATTGAGGTTGGGGAACTATGGAATCCCCGCAACCCTGAAAGACTGGATCACACTTAAAAATCAAAACTTTTAAAGGCAGACTCCTTGAGCAGAGTTTGCAAGGGCAGGTGGTGCCTGTGAAAGCGGCTGCAAGAAAGCAAAGATCCCTATGCCAGACAATCCATCAAATGGGAAAAATGAAGCCTAATTGCAGCCCGTCCTCCCAACTCCTTGATGCTTCTGTCAGCGCAAATCCAGCATCCGGAGTGTACGCTATGTCTAAACCTACAAGGAAGCATGAGTGTGTGTTTTGTAAGCAATGACTTCATTGCCATTGTTTGTGCAACCGGGGCATGTGATGAAATTGTACCTGAGCCAATTATGCAACTCTTTCCTCAAATTCCACTATAACAATTGAGGTATTATGCTTTAGAGTGGCTTGGCCTGGCTTGTAAGTCAGAACATCACCTGTCATTCAGCATTATCCCTTCCCAACTTAAGTACTATTCTAAATTTGTTTGTACTACACAATCTTCTTGACAAGTTAGTTATGGAGAAGAAAATTCATGCTGTAACAAACTACACAATGCAGCCTTACGAAACCAAACAAGGCTTCTAAGCATGTCCTGGCTTCCCCTTTGAAAATAATGTCCTAAAAGGAGACGCAAATCCATGTGCAGACCAGACTGCATTTACTACAGGTAGTTCTGGATGTAAAACAGTTCTCTTAGTGACCATGTGAAGTTACAACGCCCCTGAAAAAAAGTGACGTATGACCATTTTTCACACTTACGACCATTGCTGCCTCTCCAGGGTCATGTGATTTACATTGAGATGCTTGACAACTGACTCAGTTATGACAGCTGCAATGCTCCTTTTGTGACCTTCTGACAAGCCAAGTCAAAGGAGAAATCGGATTCACTTAACAATCGTGTTGCTAATTTAAGAACTGCAGAGATTCACTTAGCAAGAACAAATCATAAAATGGGGCAAAACTTACTTAACAAATTTCTCACTTAGCAACATAAATGTTGGGCTCAATTGTGGTTGTAAGTTGAGGGCCACCAGTATATGTAGAAATACATATGGATCAGTGCTGGGATTCAAATATTTTTACCATCGGTTCAGTGGGCGTGGCTTGGTGGACGCGGTTTGCGTGCGTGAACACACTTTGTGTGCACGCATGCACCAAATGCACACTTTGCACAAGCGCAGAGGTGTTCTAACTCGCCTCCTGCAAATCTGCACTCTCCTGGTCACTTCCGCAGCTGCCGTGCAGCACTCTTCTGTGCCACGCAAAGCAGCTGCGCTTCAAATTCAGCGGATAAAGGTGAGTGTGGCAGCCCGGGTAGACAGGTGGGCCCAACAGCAGAGTGGTGGAAAGAACCGGTTTGGTCTCTGCTGCTCATCGCTGCTACCGGCTCGAGAGAACCGGTCTGAACCGGTAGAATACCACCACTGATATGGATGAAGAGTAGTATGAATGCATAGAAGAGCCACAAAGGTTATTAAGGGCTGAAGGGCTGAAAAACGGTTGCAGGAATTGGGAATATTTAGTCTGACAAAGAGAAGGACCAGGGGAGACAGGATAGCAGCCTTCCAATATTTGAGGGGCTGCCCCAGAGAGGAAGAAGGGGTCAAGCTGTTTTCCAAGACACTTAAAGGCCAGACAAGGAATCATGGATGGAAACCGAACAAGGAGAGATTCAACCTGGAAATAAAGAGGAATTTTCTGACCGTGAGAACAATTAACCAGTGGAACAGAAGTTGCCTTCAGACGTTCTGGGTACTCCAACACTGGAGGTTTTTAAGAAAAGATTGAACCATTTGTTTAAAATGGTATAAGATTTCCTGCTTCAGCTGGTAGTTGGTCTAGACCAGGGGTCTCCAATTAGCAACTTTAAGACTTATGGACTTCAACTCCCAGAATTCCTCAGCCAGCTATGCTAGCTGAGCAATTCTGGGAGTTGAAGTCCACAGGTCTTAAAGTGGCCAAGATTGGAGACCCCCCGGTGTAGATGACCTCCAAGGTCCCTTCCAGCTCTCTTATTCTGTTCCTTACTGAATGTGTCCATTTTCAGACCAATTAAAAACAATCCGGATAAATTCGGATATGGGATAGAGAGATGATAAGAGGCCTAGAGGCTCAATCATACAATGAATGATGAAGAGATAAGGAAACCAGATATGTCTAGCCTACCGAAGGAAAGCGTTAGGGCAGACATGATTGCAGGCTTCCAGTATTTGGGGGGGCTCCCACAGACAGGAGGGGGGGTCAGCTTTTTTCCCCCAAAGCACCATATGGCAGGGACAAGAGGCATGGAACTTGACTCATTAGCCCTGTCGTTTTTTTTCCTTTCCTTTCCTTATCTGCTAGGCTTCTGGTTCATAGTTCTTGCACGACCATCACCCATCTACCCGAGGAAAGAAATCTCTTGATCATTTTTCCCCCTCTTGGCTGTGATTTGGGAGAGCAGTGGAGCCATCTCGGCCTGCACACATCCCAGTCATCCATAAACGGAGGGGGATAACTTATTAGCTTATCTTTCAATTTCGTTAGGAAGAGACTCTGGGTGACGTTAGCTGGCTGGGGAATTCTGGACTTGAACATCCACAGGTCTTAACATTGCCAAGTTTGGAGATTTGAAGATTTACTGTCAAGCAGGAGGGGAAAATTTTCAGGAAAGCAAAACAATGGACAAGTCATTTTGCATCCATGGCACACACACACACACACACACACACACACACAGAAAAGCAATTTCCTTCAAACAGAGCTTGTTTTATGGAGAGTTGATTGGATCTTTTCCTGCCCCTTTGGGGACATCACTGTGGAAGTAATTTCCCTCTGGCTGTTGCAGGAACTGGGCATGGCTAGTCTAGTGAAAAGTAGGACTGGGGTGACATGATAGCAGTCTTCCAGCAGTCGAGGAGCTGCCACATAAGAAGAGGGGGATGATGCCACGCCCCCTGTTTATGCAGCCCAGGATCGCATTGGCTTTTTTGGCAGCTGCAGCACACCGCTGGCTCAAACTTAAGCAGTGGTCCACCGAGATTCCTAATTCCCTCTCACAATTAGTACTGCTGAGGCAGAACTACCTGCATGGTACCTGTGCAGCCAGGGGTGGGCTTCAAAAAAATTAGCAAACAGTTCTCTGCCGGGTTGCTGGATGGGCGTGGCCATGGTGGGCGTGCACCATGGGTGGTGTTTTCACCCTCCCCAGGCTCCGGAGGCCCCCTTGAGGCTGGAAACTGGCCCATTCTGGGAATGCTCATTTTTCACTCTCCGCGGGTCTCCGCCCAGGCCCTGCAGTTACCTGGGATCTAAACTGGGCCGTGTGGAGACTCCTAGGAGGGGAGGGGTGGGTGTGGCCAGCCCGTCCTTGCAACTATTGGTTCGGCGAACCAGATGTAAAATTTAACATCCGGTTCTCCTGAACTGGTGTGAACCGGTAGCAACCCACCAGTGTGGGCAGCAGAAACTTTCCTTTCTCACCACTGAATTGCTGGATAGGGCGCAATGCTCAAGTCCCACGATGGCGAACCTGTGGCCCGTGAGCCCCAGCCAAACTTACCTGCACTCTGCATGCACGTACCTCCCAGCTGATTTTCAGCCTCCCAGTGGCTGAAGGGAAGCCCCTGCAACCTTTGGAGGCTGAAAAACAGGCCAGTTTCGTCACTTCCTGTATTTCCGGAAATACCGGAAGGGATTAAATGAACTGATTTTTTGGCCTGCAAAGGCTGCAGAGGCTTCCCTCGAGTGTCTGGTAAGCCAAAGAAGGCCCCAGACGGGCCAAAAATCAGCTGGGAGGTGCACAGTTCAGGTAAGCGGGTGGCATTGGGGGAGGGATTGCATGTGACCCCCACACACACATTGCCTTTGCATGTCCGTGAGCGCGCATGTGCAGTTTTTGGCACAGGAGCCCAAAAAGGTTAGCCACCACTGCTCAAGTCTGTTGAGATCCTTTTGAATCTTCAGTCTATCTTCCAAGGATTGGCAATTCCCCCCCCCACCACCACCACCCCAGCAAATCTCATGACTTCTCCTTCCATCGCCTCATGCTCTGGTATGTTTGCAATGCATGGTGGTCAGTGAGATTGTCTGTAACTTGTCTGCGCTTGAAATCCATAGCATGACCTTGCAACGGCCATATAACACATATGGAGAATGAGGATGACAGATAAAGATCCCGGCCAGGATGACTCCAGGAGATGCGGCAGCCTTTTTTCAAACCGAGCAAAATGCGGAAAAGAAGAAAGGCCTGGGCGTCTCACTCCAAGAAAATTGTTTTTGTCGAAAACAAAAAAGCATGTTTAACAAAAAAGCATGTTCTAAGTTAGGCATAACTATACGGCAGGAATGGGCAACTATGGCCCTTTTATGAATTATGGACTTCAACTCCCAGAATTCCTGAGCAGGCCATGCTAGCTCAGGAATTTTGGGAGTTGAAGTCCACAAGTCATAAAGGGGCCATAGTTGCCCACCTCTGCTATACGGGATCTGCATGGTTCCCTGAATTTGCACAACACAGTAAGCAAGACAGAAATGGAACTTAGCGATTTCTGATCCAGTTTGTTGTGGTAATCTAGTAGTTGTCTTCATGTACTGCATCAACTTGGCCATCCTGTTAAACAGTGGTGGGATTCAAAAAAATTCACTACTGGTTCTTTGGGCGGGGCTTAGTGGGTGTGGCAGGGGAAGGATACTGCAAAATCCCCATTCCCTCCCCACCCCACCAACCTGCTTTCCAGCTCCGTTCTCCTGTGCAGGGCAACCAAAGAAGACCCAGCCGATCAGCTGGGACTCAATGGGAGGCAGAGAAGAGATGGGGTTGGCGGGGCCAGTCAGAGGTGGGATTTGCCGGTTCTCCAAATTTTCGCCACCGGTTCTCCAGAACCGGTGAGAACCTGCTGAATACCACCTCTGCTGTTAAACCATAACAGGGTTTATTTGTTGGGCACAGTATGCGGTGTGCAGGCAAAATGATTAAGCCAGGTTTCAGGGATACAGTAGGGGGATGCGTGAAGCTGCCCCCCTGAGTCATGAAGAGGGAAGGGGTTGCTTTGACTTCTGCTGTCTTGTAAGGTTGGACTAGAAGACCTCCAAGGTCCCTGCCAACACGTTTCTCTTCCTCTCCTCAATTTGATTCCCACCAAAATTTGAGAAACTGGTCCAGATCATCTAGAGACCTTTGTTAAAATATAATAGAGTTGGTGTGGCCTTGGAGGTCTTCTAGTCCAGCCCCCTGCTCAAGCAGGATAACTTATCCCATTTCAGACAAGTGACTGTCCAGTCTCTTCTTAAAAACCTCCAGTAATGGAGAACCCACGATTTCTGGAGATAAGTTGTTCCATTGGTTAATTTTGCTCCCTGTTAGGGAGTTTCCCTTTAATTCCAGGTTGCTTCTCTCCTTGATTAGTTTCCATCGATTGTTTCTTGTCCTGCCTTCTGGTGCTTTGGAGAATAATTTGACCCCCTCTTCTTTCTGGCAGCCCCTCAAATAGTGGAATACTGCTAACATGTCATTCCTAATTCTTCTTTTCTTTAGATTAGCCAAGACCTCCATAAGTGGAAGGTTTCAATCTTGTTCTTCTCAGGTATGAACTGAAATTCTCACTCTTGTGCTCTGTTCTCTATCAGGTGCCACTCCCAAATTGTTAAATTGGAGCAGATGTTTTAAGGGAGAGAAATATTTTGAAATTTTCTTTTCCCCTCATTTTTAGTGGGAAAATTCAGTGCATTGATGGAGGCTAATTGGCTGGGCTAAGCAACATTTCGAATTTGACTCCAGGTATGTGCTTCAGAGCAGGGAGGACTGCAAATCGGGCATCTGTTTCAACTCTTTAAAGCAGCCATATCTCTTTCCAAGATCACATGGCAGTGGAGCTTCAGCATCCTGGGAAAAGATAGAGATGTTTTAAAAAAGCTGAATAAAATCCATGCTTCTCTCTATGCTCCGGAGCACCTTATGGAAGCTGAATCCAATCCCAGTAATCATGTTGTTATTAAACACAATTAAAATTAAACTGATTTTTTTTAATTGCCTGAACTTCACCATCCTGGAAAAAGATACAGCTATTTTTTTATTAAAAAAAAAGCAGAAAAGAATCTGTGCTCTTGCCTCCATGCTCCAGAGCACTTTTGGGAAGCTGAATCCACAGATTTGCCTATCTCAACAATCCTGTTATTAAATACAACTAAAATTCAATTGCTTTTTTTAAAATTGGCTGAGCTTAGCATCCTGGAAAAAAAAAGATGTGGCTGTTTTCAAAAGTGGGATACAATCCACGTTCTTCCCTCCACGCTCCAGAGCACTTTCAGGAAGCTGAATCCACAGATTTGCCAATCTCAACAATCCTGTTATTAAATACAACTAAAATTCAGTTGCTTTATTTTTAATTGGCTGAGCTTAGCATTCTGGAAAAAAAGATGCGGCTATTTTCAAAAGCGGGATACAATCCACATTCTTCCCTTCATGCTCCAGAGGACTTTCAGGAAGCTGAACCCAAAGAATTGCATAACTTTAATCGTGTTGTTATTAAACACAACTAAAATTAATTGGGATTTTTTTTTTCCCCTTCCCTTGGCTCCACTTACTACTCTTTGGGTGTGCCCCAATACCGCTCAAAGATCAAGTACAGCCCGTGGACATGAGAAAAAAGAAACCGGCACCCTTGTAGTTCCTCCTCCCCTTCCAGTTACTGAAGGAGAAACAATGGGAAGTGAGTCACATGCAGCCACATCACGGCCTCATCTGATACCCTGGCCTGGTTCCTTCTGCTGAGTCACGGCCACAGGCCTGGAGGCACAATCAGATCACATTGGTCAGATTGATATTCTGATGGTTTCCCAACAGGGATTTTGCCATCGGCGGCATCTTTGCCTCCGCCATATTTTTAATATCAATGGTTCTCAGGGGTGGGATTCGAATTTTTTAACAACCGGGTCTGTGGGGGTAGCTAGGTGGGCATGACCATGTGACCGGGTGGGCGTGGCTTCTTCTTCTTTTTTGCAACATTCAACCACACACACACACACACCAGGTATTTTTTTGCCTCCTGGGCCTTAGGGAAGCCCCCTGGGAGCAAAAACGCCTCCCCAGGAGGCTTCCCTGAGGCCCAGGAGGCAAAAAGGAGCGAAGCAGTAAGATAGCAAGGGGAGGATCCTGGCACAGCTGATCATCAGAACAGCTGATCGTTGGAAGGGGAAAAAAATACAAACCGCAGTCAGCGATGTCGCGCATGCACGATAAGGACTGACTGGGCGCGGAGGGGAGGGGTGGGTGGAGAGGGGGGTTGGGACAGCCAGGGGGCACGATTTCCCGGTTCTCCAAATTGCACAGAACCATAACAACCAGTTCTATAGAACCTGTCCGAACTGGTAGAATCCTACCGCTGATGGTTCTGGAAAAGACTCATGGGGGGCGGGGGGGGTGTCAATCAACCAATCAGAATAGAGCTGGAAGGAACCTTGGACAGTAGTGGGATCCTATCTTAGTCGCTACCGGTTTGGTGCGGGATGGCGCGTGGGGGTGTGCACCTAACAAGCCAATCAGCTGAGAGGGTGAAGAAATGAAAAGCTCGGAGTGACCTTCCCACCTTCCCGTGCGCTTTTCGGTCTTTTATCCTCTCAGCTGATCAGAGCATTTTTTTTTTTTAAACTACCGGTTGGGCTGAACCGGTCGTGATTTTTACTACCATTTCACCTGAACTGGGACAAACCGGTAGCATACCATCACTGACCTTGGAGGTCTTCTAGTGCTAGTCCAATGCCCAGCCCATGTAGCAGACCCGGTGCCATTTCAGGTAGGTAACTCTCTAGTCTCTTCTTAAAAACATCCAGCAAGATTTCTGAAGGCAAAGCTGTTCCTCTGGGTAATAGTCCTCACTTTTAGGAAGAGTCTCCTTAATTCCAATTTCTCCTTGATTAGTTTCCAACCATTCTTTCTTATCTTGCTTCCTGGTGCTTTGGAAAATAAGTTGTCCCCTCTTCTGTGTGACAGTCCCTCAAATACTAGAAAACTGCTATCATGTCCCCCCTAATTCTTTTATTTTTATATTTATCTCTCTCTCTCTCTCTCTCTCTCTCTCTCTATCTATCTATCTATCTATCTATCTATGTCAATTGTTCACAAGATAATAGGTATAAGTAAAAACATAGTTATGGATACATGGATACATCTAAGAAAAATAAAAGAAACAATAGGACAGGGACGGTAGGCACGATTGGTGCGCTTCCGCACGCCCCATACAGGCCTCTTAGGAAAGGGGTGAGGTCAATAGTAGACAGTCTAAGGTTAAAGTTTTGGGGGTTTGGGGAAGAAACCACAGAGTCAGGTAGAGTATGCCAGACATTGACCCCTCTGTTTCTGTTTCCTGCAATCAAGTTTGGTGCGGTTTACCTTGAATTTGTATCTATTGTTTGCTCTTGTGTTGTTATGGTTGAAGCTGAAGTATTCATTGACAGGTAGGACATTGCAATGTATGATCTTATATACTATACTTAGATCGGACTGAAGGCAGCGTAGTTCTAGATTTTCTAGGTCTAGAATTTCAAGTCTGGTGGCATAAGGTATTCTGCAACGAGTAGAGGAGTGGAGTTCTTTTCTCTAGACTAGCCATATCCTGTTCCAGCAACCGTTTTAGTCTCCAGGCACTTAATCGTGGGTGGGCTTCAAAAAATTTAGCAACCGGTTCTCTGCTCAGTTGCTGGGTGGGCGTGGCCTAGTCGGCCTCCTGCACCATGGTGGGGGCGGGGCATTTTTGCCATTGCTGGGCTCCGGAGGCTTTGCTTGAGCCTCCGGGGAGACAAAAACAACCTCCCCGGGCTCCGGAGGCCCTCTGGAGTCCAGAAATGGGGCCATTGTTCACCCTCCCCAAGCCTCCACGCGGATCCTATACTTACCTGGGATCCAAAACAGGCCACATGGAGACTCCTGGGAGGGTGGAGTGGGTGGGGCCAGCCAGTCGTTGCAACTACTGGTTCGGCAAACCAGATGTAAAATTAATATCTGGTTCGTCCAAACTGGTGTGAACCGGTAGCATCACGCCCTGCTCTTAATTCTCTTATTTGCTCTTCTCTGCACTTTTTCCAAAGTCTCGACATCTTTTTTTTGTAATGTGGTGATCAAAACTGGATACAGGATTCCAGATGAGGCCTTACTAAGGCTTTATAAAGTGATATTAATACTTCACGTGATTTTGATTGTGCACCTTTGTTTATACAGCCAAGGAAAGGACAAGGAAAAGGAGGACTTTGATCCGCACCAAAATGGGTTGTAAACTTGTTTCAGCAAAGAAGGGAATGTGAATTATGGTACTCGGGCCTTCTCTGTTGCCTTCCCTATCCACAGATGCTTGGATATGTAGCAGTTAAATTCATACATTCATCCTCCTGCCAATTTCTTGAGAATATAACAGTCAAATGTCTGCTGTCATTACAAATTACATTAACAGAGTAGGAAGGGACCTTGCAGGTCATCTAGTCCAACCCGCCGCTTAAGCAGGAGACCCTACAGCATTTCTGACAAATGGCGGTCCAGTCTCTTCTTGAAAGTTTCAAGTGGTGAAGCTCCCACAACTTCTGAAGGCAACTTCTGTTCCATTGGTTCTCCTTATCAGAAAATCCCTTCTAATTTCCAGGTTGAATCTCTCCTTGTTCAGTTTCCATCCATTATTCCTTGTCTGGTCTTCAGGGCCTTGGAGAATAGCTTGATCCCCTACTCTCTGTGGTAGCCCCTCAAATATTGGAAGACTGTTTTCTTGTCCCCCCTGGTCCTTCTCTTTAGTAGACTCGCCAGACCCAGTTCCTGCAACCGTTCATCATATGTTTTAGCCTCCAGTCCCTTAATCATCTTGGTTGCTCTTCTCTGCACTCTTTCTAGAGTCTCAACATATTTTTTATAGTGTGGTGACCAAAACTGGATGCAGTACTCCAAGGGTAGTCTTACTAATGTTTTATAGAGTGGTATTAGTACCTTCTTTGATCTTGATTGTATCCCTCTCTTAATGCAACTTAATAGGATTGCATTGACTTTTTTGGCTGCCGTTGCACACTGTTGGCTCATATTTAACTAGTTGTCCGCTAAGACTCCAAAATCCCTGTCATAATTACTGCTATTAAGCCTGGTTTCACCCAGTCTATATGTGTTCTTTTGGTTTTTCTTGCCTAATTTATTCTCTCAGGAAAACGTGACCCATAAGGAGAACTGCAGGTTGAAACCTATTAAATCCGGATGACACTAAATTGAGAAAGGCTAATAAACAATGACTAGTCAACTTGAACAATTAATTCTTTGTTCCAAAAGATTCTTTCCGCAAATAGAAGTGCAATAGAAGGAAAGCCCTCCAAACTATTTTATAGCCAGATTAATCAGGATCAATACATTTTCAAACTCTATAGTGGTGGTAGGGACATGTGGGTAAAACCTTACAATCAGTGATGTAATAGTTTTTATACATAGTCTTCCCAAGAAATGCTTCAGGATCTATTAAATGCAGATTTTAAACTTGAACTGGTTTTTATGAGGTATAATGCTAGAACAAATTGATAAGCAAAGTTTATATTTAACATTGCATGTCTTAACAGCAGCAATGATTATATTTGCACAAACATTGGAAAAAATGAAGAAACTCCGCAAGATGAAGAGATAATTAGGAAGATACTAATTGTGCAGAAATGGATAGATTGACATTGACAATTAAACTGAAAGAAGACACAGAATATTATCAAACATGGAATTTCTCTTACCAGTGGTTGGAAAAAGGGGGTGGAGATTAAGAGTGTCATCTGTATTGTTAATCAGAGACTGAGCTATTGATTTGTTATTATTCTTAATCTTAAAGGACAAATGTAACCTTTCAGTATTATACACAGAAATCTTTGAACTTGGCCAAACAGGTTACAAAATCAGATGCGATGCTCTTAACAACTGACTTCTTGAGAATGAAAATTCTGGTTCTAATTGGAAGGAGATAATAGAATAACAGAGTTGGAAAGAACCCTGGAAGTCTTCCAATCCAACCCTATACCAGGGACGGCAAACCTTTTCGGCACTGAATGCCCAAAAGGGAGCACGCATGTGTGTGCACTCATTGGGGACGAAACCCGGAAGAGGAGCTGCCCAGGGGCATGCGCACGCTTGGAAATGAATTTCCAGTTTCTGATGCGTGCACTTCCGGTTTACACGCGATAATCAGCAAGCCGGCACATGTGCGCACACCAGAAAATGGAAGACCAGCTCTTCAGTTTCTGGCACAGCTGATCATTGTGCGCACCAGAAACCCAAAAGAGGAACAGATGAAGCCTCACGTGCCAGGTGACATAGGTCTGCGTGCCACTTCGGCACACATGCCGTAGGTTTGCCATCACGGCCCTATACCATTCCAGGCAAATGGTTGTCCAGTCTCTTCTTAAAAACCTCCAATGTTGGAGCATTTGCAACTTCTGGAGGCAAATTGTTTCACTGATTAATTGTTCTCACTGTCAAGAAATTTCTCCTTGGTTCTAAGATGGATCTCTCCTTGCTTAGTTTCCATATATTGTTACTCCTCCTGCCTTCAGGTGCTTTGGAAAATAGATTGCCCACCCCTCTTCTTTGTGGCAGCCCCTCAAACATTGGAACTCTAGATCAGGGGTCCCCAACCATCGGGCCGCGGACTGGTACTGGTCTGTGGAACATTTCCTACCGGGCCACTGGTTTGCTGGGTGCCGCCATCTTGTTTGACGAGAAAGTGCTTCCAGGTGAGCTTTTCCGGTTGGAAAGCGGCGTTTGGGTCCTGAAGGAATCCTCGCGCCTTAGTTTCATCGAAGGGGAGGGCTTCGAACGAAACTAAGGTGTGAGGATTCTTTCAGCACCCAAGGCAAGGCGAGCCGAGCGACCGTCCCGAAGCCCCCCTGAAGCAAAGCCCATCGAGAAAGGTACTAAGGAGGAGTTGAAAGTGGCGGGGAGAAGCGGGGGATGGCTGGCTGGCCGGTCGCTTGGCTCGCCTTGCCTTGTCATGCGTGCTGATGCCGGTACCGGGCCGCGGATCATTTTGTGATGCTGGTACCGGGCCGTGGCACAAAAAAGGTTGGGGGCCACTGCTCTAGGTGCTTGTCAGCCTTCAAGATTCCTTTCCTTTTGGCTGCCATAGTAACAGGAGGAGGGGTGAAATAATTGGGCTTTGTGGGTGTGGGAAATATGCTGGAGGTTTAGAGAATGAACTGTATAACTTGGGGGGAAACTTTATTGTTTAGGCTTACTTGCTGTGCAATGCGCATGTGCAATTCTTTATCAAAATAGGCCAAGGTCAAGGCCAAGATGCCCCACATGACATTATATACAACTTTAATTGGATGGACAGTTTGTACTATGGTGGGTGGGAACAATGCCATCCCTTTGCACGTGTGTTTTTCGCGTGCAATTACTCAGATTCAGAATTCCTTTGATGCTACCACTTGATTTCCAGTAAAAGATGTTTTTCTCTATATTAATGGCATCTAAGCGTTTCTTTCTTGGATTTGGAATGGAGCACCACCTGACAATACTTTACTAATGAACTGTGGTCTTTTCTGAAAACCTCTGTTGGCCCCGATTGTATTATTAATCAGAGACTATTCATTCAATTCTCTGACCCTAAGTTGAGGACTACCTGTAGAAATGTTGGATACCCTATAAATGCATTGTTTTGAATTATCAACTTTCCCCAACCAAGATGGTTCACGGTGAGGTACCAAACAAGCTATTTTGAAAATTCTGATATGAGGAAAACTTTGCTATCCAACAGAACAGAGAAGGAACCGCATTTGGCATCTGTTCCAGACAGAAATTACTTTGTGTCTTCGTGGAATTCACATTCCAGACCCAACACGGAGAGTTAATCTATAACTGTTATCAAACATTTGTGCACAAGGATTCTGGTGCATGGGTCAATGATCTGGATCATAGTGGGAATTCAAGTTTTGGGGTTTTTTGTTTTTGTTTTTGCAATTTGCTCGAAGGCCCAGATGGCTACCACATGATTCTGAGGATTTACTGTTTCATGAACAGTCTTCATTAAAAAAAAAGCAACAAATTTTCAAAGCTGTCATACCAATCCTAGTTTACAGGGACCGAGTGGACTGAGCAACCTTGGAGTTGGGCTATTGATAAACAAACATTGTCCAGCAACACTTGATGTTGAGTCTTTGATTTTCAGAGTTGGTGTGAAAGCTTTTCTGGTCTTCTGCAGTCACGCCATAAGCCGAAGATTGAAAAAACAGGCTTTTCTATCCATCTTTTCTATCCTGCTCTATGGAGTGGAGAACTGGTCTCCGGCAGAAAATCCCACCTCTGACTGGCCCCGCCAACCCCATCTATTTTCTGCCTCCCATTGAGTCCCAGCTGATCGGCTGGGTCTCCTTTGGTTGCCCTGCCCAGGAGAACGGAGCTGGAAAGCAGGTTAGTGCAGTGGGGAGATAATGGAGATTTTGCAGTATCCTTCCCCTGCCATGCCCACCAGGCCACATCCATCAAGCCATGCCATGCCCACCAAGTCATGCCCACAGAACCGGTAGTATTTTTTTTTTTAATCCCACCACTGATCAAAACCATTAAAAAAAAAGCAAAAGTTAGAATATTTTGGACATGTGATGCAACACCTGGAAAAATATGGCATACTTCATTTAATCCTCCAAGGAAAGACTGAAGGCCAACCAGGTCCAGGCAGAAGAAGAACTTGAAAATCTAAGGGGCTTGTTTGGATAAAATTCAGCAGCACTTTTTCATGTGGCTGTTGATCAAAATAGGCTTGCCAACATGATCGCCAACATCCGATGACGGACATGGCACATGAAGAAGAAGGAGAAGGAGAAGGAGAAAGAGGAAGAGGAAGAGGAAGAGGAAGAGGAAGAGGAAGAGGAAGAGGAAGAGAAGAAGAAGAAGAAGAAGAAGAAGAAGAAGAAGAAGAAGAAGAAGAAGAAGAAGAAGAAGAAGAAGAAGAAGAAGAAGAAGAAGAAGAAGAAGAAGAAGAAGAAGAAGAAGAAGAAGAAGAAGAAGAAGAAGAAGAAGAAGAAGAAGAAGAAGAAGAAGAAGAAGAAGAAGAAGAAGAAGAAGAAGAAGAAGAAGAAGAAGATACTAGCTGGGACCCAAATGGGAAACTGAGGCTGAGAGACAGGAGAAAACAAACCTGTTTCAAAACCCAAGATGCAATCTTCCACGCTCGAAGGTCTGCGGGCTCTGCTGCTGCTGAGACAGCCTTCAGCAAATGAGATTCTTGGCTGTCTCTGCTGCATAATCTGAGTTCTTTACCTGCCCTGCAAAGGAGCAGGCCTTGACAATGGAGATAAGCGAAAGACAAACCTTGGGGTGTGTGTATGGGGCGGGAAGAGTTTCAGTGGCAATCTCTTCCACATGTCACCTTGGATCACTTCAGTGAGGATCTAATTTGGGCTGAAGAAACACGAGGATGGAAAATTAAACAGGAGGGAGAACGGATCTATTTGCATTCTGTCTTCTAGCACTTAGTCACCCCCATTCCTGGGGTGGAATGTAGTCTGGATTCCCAGGAAGGAGGGCAAAGAGGCAGCAGAGCTTGGAATGTCTGGCAGGCAGGAAGAGGGTGAAGACAAATACTCCCTAGCAGTTCAGAGAGTATATCTGCCGTGGTACAATGACTGCTTTAGTCTGGTAAGATTCTGTCTATAGGTGAAGAATCATAAAGGAAACTACTTGGAAGTAATTTTACATGTCATTCTTGGTTCTTGGGCCCAACATCAATTTTGCCAGACTAAAGCAACTATCTGCATAACTACAGATCTACTCTGGGAACTGCTATGGAGGAGCTGCTTTAACCCTCTTCCTGCCAATCATACTTTCAAAGCTCCAATTAATACATATACTTCCTGTAAAGAAAATTGGAAGTGACTTTCTTTCTTTCTTTCTTTCTTTCTTTCTTTCTTTCTTTCTTTCTTTCTTTCTTTCTTTCTTTCTTTCTTTCTTTCTTTCTTTCTCTTTTCTTCCTTTTCTCTTTTCCTTCCTTTATTCCCTTCCATTTTCTTCCTTCCTTTCTCTTTCTTTCCTTCTCTTTCTTTCCTTTATTCCCTTCTTTCTTTTTCTTTCTCTTTCTTCCTTCTCTTTTCTTCCTTCTCTCTTTTCTTCCTTCTCTCTTTTCTTTCCCTTTTTTCTTTTTCTCTTTTTCGTTCTTTTCTGTCTCTTTCTTTCTTTCTTTCTTTCTTTCTTTCTTTCTTTCTTTCTTTCTTTCTTTCTCTCTCTCTCTCTCTTTCTCTCTCTCTCTCTCTTCAGAAAAAGAGCTGGGAGGGGTTCAAGTGCCTGGCCAATTATCCAAAATAATAAGGGGTGTTGCCTTTTTTTCAGCATACAAGGAGTGGCAGAAGCTTTTGTATGCAATCTGAATGGAGACAGCTGGAGGCGTTGTACAGAAGAGGGTGAACATTGGAAACCATGGAAAACTCAAATTAAACCCAGTGGGGAAATCCGGGTAGTGCGCCAGAGATCTTGTCGATTATAAGGGTTGCCAAGCATGGGCCAGACAGCCTGTCTCTCTCTGGATAGCTCTTTTTCTAGAAATAAATCTTCTGAATATAATGACAGGAGGACAGATATGTCCTCCTAGGCTGAGAGATGAATGCAGAACGGCTGGCAAAGTACAGCCCATTCTCGGTCTTGGTATCTACCTCCCACGTGTTTGTCGCAAGGATGAAATAAGAAGAAGGGGATGAAAAGGATCAAAAGATGGAAAAAGGATGGGATCTGTATTTAAGGAGTACAGCAAATATAGATCAATACAGGCAATTTTCAAGTTACGGCTCCTATTGAACCCAACATTTCTGTCACTAAGTGAGAATTAACTAAGCGAGTCAAGCAGAGCTGGTATTCAGCTGGTTCTGACCGGTTCTTTAGAAACAGTAGCAAAAATTTTGAGTAGTTCAGAAAACCAGCAAATCCCACCTCTGACTGGCCCCGCCAACCCCATCTCTTCTCTGCCTCCTGAGTCCCAGCTGATCGGCTAGGTCTTCTTTGGTTGCCCTGCACAGGAGAAGGGAGCTGGAAAGCAGGTTAGTGGGGTAGGGAGAGAATGGGATTTTGCAGTATCCTTCCCTTGTCATGCCCACCAAGCCACGCCCACCAAGCCATGCCACGCCCACCAAGCCATGTCCACAGAACCGGTAGTAAAAAAATTTGAGTCCCATCACTGGTTTTGACCCATTTTATGCCTTTCCTCCAGTGGTGGGATTCAATTTTTTTTACTACCGGTTCTGTGGGTGAGGCTTGGTGGGCGTAGCAGGGGAAGGATACTGTAAAATCTCCATTCCGGATCCCACTAACCTGCTTTCCAGCTCCGTTCTCCCATGCAGGGCAACCAAAGAAGACCCAGCCGATCAGCTGGGATTCAATGGGAGGCAGAGAAGAGATGGGGTTGGCGGGGCCAGTCAGAGGCGGGATTGGCCGGTTCTCCAAACTACTCAAACTTTCCGCTACTGGTTCTCCAGAACTGGCCAGAACCTGCTGAATAACCACCTCTGCTTTCCTCACCACAGCTGTTAAGTGAGTCTCTGAAGTTGTTCAGTTAGTAACACAGTTGTTGAGTGAATCTGGTTTCCCCTATTCACTTTTCAGAGAGTTGCAAAAGGGGATCATGTGATGCTGGGACACCTCAATTGTCATAAATACGAGGGATTTGCCAAGTCATTGAATTTTGATCACTTGACCATGGGGATGCTGGAATGGTCATAAGTGTGAAAAATGGTCGTCAGTCCCTTTTTCCAGTTCTGTTGTAACTTCAGTCACTAAGTGAACTGCTGTAAGTTGAGAATCAGCCATAAAGGATGGACTCTAACAGTACGAACCTACTCTGGCTTGCATTCAATACGCTCGAGAAGAACCAGAGATGATATGATAGCAGCCTTCCAGGACTTGAGGGGTTGCGACAGAGAAGAGGGCTGGACTTGTTCTCCAAAGCACCTGGGGGCAGGACAAGATGTAACAGGTGAAGGATGATCAAAGGGAAACCCAACCTCAGAAGTAAGCAGCGAGTTCCTGACAGCGAGAACAATTAATCAGTGGAACGGCTCGTCTCCAGCAGTTGTGGGTGCTCTCCATCACTGGAGGTTTTCAGAAAAAGATTGGACAGCCCTATGTCCAAAAATGGTATAAGGCAGGGGGCTCTTCAAAGTTGACATCTTTAAGACTTGTGGACTTCACCTCCCAGAATTCCTCCTCCAGTCATGTTAGCTCAGGAATTCTGGGAGTTGGAAGTCCACAAGTCTTAAACTTGCCAAGTTTGAAAACCCTCGATCTAGTGTATCTACCTATTCTATCTATCTATCCTATCTCTTTCTTTCTCTCTATCTGTTCTACCCCTCTATCTATTTATCTATTCTATCTATCTATTCTATCTTTCTCTCTCTCTCTCCCACCATCTATCTATTCTATCTATCTCTCTATTCTACCTCTCTTTCTTTATCTATCTATTCCAGGGGTCTTCAACCTTGACAGCTTTAAGACTTGTGGACTTCAACTCCCAGAATTCCTCCTCCAGTCCTGTTAGCTCAGGGATTCTGGAAGTTGGAAGTCCACAAGTCTTAAACTTGCCAAGTTTGAAGACCTTCGATCTATTATATCTATCCATTCTATCTATCCCATCTCCTTCTCTCTCTCTCTCTATTCTATCTCTCTCTCTTTCTATCTCTCTATTCTACCTCTCTTTCTCTATCTATCTATATTCCAGGGGTCTTCAACCTTGACAGCTTTTAAGACTTGTGGACTTCAACTCCCAGAATTCCTCCTCCAGTCCTGTTAGCTCAGGGATTCTGGAAGTTGGAAGTCCACAAGTCTTAAACTTGCCAAGTTTGAAGACCTTTGGTATAAGGTCTCCTTGCTTGAGACTAGAAGATCTTTAAAGTTCCTTCCAACCCTGATGTTCTACGTTCTACGTTCTTTTCCTCTAGTGCAGGGGTGCTAAACTCAATTTCATTGAGGGCCGCATCAAGGTTGTGTTTGGGGGTACCTGTGACGGCCAAGTGCTAAGGCAGGAGATCCTCTCTCTCTCTCTCATTATAAACTAATTTCTTTCCTTCCTTCCTTCCTTCCTTCCTTCCTTCCTTCCTTCCTTCCTTCCTTCCTTCCTTCCTTCCTTCCTTCCTTCCTTCCTTCCTTCCTCCCTCCCTCCCTCCCTCCCTTCCTTCCTCCCTCCCTTCCTCTCTTTTTCCTTCCTTGCTCTCTTCCCATCTTCCCTTCTTTTTCTTTTTCTTTCCCTTTCCTGTCTCTTTTTATTTTGTTTTTAGTTTGTTTTGATAGCGCTCTGCCAGTGAAAATGGAGGTCTGGAGAGCCACATGTGGCTCCCTATGCCCCGTTTTTGGCCTGGACAGCCTGCTGAAGCCCCCCAAGCTCTGTTTTCACTAGGCCAGATCTAAGCATCCCATGGGCCCGATTTGTCCCGAGCCTGGAGTTTGACGCCCCTGATCTAGTGCCTGTTGCTGCCTGGAATCACCACCTCTCTGTACAGAATTGGCCCTACAGAGCACTTCCCTGATTAGCTGACAGCATAGGAGGCTACAGGTAGTTTTCAACTTACAACAGTTCACTTAGTGACCCTTCAAAGTTCCAACATCATTGAAAAAAGGGACTTATGACCATTTTTCACAGTTACGACCTTAGAAGCATTCCCCAGGATCACGTGACCAAAATTCAGATGCTTGGCCACGGAGTCACACTTATGAGCATTGCTGTGTCCCAAGGTCAAAGGATCCCCTTTTATGACCATCTGACACAATCAATAGGGAAACCAGATTCACTTAACAACCAGATTAAGTTAAGTTATGAGCCAAGGTGGCACAGTGGTTAGAGTGCAGTCCTTCAAGGTACTTCTACTGCCTGCTGGCTGCTGCAATTTGGCAGTTCAAATTCGACCAGGCTCAAGGCTGACTCAGCCTTCTGTCCTTCCGAGGTGGGTAAAATGAGGACCCAGATTGTTGGGGGCAACAGGCTGCTAAGAGAGGGCTGGAAAGCCCTGTGAAGCGGTATATAAGTTTAAGCGCTATTGCTATTGCTGCTAGCATATCATTTGCAAGGATTCACTTAACAACTTGGGCAAGAAAAGTTGTAAAACGGGGCAAGCCTCCCTTAACAAATGTCTCACTTAACAACAGAGATTTTGGGCTGAGTTGTGGTCGTATGTCGAAGACTACCTCTAGTTGATTCTGCTTTCCTAACCAATAAAGCAGTATTTCTCAACCGCAGCAAGTTGAAGTCAGGTGCCCTTCAATTTCCAGAAGTCCACTGGAGAATTCTGGGAGTTGAAGTCCACCCAAGTTTTCAAAGTTGAGAAACTCTGCAGTAAAAGGTGTAGGTATTGCCTTAAAGGCTTCCTTCCTTCCCTGTCTCAGAGTCCTGAAACTCCACCTATTGCCAGGACGAAGTGTGCAACAAGGGCCAACCCTACTTCCTCCATATGAGGTTATCACCAAAGCAGATGAAAGGTTAACTTCAGCACGGGAGTTGTCAGTGAACTTTCTAGGCCATCACGTCCAAACCCCATGAGTTCAAGAGCAGCCAAAATACCTGGAAGAGCTGAGCTTTGCTTGGGTTCCCAGTTCTCCCCCCCACCCACCCCAAATGTCTGTAAATATACCCAAGTCAATGTTTAAACTTAGGCTTGGAGTCAGACCAGGAGCTGAGATTAGATGGACGGGAGAAATCACCCTGGATGGCTTCCAGAAATTACATGAGCCACACAAAGTCCAAATATCAACACATACCAGGATGCCAACTAGAACAGAGGAGCTGAAGGCATTGGACAACCCCTCCTCCGCTGCCAGATGTCAAAGAAGGCAGATAAAAGTCTGGGTTTTGGAAACTTGTCAGAACAACCTAATCTGATTTTGATTGGTAGATAGATGATGCGTCTTCAGCTTGTTTTTTGTTGTGTTGGCATTAGCAACCACATCAATATTCTCCGCGATGATGTATCACCTTAGATTAGAATCATATAAACATAGAATCATTATATGAGAATATGTTATTAATTATTAAATTAATAATATATTATGTAATAATAGTCTCAACATCTTTTGTTTTTGTTTTGGTTTTTTTTTTGGTCAAGGTCACCATTTTATCGTTGAGACTCTAGAAAGAGTGCAGAAAAGAGCAACAAAGAAGATTAGGGGGCTGGTGGCTAAAACAGATGAAGAATGGTTGCAGGAATTGGGTACGTCTAGTTTAATGAAAAGAAGAACTTGGGGTGACCAGGTAGCAGTCTTCCAATATTTGAGGGGCTCCACAAAGAAGAGGGGGGTCAAGCTATTTTTCAAAGCACCAGAAGGCAAGACAATAAACCATGGATGGAAACGAATCAAGAAGAGAAGCAACCAAGAACCAAGGAGAAATTTCTCAACAATGAGAACAATTAAACAGTGAAACGGAAGTTGCCTTCAGAAGTTGTGGGAGCTCCATCACTGGAGGCTTTTAAGAAGAGAATAGAATAGAATAGAATAGAATAGAATAGAATAGAATAGAATAGAATAGAATAGAATAATAAAATAAATAAAATAAAATAAAATAAAATAATAAAATAAAATAAAATAAAATAAAATAAAATAAATAAAATAAAATAAATAAAATAAAATAATAATAAAATAAATAAAATAAAATAATAAAATAAATAAAATATAATAAAATAATAAAATAAATAAAATAAAATAAAATAAAATAAATAAAATAAAATAAATAAAAGAAGAGATTGGACAGCCACTTGTCTGGAATGGTATAGGGTCTCCTGTTTGAGCAGGGGGTGGGACTAGAAGACCTCCAAGGTCCCTTCCAACTCTGTTAGTTATTCTGTTATTCATATAAACATAGAATGATATAAATCCTATAAAGATAGAATCATAGAATCCTATAAATATGGACGTGTAGAATCTTAGAGTCATAGAGCTGGAAGGAACTTGGTATCCTCAAACCTATCCCTAACCTGGTCTTTCATGTTTTCCAACAGTGCACCCATCACTGCTGTAATTAAGTCTATCCATCTTGCTGTTTTTCTGCTTCCTCCCACCTTTCTCATCATACGAGTCTTCTTCAGAAAGCTGCGTCTTCCCATCATGTGTCTTAAGTAGGATAATTTGAGCCTAGTTATTTGTGCCCTGAATACGGAATAACAGAGTCGGAAGAGACCTTGGAGCAGAGGTGGGTATTCAGCAGGTTCTGACCAGTTCTGGAGAACCGGAAGTGGAAATTTTGAGTAGTTTGGAGAACCTGCCAATGCCGCCCCTGACTGGCCCCGCCAACCCCATCTCTTCTCTGCCTCCCATCGAGTCTCAGCTGATCGGCTGGGTCTCCTCTGGTTGCCCTGCACAGGAGAACGGAGCTGGAAAGCAGGTTAGTGGGGTGGAGAGGGAAGGGGGATTTTCCAGGTATCCTTCCCCTGCCACGCCCACCAAGCCACGCCCACAGAACCGGTAGTAAAAAAATTTGAATCCCACCACTGCCTTGGAGGTCTTCTAATTCAATCCCCTGCTCAAGCAGGCGGCCTTTCTGGACAAATGGCCGTCTGGCCTCTTCTTTAACACCTCCAGTGATAGAGACCACCCACAATTTCTGAAGGCAAGCCCTTCGGATGATTAATTGTTCTCCCTGGCAGGAAATTTCTCCTTAATTCTAGGTTGAGTCTCTCTCTCTCTCTCTTTGATAAGTTTCCAGTCAATTTGTTCAATTGATCCATTGGTTCAGGTGACTCCAATCTTGGCAACTTTAAGACTTGTGGACTTCAACTCCCAGAATTCCTCAGCCAGCTTTCTTATTCACCTGAAACTTTTTGTCATTTTTAACCCGTTGTTCTGACCCAACCTTGTTCCAAGGAAACAAACATGAAACGGAGGTAACAGCAAAACCGTTTAATGATTCTTTACGAATTCCATTCCTTCCTGGTTAAAAGGCTGTTTCAAACGAATTGTCTCTGATGAGAATGAACCTTGCCAAGGTTGTGCAAGGCTGCCAAGAACACCAGATAAAGTTGCCAAGAACTATTTCAAACACAAAGAGTCTCCAAACACCAACCAAGATAGTCCGAACATCCACAAGGCTTATGTGCAAAAACTTCTTTGCTTCCTGCAAAGAACTCCGGTTGCTCACCTGGCTTTTATCTCTTAAGGGAGGGGCCATCACCTTGCAGTCTTATTCCTGAGTCGCCCGTGCTGCTGCAGCTTCTCTTTCCTTTGAGCAGCCCTGCGTGCATGGGCACTGGGCACAGGCTCCTCAGAGGCCTCTTCATCACTGCTGCCAGCCTCCATAACTCCAAAGGCAGCCCTCCACTCCCTGATGGTCCTGGCCCATCCCTGCATCACACGCAGGGCCCTCTTCTCTTTGCTCTCCGAGACCTCAGCCGTCCGCACCGGTTGCTGGCAAACCACAACACCCACCGAGCCTGGTACTACAGAATGGGTCCTACTCCTTATTCTCTATGACATTCCTTCAGATATTTGAATTCATATCAACAGTCCCTCTTTTGTCGTTTTTAACCTAAACATTCCCAGATCTTTTATCCCTTAGAGAACTCGATTTCTAACCTCTTCGCCATTTTAGTAGCCCTCCCTTCTTCTGAACGTGTTGATCACTGTCCTTCTTGATGTCCTCTGTCAGGACAGGACACATGACTCTAAACAGGATCTGACCAGGTTAGAGGGGACTAGGAATTCCTGAGATCTGACCTGTTGTCGCCCACTAGCTGCCAGAGGAGCTGGCGGTAGACTTGGACAATGAAGAGGTTGGGGAGGAACTTGGGCTAGTTCTGGAGCCCATGGAAGGTTCTGATGGTTGCTCTGCATCAGATGCAGAGATAGAACCAGGGTCGTCCAACATTTCCCAGCCAACAGAGAGGCAGCTTCCTTTGGAGGCTGCTATGATTGAGGAGGAAGAACAGCTGGGGCCTGTTCCAGAAGCACGTATGCACAGAGCTGTTAGGAGAGGGGAACAACGGATAAGAAGGAGTCGACTCGGGAAGCAAAGCATACATGGACGTTGAAAGTTCCCTCCCTGGCTGGGGAATAAATAGAAGGAAAAGGGAGTGATTGTCATAGGAGACAAGAGTTCGTCTTTCGGAAGATTTTGCTCGTTGTTTCCTGCCTCAGAGGCTGCTTGCCAGAACTTAATTGCAGCTTTTTGGCTGGGAGCTCACAGCCTTGCAATTATCGCAAGAAACTAATAAGGTTTGTTGCTGCCATTAACTCTTTGAAGGACTCTTGCCTGGACTTTTCGGCGGATGAATGCCATTGATTCACAAGAAGAACTAAAGAGAAGGGTTTTTCATGACAAGGAGCCTTTTCCTTGCTTCTGCTAAAGCTGGGTCAGAACACGAACTTCTGTTCATGCACCCCCAAAATGGATCTTGTCAGATCAACAACGGCATCGTAACTGCCAGCTTGCGTCTGATCGAAAAGAGGACTTCCGTCCCTTTCACATGTACCATTTTATAGTTCAGTGTGATGTATGAACCGTGTCCAAAACACTTGTCCAATGCACATGCATTTTTAACCTGAGGGTAAAACCCTATTGAACAGAACACAAAAGACACAAGACTGCAGTGGATTATGGAATTCATAACAATCCAGTTGCCTCAGAAGAGCCTTGTCTGGTTTGAGGCTCTCCAGAAGGGCTAAACGCAATTTATAATCCCGGGAGCTCTAATCCCATTAATCTGGAAGGCATCGGGTTCAACTAAGCTGCCCTGGAAAGCTGACCTCGCTGGGACACGCTCAGCTCACGGGCCAAGAACAGGCTGGACAATATGCAATTGGACAAACAAGGGTTCCACAAATAAATCATTTCAGAGGGTCACAAAACCTCCTTACTCTGGAATACAGATAGTTTTCCACTTACCAGAGTGCATTGACCATTTGAAGTTACAACAACGGCACTGGGACCCACAACGGAGGCAAAGCTGCTCTACTAGTTAATTGTCCTCCTTGTTAGGAAGTTTCTCCCCAATTCCAGATTGCTTCTCTCCTCGATGAGTTTCCATCCATAAAGGAGAATTTTTGTAACTCGGGGTTGAATTGAGGGGGTCCTTGATGCTCTCTGAGTTTGGTGGTTTTCTTGCAAGTGTTTCATTCCCCAACTCGGTAACATCATCAGAGTTGACGATGGTACCTAATTTAGGTAATGAAACGTTTGCCAGAGAACCACAAACTCCGAGAACACCAAAGACCAAGAATTGTACTTCTTCCATTAACTTGCATTGCGGAAACCACCTCCAACTAACTGTCCTACATTTTGGGGAGACAGAGAATTCTCCCCATGGATTTGTGGCTGTAAATTTCAACATTACACAATCACGATATAACAATAACATGCCACAACTCTTATTTGCTTCTGAGCCCGATTCAAACCGTTGTTGATTTTACTTTTTAAACTCTGCACACCTTGGAACTTAAATGTTTCCTGGAATCTCTCTTCCTAGGAAAATCTTTGTTGACATTCACTTGCCAAAGTATCTGAACCTTATTATTGTTGGAAGAAACTATCCTTCTGGGTTCAGTTCCAAGTGGGGGAAAAAGATACTGGAACCATGGAGGCTGTTTGGAAGGTTTAATGGTGGACAGCAGGACCACGTGGCCTGGAGCTCCAGAGTGAAAAGGAAGGATGATCCACATGCTCCAAGGTGAAGGAAGAGATCAAGAAAAGGGGCTGAGGTGCCGAGAGTGCCTGGGTTTTATACCCTCTGTTGGGATTTGAATTGGAGCTTGTCTTCTGATTGGTTGTCAGGCTCTCACGCAGGGGCAACTCTGTAGGCTGTCCTGAGTCCCAGGCTTGGTTGAGCCTTGCTGGGTGATGATGCACTGAAAGGGCTTTTGAGCAATTGCTATAGCTTTACCTGGAGATCTTTGTTATGTAAAGTATCCTGGCCCAGGCCTTAATGGCCCACCCATTAACAAAGGTGGGGGTGAGTTTCTGCTTCTGGGGTGAGATTCTGCTTCTGAGTTTCTACTCTTTTTAGAGGAAATATTCTGCCTTTTTAATATTTCCTGGGATATTTCAATTTTCTAAGAGAGGGGTGGGTGTTAACTTCCTACATTACTATTTATTTAAAGCTTGCTTTTCTTTTCTTCCTTTTCTTCATTCTGCCCAACAGAAAGTCCAGGCTTAGTCTGCAAAAAATGGTAACATCCTCACTTCCAGCTTTATAAGCAGATACGACTGTGAAAGAAGAAAGCAAGTCCAGGCTTGACCATTTTTTAAAAAAATACAGGTAGTCCTCGACTTACGACCACACTGGCAAGAAACGATACGGTCATTAAGTGAGTCAACATCTGAACGTGATTGATTTTATGACCTTTCGGCCGTACTCACTGAATCAGGCTTCCTCCATCGCTGGCTGGAAGCCAACAGTGATCATGTGATCCTAGGATGCTACAACTATCGTATATACTGCCGGTTGCCAAGTGGCTGGATTGGGCATCATGTTAGCCACAGAGACAGCATCTCTCATTAGGGTGAGGACCGGCCATAAGCGATGGGGGGCAAGTTATTTGATTTGACAGGCCTTAGGATGCGTCTCACACTTACAACACAAAGTATCCCCCATAGACAGAAGATCACAATCCGGGCACTTGGCAACTTATAAAAGCGTCTTACAAGTAAATAAATAAATAAGGCACTTTTCCCACGCTATTATAACTTTGAATGGTTGCTTAAACAAATGATAAGTTGAGAAACTACCTGTACGGTCAGATACAGATTAGATACAGATTAACAGAGTTGGAAGGGATCTTGGAGGTCATCTAGTCCAAACCACTGCCCAAGCGGGAGACCCTACACTTTTCCTGACAGATGGCAGTCCTGTCTCCTCTTGAAAGTTTCCAGCGATGAAACTCCCACAACTTCCAAGGGCAACTTCTGTTCCATGGGTTGATAGTTCTCACTGTCAGAAAATTTTTCCTTATTTCCAGGTTGAATTTCTCCTTTTATTTTTTTTGAACAAATGTTATTAATTTTTAAAAACAATACACAAACAAACAAAATGTAGAATATAATAACATAAGACATCTTTTCTGAAAAAACAAATAAAACATCTTATTTAAAGACAGGATAATTCCAAATTATCACATATCCATACAAGCACAGTTTAATATGTATATTTATCTTATCTGTTCAATTTCGTATCTTTTCCCACCTTCTCTTTATTTTTCCCTTTCCTTCTATTCAATTATATTTCTTTTACCTTGGATTGTATATATTCATTATATCCATCTGTCTTATTTACAATTTCATTATTCTCTTCCAGCATTCTTCTAGCGTTTTATTAATTCGAAGATAGACAAACAAAACACAAAACATAAATACATAAAACTTCTTTTTGGAAAGCGGCTTACCCCAGGTTACATCTTTTTATACAGACATAAATCAAATTCATGCTCACTTGATATACTATTTCATATCTTATTTAACATTCTATATTTTCTATATATTTTCTCTCTTCATTCACTCTCTTAATTCTATTTTATTTATTCCATCTCAGTTTAAATAATTATACTTGCATCTTTTGTCCGTTCTCTTTCAATTATCTATTTTTCTTTTCTTTCTAATACAATATTTCTCCTGTAATCACTGGTTGAAGTATGACAACTTTTTATCTTTCCCCTAAATTTAACACTTAAAATAATACATATTTTCCATACTGATTCTGCTTAGTACATTCTAAGTACTACATTTTAGAATAATGAAAAAAAGAGAGAGAATTAAATTTATAATATAGTAAAAACAATATTCCATAGGAAATTAAACTCTATTGTTAAATCTTAAACATTTTTATACATTCCCTTAACTCATATAATATTTCAATTTTCTAACCGATTTCAAACATTAATATCTACAATACAATCTTATGTACTTTTGCAGAATCATTTTTAAGTTATATTTTACCCTTTGTCTCTGAAAAAAAACCTGTTTTTTAACATCTTGTTTTAAACCTTTATGACTTCTCTTTCCTTTTTCCCTTCCTTTCTTATCAATTCTAGCCTTTTTGCCCCCCCATCTCTCAAACTCCACTATCTTGATCTTCCCTCTCTGTTGTATTTCTCTTTTCTGTTGCTTTCTGACATTGTGTCGATTTTTCATCTTATTTTTCCCTTTCTTGGTTGCTTTTTTAAGTTCTAAATTCTCCATTTTGTTTCCCCCCTTTCTCTTTTCTTCCTCAACTAAGATTGTCTGTCCATTAAAGATGGCTTCTTCTTCTTCATCCCAGCCTTCTCATTGTTGTATTTCTTGGTAGGTAGAAATCGCCATTTCTAAAAAATGAAAAATAGATCCAGAAGAGCCCTTGCCTTCTTGTTCCTCTTCTTTTAGCTTTTGAAATTCCATTTGTAATTCTTCAACTGATAATGCCATTTTTTTTCTTAAGAACAACCCAAATGTTTTTAGTCTTTCAAGAAATAGTTCCCAAAAGTCCCAAAGTCCCAAAGCAGTCCAAATCAGAACAAATTGTTTCATTTAGCACTTTCTTTTTTTAATATTTTTTCTTCTTGGGGTAGAATTCAATTACACAGTTCCAAAGTAATTTTTTAGAAGTCTAATTGCCACTTATTTCTGGTCTTATAAACTCCAAGCAGTCTCCTTCAATACAATCTTAAAATAAGTTCTTTATCTCTTCCCTCCCACTTATAGCAAAAAGATTTTAGTTTTTAATTCCAGTGTTCAGAAATCTTTTATCCCCTTGGCTTTAAATTTCAGGTTTAGTTACCTTCAGTGCCCAAGCAGGTTTTTCCAATTTCCATCAGCTATTTCCATGGGGAGGGAGAGTGAGAGAAAATAACTTTCCCTTTGAATCTTCTTCCGCTGCTTTCACAGTCTTCGTGGGAAACAATGTATCATTCAAACTATTAGATTTCCAGGGTGTTTAAAGGTTCTTTGTTGTCCCGGTTCAGCCCAAAAACGTTCACTTTCACCAACTTCCTCCTGCACAATCTTACCAGGCTGCAGGCTTCTTTGGCCATTGCTGACCGCCGCTCCACCGCCTTGGGAAAAAGGAATTTAGCTGGCTGAGGAGTGGGTTTGCGATACTCCCAAGCCCCTGCCCGGATCTCCTCTCTCTTCGGTTTCCTCTACGGGGCAACCATATCCTCCAGATCCAGCTGGATCGGAGGCACTTTGGCGGCGAGCACAGCAGGGACCATGCACAATTGCAGATTCCTGCCGCCGCCGAAGCCTTGCAAACCGGAAAATCCAGGTTGAAATTTTCCTTGATCAGTTTCCATCCATTGTTTCTTGTCTGGCCTTCAAAAGTGCTTTGGAAAATAGCTTGACCCCTTCCTCCTCTCTGTGGCAGCCCCTCAAATATTGGAAGACTGATCTCCTCTCTCCCCTGGTCCTTCTCTTCCCTAGACCAGCCATGCCCAGTTCCTACAACCGTTCATCATATGTTTTGGTCTCCAGTCCCTAATCATCCTGGTTTCTCTTCTCTGCACTCTTTCTAGAGTCTCAACATTTTTTTTATAATGTGGTGATCAAAACTGGATGCAGTACTCTAGGTGTGGTCTTACCAAGGCTTTATAGAGCGGTATTAGTACTTCCCTTGATCTTGACTGTATCCCTCTGTTAATGCAGCTTAGGATTGCATTGGCTTTTTTGGCTGCTGCCGCTGCACACTGCTGGCTCCTGTTTAGCTGGTTGTGCACTAAGACTCCAAGGTCCCTCTCCCAGTTTCTGCTATTGAGCCTGGTTTCACCCAGTCTATATGTGTTCTTTGGGTTTTCCTTGCCTAAGTGTGGGACTTTCCTTTTCTCTACATTGAATTTCATTTTGTTAGATATGGCCCAGTGTTCTAGTCTGTCAAGATCCATCTGGATCTTCAGCCCATCTTCTTGGGTGTTAGCTATTCCTGCCAGCTTAGTATCATCTGCAAATTTGGTAAGTTCCCCTTCTATTCCCTCATCTAAGTCATTAATGAAGATATTGAAGAGTAAGGGGCCTAAGATGGAACCTTGTGGCACCCCACTTCCCTCCATCTAGATGTAGTACCATACAAGGTCATGGTCAAAGGTGACAATTCAAGGAAGCCAAAAGCAGCAAAGATGATGGAATTATCATTGTTCCCTTGCCGAAAATACATAACCAGGAAGAATGGCCTCTTTTTTGACAGTCTCCTGATTACCACATCTCTGTTCTCTTAATGCAACCAAAGTGAGCAGATTTTTTTTCCCTAGCCCCAGTTCAGGAATCTCCCAGATAATGATTAGGATTTCAGTCTTAGAGCTCTGTCCAGCGCTGGTTTAAGCCTCAGACAGATGACCTTACGGTTTGATGTCTCTCCTCCCCCGACTCAGTCATTCTGTGCTAGAAAGTACAACCCAAGCCTTAGCATTTTCCCTAGAAATAGAATAGAAATAGAATAGAATAGAAATAGAATAGAATAGAATAGAAATAGAATAGAATAGAAATAGAATAGAACAGAATAGAAATAGAATAGAGTAGAAATAGAATAGAATAGAATTAGAATAGAAATAGAAATAATAGAATAGAATAGAATAGAATAGGATAGAATAGAATAGAATAGAAATAGGAATAGAATAGAATTCTTTATTGGCCAAGTGTGATTGGACACACAAGGAATTTGTCTCGGTGCAAATGCTCTCAGTGTACATAAAAAGAAAAGATACATTCATCAAGAGGCAAGAATCATAAGGTTCCACACTTAATAATAGTCATAGGGTACAATAAGAATAGAATAGAATCAAATAGAATAGAATAGAAATAGAAATAGAATAGAATAGAATTAAAATTCTTTATTGGCCAAGTGTGATTGGACACACAAGGAATTTGTCTTGGTGCATATGCTCTCAGTGTACATAAAAGAAAAGATACACTCATCAAGAGACAAGAATCGTAAGAAACAACACTTAATGATAGTCACAGGGTACAATAAGCAATCAAATCCTACTAGGAAACAGTCAATATAAATCGTAAGGATACAAGCGACAAAGTTACAGTCACAAATGGGAGGGGATGGGTGATAAGGAGTGATGAGAAGATTAATAGTAATAGTAGTGCAGACTTTGCAATAGTTGGACAGTGTGGAGGGAATTATTTGTTTAGCAGAGTAATGGCATTCGGGGGAAAACTGTCCTTGTGTCTAGTTGTTCTGATGTGCAGTGCCCTATAGTGTCGATTTGAGGGTAGGAGTTGAAACAGTTTATGTCCAGGATGCGAGAGGCCTGTAAATATTTTCAGAAGGAGGCACCCTCACCCACCAGTGGTGGAATTCAAATTTTTTTACTACCAGTTCTGTGGGCATGGCTTGGCTTGGCGGGCATGGCTTTGTGGGCATGGCAGGGAAAGGATACTGCAAATTCCCCATTCCCTCCCCATCCCACTAACCTGCTTTCCAGCTCCGTTCTCCTGTGCAGGCCAACCAAAGAAGACCCAGCCGATCAGCTGGGATTCAATGGGAGGCAGAGAATACATGGGGTTGGCGGGGCCAGTCAGAGGTGGGATTTGCCGGTTCTCCGAACTTCTCAAAATTTCCGCTACTAGTTCTCCAGAACTGGCCAGAACCATCTGAATACCACCTCGGTCACCCACCCAAGTTTCCCTCCATGCCATCCTTGCTGAATTTTGGAGCCTGTTTATTCAGAAGTGAAGGGGGATGGAAGAGATCAAGACAACCGTCAATCACGTTGGATGCAGGGCTCCAGCTGAAGGCAATGGGAGGGCACGTCCCCATGGTGGGCAACAGGGACCTCCGTGATTAGAAAAGTCGCAATCGCCATGATTTTGACACACGTAAAAGTGGGGGTGAGGCTTTGAATACACAGTTGTGGCTTTCTTTCTTGTTTTTTTGACCCCCTCCATGCAAAGGTATCTCTGATTGACATGAAAAAAAGTTGTGCCAGACTCAAAAGGCAGCTCCGGTGGCCTAGAGGTGGAGCTCTCACCTCACAATCACGAGGTTGTGAGTTCAATCCTAGGTAGAGGCTAATAGTTGGAATAGACTCTCCTGCTCGGGCAGGGGGTTGGACTAAATGACCTCCAAGGATCCTTCCAACTCTGTTATTCTATGAACAAAAGTGTTGTGAGAGAGCAGTGTTAAACAAATAAATGAAAATGGCATGGTTACCAAAATGGCCTGGAATCTTCCATGCAGTGACTTTAAATATACAAAGAGAACTTTTCTTTAAAAAAAAAAAATATTTGGCACAAATTGCTGGCAGCGCTGAGTTCTGAAATGCTCTGTAGACTGGATTGCAAAGTATGCCGTTAGGAAATCACCCCAAAATCCTAGAGGGGAAGAAGATAAAGGGGAAGTAGGTGAGGAAGGAAAAGAGAAGAACACTGAGAAAGAGAAGAGAAGGAAGAAAAAAGGGGAAGAAGAGAAGCTGAAGGGAATGAAACGAGTTCGAAAACAGAAAAGAAAGAAGGAAGGGGAAGGAGGAAAAGAAAGAGAATTAAAAGAGAAAGGGAAGGGAAGGAGGAGAGGAAAAGGAGAAGAGAAGAGGAAGAGGAGAGAATAAGAAAGAGAATGGAAAGAGGAGGGAAAGCAAAGAAGGGAAGAAAAGGAGGAGAGGGCCATATGGTTCCCAAGGAGGTGGCCTAATCGTGACCTCGGAGTGACCAGAAACTGGGAGATTATCCCCTGTCTGATCCTCCCTGGCTGGCCAGTCTGTCTGCTGAGTCACCCTCCCCATCGTGGCTCTGGACCGAAGCCATCTCCCCAGCAGGAGAGGCTCAGGTTTACCCCCCCCGTGCATTCTTGGGGTCTGCAAACCACAAAAGACGGGGCTTCTGTTCTGCCCCAGGCTGGGAACTGCCACTCCCCCCACCCCAACCTGGAGAGTTTTGCAGCTTCCAGTTCAGAATAAGAATAGAATAGAGCTGGAAGGGACCTTGAAGGTCTTCTAGTCCAGCCCCTACTCAAGCAGGAGACCCCATGCCATTTCAGACAAGTGGCTGTCCAGTCTCTTCTTAAAAGCCTCCAGTGATAAAAGCATCCGTGATTTCTGGAGGCAAAGCTGTTCCCCTGTTTGATTATCTTCACTCTTAGGAAATTTCTCCTTAATTCCAAGATGCTTCTCGCTTTGGTCAGTTTCCATCCATTGCTTCTTGTCCTGCCTTCAGGTGCTTTGGAGAATAACTTGACACCCGCCCCACCTCTTCTTTCTGGCAGCCCCTCCAATACTGGGAGACTGCAATCGTGTCACCCCCAGTTCTTCTTTTCTTTAGACCAGCCAGACCCCAATCCTGCAGCCGTTCCTCATATGTTTTAGTCTCATCTTTTCTGTAATGTGGTGACCAAAAACTGGATTGCAGTATTGCCTCCAGAAGTTGTGAATTCTACAACACTGGAAGTTCTTAAGAAGAGATTGGACAACCATTTGTCTGAAGTGGGGTAGGGTTTTCTGCCTGAGCGGGGGGTTGGACTAGAAGACCTCCAAGGTCCTATTCTATTCTATTCCATTCCATTCTATATTCTCTTCTATTTTCTATTCTACATTCTATTCTAAGTTCCATTTCTATTCTATTCTACTCTACTCTCTATTCTATTCTACTCTACTCTATTCTCTATTCTATTCTATATGATTCCTTCTCTATTCTATTCTATTCTATTCTATTCTCTATTCTATGCTATGCTATGCTATTCTACTCTACTCTACTCTATTCTCTATTCTATTCTATATGATTCCTTCTCTATTCTATTCTATTCTGTTCTATTCTACTCTACTCCATTCCATTCTCTATTCTATTCTATTCTACTCTACACTATTCTATTCTATATGATTCCTTCTCTATTCTATTCTATTCTATTCTATTCTACTCTACTCTCTATTCTATGATTCCTTCTCTATTCTATTCTATTCTATTCTATTCTATTCTATTCTACTCTACTCTACTCTACTCCATTCCATTCTCTATTCTATTCTATTCTATTCTATTCTATTCTATTCTATTCTATTCTATTCTATTCTATTCTATTTTCTATCCTGTCCTATCCTAGTCTTCATTCCACTACTCTACTCCGTTCTGTTCTGTTCTGTTCTTTATTCCATATTCCACCTTCTCTATCCCATCCCATCCCATCCCAGGGGCGCTCTTACCAAGGCTTAGCCAAGCGGCTCCTTGCCGAAGAAGGCGCTGCTGCCCGGTGAGCGCGGCGCGGCTTTTCCCCTCCATTCATAAAAAGAGAGAGAGAGTGAGAGAGAGAGAAGCCGAGCCGCCCGGCGAGCGGGAAAGCGCTGACTCACGCGACTGGGAGATGAGCCTAGCCCCGCCCCGCGAGGGGCCCAAGCCCCGCCCCTCGGCTCTGCGGCTTGCCCACCTCGACTTAACTGGTCTATTTAAGTGGCGGCGGCGGCGGCAGCGGCGAAAAGCCGCGGAGCGTCTGGAAGGCGAGCGGGTGCCGGGCGATTCCGGGTTCGTCTTAAAGCCGAGCGTCCGCCGCGGGGCTTTCTGGAATTCCGGGTCGGGAGGTCCCTTGCTAAGGTAAGCCCGGAGCTCGGGCTCCTGCCAGTGGGAAGCCCCGGCTGGGTGGAGAGGACCCCGGAGAGAGACCCGTCCGTGCGCTTGGCACCGCCTGCATGAGTCGCCAAGACGCCCGGCCGGCCGGCGTCCCTGCAGACCTGCCCTTCTTTCTCCAAGCGGGCGCCCTCCCTTGGAATCCCGCACGCCGATTTTGGGGGGTGGTGGCGGGGGTGGGAAGCAGCCCCTTTAAAGACGTGGGACGGAAAGCTAAGATTTCTTTCCAAGCTGCTTTTGCAGGAAAGGCTGCAAATGCACTGAGCAGAAATGTCCCAGCTTGGGCAGCGTTATGGAGACTTTGTGGACTTCAACTCCCAGAATGCCCCAGGGCTGGCTTGGCTGGCTGGGGAATTCTGGGAGTGGAAGCCCGCAAGCTTTAAAAGTGACCAAGGTTGTGGCTATCCCTGTTTGTGGGAAGGATAGCTTCCAATTGGTGGGGTATGGGATAAAGACTGATCCGGGTTTGTGCATGCTTGATAAACTTGGTTGGGTTAGGGACCTGCCAGTGAAAATACTTTGAAATGAAAATACTTTGAGATGAAAATACTTTTGAGAAATTGGGTGCTTGAAATGGGTAGACTGACTCTGGGATTGAAAAATAAAGAAGAGACAGAATGTTACAAGGTATAGAATACATTTTTACCAAGGGTGGGAACAGAAAGGAGGGACCCAGAATAAAAATAATAATTAAGATTTGTAGAATGGATAATTGAGGTATGATGGAATATAATGGATAAGACAATGGATATACGTTAACAGTATATAAATCTATAAATGTATATAAGGTATGTGTAGTATACTTTAGTATGTATGGCAAAAATGAATGGCAGGACAACCACACCTTGTCCAATGTTTTAAAAATCCAATAAAATATTTAATAGTAATAATAATGAAAGAAAATACTTTGAAATTGCCATGTACCATTGCAATAAGTAACGAACTATGTTTGAATGGGGTTCACCTTGACTCAGCTAGCACGCTCAGGGACCAAGGCATTGTGGGTGTTGTAGTTCTAGGAGGAACCAGTTACTGTCCCCAGGATCAACTTGGCAATATTGGGCTTTGAAACTGCTCCAAAGAGCTGCATGTGTGGGATGTTGGGAGTCTGCCAAGTGAGATCCCAGCCAAGAATATTATGTAATGTTGTGCCTGGAGCAAGAAAGGAGCCCTTAGAGGGAACGAGCTAATCAGTAAAGGGAGAGAGAGAGAGAAAGAAACGAGTGGAAAGATACCAAGCAAGGGATCCAACCAAAAGGTCAAAGACAGCTTTTCAGGAACATGATAATAATTTACAGGTTCTTCAGAGCAATGTTTACAGCATCCTGGGTTGTTTCTGAATAATGAATGTTGGCTTTTAGCAAGCTTTTCTTCGGTCCCACAATTGTGAATTGCATGAGCCGGTATTAGTGTCAACTCAAAAATATTTATGTGGTCTTTCAGAGTTGCTGGAGCCCTGACAATTAGGGAAGAAAAATCAGGGCTGTTCTTTGGGGTCATGAGTAGATACTAGGCCTTGTGGGAATTAAAAGTGGTTAAGGCAAGCGGCTAGGAACCAGGAGATGGTGAGTTCTAGTTCTGCATAAGCCGTGAAAGCAAGTTTTGGGCCAATTACCAGGGGACTGTGAGTTCTAGTTCTGTTTTAGGTATGAAAGCTGGCTGGGTGACCTTGAGACTGTCACTCTCTTTCAGGCTAACCCCGCAGGGTGGTTGTTCGGAAAATAGGAGAAGGAAAGTACGTTGGCTATGTTTGCCACCTTGAGTTATTTGTAAAAATAATAAAGGCTAGATAGAAATAAACAGATTTGTAATGCATAGGACGGGGCGATCAATAGATCAACAAGCTTCCCTGCCTTTTGGAAAACCTGAGCATTCTTACTTGTTAGTTGAACATGTCCATTCATAAACCTGCCTTGAGCCATCTTCCACAAACCAGCATTTTTTTCTGAACCCAACCAGCAGCTGACTGAGGTTGTAGGTGCCAGGGTGATAGCAATGGAGGCTTAAACACGACTCCCACGGTCTTGTTAAAAAATTTAAAACGGGTACATACACCAAGGCCATGTTATACATTTGATATCAAATGTTTTGTTTTGCCTTGCTTTGTTTCCGAGGAATTTAATCCTTATGTACTGCAAAGTCTGATACCAGAAAAGAAACAACCGGGCGTAGTTTGGCATTTTAATGAAAAATAAGATCTTTTCCGAGCCAGTCTGAAAAAATTAATCAGCTTTCAACAGATTGAGACAGATGGACAGCAGGTTTTTCTTCTTTATTTCAGTATCTGTTACTCTTCCCTATCAGTTCTGAGAAGTTAGCACCAGCTTTTTTAGATAACTGCTGTTATCAGGCCCTCTGATAAAAATGCTCTCCTGTTTGGCTTCTTTTGGGGCCAAAGAAGTGTTAGGAATCAATTAAGTGAAAGAACTCCATACTGTCTGTCAGCAGTGTAACTCTGCAAAACCTTAAAAGGGGTCAAGTTTATAGTTGATACGACAGGAGAAAACTACAAAAGACATCATTCCAACGTCAAAAATGGTTCACATCTGGCTAGGAGCAGGAGAGAGAGAGAGAGAGAAGGGAAAGGGAGAAAAAGATGGAGAGAGACAGAGGGAGGGAGAGACAGAAAGAAAGGAAGGGAGAGAGAGAGAGAAAGAGAGAAAAAAAAGAGAGAAAGAGAGAAAAGGAATTCTCCCAGGAAGTCCTTGACTTGTAACTCTTATTGAGCCTATAAATTTCTGTTGCTAAACAAGAGCGTTGTTAAGTGAGTTTTGCCCCATTTTGCAACCTTTCTTGCCACTGTTAAGTGGATCACTGCAGTTGTTAAGTTACAGCACAGTTGAGTGAACCTAGTTTCCCCATTCACGTTGCTTGTCAGAAAGTTGCGAAAGGCGATTCCAAGACGCTCCCAACTGTCATAAATGTGAGTCAGCTGCCAAGCATCTGAATTTGGATCACATGACCACGCGGATAGTGTGTTGGTTGTAAGTGCGAAAAACAGTCGTAAGCAACTTTTTTCAGTGCTGTTGTCATTTCAGATGGTCACTAAACTGTTATAAGTCGAAGACTAGCTGTAAGAAGAGACTGTTAAGCAGTGGTTTCAGATGTTGCTGGTTCACATCTGGCTAGGAGCAGGAGAGAGAGAGAGAGAGAAAGGGAGAGGGAGAAAGAGAGAGAGGGAGAGAGAGAGAGAGACAGAGGGAGGGAGAGACAGAAAGAAAGGAAGGGAGAGAGAAAGAGAGAGAGAGAAAGAGAGAAAAGGTGCTAACCCTTCCCTTCCTGGTTACAGGACCCCGGACTTTTGGCTGGGAAAGACATTTTTGGAAATTTGCAGGATTTCCTAGCTTGTTTCCGAGGATTAGTGTGAATTGGCTGAATTGAGCCTCATTAATCCTATAATTCAGTGTTTCTCAACCTTGCCAGTTTGAAGATGCTGGCTGGGGAATTCTGGGAGTTGAAGCCCAATGCATTTTCAAGCTGTCATGGTTGAGAAACGCCGCTATCATTAAGCCTGTAAGTTTCCTTCCTTAATGCTGCTCTAAGGGACTACATCTGGCATTGGCCCCCACAGGTATCACGATTTGCCAGATCTTCCGATGAAAGCCTTTGTGTTCTCATCCTCTTTTCAGTTTGTTGCACGTGTTCCGTTTTGTTTTTCATGTTTGTATTCTTATGAATGAAATTCAGAGGTGGTATTCAGTAGGTTCTGACCAGTTCTAGAGAACCGGTAGCGGAAATTT
Source organism: Pseudonaja textilis (assembly GCF_049901715.1). Lineage (NCBI taxonomy): Eukaryota > Metazoa > Chordata > Lepidosauria > Squamata > Elapidae > Pseudonaja > Pseudonaja textilis. The sequence goes on from NC_142000.1 coordinate 4,442,622, forward strand.
TAAGTAGTTTGGAGAACCGGCCAATCCCACCTCTGACTGGCCCCACCAACCCCATCTATTCTCTGCCTCCCATTGAGTCCCAGCTGATCGGCTGGGTCTCCTTTGGTTGCCCTGCACAGGAGAACGGAGCTAGAAAGCAGGTTAGTGGGGTGGGGAGGGAATGGGGATTTTGCAGTATCCTACCCCTGCCATGCCCACCGAGCCACGCCCACAGAACCCGTAGTAAAAAAAATTTGAATCCCACCACTGGTGAAATTCCCACTCATCTGCATAGGCTATAGCCAACATCATCATCTTCTTGTGCCATATCCGTCATTGAACATTGGTAATCATGTTGGCAATTCTATTTTTATCAACAGCCGCATGAAAAAATGCTGTTGGGTTTTGTCCAAACTGGTCACTTAGATTTTGAAGTTCTTCTGCCTGGACCTCATTTGCCTTCAATCTTTCCCTGGAGAATGCCCTTTTTTTTCCCCCAGGTGTTGCATTCCATGTTCAAAATATTCTAAGTTTGCTTTTTTTTTTTAATGGTTTTGACGATTTCCCTTGGCTTTCCCAGGCGGCTTATCACCTCATTTCTGATTTTGTCAACTCAGCTTATACGTAACAGCCGCCTGCAAATCTGCATTTCAAATGCTTCTAGTACCCCACTTCTCTGCTGGCAATAGAATACCCTACACCACCAGACTTGAAATTTGGGGCTTGGACAACCTTGAACTACGCCACCTACAGTTGGACTTAAGCATAGTACACAAAATTATCTGCTTATAATATCCTACCAGTCAATGACTACTTCAGCTTCAACCACAACAATACAAGAGCACACAACAGATACAAACTCAATGTAAACAGTTCCAAACTTGATTGCAGGAAATATGTCTTCAGCAACGGAGTGGTCAATGCCCGGAATGCACTACCTGACTCTGTTGTTACATCCTCTAACCTCCACTCCTTTTAACCTCAAACTATCCACTACTGACCTTACCCCATTCCTTAAGAGGTCTGTAAGGGGCGTGCACAAGCGCACAATCTTGTCTCCCGTCCCTGTCCTATTGTCCCCATTTATTCGTACCTATTTCCTGTATTCTCACTCAGGTTTATACTTATTCCTATTCTCTTGTAAGCGATGGACAAATCAAATCAAATCAAATCAAAATAAATAAAGTCAACTAAATGCCACCACAAGATACAGAACCACAAGCTAGCCCAAAGTGCTGCATTTATATCACACCCAAGCCATCCCCATTTATTCGTACCTATTTCCTGTATTCTCACTCAGGTTTATACTTATTCCTATTCTCTTGTAAGCGATGGACAAATGAAATAATAAATAAATGAAGAGATGGTCTCTTCAAGTGGCTCTCTGTCTGAGACCAACTCTCCACTCCGCAGGGCAGGATAGAAAAGATGTAGCATCTGACAAGCCTGATTTTTTTTCTACAGCCAACTGTACAGTTATTTCCCAGCCTGGGGAGAACGGAGATCTTGAGTCCTTGCATGACGATGCTACAGAGGGAAGGTTAGGGTCCTTCTTTTCCCATCACCAGAACCATCTGGGGGATTCCAAACAGAGACTTTGAAGAGCGAAGCCCTTGGCAATCTGGTAGATCAATCTGTTGGTTCTGTTTCCTCCCGTGTTTCTGCGGGTTAGCTATTTTGTCAAGCTAGGCCTTGTACAGTCGATTTGGGGAAGTTCTCCTTTAGAGAAAGGAAGTGTGTGAAATTGCCACCCCCTTTTTCAAGATGCAGTGGTTTCGTGCATGAGATTGCTCCTGATTCTGAGGAAACCTGTGTCTGTCAGTAGACCTTATTTTGCAACGTGCGGCATGTGAAGAACGCTCAGCCTCCTCTTCAGCAATGTATCTTCCACCTTGTTTGGGTACCAAGTGGGAAGTCTACTCTTGGCTGCCTTTCTAAGAAGACCCCCCCTCCTTGGCATACCTGGATCTCTTTCTCAGACTCTACAGTTCTAGAATTCGCAAACAGCCCGATCATACGGGCTGGAAATGTTATTCAACATGTCTGGAGGATACCAGATGGAAGGAGGCAACTGACCAGTTATGGACAGGAAGACTAAGGTCACGCACAGAATTTGAGGAAGGAGTTCTGTTTTTCTTCCATGAGGTTCGTTGAGGTGGCCTAAAGCACTTCCAAGTTTTGTTTTTTAGGATTACATGACAGTTTATGTAATCAAGATGTTTCCAGTAAGTTGTTCCGAGGTTTGCATAAGGGAATTATATAATTTGATATTAGATTATAATGTTGTAATGTTGTAAGTTAATACTAAGAGAGCCGGTTTGGTCTGGTGGTTAAGATACCAGGCAAGAAGGCAGAAGATACTGAATTCTAGTTCCATCTCAGCCATGAAAGCTGGCTGGGTGACTTTGGGCCAATCACTAGGAGACCGGGAGTTCTAGTCCCGCCTTAGACATGAAAGCCATCTGGGTGACCTTGGGCCAATCACTAGGAGACTGGGAGTTCTAGTTCCACCTTCGGTATGAAAGCAGATGAGTGACTTTGGGCCAATCACCAGGAGGCTGTGAGTTCTAGTTCCATCTTAGCCATGAGAGCCAACTGGGTGACATTGGGCTAATCACCAGGAGACTCTTGAGTTCTGATCTCACCTTTGTCATGAAAACCTCCTGGGTACCCTTGTGGTGATTGGTCTCTCTCACAGGGTTATTGTTGTGGGCAAAATAAGAGGAGGGAGGTTTACTGTATATATTTGCCGCCTTGAGTTATTTGTAAAAATAACAAAGATGGGATGCAAATAGATAAATCAATAAATACATGTTGCATTGTCTGATGTTTTATTTACAATAGAGATAGATAGTACTTGTATCTGTTTTTATCAAGAACAGTTTGGTGTATCATTAAGTGTTGTACGTTATGATTCTTGACGAATGTACCTTTTCTTTATGTACACTGAGAATATTTACACCAAGACAAATTCCTTGTGTACCTAATCACACTTGACCAATAAAGTATTCTAATGGCCAAGGCACCAGGCTAGAAATCAGGAGACAGTGAATTCTAGTTTTGTTTTAGGGATAAAATTCAGCTAAGCTGACTTCAGGCCAGTCACTCCCTTCTTAGACCGAGACAGATTACAATGTTATTATAATGGGGAAAATAGGAGGAGGAAGGACTATTAGGCCTTGAATTATTTATGTAAATGATAAAGGCGGGAAAAAAAAATCAATAAAATCTCATGCAACGTGTGAAACATAAAGTTAAATCTTTTTGCTAAAATAAATAAGAGAAAGATGGGGAAAACCAAAGCAAAGCTAATCACTATAAATTCTCCATTGTTGAATATTTGCTAAGGTCTTGTATTCAGTAAGCTGCATTCTAATTAGTAGTTAATCAATGATATGCAGTGTGAAAATATAAGTAGTGCCGTCTGGCACATTTTTTTCCCAGTCAATGTGCTCGAAACAGCCTTGCAATCTGGGGAAGGTCTCCCCTTCCTTCCCCTCCTTCAACACAATCCTGGGTGCCAAAGTGTGAAAGGTGCTTACAGGTGTGAAACTAAACACTTCCATTCTGAGACCGGACAAAAGCTCCTGCACCCTAAAGGCCGACTTGAGGCTAGACTGGAAAATTTGCTGATCTCCTCTCCTTTCTCCTTCGAGCGCCCAGCGTTTGACTCTAGTTCTGGGCCATCTGCTCTCGGGGTGGGTCAAAGAAGCAATAACCCATGGTCCAAATATTTGTGTGGCCTTATCGTTACAGGCAGGCTTGGAGGTCTTTGAACTCTGCTGGCAGAGCGGAAAGAATAAGTCATGTTTCATGCACATCTGGAACAGAGCACCGCCAAACTTTTTCCCGTGGTGATTATAGGTAAGTACCTCTGGGAAGCAATCGGCAGATCCCAGCCCACTTATCTAGCAAAGCCAGCCTGTTCTTATCAGCCGCAAAGTGCTGGAGTTCCAAGAATTATGATTAAAAAAAGAACATCTATTTATATTCATTCTCTCTCTCTCTCTTTCTCTTTCTCGATCCTGTCAGTTTCCTGCATTTTGACCCTTCCTTCCTTCCTTCCTTCCTTCCTTCCTTCCTTCCTTCCTTCCTTCCTTCCCTTCCTTCCTTCCTTCCTTCCCTCCCTCCCTCCCTCCTCCTTCCTTCCTCCTTTCCTTTCTCCCTTTCTCCCTTCTACTCCTTCCTTCCTTCCCTCCCTCCCTCCCTCCTTCCCTCCTCCCTTCCTTTCTCCCTTCTCCTTCCTCTCTCCCTTCCTTCCTTCCCGCCTTCTTCCTTCCTTCCTTTCTCCCTTTCTCCCTTCTACTCCTTCCTCTCTCCCTCCTTCCCTCCCTCCCTCTCTCCCTTACTTCCTTCCCTCTCCCTCCCTCCCTCCCTCTCTCTCCCTTCTACTCCTTCCCCTCCCCTTCCCCTCCCCTATGAAAAACAAAACCCATCAACAAAAGAAACATCTATGGATTTGCTGCTTCCTTTCTTGGCCTTTTTCATGCAAAGCATTTTTAAAAATATTGAAAACAAACTGGATTAAAGATCTCGGCCCAGTTCACATATAAGATGGGGTTGTCTTGTCTTCAGCTTGGCTAGGGAGATCTCCCCCCTGTTGCACATCACACAAGTGGAAATTTGTAGATGTAATTGTCTTTTAGCGGAGTAGGGAGGAGAGAGAGAGGTGGCAATGGGAAAGCTGTATGTGTTCTGACTTAGGCTTCCCCCAAGAGCACGAAGCCGAGTCGTCCTCCCGATAAAACCCCTTTTATTTGATTTACAATGAATTTCCTCTCCAACAAAGTCCCGGCCAATAGTATTTCACGATAGTTCCCAGTTACAAACCTTGATCAGGCTTGGAGAGGGGTCAGGTCTATATCTTTCAGTCGCCGCAGTAATTGGCACAAATGCAGGAATGTCTCCTGCAAAACCCCACTCCCCTTTCGCTCCTCTTTTATTCCCTGTGGGAGGGGGTCATTCAATGTCCACCTGTGGCTTTATTCCTGAGTCGACCCATGTTCCTCAGCTGTTCCCTTCGGCTGGCAGCTCTGTGCATGTGCACACTGGAAACAGGCTCCAGCTGTTCTTCTTCCCCACTGATCTCCACCTCCAAAGGCAGCTGTTAACTGTCGGATGGCCTTGGCCCCATCTCTGCCTCCGATGCAGAGCCCTCATCAGAGCCTTCCCCAGACTCCAGGACTCGCCCATGTTCCACCCCAATCTCCTCACTGTCCGAATCTACTGCCAGCTCCGGGCCACAACAGTGTTATATCAGCTCTGTCCCATCTACATGAAGTCCTTTGCTTCCTTATTACGTATGAGGCAACAACGTGTTGCAGCTGCCCAAACTCCCAGTGCTGCCCTAGGCTGCATCAACAGAGGGATAGAATCAAGATCCCATGGTGTGTCCTTCAAACGGGCTATGCCTAGTCTAATGAAAAGAAAGTCTAGCGGTGACGTGACAGTGATGTTCCAATATTTGGGGGTCAACTATTCTCCTGAGGGCAGGACAAGAAGAAATGGATGGAAACTTAGCCAGGAGAGAAGCAACCTAGAACTAAGGAGGAATTCCCTGACAGGGAGAACATTAGAACAGCTTGTCTCCCAGAGTTGTGGGTGCTCCATCACTGGAGGTTTTTAGGAAAAGACTGCACAACCATTTACCCAGAATGGTGTAGGATTTCCTGCTGGAGCAGTGGGTTAGACTAGAAACTTCCCATGACCCCTTCCTGTTGTGGCCGGTCGCCAGCAGACTGGCGGCAGACTCGTACAGTGAGGAAGTTGGGGAGGAACATGGGCCAGTCCTGAAGTCTGGGGAAGGCTCGGATGAGGGCTCTGCATCAGAGGCAAAGATGGGGCCAGGGCTGTCTGGCAGTTATCAGTTGCCTTCAGAGTCGGAGATCAGTGGGGCAGAAGAACAGCTGGAGCCTGTTCCCAGTGAGTGCCTGCACAGAATTGCCAGGAGAAGGGAAGGGTTAAGGAACAAGGGTCCACTCGAGAGTAAAGGCACAAGTGGACGGTGAATGGTCCCTCCCATAGGGAATAAAGAGGACTGAAAGGGGAGTGGTGTTTGCAGTAGACAATTAGTTCGTTTAATTAGTGTGAAGATTTGTTCATGACTCTCAGAGATTCTTTGCCAAGTATTTTCTTGTACGGTGTCACGCTTGGAAGCTATTGGCCTGGCAGCTCTCTAAGCCTGATAAGGTCCGTGATTGTAATTCATACTTAAAAGACTGTTTGCCGGGACTTTGCTGGATGAGAATGATAAGGAACTCACATTAGCCTAATAAAAAGGGGTTTTGTCCGGATGAGGAGCCTGCTTCGTGCTTTTGTGAAGATCAGAACACTATTATTCTATATCCTGTAGCTTTCTTCAGATACAATAAGTGCAAATGGAATTTTCCTACCTATAAAGATAAGCACCAAAGACTTCTGGAAGCTACAGAATGTTCTATTTAGACCTTTTGGGAGATGGATGAGCTCTTCAGTGGGGTGAAAAAAAAACTTGGCTGTAACAAGAATCAAGAAGGGTGGGGAAAATTTTGACTTCCAGCTGTTTTTACAACCTGGGGCCTGTGCCAGATGGAAGAGAATCCCTCTATTCTCTCTCTCTCTCTCTTGCTGTGTCATGCTGACCTGCATGTTCCCCGGCTGTGACGCTTCCTTTTTAGCCACGAGGTTCCTGTGGCGAAGAGTAACAGATGGCTCTGTCTTAGCTGGTTTAAAAAAAAAAAAATTAAGCTGGCAAGAATCTGGCAGCTTTAGCAAACTGAACGCCTTCGTTCTCTCATCTAAACTATTTAGACTGGCAAATTGTCTCTTGAGGGAGGTAGTCCTCAACTTACAACAATTCACTTAGTGACAACACTGGGGGGAAAAAAAGTTCCAGGCCTAATAACCCCAAGCATTTGAGATTTTTCTCATAAGAAAAACGTATCTGCTCAAAACTGGAAGAGTGTTAAGATGCCAACAGAGGGAAAAATAAATTGAACAAAATATTTGAATGTGCGGAAATGAATAGATTGACACTAGAAATTAAAGAAAAAGAAGAATCTGAATATTATATGGTGTGGGACTTGTTTTATCAATGGATAGAAAATAGAATAACCTAAAAGGGATTTATCATATCAATAAAGTGATAAGAGGAGTTAATGGAATAGATATATAGATTGTATTTACACTATGGATATGGGAGTGTGATTACTGTCATGTTGTTAAGATGAACAAGAAGAATGTTGTTACTAATGGATAAGTAATTTGAAACATGTACTTAATCGACACACAGTTGAAATGGAATGGGGTCTTTTTGTATATTAACAAAATTTTAAAAAATTACAAAAAAAAGAAAAGAAAAACGTTACAGTCCCCAATGTTTTTTGGCAATTGTTCCAGCTTTCTTGCATCTTCATAAATGTGGCAATTAGAACTATGCACCCGAGTCCAGATGTGAATAGAGATTTCTCTATAAGTTCATTATACGGTTGGCCATTTTATTTGCAGCCCCTTTTTCTTCTTAGCCTAGGCTTCTGTCCACAGCTGCTCCATCATGGTGACATCAGCTGAGTCACTATCTTTGCAGGTAGTCCTTGACTTATGACAGTTCATTTAGTGACTGTTCAAAGCCAATAAAGGCCGTGGAAAAAGCGACTTACGACTGTTTTTCACAATTGCAACCTTTGCAGCTGCCTCATGAACCTGTGATTAAAATTCAGAAGTTTGGCAACTGACTCGTATTTATGACCGTCGCAGTGTCCTGGGGTCCCGTGATCCCCTTTTGCGACCTTCTGACAAGCCAAGTCAAGAGGGGGCAAGCCGGATTCACTTAACAACCAGGTCACTAGAATAGAATCAATGGAATAGAATCATCCCTCGACTGTCCTTTTGAATGTACGCTAATCGGCGTGCATTAAAGTGAAATTTCATTGCATGCAGCTCTCAAAGGACCACCACCTCCAATATAAACTACATAACAGAACAAACAAATAAACACAGATAAATACAGAATTATACCCCGCATATATTATATGTCACAGAGAAACAAATCCAGTCTAGTTTCAGCTGTACATGGTGAGAGGATTAACTTCAGGGAGTCACTTAATAACTGTGGCAGGAAATGCAAAATGGGGCAAACGTTTCCCTTAAGAAATGTCTCACTTAACAACACAAATCTTGGGCTCAGTTGCAATCGCAAGTCAAGGACCCCGGGACGCTGAAACCATCATCAATACTTGCTAGGTTCCAGGCATTCTTATTTTAATCCCGTGGCCACAGGGGATGCTGCAGTGGTCGTAAGTGTGAAAAATGGTCATAAGTCACTCTTTTTTTTTCTGATTATAAAATAAATCCGAGTTGTTCAGCTGGAATATCTTCAGGCAGGCTAAATGTGCGACTTTGATTTACCAGGGCTTGCCCTACAAAAGCCCCTTTTCTTATTTCTGGCTACGGACTCAGCTGGAGGGCTCTTACGTGTGAATTATGCCTCTTGTAGCTATGTAGCAAGTCAGCAGATTTGTTTTGAGGGTTGTGCAAAAGGAAGTGATCAAAAAAATAATAACAACGTTAAACAGGCACTTCCTTTTCCCAACAATGCAAAATTCAGATTTGCATTTGCTTTGCATACCTGATTTTTGATTTGCAACCAAATTGCAACGCTAGTCCATTCATTCCAGAGAAATTGGTTTGATAGAATAGGAGTGGAAGATAGGAGTATTTTTAAACAGATTAACAGAGTTGGAAGGGACTTTGTGGGTCATCTAGTCCAACCCCATGCCCAAGTGGGAAACCCTACACCATTTCTGACAGAGGGCAGTCCAGTCTCTTCTTGAAAGCCTCCAGGGATGAAGCTCCCACAACTTCTGAAGGCAACTTCTGTTCCATGGGTTGATTGCTCTCACTGTCAGAAAATTCCTCCTTATTTCCAGGTTGAAGCTCTCCTTGGTCAGTTTCCACCCATTGTTCCTTGTCTGGCATTATTCAGGTGCCTTGGAGAATAGCTTGACCCCTTCCTCCTCTCTCTGGCAGCCCCTCAAATATTGGAAGGCTGCTCTCCTGTCTCCCCTGGTCCTTCTCGTCACTAGACTAGCCAAGCCCAGTTCCTGCAACTGTTCATTGTATGTTTTAGCCTCCAGTCTCCTAATCACCCTGGTTGCTCCTCTCTGCACTCTTTCTAGATTATGGGGAATGTTTACCTCCTTGAGTTATTTATGCAAATAAGAAAAGCTGGTTGAAAATACATCTGGGGTGTGTAACCTAACCTGGATCCGCTCGATTTCTGTCTTTCAGGAAACGGCCCCTCCGGAATCTGCTTGTCCTACCTCTTGTCTGGCAACGTGCCTTACGTCAGAAGGAATTCCGTTCATCCTAATCCGATCTTGCAAAGGAAATTAGAAGAGACCCCAGAGGTTCCCATAGTAGATCAGGTTGGTATATAGCCCAGACCTCTGTGGGGTGGGTTCTTCTTATCAAGCAGGTTTGGCTGCGAAGAAACTCTTCATTTTGCAAAAACAAGGGGGTTATCCTTTACTCCCAGGGTTTCATTATGGGTGCCAAACTCCTATAAGTTTATAATCATATTATAGAAACCAGCTGTATACCCATGCTTCGCTACGAAATTATGTGGTGGCGCTTAGCTTTTGGGGGTGGGGGGGAATTCTGCCTCTGCTTACCAGCATCCATCAGTATTCATCTGGCTAGCATCCTGTCAGTGTGTGAGAGAGTTGAGGGCTGTTTGGAAACTGAAGCAGTATTTGCTGTGTGAGCAAGGAGACAGCAAGGAGCCTGGGCGTGGCTTAGCTCAACTGTTCTGTATTAAAGCTGCTTGGTGCTGTGAAACTAAAACTGAAACTGAAACTGAAACTCCTCTCCTCTGCTAGTGTTTTTATTTGGACTTCTTTTCAGGTGGGGAAGGGGAGAACTCCTTAGCATCAGAGAATAATAATAATAATAATAATAATAATAATAATAATAATAATAATAATAATAATAATAATAATAATATATAGGAAATACTAATGTTCTGATGGTCATTTTGAAAAATCCTTTCTTAGTGAGCCCCTAGAAGCCAAGAGGAACATAAGTGCCAAATTTCAAGTTTGTAGGCTTTACGGTTCTGGAGATTTTGTGATGATGCGTGAGGGGTATTTTGCTTTTATATATATATAGATAGATTTATAAGTCATATAAGAGCAGTTTGGTCTAATGGTGAAGCACCAGGCTAGAAAGCAGGAGACCCCGAGTTCAGGTCTTACCTTTGTCATGGAAACCGTCTGGGAGACCTAAGGCCATCCTTCTCTCTCTCTCTCTCTCTCTCTCTCTCTCTCTCTCTCACCAACTCACCTCACAGAATTGGGAGGAGGGAAGTGGGCCGTCTTGAGTTATTTGTAAAAAATACTAATACAGCTAGTCCTTGACTTAGGACCACAACTGAGCCCAAAATTTCTGTGGTTAAGTGAGACTTTTGTGAAGTGAATTTTGCCCCATTTTACAACCCTTTCTTGCCTCCATCGTTAAGTGAATCACTGTAGCTGATAAGCTAGTAGCCCCAGTTAAGTGAATCGGGCTTCCCTGTCGACTTTGCTTGTCAGAAGGTCATGCAAGGGGGTTGGGTGGCCCTGGGACACTGCAGCCGTCATAAACGCGAGTTGCCAAGCATCTGAATTTTGATCACATGATCATGGGGAGGCTGGAAATGTCATACCTGTGAAAAATGGTCATAAAGTCACTTTTATTCAGAGCTGTTGCAAGTTTGGACTAAGTGAACTGTTGTAAGTTGAAGACTGCCTGTAGATAAATAAAATTAATATTGGCTTTCTAGATCAGCAGTTGCCAACTGTGGGCCGTGAGAAAATTTTGGTGGTCCACAGAGAAATGTCCCCCCCAAAGCAGTCTCCCCAAAGCAATTAATCCAGGCTGCACCGGAACACAAGGCTGCACCACCCACATGGCCTGCAGGAACCCTTCCCGCCCGCTCACTCCTTATCTGGCAAACTTGCCTGCTAAATTGCTATTTTTCTTTTTTTTTTTTCCTTTTTCCGACCATCAGCTGTTCTGCTGTGCTAGGAGATTTAGATTAGCTAGGAAGCAGGAAATGGTTGGATTTCTTGCTTTCTAGCTAGTCTTTAGATCTTTGGCTCTGCTTTTAAGCACAGCCGAACCTCCCTTAGGACAGAAGGTTCTATTATTCATGGCAAGCAAATTTTGTGTGACAGACTCAGGTAGCCGATGGCAGATAGATAGATCTCTGAATGAATGTGTGATTCTCTGAGCAATTCAATTCAGAGTGTGCTTAATTACAGTCTCGGGAAGCCTTGGTCAATTGGAACATCTCCAATTAAAACATCTTGTTTTCCCTGTAGGATCTGGAGTATCTCTCTGAAGGTTTAGAGGGTCGATCTTCCAGTCCAGTGGCTCTCCTTTTCGATGCCCTTCTGCGTCCGGATACAGACTTTGGCGAGACAGCTGATTCTGTCCTCACTTGGTGGCATGAACCTGACCGAGCGATCCCTCATCTGGTTCTGGGCAAAACCCTTCCTGGAGGAGCCTGGCATGTAAGTGCAGCTCAAGATCTTAGTGTTTATAAATGAAGGTCAATAGTACGTGGAACAGAGAATATTAAGAGTTAGAAGGGACCTTGGAGTCTTCTAGTCCAGCAGTCGCCAACGGGTGGGCTGTGAGAAAATTTTGGTGGGCTGCAGAGAAATCTCACCCCCAGAGCACCCCCCCAAAGCAATTAATCCAGGCTGCGCAGAAACACAAGGCTGTACCACCCACATGGCCCATGGGAACCCACCCCGCTCGCTCACTCTTACCCAGCAAACTTGCCTGCCAAATTGCTATTTTTCCTTTTTCCGACCATCATCTGTTCTGCAGCGGCGAGAGATTTAAATTAGCTAGGAAGCAGGAAATGGTTGGATTTCTTGCTTTCTAGCTAGTCTTTAGGTCTTCAGCTGAACACAGCTGAACCTCCCTTAAGGACTGAAGTTTTGCTTGCAAGCAAATTCAGTGCAGACTCACAGTAAGCAAATTTGAGAGACTGAGCTAGCCGATGGCAGATAGATCACTGAATGATTCTGTAAGCAACTCAATCTGCCTGCTTTGCCTGATTTTGGATAAAAGTTACTTTTTATATATAAAAAATCCAATATTTACATACATGGTGTGTGGTGAGTTAATCTTGTGAGTTTGCTTGCTAGCAAATTTTATGTGACAGACTGGGCTAGCTGATGGCAGATAGATAGATCTCTGAATGAATCTGTCATTCTGTGAGCAACTCAATCTGCCTGCCTGCTTTGTCTGATTTAGGGTAAAAGTTGCTTTTTTTTAATAAAAAAAATTCAATATTTATATAAATATTTATAATATTTACATACAAGCCCTGCCCAGCCAGTCACATGACCACCAAGCCACACCCACAAATTAGGCCACCCCCACAGAACCAGTTCGTGGTCCCTGGGATTTAAAATTATGAGTTTGGTGGTCCCTGAGGTCCAAAAGGTTGGCGACCCCTGGTCTAGTCCAACCCCCTGCCCACGGCACGGTGGTGGCTAACCTTTTCTGCACCAAATGCCAAAACATGCGCGTGCGCATCCCCAAAATGCAGTGCATGCATGTGCCCTGCCCACCCCACCCATGCATGTGTGATCCACCCCTGCCCCTGGCACTTCTGCATGTGACCTCCCACATCCCTGCGCATGCGTGTGCACCCACTCCGCACCCACACATGTATGCGCGAACCCCCTGTGTGTACCCCACGCATGTGTGAACCCCGTGTGTGCACCCCACACCCCCGTTGCATCTGCACGCACAACCGCCCCACCCCCCCATGCATGCACGGCAGAGACCAAAAGACCAGCTGGCCAGCAGGAAGCGCACACATGCATGCACAGCAGAACTGAGCTGAGGCCACTGCTTGCGTGCCCAGAGAGAGCCACATGCCATAGGTTCGCCATCATGGCTCTACACCGTTCCAGACAAGCGGCTGCCCAGCCTCTTCTTAAAAGCTTCCAGTGATCGAGCATCTACAACTTCTGGAGGCAGGTTGTTCCATTGGACAAGTGTTTCCACTGGCAAGGAAATTTCTCCTTAGTTCTTAAGTTGTTTCTGATTAATTTCCATCCGTTGCTTCGCCTTCTGCCTTCAGGTGCTTTGCGGAATAAGTTGACCCCCCCACTCCTCTTTGTGGCAGCCTCCTCAAATATTGGATCATGTTGCTATCATGTCTCCCACCAAACACTGATCTGCATTGGCTCAAGGGTTTTTCTTTCTCTTATTGGAGATCTTTGTGTTATGTATTTTATTCCACAGTGGAAAAAAATGGTTTCTTAAGTTAGCCTTTCCATTACTCCAAAGACTTCTTGGTCATCCACATTTCCTAATGTCAATGTCTGGAATACTCTACCTGACTCTGTGGTTTCTTCCCCAAACCCCAAAAACTTTAATGTTAGACTGTCTACTATTGACCTCACCCCTTTCCTAAGAGGTCTGGAGGGGGCGTGCATAAGCGCACCAACATGCCTACCGTCCCTGTCCTATTGTTTCTTTTGTTTTTCTTATATGTATCCATGTATTCATAACTATGTTTTTACTTATGCCTATTATCTTATAAAATAAAAATAAAATAAAAATGTGAAGATGCCTAAAACAAAACTGTGGAAGGAGATTGCCTAGATGAATTTCTTATGATTGAATAAAAATATGGGAATTGAGGAAGGTAGCATTCCCCCCTTACATGCCTTCTATCCAAATAATGAAAAGCACTGGTGGTCTGTCCATGAGAAATTCTCTGGAATCCTCTTCTTCTCTGAAAGATAATCAAAAGAGAATCAAGACCACATCTCCACGATATAAAAAAAGATGCTGAGACTGTAGAACAGGAGTCTTCGGACTTGACAGCTTTTAAGACTTGTGGACTTCAAGTCCCAGGATCTCTCTGTCAGTCATGTTAGCTCAGGAATTCTGGCAGTTGGAAGTCCACAAGTCTTAAACTTGCCAAGTTTGAAGACCCTCGCTCTATTGTATCTACCTATTCTATCTATCTATCCTATCTTTCTATCTATTCTACCATACTTTCTCTACTCTATCTTTCTCTCTCTCCCTCCCTCCATCTGTCTATTCTATCTACCTATCTTTCTATCTCTTTATTCTCCTCTCTATTCCAGGGGTCTTCAAACTTGACAGCTTTTAAGACTTGTGGACTTCAATTCCCAGAATTCCTCCTCCAGTCATGTTAGCTCAGGAATTCTGGGAGTTGAAGTCCGCAAGTCTTAAACTTGCCAAGCTTGAAGACCCTTGCTCTAGAAAGCGTGCAGAGAAGAGCAACCAGGGTGATTAAGAGGCTAAAACCTATAAAGAATGGTTGTAGGAATTGGGCACAACTACTTTAACCAAAAAGAAGGACCAGGGGTGACAAGATGGCAGTGTTCCAATATCTGAGGGGCTGCCACAAAGAGGAAGGGGGGCAACCTAGACTTCAAAGCACTTGAAGGCAGGATCAGAAGCAATGGATGGAAACTAATCAAGGAGAGAAGCAACATAGAACTAAGCAGAAATTTCCTGACAATTAGAAAAATTAATTAGTAGAATGGCTCACCTTGAGAAGTTGTGGGTGCTCTAACACTGGAGATTTTTAACAAGAGATTGTACAACTATTTATGTGAAATGGTATATGATTTTCTGCCAGAGGATGGTGTGGGACTTCAAGATCCCTTCCAATTCTGTTAATTCTATTAAGCTCAGCTTTGCTTTTAGCAGATTAAATGGGAACTGGTGGTATAAAAAAGATATATATCTAGATATCTAGATATAGATATACAGTATATAGATATTTATAAATAAGATATAGATAGATAGACAGACAGACAGACAGATTTTTTTTGCACCAAGCTGATGTAAATCAAGTTAAAACAAAATCCAAGTTTATAGAACCAATCTGGGCCAAACTCTAGATGTTTGGTTAGTATGGGATGAATTAGACATTGTAAACTGTTCAGAGTTTGAACTCTGAAGAATAATTAAATACAAAAGACTCAAATTCAAAATGTTTTACATTTTAATTCCGGTCTTGGTAGAAAGAGATCTGAGCTAGTTCCAACCCTTTTTAAAAGTGTTGCGAGTTTGAAATAATTAAATGTCAAGTTCAAAATGAGCATTTTGAACTTAAAAATTGGCTCTTTCAGAGCATTCCTGGAATGTCTGAAACGATGTCAAAACACTTCCAGTAAATTTGGGGCATCTGCTGGAAGTTAGATAATACAGAGATGTTTTAGATTTATCTGCTGGACTTGCCATCTTGGGTTTTTCTTTTTCTTTTTGAATAGTTTGCTTTTTGTTGCATTTTGTTTATTATATTATTGTTTCCTTGCTTGGTGTATCATAGCCCACCAAATCAAATGAAAGATTAAAATAAAAAATTTCAAATATAAAACAGGGTGTTTTGTGCTTGAAATATTTCACATACTTCTGTCACAGAACTGCTGAATATGGTTGGAATTTCAATTTATCTACACTGTTCTTGTGTTAATATATATGCCTGCCTGATATTTATTGAAGCTGATTCTCCAAACAGCCAAAATAACAACTCCACAATATCTAAAAACAATGGACATTCAGTATAAGTAGTCCTTGACTTACGACCACAATTGCAGCCCAAATTTCTGTTGTTAAGTGAGACATTTGTTAAGTGAGTTTTGCCCCATTTTACAATCTTTCATGCCTCAGTTGTTAAGTGAATCGCTGTACTTGATAAGTTAGTAACCTGGTTGTTAAGTGAATCTGGCTTCCCCATTGGCTTTGCTTGTGAGAAAGGGGATCATGTGACTCTGAGGGACTGCGACCGTCATAAATATGAGCCAGTTGCCAAATGTCTGAATTTTTATCACATAACTAAGGAGACGCTGCAATTGTTGTAAGTGTGAAAAACAGTCATAAGCAGAGGCGGGCTCTCAGGGGCTGAGGAGAGCCCTGAGCTAAGACTCTGCGGGGCTTGGAGAGCCCCCAGTAACCTCAGAAAGACAAGCTGCAAGGGAAAGCTCTTAATAGGCTTAATTGAACTTCTGGGCATTCAGCCAAGAGCACTTCACACCTCGTAAAAGTATGGCAAGCTAGATAAACAATCCACTCAGCGCTTGCCGAGGGACAGCCAGAGAAAATCAGATGACAGAGCCACCATCCTCCAAGGGGATTAACTCCCAAATAATAAGGATCACGTAACTCACCAGAAACTCCACTAAGACTCCAAGATCTCTCTCACAGTCACGGCTATGAAGCCTGGTTTCACCCAGTCTTTTATTTAAGTATTAAATGCACAAAATAATAAAACAACTTTTTGGTATATATCTTTTTTTAGGTAATTAGGGCAAAGAACCAATGTCGAATTGGCCGCACCCACCCAGTCACATGACCACCCAGCCAGTCATTAGGGCAGAGAGCCCCTTGCTAAAAAATTTGAAGCCCACCCCTGGTCAGAAATCACATTTTTCAGTGCCATTGTAACTTTGAGCAGTCACTAAATGAACTATCGTAAGTGAAGGACAACCTGTGTTACAGAGAAGATTTGGCATCAGCTTAAAAGTTTGAAGATTTGGAAGTTTGCACAAACTGAAATGGGTAGAGGTGTATATTGGCTACATTGGAAATGAAATATCAAAGTCTAAAAATAGCAGGGGGAAATGGAATCAAATCCCAGATTAGCCAAAACATTCCAAATAATAAGAATGAACAAGTAATTTCTAATGGATCGAGCATCCTTAAAACTTTATGGCCAGATAGAATCCTGAACATTTAGATTAAAACATGGTTTGCTAATAAGCCACGATTACTAGAGTTCTCGTCGTGCAAAGTCGTAAACCCTGCTTTGCAAATATCCTTTGCTGGTTATATGCAACATCTTGCAACCAAGTCAAAGAAATTGCACTGTGTATTACAGAGAGAGAGGCCTGTGCTAAGTTTGTGAGGAGGGGCAAACTTTAGTTTTCTGGCTAATTTTGTGGGAGGGACCCACCTACATCAATCCCTTCACTGCTTCCAGTTGTATTTCCAGATCTGGATTTATGTTCTAATTTTCTTTTTTCTTTCTGTCTGTCTAGTCTATTGAAGGATCCATGTTCACCCTGAGCCAAGGAGATTGGATGGGGCTTCCTGACATACCATTCAAACAATGGTTGACCAAGAAGAAAAGGTAGGATAGCTTCTCTTTGGGAAACTAATTAATAGAATAGAGTAGAGTAGAATAGTAATAGTAATAGTATAGAACAGAATAGAATATTGGAATGGAATTGGATAGGATAGGATAGAATAGAATTCTTTATTGGCCAAGTGTGATTGGACACACAAGGAACTTGTCATGGTGCAAGTGCTCTCAGTGTACATAAAAGAAAAGATACATTCATCAAGAATCATAAGGTACAACACTTAATAATAGTCATAGGATACAATAAGCAATCAAATCATACTAGGAAACAGAATAAAAACCATTAGAATACAACCAACAAAGTTATACTCATACAGTCACAAGTGGGGAGGAGATGGGTGAAAGGAAGGAAGGGAAGATTAACAGTAATAGTAATGCAGACTTAGTAAATAGTTGGACAGTGTTGAGGGAATTATTTGTTTAGCAGAGTGATGGCGTTCGGGGGAAAACTGTCCTTGTGTAAACAGTAGCTTTAGGCTCAACTCTTTGAACATGAGCGGTTGAGGGAACTGGATAGGTCCAGTCTAATGAAAAGAAGGACTAGGGGTGACATGATAGCAGTCTTCCAATATTTAAGGGGCTGTCACAGAGAAGAGGGGGTTTATTCTCCAAAGCACTTGAAGAAAGGCCAGGAAGTAATGATATACAAACTTATCAAACAGAGATCCAACCTAGAAATAATTTCTCCATTTCCTATCCATGAGAACAATTAACCAGTGGAATGGCTTGCCTTCAGAAGTTGTGGGTGCTCCATCACAGGAGGTTTTGAAGAAGAGACTGGACAGCTATTTGTCCGGAATAGAATAGGGTCTCCTGCTTGAGAAAGGGTTTAACAAATCAAACAGATTAACAGAGTTGAAAGGGACCTTGTAGGCCATCTAGTCCAACCCCCACCCACCCAAGCAGGAGACCCTGCACCATTTCTGACAAATGGAGTCCAGTCTCTTCTTGAAAGCCTCCACTGGTGAAGCTCTCACAACTTCCAAAGGCAACTTCTGTTCCATGGGTTGATTGTTCTCATTATCAGAAAGTTTCTCCTCGTTTCCAGGTTGAATTTCTCCTTGTTCAATTTCCATCCATTATTCCTTGTTTGGCCTTCTGGTTGCTTTGGAAAATAGCTTGACCCCTTCCTAATCTCTTGCAAATACACTGAAACTGCTATTCATTAAAAAAAAAAAAAACCTCCTTTATTCCCAATAGTTCTGGGATTTGATGTCCTGAAGCACCAGACAAATTTGGTCAGGAAGACTTCCGTTGTCTCTTTTACACCCCAAGAAACTAGGGAGGGTCTCTTTTGAGCGTCTTGCTCCACCCGCTAGCCAGCTGCAGGCCATGTCCCCTCTTCTCTGTCCGTTTTCTAGGCAACATCTTTTTATTCCATGTCCCAAGGTCCTTCTCACCCACCATTCCAGGATGTCTCCGCTGTTCTGCTTCTGAGCAACCCACCGGCTGCCCATATTTCTCATCAAAGCAGGTTTACTTGCGTACCATGGGAATGTCCCCTTATGTTTTCATCCAATTTATTTGTAACCCATTATTAAAATGCTTTCAGACTGAGCTCAAAACCCTAGCTCTGGGTTACGAGCAGGGGGCTGGGATTCTCTCGGTTTGGACCAGTTCAGGCGAACCAGACGCTATATTTGCATCTGGTTCGCCGAATCGGTATTTGAACCGATTGGCTGGCCCCGCCCACACCTCCCCTCCCAGGACTCTCCAAGTGGCCCATTTTCAATGCAGGTAAGTGCAGGGGCCATGTGGAGGCTCAGGGAGGGGGGAAAATGGGCCTTCCGGAAGCCCAGAAACAGGCCTGTTTCCGGCTTCTAGAGGGCCTCCAGAGCCCGGGAAAGGCTGTTTTTGCCTCCCAGAGGCCCAAGGGAAGCCTCTGGACCCTTGGGAAGGTGAAAAACGGCTCTCTCGGAAGTTCCAGTAGGCCCCACCCACTATGACCATGCCCACCCAGCAACTGGACAGCAAACTGGTTGCTGGGATTTTTGAATCCCACCCCTGGTTATGAGTTATGAGTGGTTTCCATTGATTATTGGTCCGTTCTGATCCATATTTTTGTTCTACAGAGGCTTCAGAAACAACAGGGCAACTGCTGGCGACATAGTCCAATACTACCAATATTACGTGGCCAAGAAAGGGCTGAAGAAGAACTTTGTTTGTGGAACTCTGGTGACATCTGTGAAGAGACTGAATTTGGATTTGGAAGAGAGCTATGGCGGCCCAGATTCCAAGGACAGCCGGTCCATCTGGGGTTCATCCCAGGGATCCCAAGGAAACAGGGACAGTCTCTTTCAGGTTGATGGGATTGTCACCAACAGGGGTGGCACCCATCCCTTCACAGTTTATGCAGAGAATGTGGTTTTAGCCACGGGGACCTATGATAGCCCAACCCAGCTTGGGATCCAAGGCGAGCATCTCCCTTTCATCCATCACACACTGTCGGCTCTGGAAGAAGCTGTCAAGAACAAAGAGATTGGGATCATGTCGGACCCAATCTTGATCGTAGGAGCTGGCTTAACGGCCGCAGACGCAGTCCTCTTTGCCCACCATTATAGCATTCCAGTGATCCACGTTTTCCGCCGGCGAGTCAATGACCCAGCCCTCATCTTCAACCAGCTCCCCAAAACAATGTACCCCGAATACCACAAAGTCCACCAGATGATGAGGGAGCAGGCCAACCCTTACCCAGGGCCGTACGAACACTACGTCAGCTTTCCCGAGCACCACGTCGTCTGTTTTTTGGAGGACCGGAAGTGCATCTTTGCGGACAAGAGCGGCCGTCAAAAAATACACCCAATCTCCATGGCTTTTGTCCTTATCGGCTCCAATCCCAACCTCGCCTACTTGCCCAACAATGGGATGGACTTGGCTGTTGACTGTGAGCAGCCGGTCAGTTCCAAGAGGAACCCTGTAGATGTTGATCTCTTTACGTACGAGTCCGTGCATGAGAAGGGGCTCTATGCTCTAGGGCCATTAGCTGGGGACAACTTTGTGAGGTTTGTGCAAGGTGGTGCGTTGGCCATCGCTAGCTCTCTGCTGAAGAAGACCCAAAATCCTCCTGAATGCCAGTGAATGTAACCTCCTCTGAAGGGTGACTCTTGGCCAACTTTTGAGAGCGGGCATTGGGTGTGTAGCTGGGTTTTCAGATCTGAAGACTCCTTGAAAGCCTTCAAAATGGGCCGGGCTAGGCCAAGTGTCCAGCCCAAGAAGATAACAGCAGAATCCTTGCAGAATGTTTGACTTCTTAATCTTTCTACTTCTGAGAGGTAGAGATGGGTTAGGAAAGCTTGAGTAGATCCCACGGTGCAAATCAGGTGTTGCCTCAGTTAAACCTGAAGCAAGTTATCTCTCCGTGCGTAACCTGAAGACCTCCGTCCACATTATTCTGAAGTACAGTGAAAGCACTGTTTGCATCCAAAATAATCCTTTCTGCTCACGGAAGAGCGGTGGCTTTCCATTAACTAATGCGCCCCATGGTTCTTCAGGGAACCTCAAAGTGAGTCAGAACAGAATTTCAGTAGATCCATGAATGCACAGCAAAGAATGGGAAGATCTGTAGTTCTCCAAGGCCATCAATGCATGGAAGTGCCTTTCCGTTATAAGGGCTGGGCGGAAGGTGGGTCTGCATCCAACATAAAAACCCGAAACAGACTCAAACCAACTCTCCAGATAGGCAGAATTCTCCAGCCATCATGGTTCCTGCTGAGATCTGGAAGGTGCCAGGTTTGAGGGGGAGTTTAGTCTAGAACAGGATTGTCAAACTGCAGGCATGCGCTGGCCAGGCCTACCCGTTTTAGCGAAGGGGAAAAAAGTCACGATATGCCACGTGATAACAATGTGATGACACGAGTTTGACATCCCTGGTCCAGGGCAGTGTTGGCAACCTTAAACACTCAAAGAGCCATTTGGATCCGTTTCCCACAAAAAAGAAAACACCGGGAGCCACAAAACCTACTGGGGGGCGGGCTGGGGGGGGGTGAAAAGCTCAATAAATTGCCAGTGGGTGTTGCACAGTGGTGGTTGTGACACATATTTTGAGCAACAGGGAGCTGCAGCAGAGGGGTGAAAAGAGCCACATGTGGCTCCAGAGCTGAAGGGTGCCAACCTCTGGTCTAGGAGAACATAACATTGTATTAGCAAGTAGTCTGGGCTGGTGGTTGGACTAACCATTGTGCGATTGTTACACTGAACAGTGAAACCTAACTGACCACAGTTTCTTCATCTTCTCGGAAACAAAGTTCAAACCTGCAAAGCAATTTTGGATGCTACCACTCAGAATCTCAGGATGTTCTTGAATGTTTCCCTGGCCAGCATTGCAGACAATGTTGAATTCCATCTATAAGTTAAACTAGTGCTACTAATTTGTAAGCACATTTTGTAAAATAATAGGGGTTTTTCCCCCCTAAAAATATAGAAGGTATATTTTCCATATGGCTATTTTAAAATTAAAATAAAACTGGATTTCTACAGATTCATTCTTCTTCTTCCATTTGCAAGTAAGCCATTGTCTTCTATGTGTTCTATTTTGAGAGAAAGGTATGTGGATTATTTATTGCTAAAGTTACTACTTGGCAGGACACAAGGAACACAGCTGATAACATCTTTGATAATAGGGGCAAATCCTTTTGCAGATTCTGCTCTGATACATTTAGAACAACATTAAAAAGTACTGAGGGATTATTACTATTTTTTTTAACAAGAAAAAAAATTTGCACCGACTTTCTTGCTGGCATTTTTAGAGAATCTCTTCATACAGCTAGCTATCTTTAAATAATTCTAAATATGCGTTGACATCCTTTGAACTTGCACACTTGAAGTGGGGAAGAGAAGCTGCAATGAGCTGGAAGGGGAAAAAAATAAAGTTATGCAAAAACTAAAAAGAGCAAATTCACAAGTCATCCAGTCTTGTTGACACAAGAAATATACTAAAAGCCTGGATTGTACAACACGTTGAACTAATTAGTTGTGCTCGTTGGGGATTGGAGGCATGCCTGGTGTTCTCTGAGCTTGTTTTCTTGCAGACATTTCATTACCAAACTAGGTAACAGCATCAGAGCTACAGGTGTTGTCTTCTATCACATCCTTGTGCGATCTACTGAAATACAGCTCCAGAATATTCAACAAGTTATCCTGTTGACTCAAAGGAGAGTGAAGGATAGGAAGCAAGGCTTTGTCTACATTACTCCTTTGACTTCTGCTCTTTCTTATGGCCTGCTTCCTATAGGCCAGTGGTTGCCAACTGATGGGCCGCGGCCCACTAGTGGGCTGTGAGAAAATTTTGGTGGGCCACAGAGAAATTTCACCCCCCAGAGCAACCCCCCCCAAAGCAATTAATCCAGGCTGTGCAGAAACACAAGGCTCCGCCGTCCACATGGCGCACGGGAACCCGCCCCGCCCACTCCTTACCTGGCAAGCTTGCCTGCTAAATTGCCATTTTTCCTTTTTCTGACCATCAGCTGTTCTGCTGTGCTGGGAGATTTAGATTAGCTAGGAAGCAGGAAATGGTTGGATTTCTTGCTTTCTAGCTAGTCTTTAGATCTTCGGCTCTGCTTTTAAGCACAGCCGAACCTCCCTTAGGACTGAAGGTTCTATTATTCAGTGCAGACTCACAGCAAGCAAATTTTATCTGACAGACTGAACTAGCCGATGGCAGATAGATAGATCTCTGAATGAATCTGATTCTGTGAGCAACTCAATCTGCCTGCCTGTTTTGCCTGATTTTGAGTAAAAGTTGCTCTTTTTTTATAAATAATTCAATATTTATATAAATATTTACAATATTTACATACAAGCCATGGCCAGCCAGACACAGGACCACCAAGCCTCACCCACAAATTAGGCCACGTCCACAGAACTGGTTAGTGGTCCCTGGGATTTAAAATTATGAGTTTGGTGATTCCTGAGGTCCAAAAGGTTAGTGACCCCTTCTATAGGCCACCAAAAACTTTACAGAGGTGCTGATTTGATATTGAATGTCAGTGTTCCAATTCACCAACTCCAAACCAGAGAACTCCAAGACAAGCATCTTTTCAAAGGTCCATTTTATTAGAGTTGTCCTAATGCACATCTGGGAAAACCCAAATCTGACAGTTCTGGGTTTTCCCTTCCCAAAAGAAATCCACCCCATGCACCCATCAGTCCATCACAGGGTTTTCCCAACCAAACCTTCATCCCAACTGAAGACATCCCTCCAGAAACTCCTCTCCAGATGAAGGGCAACATGTCCTTGACTCTCTGAGAAAGAATGTTGTTGAGTCTAATTGTCCAACTCTCCATGAAACCCCCCCTCCCAATTTCCCAGGCACTAAATGTGGCACCCTTGAAGCTTCCAAGTAAAATATGGCTTCAAAGGCTGACATGAACATTACCTGGGGGAGCAAGAAAGGAGGAGCATGGCCATGTGTTCTGACTGTTATGCTGATGATGCAATGGGCATCAATGACATAGCAACATTTGCATGGCGACAACATGATGCAATTGTGACTTCTACTACAAGCTTACGACTGGAGAATCCTTTAATTGTCCTTTTATAACCCCCCCTTTGCTCCCCCTTTACAAATCTCGTCCCGTAATTAATTCGGGATGGAGTCAGGGCGACTGGATAGAGCTGAGCGTTTACTGGCCGGATGCCCTTTCTGACACCTACATGGAGTTCACAGCAGATTTTTTTTTCTTTGCCCCCGGGAAGAGAAATATCTACCGCTACCTAGGATTGAACTCTCAACTTTCCGAAAGGGAGGCGATTAGCTTCACCGCTAGGCTACCACAATGCTCTTGTTCTTTTATCCTGTAAGCATCAATTTCTAGATTGCTCTTTCTCAACCTTGGAAACTTGAAGGTTGGACTTCAACTCCCAGAATTCCTCAGCCAGAGTATTAGCTGGGGGATTCTGGGAGTTGAAGTCCCAACACCTCAAAGTTGTTAAAGATGAGAAACTCTTAATAGTGTTGCTCTTGTGGTGTTAAGTCACACTTACAATGCTAAGTTGAGTCCTCAGTGGATGATTTGGAGTATTACAAACAGAATGAACAACTTCTTGTATTAGCAAGTCCAGTCCCCTATCGTATGAAAACCATAGTTTATAATGGTGATGGCTAACCTTTTTGGGCTCCTGTGCCCCAAATTGTGCATGTGCTTACAAGCCCGCACTCGCGTGCGTGCCAGCACCCAGAAGTCAATGCGTGCCCTCCCACACCCCCTACATATGCACGTGCAATCCCCACCCACCCACTCCCACCACCCCTTTACCTGCATTGTGCCTCACAGCTGATTTTTGGCCAGTTTGAGACTTTTTTCGACTTCCCAGAGGCTTTTGAAGAAGGCTTCTGCAGGCTTTGCAGGCTGAAAACCAGCCCTGTTTCATCACTTCCGGTATTTTTGGACAAACAGGAAATGATGAAATGGGGCTAATTTTCGGCCTGCAAATCCTGCAGAAGCCTTCCTCAAGCCTTTGGGAGGCCGAAAAAGGCCTCAAACTGGCCGAAAATCATAGGTTCACCATCACAGGTTTACAATATATTGCTATATGTGCCTCTAGCTCAGGGGTCTCCAAAGTGGCAACTTTAAGCATAGCTAGCTGAGGAATTCTGGGAGTTGAAGTCCACAAGTCTTAAAGTTGCCAAGTTTAGAGACCTCTGTTCTAGCTGAATGCAGATTAAATTAAATTAAATTAAAGGTGCTTTCTCCAAATCCAAGCAAATTTCCATTAAAGAAGACAATGTCAGCCAAAGGTTCCAGATCAGTACACACTGGGATTAAAAGATGACCCTCATCCACTTAACCAAACTTTCTGGATCCATATAGCACACAACCATGTCTTTTTTCTACCCCTTTCCCAGGACCTGCCTCCTCAGTCTTCAATCTGGGAGATGCACAAGGTCCTGGCGCTATATACGTCTATGATTGCACAAGGCCGCACTGACTGGACTGAAGTAAGATCAGTAAGGTGATCCAAGCCCTGGCTAAAAATAAATGTGTTGGCCAACTTTTGAATTCCTGGGCCAGCAGACAAAGCAGAGAGCAAGAACATGTACATTTAAATAGGCTCTTGGGGATCTGATATATTTAGGGCGATGAGGATTTACAAATTCCACTTGTGTGAGCCAAGTGGCGGCTGCCAGTTTATCTGCTATCCCTGGTCCAGTCAGTTCCATCGTGAGCGACCAGCGACAGAATGCAGAAGCAATTTTTTATTTTATTTTTTGCAGAGAGGAAGCAAAGCTAGTTTCCTTCCTCTGTTCAAAGGGCAAAGGTTCAGAGAAATCTATTTCTCTCTATAAAAGCCAAGTACCCCTCACGCATCATCACCAAATCTCCAGAACCGTAAAGCCTACAAACTTGGGAATTTGACACGTATGTTCCTCTTGGCTTCTAGGTGCTCACTAAGAAAGGATTTTTCAAAATGACCATCACAGCATTAGTATTTCCTATATTATTATTATTGTTGTTGTTGTTGTTGTTATTATTATTAACACGCTCTGATGCTAAGGAGTTCTAG
Organism: Pseudonaja textilis; assembly: GCF_049901715.1. NCBI lineage: Eukaryota > Metazoa > Chordata > Lepidosauria > Squamata > Elapidae > Pseudonaja > Pseudonaja textilis. Next base: position 4,468,274 of record NC_142000.1, read on the forward strand.
TCCCCCTCCCCACCTGAAAAGAAATCTCTTCGAAAGGCAAAACATAAGCAGAGGAGTTTCAGTTTCAGTTTCCCAGCAGCAATCAGCTTTAGTACAGAACAGTTGAACTAAGCCACACCTAAGCTCCTTACTGTCTCCTTCTTGCTCACACAGCAAATACTGCTTCAGTTTCCAAACAGCCCTCAACTCTCTTGCACACTGACAGGACGTTAGCCAGATGAATACTGATGGATGCTGGTAGGCAGGGACAGAATTTTCCCCCCATGATTTTTCTCCCCTAAAACTAAGCCCGACCACATAGTTTTGTAGTGAAGCATGGCTATAGAGCTAGTAGAATATATTCCTGGTGTTGGAAGGGACCTTGGAGGTCTTCTAGCCTCCAATCTTTTGGGCCCCAGGGACTGGTCCCATGGAGAACGGGTGATCCAAATGGTTTTGCCTGCTGCCTGCATCCCGTGGATGGGGCTTTGTTTGTGCAGCCTGGTTGCTGGCATGCCACCGGTTGGTGCCACTCTACCCAGTTGTGGGATTCATTTTTTTTTTACTACTGGTTCTGTGGGCGTGGCAGGGAAAGGATACTGCAAAATCCCCATTCCCTCCCCACCCCACTAACCTGCTTTCCAGCTCTGTTCTCCTGTGCAGGGCAACCCCAAAAGATCCAGCCGATCAGCTAGGACTCAATGGGAGGAAGAGATGGGGTTGGCGGGGCCAGTGAGAAGTGGTATTTGCCGGTTCTCTGAACGACCAAAAATTTCCACTACTGGTTCTCCAGAACTCCTAAATGCCACCTCTGCTATGGACCAGGAGTAGGAGACCCTTGTTCTTGTCCAAACCTCTCCCCAAGGAAGCAGTCTTTATACTGTTGGAAGAAATACCCGCCTGGTTCAGTTGCAATCCGGGAGAAGGGCACTGGAGACAAAATGGAGGGTGGAGGCTGATTGGAAAGAGGGTTTATTGATGAAGCAGAACCACCAGGGACGTGATTCTGGGTAGCTGAACACATAGAGTTGAGAGTGAGGGGTTTTTATACTTTCTCTTGGGTTTTGCACTTGAGCTTCCTGTTCCTGTGCAAGAACATGTATTCTATTGGCTGTTGTCAGACTCCCATGGAGCCATGAACAAATCCTAGGAGTTTGTCTGAGATAAGTTTGGTTGAAGTTTGAACTGCTGGTGGTGGTTTAGCTGAGATGATGCAATGAAGGAGCTTTGGGCAATTCCTATTGTGGGTGAGGGTTAATCCTTCCTTCATTGGATCTTCGGTGAGGGTATTTGCCTATGAATACAGCTACCTCTCTCTTTATGTCTTAAGTGCTGGCATCTGCTGAGGGCTGTCGAGGAAGGCTGGGGCTGCTTTCCAAGAGCATGTTTCTCCATTTCTCCTCCAGGGAAATATAATATTCTGCCTTTTGTTAATATTTCTCGAAACAGTTCATTCTTCTAGGAGAGGGGTGGGTGCTAACTTTCTACAATACCATCCCAGATAAATGGCTGTCCAACCATTTTTGATTGGACGGTGGTGAAGCACCCACAATATCTGGAGGCAAGCTGATTCATTGATTAATTGTTCTCACTATTCAGGAAATTTGGGTGTTACCCTAAAAGAGGGCCTGACCTGGGGTGCCCACATTGCAGCCCTGGTCAAAAGGGCCCAGCAGAGATTATACTATCTGAGACTTCTCAGAAAACAACAACGGAATGAAAAACTGCTGGTGACCTTCTCCCGCTGCACCATAGAGAGCATTGTAACATACCGCACCTCTGTATGGTTTGCCAATTGCACAGTGGCAGATAGGACAGCACTCCAGAGAGTTAATGTCATTGCCCAGAAGATCATGGGTTGCCCTCTCTCCTCTTTGGAAGAGCTTTAGAGCTCCCGCTGCCTTAAGAAAGTTCAAAACATCCTCAAAGATCCATCTCATCCTGGGAACCCCCTTTTTTCGAACTATGACCATCTGGCAGACGGTACAGGATAATAAAAACAAGGACAAATAGGCTGAAAAACAGCTTCTATCCCAGGGCAGGAGCTCTTTTGAATTCTGCTGTATAGTGCAATGTTGGTGTGGTATTGGGAGTTTCCGGTTCAATGTGTGAAGGGTGAAAGATGTGTGTTTGTGTTTATTTGCAGGGTCATGATGTGCACTGAAGATGGTGTTTGATTTCATTGTACGAGGTGCAAGGACAATAAAGTAAACTGCAACTAAATTTGTCCTTCATTGCAGGTCGCTTCTCTCTTTGATAAGTTTCTATCTGTTGCTTCTTGTCACGCCCTCATGTGCTTTGGAGAGTAAATCTACCCCTCAATTCTGTGTCTGCTCCTCAAATCTCCAAGTCCTTCCTTTGCTCACCTTCCCTACAACAAGGGAAATCTGAAGCTTTTCAGGTTGAAAAGATTTTGAGGTTTTAGAGAGTTCTTGTACCTTTGACTTAGACTCTAGACCGGAGGTCCCCAAACTTGGCAACTTTAAGACTTGTGGACTTCAACTCCCAGAATTCTCCAGCCAGAATTGAAGTCCACAAGTCTTAAAGTTGCCAAGTTTGGGGATCCCAGCTCTAAACCCAAGCACACAATCAGGTAGGAAAGATGGAGGCTGGATCCACACCAGTTATTAAACCATCAAGGGCTTTGTTAAGTTTGGGAAAAGAGAGGCTGAACCAGAGCATGAGTGCAACAATACTTTATTATAACAATAAAGGGCTGACCGTGCTTGCCAAGCCGGGAACTGGCTCGCAGCGATCAGCAACTGGTTGGACCCCGCAGCCTGCTTTTATAGCTGGCTGCTGGGGAGAACCAACCAATGGGTAAAGGGGAGAACGCCCCCGCAAAGTGAATGGACCTGAGTGAGAACTCCTAGAGTCCTCAGGACATAACAGGCTTGGCTTAGTCTTAGCACCTTGCTTGGTTAAAGATCTTCTTTGATGATCTTTTAGCCAAAGGTGGGTTAGTACCATACCTTTTTTTCTCAGTTTCCTCTTCCTAACCTGGATCCACCCAGCTTATTGCATTTTGGGGGAAGGGAGTAGAGGGAACCAGCTCTCCAAAGGTTAAAAATTAAGAGGTCATGGCAAAGGTCTACATTTTCTCCAGAGAAGCCAGGACAACCCAGCCAAAGAGGTTTACATTCCATTCCCTTGCATGGATTCCCAGCCAGAGTGTGCTCTCTTTTCATCAGGCACTTTGCCATATATTCTTCCATCCTGGAGCCAAGAGAAGGCCAAATTTATGACAATTGGAACAGCACTACTTACGAGAAAAATCATTTACCAGTTCACCCTCATTGCAAGCAGCATTGGCTCTCTCTCTCTCTCTCTCTCTCTCTCTCTCTCTCTCTCTCTCTCGCTATAGCTCTCTATCGATCTATCGTTATCTATCTATCTAATCAATCTATCTATAGCTATCGATCGATCTATCAATCAATCTATCTATTGCTATATCTATCTATCTATCTATCTATCTATCTATCTATCTATCTATCTATCTATCTATCTATCATCTAATCTATTTAATCTATCTATCTATCTATCTATCTATCTATCTATCTATCTATCTATCTATCTATCTATCTATCTATCTATCTATCGCTATAGCTATTGATTGAGCTATCTACCTACCTACCTACCTACCTACCTACCTACCTATCTACTATCTATATAGTGATGCAGTGGCTCAGTGGCTGAGACGCTGAGCTTGTCAATCAGAAAGGTCGGCAATTCAACGGTTCGAATCCCCAGTGCCACGTCACGATGTCAGCTCCCATTCCTTGTCCCAGCTTCTGCCAACCTAGCAGTTTGAAAGCAAGTAAAAAATGCAAGTAAAAAATAGGGACCCCTTTGGTGGGAAGGCAACAGCGTTCTGTTTGCCTTCAGCATTTAGTCCTGCTGGTCACATGACCACGGAGGCGTCTTCGGACAGTGCTGGCTCTTCGGCTTTGTAATGGAGATAAGCACTGCCCCCTAGAGGCAGAAACGACTAGCACATATGTGCAAGGGGAACCTTTACCTTATCCCCCCCTCTTTTCTCTCCCCTCCCCCCAGCACTTACCATAGACCCAACTGCAGCAACCATTGGGGTATGCATTCATTGCTTTCCAACTCCCTTTGTGCTGCCTGTGTCTTTCCTTTCTTTTATTGTGCGGACAGGACACTTACTGACTCTTGGCAACTGGCTGGACAAGTCCCAGCAGTTCTCTTGGCGAGGTTTTCCAAAATGGTTTGCCCTTGCAGGCTTCCTGGGGCTGAGAAAATGACTGGCCCTAGGTCGCCCAGTTGGCTTCGTGTGTAAAGCTGGAGTACAATTGAGATTCTTCTGGTTTCTCGTCTAGTGTCTTAACTACAAGACCACACTGGCTCTCTTATTATGTCTCTAATGTCAGACAAAACTAGTGAAATGAAACAGCTGGTACGTGTCCTGGCACACTCTCCTTTTGCTCAGAAAATTCTTTAGTTCCATGCTGGAGAGACGGGAAGGAACACAAAAACTAGTCACAGTTTCCCAGAATTTGAGGGGCTATCACAGAGAAGAGGGAGTTGCCCTGTTTTTCAAACCACCCGTGGGCAGGAGTGAAAGTAATGGGCAGAAGATCATTAAAGAGGATCCCAGCTGGAACTAAGGAGGAATTTCCTGAGAACAATTAATCAGCGGAACAGCTTTGCCTCCAGAATTTGTGCGTGCTCCATCACTGGAGGTTTCCAAGAAGAGACTGGACAGGCATTTAACAGATTAACAGAGTTGGAAAGGACCTTGTAGGTCATCTAGTCCAACCCGCCTCCCCAAGCAGGAGACCTTACACCATTTCTGACAGATGGCAGTCCAGTTTCTTCTTGAAGACTTCCAGTGATGAAGGTCCCACAACTTCCGAAGGCAACTTCTGTTCCAGGGATTGATTGTTGTCACTGTCAGAAAATTCCTCCTTATTTTCAGGTTGAATCTCTCCTTGTTCAGTTTCTATCCATTATTCCTTGCCTAGCATTATTTAGGTGCCTTGGAAAATAGCGTGACCCCCTCCTCCTCTCTGTGGCAGCCCCTCAAATATTGGAAGACTGCTGTCATGTCTCCCCTGGTCCTTCCCCTCCCTAGACTAGCCATGTCCAGTTCCTGCAACCGTTCATTGTATGTTTTAGCCTCCAGTCCCCTCATCATCCTGGTTGTTCTTTGTCTGAAATGGTAAAGGGTTTCCTGCTTGACTAAGGGGTCAGACTAGCAGACCTCCAAGGTCCCTTCCAACCCTATAATTCAAAGCCAGGAACGTGGGCAACACATTCTCCTAAATATATCCACCCGCCTGAAATATAGTTTATATACCAATAATTACAGAATGCCAGGGGTTAAGCTAATGATTACAATTCCCAGTTCTGAGCAATTATCTGAATGCATGTAGAACAAGGGGTCTAATCTTAACAACGTTTAAGACTTGTGGACTTCAATACTTCCAGCTGAGGAATTTTAGGAGTTGAAGTCCGTGAGTCTTAGAGCTGCCAAGGTTAGATATCCCTGATCTACAGTGTTAAATCAACTTGTGCTTCTGAACTGTCATCTCTATCTAGGTTCACCTTATAAATTAAGCCAAAATGTAAGGAAAACATAACCTTTATTGTCACTTTTTTTGTGTGTGAACACACTGGCACACATTTAAAAAAATGAAATTCTGAGCAATAGCAACTTAGACTTATAAACCACTTCACAGTGCTTTGCAGCCCTCTCTAAGTTATTTACAAAGTCCGTTGACATATCCACATACATGCACATACATATGCTATATACATATATTTACACACACACATTATGTATGTGTATATGTGTACGAATCACAGACCACTTGGAATACATAGTAGAAAAAAGAATTTTGAGAGGTAGCAATAGCAATAACACTTAGACTTATATACTTCTTCGCAGTGCTTTCCAGCCCTCTCTAAGTGGTTAAACGAGTCAGCCTGCTGCCCCCTCCAACAATCTGGATCCTCATTTTATCCACCTCAAAAGGATGGAAGGCTGAGTCAACCTTGAGCCTGGATCTAAACTGCCAAATTGCAGGCAGACGGCAGTCAGCAAAAATAGCCTGCAGTGCTGCGTTCTAACCACTGCACCACCGTGGGCTCATATAACAAGGTTGATACTCTGCTATATGGAACAAAGCTATTACAGAAGCTAGCTTTTCTGCTTTGGATACCACGAAGCTCCCTCCCTCCCAGAAGGTATCAAGGCAAACTGGTCATAGATAGGATGTGCAGCGTCCCAGACAATCCTGTGGACCCAGCTCAAGCATCGCTTATGTGCCACGTCCTGGATAGAAGGAAGGGAACTTCCGATAATCTTTTCTGCCGTCCTCACCACTCTGTGCACAGCCTTCCTGTCAGAAGCACTAATGCACCAAACCACACAGTAATACAACAGTGAAGACAATACCCAGTGAAACCAGTAATGGTGGCCCATTCAATTTAGTGTAGTTAAATCAACCATAGCTGGAAGATTCTGGAGATTGCTGACTATTGGTCATCCTTCCCAAATCTGCTGTCCTCCTGTTAGAAATAAGAAGATTCAAAAATAAAATGTAGGCGAAGAGAATAGTATATTATAGCATTAAGAAGACAGTTGCTTTATAGACATTTGTTATCTTGATGTAATCCTGCTGTAAATATATTTTCTAATGCATTTACTCTAAACATGTACCTGCAATCAATTACATCCTCCTGTATTAAGTAATGCCACCCCTATTTCCTGCAGGAATTGGTACGTCTACCAAAGTGATCACTTAGGAGACAATAGGAGAAGAGATAATAAAAGATAAACATTACCCTAACTTCCTTGATCAATTAAAGTTAGATTTGGTTTTCCAAAGCATCTGCTTAAATTTAATCTTGGCACATAGTGATTTTAAGATACAACCAGACTTTTTACTTTGCATCGGTGAATATGTTAGAGATTCATATAATAATTATGTTGTTCTAAGATGGCTGGAGAGACGATGTGCTGAATGTAGCACTAATAGGCAACAGTGTGGTGTTAGAAATAGATATTTCTTCGTTCTTGGACCATTAGAAAGAGGCCCTGCTGAAGGGAAATTCCTTAATGCCAAGTAAGATAAGAAAAAGCCACGTTGGCAAAATATGTGACGGGTGGTCACTGGGAGGTGTTGAAGGAGATGATGTGGTCTCCATAAGTCATTTCGGATTAACTGTGCTCAGTCACTGGACCCAATGTAGGAGGGGCATGGGGGCATTGGCATAGAAAAACTATAAAATGTAATGTATTGAAATCTCAAGGGGTGGTTCTTGGCTCAAACCTCATGTTGAGATAAGCGAAGATCCTACCACTCTTTGCAAACAGCTTTTTCCCTTTTGCGCACTTCGATTTAAGCTTACAAATAAAATCTCTGTGTTTTCACCGATCCAAGTTTTTGTTACTGGAGTCATTTCCAACACTCCTCATGCCTTGGATTACAACTCCTATCCTCCCCAGTCTTCAGGAAGGCTGCCTAAGGTATGCAAATGTTTTGACTCCACCCATCTTCCAGGAGCCCAAATTGGAGAAGGTGGGGTTAATGCCTCTGAGATGCCGTCCTGCGCACAACAATTCTACCCAAATGGTGTGGTGGTGTCAAATATAATTGGGCAAATATCCCCTACTCTTGCTGGTCATCCATTTTCTAGATATGGGGTTTTTAATTCTATTTGTGCTGATGGTTTTGTCCAAGAAGAGGACTCACTTCTGTCCTTCTGCAAGGGGGATGTGGTAGAGTCCAAGCACAGGTTCATCCTGTTAGTGAAAAACACAGCTTAATTGCTCTCAAATTCAAGAGCTCTGCTTAAACCTCTCTGCTCTCATTTTTCCACATTTCCCAGGAAGTAGGGCTGCCTCTTCAACCCACACAGTCAGCAAGTAAGTGCATAGTCACTAAGTGAGGTTTGGGGGTGCCAGGTGCAGTGAGAAGGAACACGAAGCCTTCATGCTGTTTTAAACAGCCCAGTATGTTTATTCTTCTTTGAACTGCACCCTATGATGCATTAGGCTTTAAAAATATTTTTTACTGAATTTCTATCCTGCCTTTTCTGTTTGCACAGGCAAGTCCACTTAGGGCCACAATTTGGGGGCCACAATTTCTGTTGCTAAAGAGGTTGTTGAGTGAGTGGTGCTTATTGTATGACTTTTTTTGGGGGGGGGCATGGTTGTTAAGTAAATCATTTCAGTTGTTAGTTGAATCCAGCTTCCCCCATTGATTTTGGTAGCCAGAAACTGCCTGGGAAGGTTGCAAATGGTGATTGCATGATTCCGGGATGCTACAGCAACCATCATAAATACATGCTGGTTGTCAAGCACCCAGATTTGACTGTGGGGATGCTGCAAGAGTTGTTAAGTGTGAAATATGACTGTGGGGATGCTACAAGAGATGTTAAGTGTGAAATAAAGAAAGGCAAATGAGGATTTTACATTGCTCATCTCCGTCATGCCCTTGGTAGAGTTGGACTCTGAGGGAGAGGAGGAACAGCTAACAGGGAGTGGAGGTGTGGCTCCGGAGGTTGTGGAGGAGGCTGGGGAAGTGCAGTCAGAGGAAGACCCAGGCCCATCCCCTCTCCATCCTAGGAGACGCAGGGAGGAACAGAAAAGGGCTTACGTGGCTTACGAGAGAGGAAGCAGCCATGATCCTCCTCATTGGCTGCACCTAAGGAGACTAGTATATAAGAGAGATGGTTAAAATACAGTGTTGCCAGAAGCAAAGTGTGTTTTATTTTGGTCTGAAGTTATCTTGGTTGGCGTCCTTCCCACAGACTGTGCCTTGTTATCTCCTTGAAGTTGGTAATTACTTAACTGGTCCATTGTGGAAATTCCTTCATTGTAGTTTGTTTTGCTTTTTAATTTCACCTCTATCTGCTCATTAAGTTCGGGCTGTATTCCTTTTTTTGAAGACTATTTTTGAATACATTTTATCTCCAACTGAGAATTATTGAACAGTGGGGCCAAGCTGGAGGCATTAAAGGACATTTATTTACATTTTGGATTTTGTTATGTTTGTGTTACACTCCAGGTCATCACAATCTCTGTTTCAAGGCCATTGAGCCAGTGCTGTCTGAAGACACTCCCATGGTCATGTGACCAGTGTGACATCATGGAGAGCTGTTTCCTCCCACCGAAGTGGTACCTATTTATCTACTCGCATTTGCATGCTTTCGAACAGCTAGGTTGGCAGGAGCTGGGGCAAGGATCGGAGCTCACCCCGTCATGTGGTGCGCAGGTCTCAAACCCTGACTGCTGCCTTCTAGCTGACAAGCCCAGCATCTTAACTGCTGAGCCATCATGCTACCCCCTGTAAATGCAAGGACAGGTAATCTCTTTTTCAGTACTCTTGTAAGTTTGAGCAGTTGCTAAATGAATGATTGTTAAGTCGAGAAGTATCTTTACTAACTTTGAGGGGTTCACAATGACCCTCAAAGGCAGAATATCAACCAAATCGGTGCAATGGAAAGCCAAGCCAAGAATGAAATGTGGAAATTAAGATCGGTGTCATTAATAGTAATTAATAGAAATTAAAGTAATACAAAATAAAATAAAATAATAAAATAATAGAAATTAAAATCAGTGTCTTATTAAGACCTCACCTAGAGTACTGCATCCAGTTTTGCTCACCACACTATAAAAAAGATGTTGAGACTCAAGAAAGAGTGCAGAGAAGAGCAACCAGGATGATTAGGGGACTGGAGGTTAAAACATACGATGAACGGTTGCAAGAACTGGGCTTGGCTAATCTAATGAAGAGAAGGACCAATAGAAGAACCAAGTTCCAATATTTGGGGGGCTGCCCCAGAGAGGAGGGAAGGGGTCAAGCTACTTTCCAAGGCACCCAAAGGCCAGATAAAGAATAATGGATGGAAACTGAACAAAGAGAGATTCAACCTAGAAATAAGGAAGAAACTTTCTGACTGTGAGAACAATCAACGCATGGAACAGAAGTTGCCTTTGGAAATTGCGGGAGCTTCATCACTTGAGACTTTCAAGAAGAGACTGGACTGCCATTTGTTAGAAATGGTGTAAGGGTCTCCCGCTTGGGTGGGGGGGTTGGACTAGATGACCTACAAGATCCCTTCCAACTCTGTTAACCTGTAAATAGAATTAACTATATTGTGTAGTCAAAAGAATACGGTAGAATCCAAACTCTAGCCGTGTTAGATCTACCTTGGTTATGTTCTACTAAAAATACACCAATGACGCTATGAGAAAAAGTGATGCATGTTGGCAGAAGGCAATGCTAAGTCTCACGGTTAGGTCCAGAATGCTAAGCACGAGGGCTGGGTTTGTACAGAAAGTCACCCTTTGCTTGTTCTTGATGCTATTTTTAGGCAATCTGGAATCCAACACTCTGCTCTGCAGCACAACGTCAAGATTCCATTTTTAAAACTTCCAAAATCCACTCAATCGTTTTTTGCTAAATAAAAGGGAGAAAGCCTGTATATTATTCCCTCTTGAGCTGCAAAAAAATTATCGTCCCTTCATAACTACGTGCTTCATTATTAAATCAATCCCTTTGGGGATCTGTGCCCAATTCCCTGAACTATAAATTAGCGAGGTGGACTCAGCTTCACATCAAGCTAGTCCACAAAATAGAAAAATAATCTTAGGTTGTTAAATTTGTTTTTGCTAACTCACCTGATTAAATATTGTGTGAATGCGGCCACACTGGGTAACTTTAACGTGAGGTGTGCTTTTTTTGCAAAGTTACAGTCTTCAAAATTCTTGAAAAGGAATGGAAAGCTGCGCCTGCCCATTTGCAGAAAAGACTCCACCACCATGATAGATTGAGTTCCCTCATCATGCTGAGTTTACTGTGGCTTATTGAATAACAGAGTTACAGATTAACAGAGTTGGAAGCGACCTTGCAAGTCATCTTGTCCAACCTCTCACCCAAGCAGGAAACCTTACACCGTTTCTGACAGATGGGAGTCCAGTTTCTTCTTGGAAGCCTCCGGGGATGAAGTTCCCACAACTTCTGAAGGCAACTTCTGTTCCATGGGTGGATTGCTCTCACTGTCAGAAAATTTCTCCTTATTTCTAGGCTGAGTCTCTCCTTGATCGGTTTCCACCCATTATTCCTTGTCTGGCCTTCGGGTGCTTTGGAAAATAGCTTGACCCCCTCCTCTCTGTAAGCTACAATAAGCTACAATTGGTTGAGTAATTATGCCCTGAGCTATCAAATCTGACTTAGAAAGCCCAATGGTTGGCTTCGTACAGCATTCCAACTCAAACCATATGAACTACAATGGAGAGATTGCTGACTTAGGTCTACCAGAGTTGCCATTCCAAACAAACTTGCCCTAGATCAGTGTTTCCCAATCTTAGCAACTTTTAAGATGGGTGTGAACTTCCAACACTCAGAATTCTCTAGCCAGCATGACTGGCTGGGGAATTCTGGAAATTGAAGTCCATATATCATAAAATCACCAAGATGGAGAAACGTTCCTTTAGAATAGATCGTCTATAATAAGGGCTATAGAATTCTATCTGTGCCTTCCTCTCTGCCATTTTTTTTTACATGAAAAATACAGCTAAACCAGGGCTTTCAAACTTCTGGGGCCATGGGCGTCATGCGCTGGCCATCCCCATGCCTGGTTTAGCAAAGGGGGAAAAAAAATCATGATACATCACATGACATTTCCATCATGACGTGAATTTGGCACTCCTGAACTAAACAAATCAAATCATGATCAGGGTATAATAGATATTAACAGATTAACGGAGTTGGAAGGGATCTTGTAGGTCATCTAGTCCAACCCCGTGCCCAAGCAGGAGTACCTACACCATTTCTGACAGGTGGCAGTCCACTCTCTTCTTGAAAGCTTCCAGTGTTGAAACTCCCACAACTTCTGAAGGCAACTTCTGTTCCATGGGTTGGTTGGTCTCACTGTCAGAAAATTCATTCTTATTTCTAGGTTGAGTTTCTCCTTGATCAGTTTCCATCCATTATTTCTTGTCTGACCTACAGGTGCTTTGAAAAATAGCTTCCTCTCTGGGGCAGCCCCTCAAATATTGGAAGACTGCTATTGTGTCTCCCCTAGTCCTTCTCTTCACTAAACTAGCCAGGCCCCATTCGTGCAACCGTTCATCGTATGTTTTAGCCTCCAACCATCCATCATCCTGGTTGCTGTTCTCTTCACTCTTTCTAGAGTCTCAACATCTTTTCTATAGTGTGTTGACCAAAAACTGGTCTTACTAAGGCTTTATGGAGTAGGAATTATCTCTCCAGACCACCAAAATGGGAAGGTTGGATATGTTGTGAGTCCCATCTATTAATGAAGCACACATGATGGGACCTAGAAGCAGGGCCTTCTCCATTGTAGCTCCTTCCCTTTGATTCCCTGGGAAATAAGGATGGTACCCCTGGCTCTTTTTCTGAAAGGCCTGAAGACATCGTTTGGTCAAGGGGCCTGGAGATTCCAGGTTGGTTTGGAGATTATTGTGGCTTGTGTTTGTCACTGCCGTGAGGGTGGGAGTTGCCGAGGTAGTTTATATGGTTGATTTTTAATGTACACTGCTGAGAATCTCCATAGGTGAGTTGGGTAGTGATGATCCAAGTCTATTTAATAAATAATAGAAACTACTTGCTGAAATTTTCAAGGCATTCATCACTGGTTGCCTTGTTGTGCTGAATGGTCAAGCTTAGCTGCTTTGCCTAAAGAAAAGTCTATTTAATAAATAATAGAAACTATTTGCTGAAATTTTCAAGGCATTCATCACTGGCTGCCTTGTTGTGCTGAATGGTCAAGCTTGGCTGCTTTGCTTAAAGAGAATGAGTGAAACCTGACACACGCACCCTCAAACCCACATTTATTATTACTTTTATTGTCAGAGTAACAACATGTGTACAATGAGATTGGCTGAGCCTCCCTTCGTGCATACTAAGCCCCTGGCTGGGTTTACCCAAACCATTTAAGGAGACTTGGTCAATCTGTGGCTTAGCGTATTGCACGAACTCAAACAAATTGAATGAATGGAGTCAAAACTGAATGTTTATTTATTTATTTGTCAAATATGTACGTGATAATAAATCTAAGCATGAACATAAACAAGAACAAAGGAAGTAAATACAGATACATGGCGACAGATAAAAAGACAGTAGGCATGCTGGTGCGCTTATGCATGCCCCCTTTAAGGATGGGGTGAGGTCCCCGGGAGACAGTTTGAGGTTGAAGCTGTGAGGGTTTGAGGCTGTAACAATGGAGTCAGGTAGGGTGTTCCAGGCATTGACCCCTCTGTGGCTGAAGTCGTATTTTCTGCAATCGAGTTGGAGTGGTTTACCTTGAGTTTGTATCAGTTGTTTGCCCATGTATTATTGTGATTAAAGCTGAATAAGTCATTGACAGGCAAGGTGTTATAGCAGGCATTTTTGTGTACTGTGCTTAGATCGGACCGCAGGCGGCGCAGTTCCAGATTGTCCAGGCCCAAAATTTTGAGCCTGGAGGCAGAGGGAATTCTATTGTGAGTGGAGGAGTGGAGAACTCTTCTCCAGAAATACTTCTGAACCAGCTCAATCGTGTTAATGTCCGATATATAGTGCGGGTTCCAGGCAGATGAGCTGTATTTGAGAATTGGTCTGGCAAAGGTTTTTGTACGCTTTAGTTAGCAATTCAATGCCAGAGAAGAAGCTTTGCAAAATTAGGTTAATATATATGTTCTACAAAGATAGCTGTCATTCCTTCTTCAAATCTAACATCTTGGGCAGCTGGAAAACATTAAAAGGGGAGTGTCTATGGAGATGCTCCGTCACCCAAGTCATGGTTGTCCCAAAGGTGCTTTTTTCAAGAGGCAAACTGGACTTCCTGGCGTGTTTTTTGGAAGACATTTTGCTTCTCATCCGAGAAGCTTCTTCAGCTCTGAAAAAAATAGTTGTGCCTTCTGTAGAGTTGTAATTGCAGGAATGTTCCCATCTCGGATGGCAAACCTCAGATAAAGAATGTTTCCAAGCAAATAAAACTCAGGCAAACAAAGTCACTAATCTAAAGGAGGATTAGAGAGAGGAAGTAAACGTATGTTAGACTTTAACTAGAGATAATGAATTGTGTTAATTACTGTTATGCTAAACAGTAACGAAAGTTAAGCAGTAGCCAAAGTTAACCAAGGTTGGAGGATAACTAAAAATGTGTATAAATGCAAGACTAGACTCCAATAAAGATCATCACGATTCAGTTGATCATGATCAAACAACTCGACTGCCTCGTCATTACAACAGCCTTCTTTATAAATTCTGTGACCTGTTCCAAGACTTCTGTTGGTAGAAGTGATTTCAGCTCTTGGAGAACGTGTTCCACTCTCTCTTTCAACATTTCTCAATTGTGAAATTACTCGGTCTTATTCTGTCACTGAGGAATTGCAGCTGTGCTTCCTGCAGGATGTTTTTTCTGCCCTGTGTCCCTTCTCTGTTGAAGAGGCAGCGGTGGGATTCGATTTTTTTTTTTTTACTACCAGTTCTGTGGACGTGGCTTGGTGGGCGTGGCAGGGGAAGGATACTGCAGAATCTCCAGTCAGAGGTGGGATTTGCAGGTTCTCTGAACTACTCAAAATTTCTGCTACAGGTTCTCCAGAACTGGTCGGAACCTGCTGAATTAACCACCTCTGGAAGACAGGTGCAGGCTATTGGGGATCAATCTGTGTTGCTTGCATTTCAAACTGAAGTGCAAATGATTTCTGTAGTCTGCAATTTTTCCTTGAAGGCGTTTTGCTTCTCATCCAAGAAGCTTCTTCAGCTCTGACAGGATGATGGGGGAATGGAAGGATTTATATTCCTTGTAGACAGCTGGTCATCTGCATCCATTTAGAGAGTTGTTGAGGCCACTTGGAGGTTTATCTGTGTCCTCAAGGTCAGCTGAGTAGAATTCCTGGTTCCCGTAGTCTGCAGTTTTTCCTTTGGAAATCCGTTCCTCCTCCCACACCATTTGAAGGGTGTTCATCCCAAATTGTACAACTAAAAATCATCCAGGTCATGGTTGTCCCAAAGGGGCTTTTTCAGGAGGCAACTGGACTGTTTTTCCTTGAAGACATTTGCTTCTCTTCCAAGAAGCTTCTTCAGCTCTGATGGATGGTAGGGAGTGGAAGGATTTATGCTCCTTGCAGACAGCTGGTCATGTGCATCCTTTCAGAGGGTTGTTGAGGCCACTTGGAGGTTTATCTGTATCCTCAGGGTCACCTGAGTGGTGCAAAAGGTTCCTGTAGTCTGCAATTTTTGTGGAAATCCGTTCCTACTCCCACACCATTCGAAGGGAATTCATCCCATAGTGCATCACTAAATGTCTAGGGAGATTTTCATAGGTCCTGGTTGTCCAAGGGGTGCTTTATCCAAGAGGCAACTGGACTTTCTGGTTTTTCTTTGAAGACATTTCACTTCTCATCCAAGAAGCTTCTTCAGTTCTTTGAAAAGGGAGGAAGTGTCAAGTGTGGGATTCATATGGAGGGCTGACATGGGATAGGGGGCTTATAGCATGGCGGCTGCATCTCAAATTCTGAAGAGCTTCAGTCCGAGGCTGTCTGGCAGGACATCGAACGGTGTTAGAATGTAGACGAGCAATCCAGACAAACTTATGACATAATCTTGGCAGCAAATTAGAAATGTGAGCTCTGGGCTCTGGCAGAAGCTGGATAGAGGTGAAAAGCAAGGAGGCCAGATGGACAAATGAGAGGGATGGGTGCAGTGGACACACACTAAGCTGTGTGTGGAGGAATGTAAGTGTCAAATTGCAGGAGGGAGGACAGACAGCAAAGAGACAGCAAAACTTGGAATGGTTGGTGGGCAGGAAAAGGGCGAAGGCAACCCTTCCCTAGTTCCAAGAATAGATCTATAGTTATGCAATAAAGGCAGTCCTTTACTTACAAACCACAACTGAGCTCAAAATTTATGTTGAGACACTTATCATAATATTGGAACCAATTTTGGTCACCATACTACAAAAAGGATGTTGAGACTTTGGAAAAAGTTCAGAGAAGAGCAAACTAAGGCCTGGAGACTAAAATATATGAAGAACAGTTGCAGGATTTGGGTTTGGCTAGTCTAAAGAAAAGAAGAATTGGGGTGACATGATAGCCGTGTTTGAGACTCTGCCACAAAGAAGAGGGGGTCAAATTATCCTCCGAAACACCAGAAGGCCGGACAAGAAACAACGGATGGAAACTCATCAAGGAGAGAAGCAACCTGGAATTAAGGAGAACCTTCCTAATAGTGGGGACAATGAACCAGTGGAACAGCTGGCCACCAGAAATCTTGGGTGCTCCATTGCTGGATGTTTTTAAGAAGAAACTGGACAATCACTTGTCTGAAATGGCATAGGTCCTCCTGCTTGAGTAGAGGGCTGGACTAGAAGACCTCCAAGGTCCCTTCCAGCTCATTTTATTCTAACTTATTGAATTTTGCCCCATTCTACAATCTTTCCTGCCAAAGTCGCTGCACTTGTTAAGTGAGGAACATGGTTACTAAGTGGAATCTGGTTTTTCCCCATTGACTTGCCTTGTCAGAAGGTCGCAAAAGGGGATCCTGTGACCCCAGGACATTGCAACGGTCATAAATACGAACCGGTTGCCAAGCGTCTGAATTTTAATCACACGGCCACAGGGACGCTAAGGGTTGGAATATCAGACATAAATCACTTTTTTTCCACTGTTGTCACTTTGAATGGTCACTATAAGAACAGTTGTAAGTTGAGGACCTCCTGTAGTTGCTTTAGTCTGGCAAGATTCTGTCTGTTGGGGAGCAAACATAGAGGAACTTCTCAGAAGTAATGCCACCTGTGGTTCTGGCTTCCTTGAGCCAGACAGTCTGATTTTGTTAACTGCTTTGCTGAATGAGAGGGAGTTGGCTCCACCGTCACTTGGCTTAAGTAAACCGTAAGTCATAGTTCACGCAAAGCATGCAAGCCAAGAATATGTACCATTTTTTAAGGCTGAGGGTCACATATGTTTTTTTATGATGTGCTAGCAGCTTGCTTTAAATAGATATGGATATTGGTCAGGAGAAGGGCTACATTACTTTTTTTTTTTTTAAGAAGAAGAAGAATTCTTTTATTGGCCAAGTGGGATTGGACACACAAAGAATTTGTCTTGGTGCAAATGCTCTCAGCCTACATAAAGGAAAAGATACATTCACCAAGAGTCAAGAATCATCAGGTACAATAATTAATGATAGTCACAGGGTACAATAAGCAATCAAATACTACTAGGAAACAGTCCATATAAATCGTAAGGATACAAGCGACAAAGTTACAGTCATACAGTCACAAGTGGCAGGAGATGGGTGATAAGGAGTGATGAGAAGGTTAATAGTAATAGTAGTGCAGACTTAGTAAATAGTTGGACAGTGTTGAGAAAATTATTTGTTTAGCAGAGTGATGGCATTTGGGAAAAAACTGTCCTTGTGTCTAGCTGTTCTGGTGTGCAGTGCTCTATAGTGTCGTTTTGAGGGTAGGAGTTGAAACAGTTTATGTCCGGGATGTGAGGGGTCTATAAATATTTTCACAGCCCTTTTTGACTGGTGCAGTATACAGTATCAGTTGAAGGCAGGTGGGTAGTAATTGTTTTTTCTGCAGTCCTAGTTACTCTCTGGAGTCTGTGTCTGACCTGCTGGATTGCAGAGCCAAACCAGAAAGTTATAGAGGTGCAGATGACAGACTCAATCCTTCCTCTGTAGAACTTACAGATTCAAATTAACAGAGTTGGAAGGGACCTTGTAGGTCATCTAGTCCAACCCCCCTGTCTGTATCAGCAGCTCCTTGGGCAGTTTGAGCTTTCTGAGTTGGCACAGAAAGAACATTCTTTGTTGTGCTTTTTTGATGATGTTTTTGATGTTAGGTGTCCATTTTAGGTCATGTGAGATGATGGATGGATGGATGGATGGATGGATAGATAGATAGATAGATAGATAGATAGATAGAAGATAGATAGATAGATAGATAGATAGATAGATAGATAGATAGATAGATAGATTGATTGATTGATTCAGCGTACATCCCCGCTATGTTAAAATTACATTTTACAGACTTCTCCCTGTGGATGTTATGGGAGGATATTCCAGTATTTGAGGGACTGCCCCAAAGAAGAGGGAGTCAAGCTCTTCTCCAAAGCACCTGAGGGCAGGACAAGAAGCAAATGGATGGAAACTAACCAAGGAGAGAAGCAACCTAGAACTATGGAGAAATTTCCTGGCAGTTAGAACAATTCATCAGTGGAACAACTTGCCTCCAGAAGTTGTGAATGCTCCAAATCTGGAAGTTTTTAAGAAGATGTTGGACAACCATTTGTCTGAAGTGGTATAGGGTTTCCTGCCGAGGCAGGGGGTTGGACTAGAAGACCTCCAAGGTCCCTTCCAACTGTTATTCTATTCTATTCTATAATTCAAATGCTGCTGGCAATTTTGGGGGGTGGGGGGCACTCAGGGGAACCACATTTAATTTGTTGTGGGGGGCTACTTAAGGCCTTAGGATGGGTAAGAGTCTGTGGTCCATACTGGATATGAAAAGATTTCTAACTTTTGCAGGGGTGGAGATTAGCCACACATGCCTGGGGGGTAATATCAAAAATAATAATAATAATCAAAATGCTATCTGTAATCATGTAACCAAATCCCACCCCTTTTTATTTGCATTGCAAATGTGATGCATGTTAAAAAAAGGTTTTGCTTATGCAGTCACCTTTTTGGGGGGAAGATATCCCTACAAGCATCTCACTCTTCAGACCTCCAATTTCGTCCAATGTGCATTATTTTGCTGAGCTTAAGCATTGGGCTTTTCTTACCCAAACTTTCCCATCTTGGAGATCCAAGATTTGTTTGATTCAATTTCTTTTTATTTAACTCAAGGTGGCAAAGATACTCAGTGTACCTTCCTCCTCCTCTTTCCCACCCTGTGAGGTGGGTTGGGCAGATGAAGAGGCCAAAGTCACCCAGCTGGCTTTTGCGGCTAAGGTGGGACTTGAACTCACAGTCTTCTGCTTTTTAGCCTGGTGCCTTAACCACTAGACCAAACTAACTCTCATTTTAGCTGAGTATTGGAATTTCTTTTTTCTTTTTTTAATAAATTTTATTGAACAAACACACACACAAAAGAAAAGGATATTGAAAAATAATGGACGTGGTGCAATCATCGTGACACACCTAATTGTCTTACATCGCTAATACATATAAAGAATGATACATATTTACATTTTATATACATGGTATATAATATATACATAAAAATTAGTCATTTTTAATATTTTTGATCCTTCCTAGTTTCCAACCAGTGATAAAACTTTCCTCATATTTTATAATAATCAGAATCATCCTTATGTTTTAATTCTTATGTCAATTTATCCATTTCTGCACAGATCCAAATTTTCCTAATTATTTCTATTTCACCTGGAGTTTCTTTACATTTCCATTTTTGGGCATAAGTTAATCTTTCAGCTGTGATTACATGGATTATTAAATATATTATATCTTTATCATATTTTCCCACATTAATTCCCAACAAGAAAAATTCGGGTCTATATTCTATTTTAATTTTGCACATCTCTTCTAACCATTTCTGGATTTTCTGCCAAAACATTTTGGGCTTTCTTACAATTCCACCATAGATGATAATACCTTCCATTTTATATAAAATGTTTTATAGATGGCATAATCCACCATCAAAATTGGCTAAAATGTACCTAAATCTATCCCTTATATGTTGGAAGTTTAATGAGTATTGGAATGTCTACATTGGTAGTCCAGAGTGATTATTTATGCCTTTAGAGGAAAACCTCTGTAGTTCAGAATTGGGATTTTGGATGCACTCTAAGCTTGGTTATTTGCTTGCAGATGTTACAAGGTAGGTAACAACAACAGTGTAATAAATGTAGGGTTTGCACACTAGTTTATACATAGTACCTTGCTCTGTTGGTTGGTGGAAATGTGGTTTTCCCCCCCTGGTAGTTCCTTGATTAGGGTATTGTTTTCTGCTTGATTGTTTATCTGGCGTTAATCCTGCTTATCTGGGTGTTAGT
Source organism: Pseudonaja textilis (assembly GCF_049901715.1). NCBI lineage: Eukaryota > Metazoa > Chordata > Lepidosauria > Squamata > Elapidae > Pseudonaja > Pseudonaja textilis. The sequence continues at coordinate 4,488,258 of NC_142000.1, forward strand.
TGCTGGAGGGAATGTGCTCTGGTCATTCTGTTTCCTCCTTAGCTTTTTGCTATTTTGTTTGACTGGTGTATAAATATGGTTTATTTCTATTAATCTATTTATTGATTACCTTTTTCTCTTCCCCTTGGAGAAACTGTTTGGAGAACTGGAGACTTTTCAAATCCACTCTAATCTGAACTTCTTTAAGTTCAGAAATGTTCTGACAGTGGTAACCATCGGTGGGACACAGCTTGCCTCCAGAAGTTGTCGGTTGCTCCATCCCTGGAGGTTTTCAAGAAGAGATTGGACAGCCTTTGGCCAGAATGGCATAAGGCAGGGGTGTCCATCCTTGGCAACTTTAAGACTTGTAGACTTCCAACTCCCAGGATTTCCCAGAATTCCCCTGCCAGCCATGGAAGGGAAGTGCACAAGTGTTAAGGTTGCCAAGATTGGACACTCCTGGTCTTCTGAGTCTTCTGCAGGGGTGGGATTCAAATTTTTTAACAACTGGTTCTGTGGGCATGGCCATATAACTGGGTGGGCATGGTCTCTTTTTTTGCAGCAACCCCCCCACCCCCATTTTGGGGCCCTCTGAGCCTCAGGGAAGCCTCCTGGGGGGCATTTTTGCTCCCAGAACGATTCTCTGTGGCCTAGGAAGACAAAAAACAGAGCCTAGGAGGCATGCAGCTTCCCTCGCCCTTTTTTTAAACCTCCTGGGCCTCAAGGAAGCCCCCCGGGGAGTGAGGTGTGCCCCCCTCTATTTTTTGCCTTCATGGGCTTCAGGGAAGCCTCCTGGGTGAAGTAGTAAGACAGTGATGGGGAACTTGGCGCAGCTGATCATCAGAACAGCTGATCGTCAGGAAAAAAGAAATACCTTAAGGAATGCCGGGCAAGGGAGAATGCAGTCAGCGATGTCGGGCATGCACGTGATGTTTCGCATGTGCAATAAGGACTGACTGGATGAGGAGGGGAGGGCAGATGGAGGGGCTAGCAAGGGGCATGATTTGCCAGTTGTCCGAACTGCACAGAATCATAACAACCGGTTCTATAGAACCAGTCTGAACCGGTAGAATCCCAACCCTGGTCTTCTGCTTGAGTAGATGGTTGTATTCAAAAACCTTCCAGCTCCCTCCCAGCTCTGTTATTCTATATACTATAAATCCTTTAACTTCTTTATGTAAGAAAAAAAAAACCAACCACATATATTCATTGCCAGGCAAGACTGTTACGAGGCAATTACTACTTAGTTAACAAAGAGCTGCAATTAGCATTTAATCGGATCTTGGGGAATGTAGCAGCAACATCTTCTAGAGCAGGAATGTCTCCAAACGTGGCAACTTTAAGACTTGTGGATTTCAACTCCCAGATTTCTCCAGCCAGCCTTTTGGGAGTTGAAGTCCGCAAGTCTTAAAGTTGCCAAGTTTGGAGACCTCTGCTCTAAGATAAATGGTGCTCACAGGAGGGAAAGGAGGGCTGGTTTGGGATTTTGTTTCTGAGTCATGAAAGGCTCTCATTTATGTGGGAGCTGCTGGATAATCCCTTATTTCAGCAGAAGAGATTACGGCTCTTTTATGGCCGGGGGAAAAAAAAAAAAAGAAACAGGTCTATGCACACTTGGGAAAAATTTGTGTCAAAACAGGGAGGAATCCTGTACAAGCAGCCCCTGACAAGCACATGCTACTGTCTTGACCCTGATCCAAAGCATAAAAGGCATTCACATTTGCAAACATGTGCAGTGCTGGGGCTTCTGGCTATGGCCATGGATATGAGGTGTGTATGTTGCTTTCTGCAAGAAAAGCTGGTCTGGCAATGATGGTTTTCAATGGAAGGCCAGCATGCCCCTGATCGTTCCAGGGCTGCCATTCCAAATATTTTTGGGGGGAGTTGTGAATGTAACATGGGAACCCCCGTCTGAAATTGCAATAGGAAAGAAAGCAGAGAAGGCAGCAAAGGAGCAGCACAGATACAAGTGAAGTAGGTTCCTTTGAAAAAAAAAGAGCAACTAAGATGATTAAAGGCCTGGAGACAAAAACATATGAAGAACGGTTGAAGGATTTGGGTTTGGCTAGTCTAGAGAAAAGAAGAATTAAGGGGTGACATGATAGCAATATTCCAGTATTTGAGAGGCTGCCACAAAGAAGCGGGGGTCAAATTATGCTCCAAAGCAGGGGTCACCAACCTTTTGGATGTCAGGGACCACCAAACTCATAATTTTAAATCCTGCGGACTACTGCTATGAATTTTGACTGAATGGCGGCTTGCTGACGTTTTCCCAGGGTCTCTGCAGAAAGCAGCAGAGACCCTAGGAAAATCTCAAAAAAAGTCTGCAGGAAAATTCCCCACACTGTTTTCCTATCGATCCATCATTCCTTATTTGGGATCGCAGGATACTATCTCCAGCTCTGTTCTCAGAGAGAGAGAGAGAAAGAGAGAGAGAGAGAGAGAGAGAGAGAGACAGAGAGACACTTTTGACTTCATGCAAGGAAAGCAGCAGAAGTCTTTCTTTCTCTCCCCCAAACTCCACCAGAAATGAGTCTTTGTGGCGGTGGCATTTCTCTGCAGACCACCAAAATTTTCTCGCGGACCACCAGTGGTCCCTGGCCCACTGGTTGGCGACCACTGCTCCAAAGCACCAGAAATCAAGATAAGAAACAATGATTGGAAACTAACCTAAGAGAGAAGCAACCAGGAATTGAGGAGAAACTTCCTAACAGTGAGAACAATTAACCAGTGGAACAAAAGTTGCCTTCAGAAGTTGTGGTTGCTCCATCACTGGAGGCTTTTAAGAAGAGACCAGACAGTCACTTGTCTGAAATGGTAGAGGACAGTGATGGCGAACCTTTTCCATGTCGTATGCAAAAAGTGCGCGTAAGAGAAGTTCCAGAAACAGGAAGTCTAGTCCTGCCAAGAACGTAATAAGGATTAATGGAGAGGCAGTTTCTGTAAGCAACACCAGAATGTTTCCTTCCTGCCTTCCTTACAGGATTAGGCCAGTAATTCCTTCTAACAACCGGTTCTCCAAACTGCTTAGAATGTTAACAACCGGTCCTAGCGAATAGGTGCGAACTGGTCGAATCCCACCCCTGGGTGGCTCCCAAGTATTATAGTTCCATTCACTATTCTGCGCATTGGTCCTACAGACTCGAAGCCAGGAGGGCGCTGCCTTGGGGGAACCTCCAGCCGCCAAGAGAACAAAAGTGTCACCTAATACGAGCTACAGCTGGTACTGCATGGGGAATTGGGCCAGATTCTTTTTTAAGTTGGTCGTGGTCCCCATTACTGAGATTTCTGTGATGCCTCGGTAAATTCTGTAGGGTAGCCAAGATTTCCTGTGAATCACCATCGGTCTGATCTCCAAGCAGATGCCTTTCTTCCACCGGGAATATATTTCATTTCATCTTATATTTCAATGGGTCAAACTTCTTGGGATTCTAACAAGCTCAGAAGGCAGAAAAGCCCTTGCAAAAGGAAGCTGTCAGTTAGAACATAGAATTCTAGGGCTGCAAGGGATCTCGGAGCTCTTCTAGTCTTGCCCCCTAGACTATGCCATTCTATGCCATTCCAGACCAGTGGTTCCAGTCTCTTCTTGAAAACCTTCATTGATGAAGCAGCCACAACTCTTGGAGGGAAGCTATTTCATCGGTTAATTGTCCTCCCTGTTAGGAAATTTCTCCTTAGTTTCTAAGTTGCTTCTGTCCTTGCCTAGTTTCCACCCATTGCTTCTTGTCCTGCCCTCAGGTGCTTTGGAGAATGAGTTGGCCCCCTTTTCTCAGGTCCTCAAGTACTGGAAGGCAGCTGTCATATTACGCCTAGTCCTTCTCTTCATCAGACTAGGTTTTCCCACTTCCTGCAACCTTTCTTCATACGTTTTAGCCTCTAGATCAGGGATACCCAATGCCCAGTATGTGGCCCAGTGCCAGGCTGTGGCCTGTTGGGAGCAAAACAGCGCAGGCAGCGAGTGTGAGAAGCGCCATTTGTGCAAGTAGTGGGCATGCATGAAAAACCATCCTGCCGCCAGACCACCCTGCCAGTCCACAGAGCCAGAAAATGTTGGAGTCCCCCGTTCTAGAGCCTCAACATTCTTTTTTTGGTATTATGATCAGAACTGGGTGCAATTCTTCGAATGTGGCCTTAACCAGTATAGCCAGGGGTGGGATGCTACCGGTTCGGCCCGGTTCTATAGAACCTATAGCTGCGAAGAGCAGCTGACACCGAACCGGTTTCGTGTTTGGCCCACCCGCCTGCCCGGGCTCATGGCTGTCCTTTTGTTCCCTGCTTTTCCCTCTTCAGCTGCTTTAGGCAGCACAACTGAGGTTGAAAAAGCAGGAAAGAAGAGGATTTTCAAACGCTGCACACTGAAGCACAGTGCTTGTCAGCTGTCCAGGCGGCACAGCTGAGGACTTCTTGCAAACGCTGCACATGCGATTGTCCCCAGTTTGGAGAACCAGCAAATCGCTCTGCTGGCTGGCCCCTCCCCTCCCTGCCCCCTCACTCCTTACCCGGCATGCGAGCCATCCAATTTGCCTAGTTTGGTAAGTTGCTATTTTTCCTTTTTTTCTCCCCCCCAACCACCAGCTGTTCTGCTTTGCCAGGAGATTTAGATTAGATAGAATGCAGGAAATCCTTGGATTTCTTGCTTTCTAGCTAATCTAAAAGCAGAGCTGGACCTTCTTTAGGACTGAAGCTTTTCGGTGCAGACTCAGGTAGCCGATTGCAGATAGATAGATCTCTAAGTTAATCTGTGATTCTGTGAGCAGCTCAATCTGCCTGCCTGCTTTGCCTACTTTGGGGTAAAAGTTGATCTTTTTTAATAAAACAAATAAATATTTACATCAATATTTATAATACTTACATACAAGCCATGCCCACCCAGTCACATGACCATCAAACCACACCCACAAATTAGGCCACACCCACAGAACTGATTGTTAAGAAATTTGAATCCCACCCCTGGTTCTAACTGTCAGGAAATTTTTCCCTAGTTCTAAGTTGCTTCTCTGCTTGATTAGTTTCCACTCGTGGCTTCTTGTCCTGCTTTGGAGAAGAGCTTGGCTCCCTCTTCTTTGGGGCAACCCCTGAGATATTGGAACACTGCTCTCCTGTCTCCCCTGGTCCTTCTCTTCCCTAGCCAGGCCCAGTTCCTGCAATCGTTCTTCACATGTTTTAGCCTCCAGTCCCCTAATCATCTTGGTTGCTCTTCTCTGCACTCTTTCCAGAGTCTCAACATCTTTTTTACATCGTGGAGAACCAAAACTGGATGCGTTATTCCAGGTGTGGCCTTACCAAGGCATTATAAAGTAGCATTAACACTTCACGTGATCTTGGTTCTAATCCTCTGTTTATGCAGCCTAGAACTGTGTTGGCTTTTTTGGCAGCTGCTGCACACGGTTGGCTCATATTTACTACTCACAGTTACTACTTTTGAGCGTTTCCATTCTCTCCCCTCATCCAAGTCGTTTTTAAATATGTTGAAGCGTACTGGGTCTAAGACAGATTATTTCTCACCAGTAAATTAACATAAACGAAGTATGATTGTTTCTCACAAGTAGAATTCTACCTTAAAGATGTTTAGCATCCCCTTGATTGAAGAATGCCCTGGGAAGAGTTTTTCCTGATACTAAAATGAATGATAGGATATTCTCACAAACCCTCTCATGAGCTAGTAGTAACTAAATAAATACAGTCCAAATTTGAATGAAATATTGAAAGCAAAAAAAACTTACAGGAGAATTTCTCTGCCACGTGATAATCCTGTTGATAATTTCCTATTCTCAAAAATTTACTGAGAGCAAAATACAAAACCCTCAAACATTTTGGATTATTTCTTAACTGCAGTAGAACTGAAGATAGAACTTTGCAAACCTGGTTTTTGTTTTTTCAATTTATGTTTCCCGCTTGAAGAAATTAATTAGTTTCCACTCACAGAAATTCGAATCCACACATGTGTATTTGCATAGTGTAATTGTTTAATGAGAAGTCTTGAATTTAGCAGTTTTGTATTAAGAATGCATTTTTAGGAAGCTCTCCGTTTTAATCGGTGAACTGGGTAATATTTATGTTGCAATTTGTACCAAGCAAGGGTATTGCATAACAATTAGCTCTTTATTTATAATCTCACTTGACCTATTCTGCTAGTTTACTGAACAGGAAAGCGGCAGAAGAAAAAGAAAATAAATCTAAAAAAGTAGCAAAAAAAAAAAAAAGCAAGAACAAAGTCTAGCTCTTGTGTAACTTAAGAGTGTATTTATTGCATGTTGTATACCATGGGCAGCTCAATTAGAATGCTGCAATAAAAAAACGACAATATAGAATGTAGCCCAACAAGATAAAAAAATCAGCAATAATAATAGTAATAAAGATAAAATCTGGTGTTGTAATTCATGCTAACACATAGCAGCTACGGAATTTTTTGAAATATACTAGGCAAATGAAAACAAAACGCCTTGCCTATTGCTGAGTAGATATGGACCCCAAGTGACTTGGGTGAAAAGGAGTGTTGAGCTGGCCTTGAGAAGTTGAAGGGAACAACGATCAATTAACAGATGGGAAAAGATTACTAAATCTTGAGAAAGAGGGAAGTGTCACAAACTCAAAAGTAACACCTCCCAATTTTGATGGGTAGAAGGTAGACCTTTAGACAGACTTTCACAATTCTCTTCTTCCACCCTCCATAATAAAAGCATTCTTAGATTCCTTGTCGGCCTTAAAGTGAGCTCCAGAAATGACAGATTTGGGAGGATGGTCAATTTTGCACAGATTAAAAGATGCCTCAGAGGAAAGGAAGAACTACTTGGGTGTGAGGACACTCAATTATCATGGAATGTGAGGTTGGGAAAAATGAACCTTGGGTGACTCTGTTTTGGGCTATATTTCTTGAAAACCTCATTGGACCCTAATTCAAGCTACTTCAAAACTTGATAAATGATACACATCAACAATCTGCAAGACAGATTGTAAATATCTTGCTCCTGGATTGAAGAATAATTATTTGCCAGTCCCTAATCCATTATTCCAACAATCTGTATTCCTTGTATAACTTTCCACAGAATGATTGAATTAATTAATTGATTGATTGATTGATTAATTAATTAATGCCAGTGCTGGAGCTTGCAAAATATACTAAATTAAATAATTAACAATATAAACAAAAGATAGCCTGGATTAAAACAAAATACAGCAGTGTCTAAATATAATCCCACGCTTGAAGAGAGGGGAGGTGAAGGGAGGGGAGAGGAGAGGAGAGGAGATGAGAAAGAAGGAAGGAAAGAAGGAAGGAAGGAAGGAAGGAAGGAAGGAAGAAAGGAAAAAGAAGAGGAATTATGCTTTTTCTATTAAAAAACGGATAGGTTGAGTGAATGAATTATTTGATTGGTTGATGAAATATTTTTACCGCTGTCAGGTGGCATTCCCAGGGAGATTGTGAAGAGAATAAAACAACGCCAATGTGAATGCACACACACCACAAAATGGGTTGCTATTCAGTAATGCCTCCAGGTCTAGATCTCTCACTGGTTGCCCGGGTCATGGCCTGGAGCCTCCTTCAGTACCTGTAGCTAAAAATGATGTATTAATTACAAACTTGTTTCCGGATATAATATAATGTGTTGGTTATTCCTACTGAGCGCTACTTTCTGTCTTGTTTTTGCTCACTGAGGTTGCTAAAAGACGTTTAGTTCCTCTCTTTGTTCGACTAAACAGACCTAGTTCCCTCAGCCATTCATCATACAATTTTTACTCTCCCGTTGCTTTATCTCTGTTGCTTTTCTCTGCACACTTTCTAGAGGTGTGTTCTTCTGTTGGATAGGAGGCACATCTTAAAGTTTAGGTGACTATTCCCTACAGAGATTCTCAGTCATCCAGGTCAGAGCTGTCCCAAAGGTGATTTTTCAAGAGGCAACTGGACTTTCTGGGTTCTTCTTTGAAGATGTTTCGCTTCTCATCCAAGCGTTGAAGAAGCTTCTTGGATGAGAAGCGAAAGAAAAACAAGAAAGTTCAGTTGCCTCTTGAAAAAAAATAAATTTAGGCTCTTTTTTTGGTTAACTTTAACAGGATAACAGAGTTGGAAGGCACCTTGGAGGTCTTCTAGTCTAACCTCCTAACTCTATACCATTTCAGACAAGTGGCTCTCCAAAATTCCTCCAGTGTTGGAGCATTCACAACTTCTGAAGGGAGGCCATTCCACTGGTTAATTGTTCTCGCTGTTAGGAAGTTTCTCCTAGGTTGCTTCTCTCTTTGTTTCCATCCATTTTCTTTCTTTCTTTCTTTCTTTCTTTCTTTCTTTCTTTCTTTCTTTCTTTCTTTCTTTCTTTCTTTCTTTCTTTCTTTCTTTCTTTCTCTCCCTCCCTCCCTCCCTCCCTCCCTCTTTCTTTCTTTCTTTCTTTCTTTCTTTCTTTCTTTCTTTCTTTCCCTCCCTCCCTCCCTCCCTCCCTCCCTCCCTCTTTCTTTCTTTCTTTCTTTCTTTCTTTCTTTCTTTCTTTCTTTCTTTCTTTCTTTCTTTCGACTAGCCATACCCAAATCCCGCAACCATTCATATATTTTAATCTCCAGGCCCTTAATTGTCTTTGTTGCTCTTTTCTGTTAACAAAGGACTCCACCTAATGATGATGAGATGACCTTGTGCACACCTCCTCCCAAACAAGTTCTCCTGAGTTGGTAGAACTTGTCCTTCTCCGACGTGGCCCTCCCCACGTGGGCTGCACCTCAGTTTCTCACATTGGGAGGAGACATCCAGCCTTGCTGGAGGGCACCAGGTTGAGGAAGGGCTGGTGGAACGACTGCAGCCCGAATGCCACAGAGGCGCCACTGAGCTTGGAGACATCCAGTCGCCTGCAAGCGTTGTCTGAAAAAGTTCTCCACCCGGTTTGTGGGTAGGACAATTAAACAAGGGCCATTTTGCCAAATTTCCCAGAGGGAAGAGATCTTTTTCAACAGATACTCAAGGATGGCATTCATAATTAATCTCAGTTCTGTCTTTCTCCCCCACCTCTCCTTGCAAGCTTGTGTAGAGCTTGTCTTAGAGTTGTTTTTGCTGGTTTTCTTGTCCTTGTAGAAAGAGACAAACAACTGTATTTGTCATCAAAAGGGACAGCTTTAAGGGTCCTTGGTCCTATCTGACCTTCATGGTTTTCTTGCAGATGTGTCATTAGTACCAAACTAAGTAACATCATCAGTTTGTACCTAATTCCCTTTTAGCACTGATGATGTTCCCTAATTGAGTAATAAAACATCTGCCAGAAAACCACCGAGCTTGGAGAACACCAAGAACCCTTGAAAGTTGTCCCTTAGAAAGCACAGAGGATTTCACAGTCATCTTCCTCCTCCTCTTCCTCCTCCTCCTTCCCCCTCTTCCTCCTCCCAAACTCCACTTCCTCCTGGCACTGATAATGTTACCTAGTTTGGTACAAAACTGCACAAAACTGCAAGCTCAGAGACCGCTAAGGACCACACAGTTCTCCTCCTCCCTCCTCCTCCTCTTCCTCCTCCTTTTCCTCCTCTTCCTCCTCCTCTTCTTCTCCTTCCTCCCCCTTCCTCCTCCTCCTATTCTTCCTCCTCGTTCCCCCTCCTCCTTCACCCAAACTCCACTTCCTCCTGGCACTGATAATGTTACCTAGTTTGGTAATGAAATCTCTGCAAGAAAACTGCGATGCTCAGAGAGTGCCAAGGAGCCCTCATTTCAACCCTGAGTTACAAATTTTCTGGTTTTCCCAACCCTTCAGTTGTCCCTCACTAGTTTCTCTTCTCTAAATTCTCTTTCTCCTTAGAGACTAAATAAAGAAAAGGCAGAGCTGCACATGTAAAGCTAGACAACTATTTCTCTTGACTTTAATTTCTTGCCCTCTGTGGTACTCAAGGGACTTTTATTTTTATATCTTGCATCTCTGGCAATGGAATCTCTAAAAAGTGTCTTCTTGGGAACATCTAGAACATTTTTGTTTGCCCAGGACGAAAAGTTTCATTAATAAAATTGATTTGAAGGCTAATAATAAAATGGACTTTCAGTTTCTTTTAACTTGAATACAGTTGCGAAATGTCAGATTTTAAAGAAACTGAAGGAGCTTCGTTGCTGGCCCAGATCATCCTAGAGCCGGGTTATAATATAATAATATATAATAATAATATATTATAATATATTATAATATAATACAGTCCTCGACTTTCAACCACAATTGAGCTCAATATTTTTGCTGCTAATTGAGACATGGGTTGAGTTAGATTTGCCCCATTTTATGACCTTTCTTGCCACTGTTTTTTTTTTTACAAAAGAATTATTTTTTATTTCTATAAACACATCTTTGTTCGAACAGGGTGGTTCCAGGGTGCTTTACATTTTAAAACAAACACAATAATTCCACCTTGCTATTATTAACTTTCTTACACCATTTGATATTAATGCATATTATCAGTCTTAATTATTCAATATTCTCATACACTATCTTATATCCTCCTGTCATGCCCCTGGTAGAGACTGACTCCGAGGGAGTGGAGGAACAGTCGACAGGGAGTGGAAGTGTGGCTCTGGAGGCTGTGGAGGAGGCTGTGGAAGGGCAGAGGCCGGCTGGGCAGTCACAGGAGGACCCAGGCCCATCCCTTATCTATCCTAGGGCACGCAGGGAGGAGAGGATAAGGGAGAGACTGGTCTATGGGGGAGGAAAGGGCCTTGATCCTCTTCATGGGCTGCAGGTGTGAGAACCGTATAAGAGTTTGGACATGCGTACTGGCAAATGCCGGAAACAAATTAGTGTTTTATTCCTAGATGAGGTTTATCTTGGTTGGCGTTCTTCCAACGGACTGTACCTGGTTATCTTCCTGAAGTTTGTAATTATTTATCCTGGTCTGTTGTGGAACTTTATTCAGTGCAGTTTGTTTTTGGGTTTTGCTTCGTTATCTGCTCTTTGAATTTGAACTGTGTTTCTTTCGTTTGGAATGTTCTTTTGAAAATAGTTTAATCTTCAACTGTGAACAATTAAACAGTGAAGCCAAGTTGAAGGCATTAAAGGACCTCGATTTACATTTTGGTTTTTGTTATATTTCTGATACACTCTGGGTCATCACATTATTTCTATGTTCTTAACATCATTCACTGTTGTTAAGTGAATCATTGCATTTGTTAAGTGAGTAACCCCATTGTTAAGTGAACCTGGCTTCCCCATTGATTTTGCTTGTCAAAAATCATCTGACCTTGGGACATGGCCAACAGTCATAAGTATGAGTCAATTGTCGAGAGTCTGAATTTGGATCAGGCGACCATGGGAATACTGCAAAAGTCTTAAGTGTGAAAAATGGTCACACAAGAAGTGACTCCGGGCATGCAACCAACTTACAGGTAGTCCTTGACTTACAACTGTTTGTTTAGTGACCAAAGTTACAAAAAGCGACTTACCGCCATTTTTCACACCTACAACCATTGCAGGTTCCCCAATGGTCACGTGATCAACATTTGGATGCTTGGTAACCAATTCGTATTTCTGACAGTTGCAGGGTTCCTGAGTCAGGTGTAACCCTTGTGTAACCCTCTGACAAGCAAAATCAACGGGGAAGCCAAATTCACTTAACAACTGTGGTAAAACCGGGCAAAACTCACTGAACCCATGTCTCACAGCAGTATAAATTTTGGATTCCATTGTGGTTGTATATACACACACACATATATATAAAGGGACTTGGTGGCTCAGTGGCTAAGACACTGAGCTTGTTGATCAGAAAGGTTGACAGTTTGGCGGTTCGAATCCCCAGCATTGCATAACGGAGTGAGGTCCCGTTCCTTGTCCCAGCTTTTGCCAACCGGGCAGTTTGAACGGATGTAAAAATATGCAGGTAGAAAAATAGGGGCCCCTTTGGTGGGAAGGGAACAGCATTCCATGTGCCTTTGAAGGCGTTTAGTCATGCTAGCCACATGACCACGGAGACGCCTTTGGACAGCGCTGGCTATATATAAAAGCACAAGGCTCACAGGAATCCTGTTCCGTTTCTGAAGAGGGGCCAAATTCTTCATAGATTAAGTAGGCCAGAATTCAGGAAGAAAGAATGGTTGGGGGCAATCTCTCCTCCCACCCATTTTCTCCTTTTGGCATTCTGTCTCTTTCATCTTTACTGATTCTTTTTTTGAGATGATGAGCTGCATTTTGGTGGCCAGAACCATGAATTTCCCCCCACAAAATATTAGTTGTACTATTCAGCATAAAGCGAGAGCAATCAACCCCTGGAACAGAAGTTGTCTTCGGAAGTTGTGGGAGCTTCATCACTGGAGGCTTTCAAGAAGAGGCTGGATTCTGTCAGAAATGGTGTAGGGTCTCCTGCTTGGGTGGGGGGGTTGGACTGGATGACCTACAAGGTCCCTTCCAACTCTGTTAATCTGTTAAATCTGTTAAGAATGGTTCTCTGAGAAAGGGCCGATTATGGAAAGAACAGTCTGTTTTCCGTTTGGCTCAAAAGATGCATTTGGAAGGGTTGTTTTTTAAAAAAATTGCCTTACATATGTTAAGCCAAGAGCTGATTAACCAAACTGTAATTATCCTAAACCTGACAGGTTACGCCTTAATCACCTTGAGCTAAAACGCTTTCCGCTCTCTGTTGTTTATGCCTGTAGCATCTGTGTTGTTGATAGCCAACTCATGAGAAATTATTTTCGCTGGAGGAAGGAGAGTTTGTGCAAGTTGCTTGACCTGGCTACAATGAGGTTTGGGTGTTTTGTGGTTCAGTCTGTAGTGAGAATTTAAACAATGTCTGAGCATGGTCCCTGAACCAATAGCACTAGCACTTCGATTTATTATACTACTTAACAGTGCTTTCCAGCTCTCCCTAAGCGGTTTACAGGGTCAGCCTCTTGCCCTTCCAACAATCTGGGTCCTCATTTTACCCACCTTGGAAGGATGGAAGGCTGAGTCAATCTTGAGCCAGTCAGGATCGAACTGCTGGCAGTGGGCAGAATTTGCCTTCAATACCGCATTCTAACCCCTGCACCATGGGAGGGAGGGAGGGAGGAAGGAAGGAAGGAAGGGCAATAGCAATAGCACTTAGACTTATATACCACTTCATAGTGCTTTACAACCCTCTCTAAGCAGTTTACAGAGTCAGCCTATTGCCCCCAACCATCTGGGTCCTCGTTTACTGACGTGGGAAAGATGGAAGGCTGAGTCAACCTTGAGCCAGTCAGGATCAAACTCCAGGCTGTGGGTAGTGTTAGCCTCCAATATTGCATTCTAACCGTTGCACCACAATTCCAAGTCCCCGTGTTCACTCATAATATCAGTTACAGCAGAGGTGGGATTCAGCCATTTCTGACCAGTTCTGGAGCACTGGTAGCGGAAAGTTTGAGTAGTTCGGAAAACTGGCCAATCCCACCTCTGAATGGCCCCACCAACCCCATCTCTTCTCTGCCTCCCATTGAGTCCCAGCTGATCGGCTGGGTCTCCTTTGGTTGCCCTGCACAGGAGAACAGAGCTGGAAAGCAGGTTAGCAGGGTGGGGAGGGAATGGGGATTTTGCAGTATCCTTCCCCTGCCACGCCCACCAAGCCACGCCCCACAGAACCGGTAGTAAAAAAAATGGAATTCCACCACTGAAGTTACAGGTATTTACCATGATGTTTTCACAAAGGGCTGTGTTGTTCCCACTTCAGACCATGTCATCTGCTTAACAACTACTGCAAAAAGTCATAAAATCATGTGACCAACCTGTTTTACAACTGTTACGAGTTACGATTGTAATGGGAAGGCTCTGTTACAGTTGTAACTTGGCGAGTTACCTGTAGGCATTGCATCTCAGTAGCAAAACCCCACTCAGCCACTAGATGGCGACAAGGTTCCACCTTATGTATTTGCCTCCATCTGGTGTTCGCCTTGAGCTTTGCAACTGTAGATTCAGTCACTCCATATTGTAAACCAGGGTTTCAGGTTTGATCCATTAATGAGTCCAGCATACATGTGCAAGGCGTAGCACATACAGTAAGTCGGGTAAATCCACATGAACCCTCAGAGTTCATGTTTTTTTACCAATATTCTGTAAAAAAAAATAACCCATTGGCCATATCGGTCACTATTTTGGATTCTTGAAATGGCCTTGGGCCAGGATTTCAAGCTAAATTAAACTACATTTTAATAAAGAGCAATGTCATCTGGAAAACAACCCAAACAAACCAGCTGTTAAATTTTTAGATTTAGCGTAATAGTCACACAGGGTTCGTGGGAAAGTTTACATAGGAACCTGCTTATTTTTTTTCTCTTGAGAGTGTCGTAGTTTGATTGATTTGCTAAGAATCCTGCGTGTCTGTTGCAGTCTTGCAGAATGCTACAACCGGTCATAAATGAGAGCTCGAAATACAATCGATTCCCATGGTCAGGTGGCAGTTGTCACTTCCGGGATGTGTCATAAGTCGCTTTTTTTGAAGTTCATTGTAACTTGGAATCAGAGGTGGGATTCAGCCGATTCTGACCAGTTCTGGAGAACCAGCAGGGGAAATTTTGAGTAGTTTGGAGAAGCGGCCAATCCCAGCTCTGACTGGCCCTGCCAACCCCAACTCTTCTCTGCCTCCCATTGAGTCCCAGCTGATTGGCTGGGTCTTCTTTGGTTGCCCTGCAAGGAAAACAGAGCTGGAAAGCAGGTTCTTTTTGTTGCCCTGCATAGGAGAACGGAGCTGGAAAGCAGGTTAGTGGGAAGGGAAGGGAACAGAGATTTTGCAGTATATTCTTCCCCTGCCACGCTCACCAAGCCTCGCCCACCAAGCCACACCACATCCACCGAGCCACGTACACAGAACCGGTAGTATAAAATTTTTTGAATCCCACCGCTGCTTGGAATGGTTGTTAAAGGATTGTATTTGGGATGGGTGCTGTGTTTTTACATTGTTGAACCTTAGCCCCAAAGGGCAGGTGAAAAGATGGATGAAGGAAAGGCCGAAGAAAGGCGGGCAGGTGAGTGACCAGACCCTCCTGTAGAGGTGTAGAGTTCTCCAATCTAGAACTAACCAGAAATTCCCTAACGGTGAGAGCAATGAACTAGTGGAACGCCTCCAGATGTTTTGCGTGCTCCATCCATCAGTGGGGGATTTTAAGAAGAGACTACCCAGCTATTGGTGGGAATGGTATAGGGCAGTGATGGCGAACCTTTTTCGGCACCAAGTGCCCAAAGACCATGCGCATATCCTCAAAATGCAACATGCATGCGTCCTGCGCATGCATCTTGGCCCCCCACATGCGCATGCAACCTCCTGACCCCCTATGTACACCCCACCCTTGTGCTTCTGCCGCAACCCCCCCCTTCTGCCGCATGCAGGGATGACTTCTACGTGTGCACCCCACTCCCTGTGCATGCGCGCCCCAGCCTTTCCTACAGGCATGCAAGACTCCCACATGCGCCCCATCCCCACACATGTGTGGCAGAGATTGAAAGACCAGCTGGCTGGCGGGAAGCATGCAAGCATACGTGGCAGAGCTGAGCTGGGGTGATGGCTCGTGTGCCCAGAAAGAGGGCTCTGCGTGCTACCTCTGGCATTCAGAGCCCATGGGTTCGCCATCACGGGTATAGGGTCGCCTGCCCTTGCTCTAAGATCCCTTCCAACCCTGCTATTCTATGTTTTAGAAGAGGATAGTCATTGGGGGCTGTGTCAGAGCGATCCTGTCCCATTTTCCCTGTTTTCCCCTCGATAATATTGATAAAAGTTTAAATGAGAGTATAAAAACAATAACACAAACACAGAATAGAAATAACTGTTGTGGTTAGCCGGCAGTAGATACGGACGGCTGAGGAAAGTGAGGACTCAGATGAGGGGCCAAGACCATTAGGGAGTGGACCGCTGGCTTCAGGGATTGTGGCGGCTGGCAGCAGCGATGAGGAGGTTCCCGAGGAGCCTCTGCCAAGTGCGCATGAGCACAGGATTGCTCACAGGAAAGAGCAGCTGCAGCAGCACGGGCGACTCAGGAGTAAGGCTGCAAGGTAATGGCACCTCCTTCAAGAAGATAAAAGCCAGCTGTGGATCGGATGTTCTTTGCAGGAAGCAAAGACGTTTTGAAACTCAGCCTCATGGACATTGTAGTATCTTAAGTTGGTACTTGAAGACTCTTGTGTTGTGAAATATTTCTAGGTAACCTTATCTGTGATTCTTGGCAGCCTCGCACAGTTTTAGTGAGGCTCGTGCTTATCAAAGTTAATTAGTTTGCAACAGTCTTTTAACCGGGGATTTGTAAGAATAATTAAAAGGTTTCTGTTCCCTTTGGTTCGTGTTTGTTTTATTGGACAAGGGTTTGGGTCAGAACAATAACAAAGGAACAGAAGGGGAAAAATATATAATGAATAAAGAATGACAAGAAAAAAAATCCTTCCAGTTTCCTCCGTAGCAAATATGATGACAAAATCATCTCTTATTTTTTATTTTATTAAATTTATATCTGAGCAATAAAGCGACTCTTGCCAGCTTTCTTTCTCTACAATTACACAAAAAAAGTTTACTTTCCCCCCCTAATATCCATTTTTCCCCCTAATCATCAAAACCACAATTCATAAGTGCATTTCCCCCCTCTACATTTAATGCAAAAATGACTCCCCCTCACCTATGTGCCCCCCCGCTTCCAATATTAAATGTGACCAGAAGCGAACAGATGTTTCACCATCGGTAACCTATGTCGTAAGTAGATTTTTGGAGGAAGCAGAGATGGAAAACTGCTGCCTTTTGCATGTTTTGGAAATAATTAACGTCAGCATCTTCCCATACTGTGCAAACTTTTCCTTTCTCTTTCATTAGATTCTGAAGTTTCCCGGGGGGTGGTAAATATGATCTCTTGCATAACTAAGATACAGAGAATAAATTGTCCCTAATCGTTTAATAAGTCTTGCACGGATAATCCTTGACTTAACAACCATTCGTTTAGTGACTGTTTGAAGTTACAATGGCACTGAAAAAAGTGACATGACTGTTTTTCACACTTATGACCATTGCCCCACCCCCATGGCCACACAATTAAAATTGGGACTCTTGGCAACTTATTTATATGATGGTTGCCATGTCCCTGATCAGTTTTTGCAACCGCCTGACAAACAAAATCAATGAGGAAGCCAGATTCACACTTAACAACCTTATTGCTAACCTAACAACTACAGCGATTCACTTAACAGCGGTGGCACGAAAGGTGGTAAAATGGGACAAAGCTCACTTAACTTTCCTTAGCCATGGAAATGTTGGGACTCTATTGTGTTCGTAACTACCTGTATTCACTGAGGTCCAAGTTGTCGTGAGCTTTTCAATATGCGAATGGATTTGTGTCCTGAATGCAACTTCTTTGTTGATGACTTTGTCCAGTTTTTCAACTTTTGTAAGCCCTCGTTCAGGCTTAACGTGAAGGTGAACCCAACCAACTGAGGATTATTTGACATGCCAGGGTTATTGGTGATTTAGCACAGAGCGGGAATGAAGCACGTGCTTGGATTCACACATTGTCATCTCCCCTGTCGGAATTTGATTTGGAGGGGAAGGCCAAACAGCTGACAGGGAGTGGGAGTGTGGCTCCGTTGACTGTGGAGGAAACTGGGGAAGGGCACAGTCTGACTGGGCAGAGCAGGGAACAGGTAGAGCAAGGGAGAATGAGTTCAGAGGAAGACCCAGGCCTACCCCCTCTTCATCCTAGGACATGCAGCGAGGAACGGAGAAGGGAGCAATGTGGGTTGTGTGGCTTACAGGGGAGGAAAGGGCCCTGATTCCCTTCATTAGCTGCAGCTGGGAACACAATGTATATATAAAAAGGAAGTTGCATGCAGCAGGCTATTGGGAGCAAACATGAAGTTATCTAGTATTATCGTGGTTTATCTGTGTTCCTGGTGTCTTCCCAACCGTATGAGTTTTGCCCTGCCTTCATGGCTGGAATTCCTTCTCCTGCCCTGCCAAGCTAATTACTTCAGTTTGGTTTGTTTGGATTTTAAGTCACAGTCTGTGCGTACCTTGTTTTGAACTGAATTTTCTCCAGTTAAAGGCTATTCCTGGGAGTGTTTTTCTCCTGCCAAAGGTAACCTGGACATTGGGGACAAAGTTGGAGATAATAAAGGGACTCATCTTGCTTATTGGACTGTGTTGCCTTTGTGCCATGTCACGGGTCATCTCACACATTGTGTTATGACCTATTGGCTGCTGGTCCCTCCAGCAGCTGAATCAGAGGAGGAGGAGGAGGAGACATGGGCGTCAGGGCAACCTGAGAGCTCCGAGGGGGAAGAGGAAGTGGAACTGACAGAGAGAGAGAGAGAGAGAGAGAGAGAGAGAGAGAGAGAGAGACCCTGGACCGTCTGTCAGCCCTCAGATGGAGAGTCAACAGCCCCCAGGTCTGGAGGTGGCTGATGAGGAAGAGGAGGAACAGCCGGGTCCAGTGCCTGATGCATGGATGTGCAGAAAGCAGAGGAGAGGAGAGCAGTGGAAATCTATGAGCTGGTCCACGCAAGCAAAGCTCCACCCTAGCTCTGGGGATAAAAGGCAGGGGGAAGAGCTAAATAGACATGGGAGACAACTATTCCTTGCCCAGCCAGACGGACTTGCTAGCCTGCGGTGAAAGAGAAACGTTTTGCTGCGGCTGCTGGCACTCCTAATAAAGGAATGTTTATTATGAGTAACTTCAGAGGATTGGTCATGTTTGGGGAACACATTGCTTTAAACCATAGTCTGTTTAATGTTGGCCAATTGAATAAGCCACAATTGACTGCTTCCATACATTTTTCTAAACCGTAACCAAGAAAATCCCATTATGCCTGTGCTTAGTGTTACAAGCTAAGAGGGGGTCAGATAGGTGATGCTCCTGGAAACTGAGTAACCAGTAATCCCTGACTTACAACCATTCATTTAGTGACCATTTGAAGTTATAATGGGGCTGAAAATGTGATTTACTACTGTTCCTCGCATTTATGACCGTTGCAGCATTGTCACATGATCAAAACTCAGGTGCTTGGCAACTGGCATGTACTTGTGACTGTTGCATTGTCCCATGATTGACACCTGTCACCTTCCCAGCCAGCTTCTGAGAGGCGAAGTTTTCAATAGGGGAAGCACTGAAACAGCAATGGTTCACTTAACAAAAAGGACGAAAAAAGTTTTTAAAAGTCAGATTCAACTCACTTAACAACTGCCTTCCTTATCAATGGAAATTCTGGACTCAAACTGGTTGGACCTTGAGGACTACCTGCCTACAATTGAAACCTGAGGTTTTTCTCTGGGGACCGGTCAATAAAAAAGCTGAAATTTTGTTTTTGTCCCCAAATGAAGAGGATGGAACTTGCTGAGATGGCAAACTCAGAGGTTAGTTTATTGCTGACCCCCGCTAGATTTTTTTGCAGGAAAATAGAAAATATACGAACTTGTGATATATGGTTTTGATGATTAGGAAAAAAATATTGTAGAAAAATGAAAGTCATACCACAACCAGCAAGTAGGAGATAAATTTAGACTTATAACTGCTATAAAAAAAAGAAGAAAGTTCCTTTTTTTTTCTTTCTTTCTTTCTTTCTTTCTTTCTTTCTTTCTTTCTTTCTTTCTTTCTTTCTTTCTTCTTTTTTCTTTCCTTCTTTCCTTCATTTCATTCTGTGCCTGCCTGCCTCCTTTTCCTTTCTTTCTTTTCCTTTCTTTCTTTTCCTTTCTTTCTCTTTCCTTCCTTTCTTTCTTTCTTTCTTTCTTTCTTTCTTTCTTTCTTTCTTTCTTTCTTTCTTTCTTTCTTTCTTTCTTTCCTCTCTCTCTCTCTGTCTCCCTCCCTCCCTCCCTCTGTTCCTCCTTCCCTTCCAGCATTTTGGGTTTTTCTTTCCTTTTTTGTCTGTCTTTTTTCTTTCTTCTTTCTTTTCTTTCTTTTAAATATTAGATTCTGTACATTTTTCTTTTTCTTTTTAAAAATCTTACATAAAATTACATGAAAAAACCCCTCAGGTATGTTCTGCAATCCCATATTGTGGGATTTGCATGTGAGGATAATGTTCGGTTGCAATCTCTGTAACAAAAGGGCCTTGATTCTTTCTGTTTCTATATCTTGGCAGGCTAGATTCAACCTTGGGTCATGTGTGAAAGCAGATGATTTTTGTAAGAAGAACACACTTTGGTTGAACTAATCTGAGGCTCTGGCCTCAGGCGGAAATTGAGACCACGAAGTACTTGTCACATATTAAAACCAAAACCTTGTGATAACGTGTCAGAGCTGCTTTTTTAAAAAGTTTTTTAAGGAATTGGAACCCACATCAATACTATATTTCAGTTCTCATGAAGTCTCCTCAATGTCTCTTTTGATGTCTCTGGAGATGGGGTTTTGTTAGCGGGTGAATTGGGAATTATAGATTACTGTACCTTCCCTATTCCTTCTACCAGCCATTTTTCAAGGGAGAGAATTAGAGATCTTAAGAGATCAATACTTTCTAAAATGCAGTTCAACAACAAATATGCAAGTTATTTTGATGAGTCCTGGGGTTTTGTGTGTGTGTGTGTTTGTGTGAGTGCGTGCCTCACTGAGGAATAAACACCCTTGTGTGCTCTGTATGGAAATATAAGATTGTCAGTACCGATCCCGACTTGCAAAAGGATGTGGAAGCTTGTTAAGAAAATTCACGTGGATTTGGCTGGCTTAATGTCAAATAAGTGATTTCCTCTGTACTGTTTTGTGTTCAGCTTTCTTCAACCTGAAGTTCTCCAGATGTTTGGACAGACTTCAAAATGTTGATATGATCTGAACACAGAGAACCTAGGAAAGGCCTTTTGGGTTAATATCAGGCCATGCAGGCATCCGATCCAGAATCCAGTCTCATTTGTGGTCAGCCAGATGTTTCCAAAGCTCTTATAGGAATGGCCAAAAGAGAAACTGCTTTCATTCACTAAAACCAGATATTGGAACATACAATCATGATCACCTTTTAGTTTTAAAGTATCTGGAGGCGAGTCTTGGCAGGGGCCTGAATTGTTGCCATTGGTATCACTTAAAGACAATTTCAAATTGTGGTTTAGATTTTGGCTTATTCAGAAGCGTCCAAACAGGTTATTTTTATAGAGTTAAGATTATAAAACACCAAGATCAACTTTAAAATGAAATGTTTAAGTGAGGTAGAGAAATACAGTGCTATGCATACTTTTAGAGACAAATATCTAAATATCTCTTAACATCTTTGGAGAGAAATATCTAAGTGATAAAATGTCCCATGAAATGAAGAAGGTTATTTTTATTTCCAGGGCAGCTGGCATTCAACTTTATCTTCTCTGATTCAGTCTAGTACAGGTAGCCCATAGAATCGCTAGTCAAAATTTTGGGAATCCCAGCACTGTTGTGAATGCTCCAACAGGTGAACTCTCTGTTTTCTCTGACTGCTCCTCCTGTATTGGAAGACTGTTATCATGTCACCCACTAGCCTAATCCTTTCCTTTATTAGGCTAGACATATCTAGTTCCCTCAGTTAAAATATTAAATGTTAATACCTTTGGCCAGCAACTCCAGCTAGTTTTAACCAACAGAGCCAAATGGTGAAGATTGCTGAGATTGTAGTTTGGTCACATCTGGAGCTAACATCTGTTCCCTAGTCCTGATCAAAATAAAGTTGCTTTTCCAAAAAAAAAACAAAAAACTGAAAAACAGGAAGATTACCTAGCTTGGCGTGAGATTCCAGATATCTCTAATCATATCACTGGTTTGATTTATCTTGTATGCCTGTGATAAAAACATTCCTCTTATGGCTAATTGGGAGTTGTTGTTATTTTGTTTCTGAGGAAGGGTTAGATCTGAAGAGCCAAGAGCAGAAATACACACACACACACACACACACACACACACACACACACACTCATTGAAATAAACAGGCTTGCAAGAATTTGTCCGGTGTTAAGAACATACGTGAGATACATTTGTATAAGCTAAGCCGGGGTTCTCCAAAGTTGGCCACTTTAAGGCTGCCAAGTCCGGAGACCCCTGAGCTAAGCCATTATATTTGGGGGATTTTATTTTATTTATTTATTTACTGGGGTGGTTTTAAGCCACTCCTGGCTATTACATGGACAGGTCCTAGCAGTTTTCTTTGCAACATTTTTACCAGAACCTTTACCTTTGCATTCTCCTTCTTAGGGCTAACCTAAAGTTGGACAGATCTCCCCTAAAGTAGAAGAATTCAGAACAGAATAAATTAACAGAGTCGGAAGGGATCTTGTAGGTCATCTAGTCCAACCCCCTGCCCAAGCAGGAGACCCTACACCATTTCTGACAGAGGGCAGTCCAGTCTCTTCATGAAAGCTCCAGGGATGAAGCTCCCACAACTTCCGAAGGCAACCTCTGTTCCATGGGTTGATTCTTTCCACTGTCAGAAAATTCCTCCTTATTTCCAGGTTGAATTTCTTCTTGAACAGTTTCCACCCATTGTTCCTTGTCTGGCCTTTGGGGGCTTTGGAAAATAGCTTGACCCTTTCCTCTTTGTGGCAGCCCCTCAAAAGTGGAAGATGCTATCCTGTCTCCCCTGGTCCTGCTCTTTACTAAACTAGCCAGGCCCAGTTCTTCATATGTTTTAGACTCCAGTCCCCTAATCATCCTGGTTGCTCTTCTCTGCACTCTTTGTAGAGTCTCAACATCTTTTTTACAGTGTGGTGACCAAAATTGGATTCCTGTATTTTCTAGCCTGATGCTTTTACTCACTAAACCCAACTGGCTCTCTCGTTTGATTTAGTCTTGACTAAAGATTATGAACTGTGAAGTTAATTAAAGCTATTAAAATAACTAATGGGCAAGTCCCTGCAGTTTTTTTGGCAAGATTGTTGGACGTGGTTTGCCCAGGCACTCTTCTTCCCAAGGCTGAGAGAGAAAGATTGGCTCAAGTTTGTCCAGCTGGCTTTGTGCTTCAGGAAGGACTAGAACTCACTGTCTCCTGGCTTCTAGCCTGGTGCCTTAACCACTATACAACAGATGATAGATGGATGGATGGATGGATGGATGGATGGATGGATGGATAGATAGATGTGTGTATGTGTGTGTGTAGATAGAGGGGGAGGGAGGGAGGGGAGGGAGGAATAGATGATGGGTAGATTGATACAGTAGATAGATAAGGTAAATATGTCAGTACGTAGGTAGGTAGGTAGGTAGGTAGGTAGGTAGATAGATAGATAGATAGATAGATAGATAGATAGATAGATAGATAGATAGATGATAGATGATAGATAGCTGAGAGGAAGGGTGGGAGAGAGAGAGAGGGAGAGAGAGGAAAAAAGAGAGAGATGGCTGGCTTTGCAACTCTTTAAAAATGCACTCTTTAAAAAGTTTCTTAAAAACCCTTTTTAACATAGGGTAGTCCTCAATTTATGACTGGATCATTTAGAAACTGCTCAAAATTATGTGAGGATGGAATGAAACTAGTGCTTTATAGACCTTTGAGTATTTTCTGGTCATTGTAAAAGGTCTTGCCATAGAATTTGTGCTTAACAATCACCCCAAAAATGGTCATAAAATCAGGTCTGGTCATGTGGAAGCCTTGACCGATGATTGTTGTAACTTACCTCTAGAAATCCAGTCCCGATTGCAGTCGCAAGTCTACATGTATATCCATTTTTCATACTTGTGCATGGGCTTATTCAGGCAGAAACAGCATCAAGTTTAGGAGATTCATCTTACATCTGTTAATAGAGTGAAATGATTCTCCTGGGCTCTCTCATCCACTGCTGTAATATTAAATAACTTAACTTGGGTTACTGTCCTGGAGCCTAAGCATGTACATCTATGACCATGGGTCTGATTTTCCCAATTAACATTTCATGCTTAAAGGTTGCCAAGTTATTTTGCTTCCAAGCCAAGATTAGCTAAAAGAGGCTAACGCGTCTGCCTATATATCATTGCTTCTTCGTGTACATTATGTACTGTGCATGAAGTACAGCCTGTTATACTTTTTAAAAGCTTGTTACAATATTATATTACTTCAAGCTAGATGATTGCAATTACCGCAACTCTCCTTTTACAAGTGGAAGTTGGTTTCTTATTTTTCTTCAGGAATTCCTCTTTGCCTGTTCAAAAAAAAACATCTCCTATACTTTCCTTGTTCTATTTTTGGCTGATGGATGCTAGAATTGGCTGGGAAGGTGCCTAGGCCACAGGTAGGAGAATAATTGGAGTTCAATTCAGCCAGAGGCTCCAACGTTCTTTTTGTCAAACATCTGGAAGAGTAGACAAGACCAAAATTGTGTTTGTGAAATTCGGAGTTGGCTGCACTAATGAGATAAAAAATTGGGAAACAATCTTAGTTCATACAGGGCAGCTTGGAGAAGAGAAATCTTATGTTTAAACCAGATGGCACATGTGGAGCCCATCTGTAGGATAGAGAACCTACTAGTAATAACTTTGAGAGGGATCTTAGAGTCCTAGTGGACAATATGAGCCAGCTGTGTGCTGCAGCTGCCAAAAAAGCCAACGTAATTCTAGGCTGCATTAACAGAGGGATAGAATCAAGATCGTGTGAAGTGTTAATACCACTTGATAATGCCTTAGTAAAGTCACACTTGGAATATTGCTTCCAGTTCTGGTTGCCACAATGGAAAAAAAGACATTGAGACTCTAGAAAGAGTGCAGAGAAGAGCAACCAGGAGGATTAGGGGACTGGAGGTTAAAACATATGAAGAACAGTTACTGGAATTGGGTTTATCTAGTCTGTGAAAAGAAGGACTAGGGGTGACATGATAGCATTCTTCCAGTATTTCAGGGCCTGTCACAAGGAGGAGGGAGTCAAGCTATTCGCCGCGGCCCACTGGTGGGTGGTGAGAAAATTTTGGTGGGCCGCAGAGAAATCACACCCCCAGAGCACCCCCTCCCCCAAAAGCAATATAATCCAGGCTGCGCAGAAACACAAGGCTGCTCAGCCCACATGGTCAGCGGGAATCTTCCCGGCCCACTCACTCCTTACCCAGCAAACTTGCCTGCTAAATTGCTATTTTTCCTTTTTCCGACCATCAGCTGTTCTGCTGTGTCGGGAGATTTAGATTAGCTAGGAAGCAGGAAATGGTGGGATTTCTTGCTTTCTAGCTAGTCTTTAGATCTTCAGCTCTGATTTTAAGCACAGCCGAACCTCCCTTAGGACTGAAGTTTCCATTATTCAGTGCAGACTCAGATAGCCAATGGCAGAAATACAGATCTCTAAGTGAATCTGTGATTCTGTGAGCAACTCAATCTGCCTGCCTGCATTGCCTGATTTTGGGTAAAAGTTGCTCTTTTTTTATAAAAAATTCAATATTTACATGCATTGTGTGTTGTGAGTTAATTTTGTGAGTTTGCTTGCAAGCAAATTTTATGTGATAGACTGAGCTAGCCAATGGCAGAAATACAGATCTCTAAGTGAATCTGTGATTCTGTGAGCAACTCAATCTGCCTGCCTGCTTTGCCTGTTTTTGGGTAAAAGTTGCTCTTTTTTTATAAAAAATTCAATATTTACATGCATGGTGTGTTGTGAGTTAATTTTGTGAGTTTGCTTGCAAGCAAATTTTATGTGACAGACTGAGCTAGCCGATGGCAGATAGATAGATCTCTGAATGAATCTGTCATTCTGTGAGCAACTCAATCTGCCTGCTTGCTTTGCCTGATTTTGGGTAAAAATTGCTCTTTTTTATAAAAAAATTCAATATTTATATAAATATTTATAATATTTATAATAAATATTTATAATATTTATAATAAATATTTATAATATTTACATACAAGCCATGCCCAGCCAGTCACATGACCACCAAGCCACACCCACAAATTAGGCCACGCCCACAGAACCAGTTAGCAGTCCCTGGGATTTAAAATTATGAGTTTGGTGGTCCCTGAGGTCCAAAAGGCTGGCGACTCCTGCTCCAAAGCACCTGAGGGCAAGAAAGAATGGATGGAAACTAATCAAGGAGAGAAGCAATCTAGAACTAAGGAGAAATTTTCTGATAGGGAGACCAATTAACCAGTGGAACCATGTGCCTTCAGGAATCGTGGGAGCTACATCGCTGGAAGTTTTTAAGAAGAAACCGAACGTCTGAAATTCTATAGGGCTTCCTGCTTGAGCAGGCAGGGTGGACTAGTCTAGAAGACCTCCAAGGTCGCTTCCAATTCTTATATTCTGTTCTGTTCTGCAGCACCACATGAATTAATATATCGTATCAAATACAGAAACATCAAATCCCAACTTTTTCTTTCTTTCATAATATAAGCTACTGGGTAGCCATTTCTATAAAGATCTATTAGTCTAATTGGTAAAACAGAAAATCAAAGATTCATTCTTTTCCACCTCAAGCACCAAGTTCAGAAGCGATCTCTCCACGTGGAAATTCTTTTCTTTAATCAAAGTAGTCAATTTTACGTCGTTTCAGCCAACTCCATCAGCTTCTGCAGCCATGGTGGGAATCGAAGTGTCCTTCCATTTTTTGTGCATACAATAATCTGGCTGCTGTCAACCTAGATAGTAACCAAGTTCCAAATGCTTTTTCTCCACTTCTAATCTGCTGTTCAACTCTTTTTAATTTTTTTTTTAATTGAAAATTAGATTTTAAAAAAATTTGAATGTGGTGATCTTTTGACATATATCAACAGTCTTTACACTGTTATAATAGCAGAATGTCATCAAACAATATTAAGGTATATACACACACCTATATACATATTTACATTGTAAATCTTTGTATCCGTTTCTATCTTAGACATTTTGTTGCAGTATAAACTCTTTCTTATATTCTATTTCACATTTTTTTACTTCCTTTCATATCCCTCCAATTATAATTTTTCCCCATATTCTGAAGTATCTTGCTCCTTCAGTTTCAACCTTAAGCTATCTAACTCGGCACAGTGTACATTTTTTTTCTATTATTACTTCATCATTGGGTATTTCTTTTAATTTCCATGTTTGGGCAATTGATAATCTTGCGGCTGTGATAACATGAATAACTAGATATATATCTGCTTTTTTTTTAGATTCTCATTTGTTATTCCTAATAGGAACATTTCTGGTATATGATTTATTTTTAGGTTTATCATTTCCTCCCACCATTGCCAATTTTTGTGCCAAAATTCTTGCATTTTTTTTTTCCTGATTAAAACAATCAGAATTCATGTCTAAAATTGCAAATTTTCAGTGCGGGAGATTAGAAAGGAGAACACAATTCTCCAGGTGTAGCAAAAGGTTGCTTTATGATAAGTAAGTTAGCCTTTCCCGTGACACAAAACGCTCATTCACATAAATGGAAAAAATTCAGTTTCAGTCTTAAATCCAGCGAAACTGCCTGATCACATTTTTACATCCTTTCCCTGCAAAGTTTGTGTGCTGTATTATTTTAAAACGGCGGGGATTTAAGGGCTCATTTCTCTCACGCAATGTTGAAGAAAAGCTCCCTCTAGTGACTACAGACTATTCAACATTTTTGTTTTCTGTCTACTATCAAAAGTCTCATTGGGTATATCTGTTTGCAAACTCCAGTTAATCCAGAAAGTTCAGGATGGCAAAACTGTTTCTGATTCAAGGCACCCCAGATCCTCTAACTTAAGGAATGTGTACAAAATCCAGGATCCATTAGTCCCACGGAGTTGAAATTTCTAAGATCTTTAGACCAGCTGATCCCAACCCTTTGGGCACAGAGACTGGTTCTGTGGAGAGAGGTTTTTCTGCGGTCCAGAGGGAGTGTGATTAACAGAGTTGGAAGGGACCTTGTAGGTCATCTAGTCCAACCCCCCGCCCAAGTGGGAGACCCTATACCATTTCTGACAGTCTCTTCTTGAAAGCCTTCAGTGATGAAGTTCCCACAACTTCTGTTCCATGGGTGGATTGCTCTCCCTGTCAGAAAATTCCTCCTTATTTCCAGGTTGAATTTCTCCTTGTTCATTATTCCTTGTCTGGCCTTCAGGTGCCTTGGAAAATAGCTTGACCCCTTCCTCCTCTCTATGGCAGCCCCTCAAATATTGGAAGATGCTCTCCTGTCTCCCCTGGTTTTTCTCTCCACTAGACTAGCCAAGCCCAGTTCCTGTAACCTTCATGGTTCATTGTATGTTTTGGTCTCCAGTCCCCTAATCTTAACAGATTAACAGAGTTGGAAGGGACCTTGTAGGTCATCCAGTCCAAGCCCCCACCCAAGCAGGAGACCCTACGCCATTTCTGACAGAGGGCAGTCCAGTCTCTTCTTGAAAGCCTCCAGGGATGAAGCTCCCACAACTTCTGAAGGCAACTTCTGCTCCATCAGTTGATTGTTCTCCCTGTCAGAAATGTTTTCCTTATTTCCAGGTTGAATCTCTCCTGGATCTCTTACATGCTGTTTGTATCCCACTAATGGGGTTTCGCTTGTTTGCATGGCCCAGTTTCTGGCGGGCCACAGACCAGTGCTGGTCCTTGGATCAGGGATTGGGGACCTCTGTATTGGACTCTTTGTGTCCACTGCAGCATCCTCATGATTTCCCATGCAAAGCAATGGGGAAGACAGCAGGAAGTTGAAAGTCCATTCTCACTGCCCAGGGTCATTCTCTTTCTCTCTTTAAGTAAGAAAATATATCTGAAAAAGAATCCAACAAGGCATAGGTTGTTTAGTACCAGTTTAAAAATGGCAACTGTTCACATGGAATTGAAATATTTATGACAGACATGCTAAACTGAGCAAAGTATAGAATCTTCTCTAATTTGTTCTAGTTGTTCTTCATCAGAGGATTTTTAGTAGGTAGACTGGAGAAAAATTGAGCTTTAATGTTTGCTGGCAGGAGTGAATCAGAAATGGTGATCTTCCTGTCAGAAGGAAGGAAGGAGGGAGGGAAGGAAGGAAGGAAGGAAGGAAATAGAATAGAAGAAGGGAGGGTGGGAGGAGAGACAATAGAGGAAGGAGGGAAGGAAGGAAGGAAGGAAGGAAGGAAGGAAGGAAGGAAGGAAGGAAGGAAGGAAGGAAGGAAGGAAGGAAGGAGCTGAAATCCACACATCTTTAAACTACCAAGTTTGAAAAACAGTGAGCTAGAGATTACATTGGCCATGCCAATATCAACTGAAATTTAATTCTAGGTATCTACTTAGTTGTAGCTACTCTTTGCAAAATCTACCTGGTACATATTTTTCTTCTTATTGACCAAGCCATATTCATTTCTCAAGGTTTTCAATGAAGCTGGTCCTTATTTAGTGATCACTTGCACCTCAGTCATTAAGCAAAGCGGTCACTAATTGACACCACAGCTGTGCTTCCAATCTTAACAAAGCTTTCCACTGCTTCACAGATCTGCAAAGGCCCTCAATGAAAGAACTGGTTACTTTTCATCGCTGTTGTAACTGCAGACAATAATTAAATGAAAACTATCTGAAGAGCTTGGACAGCTCCATCTCAAAGTGAGCTGAATTGAGATTTCCTTCCACTTTGTACAGAGTTGAATTAGATTGGGGTGTCCAGCCTTGGCCACTTGTGGACTCGCAACTCCCAGAATTCCCAGAATACTAGGAATTGAAGTCGAAAGGTCTTAAATCCACTCCTGATCTAATTCAACTTTGAACTTTGTTATTGCTACCAACTGCACAAATAGTATTGGGATATTTAGTGTGTGGCACATAATTGGTCCAGAGTTTGATTGACCTACAATTTGCTCTATTATAACTCCACTTCTTGAATATTATTATTATTATTATTATTATTATTATTATTATTATTATTATTGCATTACAATGCGGTTTTCTGACATAGTATATTTCTGCTGCTTCTGAGGTCGTTCAGCTTCCAGTTGCCTTCCAGGCCCATGTCCTGGTTGCTCAGCTATGGGACCCGTGGCCTGTAGCCCATTTGTCGATGGATGACCAGGTTCCCCAACACCTGATGTGATCCTTGTTAGCCCAGGTGACGACCGAGCCAGTATAGGCTTCGTTTGGTTGTGTTTCATCATGATTCATTGCATGGGTTGTTGGGTGCACTCATGTCTGCTCCTCGGCCAAGATGGTTGAACCTGCTGGTAGTTTGCACTACTTCCAGCACAGCTCTCAGCTTCATTGGAGCAGTTAAGCCCCCCGACATGTCAAGGCGGCACCCCATGGGGGGACTTGAGAATCGAACTGCAGAGACTCTGGCATAAACCAGTGCAGGGGGTTCCAGTGGTATTGGGCACACTGGGTGCTGTGCCTAAAGACCTAGGCAAGCACCTAAAAACAATTGGCGCTGACAAGATCATCATTGGTCAGCTGCGGAAGGCCACCTTACTGGGATCTGCTCGGATAATCCGCCGATACATCACGCAGTCCTAAACACTTGGGAAGGGTTCAGCTAGTGATTTGTGATACGAAACCCAGCATAGTTCTCTCGTTTGCTGTGTACACTGTCATTTTTTGTGTATACTAATAATAATAATGTTTAAATAGTTTAATTTGCATCTAGGTTTCAACGTTAGCAATGGTATATTAGACAAGGCATAATCTACTTTTTTATGATTATGTTTATGATTACACCTGCATAGCCATTAAGAGGGTATTGCACACTGAAACCCTGGCATAGCCCTACAGTTTGCTAGCTAATTCGGGAAACATTAATTAGCTAACAGCCCTAAGTGGTTAGAGTTGGAAGCAAGATGAAGTTTCAGTCAATGAAAACATCTGGTAACATTTCAATAGAAGCTTGAGCCAGAGAGATTAGTCAAGGAAGCCAAACCTTATAGGAAAATACTGTTGCTTAATATCTTCAAGGCGAGTTGTGCAAAACTATTTCTGAGTAATAAAACTAAGGTTACATATGCTCAAAGGGGTTGCCAAAATTCAGATGTCCTGAAAATTTAGTTGCCGAAAACTTATCGCTGTTGGATATTGATTCCGATTTTGCTGTTGTTTGTCAGCCAGATGTTTAGAGTGGGTTTGACATCAAACTCTTCACAGAATTATCCAATTCTTCGCAGCGACAGGAGGCTTCGAATTCAATCCTAGGCAGCGGCTAATATTTGACGCTCCAGCTCGAGCAGGGGGTTGGACTAGATGACCTCCAAGGTCCCTTCCAACTCTTGCTATTCTATGTCTATGACTTAATTGTCAAACCTGGGATATAGGCAGATGCTCTACCTGGAATGAAGGGATGACAAACTCGGTAAAAAGGGAAGCTCCCCCCCCGCCTTTCTTTAAAGGAGAGGGGCAATTTGATCTTCTGTTTTTGCGACCACTAGATGGCAGCAAAGTATGCAGAGTTTTGGAAGGAAGAAATGTAATTGCCAACATCAATAGCACTGGTAGACTTAGAGTATATGCAACTTCCCAGTGCTATACAATCCTCTTTAAGTGGTTACCCACCTTGGAAGGATGGAAGGCTGAGAGAGGGAGAGAAGGAAGGGAGGGAGGAAGGGAGGAAAGAAGGAAAGAAGGGAGGGAGGGAGGGAGGGAGGAAGGGAAGGAGGAAGGAAGGAAGGGAAGGAGGAAGGAAGGGAGGGAAGGAGGAAGGAAGGGAGGGAGGGAGGAGGAAGGGAGGGAGGGAGGGGGAGGAGGGAGGAAGGGAGGGAGGAAAGAAGGGAGGGAGGGAGGAAGGGAGGAAGGGAGGAAGGGAGGAAGGGAGGGAGGGAGGGAGGGAGGAAGGGAAGAAGGAAGGAAGGGAGGGGGAAGGGAGGAAAGAAGGGAGGGACGGAGAGAAGGAAGGAAGGGATGGAGGAAGGAAGGATGGAAGGGAGGGAGGGAGGGAGGAAGGGAGGGAGGAAGAAAGGAAAGAAGGGAGGGAGGGAGGGAGGGAGGGAGGAAGGGAAGAAGGAAGGAAGGGATGGAGGAAGGAAGGAAAGAAGGGAGGGAGGGAGGGAGGAGGGAGGGAAGGAAGGAAGGAAGGAAGGAAGGAAGGAAGGAAGGAAGGAAGGAAGGAAGGAAGGAAGGAAGGAAAAAAGCAATAGCACTTAGACTTATACACCGCTTCACAGTGCTTTTACAGCCCTCTCTAAGCAGTTTACAGAGTCAGCCTCTTCCCCCCAACAATCTGGGTCCTCATTTTACCCACCACGGAAGGACAGAAGGCTGAATCAACCTTGAGCTGGTCAGGGTCGAAGGAATCAAATTCCTGGCAATGTGAGCAGAATTAGCCTGCAATACTGCATTCTAACCACTGCGCCACCATGGATTTTGGAGAATAAAAATTAGACACAACTGAATCCTAATTTTCAGAGTTAAGATAAAGCACGTTGCTATTAGGAGTTTGTGCCTTATTCTTCCTAAGAGGAGGTGAAAGTTGGCAAATTTGGGTTTGACTAGACTAGAGAAAAGAAGGACTAACGGGGACAGGATAGCAGTGCATATATCTATATCTATAAAAGCGAAATATCCCTCACGCATCCTCACAAAATCTCCAGAACCGTAAAGCCTACAAACTTGAAATTTGGCACGTATGCTCCACTTGATTTCTAGGTGCTCGCTAAGAAAGGATTGTTAAGAAAGTATGGCAAATGGTCATAAGTTTCTTTTTTCAGTGCCATTGCAACGTCAAATGGTCACTAAATGGACTGTTGTAAGCTGAGGACTACCTGTATAAGACCAGTGGGGCATGAAATGCACGGGTTAACAGTTTGCTTCCAGGTGCAGTACAAGGTGTCAGCTATTACCTTTATTACATACTAGCTGGATACTCGTGCTTTGCAACGAAACTTTGTGATCGGGCTATGCAGGAGAAATCCGGTTCACAATCCGTTGGCTCAGTGGTGGTCGGTGATTGAAACACATAAGGGAATATCGCTCCTGCCGTCTTGAGTCCGAAAGCAGTTCCATAGGTGGAAAGCGTAGACATTTTGGTGAAGTACCGCCATTTAGTACTGTAAGGAGCTCCAGGCCGCTCCGGAGTGAGGGAGTGGAACGTCTGCCGGTTTGAACTGAGGTAACGGAATGTGAGGCAACTGGCAGTTGGGACAGATTTCTTTTCACGTGGGGAGGAGGAGTAGAACTCCTTAGCATCAGAGCGTGTTAATTGCTGTATTAAGAAATAGTAATGCTCTGATGGTCATTTGGAAAAACCCTTTCTTAGTCAGCACCTAGAAGCCAAGAGAAACATACATGCCAAATGTCAAGTTTGTAGGCTTTACAGTCCTGGAGATTTTGTGATGATGCGTGAGGGGTATTTCACTTTTATATAGAGAGATATGTTGGGGTTCAGGGAATCAGAGGAGCCATCTCACCCCAATGGGACTAGCCTACCCCATGCAGCCAGCAGAAGAGGTCAATTTTGGACCCTGTTTGCTAAGTAATCTTGTCGGGCAGGGTCCAGTAGAAGAGCCTGTTCTGCTGCAGCCCTGTGGAACGATCTAACACTGGAGGTGAGAACTGCTCCCCACCTTTGGCCTTCCAGAACCCTGGTTTTGCCATTTGGTTTGGGCCCCTTTCCACTTTTCCCTTCTCCTTTCCGTTTTCCTCTTTCTTAGATCAGTGTTGATCTAGAAGATCTCTTCTTCTAGATCAGCATTGGCAAACCTTTTCGGCATCGAGTGCCAAAACAGGAACCCAACCACGTGCAGAGGGAGCACCAGAAACCGGAAGAGCAACTCCCTGGCATGCGCACGTGCACTGGCCCCCTGGTCTTTTGGTTTCTGGCGTGCATGTGCACGTGAAGACCAGCTGGCCTGTGTGCATGCGCACACTGGAAAGCAGAAGCTCAGCTTCCCAGCGCACGCGTGCGTGCTGGGGGAGCTGCTCTTCCATTTTCCAGCACTCCCCCACGTGTGAAGAAAGCAGCCACACCGGAAGAGCAACGAGTGATGGCTGGCGTGCCCATAGAAAAGGCTCTGCATTCCACTTCCAGCATGTGTGCCATGGGTTTGCCATCCCGGTCCTAGATAGATAGATAGATAGATAGATAGATAGATAGATAGATAGATAGATAGATAGATAGATAGATAGATAGATAGAAGAGACAAGCAGATTAGAGAGATACATAGAGATAGATAGATAGATAGATAGATAGATAGATAGATAGATAGATAGATAGATAGATAGATAGATAGATTGATTAACAGAGTTGGAAGGGATCTTGTAGATCATCTAGTCCAACTCCTCTGCCCAAGCGGGAGACCCTACACCATTTCTGACAGATGGCAGTCCAGTCTCTTCTTGAAAGCTTCTAGTGATGAAGCTCCCATAACTTCCGAAGGCAACTTCTGTTCCATGGGTTGATTGTTCTCACTGTCAGAAAATTCCTCCTTATTTTCAGGTTGAATCTCTTCTCCCTGTTCAGTTTCCATCCATTATTCCTTGTCTGGCATTATTCAGGAGCCTTAGAAAATAGCTTGACCCCTTCCTCCTCTCTGTGGCAGCCCCTCAAATATTGGAAGCTGCTCTCCTATCTCCCCTGGTCCTTCTCTTCCCTAGACTAGCCAGGCCCAGTTCCTGCAATCGTTCTTTGTATGTTCTAACCTCCAGTCCCCTCATCATCCTGGTTGCTCTTCTCTGCACAGCTCCTCGTCCTCCTTCGGTGGCTCATCCCAAAGCGGAATGTGTACATCCACTTCCCTCCAGGAAGCCTGTGAATAATCGCACGCTCTCCCTTCCTCCTCATGTTATTCTTCATCAGCTGAAGACACGTGAGAAGCCACGAGGCTCCAGGCCACGAGAGAAGGTTGTTCTGGCCCCAGCCAGCAATTTGCTTCTTCCCAGAACCCCCAAATTCCCATCAGTTCCTGTAGCAATTCCAAGTAGGGATGTGAATCACAAAGCGTTGCCATTTTCAGTTTAAGTTTTGTTAAAGTTGGCAAGATCATAATGTAGATAATTAGACCAAAATTCCCAGATGGTGGAAGTAAGCTGTTTATCGTAGTCTGGCAACATGCAGTTAGGGGATAGTGGGTGGAGGTGGTTTTTTTTCTTCTTCTCCTTGGCTTTTCTGCTTTGCAAACTTTCCAAGCCATAAACTTGGTTCATGTAAAATGAATAAAAAATTGATTACTGGGTGTTGTGGTTCACTGGCAGCAGGTGTGGACAGCTGAGGTCTCGGAGAGCAAGGACTCAGGTGAGGGGCCGGCGTGTGATGTAGGGATGGGGCCAGGACCACCAGGGAGTGGAGGGCTGCCTTTGGAGATTGTGGAGGGTGGCAGCAGCGATGAAGAGGTCCCTGAGGAGCCTGTGCCCAGTGCGCGTGCGTGCAGGGCTGCTCGAAGGAAAGAGCAGCTACAGCAGCATGGGCGACTCCGGGAGTAAGGCTGCAAGGTAAAGGCCCCTCCCTGAGGAGATAAAAGCCAGCTGAGAAGCTGCAGTTCTTTGCAGGAAGCAAAGAAGTTTTACACTTGAGCCTGGTGGAAGTTAGGAATATCTGAGTTGGTGTTTGGAGACTCTTTGTGTTGGAATTATTGCTTAGTAACTTTATCTGTTGTTTTTGGCAACTTTATCTGTTGTTCTTGGCTCTTTCTTATTGGAGCTAATTGGTTTGAAGCAGCTTTTTACCCGTGAAGGAACGGGATTCGTTAAGAAACATTAAAAGGTTGTGCTGTTACCTTTGTCTCGAGTTTGCTTCCTTGGAACCAGGTTTGGGTCAGAACACTGGGTAACAGTGAGGACAATTAACCCGTGGAACAGCTTTGCCTCCAGAAATCGTGGGCGCTTCATCACTGGAGTTTTTAAGAAGAGACTGGAGAGCTACCTATCTGAAATAGTATAGGTTCTCCTGCTTGAGAAGGGGGCTGGTCTAGAAGACCTCCAAGGTCCCTTCCAGCTTTATTCTATTCTAAACTCCTTGCACAAGCAGGAGAGCCCATAATATTTTAGACAAGTGGCTGTCCAGTCTTACTTAACCATTTAATGACCACCACTGAAAAGCTTGTAAAAATGGTTTACAGTCATGTGACAATCCACTTTAGGACTGCAATGGGCAGGCTCCATTACGGACATGTTGAGGATGACCTGCATTTGTTTCCTAGTTCTTGGCAAAAGAAAAAAAAAACTCATTCTAAGACTGTCTTAGAATTACTCTCTTCTCTTCTGGAATTTTGATGGGAGAGAGAGAGACACACATAGATAATGATTTACTGTAGAATTTTTCTCACAAAGAAAGGTACTTATAAAACATTTGAGGCCGAGGTCAGAAATGAACAAATTTCCTGTTCCTTTATTCATTTGATTTCATCTTTGTTGTCCTTGATTTTTATCTTACCGGCACTAACACTCCAAGGTGGAACATTTCCAATATTAATGACGGAATTGCAGCCCGCTGCTGCTTTTAAGACCGTCTTTGCGCTGACGCTGAAAATGCATGCATGCATTGATAAAATGTTGCAATGCAACTTTTTAAAATGATCCAGGCGCCTGCAGTTTCAGCCCCAGGGGTGGGAAAGAAAAGACCCCGAGGTTCCAAAAATGGCATAAAACGTGGACTTTTTTCAGCCTAAAACATGAACTTCTTTGAGCATGAATTTCTTTTTGCATCTTTAACATGAAATCTTAGCATTAAGATGTTGTGTTTTTCTTTTTTTTTTCTCCCCAAATATTGTCAGCTTTGGAAGCCATATTAGCACCAGATGCTCCTCCACTGCCACATTCTTGAGCCTGGGAAAATGGGAGGCGGGAATTCCTTGGCGTGTATGTGGTTAGAGATAATAACATTCTTCTTCTAAGTCAAGGTCATGTCATTTCTGCACCTGGGTGAGAGGACGTCTCAAGCTGAGGTGAATGGTGATTGGGGCATGTAATGCAATGACGGGTGCAGGGGGGTGGATTTGTAATTTTTTTAATTATTGCAAGGAAGCCCGGAAGTTTCAGATTCGGGATTCCCCAGATGTTCCAGTTTACTACCCAAATAAAAGAACTTTGGAGATGATGTCTGTCTCAGAGTTATTTATTGGAGGTTTTTTGGAACGCTGACAAATGTATTTTTATTAGGTTATAAAGTATCATAAAATGCAAAATACAGAAGTAAATAAAAGAACAGTGAAAGGGGAGAGAAAGGGGGAGAGAGAAGTGAGGAAAAGTGGGGAAAAGAACAGAACAAGAAGCATTGACTTCTGACTCTCTCTGTTGCAGTAGAATAAGGCATTACGCCACATTAAATCACCGCCTTTTGTTTTTCCATAATAAGAACGAGTCATTTCTATAAAGATCTATCCGTCTAATCTGTGAAACCCAAAGTCAAAATTACATTCTTTTCCACATCAAGCACGAAATTCAGAAGCAGTTTCCATGTGGAAACAAATGTACTTATGTTCTTTTTTCTCTCTCTGTTGTTTTATTATTCAAAAAAAAGGTTTCATGTTTTCCTAGCTGAGCCATCTTTAAAGGCTTGTGCGTGTTTGTCCTTTATTCTTTTCCTCAACGGAGATGCGCTGTTCTTTTGCAAAGAGGCCTTTGGAGAGAATGTGATATTGCTGCGCTGTTGAAAACGGGACAGTGATTTGGACATCCTTGGGGGTGGGGTGGGGGGAAGAGAGTTCTGCTGATGAAAGGAATGCATTTTTATTTTTTTGCAATGGGAACATTGTGAATCTGGTTTTGTGAGGCTTGGGGTGGGAAAGAGGGGTAGCAGCTGTGGGGTACCTTCTGTTTGCAGGTGATCCAGCTGGACTGGCAATCAAAGAGTCCGGCTCGGTTGCAAAACTCAGACAGACTACAGGAGCAGAGGTGGTATTCAGTCGGTTCGGACCAGTTCTGATGGACCGCTAGCAAAAATTTTGACTGGTTGGGAGAACCAGCAAATATTACCTCTGGCTGGCCTCGCCTGCCCACTCCTGCTCCTACCTTTCCTGTATTCCAGGGGTTGCCAACCTTTTGGACCTCAGGGACCACCAAACTCAAAATTTTAAATCCTGCGGACCAGAGACCCTGGGAAAATCCCCAAAAAAGTCTGCAGGAAAATTCCCCACCCGGATTTCCTACCGGTCGATCATTCTTTATTTGGGATCGCAGGATACCGTCTCCAGCTCTGTTCTCAGGGGGAGAGAGAGAGAGAGAGAGACTTTTGACTTCATGCAAGGAAAGCAGCAGAAGCAGCCAAAGTCTTCCTTTCTCTCCCCCAAACGCCGCCAGAAATGAGTCTTTGTGAGACTTCTCGCGCTGGTGCAGCCTCTTGGAGAAAGAGGCCTTGCAGGGTCCCAAAGACTCATTTCTGGCAGAGTTTGGGGAGAGAAAGAAAGACTTTGGCTGCTTTCCTTGCATGCAGCCAAAAGCAGAAGAAGAAAGAAGTGGAAAGCAGCAGCCTCGTGGCCAGGCCAGGTGCGTGGAGCAAGTGGAGCAAGTCCCCACCCGCCACCCTTTCTCAACCACCATTATATTCTGTTGTTTATTAACAACAGAATCTGCTGTTTATTAACAACAGTCAGCTGATTCATGTGGCAGGGAGGATTGCCGTGCCTCAGCTGAGCTAAAAAACGGCACAGTTCACCAGAGGGCCCTGCGCGCAGATGCACAAAGCGCATTTAATGCGTGTGTGCGTTAGGCATGCCTACCCAGTTCACCAGTATTTATACAGAGGGTGGTCTTTGACCCCTGTGCATGCATGCACAAAGCACACTCTCCAAATCGGTAGGAAAAAAATTTTTTGAAACCCACCCCTGTACAGGAGTTTTCTGTGGTCTGAGTTCTTGCAACCACTTCACATTGCGCCTAGTTTCCTGATCCCTTAGCCCAGTGTTACCTCAATCTTGACGACTTTAAGATGGGTGGACTTCAACTCCCAGAATCCCCCAGCCAGCTATGCTGCTCCAACACTGGAAGGAGAGATTGGATAACCATTTGTCTGAAATAATATAGGGCAGTGTTTCTCAATGTTGCCGACTTTAAGATGGGTGGACTTCAACTCCCAGAATCCCCCAGCCAGCAAAGCTGGTATAGGGTTTCCTGCTTGAGCTAGGGGCTGGGCTAGAAGACCTCCAATGCCCCTTCTAACTCTTTTATTCTGTTATTCTGCCTCTTCTCTTTCATTCCACCCTCTGCACTCTCTTTTTCCTATGTTCTTTCCTTTCTTCCAACAGTTTTCCATGGTTCTACTTGAAATGGATGAGCGCGTTTTGGTGAGCTCTGCATTCTCCCCAGGTGGCTGATACTTCCAAACATTTTGCATGCGAAGGGATTAATTTGCATTAGGTAAGGCAAGCCCAGGGAGAGGATGGAACATAGACCCGTAGGGCTGGAAGGGACTTTGGAGGTTGTCTAGTCCAACCCCCTGCTCAAGGTAGTATTTTATTTATTTATTTATTTGATTTGTCCATCTCTTGCAAGATAATAAGGATAAACATGAGTGAGAATACAGGAAATAGGCACGAATAAACGGGGACAATAAGGACAGGGATGGTAGGTACGATGGTGTGCTTATGCACGCCCCTTATTTTATTTTATTTTTCATCTTCTGGCCTTTGTTTATTTATTTAGTAGATCTTATATAACATCCCTGTCCAATGGTTATCCTGCCTATTCTTGAAAACCTCCAACTACGTTAGGAGACAAGCTATTCCACTGACTAATTGATCTCACTGTCAGAAAATTTCTCTTTATCTGGAGAAGCAAAGGAATTGGGTGGGTTGCAATAACAGAAATGTGACATTTATTATGTCCAACTCTGATTATTAATCATAAAAGTCCAGGCCTATTTCCTGATTTCTTCCCTTTTAACTTTTTTCTCTTGATCTGCCTCATTTTATAAAGATTGCACCACTGTTTGTGGCACAGAAGGAGAGAGGGAGGAGGATTAACCCCTCCTACAAGCTGCCTTTATACCCGTAGCTGCATTGATTAATTGGAAACTTCGGTGTTCTATCAATCTCAGCCACATTAAAATGGATGAACTGCAACTCTTAGAATTCCCCAGCTAGCATGGAGTTGAAATCCATGCATTTTGTAGTGGCTGAGACTGAGAAATCCTGACACAGCTGAAACATGAGTGCCAGAGTATTTGGTGAGAACATTAGAAGGTACACAGCTGCTTCTGCTGGCTGCCAGCTGCCTGCAGTTTGGCAGTTCAAATCCCACCAGGCTCCAGGTTGACTCAGCCTTCCGTCCTTCCGAGGTGGGTAAATCGAGGACCCATATTGTTGGGGGCAAAGAGGCTGACTCTGTATATGAGTAAGTGCTAATGCTATATTGGATCTGTTTTCCTATTCCTGGCCCTATCTCCCCTTCTTCTTTCTGGGTCAAAAATCTGTGGGGGAGGAAGGAAGGAAGGAAGGAAGGAAGGAAGGAAGGAAGGAAGGAAGGAAGGAAGGAAGGAAGGAAGGAGTGGAGAGAGGGAGGAAAAGGGAAGGAAGCAAGGAAGGAAAGAAGCAGCAAAGGGAGGGAGGAGAAGACAGGGAAGGAAGAAAGGAAGGGGTGGAGAGAGGGAGGAAAGAAGGAAGGAAGGAAAGAAGGGAAGGAAGGAAGGAAGAAGTGGAGAGAGGGAGGAAAAGGGAAGGAAGCAAGGAAGGAAAGAAATAGCAGAGGGAGGGAGGAAAAGACAGGGAAGGAAGAAAGGAAGGGGTGAAGAGAGGGAGGAAAGAATGAAGGAAGGAAAGAAGGGAAGGAAGGAAGGAAGGAAGGAAGAAAGAAGTGGAGAGAGGGAAGAAAAGGGAAGGAAGCAAGGAAGGAAAGAAATAGCAGAGGGAGGGAGGAAAAGACTGGGAAGGAAGAAAGGAAGGGGTGGAGAGATGAAGGAAAGCATGAAGGAAGGAAAGAAGGGAAGCAAGGAAGGGTGAAGAGAAGGGAGGAAAGAACAGGGAAAGAGGAAGGAGTGAGGGAGGTGGGAAAGGAAGGCAGAAAGAAGGAAAGAACTATTTGCTTTCAGGACTGGATTTGGAAGCACTTGGATTGGATCATGGAACTGGCCAAAAACGGCTGTATTGAACTGGCTGCTTCCCTATGGATTGGACGTGTCAGTTCCTTCACAGACAAACCAATTCTGGATTCCAAAGTAATCCAGATTGTTGCTGTCAACTCGTAAATCATTCCTATGCCTATTTCCGAGTTGCCATAAGAAGGAAGGGGAGAAAGGCCTGAGGGAGCAGTGAGGTCAGGTGAAGGCCAGAAGCACATTCCGCGCTTTATCT
Organism: Pseudonaja textilis; assembly: GCF_049901715.1. Taxonomy (NCBI): domain Eukaryota; kingdom Metazoa; phylum Chordata; class Lepidosauria; order Squamata; family Elapidae; genus Pseudonaja; species Pseudonaja textilis. Next base: position 4,529,089 of record NC_142000.1, read on the forward strand.
TGTGGAGGTTGTAGCCTAGGCTACGGGATCTTCTGCCCTCGAAAATCCTTCACTGCAGAGTATGATTGATGACATCCAGCCCATGACATGTTTCATTGGAGAATCTGATTTATGACGCACTGAGGGGAAGATGAGCGGGCGGGGGGGGGGACAGGGTCATAGGTGATAGCAAATTACATGCCTCAGAGATGGCTTCCTATGGGTCAATGCCGACCTGTTGCTCCTCATAAATCTTATGGATTCTTCTGAAGTTTGGCTGGAGGCTCATGATTTAATCGGTGCAATCTTGCAGGAATCCTGACAGTTGCTTCGATGGCCTGCTTGAATTCAGATTGGACGGAACCGGAACCAGAATTGTATTGGTTCTCAAAGACCAATGAGCCCTCCCCCCACCAATCTCTACCTAGCTAAATGCTCCGATGCACTCTTACAGCTGTGACCTCTCCTCCTCCCCCATTGCCTAAGCGTTTGACACAATTTTCCATTCATTAGCAAATAGGAGCAAAACTGTATCTGCTCTGACATTTGCCTCCAAAGACCAGGGATCTTTCAGCCGGCTGGAAGCGTTTAATTAGTTAAATCTCCCCACGGAGCCCGAGATAGGAGAGGATTAGCCGAATCCCAGAGGGAGATAAAACCAGGTTGGGGGGAGGGAGGGCCTTCTCAGTGAACCTTAGCAGATATCAACCTTCCCTCGACTCAAAAAGGCATCAAGCAAACTGGGCAAATATTTCAAGATGCGAGGAAGATAGCCTGCTAAAACGCAGAGATGTCCCCTTGCCAACAAAAGGGCGTATAGTCAAGGCTATGGTTTTCCCCGTTGCAATGTGTGGCTGTGAAAGTTGGACCGTAAGGAAGGCTGAGCACCAAAGAATGGAGGCCTTTGAACTCTGGCGCTGAAGAAGAAGACTCCTACGAGTCCCTCGGACTGCAAGGCGATCCAACCGGTCAGTCCTAGAAGAGACCAACCCTGACTGCTCTTCAGAAGGCCAGATCCTGAAGATGAAGCTCAAAGACTTTGGCCACCTCATGAGAAGGAAGGACTCCCTGGAGAAGAAATAGCCTTCTGGGTTCAGTTCCAAGTGGGGAAGAAAGACACCGGGAAACATGGTGACTGCTTGGAAAGATGGTTTAATGGTGGACAGGCTTGGGAAGCTCTGCCCCACTCTGGTTGCAGTAATGACTTTCAGGGGAGGCTGGATCCAAACCCAATTACTGGCTCCAGTGGATGCAATGCCTCTACGGGGCAGCATCTTGTTTCCACGTGTGGCAGGGCTGGAAGAGAAAGAACCAGGGTTAGGGGTCAGGGTTAGAGTTGGGAACGATTGAAGGCAGCAGAAGAAGAAGGGGACGACAGAGAAGGAGGGGGCTGGATGGAGTCGCTGAAGCCGTCGGCGTGAGCTTAAATGGACTCCGGAGGATGGTAGAGGACAGGAAGGCCTGGAGGAATGTAGTCTATGAGGATTGCGATGGGTCGGACACGACTTTGCAACTAACAACTAAAGCTATGCTCAGGAATTCTCTGTCCCCTTTTTTCTGAGGGCCAAAGGGGCTTAAAACAGGGGTGTCCAACCTTGGCAACTTTAAGACTTGTGGACTTCAACTCCCAGAGTTCCTCAGCCAGCAAAGCTGGGAGTTGAAGTCCACAAGTCTTAAAGTTGCCAAGGTTGGACACCCCTGGCTTAAAAGATGTGACTACAGTTAGTCCTCAATTTATGGCCACAAAGGACCCCCAAATTTCTGTTGTTAAGCCAAGATGGTGATTTAAGCAATTTTTTTTACTGCCTTTATTACATTTTACAACCCCATTTTACAACTTTTCTGGGGAGTGGTATGGTAACCTAGAGGTGGAGCTCTTGCCTCACAATCAGGAGTCTGTGAGTTCAATCCTAGATAGAGGCAGCTTTTTTTTTTTTTCTCTCTCTGGGCACAATGAGAATATTGTCTGCTGAACAAAACTCCACACTGGTGACAGGAAGGGCATCTGGCCAGTAAAATTCTCTGCTAGCTCGATTCAGTTGCCCAGATTCCATCCCGCAAGGGATTATGGGGGGTTATTAAATGAAGATGATGGTGATTTTACAGCCTTTCTGGCCACAGTTGTTGAGTGAATCTCTACATGGTTCAGTTAATAACATGGTCCAAATTCAGTTGCACTTGGCAACTGACTCAGTGAACCCGGCTTCTCGATTGGATTTTGCCTGTCGGACGGTCATGAAAGGAATCACATGACCTTGGGACACAGCAACGGTCATAAATAAGAGTCAGTTGCCAAGCGCAACTGAATTTGGACCATGGGACCATGAGGATGAGGCAATGGTTGTTAAGCGTAAAAAACAGTCATAAGTCACTTTTGCAGTGCTGTGATAACTTCAAATGGCCACTAAATGAACTGCTGTAAGTTGAGAACTTACCTGTATTTCTCTGGCAGAAAGATGGAGCGAAATGAGAAAAGTAGTTTGGTAGTTTCAAGATATTTTTTCACTCGGCCCTGGTCCATCTGTCCCTAAGAATCCCATAAGGAAAGAAATCCCTCTTTGGAAAAATAGGAATCAGCCACAGTTCCTTCCATCAAAATAAACGAGAACCAGCAGATTTTTTTTTCCCCTGGTGAGTATTAGTTTATAGTGCCCTTTTTTCAACTGGGTCCAATAAGCAGAGCTTAGGCTTTAGGACTGGGAAGGAAGGAAGGAGAGGGGGAGAGGGAGAGGAGGAAGGAAAGAGGGAGCGGGAGAGAAAGAAGGAAGGAAGGATGGAGAGGGAAAGGAAGAAGGGGAGAAGAGGGAGAGAGGGAGAGAAGGAAGGAAGGAGAGGGAGAGAAGGAAGGAAGAAGAGGGAGAGAAGGAAAGAAGGAAGGACGGAGAGGGAAAGGAAGAAGGGGAGAAGAGGGAGAGAGGGAGAGAAGGAAGGAAGAAGAGGGAGAGAAGGAAAGAAGGAAGGATGGAGAGGGAAAGGAAGAAGGGGAGAAGAGGGAGAGAGGGAGAGAAGGAAGGAAGGAGAGGGAGAGAAGGAAGAAGAGGGAGAGAGGGAGAGAAGGAAGGAAGGAGAGGGAAAGGAAGAAGGGGAGAAGAGGGAGAGAAGGAAGGAAGAAGAGGGAGAGAAAGAAAGAAGGAAGGAAGGAGAGGGAAAGGAAGAAGGGGAGAAGAGGGAGAGAGGGAGAGAAGGAAGGAAGGAAGAGAGGAGAGAAGGAAAGAAGGAAGGAAGGAGAGGAAAGGAAGAAGGGGAGAAGAGGGAGAGAAGGAAGGAAGAAGAGGGAGAGAAAGAAAGAAGGAAGGATGGAGAGGGAAAGAAGGAAGGAGAGAAGGAAGGAAGGAAAGGGAAAGAGGGGGAAAGGGAAGAAGGCAGGAGTTATATCTCAGTTTTCCTTGAAGAACTCTCTGGAATTTTCCAGATATATAGGAAGCCCTGATCTTCTGAAGAACATCGAGTTGGAGAAGGTTGCTGTGCATGCAGGCCTTTCATTTTGGTTCCTCCTATAACAACCCTGGGAAGATTTTTCCTCTTGGGGAATCTTGCCATAGTTCAGCACGCAGAGCAGCAGTGAATCCCAACAGCTTCCACGGAAAAGTGTCAAATTCATGAATACATGTACTAGATGCTTACTCCACCTTTATTACTTTATAAATAACTCAAGGCGGCAAACATACATAACACCCCTTCCTCCTCCTGTTTTACTTTTGTTAGCTTTCCATTCAGAACAGAGCCAAAATGTCAGTAAAGGTGGCACAATCTGTTGGTGGCCTTGGAAAGGTGTCCTAAGTTCACACCTGTTGCTCGGTAGGTAAAGGTCTCCATCATGGCTTAAGGTCTCATTGGCAATTCACTACAAGCACTATTGTTTGCTCCAAAAGACACCATCCCTGCATTCAGTATTACCCTGTTTGCTTTCTATGTTAAACCATGGTTTATTATTTTTTGGACTCCACTGTGGACATAAAGTGGAGAGTTGCCTGTAATCCATGTTTGTCTGGATTTGTGCAAGACACTAAGCTAAAATTAGCTTTGGATTTGGTTTAGCATACTATATCAACCAGTTCACAGATTATACACAACGCTGTGGTTGCTTTTTTAAAATCTGAATTAGTATTTTAGTGCTTCTTGGTCTGACTTAAGTGGAAACTCAGGCTTTGAGATTTGCAAACCATGATTCATGAATCAATATGTATTCGGTGTCAATGTGTCATGCAGAATTATTATGGCTGTTTTAGACTGGGTTTCGTATTGCCCCCCCTTTCTCCAAAGAACTGGAACATGGTTGTTGGGTGTGTTAAAAGTCTTGACCCAGGTTGTAAGCTGTTTCGAGGAATGCTGCCTTTGCAATTGACCGATGGTGATTTGGTCAATGCCGAACATGTTCAAGGGGTGCTCCAGATGTTTTGGGGTTGCACTCATGGTGCCTATTGCAATTGGAACGATCTTTGCTTTCTTTCGCCACAGTCATTCTACTTCTTTTTGCAGGCATTTGTATTTTGTGATGTTCTTCAGTTTTCTCTCCTCTTCTGCATTGCAAACTATCCAGACTTAATGATCTCTACTATACAGTATGTTGTGTTCTATTGTTCTATTATGTTATGTTATATTGTTCTGTTATGTTATGTTCTATTGTTATGTTATGTTCTATTGTTATGTTGTTATATTATGTTATGTTATGTTGTTATGTTGTTATATTATGTTACGTTCTATTGTTATGTTATATTATGTTATGTCCTATTGTTCTATTATGTTATATTGTTGTGTTATGTTATATTGTTATGTTATGTTCTATTGTTATATTATGTTCTATTGTTATATTATGTTATGTTATGTTATGTTATGTTATATTATGTTATATTGTTGTGTTATGTTATGTTATGTTATGTTATGTTGTTATATTATGTTATGTTATGTTGTTAAGTTACGTTATGTTGTTATGTTGTTTTATGATATGTTAATGTATGTTGTGTTATGTTGTTATATTATGTTATGTTACGTTATGACCAATATATAGGTCGACTCATCTTCTCATCTTTCCAGGGTCGGTAAAATGAGGACTCAGATTGTTAGGGGCAATATGCTGACTCTGTAAAGCCCTACGAAGTGGTCTCTAAAAGTCTAAGTGCTCTGCTCTGCTCTGCTGTTATTACACGGCATATCGTCTATCATAAGATCTCATCTCTCACCTCATCCTATAATTTCGGACAACTGACGACTGGAGTTTGCTCGCTTTCCTCTTACCCTTCCCCCTTTTCCTTTGCATTGGGCTTTTCAATTCTCTCCCCACCCCGTCCCCCCCCGCTCCCAAAATAAATCTGGTACCTAGGAAACTTCAGGAAGCGGCTCATCCTCCTTCCCCAGGCGCGCCGCGGCGAGAAGCCAGGGGCGGCCCCGCGCCTCCCCTCCTCCTCCTCCTCCTCCTCCTCCGGCTGGATCGGAGACCAGACCCGCCTGCCGCGCCCCCTTCCTCCTCCCGCCCACCCGCGCCGCCCCCCCCTCCGGCTTTTCATTCCCTCTCGCCCCCCTCGGCGGGGCCAGTCCTGCCTGCCTGCCTGCCTGCCTGCCTTGCCTCCGGCGGGGGGCGCGCAAGGGTGGGCTCGGGCTCGGGGCGCGGAGGGAGCCGGGGCTGGGGACGGGAGGGTGGGGGGGGGAGGGAATACCCCCGGCTCCGGCATGAAGGCGTCGGGGAAAGATGTGTGAGCGGGCAGCGCGTTACTGCCGCGAGAGCGTCCACAGGCTGCTCCGCCAGCAGCAGCAACAGCAGCCGGCGAGCGGCGGTGGTAGCGGCGGCGGCGGCGGTAGCGGCGGCGGGCTGGACGGCTTGCTCCGCTGGGTGGTCACCAAGATGAGCGACGGCAAGAGCCCCCTGGCCGAGCGGGAGCTGCTGCCCGAGGAGCCCGGGGCCGCCGGCGCTGAGCCGAAGAAAGGCACCTCGGTCATCCTGGACGTGAGTCGCGGGGCACCTGGAAGGGTGGAAACCCCCCTTTCTTTTTCTTTTTGGCATGCCTCCCGGACCCGTCTAGCTGCCCTCACTTGGCCCTGGGTCCAGCTTCTCATCTCGCCCCACCCACCCCTTCCGACACCGCTCGCCCCCCCCGTGCTTTTCTCCTGACCCGGATCGTTTGGGGGATCGGGCGGGGGGGGGGGCTGGCAGTCGGGGTTCCCCGGGCTGGGCGATCCCCCTTAGCAGAAGACTTCGTTTTCCCTTGGAAAGACCCTCGCGCGGTGGTGGTGGGCGGTGGAGCCTCCAGCGGCGGGGAGCAGTCTATCCCGAGCCTCGGAGTCTCTGGGCGCTAACCAAGTCTGGAGTCCCCGGAGTTTTTAGCGGGATAGGGAACCAGGCAAGGGGTTTTTTTGGGGGGGGGGGGGGGGGTGAAGGGGGGATTGGTGGTTTTGGTGGCCCCTGAGGTGGTCCACTCCAGGGGGACCTTTGCAGACCGTTCAAATATGGTATAGGATCTCCTGCTTGGGCAGTGAGTGGGTTGGACTAGATGGCCTACAACAGGGGTCTCCAACCTTGGCAACTTTAAGCCTGGCGGACTTCAACTCCCAGAATTCCCCAGCCAGCTGGCTGGGGAATTCTGGGAGTTGAAGTCCGCCAGGCTTAAAGTTGCCAAGGTTGGAGACCCCTGGCCTACAAGGTCCCTTCCAACTCTGTTAATCTGTAAGATGTCCCTCCCCATCCTGGAGAAAGACAGCCCCCCCTCCCCAAAGTAGCCTGGTTCCGAAACCCAGGAGGGGGGGGCACTTGGAAACCCAGAGTCCTGGGGACGGGGAGGTTAAAAAAAAAAAGAGGAAGGGGTTTGTCCCAGAGCATCTGCAAAAGGCTTCCTTGGAAAAGTGAAGAACTTGAGAATGTGGTCCTTTTTAGGAAAAGCCTCAAACTTTGAAGCAACCTCATTGCAGTCAATTGGGTGGGTGGGCCAGCCCCCCCTTTCTCCCCTGACTGAGTCCCTGGCCGATTGCCACATCACAACCACAACCACAACGATCTCCGCAGGTGCATCGATTTTTGAACAGCCCTAGAAATTCCTAGAAAACCTTTCCAGCCGTTCAGTAACTTTTACGATCCCTTCAGTTTTACAATCCCCTTGCGGAGTCCGAAGAAGTTTTCTCCTCTTCAAAACTATTCAACAAACGGAGAAACAACCCAGCTTGCTTTGCAGGGAAAGGAGGAAAATCCTAGACAAAAGAATAATGGCTGAGGCTATTTCCCCTCGTAGGGAAGAAATTCCCCTCTTCCTCTCTCTCTCTCTCTCTGTCCTTCTTCGAGAATTAATATTTTATGACCCCCTCCTGGCATGTAATTTATTGGAGTGTAGATGGGAAGTAGAAAAATCTTTCCCCGGTTTCCCCAGATCATAACAAATCTGGCCTGTCAGATCTTATTAAATAAAGTTTTCCTTTTGGGGTTGATCTCAAGAAAGTTTATGGTGGTAACGAATTTTGTTAAAAGTTATATCAGTGTGCAGTGCTGTGAGCTGTTATTTTTACAGTATTGGAAAGCCTCAGGAAAGGGAATCTCCTGTGAACATAATTTACATAGAGAGTTCTTTCGGAAATCATGGATAATAGATTGTCTTGTGTTTTTTTTGTTTTAATCGATCCGAAGGCTTTTTTTTGCATTGGTAAGAATCGCAAGTGATAACGAAGGCTTTGTTTATCAATAAGGAAGGAAAAATGCACTTTTCCTGCTAGAATTATGCAAGACAAGCAGTTTTCTCGCACAGTTCCCAGTCTTAACTTGTCAAAGAATGTGGTTGTGTCATGTTGAAAAAACGTTTGGCTAATGAATTTATTGCAAGGTTTTGGGGTTTGTTTGTTTTTTTTGAAGAAAATTGTACAGTGAACAAAGAACTTTTCTGATGTTGTTTAGGATTGGTGGCCTTAATTATTTTGTATCAAACTGGTGGCAGAATTACAGAGTTGAAAGGGACCTTAGAGGTCATCCATTCCAACCCCCTGCTCGGACTCTATAGTACACATCCAGACAAGTAAGATGTCCAGTCTCTTCTTAAAAGTCTCCAATGATGAAGCACCTACAACTTCTGAAGGCAACCTGTTCCATTGATTAATTGTTGTCACTCTCAGGAAATTTCTCCTTAGTTTTAGGTTGCTTCTCTCCTAGGTTAGTTTTCATCCATTGCTTCTTGCCCTGCCTTCAAGTGCTTGGGAGAATAGATTGATCCCCTCTTCTTTGTGACAGCCCCTCAAATATTGTTTGTTAAAATTTGACACACAATCATGTTCACTAACCTCTTTATCCCACACCACTTGAATAAACACGTTAACTAGCTCAGTTACGAACACCTTGATAGATGTTTAACTTTTTAAATGTTACCCTTGTTAGTTCCTTGTGGTTTTGAATGCTTTGTGAATTGGTTTACTTGGTTAGTTTATAGTTCAATATATATATATATATATATATATATATATATATATATATATATATATATATATATATATATATACATACATACATACATACATACACACACACACATACATATATATATATATACATACATACATACATACATACATACATACATACACATCCTGTTCTCCCAGCTGCAAACAATGAAAGAGATCAGGACCCTTTCCTCTCCCGTAAGCCACGTTGCTCCCTTCTCCATTCCTCCCTGCATGCTGTAGGATGAAGAGGGGATGGCCCTGGGTCTTCCTCTAAATGCCCAGCCAGACTGTGCCCTTTCCCCGTTTCTTCCACAGCCACTGGAGCCACACTCCCACTCCCTGTCAGCTACTCAATCTCCCCCTCAGAATCAGATTCCAACAAGGGCATGACACAACCCAAGCAGAAAGCACCCAGCAGTCTCACAAACACTCTGCAGTTCATTTAATGACTGTTCAAAGTTATAATGGCACTGAAAAAAGTGACTTATGACTATTTTCACACTTAACAACCATTGCAGCATCCCCTTGGTCACGTGATCAAAATTCAGATGTTTGGCAACTGGCTCACATTTATGACGGTTGCTATGTCCCCTTGGGGTCATGTGATCCCCTTTTGCAACGTTCTGACGAGCAAAGTCAAAGGGAAAGCCAGATTCACTTAACAACCCTCTTACACACTTAACAACAGGCGTGATTCACTTAACAACTGTGGCAAGAAAAGGTTGCAAAACAGGGAGTAACTCACTTAACAAATGTCTTGCTTAGCAACAGAAATTTTGGACTCAATTGTGGTCGTAAGTCAAGGGCTACTGTAATTCTGTCATCTTGCTCTAACAACGATCGACCCTAGGAAGCAACTGAAGAGATTGCTATAAAATGAATGACGGGGGTGGGGAAGTGTTCCAGCAGCTTTGGTTCTGTTTTGTGCATTAGAAATTATTTTACTGAGGTCCCTGAATGATCTGATGGTCTCACCCAAGCAAGGTGTCAGACCTGCCCCTGCCTGTTCCCTTAGGGAAGTGAAACCCTTGACTCCATTTGAAGTGGAAAGGCAACTTTTACTAAGAGATGCTGATTGCAAGAAAGTCCAGCGGAATCTAAAAATCCCCGTGCTTCAATACAGAATTAAAATCCCTGGTTTCCCCTAGACCTCCCCGCATAGTCCGGTCAGGCATAGCCAATCCAGCACCGTCATGATGTTGTAAGAAACTCAGAGAGGTTTGGCCTGGCGAAATTCCACACTCGGGGCAAAGGGCCTTGGAGATGCCAGCAGGAACCAGATTCCAAACCCTTCCGTTCTTCCTCAACTTTCAATCCCCCCCACTCTCTAATTCCCATAAAAGTATACAGGTTTTTATTGCTGATTTGTTCCCCCCTCCCTTCCCTGATCAATGGCAGAACACCAGCGAGGCGCCAAGCCGAAGCTGGTGGATCTGACACAGGGGTACTGTCAGCTTTGGAAGCCATATTGAGATCCGATGCTCCCACGCTGCCAGAATTGAGCCTGGGAAAGTGGGAGGGGGGAATTCATTGGAGTATATCTAGTTAGACATAATCAAATTCTTTTTCTGATTCAAGGTCAGGTGTTGCACATAACGAGAGGAACTTGGGATGGATGGTGATTGGGCCATGTGATGTGATGGGTGCAGGGGATGGATTTGTAGTTTTTACTTATTGTAAGGAAGATTCAGAATTCAGGATTCCCCAGTGGTGCCAGTTACTATCCAAATAAAAGGAACTCTGTCTCAGGGTTATTGGTTGGAGTAGGAGGTTTGCTGGAATGCTGACAGGTACGCTAGATCTCACAGATTTAATGGGACGGGATATAACCTGCTGGTTCTCAGTCCGAGTCCTGCTTAGTCCATTGATAGAGACTGTTTGATTAACTGAGTACAGGTAGGACGATCCCTTAAACAGGAGCCATCAGTGTGTGGCAGCAGCCAAAAAGGCTATTACAATCCTTGGTTGCGTATATAGAAGCATAGAATCAAAAATCACATGACTTTTTGGCATTCTTTCTTTAATGATGCGATCCCACTATTTCTTTGATATTAGTGTAACTCTTATCTCATGGCGAGTTGTCCTGTGTCGAGTTGGCCACAGAGAATTGGCTGCAGCGAATTGTCGTAGATCCCTTGCTAAGGGAGGGAGTTTCATGCTGCAACGCTGTGTGTGTGTTCCACTGCACTTTGCAGCAGTAATAGCAACAACAATCAGAATAACAACCCCAATAATAAAGCATATACCTCTGAATCTGCCATTTTGGAAAGCATCAAGGTATCAAAAGAAAAACAGAACGAGTCAGTTACTATTTCACTTCTCTTTTGGAAATACTACCCAGAGTTGTTTCAGAGGAGATGTTAACAGTGCCAGCTAAAATTTAGCTGATGTAGCAAGTGGAAATTTAGTCCACTAAATATTTTGCAGGTACTTGACACCCAGGTCTCTTCTCTGCTGTTGTCGGTTGATGAGCTGTGCAAGATTCTCTTATTTTGGCACGAAGCACCTTCCCTCCCGCTTGCCTTACATTAAGGGTAGTTTAAGGAGTCCAGAAGAGAGACTCGGATCTTCTCCGAACGACTTGAAAAGAAATAGCGGCAGAGGGGGGATTGAGCCGGTTCGGACCGGTTCAAATGAACCGGTAGTTCTGGTGATTAGTTGGCCCCGCTCACCTGCCCCTGCCGGAATCCGTCCTATATTTCCGTGTTTTGCAGCCCATTTGATTCACATGGCACAGTGCGCGCTCACCGAACCGGTTGCTACGCCGGTTGAATCCCACCACTGAATAGCGGTGGTGACTCTTCCTCTAAATATCTGAGCAACTTGATGCGATATCCGTTCTGACCAAGGCTTCCTGAGACCATAATTAATCACACGCTTAGTCCACCCATTGCTTCTAGTCCTGCCCTCTGGTGCTTTGGAGTGAATGTGTCACCACATGTTGAAGACTTGCAAAATTGAGCTTTCTCATTTTTGATACTTTATGGTAGGAAAAGACAATTCTTAGGGTTATTTTTCCAGAGCAGAAACAAGAGTGCTAACTACCAGGGCTCAAGGATAATTTAGGATAGAAATGGTGTAGGGCAGTGGCCCCCAACCTTTTTTGAACCAGGGACCGGTTTCACGATTATTTATTCTTCCACGGACCGGTACCTGAGTAACACAAGACTCCCCCACCATCGGGACGGCTCTTCATTTGAAGCTGCCCCCACCTTCGACGAAACTAAGGCGCGAGCACCCAAACGCCGCTTTCCAACTGAAAATCCGGAAGCAACCGAAAACCCAGAAGCGCCGTCGAAACAAGATGGCGGCGCCCAAGCTTTGCGGCCTGGTAGAAAATGATCCACAGACCGGTACCGGTTCGGGGACTGGTGGTTGGGGACCCCCAGTGTAGGGTCTCCTGCTTGGGCAGGGGGTTGGACTAGATGACCTACAAGATCCCTTCCAACTCCATTATTCTGTATACACTGAGAACATTCTTTGCTTTGAGAAGGGAACACAGGTAGTCCTTGACTTACGGCCATTTGTTTGAAGTTACAACGGTGCTGAAAAAAGTGACTCATGACCAATCCTCGCACTTATGACAGTTGCAACATTCCCCCTGGTCATATGATCAAGATTTGGGATCTCAACAACCGGTATGTATTTACAATGATTGCATTTGTGACTGGCCTGGCCTAATAAGAACATTCATTGAAGGAAGCCAAATTTCGTTGCACAAAAGAGCTCATCAAATTGGGTATGGTTCACTTAATGACCGCCACATTTAGCAACGGAAGTTCCAGTTCCACTTGCAGTTGTCTCATATGTGATGAGGCATCTCAATTATTCTGGATATTTGTGTTGATTTTCTGCTTCTGTGATGCAGTGTCTGTCTCTGGTGAGAATAGCATTTCTCAAAGCAACAGTCAAGCACAGTATCACATTTAAGTGAGCCTCTTTTAGTGAAAGGCTAGAAGTCGTGCAGAAAATGTGCAGAATTAAAAATGATATTGTCAAAAGCAGCGCATTGCTGAATTTGGCCCACCTTGTTTTCAAATACCCTGTTTCCCCCAAAATGCAACCTACCCTGAAAGTAAGTCCTAGCTTGATTTTTACACATGCACCCAATATAAGCCCTACCCCGCAAAATAAGCCCTAATTAAGATCCCGCTCAATCCAGAATGCACGAGAAAAAATTAAGCTGGGGTGGGGATCGGGGAGTGGAACTGCCCTACTACTTACCTTTGGACAGTTGTAGCCAGGCCTGGCACACCCCGACACTTGCCTTGCCGGTCCATTTCTTCTGCAGCCAGCAAGGCTGGCAAGGCTTTCCTGAAGGCCTCTGTAGCGGATAACAAAGCTCTGGATCGATCCAAAGCTCCATTATCAGCGGCAGAGGCCTTCAGGAAAGCCTTGCTGTCTGCAGAAGAAGAAGTTCCTGAAGGCCTCTGACAGCAAAAAGGAGGCCAGGGGTGATGCGTGCAAGTATGGTTAGCCAGTGGATGACTTCCCCCGAAAATAAGACCTGGTGCCTGTTTTGGTGGGGAAAAAAAACAAGACGGGGTCTTATTTTGGGGGAAACACAGGTACAGGGTTGTCATTTTCACCCTCTCTACACTTAATGTCAGATGTTCTCTCTGGTTTTGTTTAGATGGTGTTTTATCAAGAGTTAGTTGAGTCTAAATATTAAGCAGAGAGAGAGAGAGAGAGAGAGAGACTAAGGAGAGAGGAGAAAAAAATTGTTTATTGATTTATCTCTGGGGAGCCGTTGTGGGGGTGGGTGATAACAAATGAGTGATTGCTCTTCTAAATTTATGCTACCAGTCCTGAAATATTTTCCCCGATGAAAGTAGACCTGTTCAGTTCACTTCAATCTTTATTACCGTCACGGAGCAGCAGAAAAAAAATAAAACATTAAAATAAAACACAACAGAACCAAACAGAACAAAGCATAGTAGAACATAGAATCCTAGGGCTGGAAGGGACCTTGGAGGTCACCTAGTCCAGCTCCTGACCAAGATAGGACAACTTATACAAGCCCAATCAAATGCTTGTCCAGAGTTTAAGTTATAGGGCAGATATAAAGATGGATAAGCAGTCCTTGACTTAAGCTACAGTTGAGCCCCAAATCTCTGCTGTTAAGTGTGGCAATTGTTAAATGAGTTTTGCCCCATTTTATGACCTTTCTTGCTACAGTCGTTAAGTGAATCACTGCAGCTGTTAACTTAGTAACCCAGTTGTTAAGTGAACCTGGCTCCGCATGGACTTTGCTTGCCAGAAGGTCAAAAAAGGGGATCACATGACTCTGGGATGCTGTGACAGTCATAAGTGTGAGGCAGTTGCCATGCGTCTGAATTTTGGTCACATGATCCTGTGGATGCTGTAGAGGTCATAATTGTGAAAAATGGTCATAAGTCACATTTTTCAGTGCCATTGTAAGTTTGAATGGTCTCGTGCAAATTGAGAACAACTTCTTCTTCTTCTTCTTCTTCTTCTTCTTCTTCTTCTTCTTCTTCTTCTTCTTCTTCTTCTCCTCCTCCTCCTCCTCCTCCTCCTCCTCCTCCTCCTCCTCCTTCTTCCTTCCTTCCTTCCTTCCTTCCTTCCTTCCTTCCTTCCTTTCCTCCTCCTCCTCCTCCTCCTCCTCCTCCTCCTCCTCCTCCTCCTCCTCCTCCTCCTCCTCCTCCTCCTCCTCCTCCTCTTATTCTTATTCTTATTCTTATTCTTCTATATCCATCATCGGATGTTGGCAATCCTATTTTTATCAACAGCTGCACAAAAAAGGGCTGCTGAATTTTGTTAGCAGATTTCAGGCCAGGACGAGGCACGAGATGAATGGCATGAATTTGGTTCTTCATAAAAGGGACATTTCAGATTGTGTTTAATTTGGGGTTTAGGAGACTTCCCACCAGACACTCCTCGCCAAGTGCAAAGCAACATGTCCTTGATTATCTGAGAAAGAATGTTGTTGAGTCTTCATCTTTCAACTCCCCAATGAAATCCCCCCTCCCAAATTCCCAGGCACTAAATGTGGCAGCCTCAAAGTATCCAAGCAAAATATGACTTCCAAGGCTGACAAACTGTTTCTTGGATACATCATATTGGCACAAACTGGTGAAAGCCAACTCTGGAATTTCCATGGCTTTCACCTAATTGATAGGAAACGTTTCTCCTCCCTCCCCCAAGTCACTGGTCATGCTGTCCAATCCAGGTGCTGGGTTCCTTGCTTCTCCTCTGGCCAGCCTCCTGTGAGAATGTCCTTGGTTCCCACAGGAAAACTTTCTTGTTCTGGCTACACAAAACCCCCATCTAACTATTTTCCCCCCTCCTTCTGTTGTGTGGCAACCCTAGAAGCCTCCAAGATGGCCTCAGCCAAGTTCACTTCAGGGTTAACAGCGTATTAACAGCGGCTAGGATTGTATTTGCTAAAAATTGGAAGAATGAGAAAATACCATCACAGGAAGAAATTATTAAGAAAATATTGGAATGTGCTGAAATGAGTAGATTGACATTTAAAATTAGAGAACAAGAAGATAAACAATTCTATGAAGTTTGGGACCTTTTCTATCAATGGCTAGATAATAAAATATAATAATAGAATATTTAGAACCTTAGGAAACAATGAATACATACTTCTTTTTTTTATTTGATACTATCTTTATAAAATTCTATTAAGATAGACTTGGTATGACTTTATGATTTGTTATAAAATAAACTAAGTAAACTATAGATATCTCGTTAAAGTATGAACTAACAAAATTATAGTCAAATGATTGTTTAATAATGATATCAGGCTATATAATTGTTGATTGATAATATGAGCTATTATGTAATATAATTACAATGGAGACTATGAAATGGATGCACAAAAAAATACACCAACCGACACACTGTCTGTAAACTCATGAAGGAAAGGATGATGTTTTTATGTTTTATGTGTTTTTGTTTGTTGTCAAAATTAATAAAACTGTTTTTTTTTTAAAAAAAGAGGTTTTTTTGCAATCAAATGGCTAAAAGCAAAGTGTGGAAGGCAAGCCATGGGAATTAAAATCCTCCTTGCCCGGTGCCATCCGAAGGGATTAGAACTACGAGTCCCAGCTTCTTAAATCAGCCAGTTATGGAATTTATTAGGTCTGTTTTTTCCCCTCCCTGTTTCGACTACCCATTTATTCTAATCCATTTTTTGTGTGCCATTACCTGCCTTATAGGTGGGCAATTAAATTGTGTCTTAACAGCTGGACTTCCTTGCCCAGCGGACTTCAAATGCAGCAGCCTTTTGTCTATTCTTATTTCAGATTTGCCCTGTTAGCAGCGCACTTCAGAGGCTGGTTTGAGCTGCCATGTCCTTTTTAATGCTAACTTCGCCCCGATTCAAGCATCGCTTGAGGTGTATTTAAAAGGCAGAAACCAACACGACTGGTCTCTGGGATAGTATTGCTGAGATCATCTTGCGTTTTTTTTTTAAATTTTTTATTTTAACAACAAAACAACATAGACATACCACATAAAACATAAAAATATCATCCTTCTTCATAAATTTACAAACAGTGCATCGGTTGGTTTACCACTTTTTTTTTGTGCATCCATTTCCTAGTCACTAATATAATTATATTACATAATAGCTCATATTATCAATCAATAATTGTATAACCTAATATCATCACTAAAAACATCATTTATCTATAATTTTGTTAATTCATATTTTAACGAGATAACTATAGTTTACTTAGTTTATTTTGCAATAAATCATAAGATCATACCAAATCTATCTTGATAATGTTTTATAAAGATAATATCAAAAAAAGGAAAAAAAAATTTTATGCTAAATCTGAATATTCTATTATTATGTTTTATTATCTAACCATTGATAAAAAAGACCCCAAACTTCATAAAACTGTTTATCTTCTTGTTCTCTAATTTCAAATGTCAATTTACTCATTTCAGCACAATCCAATATTTTCTTAATAATTTCTTCCTCTGGTGGAGTTTTCTCACTCTTCCAGTTTTTAGCAAATACAATCCTAATATATTTACAATCAAATACTTCAAATTTTTATTATATATATCAGGTAAGATTCCGAGATCATCTTGCATTTTGATCCCGTATGTTTCCCTCTTTTTTTCCTTTCCTTGCATCACTGTTTCTTTTGAGTTATGACCCAGAAAATAAAGTCTTTCGCTCTCCAGCTGAACGAAAGCTATTTATATGACAGCCTTTTTCATCCTGTTGACGTTGTGGTCTCTTGTGGTTGTTTAATCAGGTGTGCTCTGTAGCTCGAATGAATGAGCTCAAGACGGAATAATATGGGGTGTAATATGTATATATATGTACACACACATATCAACACCCCCCCCCCACACACACATACTTCTTGACATTTTGAATGAAAATGCAAAACAATTTAAATTTCCAATACCTTTTGATTCTAGTGTGAGACTAGAAGCAAATTGCCTATGGATAGTGCCAGTTAGGAGTGTTTTAAATTGGATTGTTGTGCAGTAAAATGTTTATATAATGGCTATATGCAAAAAAATGTTTTCTTCAATTGCTTGTTGAAATAAGAGAAGGGGAGCAAGTTGCTTTCTTTTATTCCTATTCACAGTTCTCTCTCTTTCTCTCTCTCCCTCCCTCCCTCCCTCCTATCTATCTATGTATCCATCTCTATCTATCCATCCATCCATCCATCCACCACTCTCTCTCATCTATCTATCTATCTATCTATCTATCTATCTATCTATCTATCTATCTATCTATCTATCTATCTATCTATCTATCTATCCATCCATCCATCCATCCATCTGCCCATCCCTCACTCTCATCTATTTATCCATCCATCCATCCACCTCTCTCATCCATCCATCCATTCGTCCGTCCGTCTGTCCATCCGTCCATCCATCCATCCGTCTGTCTGTCTGTCTGTCTGTCTGTCCGTCCATCCATCCATCCATCCATCCATCCATCCATCCATCCATCCATCCATCATCTCCCCCTCTCATCTATCTAGCTATTCATCCATCCATCCATCTCTCTATCTACATCTCTTTCTCTCTCTCTCTCTCCCTACCTACCTACCTACCTACCTACCTACCATCTCTCCCTTCCCCTCTCCCCTCTTGCTATCTCACTCTATATCTGTCTAAAGTATATGAAAGAAAGTCAAAATAATCGTCTCAGTTCTGTTGGATATAAGAGAAGAACTCCGTCAGCCTTTACAAGAATGGCTCCCGCAGCAATGAAGGAGCATTCAGGAATCTTTGCCAGTTGCTTCATGGCCTGACCAAGCTTGATGGGCTATCCTTCTTTTCACTTTTATTTCTTCCTTCCCTCTACCCATTCATCCATTCATTCATTCATTATATATTCATTATGCATTTGATATGGTACCCAACTCCAATAATTCTGGGTGGCCCAGAACCATAGTTGGGGAAATTTCAGCTGGTGCACTCTAATGAGTCTGGTTTTTTTTAAAAAATAATCATAATAATAATTTAAGTTAGCCATGATTTTCACGAATTGTACTTCCAACCCATCTGGAGGTTTCAAGGGAGGTTTGTCTTCCGCAGTGGATTGCCTCCATCTCTTAAGCGTTTTTTTTTTTGAACTGATTTTTGTTGTTGTTGTTATTTACTGTATTTGTCTCCAGATATTATTTCCACGAGATGTCTCCTATTATTTGTATGTGTGTTTGTGTGTCACCCCCCTCTCCTTCCCTTGGTTCTGCTTCTGCTTGGTTTGGCTTCAATTTATCTCCGTCCCATGCAGAGAAAAAGATGGCGTCTCTTTTACTATCCTACATTAATTATACAAGCATTGTGGGTTCACAGGGATCAGCTTTGCTGGCGCATCCTCTTTTCTAATATCGGAGTATCAAATCTAATTTTATTGTGCGTTCTGTTGGCAACCTCACCCTTGACTTTGGGCTCAGCGTTTGTAACTCCCCCACGCTTGGTCCTTAATAAACGCTCCTTTGTTTCGTTCGTTACTCCACCAATCTATTTCCCCCCCCACCCACCGACAAACTAGGAAATATCTTGTAAGCTTCATATCCTCACCGGTGCAATTCAGTGATCTTGGTCAGATTTCCCCCTTTTTCCCTGGCTGTTCATCGGGCGTCTGTTATGGGAACAGCTGCTAAACGTCTTAGGAAGGGAAGATGGTGAAGAACAACAGTTCAAGTTAAAAACAAGGTGACCCTCGCTTGGCACTCAGTGCTGTTTCTCCCTGGGGGGGGCGGGGGGGGGCGGCCCAGGAGACTTTGCACCAAAGAAAAGCCCTTTGGAGGTTTTCAAGAAAAGTTTGGACACTCAGGATGGGTGTTTGGACGTCCAGGATGTTTGGACATCCAGGATGGTAGGAAGTTTGGACGTCCAGGATGGTAGGAAGATCAACCTTAGGCCTTAGGCAAGGGGGTTGGACTAGAAGACCTCCAAGGTCCTTTCCAGCGCTAGGATTCTATGCTTCTTGGTGCTCTCTGAACTTAGGTGTTTTCTTGTAGACATTTCATTACCCAGTCTAGGTAACATGATCGGTGCACTGCAATGAAGCATTTGCAAGAAAACAGCCAAACTTAGAGAGCACGAAGGACCTCACAGTTCTCTTCTTTCTCCTTCTCCTTCCTCTTCCCCTTCCCCTCCTCCTCCTCTTCCTCCTCCCTTCCCCAAGCTCCATTCCCTTCTAGCAATGATGATGTTACCTAGTTTGGACAACAAAACATCTGCAAGAAAACAGCTAAGCTCAGAGAGTAGCAAGGACCCCCTCATGTCAACCCCGAGCTATAAATATTCTCCTTTATTAATTCTTTCCCATTGCTAGTCATCTCATTAGATGTGGCAGAATAAGCGTATTATCAATGCCGTGAATCAAGGAGAGTGTTCTGACCCAAACCTTGTTCCAAGGAAACAAACATGAAACAGAGGTAACAGCAAAACCTTTTAATGATTCTTTACGAATTCTGTTCCTTCCCGGTTAAAAGGCTGTTTCAAATTAATTGTCTCTGATAAGAACAAGCCTTGCCAAGGTGGTCCAAGGCTGCCAAGAACATTAAATAAAATTGCCAAGAAATATTTCAAACAGAAAGAGTCTCCAAACACCAACCAAGAGAGTCCGAATGTCCACAAGGCTTGAGTGCAAAAACTTCTTTGCTTCCTGCAAAGAACTCTGGTTTCTCAGCTAGCTTTTATCTCGTGAGGGAGGGGCCATCACCTTGCAGCCTTGCTCCCGAGTCTCCCATGCTGCTGCAGCTGCTCTTTCCTTCGAGCGGCCCTACACACATGCATGCTGGGCACAGGCTCCTCAGGGGCCTCTTCATCACTGCTGCCAGCCTCCATAATCTCCAAAGGCGACATTGCACTCCCTGATGGTCCTGGCCCCATCCCTGCGTCACACGCAGGCCCCTCATCTGAGTCCTCGCTCTCCAAAACCTCATCTGTCTGCGCCTGCTGCCCGCAAACCATGACAGGCAGGAAATGGGTCCTTTTCTTTTGTGGACCCTGTCCTTTGGATACGATTTCCATGGGGATCAGGTTGGCCTCTGACCCTGCTTGTGTTTTGCAAAACCCTGAAGACATGGCTGCGATCCTGAGCATGGACATCTGGAGTAATTTAGGGCCTCTAATATGGTTATTTAATTCCTGGGTTTTTTTAAAAATAATAAGATTTCTATTTTTCAGCTTCAAAAATACATACATTCCATTTTTTTCTCAAGCAGTGTGTCATCTGGGCACAAGGAGTTTTTCACCATTTACAACTTTACAACCATTTACAACGCTTTACAACTTTTTCACATTCACATTAATATTATTTCTCTAAACTTAGAATTAAGATACATCAAACAGCTAAACATTATACAACTCTTCTAGTGAGAGTACCATATTAACATTACATCTCATTATTTTTGTCCTAGATATATTAACAATTCTCATCTTATGGCTATCTCTATCTTATCTTATTTTCTATTCTTCTTTATTCTTCTTCATTACCAAATTCCTTTTTTGTTCTCTAACCGTTGATTAAATGTTTCCCATATCATATAGTTTTCAGTTTGCTCTTTCTCCTTGATTGCTATTGTTAATCTGTTCATCTCGGCGTAGTCTAATATTTTCCTAATTATCTCCTCATCTGTGGGGATCTCCTCACCTTTCCAATGTTGTGCAAATACCATTCAAGCTGCAGTTAGAATGTGAATAATTAAAAATACATTTTCTCTTTGTTATACATTTCAGGGAGAATCCCCAACAGAAATATTTCTGGTTTTAACTCAATACGTCGTTTTATCATCTCTTCCAACTCTTTATTTTCATTCAGTATTTCTTTGCTTCTCCGCACATCTACCACATATGATGGTAGGATCTGGTGACATTTCCAACATTTAGCTAATTTGTCTTTAAACATCTTTGCCAACCGCGCCAGTGCAAAATGCCATCTGTAAAACATCTTATACAAATTCTCTTTATATGCCATTGATATTGTTAATCTGTAATTCCTGTCCCACAATTTCTGCTGTTATCTAATTCCTGTTTGTTGGGTTTTTATCCTGGTTGCCAGGTGGTCCTTGAGTTTTGACCATAACTGAGTCTGGCAAGTATGTTCCTAAGGTTGTAAAATACTGTAGTAGATCATCACATGACTGAACCTGACTCTACAATGGTTTGTGTGATTGCTTGTACATTAAGGCTACCATATTTCACTTCATTGCTTCTGTTTTTAATTGCTGTTAGATGCTCTGAATCACCAAGTTTGCGGGGGGTGGAATGTATGGTCAGAAAAATCAAAACAAATAAATATGCCAAAGAATATTCCCAGCCACTGTAGTTTCTCCATTGTGTTTTATAGTTTGGTGCAGGCGATGGTACCCAACCGAATTGGCTTGTTCAACAAGCTATGATTAATACAATTGTGGCTTAAAAGCAAAGTGTGAACAAGACCTCATCTTCCTGCAAAGCCAGATTTTTTTCCTTGTTTAATTAGGGCTTCATATGCTGTTTTGCTCTCCAGCCATTATACCATGTAAATTAGGATTTGTGGCTTATCATGATATAATAATTCAACTAGTGGGCTTAATCCATACAAAAATAAGTATTGGTTTGAACTGTAGTGACCAAGTTATAATGAAATAATAAATATATCTCTTTTTTACTTCTAGATCTTCAGACGAGCAGACAAAAATGGTGAGTTGCTCCCTTCTTTCCTTCCTTCTCTTTCTTTCTTCCTTCCTTTCTTCCTTCCTTCCTTCTCTTCCGTCCTTCCTTTTTTTTGATATTGTATTGCTGAAAAGATAAATGTATTTTTTTAACTGGAGACCCCTGCATTGAAAAAAAATATTATTATTATTGTTGTTGTTGTTGTTGTTGTTGTTGTTATTATTATTATTATTATTATTATGTGATTTTCACAAAGAAGGAGAAGGCTCCAAATATTTTATAAGTACCTTTCTTTGGGAAAAAAAAATCTACAGTAAATCATTATCTATGTCCTTCTCTCTCCCATCAAAACTCCAGAAGAGAAGAGAGTAATTCTAAGACTCTTCAGCCATCAAGAATATTAGTCTTGATGGCTCTACAGTCTTAGAATTACTCTCTTTTTTCCTTTTGCCAAGAACTAAGAAACAAATGCAGGTCATCCTCAACTTATTACCATAATGGAGCCTGCCCATTGCGGTCCTAAAGTGGATTGTCACATGACTGTAAACTATTTTTTCAAGTTTTTCAGTGGTGGTCGTTAAATGGTTAAGTAAGACTGGACAGCCACTTGTCTAAAACGTTATAGGCTCTCCTGCTTGTACAGGGAGCTTAGAATAGAATAAAGCTGGAAGGGACCTTGGAGGTCTTCTAGACCAGCCCCCTTCTCAAGCAGGAGAACCTATACTATTTCAGATAGGTAGCTCTCCAGTCTCATTGTTACACAAGGAACCAATGCAGTCAATGTTCCTTGTATTGCGTGTGTGTGGGTTCTCTCTCTCTCTCTCTCTGCCTCCCTCCCTCCCTCTCTCTTTTACTACCACAGCATACCCTCCTGTCATAAACCAAACCTACCATCCTTCCTAATGGACCCATATTTTGCTGTTTAATTTATGCAGTGGGAGAGCGTGAAAATAATTCTAAATGTTGTTTATTTGGGCCTGGGAGTTGCACTTTATTTGTGTAGAGTATAACTTCCTTAGACAATAATTTGGAGGAAAAGATTGTGGAATATGGAGAGATGGTTCTGAGTCTAAGATGAGAGGCAGCTGTAGTTTTTTTTTTTTTAAAAAAGCACATGAAGTGAAAAAGGAAGAAAAGTTATACAGATACTCCTTATGACCCCAGTTGAGTCCGACATTTCTGTTGCTAAGCGAGACAATTGTTAAGTGAATTTTGCCCCATTTTATGCCACAGTTGCTAAGTGAATCACTGCAGTTGTTAAGTTAGTAATATGGTTGTTAAGGGACGCAGTGGCTCAGAGGCTAAGACGCTGAGCTTGTCGATCAGAAATGTCGGCAGTTTGGTGGTTTGAATCCCCAGTGCCACGTCACGGAGTGAGCTCCAGTTCCTTGTCCCAGCTTCTGCCAACCTAGCAGTTCGAAAGCACGTAAAAAATGCAAGTAGAACAATAGGGACCCCTTTGGTGGGAAGGCAACAGCGTTCCGTGCGTCTTCAAAGGTGTTTAGTCCTGCCGGCCACATGACCACGGAGACGTCTTCGGACAGCGCTGGCTCTTCGGCTTTGAAATGGAGATGAGCACCGCTCTCTAAGAGCCAGAAAAGATGTGTGTGAGGGGAACCTTTACTTTTACCTATGGTTGTTAAGTGAATCTGGCTTCCCCATTGACTTTGCTTGTCAGAAGTTTGCAAAAGGGGATCACGTACTCTGCAACCGTCATAAATATGAGTCGGTTGCCAAGTGCCTTGAATTTTGATCATGTGACCATGAAGATGCTGTAATGGTCACAAGTGTGAAAAACAGTACTTGTTTTCAGTGTCATTATAACTTGGAACAGTCTTTAAACTATTCAAGGATTTCCTGGATTGTAGTAACGTTTTCTGCCCTTTTTAATATCAAGCAGCAGCCATCTTATTCCCCCCCCAATAAATAATTATTCCCTTCTAAACTGCACTGGGTCAAACTTCAGCTTAAGTCCTGGTTCCAGTTCTCAACCCCAGGGCTCTTTAGATACTGTTTAGAGAAGAGCAAGAACGAGTTGAGAGTTGGGAAGAATTTAGGATGTTGACTTTTGCAAAGAAGAGGCTTTGAGAGGGAGTTATGCAGGCAGTCTTTAAATACCTGAAATAGAATCCTATAGTTAAAAAAAGAGTCAGGATTATTTTAGAACCGAATATTTGTAGCTCAGACTTGAGATGTAGAATCGTTGGTGCTTTCAGAGCTTGGTGGTTTTCTTGCAGAAATTTTAGTACCAAACTAGGCAACATTATCAATTCTATCCCAAAGGTGTTCTTTTTTTCAGGAGGCCACTGAACTTTCTGGTTTGTTTGTTTTTTGAAGACATTTCACTTCTCATCTAAGAAGCTTCTTCAGCTTCTTTCTCCGAAGAAGCTTCTTGGAGGAGAAGCGAAACATCTTCCAAGAAAAACCAGAAAATCTGTTGGCCTCTTGGAAAAAAAGCACCTTTGGGACAACCTTAATCTGGAGGACTGAGAATCTCCACAGACATCGTCGACCCTAGAAGGGAGTCGGGTGCAAACTGATGGCGTTACCTACTTTGATAATGAAACACCTGCAAGGAAACCATCGAGCTCAGACAGTACCAAGGACCCCACACTGAGTGTTTTCTTTAATGTCTCAAATTACAGGTCATAAATTTTGTTCATTTGTAGCCTCATTTGTAGTCCGTTTCCTCCTGGAATTTTAGCCCATTCGCAAATGGCCCCCGGCGGCCTGGAATTCATTAATTCAGACTGAACGTCAGGAAGAATTTCCTAACAGTATGAACAGTTTCGTAATGCTTCAGAATTAAAGATGTTTTGTCCTTTGTACCAACTGAACATAAAAGAGACTCTTTCTGCTGCTTGCTAAAATAGTCTAACTTTTCTTTTCAGCTTTTGATAAAAGAAAGCGGCCTGTTTAAGAAGGCCATTTGTTCGAGCTAATATGGCTCTTAAAAGCGTTTCTTTTCTTTTCTTTTAAGGCTAGCACAGAATGAACCGATGGTTGAAATCCTGTGCTACGGAGAGGTTCTTTTGAATAATTTTCAATGGATGCTCAGCCCTAGAGAATTGCACCCGTGTTCCAAAATGATGATGGACTTTGTGATACGTTCATGCAGAGGTTGGGCACGCATTTATCAGAGTAGGTTTAAATTCTAATGAGTAGGTTTGTTTAGTTGTATTGGAAGCATCATAATTAAAATAAGGCATGCTGTATGACATAAACATTAAACTATAAAATACAAGATTAAAATAGGCACAATTTAAACAGATCTTGCTCAGAAACTAGTAAGAGTAGAGTAGAGTAGAGTAGAGTAGAGTAGAGTAGAGTAGAATAGAATAGAATAGAATAGAATAGAATAGCAGCTGGAAGGGACCTTGGAGGTCTTCTAGTCCACCCCGCTCCCTGCTCAAGCAGGAGACTCTATACCATTCTAGACAAGTGGCTGTCTAGTCTCTTCTTAAAAACCTCCATTAATTATGTTCTGTCACGCTGCCATGAGGTCAAGTGAACACTGATTGGCACACAAAGGGCAGGTATTGTCTGCATGTCGCCACAATCACAAAGAATGGTAGCTACCAAATCGCCCCATTTGCTCAGAGTGTCTTGTCAACTTGTTGTACCCGTGTGCGGTCTATTCAACAATTTCCATACGTCCCAGCTTTCACCTGACCCAGGTGCCAGCCCCTCTGTTGGCTCCATCCAGTGTTGGTTTTTTGTAGGCTTCCCTGGGTCCTAGAAGAATCCATGGAGAGTAGAAGATGAAAATGATAGTAGAAGATAGTAGAAGGATCTTCTACTATCCATAAGTAGTAGAAGGTGATTGATAATTTCAGTGTCCTCTTCCAACTCTAGGATTCCAGGGTTTAAAATGCCACAGATTCTCATGCCCCTCCTTCTAGAAAGGGGAGCATGATGGCTCGGCAGTTAAAGACAATGAGCTCGAACCTCGGTTTGAGGCCCGAATGCCACACGACAGGGTGAGCTCCCACTCTCGCTTCAGCTCCTCCCTATCTAGCAGTTTGAAAGCATGTGAATACGAGTAGATAAATAGGTACCACTTTCGTGAGAAGGTAGCATCATTCTGAGCATGTAATCATGCTGGTCACATGACCTTGGAAATTGTCTTTGGACAATGCTGACTCCCTCAACTAGGAAATGGAGATGAGCACCACCTCCAGAGGTGGCATTCAGCAGGTTCCGACCAGTTCTGGAGAAGCGGTAGTGGAAACTTAGAGTAGTTCAAAGAACTGGCAAATACCACCTCTGACCGCCCCTGCCCCCATCTCTTCTCCACCTCCCATTGAGTCCCAGCTGGTTGGCTGGGTAACCTTTGATTGCCCTGCACAGGAGAATTTCATGCCCACCAAGCCACGCCCACCAAGCCATGCCACACCCAGCAAGCCACGCCCACAGAACTGGAAGTAAAAAAAATTGAATCCCGCCACTGACCACTTCCTAGAATCTGACACAACTGGATAGGGGGAACTTTTACCTTACTTCTGTAGAAACAGTGCAGCGTTAATTTTTGTCATCATTTTAAATTAAGTTTTACCAAAAGATAAAAATGACAAAAAAAAAAATTAAGAGAACGAAAAGAGGGAAAGAGAAAAGTGCAGAGACACAGAGAGCGAATGAAAAACTGACTTTTTTTCAGTACAATAAAATACAAAAATAATATAACCTTTTGTTTTACGTTTCATAACATTTCAAGCTATTTCTGTAATTACCAAATTGTTCTATTCATCCAAACCTAAAATCAAAGTTTCATTTTTTTTTCAGTTTTGAGCAAAATGTTCAGCAAGCGGTTTCCACGTAAGAAACAAAACTAAATAATTTCTTCTCTTTGAGTAAAACAGTTTTTCCATCTCCGCTAACTGCAAAAAATCCCCACAAAAAAAACAAAAGAAAAGAAAAAAAATGCAGGATTAGAAACTAAACTGTGCATATATCAGTAGTTTACCCAGGTAATAGCAATAGACTTAGTGCTACTGCTCATTTTACCCACCTTGGAAAGGATGGAAGGCTGAGTCAACCTTGAGCTGGACAGGATCGAACTGCTGGTAGTTGGCAGAGTCAGCCTGCAATAC
This sequence comes from Pseudonaja textilis, assembly GCF_049901715.1. Classification (NCBI taxonomy): domain Eukaryota; kingdom Metazoa; phylum Chordata; class Lepidosauria; order Squamata; family Elapidae; genus Pseudonaja; species Pseudonaja textilis. The sequence continues at coordinate 4,555,686 of NC_142000.1, forward strand.
TGCATTATAACCAGAAGGAAGGAAGGAAGGAAGGATGGATGGATGGATGGAAGGGAGGAAGGAAGGAAGGAAGGAAGGAAGGAAGGAAGGAAGGAAGGAAGGAAAGGCAATAAAGAAAAAAGGAAAAGAAATAGCACTTAGACTTATATACTGCTTCACAGTGCTTTCCAGCCCTCTCTAAGCGGTTTACAGAGTCAGCCTCTTGCCCCCAACAATCTGGGTCCTCATTTTACCCACCTCAGAAGGATGGAGGGCTGAGTCAACCTTGTGCTGGTCAGGTACAAACTGCTGGCAGTCGGCAGTGAGTTAGCCTACAATAGTGAATTCTAACCACTATGCCACCACTCAGAAACTATTGTGCATTATCACAATCCTAATTAAACAGGGAGATTTAAGCTGCAAGTTAATAGCATTTTAGAGTGTTGAAATTCGACGTTGTCAGTCCTAACAGCCGCAGAAGAAAAGAAAAGAGGGAAAAAGACTGTGAACATGTTGTGACAGCAACCACATGTAGTTGAAGACATTTTGCCAAAGGAAATATACAGCTTTCCATTCATGCAACCATGGACACAGCTGTGATTTATTCGTAAATGTAAAGGAAAGAGAGAAAGTTTCTTATTTGCATTATGCAATGATTGCTTTTCCTTATCTGGCTTTCTTAGAAACTGTCCGCTTTGAGTTATTTAGAGTTGTGATTTTCTAACCTGGAAACTTTAACTTCAAGTCCCAAATTTCCCCAGCCAACACATCAATTAAAGTTTAATACTAAATTGGCACTAGATAAGGATCAATAGAATTCAAGAAGTACTTGGACTTGGACCAGAGGTGGTATTCAGCAGGCTCTGACCAATTCTGGAGTATCGGTAGCGGAAACTTTGAGTAGTTGGGAGGACCGGCCAATTCCACCTCTGACTGGCCCCGCCAACCCCATCTCTTCTCTGCCTCCCATTGAGTCCCAGCTGATCAGCTGGGTCTTCTTGGGTTGCCCTGCACAGGAGAACGGAGCTGGAAAGCAGGTTAGTGGGGTGGGGCGGGAATGGGGGGGTTTGCAGTTACCTTTCCCTACCACGCCCATCAAGCCAAGCCACACCCATAAAACCGATAGTAAATTTTTTTAAATCCCACCACTGATTTGGACCATTTGTGGGAACATAACGATGTTAAACTGATGACGCACTTAACCCTGCCTCCCTAGGGTTAAAGTTTTTGTTTGTTTGTTTGTTTGGCTGGTTGGTTATCTTACTTGATAGGGACTGCTATTGATTACCTGTGTTGTATATTTATAGAGCTGGGTGAAATGGCTTTTTGATCACTAAATGAATGGTTGTAAGTCAAGGACTATCTGTTCTCATTTATGAGTCCAGGAGGCACCGCTGTACAGAGGTGGCAAGAGAATATGACCACACACTAAATGCCATCTTCATTCAGAGATTTGCCAACGGCCCATGAGACATATCTTTAAAACTCCAACTGGATTAGAGCAGGGGTGGGCTTCAAAAATTTTAGTAAAGGGACATCTCCCCAGTTGCTGGGTGGGTGGGGCCTAGTCAGCTTCCTGCACCATGGGGGAGTGTTTTTGCTCCCCCAGAGCTCCGGAGGCTTTCTTTGAGCCCCCGGGAAGGCAAAAATGGCCTCTCGGGCTCCAGAGTCTCTCTGGAGGCCAGAAACGGGCTTGTTTCCAGCCTTCGGGAAGTTCCAGGAGGCCTGGTTTTCACTCTCCCCAAGCCTCCGTGCGCACCTTGCATTTACCTGCATCCAAAACGGGCCATGCGGGGACTTCTGGAAGGGGAGGGGCAGGATGGGTGGGGCCCGCCAGGAGTGGGATTTGGGGTTTCTCTGAACTGCACAGAATCTTAGCTAGGGGCTCTCCTGAACCCCCACGAACCCCACAGCAGCCCACCACTGGATTAGAGACTAATCATATTGGTGATTTTTTTCCTCTCTCATTACATATGTGTGCAGTTACTTAGATCAGTGGCGAAAACGTTGAGCAGGTCAACAGGATAAAAATCTTTCTCTGGGTTTCTAAGGCTCATAAAACATAATTCCTAGGCAGGTATCTTTGTTTTCCAATCTCAGGTTATTTAACAAGACCCTAAAAAAAATTAAGGGATGGCACGGTGGCTCAGTGGTTAAGAGCTGGGATTGTCAATTGAAAAGCCGTCAGCCCAGGTTCGAAACCCAAGCGCCATGCAACAAGGTAGCTCCTGTCCTCACCTCACTTCTTCCCACCTAGCAGTTTGAAAACATGCAAATGTGAGTAGATAAATAGGTACCACTTCAGTGGGGGGGGGGAAAGAACGCTCCGTGATGTCATGCTGGTCACATGACCACAGAAGTGTCTTCAGACAGTGCTGACTGAATGGCGTTGAAATGGAAACGAGAAGCACCCCGTATAGTTGGCAATGATCACCAGAGTAAAATCCACAGGGACTTCTACACCTTTACCTCCTCTGAGTTTCTAAGGCTGATAGAACATAATTCCTAGGCAGGAATTGTGTTTGAGGTTATTTAAGAACATCGTAAAAATGTTCAATCTCTTTTGCCAAGCCGTTTGTTATTGCTTATTTTAATGACTGGCGTTGATCTCCATTTGGGTTTTAATGGTTTTGGTTTTGGTTTTAAAGAGGGTTGTAAATTGCTTTGAGTGCTGGGAGAGGCAGAAAGGCAGGACAGATATATTGAAGAATAAACGAGTAAACAATCCAGGGGGCCAATGGATTGACATGTCATTAGGTTTTATCTGGTGACCTCTAAAATGACAATTTGCACCGACAAATTAGGGCTCCATTAACCAATCAAAGGATAAAGTGTAAAAACGTTGCCAGGCACTTGAAAGCTTTTTATATGCTGTGCTTGCCAAATTTGCAGGAACACAGGACAAAGTTAACACCTGAAACCCCGTCCCAACAGATTCAGAACACAACCAGCCATGATTTAATGGCTTCAGTTTGCAATCGTTGGGCTTCTCAATATTAAAATGAGTTTTGAAGAGTTAGCCGTGGGTTAGCTATATAATGCAGTAACCCTTGATAATTTTTGCTATTTAAGAGCCACCATTGAGAAGGCTTGAAAGTTAATCACTGGTCATTGGCTAATTTGACTCTGCTCAAACAGATTTACTAGCTGGAGATGGGTGATGGGATCTACAATTACATTTTGCCTTGATGGCATATTGTTTGGGGCAAATTCTTTGATTTCCACGTTCATTAGAAACCTATTCAAAATCACAATGGATGATACACAGCGAGATAGTAATGAGCATTTCACACAAGGAGTGGGGAATCCACTTGTTCATATTTATTCTGGTTCTAGTCCCCCATTGCTCTATCTAGGCATTGAAATGTGCTTTAAAACTTTGACTTGTCACAATATTGGGCAATATTCGTAACTACTTTTCTGGATTCTGAAGAGCTACTTCAAGTGTTGTGAAGATGCTCGCAACTATTTGAGCTATAGATTGAGTTTATGGTGGTTTGTAAATTGCTTGGACTAAGATAGAATTAACTAAATGGTGTTTCCTACACTCCTGCACCTAGGATTGTAAATTCAAACTTGTAACCCTCTTGTAATGTTTGTCTGATGGAACTGGGCATTCACTTCTAGCTCTGCAGAGAAGAATTAAACTCTGTCCTTTATAGTTGAGGGTGACCTGTCTTTTAAAGTCTCCTCATGTAAGGTAGCAATAGTCTTCTGGACCAGTTTGAGGTACTGGTGCACACCGTGATAGCAGAGGTGGTATTCAGCAGGTTCCGACCAGTTCTGGAGAACTGGTAGTGGAAATTTTGAGTAGTTCAGAGAACCGGCCAATACCACCTCTGACTGGCCTTGTCCCCATCTCTTCTCTGCCTCCCATTGAGTCCCAGTTGATCGGCTGGGTCTTCTTTGGTTGCCCTGCATAGGAGAACGGAGCTGGAAAGCAGGTTAGTGGGGTGGAGAGGGAACAGGGATTTTGCAGTAACCTTCCCCTGCTACGCCCTCCAAGCCACACCCACCAAGCCATGCCCACAGACCTGGTAGTAAAATTTTTTGAATCCCACCATGACTTGATGGCACAGCACCGGGCTGTATCAAATAACACTGTACCAGAATTTGAATCTGCCCATTTTGTGCCCAGAGAGGTTCTGTTGTAGACATTTCCAGGTGCAAGATCCAAAATACCTACACACACTTTTGGTGAGGATCAAAAATATCTACAGTGCAGTAAACCATGTGCAGATCTGTACATTGGGGAAACAAAACAACCACTTCATAAATCGCATGGCATGACATAGGAGAACAAATTCCTCAGTTCTAGACACAGCCGTCCATCTGCATTTAAAAGACACAGGCCACTCTTTTGAAGACAATAAAGTCCATATTTTGGACAAAGAGGATTGCTGGTTTGAAAGAGGGGTTAAAGAGGCTATCTGTGTCAGAACTGAACAGCCCCCCCCTCAACAGAGGGAGGGATACGACATCATCTATCTCCAGTCTACAACACGGTCCTTTCAGCAGTTCCAAGAAGGCTCCACACCCACTTGCACTACTCAGGTGACCCTGAGGACACAGACAAACCTCCAAGTGGCCTCAACAACTTCCTACAAGGATGCAAATGACCAGCTCTCTGCAAGGAGCATAAATCCTCACCATCCAATCAGAGCTGAAGACACTTTTTGGATGAGAACTGAAACATCTTCAAAGAAAAAACAGAAAGTCCACTTGCCTCTTGAAAAATGCACTTTTGGGACAACCATGACCTGGATGACAGAGAATCTCCAAAGACAAAATATCTACAGATACTTTTCATGGTTCCCACCACAAATTTTGCACAAATAGTTGTGAGATTCCTGGGGTGTGAGCCAGATTACCCAGTTCCTCATTGATGGCCCCCATTTAATGGAATAATCTCCTTCTAGAGATATAGTTGACTCAACCTTCATGGTGTCAATTCTGGACATCTCACAAAAGAGATGTTATTGGAGGGGAGACAGGTAGCCCTTGGTCTTCAATCATCACTTAGCAACCATTCAAAGTACCTTCAAAAGGTATTTACACCTGCTCCAAAGTTTCAACAGCTGGCTCAGGAATTCTGGGAGTTGAAATCATAAAAGGGCCACAGTTGCCCACCCCTGGTCTGGATGCTACCTAACTTTCCCAATTCCTCTTGCCTTTTTTCAAGACGTATCCCAGTATAGTACTATTCATTGATCTGAAGGCCTCCCCTGTTTTGATATGCAGGGCTTAGAACCATTCTTAAACATTTGTGGTGGGCACCACAAAAAGTATCTGTAGATATTTTGCTTCTCACCAAAAATATTTGTAGATGTTTTGCTTCTCACCAAAAGGATCTGTAGTTATTTTGATTGTCACAGTACCATTATAAGGTTCCCTTGTTTACATTCTCTTCCATTTCTATTGCAAATTCTATTCTAGATCAGTTTTCTATGAATATAGAGTATCTTCCAATCTGCATGTATCCACAGGATATCAGAGTTATACATAATAACTTAAGCCTACTTATTGAAAGAAAGCCAGAATATGATTCCTAAAGCTGCCCTGCAAAAGCCTTGGATATTTTAATTAACAAATCAAATACACATAATAAAGTAGTTGCATTGGGTTTTTTTTTTAAGTAGAAGAGGATTAACACCCCAACATTCATTGCTGAAAACAAAAATGTAAACTAAAAGTAATTATTATAATCCCCATTAGACTGAGGCTATGAACGTGGATTTATGTATCTACACAATCTCTGCCAGGTGTTTTTGAGCAAGTCTATTTTGGTACTTGCAAATTATCCTGGAAATAGAGATGAGTGATTCTATTAATTCTGCTGGATGTAGAAATTTAATGCACAACTGGGCCACTTCTTAGCAGAACCTGAAATGAACAAAATTGTCATCTATCTACTGCACACCTGGCCAAAGTGAAGATGTGCAGTGGTTCCCAGCATGTGACAATTGGCAAAATCAGGCTGGATCTGATTTTAGCAGCTCTGCAACAAAGCAGCAAAAATAAATAAATAAATCAAATACCCAGATTGCTAATGAACTCAAAGGCTTAAAAATAGCCAAGAACAAATCAGCTATTGTCAAAATTCATGCTAGCTAAACCATACTTTCCCTTAACTGTAAGAGGTTGACTAAGCTGAGTTCACACTGTGCTAAACAGCAGACTGACAATTCACATCCATATTCTCAGTGCATATTTTGTGATCCCAGAATTGTCTCTGGAGTAGGCAGAGCTGGTTATGGGTTGGGAAAGGGGTCGAGAGGGCCATGATGACAAAACTGGGTATCTTAAGCCTTTTAGGATTTGGCAGTGTTTCAGCCTGTCCTTCCTTCTCACCAAGTTTCTTTGGCTTCTTGGCCTTCAGATCTTTAAGGAACTCAAAGCTGATCTTGTGAAAAGTATGAGAGAGAAATTGAGGGAGGAAGGAAGGAGCTATTAAGGGATGACTTGGAGAAGATAATATAACTTCTTTCTGCCTTAGGACAGATTAATATCTTCTCCAAGTTGTCCCCATGGCTCCTTCCTTCCTTCCTTCCTTCCTTCCCTCCCTCCCCCCCTCCCCCTTCTTCCTTCCTTCCCTTCCTCCTTCCTTCCTTCCCTCCCTTCCCCTTTGGTTTCTCCTCTTACCCTCCCTTCTTGTATTCTCCTCTATCCTTTCTTCTTACTTTCCTTCTACTCTTCCCTCCCTCCCTTCCTCTATGGTCTCTCCTTCCACCCACTCTCCCTCCCTCCCTTCCTTTCTCTAATACTTTTTACAGGGTCAGCTTTAAATCAGTTTACAAGTTCAGAATCACGCAAGACCAGACAATCTATGGACAATTTATGCCCGTTGTTGAATTAGACTCTTCTACAGGGCATATTGATCAGGGGGTTGGACTAGAAGACCTCTAAAGTCCCTTCCAACCCTATTATTCTATGTTCTATACGAGAGGCTAAGGAAGAGCTCCTCCAGCCTAGGATTTTTCCAATTGGATTCCATGAAAAACTGAGGAATAAAAAAATCACATGAACGAAACCTATTTTTTAAATAGAGAAGTGTTTCACAACCGTGACAACTTAAAGTTGCGTGAACCTCAACTCCCCAAATTCTCCAGCCAGTATGAATTATTTAAGTTGCCATGGTTGAGAGACTCTGCTCTACACCTTTGTTTTTAAAAAAATCAGTATTCTTGATCATTTATTTAAAAAAGTAATAGGTTCCATGGCCTGAAAAACATGAATCTTTCACCTAACTGTTAGAGGGGGAATAAATATATGGGGTTGCCTGAAGATTCTAGATAAAGAAATTTTTATTTTATTTTATTCTCCACTAACATATATTCTTGTGAGTGGAAGTGTTTCCTGAAGTATGAAAGCTGAACCGAAACTGGTAAGTGAAATAATTTCATTGGCGATCATGACTGGTTCTTTCTGTGTTAAAAACTTAGGTGTCATGCTTAGGTGGAGACTGACTCTCGGGGAGAGGAGGAACAGCTGACAGGGAGTGAAAGTGTGGCTCCGGAGGTTGTGGAGGAGGCTGGGGAAGGGCAGAGGCCGGCTGGACAGTCAGAGGAGGACCCAGGCCAATCCTCGCTCCATCCTAGAGCACACAGGGAGGAGAGGATAAGGGAGAGACATGGTCTACTCAGGAGGAGAGGGCCTTGATCCTCTTCATGGGCTGCAGCTGTGACAACTGGATAAGAGGACAGACATGCGCACTGGCAAACGCTGGAAACAAAGCGTGTAAATATCTCTAGTTTATAGTTCCTCTCCGAGTTTGGCATCCTTCCTAGTGTGTGTTATCTGTGGACGTCCTCCAGCCCTTCTCTTGCCTGATTTGTCTTGCTTTTTCCCTTCTTCGTGTAACTGTTTGTGTGGGAGTGTTTTTGTCTTCCATCAAAGATATTCGGAGCTTGGAAACAAACTGAAGGAATAAAAGGGGCTTCACCTGTTTTCTGTGACTGTGTTTGTTTTATATTCCACCCTGGGTCACCACATTAGGTGTTCCAATTCAAAGTGACCATCACATAAAAATGGCACCAGACATTAATCAAGGGCAGAAATTTAAATAGGAAGATGCTGCATATTTTTAATGTGCATTAAAAGACATGATAGATCAACCTTAGAGATAGCTTTTATGGTAATTACGTTTTGAAAAAGATTGGATTCTCAAAAAAACTTGAAAAAGATAGATTGTTCATATGCTAAAAACATCCTTGGGATGCTTTTAAGTCAGAAGTCCCTTCCTGGGTATGGTCCATTTTCTTCTCTCTATTCCCAGAATGATTATTAGTAGCTTGGAATTTTACAGTTTAGGGCTTAATGTATTACATGAACTGATCCAATTGTACTTCAAGCAAAATCTGCTTTTAGCACAGTGTATGATCTGAGCCAAAAAAATGTTAAATTTTCAAAAGCCATTAGATAAATCCTTTGTAAGAGGAACTTAGAATTCAGTATTCTGTTCCAGGCGTTCTATTCAAAAGTATCGCATAGTTATTCTTCAAAATATAACAAAGGGCAATTAAAACTCAATATGAAAAAAAAAACAGTCTTCTCATTCCACTTGAGGCTAACAGAAATTATTTTAATAAAAGAACATGAGTAATTGTAGCCATAGAGACAGACCTAACTACCAAGTCTGCTTTTGTGCCATTTCTTCATTTCTAACCTTAAGCTCCTCTGTTCTCTTTGCTTTTCAACACGATTTTTAAAGACATGCCTAAAAATGTCTTTTTTTGCACATATGTTTCTCTTAGGATATTCATTTAGCAAATGATCAATATATCCTTGCCTTAATGTGTCCTTCGGGGTGGGGGGGAATCATTTTCTTCCACAGCTGTATTTTTGTGCTCCCCTTAGAAAGATATTTTTATTTATATTACGAAATTGCATTACAAAATTCAGTAAAATATGTCGATAAACATACAGCCGTATCCTGTGTTCAGTACAGAGAGTGTTCGACTTAGGACCCCAATTGACCCCAAAATTTATGTTTTTCTTTCCTTTTTTCTTTTTCTTTTCTTTATTCTTTATTGTCATTGTACGCACATGCACAGTATACACATACAATGAAATTCACATAACACCCAGAGACCAGACCCAACACGCACACACACACACATGACAATCCCCAAACAACCCACCCACCCACCAAAATTCCCCGCCTCCTAAAAACACACAAGCATCCACACAACAGACCAAGTAATAGCAATAGCAATAGCAATAGCACTTAGACTTACATACTGCTTTATAGTGCTTTCCAGCCCTCTCTAAGCGGTTTGCAGAGTCAGCCTCTTGCCCCCACCAACAATCTGGGTCCTCATTTTACCCACCTTGGAAGGATGGAAGGCTGAGTCAACCTTGAGCCAGTCAGAATTAAACTCCTGGCTGTGGGCAGAATCAGAGTGCAATATTGCAATCTAAAAGGAAAGGAAAGGAAGGGAAGGGAAGGGAAGGAAGGAAAGAATAGCAAGAGTACTTAGGCTTATATACCGCTTCACAGTGCTTTCCAGACCTCTCTTAGCGGTTTACAGAGTCAGCCTCTTGCCCCCACCAACAATCTGGGTCCTCATTTTACCCACCTCGGAAGGATGGAAGTCTGAGTCAACCTTGAGCCTGGTGAGATTTGATCTGCCAAATTGCAGTAGGAGTAGCTTGTAGTACTGCACTCTAACCACTGCACCACCGAGGCTCTATAATACTGACCAATAACATAAGACTCTATAATACTGTCCAACAGCTCACTGATGGTGGTCCTTAAGTTCATTGTTAAGTGCAGTTATAGCTCCGGGATAAAAACTGTTCAGGAAACGTGCGGTCCGAGTTTTAATTGTTCTGTATCTTCTGCCAGAAGGCAACAGTTCACAAAGATTGTGAGCAGGATGGGAAGAGTCGCTGAGAATGTTGTGCGACTTCCTCAAACAGCAAGAGGTGAAGATGTCGTCCAGGGCTGGTAGCTGGAGCCCAATGATCTTCTGGGCAGTTTTAATGATTCTCTGTAGAGCCTTTTTTGTCCTGCTCCCATCCCATGCAAGGATGCCGTATGTCAGGACACCCTCAGTGGTGCTGTGGTAGTAGGAGTGAAGTAGATGCTGAGATAGATTTGTCTTCCTGAGCATTCTCAGGAAGTACAGCCTCTTCTTCTGTGCCTTCTTCACAAACAAAAAATTATGTTTGCTGAGTGAGACGTTTGTTCAATGAATTTTGACACCCTTTTACAACTTTTCCTGCCACGCTTGTTAAGTGAACCAGTGCAGTTGTTAAGTTAGGGACACGGTTGTTAAGTGAATCTGGCTTCCCCGTTGACTTTGCTCATCACAAAGTCGCAAAGGGGGATCACGTGACCCTGGAACACTGCAACTGTCATAAATAAGAGTCAGTTTCCAAGCATCCGAGTGTTGATCACGTGTCCAGGGAGGATGCTGCAACAGCCATATAAATATGGCACATGGTCGAAAGTAACTTTTTTTCAGTGCCGTTTGAGCTTTGAATGGTCACTAAATGTACTTCCCTTATAAGTTGAGGACTTCCCCTGTGCGCAAACTGAAGTGGGATATTATTTGTATTTCTTTTTAAAAAGTAAATGACAGGATTTTGGGCCCAACCTTAATTAATGAGGATTGCAAGCTTCATCAGATATCAGAATTGAATGGTGAGGTGCAAGTGGCATGTTTATAGCAGCTTTTCTGTATTGATTATCTTCCCAAAGTTTAGCGATTTCAACTCTGCCAAGCTTGCTGCAGATTCTTGGAATCACATTCTCAATATAATCGCAGGGCTTGGCGATCAATTTATCGTGAGAAAGCAGCGCTGGATTATGAAATACTGGTGAAAAGAATTGAGGACAGTGAAGTTCTGATCACCACCCGTTCTAAGTTGGAAAATTTGTGAATTCTCCCATAGTGCAACCAGAGTTTGTGTCAGCTGTTCCCAATGGAGGTTAATTCCTGCCTGTTTTGATAATATAGGCAAACTACAGGATGTAGATACAGTGAGGAATCAGTCTCCCCTGTCTCAAAACATAGGAGGGGATACCTTTCCAGTACAGAAACACACCACAAGAAAAGCACCTTGTATTCTGATAACAGGCTACACTATCGGAACAACTGAATTGGAAGGAACCTTGGAGGTCTTCTAGTCCACCCCACTGCTCAGGCAGGAGATCCTATACCATTTCACACAAATGGTTGTTCAGTCTCTTCTTAAAAACTTCTAGTGTTGGAACATCCACAACTACTACTTTTTATTTGTAATTTTTTTTATTGTTTTATATCCTACACTTCCTTTCTACATTGAACAGTGTGCTCTCTAGGAGTCCAAAGTATTAACATACAAACCTCATCATCATCACCACCATCATCGTCATCTTTATGATCATATATATATCAACAAATATGCGGTAATATATAAAGATGTGATAACACATCAATCATATTATAACATATATTAACTTCCATTATAGTATCGATTATATAACCGTCAGAAATATTTACTCATCTGTTTTTTCTTTCTCCTGTAAACCATATTTCACCTAATTCTGCTCCTCTAACCTCAATATCTGTCATTAAACCATTTATAGAATAGTCCCCACGTTATGAAATAGTCTGAATCTTCTTTCCCTTTAATTTTTGGGGTTACTCTATCCATCTCTGCACGTTCCAGATTTATTTATTTTTTATTATAATATCGTCTGCAGGAGTTCTGAAGGTGAAGCTGTTCCACTGGTGAATTGTTCTCACTGTTAGGATGTTTCTCCTTAGTTTTAGGTTGGTTCTTGAATTGTTTCCATCTCTTGTCTCTATTTTTCTTCTTTTTTTTAATAAAAAGTTTTTTTTTATTTTTAACAACAAACATAGACAAATACAAACATAAAACAACAAAATAAAACCATCTTTCAATTATACAGTGCGTTGGTTGGCACATAATTCTTGTCCATAACATATATAGTCTTTTCCTCTTGAATTGGAATTTGCATTCATATTACATTAATCAACTTTCCAGGTCATATTATATTATTATTCCACCACATTAGACTTTAGTTTCCAATCCACATTATCTTTTAGAGCAAATCTCAGTTCTTACTAATTTTGATTCATATTATAAGTCATTCAATAATAATCAATTATAACATATCATTACTGTTAAGTTATACTTCAATTTTCCATTTTTCTATCTAACCGTTGGTAAAATAAATCCCATGTCTTAAAATATTCTTTTTCTTCTTGCTCTCTGTTTGATAATGTTAATTTACTCATTTCTGCCCACCATCTCTTGTCTTTTGTCCTGCCTTCTGGTGCTTTAAAGAATAGGTTGAGCCCCTCTTCTTTGTGGTAGCCCCCCCCAAAAAAGTGGAACACTAGCTGGGCAAGAGGAATTTTAGAAACCACAATACAGTTTGTGTAAGGATGAGTCACCTTCTTTTCTCGCAGTTTGTGCCTGAGCCAGGACTTCAATAAAATATGCCAGATAATCAATGGAAATCAAAGAAAGTATATTCGTTCAAGCCAAGGTTATCAAATAACATTTGGTGTCAGCTACACTGGACTGCTCCTTTGAATCTCTTATAGGTTTTTATAGTCCTAATGAAAAGAAGAACTGGGGTGACATGAAGAGTAAGTGGTTCGATTGGTATGTGTGTGTGTGTGTGTGCGTTTTATGAAGCACAAGATTTATGCCTACTTATTATTTCTTTTCTTAAATAGAGAATTGTCTTCCCAAGGTGTACTGCTGAATTTGGCAGTGCCTCACGTAGGCAGCATTAGTTAGCAAGGAAGGTTCTGTCACTAATGGGCTTTGGAGGCTGTTTAGAATCCTAAGACAGGCAATTTGTTTTTATTACTGTAAAAAAAAAATCTTGCACTGTCAACATTGTACAGAGAGTTTGTCTTTTGTAAATTGCATGTTCATAAAGTTTGAGACATCTTACAAGAAGGTTAAAGCAGAGCTTCTCAACCTTGGCAACTTGAAGCCTTCCACTCCCAGAATTCCCCACGCTGGCTGTTGTAATTCTGGGAGTAGAAGTCCATACGTCTTCAAGTTCCCAAACACAGTGAGAAACACTGATTTAGAGGTTGTTGTTCTGACCCAGCTTCCCAAATACGACAAACCCTGTGATGTGAACTCAGAAGTTTCCTTTATGAGGAATGCCAGCAACTCCAGCAAAAAGTTTCTCTCTCACCGCAGGCTAACAAGTCCATCCGGCCAGAAGATGAATAGCTGTCTTCCACATCTATTCATCTCCGCCCCCTGCCTTTTATCCCCAGAGCTAGGGTGGGGCTTCACTAGCAGCGGTGGATCTTCCATCCCAAGGTCTGGCTCATAGATTTCCATTGTTCTCCTCTCCTCTGACTTCTGCTCATCTGCACATCAGGCACGGAACCCAGCTGTTCCTCTTCTTCCTCATCAGCCCCCTCCAGACCTGGGGGCTGTTGATTCTCCATCTGAGGGCTGACGGATGGTCCAGGCTCCGCCTCTGTCAGCTCCATTCCCTCTTCCCCCTCTCAGGTTGCCCTGACTCTCACGCCTCCTCCTGCTCCTCTGATTTGGCTGCTGGAGGGGCCGGCGGCCAACTGTTGTATAGCTCTTTATTTACCTATCCTTCCCATGTTTTCTCCGTGTGGCACTTGAGACCTCTTCCTGATGGCCCTACATGACTGACAGACTTCAGGTAACTATAGAGACTTCCAAAAGACATGAAATACTCTTCAAATCAAATCAGAACAAAAGCTCTGTTACTATTTCTTTGGCTAGTTGTTCAGTCCCAAACACGATCCTACCGTGTTTCTCATATAATAAGGCCGGGTCTTATTTTTTGAGCCCCGGAAAAATGGCTAGGATGTCTTTTTAGGGGTGAATTAATTTCTCCCACCCACACACACATCAGCGCCATCTCCAACAACAGCATCAGAGTTGCTCCCGCTTTTCCCCCATCCTCATAACAACAGGAAAAAAAAAGATTTTGAGGTACCTGGGAAAGCCGCACGCTACATTTTGGTTTAATCCCGAGAGGCTGGGTGGGCGTGAGAAGAGCTGAGCAAGCGTCTCTGCTGCTGCTACCCTTGGTGGTCCAGCCTTGGGCTCTGCAAGTTTGCAAAAGTCCCGGTGCGCAGCCCGTTCCTGCATTCGAAGCGCGCCCAGGCCGAACTGCAGCTGTCCCTCTCTTGCCAGCGCAGTCTCCAACAACAGCGGCAGCAGCACCGGGAACCATGGAAGTTAAGGAGGCGGCTCCCCCACCCAAGAAGTGGCTGAAATGCTTCCATGGTTCCCGCCGCTGCTGCCGCTGTTGTTGGAGACGGCGCGGGCAAGAGAGGGACAGCTGCAGTTCGGCCTGGGTGCGCTTCGAATACAGGAACGGGCTGCGCACCAGGACTTTTGCAAACTTGCAGAGCCCAAGGCTGGAGCACCAAGGGTAGCAGCAGCAGAGACACTCGCTCAGCTCTTCTCACACTCACCCAGCCATTTGGGATTAAACCAAAAAGCAGCGCGTGGCGCTCCCAGTACCTCAAAATATCTTTTTTCCTGTTGTTACGGGGATGGGGGAAAAGCGGGAGTGACTCAGACGCTGTTGTTGGAGACGGTGCTGGCGAGAGAGACACCAGCACTGGTGGGAACCGTGGATGCTACGGAGGCCTGAGAAGCAGCTGAAATGCTGCCAGCAGACATCCACGCCGATGCCGCCTGGCTGCTGACCCGGGCCTGCAGCAAAGGCGCTTGGTGGGGGTAGGGAGCCCTCTGCACTCCGCCATGATAGGCTGTTAGGAGTAGTTGATGGCGAGGCGTAGCTGCCCGCGGGGCGCTCCTTATGGCAAGTTCCCCCCGCCTTCCCCCCCAATTTCGCATGTTTTAAAATAGGCCTAAATTTGGGGGGAGGGGCTAAATTTCATTTTATGCCTAGAAAAGATGCTGGGTCTTCCTATTTTGGGCGGGGGGGGGCGTATTGTTGGAGAAACACGGTATTATGATCACCCATCCCTGGAACCCAAAATTAAAATTGAACAGAATAGCAATATTTATAATTCATAGATTAATTTCCTGTTAGAATTGAACAGGTGCACCACAATCAAATCCCTATCCAAATTATTTCGGATATTAAAGTATTTTAGACACATACATTTAAAATGAAAAAGAATTATCTATTTAATTACAGGAGGTGATTGTTCAGTCTGTAAGCTTAACTGGCATTGGGTCTACAAAGTTGACCAGGAATCTTCTTCACACTGGCCGATGCATTCATATCTTTTCGCTTTTGTGCCACCAATTGTCATGGCTTTAATGGCATTTTTGTTGGCAAATCAAGATTTGGTCTATCTTATAAAGGACCTTTATGTTGTAGTTCTCACCTGTAATTTCTGCTTCTCATAGCAGAAGTCTCAGAAGAAGGGGAATGTTCTAGAGGGTAAATGGCTAAATATTTGTGGAGATTCTCATTCATCCTGGTCATTTGTCCCAAAGATGCTTTTTCAAGAGGCAACTGGACTTTCTGGGTTCTCCAGATACAGAAACAGATACAGATTAACAGAGTTGGAAAGGATCTTGTCATCTAGTCACCTAGGTCATCTAGTTCAACCCCTGCCCAAGCAGACCCTACACCATTTCTGATAGTTGGCAGTCCAGTCTCTTCTTGAAAGCCTCCAGTGATGAAGCTCCCACAACTTCTGAAGGCAGCTTCTGTTCCATGGGTTGATTGTTCTCCCTGTCAGGAAATTTCTTCTTATTTCCAGGTTGAATCTCTCCTTGATCAGTTTCCATCCATTGTTCCTTCTCTGGCCTTTGGGTGCTTTAGAAAATAGCTTGAGCCCTTCCTCTCTCTATAGCAGCCCCTCAAATATTGGAATTCTGCTATCCTGTCTCCCCTGGTCCTTCTCTTCACCAGACCAGCCATGCCCAGTTCCTGCAACTGTTCTTGATATGTTTTAGTCTCCAGTCCCCAAATCACCCTGGTTGCTCTTCTCTGTACTTTTTCTAGAGTCTCAACATCTTTTTTATAATGTGGTGACCAAAACTGGATGCAGTACTCTAGGTGTGGTCTTACTAAGGCTTTATAGAGTGGTATTAGTACTTCCCTTGATCTTGACTGTATCCCTCTGTTAATACAAATTAGGATTGCATTAGCTTTTTTGGCGGCGGCTGCACACTGCTGGCTCATATTTAGCTGGTTGTCCACTAAGACTCCAAGATCCCTCTCACAGTTACTGCTATTGAGCCTGGTTTCACCTATATGAAAGTCTATATGTGTCCTTTTGACTTTTCTTGCCTAAGTATAAGACTTTTCTTTGAAGACGTTTCGCTTCTCATCCAAGAAGCTTTTTCAGCTTTCAAGCTGAAGCTCCATCCAAGAAGCTTCTTAAAGATATTGTTCTCCAAGAGCTGCTCCCCATTACCCTGTCTCAATAATCTTTCTTAAACATTTTTTTCAAAGTTTATTATAAGATAAAATACAAATAAAAACAAACATTAGGACAGTTAAAGAAGAAAGAGTGCAGAAAGGAAGGAAGAGGAAAAAAGTAGTGATTTCTGACTCTTCTATTCAGTAGAGTACAGATTTTTAAAAAAGTTGTAATCTCAACCTTTCGCTTTGCACTTCTAAACATTTTAAGCCATTGCTATAGCAACAAAGTCATTCTAATCATCAAAAATAAGAACTTCACTTTTTTTCAGTTTTGAGCAGAAGTGGAAATTATGAATTCTTATCTTTAATTAGAGCACTCAATCTTGCCACTTCTCCATCTCCATTTTCCTGTCCATTCCTCCGTTGTGAGAGTTAGTGTATCTATCCATCTTTGTGCGTGTAAGTTTCTCACTACATAAAACATGCATAGCAACAAACTTCCAAATTTTCTTTCAAGCTCTTTATCCAACCAGCCCTCTATCACACTAATCTTGGTTATTTTATGGTCTACTAAGTGAACCATAAAAGGTGAGTTTATGCAACATAAGCCATTAATTCTGGGTTGCAAATCGGGGTGGCTTGACTGAGGACTTGCTGACCCAAATCCAAGAAAATCACATCATGATGTAGGCCCAATCTGATCCCTTTCACTTTCCATACTACTTTTCTACCTCTCTGCTTCTAATCCACTCTTGATCATTGCACAAGATCCTTCAAAGAGAAGAAATACCACACTCTAATTGATCCAAGCTTAAAAATAACCTAGCGAGTACCAGACAGTGGCTAATTATCTAACTTTATAGAAGCCCATTAGGAAGAAAAAAAATGGCTTAATTAGAATTTAAGTATGTTCATTTTTCACTAGGTATTTGATTAAGTGGATCTCTTCACACGGCAGATAGATTTCCAAATATGCCTTCCTTGACAAGGACTTAACATTTCAGTTAGCTAGTAAGAAATGAAGGGTAGCTTCGCCTGGAACCATTGAGTTAACCAGATCAAGGAAAACAGAGGTTTTCTTCTGGAAACTTCTGGAACTCTGTTTTATTGATCTAGAGCAGGGGGTCTCCACACTTGACAACTTTAAGATTTAACAAAAGTTGGAGTGGACTTGCTAGTCCAACCACCTGCTCAAGCGGGAAACAGAGGCTGGTACAAAGAGGAGGTGGTCAACTTATTTTCCAAAGCTCCAGAAGGCAGGACAAGAAACAGTGGATGGAAACTGATCAAGGAGAGAAGCAACCTAAGGAGAAATTTCCTAATGGTGAGAACAATCAACCAATGGTTGTCTTGCCTTCAGAAGTTATGGCTGCTCCATCACAGGAGGTTTTCAAGAAGAGCCTGGACAACCATTTGTCTGAAATGGCATAGAGTCTCCTGCTTGAGCAGGAGGTTGGACTAGAAGACCTCCAAGGTCCCTTCCAGCTGTATTCTGTTTAATTAAATGTGAAGTCCTGCAAACTTTGCATCATATTGCAACAGAATGCGCCCTCAGAAGGATCCCTGGATCGCCACATGAAATAGATCATATGAAGATCACTGCTGCCCAACATCTATATGACCTAGATATCCTGCCATAGGTTTAGTCATTTCAATAACTACTCATACATAATTTAATTCTATTCATAGTTTTATTTATCACCTGTACTGGTCTGTTTTTAAAATAATTCACTGCTCTGTTGTTCTATATTTTGCTATACATTTGATATGCTGTTTTAGTGATTTTTAATGCATTAATGTTGTATTCTGTTATGCCTCTCTCTCTCTCTTTCTCTCCCTCCCTCTCTCTCTCTCCCCCTCCATCTCTCTCTGTCTGTCTCTCTCTCTCTCCATCGCTCTCGCTCTGTGTCTCTCTCTGTCTCCCTTGGGCCTTCCCCCCTGGATACCGGCACTTAACCCCAATTAAATCATGAGTCTCGAGCCAAACTTCCAAAATTTCAAAAGGATTTATTGGGAGTTAAAATGTCTGGCACTGCCTGGGTGTAGCCAACCCTGAGGCACATCATTCATTGTCATCCTTGACCCTAGGTTTCCCCCACCCCCTGGGTGTATTGTAATTCATATTCTCCAATGGGACACATCCATAGCCAAAAGTCATCAATCATGCTCTCTAGTTAGAATTTTGCACAGCAGAAACTTCGATTACTTAGTTACTATCTTTGAAGTCATTTATGGAATGCAGTTTTGGTTTGCAAGCTGCCGCATTGCTCCCCCTTCCCTTTCTTTTGGCAACTCTAAAAAGACCAGAGAAATACTTCATGAGTTGACAATAGCACAATAGAATGCAGCCATTATATGAAATATATATGCGTACGTGTATGTATGTATGTATGTATGTATGAATTTGTACATATGTATCCATATATTAACATCTGGAAGTTCAAATTAGCCATCAAATCTGCACGTTGCCCTTTGATTTTAAAAAATTGGTGTCAGATATTTTTCTTAGATCAACCCCATTTTCAAAAGTAGAACAACTATTTATAAAAAAATCCCTTTGTCTGAACTTCCAAGAAGACATTTTGAATGGAGGTAATTTTGGGAGCATTTTGAGCTGGAGACCGAACAAAAATACATTGCAACAAAATTAACGCCTGCTTGGTGCTTACTCCTAAATGTTCTTCCTCCTCCAGGGTTTTCTCCGTTTCACTGTGTCAGCTGTGAATTGACAGTTAGGAAGGCATGTTTACAATTAGTCCTGCATTAGACAAATGATTGCCCACGCAAGAAGCAGCACATTTGCTGAATCCCCACCCCCCACCCCTTGGGTACTGGCAAATCTGCTGGGTTTCTCCCAAGGAAAGCAGAGGAGGATACCAAATTGTTAATTAAAGAAATCAAATCCACGCTCAGATCCTTGTCTTTTTAGTCACTGTGCAGAAAGTCGAAAAAGTGGATCCTTCTCTTCTTTATATAATTGCTCCGGGATTTTGTTTCGCTCGTTTGAGGAACTCTGGGTCTTTTGATACATAACCAATTCGAGCTCCTTTTTGAATCCCGGTGTGCAAATTTTCCATGACATTTCCTGCAGTTTCGCACAACTCTTTCTTTTTCGTGCCACCTTTATTTGCAAGCAGCTTTCCTAAACAGAAAGGGAAAGGCGATTTTATTTGCAAATTAATTGGGAAGTGCTTTTGAAGTCAATTTGTGTTTAAATATGACAGGGGTGTCAAACCTACGGGGTGCTTCAATCTGGCCCATGGGGCCGGTCTGCAAATATCAAATATCAGTTTGGCTCTGCCTGCCAAAATGGTCCATGGGGGGGGCCGTGTGCAGCCAACATGTGGCCGATTTTTGACCTCTCTGCCTCCAGCAGCACCCTGCAGGGCAAAAAAGGCCGTGTAGAGGCCCCAGGAGGCCCCTGCGTGGCTCTTTTTTGGCCCCCCTGTCCTCCAGCAGCATTCTGCCTGCCATGGCCACCCCCACTCCCAACATGACCATGCCTACCCCCTGTTAACTCCCAATAAATCCTCTCAAGACTCATTATTTAAATGGGGGTAAATGCCGGAATCCTGACAGCTAGCTGTCTCTGAGACACATCATTCATTGTCACCCTTGACCCTGGTTTTTCCCCCACTCCCTGGGTGTATCATAATTCATATTCTCCAATGGGACACATCCATAGCCAAAAGTCATCAATCATGCTCTCTCGTTAGAATTTTGCAGGGCAGAAACTTCAGTCACCTAGTTACTATCTTTGAAAACATTTATGGAATGCAGTTTCGGTTTTGTAAGCTGCTGCACTGCTCCGAAAGGCTGGCAACTCTAACCAGAGAAATATTTTATGAGTTGACACCCGCAGCTACCCTCCCTGAGCCCTCTGAGGTCAAACACAACCCTGATGTGGCAATGTCCTTGAAAAAAACTCTCAGTTCTTTCTCAGCTTTGTCTGGTCAAGAAAAAAAGAGATAGAATATTTCCAAGTCTCTAGCTGGCAGTGTTACAAAGTTTCTTCTGCTTTCACTTTCTCCCTCCTTTTCCAAACAAGATATAATAAAAATTAATCAAAAAGGGAAAAAGATATTTTAAAAAGATGACTAAAAGGGAGTCTCTAGCCTAGAATATTATAAAGTCAAAAAGGAGAGAAAGAATAGGTGGAAGAAGAAGAAAAAAACAGTCCAGTTTCAAAATATAAAATCATGTGTAGAAAATCCAGCAATGAGAAAAAATAAATAAAAATATTACTTTGACATTCCTATTTAAAATCGCTGCTTAATCACTTCTGTCAAAACTTTTACAAATTCTTTCTTTTCCTTAGGGTGTCCTTTCAAATCTTAAAATAAAGAAAAAAATTCTCACCAAACGAGCACACTTTCTCTTTCCGCTATCTTTCGTTTTGGAGCTGTCCCAACTTCAGCAGCTTTAATGGCTGCCTCTTTGCCGCCGGCAAAAAGAGCTTCTCCTGGATCTACCAGGGACTTTGCGATATCCCTGGGATCGACAGGATGCACTCTTTACATTCACCATCTCTTCAGGATGGTTTAGATCCGATAGGAGCAAAGATATCAGGATAGGAGCAGCGGCAGCGATCTCAGACCTCCCAGATCGCATGCCGTATCATCGCGACACCATCTCCGCCCTCCCCCCACAAATTTGTGGTGCTGGAGATCAGGGTTTATTTCTGGATGGAAACTGATCAAGGAGACATTCAACCTGGAAATAAGGAGAATTTTTCTGACATTGAGAAGAATCAACCAATGGAACAGAAGTTGCCTTTGGAAGTTGTGGGAGCTTCATCACTGGAGGCTTTCAAGAAGAGACTGGACTGCCATCTGTCAGAAATGGTGCAGGATCTTCTGCTTGGGCAGGGGGTTGGACTAGATGACCCAAAAGGTCCCTTCCAATTAATAATCTGCTTTCTAGCAAAACACCCTATCCATTGTGGAGAATGTATTTGCTGAATGAGTGCAGATTCAGTTAATGACTGCTGTAAAAAATGTAAAATTGGACCAGTAATGTGGTGATCCATTTAATAACCAGCAGGAATTACAACTGGAATTCTGGGCTCAACTAGGGTCATAAATTGAAGATTACTTGCAGTGAGCAACTGTGCTACTGTTTTGATAGTGGAGAGGAAAAAAAAAATCCAGATTGATTTGTCCCTGTGTGGAAGAACAGAATGGCAATCATGGAGCAGTCAGGAGCAAGCTTAATTTCCTGCTATTTTTGAAGCCAAAGGCTGTACTTTTCAAACATGGCTGCTTTAGCTTTGAAGTGCGCTAATTATGATTTGATCTCCAGCATTGAACCAGACCAGCTAGCTCTTAAGCTCTGTAGGTGGCGAGATGTGCCTTTTCTTCCCAAACACTCATTAGCTGGTCAGGAAGAGCAAAAAAAAACCCCCCAACAACAACGAAGCAGGCATCTTGGTGGCCTGGGAATTTAATGGCGAAAGTATGATTTGCTGCAGAGCCCTGAAGATGCAGGTTTAAGTCCCATTCCAGCCCCTCAGTGCTTCTTTGAAAAGGTCTTTGATTAGCAGAATTTGCCTTATTAAAGATGCCTTCCTAAAAAGGCCGCTGCGCACGTTTGAAAGGCTTAGCTGGCTGGTGCATCAGTAACCTCGCTGCGTTTGGTCAGCGGGAGGGTGCCAGGGACGACATGCAACATTTATGGATCTGCGCGCTCATTTAAGATCACAGAGAAGCTCTGACCAGCAGGCAGTATGAAATCTAGAGCAACAGGGAAAAAAACACTGGATCCTTCTCCAAAATAGGCTAACAAAAGCCCAACCAAAGGAAACGGATTAGTTCCAGAATAAGAAAAACACATCATCCTCTTTTAATGACCCCATAATCCCTTGCAGGGTGGAGTCTGGGCAACTGAATGGAGCAGAGTATTTAAGGGCCAGATGCCCTTCCTATCACCGATGCGGAGTTTTGTTCAGCAGATATATTCTCAGTGTGCTGAGAGGAATACCTGCCTCTACCTAGGACTGAACTCACAGCCTCCTGAGTCTCTGTGCTGAGTCCTTCCTTGTCATCCCTGTGTTTGGAAATAGTTACTGGGCAGCTCTCCAAGCTAGATAAGGTCTGTGCTCCTAATTACACCCTTGACAGACTCTTTGCCAGGCCTTTGGCTGAAGGTGAATGCAAGAAATTCACCTTCGTTTAATAAAAGGGGTTTTGCCAGGACAAAGAGTCTGCTTAGTGCTTTCTGGGGAAGCCGAGGTCAGAACAAAACCGACTCTAAATGTTCCTGTGGTTTTCACCTAATTAAAAGTAAGCGTTCTTTCACTTTCTCCCAGCAATCAGTCACATGGTCCAATCAGGATACAGTCCAGTTGCTAGGTGACTCCAGTCCCCTCCTTCTGGACATCTGGTAGGAATGTCCTTGGTTCCCAAGAGAAAGTATTTTGTTTTGGCTACAGCACCCCAGCTATCTCTGCCCCCCCTCCATTTCCCACTGTTCCAGTTGGGAAATGGCTCTCAGCTTCAGGGTTGACACCTAGATTGTATTTCTGGCAAGTGAGTGCGTGGAAGGCCTGTGTTCTGCTATTTTCTGAGCCAGAGAGAAATCCTACATAATTCACCCCTTTCAGCTCTGTGTACAGATTTCTAATTGCAGTATTTGTACAAGGGCTATATTAATTACTCAGTCTGAGTAAAATTTTCAGCGGGGGATGTCTTGAAACTCATTTGCTCTTTGTTCAGCCAAATCAATTAATAATTATATTTCAGATAATATAATTGTATGGAGGAATAACTTACCCTGGACGATACCTATTACAGTTTTAAAACACAGGGATTTATTTTTTTTAAATAGAATTTTTAAAATCCTATCTTTATTACTTTATAGGTAACTCAAGATAGCGAACACACCTAATCCTTCCTTCTATTATCTCCACAAGAACAATTGTGAGATGGTGTGGGCTGAGAGAAAGGAGCTGGCCCAAAGTCACCGTGTCAGCTTTTACACCTAAAACGGGACTAGAATTTGCTATCTCTTGATGATTGGCTCAGAGTCACCCAGCTGGCTTTCATGTCTAAAGGGGGACTAGAACTTGTGGTGTCCCGGTGATTGGCCCATAGTCAGCGAGCTGATTTTCATGCCTAGGGGGGAACCAGAACTCACTGTCTCTTGGTGATTGGCCCAAAGTCTCTCAGTTGACTTTCATGCCTAAGGCAGGACTAGAACTCACAATCTCCTGGTGATTGAGCCAAAGTCACCCAACTGCTTTCTTGTCTCAGGCAGGACTAGAACTCACTGTCTCCTGGTGATTGGCCCAAAGCCACCCAGTCTATCTTTTATTTATTTATTTTTTTAAACAAACTTTATTGATTACAAAACCAAAATATGAAACAAACACCACACACAAAAGAAGAAGAAAAAAGAAATAGAAAAAAAGAAAATGATTAAAAACTAACAATTCTACTATCGACAGTCTATGGTTCCTTGTTTGTTGTCAATATTGGTGATACATTTACAAATATATCTTGTTGTGAATATATAAATACTACCTCTTTTACATTTTACATTGTTTACTAATATATTTTCTATTTTTGTTCTATCCAGTCATACCAGTATTCCCAGCTTCTATAATATTCTGATGTTTCTTTTTCCTTGAGTGCTAAGGTTAACTTGTCCATCTCTGCACAGGCTGTTATCTTCTGTATAACCATCTCCTCTGTTGGAATATCTGCTTGTTTCCAACACTGTGCAAAGGTTATTCTGGCTGCAGTAAGAATATGCAGTATTATATATTTGACATTTTTAGGAATTTGTCTATTAAATATCCCCAATAGGAAGAATTCTGGTTTTAATTCAATTTGCTCTGCCGTTATTTCCTCTAACCATTTTTTTATTCTGTGCCAATATCTTTGGGTTTCAGTGCAGGACCACCACATATGAAAAAATGTTCCCTGTTTCTTTTTACATTTCAGAATTCAGATTCATGTTAGGAGACATTTTCTCTATTCTCAAGGGTGAAAGATGCCATCTATAAAACATTTTATAGGCATTTTCTTTATATGCTGCTGATCTTGTAATTTTATTATTCCTTGTCCAAACCTTTTCCCATTCTAATATTGTAATGCTATGTCCTATGTTTCTGCTCCAAGCTATCATGTTGCCTTTGACTACTTGCTCTTCTAATTCCACCTCTAGTAAATAATTATAAAATTTAGTTATATTTTTTTAATCTGGACCTAATAAAATTTTATCTAATTGTTATGCCTTAGTATAAATTCCAAAAATTTTCTTGTCCTGGCTATATCTGTTTTGAACTTGCAAGTAAGCCCACCGGTCCACTTGTAGCCCCTGTTCTTGGAGATCTTGCCATGATTTTAAAGTTCCTTGCGCATCAAGAAGGTCTTTGTATTTTATCATTTTATTAAGATCTAGATTATTTGGATGTATCTCAATTTGTATTTCAATTTGCAATCTTTTGGGGTGTCCTGCAGCTGAATTTCTAATTCTTTGATTCTTTGTTCTAATTTATTTTGTTGGGCATATTTTTCTTTATTTCTTTTAGCAGTGTATGATATCGTTATGCCCCTTATTATTGCCTTCATTGTATCCCAAATATTCTGTTTCGTAGTTGCCTCATTATTATTTTCTGTTAAAAAAATAGTCTAATTCCTCGTCAAGCTTATTCGTAAATTCTTTCTCTTTAATTAACTGTGTATTTAAGGTCCACCTTTTCCTTGGTTTCTTCCTGCCTTTCCACACTATCTGAATCGGGTTGTGATCTGCCCATTTGTTTGGTAAAATTTCAACCTCTTTTAATTATCTTTTAAATGGAGGGTCCCTGAAGATTCTTGTTCTAGATGTGTTTCTACTAACGGCAGAGGGAAAATGGTATTGAAAAAGTAGCATCTCTTTTCATGTGCGTTTTGGTTGCTTTTCCTTTTGCAAATGTGAGCATCGCTTTGAGCCAAGCTCCCTGGTAGAGCCTCTGAGGACCCACTGTGTTTCCATGGCTATTCCAGGGACAAAAATGCATATTTTGATGCCTCTGGAAGCTTTGGCTTTTTAGTGGCACGATGTCACATGCTGCTAGTTTTTAATAGCATTGTAAATATACCTTCAGCTAGCTCAGAACAACAGATATCATTTGCTCTTTTCAGACTGGACTGCATCTCCAGAAATAACTAGTCATCTGTTTTTCTCCTGCTTTGATAATCCATAGTGATCTTCTTCCTCCATATCTTCTTTTTTCCCCAAATATTTTTTTTATTTTTTCTTGTTTCAACCAACATATCATTATTGCGTGAACAGTTTGGCACCGGAGTGTCTTACATTTTAAAACAAATATGACAATATTCTTCATGTTTAATACAACTGACAAACTTTTAAAATTTGATATTAATACGCATATTTTGTTAAATTATCATTCTTGATTATTTAATGTTTCAGTATGTTATTTTTGTGCCAATCTCTGTATTCTTAACGTCACTCCTTTTACTACAAATAATATATTCCTAATCATATTTGCAGTGTTTAACAGACTATATAATTCTAATAACAATTCACCAATTTATATTGAGTTGTAATTTTCCATTATTTATCCCCATTTTAATTTTTAATTATGCCACTGTTATATTTAAAAAATATCCCTTTTCTAATCACATTTTAATACAAATAAAATAGTATTTATCATATTTACATTTAACAAGTTATGTAAATTTAACAATAGTACAGTTATTTTTATTAAGTTGTAATCTTTCTTTATTATCTTATGCAATATTTCAATATATTCTTCCTCCAGATCTGTTGTTACTGTTATCTGGGAAGAACATGACTTATTCCCAACCGTTGCATTTCTAGGGGAACCATTGGCTCACTTAACTGCCAATTTGGAAACCTGGATATTAGACCTATTCTAGCATGGCTCTCGGTAGGCAGGTGAAGGGTAAAAGCAATTTTGTATTTTGGAGTGGATCAGCGAGCCTGAATTCAAAAGGATTCTCTTTTGTAGTTGTAAAAAATTACTCATAAATGACTAACACAGCAGGCTCACGTGATCACTATTTACATTCTTAAAATAAGTGTCTAAAATCAGGTTTTTGGTCTACCTTTCAGCCTAAAGTAAAGTAGTTTACCGACACCAATCAGTAAAGTCAAAAAAACAATAATGAGGCTTTTCTAAAAAAATTAATATCACAGCTGGCTATGGGTCATACAGTTGCATAAATTACGGAGTTTGCATGACTTCCTTAACTAGCTCATGGCACCATGCCAGCAGACATGCTATAGTTAGTCCATATAGTGGTAGTGAGGAGGAAGAAAGAGAGTCAGTTTTCTCTGGCTAATAATGTTGCAAAGGTAGGCTGTTAACTAAAGATGATTAAAAGGGCTGGAAGCTAAAACATATGAAGAACGATTGCAGGAATTGGGTTGGCTAGTCTAGTGAAAAGAAGGTCCAGGAAAGACATGAAAACAAGGTTCCAATATTTGAGGGGCTGCCACAAAGAAGAGGGGATAAACCTATTTTCCAAAGTACCGGAAGGCAGGGCAAGAAACAAAGGACGGAAACGAATTAAGGAGAGAAGCAACCTGGAATAAAGAAGAAACTGCCTAACAGTGAGGACAATTAACCAGGGGAACAGCTTGCCACCAGAAATCATGGGCGCTTCGTTGCTGGAGGTTTTTAAGAAGAGATTAGATGGCCACTTGTCTGACATGGTATAGGGTCTCCTGTTTGTGCAGGGGGTTAGACTAGAAGACCTCCAAGGTCCCTTCTAACTCTGTTATTCTGTAAGCTTCTCTACCTGCTGGCAGCAGAAAGGTGAATTCTGAAAACATGATTCTAAGAACTACCCCTCCCTCCCTCCCTCCCTCCCTCTCTCTCCCCCCATCAATTGTGGACAATGGATTTGCTTAACAACAAGTCTAGAATGACCTGTAGAGGATTTAAGAAACTGTCTTTTTACTAATTCAACCCAAATTTCCCTTTATCTTTTTGGAAGTCACACAACACTGCTATTAGAATAGAACAGAGCTGGAAGGGACCTTGGAGGTCTTCTAGTCCAGCCCCTTGTTCAAGCAGGAGAACCTAATCCATTTCAGATAAGTGACTGTCCAATTTCTTCTTAAAAGCCTCCAGTGATGGAACCAGGGGTGGGATTCTACCAGTTCACACCTATTCGCTAGAACCGGTTGTTAACATTCTTCTTCTTAATTTTTTTTTTATTCTTTAAAAACAAAAAATACAAAAATCTCATTTCCATTAACAGTTATTGTGTCATTGTATATACATGTTTCTTATTTTGTGACTATACATTATTTTTATCCTTATCCTTCACCCATTCGTACCACCTCTCCCATGTCACATAGTATTCTCGATCCTCTTTGCCTTTCAGTTCCATAGTGAATTTATCTAGTTCAGTACAGTCCATTATTTTTTGAATCAAAACTTCTCTGGTGGTATTTTATTACTCATCCAATTTTGTGCTAACATGATTCTTGCTGCAGTTAAGATGTGTACAATAAGATATCTTTTATCTTTACTCAAATTCCCTTTGATCATACCTAATAAAAACGTTTTGGGTTCCAAATTCAATTTATATTTTGTAATCTCAAAAAGCCATCTCTGTATTATCTTCCAGTATTTTTTGACCTCTATACATTGCTACCACATATGGAAAAACGTTCCTTTCTTTTGTTTGCACTTCTAGCACCTATTCACTAGAACCGGTTGTTAACGTTCTAGGCAGTCTGGAGAACCGGTTGTTAGAAGAAATTACTGGCCTAATCCTGTAAGGAAGGCAGGAAGGAAACATTCTGGTGTTGCTTACAGAAACTGCCTCTCCGTTAACCCTTATTACATTCTTGGCAGGACTAGACTTTCTGTCTCTGGAACTTCTCTGGAGTTTTTTTCCCCTCCTTTGCTGGTACTTTGCTTGTGTGGAGTGACCATTCAAAGTTACAATGGCACTGAAAAAAGTGACTTATGACCGTTTTTCACACTTACGACTGTTGCAGCTTCCCCACAGTCATGAGAGGCCAGGCAAGGAGATGCATGCCTCGATGTGAGTGATATTGAGTTGGCCACACCCAGCCAATAACATGACCACCAAGCCATGTCCACCCAGTCACATGACCACCAAGCCATGCCCACCACCTAAGCCATACCCACAGAACCAGTTGTTAAAAATTCTGAATCCCACCCCTGAATGGAACACCTACAATTTCTGAGGGCAGGCTGTTCCACTGGTTAATTGTCCTCCCTATTAGGAAGTTTCTTCTTCATTTCAGGTTGCTTCTCTCTTTGGTTAGTTTCCATCCATTGTTTCTTGTCCTGCCCTCTGGTGCTTTGGAGAATGAGTTGACTGCCTCTTCTTTGCGGCAGCCCCTCAAATACTGGAATATTTCTAATTCTTCTTCTGTTTAGTCTAGCCAAAGCCAAATATTGCAGCCGTTCTTCGTATGGTTTAGTCTCCAGGCCTTTGATCGTCTTAGTTGCTCTTCTCTGAACCTTTTCCAAAGTCTCAACATCTTTTTTGTAGTATGATGACCAAAATTGGATGCAGTATTCCAATATGCTGATTGATATCCAGGGGTCAACAAGGATTATTTCAAAAGATTTGTCACCAGGATGGTTGATAAGCCAGGGAGTCTGATATTCAGTCCATTTCTCTATCTTGTTATGATCATCTGGATTTTTATTTCTGTTTTCTAGGTCAGAGTTATTATTTAAAAAAAAAACATGTTCCATGGGACTTGAAAGGGTTCTGCGATAGACTAAGTGCCAAAATTGTTCCATTGAATAGTCAATTTTCAGTCACAAGAACTTTGCTTCTTGATCTGCAGTTCAAGGCATTTTTTAAAAAAGCACATTTTGTCTGTATGGTGTAATTTTGTTTCCTTTGTAGATTTCTGTTCCTTATCTTAAGTCATCAAAAAGAATATTGAGGAGTACAAAGCATCCAACTGTGACATCACACTTAAAAACTTGCTGCAATTGGATGAAGATTATTAATCATACTGTTCAACCCAACTCTGGTCATATAATTGAACCCACACTTAATTAGCATTATTTAATTGACTCTGGCACAGTAATTGACTTCAGATTGAAGGATGGTATCAAGGGAATATATGATTAAGCCTAGGATATGTATAGCTACAGTAAATGTAATTTAAATTTGATTATACTTCAAGGAAGAAGAACCTGCTAATCCATCCAAATGATTAGGAATAATATTAACAGGCAGGAGACAGATTTTAAGAAAATGTGGCAAAGTATTTTAATTAAGGGGTCAAACATATCAGTATTGTTCAGTATTTGGATAGGTTATCTAATTCTGTGTTTCCTGTACTCCATTTTTCCCATACAAAAGTCGGTAGTTTAAATGAAATAAAGATAGGCTAAGATTTCACATTGTTAGAAGCATAAGCTAAAAGTTATCAAAACGATGTTTCTGTCAAGTCATTGTGAAAAAATGAGATGATTATATAATTTATGTCATGACATCTGACACGAATGAATGATGGTATCATGACTTACATATCATCATTTCTCCAACAACTCTTTTTCCAGAACACAAGGCCTAGCTTGTGAAAATAGAAATAGCTCTTAGCATCGCTGGAACACAATTTTGCATGAAAAACATTTCTTGTTTCTGTCCAAACAGAAACAAGCTCTTTCTCTGGGGTTCAGCAATAATGCTAGTTAAATCTGTGTTTATTCAGTGTGATAAACTACTTTAATCATGGTTCATTGCTTAAACTACAAGTGACTGGATTCTCACAGCATGCTGTGTCATAAAGTAAGGGTGTATAATGTTTTCTTTTTTGGATTAAAGGCCAAGATGGAATTTTGAATGAATTATTAGTTGTCATCCCCCCAAAAGGAGTGGAGGGCCAGAATTGATTAGATAGATTGTATTTGTCTTCATATTTAAATGTAATTAAAATTAAAGATAGCTCTACTAGTATGTGGCAAGGACCTTGGAAATGAGGAGGGAGAGAAAAGATTTTGCGTAGGAAACAGATAAGAGAGGCCGTAGCCCACAGCTGCATAATGGACAGAGAATAAGACTCAGAAAGAATCCTGCCTATTTTCTCATGCTGTAAAAAGAGGCGGTGGGAGATTTGTACTTTCAGAAATGCAAGATTCTGTTAATGCTATTGTTCAGTCACCAAGTCCTGTCCAACTCTTCACGGACCCACGGACCATAACATGTCAGGAACCTCTGTCCTCGTACCTTCTTCTGGAGTTAGCCTTTTGATACTGCCCATGCAGTTGTCTTGGCAAGGATATGGAGAAGGTTGTCATTTCCTTCTCCATGTTTTGTTAGTTTCCTCTATGACCTGTCCATCTTGAGTGGGCTTGCACAGCTCAGCTCAGCTCATGACTTTCATGACACTCCATGAAGGGAGTGTTAATGTAGCCCTACAAAAGTAGAATCAGATTACCTGCTTGTGTTTCCTGTCTGGTCTACATGATGATGAAGATGATGATGATGAAGATGATGGTGATGATGATCCATTCAATCATGTTCGACTCTTGGCAATTCTACGGGCCAGGTCTCTCCACAAGTTAACAATCACAAACATATTTATTCCCTTGTATGTAATACTTTTTCCCTTGTCAATTGTAGAATCGTAGAATTACAGAATCATTGAGTCATAGACCCCTCACATCTTGGTCCTAAACTGTTTCAGTTTCTTCCTTCAAGACAACACTACAGGGCATTGCACACCAAAGCAACCAGACACAAACACAGTTTTATCACCATGCTATCACTCTGCTAAACAACTAATTCTCACAACAATATAACAACAATTAAATTCAATATAGAGAAAAGTAAAGTCCTACACTTAGGCAAGAAACACCAAAAGTACACATATAGACTGGGTGAAACCAGGCTCAATAGCAGTAACTGTGAGAGGGATCTTGGAGTCTTAGTGGACAACCAGCTAAATATGAGCAAGCAGTGTGCAGCCGCCGCCAAAAAAGCTAATGTAATCCTAAATTGTATGAACAGAGGGATACAGTCAAGATCAAGGGAAGTACAAATACCACTCTATAAAGCCTTAGTAAGACCACATCTAGAGTACTGCATCCAGTTTTCGTCACCACATTATAAAAAAGATGTTGAGACTTTAGAAATAGTACAGAGAAGAGCAACCAGGATGATTAGGGGACTGGAGGCTAAAACATACAACGAACGGTTCAAGAATTGGGCTTGGCTAGTCTAGTAAAGAGAAGGACAAGGGGAGACATGATAGCTGTCTTCCAATATTTGAGGGGCTGCCATAGGGAGGAGGGGGTCAAGCTATTTTCTCAAGCTCCTATAGGCCAGACAAGGAATAATGGATAGAAACTGAACAAGGAGAGAGATTTAACCTGGAAACAAGGAGAAACTTTCTGACAGTGAGAACCATCAACCAATGAAACAGCTTGCCCTCGGAAGTTGTGGGAGCTCCATCAGTCGAGACTTTCAAGAGAAAGTCCATCTGCTGGAAATGGTGTAGGGTCTCCCGCTTGCGTGGGGGGGTTGGACTAGATGACCTACAAGGTCCCTTCCAACTCTGATTATCTGTAATCTGTAAACACTGTGTTATGCTCTAGGATGTCAAACCACCTCATCCTTCTCATCTTTCCTATTACCTATTTCCTTAGTTTTCCTTAGCTTAACTTTGTTATTTGTATCTCATGGTTTATGTTGATTGATTATTTAGTATCCTATGTCTATTACTGAGTGTTAGATCTTACAATTTATGATTATTGTACTTTATGATTATGATAATAATTTATCCCTTGTTGCTCTTATGCACCAGAGATAAACTTCTTGTGTGTCCAACCACACTTGGCCAATAAAGAATTCTATTCGATGGAGCAGTGATGCTAAAGGGACGCTTAAGTTTGAATGTTTGTCTTCTGATATCCAAATGAGGAACGTGGCATTTCACAGGTCATTGGGGGATAAGGGAGCAAAGTGTTAGTTCCTCATTAGAGGCTAGATAAAGGCAAAATGTTGCCTAATTGATGCAGTTTCCTGCCTTTTGAAAGCTGGTTTCCTGACAAAGCGCAGAGGAAAACCCTTGCATCCGCTGCATAAACCTGGCAGATGTGTTGCTATTTGATGCTGCCCATCTGTGATCTTTTCTTCTGGGTACATTCATTCACAGCTCCATGCTCAAAGGAGAAGTCTGAAGTTTGGGGGGAAAAAAGTTTGCAAAAAAAATATTGCAGAATTCTTTGCCAGGGTATGTGTCAAAATTGACAACAGTGTAAAATGTGGCCCATGATGCAAACTGAACCTGTTTTATATGCACCTACAAGAGACTTCACTCACAATCTTGCAGGTTTTAACAGCCATGTTCCTCCATGGGCATCAGGAATGTGAAGATCTTACATTAGAGAAGAGCAACAAAGATGATAAGGGATTTGGAGGCTAAACCATACGAACTGTTTAGGGAGCTAAGTAAGTCAAGTCTATTGAAGAGAATGATTAGTGGTGATATGATAACTGTCTTCCAGCACTTGAGGAACTGTCACAGAGAAAAGGTAGTCAATTTGTTGGGATACATGTTAGGGTATATTTTCTATTGTAACAATTGCAGAATTATTCAGCCAGTAGATGACAGTGTTTAGTTTTCATTTATGGTTATAATCTATGGTTGGGTTTGTTCTGAGGAGAGTTTTCTGTTTCCTGTTACAGTTAAATAGTTGAGCAGTAAAGCACATGGTGACTATACTCTTTGTTTGCTCTGTGATGCTTTATATAAAAGAGAATTTCTAAAAACAACTTATTCTCCAATGCACCTGAGAGCAGGACAAGAAGTAACAGGTGGAGGATTATTAAAGAGATATCTTACCTAAAATTAAGGAGAAATTTTTTGACAGTGAGAACTATTAATCAATGGAATAGCTAAGAATACTGCATCCAGTTTTGGTCACCACACTATAAAAAAGTTGTTGAGACTCTAGAAAGAATGTGCAGAGTAGAGCAACAAAGATAATTAGGGCATTTGGAGGCTAAAACATAATAAACAGTTGTAGGAACTGAGCCTGGCTAGTTTAGTGAAGAGAAGGACCAGGGGAGACAGGAGAGCATCTTCCAATATTTGAGGGGCTGCCCCAGAGAGGAGGAAGGGGGTCAAGCTATTTTCCAAAGCACCTGAAGGCCAGGCAAGGAATAATGGATGGAAACTGATCAAGGAGAGATTCAACCTGGAAATAAGGAGGAATTTTCTGACAGTGAGAACAATCAACCCATGGAACAGAAGTTGCCTTCAGAAATTGTGGGAGCTTCATCACTGGAGGCTTTCAAGAAGAGATTGGACTGCCATCTGTCAGAAATGGTGAAGGGTCTCCTGCTTGGGCAGGGGGTTAGACTAGATGCCCTATAAAGTTCCTTCCAACAACTCCGTTAATCTGATCATCTGTCTTCTCAGTTGATGATGAGACACTTTTTAGGAGGTTGGAAAAGGAATGGGGAAAAAAGGAGATATAACTACTCAAGAAATATAAACCACTCCTTTCATTTCCCTGGGTCATCAGTCTCAAAAATAATTTTTTAAAATGGCTATTTCCTCTGATGATTCTGACCTGGCCTCCACACATTAGGTTTAATGACCTGGGCAACCATCCCAAGGTCTTTATTTATTTTCTAACGGAAGTACTAGGCTACAGTGTGTGTGTGTGAGAGAGAGAAAATGCATTCAGCAAAAATGAAATAGTCATTAAATATTTATTCAAAGCATCTTTGAAATTCTCGGGCTGAAATGGTTTAAGATGCTCTTACCTGGAATGGGGGTGGGGAGATGATGGGGAAAATATAGGTGTTCCCATCTTTATTCATTTTGATCTCAAGACTTTTCTTTCTATCCATCCAATATTGTCTGTAACTGTTATTCCTTGCAGATGTTTCCTTCATGATAATGTCAACTCTGAAACTGGACTGACTGAGGCCATCTTGGAGGCTTCAGTGTTGCCACAATGGAGATGAGGGATAGGGAGGAGGGAATAGAGATAGTTGGGGTTTTGTAGCCAAAACAAAACAGTTTCCCCTGAGAACCAAGGTCATTTTCACAGGTGGCTGAAGAGAAGAGGAGTGAAGTTGCCAAGCAACCGAAGGGCACTTTGATTGGACGATGTGACTGATTGATTGGGAAAGGGGGGGGGAAATTTTACTTTTAATTAGGTGAAAAGCACAGGAACGTTTAGAGTCGGTTTTCACCAGTCTGTGCCAATATGATATATCCAATCAACCTGTTCTTTGAGGAACCTGCTTGCCTCGGAAGTCTTTTTGCTATGTCAGTGGTGGGATTGAAAATCTTTTATTACTGGTTCTGTGGGTGTGGCTTGGGTGGGTGTGGCTTGGTGGGCATGGCAGGTGAAGGTTACCGCAAAATCCCCATTCCCACCCCACCCCACGAACCTGCTTTCCAGCTCCGTTCTCCTGTGCAGGGCAACCAAAGAAGATCCAGCCGATCAGCTGGGACTCAGTGGGAGGCAGAGAATAGATGGGGTTGGTGGGGCCAGTCAGAGGTGGGATTTGCCGGTTCTCTGAACTACTCAAAATTTCCACTACCGGTTCTCCAGAACTGGTCAGAACCTGCTGATACCATTTCTGCTGTGGGTGTATTACTTGGAACCCTGACAAGATAGTTTATCGCATTTGCATTGGTTTGTGCAATTTGAATCAATTCTATGTCATTTGAAGATGCTTGCTTCTTAACTTCCTCTTATCCTCATTTTTTCCAGCTGTCAGCTATGCATTTTTTCTTACGCATAGTTTTCTGACTTCACAAATGTCTTTTTCCATACTTCCCATTGCAGGTAGCCCTTAACTCACAAGCATTTGTTTCATAATCACTCAAAGTTACAAAGGCATTGCAAAAAAAAAAAAAAATGACATCTGACTATCTTGCATACTTACGACTGAATGCAGCATCCCCGTGGTCACGTGATCAAGATTTGAAAGCTTGGCAACTGGCATGGACTTATGACGGTTGCAATAACGTCCTGAGGTCATATGATCCAGGTTTAGGCTGCTACTGGTTCACCCCAATTCAGGCGAACCAGTACTGAACAAGTAGCTAATTTTATGGCTGCTTTGGCGAACCGGCAAATCCCACCCCCGGCTTGCCCCACCCACCCTGCTCCTCCCCTCCCAGGAGTTGCCACAAGGCCCGTTTTGTATTCCAGGTGAATACAGGGCCCATGCGGAAGCTCAGGAAGGGTGAAAAGGGGGCTCATTTCTGGCCTCCAGGGGGCCTCCAGAGGCCATTTTCACCCACCCGGAGATTGGAGGAAAGCCTCCGGAGCCCAGGGAGGGCAAAAATGCCTCCCCCTGCAGTGGTGCAGGAGGCCAACTAGGCTATGCCTACCATGGCCAATGTCCACCCATCAACTGGGCAGAGAACCCTTTGCTAACTGAGCCCTGATGTGGTCCCCTTTTGCGACCTTCCAACAAGCAAAGTCGATGGGAAGCCAGATTCACTTAACAACCGGGTGACTAAAAAAATTTTTTAAATATTTTTTTATTGTTTTATATCATACATTTCTGGGCACTTCTATCTTAGAGGACCTCTCATGGCCTATGAATGCTAACATGCTTGTGAAGAAGGCACAGAAGAAGAGGCTGATAAATCTATCTCAGCATCTACTTCTCCCCTACTACCACAGCACCATTGAGAGTGTCCTGTCATATGGCATCCTTGCATAGGATAGGAGCAGCTCTGGAGAGGACAAAAAAGCATTCAAACTGCCCTGAATATCATTGGACTCCAGCTACCAGCCCTGGACGACATCTTCGCATCTCGCTGTTTGAGGAAGTCGCACAACATTCTCAGCGACTCTTCCCATCCTGCTCACAATCTTTGTGAACTGTTGCCTTCTGGCAGAAGATGCAGAACAATTAAAACTCAGACCACACGTTTCCTGAACAATTTTTATCCAGGGGCTATAACTGCACTTAACAGTGAACTTAAGGAGTACCATCAGTGAGCTGTTGGACAGTATTACTTGGTCTGTTGTGTGGATGCTTGTATGTTTTTTGGGGGGCGGGTAATTTTGTTGGGTGGGGAGGTGTTTGGGGATTGGTGTGTGTGTGTGTGTTGGGTCTGGTCTCTGGGTGTTATGTGAACTTCGTTGAATGTATACTGTGTATATACATACAATGACAATAAAGAATTCAATACATTTCCTTTCTATGTTGAGCAGTGTGCTCTCTAGGTGTCCAAGGTGTCAACATACAAACGTCATCATCTTCATTATGATCATATATAAACAAATATAAAGTAATATATAAACAAATAGGGTAACGTCAATCATATTATAACATATATTATCTTCCATTATAGTATTAATTGCATAACTATCAAGTAATACAATAAGTCTCAGAGTGATTGATATTATGGATACTTTCTGGATGTCTTACAAAATGTTTACTCATCTGTTTTTCTTTCCCCTATCCGGGTGACTAACTTAATGACGGCGGTGATTTACGAAATGGTGTGAAATGGAGAAAAATTTACTTAACAGTTGTCTCACTTAGCAACAGAAATTTTGCTAAATATAATTAAGTTGAGGATTTCTTCTGCCTACTGTATCTCGGCAGGCTTCTGTATGGGGCATTCTGTAATTTCACTCTTTTCTTCGTGTTTCGAATAGCTTCCAAGTCTTCTTGAAGCTCTTTTCTATTTATTTTGCAGGGAGGTTAGTTTTTCTTCTAACACGCTTTCATGCAGATCTCGTATTTCTGACTTGGGGCCTACGGTCCTCCCTAACAACCTTTGCACGGCCTTCATGGTCACATGGCCACAGTTCGGATGTTTGGCAACTGGCTCGCGTTTTTGACTGGTTGCAGGATCTTGAGGTCATGTGATTGAGATAACGTGAGGATCTTTTTCTGGCAAAAAACAACCCATTGGGGAAACTGGATTTACTTAATAACTGCATAAAATATTTCTATGCTCTTTTTAGACTTGCCAACAGAAAGGGAGGAGGGAGCAGTGCGGCAGCTTGGAAACCAAAAGTGCATTCCGTAAATAGTTTTCAAAGATGGTAACCAGGTGACTGAAGTTTCTGCCGTGCAAAATTCTAACTGGAGAGCATGATGGATGACTCTTGGCTATGGATGTGTCCCATTGGAGAATATGAATTATGATACACCCAGGGAGCGGGGGAAAACCAGGGTCAAGGGTGACAATGAATGATGTGTCTCAGAGTCAGCTACACCCAGGCAGTGCCGGACATTTTAACTCCCAATAAATCTTTTTGAAGTTTTTGAAGTTTGTTTCGAGACT
This sequence comes from Pseudonaja textilis, assembly GCF_049901715.1. Classification (NCBI taxonomy): domain Eukaryota; kingdom Metazoa; phylum Chordata; class Lepidosauria; order Squamata; family Elapidae; genus Pseudonaja; species Pseudonaja textilis. Next base: position 4,593,253 of record NC_142000.1, read on the forward strand.
CATGATTTAATTGGGGTAACTGCCAGAATCCTGACATTTACTCAATGACTATGCAATTCACTTAACAACCACTGTAAAACTTGTCATAATATCTGGTCTGACTTGATTTACCACTGCAACCACTTACAGCAAAAATTATAGTCCTAATTGTGATTGTAAATTGAGGACTTTCAAGAAGAGCCTGGACTGACATTTGTCAGAAATGGTGTAGGGTCTCCTGCCTGGATGGCGGGTTGGACTAGATGACCTACAAGGTCCCTTCCAACTCTGTTAATCTGACTTAATCTGATTTACCAATAATGGCCTATTCCACTTTTAAAACCCTTTCATCCCTCTTGCGTCCTCCCCCAGTTCTCTCAATTTTTTATTATATCCGTAGATTTATATTAATTCCTTTCCCATGACTAGGCACATGCTTAGCCCAGAGATGAGCAATTATGGCAACTTGACAACCTGTGGACTTCAACTCCCAGAATTTCTAACTGGCTGAGGAATTCTGGGAGTTGAAGTACCACAGTTTGCAAAGTTACCATAGTTGCCTTACTCCTAGCTTAACCCATGTATTCAAAACGAAGAGTCCTTTTCTCTAAGTAGAATCTCCCCAGTCCCCAATCTGATGCATTCCTCTCTCTCTCTTTCTGAATCATCTAATTGCTTTCTCTGTTTTCTTTCATTGTGTTTCTATCCCTCCGTTCATGTGGCTTAGAATTCCTTCTCCTTGGGAACCCATTCATTGAGAACGGGCTTTTTTTCCCCTTAAAAGTCAACTCCGGATTCTTCCATTCTCCCCATTCAGTGGAGCATAATGTGCAACTGTCGTCAGCCTCTGGCTGTCTCCACAACGCAGATGCCTTCAATTTTATTGACATCTGTTTTAGTGTTTTCATTCATAATTCTCTTCCTGTCGTCATCAACCAATTCAGTATTTTCATTCACTTCCGTTTCTTTCCCAGAGGCAAAACAATCTATTTTCTGTATTTGATATGATGTATTAATTCATGTGCTGTTGGAGGACAGAACAGAATAACAGAATTGGAAGGGACCTTGGAGGTCTTCTAGTCCAACCCCTGCTCAAGCAGGAGGCCCTATACCGTTTCAGGCAAATGGCTGTCCAGTCTTTTCTTAAAAGCCTCCAATGATCCACAAGTATCTACAACTTTTGAAGGCAAACCATTTGACTGGTTCATTGTTCTCGCTTTTAGGAAATTTCTCCTTAGTTCTAGACTGCTTCTCTCATTGATTAGTTTCCATCCATTGTTTCTTGCCTTCTGATTCTTAGGAAAATAGATGGACTCCCTCTTTTTTGTGGCAGCCCCTCAAATACTGGAACACTGCTAACATGTCACCCTGAGTCGTCCTTCTTCCACAAACTAGACAAACCCAATTCCTGCAACTGTTCTTCATATTTTTTAGCCTCCAGCCCCCTAATCATCTTGGTTCTTCTTCTCTGCACTCTTTCCAGAGTTGCTACATCTTTTTCATAATATGTTGACCAAAACTAGATGCAGTATTCTAAGTGTGATTTTACTAAGGCTTTATAAAGCAGTAGTAGACTTACCAAGGCTTTACAGAGCAGTACTAAAGAAGGGTCTTTGTCATGCCCCTGGTGGAGACTGACTCTGGGGGAGAGGAGGAACAGCCAACAGGGAGTGGAAGTGTGGCTCCAGAGGTTGTGGAGGAGGCTGGGGAAGGGCAGAGGCCAGCTGAGCAGTCAGAGGAGGACCCAGGCCCATCCCCTCTCTATCCTAGAGCATGCAGGGAGGAGAGGATAAGGGAGAGACGTGGTCTACTCAGGAGGAGAGGGCCTTGATCCTCTTCATGGGCTGCAGCTATGACAACCGAATAAGAGGACAGACATGCATACAGGAGAGCGCTGGAAACAAAGCATGGAAATATCTCTAGTTTGTGGTTCCTCTCTGAGTTTGGCGTCCTTCCCAGTGTGTGTTCTGACATCTATGGACATCTTCAAGCCCCTATCTTGCCTGGTTTGTGTTGCTTTTTTCCTCCTTCTTGTAACTGTTTGTGTGAGAGTGTTTTGTCTTCAGTCAAGGATATTTTGAGCTTGGAAGCAAAGTGAAGGAATAAAAGGGGCTTCACCTGTTTTTTTTTTTGTGACTGTGTTTATTTTGTATCCCACCCTGGGTCATCACAATCTTCTTGAGAGTTCCTTGGTCTGCAAGAAGATCAAATCAGCCAATCCTCAAGGAAATAAACCATGTTTGTCCCTTGGAAGGTCAGATGTTGAAGCTCAAATACTTTGGCCACCAAATGAGAAGAGAAGAGTCCTTGGAGAAGCCCCTGATATTGGAGAAGATGGAAGGCGAAAGGAGAAAGGGATAGCAGAGGAAGAGATGGTTAGATAGTGTCATCAGTGCATTGAATATCAATTTGGACAAACTCTGGGAGACAGTGGAGGACAGGGGAACCTGGCATGCTTTGGCCATGACTTAGTGACTGAAAACAACAACAACAACATTAATTCATGCTTCCCCCATATAATCTTTGTTATGTGTCACCTTTCCAAGGAAGCTGAAAAGTCCAAACTCCAACAAAAACAGGCAGGCAAGAAGATTCAGTATTCACAGAGTTAATTCCTTTATACAGACAATGTTCTTGGCCATATAACAGACGCTGCCTGCCAAGTCCGACAAGATAACCAAAGGAATTAATCACTGAAGCTTTCAAGAAACCAAACACACCGAAGCCCAACCGAAAAAGTAGCACTTTGTCCCGTACAGAGTTCCCAGAGAAAACACACCCACTTTTATCCCCTGTGGGGTGTGTCAATAACTCAGCTCAGTCTCTGATTCACCCACGCCTCCTGCGTTGCAGCTCACACTTTTTCCTGCGACGCTGCCTCAGATCAAGCCAGCATTCGTCTACTTGATTTCCTGTCAGAGGCTGCTCCGATATGCCCTCCTCCTCCTGATTAGCCTCAGGCTGTCCCTCTCGGTTATCTGCCGAAACCTGAGGCATAATCAGGGAGGAAGGCATTGCCGAAGAGGAAGGTCCTGGGGAGGAAGGCATTCCCAATTCCTCCTCCTTCTCATCTCCCGAGTCCTCTTCCTCTAACAACGCAGGCTCAGGCATCGGAGCCACAACAATCTTCCTCCATAGCAGGTTCCACACTTCCACTCATCACGGTGGTAATCACAAGAGGAGCCCGTAGATATTGACCTCTGCTGCCCTCATGGCTTTCATCAGAGGAAGCATTGGTGCTCTTGTTAGTGAAAGTGAAAATGTGGGAGGAAAGACGTCCATTTTCACCCCAAGGTCTGCGGAGGTGAGATTGTCACTCTCAGGTCACTCTGAGGTCCTCTTTAGAACTTCACTACTGGCATTACTTGCTTTCCCATTTATTTCAAGAACATGGAACACAGAATAATATAGTTAGGAAGGGACCTTTGAGGTCTTCAGGTCCACCCCATGCTCAAGCAGGAGACCCTGTACCATTTCAGGCAAATGGTTGTCCAGTCTCTTTTTGAAAGCCTCCAGTGATGGAGCACTCACAACTTCTGGAGGCAAAGCTGTTCCACTGGTTAATTTTCCTCACATTTAGGAAGTTTCTCCTTAATTCCAGGTTGCTTCTCTCCTTGATTAGTTTCCATCCATTGTTTCTTGTCCTGCCTTCTGGTGCTTTGGAGAATAGGTTGACTTTCTCTTCTTTGTGGCAACCCTTCAAATATTGGAACTGTTCAGACCAAGGCTTCCTGAGACCGTAATTAAGCACACGCTAAGTCCAAATAACTCTTCTTTTATTTCAACGCTGGGAGTTATGTTCATTTCCAGCCCATAATGAGTCCCAAACAGTCTCTTGAGATAAGCACCCACCTTTATCTCCTTTGAATGGCTGCCAACAACTAAAGTGCCAAATTAACTGTAAAAAAAACAACAACCAAAGTACAAAGTCCCCACACAGCTTCAAGGTTTAATCCAAACAGAGCGTACAACGTTGCTTCCTGCAAAGTTTTCTCTACCTTTGCACTTCCTTTATACCTTAGGGGAGGGGCAATCACCTCCAAGCCTTACTCCCGAGTCACCCCTTTTTTCTTAGCTGCTCTTGCCTTCTAGCACCTCTGGCACACGCACACTGGGAACAGGCTTCTCTTGTTCCTCTGCCTCGCTGCTGCCAGACTCTGGAGCTTCCGGAGGCAGCACCCCACTTCAGATGGTCCTGGCCCCATCTTTGCATCGGATGTAGGACCCTCGTCCAAGTCCTCCCCAGACTCTTGGACTGGTCCCTGTTCTTCCCCACTGTCCGATTCCACTGCTGTCTGCACAGGCTGCCAGCGAACCACAACAGGAACATTGCTATCATGTCACTCGTAGTTCTCCTTTTCAACAGACTAGACTAGAAGTGTTATCTTTCATTGCATTGTCATCTTTCCACTGGAACTCTTCTGCCTATTTGTGCTTTGGTTACGTCAATAGTGAAAATATTTTTAGGTTGGTAAAATGAGCATCCTGGGAGGCTGTGAACGACAGAAGGATCAGGACAGTTGGTGACTGGTTTTGACAACAAAATCAGTTCACCAATGCTGTCAAAGATGTTGAAAGGAAATTCTTCAGCACTTTGACATCAAGGAAGAAAAAAAAATGGAAGCTTCTTTTGCAAGACGGAAAAAAACTTGAAAAATTACAAGGCAGGTTTTGATCCAGCATCAACTGAAATCCTTAAAGACAACATTCACGCACTGAGATCGGTCCAGATGGCAGAACAATATTCAAATTATCCCACTTTTTATTGTCAGGGGGAAGTGGAGACAGGGTTGAAGGATACAATATGAATAGAGGCTCTGCTCAAATATTGTACCCCTGAGGAAGACCAGAGTGGAAAATCAATTCCACAGTAACACCAGATCCACATTTAACCAAGATAGACCACTATAAGCAGAATCTTGCAAGTCTGACAGTGCGCATCCTTCCCTCCCTTTTACATCAGAGAAAAGCTACCCTGAATCCCTTCTTAATATAGGTAGTCCTCAACTTAACAACTATTCATTCACTGACCATTCAAAGTTACAATAAAACTGAAAAAAAGGGGGGGGCTTACAACTAACTTAACTTGCCTTCAAAAGTTGTGGGTGCTCAATCACTAGAACCTTTTAAGAAGAGATTGGACAGTCATTTCTCTGAAATGCTATAGGTTCTCCTGGCTTGAACAGGAGGTTGGACTAGAAGATCTCTAAGCTCCCTTCCAACTCCAACTGTTCTATGTTCTTAAGACTATCACAGGTTTGGAAATGTTTCAATTCCTGGAATTCTTATAACGTAATACCTTTCTTCAACCAAAACTTAAACCTTGCTTAAGAGAATAATGCACTACCTGACTCTGGAAAACTGGTAGTGGAAATTTTGAGTAGTTCGGAAAACTGGAAAATCCACCTCTGACTGAAGATTTTACAGTATTCTTCCTCTGCCATGGCCACCAAGCCATGCCCACAGAACTGGTAGTAAAAAAAATTGAATCCCACCACTGGTGCCCATCATCCCTGTCCTATTGTCCCCATTTATTTGTACCTATTTCCTGTATTCTTATTCATGTTTATACTTATACTTATTATCTTGTAAGCAACTGACAAATCAAGTAAAAAAAAGAGAGACTTTGGGAAATTATTTTTTTTCCATTTTAAATAGTGGCCAAAAACCTCCTGAAAAATAGTCTTCAGGACTGTCCCTGTCTTCAGGACAGGAACAGGCCACCTGTCAACTTTCAGTGGTCAATGAATCACCCTTCGTAAGAAGATTCTGCATTGATTTGGAACTGAGCCTCAAAGGTATTTTGGAAGCCACCAACATAGCTTCTGTCCCCAACTTCTTAAAGTAGTTTGTGTCTTTTCCTAGGATTGTGAGGTGGGCACCAAACCATTGGCTGCAAAAGGCCTGGTGTTCTGACCCACACCCTTTTCCAACAAATCAAACACAACCCAAAAGGAACAGAAACCTTGTAATGCTTTTACAAAATATTTAGCTGCGATAAGCACGAGCCTTGCCGAGCTGTGCAAGACTTGCCAAAAGATAACAGACAAGAAATAATTTGCAAAATAAGAAGAATCTTCACACATAAACTCAGGATACTGGAATATCCATGAGGCTGGGGTTTTAAAACGTCTTTGCCTTCTGCAAAGTACATTCGTTTCACAGCTGGCTTTTATCTTTGTGAAGGAGGGGCCATTATCTTGTAGCCTTACTCCCAAGTTGCCCGTGCTGTTGTCACTGCTCTTTCCTGTGAGCAATCCTGCGTGCACGTACACTTGGCACAGGCTCCTCGGGAACCTCCTCATCACTGCTGCCAGCCCCCATAAACTCTGAAAGGCAGTAGTCCACTCCCTAATGGTCCTGGCCCCTCATCTGAGTCCTCTCTTTCCTCAGACATCCACACCTACTGCCAGATAACCACAATACCTGGGGGCATTTTGACAAACTTTGTGAAGGCCGAATGAAGGACAATCAATAAAACTCTGGTGGAGCTGCAATTCATAACCTGCCAGGGAAGACTGAAAAAAACCATCTCGTGTGAGTTGATAGACAGATCTCTGAAGCAGTCTTGCAATTTTTTACTATCTTGACATCCAGCATGAAAATTAGCAGTTGACGCTACTTACTTTATTAGCCTTCATTTATAGAAGGAAAGGAAATCTCTGCCAAATTTGTATTTCGAATAAATAGGTGTCATCACAATGATTTTACATTGTACAGAATACGGAACAGAGTTGGGAAGGATTTCGAGTCCCAAGTCCCTGCTCAAACAGGAGATCCGATTCCATCTTGTCCAATATCTTCTTAAAAACCTCCAGTAATGGAGCATCCAGAACTTCTGGAGGCAAATCCTCCCATTGGTTAACTGTTCTCACTGACAGGAAATTTCTTCTTAGTTTTAGACTGGATCTCTCTTTGATCATCTTCCATCTGTTACTTGTCCTGCGCTCAGATGCTTTGGAGAATAGGTGGATCCTCTCTTCTTTGTAACAGCCCATCAAATATTGGAAGATGCTATCTTGTCACTCTTACTTCTTCTCTTCTCTTCTCTTCTCTTCTCTTCTCTTCTCTTCTCTTCTCTTCTCTTCTCTTCTCTTCTCTTCTCTCCTCTCCTCTCCTCTCCTCTCCTCTCCTCTCCTCTTCGCTAGACTAGGCATATCTTGTCTAAAGCTAATTCTTCTTTTTCCAGCCTTAGGCTTTCTTTATAATGAGGAAGAAAAATTATTTTTTTAATAGTCTCAGACCACAATGAAGCCACCTTTACACGCCATAATAGACATTCATCTAGGCTGATCTGTGCAAACCCAAGTGAAACAGAAGGAATATGATCCATTAGGGTTGGTCTTGCTACAGCAAACTCCTTAAAAATAACCCTCCACTATTTCATGTTCAGATATAACTTAGTTTCCTTGCAAATAATTTACTGAAAACCCATCTAAATGTCTTGGTTTCCAAGACTGATCAAGCAAGTCAATGAAGTCAAATATGTCTTTAATTGGAGTAGAAGTCGCAATATAAAAGAATATGTGTGATTTCTATTGTCCCAAACAGTCTGAAATTGCCTGATTGAAAGTCTGCCTGAATCTGCAGCCCTGAATCTATGTATATTTAATGTGCTTTAAAGCAGGGATGTCCAACCTTGGCAACTTCACTTGCAAGGCTGGCTGGGGAATTCTGGGAGTTGAAGTCCACAAGCCTTAAAATTGCCAAGGTTGGATACCCCTGTTTTGAAGGAAGAATTTTTGTAGTTTTGATGCTGCGGTTCTAACAGTGTGCAATTTCTGAACACTCTTACTGATCAAATTAGATCAAGCCGGCATATCTGTAGTATATTGTACTTTTGAACCTCAGTCTATTTTGGGGTGGCTTCCTCATAGAGCTTGTAAGATCCAGCAAGATCTCAACTCAGCATTGCTTATTTTAATTTGCACTCTTAGATATACAGAGGATTATAATTGCCCAGCCACTGTTTTTTAAAAGCAGGTAATTATCCTTTCCAGTTTCCCTTGGTGCTCTTGGTTCTTCGTATCTCACAAATCTACCTCCTCTTTAAGACCTCCTAACTCCTGACATTTAGTCAATTCACCGCTTAAGAGTGCTCCTTGTGCTTAAAAATATTAGCTAGATTTTAAAAAAGTTACATAGAAAGGATAAAAGGCTAGGTTGAACTGTGCTTTGCCCAAGTATCAAAGTCAGATCTTGCTAACTTTTAATAAGTTGTGTGCTGTAGCTTTTGGAAAAAGATTTAAACTTTGGGGGATATTTAGGGAGTTGATATTAGCTAATTATTATTAATTCGTGTGTGGGATAATGCTCTGTCTATCACTCTATATGCACTGGAATAAAGGGGAAGAAGAGATAAAAATTAATTGTAGGAACTGAACATATAGGGTGGGGTGGGGTGGGGTGGGATGGGGTGGAGTGGAGTGGAGTGGAATGGAATGGAATGGAATGGAATGGAATGGAATGGAATAGAATAGAATAGAGAGTTGGAAGGGACCTTGGAGGTCTTCTAGTCCAACCCCCTGCTTAGGCAGGAAACCCTACCCCACTTCAGACAAATGGTTATCCAATCTCTTTTTAAAAACTTCCAGTGTTGCAGCATTTACAACTTCTGGAGGCAAGTTGTTCCACTGATGAATTGTTCTAACTGCCAGGAAATTTCTCCATAGTTCTAAGTTGCTTCTCTCCTTGATTAGTTTCCATCCGTTGCTTCTTGTCCTGCCCTCAGGTGCTTTGGAGAATAGCTTGACTCCCTCTTCTTTGGGGAAGCCCCTGAGATATTGGAAGACTGCTCTCATGTCACTACTAGTCCTTCTCTTTGTTCAACTAGATATGTCTTGTTTAAATCTAATTCTTCTTTGACATAATCAAAAATATTTGGAGCTTGGGTTTTAGATTTTGGCGGTGATTTGCTCTCCAAGCTTGTTTCCATTTAGTTCCCAAATGGTTAACATCGTCAGCTAAAGAGGAATAGGGCAAGAAAAACCTGCTGATGACTTATCTGAAGAAAAACCTGTTGATGACTTATCTAGTCGTATTGTCTTATCTTATAGACTTATTTTATAGACATACTTATCCTATAGACTTATCTGGTCTGGTGATGAAATGTTTGGGAACTAAATGGAAACAAGTTTGAAGACCAAACCACTGCCAAAATCGAATTCTTCTTTTTCCAGTCTTTAGCTTTCTTTACAGTGAGGAAGAAAAATTCTTTCTTTTTTTTTTTTTTTTGCAGTCTCAGACCACAAATAGACCACTGTTACATGCCATAATTGTCATTCATCTGGGTTAATCTGTGCAAACTAAAATGAACCAGAATGATCTGTCTTGCTGCATAACCTCTTAAGAAATATTCTCCACTATTTTGTCACTGGTTATTTCATGCTAAGATAAAACTACATGCCTGGCGAATAATTTGTTTAGAGACTTCAACAGTGCCCCAAAGCATGAAGGAAGGTGCCTTTAGACCAACTTGGACAATCAGTCTATCACACAAATAGGCAAGGGACTTTCCCAGAAAGAGTTAATGGATGAATATGGAATTTCCTTTCTGCCAGACTGGCACCCATCATAGCTTGTGACCCTGACTGTTGCATGTCTTTGTATGGGTTATGCTTCCCCTGTTGTTGCGGCCTGACAACAGTGCTGGCAGCAGACTCAGACATTGAGGAGGTTGGGGTGGAACATGGGCCAGTCCTGGAGTCTGAGGAAGGCTCTGACGAGGGTTCTGCATCAGAGGCAGAGGTGGGGCCAGGGCCATCCGACAGTTATCAGTTGCCTTCGGAGTCGGAGATCAGTGGGGCAGAAGAACAGCTGGAGCCTGTTCCCAGTGAGTGCATGCGCAGAATTGCCAGGAGAAGGGAAGGGTTAAGGAACAAGGGTCCACTCGGGAGTAAAGGCACAAGTGGATGGTGGATGGTCCCTCCCATAAGGAATAAAGAGCAGCGAAAGGGGAGTGGTGTTTGTAGGAGACAATTAGTTCGTTTAATTAGTATGAAGATTTGATCCTGACTCCTTGCCAAGTATTTTCTTGTACAACTTTGCACTTAGAAGCTATTGGCCTGGCAACTCTCCAAGCCTGACAAGGTCTGTGGTTGTAATTCACCCTTGAAAGACTGTTTGCCGGGACTTTGCTGGATGTGAATGATAGGAATTCACATTAGCATAATGCAAAGGGGTTTTGTCGGGAGAAGGAGCCTGCTTCGTTCTTTTGTGAAGCCTTGGTCAGAACACCTCTGTTCTGCACCCACTGCCCTTTTACTGCTGGTAATCCCTCACACCTTCTGTTGTGTTGCTTGCAGATGATGGGAAATTGTCCTTGGAAGAATTCCAGGCCTTCTTTTCTGATGGAACTCTTAATGAGGAGGAGTTGGAGAAACTTTTCCACACCATCGATTCTGACAACACCAGGTGAGTCCCTTTAGACTCCAAGACGCATTGTCTTTTCCCCGTCAGGACAGGGGCCCGCAAAGAAGTGGACAGGAGGACGGCACGGTGAGGGAGGTTTTGAGGACAGGCCAAGCCAAAACCGACCAAGGTCCATTCTTCGTTTGCTTACACCTAATAGACAGAATCTTGCCAGAGTAAAGCACCACAGGCACCCCCGACAGGAGTGACATCAAGCTGGCCACACCCACCTTTGCTATGCCCCCCCCACCCCACCCCCAAGGTCAAGTACAACCCTGATGTGGCCCTCAATGAAATCGTGACACCCCTGTTTTAGGGCATGTGTCAGCTTTGAAATTCAGCTGCCACATAATTCAAGGGGAGGTGGAGGAGTTGAAAAGTTCAAGATCATTCTGTATGTCGTACTAAGAAATTCCAGTTGCAGTTAATTGGTTCTCATGATTTATGAAGTGTATAAGTGGCAGGAGAGAAGGTGGATTCTGTGTAACACACAAAAATACTTTCTTTTGGGGAAATTGCCTTAAACGTACCAAATCTGTTCCTAAATAAATCAACTGGAGAGAATATGTCTCAGAGTGATTGACATCATGGATACTTTCTGGATGCCTTACAGCATGGATATCCTAACCATTTCCCTTCAACTCCCATCTTGACTGTTCAGACTCTTGTCTTGGAATCCATAAGTTCTAGTCAAGCTTTATTGCTTACGCCTATACAAAATAATCTAATCAGCTAATGATCAGGATTAAATTGGTGTTGGATAAGAATCAACAGAATTCAAGAAGGGTTGGACTGAGACCTCTTGTGGGAACGTAATGATTCTAGGCTGATTCCTCTCTTGACTCCTTCCTCAGGCTCTCCCTGGCCTTCTCTTATATTTTGGGATGCTCAGGCAATATGCAGGTGACCTTGCTAAGGGTAATGGGGCAATTCAGTGGTGGTGTCATGCCCCTGTTGGAATCTAATTCCGAGGGGGAGGTCGAGCAGCTGACAGGGAGTGGGAATGTGGCTCCGGAGGCTGTGGAAGAAACTGTGGAAGGGCACAGTCTGGCTCGGCAATTAGAGGAAGACCCAGTCCCACCCCCTCTTCATCCTAGGGCACACAGGGAGGAATGGAAAAGGGAGCAATGTGGGTTACAGGGAAGAAAAGGGCCCTAATTCCCTTCATTAGCTGCAGCTGGGAGAACAGGATTTGAAAAGGGTGTTTGCGCACAGTACCTTGCTAGAAGCAAAGCATGAATTATCTTTGTCTGTCAAGTCTTATCGGGGTTCTGGCATCCTCCCAACTGTGGGTGTTTCGTTATCTTTTGAAGTCTGCAATCCCTTATCCTGCTCTCATTAATTGCTGCAGCGTGGTTTGTGTTGCTTTTTATTTATAATCTAGATGTACTTTGGGTTTGGAAGGAATTTCTTCCCTTTAAAAACTGTTCTTGGGAGAGTTTTTTCTCCAGCCGATGATAACTGGACATTGGGGGCCAAGTTGGAGGAATTAAAGGGACTTTACCTTCTTTTGTGACTTTGTTGCTTTTGTGCCATGCCCCGGGTCATCACAGGTGGTATGCTACCAGTTTGGACCAGTTCAGCGGAACTGGTAGTAAAAAACAACCTACCGGTACAGCCAAACTGGTTCCTCTGACCATCAGCTGAGAGGATAAAAGAAACAACAGGTGTGTGGGCAGGTGGGGAGGGTTGCTCCTAGCTTTTCGTTTCTTCATCCTCTCGGCTAATTGATGCATTAGGGGGCGGAAATCACCCACCAAACTGGTAGCAACCAAAGTAGGAACCCACTACTGGGGCAACTGATCACACAGAGGGGGATTTTTTCGTTATGGGGTCCCACATCTGGAATTCCTGGTCTAAGGAGACATGCCAGAAACCTACATTGACACCTTTGGATGGTGAACAAAGAGATTTGCTTTTCTATATGCATTTCCATATTTTTAGGCTCAATTTGATTTTGAGTACATTCTCTCTATTGGTGTGATGGATTTTATGTTTCCCATAATTATCTTTTTAAAATTTTGTAATTGCCTTCCATTGTTTGGCTGTTTGTCGTTTGTCATTTTTTAAAAGAACATTTTAAATCAGTGGTTTTCGCTTCAGAGAAAGATCTATATATACTTACAGTCATTACCCAAATATAGTTACGCTATATTTTAAGGTTTAATTAAAGTTTCAATTACCTTAGCTTCTGATTCCTCCCTGAATTGTGAGCCTTCCGCTGATTGAAAGTCTAATTTAGAGAAGTAAAAGAAATATGTAGTTTCTTTTGATGAAAAATGACAGACACAAATAATACATTTTCCCATAAGAGCTATGCAGAAAAAAATATGCCAGTATGCAATACAGTCCAATACAAGAAAATATAACATAAGATATTTGGGGGAAAAAACTGCCAAAGATTGCAATTCATAGAAAAACAACCTTGCATTTTTAAGACCTTGTTTTCAAAATGTATTTACAGGAATAAACTGAGGAAACTTTTCTGGCTAAACGCAGAATTTCCTGTATTTCTGTAACAAGGAGTATGACCAAGGAGTTTATACATGAAATTTATCTGTTTTATAATCTTTCTCCAATGTTCTTTAGTTATTTGGGTTTTCTTTTTCTGTGTTTTTAAAGAGAAAGAAAACAGCATTCTATCCACCATATCATATCAACTCAATTACACTCAAAGACCAGCTTAGAACAATGCAGTATAAAAAGTAAATATATAATGTAAAAGTAATCCTCTACTTACAACAGTTTCTGTAGTGACCATTCAATGCTACAACAGCATTGAAAAAAGTGACATGACCATTTTTCACAATTATGGCCTGTCAGGTCTACCTCCATTCAAATCCTAAGAAAGAAAACATCCAACTCTATTTTCACTCTAGAAATTCTAGAGGCTCTAGAAAGAGTGCAGAGAAGAGCAACAAAGATGATTAGGGGACTGGAGGCTAAAACATACAACGAACGGTTGCAGGAACTGGGCCTGGCTAGTCTAGGGAAGAGAAGGACCAGGGGAGACAGGAGAGCAGCCTTCCAATATCTGAGGGGCTGCCACAGAGAGGAGGAGGAAGGGGTCAAGCTATTTTCCAAATCCCCTGAAGGCCAGACAAGGAATAGTGGATGGAAACTGATCAAGGAGAGATTCAACCTGGAAACAAGGAGAAAGTTTCTGACAGTGAGAACAATCAACCAACGGAACAGAAGTTGCCCTCGGACATTGTGGGACCTTCATCCCTGGAAGCTTTCAAGAAGAGACTGGACTGCCATCTGTCAGAAATGGTGCAGGGGCTACTGCTTGGGGAAGGGGGTTGGACTAGATGACCTACAAGGTCCCTTCCAACTCTGTTATTCTGTTACTAAGAATGAACTGATAGCAGGGAAAGCAAGGGAAGATCTGGAATAAGCCACACAAAAGTTTGACAGTGAAAATCACCCCATCGTTCAGCATTGAGAGTCCAATCAGCGTCCAATAAAAATGTTATGGGAAAATCTCCTATGCAGATGTTTTGTGACTTAGGATGGTTAGCCTTGAAGAAGTGTAACATCCAGAGGTAGTATTCAGCCGGTTCTGATAGGTTCTGGAGAACCGGTAGCGGAATTTTGAATAGTTTGGAGAACCGGCAAATCCCACCTCTGACTGGCCCCATCTATTCCCTGCCTCCCATCGAGTCCCAGCTGATTGGCTGGGTCTTCTTTGGTTGCCCTGCACAGGAGAACAGAGCTGGAAAGCAGGTTAATGGGGTGGGTAGGGAAGTGGGATTTTGCAGTATCCTTCCCCTGCCAGGCCCACCAAGCCACGCCCACAGAACCGACTGTAAACAAATTCGAATCCCACCACTGATAACTCCACTCAGTAGCACCAGAGTTCATGAGGGCAAACCTCCCTTCCAATTCTCATGGGACTGCTAAACACCAGCTTGCTTCCCCATCCCAAAGGCCTAAACACCCCCTCCCTGTTTCTATGGCTGCCGAGAGCAAGCAAGCTTCAGGAAAACCAAGCTGGAAATCTAGCTGACACGACTGTTCGCAGCATCCCTTTGGTCCCCTGATCCAAATTCAGATGCTTGACAACTGACCCACATTTATGATGGTTGCAGTGTCCCACAGTCATGTGATTCCCCTTTTGTGGCCTTCTGACAAGCTAGGTCAATGAGGAATCCAGACTCATTTAACAACCGTGTTACTAACTTAACAACTGTAGCAATTCATTTAATAGCAGTGGTGGGATTCAAAAAAATGTTACTACAGGTTCTGTGGGTGTGGCTTGGTGGGCATGGCCATGTGACAGGGTGGGCATGGATTTTTTTGCAGCAGCACACCCCACACACCCCAGTTGGGGGGCCTTCTGGGCCCTAGGTAAGCCTCTAGGGGGGCATTTTTGCTCTCAGGAAGCTTCCCTGGGGCTCAGGAAGAGAAAAAATGGAGCCTGGAGGGGGCACACAGCACCCCCCCCACACACACATTTCATTTTGGGACTTCCTGGGTCTCAGGGAAGCCTCCTGGGCAAAGCAGTAAGTAAGCAAGGGGAATCCCGGCACAGCTGATCGTAGGAACAGCTGATTGTCGGGAGGGGAAAAAAAAAAGAAATACCTTAAGAAGTCACTGGGCAGGGCAAGTGTCAGGCAGGTGGGGTGAGTGAGCATTGGGTGAGCGGGGCAAGCGAGGGACAGTTGACCGGGTCAGGGGCGTGGCCAGCCAGAATTTGCTACTGGTTCGGCAACCCATGCCAAATCCTTGCTACCGGTTCACTTGAACCGGTGTGAACCAGCTGAATACCACCACTGCTTAATAGCTATGGCAAGAAAGGTTGTAAACCTTCACCTAAACAAATGTCTCAGCAACAGAGTTTTGAGGCTTAGTTGTGGTCATATATTGAGGTCTACTTACAATGCTGAGGGCTAAACTATAATATATAGTCAAGATTCTCACAATAGGAGTTTAAAAGCCAGAATAATATTTGTTTTTTTAAATCAAAGTTATGAAAATATATACTTGTTGGGCCTAACCTAACTAGAGATAACTTGAAGATACAGATATAATTAGAAGCACAATCAAATTGCCCCATATAAAATACACTTGCATATAAGCAGACGATATCTGTGTGCATATAAATAGCACTTGCCAAAGAGGAAAAACATACATCTAAAAAGCAATTAATTACGACAAGAAATGCAAGTAGAAAAAGCTGAGGGAAAAAAAACAACACACCAATTATTGCTACCTGACTTGGGGTAAGTGAAAAAGTTTGAAATGTGTTTGGCCTTTCTTTCAGGTGACGGTTTCTTTCGGTTTAGATGAGTGGATTGAGAAGCAATTGGGTTTTTTTTATCTGGTCTGGCAGAGGGAAATCTTCTGTTAAGCAGCCAACTGCATCTTCCATGCATCAGATATTCCAAAGGAGGATTTTGTTTTTAATCTCTGGTTTAAGATTTTCTATCCAGATTAACTACACACAAGAGAATATCTGTAGCTCGGGATTGAACTTGGTCCTGGGTTGTTTGCTTGCAGACCTTTCATTACCCAACTAGGGAACATCATCAGTGCCGGAAGGGGGTTACCCAACTCTGTCACAAAAGGTCACCTTCATTGGGTATTTAGACGGACAAATTAACTTCTCATTTCATTCAAAGAGTGTGAACCTGTCACTCTCACTCTGAAAGTTTTCCATTGCTTCGCCCATCACTGTGTTTCTCCTCTATCCTTTTCCTTAAAGATTATTCTAATAGTTTCACAGGGACATGGTGGCTCAGTGGCTAAAACGCTGAGCTTGTTGATCAGAAAGGTCGACAGTTCGGCAGTTCGAATCCCTAGCACCATGTAACGGAGTGAGCTCCTGTTACTTGTCCCAGCTTCTGCCAACCTAGCAGTTTGAAAGCATGTAAAAATGCAAGTAGAAAAATAGGGACCCCTTTGGTGGAAAGGGAACAGCATTCCATGTGCCTTCAGTGTTTAGTCCTGCCGGCCACATGACCACGGAGATGTCTTTGGACAGTGCTGGCTCTTCGGCTTTGTAATGGAGATGAGCACCGCCCCCTAGAGCCAGAAAACGACTAGCACATACGTGTGCGGGGGGAACCTTTGCCTTTACCCAATAATTTTACATTTTAAATAACTATTCTTGTCCAGAATTCTCTCCTACCATCCTCGCAGTAGGAAAGCTGGAGAATGTTTTGTGGCCCACAGTTAAGCAGTGTAGCCGCACTCTCACTTCCCAGGTTAATAATTAATTGTTTCTCATTCCGACTGCACATTTCCTTGAATATTGCAAAATTCTTTCTGACTCAGAGCTCAAAATTGTTCTGAACTATTGGGGCCGCATGCTTCAAAATGGGGGGTAGGGGGAGTCAGAGGAAATAAAATGCATGAAGGCACATTTGGAGAAATGTGAGATCTTGAGATCTTATTGGGGTTTTGTTTTGATGGCTTGCAAATGAGAGGGTCATCTTTTAAATGAAAACATCTTCCCTTGTTTTATGTGACCCTGGTGCCCTCTCTGCAGCCCTTCTACCACCCCTGGAAAGGAGAGCCAGCATGAGGAAGGGTAGGGATTCGTTGTTGGTTTATTTATTCAACAAACCATAGGAATTCTGGGCGACAAACAAAGATAAAATTTTAGTACAGTACAATTCATATGAAAGTTGGACCATAAGGAAGGCTGAGCATCAAAGAATGGAGGCCTTTGAACTCTGGTGCTGGAGAAGACTCTTACAAGTCCCTTGGACTGCAAGGCGATCAAACCGGTCAGTCCTGGGGGAGATTAACCCTCACTGCTCTTTAGAAGGTCAGATCCTGAAGAGGAAACTCAAATACTTGGGCCACCTGATGAGAAGGAAGGACTCGCTGGAGAAGAGCCTAATACTGGGAAAGATTGAGGGTGAAAGAAGTTACTTCCAGTTTTTGGCAAAACTTCATCCAACCCCTTCATTCTCTTCATACCTGCTGCAAATAAAAGGTCATAAAATTGAGAAAGAGGAAGAAGGGGGGACAACAGAGCAGTTTTCCTCAACCTTGGCAACTTTAGGATGTGTAGACTTCAACCGGATGAGGAATTCTGGGAGCTACAGAAGAGAATCTCTGTAGCTCAGGGTTGAACTATGGAGTCATTGGCACCCTCTTGAGCTTGGTGGTTTTCACACAGAAAACCACCTTTTCAGCATTTCATGCCGAAAGTCTGAACGAAAACAATCAAGCTCAGAGAGCACCAAGGACTCCATAATTCTAGGAGTTGAAGTCCTCACGCCTTACAGTTGCCAGCGATAAGAAACACTGGATTAGAGAAATGAGGGTTTAGATAGGATCAGCGGCTACAGGAATGAACAAAATTATTGCTGAAGGCAGATCAAGATGGAGGAGTGTTTATCTGAATTGTCAGCTGGAATTAAGCCTGATTTGACAGCACTATCTCTAGAATGCTTCAGCGGTTAAAGATAATGAGATTGTCTGCTGGAAAGCTGACATCTTTGGTTTGAGACTGCGTGATGGGATGAGCTCCCAATACTTGCTCCAGTTCCTGCCCACCTAGCAGTTTGAAAGCATGCAAAGGTGAGTAGATAAATAGGTACCACTTTGGCAGGAAGGGTTCCATATGCTTCGGTGTATAGTCATGCTGGCCACGTGACCACAGAAGTGCCTCGAGACAAAACTGACTCCCTCAGCCAAGAAACAGAAATGAGCACCACCCCACAAGTCAGACCCGGCTAAAAAGGGGAAATATTTCACCTTTATCTACCTTTACAAGGTAGAATTGGTAGCAGGAGAACTAACAGCCCACACCAAAGAGATATTATGCTTGGAACAAGCCTTCCCAGTTTGCAAGGCAGCTGTTGTAGCTGCATGTCATGCAGTCAAAAGCAGTGAAGCATCTCACGAGATTACAAACCAGAGAGCTTAAATCTCAGGTGGGGATATATATAAGGTTAAAGTTTTGGGGGGTTGGGGAAAAAACCACAGAGTCAGGTAGAGTATTCCAGACATTGACCAGTCTGTTGCTGAAGTCGTATTTCCTGCAATCAAGTTTAGTAACATTAACCTTGAGTTTGTATCTATTGTGTGCTCTAGTGTTAGTATGGTTGAAGCTGAAGTATTCATTGACAGGTAGGACATTGCAATGTATGATTTTATATACTATACTTAGATTGGACTGAAGGTGGCGTAGTTCTAGATTTTCTAGATCTACAATTTCTCTGAGGGTCCCATGGTTTTCCCCACCCAAATTAAAAGTCAAACTTCCTTCCTGTAGTCCACATGCCTGTCACATGGTCCAATCTGGTCACAGCCCCAACCCCAGTTGGTTCCAATCTGTGCCTCCCCAGCACCTGGTAAAAACATCCTTGGTTCCCAGGAGAAAGAATGTTATTTTGGCTACAAGTCCCCAGTTATCTCTACCTCCCCGGCTCCCGTTCCCACAGTTCTAACCAGAAAGCTGTGGCAGTCTTGAAGATGCTTCAAAATGGCTTCAGGGTTGACAGAGAAAAGTATTCAAGTCTGTAAGCGCTCTGAGGAGAATAGTAGTTAGGATGCTGTCGGTTGACAAGCAGCACGCCTGCATTCGAATGCTGCTGTGGGAATGGGTAAGCTCCCATTCTTCACTCCAGCTCCTGCCAGGGATATGAAAAGAGCCTGGGTGTTCCCTGGGCAACGGTGATGTCACCAGCCAATCCTTTCAAGCATGAAGCACCTCAAGTGCTTCCGAAGCACCTCAGTGCTTCTGACATGAGTGCAGTACGATGCAAGGATTCTCCGTTAATTATCTCTCAACTGGGCTGAGATGCAAAATTTTAATTGCTTTGCTTTAGTAAGCCTGTGGCTTCCTTCTGTGGCTTTATAAAAAAGGCAAAATTACTTTTTGAAAATATTATACAGGTAGTCCTTGACTTATTTAGTAACTGTCTGAAGTTACAACACACTGAAAAAAGTGACTTACCACCTGTCATGCCCCTGGTGGAGACTGAGGGAGAGGAGGAACAGCCAACAGGGAGTGGAAGTGTGGCTCTGGAGGCTGGGGAGGAGGCTGGGGAAGGGCAGAGGCCGGCTGAGCAGTCAGAGGAGGACCCAGACCCATCCCCTCTCCATCCTAGGGCACGCAGGGAAGAAAGGATAAGGGAGAGACGTGGTCTACTGGGGAGGAGAGGGCCTTGATCCTCTTCATGGGCTGCAGCTGTGACAACTGGATAAGAGGTTGGACATGCCTACAGGCGAACGTTGTAAACAAAGCATGTTTTATTCCTGGATGAAGTTTATCTTGGTTGGCGTTCTTCCAATGGATTATACCTGGTTATCTTCTTGAAGTTTGTAATTAATTATCCTGGTCTGTCGTGGAACTTTCTTCAGTGTGGTTTGTTTTCGGTGTTTTTTAATTGCTTCGTTATCTGCTCTTTGAGTTTGGACTGTATTTCTTTCGTTTGGAATGTTATTTTGGAAAGAGTTTAATCTCCAACTGTGAACAATTGAACAGTGAAGCCAAGTTTAAGGTGTTAAAGGACCTCTATTTACGTTTTGGTTTTTGTTACATTGGTGGGACACTCCGGGTCATCACTCTACCATTTTTCACACTTCCAACCACTGTAGCATCCCCATGGTCATGTAATCGAAATTCAGATGATTGGCAACTGGCATGTGTTGTAAACTGTATATTTATATACATTTACATATATGAGCCACAGTGGCGCAGTGGTTAGAGTGCAGTACTGCAGGCTATTTCTGCTGACAGCTGGCTGACTGCAATTTGGCAATCAACCAATTTATCTCACCAGGCTCATGGTTAACTGAGCTCTTCATCCTTCCAAGGTGAGTAAAATGACCCAGATTGTTGGGGGCAAGAGGCTGACTCTGTAAACTGCTTAGACAGGGCTGTAAAGTACTGTGAAGCAATATATAAGTCTGAGCTATTGTCCTTCTATCCATCCACCCATGATGAGCAATGGCTAGGATGCAGTATTGCAGGCTGACTCTTCCCACTGCCAGGAGTTCAATCCTGATTGGCTCCAGGTAGACTCACCATTCCATCCTTCCAAGGTGGATAAAATGAGGACCTAGATTGTTGTGGGTAACAGGCGGACTCTGTAAACTGCTCAGAGAGGACTAGAAGCACTGTGAAGCGGTATATAAGACTAAGTGCTATTGCTATTTGGTGTGTCAGATTGACATGATGGTGAAGTTGTTGCTGTCAACCTTGAAGTGAACCTGGCTGAGGCTATCTTGAAGGCTTCAGGGTTGCCACAAGGCAGAAGAAGGGACAGGGAGAGTGGAAATAGTTAGATGGGGTTTGTAGCCAAAACAATAAAGTTTTCCTGTGCAGAATCAAGGACATTCTGGCAGGTGGCTGGCCAGGGGAGGAGTGAAGTAACCAAGCAACCGGGCAGTACTTTGATTGGACAGCATGACCAGTGACCTGGAGAAAGGGGCAAACTTTTGTCTTTTAATTAGGTGAAAGCTGCAGGAAATTCCAGAGTCGGCTTTCATCAGTTGTGCCAATACATCACATACGTTAAAACATTCCACATCAAATATATTAAAACAATGCTTTAATGTTTGATATGTTTGAGGGTGAGAAGCATAATAGCTGCCATACAGAGAATGCAAGTGATGCTATGTATGTCGTGATCTCATTTGCAAGATGACACCAAGACATGCATAAACATGCACGAGTAAGGCAAGTACCGTGGGTAGGATAGAAATTTGAATAAATAAATAAGTAAAGAAATGGCTGAATAAGTAAATAAATATCATATCTTGTACCAGGTGTCTATAGGATTTGTGATAGAAAATATTAATTAAGGCACAAATTGTAAAATAATTAACTTTTAAATATCTTGACCAGTCATAATGGAGAGAGGGAGTGATTTCTGTGCTAGGAGATAAATCAAAGGAAATTAAAATATGGGAGACACAAATTTCACAGGCAGCGATCTTTGTTATGATGTTACTTCCCAATATTGTTGCCTGTAGCAACAAATCATTGTGTGTTTATCTTCCTTCCAAGTCTCAATTACATCATAGCCATTGTCAGTCTAAAAATAAAGCTGATAAGAGAAAACCTTTGCCTGTCTCAGATTTTATATAGTGTCTTTCTCACCCACCCTCTCTAGAGAATTAGCTTTTGGTATTCTATATTTAAAAATGCTGATAATTCAGTTATAAAACAAAAACAAAACCCTAACTCAAAGAACCCCCAAATAAAACAGATGATTAAACTATTTGGTTTTGTAAGATGCAGCTTGAAACCTTCTGGAATCACAATTCTGATACTGTTAAAAAAATTCCCTTTTCCTGTTGCATACAGGAACTTAGAGGCCATGATTGATTGCATTCCAATGTTCTGGCCAACTAATGATCAAGAGAAATGAGTGGGAGATCAGAAAGGCATTCAAGATGGGCTGGTCTTAGATCTCTTGTGGGCACAAATGGACTCCTGGCCTATGACTAGTTTGACCCCTCCCTCGGTCATGCCCTACAATAGCAGATGAATTTAAGGATAATGTAGCAAGTACATTTCATTTTGGGTCTCCCATCATTTGTTCATTTATCCAGAATTATGGAAGTTGTCATTTAATACATCCAGCTTGGAAATGATGGATGTGTATTTCACAAATCAGAAAGAAGATAATGGTGCTTTTAGAATTTCTAAAAAACTGATCGAGAGATTCAATCTAGAAATAAGAAAGGATTTTCTGACAGTGAGAGCAATCAACCCATGGAATGGAAGTGGCCTTCAGAAGTTGTGGGATACTGGAATCTTTCAAGAAGAGCCTGGACTGCCATCTGTCAGAAATGGTGTAGGGTCAGGGGGTTGGGTGTAGGGTCTAGTCAACCCCCTGCTTGGGCAGGGGGGTTGGACTAGATGACCTACAAGATCCCTTCCAGCTCTGTTATTCTGTATTTCTTTAGCCTCAATACATTTTCCCCATATCATATTCAACAAAGCTTTGGGCCAAAGTCGATTTAACAACAAAACTCAAAACCATAGTGATTTTCCATTCAATTAATCATCAGCTTGCTAGAATCAATTGTCATCTTCTAAGTCTTCTCTTAGACTTCAAACAGTATCTTGCAAATCATTCTGATTCATCACTTGTATCAGTAGGGCATCAACCTAACTCATCTTTTTGAAACTCAACTGTCTGAAACAGCTCACTTTCTCTTAGAACATGGTCTGATCTGTTAACTTATTATTGTATACTGAATTCTAAAATCAGCTTAAAAGATCTTGGCTGCAGAGAGCTTTTGCCATCTGGTAACTACCACAAATCACAAAACAGGGACAATATTTATTTTAATTGCTTAATTCTAATGCCAATCTGCCCAAGTGCAGAACTCTTGGTCTAGAAAAAAAAAGTAAAGAATTATTGGCCTTTAAATGCTGCAATGCAGGTCCTATCATCCCTGAGCATTGATTATGTAGCTGAAATAGTGAGACTTCCCATCCTGAGAAACCTCATTTCCTCAGTCCAAAGCCAATAGCATGTTTTCTTGCTTCAACTTTTTCCACGATAATATTTGGAGAAAAAATAAATCTCCTGGAGTTATATCAAATTTCCTCTCATGCGGCTTCTATAGTCAACCTCTGTTAGACCAAACTGTAATATGACCAATTTCCAAGAACTGTTTCGGGAAGGAGAATGTAAAATCAAAGAGGAAATCAGGCTTGTTAATGCTTTTTTTTTCCCCCTAAAGCAGTATTTCTCACCTTTAGGAAGTTTAAGATGTGTGGATTTCAACTCCCAGAATACTTTTAAGATGTGTGGACTTGAAGTCTGCACATCTTAAAATTGCCAAGATTGAAAAATAACTCTTCAAAAGTTTGCCACGAGGAAATCTAAATTTCAGCACCACGGACAGTTCCGGGTGCACTTCAATATTCTCGTTTGTTGCCTTTTAATTTCTCCAAAAGTTTTATTTTCGTATTACAGAAGCTTCTGCCTTTCTTCATCTTTCTTGGGTATACTTAAGACTTTTGCTCAATTCTCTCGATGTTTTTGAACTTCCTGTAAAGGCTCAAAGGATTTATGAATTTCTATGAGTGCGAGAACTTTAATTACAGCATATTTAAAAACATCTGATAGGGTATTTGTAATGCACATCAAAAACCAAACAAGCAGGACTTATGGACACTAAACAGTCCTGCTTGATTTCTATTTCTTTCTTTTTTTTATTCATAAACATTTTGAATACAGTGTATTGTCAGGGCATATCATTTCCAGAAAAGCAAAGAAAGAACAAAAAAGAATATTAACATATATACAAATAATAATAATAATACTGTAACGGAATAGTTTTAACTAGATTTCTCTTTATATTAGCTTATTTGTAATTCTGTTGGTTGTATTGGCATATTTATAAGTATAAACCATCTTTATATTTAAGTCATACATAGCAATAATCTTTCTTCGTCTAATTTCTACCTCTTATCTCTAGCCACTTGTAAAATCTATTCCATGTTAAGTAATACTCTGTGTCTTCTTTGTCCTTTATTTTTAACATCAGTCTATCCATCTCTGCACAGTCTAATATTTTCCGAATTACATCCTCATCTGATGGAATGTTCTCATTTTTCCAATAGTGTGCACATAAAATCCTTGCTGCTGTCAATACATACAAAACTAGATATGTAGCCCCTTTATCATAGCCCTCCGGCATTATACCCAACAAAAATAGTTCTGGTTTCAGATCTACATGTTGCTTGATCATCTTTTCCAACCAATGTATGTATTTTTGTCCAATATTTTCTTGTTTTCGTGCAAGTCCAGCACATATGATAATAAGTACCCAAGTACCTAAAAAAATAATAATAAGAAAATTTCACTAGTTAGAGTTTGCAGCCAGGTAGCCAACTAGGATTTTCTCATTTTTTTTCTGGAACTATTTCTATTCTTCAGCAGGTAGAATCAAGCCTTCTGCTGTTATGGCTTGCTTTGTTGAAGAATTTGATGAAGCAGTTCTTTCTTCTTTTGTGGTTTGAATCATTTTGGCTAAGTAGGTTAGATTGATTGATTTAGGTATCGAACTACCTTTGCATACTTCAGCATGTCAACAACATTTTACCGGGGGAATAGAATTTGCTCGTGGAAAATTGAGGTTTGCGGCTTTCCAAAGTTTTTCCCATTCTTTATAACAACTGGATGAAGAATTAAATCTGAAAAAGAACTTGAAGGTGAAATGACAAGCAGATTGGGGCTGAGGGTGTTACTTTTTTTCTTCTTGGTTTTTTTTTTTTAAGGACAGATGGATTGGAAGTTACTGAGCAAGAGAGAGCTGTCAATCACAGGAAGCATTGGAAGCCTTATCGGGATAAAAGATTGTGTAAAAACACCAGGAAAGGGAGGTGAAAATAGGCTTGCCGGGGCGTGAGTTGATAAAGAACTTGTCCTTATCTCAGATCGAGTGCCAAGTGGATGGGATATTTGAGGAGGGGAAATGAACTTCATATGAGGGAGATGATGACCAAGCCAGCTAAATTTTTAAAAGCACTAAAATATAGGATTAACACACAATATACTTGTAACTCTAAAACAAAAATAAACAATAAAAGCAGCAGCTTGAATACAGAGCTCATAAACATCCAGGTAGCCATAGTGATAGCATTTAGACTTATATACTGCTTCACAGCCCTCTCTAAGCGGTTTACAGAGTCACCTTCTTGCTCCCAACAATCTGGGTCCTCATTTTACTGACCTTGGACGGATGGAAGGCTGAGTCAACCTTGTGCTGGTCAGGACTTAGACTTATATACCACCTCATAGTGCTTTACAGCCCCTCTGTGGTTTAAAGAGTCAGCTTCTTGCCCCCAACAATCTGGGTCCTCATTTTACTGACTTCAGAAGAGTGGAAATTCTGAGTCAACTTTGACCTGGTCAGCTTCGAACTCCAGACTGTGAGCAAAGTTAGCCTGCAATACTGCACTCTAACCACTGGAGCACCACGGGTCTATGTATATGGATTCAATGATTAAAAATGCTTGGAACTTTACCTAATCCTCAAAAGTCATCAAAGATAGTACCAAGCACAGCTCACTTTGAAGAGGCCAGGAAGTTCAGCAAAAATGCCCCACTGAAAAAGGAATTTAAAGCTTTTGTGGTTCGCCGTCAGCAGGTGCGGATGGCTGAGGTCTCGGAGAGTGAGGACTCAGATGAGGGGCCTGCATGTGATGCACGGATGAGGCCAAGACCATCGGGGAGTGGAGGGCTGTCTTTGGGGATTGTGGAGGCTGGCAGCAGTGAGGAAGAGGACCCCGAGGAGCCTGTGCCCAGTGCGCATGCACGCAGGGCTGCTGGAAGGAAAGAGCAGCTGCAGCAGCACAGGCGACTTGGGAGTGAGGCGGCAAGGTGATGGCCGCTCCCTTAAGAGATAAAAGCCAGTCTGAGAGACCAGAGTTCTTTGCAGAAAGCAAACAAGTTTTTGCATTTCAAGCTTTGTGGACATTTGGATTATCTTGGTTTGTGTTTGGAGATTTTTTGTTTGGAATATTTCTTGGCAACTTAATCTAGTGCTTTTGGCAGCCTTGCACAACCTTGGGAAGGCTCGTTCTTATTAGAGATAATTAGTCTTAATAGCCTTTTAACCGCGAATGAAAGGAATTCGTAGATAAGCATTAAAAGGTTTTGCTGTTATTGCTGGAGTTGGCATTTTGCTACTGAGTCCTTCCAATTGGCAGATAGAAAGCACAGGATTTCTTTTGTGTATGTGCGTGTGTGTGTTTATAACAATTTTATTAATTTATGATATAACATACCTCTCCCCAAATGCAAAGGCAAAAAGAAGGAGAGATGGGGAAGGGAAAGGGGGAGAGAAAAGTGTGGAAGAGAAGGGGAAAAAAGAAAGAAAAGGCATTGTCTTCCGATGCAGGAGAATGGGGTAATAACATCAAATCACAACTTTTTAGTTTAACATAGTAAACACTATATTTATCTAACCAATCAATCAAAATCAAGTGAGGTACTAATACCAATCTGTAAAGCCTTAGTAAGACCACACCTAGAATACTGCATCCAGTTTTGGACACCACACCATAAAAAAGATGTTGAGACTCTAGAAAGAGTGCAGAGGAGAGCAACCAGGAGGATTAGGGGACTGGAGGCTAAAACATACAAAGAACGGTTGCAGGAACTGGGCCTGGCTAGTCTAGTGAAGAGAAGGAGCAGGGGAGAGATGATAGCAGTCTTCCAATATTTGAGGGGCTGCCACAGGGAGGAGGAAGAGGTCAAGCTATTCTCCAAAGCCCCCGAAGGTCAGACAAGGAATAATGGATGGAAACTGAACAAGGAGAGATTTAACCCAGAAACAAGGAGAAACTTTCTGACAGTGAGAACCATCAACCAACGGAACAGCTTTTGCCCTCAGAAGTTGTGGGAGCGCCATCAGTTGAGACTTTCAAGAAGAGATTGGACTGACATTTGTCAGAAATGGTGTAGGGTCTCCCACTTGGGCAGGAGGTTGGACTAGATGACCTACAAAGTCCCTTCCAACGCTGTTAATCTGTTAATCGGTAAAGCCCAAAATCAAAGATTCATTTTTTTTTCTACCTCAAGCACAGAGTCCAGAAGTGGTTTCCAGGTATTTGTATTTGTTTTCCCTTGATCAAAGCAGTCAGTTTAGCCATCTCTGCCGATAGAATGCGCAGATTTTCTGAGACCTCGGTTTCAAAGGCAGCAGAATGGGTTAAACACCTTCAGACACACATCCACGCTTAACTTTCTGCTTAACTGGTTGTGAATTGCTTGGCGTGAAATTGTTCTATCTCCCCCTCCTTTTTTTTTCTCATTCTTTTCTATTTTTTTCTTTCCCTTTCTTTCAAGTAACGTGGATACCAAGGAGTTGTGTGGTGAGTACCTTTTCTGTCTTGATTGCACAATGAATGCCGGTCTCCCATTTCCGATTGTAATACAGGATTGGCCAACTTGGCCAACTTTAAGGGATGTGGACTTCAACTCCCAGAATTCCCCAGCCAGCTGGCTGGGGAATTCTGGGAATTGAAGTCCACAAGTCTTGAAGTTGCCAAGGTAAGACACCCCTATTTTAACAGCCAGCAGTGGCATTTTGGCAGGGTGAGGATCAAAACAGGTGTGGCATCCCAGTTCAGGCCCCACCCCTTTGTACCTGTCTGTGCCTATAGAACAGGGATAGGGCTGGAATTGTTATGCTGTACTCTAACTTTCTTCTTCCTTCCGAATACCACTGGCGTGCACTGGAAAGGAATATATGCACATATTGTGCTGTAGAACTCCAGGTATCATCTTGGCATGTTAGGTGAAATAGGCCAACATTGCGGCAACTGTCAGGTGGGAGTAACAGGCAAACACGTGAAACCAACAGATGAAGTTAAGTATGAGCCAGCAGTGTGTTGTAGCTGCAAATAATAACAATAACAATAATAATAATAACAAAATAAGAAGGAGAAGGAGGAGGAGGAGAAGAAGAAGAAGAAGAAGAAGAAGAAGAAGAAGAAGAAGAAGAAGAAGAAGAAGAAGAAGAAAGAAGAAGAAGAAGAAGAAGAAGAAGAAGAAGAAGAAGAAGAAGAAGAAGAAGAAGAAGAAGAAGAAGAAGAAGAAGAAGAAGAAGAAGAAGAAGAAGAAGAAGAAGAAGATGGATGCATCACCAGAAAGATCACATGAAGTGATAGTACTGCTTTACACCACATGGGTGAAACCACACTTGGAGAATTATGTTGAATTCTGGTCACCATGATATAAAAAAGATGTTGAGTTTCTAGAAAGAGTGCAGAGAAGAGCAACAAAGATGATTAGGGGCAGGACTTCAAAAAATTTAGCAACAGGTTCTCTGTCTGGTTGCTGGGTGGGCGTGGCCATGGTGGGTGTGGCCTAGTCAGCCTCCTGCACCATGTCGGGGTGTGTGTGATATTTTTGCCCTCCCCGGTTCCGGAGGCTCTCTGGAAGCCAGAAACTGGCCCATTTCCAGCCTTCCTGAACTCCCAGGAGACCCATTTTTCACCCTCCCTGAGCCTCTGCATGTGCCCTGCACTTACCTGCATCCAAAATGGCCGGCGTGGGGACTCCTGGGAGGGGTGGGGCAGGATGGGCGGGGCCAGCCAGGAGTGGGATTTGGGGTTTTTCCAAACTGCACAGAATCTTAGCTAGGGGGCTCTCACCCCCAGCAGCCCATCCCGGATTAAGGGACTGGAGGCTAAAACATACAATGAACAGTTGGGGGAACTGAGTATGTCTAGGCTATGAAACAGAAGGGTTAAAGGTGACATGATAGCACTCTTCCCATATTTGAGGGGCTGTCACAGCGAGGAGAGGGGGTGGTCCATTTATTCTCCAAAGCACCAGAGGGCAGGACAAGAAGTAATTGGTGGAAACTAATCAAGGAGAGAAGCAACCTGGAATTAAGGAGAAACTTCCTAAGAGTGAGGACAATCAAACAGTGGAACAGCTTTGCCTTCAGAAGTTGTGAGTGCTTCATCACTGGAGGTTTTTAGGAAGGGACTGGACAGCCACTTGTCTGCAATGGTATAGGGTCTCCTGCTTGAGCAGGGGGTTGGACTAGAAGACCTCCAAGATCCTTTCCGACCCTGTTATTCTATGTTCTCAGCCTGTGTTTAAAGCTTCTAATGCAAGCCTAGATGTGTTGACCCGGAGTGTAACACTAATGTAACAAAATCCAAAACGTAAATAAATGTCCTTTAATGCCTCCAACTTGGCCCCACTGTTCAATAATTCTCAGCTGGAGATAAATCATATTCAAAAATAGTCTTCAATACAGCCCGAACTTAATGAGCAGATAGAGGTGAAATAAAAAAAACCAAAACAAACTACAATGAAGGAATTTTCACAGCAGACCAGGATAAGTAATTACCATCTGCAAGGAGATAACAAGGCACAGTCTGTTGGAAGGACGCCAACCAAAATAAAGCACGTTTTGCTTCTGGCAACACTGTGTTTTAACCGCCTCTCTTATATACTATTCTCCCCAGCTGCAAAGAATGTGGGGGATCATGGCCGCTTCCTCTCTCGTAAGCCAAGTTGTTGCCTTCTCCGTTCCTCCCCGCGGGGCCTAGGATGAAGATGGGATGGGCCTGGGTCTTCCTCTGACTGCCCAACTGGCCTCTGCCCTTCCCCAGCCTCCTCCGCAACCTCTGGAGCCACACCTCCACTCCCTGTCGGCTGTTCCTCCTCTCCCTCAGCGTCCGACTCTAACAAGGGCATGACACTAGATTTGCAAAAAGTAGCAAAAATAATGGTTTCCTAACCCCATTTCAGTTAGACAGACGGTTTAGAGAGCACCCTTGTCCAAATAGTGTTTTATTTCTGAAGGTTCCTGGCCATTGCAATGGGATTTGGGTCTTATCCTTTCCTGCAGAAGGATTAAATTTGTCCATTTCTCTTTTGAAGGCCAGCTCTGCACTGTGGTTTTTCTTCTCCTTTTTGTACTTGTTCTGTTATATGATGTGGGAAGCGACTACAGCTGATGAAAATGAGGCATCTGAGTTTTTATGAGCGGCGAACAGCTGAAGTTCACCCTGGCTGAGTGCAGCTGGACACTAGTTAGAGCCGTCCCTGTCTCTCCTTCCATCCTGCGTTCTGTTCAAACCGATATATGGCATTTTAATTAAGCCCCGGGAGGCTAATTAATCATCTGTCTCTGGAGGCTATTAATAAGGAGAGGACTGTAAGACATGTCAGTTTGCGGTTAGGAATATGCTGGCGGTGACATCCCGTACAAGATTTTATTTATTTCTTTTAAAAATAAACGCCAATTTTGTTAAGATTTTGCAGCAGACATTCAAATCCAGAAAGCACACACAGATTCAGCAGGATTCATTAACTTCTTTATGTACATAATAACGTGTTAAGTAAAGTTTACAATACCAACGTGGCAGAGAGTTACAGGCAAGAACCCAGGAGGAGGAGAGAACAGTTTCAGTTTTGATTCAGAGTTGTGGACTAGTTTGCAGCTTCCGAGCTCAGAGCTTAATACAGAGCCACGCCCAAGCTTCTTCCAGTTTCAGTTTCCAAACCGTCCTCATTGGCTGACTTAGTCGCTATGCCTGTTTATTGGCTGACCTTGTTACCATGTCTCTGCCAGTTCATGAATATTCTGACAAATTTTTCTGGTTGGCCTTGGTGGCAGCAAAGAGTTGATCAGACAGAGTGGATACCTTCGGAAGAGGGAACTGATCATGTTCAAATTACAGGTAGTCCTTGACTTAGCCATAATGGAATCCAAAATTTATGTTGCTGAGTGAGAGATTTGCTGTGAGTTTTGCCTCCTTTTACGACTTGTCTTGCCAAGTTTGTTAAAGTGAATCACTTTAAAGTGAAATTTTTGAAGCCCGCCCCTGGTTACAACCCTTCCTAGGAGAAAATGCCAGCTTAAACTTTCAGAAGTAATCCTGATTCAACCTTGAAACCATCTTTGACATGATCTGTTAATCTCCCCCTCTTCCTTTCCTCTTCCGGGTCTCCAGATTACTTCGCTGAACACATGGGAGATTATGAAGATGTGTTGGCATCCCTGGAAACACTCAATCTCTCCATCCTGAAGGCCATGGGCTACACAAAACGGGTGAGTTGTCCATAAATAGTTACAAACAATTTGTCCAACACTGGAAACTACCAGCTTGTGTCCAACAGGGAAAGGATTACCTTTTAGAACACAAAAACAAAATTGGCCTTAAGTAAATGTGCAATTAATCATAATTGTGCACCAACACAATCAAAAGAGGTAGCACTCTGATTAAAAACTCTCGGTAAACAAATAAATTAGCCCCTTACAAATCACTACAATTAAGCTGATGGAGTTTTTGTCTGCAATTCTAGGTTGTTAGAAAGGAAACCGCATTGAACTTGCTGATAATTATTTTTTTCCAAAATGCATTCAGCTTGTGGAACGGGTTATGCTTTAGCAAGGTTGCGTTTTTCTCTCCCATTTGAGATGCAAACAGCCTTGCAAAGAAGAGTTAGAATTCACCTTGGCATCTGAAGTCAGATTACTGTTAAAGGATGAAAATGTCAAACAGAAAGTGGATTAATTTTCTTCGGCCCTGACTGTTGGGTGTTTTTTTTTCTCTGTGTTGATCTGTCCCAAATAAGAATACCGTGATTTTATTGAGTGAAAAGAACAGGAATGCAGTAAAGTCCAGGCTAACACATAGTGCAGATTTTATTCTGATGTCCCAGAATGCAGGTGGGTTTAGAATTAAAATCATGAAGGATGGCGACCATTGGAACAAAAAATAGATTTTATATGGAAGTGTCATGCTCTGTAGGAGTCTGAATCCGAAGAAGAAGATGAATAGCTAACAGGGAGTAGGAGAGTGGTTCCGTTGGCTGTGGAGGAAACTGGGGAAGGGCAAAGTCAGGCTGGGCAAAGCAGGGGAGAGGTAGAACAAGGGAGAGGAGGTTCAGCGGAAGACCTAGTCCCAACCCCTTTTTTTCCTAGGGCATGCAAGGAAGAACGGAGAAGAGAGCAACCTGTGTTGTGGAGGAGAGGGCCTTGATTCCCTTCACAAAGCACACCTGGGGAAGGAGTTTAAAGGAGAGGAACTTTAGGAGGGGTGTTTGTCGGAAACAAACATTGAGGTTATCTCATGTTGGCTCCTGTTATGTGAGTTCCTAGCATCCTCCCAACTGGTTTGATTTACTGCCGTGTTACTTCACTTCTGGAACTCCTTCTCTTGCCCTGCCAGATTTATTACCTTATCTTGTCTTGCTG
This sequence comes from Pseudonaja textilis, assembly GCF_049901715.1. Taxonomy (NCBI): domain Eukaryota; kingdom Metazoa; phylum Chordata; class Lepidosauria; order Squamata; family Elapidae; genus Pseudonaja; species Pseudonaja textilis. Next base: position 4,625,305 of record NC_142000.1, read on the forward strand.
AATTCATAGTTTAAAGTTTTCTGTTTATGATGTTTTGGATTGGAATATCTGTAGTCAAAGGCTGTTGCAGGTTCCTGGGAGAGTTTTTCTCCAGACCGGAAGGTAACTGGAACACTGGGGGTAAAGTTGGAGCTAATAAAGAGACCCCTACTTATTATTCTGGCTGTGTTGCCTTTGTGCTACGCCCTGGGTCATCACAGGAAGCTTGATGTATGATGGGAAATTTAAAAAGTAATGCCTCAGTTTTGGACAGTGTTCTGAGCATAAAAAGTTTATTGCATGCAACACGAGATGATAACAAAGGCAAATTATATTCTTTGGCTAGTCATTTCTGAAAAATAGTTTCCAATTATGCCAAACAGCTGTTCTTAAACTTTGAGCAATGCATTGCTTTTTCTCTTTTCTCCTTGAAGAAATAAATTAATAAAGGAAAATGTGGATTTTTTTTTTAATACAGCTCTGTGGTTTTTTTCTCTCCTTCACTAAACTGATCTACTAGAAAGAAATTCTCCCTTTTAAATGTTCTACTTTTACTTCTAATGCCGATGCGATGTTCCAGAAATGGCCTATTAGTTTTGTTTTATTAAAATCTTTGCTACACTCTTGTTTTAATTGTGAAAGGGCTTGTGCAACCGTTTTTAATTGGTGTTTATCCTTTGTACCCTGAAAAGACTGCCGATCGTTTCTTTCTTTTAAGGAGGCATGTGACAATTATTTTCAGCGGGGAAGCTCATAAACGAGCCTTGGTAATTAGTGCTAAAGGATATAAGCTAAAGAAAGGGTGGCACTGTAATTACTTTCTTATTTTTTAAAAAAAAACAAAGTTTTTATTTTTTACAACGAGCATACAAACAAAACAGAAAAACATAAAACCCTCTTTCAATTATATACATACAGTGTGTCAGTTGGTTACAATATTTTGTGCTAGCCTTTTTTTACCATAACTCACAAGTTGTATAAATTCTCACCTTATCAATCTAGCTTGTGCTTATGTAATATCAATTATTAAACATTCATTTGACTAAACTATTTTTCCATCGTTTTATACGAGATATTCTAATTTTCATTATGATTTAATCTTATACATTCATCCAATCGGTTATATATTTTCTAATTACTTTCTTATTTAGCCAAATGGGAGGCTGAAGGATCCAGTTGGAAGGGAAAATCAAAACTGATGAAAGCTATAAAAAAAAACCACAGACCACTTATTTTGTAAAGAGGCTTCATTTTAGAAATGATTTCCCACCCCACCCCCCTCTTGCTAATAATTTAATGTCAAAGTCAGTACGCTTGAGCTGTGTGTGAAATGAATAAATAAAATCAGGGGCATGAAATAAGAAAGCAGAGCTAAACCTGGTTTATACATGCATCGTTGATGGTTCCCTTTTTATCTTCTTATCCCTGAAAGCTGCCCAGTGGGGCTGCAAACTCCAAAATCCATGCTGGCTATGGAATCCTGGGCGTTGAAGTCCACAAGTCCTAAAGTGACAAGGGTGGGACAGCTTTGGACTACGTGGTCCTTGTAGAATTGCACCATCCCAGCATTTCTGCAGGATCCGATCTGAGTTGGTCACCGGAACCAAAGGTTTATTAAGAGAGAGAAAATGAGATGAGACGAGATAACCTTTATTGCCACGTTGTTTTTTTTCTGTGAATACACTGGCATACATTAAAAAAATGAAACTCTGATGCCCGCTCTCAAAAGAATATACGTGTGTATATGTGTGTATATACACACACACGCATACACACCCACAAAACCGCATACCTGCACATAAAGGTAAGGTTCCCTTCGCACAACCATGCTAGTTGTTTCCACCTCTAGAGGGCAGTGCTCATCTCCGTTACAAACCAAAGAACCAGCACTGTCCGAAGATGTCTCTGTGGTCATGTGGCCAGCATGACTAAATGCTGAAGGTGCACAGAATGCTGTTACCTTCCCACCAAGGGGATCCCTATTTTTCTACTTGTATTTTTAACGTGCTTTTGAACTGCTAAGTTGGCAGAAGCTGGGACAAGGAACGGGGGCTCACTCTGTCACGCGGCAATAGGGATTCGAACCGCCGACCTGCCGACCTTCCTGATCGACAAGCTCAGCGTCTTAGCCTTTGAGCCACCGTGTATACACATGCTATGTACATGTGTATACCTGCACATACATATACACTATAGATGCATACACATACATACACATACATACATCATACATACACATGCATATACATACATCATACATAAATAAATATGTACACACACAAACACTCACTCACTCACACACACACACACACACACATACCATTTAGAACAGGGGTCGCCAACTTTTTGGACCTTAGGGACCACCAAACTCATAATTTTAGATCCTAGGGACCACTAATTGGTTCTGTGGGTGTGGCCTAATTTGTGGGTGTGGCTTGGCAGTCATGTGACTGGCTGGGCATGGCTTGTATGTAAATATTATAAATATTTATATAAATATTGATTTTTTTTATTAAAAAAGAGCAACTTTTGCCACAAATCAGGCAAAGCAGGCAGGCAGATTGAGTTGCTCACAGAATGACAGATTCATTCAGAGATCTATCTATCTGACATCGGCTAGCTCAGTCTGTCACATAAAATTTGCTAGCAAGCAAACTCACAAAATTAACTCACAACACACCATGCATGTAAATATTGAATTTTTTTTTATAAAAAAGAGCAACTTTTACCCAAAATCAGGCAAAGCAGGCAGAGTTGCTCACAGAATCATTCAGTGATCTATCTATCTGCCATCGGCTAGCTCAGTCTCTCAAATTTGCTTGCCTTGAATCTGCACTGAATTTGCTTGCAAGCAAACCTTCAGTCCTAAAAGCAGAGCTGAAGATCTAAAGACTAGCTAGAAATCCAACCATTTTCTGATTCATAGCTAATCTAAATTTCCTGGCACAGATGATGGTCGGAAAAAGGAAAAATAGCAATTTAGCAGGCAAGTTTGGTCAGGAGTGAGTGGGTAGGGAGGCTTCCCGCAGGCCATGTGGGAGGCACATCCTTGGGTTTCTGGGCAGCCTGGATTAATTGCTTTGGGGGAGGTGTGCTCTGGGGGTGAGATTTCTCTGCGGCCCATCAAAATTTTCTCATGGCCCACTAGTAAGCCGCGGCCTACTGGTTGGCGACCACTGATTTAGAATAAATAGCAGAAAAAAGAGTATTGAGGGTTCACAAGGTTGAATGTCTATGGAACAAAACTGACTGAATCTAGTTTTTCTTCTTCAGGTCCCGTGAAGCTCCTTCCTCCCAGAAAGTAACAAGAAAAATTGGTGGTGGAGAGGATGTGTATCATCCCTGACAATTCTGCAGACTCTGCTCAAGAGTCATTTATATGCCACTCTTCTCCTGGGGGGAAGGAACTGAACGTACAATAATATTTTCTGCTGTCCTCGCCACTCTCTGCACAGCCTTCCTGTCTGAAGCACTAATGCTTCCAAACCAGACAGCAATACAACATGGAAGGATGGTTTCAATCGTCCCCTTATAGAAAGTGGTAAGGACAGTGGAAGGAAAATATGCTTTTCTCTTATTCTTTCAAGCTTTCACGTTTGTCCTGGAGCCGATTCTCAAGGAATTTCTCTCTCTCTCTCTCTCTCTCTCTCTCTCTCTCTCCCTCCCTCCCTCCCTCCCTCCCTCTCCAGAATATATGCACTGGGCTGTTCTTCTACACAATGTATTTATGTAGTTCCTGGTTATGTGTAGCTTTTAGTTGCTGATTAGGGTGTTAATAGTTGCCTTAATTAACACCATTAACATCCTAATCAACATCTAAAAGCTACAAACAACTAAGAACGATATAAATACAACATGTAGAACAGCCCACTGTGCACATTCTGGAGAGAAAGAAATTCCCCGCGGGTGGGCTCCAGCACAAGCCTGAAAGCTTGGAAGAATAAATTGTTGGTTCCCATGACCGACTCAGATTGGATCCTGAAACATTATCCTGGGTCATGTCTATTTACTTTCATTCCTCAGCGTTGCTCCCTGTTGCCTCTCTGCTACATCTGGAGGGTCCCTGGATTGTAAGAAGATACCTTGCTAAAGATCTAACTTCATATTTGCAGCTTTGCTGCTGGAATGATGTCAGCGATAAAACGGTCTTCAAGTTGAATTCACCTCAGTTGCTCTTTTATGCATTCGCTCCCACCCTCCCCCAGATCTGCTGAGCAAGCCCCAAAATAACTCATTTTCACACCCAACTCCTTTACGAAGCAGGGTTTTTGTTTTTTTAAACACATGGGCTGCATTTGAGAATGCCATGCCATGGTGTAACCCTCGCTGGTGCACCAGTTCTGCCATTTAGCTGTGGCAAATGGGCTGCGGAAAGGAATGGGGCAGTGGTGGTATTCACATGTTTTTCCCTAACGCTTCTGTGGGTGTGGCTTGGTGAGAGGGAGTCATGTGACTGAGTGGGCATGTCCAACTTGATGTCACTCACACCCACGCCCACTGAGTCACATGACACACACACCCCGCCAAGTCACACCCACAGAACCTGGTATGAAAAGAATTTGAATTTCTACCTATCTACCTATTTTCTGCCCTGGCTTGGCCTAATCCTGCATGCCGCCTGCTCTCCCTTCACCAGTCACACCGTCATCCCATTTCTCCTCCTTCAGAGGCCCCGGCCCTTAATCTCCTGCTTCCTCCCCCATGACCGCGTTTTTCGTCATCCCACGACCGTGATCTCACCTTCCTCCTATGGCTGGCTGCCAAAGAAGGCAAGCCAGGGCTGATGTGTCATCGCTGCTGGGCTCCCCACCAGCCCGCATCTCGCCCCCCCCCCTTTTATCGTGAGATGTCTGCAAGCAATGTGTTTTTTTTCAGAGTGGCCAGAAGGGACGAGCAAGCGGTGACTGGGAGACTGGGCAGAGGATGTGGCTGTTCTGACCCAAACTTTGTTCCAAGTAAACAAGTAAACACCAAAAAGAGATAAAAGCAAAACCTTTTAATGTTTCTCTGCGAATTCCGTTAATTCATGGTTAAAAGGTTATTAAGACTAATTGTCTCTGAGAAGAACAAGCCTTGCCAGGGTTGTGCAAGGCTGCCAAAAGCACTAGATTAAGTTGCCAAGAAATATTCCAAAAAAAAGTCTTCAAACACAAACCAAGATAGTCCGAACTTTCACAAGGCTTGAGTGCAAGAACTTACTTGCTTCCTGCAAAGAATCCTGGTTTCTCAGGCTGGCTTTTATCTCTTAAAGGGGCCATTACCTTGCAGCCTCACTCCCGAGTCACCCTTGCTGCAGCAGCTGCTCTTTCCTATGAGCAGTCCTGCACATACGTGCACTGGGCACAGGCTCCTCAGGGGCTTCTTCATCACTGCTGCCAGCCTCCACAATCCCCGAAGGCTGCACTCCCTGATGGTCCTGGCCCCATCCTTACATCACATGCAGGCTCCTCATCTGAGTCCTTGCTCTCCAAGACCTCAGGCCATCTAAACCTGCTGCCGGCAAACCACAATGGTGGCCAGCCAGAAGTCGCTACCAGTTTGGTGACCCAGGCCAAATTGCCACTACCGGTTCAGTTGAACCGGTGTGAACCGGCTGAATGCCACCTCTGGAATGGGGGAAACTGGGGCTCTGCTGTCAAGGATTACTGGCTGCTAGATATTTCCTGTAAATGATGCCATCCATCTGGTAAACTCGCAATATTCATTTTCCTCGCCAAGTACATGTATACCTTCAAACTAGACTGTGTTGTTTCTCTGTGTCATATAATATACGTGGGTATATGCATAATTTTATATATTTTTTATTTATTTATGTTATGTTCGTGTAATGTATATGGGAGGTGGTGACCCTTTGAGAGCTGTAGGCAATGAGATTTCATTTTAATGTATGCCGATTAGTGTACATTCGAAGTGACAATAAAGTTATTCTAAAGTTATTAAGTTATTCTAAACCTCTGTAAGGTTTGCATTGCCTCCAGAAGTTATCAAGACTCCAACACAGGAGGCTTTTAGATACAGATACAGATGAACAGAGTTGAAAGGGACCTGGTAGGTCATCTAGTCCAACACACACATACACCCCACTCAAGCAGGAGCCCCTACACCATTTCTGACAGATGGCAATCCAGTCTCTTCTTGAAAGCTTCCACTGATGAAGTTTCCACAACTTCTGAAGGCACCCTTTAAGAAGGGACTAGACAATCATTTGTCTATAATAGTATAGGGTCCCATGCTTGGGCAGGGGGTTGGGCTAGAAGACCTTCAAGGTCCCTTCCAACTCTGTTAATCTGAACTAATCCACCAGATGACGAATGATTGCAGGAACTAGATATACCTAGTGCAGAAGTCTCCAAACTTGGCAACTTTAAGACTTGTGGACTTCAACTCCCAGAATTCCTCAGTCGAAGTCCACAAATCTTAAAGTTGCCACGTTTGGAGACCTCTGATCTAGCGTAAGGAAGAGAAAGGGACCATGATATTAGTCCTCCAGTACTTGAGAAGCTGTCACAGAGAAGATGAGGACAACCTAGTCTCCAAAACACCTGAAGGCAGGATACGAAGTAACCGATGGAAAGTAATCAGGAAGAGGACCTAGAAATAAGAAATTTATTGACAACTAGAACAAGCAGCCAGTGGAACGGCTTGCTTCCAGAAATTGTAGATGCTCCATCACTGGAGGATTTCAAGAAGGGACCAGCAATGATTTAACTTGAGATGGTATAGGGTCCCCTGCTTGAGCAGAGAGTTGGACTAGAAGACCTCCAAGGTCCCTTCCAATCATAAGTTCTAGTATTAGCTTGCGTGTCTTTGGTTTCCTTGTCTGGTTTTCCTTGGACCTGACATGACCGTGTTCTGCTCAGTGGCAGTTTCCCCTAAAATCTGGAGAGCCACCTTTGCAAGTCAATGCTCCTTTTTTTAAGCAATCCATCCTCGCAAGGAAGGTCATAAATATTATATTTCTTTCACTTTTCAGTCAAGGAAGTGCCAATGGTGTTTATGTTACTAAATAAAACCATTTAAAACAAAAACAAAATCTGTAAAAATACTGCATCAGTAAGTGAAGAATTAGGGCAGCTGAGAAGTTATATAATCTCTCTTAGAAATTTGGTCCAAAAAAATGGGCATCCTGCAGAGAATGCCCATCTGTACCACAATCCAGGGAGCATCAGCAGCTCATGATATAATCATGGGGTACTTTTTCTAGAACAGGGGTCCCCAATTCCCCGGTCCGTGGATCAGCGCCAGTCTGTAGCATGCCAGAAACCAGGCCGTGCAAACCAGTAAAACCCCATCCATGAGATGGAGGCAGCAAATGAAACCACACCTTCTCCGATCTGTGGAAAAACCTTTCTCCATGGAACCGATGCCTGGTGCCCAAAAGGTTGGGGACCACTGCTCTAAAATGGACTGGCTGAAACCTGGTTGAAGAGCAGTAACTGTGAGAGGGATCTTGGAGTCTTAATGGACAACCAGCTAAATAGGAGCCAGCAGTGTGCAGCAGCAGCCAAAAAAGCCAACACAATCCTAAATTGTATTAACAGAGGGATACAATCAAGATCAAGCAAGGTACTAATACTATTCTATAGAGCCCTAGTAAGGCCACACCTAGAGTATTGAATCCAGTTTTGGTCACCATGCTATAAAAAAGACGTTGAGACTCCAGAAAGAGTGCAGAGAAGAGCAACCAGGATGATGAAGGGACTGGAGGCAAAAACATACGATGAACAGTTGCAGGAACTGGGCCTGGCTGGTCTAGTGGAGAGAAAGACCAGGGGAGACAGGAGAGCAGCCTTCCAATAATTCGAGGGCCTGCCACAGAGAGGAGGGGATCAAGCTATTCTCCAAGGCACCTGAAGGCCAGACAAGGAACAATGGATGGAAACTGAACAAGGAGAGATTCAACCTAGAAATAAGGAGGAATTTCCTGACAGTGACAACAATCAACCAATGGAACAGAAATTGCCTTTGGAAGTTCTGGGAGCTTCTATTCAACACATCTTGACTGTTTGGGGAAGGGCAGCTTCCAGTCAGTTTACATACATACAGATTAAGAGAGTTGGAAGGGACCTTATAGGTCATCTAGTCCAACCCCCTGCTCAAGCAGGAGACCCTACACCCTACACCATTTCTGACAGATGGCTCTTGATTTCTGTCTTGGGACAATTCCTTGCAATCTTCTTGGTAGCATTTTTGGAAGTGGTTTGTCTTCTTCTTCCTAAGGCTGAGAGACAGTGATTGGCTCAAGATCACCCAACTGGCATTGTGCCTAAGGAAGGACTAGAATTCACACTCTTCCCGCCTGGTGCCTTGGCCAGCTCTCATCTTTTATTTATTTTTATTTTGATTGATTGGTTGATTTGATTTGTCAAACGCTTACAATATAATAGAAATAAGCATAAGTATAAATACATGGAAAAGGTACGAATAATTGGGGACAATAGAACAGGAATGGGAGGCATGGTTGTGGCTTATGCACGCCCCTTTCAGATCTCTTAGGAATGGGGTGAGGTCAATAGTGGATAGTTTAAGGGTAAAGAAGTGGGGGCTTGATGATGTAACAACAGAGTCAGGTAGAGTGTTCCAGGCATTGACCACTCTGTTGCTGAAGTCGTATTTCCTGCAATCAAGTTTGGAGTGGTTTACATTAAGTTTACATCTGTTGTGTGCTCTTGTGTTGTTGTGGTTAAAGCTGAAATATTCATTAACTGGTAAGACATTGAAACAGATAATTTTATGTACTATGCTTAAGTCCAATCTTAGCTGGCGTAATTCAAGGTTGTCTAAGCCTAGAATCTCAAGCCTGGTGCATTCTGGGTATTCTGTTGCAAACAGAAGAGTGTAGTACTCTTCTTGTAAAATACTTCTGAACTCGCTCAATTACTGTATATTAATGTCTGATATGCAGTGTGGATTCCAGACAGCGGAGCTGTATTCAAGTATTGGTCTAGCAAAGGTTTTGTATGCCCTAGTTTGCAAATCAGTATTACCAGAGGAGAAGCTTCATAAGATTAGATTTACAACTCTTAATGCCTTTTTGGCAGTGCTGTTACAGTGAGCTTGAGACGTTTGATATGAGTACTCCAAGGTCTTTGACCAGAGTGAGGGTCTTCAATGAGGTCATATCTGCCTAGCTTGTATTTGGTATGCTGATTTTTTTTACCAATTTGTAGGACAGACAAATCCTGACCTTAAGCCAGGCTTAAAACTAAAATTAAATATTGTTTTCCTTGTTTGTTGATAGATGATTCAGATAGTTTGATTGACAATATTGACTGTAAAAAATATGATGTCTGTAATAGAATTGTCGAAGTCTGGAGTGTCTTACCAGATTCAGTTGTCTCAGCTACAAATTTTTACAGTTTCAGTCACAAATTGACTTCCATGGACCTTACATCATGCATAAGTGGTCAGTAGAGGGGGCATACATAAGTGCACTCACCCGCCTATCGTCCCTGTCATTATATTTTCAATCTCTTATTCTTGTTCTCATTTTCATTTGACAAATTCCAATAAATAAATAAATGAAAATATTTTTGAGGATTAAGAGCTGGGCACAAAATCGTCTTCCAAATCAGCTCATTATTTCGGAAACATCTGGTAGAATGTAGAGGCATAGTATGGGTGCCCTTCCGATGTTGTTGAACTAAATTTTAGCAATTCCAGGCAAATAGTGAAGAATGTTGGGAGATGTGGATCCACAACTATCAGGACAGGTGTTGTGTACTTAGGAACTCAGTGAAACTATTGTACTGCAGCCATCACAATCAACCTTGATAGGCAGCTTGGAAGATGGCAATAATTGACCGACTTTCACATAATGGCAGTCTAACAATTCTTGATTGGTTGTGAATATCAAAGACTAAAGAAATGTCCAGAAAACTTCAGGAACTTGTCCAGACAGTTGCTTGGAGTCTACACCAAGTTGAAAGGAAAGGAAAGGAAAGGAAAGGAAAGGAAAGGAAAGGAAAGGAAAGGAAAGGAAAGGAGGAGAGGAGAGGAGAGGAAGGAGAGGAGAGGAGAGGAGGGAGAGGAGAGGAGAGGGAGGAGAAGAGGAAGGAGGGAGGAGGGAGAGGAGAGGGAACAGAAAGAAAGGAAAATAAAAGGGAAAGGAGAGGAAAATAAAAGGGAACAGAAAGGAAAAGAGAAAGGAAGATAAAAGGGAAAGGAAAGGAAGATAAAAGGGAAAGGAAAATAAAAGAGAACAGAAAGGAAAGGAAGATAAAAAGGAAAAGAAGATAAAAGGGAAAGGAAAGGAAAATAAAAGGGAACAGAAAGGAAAGGAAGAGAAAGAAAGGAAAGGAAGATAAAAGGGAAAGGAAAGGACTTTTAAAAAGCTAATGGCAGGTGATAATTCAGTAAAAACCATCTTAAAAGATCAACCATGAAAGTATATGACTTAGCTTTAGAAGGGTTTTTAAATTTTAAAAAATGCAAACGACCAAAAGGAAGGTTTAGAAAGGAGAGCAGCTACAGGGCCTATAAACACCATTCCAACTTTCAGTGGCAGATGTTGAGTGAGAACACCTTAATTTTTTTATCTTATTGATTGTAGCAATGCTGCATTCTATTTGCTGTTCATAATTGCTGGGTGCATGTTTTCTGGACCACAGCAATTCTAGCCTAAGGGCCTTTACTCATGCATATTTCAAGAGCAAAGAGTGTTGGGTCACCTGCCAGAAATATCCATAAATATTAACCCCGAATAAATAAGAGCTCTTACCAATTCTTCCATCACCTTAAAGCACCTTTGCTGGCTGAGGAATTCTGGGAGTTGAAGTCCACAAGTCTTAAAGTTGCCAAGGTTGGACACCCCTGCCTTAAAGCATTCCAGCTAGCACAACTTGCTCCCCCTTTCTATGGGTGCTATTTGAAATTAAAAGCAGACATTTGATGTTGGTACTTTCTGTGACCTAGCCTATATCTTCAGTATAGCTGGTTTTGGAAGGTGATGGATGATCAGCCATGCGTATCGCAAAAGCTTTCTGGCTTAAGGGATTTCTGTTTTTTTAAAAAAACAGAGGAAAAAAAGGAGAAATAAATTATAGAAAGAGAGAAGATGGGAGAAACACACTTTAGTCAGGATGGGAAAATCAAGCCGTCTTATTTAGAGATAACCTGCTGGTTACGTATCTCAGTTCTTTAAAAAACATCTTTAGTCAGGATAATTGTCTTCCTACCCTCTTGGTGGATTGTCCGAGGGAAGCCACTGTGGAGACAAGATCTTCCAGCCAGGGGTGGGATACAACAGGGTTAACTACCTGTTCGGGATTTATGAGCTTCCCTGCAGGCTGCGAGCCGCGTGCCTGTAAATCGTCATCAGCATGCTGCGTGCAGAGAAGCAGCCTTTGGAACAGCCCTCTTTCCTGCTTTTTAACTGCAGCTGTGCCTCGCTCGCAGCTGAAGTTGAAAACCAGGAAATAAAGATCAGGTAAGAGCCCAGGTGGGCGGGTGGGCAAAAATATCAGCAGACATAGAACCGGTTCTATGTCTGCTGCTCTTCAGAGCTACCAGTTCTACAGAGGTGGACAGAACCGGTAGAAACCCACCCCTGCTTCCACCACATCTGGCACAGTGGTGGGTTTCAAAAATGTTACCTACCGGTTCGGTGTGAGCGCACACTTTGCACACGCATGCATCAAATGTGCACTTTGCACACGTGCACTTGGAACTCACCTTCTGCTGGAAGCCCTGTGTGTAAAAAGCTGATGCACGGCAATCGGCTATGCAGGTGGGAGGGCCCAGTAGCTGATCGTTGGAGAGAACCGGTTGCTCACAGATGAGCTTTGGAGCTGCCGGTTTGGCCGAACCAGGCCGAATCAGTAGAATACCATCACTGATCTGCCAATTTGAGTATAGAAGTAGACACATCACATCTGGAGAGTGCCAGGTTGGGGAAGTTGAATTAGATGAATTGCCATTGTTAAACTACTAGATGGGTGTCTCAAAAGTGCTTTTTCGAAAGGCAGCTGGACTGTTTTTCCCTTGAGGAAGAGTGAGGTGTTCCTCCTTCTCCTTCTCCCCCTCCTCTTCTTCTTCTTCCTCATGGAAAAAAATCAGCCTGGTTGCCTTTTGGAAAAGCACCTTTGAGACAACCATGACCTGGAAGACCGAGAATCTCCATAGACCTTTAGCTAAGCAGTTCTTCCATTCTTATATCCTCCAGGTTAGCATGTGGCGTATAAATTTAATAAATAAACTATCAAATTACGAACACTCTAGTATAATTAGATGTTCATTTAGAGTAGCTGTTGGTATTTTTATATCCTAGTTTGGATTTGTCATCTTTTATCTTCTGATATTTAACAGAATAACAGATTAACAGAGTGGGAAGGGACCTTGTAGGTCATCTAGTCCAAGCAGGAGACCCTACTACACCATTCCTGATAGATGGCAATCCAGTCACCTCTTGAAAGCCTCCAGGGATGAAGCTCCCATAACTTCTGAAGGCAACTTCTGTTCCATCGGTTGATTGTTCTCACTGTCAGAAAATTCCGCCTTATTTCCAGGTTGAATCTCTCCTGGATCAGTTTCCATCCATGATTCCTTTTTTGGCCTTTGGGTGCCTAAGAAAATTGCTTGACCCCTTCCCCTCCTCTCTGTGGCAGCCCCTCAAATATTGGAAGTCTGCTATCCTGTCTCCCCTGGTCCTTCTCGGCACTGTTTGGAAAAAGGAGACTTTTTTCTATTCATCTTCTTTGTTCAGTCACCTTTATATTTTTCATAAAATCAGTTTCAAGCGAAACCACACATCTTAGTGTCAGATAACATCCAGATTCAGAACTTGGAGACATTCTGAAGTGAATATTTGATACATGGCAACGAACTTCCTTTTTTAAAAAAAATGAGTATGTTTTCCTACATCTAAAAATAATCTTTCTATCGCCTGAAACCCACCAGAAAAATCAACTTGCCCACATTGCTCAAACAAAAAAAGACGTTCGGGCCCCCCCAAAAGATTTCGTTGCTGAGTAAATACATCATTTTCCTTCAAGGTTGAGTGCCTGTCATATCTGCTTCCATTTCAGCTTTTCTTTGCCAAGAGACAAAAACCACTTTCTTATGTTAATGTCTCTTTTTTATTGACCACTTAATTGTCTTCCCATCCGTGGGCTGCTGGTTACATGCAGAGGAAATGCTTTTTTTTCCCAAGAATGCCCATTTCGGGAGAGTAACTTTAGTTCCTTCGTGGCATCTGTTGTAGACATTGGAGCATCGTTTCTGAAAGGCTAATGAGAGAGAAGCAACCTAGAACTGAGAGAGAAACTTCCTAACAGTGAGAACAATTAACCAGTGGAAAAGCTTTGCCTTCAGAAGTTGTGAATGCTATGCCTTGGGTGTCACCACCTCAGTTGCAAGCTGTGGAGAAAAGCACCTCTCGTGGTGATTTTTTTTTTCCCAGTTAAGACAGTTGCAAACTACCACAGATTTGTCCAACAAATTCAGTTATGCTTGTTAGGTTGAGCACAATAGTTTATCTTCTATCCAAAAGCCTTCCCTCTTTCGACAGTTGTCCGCTCATTTGTAAGGAAGGGATGGAGGAATCGGGAGGGGGGGGCAGAATGAAAGGAGGAATCAGCCTAGAATCATTATGTAGCCACAAATGAACTCAGTCCAACCCCTTAGCTTACTCTGAGTAGGTATCAACTGAAAATTCTTGTACCCATTAGCAATAAATTGGGTTAGGATTGGGATTAGCAATAAATTGGGCTAGGATTAGGATTAGCAATAAATTGGATTAGGATTAGGGCCCTGGTTAGAGTTAGAGTTGGACCTCTACAGGTGGATCTGGTCTTTTGTGCCTGACACCATTATTCCCAGCAAGAAAAGTTCTAGTTTCAGTTGAATATTAATCTTCAACATTCTTTGTACCACTGAAAATGAATTCACTTTCTCATGCCAGCGTGAGGACTGTCAACCCAGAGTGGTAAAGTTCAAAGAGGCTGTTTATTATTTAAAACATGGAAAAGAACAGAAGGCAGATCTTTTAGATAAAATAGCTTCTTACTTGTCTCTGACCTGGTTACACATCATCCTAGAGCAGCTGTCCCCAACTTTTGTGGCTTGGCAGCCCGGCTGGGAGGGGGGAAGAGGGGACCCAGGCCAGGTGAGGGGTGGTCTGGTGCTTGACTTGCACAAGTTGAGCTGCGCACGCAGGTGCACACACAATGGCCCGCTGTTTGCACAAGTCAAATTGCGGGCGCATGCATGCAAGCTGGCCTGCCAGTTGTGCAGCCCAATTCCAAATATGCCATAGCTTGGTAGCAAGTCACAACCCAAGGGTTGGGGACCAGGGGCGGGCTGATTCTGGTTTGCACCGGTTTGAGAAAATAGGGTCTTAATTTTACATCTGGTTCGCTGATCCGGTAGTTGCAATGATTGGCTGGACCCACACATCCTGCCCCACTCCTCCAAGGAGTCTCCACACAGCCTGTTTTGGCCCCCAGGGAAGTCCACATAGAGGCTCAGGGAGGGTGAAAATCAGGCCTCCCAGAGGCTCCAGGAGGTCAGAAATGGGCCCATTTCCAGCCTCCAGAGAGCCTCTGGAGCCCGGGAAGGAGCAAAATGGGCGGAAAACCTCCAGAACCTGGGGAGGGGGAAAATGGGCATCCTGGAGGCTCCAGAAGGCCAGAAACTGACCTATTTTTGGCTTCTAGAGAGCCTCTGGAGCCCGGGGAGGGTGAAAATGGCCCCCCGCTGAGGTGCAGGAGGCTAACTAGGCCACACCCACCATGGCCATGACCACCCAGCAACCAGGCAGAGAACCGGTTGCTAAATTCTTTGAAGCCCACCCCTATTGGGGACTGCAGTCCTCAAGACTCTGAGAACGAGGGAGACAGGTGAAAATGAGCACCTGAACTCCGATCTTCGATCCAGGCTCTGCCCTGACTACCTAGTGGGTACTTTTATGAGTTCTGAATCAACCCCTAAAAAGAAAAAAGGACTGTGGAATCCTTAACACTCTGTAGCTTGTTGCAGACATCTCTTTACCCGACTAAGTAATGACGTATTTGCGACATTTTTTTTCCCTTCGCAGAGCTAGGGTGATCGTGGCCTGCAGGTGGCTGGCCCACAGACTGCCAGTTTGACACCCCTGATCTAAACATGATTTTACTGGCACCCGAAAGGGCATTTTATGAGTTTCCACATTCTGTTGAGTCTTCTTTCTTTGGTATTGACACATAGATCAACTTGTGTTGGCCACTCAAGATTTGCTGACATAGTTTGGACAGAACCTTTACTCATTCTCCTTTGGTTGCTTGGCGTATTTCTGTAACTATCCCATTGATTTCCCAACTTCGTATTTATCAGAGTGCTGATCTTCTACTGGAGTTCTTGTAAATAGGATATAGCTTCTAAGGTTTCTTGGATGTTGACATATCCGCTGTACTCAATTTCAGTCTGATCTTCCCATCTTTATTTGGTCTTCTTTTAATTGGTTTCTATCTGTCCATTAGCATCCTTCTGCCAATAGCTTCATTTCTCTTCAAAGGCTTTGTACGTTTTCCAGTTTCCAGTTTCCAACTATTGCAATCCACTCCCCAACCACAAAGCAGCACATCTTCCTTAGTCAGTTGCAGATTGAAATTGATCCCAAATCTCTTCTCTGCATCAGTGGTCAGTGCAGAAACTTAGATAATCATATTAAACAATTGTCTATGAAGTCTAATTTATATTAGTCTGTCATCGACTCCATTACGTCTAAGTACTAAGACAATTAGCTTTTTCCTTCCTTGCCGTGAAAGCAACATTGTTCTTTTTTGGTTTTCATTTCCCAGTATAGCAGCATGTTCTTCTGGCTGAAAATATCCAGTTCCTGTCGATTTCAATTCACTGATGTCTATGACAATGTATACTGGATTTATTTCATATTTCATTGCACTCAGCTTTCAAATCTTCATGCACTCCATATACTTAGAGTATCACTTCAAACTCTTTGAAGCACAATAGAAAAATGATATCGAGACCAGAGGTGGTATTCAGAGGTTCTGACCAGTTCTGGAGAACCAGTAGCGGAAATTTTGAGTAGTTTGGTGCACATGCGTGGAACCACTGAACCGATAGTAGAACAGGTAGGATCCCACTGCTGATCACACGGTGCCTAAGTAATTTATAGGGTTTATTACTACATGATGAATTGCTGGTTTTTAAAATAGGAGGTCTACCAA
Source organism: Pseudonaja textilis (assembly GCF_049901715.1). NCBI lineage: Eukaryota > Metazoa > Chordata > Lepidosauria > Squamata > Elapidae > Pseudonaja > Pseudonaja textilis. The sequence continues at coordinate 4,641,450 of NC_142000.1, forward strand.
AGACTCTGAACCATGAAAGCTAACTTCTAAATGATCACATGGGTAGGACGTTAGGAATGCAACGGTTCACATTGACTTGCTATCTATTAAGTCACGTTTGGATTAAAATGATCCTCCACTTCCAGTATCTTCCTACAGCGCTGCTGCCCAGTATTGACCCTTGCTTGCTTGCTCGCTTGCTTGACCTGACCAATTTGGATGACCTTCAGGCCTTGAGGGACTTTGTTTGGAAGTTACTTTTTCTCGGTGTCTCTTTTCTTTCGTTAGATTTGCAACAACAACAAAAAAACAGGCTTTACTGGGAAAAGTTTTAGCCGTGTATTCCTAAGGACTGTCCTTGTATAGGGATGGGTTATCATAGCATCACAAATTTGGAAGGAACCTTGGAGGTCTTTTAGTCCAAGCCCCCTGCTCAAGCCTATTTCAGACAAGCGGCTGTGCAATCCCTTCTTCAAAGCCTCCAATGTTGGAGCAAGCCCCAGGATGAATTGTTCGGAAAAGGCCCGCCTTTTAGCTCCTTCCAGATGACACTCTTTGGCTGACGGGATCTGCACCGTGCCTAACCTGCTCCATCCAATTGGAGACAGACAGTCCTCCAGTCAGGTAGGCCTTTAAGGGTGCCGACCAGCCCCTTGAATTGCACCTGGAAACACACCGGCAGCCAGTGCAGCTCACGAAGTAAAGGTGTTTAACGTGTGCCATGTAGCCAGTGCTATTTATTACCAGGGGTGGGCTTCAAATTTTTTTAGCATAAATAAAATAAATGAGAGAATTGAATTAAGAAGGAACGGGAACATTTTAATGTTTTATAAAATATAAGTGAAGTGGGGGGAATTAACTATGGAAAGTTTATAAGTGTTCCTGTAGGAATATAATATTTATCTGAAACGTAATGTGTAAAATGTTAAGATTTAAATGAATATTAATATTAATGATAGAATTGAATTGGAATGGATTGTTGTTTTAATTATATTATACATTTATAATTTTTTCTTTTTTAAAAAATACAGTGTGTAGTTTTAGAGTGTACCAAGCAGAATCCGAATGGAAGTTATGTATTATATTAAGTGTTATAATTTTAGGGGAAAGATATAAAGGCGTCATACTCCAATCAATGATTACAGGAGAAATTTTGTTTAATGAGAACAGATAGTAGCTAGTTGAAACAGGACAGACAAAGAATATAAGTATAACGATTTGAATTGAGATGGAATAAATAAAATAAAATTAAGGAAGTTAACAGAGGGGAGAAGCTATATAGAAAATGTAGAATAGTAATAAGCTATGGAATGGAATATAAAAATGAGCATGAACTTGAATTTGTGTCTGTACGAAGGGATGTAACCCGGGATCATGCTGCTTTCAAAAAAGATGTTTTATGTTTTCATGTTTTATGTTTTGTTTGTTTTTCAAAAAAAAAAATTTAGCAACGGATTCTTTGCCCATTTGCTGGGTGGGCGTGGCCATGGTGGGCGTGGCCTAGTCGGCCTCCTGCACCATGGCGGGGGTGTGTGTGCATTTTTGCCCTCTCCAGGCTCCGGAGGCTCCCTGGAGGCCAGAAATGGACCCTTCGAAAGGTTCTCTGTGTGCTCTGCCCTTACCTGCATCCAAATTGGGTCATGTGGGGACTCCTGGGAAGGGAGGGGCGATGGGCGGGGCCAGCCAGGAATGGGATTTGGGGACTCTCCAAACTGCACAGAATCTTAGCTAGGGCCTCTTCCAGACCCCCGAGAGCCCCCCCAGCAGCCCACTCCCTGTTTATTACCTGTGCAGCCACATTTTGCGCCAATTGAAGTTTCTGAATAGTCTTCAAGGGCAGCCCCATGTAGGTTGCAGTAATCTAAGTAGGAGGTTACAAGAGCATGGGTGAGCCTCTTGGTCCAGGAATGTATGCATGTTTGTTTTCATGGGTGTATCCAACACATTCTCTCTCACACAAACACACACACACACATCACTACACAAATATAATTAACTGGGGGCAACGGAGGAGGGAACTATGCGTAGTAAGGAAATGAGTATCCAAATAAGGAAGTCCAGAAACTCACATTCCTCTTAGCTTCTCTCAAATTGCAATCTGTCCTGTTTTTGTCAAGAATATCTGGATCGTTTTCTGTAGGTGTGATACGGGGGAGAGATCCTTTTGCCAAATTTAAAATGCGAACTTGGATACGAGGAAGGCTTTTTCTGCTGCAGTGACCTTACAAAGTTTGCACTCTGAGTCAGTTTCTATTGTCTTGCTATTTTTATATATATATATCAATTGAAGTGCCAATAAAGGAGACGGAGGAGGAAGGAAGGGAAAGGAGAAAGGAAAGAAGAAAAAGGAAAGGAAAGGAAAGGAAGGAAAGGAAAGGGAAAGGAAAGGAAAGGAAAGGAAAGGAAAGGAAAGGAAAAGGAAAGGAGAGGAAGGAAAGGGAAAGGAGGAAGGAAAGGAAAGGAAAGGAGGAAGAAAAAGGAAAGGAAAGGAGGAAGGGAAAGGAAAGGAGGAAGGAAAATAGAGAAGGGAAGGAGGAAGTGGAGGAAAAATATGGAGGAAGGGAGAGGAGGAAAGAAGGGAGCGAGGAAAAAAGAAAGGAAAGAAACAACAGTGATAGGGAAAGGAATGGAAGGAGAGAGGCAGGGGAGGGAGGGAGGGAGGGAGAGAAGAGAGGAAGGAAGGAAAGTAGGTTTCTGCATACTCAGAAGATTTCTGCTACTTCATAGAACAGGAGTATCAAAATGGTCTTTTTATGCATGAACTTTGTGCATGGGCCTCCTTAGCCCCTGTAGCACCTCAGGCTCCCCTGATTTAGCGGTTTGAAAATAACGAGGAGGAAGACGCCATACGGCAACCTGAAGTAGCAGGCTCATCTCAATTTCCAGGAACTCCCTGGACCTTTTGAAGGTTTCTTAAGCATTCTTGGAAGGCGAGCGCAAGAGGGTTTTTTTTGGAAATTGAGCCTGGGCTGGGGGGAAATCGAAGGAAGTCAGAACAGTCGAGAGCATCTCAAAGGGACTAGCAAAATGTCACCCCCGCCTTTCGCCATCTGGTCCATGAGTGTTTTCGGGACCACTTCCTCCTACCTTCCTTGGATGAAAGTGCCTGCGAGATGCTCTCGAAACCCCGAGCATGTCTGCTGCTCCAAAACACGCGGCTGATTGTAGTGGAAATCTCACCAAGGAATGCCTGGCAGTTGGAGAGGATCCAAGGGTCCATTTGACTTACCAAACAACAGTGAGTCACCCGGATTTGCATAAGGTGTGAAAAAAATCCCCCAGTGTAGAATTGCAGGCTCCCGTTAGAGTGAATGTGCGTTAATCTGAAAGACACGTGCGGTACGAACAAAATAGATGAAGTACTTTTGCACTAGAAAGGAGAACAAAGCGGGGTGTTGAGTTTGTGACTATTGTGGGTGTGGGGGGAGGGAGGGAGGAGAGGGGGAGAGAGAGGGAAGGAAGGAGGGAAGGAAGGAGAGGGAGGGAAGGAGAGAGGGAAGGAAGGAAAGAGAGGAAGAGAGAGAGAGAAGGAAGGAAGGAGAGGGAATGAGGGGGGAAGGAAGGAGAGGGAGGGAAGGAAAGAAGGAAGGAGAGAGAGGAAGGAGAGGGAGGGAGAGACGGAGGGAAGGAAGTAGAGGAGGTAGAGAAGGAAGGAAGGAAGGAAGGAAGGAAGGAAGGAAGGAAGGAAGGAAGGAAGGAAGGAAGGAAGGAAGGGATGTTCTTTTCCTACCCAGATAACTAGCTCTTCTCTAGTAGAGGAGAGTAAACCTATTCAAATAGAAACACCTGGTTAGTTAGTCTTGGTGTGAATTTGGAACCATTACACATAGTCCTTGACTTACAACCATTTGTTTAGCTCAGGGTTGAAAGAGAGGGTTCTTTAGTGCCCTAGTTAGTCCTAGCTAAGTTACGTTTAAACACAAGCACTGATGATGTTACCTAGTTTGAGTAACAAAACATCTGCATGAAAACAACCAAGCTCAGAGAGCACCAAGGACCCCTCAATCTGGCACATGTTGACACCATGCACGGGAGGTATATAACAAACTATTTTAAATGGAATTACCACTTCTTTTTTTTCCCCTTAAAGCCTTATAATGGTCATATTAATTGTAGCAAGGATCGTCTTGAAAATGTAAGCAATCAGTTGATGTATTAGATACAAGCGCTGAAATTTTGAGCAGAGTAATTTTGGCCCTGGAAAATGTCTGGCTGCCCATCGTATGTTCTGCTCAATCTCTCTCCACGAAAGGTGATAAACTTCGAATATTATCAGACTGTATAATTGATAGGTTGGAATTGCAATGCGAGAATCTGGATTTTGCAGCTGTGTTTTCGTGACATGCTGGAAAAGCTCTTGGATATTGCATGGATTAATTTGGGGGGAACATGATGAAATACAGATTTCTTCCCATTTTTATCAGTTAGATAAAAAACATGGTCTCCTAATCCAAAGGATATAAATAGATTATGAATGTAATTATTTCTTCACCTCTTAAGAAGCCTCATGGAGCTAGGAAAGAGATTACATGTTTGCAAAGATTCTTAGACCTAAATTTATTTATAGACAGCTGGAATGTATTGTTAAGATAATAGTGGTAATTTACAAGTATTTTAGAATAGAAGTTGGCATAGCCTACGTTAATAAATCATTATGTCATATTTTTTTTCAAATGTTAAATATTTCTCTTTATTAAAGGAGGCAAATCCAGGTAATTCTTAACTTACATCCATAGCTGAGCCTGAGTTTTGCCCCGTTTTACAAAAAAAAAGAAAAATTGCCACAATTGTTAAGTGAATCACTGCAGTTGTTAAAATTGGTTGTTAAGTGAATTTGGCTTCCCCATTGATTTTAACATATGACAGATAATCAGAGTTGGAAGGGACCTTGTAGGTCATCTAGTCCAACCCCCGCCCAAGCAGGAGACCCTCCACCATTTCTGACAGATGGCAGTCCAGTCTCTTCTTGGAAGTCTGAAGTGTTGACGCTCCCACAACTTCTGAGGGCAACTTCTGTTCCATAGGTTCCATGGATTGAGGGCACAACAGCGACCGCATTTTCTTCATTTTATGAGAAAATCACACCTTCCTTCCCCTGTCCTTATCACTTTCTATCGAGGGACCATTGAGAGCATCCTGTCCTATATTATATTACTGTTTGGTTTGGAAGCACAGGTAGTCCTTGACTTACAACAGTTCTTTTTGTGATCATTCAAAGTTATAATGGCACTGAAAAATGTGGCTTAACAGATAACAGATAATCAGAGTTGGAAGGGACTTTGTAGGTCATCTAGTCCAACCCCCCATCCAAGCAAGAGGTCTTACACCATTTCTGACAAATAGCAGTCCAGTCTCTTCTTGAAGGTCTCAAATGATGAAGCTCCCACAGCTTCCGAAGGCAACTTCTGTTCCATGGGTTGATTGTTCTCCATCAGAAAATTCCTCCTTATTTCCAGGTTGAATCTCTCCTTGATCTGTTTGCATCCATTATTCCTTTTCTGGTGCCTTGGAAAATAGCTTGATCCCTTCCTCCTCTCTGTGGTAGCCCCTCAAGTATTGGAAGACTGCTGTCCTGTCTCCCCTGGTCCTCTCTTCACTGGACTAGCCAGGCCCAGTTCCTGCAACTGTTCTTCATATGTTTTAACCTCCAGTCCCCTAATTATCCTGGTTGTTCTTCTCTGCACTCTTTCCACAGTTTCAACACCTTTAGTCTTCCCAGCTTTTGGATTCGGGCTGGAGCCCAGCCTCATTTCTCTCGCCAGAATTTCTCTTAATGTCTTAAGGTGAATCATTCATCTAAATGTATATTTCCTATTTATTGAACTCCCCAGCAGATTTTAAAGACAATTCAGGGTCAACCGTTCATGCTGGAGCAAAAAAGAGGGTGTATTTGAGGGCCTTGGACCCATATGTTTTGGCTGACTGGGGAATTCTGGGAGTTGAAGTCCACATATCTTAATGTTTCCTAAGTTGAGAATCTCTGATCCAAAATATCTGGATAGTATCAGTTGATAAAAAGCTAAAATATAAAAGTATGCTGTTGTTGATTTTCTGGTTTATAATAGCTTAATGGATTAAGGATAATTTACTGTAGCCTCCGGAATATTTTAACCTGATTTTTCTTCTGCTTTTCTGAATAACTGTTCTGCGTAGATTAGTGAGAGCAGATTTCATTAAATCTCCCAAAAACTGGTTGACAAATCTGTTAATAAGAACTTACGCTGAAACATTTTTACTGATTACCATCTTAATGATCTTCTCTACGCACAACAAGCTCACAGTATAATGCATCTAATGACAGAATTAGAATTGTGTCTGTGAAAACACATACAATCACACATGGTTAAACATGATTCTTTCCATTCGGATTATTAAAGTTGAAAGCTATGCAGCTGGGAATTGTTCAAAACTTGGCAACATCTAGAGGGGAAAATATGCTGACTGCTTTAACATAATCTTTAGATAATGTATATAGCACTTCTTAATATTTCATTACACACTGAGTTAATACTAATAGAGTATCTTATTTGGGGAGAGGGATTTTTTTTAAAAAAAAGAAAAATGGTAAACTGTGATGACACAATCAAAATAGCTATAGTAGTTAGATTTATATACCGCTTCACAGTGCTTTACAGCCCTCTCTAAGTGGTTTATAGAGTCAGTCTATCACCTCCAACAATCTGGGTCCTAATTTTACTGACTTTGGAAGGATGGAAGACTGAGTCAACCTGGAGCTGGTCAGGATCGAACTACTGGCAGTCGGCAGAGTCAGCCTGCAATACTGCATTCTAACCACTGCAAACTATAGGTGGGTGGGTGGGTGGGTGGGAAGGAGGGAGGGAGGGAGGGAGGAAAGGAAGGAAGGAAGGAAGGAAGGAAGGAAGGAAGGAAGGAAGGAAGGAAGGAAGGAAGGAAGGAAGGAAGGACAATAGCAATAGCAATCACAATAGCACTTAGACTTATATAGTCAACACATTGTCCCCAACAATCTGGATCCTCATTTTACTGTGGTTGCCCCATCACTGGAGATTTTCAAGAAAAGATTGGACAGCCATTTGTCCAGAATGGTATAGGGCAGTGGTGGCTAACCTTTTGGGGCTCTTATGCCAAAAATTTTGTGCGAGCTTGCACACTCGCGCTCGTGTGCCAGCACCCAGAAGGCAATGCATGTCCCCCCCACGCCCCCTGCACACGCGCACTATGTCTCTTCCACATTCAAGTATCAAAATAGAAAAATGCCTCCACCTGAAGCCTTCTCAGAAATAAAACCAAATAATTTAGACCCTCAAATTCAAGAGAAACCAGTCAGTAACCTGCATAGATCAAGCTGGGCTTCCTTGTGAAATGCCTGTTAAATATTCTATTTCGCTTCTTTCCTTCCACCAAAACAGACTTGTTTTTTTTCCTCTTCTTTCCTTCTTTTTAAATAACCCTCTTGTACTTCCATCAATAGCAGGTTTCAGAGTATTCCCTCCTCCATCAATTTGGTACTACCTGTCTTGATTATAATTGGAAAAAAGCTGTATCTCCAGGTACCCAACTTTTCAAATAACACCTGATTTGCAATCACTTCAGGAGTAGTTGGGTGAGTTTTCCCCAAGACATGCTAATCGGCAATCAGCAGCCAAAATTCTTCATGAAAGGAAAAATTTCCTAACCCAATAAATAATTCTTTATGTTCCCTCCACGTTTTCTGCCCAATCAGTGTCCTGTTGACAGTTACTTTCTCTCATCAATTAGCGAGAATCTGAGTCATGATAGGTGTCCATCTTCCATTTTAAAAAATGGAAACTGGGTTTTAGAAGTTCTAGCAGCTTCATTTCCTGAAATTAAAACATATTAATGCCTTTTAGGCCAGAATGTCAACTCATAAAACATTCCTATGCCTGTTTTAGTAGTTGCCATAAAAAGGGGAGGGAAGGGAGGAAATCTGGAAGAGCAGTTGAAAGCAAAAGTACATTCCAACTCTTATCTTTAAAAGACTGTAACTAAAATACCAGAGTTTTTGCCCGTGCATATATTTTAATTGGAGAACGTGAATGATGACACCCAGCCTGTGAACGTGCTCAGTTGCAGAATCTGGTTTATGAGACACCCAGGGGGGAGGGGGGAAACAGGGTCACAGGTAAATTACAAATGCCAGAGTTGGCTTCACAGAGGACAGTGTCATCCAAAAAAGTTCATCTGTAAGAGGAAAAAATTGTGAGCATCAATAAATGCAAAGTTTTCTTCCAGAAGATTTAAAAACTCTTATGCCCCTTTAGAAAATCCTACAGCTGGATTTTACAGTTACACCTGGACAAGAAGCTGTCATTGAAAGAAAAATGTCCAGTGAAAATACTTACAGAAATTCCACTTTGATCTCTGCAAAAGAATGGGGGAGTCGGACAGAATAATTCAGTCCAGAAAGGAAATTAATGAGAAATTTCCAGTGTTTGGAAACATTTATTGTGGAACTTCCAAAAGAATGAGATAGAATTATAGATTCTGTATACAGTTGTACTGTCAATTTAGACAGTTTGAGGAAGAGATTTCATGCTGAATGACTATACAGATAGTCCTTGACTGACCTGTTGACAAGCGAAGTCAATTGAGAAGCCAGATTCATTTAACAACTGTGCAAGGAAGGTCATAAAATGGGGCAAAACTCATGTAACAGATGTTTCACTTAAGAACAGAAATTTTGGGCTCAATTGTAGTTGTAAATCGAAGACTACCCCTGCCCCGCCCCCCGTATAGATAGATAAATATGATAGATAGAATATGTGTGTGTGTGTGTGTGTATAAATGACTAACCCCTTTTTAACAGAACTACAGCTTTGATAACCTATCAAACTCTCTGACATTTGAACCAAAGATCTCTTATAAAGAAATAAATAAATTATAAAACCTCATCATTCAGTCAGCAGAAGTCCATTAAACGTTACTCGAAACATTTATACATTGCCTTTAATCAGACAAATCAGTTTTACATTCCTTTCCTTTAGTTTTAACAAAGTAACATGGCTTTCTCTAAAAAAAACAGCAAAACAACCCCCAAACCCTCTTAATCCCATATCTTATTTATAAACAAATCTTAAAGTCTTGTTTTCCATCCCAGTGGGGGAAAAGTCCATGAAGAGCTACCAGAAACAACAACATATGTACTTTAACCTTGATCAAATCTTTGTAGAAAACGTTTAATTGCCAGTGACAGTAGCATTCTTTCTGTAAATTGTTTATGTTCAGTGTGGCTTTAAAATAACGATCCTTCTCTTTGTAACACAGCCAAATCCTTGCTTGTGTCAGAAAAGATAATTCAAAGTGAAAAGGAAGGTACAGTGCAGATTGCAAGACATATTTTTTACTGTCTCTCTCCAGAGTTGGTATAAGTCGCTACAAATATTTCAAAGCAATTCTTTGTCTTTGGAAATAAAGATCCATTTCTAGCTAACAACTCTGGGATAGAAATGAAATCAATACTTGCAACTGTATGAAATATTCAGGGAAGACTCTGAAGCCAGCTGTCAGGGTTTCTTCTGAATACACACACACACTATATACTGTGCAAATTATATATGACAAACACATACACACAGACTTATGCACACATATTATGTACAGCTAGAAAGTAAAGAAAAAAACAGAACCAGAAAGAAAAATGGACCAATGACAAAATATAAAGTTTAGGATAGAGAAGACTATTTGGATTTTTGAAAAAGGAATTGTTATTTATTTATTTTTACCAATTTTACTGAAAAGATACTGTACATGATTCTAGAAAAAAAAAGAATTACACAAAACAAGGATTGCAAAAACAAAACAAGCAAGCAAGCAAAGAAAAAAAAACAAAAAAGTGGGAAACTATTAATATATATCACATATGAATCCACTGTCAGATTTCTAAATCAATCTTGGAAGAAAAATGTATCTTAGGGGCTGGGGAATTATGGGAGTTGAAGTCCATGTATCTTAAAGTTGCCAAGGGAGGCTGTAGGGGCTTTTTAAAATGACGAAATTATAGAAATACCAAGTTTGAAGTCACGTTGAACATTTCTTTTATGTTTGCTGCTACAAGTTTCTTCAAAGAGAATTTTCTTTTAAGCAGAAGGAACTTCAAAGAACGGAATGATTCTATTGATACTTCTTTAATGCTGATACTTATTTAGTGATACTTATGGGAGAGGGAAAACAGGCCTGTTTTTCTGAATCAGCGTAATCTTATAGCAATAAAAATCCCTACGAGAAACATATGGATCCATACGGGAAACAAACAAGGTGTTATAAATGATAAAACATGTGTTGCATCTCAAATTATTTCCCTTATGTCAGAGGTCTCCAAACTTGGCAACTTTAAGACCTGTGGGCTTCAACTCCCAGAATTTCACATGTCTTAACCGTTGAGGAATTCTGGGAGTTGAAGGCCACGAGGCTTAAAGTTGCCAAGTTTGGGGACCCCTGCTTTATGTGATCAAATGCAGGTTTGTTTTTTGCAATGGAAGTTTTGTATGAAAAAGCAGAACTCCCATCATGATGTCAAAACACTTGTTCTGAATCACTCAATCATAGGGCTTGGAGGGGACCTCAGAGGTCTTCTAGTCCAACTCTGTGATCAAACATTGAGACCCTCTACCATTTTGGACAAATGGCTGTCCAGTCATCCTTGGGGGAAAAAAAACCCTCTTCTGGAGAAAAACTCTCCCAGGAACAGACTTTGGCTGCAGAGAATCAAGTCTAAAACGTGGTCAACAAAAACCGTAACTATAAGTCCAATCAAGGCAAATTGAAGTCATTGGTCCGACAGGGCAGGGGCAAGAATTCTAGATGGCAAAACTCAACATGGTTGGGAAGATGCCAGGAACACAGATAAGCAAAGTCAACCCAAGATAAACCCATGTTTGCTCCCAGCAGATGCCGCACTCAGCATGTAAACTCTCATACCCAGGTGTGGCTAATGAAGGGAATCAGGGCCCTTTCCTCCCCTATAAGTCATGCAACGCATGTTGCTCTCTTCTCTGTTCCTCCCTAGGATGAAGAGAGGGTGGGCCTGGGTCATCCTCCAAACTCCCTCTCCTTTGCTCTACCTCTCCCCTGCTCTGCCCAGCCAGACTTTGCCCTTCCCCAGTTTCCTCCACAGCCAACAGAGCCACACTCCCACTCCATGTCAGCTGTTTGTCTTCCTCCTCGGATTCAGACTCCGACAAGGGGCATGACACTTTGCAACCATCATAAATACATGCCAGTCACCAAGTGTTTGAATTTTGATCACATTATCCTGGGGACATTGCAATAGTTCTAAGGGTGGAAAAACAGAAATAAATTCCCTCTTTTTTTAGTGCCGTTGTAACTTTGAATGGTCACTAAATGAATGGTTCAAGTCAAGGATGGACAGCCAATATTTGTCGCCTCTACTCTAGTAGCAAGTATCATTCAACAGCCTTCCTGCCTGACAACATTTTCGACTCAGTGCAAGAATTATTTGCTAAATACTCAGAGCGTGCAAATAATTGAGAGCTCATAATCTGGCTGTTTAACAGTAGGAGGGCTAAGAAAAGAAATGATTTGAAACACTCATTGTTTCATACAGTTTAAGATTTCAAATGCTGTGTTAGGAAATGATCTTTGAATTAAATTACTGCCCGTGTGTCTGATTTATTTAACTGCTGCTGTTCAGTTTATGACTCGAATTAGCTGGCAAGTAGAAGGATAATTCCCTGGATAAGTTTACACATCTTAAGTGTGTTTTTAAACAAACAAACAAAAAACCCTCTTATCAATTGAATAATCTACAATGGCCTAAATGCTCACATAGGCATAAACTATATAGTCTATAATAGTGTATCTTAACTTTAGCCGTTTTAAGATGTGTGGACTTCAACTCCCAGCATTCCACACATCTTAAAATGTTGAGAAACACGGATTTATAAACTACAATGTGTAGGTTTGCACAACATACTAAATCATTAATGATGACCAAATCTACTTTGTTATGATTTAATGCAGTGTCTGAATCCACTCTTTGAATTATAACAGTTCAGATGAAACACCAGTTACTCAAATCAAAATCTTTATTATGGTCCTTGCCCATCATAAGCCCCAGTTATTAGATTTAGGAGATTATGTGTAATCCTTTCCCAGTTCCTATCAATCCTAATTAGAATATTTTTTTCCCAACACTTTATTTATCATTCATGGAATCCTGGAGTTGGGAAAGAGCCTTCAGGCCATCAGTGCAATCTTCAACTCAGTGCTGGAATCCAGCTTATTTGTTGGTTAGATTTTTGTCCTGCCTTTATAAGTAACTGAAGGCCACAAATATACCTAATGCTCATTCTTCCTCCTATTTGTCCACAGCAGCAACTCTGGGAGGTTGGGCTGAGAAAGAGGGACTAGCCTTAAAGCACCCAACCAGTGGCGAGATTCAAAAAAGTTTACTACTGGTTCTGTAGGCGTGGCTTGATGGGTGTGGCTTGGTGGGTGTGGCAAGCCAAGGATACTGCAAAATCCCCATTCCCTCCCCATCACACTAACCTGCTTTCCAGCTCCGTTCTCCTGTGCAGGGCAACAAAAAAAAAAGGCACAGCCAATCAGCTGGGACTCAATGGGAGGCAGAGAAGAGATAGGGGTGGCGGGGCCAGTCAGAGGTGGGATTTGCCTGTTCTCCAAACTACTCAAAATTTCTGCTACTGGTACTCCAGAACTGGTCAGAACCTGCTGAATATCACCTCTGCACCCAACCGAACTTTTATGCCTAAAGCAGACTAATATTCACTATCTCCTGGTGATTGGCCCAAAGTCACCCAACCAGCTTTCATACCTAAAGTCGGACTAGAACTAACGGATTCCTGGTGATTGGTCCAAAGTCACCCAACCAGCTTTCGTGTTTAAGGCATGATTAGAATTCTCCATCTCCATCTCCTGGTCACCCAACTGTCTTTCATATCTGACAGGACTACAACTCACCATCTCCCGGTGATCGGCCCAAAATCACTGAATTGCTTTCATGCCTAAAATGGGACTACAACTCACTATCTCCTGGTGATTGGCCCTAAGTCACCCAGCCAGTTTTCATGGCTAAGATGGGACTAGCATTCTCCATTTCCTGGTGATTGACCCAAGATCATCCAACTGGCTTTCATACCTACAACTCACCATCTCCTGGTTGATTGGCCCAAAGTCATCCAGCCAGCTTTCATGCCTAAAGTGGGATTAGAACTCACAGTCTCATAGTTTCTAGACCAGCACTTTAATCACTACACTGAAATACCTCTTGAGCATCCTAACATCTGTCTATGCAGCCTTTGCTTCTCCACAAAACAGAAGCTGGTCATCTACTTCAGGCTTTGCTTTTGCTTCCCAACAGCTCTTACTGTTAGGGAAATCCTCCTGACTTTTAACCAGAATGCTGCTTCCTGAAACTTGAACCATTATCCTGTTCCTGAAATGCTCTAGGTGGTGGAGGATGGTCAAACTACTTCTCAGTGACAACTCATAGCCCTTCAGTATACGGAAAGCTCATGTCCTTCCCAATGAGCATTTCTCAAGATTATGTTTTCCATGTTCAATTTTGTCTTCTCTCGTCTAGTCCTTCAGACTTCCCTTCTTTACATTTTTTTTCAGTTGTTCTTACTTCTTAAAATGTGGTGCCACAACTAGAACGAAGCTAAATTAAGTGAAAGTATTGCTTCTTATAATTTGGAAGCTGTTGGCTGTTGTTTTTTAAACAAAAGCCAGAGGTAATGTTATCTCAATAAAAGTACAATGTTTATGGCAAAAGAATAAGCTCTAATTTTATCTTGTTGAAAGCGTAAAGGAGTAGGAAGCACAGTTAATTTCTTTAACTAACTCACTCTTTCTTCTTTCTTTCTTTCTTTCTTTCTTTCTTTCTTTCTTTCTTTCTTTCTTTCTTTCTTTCTTTCTTTCTTTCTTTCTTTCTTTCTCAATTTGGTTTTAAATAGAAAGGTGGAAACTTGTTCTTGGTTGAGCTGAAATGTTTTTGCCTTCATTGGTTACCATGGGAACAGACCTTTGTTAATCTTCTGTTCATAAACCCAGAGCAATTTACGTGTGTGGAAGTTTGATTATTCAAATTGCTTTTGAATGTGTTCAAATAAATTATAATGACTGATGCCAATGTGCTTTTATTATCTCTTTGCTTAGATATTAAAAATAGTTCTTGATAAAAACGGGAGCCTTTTTTCCATTTTTGCTCCTTCTTTTCAACCTCCTCTGTGTGTGTGTGTGTGCGTGTCTTCCTCTTGGCCAAAGAAAAATAATCACTTTTTCTTCCTTGGCTCCTCATTTTTATAAAAGGATGCAGTGACAGTAACCTTTCCTTGTGTTATATTTAACAAGAGAAAAATGCATGGAGACATGTTCAAATTATGATTCCTTTTCTAACTCATCTTCTTCCAAGACTTTCGCATGTTAAGTTGCTCTAATTGCTCTACACAAAGACCAGGTTATTACATCCTGTTGCAAAAAAAAAGACTCCTTTTTTTCGCAAGAACATAATAAGTATTCTCACAGTGAATGTACTTCTCATTAACAAATCTAAATTCTGAAGAATTTAAGTTTCTGCAATTGTAACTTGGTTCCACCTCGGGTCTCGGTGCCACCAGTTGAGAAGTAGTGAGATAAAGTACAAGTAGACCTCGACTTAACAAATGTTAGTTTAGTGACTGTTTGAAGTTACAATGGCACTGAAAAAAAGGGACTTATGACAGTTTTTTCGCACTTATGACCATTTCAGCATCCCCACCGTCGCGTGATCAAAATTCAGATGCTTGGCAAATGACTGTTGCAGTGTCTGTCATCTGCACCTCTATAACTGTCTGGTTTGGCTCTGCAACCCAACAAGACAGACACAGACTTGAGAGAGTAATTAGGACTGCAAAAAAAACAGTTGCTACCAACCGACCTTCCATCGAGGACCTGTATCCTGCACGAGTCAAAAAGAGGGCTGTGAAAATATTTACAGACTTCTCACATCTTGGACATTAACTGTTTCAATTCCTACCCTCAAAAAGACGCTATAGAGCCTTGCACACCAGAACAACTAGACACAAGGACAGTTGTTTCCCAAACGCCATCACTCTGCTAAACAAATAATTCCCTCAACACTGTCCAACTATTTACAAACTCTGCACTACTATTACTATTACTCTTCTCAGCACTCCTTATTGCCCATCCCCTCCCACTTGTGACTATAGGACTGTAACTTTGTCGCTTATATCCCAACAATTTATATTGACTGTTTCCTAGTATGATTGAATTGCTTATTGTATCCCATGACTATTGTTAAGTAATAATTCTTGACTCTTGATGAGTGTATCTTTTCTTTTATGTACACTGAGAGCATTTGCACCAAGACAAATTCCTTGTGTGTCCAATCACACTTGGCCGAGAAAGAATTCTATTCTATTCTATTCTATTCTATTCTATTCTATTCTATTCTATTCTATTCTATTCTATTCTATTCTGCTCTATTCTATTCTATTCTACTTTCCTTCCTCCCTCCACCTCTTCCTCCTCCTCTCTATTCTATTCTATTCTATTCTATTCTATTCTATTCTACTTTCCGTCCTCCCTCCTCCTCTTCCTCCTCCTTTCTATTCTATTCTATTCTATTCTATTCTATTCTATTCCTGGGGTCGTATGGTCTCCTTTTTCTGACTTTCTGACAAGCAAAGTCAACAGGAAAGCCAGATTCACCTAACAACCTTGTTACTAACTTTACAACCGCAGTGATTCACTTAACAACCGTGGCAAGGAAGGTCGCAACATGGGGTGAAACTCACTTAACAAATGTCTCCCTGAACAACAGAAATTTTGGGCTCAATTGTGGTCATAAGTCAAGGACCATTGGAACAGACTCTTCATTTAAGGATATTTTAATGATTGAGTGGAATGGTATTTTGTTCATAGCACTTTTTGAAGTACTCTCTTTAAGGGTGAAAAAGTCAACCCTTAGAGTGGCATTTCTCAACCTTGACAACATGAAGATGGGGGAGTCCCAAAGGTGCTTTTTCAAGAGGCAGCTAGACTTTCTTTGTTTTTCCTTGAAGAGGTTTCACTTCTCATCCAAGAAGCTTCTTCAGTTTCGACGTAAAGATAATAAGGAAAATAACGGCATGTACAGAAGCTGACAGACTAACTTTAGAAATGAAAAATAAGGAGGATTCAGAATATTACAAAACTTGGAATACGTTTTATATGTGGCTGCAGAAAAGAAGGGAAGGTTGGAACAAAATCAGCTAGGAGGATTGGAAGCAAAATATAAATATTGTACCAATAATCAAAATGTTAATTTCTATTTTAATGGGTTTAACTACATCTTTGGTATGTGTGGTAAAGTAATACCAAAAGGGCTGCACTGTGTTTTGCATTTATAGTGTAAACAATATATATATGGGAGGATATAGAGTTGGCTAGAGAGAGAGAAAGAGAGATCTAACAGATGAAAACATCTTAATCCAGGTGGAATTTGCAGAATTGATTTCAGTGTCACCCAAGTGACTTTCATCAATTGTCAGATTCAAGAACCAAGAACGACACACAGAGTTACTTAAGGGTAGTTTCTGACAACGAGAGGTATTGGTACCTTGGTGAGACCACATTTGGAGTACTGCATCCTGTTCTGGTCACCATGATACAAAAAAGATGTTGAGACTCTGGAAAGAGTGCAGAGAAGAGCAACAAACATGGTTAGAGAACGGAGGCTAAAACTTATGAAGAAGGGTTGCAGGAACTGGGCATGTCTAGTTGAATGAAGAGAAGAACTAAGTATGGTTTAATCGTAGTCTGTTCCAATACTAATTGAGCGGCTGTCCTAGAGAAGAGGGGGTTGGTTTATTCTCCAAAGCACAAAGACCAGGACAAGAAGTAGTGGATGGAAGCTTGTTAGAGAAAGATCCAACCTAAAAGTAAAGAGGAATTTCCTCACCATGAGAACAATTCATCAGTGGAAGAACTTGCCTCTTGGAGCTGTGGGTGCTCCGTTACTAGAGGTTCTCAAGAATAGACTGGACAACTATTGGTCCTGGATAGTATAAAGTATCCTGCCCTGAGCAGAGGTATGGACTACAAGACCTCCAAGGTCCTTTCAGCCCCATGTAATTCTATAAGTTTCCCAACTGGGTGATAAACCAGATGTCTTCGAGAACGTAGCACCTATCAACATCTTAAAGGTGGCCACATTTGGAGGTAGCTTTGGAAGTGGCATTATTAAGGGGGAAGGAAGAAAATTTACTCCTCCTTTATGGGAAGAAAACCACAAGAATCTGGTGTTTAATTCTTGCTTGGAGATGCATGTAAACTGGATTAAATACATGAACAGTGTGCATCTGGGTATCGTTAATTTTGATACCAAGTAGTAGTGATAATGTTGACCATTTTGGTACTCATAATTACATTATATTCACATTGTTATAATAACATCGTACATAATATAATCATCTTTCAACTTCTGATCCTTTCCTCTATGTACTGAATTTAAATATTATATAGGAATATGCATAGTAATATTTTCCTCCTTTCTAATGTCTACCTCTATTCCAAATCTTAATAGCACAAACCGTATATTAATAGGTATTCTATTTCTATAAAATATAGATCTTTCTAATCAACAAAACCATGATCCAAGTTTCATTTCTTTTTTTCTTCACAAGCACAAACTCCAGAAGTGATAATCCTGTTTTAACTTCGAGCTGTTGCTAAGCGGAAGGCTGTAAGCCGAGGGTTACCTGGGGGGCAGGTGGCATTGTCTTTGTCTTAAAGGTACATTCTCAGAGAGCTCCCTTGTCTTCCTCTTTCCCAGGTCTACGAACGAGGGACAAACGTGGACCAGTTCGTGACCCGTTTCCTGCTGAAAGAGACGGCCAATCAGATTCAGTCCTTGCTGAGCTCCGTGGAAAGTGCCGTAGATGCCATCGACGAGCAAACCAGCCAGATAAGGTTGGCCTGTGATCTTTATGCCATTCCATGTGACATCTAGATAAGACAAGATAAACTGTCGTTGTCCTTTTTCTGTATACAAAATGGGTCATGTTAAAATTTTGACACACTGCTTCCAGGAATGTCACCATCCCAAGGATAATGATAATAATCATAATAATGATAATAATAATCATAATAATGATAATAATCATAATAATCATGACAACAATAATAATCATAATAATAATCATAACAATAATAATAATAATAACAATAATAATAACGGCAGAGACATCCCAAAATGCCAAACTACCTGTGTCTGTCTGTCTGTGTGTTCAAAATGTAATAACAGCAGCAACATCCCCAAAATTTTATCTGTCTGTCTGTCTGTCTGTCTATCTATCTATCTATCTATCTATCTATCTATCTATCTATCTATCTATCTAGAAAGGAGAGAGAGAGATAGGTAGAGATGATAGACAGATAGATATATAGAGATAGAGATAGTTGTATAGTGTGTGTGTATGTGTATACATACATACATACATACATACATACATACATACATACATATATATATATATATGTTTTCTTAAGTTTTTGCCGGTACTTACATGTATGGTATTCAGCTTTGTTCAGGTGATTTTCCCACGTCATTATAGTTGTGCTTTTAAAGTTGTAGCAATGTTTCGGCAGAATCTCATCTGCAATCATCAGGCTCCTGTATTGTGTTCATCTGTAAGTCAGACTTTTACAGTTGTTTCAGTTTTAAATTTGGGGCTAGCCTACTGCTGTGCCAGAATGGTTTTTTCTTCATCCTGATTGGTTGGGAGTCTTGGTCTGTGTCTATTGGTCTTGGAGTTTGCTGTGTTCTGTTTGATTGGTGTTTCTAATATCTTCTGTCTGTTTTGTGGCTTTTTTTGTCTTGGTTGGCTGGCAACATTGTATTCCTGTATTGGAGGCTTTTAGTGCAGCTTGGCTCCAAGTAAATGGACGGCTATCATTTGTTAGGAAGCTAGGTTTCATTTGGGTGCCTGGTTGGGGTGTGTTTGAGCTGGAGGTATCAGGGGGGATCTGTTTGTGCCCAGGTGTTTGCCTGGCTTGTGGTGTGGAGATTTTTTTGTTTGTAAGTGCAGGCTTCCAAATAATTGACAGTCTGATGGAATCATCTCTTCTATTCATGCTTTCAGGTCTTTTTTCAATCTCTATGGCTTCTCTGATAATTCTGTGGCTGGGGTTTTCTATAGTGGCTAGGGTTTTGGTGCCATTGAAGTCGATGCTATGACCTGTGACTTTCATGTGTTGGACTAGTGAGGAAGTGTGTTCCAGCTTTTTGACTGCATTTTTGTGTTCATCCAGGCGGGTACTTATTCTTCTATTGGTCTGTCCAATGTATGTGGCCGGGCATGATGCACAGGGGACTTCATATATGCCTTGGTTTTCCAGGTCAATTTTATCTTTGGGGTTTCTAAGGATGGCTGCTATTTTTTCTGTCTGTTTTGAAGGCAGTCTTGATATGATGCCTGTGTAGTATCTTACTGATTTTGTCTATAGTACCTCTTATGTAGGGCAAGACAGCTGTTCCAAAGGTCTGTTCATCTTCTAGTTCTCCATTATGTCTCAGTGTGTTTTTTGGGATCAAGCCGGTGATTTTGCTTTTGTGGAAGCCGTTGGCTGTCAGTACTTTAGTCAGGATGCATAGTTCAGTCTTAATGTGTGTCTTGTCTGCCAGGCGTTTGGTTCTAGTAATTAGTGTTTAGCCACGGAGTTTATCTGTGCTGGGTGGTGGTGGGATTGGGCGTTGAGGTAGCGGTTGGTGTGTGTTTTCTTCTGGTATACGTTGTGTCCTAGTGTGCCATCTCTTTTTTTGTAGATTAGTACATCTAGGAATGGTAGTTGTTTGTTTGTTTCCGTTTCCATGGTGAACTTGATTTTGGGGTGTGTGCTGTTTAGGTGTGTTAGGAAATTGTTTAGGTTTTCTTTTCCATGGGGCCAAATCACAAATGTGTCATCGATGTATCTTAACCATAGTTTGGGTTTGTGGGTGGCGTTAGCCAGGGCTCTGAATTTGAATTCTTCCATGAACAGGTTTGCAATGACGGGTGACAGTGATGATCCATAGGCTCCTTCAATTGCTTGTATCTTTGTCCTTTGTATATGAAATATGTGTTGGTTAAGCAGTGTTCTGCTAGTTCCAAGAATACCATAAATAATTCCATAAATACCAACCAGCTAAACACCTCATGGAACTAGCAGAACACTGCTTAACCAACACATATTTCATATACAAGGACAAAGATACATGCAAATTGAAGGAGCCCCTATGGGATCCCCTATGGGATCTTTTTTTAATGGTTTTGATGATTTCCCTTGGCTTTCCCAGGCAGCTTATCACCTCCTCATTTCTGATTTTGTCAACCTATACATACATACATACATACATACATACATACATACATACATACATGGTATTCAAAAGGAAATTAAAATCATATATATCACAGCTATACAGAGCAGCAACTGTCTTGACCAGAAGACCCCCCCCCCGTCCCCCCAAAAACCCCAGTTGCTATGGAAATGGGGATGAGATCAAAAGCTGGTATCAAGAGATTTTCTTGTTCAAATCCTCCTCCTGGCCACCCAATTTAAATTAAACAAAATATTAAGATCATAAATAGCTTGCGTAGGAATCCTTTTTTCCCCTCAGGTCTGGTAAGTTAAGGAGAGAATTACTCAAGACGCTGAAAAGCAGATGTATTCTTCTTCTCTCTGTCTTTTAATATGCATGGTTACTCGGAAGTTTAAATCAGAAGAAAGCCAGTTATTCTGGGTTACCTAGAGAGCTAGCAGCTCAGGTGATGTCCAGTAGGATAATAAAAGAATGTTTCTCTCTCTCTTTCTCTACATTTGACAAATTCTTATCTAACTTTTGGTTATTAAATCCATCTTTGTAATTCTTCAACCTCCACCCAGTCTATTCTTAAGTACTTCTAAAAATAAGAACCTAATAATTGCCTTATTCTACTGTACCAAAGAGAATTGAAAGTCAACGCTTTTTCTTTCTTTTTCCCCTTTTTCTGCTCACTCGTCCCTTCCCTTTTCCCTTCCTCGTTATTTGCTTTCGTATTTTCTTTGTATGCTACATCCTAAACTAATTACACAAAATAGAGCCTCATTAAGGAAAATCATTTATTTCAGCAGCCCCACTTAATTGCTGATGATTTAGTGTCCTATAATTCCACAGCCTGGGCTGGTTCTGTACAATGTACTGAATCTTGGATGTTAACAAAACACACGTCCTAGGATTTCTTATTAGTCCTTGACTTACAACAGTTCCTTCAATGACTGTTCAAAGTTACAGGGACACTGAAAAAAAGGGACTTCAATGGGGAAGCCAGATTCTGTTAACAGCAATGTTACTGACTTGTCTCGCTTAGCAACAAAAATGTTGGGCTCAGTTGTGGTCATAAGTCAAGTTAAGTCCAAATGGCTTTAACGCCGCATGGCTAGTCTAGGGAAGAGAAGGACCAGGGGAGACAGGAGAGCAGTCTTCCAATATTTGAGGGGCTGCCACACAGAGGAGGAAGGGGTCAGGCTATTTTCTAAAGCCCCTGAAGGCCATATATATATATATATTTATTATCTATTTATTTTTATTATATTGTTTTTTTATTTTATAGAATAGAACAGAGGTAGAGGTAGAGGTAGAATAGAAGTAGAGATAGAGACAGAGACAGAGACAGAAACAGAAACAGAAACAGAAACAGAAACAGAATAGAATAGAATAGAATAGAATAGAATAGAATAGAATAGAATAGAATAGAATAAGATACAACACTTAGTGATAGCCATAGGTTACTAATAAGCAATCCGATCATACTAGGGAACAAATAAAACAATATAAATTGTAAAGATACAAGCAACATGGTTATAGTCATAAGTGGGAAGAGATAGGTAATAGGAAGGATAAGAAGAAGAATAGTAATACAGTCTTACTAAATAGTTTGGCAGAGTTGAGGGAATTACTTGTTTAGCAGAGTGATGGTGTTCGGGGAAAAACTGTCCTTGTGTCTAGTTGTTTTGGTGTGCAGTGCCCTATAGCATCGTTTTGAGGGTAGAAGTTGAAACAATTTATGTCCAGGATATGAAAGGCAAGATCTGGAATAAACTGCCCAAAAGTTAGACAGTGAAAATCACCCCATGGTCCAGCACAGAGTGTCCAATCAGCATCCAGTAAGACGTTATGGGGAAATCTCCTTTGCAGGTGTTGTGTTCCTCAGGACGGTTGGCCTTGAAGAAATATAAACAACGCCACTCAGCAGCGCCCTTCTAATTCTCACGGGACTGCTCCACACCATCTCACTTCCCCATCCCAAATGCCTAAACCTCTCCCCCCCCCGGGGTTGGACTAGATGACCTACAAAGTCCCTTCTCACACTGTTATTCTGTTCTGTTCTGTAAACCAACTGCTGCCCTGACCAAGCTATCAGGCTGTCCTTAGATTCTGACGAGATGATTCTGAAGTGAATTGCAACTCTCTTGTTCGCTTTAATGTAAGAAAATGATCTGTCCTGCCCCTGTCAGAGTCTGAATCCGAGAAGGAAGCCGGACAGCTGACATGGAATGGGAATGCGGCTCCGTTGGCTGTGGAGGAAACTGGGGAAGGACAAAGTCCAGCTTGGGCAGAGCAGACAAGAGGTAGAACAAGGGAGCGGGTGTTCAGCGGAAGACCCAGGCCCACTCGCTCTTCCTCCTAGGGCACACAGGGAGGAACGGAGAAGAGAGCAACATGGGTTGCGTGGCTTACGGGGGAGGAATGGGCCCTGATTCCCTTCATTAGCCACAGCTGGGAAGACAGTTGATAAGAAAGGCATGCTGCATGTGGCAGGCTGCTGGGAGCAAACGTGACTTTATCCTGTGTTGTCGTGGCTTATCTGTGTTCCTGGTGTCTTCCCAACTGTGTGAGTTTTGCCATGCCTTCAAATCTGAAATTCTTGCTCCTGCCATGCCAAACAAATTACTTCAGTTTGGCTTGTTTGGACTTTAAGTTACAGTTTGTGTTGACCATGTTTTGGACTTGGTTTTCTGCGGTCAAAGGCTGTTCTTGGGAGAGTTTTTCTCCAGCCAGAAGATAACCAGGACATTGGAGGAAAATTGGAGATAAAAAAAGGGACTCCTATTGATTATCTGACTGTTGCCTTTGTGCTGTGCCCCTTTGGGTCATCACACAGATCAGAAGTGTTCCAGTCTTGGCGATGTTGAGACTTACGGACTTCAACTCCCAGAATTCCCCAGCCAGCATGGATTTTTTTTTAAAAAAAACCTCCCTTTCATTGAATCAGAAACATTGGCTGGCCCAGGTTTTGCTACAAGCTCTGCCTTGAAGTTTCTGGTCTTTGAGGCATCCGATGGTTACTAACTCCAAATATTATCATTATAAGAAGCACAAGGAGATGGTCACGGGTAGATTCTCTCTCGCCACTCATGTTCAATTATCCCCCTTTCCGGCTTGACCTTCACTTTACCCCATCAAAAGAAGCTCGCCAGTAAGAAAATTGAAATTTCCAAGGCTTCTCAATCCTTCCTTCCTATTTTGAGCTGCGCCGCCGCTTTTGATGCCGGCATCGACCTTCAGCCAATCTATATTCATGAGACTCAACTTAAAAGGTGCACGCTTCAAATCTTCCTTGCCTTGCAGGGTGGCTTTTAGTTCTTTGCAGCGGTTTCATGTTGAGCAAATCACAGTTAGCCAAAAACATCCATTCAGGCTTCGGGGCAGGATAGCATTCTCTACAGAGTCTGGATAATGAAACCTGTATGCATCAGGCCGCGGCTTTGGTTTTCAAATAAGGGAGACACTAACTCAGCATGGAAAGGAGGTGTTTGCACATCGCAACTCCCCTTCCCACGGGGAAGAGGGGAGACAGTGTGTGAATGTATGGAACGTATTTCCTCTGCTATTAGTGTAGGGGGAAATCTGCAGGGTGAGTAAATCAGTGGTGGGATTCAAAAAATTTTTACTACCGGTTCTGTGGCCGTGGCTTGGTGAGCGTGCCTTGGTGGGCGTGGCAGGGGAAGGATACTACAAAATTCCCATTCCCTCCCCACCCCACTAACCTGCTTCCCAGCTCCATTCTCCTGCGCAGGGCAACAAAAGAAGACCCAGCCGATCAGCTGGGACTCAATGGGAGGCAGAGAATAGCCCCAGAGGTGGGATTTGCCAGTTTTCTGAACTACTCAAGATTTCCACTACCGGTTCTCGAGAACCGGTCAGAACTGGCTGAATACCACCTCTGGAGTAAACCATAGAATAATGGTCAAGTTGCTTCCATTAGATCAGGACTGTTCCAATCTTGGCGATGTTGAGACTTGTGGACTTCAACTCCCAGAATTCCCCAGCCAGCATGGGTATTTTTTCTTTTTTTAAAAAAAACTCCTCCCTTTCAGCCCCCAAGTTAGAAAGTGCGCTGGTAAAAATGAGAAGATAAATTATTCTATCATCTTTTTTTTTTCATGCTAGGGTACAATTATTGTGTTTGCTTTACAAAGAAGTGCTCCAGTTTAGAGTTTCCATATTCAGTTTTTCTTATAGCTCAAAAAGGGCAAGTCCTAAAGCAATTAAAACTTTGCAACGCATAAAGAATGTATTTGTAGGTATCTTAAGGAATGGTCTTACATTTAATTAGTGTATTAGGATGCAAATGTTGAGCAGAAGCAAATGGTGAAATTGATCTGGGGTTCCCTTAGGTGGCCCTACTCATGGGGTAGGGGGTCTCAATTTTACATGTCCTTATGTGGAGTTCTTCGTGTTCTCTGAGCTGGGTTGTTTGCTTGTAGATGTTTGATTACCCAACTAGGTAACAGCATCAATGCTAGTAAGTAATTCAATGGTGGATTTAAAAAAATGTACTAACAGTTCTGTGGGTGTGGCTTTCTGGGCGTGGCTTGGTGGGCATGGCAGGGGAAGGTTACTTCAAAATCCCATTCTCTCCCCACCCCACTAACCTGCTTTCCAGCTCCGTTCTCCTGTGCAGGGCAACCAAAGGAGATCCAGCCAATCAGCTGGGGTTCAATGGGTGGAAGAGAATAGATGGAGGTGGGGCCAGTCAGAGGTGGGATTTGCCAGTTCTCCAAACTACTCAAAATTTCCACTACCGGTTCTCCAGAACTGGACAGAACCTGCTGAATACCACCTCTGGTTCTATGGCAGAATGAGCTACCTACCCATTTTTTACTACTGGTTCTGTGGGTGTGGCTTGGTGGGCGTGGCAGGGGAAGGATATACTGCAAAATCCCCCGTCCCTCCCCACCCCACTAACCTGCTTTCCAGCTCCGTTCTCCTGTGCAGGGCAACCAAAGGAGACCCAGCTGATCAGCTGGGACTCAGTGGGAGGCAGAGAAGAGATGGGGTTGGCGGGGCCAGTCAGGGGTGGGATTGGCCAGTTCTCCAAACTACTCAAAATTTCCGTTACTGGTTCTCCAGAACTGGTCAGAACCTGCTGAATACCCACCTCTGCGTTTATTGGAGATTTGTATCTGACACTGGTAGGCAAAGCTGAGATGCAGATAAGCAGGGATTAATACCAGGCAAATATTAAGCAGAAAACAATACTCTAATCTACTACTATCAAGGAAAAACACCACATTTCCATCAACACTGGTGGGACAAGTTACTGCACAGGTAGTTCTCGACTTGCAACATGTGATGACCCGCGGCATGGCACAAAAATAATAAAGTCACAAAAGTAGATAAATTCCCTTTAATACCTCCAGCTTGGCCCCCAATGTCCAGTTATCCTTGGCTGGAGATCAAACTCTCCCAAAAACAGTCTACAAAGTGAAGAAATACAGTCCAAACCCAAAGTACAGATAAATTAGAAATAAAAAAAACCAACATGAACCACGCTGAAGTAATTAACACGACAGGCCAGGATAATAAATTGCAGACTTAGAACAGATAACGAAGCACACACAGTTGGGAGGATGCCAAAACCCAGATAAGGCTCGACAATATAATGCACATTTGCTTCCAGCAAGCTGCTGTGTGCAAACACCCTTCTTATATCCTGTTCTCCCAGCTGCAAGTAATGAAAGGGATCAGGGCCCTTTTCTCTCCCATAAGCCATGTTGCTCCCTTCTCTGTTCCTCCCTGCATGCCATAGGATGAAGAGGGGATGGGCCTGGGTCTTCCTCTGAATGCCCAGCTGGACTGTGCCCTTCCCCAGTTTCCTCCACAGCCACCAGAGCCACACTCCCATTCCCTGTCAGCTGTTCCACCTCTCCCTCAGAATCAGACTCCAACAAGGGCATGACACAATAGTTGTTTTAGTGACCATTCAAAGAAGGGACTTGTGGCCATTTTTCACAACTATGACCATTGCAGCATCCCTATGTTAATATGACCAGACACTTGGCAATTGGCTCATATTTATGACTGTTTCAGTGTCTCTTGGGGTCACAGGAACCCCTTTTTGCGACCTCCTTACAAGCAAAGTCAATCAGTGAAGCCAGATCCACTTAACAACCATGTTACTCACTTAACAACTACAATGATTCACTGAACAACCGTGGCAAGAAAAGTCGTAAAATGGAGCAAAACTCACTTCTCGCTTAGCAACAGAAATGTTGGGCTCCATTGTGGTTGTAAGTCGAGGACTACCTGAATATAAACAGAGAGCAAACTACACACCCATGGTGATGATCTTTCTTAGTCAGGTAATGAAACATCTGCAAGCCAATGACCCAGCTCAGAGAGCACCAGGGACCCCGCTATTCAACCTTAAGCTACAGATATTTTTTTAAGTGTGGTTAATCTGGATTTTTTTTAAAAAAAGATATCTCTAGGACGGCTTGGAATTCATGCTAGCAAATCCTCTGTGACATATCTGATCCAGTATGTGTTGAAGGAATGCTGTAGCATATGGTGCTTTTAAATGCCAAGGGTTTTCATTTGTAGGAGGAAGGTAACTCATGCCTTGAATCCTTCCACGAAATGTACCGTTCAGGTGCCAAATAAAAGGAAGAGGCAACCATCACCAAAGCAATTAGTTGTCAGATGGAACAATTAAGGATTTATTTCAACTCAGGAACCCGCAAATGAAAAAATCAATAATGGCTCTTATAAAAAGGAAGCAATTACCTTGGATATTACCTAAGCTTTATCAATTACCTGATTTGACACTTGTGGCCAGGAGGGCAAGAGTTGTTGCTTTTTCATTGCCTTTATAAGAGCAAATTCCGATTTCCCACTGTCTTCCCCATTGACCTGCTTATGAGAAGCTGGCAAAGTGTTGGAAATCACAGGAACATGACTGTGGCATATACTGCAGAAGTGCCGCAAAGGTTGTGTCCGACCCATCACAACCCCATGGACAACGTTCCTCCAGGCCTTCCTGTCTCCTACCTTCCCCCAGAGTCCATTTAATAATAGAAGTAATAGAAGGGATGAACTAATAGAAGAGATGAACTATAGGACAATGGTTTGCTTGTATGGTTGTATGAATATACAATTTTTTTTACTCTAGTTTTTGATTCCTTGCTTTTCAAAAGGAAATTCAACTTGGGTATTACCTAAGCTTACCAATTCCCTGATTTTAATACTTATTGCCAGGACAGCAAGGGTTATTGCTTTTTTCATTGTTTTTATACAGGGTAAAAAAAGCAAGGGAGCAAATTCCGATTTCCCACTGTCTTCCCCATTGACCTGCTTATGAGAAGCTGGCAGACAGAGAGTGTTGTAAATTACAGTCACATGACTGTGGCATACCGCAGAAGGGCTGCAAAGCAGGGTAGCAGGTCTCCGGTGGCCACAGCTTCATCTTACAACTCGTCAAAAGAGGCTTGAAATTTTGACTTCTGGGGAATATGGCTAACTGAACACAAGAGATCTTCGAAGGATTTCTCCCTGGAGTGTTGTTCTTCTACCTTTTAACTGAAGGGACTGATATCCCATCAGTTTCTGTGACCCACCCGGTTAGGGTGTGTCGAAGAAGATCCCTGAAATTTCAATCCTAAGGGAATAATGGATCCTAGATTTTGGACATGTTCTTTAAATTAGTATTTGGGTTCCATAATTGTTCTCCTACGATGCACCATTTCACCCAGTTTAAGGTTACAAACAGATAGGAGAGTTTTAGTAGCATATAATGTTCAATTGGCTAGTTTCTGTAGCCAGTTTTGTTAATCGGTTTAATAAAATTTGCAAGAGCCTAGCCTTATAGACTGGGGCTTGCTACCAAGTTTTTAATGGAGTTTTTCAAAATATTATCAGTAGATTCTCTTTGGGTGCTCCAACCTGTCTCTATTCAGCTCACAGGACTGCAGTGGGGAAAAGTATGAGAAAATATTTTATATTGCAATTTCTGCTTCTAATAACACAATTAAAATAAAAAAGATGAGCCAATTTGTTACATGATCTAAGAATTTGTTCCTGTCTGTTGAATTGAGCTCTAGTTTGATTCATCTCATGAACCTCAAGTTGGAGAAGGGTCAACTTTTAGCTGAAAGCTTCACGGTTGTTTATTATAATAAACTCAATTATAATAAACTCAATTATTTACAGCCAATTGAGCTACATTAGAAAGCTACAACCTCCATGACATTTCTAAAACCATGGTTTATTCATTTGTACGTTATTATTTCATTCTTTTTTCATGTCTTTAAACTTTTTAAAGAGAAACTATTTTGTTATCGTTCTAAGGAGCATCTGAGCTAGCAAAGCATGTTGTGTATGTTTTAATGAAGGATTTTTAAACCATATAACTAAAAAAACCCAAACAAACATAAAATATTCATTCCTTTTTTCCCCCATGTGGTCTATCTGTTTATCTTTCTCTCATATAGACACATCCACAATAAATCTGGCCATAATGCTATGGACAGTTGGTATGACAATCCTGTGTCAGGTTATTCACCCAATAACAGAATCATGACCAAAGAACGCAGGAAAAGTTTCCAGACTGGTAAGTATTCTGGGTTGACCAGATTTGGCTAGGTTGGTGGTCAAAGAAAGCTTTGATCAAAGGGAATTTGTCAGGGGTGGGATGAAAATACAGTACCAGTTCTGTGGGCGTGGCTAGGTGGGAGTATCTAGGTGGGTGTGGCCATGTGACTGGGTAGGTGTGGCTTTTTTGCAGCACCCCCCACCCCATGCAGGGGCTGCCATAGGGAGGAAGGGGTCAAGCTATTTTCTAAAGCACCTGTAGGCCAGACAAGGAATAATGGATGGAAACTGAACAAGGAGAGATTCAACCTGGAAATAAGGAGAAACTTTCTGACAGTGAGAACAATCAACTAATGGAACAGCTTTTGCCCTTGGAAGTTGTGGGAGCGCCATCACTTGAGACCTTCAAAAAGAGATTGGATTGCCATTTATCAGAAAAGGTGTAGGGTCTCCCACTTGGTCAGCGGGTTGGACTAGATGACCTACAAGATCCCTTCCAACTCTGTTATCTGCAGGGTGTGTGTGTGTGTGCTGCATGCCCCCACACGTGCCCCTTTTTACTCCTGGGCCTCAGGGAAGCCTCCTGGGCGAAGCAATAAGACAGCAAGGGGGATCCAGGCACAGCTGAATGTCAGAACAGCTGATTGTCAGGAGGAAAAAAAACCATACCGGTTCAGCTGAACCAGTAGCTGTTGTTGTTTTTTTACTACCGGTTCGTGCGAACCGGGCCAAACCGGTAGAATACCACCACTGGAATTTGTGTTCGGAGATTGGTCTCTTCATTTCCAGGAATCTGACTGTCGAAATATATTCAGCACCATGCCGGGAGAAGACAGCAACCTCCGATGAGTGAAATGGACTCACAAAAACCACTTGCAATCATGCCAATTTGAATTTTATAAAGAGAGCAAGTTCTTTCTAGGCAAAATAATGTTGTTAGTTGTGAAATCACGTCTGACCCATCGCAACCCCACGGATAATGTTCTTCTGGACCTTCCTGTCTCCTACCATCCATCTGGAGTCCATTTAATAATAGAAATGATAGAAGGGATGAAATAATAGAAGGGATGAACTGTAGGACAATTGTTTGCTTGTGTGTTTGTATGATCATGCTTTTTTTTTTTAACTCTGGTTTTCGACTTCTTGCTTTTCAAAAGGAAATCCAGCTGCTTAGGAGTGAAAAATGTGTGACCTTCCAAAAGAGGTCAGGTTGCTAGGTCCCATCATCCTAATATTGTCCACGCTGCCTGGAATTGGTCAGACCTGGAGTAAAGCTAGAAATATTTTGATGTGAGAGCTGAAAAGACTATTACAGTTCCATGTTGCATCAACAGAGTGCATCAGTCATCCTCTGTTCTGTTTTGGCTGGAGTTCTGGATCCAGCTCTGAGGGCCATCAAATAGAAAACTGACCAAAAGAGGACAACAAAGATAATGACGTGCCCCCAAGCCTTATAAGGGAAGGTTGTCTAACCTTGGCAATTTTAATGATGTAATTAATGCTTGTGTGGACTTCGGATCCCAGAATTCCTCCTGCCAGCATGAGTGACCCCATGCCTGGCTGGGGAATTCTGGGAGTTGAAGCCCACAAGTCTTCAGTTGCCAAGGTTGGATAACTCTGCTCTAAGGAATTATTGAAAGAGCTGATTGTGTATTCTCTGGAAGAAGGAAAAAAACAAACGATTACTTCAGGATAAAACATTTAGCTGGGCCATCTAGAAAGGTAGGCGAAAAGGGTGCAGGATTCTGGGTTTTGAAGAACATTTGTGCAGAGATAGGGAACAAGTCATACTGTATGGAAATGAGGTCAAAGGAACCAGCTATATGGGATCTTCTCTTCATTGACCTTAAGAAGGAGTTGCAGATTGAATACATTAGTTAGAGCAGAGGTCTCCAAACTTGGCAACTTTAAGACTTGTGGACTTCAACTTCCAGAATTCTCCAGCCCAGCTATGCTGAAGTCCACAAATCTTAAAGTTGCTAAGTTTGGAGACCCCCTGAGTGAGAGAGAAGATAATCCATGTCAAGTGATAGGGACCATTTTGGGTCAAAGAAAACGGTACCTTATAAAGTGAAGGATCATTTGGGGGTACAGTCAAGATTTGGGCATGCAAGTGAATGGGCCCAACATTCAAACACTGTGTATTTCCAACTTTGAAGGTTTTTGACGGGAGCAGATTGGCTTGCTCTCTGTGACCGCTCTTAAACAGAAGATGGTTTTTGGAGAATGTTGTTATTACAGAATTTCCTTTATTTCTAGATGGTGGGAGATAGCGTAATCATTTCAGTGGGACGATGTGAGCAAGATTTAGGTACACAGTTTCCAGAAAAGTCCCCAAAAGGGTTCTAAATAATGTCCGAAATGATATGGGGTCTCCTGTTTAAGCAGGGGATTGGACTAGAAGATCTCCAAGGCCCCTTCCAACCTTATTAGTCTACGCTCTATGTTCTAATTACCACCAAAAAAAATCCCTTGTATACCCCACCCTCCTTTTGACCTTTTCTAGTTCATTTTTATTTTTTGCTTAGCCCAACTCATACAAGCAGGGTGAATTTCATCCCTCTTCAATTATATTTCTTTCTCTGTAGCATCTTCAGACACCAAGGAGGAATGCTTGGAAGCACAAATCAACAGATTAGCAGAATTGATCGGAAGGCTGGAAAACAAGGTGAGTATTCCTCCTTCTTTTTTTAAAAAAAACAACAGCATTTTCTTGCCAAAGACAATGGATAATTTAAGAAGGTGTCTTCGAAAGGTTTGCTTTGAAGGAGAGAACATGCTCATTATCCAACACAAACAATCCAACCAAGTGTATCTATGCTAGAGCAATATTTCTCAACCTTGGCCACTTTAAGATGGGCAAACGTCAACTCCCACAATTCCCCAGCCAGCAAGGCATGTTATTCTCCATTTGGTAAGAATCAACCCAACATTGATTCTTCAAGACCAAGAAGCCCTTGACAGACTGTTCCCCATGCAGTATCTGTTGGCAACAGAGCATTCACTGCAAACCCAAGAGACCTTGGCCTCCGCTTGCCTTGCCCGATAAAGAGAAAGAAATGGTCAGATTCACAGGTTAGGAAAACCTCACTGAGGTTAGGAAAGTCTGAGAAAATGACCTATGTAGGACAAGCAGCCAGAACAAGTAGCAGAGCGCTTCCATGCACACAACTAGAACATAGAAGAATAGGATTGGAAGGGACCTCGGAGGTCTTCTAGTCCAACCTGCTGCTCAGGCAGGAGACCCTACTCATTCCAGACCAATGGCTGTCCAGTTTTCTTCTTGAAAACCTCCAGTGATAGAGCACCCACGACTTCCAGAGATAAGCGGTCCCACTAATTAATTGTTCTCACTGTCGACTAGCAGTAGGCTTGATGAAAACTCCTCAATTGGGCAGCACCTAGGCAGACGTCACCATAATTTAAACTGGAAAACGGAGAGCTTAGTCTACCAACACAAGAGAATTCTTGGAAGCCCAATACTCAGACAAATCAGTCATCAACAGGCACACAGACACAAACAACTTCAACATATTTTTCAAAAGAAACAATCAAAAAGCTGAAAGACCACAATGCTTTCTTGCCAGCAATCAACAGCCAGAAAAGCAGACATTATCACCAAGATTAAGATCAAGGAACAAGCAGTAATCAATATTGAGAGTTTCGCAGCATTAATTCAGTGCCAGAAAAATAAACACAGGTGGCTGATGCTTCATTTAACGTCTTTATAAACATAATAAGTAGATTTTACAAACCAGTTGTAGATCTCTCCAACATGGAGCAAGCTCAGACAAAAAACATGTTGCAAGTAACTTCAGCAGCGACTCGGGAGCTCAGAAACATACATCAGTTTCACTTTAGTTCAGCAGGCAAACAGAGGAGAGAAACAGTTTCATTTTCAATAGACAGACTCAGAGCTTAACATAGCTTCAGAGCTGCAGAGCTTAATAGAGAGCTATGCCTAGGCTACTTCTAGTTTCAGTTTCCAAACAGTTCTCATTGCGTGACTTCGTTGCTAGGCCTATTCATTGGCTGACCTTGTTACCATGCTCTG
Source organism: Pseudonaja textilis (assembly GCF_049901715.1). Lineage (NCBI taxonomy): Eukaryota > Metazoa > Chordata > Lepidosauria > Squamata > Elapidae > Pseudonaja > Pseudonaja textilis. The sequence goes on from NC_142000.1 coordinate 4,674,341, forward strand.
TTCCAGTTCATGAATATACTCTGACAATCAATACCCCAATAAGTACCAATAACGCTCCTACCACCACTGATAGGGCAAGCCACTCAGAGGTGGTATTCAGCAGGTTCTGACCAGTTCTGGAGAACCACTAGTGGAAATTTTGAGTAGTTCAAGAACAGGCAAATACCCCCTCTGACTGGAGATTTTACAGCCTCCTTCCCCTGCCACGCCCACCAAGCCACACCCACACAACCAGTAGTAAAAACATTTGAATCCCACCACTGAAGCTACTAGTATATGAAATGAGAGCAATCCGTACTCCCTTCCAGCATTAGTAATGTTGTTGGGTAATAAAACATCTCCAAGGAAACCACCAAGCCCAGAGAACAGCAAGGACCCCACAGTTCAACTCTGAGCTACCTATATTCTCTTCTATCAGTACTGATATTGTTACCTAGTTTGGTAATGAAACGTCTGCAAGAAAACTCCCAAGCTCGGAGAGCAGCAAGGACCCCGCAGTTTGGTCCTGAGCTACCAATATTCCCTTCTATAGATACTGATGATGTTACTTAGTTTGATAATGAAACGTCCTCAAGAAAAAACCGAGCTCAGAAAGCATCAAGAACTCCAGAGTTCAACCCCGAGCATTCAAGCGATGCTTTTGGAGGGGAGATTCTCTAGGCCATTGGGTGAAATAGGAGGATGAGGTACCTGAGTTTTATGTGCCCCTTGGGGGGCTTGGCCAACCCAAGCCTTTTCTATTATTCTCCTTCCAAATGATTTAGCTGCGCTCTGAGCCACAACTTTCTGTCAAGCTTCCATTCGTTTCCCTTCTGAAAAGTTCAGCGTTAATGTAGGAGAAAATTATTTAACCCTGTTTAGCTCAGGGCTGAAAGAACAGTGAGAAGAAGAAAAAAAAACAACCAGTCCTTTCACTGTTCTTGAATCTTCCAGCATTTACTTCAGAAGGATGAGCCAAGTTCGAATAAGGGAAGAGACAAAGTAAAATTTCACTGCATTATTCACACCATGGATATTTGTTATCTTCATTTCTTATCCAGCCCTCTTCCCAAGCTAAAAACTGGGTTATGATGGATCCAAACAATGAGATTGTTCCAGAATAAATGTGGCTGAACAATTCCGTTTAAAAATGGTAGAACATAGAATAATAGAATTGGAAAGAACTTTGGAGGTCATCTAGTCCAACAGCCTGCTCAAGCATGGCTCAAGATGTCACATTTCAGACAAATGACTATCCAGGCTCTTCTTGAAAACCTCCAGTGATGGAACACCCTCAACTTCTTAAGACAAGTTATTCTACTGGAATAACTCATTATTAGGAAATTTCTCCTTAGTTCTAAGATGTCTTCTCTCCTTGATTAGTTTCCATCCTTTGTTTTTCGTCTTGCCTTCTGGTGCTTTGGACAATAGATTGACCTCCTCATCTTTGTGGCAGCCCCTCAAATACTGGAAGACTGCTATCATGTCTCCCCTGGTCCTTCTTTTCACTAGGCTAGATATCCCCAATTCCTGCAACCGTTCTTCATATATTTTAGTCTCCAGTCCCCTAATCATCTTTGATGCTCTTCTTACTAGAGTCTCAACATCTTTTTATATTGGGGTGATCAAAACAGGATGCAGTATTCTAAGTGTGGCCTACTAAGGCTTTGTAAAGTTTAGAATTTAGCCTTGGTACTTAGGAAGCAGCCGCGAATGAAAAACTCATCCGATTTAAATTGGGCTTTTTCAGAAGTGGTTTGCCTCTTTTAGAAATTAGGGAGTTCCCCTGCCATAGAGAGGCATTTACAAGTACAATACCTCTTGACTTACAACTGTTCATTTAGTGACTTATGGAAGGTTCTCGCTCTTTACAATATCCCCATGGTCACGTGATCTAAATTTAAGCACTTGGTATCTGGCGTATATTTATGATTTCAGGGCATCTCTGCTGGCTAGGGGATTCTGGGAGTTGAAGCCCACAAGTCTTAAAGTTGAAGCCCACAAATCTCTGCTGCCTTAGGGGATTCTGGGAGTTGAAGCCCACAAGGTTGGACATCCCTGCTGTAGCTAGAGTGTTCCCAATATCTCGGGGGTTGCCACAAAGAAGGGATCCCCCTATTCTGCGAAGCAATGGGTGGAAACTAATCAAGGAGAGAAGCAACCTAGAACTAAGGAGAAATTTCCTGACAATTCAAACAACTCATCAGTAGAACAACTTGCCTCCTTGAAGCACGGGAAGATTTGAAGAAGAAGTTGTCTGAAATGGTCTTGGACTTCCTGCCAGAGTAGGGGGGTTGGACTAGAAGACCTCTAAGGTCCCTTCCAACTCTGTTATTCTGTTGTTCTGTGTTCTTCCCAAGAGTCCCTTGACCCTGGTATTTCCACTTAAGGGTCTTTCTCCCCACTGAGGGAATCTTTTGCCTTGAAACGTCGCCAAAGGGATTTTATTACATTTTGATCTGTTACGTGTGCAGAGAATTTGCTTTCACCCCAGGGCTTTTTTTTTGTGTGTGTTGTTGTTGCAGCTGTAATTATAATGAGAATTTTCATGGCTCGGGGCTAGTTTTGAGAGTTATTGAAAGAAGCCCTTTCTATATTCCCTCTGCTTTTAGCACCATGCAGAGAAACACATCTGCGTAAGATGCCTTTGTTGTGCTAATGTAGAAAAGAAGCGGAGTTCTGCTGGCTGGGGAATTCTGGGAGTTGACATCACACATCTTAATGTTGCCAAGTTTGGAAAAACAGCTCCGTGGGGATTCTCACGTGTCCAAGCCGAGGTTTCAGTGCTGTTTTAAATCCACAGGCAGAAGCAGTCACAGACTCCAGCGCTTCCATCCAAATGGCATGAGCCTAACACACGACATAAGCTCCGTCTCTTTTGTTACATGTGTGTAACTCCCACCATGCATGCACAAAAGGCATCTGATGTATCTTTTCCGTTATTTCCCATTCCTTCCCCCCGCCCAACGAGGCTTGAAAGGAAGAGATGAGTTCAAGTCCTGCTTTAGCCATGAAAGCCAAGCTGGGTGACCTCAGGCCAGCCAGTCTCTCTCAGCCCAAACCACCTCACAGGGTGGTTGTTGTGGGAAAAGGAGGCAGATGTGACAGGGAGATGTGACAACTAATCACGGAAAAAAAGGACTGGGGGGACAGGATAGCAGTATTCCAGTATTTGAGGAGCTGCCACAAAGAAGAAGGGGTCAAATTATTCTCCAAAGCACCAGAAGGCAGGCCGAGAAACAATAGTTGGAAACTAATCAAAGAGAGAAGCAACCTGGAATTGAGGAGAAACTTCATAACAGTGAGGACAATTAACCAGGGGAACAGCTGGTCTCCAGAAGTTGTGGTTGCTCTATCACTGGAGGCTTTTAAGAAGAGACCGAACAGCCATTTGTCCAGAATGGTATGGGGTCTCCTGCTCCAGCAGGGGGTTGGACTAGAAGACCTCCAAGGCCCCTTCCAACCCTATTATTCTATGTTCATAAGTTTGGAATTGCAGTTACTTGAGTTGTCTTAGAACAGGGGTGTCAAACTGGATTTCTTCGAGAGTCAGATCAGCATTGTAGTTCCAGTGGTGTTATTGAAATTTTTTTATTACCGGTTCTGTGGGCGTGGCTTGGTGGGCGTGGCAGGGGAAGGTTACTGCAAAATCCCCATTCTCTCCCCACCCCACAAACCTGCTTTCCAGCTCTGTTCTCCTGGGCAGGGCAACCAAAGGAGACCCAGCCGATCAGCTGGGACTCGATGGGAGGCAGAGAATAGATGGGGTTGGCGGGTCAGAGGTGGGATTAGCCGGTTCTCCCAACTACTCAAAATGTCCTCTACCGGTTCTCCAGAACTGGCCAGAACTGGCTGAATGCTACCTCTGTGTAGTTCTCCTCCACAGGCTGGTCAGGGGGGAGCAGGTGGGGAGACAGGACCGACACCTCTTACAGCACCATGGAGGCCGAAAACAGGCTGTGCATGCTCCCCCAATGCCCCATTTTGTAAAGGCACCGCAGGCCGACCCTGTGGGCCAGATTTAAGCACAGGCCTTGAGTTTGACACCCCTGTCTTAGAGGGAAATGGGAATAAAAGAAAGGGGAGAACTATTTTCTGTCAAGCGCAGGAAAATCAGGAAATCCACGCAGTTTAAAATGGATATAAAGGTTTATTGCAAGCTTGAGCTCTCTACAAGGATCTAAACTACTAATGGCCAAAGCACATATCTAAAGCCAATTTACAGAAAGATAATAGATAATCCAACGCTGATCATCTGTTATCTGTCTGTAAATTGGCCGTAGATAAGAGCCAAAGTAATTCAAAGAGGGCTGGACTTAGGTGTGATGACCCAAAGGGGTGTGGCACAAAAGTAACAAGATCACAAAAGTAGGTAAAGTCCCTTTAGTATCGCCAACTTGGCCCCCAATGTCCAGTTACCTTCGGCTGGAGAAAAAAATCTCCCAAGAACAGTCTTTAAAGGGAAGAAATTCAGTCCAAGCCCAAAGTACATATAAATTATAAATAAAAACCATCACAAACCACGCTGCAGCAATTAGCGACACAGGGCAGGATAAGGAATTGCAGACTTCAAAGGATAACAAAACACACGCAATTAGGAGGATGCCAGAACCTAGATAAGACGTGACAAACAAAGATAATGAATACTTTGCTTCCAGCAACTTTACTGTGCGTAGTTTGTCTTTTTAAATAGTTTTCCCAGCTGCAGCCAATGAAGGGAATCAGGGCCCTTTCCTCCCCCACAAGCCATGCAACTCATGTTGCTCCCTTCTCCGTTCCTCCTGTGTGCCCTAGGATGAAGAGGGGGTGGGCCTGGGTCTTCCTCTGAATTCCCTCTGCCTTGCTCTACCTGTCTCCTGCTCTGCCCAGCTGGACTTTGCCCTTCCCCAGTTTCTTCCACAGCCACCAGAGCCACACTCCCACTCCCTGCCAGGTGCTCGGCCTCCCCCTCAGAATCAGATTCCAACAGGGGCATGACATTAGGTCTCTGGTGGGCCTGAAGGGACTTGAGGCTGGTGACACATTTGACCCCTCCCTCCGGCTCATCCTGGGCATCTCCTACACTTTTTATCTTCTCCCTCTTCCTGTGTTGAGTCTGTGTGCACGTCGAGACCCTTTAAATCTGAGTAGCCCCTCTGGGAAAAATCAGTTGCTGAAATCTTACATTTCTTCCTTTGATGTTGTCATAACAACTCGAGGGAAAGGGTAACCTCCATAAAGCAATGATTTACGCTTAATTTATTTTGGGAAAGTAGTTGTCAAGGTAACGGAGGATGGTTCTTTTTTTAAAAAACGGGGAAAAAAAGTACAAAAATCAGTTAACATTTGTGGGGTTTGAACTTTACATTTCGAAGAATTGTTTTTGGAATAAATGCTTCTGGAAAGCTTTGCCCCCTGTTGGAGGAAAAATAGCCCTTCCTGGCAGGAGTAGAAAAAGAGTAGAAATCGGATGAGTAGAACCAGAGGGTTAGAAAGAACTTGATCGTCTCGAAGGTCCGTATAATGTGACCTTTTGAAGCATTTTGATAACCAAGGGTGTCTATGGGAAGGAGTCAAAAAAATTAAAAGGGAGTCGCACCTCCCCATTTGTGACAGGTTGGCAAAAAGACCACAATCTTGGCCAAGGCTGGTGGCCTCGGTTGTAGCAGTGATGGGTGCACCATGGGAAGACGTGAAGGAACCTGGTTTCCAAAGCACCTGAGGGCAGAACAAGAATCAAAAGATGGAAACTGATCAAAGAGAGATCCAACTTAGTGCTAAGGAGGAATTTCCTGACAGTGAGAACCAGAGGTGGCATTCAGCCAGTTCTAACCAGTTCTGGAGAACCGGGAGTGGAAATTTTGAGTAGTTTGGAGAACCGGCCAATATCACCTCTGACTGGCCATCTCTTCTCTGCCTCCCATCAAGTCCTAGCTGATCGGCTGGATCTTCTTTGATTGCCCTACATAGGAGAACGGAGCTGGAAAGCAGATCAGTGGGGTGGGAAGGGAATGGGGATTTTGCAATATCCTTCCTCTGCCACGCCCACCAAGCCATGCTCACAGAATGAGTAGTAAAAAAAATTGAATCCCACCACTGCTCAAAATCCCCTCCAACTCCATTATTCTATTATTCTGACAACCTTGGTAACAGATCTACATGGAGAAAAATCTATCCTTGTCGTGGCTAAGAATTGACAGTGACATGAAAGCACATACACCATCAGTTTGTCAACACAAGAGTCTATAACATTGGTGGAAGGAGAAAGAAGAATAGGGCAGTCAGCATCAAGGTGGATGGACCGTCGCAATGAGAGCACTTTGGAAGACCTAAAAAGACCAGGTTAGGGAGAAATTATCATGGAGAAAATGGATCTATGTGGTTGCTAAAAGTCAATAACCATTTAGATCATAGAATAATAGGGTTGGTAGGGAACTTAGATGTCTTCTAGTCCAACCCCTCTGCCCATGGGACATAATCAATCAACCATACACAATCCGTAAAGGATCAAAAGCTTCATATTTCTGACACATATCCTCACAGATAACTAAGACGTATCCGTCTTGAAAGTCTTGAAAAGAACGAAGAATCTTTTTAGGGTTTTTCTAATTAATTGTCCACTTACAAAGTCACCTTTATGAGGTTCATATCAGGAAGGGGAAGAGGTTATTTGAGGCATGGTAGCCCAAACATAGAAGTTTCCAGGTGGAAAAATCTCACATAAAATGTATGCATGGCTATGTGTTTTTACATATATATCAGAGAGACTAACCAAGCAGAAAGTAGAAGAGAATACTGTATTTGTTGTCCAGGATTGAACTTGGTCCTTGGTGCACTCTGAGCTTGGTGGTTTTCTTGCAGACATTTCATTACCCAACTAGGGAACATCATCAGTGCTAGAAGGGAATAGGGTTTTGCTCTTTGTTTAACTGCTTGCGCTATCAGTGTCAGTGGGAGTGTTCTTAGTGTTCTTAGTGGTTCCTTGATTCCTTCTATATGAACAGAGACCAAACCCCTCTCCCTTTTAGTACTGATGATATTACCTAGTTGGGTGATGAAATGTCTGCAAGAAGCTCAGAGACCACCAAACACACCATAAGCAGAAATACAACATACTGTATGTTCTGTCAGATGTAGACTTTATTGTCACTTTGAACGTACGCTAATAAGACATACATTAAAATGAAATTTTGTTGCACACCGTTCTCAAAGTTAATTATTTTATGAAACATTATGGAATGTAAAGTGTCAAATTTGAGTCTGAAAAGGTACTTTGGGGTATGCCAAGGCAACGACATAATCCTGGAAATGGCATAGCTACTTTAACAAGACACGGGCAACGCTTATTTTTTTTCACAACTGTGTGGAATCAAATATATATGCAACTATCCTTCCAAGATCCAAAAGCACCTGCCTGAATAGGTGTTTAAGTCAGAGTTTTGTGGGGTCCTGAGCTTGGTTGTTTTCTTGCAAATATTTCATTACCCATTCAGGTAACATCATCAGTGCAATAATAACAACACTGATGATGTTACCTAGTTTGGTAACCAAATGTCTGTGTGAAAACCACCAAGCTCAGCATGCACCAAGAACCCTTCACTTCACCCCTGATCTACAAATATTATCTCCTATTGAGGCAGAGGTTTATTATCTGCATTGGTCTCTCTCTTTCTAGCAGTGCATTAGGGCTATGAACTTCCATACTGATCCTTTTTCCCTCCTGATTTCCATCACAGCAGGTGTGTGACTAGTTTTTTTTTCCCCGGGGAAAATATCTCCACCTAAAATTGTACAAAGTTACCAGAGTTTTGTAGTGCCTAGCTCCTTGTTGCAGATGGTTGCGTTTTCCCAAGGGAAAAAGAGCTCTCTGAAGCTTTCTTTTCCATCAGAAGTTCAGCCAAGGAGGCTGCACGGTTTTAGTATTTGGCAGATTAGAGAGACATTCCTTCCTGGTCTGCTGCCAATCGCGTAGATTAGATCCAAAGCCCTTCATCCCTAATTTACACCTCGGGTTTTCATGGCAGAAGTTACCAGCCAGCTGCTTTCTTTCTGCCCTCGCCTGCCAGGTTTTAGTTCCATGAAAATATTACACACACACACATACACAGAGAGGGAGGGAGGGAGGGAGGGAGGGAGAGAGAGAGAGAGAGAGAGAGAGAGAGAGAGAGAGAGAGAGAGAGAGAGAGAGAAAGAAACTAGCTTGATACCCGTGCTTTGCTACAAAACTCTGTGGTCGGGCTTAGTTTTTGGGGAGGAAAATAAGGGGGGAAAATCTGCCTCTGCCTACCAGCATCCATCGGTATTCATCTGGCTAGCGTCTTGTCAGTGTGTGAGAGAGTTGAGGGCTGTTTGGAGACTGAAGCAGTATTTGCTGTGTGAGCAAGGAGACATCAAGGAAACTGGGTGTGGCTTAGCTCAACTGTGCTATACTAAAGTTGCTTGGTGCTGTGAAACTAAAACTGGAACTGAAACTCCTCTCCTCTGTTTGTTTTTTGCATTTGGAACAGATTTCTTTTCAGGTGGGGAGGGGGAGTAGAACTCCTTAGCATCAGAGCGTGTTAATAATAATATAGGAAATACTCTAAATGTTCTGATGGTCATTTCGAAAAATCCTTTCTTTGCGAGCCCCTAGAAGCCAAGAGGAACATACGTGCCCAATTTCATGTTTGTAGGCTTTATGGTTCTGGAGATTTTGTGATGATGCCTGAGTGGTATTTCATTTTTACAGAGAGATTTTTTTTCCCCCTCAACAGACCCTTTGGTTTGACCTGCAACAACGGCTTTCAGACAGTGAAAATACAGCATGTGCGGTAAGTGTCGTTTTTTTTTTCCCTCCAAATGGGGATACTGGGTTGGAGGAACAATATGCTGCTATTCTGGAGCGCCCTTTTCTAGACAGAATCAGAATAGAAGCTGGAAGGGACCTTGGAGGTCATCTAGTCCAGCCCCCTGCTCAAGCAGGTGACCCTATACCATTCCGGAAAAGTGACTGTCCAGTCTCTCTTAAAAACCCTCCAGGGATGGAGCAACCACAACTTCTGGTGGCAAGTTGTTCCCCTGGTCTGTGGGTGCCCCTTTCTTTTCAAAAGACGATCAGCACTGAGCTTTTCATGCATGAAAATCAAGGTTGTTGATTACTAGATGCTGTTGGGTCAGGGTAGTGATCCGCTGCCCAGCAGTTGGTGTTGTGGTTCACTGGCAGCAGGTGTGAACGGCTGAGGCCTTGGAGAGCAAGGATTCAGATGAGGAGCCTGCGTGTGATGTAAGGATGGGGCCAGGACCATCAGGGAGTGGAGTGCTGTCTTTGGAGCTTGTGGAGGTTGGCAGCAGTGCGGAAGAGGTTCCCGAGGAGCCTGTGCCAAGTGTAAAGCGTGCGTGCAGGGCTGCTCGAAGGGAAGAGCAGCTGCAGCAGCACAGGTGACTCGGGAGTAAGGCTGCAAAGTAATGGCCCCTCCCTTAAGGGATAAAAGCCAGCTGAGAAACTGCAGTTCTTTGCAGGAAGCAAAGAAGTTCTTGCGCTTCAAGCCTTATGGACGTTCGGAATATCTTAGTTTGTTTGAAGACTTTTTGTTTGGAATATTTCCTTGCAGTTTAATCTGGTGTTCTTGGCCACCTTGCACAACCTTAGCAAGGCTTGTTCTTATCTGGGACAACCAGTAGAATGGGTTGCTCACAGAATGCTCCATCACTGGAGGTTTTTAAGAAGAGACTAAGACAGCTATTTGTCTTTATTGTTAACTCAAGCAAACAGAGTTAAAAGCTTACAGTTACATAAAAGGCATACGTACCAAGCAAAATGACACTCTTATAAGCTGCCAGGAGCTCCTTAATAATGACAGCAGAGATACTCGGTGGGCAGTCAATTTTTCCCACAGTACTCAGTGCTAGTTTCCACGTGGAAGCTCCCAACTACCATACAGTTTTTATCAACCCTGTCACCATGACTTCATGGCCCTGTTATGGTCAGGAGACTGCAAGGCTTGACTTTGACCAGGACTCGAAGGTGGGAAGGTGGGAATTCAGAGTAAGAAAAGCTTTGAAGCTACGTGAAGATTCCCACCGCTTCTCCTTTATTCAGTAAACAAGAGAAGGGGGGAAAAAATCAAGCAGGCTAGCTCGGAATGAGCTCCGAACCTCTAGACCAGTGTTTCTGAACCTCGGGGACTTTAAGATGGGTGGACTTCCACTCCCAGAATTCCCCAGCCAGCCTAGCTTACTAGCAGGGGAATTCTGGGAGCTGAAATGTACACATCTTAAAGTTCCTAAGGTTGTGAAACACTAGGAGATATCAAAATAGGTCTTCGCGATAACAAGGGTCTTCTTTGTTGCTGCTACAAATCATCATCTCCTTTTAATGACCCCATAATCCCTTGTGGGGTGGGCTCTGGGCAACTGAACGGAGCTGAGTGTTTACTGGCCAGATGCCTTTCCTGTCGCCAATGAGGAATTTTATACAACAGTTAGATTCTCATTGTGCCCAGAAAAAAAAATATCTGCCTCTAACCTAGGATCGAACTCACAACCGCCTGATTGTGAGGCAAGAGCTCCACCTCTAGCCCAACGCACCATTCCATGTTGCCGCTATAAATGCCGGTCAGAAGTGAGTTTGTTTGGGGTTTGTTTTTTTCATGGAATGTACAGTTTTTGTAAACTGTGAATCCCCCTGGGTTTGGTGTAGTACAATGCAGCAAATAAATATTAACTAATTGATGACTCAATTAAAAGTCAAGTGATCTGTGGGTTCCCATGCTTAAAACGTTGAATACTTCTGAGTGCTGATATTATTTTCCATTTTAGGGTTTCTAAAAAAATTCATAGGAGTTTTAGAATTATGTTTTGGGTTTTTTGCCTGAGGACAGGGTCAATGCTCCTTCGGTCCTGAACTTCATAGCCTAATACTTTCTAAAATTATTTCTGCCACATTGGTTTTCTTTGCATATTTATGCTTTTTCCATTAGCAGGGACTCACAAGTAAAACTAATAATAGAAGAACTTAGGAACACATTGTACTCCAGAATGAATAGAAACCTTGATTTTCCTAAAGAATCTGGTTTTAAAAAAAAGAGTCGGAAAAACACACAGGATAGAATATGCATCCTAGATTCCATGAATAAAGCAGTCATTACATTGTCAGAATAATGTATATATGTATATGTATATGTATATGTATATGTGTATATATATATATACACAGCTCCAGTTGAACTTGGCACCTATCCCATAATAGTAACCCAGCTCACAAGCCAAATTGATGGTTTAAGTAAGAATACATGGTACAGGTATAATCAGGGGTGGGATTCAAATTTCTTAACAACCGGTTCTGTAGGCGTGGCCTAATTTGTGGGTATGGCTTGGTGGTCATGTGACTGACTGGGTGTGGCTTGGTGGTCAAATGACTGACTGGGTGTGGCTTGTATGTAAATATTTATGTAAATATTGAATTTTTTATTTTTAAAAAAGAGCAACTTTTACCCAAAACCAGGCAGAGCAGGCAGGCAGATTGAGTTGCACGCAGAATCACAGATTCACTCAGAGATCTACCTTTCTGCAATCTGCTACCTGAGTCTGCACTGAAAAATAGAAGCTTCAGTCCTATGGAAGGTTCAGCTCTGCTTTTAGATTAGCTAGAAAGCAAGAAATCCAACAATTTCCTGCTTTCTAGCTAATCTAAATATCCCATCACAGCTGATAGTAGGAACAACTGATGGTCAGGAAAAAAACAAAGGAAAAATAGCAACTTACCAAAAATTAGGTGAAGGCACAACGCAGGCAAGTTGGATGGCGCGCATGCCAGGTAAGGAGTGGGTGGGGCAGGGAGGGGCAGGGCCAGCCAGTGGTGCGATTTGCCGGTTCTCCGAACTGCACAGAACCATAACAACCGGTTCTATAGAATCGGTCCAACCAGGTAGAATCGCATCCCTGGGTATAATCCTCAACTTATGGCCACAACTGAGCCCCAAAATTATGTTGCTCAGTGATACCTTTCTTAAGTGACTTTTGCCCCATTTTATGATTTTTTGGGGTCATAGTTATTAAGTGAATCACTTCAGTGATTAAGTTAGTCACACGATGGTTAAAGGAATCTGGTTTGCCCATTGACTTTGCTTCTTAGAAGGTCGCAAAATGGGATCACTGAATATGCCGCAATATGAATTAAATGAATCACATTAAGATGTCATACATCCAGGTGTAAATCAGGTCACCATGGGGATGCTACAGTGGTCATAAGTGTGGAAAAACGGTTATAATTCACTTTTCTCAGAACCATTGTAACTTTGAACGGCACACAGAGCCATCCCAAGAGAAGGGTAAACAAATCAATGGAGAGGACTTTAAAAAGCCAAGAACACTGGGGACTTCCGGTTTGAGCTTCTTCGGCGATAGACCAAAACCGCGTCTCTGTGAGGCTTCGATCCGTGCTCGCTGCTGGAGGGCCCCGAGCCAGCTGGTTTCGGAGCTAAACCACCCCATGAAGAGAGGGGAGACTGCCTGCAGGGTTGAGGAGAGCCACATCTCTCCTCCCCAGCTGGCCATTACTCCCTTTCCCAAAGGCGGTTGTAGCGGTGGTCAGAAATGGCCACCACAAAGAAGAACTTGACTGGAAAAGAATGTGCAGGAGGAAGATAAGAAGAGAAAGTTTTGGTTGACCGGGTCAAACAGCAAAAGCAACAAATACGGTACCCTGGAATTGAAACTATTAAAAAAAAAACAATAACATTGTTCCCTAAGAAGATTTTTAAGCTGCGAAGGAGAGAGAAAAGAGAAAAGATTTGGTTTTTTTTCCTCCTTTTCCTATACTGACAGCTAAGAGACTTAAGCAAGAAATTGGGGGGAAAAATCCACTTTGACATTAATAGGCATTTAATGCTGAAAATAAAAAGTCAAAGGGATAATAAAGATTTATGGATAATCAAAAGCTTTTGAAAACAGGAAAGGAGAGAAAAAGAATAAAAGGGCAGGATCTGGAAGGGAGGAGACTGCCTAGAATTAAAAAGAACTTACAGCAAAATCTCAACAAGACTTCCAAAAGATACATTTTAACTGAAACATCACAACAAAAACCCCAGGAAGAGAAAGTGGGAAAAGAAATAATAAGAAACAGTTTGGGACTATTTGGATTACTTGATGATCTCTGGATTTTTGGTTATTGTATTTGAATGACTAAAATCAATCAGGTGGTTGTTTAAAACTGTTTAAAATGGCTCCACTTTTAGAAGAACTGAAAATGGAACTTAAAAATTACAAAGAAGATGCACAAGAAGGGAGAGGTTCTTTTGGCTTCGTATTTCAGTTTTTAGAAATGGAGATTTGGAACTGTGAGAAACAACAAGAAATGCCTGCAGAACAAGAAGATCATGACAAAGAAGAAGCCATCTTTAATGAACAAGTAATCTTAGGTGAGGGGGAAAAAAGGAAAGGGGGGAAAGAGAATGGAAAGTTTAAGATTGGGAAAAACAACCCAAAAAAAGAATAGAGCAAAAAATAAGCATAAAATCAGAAAGCAACAGAAGAGGGAAATGCAAAAGAGAGAATTAGAAGTAGAGAGACAAGGGGGTAAAAAGGGGAGGGAGAAGAGACAGAAACAAAATATAGAGAAACAGGATCTATTTAGAGATAATGGGTGAAAATTTAATGGAAAAAGGGATTCTGCAAAGGTACTTAAGATAGTATTGTTGTATTAGAAATAGAAATAATTTTAGAAAATATGAAACAATGTATGATTAAAATGTTTGATAAAATAGCTATCGTAATTCAGTGGAATGCTTGTCAATAAATAAATGTAACAAAATGAATATTTAATTATTTACAAAACATGTGTGAAGAGAAATAAGGGAAAAATAAATTATGGAAATTATACGTGTCTTTAATGAAGTATGATATTTAATTGTAAAGAAATGTTAAAGATGTTAAGATTTTAATGATTATTAATGATAGAACTGAATTGGAATGGAATGAGGGTTTATAATTACATATATTTATAATCCTTTTTTTATAAAAGAATATAGTGTGTATTATAAGAATGTACCAAGCAGAATTCGATTGGAAGTTATGTATTATGTATTATATTGAAGGTCATAACCTTAAGGTATAAATTGAAGTTTAAATAAGAGTTGAATGGATATAATTAAAGGATATAAAGGTGTCATGCTCCAGTTAGTAACTACAGGAGAAAATTTGTTTAATGAGAAAAGATAATATGAAATTGAAACAGAACAGACAAAAATATAATGATTTGAATTGAGATGAGATAATCAAAATAAAATTGAGAAAATTAAAAGAGGGGAAAAACTGTATAGAAAATGTAGAATAGTATACGATATGGAATAAAACACAAAAAGGAGCATGAAATTGAGTTTTGTGTCTGTATAAAGAAGTGCAACCCGGGACCGTGCTATTTTCAAAAAAGATGTTTTATTTGTATTTTGTATGTGTGAAAACCCAAATAAAACTTTATTTTTAAAAAAGCCAAGAACTCTAAAGCTTTAATTAAAAAAGAGGACTCTGCTGAAGACAAGGGGAAAAAAATACCTGACAGAGAATAATAGAAGCAGATAAAAATAAAAACAATATGGCTTTGGGGGTTAATATCATGTTCCACCCAGCAAAATATAACTAGAGTAATAAGTCTTAATTTCTGCACACCCAGAAGAAGAAAATAAAGTAGTTAGTGGACTCTCATAAGGATGTCATACAACCAGTTTCCTCCTTGGAAATCAATACACCATTAACTTTATTGACAAAAGGAAAATAATAGTTGGGAGTAGGTTCTAGCTGAGCCATTAAAAGCCCCAAACCAACCAGTGCATTCATTTTGGTTTTCCATTTTCACTCAAATTAGAGCAAAACCTACAGCTATCTAAAGGCTGGAACTATTTTGGTCTACAAAAATAAAAGATAATTCAAGGATCTAACTAGTCAGTGTCAATCAGCCTACTGGTGATGTCCAGTCAGCAAGCTCATTGCATGTCCTGTATATTCATCACATAGATGGTGGCTCTTTGTGTTGGAGCCTGGTCGAAGGAATGGAGTTTGCTGGCAAGGGCAAATTTAGAACACAGAATATCCACTAGGGAGATTCTCAGTCCTCCAGGTCATGGTTATCCCAAAGGTGCTTTTTCAGAACTGCCATCTTCTTCTGGCTTAGTGCCAGTCTGCTGTGAACTCCGGGGGAGAAGGTTGTTCTGACCTGGGCTTCCCAAAAGCACAAAGCCAACTCCTCGTCCCGATAAAACCCCTTTTATTTAAGTTAAAATGAATTCCTCTCCAGCAAAGTCCCAGCCAACGGTCTTTCAGGAGATTTCACAACTACAGACCTTTATCAGGCTTGAGGAGCTGCCAGGCTGATATCTTCCAAACGCCACGCTGTGGCAGCAATTACTTGGCAAGAAGTCAGGAACAGATGTTCACCCTAATGAATTGAACTAATTGTCTCCTGCAAACACGCTTTCGGTCTCTTTATTCCCTAGGGTGGGGTCATTCACCGTCCACCTGTGCCTTTATTCCCGAGCGGAGTCCTCGCTCCTGAGCTGTTCCCTTCTTCTGGCAGCTCTGTGCATGCGCACACTGGGAACAGGCTCCAGCTGTTCTTCTGCCTCGCTGATGTCTGACTCCAAAGGCAGCTGATCTGTCAGACGGTCCTGGCCCCATCTCTGCCTCCGACGCAGAGCCCTCGTCAGAGCCTCTCCCAGACTCCAGGACTGGCCCATGCCCCTCCCCAACCTCCTCACTGTCTGAATCTGTTGCCAGTCCCACTGGCCACTGGCGGGCCATGACAAAGATGGGAGGGGATTTGGATGGTCACAGTTCCAAGCAGGCTCCACACCCATTGACACTATGCAGGTCACCTTGAGGACACAGAAAAACCTCCAAGTGGCCTCAACAACTCAATCAAAGAATGCAAATGACCAGCTGTCTGCAAGGAGTATAAATCCTTCCATTCCCCACCATCCAGTCAGAGCTGAAGAAGCTTCTTGGATGAGAAGCGAAACCTCTTCAAAGAAGAAACCAAGTCCGGTTGCCTCTTGAAAAAGCACCTTTGGGACAACCACGACCTGGATGACTGAGCATCTCCACAGACCTTCCTCAAACCATCCTTTCTGCATTGGCGTGGGTTCTGTAATGTCCTCTTTTGTTTTTGAAGCAAGTGCTAAGAAACATCCTTTGATGTTGGGATCAGAGTAGTTCTTACCATTCAATCACTTCACATTCAATTCTCTGGATTATTCCTCTGCTCCACTCTTTCTCCAACATGTTGCTTTCAAGCATGCTTTGGTAACCAGTACTGGCTGGGGAATATGGGAATAGATGTCCACCGCATCTAAAAGATGCCAGCCGAAAGATAACTCTGATTATATATAGAATATGACTATATAGGCCCCTCTGTCTCTCTCTCTCTCTCTCTCTCTCTTTCTACGTATGGTAATTTGATAATTCATGTGAATACTCCTCCCCTGGATACACGAACAAGTGATGCAATTTTAATACTGTTTATTTCTACTGGTGACCAGCTTGGAGATTATGAGCCAGGTTAACAGTGGGGAAATTGCTTTTCTAAACAAATGTAGTTGCTTATGATTAAAACACAACTGAAATAGGAAAACATTGCCTTGAAATAACTTGGCTTGACCATTTCTTTCATTCTCTCCAACCACTCCTCGGCTCAATCACTCAATCACTCAATCACTCAATCAATCAGTGTACAGGTAGTCTTTAACTTGTAAGAGTTCCTTTAATGACCGGTCAAACTTACATCATCACTGGAAAAAAAGGTGACATGGCCATTTTTCACACTTAACGACCATTGCGGCATCCTCATGGTTACGAGATCAAAATTCAGACACTTTGGTAACTGACTCATAGTTATGATGGTTACAGTGTCCGGATCATGGGATCCCCATTGGTGACCTTCTGACAAGCAAAGTCCATTGGGAAGCCAGGTTCATTTAATGACTGTGTGACATTTAACAACTGTGGTGATTCACTTAACAAGTAGGGCAAAATTCACTTAGCAAATGTTTCCTTTAGCCACAGAAATGTTGGGCTCGGTTGTGGTCGTAAGTCAAGGATGACCCACATTGGGATTTTTTAAAAGGAGAAAAATCCACCTGATCTTTTTTATTCCAAAATATATGGAAGGTTAGTACCTCTGTAAAAGAAAAAAGAATGGGTTTTTTTTTTTTGGAAAAAGGTCTTATTGTGACCTTTCCCTCCATCATCACTCTTTGTCTAGCTGGGCATCCTTTTTATTCATGGTTGCTTCATACATACATACATACATACATACATATGTGTGTGTTTTCTTAAGTTTTTGCGGGTACTTATATGTATGGTATTCAGCTTTGTTCGGGTATTTTCCCACATTGTACTTGTGCTTTTAAAGTTGTAGCAACATTTTGGCAGAATCTCATCTGCCTCATCGTCAGACGAACACTATACAGAAGCCTGATGATGGAAAATCAATTTAATTCAGTGAGCCATGGTTAATCCTCCTCCTTTTCAACTGTCCTCTGATCTATTTTATCTCACATGGTGTGATGACCCAAAGGGGCGTGGCACAAAAACAACAAAGTCACAAAAGTAGGTAAAGTCCTTTAATTCCTCCAACTTGGCCCCCAATGTCCAGTTATCATCGGCTGGAGAAAAATCTCTCCCAAGAACAGTTTCTAAAGGGAAGAAATTCCGTCCGAACCCAAAGTACATCTAAATTATAAATAAAAACCAACACAAACCACAAGCTGCAGCAATTAACAAGACAGGGCAGGATAAGGGATTGAAGACGTCAAAAGACAATGAAACACACACAGTTGGGAGGATGCCAGAACCCAGATAAGACTTAACAATTATAATTCACGATTTGCTTCCAGCAAGGTGCTGTGTGCAAATGCCCTTTTTAAATCCTGTTTTCCCAGCTGCAGCTAATGAAGGGAATCAGGACCCTTTTCTCCCCTGTAACCCACATTGCTCCCTTCTCCATTCCTTCCTGTGTGCCCTAGGATGAAGAGGAGGTGGCCCTGGGTCTTCCTCTGAATGCCCAGCCAGACTGTGCCCTTCCCTAGTTTCCTCCACAGCCACCGGAGCCACATTCGCACTCCCTGTTGGCTGTTCCACCTTTCCTAGGAATCAGATTCCGACAAAGTCATGACACATGGCTTGCTGAAATCTAAAGATCTTTGGCATTCTGGCGAAATTCATATCATATTATTGCCTCCAGAAACTGTGAACGCTCCATCACTGGATGTTTTTAAGAAGGCCCTAGACAGTCACCTATCTGAAATATTATAGGCTCTCCTGCTTGAGCAGGGGGCTGGACTAGAAGACCTCTAAGGTCCCTTTCCAGCTCTTTCATTCTATTGTTCTATCTATTTGGAATGGAATGATAGAATAATCAAGTGGTCACCAAGAATACATCAGGATACAATCTGGAGTTGAAGTTCTCCCTCAGCCCCACCGTTTGTGACCTTGGACCAAACACTCTTACTCTTAATCTCACCCACTTCCCCAAAATTGATTTCTACGGACAAAAACAGCTGAGAAGCCAGAGTTGTTTTGCAGGACACAAATAAGTTTTTGTACTCAAACCTTGTGGACTTTGGAGTATCTTGGTTGGTGTTTGGAGACTCTTTTGGTTTGAAATATTTCTTGGCAATTTTATCTGGTGTTCTTGGCAGCCTTGGACAACCTTGGCAAGGCTCGTTCTTATCAGAGACAATTAGTTTGAAACAGCCTTTTAACCGTGAAGGAACGGAATTCATCAAGAATCATTAAAAGGTTTTGCTGTTACCTCTATTTTGGAACAAGGTTTGGGTCGGAACAACTTTCTGGACAAAGGTGTAAGGAATGGTGCAGATTTTAATTGCTCTCTTTGTGTTGTGGCTCCGATTCCTGAGCCTGTGCTGTTAGAGGAAGAGGATTCGGAAGATGAGGAGGAGGAACTGGGAATGCCTTCCTCCCCAGGGCCTTCCTCTCTGGCAATGCCTTCCTCCCTGATAATACCTCAGGTTTCAGCAGACAACCAAGAGGAACAGCCTGAGATTAATCAGGAGGGCCTATCGGAGCAGCCCCTGACAGGAAGTCAAGAGGACGAATGTTGGCTTGATCCTAGGCAGCATCGTAGGAAGAAATGTGAGCTGCAACGTAGGAGACGTGGACGAGTCAGAGAGTGAGCTGAGTCATTGAGCCACACCCCACAGGGGATAAAAGTGGGTGTGTTTTCTCTGGAAACTTTGTACTGGACAGAAGTTTTACTTCTCTTCCAGGTTTTGGTGTGATTGTTTCTTGTGGTCTGCTTTGGAATCTTTAGTGATTAATTCTTCTTGCTATCATTTTGGACTTGGCAGGCAGCGTGTGTTGGAATGCCAAGGACATGCTCAGTATAAAAGATTAACTCTGTAAAGACCGAGTCAGCTTGCCTGCCTGTGTTTGTGTGAGTTTGGACTCTTTCATCTTTCTTGGAAAGAAGAAAGGTGAGACATAACATTTTGTCTCTGTGATCTCTTCTCTTATCTGTTATTTCAGTATCTTCTCTTGGTCCGAAGCGAAATGAACGTATCCCAGAAACACCTGGGAGAATTCTGTGCCTCCCTGAAGCAGTACTTGAAGAACGTGGCTGGAGAACAAGATTGCTTCCAGTAAGTAGGACACGGACCTCTACAGGAACAGGACGTGTTCTGGAATCTGGAGAACCTACAGAACCTGCTTAATATCTTTGCAATGGCTGGATTAACCATTAAAAAAAAAAAAGATTGGTCCCCTTAGCTTTTAGACAAGATGTAAATGGAATAATGTAAATAGAATGACTTGCCTTTAGAAGTTGTGGGTGCTCCATCTTTTAAGGCTTTCAGATACAGATTAACAGAATTGGAAGGGACCTTGTAGGTCATCTAGTCCAACCCCGCCCCCCACCCTGCACCATTCCTGACAGATGGCAGTCCAATCTCTTCATGAAAGCCTCCAGGGATTAAACTCCCACAACTTCCGAAGGCAACTTCTGTTCCATGGGTGGATTGTTCTCCCTGTCAGAAAATTCCTCCTTATTTCCAGGTTGAATCTCTCCTGGGTCAGTTTCCATCCATTGTTTCTTGTCTGGCCTTCGGGGTGCCTTGGAGAATAGCTTGACCCCTTCTTCCTCCTCTCTGGGGCAGCCCCTCAAATATTGGAAGATGCTCTCCTTTCCTTCTACCAGTCTGTCTCCATTGTTTTCTTGCCTCGCTTCTTCTCCTTCCGATCCCTAATAAAAATAGCTGCTAAGGAAGATAAAATAAAAATAAGCCAGGGACCGAAGGAAGGAGACACCAGAGTTTCTGAAAGGAGTGGGGGGTGGGGGGCAGGTGTTTGAGGTCCAGATTGTCATTTAATACAAAGCAATCTCATTTGCACTTTGCAAACCAATTTGCAAACAGAAATGGATTCCTTGTTGGGTTTTGGCACTTCTTTGCACATTCCACACGATCAAAAGGGAAATATCGCATACCAAAAATTAAAAGAGGGAGAAGGAGAGGGAGGGAGAGATCCATTCTTTTGGAAAAAGACAAGAAGAGGGGGGAAAGGAGTGGGAGAAGCAAGGATTACCAAGACAGAAAGATTCTTCTATACGTTAATCATATTGGTTGGGATTAAAAATGCCAGATCCAGTCTAAAACTCTCCTCCCTTCCTATGTTCCTTCCCTCACGGTCCCCCTTTCATCCCTGTCCCACTGCCCCACTCCATCTCCTTCGCTCTCCCTGTTCCTTCCCTATCCCCCTAGAATAGAATAGAATAACAGAGTTGGAAGGGACCTTGGAGGTCTTCTAGTCCAACCCCCTGCCTAGGCAGGAAACCCTGCACCACTTCAGCCAACGCTCTCTCCCTATCCCTCTTTCCTTTCTCTCTGTCTCCTCCCCCTCTCCTCCCCTCCTTCCCTCTCCCCCCTCTTCTTTTCCATCTCACCATCTCCCTTTCCATCTCCCCTGCCCTTCCCCTTCCCCTCCCTCCCCCGCTTCCCCCTCCTTTGCTCTCACTGTCTCTCTTTCCCTCCTCTCCCCGACCACCTCCCCTTTCCCTCTCCCTTTGCTCTCCCTCCCTCCCTTCCTCTCCCTCTCCCTTCACTAACCCTCTCATTATCTACTTCTCCCTCCCTATCCCGGTCTCCCTCTTTCTTTTTTGGACAACCAGCTAAATAGGAGCCAGCCGTGTGCAGCTGCAGCCAAAGAAGCCAATGCAATCCTAAGTTGCATTAACAGAGGGATACAATCGAGATCAAGCGAGGTACTAAATACCACTCTATAAAGCCTTAGTAAGACCACACCTAGAGTACTGCATCCAGTTTTGGTCACCACATTATAAAAAAGATGTTGAGACTCTAGAAAAAGTACAGAGAAGAGCAACCAGGATGATTAGGGGACTGGAGGCTAAAACATATGATGAATGGTTGCAGGAACCAGGCATGGCTAGTCTAGTCAAGAGAAGGACCAGGGGAGACATGATAGCGGTCTTCCAATATTTGAGGGGCTGCCACAGGGAGGAGGAAGAAGTCAATCTATTCTCCAAAGCCCCCGAAGGTCAGACAAGGAATAATGGATGGAAACTGAACAAGGAGAGATTTAACCCGGAAACAAGGAGAAACTTTCTGACAGTGAGAACAATCAACCAACGGAAAGCAGGTTATTGGGGTGGGGAGGGAATGAGGATTTTGCAGTATCCTTCCCCTGCCATGCCCACCAAGCCACACCCCACACCCACAGAACCGGTAGTAAAAAGAAATTGAATCCCACCACTGATCCAACCCCCTGCTTAGGCAGGAAACCCTTTCAGACAAATGGTTATTCAATCTTTTAAGAAAACTTCCAGTGATAGAGCATCCAGAACTTCTGGAGGCCAGCTGTTCCACTGGTTAATTGTCCTCACTGTCAGGAAATTCCTTCTTAGTTCTAGTTTGGTGACCTTGGTTTAGACCAGGGGTTGCCAACCTTTTGGACCTCAGGGACCACCAATCTCATAATTTTAAATCCTGCGGACCAGAGACCCTGGGAAAATCCCCACAAAAAGTCTTCAGGAAAATTCCCCACCCTGTTTTCCTACCGATCGATCATTCTTTATTTGGGATCGCAAGATACCATCTCCAGCTCCGTTCTCAGGGGAAGAGAGAGAGAGAGAGAGAGAGAGAGAGAGAGACTTTTGGGTTCATGCAAGGAAAGCAGCAGAAGTCTTTCTTTCTCTCCCCCAAACTTCGCTAGAAATGAGTCTTTGCCGGCGCAGCCTTACAGGGTCCCAAGGACTCATTTCTGGTGGAGTTTGGGGGAGAGAAAGAAAGACTTTTGCTGCTTTCCTTGCATGCAGACAAAAGCAGAAGAAGGAAGCAGAAAGAAGTAGC
Organism: Pseudonaja textilis; assembly: GCF_049901715.1. NCBI lineage: Eukaryota > Metazoa > Chordata > Lepidosauria > Squamata > Elapidae > Pseudonaja > Pseudonaja textilis. Next base: position 4,696,648 of record NC_142000.1, read on the forward strand.
CCGGTGGCCAGGCAAGGCACGTCGTGTGAGTGGGGCAAGTTTCCCCTCCACCCTATCCCCCCTCCCCTCACTACCTCGTGTTGTTCGCAATGCAAGCGATGCAAGCCTTGTGTTCCCGCAGGCCATGTGAGCGGCACAGCCTTGTGTTCCGCGCAGCCTGGATTAATTGCTTTGGGGGTGACATTTCTCTGCGGACCACCAACATTTTCTCATGGACCACCAGTGGTCCCCGGCCCACTGGTTGGTGACTATTGGTTTAAACAATTATTTCCTGCTTAGACAACAGATATACTATGGTTGGCATCTTTTGTGATCTGCTCTGCATTACTCAATTGCTTAAATCCTTAGGATTACACTTGAAAAAAAATTCAGGGATGCTTTTCTCTGCAGCCCCAGCTCAATCTGGCCCACTTTTCGATTTCATTTTTTCTCTTACCAGATTCTTGCAGCACTCCAAATTTTACCCCATCTTTTTGGGTTTTCAAAGAGTTGTTCTGCTGATGGACAGATAGGCAGTCCCAAACTCCTTGCCTGATACATTTATTTAATCAGCATAACAGAATAACTGAGTTGGAAGGGACCCTGGAGGTCTTCTAGTCCAACCTCCTGCTCAAATCAATTTGTATAATCAGCCATCTCAACATACAACTTGTTTCCAAGGTTCCGTTGGGCTGCAAAGAATCAAAAGGACTCAGGAATGGAACATCCAAGCAAGATCTGCATTATGAAGTTCGGTTGTTCTTCAGCAGCAAGGAGAAGCTTCATTAATTCTCTAAACAACCTCAATCAGATAATACAACTGACTGTTGTGTAGTTCTCCATAGGGAGCTTCTTTTCCACTCCTCAAACTGCTTGTGCCATTTTTCTTGGGGAAAAATATTGCTTTAATTAAACATTCTTTCCTTCTCCTTTTTTAAATAACTAAAACAGAGTGCCCATCTCCAACGTCACGTTTGTTTCAAAGAAAACCCTTGGGCTCCATCAACATTATTAGAAAATACGTTTGCGGGGCAGGAAGAAGCTAAAATGCAGCAGGAAACATCGTTTTCACCTTTCTCTCTCTCTCTCTCTTTTTATTTTTCTCAATGGAATTGTAAAGGTGCAATTGGATCACAACAACGTTCAGTGAGAACACCCAAAAAGAGCTCTCAAAACTTCTCAATGCACCCAACACTACAGAAAGATTGGTGGATGCTCATATTGCTGCTTAATGCTCATGCAAAGAGACTTCAACTTATGACCTCAACTGGGACCGGAATTTCTATTGAATAGAGAATAGAGCTGGAAGGGACCTTGGAGGTCTTCTAGTCCAACCCCCTGCTCAAGCAGGAGAACCTATACCATTCCAGACAAATGGCTGTCCAGTTTCTTCTTAAAAACCTCCAGTGATGGAGCAGCCATGATTTCTGGAGGCTGTTCCACTGGTTAATTGTCCTCACCTTCCTTAATTCCAGGTTGCTTCTCTCCTTGATCAGTTTCCAACCATTGTTTCTTGTCTTAGCTTCTGCTGCTTTGGAAAATAAATCGATTTCTTATTTGTGGAAGCCCCTCAAATACTACAAAAGTGCTATGATGTCCCCACTGGTCCTTCTTTTCTTTGACTGGCCATACCCAAATCCTGCAACTGTTCTTCATATGTTTTTGTCTCCAGACCTTTAATCGTCTTAGTTGCTCTTCTCTGCACTTTTTCCAAAGTCTCAACATGTTGCAACGTGACGACCAAAACTGGGTGCAGTATTCCAGGTGTGGCCTTGCTAAGCGAGGCAGTTGTGAAGTGATCCGCATCTTCTTTCACAGCCCTTTTTTGCCGTAGTTCTTAGAGTGAATCACTGCACTGAAGTGAATTGCAGTTTCATTAAGCAAATCTGATTCCCACCATTGACTTTACTTGTTGCAAGCCGGTTGTGAAGGCTGCCAACGGTGATCACATGACCCCAGGATACGTTGCAACCCTTGTAAAGAACATGCTGGTTGCATGTTCTAGAACTAGAACTAGCCTAGGTCCCTTTTTTCAGTGCCGTTGCAACGTGCAATGGTCACTAAATGAATCTGTTCTGACCCAGCTCCCCAAATACAACAAACCCTAGGAAGTTAACTCAAAGATTCCTGTATTAGGAGTGCTGGCAGCCCCGGCCAAAAGTTTCTCTCTCACCGCAGGCTAACCAGTCCGGCCAGCCGGAAGACGAATAGTTCTCTACCGCATCTATTCGTCTCCCCTCCCCCTGCCTTTTATGCCGAGACAGAGCTAGGATGGGGATTCGTTTGCAGCCGTGGCTCTTCTGTCCCAAGGACCTGCCCATAGATTTCCACTGCTCTCCTCTCCTCTCCTCTGCTTTTTGTGTATCTGCGCATCAGGCACTGGGCCCAGCTGTTCCTCCTCTTCCTCATCAGCCACCTCCAGACCTGGGGGCTGTTGACTCTCCACCTGAGGGCTGAGGGACGGCCCAGGCTCCGCATCTGCCCCTCTCTCTCTCTCTCTCTGCCAGCTCTTTCCCCTCAGAGCTCTCAGGTTGCCCTGATGCGACCCTGACTTCCACATGTCCTCCTCCTCCTCCTCTGATTCGGCAGCTGGAGGGGCCAGTGGCCGACAGGCCACAACTGAATGCTTGCAAGTTGAGGGCCATCTGTAGTCTTGAACATCATAGAGCAAGGGTCAGTCCTGTGACTAGTGCAGCTCTGGAACGTGGGACTGACTTTTCCACCAATGTCAGCAAGCCACCGCCAGTCAAAATTCATATTAGTGGTCTGCGGGATTTAAAATTATGAGTTTGGTGGTCCCTGAGGTCCAAAAGCTTGGCGACCCTTGTCATAAAGGAAGCAGCTTCTTGGATGAGTTAAAGGTTAGCAGCTAAAGAAGGGTAACTGGATTCACACAAGTTTGCTCAGCTTGCTGGGGGTAAAGTTTGCAGCTTATGTTGTTTTGTGTACCCAATCATTCATTTGGGGTTGATGAATCATGAACTCCTCTCCTCAGCTCTCCATACAATACCTTATACCACCAGGCTTGAAATTTTGCACCTAGACACCTTGGAACTACACCACCTACCGTCTGACCTAAGCTTAGTACACAAAATTGTCTGCCTACCTGTCAATGACAACTTTAGCTTCAACCACAATAACACACAGGCAAACAATAGATACAAACTCAAAGTAAACCACTCCAAACTCAAGTGCAGAAAATACGGCCTCAGCAACAGAGTGGTCATTGCCTGGAACTCACTGTCTGACTCTGTTGTGACATCCTCAGACCCCCAAAACTTTAACGTCAAATTGTCTACCATGGACCTCACTCCATTCTTAAAGAGGTCCTTAAAGGGGGCGTGCATAAGCGCACCAGCGTGCCTGCCGTCCCTATCCTACTGTTCCCATTTATTCGTACTCATTTATTATGTATATACTTATACCTGTTTATACTTACATGTTTATATGTTATGTTCATATTTATACTTGTTTTCTCATCCATGCTTAAACTAAATAAAATAAATATATTTTTTTTACAGGAGGTGATTTCTCTGCTTGTCATTATTGACTCCCAATGTGTTTCATTTCTTGCAGTGTAACTGCAGTCAGGCTGCCTGATGGAGTCACTTTCATTGTCTACGAATTCTGGGAGAATGAGGATGACTGGAAAAGGTACCGTAACTGCTGTCTTGATCTAGTTTGTTTTTCTACTCTCCGCTTCCGCTCCACCAATGCTCTAAGAAACCAGCTGACAGTTTTTCTCCGCCCTTCTCCTTGCCCCCACAGGCACCTCCAGAGCCCTGTCTGTAAAAGTTTCCAGCATGTCAAAGTGGATACGCTGAATCAGCCAGAAGGAGTATCCAGTGTGTCAGTGCCAGGTCTGAACCCTAAGATTGTGACAACGCTAAGATCTAGAGTGGCCTTGGTGTGGAGACAGGGCTTGCGTGTTTGAATATTTTGATTAAATAAATGTTTCCTTGGAAAGTAGCTTGAATCCTGACACATCCCTGGTTTTCTTAGCAATGGAATAAATAGAACATGGTGCGGTATTGCTTTCTTCCAGGCTGACTGTTCAATTTCCCATTATAGATACAACCCTGGCTTTTCCTGGTGGTCTCCTATCCTATTACTAACCATGGCTGACTCTGCTTAGCTTCTACCTACCAAGGAAGCCTGGTTTTGCTGAAGCCACAGCATCTAATGCCAGCTCAGCAGGGATGTGATTGGGTTCGTTGTATGAGGTGGCATTTCGTTTTGAAGGGCCAAATGGGATGAGTCAGCTTCACTAGCTGAGTTCACACAACATGTTGAAATAGGTTGAAATAAAACCCAACCGTTCATGGCTGAAGATATTGTGGGGGGATATGGGGGGAACGTCGTTCTTTAGCAGGTTGTGTGGATGAGATGGTCACGGAAAGACGGGTCTTGAAAGACAGGCCAAGTAATGTCACTGTGGGAATGGTATTTTGATAAGCTGGGTTGAGATGTTGTGTGAAGCCAGCCTTTGCTTGCAAACTTTTATGAGCCATGGATGGAAAGATCAAGACAAGAAATATACACTGCTCAAAAAATATAAAGGGAACACTTAAACAACACAATGTAACACCAAGTCAATCACACTTCTGTGAAATCAAACTGTCCACTTAGGTAGCAACACTGGTTGACAATCAATTTCACATGCAAATGTTGTGCAAATGGAATAGACAACAAGTGGAAAGCAGAGGCAGTTAGCAAGACATCCCCAATAAAGGAGTGGTTCTGCAGGTGGTGACCGCAGACCCCTTCTCAGGTCCTATGCTTTCTGGCTGATGGTTTGGTCACTTTTGAATGCTGGCGATGCCTTCACTCTAGTGGTAGCATGAGACGGAGTCTACAACCCACACAAGTGGCTCAGGTAGTGCAGCTCATCCAGGATGGCACATCAATGTGAGCTGTGGCAAGAAGGTTTGCTGTGTCTGTCAGCATAGTGTCCAGAGTATGGAGGCGCTACCAGGAGACAGGCCAGTACATCGGAGATGTGGAGGAGGCCGTAGGAGGGCAAAAACACAGCATCAGGACTGCTACCTGCAAGGAGGGACAGGAGCACTGCCAGAGCCCTGCAAAATGGCCTCCAGCGGGCCACAAATGTGCATCTGGCTGCTCAAACGGTCAGAAACAGACTCCATGAGGGTGGTATGAGGGCCCAACGTCCACAGGTGGGGGTTGTGCTTACAGCCCAACACTGTGCAAGACGTTTGGCATTTGCCAGAGAACATCAAGATTGGCAAATTTGCCACTGGCGCCCTGTGCTCTTCACAGATGAAAGCAGGTTCCCACTGAGCACATGTGACAGACGTGACAGGGTCTGGAGACGCTGTGGAGAATGTTCTGCCTGCAACATCCTCCAGCATGACCAGTTTGGCAGTGGATCAGTAATGGTGTGGGGTGGCATTTCTTTAGGGGGCCGCACAGCCCTCCATGCACTCGCCAGAGGTAGCCTGACTGCCATTAGGTACCGAGATGAGATCCTCAGACCCCTTGTGAGACCATATGCTGGTGCGGTTGGCCCTGGGTTCCTCCTAATGCAAGACAATGCTGGACCTCATGTGGCCGGAGTGTGTCAGCAGTTCCTGCAAGACGAAGGCATTGATGCTATGGACTGGCCCACCCGTTCCCCAGACCTGAATCCAATTGAGCACATCTGGGACAACATGTCTCGCTCCACCCACCAACACCACGTTGCACCACAGACTGTCCAGGAGTTGGGGGATGCTTTAGTCCAGGTGTGGGAGGAGATCGCATAGGAGACCATCCTCCACCTCTTCAGGAGCATGCCCAGGTGTTGTAGGGAGGTCATACAGGCACGTGGAGGCCACACACACTACTGAGCCTCATTTTGACTTGTTTGAAGGACATTACATCAAAGTTGGATCAGCCTGTAGTGGTTTTTTCCACTTTAATTTTGGGTGTAACTCCAAATCCAGACCTCCATGGGTTGCTAAATTTGATTTCCATTGATAATTTTTGTGTGATTTTGTTGTCAGCACATTCAACTATGTCATGAACGAAATATTTCATAAGAATATTTCATTCATTCAGATCTAGGATGTCTTATTTTTGTGTTCCCTTTATTTTTTTGAGCAGTGTATTTAATTTAAATAAAAGAGGTTCTCCTTATATATTTTCTCTCTGTGTCTGTTTCTCTCTCTGTCTCCCCCTCTCACTGTGTCTGTCTGTCTCTGACCCTCTCCCTGTGTCTCTGCCTGTCTGTCTCTGTCTGTCTTTCTGTCTCTGTTTCTCTTTGTCTCTGTCTCTGTCTCTGTGTGTCTGTGTGTGTGTCTCTGACTCTGTCTGTGTGTGGGTGGGTATGTGTCTGGGTGTGTGCCTGTCTGTCTCTGTCCCTCTCTCTGTGTCTGTCTCTCTGTCTGTCTGACTCCGTGTGTCTCTCTCTGTCTCTGTATCTCTGTGTCTGTCTGTCTCTCTCTGTCTCTATCTCTCTGTCTATCTCTCTGTCTCTCTCTCTGTGTCTCTGTCTCTGTCTCTCTCTCTCTCTCTCCCCCTAATCCTTGTTTACTGAGAGCATCTCTTTTCATTGCAGCTGCCTGGTGCACCCTCAACCGAGACTGAACTGGAGGAGACAGCGCCCCAAAGGGAAGTTCAGATGGCTCTCCTTCTCCTCGCCTGGCCGGTGCCAACGTCCTTTCCTCTCTTTGGCAGAGAAGCACACTCTTTACCTTTTCTAATAACTTTGTTACTCGTGTTGTCTCACCTCCCTCCCTTCCTTCCAACACATTTCTGTCTAGAAATGAGATTTGTTTGCTCTTTGAAGTGGAGGAAGGAACAACAAGAAGTCTTAACTATCTTCCAACTACTAGGCCATGGCCAGAAAACCATTTTTTTCCTCCCCTGAGCTATATACCCCAAGCCTGTAACAAGTTTCGGTCTGGTAGCTGCCAGAGATGAGGGCTTGACTGCAAGTTCCAAATGTGCTTTTTCAAGAGGCAATAGGATTTTTTAGTAAGTCTTCGAAGATGTTTTGCTTCCCATCCAAGAAGCTTCTTCAGCTCTCACTGAATGGTGGAGAATGGAAGACTGTGTCTACAAGACAGTCCTTTCAGCTGGCCCAAGAAGGCTCCACACCCATTTGCCCCCGAGGACACAGACAAAACCTCCAAGTGACCTCAACAACTTTCTCAAAGAATGCAAAATGACCAGCTGTCTGCAAGGAATATAAATCCTTCCCTTTCCCAAACATCCAGTCAGAGCTGAAGAAACTTCTTGCATGAGAAGCGAAACGTCTTCAAAAGATAAACAAAACCAAGAAAATCCAGTTGCCTTCTGAAAAAGCCACCTTTGGGACAACCATGACCTGGAAGACAGAGAATCTCTCCAGACTTTTAGCTTGATTGCGAGCTTTAATGTAGCACTGCGGAAAATGTCTTGAAAAAAATTAGCAGGAGGTTTCCCCAAGGGCATTCAGAGTTTCACCAAGGGAGGGGGTTTTCTCCCCCCTCCCCCCACGACTAGATGGGTTGGGATGGGATGTCCTGCCTTAGCAACCTGGCCTGGCTCAGACCACAGTGAAGTGACCTACCCAGTGACCTACAGTCGTGGAAAGGCGCTCTCTTCCTCTTGTTTTGGAACAGGGGTGTCAAACTCAATTTCATTGAGGGACGCATCAGGGTTGTGTTTGACCTTGGGGGGAGGGGGCAGAAATGCAGTGGTGCAATGATTCAACAGGTGTAACAACCGGTTGGGTGAGCGTGCGCTTTGCATGCGTGGCTCTACATTTAAAAGAACTCATTTGCAACTCAATTCCTTACCTTCTATTGCAACCCCTGGGACGACAACAGCTGATGCGTGGCAAACCACTCTGCCCTGCGACTCAGCTGGGCTAAAAAAAGAAACAGGAAAAAAAGCACAGAGGTGCGGGTAGGCGGGGCCAAATGCTCACTGGAACTACCAGTTTGCCTGAACTGGTCTGAACCGGTAGAATCCCACCCCTGTCAGGATGGGCGTGGCCAGCTGGACATCACTCATGTCGAGGGGGGGCGCCAGTGGTGACCCGAGCATTCTGCCAGCAAAAAAGGGGCTCCCAAGCTCAGTTTTTGGCTGTGCCAGCCTCCTGCAACCCTCTGCCAGTGAAAACGGAGCTCGGGAGGGCTGCCCAGGGCCCTCCTGCGCTCCGTTTTCTCTGGTAGAGGCACCGTGAGCTAGTCCTTCGCTGTTTCCAGGTTGGCCCTGCAGGCCAGATCTAAGTTTGACACCCCTGTTTTAGAAGATAAAAGTTAAATATTTTTAATGAGAACTCCTTTCCTGCTGCTATTTCACCACCACTGTAAACATGGAGATTCCTCCCACCCCACCCCACACCCCGAGAGTGTGTTGCAAAAGTCCTATGTTTTATTCTCAGGAGGCTGAAGGAGGTTGGATAAAAATAAGCTTAATTCTTCCTTCTGGGTTCAATTGATTGAAGAACTCCAAGGAACATAAATGGTCGTTTCCTTTGGAACCCCAAGATTCAATTGGCCAGGCGCTTGATCTGGATTTAAATCCAAAGCAATGCATAGACTTAATGCAAACTCCTTGGAGGTTGGTAGCTGTTGACGGTTTGCTTACGTTGTTCCATTTATACATGTATTTCCATAAAACAAAAGGTTTCCAACTATTTCTTGGCCTGCTTAGAAACAGTTAATTGAATCTCTCCACCCCACAATGATGTCACTTTAGAACTAGAAGTAAAAGTTACTGCATCCACCATATTCTTTGGGAGTTAAATGGACTTGTAGATTGGATCCGATTTAACCTGAAACCATTAATTCAATTCAAATTATCAAAAGTGGTCAGGTCCGAATTGTCAGTTCTGTTTGGATCTCTGAATCCACTCAGATTTCTGAAGTGGCCTGAAGTTAAGTAGATAACAATTTTTAAAAACTTGATCTGGTTTGAATAGAAACGGCCATTCTTTGCATTTTTCAATAGCATCCAATTGTCTGGCTGATTTAGAGACAATGTTATCCAAGTCAACCACAAATGCAACAACTCATTTAGAACGAGACATCTGATTGCATTGCATTTCTGAATGGATTCTTCATGAACTCTAAGAAGTTGATCAAGTGAGAAAACCAGAATAGATTAACAAAAGGATCTCAGCCAGACTCAAATCTAAATTGAAAATGTATTGCATCCTTCGTTCTTAACATCTTGTCTATATCAAGGGTCTCCAAACTTGGCAACGTGAAGCTGGTGGACTTCAACTCCCAAAATGTCCCAGCCAGCTGGCTGGGGAATTCTGGGAATTGAAGTCCGCCAAGCTTCCGGTTGCCAAGGTTGGAGACTCCTGGTCTATATGATATCTCTCTCAACATTGACATGAAGACGAAACACAGTGACTACAAACTGAGCTGGTCTACCTATTTCTTTTCTTTTTTTCCTATTCAGTTTAACCTGCAAAAAAAAAATGAAGCAAGCTGCTAAAACCACAATTAGTGGCTTCTTCCATCCAAGCAAACCAACAATACGAGCTTGGTCATGCAGATTTGGTCTAGGCAGGAATAGATGCCTTGCAATCACTCAACCTCTGTGACTTAGACAGGAATGGCAGTTTGGTCGTGGGTGAACTTCTACCATTCAACCTTCTACATCGAGCAAACTTCCAGAGTCTTACAAGATAAAGGAATAACATTTCTTTTTAGGGTGGTTAGCATCCAAGTACCCGTAGCATACATTTCAAATTATTCCCTTGCATAAAGGGGTGAGCAGGGATGTGGTGGCTCAGTGGCTAAGATGCTGAGCTTGTCAAACAGAAAAATCAGCAGTTCGAATCCCTAGCGCCGTGTAATGGAGTGAGCTCCCGTTACTTGTCCCAGCTTCTGCCAACTGAGCAGTTTGAAAGCATGTAAAAAAAAAAAAAATGCAAGTAGAAAAATAGGGACCACTTTGGTGGGAAGGTTACAGCCTTCCGTGAGCCTTGGGTGTTTAGGCCACATGACCATGGAGACGTCTTTGGACAGCACTAGCTCTTCGGCTTTGTAACAGAGATGAGCACTGCCCCCTAGAGCCAGAAATGACTAGCATGTATGTGCGAGGAGAACCTTTACTTTTACCCTTAAAGGGGTGAGCAACTATCTTTGGCCCATGAGATGTAGCTTTCCGTGAGAGTGCTTTTGTGTAGGCCATATGTTTGGGAAATGGAATTGAGGCAAAGAGTAAGCAGAGCAGAACAGAAGTGGATGAACCACAAGGTCTTTCCGATATACACACCCAGTGGTGTGCTGGTAAATGTGCCCGCTCCAGTGACACTGCCACACCACTAACCATCAAACACCATCAATGGCATGTTGGCCATTCTGCTTCTGCTTTGCTCTCAACCAACTCACAAAATTCCAGCCAGTACCAGCATATTACTGCAAGCATCCCTTCGTTTTCTTTTCGGTTTCTAAGGTTCCTCTTCTCCTTGTCCCACAAAGGTGCTTTTCCAAAAAGTCGGACTGGATTTTCTTGAATTTTTTTTTTTTTTCATTGAAAACATTTTGCTTCTCATTCAAGAATGGGATGAGGAGCGAAACTTCCTGGATGAGAAGCGAAACAAAGAGAACGTTCAGGAGAAACGTGATAGCTGTCTTCCGATACTTGAAGGGTTGTCAAAGAGCATTGATGTATTATCCATAGTGTTTGAGGGAAGGACAAGGAGCACTTGGTGGAAGTTCATCAGAGGTAGATTGCACCTAGAAATAAGGAGGACATTCCTAACCGTAAGAACGATTAATCAGTGGGACAGCTTTTCTCCTGGAGTGGTGAGTTCAGAACTGAAGATGCTTCTTGGATGAGAAGCAAAACATTTTCAAGGGGAAAAGAACGAAGTCCAATTGCCTTTTGGAAAAACACCTTTGGGGCAACCATGACCTGGATGATTGAGAATCGTCATAACACCCTCTTCTTTTCGTCCACCCAACCACTTATTCCAACAGGTTGCTACTGGGCATCCCTGCAGAATCTAAAACCGTTCAGAATTGTTTCCAAGTTTTAAAAGAAATTAGTAGTAAGAGCTGCATGAGACCTGGGGAGAAACCCACCATCCGTCTTGCCTTATTCCTGCCTGACCATTGAGTTCTCCCACTTTTAACACCGTTGCATGATTCCATAAAAATAAGCCTTGATGTATTTAGACTTGACTTTCCCCCGTACTGTAGAAAAAGTAGCACTATGCTACTTTACCAACTTACGTGCATTTTCTTTTCCAAACCAAAAACTGTTGTTTCTAACAAGACTGAATCAGGGAGGTTTTTCATAGAAGAAGGGAGAGTCCCCGTCCCCACCCAAACCATCCTCACCTCTTTCTCTGGGCAATGTGGCTCATATATCTTCATTTTGACTGTAACCTTTGATAGCTGATGTGTACCGTTTTAGAAATAAAAAGATGTAGCTCTCAAGCTTAGCACGGACCGCACGGTATCAGTGTTAGCAAACATATAGGCAATTTTAAGATATAAAGATGTGCCATTGTGTACAATTTTATGACTAAGTACAGATAACCAAATAAAAAGAAAAAGATTCAAAGAGACCTTTGGCTTTGTTTTCATGTTCCTCGCCATCTCTTTAAGACCACTGCTTCTCAGTGTTGAGACTCTAGAAAGAGTGCAGAGAAGAGCAACAAAGATGATTAGGGGACTGGAGGCTACAACATACAAATAGCGGTTGTAGGGATTGGGGGTGTCCAGTTTAATGAAAAGGACTAGCGGGGACATGACAGCAATGCTCCCATAGGAGTTGCCACCTATTCTCCAAAGCACCAGAGGGCAGGACAAGAAGCAATGGGTGGAAATTAACCGAGGAGAGAAGCAACTTCAAACTAAGACATTTCCTGACAATGAGAACAATTAATCAGTGGAATGACTTGCCTTCAGAAGTTGTGAATGCTCCAACGCTGGACATTTTTAAGAAGAAATTGAACCACCATATGTCTGCAAGGGACATGGTGGCTCAGTGGCTAAGATGCTGAGCTTGTTGATCAGAAAGTTCAGCAGTTTGGTGGTTTGAATCCCTAGTACCATGTAATGGAGTGAGCTCCCGTTCCTTGTCCCAACTTCTGCCAACCGAGCAGTCCGAAAGCATGTAAAAAATGCAAGTAGAAAAATAGGGGCCCCTTTGGTGGGAAGGGAAGAGCGTTCCTCTGTGCGCCTTCGAAGGCATTTAGTCCTGCCAGCCACCTGACCATGGAGACCTCTTTGGACAGTGCTGGCTCTTTGGCTTTGTAACGGAAATGAGCAGCGCCCCCTAGAGCCGGAAACAACAAACACGTATGTGGCCGGGGAGCCTTTACCTTTACCTTATGTTTGCAATGGTATAATCCAAAGTTTCCTGCTTCGGCAGGGAGTTGGAGTAGAAGTCTTCCAAGGTAACTTCCAACTTTGATTCTATTCTGTACTGTTCTATTTTCTATTCTATTCTATTCCATTCCATTCCATTCTCCATTCTTCTCCATTCTTTAACCTCTCTTATTCTATCCCAGGGGTGTCCAACCTTGGCAACTTTAAGCCTGGAGGACTTCAACTCCCAGCTTTGCTGGCTGGGGAATTCTGGGAGTTGAAGTCCTCCAGGCTTAAAGTTGCCAAGGTTGGACACCCCTGTTCTATCCTATCCCATCCTTTGCAGCTTTCGGAGCTGAAGAATCTTCTTGGATGAGAAGTGAAATGTCTTCAAAGAAAAAACAGAAAGTCCAATTGGCTCTTGAAAAAAAGCACCTTTGGGACAACCTGTACACACATTCATAGGATTGCTGGATGCTGCAATAAGTCATACATGGGAGCTGCTAAGCATCCAAACCATATTCATGTCACTACATAGGTAGGGCAACAGTCATAAGTTTGAATTGAGTCATAACTGACTTTTTAAGAGCCTGTTATTAATTGAAGCCGTTATTAAACAAGCTGTCATTAGAGGAAGATTATATGTAATGTGCAATAAAATCTGCCCGACAACCCTGTTAACTATCCACAAGAATATTTAAAAACAGCTCCATCCAACAAGAAACATGACTAACGTGTCACTTTTTTATTAACAATAACAGACAGATCAAATGTGAATATGAGTTAAATTATAACCAGATGTTCAGTGTAGTAAAATCTCAGTTTAATGAGTCATTTAAGGAAGGGGTTCTGTCACTACTACATCTTTTCCATGATGCCATTTTCATTACAAATGGTATCATTGGCACCATTGTGTATAATGATGCAACTGATGTGAATTTTACAGTGTGAATCATTGCACCATGAGGCAAAGGAAATAGCATCAATTGCCTGGATGGTTTGCAATGCGGTGAACTTTTGGTTTGCCAAATGCCAACTCTGAAATTCTTTGGAATTCTTAGCTTCCAAAGTCTGCTAAAATTAAGTTGGTTCAACTGAGATTTTACTGCATCCGTCAGTGACCCAGAGCATTGCATCACAAAAGTCCAGTTGGGAAGAGGAGTGTCTCTTGGAGGCAAACATCACCCTTGGCTGATGACTTTGGCTAGAGTTTGTGCAATAGGACCATGACGGCAGATGCTGTGCTTTGCCCAAAGATGAAAGCTCCACAAAAGACGGTGATCATCCCCCAGGCAATTAGGCAGGACCTGCAAGGAAGTAGCGAGGAAAGAGGCCATGTTGCACATATTTTTGTGGCCTGTCAGGCGCCGGCCTCTCCAACAGCTGAATCGGAGGAGGAGGCGTGGGAGTCAGGATCAGCCTCAAGGCAACCTTAGAACTCCGAGGGGGAAGAGGGAATGGAGCTGGCAGAGAGAGAGAGAGAGAGAGAGAGAGAGAGAGAGAGAGCCACCTGTAAGCTCTCAGATGGAGAGTCAACAGCCCCCAGGTCTGGAGGTGGCTCATGAGGAAGAGGAGGAACAGCTGGGTCCATTGCCTGATGCATGGATGCGCGGAAGGCAGAGGGGAGGAGAGCAGTGGAAATCTGTGGGCCGGTCCTTGGGACAGAAGAGCCATCACTGCTAGCGAGGCCCCACCCTAGCTCTAGCGATAAAAGGCAGACTTCTGGTTTGCTCGTCATTGGAGCGGAATCCGCGACTGTGCACGGTTTCACTTCAAGCTAACTTGCTGGAGGTCCCAATCAAGACCAGAACCACCCTGGAGGGGTGATGAAGAAAGGGGGAATCAACTGGAGGGTTGAGGGGAGCTGCAACCCCCCTCCCTGACAGGAAAAACCCCTTCCAAAGGCAAGCTGTAGTGGTGGTCCTAAAATGGCCACCACAAAGACGAACAGCCCAGAAAACTAAGTCTCTGCTGGAGCAGAACCAGGCCAAATACATGGATTTTGAGATACTGAAAAACTTTAATTGGAGAATGTGATGGCCTAGCCCGTGTATGTGCTTAATTAGAGAAACTGATTTATGGCACACCAAGGGGGGAGAGGGGAATCACAGGTGACTGTAATGACATATGCCAGAATCGGCTTCATACAGGCCATGCCAGTATGTCGAACCTAATAAATTCTTTGAAGCTTTTTGAAGTTTGGCTCAAGGCTTATGATTTAACCACTGGAATCCTGATACACAGCCCTGATGCGGCCCTCAGTGAAATCCAGTTTGTCCCCTCTGCAATAAAGGAATTCTTGAACCTGAACAAAGTGTCAAGAGTCCTGATGTCCCGGAGTTCATTACTCAGAACGATGCCAGGACGTTCATTTAATAAAAAATTATTTTTCCCCCTCTTCAAATTGGTTGCCCATTTGCCCAACAAGTCCCTTTGGCAAAAGGGGAGAATAATAAGCCTCTCTTACGCCTTTGCAAAAACATTGCCAGCTGTGTGCTGCGATCACGTCTTTCTCAGCTTCATGATTCTTCCCAGCTGAAGCTTGCCAAGGCCCACAGCCGCTGCGCTTTTGCATCCATAAAAATGCAGAAGGAAGAATCCGGAAGCCGTTGTGCACATGGTCACGGTGAGGGGGCTGCTTTGCAGTAATGTGGCCTAATACTTGAGGCCTAAATTAGATTACAGACCCCTCACATCCCAGTCATAAACTGCTTCAATTCCTTCCCTCGAAACGATGCTTCAGAGCCCTGCACACCAGAACAGCTAGACATAAGGACAGTTTTTTCCCGAACACCATCACTCTGCTAAACAAAGAATTCCCTCAACACTGTCCAACCATTTACAAAGTAGCTGATGACTCTTGACGAGTGTATCTTTTCTTTTATGTACACTGAGAGCATTTGCACCAAGACAAATTCCTTGTGTGTCCAATCACACTTGGCCAATAAAGAATTCTATTTCTATTTCTATTTCTATTTCTATTTCTATTTCTATTTCTATTTCTATTTCTATTTCTATTTCTATTTCCATTTCCATTCCATTCTATTCTATCGATGAATGGAACCAGCCACTAATTCAAAGCAACTACTAAACTCTCCATTCCTATTGTGCAGAAAAAAAAAATGGTTGAAGGGTTGGAGGTGGTAAACATACTTGGTTCTTGGCCTGAAGGGTTCCGTCTCCATTGCAAACACCAAGCACAGCCCTGAGGTAAAAGAGAAAGCATTCAACATGAACATTTCCTTAAAGATCAATGGCAGCACAGTGGTTAGAATGCAGTATTGCAGGTTGACTCTGCCCACAATCAACAGTTCGATCCTGATTGGCTCACGGTTGACTCAGCCTTCCTTCCTTCCGAGGTCAATAAAATTGAGGACTTAAATATGCTGACTCTGTAAACCACTTAGAGAGAGCTGTAAAGCACTGTGATGCAGTATATAAGTCTAAGAGCTATTGCTATTGTTCTTCCTTCCTTCCTTCCTTCCTTCCTTCCTTCCTTCCTTCCTTCCTTCCTTCCTTCCTTCCTTCCATCCATCCATCCATCCATCCAGTATTGCAGTGGAACAGCTTTCCTTCTGGAAGAGGCTGGACAACTGGTCAACAGAAGGATTTGAAGACTAGAGTAATATTTGGGCTAACCTGTTGACTCTTTTTATAGAAAAAGAAAGGGAGGGAGGGAGGGAGGGAGGGAAGGAAGGAAGGAAGGAAGGAAGGAAGGAAGGAAGGAAGGAATGGAGGGAGGGAGGGAGGGAGGAAGGAAGGAAGGAAGGAAGGAAGGAAGGAAGGAAGGAAGGAAGGGAGGGAGGGAGGGGAAAGAAAGAAAAGAAACAAATAAGAGATATAGATATATATATATAATATAGATCCATAGATATATTGATATAGATAGATGTTGAGTCAATTCGATTGTTAGATAGAGACCTCCTTATCTGAAATATTAGTTTATACAATATATTTTTCTGGTTAAATCAGGAGGAGAAAGGTTATAACTATTTACAGACCCATTATGTAAGAGGAGAAGAATTTATCAGTTTTTATTAATTTTCTTTTCAGCATCCAGCCAAGCTGGACTTATATTTTAAAAAGTCCAGCTTGGCTGGATGCATATATTATTTCATGTTGGATATTTGGGTCATTTTTTCCTTTTATGTACATATTTTTTTTCTTTTTTCACTGTTGCTGTTGGATGTGTAGGGTTTTTTTTCCCTGTTTTGTATTTTATTCCTATTGATAAAACATAATATATTATGAATGGATGCATGAATGAATGAATGAATGAATGAATGAATGAATGAATGAAGATTGACAACCATTTGTCCTGGGTGATATAAGGACTTCTGCCTTGTGCAGGAGGGGTGGACTAGAAAACCTCTAAGGTCCCTTTGAGCCCTAGGATTCTATGATTCTGTGAAAATCACCAGTTTTTTTTTACAAAATAACTCATCAAGTAAGTTTTTTTATCCTAACCGGCTGCTGCTACCCTTGGCAGTCCAACTCTTCCCCTGATTCCTAGGAGAGATCAGGCACATTTACCTACCTGGAAATATGAAGATGAAGAAGGCCCCAATCCCTCCAATGACACTGACCACCTCGCTGATGTCAGGCACACACAGGGCAATGATGAGGGTGACCACCACCCAGGCCGTGGTCAGCAAAATCCGCATACATTTCTCGCTGGTCTCCATCTGGATGCAGCCCTGCTTGGAGCCGAGGCACACATCTTGCAGGACGGACCTAACAGATACATTGGGGCATTTATCTAAGGCAGGGGGCTCTTCAAACTCAACAGCTTTTAAGACTTGTGGACTTCAACTCCCAGGATCTCTTTGCCGGTCATGTGAGCTCAGGAATTCTGGGAGTTGAAGTCCACAAAGTCTTAAACTTGCCCAGTTTGAAGACCCTTGATGTAAGGATTCAAGAATCTGCTGACACCTTAAACATGAATCCATTTATCCCTCTAGATCAGGGCAGGGTGTCCAACCTTGGCCACTTTAAGACCTGTGGACCTCAACGCCCAGAATTCCCCAGCCAGCTATTCTGGGAGTTGAAGTCCACTAGTCAAAATCGCCAAGGTTGGACACCCTTGCTCTAGATACTTCCCCCCCAAAAAGCCTTGACTTCCTCAGATTTTCTGAAACCCAGGAAAGTTAACCACGGAGAGGTCTTTCAAAGAGTAACTGTTGGTCCTTGAAGACCAGAAACACCAGTGTGAGTATCATCTTCAGCTTCATTGCAAGGTTACATTAATACATCTTGCAAGAGTTTTGCAAGTATTTTCCCCCTCTCCTTATACTCTCTGAGGGTCCCTTCTGAAATTCTTCCCTTGCCCTCCCTCCTTCCGTGGGGTGAGATAATTTTTACATCCCAGTTGTCCAGGAACTTCCGACTGCCTCCCATGATCTTCACACCAACTCAATTCCTTTGCCGATTCTCCCTGATCGATAAATTAAAAAAGATACACTGGGGATAGTGACAACAAGCAAGTTTCTGGTGACCCCATTTTGTGCAAACATCAGAACGCTGTTTTTTTCTGAAACAGAACTTAACACCATTCTAGAAACTGTTATTTTTTTGCTTCTCACCTGCCTAGGAAAAGGACAATGGGGTAGATGGTGATAATGGAGATGCCAAATAACAGCCGAGCTACAATAATCATCACGTCATTTCCAGGGTAGGACATTAGGATGTCCGCCGCGACGTCAGCTCCAAATGTTAAGTAGCCGTACAAACCTTGCAGGAAATAAACTCAGGAGGTTATAAAACTAGACGATCTGTGATCTGAGGGGTCATTGTTTCAGAAAGATTTCCAGTGCAAATAAGTCTATGGTTTTATTTATAGTAGCTTACTCTCCACTTTGGGTAGGGATTTCCTCCTTGACGATTCTCCAATTAATCAAATAACTGGTTAATCAAATTAGCAAGGTAAGCTACTATAAATAAATGGGCAGTAAATTCCACACATACATGCATGCAGGTGCACGTGCACATACACACACACACACACACACACACACTGAAGATGTTAACTAGTTGGACAATGAAATATCTCCAAGCAAACCACCAAGCTCAGAGATCACAAGAAACTCCACTAACTTAGTTATTTGGATGAAAGAAAATTGTATGGCAAACTCTTAAACTTCTAAACACCGAAGAATTGTTTGCCCACCAATGATTCCCGCCAAGCCCTGTTAGTAAAATTTCTTGAGCTGGTTGTAAGAATTCCAGCAACGGAACTATTTCCCATCTAGGATCAAATATATCTCAATATCCATTGGTGAGATTTTAAGCCCTACGATGCTTCAGGCTACCTAGCCAATATTTGGCTAGAATGGGGTGGAGTTGAAATCCAGCCTGGTGCCTTCTGACATTAGTGGTTTCCTTGCAGACATGTCATTGCTCAAACTAGGTAACATCAGTGCTGGCTTCACTAACTCTGATGATGTGGGGGTCATGAAACGTCTGCAAGAAAACTACCAAGCACAGAGAGCACCAAAGACCTCACAGTCCTCCTCCTCCTCCTCTTCTTCCTCCTCCTCTTCCTCCTCTTCCTCCTCCTCCTCTTTCTCCTCCTCCTCTTCCTCCTCCTCTTCCTCCTCCTCCTCCTCCCTGCAAACTTCATTCCCTTCGAGCACTGATGATGTTACCGAGCTAGGTCATGAAATGTCTGCAAGAAAACTACCAAGCTCAGAGAGCACCAAAGACCCCACAGTCGTCGTCGTCCTCCTCCTCCTCCTCCTCCTCCTCCTCCTCCTCTTCCTTCTCCCTGCAAACTTCATTCCCTTCGAGCACTGATGATGTTACCAAGCTAGGTCATGAAACGTCTGCAAGAAAACTACCAAGCTCAGAGAGCAACCCCTCATGTCAACCTTGAGCTACAAATATTCTCCTTTATTAGCACCTTCTGAGGGTACCAGGTGGGAAAAGTCTCTTCTGATGGAGAACGCTTTCAGAGAAAGATACCTGTCATGGAGTATATCAACAAGCAGAAGAGCATGGACAACACAGATATCACCACCCAGTGGGAGAGTCTCTTATCGCTCAGGCTGCAGTAGATGGCCACACAGGCTTCATGACACTGGAAGGAAAAGAGGAACACAAAACAGGGGACATCCCTTTTATTTATCCCTTTTATATTTATATTTGTTAATATTTATCCCTTTTATAAGAGCCATGGTGGCGCAGTGGTTAGAATGCCATACTGCAGGCTCCTTCTGCTGCCTGCCGGCTGCCTGCAATTTGGCAGTTCGAATCCCACCAGGCTCCAGGTTGGCTCAGCCTTCCATCCTTCCGAGGTGGGTAAAATGAGGAGCGAGATTGTTGGGGGCAAGAGGCTGACCCTGTAAACCGCTTAGAGAGGCCTGTGAAGCACTGGGAAGTGGCATATAAGTCTAAGGACTATTGCTATTACCCTTCCTTCTGTTCCTTCCTTCCTGTTAGAATGCATTATTGAACTCTGACTCTGCCCACAGCCAGGAGTTCGATTCTCACTGGCTCAAGGTTGACTCAGCCTTCTATCCTTCCACGGTGGGTAAAATGAGGACTCAGGTGGTTGTGGGCAATAGGCTGACTCTGCAAACCACTTAGAAAGTGTGAAGTGGTATATAAGTTTAAGGGCTATTGCTATCTTCCTTCCTTCTCTCCCTCCCTCCCTCCCATTGGTTAGAATGCAGTATTGCAGGCTAAACTCTGCCCACTGCCAGCAGTTTGATCCTGACCACCTCAAGGTTGACTCAGCCTTTCATACTTCCGAGGTGGGCAAAATGAGGACCCAGATTATTGGGGGGATAGGCTGACTCTGCAAACTTAGGGAGGGCTGTAAAGCACTGTGAAGCCATATACAAGTAAGAGCTTTTGCTATTGCTATTTTTCACACTTGTAACTGTTGCAGCATCCCCAGGGTCCCCTGATTTACATCTGGATGCTTGACAACTGACTCACAGTTATGACAGTTGCAGAGTCCTGGGGTTGTGGGATCCACCTTTTGTGACCTTCTGACAATGGGGAAGCCGGATTCATTTAACAATTGCGTTGCTAATTTAAGAACTGCTGTGATCTGCTTAACAAATGCGTCGAGAAAAAAACGTAAAATGGGACAAACTCGCTGAACACAAATAGTAACATAAATTTTGGTCTCAATTGTGGTCGTAAGTCGAGGCACATCTCACATCTCAACACTTCTCAATTTCCTGATTTTTAATGTAAACAAGGAATGGGGAATCAATGACAAAGTCCCTCTTTTTCTCCTGATAGTAAAAGGGTGGAGCCTACATCTATGTTTTTGCATCCTTAAGAGATATTTATAAGTTTAAGTCTCCTTTGGCAACAAGGATTACAAAAGGAAAAGAAGAAGAAAAAAGGGAGGAAATATTTATTTTATTACCTGAAATCCGAAACAGATGGTTGGGACAACGCTGAACATGGAGGCCCAAGAGCTGTCCGATTGAAAAACAAAACAAGGACGTGCATATGAAGGTGCCAGCCATTGGTCTACATTTGGGCTCTTCAAACTTGACAGCTTTAAGACTTGAGGACTTCAACTCCCAGAATCCCTCCTCCAGTCCTGTTAGCTCAGGAATTCTGGGAGTTGAAGTTCCACAAGTCTTAAACTTACCAAGTTTGAACACCCTTGGGGTACATGGAAACGGCCAAATATATCACAGTCTATTTGCTGTCTAGGTAGGAAAATGCCCCGAAAGATTTTTAAAGAATGAACCTCTTCCCCTGTTGTAGATTGGGTTCTTCCTTAGGCATCTTCCTTTGTTCATTTTAATGTTAATATTTATCTTTTTAAAGCATACATTCTCATTTTTATCTTGTAATCCGCTTAATGGTAAGGTGGGCAGCATAGTCTGTAGAGATTTTCAATCCTCCAGGTCATGGTTGTCACAAAGGTGTTTTTTTTCTTTTTTCTTTTTTCTTTTTTCTTTTTTCTTTTGTTGGCAAAGGTGCTTTTTGAAGAGGCAACTGGACTTTGTTTTTTTCTTTTGAAGAAGTTTCGCTTCTCACCCAAGAGGCTTCTTCAGCTCTGACTGGATGGTGGGGAATGGAAGGATTTATATTCCTTGCAGATAGTTGGTCATTTGTGTCCTTTTAGAGGGCTGTTGAAGCACTTGGGTGTTTATCTGTGATCTGCTTCAATGGCCCTCTAAAAGGATGCAAATGACCAGCTGTCTGCAAGAAATATAAACCCTCCCATACTACCACCTCTTACAATACTAGACAACACAGTATCAACAGTAGAGACCTTCAAATTTCTAGGTTCTACTATATCACATGACCTAAAATGGACACCTAACATCAAAAACATCCTCAAAAAAGCACAACAAAGAATGTTCTTTCTGTGCCAACTCAGGAAGCTCAAAGTGCCCGAGGAGCTGCTGATCCAGTTCTACAGAGGAATTATGGAGTCTATCATCTGCACCTCTATAGCTGTCCGGTTTGGTTCTGCAACCCAACAGGAAAGACACAGACTTCAGAGGGTAATTAGGACTGCAGAAAATAGCAATTTCTACCCACCTGCCTTCCATGGAGGACCTGCATACTGCACGAGTCAAAAAGAGGGCTGTGAAAATATTTACAGGCTCCTCACATCCCGGACACAAACTGTTTCAACTCCTTCCCTCAAAACAACACTACAGAACCCTGCACACCAGAACAACTAAACACAAGGACAGTTTTTTCCCGAAAGCCATCACTCTGCTAAACAAATAATTCCCTCAACACTGTCCAACTACAGTATTTACAAAGTCTGCACTACTATTGCCGTTAATCTTCTCATCACTTCTCATCGTCTTATCCCCTCCCACTTGTGACTGTATGACTGTAACTTTCTTGCTTGTATCCCAACAATTTATATTGACTGTTTCCTAATATGATTCAATTGCTTATTGTACCCTATGACTGTTATTAAATGATGTAATTTGTGATTCTTGACTCTTGACAAATGTATCTTTTCTTTTATGTACACTGAGAGTTATTTGCACCAAGACAGATTCCTTGTGTGTCCAATCACACTTGGCCAATAAAGAATTCTATTCTAAAAAAAAAAAATTCTATTCTATTCTTCTATTCCCCCACCATCCAGTCAGAGCTGAAGAAGCTTCTTGGATGAGAAGCGAAACATCTTCAAAAGAAAAAACAAGAAAGTCCAGTTGCCTCTTCAAAAAGCACCTTTGGGATGAGCAGCATAGACATTTAATAAAAATATAAATAAAATCACATCTACCTTTGACCCCTCCCCCCATCATCTTGCCTTGTGCCACCTATCAGAAATGGTGTAGGGTCTCCTGCTTGGGGGAAGGTTGGACTAGATGACCTCCAAGGTTCCTTCAAACTCTGTTATTCTGTTATGCTTATCTAAGTTGGTCAGGCAGATTTTATTTAGAAGAACAGAAAAGCAGCGGCTGGTAGCGAGGGAATAAATCTGATTTCTTTGGCATACCATTCACTACACATCTTTTTTTCCCCACATTAAGAAGAAGAAATCATGCGGTATCTGTGATCAAAACATCTGGACATTTTGTCAAGTTTGCTCACAGGGAAGAAGAAATCATTATGATTGATAAGAATAATACTGCCTAGGTCAATATCATCCTGTTGGAGACCAGGGCATCTCTTTGCACCCATGACAAGGGGTGTCAAACTCAATTTCATGGAGGGCCGCATCAGGGTTGTGGTTGACCTTGGAGGGCTGGCTGGGCGTGGCCGACTGGGTGGGCGTGGCCAATGGGGTGAGTGTGGCCAGCTTGACGCCTCTCCCCAAACTGCTGGCATGTTTCCTCTTCGCATTGGGTAGACAAAGTGATGCAGGCCAGCCCCTTACATTTTCTAGGATGGCTCTGTGGGAACGATCTGACCACATCGCAGGCTGGATTCAGCCTGCAGGCCTTGTTTTGACACCCTTGACCTGGTTTGTCCCCTAGGGCAGGGGTCTCCAGCCTTGGCAACTTTAAGCCAGGAGGATTTCAACTCCCAGAATTCACCAGCCAAAGCTGGCTAGGGAATTCTGGGAGTTGAAGTTCTCCAGGCTTAAAAGTTGCCAAGGCTGGAGACCCCTGCCCTAGGGCAAATGAGGAGCGCTAGACAGGATTTTCAGCAGCACCTTCTTAAGAGTGTCCTCACACAATCCCACAATGATTTATGACTTCCATCAAGGAGTCGAATTCAAGGACAGCCATGGGCAACTATGCCCATACTTACCTAGCGGAATGGAAACGCTCCTGCTTGACAGCGTGATCTGTTCGGAGATAATATTTCAGCACAATGACCACCATCAGGTAGCAGGCAGCTAAAGTGCCAAGGATACTGGAAAAGATACGCAGAAAGAGAAAAATTGGACGGTGGCAAAAGGTTCTGCAGGAAGTCCTCAAGAAGACCAACCTAGAACTAAGGAGAATTTTTCCTAATGGTGGGAACAGTTAACGGTGGAATGGCTTGCCTTCAGAAGTTGTAGGTGCTTCAATGCTGGATTGTTTTTAAGAAGAAATTGGACAACCATCTGTCTGAAATGGTAAAGAGGCTCCTGCCTGAACAGTAGGTGGGTCTAGAAGACCTTTGAAGGGCTTCCACAGAGAGGAAGGGGTCAAGCTATTTTCCAAGGCACCCAAAAGTCAGACAAGGAATCATGGGTGGAAACTGAACAAGGAGAGATTCAACCTGGAAATAAGAAGAGATTTTCTGACAGTGAGAGCAATCAATCAATAGAACAGAAGTTGCCTTCAGAAGTTGTGGGAACTTCATCACTGGAGGCTTTCAAGAAGAGACTGGACTCCCATCTGTCAGAAATGGTGTAGGGTCTCCTGCTTGGGCGGGGGGATCAGACTAGATGACCTACAAGGTCCCTTCCAACTCTGTTACTCTGTTATATGACTACAATGGAACCTGCCCATTAAGGTCATAAGTTCTGATGATTGTAAAACAGTCATGTGACCAATCCAATTTTATTATGTTTTTTTGCATTAAGTGAACACCCCAGTTGTAAAGGTGCTGCTGCTGCAGTCATTGAGCAAAGTTTGCGGTCATTAAGCAAACCCATGGTTTCAGCTTCGCTGAAAACCAGATATAAGTGCCAGTCTTCAGCAAAACTATCATAAAATGAAGTCATGCGAATGCAGGAAGTGGCGGATGCTCCATCGCTGGAGGTTTTCAAGATTGGCAGCCATTTGTCTGGAAAGGTAAACAGTCTTCAGCAGGGGATTGGACTAGATGATCTCCAAAGTCCCTCCCAACCCTATTATTCTATATTCTGTGCTCTTGTTTTGTCCTTTACTCTGTCCAACCAGGGTAAAACCCATATTCTGTTTCACTTCCTCCCAAAACATACCCGGGGATATAAATCAGATGGAAGTTGGAGTTAAGACTTAATCCCTGGCATACCCCAGTTCCAACACTGGACCCTTTGAACTCTTTCTTACCTTGTATATTTTTGGAAGCCAATTTGTCTTGGGATGGAGAGCGGGAAAATAACCAGGAGGCACAAGGTAGACAATGTGAAACGTTGGTCAATAAACCAGGGCGGGCGAAAAGTGTCTCCATTCAGGGTTTCGTTGAGGGAGAAAGAGTCACATACTACAAGAGAGTTAGAAAAGTTCAGTGGTAGAAGAGGGCAGGTGTCAGCGTTCCAGCTAACCAACTCCAACCCAATAAACTCCAAGACAATAAATTTCTCAAAGTTCCATTTTATTAGAGTTGTCATATTGGAACACCTGGGAAAAGCCGAATCTGAGAGTTCTGGGTTTTCCCTTCCCAAAAGAGACATCCAGGATCCATCCCCTGCATTCATCAGTCTATCACATGGCCCAATCAAAGCATCATCCCAACTGGAGACATCCCTCCAGAAACTCCTCTCCAGGTGCAGGGCAACGTGTCCTTGACTCTTTGAGAAAGAATGTTGTTGAGTCTAATCTCCTACCTCTCTATGAAATCCCCCCTCCCAAATTCCCAGGCACTAAATGTGGCAGCCTCGAAGCTTCCAAGGGAAACATGGCTTTCAAGGCTGACAGCAGGAATATATCAAACAGGCTTTTGAAGTTGACCGATTTATCAGTTTGTCTCCTTCTGCTTTGTTTTTTTGATCTACAGACAGTCCTAGATTTATGGCCAATCGTTTAGCAATTGTTCCGAGTTATAACAGACCACGAAAAAGGTTTTTGGGACCCCAATTCAAAGTTTGGACTTGTGCACCCTCTCTCTCTCTCTCTCTCTCTCGCACACGCACACACACACACACACACACACACACACACAAATTCATGACTGAGTATTTTTTTTCTGCTGAAAAAATAAAGTCACTTCCTCTACCGTCTCCACCACCTCACCCAGCCCAAAAAAGACCGCTGAGTACCAAAGCAGAGTTAGCATTTTCTGGGGAAATCCAGGAAATCTCACATTTTTCCAGTTGATCTCCCATAACTCTGAGGAAGGCCACGGAGATCATGAAGAGGTTCAAGATGAAGCAGACTTCACAAAGCTTGCCCACAGCTGACCCACAGATTTCTCTCACCACACCTTGGTAGGTTGTCTGAGTGCTGATGGAAGCAGCATAACCCAAGATTACTAAGCCACTAATGAGGAATATCAAAGATCCCTGCAAAGAAGAGACAAGAGAAGAAGACACTGAAGATGAGTACTGTAGAAGCCAATTGAAAACAAGTCAATAAAATGTGTCCCTGTCCATGGTTCTGAAGTCTCAGGAGTATCTCTACCAATTACCTTGGGTAGCCACTACTTGCATTTCTAGAGAAGGCACATGGCAGACCTCTTACCATTGGCCCATCCACTTGATACGTTAGACTAAGTTCACACAATATGCTAAACTCAGGTTAGCCCAACATATTGTCCACATGTGCATTCCATGTTATGCCCAAATTATCCACATTAACATGATGGGCTTTGTTTACCCAACAGATTAAGTCCATGACCAGGTTTCCCCCAAAACACCAGATCACAAACACCCTTAGTCTAGTCTAGGCTTGTGATGAAAATTAGTCTTCAACCTTAGGAGGGATCAAATGGAGAGCTCTGCTGTTGAAGATTTATTGTGGATTTTTTCCATTAATCCTAAATTCTAGTCGCTACCAGTTGGACAAAAAGTGAAATTAATGTCTCAGTTTATTTACAGAATCATAGAATTATAAAGCTGGAAGGGACCTTGAAGGCCTTCTAGTCTGCCCAAGGAAGGAGATCTTATTCCATTCTTGACAAATGGCTGTCCAGGCTTTTCTTGAAGACCTCCAGGGATGGAGCACCCATCACTTCTGAAGGCAAGCCATTTCCTGCTCTCACAGTCAGGAAATTCCTCCTTAGAACTTGTAAGGAAAGGAAAATCAGGAGAAACTTCCTCCCTGGGACAAATTAATATGCAATAAATTAATAGGCTGTTGTTAACCTCAGCTCCAGAAGGAAGAACGGAAGAGTAAACTTTGACTCCAGTTTCATCCTCACAACAGCTCAGATAAATAGCTTATGATGAATAAATAACAATTGGCTTGAAAGTATACTTCGTCCACTAGTGCTGACAAGCTCATCTTTTTCTTTAGATGTTTGAGAAGGTTGGTTCTTCTTTAGATGTTTGAGAAGGTTGGATCTTCTTTAGATGTTTGAGAAGGTTGGTTCTTCTTTAGATGTTTGAGAAGGTTGGTTCTTCTTTAGATGTTTGAGAAGGTTGGTTCTTCTTTAGATGTTTGAGAAGGTTAGATCTTCTTCAGATGTTTGAGAAGGTTGGTTCTTTACATGTTTGAGAAGGCTGACTCTTGCTTCTTACCAAGTAAGCTCTCAAAGGTGTCCATCAGAATTTAGCCAGCATCAGAACTTTGGCATTGGCTAAATATTACAAAGCAGTTTTCCACCAAAAGAAATAGGTAGCCCAATCCTGCTTAAAGTTCAGATATATGACTTTCTTCACAACTTTACAGAAAAATTAATAAAATGTGTTAAGGCTTAAATTTTCATGGACCAATGCAACTGTAACTCTATCAGCCTTTACTATGACAAAAGCCATTTCGTGTTGTTGATGCAACTAAATAGTGCGGAATTGGACACAAAAGGACAATTTTCTTTAAAATGTGGAGAATTTGGACATATGTATAACTTTCTCAGGATGTTTAGATGCATGTATAAATCTCAGGATTTATTTTTACGAGAGGGAGGGAAGGAAGGGAGGGAGAGAGAGAGAAATTCAGAAATGGAAAAGACTGAACATGTTATTATATTACATTGTGCTGGTTGCAATAAATAAAGCTACCAACCAGCTGTGGATTTTGGATGGTCTGTCCCCCCACCCCCCGCCAATGCACCTTTGGATATATTTTAACAATCTATTATACCTATTATCTTGTAAGCAATTGACAAACCAAATAAAATAAAATCTTCAAAAATGTTCCTTTTGTAGTGTAAAGGTTTGGGCCACCTTAAACATACTGAAAATCAAGTGCTACATTGCCCAAGGACATCAAGCAACCTCAAAGTAGTTTGAAATGTAGATTATTTTAAGAGAGATCCCTTCCAAAAAGGATATATTTTTTTCCCTTTTCTCCTTGAACCTAACCTTCCTTGTAGGATTGCTAAAGTCAATGTTGTAGTTAAATTAAGAAGAGACCATTCACTGTGTTTGATGGGATGTGGGGGAAAGCGAGGAGAAACAGAACAGCACACCAATATAAATAATGCACCGTTAAATTTAAATTATTCATCCTTAAATGAAGAGCCGGCACGCTTGTTCAATGTCCGTTCTCCATTCTGAATGGGATAGCTCAGTTGAACTTATTTTTCAAATGGCATGAAATAGCTTTCCATGCACAGGTGGGCTGTAGGAAGAGAAAGATGCCAAATCAGAATGAAGCATTGCCAGGTAATCCTCAACTTGCAATCACATCTAGGACCAGAATTTCCATTGCAAAAGGAAAGTGGGTGGTGCTTAAATGAGTTGCACCTGATTTTATGACCTTTTTCTGCATCAGCCAAGCGAACTAACTGCTACAGAAGTTGTTGAGTGAATCACATGGTTGTTAAGCAGAACTGGCTTCCCCCATTCACAGAAGACAAATGGGGAGGTCCTACCTGGTGATCACATGACCCCAGAAGACTACAACCATTGCAAATACCTGCTGCCTGGTTGCCAAGTACCTGAATTTTGATCACATGATGTTGATGTTGCTGCAACAGTCGTAAGGGTGAGGACTGATTGCAAGTCACTTTTTTCAATGCCTATGCCAATGACCGAATGGTCACTAAACACATGCTTGTAAGTCAAGGACTACATGTAGATCCATTCCTGGCAAAGGACCTCCCTAAGTCTTCCTTCTTTATGGTTATTTACAACCTGTGGGACTGGCTCCCAAATCAACAGTTAAGACTGGATGACCCAAATTTTATCATTTATTTATTCCATAAGGACCAGGTAATCCAATCTACAGGAGATCTCAGGAAGTCCAATCCACAAAAGATCTGAGGTATCCAATCTACAAGAGATCACAGGCAATCCATTCCACAAGAGATCTCAGGAGGTCTAATCCACAAGAGATCTCAGGTATCCAATCCACAAGAGATCTCAGGAGGTCCAATCTGCAAGAGATGTCAGGTGGTTCAATCTGCAAGAGATCTCAGATATCCAATTTACAAGAGATCTCAGGTGGTTCAATGATCCACAAGAGATCTCTGGTATCCAATCTGCAAGAGATCTCAGGAGGTCTAATCCACAAGAGATCTCAGGGATCCAATCCACAAGAGATCTCAGGAGGTCTAATCCACAAGAGATCTCAGGAGGTCTAATCCACAAGAGATCTCAGGAGGTCTAATCCACAAGAGATCACAGGTAATCCATTCCACAAGAGATCTCAGGGATCCAATCCACAAGAGATCTCAGGAGGTCCAATCTGCAAGAGATGTCAGGTGGTTCAATCCGCAAGAGATCTCAGGTGGTTCAATGATCCACAAGAGATCTCTGGTATCCAATCTTCAAGAGATCTCAGGAGGTCCAATTTACAAGAGATCTGGAGAGCTTTCCATTGGCACTTACCAGTTCCACGTAGATCGCTGGGGCCATTCCACCAGCTTTATTGAAGGCCCAGGGGAAATTCAGGAGTCCTGCTCCAAGGGCAGATTTTAGCAAGATGAAGATGGCACCAAAGGAGGAGAGTTGGGGGCTATCAGATTCCAGAGATGGCTTAGCTAGCAAGCTGATGCTCTCTCTAGCCAACTCCTCCATGTCTGAAAAGAAAAGGAGGATTGGGTGTTTTATTGCTATCCGGTCTAAATAGACATCAACAATTCCACAATACTTCTCAAAGAAGTCAATCCGGTTCCATGGCTTGGCAGAAAAGTTCAAAAGATTTTCTCCATGTGGGGAAAAAAAATGACAAAAACAATGGGAAGAAGGGGTCCAAAGGTTTTTTTTCCCCACCCTTGGTCCACTCACAAGCTTAACCTATTGAGGGGAGGGGGCTGGGAGGAACGTGTGAAATAGAGTAAACAGTCCTAGGACTGAAGGAATGTGAAATGTCATGTACAAGTGCTAAAAATAAATGAAGCTTTTCTGGGCATTTTGCAGCCCCTAATGGACACAATAGGAAGAACAGCTGCAGGATTTGGGTTTGGCTAGTTTAGAGAAAAGAACAATTAGGGGTGACATGATAGCAGCATTCCAGTATTTGAAGGGCTGCCACAAAGAAGAGGGAGTCAACTTATTTTCCAGAGCACCAGAGGGCAGGACAAGAAACAATGGTTGGAAACTAACCGAAGAGAGAAACAACCTAGAATTAACAGTAAAGACAATTCACCAGTGGAACAGCTTGGCCTTCAGAAGTTGTGGGTGCTCCATCAATGGAGGTTTTTAAGAAGAGACTGGACGGCCATTTGTCTGAAATGGTATAGGGCCTCCTGCTTGAGCAGGGGTTGGACTAGAAGACCTCCAAGGTCCCTTCCAACTTCTATTCTACTCTGTTCTTTAGAAGGTTCAACGGGAGAGGTTAAAAGTGAACATCATGAAAATAGCAAACGTGCTAGAGATTCTGCAGGGAGATATTTGCTGACCGAGGCCAACTTAAACCAGAGCCAAGGTATACAAGATGGCGGCACCCAGTCTTTGGCTCAACATTCAGATGTTCCTCAACCTTGGCATCTGCAACATGGTAGGTGGGGAATTTTGGGACCTGAATGTCAATTAAGATCTTCAGTCCTCCAGGTGGAGTTGTCTGGAAGTTGAGTCTTGGGAACAGGAGGTCTTTTCTTGGGTTTGAAATGTTTTACTGTTGATCCAAGGAGATTCATGCTGAGCCTGTAGGTTAGGGGGACCTCATATATGTTCTCCAGGGGGGGTTCATTCCGCATTTAACTGAATAGGCTCATTAGGTGAAAATGAAACCCCCCTGGGGGACTTATATAGGGTCCAGTGGTAGGATTCAAATTTTTTTACTACTGGTTCTGTGGGTGTGGCTTGGTGGGCATGGCAGGGGAAGGATACTGTAAAATCCCCATTCCTTCCCCACTCTACCAACCTGCTTTCCAGCTCCGTTCTCCTGTGCAGGGCAACAGAAGAAGACCCAACCGATCAGCTGGGACTCAGGAGGAAGAGAATAGATGAGGTTGGCAGGGCCAATCAGAGGTGGGATTTGCCAGTTCTCCAAAAGACCCCGAATTTCCACTACCGGTTCTCCAGAACTGGTCAGAACCTGCTGAATACCACCTCCGAATACCACCTCAGACTGATGAAGTTCCTTAGATAAGCAGTGAAATATTTCAAATCAAGAAAGAAAAGAAGTCCCGTTGCCATTACTCAACTTCCAGTCTAGTACTTGAAGTCCACCCATCTTAAAGTTGGTTGAGATACTGTACACTTGGGCTGGACGTCTTAAGGCTGAGGACCACCACTGCTTCCTTAACCTGTCCACAAACTTCAGAAATCCAAGCCCTTATCTCAAACTTGAAGATTCCCAAGGCTCAGAGGTGATGTTTTAGACAAAAAAGATACCCAAGAAGTTGGGTGTCTACTCAAATGTTGAAAGAGCCAAAAGGTTGGCCATGGCTACATGAAGAAGCCTTGACCCTTTTGTCATGCCTTACAGCTGCTCCCTTGATTTTATTATTTTATTTTATGATTTTATTTCATTATTTTAGGCTACCTCATTGCACATCTCCATTTACTATCAAAGTTTCAAATAATCAAGCATACAGACACCACAAAAGCAGGGGTGGTATTCAGCAGGTTCTGACCAGTTCTGGAGAACTAGTAGCAACTTTTGAGCAGTTCGGAGAACTGTCAAGTACCACCCCTGACTGGCCCCGCCAACCCCATCTCTTCTCTGCCTCCCATTGAGTCCCAGATGATCGGCTGGGTCTCCTTTGGTTGCCCTGCACAGGAGAACGGAGCTGGAAAGCAGGCTAGTGGAGTGGGGAGGGAAGGGGGATTTTGCAATATCCTTTCCCTGCCACGCCCACCAAGCCACGCCCACCAAGCCACGCCCACAGAACCGGTAATTAAAAAATTTGAATCCCAGCACTGCACTCCCAGCCACACACCACCACCCCAAACGAGCATAACGAAATTAGTAATAAAGTGACCTGATTTCATGTGGGAATTTTATAGTTTTTAAAAAAACCAAATGCATACCAAGTGGAAAAAAACACCAAGGCAACATATCAAGAAAGAACTACAAAGCTCAGAGTAATTTTCAAAAGCAGGAAGGCAGCAAAAAATGTGGAATAGTGTGGGTAGATGTGTTAAATATACACTGTATCTCTCTCTCTCTGTGTGTGTGTGTGTGTGTGTGTGTGTGTGTGTGTGTGTGCCCATTTGTTTTTCTATAGAACCAAGAACAGGTAGCTTAGTCTACAGAAATACCAAGAAATTTTTCAAAAGAGCTTGATTTGTCAGAACTAAGGCCAGCTTCTTTTTATCTGGTTATCTATCACCAGGTCCGTAATTTTTTTTTTTTTTACTTTCCAGCCATGTGACCTTCTGATCTCAGTAAGCAGGATAAAGAGATTTTAATCAGCTGCTATAAAGAATTATGAATGGCTAAAATTGTTCCTGTCATCCTGATTAGGTCTTTGCAACGTTGCTGCATTCGGAGCCATTCAAAGTGTCCCTTTTAAACCATCCGCAGCCTACCCAAGAATGCTTAATTGGCTGGTGTGATTCAGAATTTAGCCATTGGGCTGGAAGTAAAGGGCTTGGCCAATAAGGAAAAGCTCAGCACAGACTGGCACACTTTAATTTCGGAAGGGTGGAGAGAATTCAAGGTCTTTTGAGAACTTTCGCTAATCTTGCCTTTGTGACACCGCAAGTAGAGCCAAACTGGCCTCTTAACAGCCCAGGGGCCATTTTTTTAATATCCCACCTTTATTATTTTTTACAAATAACTCATGGCAGGAAACCTAGCCAATACACCTTCCTGCTTCTCCTGTTTTCCTGTGAGAGGAGTTGGGCTGAGAGTGACCGGCCCAAAGTCACCCATTTGGCTTTCATGCCTAAAACAGGATTAGAACTCACTTTCTCTTGGGGATTGGTCAAAGTCACCCCACTGGCTTTCGTGTCTAAGGCAGGACTAGAACTCGCTGTCTCCTGATGATTGGCCTAAAGTCACCCAGACAGCTTTCATGCCTAAAGTGGAACTAGAACTCATCATCTTCTAATGGTTGGTCCAAAGTTACCCAGCTGGCTGTCATGGCTAAGGCAGGATTAGAATTCACCATCTCCTCTCTCGTCATGACACTTATGGCAAAGAGAAGGCTTTTGGTTACAGTATCCTGTAGCCTCTATGCCAGGGGTGGGCAAACTACGGCCCGCGGGCCACATCCGGCCCGTTGGTCTTTTTAATCCGGCCCGCCGAAGATTGGTACAGAATTAAGGTTTGATGTGAATGATTGAATGATTACATTCATTTGATTTTGACTTGTAATGACAGGCATTTCGACACCAGGTGGTGGCCCATCTGTCAAATTTTAAAAGTCGATGAGGCCCCCGAGCCAAAAAGTTTGCCCACCCCTGCTCTATGCACACACAGGAAAAATGAATTTTTTACAAGACTATTGAAGGAGCAGCTGGATCTCTGGATTTTTCCCATCTCCAAACTCCACCCATTAAATAAGAACTGCCAAATCATATTAAGAACGGCTTTATTTGCTCTTCCCATCAAATTCCACTTTTTCCTCCATTGTCTCTTTTAGATTGTAGGTCTGTAAGGAGAAGCTATTCCCTCTGACCCCAATGGTACTAAAGAGTAAGGTGAAATGAATTAACTAGTGGCCCATTACAATTCTCTGCCTAACTAATTTTTTTATTTCGACCGATGAAGTTACTTGAATGAGCAACAAAAGGCCTCAGATTAAACAAACTTTGGTCCAGTGCCATGATGTCTAACCTTTTTGGATTCTTTTGGCCTGGATGATTGAATTTTCACTGATATATTGAAATGTGTTTTGGGGAGAAACCACTTCAGTTGACGTGGCAAGACTTAGTCCATTCCAAACACTCTCTGACTGACTAATTTTCCCATTTTGACTGATGAAGTTATCTGGATGAGTAACGGAAGGTCTCAGATTAACAAAGTTTGATCCAGTTGCCATGATTTAAACCTTTTTAGATAGTGGCCCATTGAGAAACAACAAAGTCAAAATCAGTGTTTAAGAAGAATTAAGAGAACCTATCAGCCTAGCATTATTTGAAAACCACAGAATCCCAATGAATCCAGGCAAGATAAGAATGAAGAAGCACTTAATCAATATTTACTGCCATTCATTTAGTCACCATAAGAGTTACAACTCCACTGAAAAAAGTGATTTACAACCAGTCCTCAGACTTACGACTATCACATCATGACGGTCACATAATCAAAATCCAGGCACTTTGGCCACCAGCATATATTTATGATGGTCGCAGAGTTCCAGGTTCCCATGATTTGTGACGTTCCCAGATGGCTTCCGACAAGTAAAGTCAATGAAGGAATTGGATTCACTTAACGATGGCATAACTCACTTAACAACTGCAGTGATTTACTCACAATCATGGCAAAAATGGTCCTAATAATCAGTGTGAGTTATTTACTAACTGTCCTGCTTAATAAATTCAATGTAGAGAAATTCAATGAAGATAATTTAAATGTAGAGAAAAGTAACATCCTATACTTAGGCAAGAAAAACCAAAAGTACCCATATAGACTGGGTGAAACCAGGATCAATAGCAGTAACTGTGAGAAGGATTTTGGAGTCTTAGTGGACAACCAGCTAAATAGGAGCCAGCCGTGTGCAGCGGCAGCCAAAAAAGCCAATGCAATCCTAAATTGCATTAACAGAGAGATACAATCAAGATCAAGAAAGGTACTAGTAATACCACTCTATAAAGCCTTAGTAAGACCACACCTAGAGTACTCCATCCAGTTTGGTCACCACACTATAGAAAAGATGTTGAGACTCTAGAAAGAGTGCAGAGAAGAGCAACCAGGATGATGAGGGGACTGGAGGCTAAAATATACAATGAAAGGTTGCAGGAACTGGGCTTGGCTAGTCCAGTGAAGAGGACCAGGGTGACAGGAGAGCAGTCTTCCAATATTTGAGGGGCTGCCCCAGAGAGGAGGAAGGGGTCAAGCTGTTTTCCAAGGCACCCGAAGGCCAGACAAGGATTAATGGTGTCAGCTTTGGAAGCCATATTGAGATCCGATGCTCCCACGCTGCCAGAATTGAGCCTGGGAAAGTGGGAGGGGGGAATTCATTGGAGTATATCTAATTAGACATAATAAAATTCTTTTTCTGATTCAAGGTCAGGTCGTGTTGCACATAGTGAAAGGAACTCTTCAATCTGGTGATTGGGCCATGGGATGTGGTGATGGGTGCAGGGGATGGATTTGTAGTTGTATTGTATTATTGTACTGTTGTATTTGTAGTTGGATTTGTATTGTAAAGGAAGACCGGAACTTTCAGATTCAGGATTCCCCAGTGGTGCCAGTTACTATCCAAATAAAAGGAACCTTTGAGAGGATGCCTGTCTCTGAGTTATTGGGTGGAATAGGAGGTTTGCTGGAACGCTGACAAATGGATGGAATGGAAATCAAGGAGAAACCTAGAAGAAGAAATTTTCCAACAGGGAGAGCAACAGGGGTGGGATTCTACCAGTTCTGTCCACCTCTGTAGAACCTGTTGCTTTGAACAGCAGCAGACATAGAACCGGTTCTATGTCCGCTGCTGTTTTGGCCCACTCGCCCTCCCAGGCTCTTACCTGTCCTTTATTTCCTGCTTTTTCCACCACAGCTGCTTTGCGCAGCACAGCTGCGGTTGAAAAAGCAGGAAAAGGGGGCTTTTCCAATGGCTGCACACCCGCACGCAGCGCTGCTCAGAGCAACACAACCAGTAGTTATACCGGTCAGATCCCATCCCTGGAGAGCAATCAACTAATGGAACAGTAGTCGCCTTCAGAAGTTGTGGGAGCTTCATCTCTGGAAGCTTTCAAGAAGAGACTGGAGAGCCACTTGTCAGAAATGGTCTCCTGCTTGGGCGGAGGGTTGGACTAGATGACCTACTAGGCCCAAAATGGGGAGCATGGCAGAAACGTCAGTCACCTAGTTACTATCTTTGAAAACTATTTATGGAATGCACTTTTGGTTTTCAAGCTGCCGCACTGCTCCCCCTTCCCTTT
The DNA here is from genome assembly GCF_049901715.1 of Pseudonaja textilis. NCBI lineage: Eukaryota > Metazoa > Chordata > Lepidosauria > Squamata > Elapidae > Pseudonaja > Pseudonaja textilis. The sequence continues at coordinate 4,732,519 of NC_142000.1, forward strand.
CTGTTGGCAACTCTAAAAAGACCAGAGAAATATTGTATGAGTTGACAAAGGGACCACCACTTGTCTGGAACGGCGTAGGGTCTCCTGCTTGGACAAGGTCCAGCTGTCAGGGTTCCGAGTAATGGAGCCATAGCAAACAGAACTCCGAGGCAGTAGGTTCCTCAAAAGAGGAGTTTTATTGGGCATATCATATCGGCACAGGCTGGTGAAAACCGACTTCCCGTGGTTTTCACCTAATTAAAAGTAGAAGCTTTCCCCTCTTCTGGCAAGTGGGTTATCCAACATGCTAAACCTTAAATCCAAATTGGGAGCTGGGACAAAACAAAAGTATGGCAACAGAAAAGAAATCAGGTGAGAAGTTGACCTATAGCTGCTCCAATGGGTCCTCCTCAGTCACCCCAGCAGAGCTTCTATAAGGCAGTGTACCCCCAAAGAGCAGCCTTTAGGGATTGCTGTGGTAGCTTCCTAGAGATATTCGCCTGGCATTGGTGTAGGTCTGGGGTCCCCAAACTTGACAACTTTAAGACTTGTGGGCTTCAACTCCCAGAAATTCTCCATGGGAAATTGACTTGTTTTTAATACAAAAGGGATCCTTTCCAAAAAATAGATATTAGGTTTTAAGTAAAGGAGACTCCATAAAACCAAATGACAGCTACAGAATGGCATAGAATATAACAACATTGGAAATACTGAAAGATGCTTTTGAAAACTGGAATCAGAAGTTAATATTGACAATGTCAAGAGTGATGTTTGCTTCTATGGCGAGACTGTGTGCAAAAGATGTTTCGACAAGACAGAGTTGACACTGGAGGTAAATCTACAAACAGATGTTTACACAGTGACATAAAGACAGATGTTTCGTTGGGCATATCAAATAGTTAATGCTGATTAAACCAGTTAAACTGAACCAGTTAATGTCAACGTTAATCAAAAGTGAATTACAAATAAGCCAAGTAACCTGGATAATTCTTTTATATTGGATTTACAAAAGAGATTTTCTAAAGCTAAGATGGATCTTGTGAGAAAGGGTAAAAAAGGAATGAAAAGAAATTAAGTTCCATAACTTGATTTGAATGTTGAATTACTATTTGAATGGAATAAAGATTAAGACTTGAAGGAATTTTACAGTTGGTTTGATTTAAGGTAAAATACATACGTTATTTCTGGCAACCATTAATAAATTCTTGACCCAAAGACTGAAGTGATGATATTATATCACATAAGGAATGGGATATGGGATGAAGAGATCATGGTTAAAATTTAAGAGGTTGTGAAATGTTACTAAAATTCTTATACTTGTGATGAAAACTGGGAGTCACCTCCTTATATATTTCTTTCCTTCTTCTTTTTCTATATTCTTTTTCTTTCCTTTATATTTTCTTCTTTTTTTTGGTACCTTCTAAGTTTCCTTTAGTTTGTACTGTTTTGCAATTATAATCTTTTCAAACATTACTTTTTAAAAAATACAGCCATTAGGAACTTATTCCACTACATTATCTCTACCTGATAACCAATAATTCTCAGCATAATAGCGTACTTTAATTATAAGTAAAACTATACTAACTTTCTTCTCTAATGTTAAAGTAAGGATCCAGATATGACTGGAATTAACTCGTATCCTTTTTCACACATAAAACAAAATTGAATGAGTTGAAAATGGAAGTATATGATGATGACAGTTGCCTTTTCATTCTTTTGTCAGAAAAGAAGGAAGCAGAGACACATAAGGCTGGAACACAATTTATCATTATGCGCAAACCAGTGGTGGATTTAGCAGAGTATTCTCTCTCTCTGTGGGATATCTGTCTCACTCAAAAGAATACATGTGCCAGCCTATTTCTTCTCATACTTTTTCATTCAAAAATACAGGAATATTTTCGGCACTGCTGTTTTTATGATGAGACCCTGGAGTGACTTCTGCTGAGTCTGCTACACATTGACATTGTGGCTATACGTGTTTTACTTGCACAATGCTGTCAAGGAGAAGTCCCCGGGACTTGTATGAACATGGAAAATCAAGCAAGGAAATGGTCAAATAGCTCTGTGAAATAGCAGTGGCCAAAGTGGGGCAGTCAGTTCTCAGAATGTTCTGCTTCTTACATACTTTGCCCAGAATGGGCCAATCTTTATTCACTGTCCTTTTATCCTGTTTATTCCCTATGGGAGGGCCATTCAGAGTCCACCTGAGCCTTTATTCCTGGGTCGAGTCAACCCTTGTTCCGCAGCTGTTTCCTTCATCTGGCAGCTCTGTGCATGTGCACACTGGGAACAGGCTCCAGCTGTTCTTCTGCCCCACTGATCTCCGACTCCGAAGGCAGCTGATAACTGTCAGACAGCCCTGGCTCCATCTCTGCCTCTGATGCAGAGCCCTCATCCGAGCCTTCCCCAGACTCCAGGACAGGGCCATTTTCCTCCCCAACCTCCTCACTGTCTGAGTCTGCGGACACTCCACTGGCCACTGGCAGGCCACAACACTTAGTATTTCAGGCATGGGTCAGACCGTCCTTGGACAAGGAGATGGTTGTGGCATTTGGGGTGTGGTCTGATCTTGAAAAGGGCCTATATTCACAAGTCACTTATTTGAATCACTCAATCAATGAATCAGTGGGGCTATATTCAGGAGCCCTTTGAATGAATGAATGAATGAATGAATGAATGAATGAATGAATGAATGAACAAACCAACTAACCAGTGGGGGTATATTCATGAACCACTTCCTGTTCTAAATACTACATTTCCAGCAGTGGTGGGATTCAAAATTTTTTACTACTGGTTCTGTGGATGTGGCTGGGTGGGCGTGGCAGGGAAGGATATACTGCAAAATCCCCTTTCCCTCCCCACCCCACAAACCTGCTTTCCAGCTCCGTTCTCCTGCGCAGGGCAACCAAAGGAGACCCAGCTGATGAGCTGGAACTCAATGGGAGGCAGAGCATAGATGGGGTTGGCGGGGCCAGTCAGAGGTGGGATTGGCCGGTTCTCCAAACTACTCAAAATTTCCGCTACAGGTTCTCCAGAACTGGTCAGGACCTGCTGAATGCCACCTCTGATTTCCAGACATATGCAAATCATCATTAGGACACTGAAGTGAACAGGTTCTAGAAGAAAAGGGAATCTTCTAAAAATGACCATTCTTTTGCACTTAATTACTATGAAACTAAGGAATTTTGAAATTGGCCTGATCCTGACAGACAGATAAAAATACACATACACATACATAATAATATAATATATATATATATGGAATGAATGGGACTGGGGCTGGGACTAGAATAGAATAGAATAGAATAGAATAGAATAGAATAGAATAGAATAGAATAGAATAGAATAGAAGCTGGAAGGGAACTTGTAGGTCTTCTAGTCCAGCCGCCTGCTCAAGCAGGAGACCCTATACTATTTTAGACATAAACTGTACAGTGAGCAGTTAAGAGGTTAAAATGGGCAAAAGAAATAAGAATATACAGAATTTTGAACAATGGTCAAAATATTTAATTCCAGGCCAGTGTATACCAGGCATAATATATTAAAGGACGAGCACTTTCATCCCACTTGTCAAGAGATAAAGATTTTACCCTTCCTGGTTTTTATAATTGCACCAAGACAAAGCTTAGTATGAAAAGACATCTCCTTTCTTCGAGATCCTTTCATCAAATACCTTTTGCCTTCATCAAACTGTCTAATCTCTGCTAATCCCCAAAGAGATTATGATGCATGGAGTAATTTTTACTGGTCTCCTGGCCTTGACGCTATCCCATAATCAACCTATTTGACTATTCCATAATCAAGCTGGGTTAAAAAAGAAAAAAAAATCAGATTTACTCCAACAGGATTCAAGAAACCAAAGATAAAGATGAAACCTATTTTTTAGACTTTAGAAAGAGTTTTGATCATGTGCCTGAGAGTAAAGCTCTTTTTTTTTTAAAGCTTTAACATTTAAGAGTTTTAATACAGGGCAGGAAAAAGGTGTGCGTGGGAGAGTTTTGAAAGGAGCATTCTGAATCATTTGCACACATTTTTGGACTCTGGGCGTTTCACAAGTTAGAATATACGGCTCACCTTTGCAAAACAGAGATACGCAAAAGGCAACAGAGACCAAGAACAGAGAAAATATGCCAAAAAGAATTTAGGGGTGGAAGTAATAAACCAATGAATCCGGTGTTTTAAAATAAGTGGATGGATCTTATGTCAGGATCACCCTGTTCCTTAATTTCAAAGATGCTTAAACTGCCAATATTTTGCAGAGAACAAAGTGTGCTTTGAAAGTTTCGCGGACTGTGAATCACACACAGCAAATGGAAAATTTAAGTGGAGGGACCAGGGTGAGCTTAAGATTTGAAAGCAGTTTTTCAACTCGGGATCAGTACCAGATCATGATTGGAGAAAAAAAAAATAAGTGTTTTTGTTTCATTTTGTTTTAAACTTTACAACAAACTGCGTAATGCCAGCACTCTTGCAGCGGTGGGAATTTTTACATGTCGCAAAGCCTGCTGCTTTGCTGTTGTTGTAAATCTTGTAAAAACATGGGTTGTGCTGGTAAGAAGTGAACTGTATTGTGAAGTTTTCATGTTTTCCGAGATATTGTTATGGCAGGGCTTCCCCGAGACCTGAAAAATAATTTCAAGGTTTTCTCTAGAATAAAAAGGTTGAAAAAGACTGCTCGAGAGACTGTATGATCCCGAGAGCCTGGAAACCCTCAAGGTCACCGCTCCAAGTGCTTGAGAAGAAGATGGACTGTTCCGATAATAAAAAGAGGTGTCATAACTGGACAATAATTACTCAGAGGTGGAGAGAAAGGGAAGCTATTGTTTAACTAAGCAAGCCTTTCCGTAGGAAAACCAGAGGTGGTTTTGTTTCTTCGGTACCAAAATGCTGTATCCAATAAAGTTTCACTCTGGGGAATTCAAAGCTCCTGAGAGCATTTCCTTATTTTGGGTTCACAAGATCATCGTGGAGAAAATCTATCAACGTAGTTGCTAGGTGCTGATGGCACATAATAAATTAATTGATCCATCGGGCAATATTCGTACCCAGCCAGAGAGACAAAAACTAGATGAAGTAGCATCCATTTTAAGCAGATTAATCAGCTCCATCAGGTAGGAGCTATAGAAGCATCGCCAGCTGCACCAACAGGCTGTCAAACTCCTGAACAGAAAATAACTTCCATGTCAACATAGTATGATAGACTTGCGGGGCCGGCGCATTGTGCAACGAAGTCACCTAGTGTAATAAGATTGGGACTGGGTTAGGGACTTCTGTCCTCACTGTGAGTTGTGTTCGGGGGTGTGGCGTACATGAAAGGAGACTCAGCCAATCTCTTTGTACACAGGTTTACTCTGACAATAAAGGTAATAATAATCTTTCAACCCAAATGGAACATGAGCATTATCCAAGTTAAAACTTCCTAACCTTCCAGATGTGGCAGAGATACAGATTCCATCAGGTTAGGGGAAGGGGAAGGGGAAGGATACTGTAAAATCTCCATTCCCTCCTCACCCCAGTAACCTGCTTTCCAGCTCCATTCTTCTGTGCAGGGCAACCAAAGGAGACCCAGCTGATCACTGGGACTCGATGGGAGGCAGAGAAGAGATGGGGTTGGCGGGGCCAGTCAGAGGTGGGATTGGCCGGTTCTCCGAACTACTTAATATTTCCGCTACCAGTTTTCCAGAACTGGTCAGAACCGGCTGAATACCACCTCTGGAAGAAAGATAGCATAGCACATCAAACAGAGGATTGAAGGAGGAAACTTGGGAGAGGTCTTCTAGTTTAACCCCATTCTCAAACAAGAGGTCCAATGCCATTCCAGGACAGATGGCTGCGTCCAGTCCCTTCTTAAAAGTCTGCAGTGATGGAGCATCCACAACTTCTGCAGGCAAGCGGTTCCGTTAATTGTTCTCACCGTCAGGAAAACTCTTAGTTCCAGTTGCTTCTCTCTTTCATGTTGCACTTTAAGTAGAGCCTCCTAACCCAATTGCAAAGCAACATTGATCAAAGGTACAAAGAAAGGGCTAGGAATTAAAGGAAGGGTTAGAAACTTCCTAACAGCGAGGACAATTAACCAGTGGAACAGCTTGCCTGCAAAAGTCATGGATGCTCCACCACTGGAGGTTTTTAAGAAGAGACAGTCACTTCTCTGAAATAGTACAGGTTCTCCTGCCTTAGTAGGGGGCTGGACTAGAAGACCTCCAAGGTCCCTTCCAGCTCATTCAGTCTGTTCTAAAGCAAGACTGCCTATCTAGAGTATTTCTTATCATAGAGGCATAGACTTACAAAGTTGGAAAACAAGGGATCAGCTAGTTCAATTCTCTGCTATGTTGCAGGAAAACCAGTAAAGCATCCTTGATAGGTGATTGTCCAGATTCTTCTAAAAAATCTCCAGCCTCCATTCCATTGTTGGATAGATACCATACGATAAGGATTTTTTTTCCCCTTGCATTTAAACAAAACTTTGGTTTGGTGGCTGCAGTCTGGGAATTGAAGTTCACACATCCTAAAGGAGAGGTTGAGAAATACGGCCAGGGAACCACAGCTATGGCCTCCATAGGTGGCTTCCAAATGGTACTTTTCAATATGACAGAAGAGAGTAAAAGGTTAAATGTTTGAGGAGTCTATTTCACTGATTCCATTTTTGTTATATTTAAATTAAAGCCAACTTAGGTCTTCCCCACTAGTACTTTGACTTGATCCTAAATCCCCAGTACAGTCCTTGAGGCAAGTTGACATGCTGGTTGAAGAGCCAGGGTGTTCCTCACACCCTACGAGAACCATTTTATGCCATTTTTCTCCTGCACATACCATATTCCACATTGACCATAAAGATCCTAACACTGATATTTGCATAGTTCTCTGCAAACCTGTTCATAAATTGAAACTCCAAATATCAGACCACGTAAATGTCACCTGACCTTTAATGGCTGATCCCCAAGTCTGTTTTAATTTCCGTAATGCCCTGGAGACACTATTCTTCCAGCACTGTGACAAATTTAAACAGACATGATGACACATTTAAATGGCTGCTTCTTATTGCCTTTGAAAGCCTACCATCAAATAAACCTCAAGAGGGTCATCAAGAGAAGATCCATCACAAGGAACAGAATAGAATAACAGAATGGAAAAGGATCTGCTAGTTCAACTATACAGAGAGACAAAGAGACAGAGAGAGAGAGAGAGAGAGAGAGAGAGAGAGAGAGAGAGAGATGGAAACTCTATACCATCCTGGATAAATGGCTGTCCAATCTCTTCTTCAAAACCTCCAGTGATAGAACACCTACAACTTCTGAAGGCAAAGCTGTTCCAACTGGTTACTTGTTCCCACTGTCATGAAATTTCTCCTTAGTTCTAGGTTACTTCTCTCTTTCATTAGTTTCCATCCATTGCTTCTTGTCCTGCCTTCTGTTGCTTTGGAAAATAGGTTGACCTCCCTCTTCTTTGCAGCAGCCCCTCAAATGCTAGAAGACAGCTATCATGTCACCCCCTAGTCTTTCTCTCCATTAGAATAGACATACCCAGTTCCTGCAACTGTTCTTCATATGTTTTAACCTCCAGCGATATAATCATCTTTGTTGCTCTTCTCTGCAAAGGGAGTTTCTTTTCTGCAAAGATAATTTCATATTTGGCTGAAGGTTTATACTGTGTTATGTTGACTCTCAATTGATTTGGTTTCCTGTTAGCCAAAAACCAGCCACTATGGCTAATAAACCAAGATCAATATCTTAGTATGTTGTCTGAACCAAGCCAACTGTGGTTTCTTTATTCAGTAAAACAGTAACTAACCAATCCTGAGTAACTTAGTATTATCTCAAGAAGCTTATTGTGGTTTGCCAACCAGGACTGGTACTTTTGGGACAACCCAAATAAACTTAATACATCTTGGTAACAATAAAAGAAGAATATTTGCAACTCAGAGTTGAATTATGGAATCCTTGGTGCTCTCTGAACTTGGTTATTTTCTTGCAAATGTTTAATTACCAAACCACCAGTGCTAGAAGGGAATGGGGTTTGGGAGGAGGAGGAGGGAGAGGAGGGGGAGGGGGAGGGGAGGAGGAGGAGGAGGAGGAGGAGGAGGAGGAGGAGAGGAGGAGGAGGAGGAGGAGGAGGAGGAGGAGGAGGAGGAGGAGGAGGACGACGACGACTGTGGAATTCTTAGTGATTTCTGAGCCGCATTGTTTTCTTGCAAACATTTCATTACCCAACTAGGTAACATCATCAATGCTAACAGGGAGTAGCGCTTGCTTTCTGCTTATATCTAAGTGGAAATCAAGAGTAAACAACAACCTAATTAGGGAACTATCAAGAAGAAAGCAGCTCTCCCATCAGCATTTACAGGGCAAGCCACTTGGATGAGCTAGTTGCACTCCTACAGGAAGCCACTGAACAGCTTGAAGCATACATGGTTGAGAAAGAAAGCAAGAAACCTCAAGAAAGCAAATCTACTACTAACTTTTTCATATAATTAAACAGGATTAGTATTAGATACAGAAAAATGGATGAAGAGGTATCTGAGATTCAAAAAATAGAAGCACCAATTAACTAGAATAACATAACTCGTAAGAAAATCAAAATGCCTCACAGATGAATAATTTTAGAAAGTAATGAACTTTACGGTTCTGGAATGATCACTATGATAACAATTTCAGTGCATTTTCTTTATAAAAAGGCTTTTCCCCCTTCCAATTTCAAAAATCTCTTCACTTTCCAATGTTAGCTTCATGCCGCTAAGCTGACTCATTGAAGTCAACATTTGGAAACAGGTTAAAAATCTTGAGAGATGCTCAGAAGATCATTATGAATACAGCGGATTGTGCTAATTAACAGAATACGAGGGTTGGAAGGGATCTTGGAGGTCTTCTAGACATGCTCACACAGGAGACCCTATACCATGTCTGACAAATGGCTGTCCATTCTCCTCAACAACCTCCAGTGATGAAGCACCCACAACTTCTGAAGGCAAGTCCCCACTGGTTAATGGTTTTCCCACTGAAGTCCCACTGGTGAATGGTTTTCCCACTGAAGTCCCACTGGTTAATGGTTTTCCCACTGAAGTCCCACTGGTTAATGGTTTTCATTGTCAGGAAATTTCACTTTAGAGGATTTTTAAAAAAATAATCACACCCATCCTGGGTTTTAAGCTATAAAGATGTACAGAATTTAGTACCAAGGTACATTCAGGGCCATCAACTCATCTGGTATCAATTATACAGGGAAAATGGTGTATTATCTCTCATTAGCACAAAATAGGTTGCTCCTCTAAGAGGTTCAAAACGCTTGTCAGTTTAAAACTAATAAAGAAATAAGGTCACAGATGCTGAACATGGATTTGCTTTCACAGTCGGGGTGAATAGTGTTTCCGCTGAAATCTGTTTTTACCTAGTTGTGCAAACTGGTGGTATAATACTGTGGATTGCGTTTGATTGGGCTGGATGTCATTGCAAAGTATAAAGTCCTTACTAAAAGACAATCCCAATGAATTATTTGCAGGAAAAGTTAGACTATTTTGGACACATGATGTGGCACTCAGAAAAATACGGCCTCCTTCACTTAATCCTCCAAAGAAAGATTGAAGGCAAACAAGTTCCAGGCAGAAGAAGAACATCGTGGTTTCACAATTTCACTTTGGACAAAACTCAGCAGCACTTTTTCGTGCGGCTGTTGATAAAAATAGGATCGCCAACATGATCCCCAACGTCCGATGACAGATATGGAGGAGGTGGAGGAGGAGGAGGAGGAGGAGGAGAAGGAGGATGTATGCAAGGCGTAGAGAAGAGCAACAAAGATGATATGGCGTCTGGAGGTGAAACTGTAGAATGAATGATTAAGAGAATTAGATATGTCTAGCCCAACAAAGAGGAGAGTTAGGGAGGACGTGATAGCATTTGAAAGGTTGTCACAGAGAGGAGAAGGCTGGCCTATTCTCCAAAGCATCTGAGGTAGGACAAGAAGCAACAGGTGGAAGCTGGCCAGAGGAAGATCCAACCTAGACATAAGGAGAAATTTCCAGAGAGTAAGAAGAACCATTATTCAGTGGAATGGCTTACCTTCAGAAGTTGTGGGTGCTCCATCATGGAGGTTTTCAAGAAAAGATTGGGCAGCCATTTGGAATAAGGTCTCCAGCCTGAGCAAGGGATTGGACTAGAAGCCGCCTTCTAACCTTGTTTTCTACGTTCCAAAACAATACAGCTCCTTTTCCAACACAGAGTTGAGGGCGACGCTTGAAAGCATTTACATCCTGGTTCAAACCTAGTGACATTTTCTGCACTGTTCTGTTGTGAACGCAAGTTCCACAACTTCCTATCTACAAGAACAATAGGCTGTTTAAAGAAAAGAAAGAAAGAAATCCGAAGTAGCTTAAGTTCCCCTCATAAATCTGTTTCCGCTAATACCCACCATTCGGTTTTTAAAAACCTCTTCATCTGGTTTTTCATTCCATATCGAAATAACCATGGCAACCTTTCTCCTGAAACTTTGAAATGACAAGGTCTGTTTACACACTTTAGGCCTCACAAGGACCTTTGCCAGCTGCTCCCTCCATTATCTCTAACCTTCCTGCTTCTCCTCAGAGGTGACAACAATGATCCATGATCTGGTATCTGATGACCATGGTTGATTCTAAACACTTGAGACATAAATGGATCAGATATCACACTTCTGAAGATCTCTCTTTGCCCATGAACACTTCTAAGTGCACATCTAGAGCATTTGCTCGCTCCAGGGGATGCCAGATGTGTGCCAGCCAGCTCCCAGAATTACTCAGCCAGGTACATTTTATCACATGTGGTGGACTTGTGCTAAAGCGTTTTAAAAAATGAGCAAAAATACATAGAAGGCTAGAAAAGACAATAGGGAAACATGCAGATTTTAAACCTGCACTGTTTTTATTAGGGATGATATCAGAAAAATTTGATAAGAAAAGTATGTATTTAGTATTGTGTGTTTTAACAGCAGCAAGGATTATCTTCACACCATATTGGAAAGATGAAGAAACACCACAAAAGGAAGAGATTACTAAGGAGATACTAGACTGTGCAGAAATGGATAGGTAATGGTAAAGGTTCCCCTCGCGCATATGTGCTGGTCATTTCCACCTCTAGGGGGCGGTGCTCATCTCCATCACAAAGCCAAAGAGCCAGCGCTGTCCAAAGACGTCTCCGTGGTCATGTGGCCGGCATAACTCAATGTCTTCGAAGGCGCACGGAACGCTGTTCCCTTCCCACCAAAGGGGTCCCTATTTTTCTACTTGCATTTTTTTTTACATGCTTTCGAACTGCTCAGTTGGCAGAAGCTGGGACAAGTAACAGGAGCTCACTCCATTACGTGGCACTAGGGATTCGAACCGCCAAACTGCCGACCTTCTCTGATTGACATGCTCAGTGTCTTAGCCACTGAGCCACCGACTTACATTGAAAATCAACCGAATATTATCAAACATGCGGTTGGAGAAAAGGGGTGGAGAGTAAGGACGGAGTCTGTATGGTTAAGCAAATTAAATACCCAGACAACACGATGTTTATTAAGCACTAAGAAATGTAATTAATAGAAAATAAAATTTAATAAAATTTATTTTTAAAAAAAGAAAAATAAACTCATAGGGCTGGAAGGGACCTCAAGAGGTCTTCTAGTCCAGCTCCCTGCTCAAGGCAGGAGACTATATCATGCCAGACAAATGGTTGTCCAGTCTTTTCTTAGAGAACCTCCAGTGATGGAGCCCTCACAATTCTGGTAGGCAAGCTGTTCCATTGATTAATCGGCATCCCAGAATATTTTGAAAGTTGAAATTTAAAGAGCTGTTGGCAGGATAGGTCTTCTGAGAAATAAAACCCAGTTACTTAAAATCTCAAAATCAAAAGAAAGGACTTGGGAATCCCACTTAAAACAATATTGCAGCAATAAAGGGGGAATGTCAACTCATAAAATATTTCCTGACAGAGAATATTTGTAGCTCAGGATTGAAATTAAGACAATATTATTTTGAGGGGTCCTTGGTGGTTTTTCTTGCAGAGTTTCATTATCCAAATCAGATAACATCTAGTTTGCTGATGATGTTAACCTAGTTTGGGTAATGAAACATCTTCAAGAAAACAACCAAGTTCGGAGAATACAAAGGACCCCTCAAAACGAGAGATGCCCACACAAGGCGTGTGTGTGTGTGTGTTAAAATTGCAATTAAAAATGTAATTTTTTAAAAAATTCAAACTATATTTTAAATTTTTCAGAAGCTGAAACCACCAAATCTTTTCCCTTTCTCCATTAGCTCTCTTGGTTGTAATTTTAAAAGTGCTTATGTAGTGATGTAAGATTCTTAGCAATTCATTAGTTTTACCTTCAATTCCTCCAGCCCCATCCAGAAAAAACGCCATGCACAGTTTCATCTCTTTGTGCACAAGTCAATGAAACCCTACTGGTTTCAGAAATTGGCTTCAGCCATTTATAGCAGAAAACAAAAACAATGATTTAATATAATTTGGGATCCTTGCAAGGAAGAGTTGACACCAGGAAAATCTCGGGTGCTCATGCAAAACAGTGAAACACTGTTGTAATTATATGGCCTGGTTGTAACATAATAAAAATACAAGGTTTCTTTATAAGTTATCCAGTTCGATGTTGCTAAATCAGCAAAAATTGACCTTTTTCTTTCTCAAGCCTATTTAGATATGCCAAGAAGTTCCACCACAAACCTACCATTTCTTTGCGACAAGAATATCCTTTCACAAGACTAAGCATTTCTCAGAAAATAGCAAAATAAAATATACTTAAAAGAAACAACCATTTCTTTTAACAGGTTCCTAACACCCCTCACTGTCCTTCCAAGCCACTGAACACAATGTTTTCTCCTGGCATGCCCTAAAATCCCACCATTTGGCAGATTTCAGAGCAGAATGTACAAACACTAATCTCGCCATTAATCCCAACATTAAAAATGCACAATTAAAATAAAAACAAACACACCCAACAATTCCCGGAAGGAAGCAGCAAGCAGGGTTCTCATGGATTTCGGTAGGAAAATTTCCAAATTAAACAGGCCATTTTCCAGGCAGGCAAAATATCTTCAATATTTTCCCAATAGGTTGACTCTTACTGTTGGCCAGTTGCAGCCCAAATCCGAAAGTTCAGGCTGATCATAAAAGTTTCAAACTTTCTCTCAATTAATCTTTTCAGTGTTTTAAAGGCCAAGAATGCACCTTAAATCAGACTTTAAAAAGTCTCCTTAAAGAACCTGGACATCTGCCTCAGAGTGCCAGGGGTAGAAGACAATATTTACTTACCAAAATAAACAACAGAGTTAGAAGGTACCTTGGAGGTCTTCTAGACCAACCCCCTGCTCAAGCAGGAGACCCCATTCCGGACAAATGGCTGTCCAGTCTCTTCTTAAAAACCTCCAGTGATGGGAACACCCACAACTTCTGGAGTCAAGCCATCCACTGATTGTTTTCATCCTGCTCTTATTCTGGAGCTCAAATCATTTTATATCATCCTCCAATTTTATCTCCAGAAATATAAATCTGGTTAGGGAAGTTTGAGCTCAAGGGAGGAAAACTTAGGTTAGTGAAGTCCAACGTTTAAATAAACACACAGTTTTGAATCCGAGACCTTCAATGCTAGCAGGCAAACCTTTCCACTTCTAAAAGTTCCTTCAAGACAAACTCACCTTCTGCTGACTTCATAGACCTGGTCATATAAGCTTTCTTATATGCCATTGTCTTCTCAGGAAAGATAGTTTCCCTCCCTAACTTTTCCCAAATTCCCAAACTAGGAAAACCCATGGGAACTGCAACCCAAGTCCAACCTGGCTTACATTTGGGAGACCATCCAGGCTCTGGAAAGGTTTCCACTTCTATTTCATTATTGAATGTAAATAAACCTGTTCGTTTGACTCCGTTCCCCTGCTTATAAAAAAGAACAGTTTAATGAGGAATTGCTTAATTGGCAGCAAAATATAAAAACACACTGAAAAGTGTTTTAAAAAGAAGTTTGGATATCAAGCCATTCAAAGCAGCACACATTCAAGAGAAGGCACTTACATGTTCAAATACCACAGCGAAACAACAGGGCTGGAAGGGTCTTCTAGTCCAGGGGGTCTCCAACCTTGGCAACTGTAAGCCTGGAGGACTTCAACTCCCAGAATTCCCTAGCCAGTTGAAGTCTGCCAGGCTTAAAGCTGGCTGGGGAATTCTGGGAGTTGAAGTCCACCAGGCTTAAAGTTGCCAAGGTTGGAGACCCCTGTTCTTGGCCTACTGCAAATCAAGCCTAACCAACACCATTGTCCTTTTCAACACCTTTTCTTCTCACTCATCCCATCTTGGAAGCAACACACAACATTCCTTAGAAACAGAGACGAGACAGCTTCCTCAGCTCGGGCAGGTCCCATGTTCCTGGGCCTTGAGTTGGCTTCCCAAGCAAGGCTGCTTACAAATCCACCCAATCAACTCAGACAAAGACAGAAGACCAAAATGGGCCAGAGAAGAAGCCAAGGAATGCCTCCACGATATTGAAGTGCTGCACCAAAGAAAGAATAGAGAAAAGGGCCACTCTACCCATGCTGATGTTTGTTAAGCCGCTCCCAGTTTGTTAAGACCTTCTCCCTGGCACCCAGAAGAAAGGATTAAATCCCTACCTAGAAGCTTTCTTTGAAATGGAATATTTTGAGCTAGTTCGATATTCTCGCTTTTCTCATGCTCTCCTTGCTGGGCTTTAAGGGGGGGGGGGAGAGAAAAAAAATCTCAGATTGCAGTCATAGCCACTCCCTTCTCTCTGAATTTCAGGTTTCTGGATTTGAAATAAGCTCAAGAGTTCACACACTCCTCCCCTCTTCAGCTGAATCAACTTGTCAGTTTAATCCTCAATTAGCTAAACTCCCTCTCTTGCAACTCTCAGATGCAGGCACAGTCAGGAGGCCTTTTTTTTAAATCAGCCAAGTTCTCTTGGAATAAAGTCGTCCTGTGGAAAGGGACGATGGTTCCTGATCAAGCATCTTCTAGATGTTCTGCTACAAAGCAAACCTTTCCATATTTGCAGAAACCCCAAGGAGTTGGAATTGGTTTTATTCGAATTAAAGATCCAACGGGATTTATTTTTATTTATTTTTTTGCTCTCAGGATAAACCAGAACTTTCTCCTTTTTGAACTAACAACCCATGCCCAGCAACGCAGCAGCAACCGCAGCAAAAGAGAAATGCTGTCCCGTCACACAGGGTTTGGTGCTATTTTATCACCCAGGAAGCAAATAACACAGAGATAAGACCGCTCCACCACCTCATCAGCTAAACATGCCGCTTACCAACAAAGCACTGCTCTCTATTGAAACAACATCAGCTCAAAGGAGCAGCTGAGTCAAGCATCCACGGAGCAGAAAGGCAGAAGGATACAGGCAGCTTGGTCTTGCGGTTAAGGCATGGGTCTTCCAACTTGGCAAGTTTAAGACTAGTGGACTTCCAACTCCCAGAATTCCTGAGCTAATATGACTGGAGGAGGAATTCTGGGAGTTGAAGTCCACAAGTCTTAAAAGCTGTCAACTTTGAAGACCCCCCTGAGTTAGGGCATCAGCTACAGATGAACAGAGTTGGAAGGTACCTTGTAGGTCATCTAGTCCAACCCCCCACACCCAAGCAGGAGACCCTACACCATTTCTGACTGATTGCTGTCCAGTCTCTTCTTGAAAGCCTCCAGTGATGAGGAAGCTCCCACAACTTCTGAAGGCAACTTCTGTTCCATTGGTTGATTGTTCTCACTGCCAGAAAAATTCATCCTTATTTCCAGGTTGAATTTCTCCTTGTTCAGTTTCCACCCATTATTCCTTGTCTGGCCTTCAGGTGCTTTGGAAGACAAGTTGACCCCCTCCTCTCTGTGGCAGCCCTTCAAATATTGGAATTGAATTGGCTCAGAGTTCTGATTTGCAATTACTAATTCCTGGAATGCTGACCGCTATCCTGTCTCCCCTGGTCCTTCTCTTCACTAGCCATACCAAGTTCCTGCAATCATTTATCATATGTTACACGCATCAGATCAGAACAGGGGTCCCCAAACTTGGCAACTTTAAGACTTGTGGACTTTAACTCCCAGAATTCTCCAGCCAGCAGTCGCAGAATTCTGCAAGTTGAAGTCCAAAAGTTTGGAGACCTCTGGATTAGAAAGTGGGAGGTGGTGAGTTCTAGTCCTGTGTTAGGCATGAGAGCCAGTTGGATGACCTTGGGCTAGTCACTCTCGGCCCAGTCCACCTCACAGGGTGGTGGTTGAGGAGAAAATAGGAGGAATACTAAGTGTGTCAACTCCCAGAAATCCTGAGCTAACATGACTGGAGGAATTCTGAGAGTTGAAGTCTTCAAGTCTTAAAGCTGTCAAGCTTGAAGACCCCTGCCTTAAATGGTACTGAAACATCTTGGAGAAAAATACAACATGCTTGCAGGCTACACATATTCACCACCAGCCCAGAGTATTGCCAGATTAGTCAGGACAGCCGTTTTCAACCTCAAAATGGACATTCTGAACTCCACTTTGAAATTTGCAATGGTTTTACATGCCACTGATCTCGTTGCACTTTATGACACTGATTTGTGTGGTCCTTCAATGAGGAAAAATCCTTGCTTGTCCTCTTCTGCTGCTTGCTGTGGTAATTCTCTTTGCCGTGACACTCTTCAAAGGGCAAAAAAAATTCGGATTCATTTAGCCTTCCACAAAGTGTTCTCCAGATAAGACCAATAAATCCGCAAATGGCACAGTTGTAATAAACTTGGTAGTTTGAATTCTAGTCCATTATTAGGGGCTTCGACTAGTCTGCAAATACACTTTATGGTTGTGTGAATGGATGTCTACTGAGCAAAGGAGAACACGGTGCAGGTCATTTGTCTCGTAACATCATTGCATAAATGAGGGAATTTGCAAATTAAAAGTTCTGATACCTAAGATGCCAGTGCCACGTTTTCCAGCTGTTGAAGGCTCCTGTTTTTGTGCACAGGGCACAAACTAGGTGAATCCAGAAATGCCAAAAGCAACTCAGGCTTTGCGATCCCAAAGGTGCTTTTTTTTCAAGGGGCAACTGGACTTTCTTATTTTTCTTTGAAGACATTTCACTTCTCATTCAAGAAGCTTCTTCAGCTCTGATGGGAAATGGAAGAATGGAAATCTAACCAGAGCTGAAGAAGCGTCTTTGAGGAGAAGCAAAACGCCTTCAAAAAAAAAAAACAACAACAACCAGAAAGTCTAGTTGCTTCCTGAAAAAAACATCCTTGGGACACACCATGACCTGGATGACTGAGAATCTCCAGTCATCAGGTTTTGCAGGCTCCCAGTGATTGGCTCTAAGACACTTAACTGGCTTTCATGGCTAAGGCACAGGACTAGAATCCCTCTTCTTCTGCTTTCTAGCCTGGTGCCCTAACCACTAGGCCACTCTAGTTACTTCCTGCCTGGATTACTGTACTCTACATGGGGCAGCCCTTGAAGACCATCTGCTGCAAAATGTTCTTAGATCGGCGCACTACACCTTTACTCCATGAACTGCATTAGTTGCCAGTTCGCTTCCAGTTTTAATTCAAGATCCTGGGTCTATAAAGCTCTACCAGGCATGGGTCATTGGTGAGGTCATTGGCTCTTCCCAATCCATCTTCCCATCCCGTCGGGTCCAACAAAAGGACCATGGTACAGGTGGCTTCTAGATAACCCTGAAGGCTTTTGCCATCGTCCCCGGAGATCTGACAAGGGCAGGGAGCCTCTGAAATTGTGCATGGATGTAATGCTCTCTTACAGATTATATTTTAAAAATTGCATTAATCGTTTTTTGTTGTTGTTGTTATTTCAGTTAATAATCTGTATTTTTTTTTAAACTGTGTGAGCCATCCAGAATCAGGCATGCGAAATGGGCAAGTACCATCCATGCACGCATTGAACGATCATCATCATCTTTTAACAACCCCATAATCCCTTGCGGGATGGAGTCTGGCCAGCTGAATGGAGCTAGCAGTCTTTTAATGGCCAGATGCCTTTCCTGTCGCCAATGTGGAGTTTTTTTTTCAGCAGAGATATATATTCTCAGTGTGCCCAGAGGGAGAAATATCTGCCTCTACCTAGGATCCAACTCACAGCCTCCTGATTGTGAGGTGAGAGCTCCACCTCCAGGCCACGACCACACCACTCCTGCAGGGTTGAACAATAAAATGGATAAAATCCCGCTGCCAGTTTTGTGCTAGGTAAAGAATTTTTATTTTGCTTTGCCTGAAAATACTATCAGTTGGTTTCATCAGGGAAGCCTCAAAATTATAGAATTATGACGATGAGCAGACCAACTTTGTCCGCTCTCTCTCTCTCTCTCTCTATGCAATTTCAGGTTATTTATCCAAGGATGTTTATCCAGTTCCTTTTGGAAGAGGCCTCTGAGTGAATTAGCCAGGATCATTAACTAGCAAGACGGTAGTTACGTTCGTACAACCTGCCCTGATAGCGCAACACTACAGGTTGTCTTTAGTGCACGGGAAAGGTAGCATTTTTAAACCCAACCAGTTCACGTGATGTTGGCGTTCTTGCGATGACCAACCATGTGGTGTGAAGACATGACACAACTTAGCTGAAAAGCGAGGCGCTGGCAGAGAAAAAAACCGGTAATAAGATAAAGGCTTACGTCCTGCCACTTCAATCCCTCCGAATCCCATCAAAGCATGAAAGAGCTTTAACAGCCCTTTGAGGACTAATTCAAGACACACATTTTTGTGAGACAGAAATTCATCATCCTATTTTTTTTTTTACAAAATTTTTTCACAGGTCTGAGATGTTCCTGCTCACCCATTCTTTGATATACTAATTAGCTCCTGAAATATTTCTGTCATCTTAGTTTTTTGCTTGTCTTTAAAAACTGATAAGGCTCCGGGTTTTATAGATTCTCACTCTGGAAATTGTTCTCGATGGGACTTAAGAGGGACTGTCTTTTGCTGAAGCTGGAAATGTAAAATGTTCAGAAAAGGACGTGGGGGAATAGGGGGACAACACACAGAATAGTTCCCCGTATTATTTGACTTTCTCCTTCTGTGAGGTTCTAGGTGCTCTCCGAGTTTGATTGCTTTTTGGCAAACATTTCATTACCAAACTAGGTTCCATCATTAAGGCTGGAAGGGAGTGGGGTTTTGCTCCAGGGGTGGGATTCAAAAATCCCAGCAACTGGTTCGCTGCCCAGTTGCTGGGCGAGTGTGGCCATGGTGGGTATGGCCTAGAAGAACTTTTGGGACGGTCATTTTTTGCCTTCCCAAGGGTCTGGAGGCTTCCCTTGGACCTCTGGGAGGGTGAAAACAGCCGGTTCAAACACTGGTTCAGCGAACCGGATGCAAACTTAACAGCCGGTACAATCCCACCCCTGGTTTGCTCCCTGTTTATTTACAAGTAGCTTGGCCCTGCCAGTATTGGTGAAGGCCTGTTTTCTTCTTGGTAGTTCTTGGATTAGGCTGTTGTTCCACCGACACTGACAGGGCAAGCCACTTGTATATAAACAGGGGGCAAACTCCACTCTTAGCACTGATGATGTAACCTAGTTTGGTAATGAAACATCTTCAAAAAAAACCCCAAACCAACCAAGCCTCAGGAACACCAAGCACCTCACATTCCTCCTCCTCCTCCTCCTTTTTGCAGGTCTAATTTCCTTCTAGCACTGATGATGTTACCTAGTTGGGTAATGAAACGCCTGCAAGAAAACAACCAGAGAGCACTAAAGGCCCCACTGTTCAATCCTGAGCTATGAATACTCTCTCCTATCAGCATTTTGTCTTTCCTTTAGTGTAGGAGGGGAAGCTGCCTCTTCGTTGTTTCCGTTTCAATACAGATAGCATATTTATTGAAAAAAATTTTATCCACCAGCAACGGTGAAATCATGCTGAAGAATTACAAAACCTCATGGCAAGTTGCTTTTATAAAAAATAAATGAAAGGGCTACAGGCCCACACTCAGACAAATCAGCCCGACCGATTTGTTCCTACTTTGTTCGAACTGTCTGTTTCTTTCTCATCCTTACAGGAGGATGGCCTGAGTTCTGTTTGTCTTCATTAAGAGAGAACATTTTTTTTAAAAAAAAAGGCACACCAGGGGAAAAAGAAAAAAGAAAAATGGTGTTGCCATCAAGTCAAGGGCCTTGATGAGAAATCTTCCCCTGGTCCCTTCTGAAAATAAATACAGAAAATAGCCTCTAATGAAAAGGTTTGGTCAATGTCAGAAAGAAAAAAGGATCTTTTCTAAACTCAGAAGCAACTGACTTCCTCCTTAAGTAGCGTTTAAGCTTTTGGTCAGTTCAGCTACTGGAAAATAACAGTGTGTTGTTGTTTTTTAAATCTGAAGATCATCCATGGAGACATCACTTGTCAATCACCCAAGGCCAAAAAGGAGATGGGTGCTAGGTCAGGTCTTCATCAAGCAGTCAGGGGAAAAGCGATCATCTTTGGCTGCGGCAATCAAACGGACGGTGTCTTTGGAGGGTGACTCTGCTGTATGATTTGGGGCCGTTTGACGCGAAGTTTCCGTCTCTTTGGCCTGCTCTTTGACTTGATTTGGACCACAAAAAAGGCCAGGACCACCATGGCCCCAAGGAAAGCAAAGACGGGAATCGTCCCCCCCACATCCTGATTGTAGCGTCCGGGCATGATTCCTGCACAGGGAAGCAAAATATATACATATATATATATCTATTGTCCATGTGATAATCCACAGGCAGTATGCTCAATGCTGAAAATAGCCCTACATTCCACCAGAGGAATTAACAATTCAAAAGATAATGAGTTGTGCAGAAATGGATAAATTAACCCTAGCCCTAAAAGATAAAAGAATCGTAAGAGTATTACACGATTTCGGATTATTGGTATGAATGGATTGAGCGAAAAACAGACTATATAATAAACAGTAAAGGAAGATAAGCAGTAATTGTAGTGAATATATATTTGCGTAAGGTATCAATTGTAAATATTGCACAACGTAACGTTACAAATAGGAAACCACAATCTGTCGTTATTGAAACTTTTTAATTTTTTTCTTCTATGTGGTTTGTTTTGTTTTAATGGATAAAATCAATAAAGTTTATTTAAAAAAAGGAAAAAAGAAAATCCACAGGCAAAATTTATTGGGGTTTCCAGGAAATAATATTCAGTCTTTAAACCTTTTTTTACTTTAATAGGAAGAGGGACTTTTATAGGTATGTAGAGATGTATAGAGAGATACTTTCATTTGCCTGCATTGTTTATTTATTGCTTCGATTTGCATAGCCACTCATCTCAAATGCCTTCTGTGACTAAAGACAAACAAAGCCCCCAGGATGCAATAAAAACATACAGGTAGTCCTCAACTTACAACAGTTCGCTGAGTGACCGTTCAAAGTTACAATGGCAGTGGAAAAAGTGAATTATGACTGCTTTTTTCACACTTATGAGCATCTCCATGGTCATGTGATTTACATTCAGATGCTTGACAACTGACTCACATTTATGACGGCTGCAGAGTCCCTGGGGTCACGTGGTCCCCATTTGCGACCTTCGGACAAGCAAAGTCAACGGGGAAGCCAGATTCACTTAACAACCATGTGATTAATTTCACCACTGCAGTGATTCACTTAACAACTATGGCAAGAAAAGTCATAAAATGGGGCAAAGCTCAACAAATTTCCCACTCAGCAATATGAATTTTGGGCTCAACTGTGGTCGTAAGTTGAGGACTACCTGTATTTAAAAACACGTGAAACCACATAATCAGATGCTAAACATATATATGTCGCCCTCACTCCCTGTGTGCAATTCAAAATCCTGGGTTATTTTAAAGTGATAAATATTTTGGCCACCTAATGTCAGCCTTAAGATCTCTTCGGCTACCCTAGCTGCTATCTATCTCATTTATCTCTCTCATATCCTATCTGCTGTATCTTCTCTGCTGCCAGGCTTAATTCTTTCGGCTGTCATTAGCAACAGGGGCGGGGGGGGGGGGTGATTGAGGGGGGAAGAGAGCTGGAGGTGTTTTGCATTCCTTTACTGTGGGTAAGAAAAAGGAGGGGGTTATGAATTCTTCTCTTCAACTTTCCATTTCCTTGCTAGCTTCTATCCCCTTTTGCGCAGCTGCGAAGTTTTATCAAAATATGTCAAGGTCAACGGACAGAGGCCTCATCACCACCTGAAGATGCCCACATGATCGTATTCAGAACTTTTAATTGGAAGAGTCTTTTGGACTTTGGGGGGGTGGGAACAATTCCATTCCTTTGTATATGTGATCTGCGCGCCAATTTCTCAGATTCGGAATTCCATCTGTAGCTTCCACTTTAATTTCCAGTAAAAGGATAACTTTGCTCTGATCTATGGAGTCTGAGTATTTCTTTCTTGGATTTTGAAGGGAGTACACAGTGACACCTAATGAGAAGGAAGGACTCGCTGGAGAAGAGCCTAATGCTGGGAACGATTGAGGGCAATAGAAGAAGAAGGGGAGGACAGAGAAGGAGGGGGCTGGATGGAGTCCCTGAAGCCGTCGGCCTGAGTTTAAATGGACTCCAGAAGATAGTAGAGGACAGGAAGGCCTGGAGGAACGTTGTCCGTGGGGTCGTGATAGGTCAGACATGACTTCGCAGCTAACAACAACAAAAAATTTTTAAAAGGATCCCAACAGCAATGGATAATGTAGACACTGACGGAATTATACTGCTCTGATCAAGCTAATGCCTATATGAAGAAAAGATGGTTAAGGCTAAGTGAGCTATCTTAAAAAAAAAACCAACCCTCACAATTTAGGAACAGCCCTTAAAAAATCCATTCTTCTTATATTCTTCAGCCCACTATTTCATCAATTTAGGATCCTGGTTAGGATGTGAGCAAGGAAGGAACGGAAACAGCAACTTTTATCTTTGAGACATCTGGGTTTTAAAGATCACCAGCCTTATCAGATGGGGAACCAGAGAAAGCTTTTTTTACACGGCTATTTTCCTGAAGGTCCTTTAAAAGAAAGCGGCATTCAACGTAGCTCCGGAGGGCCTGCACCGCTTGCAACCGTAATTGGGACAGGTAATTCGATCACTAAGCAAAGCTAAGTAATGTCATTAAGCAAAGCTAAGCAAAACCACAACCAGGCTTACGATCTTACAAAGCTTTCCCTTGGCTTTACAGACCTGAGAGCGGGTCACAAAGTTACTACGAATGGTCACTTCATGAGACCGTCGCTAAATGAGCTACCTGTACTGTAAGCACCACACCTTCAAAATGTGGTTGGTTTAATCATAGGACCCCAGGGGTAAACGTCTGCCAGGGCAAGGGGACATGCTTGGCTTTTGAATGGGAAAATCTGCCTCTGAAAAGCAGATTAAGCCAGAAGGAAAAGGAAAGAATTGAAGGCGATTGATAAGACCCTTTCCTATGTAGAATGAACTTGAAGCGCTGTGGTTTATTTAATAATGGAATAACAGAGTTGGAAGGGACCTTGGAGGTCTTCTAGTCCAACCCCGTCTAGGCAGGAAACCCTACACCACTTCAGACAAATGGCTATCCAACATCTTCTTAAAAACTTTCAGTTTTGGAGCATTCACAGCTTCTGGAGGCAAGTTGCTTTACTGGTTAATTGTTCTCACTGTCAGAAAATTTCTCCTTAGTCCTAAGTTGCTTCTCTCCTTGATTAGTTTCCACCCATTGCTTCTTGTCCTGCCCTCTGGTGCTTTGGAGAAGAGCTTGACTGCCTCTTCTTTGGGGCAGCCCCTGAGATATTGGGACACTGCTATCATGTCACCCCTAGTCCTTCTTTTCATCAGACTACACACACCCAATTCCTGCAACGGTTTTCATAGGTTTTAACCCCCAGACCCTCTAGTCATCTTTTCTGCACTCTTTCTAGAGTCTCAACATCATTTTTTTACACCGTGATGGCCAAACCTGGTAAAATTTGGTAGACCAGACATGCCCTCAGGTAGAGAGCTGAACTTCAGGGCAATGCCACCGTACTTACCTCCTGGAATATTCCATGCCCCACTCTCTCCTGGGGATAAAGGTCTTACTTGGGGCCGGTTCTGATGGAAGCTTGGCAGCGCCACTTTATCCAGGTCGATCGATAATAACTTCTGATGTTTCCAAAGGTTGCTGGAAGAGAGAAAATCAAATCAAACCCTTTGCATATCCTGGGTTTTTAGTCAACTGAGACTAGCAGAAAAGGAGGGAAATATCTAGACACACACACACACACCCAATCCTGAACATAAACTGTTTCAACTTCTCCCCTCTGGACGCTGCTATAGGGCATTGCATGCCAAAACAGCTAGGCGCAAAGATAGTTTTTCCCCTGTGTGCTATCACTTTGCTGAACACCTGATTCTCACAGCACTCTTATGCCTAAAGATATTTACCCATGTGGTAGGACTCTATTGCTATTATACTTCTCATCTTCCCTACTACCTTCTCCTACTGGTATCTTATGATTTATCAATTGTTGTTTCTATCTTACGATTTATGATCTAGGACTTATCGCTTTGTCGCTTCTATGTACGCTAAGAGCTCATGAACCAGCAATAGATTCCTTGTGCGTGTCCAATCACACTTGGCCAATAAAGAATTCCATGATTCTAAGTATGAGTATCTAGAACAGGGCTTCCCAACCGGGGGTGCGAGACGATATTCCAGGGGGTGCGAGAAAAGTCCAGGTAAATAATAGGATATTGGCTATAAGCTGGCATTTTTATTTATTATGCAATGGATTAACTTTTTCATTTTAGAGTTAAGTATCGTTATTTAGTGGCCGTCACATACATAGCTGAAAAGATTCAATCCTACCATATATTTAACGCGTTCACTGGTTCCTAAAGTCTAAATTTCAGGGGGTGCGAGGTTCGAGTGAAATTTCTTTAGGGGTGCGGGGCGAAAAAAAGGTGGGGAACCACTGATCTAGAAAGAAAACAGGAAGAGGGAAGGGAGGAATTGTTCTTCAAGGCATCCGGTGTAATGCCTACAACAGGTCTCACTCTGGGAGAGGCAGGTTTAGCCTGGTTAGGTCAGAGCTGGGTAGTCAACCAAGGAGGCTGCAGAAAATATCTGCTTAAAGAAGTCAAGCAATGTTTTCTAAAATCTATTATTGGTTCAGAACAGCCTTTTTTTTTTTTTTTTTTTTTTTTTGGAGACTCTTCTTGGCTACCAACCACTGCTGTGTGTCTCCTGGCGTTCCATCCCAAATTTACTTGGCTTGGCTGTCAGCCATGAGATCTGACAGTATGGGATACACGCTGGATCCCATGAGGATAAAATCAGCATCACCGTGGGCTTCCAATTTCTGTAGCTTCTAAACTGAGGGTGGTGATTCTGTGACATGCCGTGCCATTTTTGGTGACACGCAGGTGTTAAGCACAGGAAATCAGGAGTCCTGGCAGTTCAAAAGAATATTGGGTTTATTATATGCCAACTTTCTATACAAGAGGAGACTGGACAGCTACCTATCTGAAATGGCATAGGGTCTCCTGCTTGAGCAGGGGGTTGGACTAGAAGACCTCCAAGGACCCTTTGATTGATTGGTTGGTTGGTTGGTTGAAGATTCTGAACTACTGGTGATCAAAGCAAGTTGGCGGCAGATAAGAGTCAATGGAATTCAAGGAGGGCTGGACTTATGTGGGCACAAAGGAACTTGAGACTGATAACACGTTTGACCCCACCCTCAGGCTCAGCCTGGTTACATCTCCTCCGTGAGATCTCTGGATCTTCTGCAAGTTGTGCAAGAGCGTCTTGCTCTTGTGTAGCCTCAGAGGTCTCTGAAAATCACCCGAGGATTCTCCCCTGATTTCTGGATACTCTGGAAGCCCACCGAGAGCAGGGTCCCCTCACACAAGGAGACTCCAGAGAGAGAAATCTGGAGAGGCCTCTTTTCCCTGTGGGTGGGGAGGGTGTGACAGGCCACCAGAGTCAAGGTAGGCATTTTATGATGTTTTTTAGCATGCCAAAGAGGGACGGTGGTGGCTCAGTGGCTGAGACGCTGAGCTTGTCGATCAGAAAGGCCAGCAGTTCAGTGGTTCAAATCCCTAGCGCCGTGTGACGGAGGGAACTCCCATTCCTTGTCCCAGCTTCTGCCAATTTAGCAGTTTGAAAGCGTGTAAAAAAATGCAAGTAGAAAAACAGGGACCCCTTTGGTGGGAAGGGAATAGCGTTCCGTGTGCCTTCGAAGGTGTTTAGTCCTGCGGGCCACACAGGACCACGGAGACGTCTTCAGACAGCGCTGGATCTTTGGCTTTGTAACAGAGATGAGCGCCACCCCCTAGTGCCGGAAACGACTAGCATGTGTGTGTGCGAGGGGAACCTTTCCCTTTACTTTTAGCATGCCAAGCCCAACTGGTCTGCCATCACCATTCTAGTCTTAAAACTACATCTTCTCCCATTTCCCTTTGCAAACCCCAAGACCCATTTGAGTAGTCAACAGATCTTCTGATCGGATTTGGAACCAAGAGACAGAAACAACAATTATTTTTTTTAAAATGACAACCTGGGTGCTGTTTCGTTCAGAGGTTGTGGTTTCGCCCAGGACAAATGAGGACATGCCGGAAGAGAGCGAGGTTTCGGATCACGTAGATGAGCCTCGAGCACTTTGGAGTAGCGATGAAGGTGGTTGCCTGGAAATGTCGTAGCAAAAAGGAAGGGATTAATCCATGGAAGTCTAGCGATTGCTTCTTTCTCTAAGCGTGAAGACTACCTCTTGGGTTTACTGAAGCTGTCCTTTTACCCCATTTATTGAGGGGGAGGGGTTTGGAAACAGAGGGGAGAAGAGAGCTGATTAAAAAAAAGTAAAACCCAACCAAAGAGCAGGCAAGCCAAAAACAAAACATGGTTCTGCGTAAGCCATTCAGAGTATTGATATGGGCCGAGTTGCCAATAAATAAAACCAACGGGGAACTAGCTGATCCTTGGGGAGGGAAAGATTAGAAAGCTGAAGGAAGCACTTGGCTTTTCTGCACAATCTGCAGATCCCAGGAGGCAGAGAAACGGCAAAGGAGAGGATGGTGCCAAACATCGCAGCCCCCTGGGGAAAACCTTAAGAGGCAAACATCACCCCAAACTAGGAATTGGTTTGATATGGGGGAGGGGGGTATTTGAAGTTTTTAAGAGGGGGGGTGGGGAATTAGGACTGTAAGCCTTTGCAAGTTTTCACCCATTAGAATAGTGTTTCTCCATATCCTGGCCATTTTAAGAGGGTTGGACTTCAATTCCCAGACTTCCCTAGCCAGCTAGGATTTAAGACGCCTACGGAGTTCAACCTTGGAAACTCCAGGACTTCGACTCCCGGAATTCCTCAGGTAGCTACAGAAGTCCACCCATCTTAAAAGTTGCCATGGTTGAGAAACCCTGCCTTAGCACACCCCAAAGCAGGGGACTCCAACCTTGGCCACTTTAAGACTTGTGGGCTTCAACTCCCAAAGCTGGCTGAGGAATTCTGGGAGTTGAAGTCCACAGGTCTTAAAGTGGCCAAGGTTGGAGATCCCCTGCTCCAAAGCATATAAACATGAGCCAACTCTCAGCCAAACCCGCTTTGGGAGGGAACATTGCAAGCCATAAGTAGGCTGCTGGGGAAAGGGGGCGGGTTTACAGTTTGTAACCTGTTCCCCCTTGTTCTAAAGAACACCTCCCACTGCCTCTGACTTTACCCGTTTCTCCTTTATTTCACTCCTGAAAAAAAAAAAATTGAAACTGACATTAATTAGAAACAACCTTCCTTTCCTCTCCCCCCCAAGCAAAATGCCACCGCTCTGAGCTCTTAACTGGGAAAAAAAAAAAAAAACCCAAATCAAATCACCTTCCATTCTCTCTGGGAGAATATAACCTGCCCCGGTTGGGGGCCGCTGCCTGTGCTCCGAATGGCTGAGGCTCGGTGGCATCACTCCGTAAGACGTATATTGCAGAACGGAGTCGAGTAGCCAGAAGCAGTCTGGAGGGAAATCAAAAAGGAACAGATTAAATCACCTCAGCTTCAGCCAAACCAGCCAATTGTGAGTAGCAAACCACGTTTCTTGAAGCAGGATTTTTTTTAAAAAAATAAATTCATCCCTATCAATGCCATCTGTTTTCCCAGGCATGCTGCACTGTGAAGAGTTGGCATTCTGCACCTCTGAGGTTTACCCGACTTTTGGGTGGGGAGGGCTTCAGTGGGGGTGGGGGGGGCTGAGAATGTCAAGGATTTATGTTTTACTTCCCTGAAGCTACATATTGAAGGCAAGGGGAGTGGGAAGAAAGCGCCAGTTTGGTGTATGGCTTAAGGGGGTTAAGGTGCTGGCCTATAAACCAGGAAAGGAAGACTTCTAGTCCCCCTTACGTATGAAAGCCAGCTGGGTGGCTTTGGCCCAATCACCAGGAGACTGTGATTACTAGTCCCACCTTACTGACTTTGGGCCAATCCCCAGGAGAGTTCTAGTCCCACATTAGACATGAATGGCAACTGACTAACTTTGGGCCAATCCCCAGGAGACAATGAGTTCTAATCCTGCCTTAGGCACGCAAGCCATTTGGGTAACTTTGGGCCAATCACCAGGAGTTAGTGAGTTCTAGTCTTGTCTTGGGCAACAAAGCCAACTGGGTGCCTTGGGTCAACCAGGAGAGTGTGAGTTCTAGTCCCGCCTTGCTGACTTTGGGCCAATCCCCAGGAGAGTTCTAGTCCCACGTTAGACATGAATGGCAACTGACTAACTTTGGGCCAATCCCCAGGAGACAATGAGTTCTAATCCTGCCTTAGGCACGCAAGCCATTTGGGTAACTTTGGGCCAATCACCAGGAGTCAGTGAGTTCTAGTCTTGCCTTAGGCAACAAAGCCAACTGGGTGCCTTGGGTCAATCACCAGGAGAGTGTGAGTTCTAGTCCCGCCTTAGAGGTGAAAGCTAACTGGTTAAAGTTGGCCCAGTTGGCCCATCTCAATCTGACCCAGCTCACAAGGATGTTGTGGGAAAATAAGAGGGGAAAGGAGTATTATGTATGTTCACTGCCTTGGGCTACTTGCAATGTAATGTAATAAAGGTGGGATAGAGTTTAACTAATAAATAAATAAGAGGAAATATAAGGTTTTTATGTATAAGCTGGCTACAAACCTTAGTAAAGCTCCCCCAAACTTGATAGCAACAGAGGAGTTTTTCACTTATTCTCTCTCTTACTTTTCACTCCCCATTTCATGCTACTTTAGTGGAGAGGAGCCCATCTAATATCACTGATGTATTTTTTTCTCTTTAAGAAAAGCTGCAAATCTAGAGGCCTACAGCAAGTTCTCCTTTATTACAGTCAAAGGCCAACCAAATCGAATGAAATTCCCTACCACTAATTATAATTATCCAATTTATAAAATTAAGACACGCTCTGCTTACGGGCACCAAATGATGGCAGCCTGAGTAATGTTACCTCTTTGCTGGTGTAACCAACTACCACGCAAAATGCTGCCACTCATGAAGAACAGGCGCCTCCGTACTCGATAAAAGTATAAAAAATTAAAGCGAAACTAAACAGTTGATCTCAGGGACCAATAAATTCGTAATTTTAAATCCCGTGCAGCAAGGGATTTAAAAAAAAAAAAGACAGTCTTCAGTGCATTATAAAAAATGCAAATAATTTTTCTGTGGACCACCAAAATTTTCTCAGAGGCCACCAGGGGTCCATGGACCACCAGCTGGTGACCGCTGATGTAGGGCACATCATCAGGGGTTTTCATCCATCTGGAGATCTACAACGGTTGGCCTTGACTGGGTGTAAACAACTCTACTTGGCAGCGCAGTAATTCGTGAGATTTAGTTCACATGGGCCTTCACCTCACTAGCTCACTTCCCAAATCCAAATGCCATGCCCACCCACCCCCATTCCCCGTTACTATGGCAGCTGATAGCAAGCACACATCGAAGGAAGCCCCCATGCTGGAGATCCGGCTGACACATATACAGAATCGTGAGTGGCGATCTGTTCTGACCAAGGCTTCACGAAATCACGAAGCAGACTCCTTCTCCCGACAAAACCCCTTTGCATTATGCTAATGTGAATTCCTATCATTCACATCCAGCAAAGTCCCGGCAAACAGTCTTTCAAGGGTGAATTACAACCACAGACCTTGTCAGGCTTGGAGAGTTGCCAGGCCAATAGCTTCTAAGTGCAAAGCTGTACAAGAAAATACTTGGCAAGGAGTCAGGATCAAATCTTCACACTAATTAAACGAACTAATTGTCTCCTGCAAACACCACTCCCCTTTCGCTGCTCTTTATTCCCTATGGGAGGGGCCATTCACCATCCACTTGTGCCTTTACTCCCGAGTGGACCCTTGTTCCTTAACCCTTCCCTTCTCCTGGCAATTCTGCGCAGGCACTCCCTGGGAACAGGCTCCAGCTGTTCTTCTGCCCCACTGATCTCTGACTCCGAAGGCAACTGATAACTGTCAGACGGCCTTGGCCCCATCTTTGCCTTCAACGCAGAGCCCTCATCCGAGCCTTCCCCAGACTCCAGGAGTGGCCCATGTTCCTCCCCAACCTCCTCACTGTCTGGGTCTGCTGCCAGCTCTACTGGCCACTGGCGGGCCACAACACCAACTTCCCCACTGACTTGGCTTGTCAGAAGCCAGCTGGGAAGGTTGCAAATGGTGATCACGTGATCCCAGGATGTGCCAACCATCATAAATACTTGAAGGTTTGCTAAAGCCCCCAAATTGCAACTGCGGTGGGTTGCAGGGGGTGCTCTTAAATGCAAAGACCGGTCATTAATCATTTTTCCAGTGCTGTTGTAAACTTTGAACAGTTGAAAGTCAAGGAGTGCCTGTAGCAGCTTTGAAATACAGCACCATCCTCGAGCCCCAAGTCCCGACCACAACAGAGCCCAACATTTCTGCTGCTAAGCAAAACTTTTGTGAAGTGAATTTTGCCCTATTTTAACTACCTTTCTTGCCACAGTTGTTAAGTGAATTACTCTACAGTAGTGGTTAAATTAGTCAAACTGTTGTTAAGTGAATCTGGCCTCCCCATTTAGGATGCAGCAACTGTCATAAATGTGAATCAGTAGCCAAGCGCCTGAATTTTGATCACACGATCATGGAGGTGCTAAAACGGTCTTTTAAGTGTGGAAAGTGGTCGTACGTCACTTTTTTCAGTGCTGTTGTAACTTGGAACAGTCACTAAATGAACTGTTGTAAGTCAAGGACTACCTGTCTTCCTCACCATTACCTGTTATTTTTTTTAAAGGAATATTCTTCAGCGGTTGGAGTAACAGCACAGAAGCTTTGCGGTTCATACCTCCTACCAGCTACAGAAAACTTTGGCTTGCCAACTTGGTTTCAAAGCTTGCTTCCTGATCCTGGGTTACCCACTGACCGCAAATAACATTTTGTCAACTTAGGTCCCAGATCAAAACAGAGTTCTTCAGGCAACAAGGAAGTTGATGCAATCCCTAAATGAAATCTAGGCTCATCACATTAATCTACGTCGCTGGCTTCATTTAACGCAGTATGTGGGCGTCCAATCAATTTGCACATAATTTTTATTAAAACTTTCAAACAAGGAGATGAAAAACTAACACAAAAGTAATATAAAGTAGGGTAGGAAAAGAAGAAGAAATTAAAGAAAAAGTATAAAGGGCAAGAAAAGAAGGGGAAAAAAAAAAGAACAGCCGAAAAGAAAGAAAAAAAACAATATTAAGTGGCTTCCAATATTCTTCACAGCTGTTAAACAGTAAGTACAGGTACTTACTGTGCTTGAAACCATTAGTTTAGTGGCTGTTCAGAGTTACAAGGGCATTGAAAATAGTTTTTCACAGGACTGTTGCAGCATCCCCAGGGTCACGTGATAAAAAATCAGACCCCTGGCGTCATATTGATGACGGTCGCAACGTCCCAGGGCCATGGGATCCCCTTTTGCAACCTTGTGACAAGCAAAGTCAATGAGGGTTTCTCCTTTTTACTCTGTTTTTTTTTTTTACTCCAGCTTTTTACTCGAGCTGGAGTAAAGCATTTAGTGAATGAGAGGGAACTTGATAACTGGGGGGAAAAAACAACAGAAAATAATAGTGAACGGAGAAATGAGTAAGAGAAAAAGGGCAAAAAATGACAGCGAATGGAAAGCAAGCTAAGAGAAGAACTAATATAGTAAAGAGAGTTAGAGACAATGGTTAAAAATGGCAATGATGCGGATTCCACATGAAGGGGCAGTCTAACAGTTAAAATATACATATATAGATTTTGAGGAATTTGGATTTAATAATTGGTTAAAGAAATATTACTAAAAATACATAAAATAACAATTAGAATAAGAATAAGGATGAATAATTTAATTGGAACAGATATGAAAATAAGATTCTAAAATAAGAACTAAGATATATAAGTGTATATGGAAGATATAAAAAAATAATATCCAATATAGGGAAGGAAATACCATGGGGAATTAAATGAAAAACACACACACATATGTATGTATGTATGTATGTATGCATGTATGTATGCATGTATGTATATTATATGATAATATTATTAATGGATTATATAATTTGGTACTTGTTTATATAAGGTGACGAGGTATATAGCAAAAATTGTTATTTGTCTATGTATTTGGCTAAATGAAAATAAGATAGAAAATATAATTTGGATAAATGTGATGAAGTTAGAGGGAAGGGTGTGCATGAAATATATAGATATATACAAAAGTGGCAAAAGTAATAGTAAAAGGGATGAAAATAATGGATGATATAAATTCAGATGAATCTGTGGAAAATTAATGGAATATGATTTGATAAAATTTGCAGTTATGAAGAATACAAGAGTATAAGATTGATGAATACAGAGAATGAGTAATAATAAAGAGAACGATATAAAGCAATGTATGAGAATATAAAAAGGAAAATTGGTAATATTTTATATGACGTGAAATTAGACAAGAAAGCTGTATCTGTGATTATGCTCATGTTTGATTTAAAATGTTAAAAGCCTGGAACCACACTGTTCATGTAAAGATATATTTAAAGAAATAAAAATAAAAAAATATTTACAAAAAAAAAAGAGGGGGGAGATTTGTTTGTCTGCAATGAGGGACCCATCATTCATACAACAATTGTGTTACTAACAACTGCAGTGATTCACTTAATAACTGTGGCAGGAAAGGTAGTAAAATGGAGCAAAACTCATGACTGTCTCGCTTAGCAACAGAAGTTTGGGGCTCAATTGTAGTCGTAAGTCGAGACTACCTGTATTAGCTGGGTTTGCTTCCTTTGAATTATTTGTAAAAAAAAATAAAGGTGGGATAGAAATAAATAAAAAAATAAACCACGATGCCTTTTGTGGCTAGCACGTTTCCTTTGAAAGTTTTAATGCCACCACCTCTTGTGTGGAAGATGATTAAATATGATTTTGACACAGCCTCTCCGAAACAAAGTGAAATTAGCTAAGATTTCCCACCCTCCTTGCCTTGAAGGAGCTTGGAGCTAATAGTGAGATTAAGCTCTCAAGTCATTTAAACATAGTTCAAAGGCATTTTCGTAAAATCCTTCCCCCGTCCGCCCAGGTTACTCTTCGGTGGGAATGGATAGTAATCTTCGTAATCCCCGTCCCCCGAAATACGCATCTTTGATTTCTTTTCGCTCTAATACACATTTTTAGGATTTACAAATGGTGTATGTGAGGAATTTTAAACACCGCTAAGCTGACTGAAGTCACAGCGGGAGTCACCGTCTCCGATTCCTAACATGAAAGGCCGGCTGGTGCTACTTTCTACTTCAGGGCTAAAAACAGAACGGAGCACCGTTCTCTAGTACTCCAATGTTTCTCAACCTTGGCAACTGGAGGACCTGTGGACTTCAACTCCATGGGTTCTCAAGTGGTCAAGGTTGCTCTAGAAGTCTATTGTTGTGGTTCGCTGGCAGCCAGTTCAAAAGGTAGCGGAATCGGACAGTGGGGAAGAACGGGGACCAGTCAGGGAGTCTGGGGAGGACTCAGACGAGGGTCCTGCATCCGATGCAGAGATGGGGCCAGGACCATCTGGGAGTGGGGTGCTGACTCCGGGGCCTTTGGAGTGCGGCAGCAGCGAGGCAGAGGAGTGTGCACAGAGCTGCCAGAAGGCGAGAGCAGCTGAAACAAAAGGGGCAACTCGGGAGTAAGGCTGGGAGGGGATTGCCCCTCCCATAAGGGATAAAGGACAGGCCAAAATGACAAACGCTTTGCAGAAAGTGGGATGGGCTAAGATTGGTATTTTTCACAACACTGAGTGTTTTCCAACCTTGTCAACTTTAAGATAAATGGAATTCAATTCCAGAATTCTGGAAGGTGAAGTCTGCAGATCTTAAAGTTGCTAAAATTGAGTAAGTCAAACCAGTTGGGAGGATGCCAGGAACTCAGATAATTGCAGCCAACATGAGATAAACTCAACATGAGATAAACTTTGTTTCCGACAAATGCTCTTCCCCAACTGCCTTTCCTTTAAACTCCCGTCCCAGGTGTGGCTAATGAAGGGAATCAGGGCCCTTTCCTCCCCCCCCGTAAGCCACATTGCTCTCTTCTCCATTCTTCCCTGCATGCCCTAGGATGAAGAGGGGGTGGGCCTAGGTCTTCCTCTGAACCCCCTGTCCTTTGTTCTACCTCTCCCCTGCTCCACCCTTCCTTAGTTTTCTCCATAGCCAATGGAGCCACACTCCCACTCCCTGTCAGCTGTTTGCCTTCCTCCTTGGATTCAGAGTCCAACAGGGGCATGACATGGTTTGAACTACTATGCAAGACCAGTCAGTTACGTTTTGTTAATAAACCATGTACAAACCCAGTCGGACTTGGCTTGTGTACAGAAGTGTAATTGGAGGGAGTTGTGTATTATAATATATAACAAGCCATCTGCTTGACTGAGCATTAGGTGTGAAAAAGATCCAAGTCCCAAATTTTGGAGAAAAATAAAATTAACGGTGAGAGTGAAGCTGTCAATTGTCTGTATTTGAGCAGTGGCTGATGAAAGTATCATGATCAGTATCAGTAATAAATACAATAAAATTTACCAATGGCTTGTACATCTACAAGTTTCAAATCCCAAAGTGTGGAAGCTTATTTCTATTTGAGTTACACACAAGTGTGTATAACTGCATTACACGGTCCTCCATCTTGGAACCTGTAACTGGAATGGAATGGAATGGAATGGAATGGAATGGAATGGAATGGAATAGAATAGAATAGAATAGAATAGAATAGAATAGAATAGAATAGAATAGAATAGAATTCTGTATTGGCCAAGTGTGATTGGACACACAAGGAATTTGTCTTAGGTGCAAAAGCTCTCATGTACACAAAAGCTATATAGTAAGTGATAAACCATGTTCATAATCATTGTAAAAATAAAAATTCATCACAAACCATAAGATACAGCACTTAGTCATAATCATAGGATACTAAATAAGCAATCAACATACATCAACAATACAAATAAAATAATATAAACTAAATAAAACAATATAAATAAAATAATATAAACTAAATAAAACAATATAAATAAAATAATGTAAACTAAATATAACAATATAAATCGTAAAGATATAAGCAATAAAGTTATAGTCATAAGTAGAAAGGGAGATAGGTAATAGGATGAGAACAAGAATGGTAATACAGCCTTACAAAATAGTTTGACAGTGTGGTGGGAATTCGTTGTTTAGCAGAGTGTTGCGATAACCAGAATTCATGGCACAGTTTTACGCACCTTTCTGCCGGTGGCTGTCGTCCAGGCAGTTGGAGTCCCCGTACAAAACTATCCTGCCCCCGCCTTCTGTAGGAACTTGGAAAAGGCCCAAAATGGGAACATGTTCCACGATGGCCGTCTCCTGCTTTAAAACCTCCAGACCTAGGAGGGAAGGGAGAGAGGAAAGGGATCAAACTCCATCAAACAGCACCCAGAAGCTTCAGCCACTCTGGAACACAGGTAGTCCCCGGCTTATGACCGCAATGGGGCCCCAAATCCCTGTTGCTAAGTGGGACAATCATTCAAAAAGTTTTGCCTCCTTTTACAACCTTTTTTGCCACCGTGATTAGGTGTTCTTAAATTAATAACCCAGCTGTTAAGTGAATCTGGATTATTACCACCGGCGTCATCTTTGTCATCGTTTGAAAAAGATGGTTGCCCATCGGAAAGAGACTGGCAAAGCTGGGGGAGGAGTCAAGCAGGGAATTAGTCTGGAATCTTTACAAGAAGGCGGAGTCTGACTGCCCTTCAATACCGTTGGAACCCTATTTACTCTGATCCAGTTGCAAACCGCCAGTCTGGGAATTACGAGCAATAAAGTAGCTTTGAACCTTTCGAGTTTGGATCTTGCTGTTCCCATCTGACATTGCCACCCTTACAACTCTCCAAATCTGGACATCTATACCCACCCAATGAGATTGGAAAGAGAGGGTTTTTTTTAAGACTCTCTATCTCCCTCCCTCCCCTTCTTCATCTGGGGATAAACCTTTTCAATGATGGCTGAAGATCTCTTCTATGCAACAGTTTAGCTCAGATATCCTACCCTCTGCTACTTCACTAAGATTCGGAAGGGCTCCTTAGGAACTTATCCAGGGATCCCTGACCTCCCTGGAGGTTAACACCGTTCACAGTGCATAATTGTTATTTTATGCTGCTGGTACTTTCTATGTCAGGTGTTTGTAATCCTATATTTTGGCATTCAGAAAGCTGCTCAGGGGAATTTAGTGGCCTAGCTGTCTTAGGAAATAAAATAATAAAGGATCAAAGTACATTCCCTCCAACAGGGAGATAAAATTCCATTTCTTTCTTTTCTTAGGCACTCTTAGGCACACTTTAAATAACACGCTTCCTATACCTCCCAATGGGCAGATTGCCTAGATGAATGCCGAGTTTCCCTGAGCTTCTTCTCGTGAAAAGAAAGCAGAACATTCAAGATCACATCTAGAAGAATACGAAAGGCAAAGAGGAACTCGGTACCTTGATCCTTAAAAGTCTGTGCAATGACCACGCCATCTTCTGGAAATTTCGCAATACTACATCCCGAGGCATAATTCACTGAAAATAAAACACGCGTATAGGTGTGTAAGACCAGAGTTCCCCACACTTTTCAGCTTTGTGGACCGGGGAGAGGGAGGAGGGAAAAGGGATGGGGCTGCAAGAGCGGCAGGCAAGCATGTGTGTAGGGCTCCATTTGTGGGAGTGGGGGGCACACGTGTATGCCCTCGCTGCTTGTGTGAGTGGCGATGTGCGTGCATGCTCGCCCGCCCCTTCCGTGGCCCGATTCTGAAAGTTCAAGGCCCGATAGTGGGCTGTGGCCCAGGGGTTAGGGACCCCTGTGTTAGATAGTGCTAGTTCATTTTAATCAAAAACCTGTCGCCGATGAATTCTCAGTATTCCACTCCTCTTTCTCTTAGCACTTCATTTATCCATTCCTCGGATTTTTATTTCTTAACTTGTTGTCTCATCATCTCTTCTAAGTTCCTTTTGTGACTCTGTTGCCTTTAGCTAGGTTATCATTGGGAAATTTATCTCTCTTTCTTCGTTTCATTCATAAAATGAAAAATAGAATGGCTGGCCTCATGAAGTTGGGTCAACAACATTAAGATATATATGACAATATGAGGAAAGGGAATTATAGCAATGGCACTTAGACTTATATATACCATTTCATGGTGTTTTACAGCCCTCTCTAAGCAATTCACAGAGTCAGCCTGTTGCCCCCAATAATCTGGGTCCTCATTTTACCGACCTCAGAAGGATGGAAGGCTGAGTCAACCTTGAGCCTTTGGTCAGCATCGAACTGCTGGCAATGGGCAGAGCCAGCCTGCAATATTGCATTCTAACCACCACGCATCATTCATGGATGGGTGGATGGATGGATGGATGGAATAAGGGAGGGAGAGAGGGAGGGAAAGAAGGAAGGAAGGAAAGTAGCAATAGCACTTAGACTTATATGCTGCTTCACAGTGCTGTACAGCTCTCTCTAAGCGGTTTACAGAGTCAGCCTCTTGTCCCTCAACTATCTGGGTCCTCATTTTAACGTCCTTGAAGGATGGAAGGCTGTAAATGACTTCTGTACGGAAATATGAGGAGGAACAGGAAGGAGTGTAAAACAATTGCTGTATCTCAGCAATTCTCAGCCTGTGGTCCACAAAAGCCCTGGGAAGCCGTGATGTCAAGGGAGTCCGCAAAGGCTTGACGAAATGTTATGATTTAAATCTTGAGTTAAATCTGTGCTCTGGGTCCATAAAAGGTATTTATAAGTGTTTGTGTGTGGGGGGTTTGTGGTGAAGAAAAAGTTAAGAACCACCACCTGATCCCCATGAAACCCAAAGGAAGGTGTTGAAAGTTCTGACAAGCAATGGAACCCACTAATGTTATGCTTTCGGAAAATGATCCATCACTGGAGGTTTTTTAAAAAAAGACTGGACAAGATTTGCCCAAGGTGGTATGAAGACTCAGGCCTTGCTCAGGGAGTTGGAGTAGAAGACCCCCAAGGACCCTTCCAACCCTATGATTCTAGAGATTGTGGGGACGGTTGCTTGTTCTTTGCATGCTAGACTCACCGTGGGAAGCCTACTTCAAAGAGAAACTACACGTGGTCTTTCAGTGATGGGTTTGTAAATGTCCTGGATTAAGTCCCACTGGATATGGTGGAACCATGGATAGAGCCTCGGTGGCGCAGTAGTTAAGTGCAGTACTGCAGGCTACTTCTGCTGACTGATGGCTGCCTGCAATCTGGCAGTTCAGACCTCACCAGGCTCAAGGTTGACTCAGCCTTCCCTCCTTCCGAGGTGGGTAAAATGAGGACCCAGATTGTTGAGGGCAATAGGCTGACTCTGTAAACCGCTTAGAGAGGGCTGGAAAAGCACTGTGAAGCAGTATATAAGTCTAAGTGCTATTGCTTGCTACCTTCCTTCCTTCCTACCTACATACCTACCTTCCTGTTAGAATGCAGTATTGCAGGGTAACTCTGCCCACTGCCATGAGTTTGATTCCCGTTGACTCAGCCTTCCATCCTTCCGAGGTCGGTAAAACGAGGACCCAGATGGTTGAGGGGCAAGAGGCTGACTCTTTACAAACTGCTTAGAGAGGGCTGGAAAGCACTGCGAAGCGGTATACAAGTCTAAGTGCTATTACTATTTGTCCTTCAATCTGGCCCTTGTCATCAAAGAATCCTTTGAGGAGGTCTGTTGTAACTTGGAGCCGTCACTAACCGAATAGTCGCTAGGTGAGAACTGCCTGTACTTACTTTCCTGGCTTTCCAAGGTAAAGTCTCCTTCATAGAGCCCATCGCTAAAGGCCATGCCCCAGACAGAGAGAAGGTCGTTTA
Organism: Pseudonaja textilis; assembly: GCF_049901715.1. Taxonomy (NCBI): domain Eukaryota; kingdom Metazoa; phylum Chordata; class Lepidosauria; order Squamata; family Elapidae; genus Pseudonaja; species Pseudonaja textilis. The sequence continues at coordinate 4,771,712 of NC_142000.1, forward strand.
GTGCAGGAATATTTGCTCCTCCAGTATCCGGCATCCACCACTGCCTACAAAAAACAGCAGAAGAGCACCAGGTATTATACAGAGAGATGTTCATTTGGGGAGTGTGGGGGGAGAAGACATGGATAAAAGCCAGTTACTACACAGGTCGTCCTTGATGTAGGACCACAACTGAGCCCCACATTTCTGTTGCCAAGCGAAACACGGGTGAATTGATTTTTGTCCCATTTGACCACCTTTCTTGCCACAGTCATTAAGTGAATCCCTCCGGTCATTAAGTTAGTGACGTGGTTGTTAGGGGACAGAGGAGCAACAGTTATACAGGTAGTTCTCAATGTATGGCTACAATGGAGCCCCAAATTTATGAGTCTGAGAGAGAAATTCGTGAAGTGGGTTTTCCCCTTTTACGATTTTTCTTGCCGCCGTCGTGTAAGTGAATCACTGCAATGGTTAAGTTAGCAACGGGGTTGTTAGGCGGTTTCCCCATGGACTTCGCTTGTCAGGAGGTTACAATAGTGAAGGTAGAAATGATACATTACGGGGGTTCCCCCCTGCCCATGCCTATTTTACAATATTTTTCCCTTTTAAAAGAAATCTTCCAGAATTATATAGACTTTGGCATGTTTAACTTTGCAGATCCAACCCTGAGCAGAGCTGTTGTTTAATTTCCACCCAGAGACTGACTGTTTGTAAGCGATAAGATACTCACGTAATCCTCCACTTACGATCACAACTGAGCCCAAAATCTCTGTTGCTAAGTGAGACATTTGTTAAATGAGTTTTGCCCCAATTTACAGCCTTTCTTGCCACGGTTAAGTGAATCACTGCAGCTGTTAAGTTAGTCACACGTGGTTGAACCTCCCTTCCTCCTTGACTTTGCTTGTCAGAAGGTCGCAAAAGGGATTCCCATGACCCTGGGACACTGCAGTCGTCGTAAATATGAATCGGCTGTCTGATCACGTGATCATGGGGATGTTGCAACAGTCGCAACTGTGAAAAACAGTCATAAGTCACTTTTTTCACTGCCAACGGTCCCTAAATGAAGTGTTGTAAGTCGAGGACGACCACTACGTATGCCTAATGTACACGCCACGACTGCTGCATGCTCATTTGACAGAAGAAGCCCCTTCAGATGAAAGCCTCGGCTTTAAGAGGCTTAAAGTAAAATTCCACGCAGGCCTCCTGAGGATTGACGTCTAGCACCTCAGCAATCTCTGTAATCCCGGCTTGAATTAATTAAAGGTGCTTTTATCTTATACATTTTGGAATAACCTTTTTATACTCTAAAAGCATCATCACCTGAAGGAACAAAAAGCCCAGTGAAAGACGGCACTTTAATCACAAATCAGAATTTTCTAATCAGATTTCTAAGGCCAAAAAAAAAAAAAAAAAAATACGGATGGATTTGCAAGCAATAGCTAAGCCGGGATTTAGTGCCATAAATTGGAGCATGCCCGTGTAAAGCTGCAGGCTCCACAGGTTGCTCTGCCTTCCCCACGTCTAAGAGTCCAGGAGAAAGCCACTTGCAGTGAAAGTGGCTTCGTATTATATTTGAACCAGCTGCTGTGGCTTAAAATAAGTTTCGGTCGGCCGAGCAAAGCAGTGAAAAAAGAAACAAGAGTTTGAAGATGTTTCTGATTTATGTTGATTGCTTATTTAGTATCCCATGACTATCACCAAGTGTGGGATCTTATGATTTTTGATGATGGTAATTTTACGATGACTATGATCATGATTTATCACGTATAGCTTTTATATACACTAAAGAGCTTATGCACCGAAGACAAATCCCTTGTGTGTCCAATCACACTTGGCCAATAAAGAATTCTGTTCTATTCTATTCTATTCTATTCTATTCTATTCTATTCTATTCTATTCTATTCTATTCTATTCTATTCCATTCCATTCCATTCCATTCCATTCCATTCCATTCCATCCCATCCCATCCCATCCCATCCCATCTAAGGGGTTACTGAGTCAGCCTCTTGCCCCCAACAATCTGGGTCCTCATTTTACCAACTTCGGAAGGATGTTGGGCTGAGTCACCCTTGAGCTTGGTGAAATTCGAACTGGTGGCAGCCAGCAGTTCAGCACAAACAGCCTAAAGCACTGCATTCTAACCACTGTGCCACCACAGCTACCATATGCCGGTAGCCTTCAGGTTACAACAGCCAAACTGGGATTGCCGTTGCTAAGTCACGCAGTTGTACCTGTAAGTCTGTAAACTCTGACGTCACATGACCTCCCCGTTTAGCGACAACAACCCCACCTTTCCCGTCTGTCTGTCATTAACCGAATCCCACCCATCGTTAGCAGAGGGCCTGCCCCAATCCAAACCACTCCCACCTTGGTCCCTCCCAGCCCGGAGTCTCGCTTCTTCCGCTGCCTTCTTTTAAACTCTCCCTGCCTATAAAAGTCTGTAAAGATTCTCAGCCCTGCAGGTTGTCCCAAAGGTGCTTTTTCAGGAGGCAAATGGAACTTTCTTGTTTTTTTTCTTTTGAAGGCGTTTCTTCAGAGCTGAAAAAGCTTCTAGGATGAGAAGCAAAACATCTTCGAAAGAAAAGAAGAAGAAAGTTCAGCTGCCTCCTGAAAAAAAAAAGCACCTTTGGGACAACTATGGTCTGGGTGACCAAAAATCTCTACAGGCTTTTAGCTGTACAATTTGGGATGAACCCCTTTTGAATGGTGTGGGAGGAGGAATGGATTTCCAGAGGAAAAAAGATTGCAGACTATAGGAACCAGGACCACTCCTCAGATGACCCTGAGGACACAGATAAACCTCCAAGTGGCCTCAATGACCCTCTAAAAGGGTGCAAATGACCAGCTGTCTGCAAGAAATATAAATCCTTCCTTTCCCCACCATCCAGTCAGAGTGGAAGAAGCTTCTTGGAGGAGAAGCAAAATGTCTTCAAAAGAAAAAAATGAGAAAGTCCAGGTGCTTCCTGCAAAAAAGCACATTTGGGCCTCCCCACCCATCTATCTCCCACTCCCAGCCACCCACCTCTCTCCCATTTCGTTGCCCTTCCTCCCCGTCGATATAAATAACCTTGGAAATGAAAACAGGTGCCAACCTCTCTCACCTTGTATTTTCATCGTAAAACTTGACTTTCCTCATCACGGAGGTGTTGTACCAATCGCTAAACACCACGAGCGACAATCCGTTGTCCACATCCCTTCTGAGCTTAATTATTTCTTCTGGGAAATACTCTTCCTCGCTGTCCACCATCAATAATGTTCCTGCATGAATAGACAGGAGGCGGCTGCAAATTAGATCGGCTTCAGGAAACGTGCTGGATTATTTGGATAAATGAAAAGGGAAGGTAGAATAACCACCCAGGACACTGCCCCTAGGCCTCCCCCTTGTTAAGAGTCGGACTCTGAGGGAGAGGAGGAACAGCCGGTAGGGAGTGGAAGGGTGGCTCCGGAGGTTATGGAGGTGGTTGGGGAAGGGCAGAGGCTGGCTGGGCAGTCAGAGGAAGACCCAGGCCCATCCCCTCTTCATCCTAGGCCACGCAGGGAGGAACAGAGAAGGCAACAACTTGGCTTATGAGAGAGGAAGCGGCCATGATCCCTCACATTGTTTGCAGCTGGGGAGAATATTATATAAGAGAGATGGTTAAAACACAGCGTTGCCAGAAGCAAAGCGTGTGTTATTTTGGGCTGAGGTTACCTTGTTTGGAGTCCTTCCAAAAGACTGTGGCTTGTTATCTCCTTGAATTTTGTAATTACTTATCCTGGTCCGTTGTGGAAATTCCTTCATTGCAGTTTGTTTTGGTTTTTTATTTCACCTCTGTCTGCTCATTAAGTTTGGGCTGTATTGCTTTCTTTTGAAGACTATTTTTGAATACGTTTTATCTCCAACTGAGAATTATTGAACAGTGGGGCCCAGTTGGAGGCATTAAAGGACATTTATTTACGTAATTATGGATTTTGTTACACATGTGTTACACTCCGGGTCATCACACCCCTTCTTTTTTTAATGTGGTATATAGGTAGTTCTCAAAGTACGACCACAAATGAACTCTACATTTTTATTACTAAGCAAACCAGTTGTTCAGTGAATTCTGTGTCCCCTTAGGAAACAAACCAACCAATGAACTACAGTCGATCTGTCCTTCATGAAATGCAGCTTTTAATTCTCAGAGTGACAAAATAGTATTCCTCGGAATGGAACAAAAAGTGACTAACTTTTAATTGAATTCTGCTTAGCAAATCAATGCCCGTCCTTTATGACGACCAGCAACTTTTTAAAATGTCAGAAATGAAGAACAGAGAAAAACTGACCTTTAAATTAATAGCCTATCGTGGGGAGAAGGTTGTTGGATCAGAAAGTTTGATTTAATGTCAAAAGAAAAAATGAAAGGATCAGGACAGTTTAAAACACAAATCCCCAAAGCTTAAATTATGTACATACCTTATCCATTTGTAGATAGTCCTTGACTTACAACTATTCATTTAATGACCATTTTTAAAGTTACAACAGCACTGAAAAAAGTGACTTACAATAGAAGATCGCACTTAGAACTGTCACAACATGACCACAATTGGCAACTAGCATGTATTTACAATGGTGGCAGCCTCCCAGTGTCATGCGATCATCATTTGTGACCTTCCCAGCCAGGTTCAAAGACAATGGGAGATGCCAGATTCATTTAACAGCCACACGTTTCATTTAACAACTGTGGCAAAAAAGATTGTAAAATTGGGCACAACTCACTTAACAACTGTCTTGCTTAGAAATGGAAATTCTGGTCCCAATTGTAGTCATAACTACCTAAGAGTGTGCTTTAAGGAGAAGTGCAGGCAGAGGTGGTGGTGGAGTTAAACATGTCATCAACTTAGAGTCCTTACGTTGCCACAAACAATTCAAGCCCTTGAATTCCTTTGACTCTTTAGTGCAGACCATTAGATTCTTGTAAATCTTCTGTGCTGCAACTTAAGCTACAGTCCTGATCCTTTGTGCCTGATAGCTTGCATAAATAATAAGATAAATGGGGCTGGATAATTTGTGATCCATTGTCTCATCTCTCCTCTTTCCCTCAAGGAAAGCTTAAGAAGTCAGATGAACCTGTCATCATGTAAAGCCGTAATATCTTTTACTGGGGACTTAAACAATATAATGGAGTCAGCAGGAATTGTTTTGTTAATTCAGGGTTGGGGGTAAGTCTGTGTTTGTGAACGCAGCTTTAGGCTCCTTATGAATACTAAAATCTGTGTGCTTTTCACCCTGACCTGCATAACGTCACCCTTAATGTCCTCTCCTAAGATAAAAGGATTGAATGTTAAACAGCTGTTCAAAAAGGTCAAGAGAAAATCTTGACATTGTAAAGCAAATATAATAAAAGCCCTAAAATAGATCGGCGTAATGAACTCTATCGAATAACAATGACAACGTTGCATTAAGAAAGCGCTTAAGATTCAGGACCTGAAGCTCATTCTTTAACAAGCTGATCATGATAAAGAACAATCTTCTGTTATCAACTCTGAAAAATGGTAATTTGAGTTTTCATATAAAAACATTCAATTGTAACTATCCGTAGCAGCAGCACACTTCAAAATTGTTGCACACTTCAAAATTGTTGCCCTGTTAGGTGTCAGTTTCAAGTGCTATTCCATTTTCTTTTACTATAACAACCTAAATTGAGCTGCAAAATGCACAAAATGAGGGATACCAGGTCTTGAGCACAATTTAGATCTGGCACTAAAAAGAAATCCCTTGTCCTCAGAGACATCTTTTATACTTGAGTCCAGAGTGTAGAACAATTTGTTGTTTAGCCAGCAATTAGATGATGCAAGCCTGAATCCACCTATCTTTATGCTTTGAAATCCTAAACAAAGGAGGTTTGGAGTAATCTAAAAAGGAAATAAACTCTGACTTTTTAATTACCTACCATACTGACTGGCATCGAAGCATGTAAACGGTGAACCAAGTACTTCAATGAAATAGCCCATGCTTCTCAGATGTTGGTACATATCTCTGAAGTTGGTATGAATGTGGTCACCATTCCTAAAGAGGTGAACAAATCAAATATGTAGCCTAATCATCTCTCAAATCACTTTTGGGTGAACTAGGAATTAAAATTACTTTATATGGAATGAAATTCTTGGGGAGGGGAGGAAAGAGATAAGGGGAAGAGGGAAGGGGGAAAGAGGATGGGGGGGAAAAGAATGGTAGAGGAAGAGGAAAGAGAAATATTGCAAAAATAGAACTAAATGGATAACAGGAAAAACATTCAAAAAACCTCAGTATCGAAGTGTCATTGTCTGCTAGGATGCATAAACTAAGTATTTATGGTTCTTCTCTAGAGAAAATGACTTTATCAAAATACCAAAAGAGCATAAGCACTGCTTTCCTATATATGATTATATTTTAACTTGAAAATAAATCACCAATAGATTCAAGTTCAAATTTAGAAAGTATTAGAAGACTTTTTAAAACCAGTCATACCCTATTCAAAAGTTTCAGCAAAGGTACAGTTTATTGCTGTCTTGTTTTAAAAGTTAGGGTTTTTTATTACCTTCATGCATTGTACTTATTTGCAAGAAGAAATGTAGATACAGATCCATAGATTTTCAAACAGAGTTACGCTGAGCTAATTGCATTCCTTCATATGTCAATCCTGTCATCCATAAATAATTATCAGAACTGTATAAAGATAAACATACCAATCTAATGGATCGTTCTTCATTCTTAAATTATCCCTTGGAAAATATCCTGGTGGATAGCAAAGATTGTGATACTGATCCCATAGGATCCGCTTATTCCGAGGGGGGGTTGGGACAATTTTCACTTTGATGGGGAGTTTCACGGTTGAAGTTTGTTCAGCACCAACTTTTGACTGAAAGCAAACAAAAATCAAACCAATTTCTTAAACAAGACGCATTTTGTAATCAAATCTACCAATAATATCCATCCATCCATAATTATCACGTTGTTCCATTTCAGGATAAGCAATGCTATACAAAAACAGAACAATAATAAGAAACTGCAAACCCAAGAAATTAAGGCTTGACATAAGAAAGAGAGGAAATATATCTATCTACGTGCTAAATGCCAACAATCTTTTACAACACCTCTTCAAAACTTCCTCTTCTTACAAGCCCAAGATCATGAAGCAGACGTCCCGAAAAAAACCCTTTAATTTAGTTTAAAGAGAATTCCTCTCCAGCAAAGAACCTGCAGACAGTCTTTCAAGAGATTTCACAACTACACGACTGTTATCAGGCTTGGAGGGTTGCCAGGCGGATGCCTTCCAAACGCCAGGCAGTAGCAACAATTACTTGGCAAGAAGTCAGGAACAGATCTTCAACCTAATGAACTGAACTAATTGTCTCCTGCAAACACCACTCCCCTTTCGCTCCTCTTTATTCCCTGTGGGAGAGTCCATTCACCACCCACTTGAGCCTTTATTCCCGAGTCGACCCTTGTTCCTTAGCGGCTCCCTTCTTCTGGCAGCTCTGTGCATGCGCACAACTGGGAACAGGCTCCAGCTGTTCTTCTGCCTCACTGATGCCTGACTCCAAAGGCAGCTGATAACTATCAGATGGTCCTGGCCCTATCTCTGCCTCTGACACAGAGCCCTCATCAGAGCCTTCCCCAGACTCCAGGACTGGCCCATGTTCCTCCCCAACCTCCTCATTGTCTGAGTCTGCCACCAGCTCCGCTGGCAGGCCACAACACATACCCATACAATGTTTCCTAGACATATTTTAACTGAAGGAAGCAAATGCACTTCAGTTATCGGAAGTTTGTGCATTTATGCTTTTGAACATTTCAAAGCAACTTCTCAGGACCCTTTCAAAAGTAATGAAGATTCTTAGACCACAGACACTGATCTTATTGGAGAGTCAGTGTTGTGTAAGGAGAAGTTATCTTCTTTGGAGATCCCAACCAATGGATGCCCACATTATACAATGAGGTTCCACACGTCCCTCTGCAGCAGTTTGTGTCCAGGGCATCAAGCATGCACACATCAAAACAAGACAAAGTTGTTTTGTTTTTTTTAAAGGTTCAGCCAACCTCATCGTCTGCTGGGGAGGAAATGGTGATCATGACGTGACCTTGTGCGATGCCTTCCCAAGCGGCTGCTTTCTTAGCAACGGAGATGGAAATGGCGAGATAGCCGGACCAGGGCCATAAGACAGGGGAATAGGAAAAGGCCACCTCGATGTAATCTCCGTTTTGTGGCAAATAGGGCTGCCATTCCGGCTACAAAGGATAAAACAGAGAGCAAACTGATCAAAGTGCTGGGGTTGCAGATACTGAAGAACTGGAGAAGATGAACACAACAATGGTTAGAACATAGTATAACACAGAGTAACAGAGTTGGATTGGACCTCGGAGGTCATCTAGTCCAACTCCCTGCACGAAGAAGAGAATTTATTCCATTTAAGACAGGTGGCTGTCCAATCTCTTCTTAAAGCTTCCAATGATGGACCACCCACAACTTCTGAAGGCAAAGCTGTTCCACCAGTAGTGGGATCCTACTTTAGTTGCTACCGATTAGGTGGGTGATTGCGCACACACGCCCCTAACACGCCCATCAGCTGAGAAGATGAAGAAACGAAAAGCTAAGAGTGAGCCTCCCACCCTCCCATGTGCTTTTCAGTTTTTTATCCTCTCAGCTGGCTTTTCCCCCCTCCTCCCAGCTAATCGAAGGCTGATTTTTTTACCGCCAGTTTGGCCAAACTGGGCCGAACCGGGCCGAACCGTTAGTATACCACCACTGTGTCCCACTGGTTCACTGTCCTCACTGTCAGGAAATTCCTCCTTAATTGCAGGTTGCTTCTCTCCTTGATTAGTTTCCATCCATTGTTTCTTCTCCTACCTTCAGGTGCTTTGGAAAATAGTTTGACCGCCTCATCTTTGAGACAGCCATTCAAATAGTAGAACATTGGTATCACGTCTCCCCTAGTCTTTCCTTTCGCTTAGTTAGTCTCATATGTTGTACTCGGCCATTACAGGATTTGCTTTTTATTTTTATTTTTGCTCGAGGTCACGTTTGCAGCAAATAATCTGTCACATTGAAGAAAATGTGATCATTTAGAAAAATAAGGGGAAATACTTAATTTTAGGGATTGCATCAAACCAGTTGGGAAGATGCCAGGAACTCGGATAACTACAGCCAAACGCAAGATAAACTCAACATTTGTTCCCGGCAAATGCCTCTCCCATTTGCCTCTCCTTTAAACTCTCTCCCCAGGTGTGCCTTATGAAGGGAATCAGGGCCCTTTCCTCCCCCGTAAGCCACGCAATCCACATTGCTCTCTTTTGCGTTCTTCCCTGCATGCCCTAGGATGAGGAGGGGGTAGGCCTTGGTCTTCATCTGAACCCCCCCTCCCTTGTCCTACCTGTTTCCTCCTCTGCCCAGCCTGACTTTGCCCTTCCCCAGTTTCCTCCACGGGCAAGGGAGCCACTCTCTTGCTCCCTGTCAGCTGTTCATCTTCCTCCTCGGATTCAGACTCCGACGAGGGCATGACAGCCCAGTTAAAACTTTGAATGGTCACTGAATGAATGGACGTAACCCAAGGACTATCTGTAGCTGTTTGGAATATTGCAGTACCCCAAACGTGTTACAAAATTTCTTAAATATTTCAGTTAAAATCTAGACTATCCGGCTTAAACTTAATCTGTAACTGAAAAAAAGGATGCAAGCATCAGATAAGACTTTTTAAAGTGGAATTCTTTTCTTTTATAGTTACAACTCCTAACTTCACCTCCTCAGGACGACTGAAAGCCAGCCCAGCTTGTGAAAATACAGGTGTGGCTGACTTGACCAGTCTAAACTCCTTTTTGAAATAGGTGAAGCTTTCAAACCGTCTTCAAAAATGGACCTTTTCAGCAAAAGTTTGACCCATTTTCTAGAAGGCATCTATATCTTGTTCCTTCCTTTCTTTTGTGTGAAAACAGGAATCCACTCTCTTCCCATTTAAAGGGGAATCATGCTGAGTTTTTGGTTTGCAAGGCAACACACATGCCTCATCAAAGCACTGGATTAATGCAGAGGCCTCCAAACTTGGCAACTCTAAGACTTCTGGACTACAACTCCCAGAATCCCTCTTGTGCTGGCAGCAGGTCCTATGCTGGCCTGAGGAATTCTGGGAGTTGAAGTCCACAAGTCTTAAAGTTGCCAAGTTTGGGGACCCCTGGATTAATGCTTCAAGCCCTTGTTTCCTGAAGAACACACAAGGTGCAGCAGAAACATTCTCGAAGCTTAGCCTTCCTTTGGTGGGTTACCAAGCTGGAGTGCCATACTAATAACAAGGGGTAAACCTTCCAAACCCAATAAGTGCCCCTTTTAAGATTAAGCCTGAGGCAAAGATAAACCTGAATGATTTGATCAAAGACCGTAACACTGCATTTACCAACGTGATGGCACAATTATATACATAATGTATATAATGTTTCTCTGTGCCAAAGCAACTGCAATGGATCAAATGCATTAAAACAACAGCAAACGACATTGCAGAATTCATCTGCTCCACTAAATATTGTTTTAAGGGAATGACCTGGCAAAGAAATCCTGATTTATATTCATACTTCTGATATAAAATGGAAAGAGCTGAACACAGGTAGCATTCATGACCAAAAGGGGAGCCCAAAATTTCTATTCTTAAATGAGACATTCGTTAATTGAATTTTGCCCCATTTTACGACCTTTCTTACCCCAGTTGTTAAGTGAATCACTGCGGTTGTTAAGTAAGTAACAAGGTTGTGAAGTGAATCTGGCTTCCCCATTGGCTTTGCTTGTCGGAAAGTCGCAAAAGGGGATCCACGTGACATCGGGACACTGCGACCGTCATAAGTATGAGTCAGTTGCCAAGTGTCAAAATTTTGATCATGTGACTTTAGGGACACTGTGAAAAACAGTCGTAAGTCACTTTTTTCAATGGATTTGTAACTTAGACCAGTCCCTAAATTAACTGCTGTAAGTCGAGTACTACCTGTAGTTCTCAACTTACAACCGCTTGTTACGTCACCGTTCAAAGTTACAACAGCCCTGAAAACAATAACGTACAACTGGTCCTCGAATTTACAACCGTTGCGGCTCCCCCACAATCACATGGTCAAAATTCAGAGGCTGGGTGTGTATTTATGACGTCTGGAGTCATTGTGAATTCCATTTGTGACCTTCCCAGCTGGCTTCCAACAAGCAAAGTCGAGGGTGGAAACTGGCTTGGCTTACCAACCCTGCAATTCGCTTAATAACTGCAATGATTCGTTTAAACAACCGTAAAAAAAAAAAAAGAAGTCATAAATTGAGCTCGTTTAACAACTGCGTCAGTTAGCAACAGAAACTCTGCTCCCAATTGTAGCCGTAAGTCAAGGACTTCCTATAAAGTTAAATGAACTTCAGCCTCTTGATTGGAGCGATGAATCCGACTTCCCTTTTGAGTTGGCTTAGGATCTTCCTAAATAGTTAGGACAACTCATCAGTGGAACAACTTGCCTCCAGAAGTTGTAAATCCTCCAGTACTGGAAGTTTTTAAGAAGATGTTGGATAACCATTTGTCTGAAGTGGTTTAGGGCTCCCTGCCTAAGCAGGGGATTGTGTCAGGATTCCGGCAATTACCCCAATTAAATCAAGACCCAAACTTCCAAAACTGCAAAGGATTTTTTGGGAGTTAACACGCCAGCATGACCTGGATGTAGCCAACTCTGAGACATGCAATTCATTGTCACCCTTGACCCTGGTTTTTTCCCCCCCTCCACCACCTCTGGGTGTATCATAATTCATATTCTCCAATGGGACACATCCATAGCCCAGAGCCGTCAATCATGTTCTCCAATTAGTTTTTTGCATGGCAGAAACTTCGGTCGCCTAGTTACAATCTCTGAAAAAATACGAATGGAATGCACTTTCGATTCCAAGCTGGCTGCACTGCTCTTCCAATTTAATAAGTCTGTTATTCTTTTCTGAATTATTGTCTCATGCGTTGTTGACTATCGGAAGCATCAGCAGTTGTCATTCAGCCTGGCTAAGGTCCTCCAGCTCCTACCTTGTCGACGATTCTTCCAGTGACTCCCATGCCATTCAGGATGGTGACGTTGACAATCGTGGGCATGCCGCCGTAGTAGATGGGCTGAGAACAGTAGGGCCACATGTAAGGGCATTCTGTCAGGTCAATGTAACTGGGGCTCAGACTAAAGGGAAAAGGACAAGGGGTATGGCATCAACATATGACACGAAACAGACATACACAAAATGCTTCTTTATGCTTCACTGCCCAATGAACGTCGGGCTTTAAACTGAAAACACAGTTGGTCCTCTAACTATACATTTGCTTAGTGGCACTGAAAAAGGTAACCTGTGGCCGTTTTTCACATGTACGACCTTTCCAGCATCCCCAAGGTCATGTGATTTACACTCAGATGCTTGACAACTGACTCATGTTTATGACAGTGGCAGTGTCCCGGGGTCACATGATCCCCTTTTGTGACCTTCCAACAACCGAAATCAATGGGGGGGGGAGGGAAGCCAGATTCACTTAACAACCGTATTTCTAATGTAATGACTGCAGCGATTCACTTAACAAACGTGGCAAGAAAAGTTGTAACATGGGGCAAAACTCACTTAGCAGATGTCTCACGTAGCCACAGAAATGTTGGGCTTGATTGTGGAGTGCTTGGTTTACAACCATTCACTTAAGAGACCTTTTAAAGTCTCAACTCTGGGAAAAAAAAAATGACTGATGGCTGGTTTCCACACCTAGGAGCACTGTGGCATCCCCACGGACATACCAGTAGGATCAAAATTTGAGTGCTTGGCAACTGGCATGTACTTATGACTGCCCACCCTCCTACTGTTATGTGATCACCGCTTAAAACTTCCCAGCTGGCTTCTGACAAGCAAATTCAATTCTTTATTGGCCAAATGTGATTGGACGCACAAGGAATTTGTCTTGGTGCAAATACTCTCAGTATACATAAAAGATACATTTGTCAAGAATCATCAAATACTACAAGCATCGAGACAATGTTTAGAACTCAACTAACCATTTGACGGATGATTGACAACTATGTTAGACGTTCTCCTAAGATAAAATAATTTAGCCATGTTTTCATTTCCAAGAAGAAGAAAAAAGACTTTGGGGTTTTAAAAGTGAAATAATGGCCTGGTTTTTATAAATTTATCTTGAGGTATATTGGGGCAGCTGATGCCAAACAATAGATAAGGAGCATAAAAACTGAACTATGCCATGCCCCCAAATATAACACTTGGAAACCAGTCTTCCTCAACTAGCTGCCTTCTAGAACCATAACCAATAGACAAGGAAGATAGCATCATAGAATCTTAAAACAGTCTCCTGCTCAATCAAAAAAAAACCCATCCCCCCAAAAAATCTGGTTGCACAGTCTATTGTAACTATCTAAGACAGGGGTCCCCACACTTGGCAACTTTAAGACTTGTGTACTTCAACTCCCAGAATTCCTCAGCCAGCAAATCCACAAGCCTTAAAGTTGCCAAGTTTGGAGGCCTCTGATCAAAGAGTTGAAACATATAGAAAAACAGGATTTGCAGCTCGCTTTATTTATTTTTCCAACTGAAAGGTCTGGTTTGAGCTGTTTGCTTGGAAAGAAACTCACCTGGCCTGGGGCTTGTAATTGTTGAGAATCTGATAAGCTCTGAGAAGATCCAGTTTGCCATGTCCTTGTTCAAACATGTTGACCCCGGGAAGCCGGCGTGCTGAGGCGATCAGAGCCTGTTTCATGCTAGCTGGGTTCACCATTTCACGCTTCGGAACTGTGCTGAAAGCCATAAACAGATGAAACGTTATACTCTGATCATGCTAAAGTTGTAAATGAACCAGAAGGGATTCGCTGTATTACTAAAAAGTACGGTTCTCATAATTGCACAGGTAGTCCTCAAGCTTATAGCCATTCATTTAGTGAGTCAAAGTTAAAATAGCATTGGGGGAAAATAACTTATGAGTGGGTTTCTTTTATTATTTTTTTTACATTTATCAATGGTTGCAGCATCCCCCAGGTCCTGTGACCCAAACTCAGACAATAGGCAACTGGCTCTGTGTTTATGACAGTTATGGTGTCCTGGGATCCCATGATCACCTTCTGCAGGGGTGAGATGCTATTGGTTCTGCCCGGTTCTAAAGAACCGATAGCACTGAAGAGCAGATACTGAACCGGTTCTTTGTTGCCTGCTGTTTGGCCCACCACCCGTCTGGGCTCTTACCTGTCAGCACGGCACAGCTGAGGTCGAAAAAGCAGGGAAAAAGTGTCTTTTCAAACGCTGTGCACCCGTGTGCAGGGCTTTCCAGCTGTCTGGGCAGCATAGCTGATGTTTGTTTCACATGCGTGCATAGCAAAACATAGTCAGCGAACCGGTAGTAACACCGGTTGAATCCCACCCTGACCTTCTGACAAACAAAGGCAGTGGGGAAGCTGGATTCACTTAACAATGGTGTTACAAGCTTAACTAACTTAACAGCTGCATTCACTTAACAGCTGTGGCAAGAAAGGTCATAAAACGGAGAATAATGCACAACAATGGTCCTGCTTAGCGACAGAAAATTTGGGCTCATGTTGCAGTCGTTAAGTTGAGGACTGCCTGTTGAAATTCATGATGGAGACGCATATTAATGATTTGATTAAACACAGGAAAGGGGGTAGTGCTTTTTTTTTTTTTTTAGAATAAAGATGGGAAAATTTATTTAGGCCTGACCAAAGTTTGGGGAATACAAACCTAAATAGAATGGAATAGAATTCTTTATTGGCCAAGTATGATTAGACACACAAGGAATTTGTCTTGGTGCAAATACTCAGAGTGTACATAAAAGAAAAAATACATCTGTCAAGAGTCAAGAATCATCAGGCACAACACTTAATGACAGTCATAGGGTACAAGAAGCAATCAAATTGTACTAGGAAACAGTCCATATAAATCCTAAGGATACAAGCGACAAAGTTACAGTCATACAGTCACAAGTATGAGGGGATGGGTGATAAGGAGCGATGAGAAGATTAATAGTAATAGTAGTGCAGACTTTGTAAATAGTTGGACTGTGTTGAGGGAATTATTTGTTCAGCAGAGTGGTGGCGTTCGAGAAAAAAATGTCCTTGTGTCTGGTTGTTCTGGTTGTGCCCTGTAGCATCGTTTTGAGGGAAGGAGTTGAAACAGTTTATGTTTGGGATGTGAGGGGTCTATAGATATTTTCACAGCCCTCTTTTTGACTCGTGCTGTATACAGATCTTCAATTGAAGGCAGGTGGGTAGTAATTGTTTTTTTTTCTGCAGTCCTAATTACTCTCTGGAGTCTATGTCTGTCCTGCTGGGTTGCAGAGCCAAACCAGAAAGTTATAGAGGTGCACATGACAGACTCAATAATTCCTCTGTAAAAATTATAAGCTTTTAAAAAATAACGTGAAAACTCAAAGATACGTTTTTTTTTCTTCTTCTACAAAATCCTCAAATTGCCTTTCGGGGTATGATTTTGGTAACAGACTCCGAATGATGTGCCCCATTTACTTCTCATGGATTTGAACAATGATGAGCCAACGCCGCTTTTTCAGAAAAGCCTGGGGAATATAATTTGACGGGAGCACATACCTTACTAGAAGCGTGACAGCGCCTGCCACAACAGGGGAGGCCACACTTGTCCCGGAGAGTGAGCGGCAACCGCCCTTCATGCCAGAACCTCTCACCCCAGAGCCATAGGTCACGATATCGGGCTTGACTCTCCCATAACCTCCAGGAAGCTCCTAGGGGGAAAAGTCAAATGCATCAAACAAGTGCCTTGATGCTCGCATTTCAATGAGACGAGATTTACACCGACTTCTGACAAAACTGAACTGCGCTTCCCATGTGGCGTGTAAAGTGATGGGAGACCATGTGCTAGGCTAAACCTTTGAGTACTTTAGAATCATCCTGCGCAGGATGCCTCTGCAAAGGGGCTCACCCATGTGGTCATCCCTCTGGAGGAGAACCGAGCGATATTATCTTCAAAGTCAATGCCGCCAACTCCAATCACGTCCATTTGGTCGGCTGGATTGTTGAGGGTGCTGAAAAAGATTTTTTTATTATTCATCCATTAGCAACAGCAGTAGACTTATATACTGTCCACAGTGCTTTACAGCCCTCTCTAAGCACTTTACAATGTCAGCATATTGCCCCCAACAATCTGGGTCCTCATTTTATTAACGATGGAAGGCTGAGTTGACCTTGAGCAGGTTAGGATCGAACTGCCAAAGTGCTGGAAGTCATCAAAATTAGCCTGCAGTACTGTATTCTAACCACTGCGTCACCACGGCTCATATTACTTTTGTATCCCATCTGTTTCTAAGGAGATGATGGCAGTATCTACATTCTGCCCTTCTCTCTAACCCCTTTTTTAAAAAAATCTTCACAATAATCCTACAAACAGTTAAAGAGCACTCACTGTACAACTCCTTTCTCCCCTTATAGACATTATATTTCTGAAACAAGTATTGTTTTCTTTTTTTTCTTTGTTGGTTTTTACTTGTTTATTTACTCTTTTTAAAAAAGAAAGTGCCTAATTTTATTTTAAAAAAATAATCCTGAAAAGTAAATTAAACCAAGTCCCCCTGATCATACATTAGGTTAAATCATAAATGATGGGTTGTGTTTGCCTTGCTGTGATGCATGAATCATTCGTTATGGTTTAGGACTGTTAGTGAATTAGCAACAAAGGGACTCCATCATGTTATAACTGAAAAACTGGATTTGCATTATGTCAAGAATGCAAATAGCTGAGTAAGAATATGAATCTGAGCTTCAACACTCCCAACCATGTTATTTAATTTGCAGCCTTTAAATGAATTGGATTAATCTCTCATAATTCCTATGCTTATCAGTTAAGGATATACAGTACAGTATATGAGATCTGGAAGGTTTCAGTTTGAAAAGGACGCACTGCATTCCAAAAAGATGACACACATAAATTAAACTGGTTTTAAGGATTAAAAATAAACTGGTTTTCCATTCCTTACAAAAGTCAGAATAAAGAAAAATTTACAGGACATGTATTGTATGCATTTTTAGTCATAACTCAAGTTTTTGTCCAAGCATGATACATGAACCCACTAATTATGGTACAGTACAAATTAGGACATTCTGACTTGCTCAGCAAAGGATGATTAAAACCAACCATGGCACAGCCTCAACTGGGTTTGCTTCTGATTAAACAAAGAGTGAAAGCTGGAGTGAAAGCACTGGGATTTCAGTGAGATATAAGCACAACATGCACTGAAATTTCAGCCGCTCCTTCTGCCTAAGAAACAATTTCTGAAACTACTTATCACAAATGTGTTATAGCATGTGTTTTTTTTTTTACTTCGTTTTAGGTTGCCATATATATGGAGGAGAGGGGAAACTAGAGGGTGTCATGTATTTTCCTCCCACGTGCCAGACGTAACAGAGATAAGGCCCATGGGAATCAAGGTCATCTCAACAAGAGCTCCTAACTGTCGGAGGAAGTAGATGAGCAGGGATTAGATGAGCAGATTGCCATCTACCCAGTTGACTAACATGACCTGTGACACCAGGGGGCTGGAGAATGTCTATTTCTTTTATTATAACAAACTGTGGGAAATATTTAGAGTTGCTTTGAACATCTGAACGTGCCGATATGATGCACCCAATAAAATGGATCTTTGAGAAAAGCCGCAGCCTCAGAGTCCTGAATTGATTGGGGCCATTACTCGGAAACATGACAATGTGTTTTAGGAGGAAGGATTACACTGACAAGAAATCAAGTTATTTGAGAAAAATTGACTATTTTTTTAAAAGATGGCAAAAGTGCTTATTTTATTGTAAATAAAAGAATATATTTCTGCTCAAAATATATATATATATTAAAAAAAAACCACCTACCCGTACAAAGGACCATCATTTCCAATAGCAGAGACCATGATGACATTATTGGCTGTCAATTCCCACACCTTGGAAATGAAAACGATCAGATGTTAGAAACCCAGAGATTAGCTACATAAAGACATGATATTCGGAGAATGTTATAATGTAAAGCAATCCAGGTTTGACTGTATGGATACAATCTCCCCATGCTATTATTACTTTGCGTAAAACCAAGGTTTCTATTAAACTAAATCTTCTGAGACGAAAGGAGAAACAGTCTAATTTCTATCAGTCTTTTTTCCTGTCCGATACTAACCTTGTCTACAAATGGATGGTCCATAAAATCTGGGCCTCCAATGCTAAGGTTCAACACGTCGATCTTCTTTAAGATAGCATAGTTAAAAGCATCCAAAAACCAAGATGTATATGAAACCTGTTTAAAAATGAAACAGATCTTAATATTAAGCATAACAACAACAACCCTCAAGCTGGAATTTGCCTGGCCTCTTCATGCACGCAGAAGAGGGACCTACCGTCATACTACCCAAAATTAAAGAGACAGGAACTTGCCTGTAAGGACCCCAGTATTATAAAGAACTTTGCTGTTGGACATATACTTCTATTTTTCCATATATAGGCTCTCCATCTGAGGGGAGAGGAAGAGGAGGAGAGGAAAGGGGAAAAGGGAAAGGAAGGAAAGGAAAAGGAAAAGGAAGGGAAGGAAGGGAAGGAAGGGAAGGAAGAAAAAGAAATGCATGGGAAGGAAACAGAGAAAAAGGAAAAGGAAAAAGAAGGAAAGGGAATGGGGAAGGAGGAGTGGGGAAGGGAAGGGTCCCCCAGATTCCACAACCAAAGTGATACCTTTCTTATCTCAAACATTTATTTCTCTTCAATGAATTCAGTCTTAAAATCCCAATTTTACCATTAAAAACAGGAGTTTCATCCTGGTATTTGGAGCCCAACTCTTAAACCCATTTTTAAGATCTGCAGTGCTGATATACCGTATAGAAGCAAATTTCTATACAGTGAATACCCACAAAAAAAAAGGAGGCCTTTAAAGGGTCCCAATATAATGCATGGAGAACCAACGGTTTGGTTCCTAAAAATGCTTTCCCCGCTGGGATCCCTGGAGATGCAGGCTAGAAATTCTGGCAGGTGCCATCTCCCGGGTTGAGGGATGCGGCACTGATTTCTCTTTATATTCGTGATATTTACATGCTGCCTCTTCCCCAGGAATTGAAAGGGTACCCGCGGCATCCCATCACAAACTTAGGGAGATAGATTTAGGGACTGGCCCAAAGACCTCCAGGGAGCTTCCACCACTTGGGATCGGATTGGTCCTCCCAGTCTTAAGTTTAACTCCTTAACCGCTGGGCTATATATTGGTCCTCTCTTTACCTGATTGTTCGTGAAGACCCTGAATATGTGCAGTTCGGAGTCTGGAGCAAATCCTTGGCACTCTCTCATGCTAGCTATCACGCCTGCGACAAAGGTGCCATGGCCCAGGCCTGTTGACAATAAGCAATCCGGTAAGATATAGTAAGGTCCATTGATGCGTTGTTGTCTGGTCAATTGTGGCTGGGGAAGAGCTAATTTTGTGGCGAGGAAAAGAGAAGAAAGGGAGGAAAACACAGTACAGGCGGTCCTCGAGTTACGGCCACAACTGAGCCCAAAATATCGGTCGCTAAGCAAATATTTCTGTAAAGTGAATTTTGCCCCATTTTACGCCCTTTCTTGCCAGGGTTGTTAAGTGCCGTCGTTTAAGTTAGGAACACAGTTGTAAAATGAATCTGGCTCTTCCCCATTGATTTTGCTTGTGAGAAAAATCTGAAAAGTGATCGCATGACTCCAGGACACCGCAAGCATGGTAAAAACGAGTCAGCTGCCAAGCAGCCGAATTTTGATCACGAGACCATGGGGAAATCGCCATGGTCGTAAGTGCGAGAAATGGTTATAAATTACTTTTTTGGGTGCTTTTGAAACTTTGAACGGTTACTAACTGAACTGTTGTAAGTTGAAGACTACCTGTAGCCTTGATCAGTGAAGATTCAAGGAACTGAGCCAAAAACGCATACTCTGCAGAGCAAGGCAGGGCAGAACTATGATCAGTATAGAGCTGGAAGGGACCTTGGAGGTCTTCTAGTCCAGCCCCCTGCTCAATCAGGTGATCCTATACCATCTCAGTCAAGTGGCTGCCCAGTCTCTCCTTAACAACCTCCAGTGATGGAGCGCAGCTTCTGATGGCAAGCTGTTCCACTGGTTAATTGTTCTGTCAGGAAGTTTCTCCTTAATCCCAGGTTGCTTCTCTCCTTGATTAGTTTCCATCCATTGTTTCTTGTCCTGCCCTCGGGTGCTTTGGAAAATAAATTAACCCAAATTGAACTGGAGAAGAAAAGATCTCTCGGTGGAAACAGGAGAAAAAATACATGCTTTTTCTAATCCGGCCTCGGTGAGAGGCAAAGGAGGCCACTGTAGGATGTTCTGGGACTGCAACAGGAAAAAGAAATGTTCCCACAGTTTGACACTATGCAGGTAATTCATAGATAACAGGTGTGAATGAGTGCGTGTATTAGGCATGTTTTCAGAATGTTCTCAAGCACTACGAACGGACATTCCAGGTTTAAATATATACCCTTCAAATGATCATCAACTGACATCAAAGCAAATTGGAAGAGGGCAAAAACTGACAGAAGATATGAAAGTTTATGAAACACATGAAATAAATACATGCTGATGTAAAGCCACAATTTCTGTTCAGTTTGCACTGGTTATTATTCTTTTTAAATGTTTTTTAATGTAATTTCCTTTTCAACTACATATATCCAAAGGTCCTCTCTGATGGCTGGAAAAAAACTCGACATCTATAAATGTGCATGAAATAATATTACAGGGCGGGGTATTTCTTACATATACTACATTGTAAATATTACAGGGCGGGGTATTTCTTACACAAATGGGCTTTAATCCAGAACTTCATGAAAAATAGGACAGCCTAATTAAATCCACCAGGCTGAAGAGAGCTGCAAAAAAACCTCACAACCTATAACCCAAGGCCTTGTCAGGTTAGATCAGTTTTCCTATCAAACCTGGTGATCAGGATTGGGGAAACAGATCCAGTAACTAGAAGGCCTTCATATCCTAAACAAAAACAGATCCAGCCTTCTTGTCTCACAAAATTACCACTGCCAAATTACCATGGAGAATTCAACTGGTTAAAAGTCTGCAGAGATTCTCAGTCCTCCAGGTCATGGTTGTCACAAAGGTGCTTTTTCAGGAGGCAACTGGACTTTCTTGGTTTTTCTTTGAAGACATTTTACTTCTCATCCAAGAAGCTTCTTCAGCTCTGACTCAGGTGACCCTGAGGACACAAACAAACCTCCAAGTGGCCTCAACAACCCTCTAAAAGGATGCAAATGACCAGCTGTCTGCAAGGAATATAAATCCTTCCAGTCCCCACCATCCAGTCAGAGCTGAAGAAGCTTCTTGGATTGAGAAGCAAAACGTCTTCAAAGGGGGGAAAAAACAAGAAAGTTCAGTGGCCTCCTGAAAAAAAGCACCTTTGGGACAATTGGTTAAAAGAAAGTTTGGGGTTTGTTTGGTTTTTTTTACCATCATCCAAAGTTCTCTCGTTTGTCCAGTTTGTCCTCTCTTTTACATTTTTGAAGTGTGGATGCTTCTCGCTGAGTCCAGTATCGAAGACAGCCACTCTTACGCCGCCTCCTAGTTGTACAGAAGAAGGAGGTTTACACAATGACAGGTTAGTTTAAGAGATCCGGTCCTGATGGTAGTTTAAGAAACAATTCCTGCATGCTTATATATAGAGATAATAATGCTAATATGTAATGTTTTATGGAAATATTTTGCCTGCCTTTTGGGCTTAGCAGGTTGCATCAGTGTTCCTCCTCAGCCGCTTTAAGATGGGTGGACTTCAATTTCCAGAATTCTCCAACCAGCCATTCATGTAACTGGGTTACATGAATGTTAAAAGGTGAAGGTAAAAGTTTCCCATCTCGAGTCATGTCTGACTCTAGGGAGCAGTGCTTATCTCAATTTCTTAGCTGAGGGAGCCAGCATTGACCGAAGACATTTCCATGGTTATGTGGCCCGCATGACTATATGCCAAGGGGCCCGGGACACTGTTATCTTCCCACCTATTTATCTACTTGCAGTTGTATGCTTTCGAACTGTTAGGTGGGCAGGAGCTGGAGCAAGGAACGGTAGCACACCCCATGGTGTGGCGCACGGGGCCCGAACCGGACTGTCAGCTTTTTAGCTGACAAGGTCAGCGTCTGTAACTGCTGAGTCCTTACGCCCCTCCACAAGAATGTTACATAAAATGTCTTTTGATAATAAATAGAAATAAAATAAATCAAATATTATATCAAATAAAATAAAGCTGCACTGAGAATTCTTCCAATATGAAGGACGTCTAATATAAATATATACTACTAAACAAGGAAACTCTAATCTTTCTAATCAAGAGTCATCTGTACAATGGCTAATTATTGAGCCCTTTTGTAATTAGGAAGACTCTGCATGGCATCTACTAACAGACCTACCTGTAAATCCCATTTGCCAGAGCACGTCTGCCTGAAGGGTCTGTGCCACCTGCCGAGGTATTGCTCTCAGCAAGCGCCTGCTGGAGTGCCTGCCCGTCGCGTGCCAAAACCCGGAACCCAGAGACAAGCTTGCCCTTCGGAGCGGGCGGGAGGACTGCCACTTCTGCGTCCATCTGGTCTCGTTGCAAGGAGTAGCTGAATCTGCTACAGGTTTGAGAAGCACAGACATATAACGTGACCATGAGGGGCACTTTGTATGCTACCTAGTTTCTCAGATCTAACGAGCCCTACATTTGTTTGTTTATTCATTTAAAACATTTATACAGCCCCTTCCCCTTATCGTATTGAACTTTGAATGGCTAGAACTTTAAGACTTTCTGGAATTCCAGCACGGTAGGAGCCATGTCAGTTATCAAGAGGACCTACATTTCCAGTGAGAAAGTGGGTTTACTTCTAGGATTCCAATAATAGATGATAAATGCGCTAATAAAGGGGAATATTTGGAGCTCGAGATTGAAATGACGGGTTCTTTTGATGCTTTGGAATGGGCAGGACAAGAAAGCAATGGGTGGAAACTAATCCAGTGTCCTGGTGTATGCTTATACATATACCCCCACTTGGAATATGCATCCAATGTTGGTCACCACAACATAAAAAAGATGTTGAGACTCTAGAAAATGTGCAGAGAAGAGCGACAAAGAGGGGCTGGAGGCTGAGACTTATGAAGAAAGGTTGCAGGGATTGGGTATGTTTGATGAAAAGAAGGACTAGGGGCAACGTGAGAGCAGTGTTCAAATTAGAGGGGCTGCCACAAAGAAGAGTAGGGTGAGGTCAAGCTCTTATCCAAAGCACCAGAAGGCAGGACAAGAAAGCAATGGGTGGAAACTAATCCAGAGAAGGAACCTAGAATTAAGGAGAAATTTCCTGACAGTGGGGACAATTAACCAGTGGAATGGCTTGCCTTTGGAGGTTGTGGGTGCTCCATCGCTGGAGGATTTTAAGAAGAAACTGGACGGTCATTTGTGCGAAATGGTAGAGGGTCTCCTGCCTGAGCAGGACGTTGGACGGACTAGAAGACCTCCAAGGTCCCTTCCAACTCTGTTATTGCTCATTAAATGAATCACCACACGATCAGACCCGATTTTACCACCATTTTTACTGTGGTGGCGAAGCAAATATCCTGGTTGTTAACCACACTGCTTAGTGTCTGAAATTCTGGTCCCAGTTCTAGTTGTAAGTCAAGGATTACCTGCACGGGAAGCCTCATGCTCACTTTTCTGTAAACACGTTCATAAAAATTGGATATCTCTGGTGATAATCTATTAATCATATCTAAATTGCCATAAAGTGGCATTTTCAGCCTTGGCAGCCTGTGATTATCTTGGACATGCCTTGACTCCACCAATCTAAGATTGAAAGGGCGCCTTCCCCATTCTGATAATGTTCTCAGTAGCTTCAAAGCTCACTTCAAGGTGAAAAGACAAGGCCAAAAGACACAGCACAATCACAAGGCCAAAGCAAGATTGCCAAAGTGAAAGAGCGGGACAAGAAAGACTTTGTAGGCTCCTTAATTAATATAGAAAAGAACTTTTTCAGCAAATGCGGAGATTGGACACCGTGAGCTATAGGGATATTCTGGGAAAGGAAGAAAACTAAGAATGGCCCATTCCTACTGGGTGTATAGATCGAAGGGGATGGGACAATCACAACACTGGAGAAAAACGGCTGATGGTACATATTCTCATTGTCACTGAGGATGCTGCCATGTGTGGGGAAAAGAGAACTCTAAAACCACAAGACAGCTGACAACTGGGGTTTTTCCATCACCTGCAATGGGAGCAAGTGAATAAGCCGGATGGATTGTTAACGTTGGGTTTACTGCTATCGTTTTACTGTTGCAACCTAGCCAGAATCTTCCAACTGGGACAAACTACAAAAAAAAATAAAAAATAAACAAAACAAAACAATAAAATAAAATAATGAAATGACATAAAATAAATAATGAAATAAAATAAAATAAAAAAAGTAAAAGAAAGTAAAATAATAATGAAATAAAATTAAAAATAAATAAAAAATAAATACAATTAAAATAAAATAAAAATAAAGCAAAATAAGTAAAATAATAATGAAACAAAAATTAATAAATTGAAAAATAAATACAATTAAACTAAAAATTAAATTAAAATTAAATTAAATAAAAGTTCTTCCCTTTCCTTGGTATTTTTAAGCACCTTTGGATGAGGAAAGAAGACAATTGAAGCCTTATGGCACCACCAGAAGGCATCAACTGATGTCCAGTATAAAAAATACAAAACATTTGTTTAAAAAACAACAACAAAAGGGCTGATATCTCACAAGATAGCAAAGCTCTTGTGCGATGTGGCTATCACATGGACTCTCACAAGATTTCAACTATTTTAAAATATAGCCTCACTGCCAAAAACTTCCAGGGCAATTTCTTGACCAGAGTGAAATCTTGTTTTCTCTCTCTCCCAGAAAGGCTAATACTTTTCCCCAGTTAACTAATCCCTTCGCAAGGAATCACAATACCAGTTGAGGGAGATTGGGCAGAGATTGAAACATTACAAAACATCCTCAAACCTCTTTCAATGGCGGATTGTGAAGAAGGTTCCACACAGAAGGGACATTATTTCTAAACCCACATCAATTAATAACTTAATTTTGGATTATGAAGCAAGATCCTGGTGAAATAGCTCAGGCACAATGAACAGACAAGGACCAAAAAACCCCAACTAAATTAACAGATTAACAAAATTGGAAGGAACCTTGGAGGTCTTCTAGTCCAACCCCCTGCTCAAGCAGAAGACCTTATATTATTCTGGACAAATGGCTGCCTAATCTCTTCTTAAAAACTTCCAGTGTTGGAGAATTCACAGCATCTGGAGGCAAGTTGTTCCACTGATTAATTGTTCTCGGTGTCAGGAAATTCTCCTTAGTTCTAGGTTGCTTCTCTCCTTGATTAGTTTCCACCCATTGCTTCTTGTCCTTCCCTCAGGTGCTTTGGAGAAGAGCTTGACTCCCTCTTCTTTGGGGCAGCCCCTGAGATATTGGGACACTGATAGATACCACATCATCCTAGTCCTTCTTTTCATTAAACTAGACATAGCCAATTCCAGCAACTGTTGTTTATATGTTTTATCCTCCAGTCCCCTAATCATCTTTGTTGCTCTTCTCTGCACTCTTTCTAGAGTCTCCACATCTTTTTTACATCATGGTGACCAAAACTGGAATGCAAGTGTGGTCTTACCAAGGCATTATAAAGTGATCCAAACACTTCATTCTATCCCTTCGTTAATGCAGCCTAGGACTGCATTGGCCTTTTTGGCAGCTGCAACATACTGCTGGCTCGTATTCAAGGGATCATCCACTAGGACTCCTACATCCTTCTCACAGTTACTACTGTTGAGCCAGGTACCACCTAATTCCAGGGATCTCCAAACTCGACAACGTTAAGGTAGGTGGACTAACTCTCCGAATTCCCCAGCCACCAATTCTGGCAACGGAAGTCCACAAGTCTTAAAGTTGCCAAGATTGAAGACCCCTGGCCTATTCTATACCTGTGCATTTGGCTTTTCTTGCCTAAATGTAAAACCTTGCTTTTCCCTAGATTGAATTTCGTTTTTAAAATCATGAAATTCATTTTAAAAATTTGGATTTAAAAACCAAACTTGACTTGGAAACAGCAAAATTCCAGAGAAGTATACAGTTAAGTGTAGGCCAACTGACCAATCCTTCCCCAGGAACAATTCACGGAAATGATGAGCAGGCTTACTCTCGGTGTACTTTAGCGAGCGAAAGACTTTTCTTTGTGGTGTAACCCGTTTGATATTGGGATGGTCTTCGAGCGTCTGCACTCCAGCTTTCTGATTCTCGTCGATATGGATCACTTCAAAGTCACTGGGGTAATCACTGGCTGGGTTGTTGCGGGGTACAATCCTCCAGTTTTCTATCTCGCTACTCTTCAGCGCTCTTGAAATAAATTTGCTTCTTGCTTGCGCTGAAAAGTAGCCGTTGAACGCCACGATATATTCTGCAAAAGGGCAGATTAATACACATTAGAAAAGGCAAAGGAAACCCTACAACTGTACAGGTGCCTAAAACCTTTTACTGGAACAAGTTCAGTAAATCAATTCTTCTAAGGATAACAGAGAGAAAATGTTCTTGGAAACGAAGTGTCAGCCCTCCTGGATAAGGCAGGCAGGAGACATGACTAGGTGAGTTACGTTAGCTCTTTTATTCTGTATTAACAGTGCCTCCCTCTCAGCCGGACCCACCACACAGGGTTGATGTGGGGAAACTTAAGAGGAGGAAGGTGTGTTGGATATGTTCCCTATTTAGAGTTATTTGTAAAACTATTAAAGGCGGAGAATAGCATAGCATAGCATAGAATAGAATAGGAAAAGATGGGATGGGATGGGATGGGATGGGATGGGATGGGATGGGATGGGATGGGATGGGGTAGGGTAGGGTAGGGTAGGGTAGGGTAGGGTAGGGTAGGGTAGAGTAGAGTAGAGTAGAATAGAGTAGAATAGAATAGAATAGAATAGAATAGAATAGAATAGAATATGTATTCCGGTCTCAACTGTATGATGAATATATCTGACAGTTGCAGTGTCCCAGGCTCATGTGATCATTTTTGGTGACCTGATGAGCACAGTCAATGGGGAAGCCAGATTCACTTAACAACCGTGTTACTAACTTAACAACTGCAGTGATTCACTTAACAACTGTGGCAAGAAAAGTCATAAAATGGGGCAGAATTCCCTTAACCGTCTTCACTTAGCAACAGAAATTTTGGGCTCAATTGTGGTCATAAGTCAAAGACTACCTGTATTAATCTATGCAATTCTCATAAAATGTCTTGATGCAGGACCACTTTGATGTGTTTGCTGTTCCCAGAGTCCTGACACAGGAAGCCCCCAACGCATCTGCAATATATATATATATATATATGGTTTTATGGCAGATGCTCAGGCCTTTCTCAGCAGGGATCCATTATTCCCCAGGATTAGAGTGCCGTAGTCCATGACTCATCTCCAGCTTAGAGAGAAACAGATTTCATATACCGTACAGAACACGCACTTTGCTCCCTGTGACAAAGTAGTTTATAACGAGCTAGACTTAGCCAAGGTCAGAGTCTCCAAGGCCAGTTGTGTTATTTGGCTTTCTGAGGACAACAATCCTACAAGGGTCTTTCCCAGTAATAAAAAAATAAACTGCAAATACGTTAATCAGCCCTTTGATGCCATAATAAAAGTTTCTCTATGCAACTGCCTTCTTCTGCCCAAGCCAGGCCAGTCCTTTTCAGCGGCCCATACAGGGAGTCCTCGCTGTACGAGCCCAACGTTTCCATTACTACACAAGACAGTTGTTAAGTGAGGTTTGGCCCGTTTTATGACCTTTCTTGTCACAGTTGTTCAGTGAATCACTGCAGTTGTTCAAGTGAATCATTCAGTCATTAAGAAAATCAGGCTTTCCCCATTGACTTTATATGTTGAAAGCCAGCTGGGAAGGATAAGAATGAAATGAAATGGAAGAATAGAATAGCATAGAATATAGAATATAGAACCGTGAGGGCAAACCTATGGCATGCGTGCTACAGGTGGCACGCAGAGCCATTTGTGCAGGCATGTGAGCCCCAGGCAAACTTACCTCACTGCGCATGCGCACGCCTCCAAGCTGATTTTGGGGCCTTTTTCGGCCCGCCAGAGGCTTGAGGGAAGCCTCTGCAGGCCGAAAAATAGACCCGTTTTGTCACTTCCTGTATTTCCAGAAATACCGGAAGTGATAAAACGGGCCCATTTTTCGGCCTGCAAAGGTTTCCCTAGAGCCCCTGGGAGGCCGAAAAAGGCCTCAAATGGGACGAAAATCAGCTAGGAGGGGCAGTGCATGTAAGGGGGCATGGGAGGGGGTCCGTGCGCACTGCCTTCTGGGTACTGGGATGCGAGCGCAGGTGTGTGTGTAATTTTTGGCACAGGAGCCCAAAAAGGTTAGCCACCACAGAATATGGAATAGAATAGAATAGAATAGAATAGAATAGAATAGAATAGAACAGAATTTGTATTCAGTCAAGCGTGATTAGACACACAAGGAATCTGTCTCTGGTTCTTAAGCTCGCAGTATACATGCAAAACAACAGAGTAATGGTGATGACATGACCCAAGGACAGAGCAACTGTCATAAAGCTAGCCAGTTATCAAGCTCCTGAATTTAATCACATGACCATGGGGATGCTACAATGGTCATAAGTGTGAGAACTGGTCATAAGTCATTTTCTTCAATGCTGTTATAACTTTGAACGGTCACAAAATGCAGGTAATCCCAAAATTCCTGATGCTAAGCGAGACATTTGTTAAGTGAGTTTTGTCCCATTTCATGGCCTCTCTTGCCACAGTTATTCAGCGAATCAATGCAGCTGCTGAGTTAGCAACACGGTTGTTAAGTGAATCTGGATTCCCCGTTGACTTTGCTTGTCGGGAGGTCGCAAAAGGGGATCATCTGATCCCAGGACGCTGCAACCGTCGTAAATATGAACCAGTTGCCAAGTGTCCGAATTTTGATCACGTGACCACAGGAATGCTGCAATAATGTCGTAAAAGTGAAAAACGTTTGTGTCACTTTTTTAGTGCCGTTGTAACTTTGAACGGTCACAAAATGAACTGTTGTAAGTCAAGGACTCCTTGTAAATGGTTGTAGGTTGAGAACTATCTGTAGTTTCATTTTATAAGAAACAGCAAAACATACATACATACCAGTGGTGGGATTTTTTTTACTACCGGTTCTGTGGCTTGGTGGGTGTGGCTTGGTAGGCGTGGCAGGGCAAGGATACTGCAAAATCCTCCTCCCCACACCACTAACCTGCTTTCCAGCTCCATTCTCCTATGCAGGGCAACCAAAGAAGACCCAGCCAATCAGCTGGGACTCGGCAGGAGGAGAATAGATGGGGGTGGGGCCAGCCAGAGGTGGGATTTGCCTGTTCTCCGAACTATTCAAAATTTCCACTACCGGTTCTCCAGAACTGGTCGGAACCTGCTGAATACCACCTCTACATATACATGCATACATCCATACAAGCATACATATTGCATTTCCCAAAGGCTGCAGGAAAACTGCTGCAAAGAACTCATTACCGTGTTCCACGACAGTTGAGGAGAATTCCACCTTCAGGGTCAGATGAGAGCAGTCAGGACACAAATGACTTTCGTGAGAGGAATTCCCCAGCCTGGTGCCCAGGTGCTGTTTGCCACAGAGTAAGATTGCCATTAGAAACAACCAGGTGTTTGCCAGCCGCATGGTCAGGAAAGGAGGAGGTTTCATTTCCAGATTGCCATGGATTCAATTCACACAGTGATCCTCCATGAATCAAGTTCTTTCTCTCTCTTCCCCCCTCCCCACCCCCCAGGTCTCTTGATTTCAGGGAAAGCTGCTCTTTTTAAGCGCTCTTTAAGTTGACGGCGTTAAAAGTTTTGTCCGAGCCAAGCAAAAGTCTTGTCTGCATCGCCTTTCCGGATGAAGCCTAATCCGCAGGCTCATTTCTTTCTCCGTTTTTTCTCCATTGTTCATTATGGGATCCGGTCACTCGGGATTCAACAGATTAGCCCTGTACTCCATTTTAGACAAGACCAAGTGGAAACGAAGCCAAAATTTAAGGGTAAGAGTCAGCGTTCATATTCTTTTCAGGTACAACCTGTAAAAATAAACATTACGTGAGTTAAATATTGGTGAATATATCGACATATTTGGGCTGCAGTGCTGCTTTTGGTGCTCCAGTTAAAATGACACAACAAGCTGTGGAAGGGCATTGGCTGCCTCACACGTTAAAAAGATCCACAACCAGGTAAACTTTTGCAGGTAAACTACAGGGTTTTTTTTTTTTTTTGCAGGTTGCAGATAAACTACAAGGCCAAACGAGGTCAGTTTGGTGAAGTGGATAAAAGAACTGAGCTAAAAACTGAGAGACCATGAGTTCTAGTCCTGCCTTAGGCACAAAATCAGCTTGGTGACCTTGAGCCAGTCAATCTCTGTTGACCCTAGGAAGAAGGCAATGGAAAACCATATCCAAAATCTTGCCAAGAAAACTGCATGGACTAGTCTACTTGAACTCATTCAAATTGTAGACTACAGAAACCAGGAGCAGTAAGTACACAGCAGACCCTGAGGACACAGACAAACCTCCAAGTGCTTCAAGGCCCTCTAAAAGGATGCAAACAACCAGCCGTCTGCAAAGAATATAAATCCTTCCATTCTCAACTATCCTGTCAGAGCTGAAGAAGCTTCTTGGATGAGAAGCAAAACATCTTCAGAGATTAAAAAAAACAGAAAGTCCAGTTGCCTCCTGAAAAAGCACCTTTGGGACAATCATGACCTGGACGACTGAGAATCTCTACAGACTTAAAGTCACTAAATAAATTAGAACAGTCTTCCATCAACTTATTGTAACCATTAAACTATAACTTTAAACTTCTGAACTATTACAAGGGCACTGGCAAAAATGCAAAGTAAAACTGTATGGAACAAAACAGTGTAAACACAATAGACATTCTATAGCTGGAAAAGAACTACTTCCAGCCACACAAATCCTTTCGCGCTTGAAAAGTTATCACAGGACAGCTAACAGGTGTACAGGTAGTCCTCTACTTACAACCACAATTGGGACCAGAATTTGCATTGCTAAGCTAAGCAAGGTGGCTGTAAATGAATTGTGCTCCATTTTACGGCCTTTTTTGGTCACGGTGAAGTTAATCGCTGCAGTTCTTAAGTGAATCACATGGTTGTTAAGCTTCCAACTTTCCCCATTGGTTTTGCTTGTTGGAAGCTGGCTGGAGGAGGTTGCAAATGGTGATCACACAACTCGGGACGCTACAACCGTTGTAAATACCAGGCTGCTGACCAAACACCTGAATTTTGATCACATGACCATGAGGATGTTGCAGTGGTCATAAGTGCAAGGACTGGCCCTAAGCTACTTTTTTTTAAAGTGCCATTATAACTTCAAAACAGTAACCAAACCTGTAAGTTGAGGTTTAGCTGTATTGAACCCACTGCAACGTGCTTTTTCACCTGAACGGAGTAAGAAGCACTTACAGGAACCAGATCAGGATATTCTAATCTGAAAAGAGCTATTTACTTCGGACAGGTAAATCAGAAATTAGCTCAAAGCTATTTACACAGCAGCCACATAAAATCTTGCCAGGGAAGTATGCAACCTAGCAGGATGGGCCAAAGGTAAAGTCAAAAATAGGTTCACTGATAATTGATAGGTTAGAGGGAATGAAAGCAGTCAACAATAGCCAAGAAGCAACTCTGCAGTCCAGCCTGCTTTCTAACAAAAAGAGCAGAAATTTTAAAAAGGCAGATTTTAAGGCATCCACACCCACCCAGCTCACTACAGTGGGGAGGCAAGGAATGTTGTGGGTCCCGTCCCCTAAGGAGGTACATCTGGCGGGACCCAGGAGAAGGGCCTTCTTATCAGAAGCCAGATGGTAAGGTTGAAAATGGCTACTCTTGGACCCTGGGATGCTGCAACCATTATAAAGACATGCCGTTTGCCAAGTGCCCAAATGCTGATCAGGAGACAATGGGGACACTGCGACAGTTAGAGGTGTGAGGCTTTGATCCTACAGCGCTTTTTTCAGTGCTAACATACGCTCAAACGGTCGCTGAACAAATTCAGGTAGTCCCCAACTTAGAACAGTTCATTTAGTGATAGTTCAAAGTTACAGTGGAACTGAAAAAAGGGACTGATGGTCATTATTCACACTGACGGCCGTTGCAGCAACCTCGCGATTGTGTGGCAAAAATTCACAACACTTGGCAACTTACTCATACTTATGACGGCTGCAGTGTCCTGAGGGGTCAAGAGGCCTTCTGACATTTAACCACCATGTTACTAACTGAACTGCAGTGATTCATTTAACAACGGTGGCAAGAAAAGTTGTAAAATGGGGTAAAACTCACTTAACGAATATCTCCATTAACAAAAGAAATTATGGGCTCAATTGTGGTCATAAGTCGAGGACTACCTGTAGTTGTAAGTTGAGGGCTACCTGTACCATCTGCAGAGGAAACTACACACCTTTTCAGGTCCCAACCAACACTTCTCTGCAAACACATGTGTGTTCCTCAGACATTTTTGGCATGACAACCATGGGGACATCACACATCCTTGACTTGCTGGCTTGCTCCATGTTGAACCATACACTAACCATTCCTTCCTATAGCTTATTTCCCTCGCAATCAAATGTCAACTCCCTATTCACACAAAATATTCCATAATTCAGGCCAGCTGACTTTGTGATATACTTTCTCCAAATCATCAAATCTGCAATAAGCTTGTTTCTCACCAACTTGCTAAAAGATAAAAATCTGATCGTCCTGTTGTTCTCTGCCAACGTAAAGGTGCACTGCAAATGTTTTTTACTTCTCACGCCCTTCCAGTTCCAAATTTGGCTAAATAGTTTTCTTAATACATTTGACAAATGTATTCCCTTGACTTCAGTTTTGTTATTTCTTTTGTACGACAAGAACAATGGCATTCAGGTACAGCTTCACATACATAAAATGTGGCACAGTTTACTTACGAAGTGGTTCTGCAACTTGCATTATGTACTTTGTAAGTAAACCATACCTCTATTTTAACTTTCTTCGGTTTTCATTCTCTATACCTGCATCTGACAACTTTTAACATTCTCACTGCATACTTTCTCTTGAACACTAATATTAATCGCATTTGTTTCAACTCCACTATTCAATATTCCCACATTTTTCTAAAATCTCTTAGCGTTCTTACTTCTGTATTACTTCAAATCATTTAATCAATTTCATTTATTCTCCAGTACTTTTATTTAGCACTCCTCAGCTATTGCCCACATTTTTATTTCCATCAAAATCACCTTGCATTTTCCCTCCCTCTTTTAATCTTACCTGCTTCTTCGATCTGACTACAGTCTTAGCAACTATCTTTTTCTCTTTGTACACATCATGTTTCACTTCTGCTGCAATCATCTCACTTCAACTTTGCACCAAGCACTTTTCTTTTGCATATTTGCATTAGCATAACTCCACACACAACTCTGCAGTATAATTCTTTCCACTCCTCCTAGTAGCTTCCTTTAAAAACATGCCTCATTCGTTCTTTTTGGCATAGTATCTATCTCCTGAGTTTTTTTCAGATAGGTCTTGTGTTTTAAAACCTATCCTAATTAATTTACCAAAATCAAGCAATACATGAATAAACAACAAAAATTCTCATTACATTTCAAATCATAGAAACCAACCAAACTTCATTCAAAATAAAGCAACAGCACACAGGATTGCAATTAAAAATCTAAAAAGTTAATACATATTACAGAAAGTATGGTATCAACAAAACAGTTTTTTTTAAAAAAAAATGTACCTGCAGCAGCTTGCTTACTAACAGTGTGCTGTGTAAACCAAGCTCTTGTAGTTTATAAATTATAATGGCCATCTCTTAGCATGTCGTTATGGAAACACCCATTGTTTTAACTACACTGTCAGAATCACAATCAGATTTAATAAAGTGCAACAAGAGCATTTTTCTTCACCCTTGAAGGTTTTCTTCTTGTTTTCACATTATAGTCAGAAGAAAATTTGTTAGTATCATAAAGAACATGAAACAACTCTGTGTGTGTGTGTGTGTGTGTGTGTGTATGGGGGGATGGGGAGAGAGAGGAGGAGGATCTTGAGAAGGATGCACGCGTGCCGTGCATCTTTGTGCATGCATGCGTGATTCCCCTCGTCGTAAAGTGGGGCAAAGCTTCACTTAACAACGGTGTCGCTTAGCAGCAGTAACGTTGGGCTCCGCCGTGGTCATAAGTCGAGGACTGCCTCCTATTCCCCATCCCGACCTTTCCCGGCCTCCTTCCCAGCTCCTGACCGGTTGGCCGTGCAGCCTTCGACCGAGCCTTCCTTCCCTGGGAGCCGAACCGGGCCGCGAAGCCCAACCGGGGCCTAGAAAAGGGCCGCGGCGTCCTCCCAGCCCGCTCCCTTTCCACTGGCCCGCTCCGGCTTACCCGCTGCCTCAACGCCCCGGGGCCCTCGGCTTGGCGCCACGAGCTCCCCTTCCTCCTCTTCCCCTCAGCCGGACCCTCCGCTCGGTCCAAGCAGCGTCCCAGAAGCTCCTTCCATGGGGAGTGGGGGCGGGGGGAACGGAGGACGGCGAAGCGCGGTGCCTGCCGGGATGGGTAGTCCCGGCGCCTTTCCCCCATGAAGAACTAGACGGCCGAAAGAACTACATTTCCCAGGGCACAGGCGGAGTTGCTTTTAGAGCTAACGGTGGCCGGCGTGAGCCTTTTTCACAGATCTCGCGCGCGCCCTCGGGCGGCCGGGGGGCCGACGCCGCTATGCCTTATGGAACGTGTAGTCTGCAAAGGCAAAATGAAGGGCTCGCCGTCAGCTTTCCCCTAACAGGGAAACTCTTCGTTGTGGACTACAACTCCCAGCACCTTTGAACGGCATGGCTGTGAATAATAGGAATGGCAAATTGAAAGCCCCTAAAAGTATAGAATCCAACTTGGTAAAAAGCTAAATGAGTTATAGAAGAATTTCTTCGCAGCAACTGCGAATATTGGACTTTACATGCCTCCATGTGACCTGTTATTCTACATAATTGTACAGAATAAACATTTATACAAGCAAGATGCTTATTACTGCACTGGAGATTTTAAAGAAGAGACAGCTATTTACCTTGAAATTGTTATAGGGTCTTCTGCTTGAGCAGTGGGTTGGACTAGACAACCTCCAAAGTCCCTTTCAGTCCTATGATTCTGCTCTTTTCTGTTCTACTGGCATTTATTCTGTCCAGAATAAGGATGCTCATAAATATTAAAAAATATCCTAGATTTTCCCGTTCTGTCCAAAATGCAGAAAATATCTTTATTCATACATCTTTGGGCCATGTAAATTCACATATTGTATACATTCTCTTTTGTATTCTTAATTATTCTATTGTTATGTTTTAAAGTCCATTTAAAATAGAGTTTTAAATAGCTTGTTTTATTTCTATTAACTGTTGTGATTGCTAGTCCTAATGGAAACAAAGGATACGGTGTAAAAAAATATAAACAAGAACCACAAATATTTTCCATAGGAGTAAGACTTTACTAGAGCAAACACACATCAGTTCAAACTACCTGACATTATGGTTAAGACTCTAAAAGAAAAAAAGATGATCCAGTTCAGTCTGATATGACTATGGCTCCAGGTATAATATATGTAGAATGTACTGCTCACTACAAAACAGAAGGTTCCCTCTCTATTTGTTTTGAGGACTAAGTTACTTCTGACTTATCTTTTTAAATGTATCTTTTCTTTTATGTATACTGAGAGTATTTGCACCAAGACAAATTCCTTGTGTGTCCAATCACACTTGACCAATAAAGAATTCTGTTCTAAATAGTTTTGCACAGCCAGCAAATCTGCTAGTTGAAGAAGAAAACAAGTATGAATTTATTCATGGGACTAGATCACTCAAAATCTTGGCAGCTAATTGTTACATCTAATAAATAACCAATCCATGCTGTGGCATCTTTGCCTTTGTTTTAGATTTAGAATATTAAGAGTTTATCCACCATGGTTTATGGCAAAGGTCTTCAAACTTGGCAAGTTTAAGACTTGTGGACTTCAAGTCCCTGAATTCCTGAGCTAACATGGCTGAAGGAGGAATTCTGGGAGTTGAAGTCCACAAGTTTTAAAGCCATCAAATTTGAAGATCCCCAGTTTATGCCTTTCAATGCTTTGTGATCCCAAGCAAGTGGGTTTATTCACCAAACCATAGTTCACAAATCAGGGCCAAACTAGGTATACAATCCGGGTCTACAACTGCAAGCACTGTTTATAATCCTTATTAGCTAATTTTCTTTTACATCACTGTACAGTTTTCATTCCTATACATCCTGTCTCCAAAATGTTGGGAAACAGAGCTGTTTGTTTTTACCAAACCTGGTTTGATGGTCTCTAAGGCTACAAAAAAAGGAGTGGGGCACTCTCAAATTTGATTATTTGATTACTCAGGATCTGGAAATAACTGCCCTGATTATAGAGAGCACATCGAACTCAAAAGAGACCACCGGCAAACAGTTCATCAGTCACATTATGTCTGGGGAGAAGGCCCATATTTTCGTGACAGCTTTCACAGAAATTAAGCCCAATTGATGCTTAAGTCAAATTGTTCAGGGGCCTCTTACAACCGATCAATCGACCCAATTTAGATACACCATAGATCACTCTCTTCCCTCCCAGCCAGCAGGATTACTAGACTGGGAGGGAACAAGAAAATATTTTTTTTTCCATACAGAAGAATTCATTAAAAAAAACTTCATCTGCAACTACAATGTAAACAATAATCCTGTTTACCACAATAAAATTAAAATCCAGAACAACTCAGAATTTGTCTCCTTTCCAGAGATTAGCACCTCTGGAGCAGGACAGTTTGGGAACTTGCCAAAAAATCTGTATGGCAACCCTTAGCCTTTTTGTGAGGCTGAAAAGACAAGGATTCTGGGCCACCAATACCCCCTAGAGACAGCCATGTCAGTCGAGATCCTAACGTCCCCCACAGCACTGGCCACTCCAAAGTAGACACCATACATACAACAATTTCCTGATAAAGCACAAGATGGCCCTGATTTGAAGAAGGACATCTCCATTGAACAGTTGTATCCTGGGGTAGCCTTGAGGGTAATGTTGCAACAAACTCCCATCAGAGATAATTCAGTTGGCGTTGTAGCCCAGTGCACAAGGTTGGAGAAAGTTGATCTACAAGCCCTATCGGCAGATCTTTCTTTCATTTTTGCTCTTCTGGAACCCAAGTTCTTCAACAACTCCATTCCTCCGTCATCCACAGGTTTCTTCTGTCTTTCACTGAGGAGCCACAAAGAACTCTACATAATGATGCCC
Organism: Pseudonaja textilis; assembly: GCF_049901715.1. Taxonomy (NCBI): domain Eukaryota; kingdom Metazoa; phylum Chordata; class Lepidosauria; order Squamata; family Elapidae; genus Pseudonaja; species Pseudonaja textilis. Next base: position 4,809,035 of record NC_142000.1, read on the forward strand.
AGGATAGAGGATACTATGCCAGTTCTCTAAAAAATTTGTTTCAAGTGTTTTTTTTTTCAGCTACGTCCAAGCTAAACTTCCTTCAAGTCTCAAGTACATGATTTCAAACAAATAACGCAAGCAAGAAAGGGACCTGTGTGAAGAAGTCAGGATTTTGTAGCTATGGTCCATCTAAACTTCCAGATGTTATCGGTACTCAAGGCGAGATCTTCATAGACATTTTTTTTTTCAAAGTGACTTCTGGCAATATTTTATTCTGGGTATCATCCAAGCCCAGAACCATTCAGGGACAAATCTTGCTAAAATCATCTGTAAGGGTAAAAAAAGGGTGTTGTTGTTTTTTTCACACAGAAGAATTCATAAGACAACTTCATCTACAACTAAAAGTGTTAATGATAATCCTGTTTACCATAGCTCAAAAAGTGGCTCAGAATACAGAGAAGCTACGAAAAAGTCATCTCACCAAGAGGGTATGTGGCCAATATCCTGTCGTCCTTCGGGAGACTCCGAGGGTGGTGATTGCGTGACAAGCATACTCATCCGGAGAAGGCACGAAAAAGCTCATTTTGGAGAGGTTGCTACTCAGCTTTGTCACGTTGGGGCAAACGAAGAACGGAATTAAGCTCTGAATGAAAATGCCCTGAGAGGCATATTCATAGTGAAGGGATCTGCTGAAGTGATCCAGGTAAGTCTGTGGAGAATAAACAATGAGGAAGGGATACCCATTAAAAGAAATTAAATTGTGGATTTAGACTGTGTAAAGAAGGGACCAAGGGTGAGGATGGAATATAGCTTGATTCCCTAGGTCAGGGGTCTCCAAACTTGGCAACTTTAAGACTTGTGGATTCAATTCCCAGAATTCTCCAGCCAGTCCACAAGTCTTAAAATTGCCAAGTTTGGAGACCACTGTCTTAGGTAATACATTTAATTGATTAACTTAATTAATTCCTTTTCTTGATGATCGTATAATCCTGAACCCGGGAAGCAATTAAACAAATTGAGTCAAATATGTTGCCATAAAATATGCAACCAAGGTTAACACTAAGCAAGATTACCTTCTTATTTGTTTGTAGCTGCTTATTTTTGACTTGATTAAGTCTGCTGTGTGAATCAACCAATAAATAACCGAACTCCAATTCTAACATCAAGCTAACCAAGTGATAGCTCAGGGAGGACAATTCAAACCCAGTTTTTCAAGATGTAAAGCTTCAAAGAATCAGGATACCAAATCTGGCAAAATGATTAATATTTTGATACTGTAGTCTTCCTTCCTTCCTTCCTTCCTTCCTTCCTTCCTCCCCCAGCCCTTCCTTTCTTCAAACTTCAAACATATGTCCATTATGGGTAGACTCCATTACAGTCATATTTTGAAACTACCTGGTAGATAAAATGTTGACTCCTTGGCTATCTTTAGCTGAAGTCCATACTCTACCTGAGAGTTCACATTATTACTCTGGGTAAATTATCATTAGAAGTATTTATTAAATTTATATGCCACCCAACTCACTATCCAGCAACTCTGGGTGGGTTACATCATAGTAATATAACAATATAAAACAATGTAAAAATCAAAAACACCTTAAAACATTGAGCACTACAAATTAAAACATTAAACTTAACGAACTGGATACAAAAACGCCAATATGTAAATGGGGTAGAGAAGGGATCTTCTCCTAATCTACTACTGAAATGGGGAACTGCTATCAGGCACAAAAGGATCTGGACCAGTGGTGGGATTCCAAAATTATTTTATTACTGGTTCTGTGGGCGTGGCTTGGTGGGCATGGCAGGGGAAGGATACTGCAAAATCCCTATTCCCTCCCCACTCCACTAACCTGCTTTCCAGCTCCATTCTCCTAAATGGGAGGCAGAGAAGAGATGGGGTTGGCGGGGCCAGTCAGAGGTGGGATTGGCCGGTTTTCCAAACTACACAAAATTTCCACTACTGGTTCTCCAGAACTGGTCAGAACCTGCTGAATACCACCTCTGATCTGGACCCTATGGTAAGTTGCAGTTCAAAGCTTTAATGCTCAATTCTATGCACAAGAATCTAGACCAGTGGTGGCTAACCTTTTTCGGCTCCCGTGCTGATAATTGCTCCTGCGCTCGCTTGCGGGCGCTCACATACCAGCACCCAGAAGACAATGCATGCTGCCCCCCCCATGCCCGTGCATGTGCGCATGACTCCCCCTTGCGTGCCATGCATCTTTGTGCATGCATGCGTGATCCCCTCGTCCCTGCGCATGTGCGTCTCCCACATACCTCCCTTGCACCCCCTGCGCATGCGCAGCAGAAACCTGACAATCAGCTGTCAGGTGGTGCAGGCGCACTGGGGCTCTTCCAGGAGACCTCTCGTGTGCCAGATGAAATGGGTCTGCGTGTCACTTCTGGCATGCATGGCATAGGTTTGCCAACACGGATCTGGACAGTTTAATATTAAATTAAATATTAATATTAAATTGGGGTTAGAAAAGGGCTGATGGAATTCAGGAGGGGTTGGACTTAGATCTTGGTGTTCTGACTTGGTTGTTTTTCTGAAGACATTTTGCTACCCAAATTAGGCAGCATGCATCATCAGTGAAATTGGATTTGGATGGGCCACTGGGACTCAGAGTTTTATTCTTCCAAGCTTTTGGATTCATGCTAAAGTCCATCTTCAGGGAATTTCTCTACTGGAATATGTGCTTTGGGCTGTTCTGGGAGTTGTGTTTTTGTGGGGCCTTCCTATTGGCTAATTGGTGTGTTGATGGTTGACGATTGGCTGTCATTTCCTTGTGCTGCCAAGCCCTTGGCTCCTAAGTATTTGATTAGCTGATGGTAATTCATCAGTATTTCAACATCATCCGTGCTTATTGTGTCACCTGATTGTTTTCTTGGAGATGTTTCATTAGTTTGGGCAATGACACACCTCCAATAAAACAATCAAGCTCAGAGAGTACCAAGGACCTCTCCTGTCAACTGAGCTACAAATATTCTCCTTTAGTGCACTTACGTTTGTAGCAACGTAACGATTCTAGGCTGATGACACCCTTAACTCCACCCTCACCAGCTCTGCCTTCTCTTGTCCTAGACTCACTCTTGTCTTAGTACCTACTTGATAGGGAAATTGTACTCTAATCTTAATGAGGGAACAACCACCTCCTCAGGTGCCAACCAGACACCTCTTCAATAAAGGACCCGTTAGAAAATTAAGAGACATCCTTTTTCCCTGTTGACATATACCTTGGAGGCCGAATATGCTGTGTACCGGGGACAGGGATAGCAGCAGCTGATAGAAGAAATGTTGACAATGGCCCCCTTCTTCCTATGCACCATGCCCGGCAACACCAGGTGCGCCATCATGTTGGCGGCTCCAATGTTTACATTGATGAACTCCCAAATCTGAGCCTCCGTCAAATTGGTGAAGGAATCGGGCAGAGGGTTAAGCAGCCCGACATTGTTGACCAAGACGCCGATCTCTTTGCCTTCCAGAACCTTCTTAATGACCGGATAGGCCTCGCGGCCCCTGCTAAAATCCGTCACGACAGTCATGGTGCTGATGTTGTAAGTCTCCATGATCTCTTTAGCAGAAGCTTCTAATTCATCCCGGTTCCGGCTAATCAAGATGAGGTCAACTCCACAACTGGCCAGCTCCTTAGCGTAGGAAAGGCCGATGCCCGAGGCTGCTCCTGCAAGGAAGCAGAGACCCATGGGTTTTCTGACCCAGTTTCCCAACACATCAAACCCCCTGTCTTTAAATCAATGATTCCTTTATTAGGAGTGCTGGCAGCCCTGGCAAACAGTTTTTGGCTAACAAGTCTGTCCAGCGGAGAGCTGAATAGTTGCCTGCCACATCTATTCATCTCTGCCCCTGCCTTTTATACTCAGAGCTAGGGTGGGGCTTTGCTAGCAGGAGTGGCTCTTCCGTCCCAAGAACCGGCCCATAGATTTCCACTGTTCTCCTCTCCTCTGGCTGGGGAATGCTGGGAATTGAAATCCACAGGTGTTAAAGTTACCGAGGTTGTACCTACGTAGAACAAAAAAATCTGAAAGCAGATGCCTAGTTTTAGGTTATCAGAAGGACATCCAAAATATTATAATTCTTGTTATTTTGTGGGAGAAATTATACATGAAGCCGTGGAGGGGGAAGGGCGAATTTCTTACCTGTGACCACAGCCCATTTTCCATACCGCTTGCTTAAGTCAGGCCGGCCAAAGATCCGGGGAACAAAATGCACCCTAATCAGCACATAGGTGTCACTCAAAATGGTGATGCACACTTTGCTTGTGTAGAAGGCTCCTACAACCGCTAGCATCTCCATGCAGTAGTGGTAGGACCGTCCAATCTCCCGCATCAACAGGGAGAAACTGTCCACCGCGGCCATCGCAAGCAGATTATCTGGGAAGGGAAACATATGAGAGATATCCTTTAAGATGAATTTATGTGAGATACAGGATTACCTGCAACTACTCGTTTAGCAACCATTTAAAGTTACGATGACACTGGAAAATAGTTAAGGGTGCACTCCTCACACTTAACAATTGTCACAGTATTCCCATGGTCACGTGATCAAAATTTGGGCCCTCGGCAACTGGCATGTATTTAGGGTAGTTGCAATGTCCCAGGGTCATGGAGTCACCATTTGAAAACTTCCCAGCCAGCTGGCTTTGTAGAATAGAACAGTGGTTGCCAACCAGTGGGCCAGGGACCACTGGTGGTCCGTGAGAAAATTTGGTGGTCCACAATGTCACCCCCACAAACAATTAATCCAGGCTGCGCTGCCCACATGTCCCGTGGGAACACAAGGCTTGCGTCGCTTGCATTGGGAACAGCACGAGGTAGTGAGGGGAGGGGGAGAAGGGCGGGCAGGGGGAACTTGCCCCAAACGCCTGGCCTGGTCACCAGGCTTCTTCTTTCTGCTTCTTTCTTCTTCTGCTTTTGGCTGCACGCAAGGAAAGCAGCAAAAGTTTCAGTTTCTCTCTCTCTCTCTTTCTCAGCTGGTTATTTGCATCCTTTTAGAGGGTTCTTGAGGCCACTTGGAGGTTTGTCTGTGTCCTCAGGGTTACCTGAGTCAGAGGTGAAGAAGCTTCTTAGATGAGAAGCAAAACATCTCCAAAAGAAAAAAATAAGAAGTCCAGTTGCCTCCTGAAAAAGCACCTTTAGGACAACCACACTTGTGACTGAGAATCTCCACAGATGAGATCATAGTTGATTTTAAAATGTGTGTGTCCAACAGAGAACCAAAAAGGACAGTCTCCTTTGACTGGACATCTGGTAATCCAAAAGTCGGTAGCATAGATGTCTCCATCTTTGGAACATTTAGCACAGTTAGCCAGCATGTGGCTGGCGTGTTAGCAAACTCATACATTACATCGTTTTCAAAGGCGCACTATTATTGCAAAGCAGGACACAAGCATCATCTTGAGAGCAGCAAGAATAAATTCCTAAGCTGATTAAAACAAGCCAATTAAAATAGAATCTCTTTGAAAGGGTTTTTTTCCCCCCTCCCCTCCTATAAACCTCAACTGAACTCTCCAACCTGTCTCTCCCCATTTTCCCCACTGCTGAATCAAGCTAAACGTGGCTGATTTATGTCTATTTACTCAGAAATCAAAGAGTCCCTTAATCCAATGGCAATTGGGTTTATGGGCAAAAACACTACCCAATAATCATTTTTTAAACTATGCATTTTTGCTTTTGATCTTTGGGGTTGCTTTGCTAGCTCAAGGAATGACCCGGAAATTTACATTTTCTAATTACAGGAGGTATCGCTATTCAACTCCCACCTGGCAAAAATCAATTTATTATATTTGTGTAGCCGCCCATCTCAGCTAGGCAGCTGAACAGGATGCAAAAATAACCGGACTCATCCGTCATTGCTTTTAAAAATGCAAAGAGGCAAAGAGGCAACGACCAAACCCGCAATTTTGTTTTGCTTTTATTTATCTTACCAGGTGTTCTCGGATGCAGGTGGGCTTTGCATCACAATATAACATCTGCAGGGTTGCGACTTCCCTCTTAATCCAATCTCGTCATTGGTTAAAAAAAAAACACCTTTCTTTAAACCCTAGCTTTGTTATTCTTAGCTAGCAGAAAAACTCGGAACATGGAGTTTCGGAAGGGGCCAGCTAATGTAATGGTCCCTGAATCCAATTCCGTAGGTTTTCCAAGCCAGTTTTTCCACGTAACCTTAGAACGCTTTTTTTTTTTCCCCTCCTCCTTCAAAATGCCGAGTTCCCAGGTCCTGAATGCGGTGTAACGAAAAGCAATACAGACTTTAAAGGCACCGTGTTTCTACTTTACGTATGGCGACTCTTTTCTAAACAAAAGTATTAAAAACAATCGAATATTGTCATGAATTAATTTGGAGGAGAGACTTTTAACCATTTATAGCGACGCTGCTCTACGTACCTTCCAGAAGATTTATATCTGGTTCAATGGAAGAGTTAACACTGTACTTTGCTAGATTTATAACCTCCTACCTCCAATCAGGAAAGTTTTGCCTTTTACAGTTTAATTAGGGAGGCCTGAGAAGAAAGCTTGACCCCCCTGACGATGACCAAATGTTGTTTTTTTCCAGTGAAGTTTGCTGACTGGGTTTCCGACATCTGAACCCGCAACGCGGTTTGAAGCGCAGGACGCGAGTCTACCCTTTTCATATCTCCACGCCCCTTGTTTTGCAGAGCTCTGGACTGGAAGCAAGAGACGCCTCCGGCGCCGCCAAACGGGGGGAAGAAGGCGGGGCTTAGCGAGAGACTAGCCGGCTCGGGATGCGCGTGCGCGAACCCGTGCGCGGTGCGTCGTCGCCATGGAAATGGAGAAGCCGTTGGCCGGGAGCCGTTTGAAGCCGGGAAAGGAGAGGCGGCGGCGGCGGCGAAGGGCTGATTCTCTGCTTAACTCCGCTGCGGGAGGAAGGATGGCCCGCTGAGGAGAGAGTGAGGCGGCAGGGACGCATAACGCTCATTCGTATTCACACACTGTAAAAAAAAAGAAAAACCATTGAATATTGGAAGTTCTCGGTTTACAACGGCTCGTTTAGTGACCGCTCAAAGTGACACTGGGGGAAAAAAAGGGACCGATGATGACTGTTTTTCACACTTAACGACCTCTGTAGCGACTCACGGTCATGTGGGGCTCTTCCTTATGACGTGATCCCCTTTTACGTCCTTCTGACCAGAAAAGTACCCGGGGGGGGGGGCAGATTCACTTAACAACCGGGTCCCTAATTTATCAGCTGCGGTGGTTCACTTTAACCCCTGCAGCAAGGAAGGCTGTGAAACGGGGCAAAGGCCCATGGAACAAATGCCTCACTTGACAGACATTTTGGGCTTTGGTCGTAAGTCGAGGACATCTCACAGATTTGCTGCGGGGGGAAATAGTGAGATGTTATGACCTTTCTTGCCATTGTTGGTAAGTGAATCATGGCAGTCAATAAGTGAGGAACACAGTTGTTAAGTGAATCAGGCTTCCCCATGGACCTTGCTGGTGAGAAGGTTGCAAAAATCACATGACCCCAGGACACAGCAAGCGTCATAAATGTGAGTTGTTGAGCTTCCAAATGTTGATCACCTGACCATGGGGATGCTGCAATGGTTGTAAGTATGAAAAACGGTTGTAAGTCACTTTTTTCGCTACTGTGTCAAACGGTCACTAAACGAACTCCTTGTAAGTCAAGGACCACCTATAAAACTATTAAGTAAGGATGCATTCCTATTATCCTTCTCTTTCCTCTTTCCTATCTCCTTTTCTACTTATGACTATAACTTTGTTGCTTGTACCTTTACGATTTATATTGTTTTATTTAGTTTCCTAGTACAATTTATTTTGATTGCTTATTTAGTATCCTATGACTATCACTAAGTGTTGTATCTTATGGTTTATGATTAATGTATTTTTATGATGATTACGATCATGATTTATCCCTTATAGCTTTTGTGTACACTCAGTTTATGCACTGAAGACGAATTCCTTGTATGTCCAATCACACTTGGCCAATAAAGAATTCTAATGCCTATTATAAATGTCTGGCCTTCTGTTCTAGGTGACAGGACTGAAAATGTACCCACCCAGTGAAAAATCTGAATTAGGAGAGGCTGTTGCAACAGAGAGCAACGACCAAGAAATAAAAAACTGCGAGCAGGAAGGCAGCACTTCCAGCAACGGGGACAGCTCAGTTAAAGCAGGTAGCAGATCCAAGAAAAGAATGGTTATAAGTGCCATTTGACCATGGAATATTATTATTAATTGAATTTATATTGCCACCTATTAGCCCATGCCGACTCCTTGGTAAAGTATAATGGCTCAATTGCAAACATTGTCATCTGAAATGTTGCTCTATATTTTTTTTTCCTATTTCATTACAATTGGTACATAAAGGTTCAAGTTTGACTCGGCCTTCCATCCTTCCGAGGTCAGTAAAATGAGAAGCCAGATTGTTGGGGGCAATAGGCTGACTCTATAAGGAGTGGTGCGGTACCCTAGAGATAGAATTCTTGCCTCACAATCAGAAGGCTGTGAGTTTGATCCTAGATGGAGGCGGATATTTTTTCTCTCTGAGCACATTGAGAATATATCTGCTGAACAAAATTCCGCATTGGTGACAGGGAGGGCACCCGGCCAGCAGGTGATGATGAACAGGCTGACTTTAGTCACTTAGAGAAGGCTGTAAAGCACTGTGAAGCAATGTATAAGTCTAAATGTTACTGCTATTGCACCTAAGGTGCTACTAGAGGTGCTAAAAAACTTTGGTGATGCATGATAAGCTATATCTAAAAAAAAAAAATCATTTGGACTGAATAAGTTACTTAGATGAGTAAGAAAACATCTCAGTTTTAATAAATTCTGCTCCAGTTGCCATGATTTAACCTTTTTAGATACGTTTGGCCTGGATGATTGAGTCCTCATTTACATGTGATAGCCTATAATCCCTGGCTTATATCAGTTCTTCAAAGTTCTTTGCATACCATAAAGAACCCATTCTGAGGCTGTTGTAACTCCAAACAGTCATAAAAATGACTGACTGTTAAGTCAAGGATTACTTGTACCACAGACATTCTCCTTGCATTATTTCTCAGTTGTAGAAACACAGATAAATAGAAGCGAACAAAATGTAACTACATGACACAGAGTTTGTTCCCTCTTCTGACCATTTGTTCTTGTTTGCAGGTTCATTTTTTAAAAATTCCTCGCAACTCATGCTCTATCTAACTAGGAAGCAGTAGCCTCATAGGCAGCTCATGCAGACCTGCATTATTGTTGCATGAGTCTTGATTTCTACAAAAATTGACTCACTTGATGCGAGGCGGCATCAAAAACATTCTTTTGGGGCACATAGCTACAATATGTTGGGATGCTAGCATAATGCAACACCTGCACTGTATATTGACTCCGTCTCTCCAACTCTTAGAAGAAAACCCTCAACTGCTTGAAGGAGAGCAAGGGAAAGAAAAGGATATTAGCTATGAGAATCCAAGACTGAAAACTGGCAATGTTGACTACAGCAATGGAGAACCAGGTAATTTCTTGCTTTCATTCTTGTTCAGTCTGTCCTTAAAAGCACAAATGCTTTTAAGAGGATAAGGTTTGCTTGTCTGGGTCAGCTAATGTTTCCATTTTAGTCCGGTATTCTGGTTTCTACAATGGCTAGCTGGTCTTGGCTAGTACAATATAGCAGCCTGCCCCTTTTTGTTCCCAAGACCTGATAAATCTAGGTTCACATAGGTTAGGCATAAAGGTAAAGGTGTCCACCTATCAATCACTTCTGACTCTAGGGGGTGGTGATCATCTCCATTTCTTAGCGTGGGAGCCAGTGTTACCCGAAGATATTTCCTTGGTCAGGCTGACTATAGGCCAACGTGCACAGAATGCTATCACCTTCCCTCCAAAGTGATACCTATTTATCTACTTGGGTTTGCATGCTTTTGAACTGCTAGGTGGTCAGGAGCTAAAGCAAGGAATGGGAACTCACCCCATTGCATGGCACTTGGGTCTCAAACCCAGGCTGTCAGCTTTCCAGCTGACAAGCTCAGCTTCTTTAAATACTGAGGCAATGCGCCCCCATGTTAGATATATCACACATAATTTGTTTAACCAGGTTTTGTTGAATAAACCACAGTGTTGTAAAGAATGAGGAACATTATGGTATAGACTGGTGTGTATGTACAGTCACAATCCAGATGATGCAGAAACTCTGATTGGCATGAACACATAGCTGGGAAACATGCAGGTTCTTTCCTACTTAATTTCTACACATCTGGCTCCTATTAAAAAACAGAAACTGCATTTATGCACCATAGCAAGAACAGGACATAACCTCACATAATATACACTCTTTAATTAATGAAAGTAAGTTCAGGTCTCTTTCAGGATGATATACCAGTTACCTTTTCCTATGTACAGTACATTTTACAATCTTTGCTTACCCACTGAATTCTAGACCGAATCTTAGTTTTCACTGTAGAATGGAATCATTTGAATCAGAAGAATCCAAATGTTTAATGCCATGTTTAATGTTCAAGCAGCACTGAAAAGGGAAAATGCCAGGAGTGTCACTGATCAACAGACTATTGAGAAGACAAATAATAATCACAAGCCAGTACCTGATTCACAGTCTGGAGAATCAGACTTAAACAAATGTGGCTTGAGGTAAGTTACTTTTTTTTATATAGGTATTCCTTTTATAAGAGAAAAACCAAAATTGCTAGATTAGGAATAGTTGAGAGGTGAAAGCAGGATCACAGTTTCCTCCCTCAGTTATTTTACTTATTAGAATGAATCATGGTAAAGTATTACATCTATGCTAGCCCTGGCTATAGTTAAACCAAAATTTAAAAGTTTGGACGCTGGACCATTGGTAGGTAGTGAATTTTAAATACATCTTTGCACTGCTGACTAATAAAGTCATACTCTCTTCCAAATGATCCCAGGATTCACAATTCTTGTTAATGTTTTAGAATGACCAAAAAACTGTTGAGGGATCTCTGCAAACAACACAAGTTATATGTGACTCCAAGCTTGAATGACACCCTCTATCTCCATTACAAAGGTAAGAAGCCAAATGTTTGAAACTATAATGCACTATAATTGGGCATTTGGAAAAAAAATCTGTGCGCAAGTAAAGGGAGGGAGGGAGGAAGGAAGGAAGGAAGGAAAGGAGGATGGATGCATCTATAATCCCTTCTGTATTATGAAGTCTTTCCTAAGCCTTACATGGGGACATTTGAGGTTAAACCACCTTCAGGGCAAGTTGAAGGGTTTCTGATCAAATGAGGGCTGCATTGCAATTCACCCATCCTCATGTGTGAGCCGTTCATCCTTTCTTTGAACATTCTCTCTGTGTTCCAATTCCTGTAGGATTTGATCGTTTGGAGAACTTGGAAGAATATACAGGCTTAAGGTGCCTGTGGCTAGAGTGCAACGGCCTGACGAAGATTGAGAACCTGACCGCGCAGACAGACCTACGTTGCCTTTACCTGCAACTCAATTTGATTCACAAAATTGAGAACCTTGAACCTTTGCAGAAACTAGACTCTCTCAACCTCAGCAACAATTATGTAAAGACCATTGAGAATCTCTGTAAGCATCTCTGTTTCTGAGGAAATAAGACTGGTTCTTTGAATACGGTATTATTTTGCATTAGGATTGTTAGAGAGACAGACAGACAGAGACAGTCAGAGGCGAAGAGAGAGAGAGAGACAGAGAGGGAGAGACAGACAGAGACAAAAAGACAGATGGACAGAGAAATAGAGAGAGACAGAGACAGAGAACACAGACCAAAACAGCCGTAATAGTTTCTGGTAGTTGTAAAGTCAAGCACTTAATATGTGATGTTTGATACACCCCTTCTGTTTCCTCAGCAGATACTCTAAATTGCCCTTTCTCAAACTCAGACCATTAACTGAGTCCCACATCACAGTAATGGTTTAATTGACTTTGCTTTTTGAAAATAATCACAATTGGCTGGCTTCCCCTAACATACTAAGCCATTAACTATGTCAGACTAACCCTAGCTTTCTGCATTCACTCCATAAACTAAGACATAATTTCCAACCTTGGCCACTTTAAGAGAGCTGAACTTCAACTTCCCAGCATTCCCCAGCCAGCAAGACTCGCACTTCAAGCCTGAGTACAGATATTTTGTTCCATCAAAAGATAGATAGCCACAATAAATATTAAATACTTCCTTTGCACTTCAATTGATTATTTCCCTTAGTATCTAAAACTGGCAGCCACAAGGGGCTTTACGTAATTCTAACTGTATAAGCTCATTGTCCTTGCTCTAAGGTAAATTTTTTTTTTTTTAAATAAATTTTATTAATGAAACAACAGAAAGAAAAAACATTTAAAAAACAATGTTTTTATTGTTTGTAACTTTGGAAAACACACAAACACACACACACAAAACCACCCCTCAGGATTGTTAGTATTTTCCCAACAAGTGTAAGGCTATACAATGCTACCAAGAGCCACAATGATCCCTCCAGAAATTTTGCGGAAGAAATTTATCTCGGGGCATTTTAATCTAACTACTGTGATTTTTCAACAGCTTGTTTGAAAGTTCTCCACACTCTCCAGATTGCTCACAATTTGTTACGAACAGTGGAAGACATACAGCACTTGCAAGAATGCCCGAGTATCAGCGTCCTCGATCTTTCTCACAATAAGCTAGACGATCCACATATTATAGAAGTCCTGGAAACCATGCCTGATTTGGTAAGCCAATATCCAGCTCTTAGGCTCAACATCGCCTGATTCACCCACATTCAGCAATTCGAAGAGCTTCTTCCAGTTTATTGTTACAGGTAGTCCTCACCTTACGACCAAATTTCTAAGTTACTAAGCAAAGCGTTCGTTAAGTGAGTTTTACCCCATTTTACAGTCCACAACATTTGCCATGTTTGAAGGCCCCTGCTCTACAAACTGAAAGCTGCCCTTCTAAGAGTCTTGCTCATGCAGCATTCAAGACAGTGATGTTCACTTGCTGGTTTAATAATTGGCTATTTCCTCGCATGCTTTCAGATGCATCCCACACCTAACAAGTCTCCCATGCTAACATAGCCTTATTTTGGGTAGCTGGAGTTAACATTTAGGTCTATAAAGGTGATGCTTTTCAAAGAATGGGATAAAAGAAATCCAGGGAGGGGGGAAAGTATGTATAAACAGGGCAAGCTATGGGATTATATCCCATATAATAAGGCAGAGGTCTCCAAACTTGGCAACTTTAAAACTTGTGGACTTCAACTCCCAGAATTCTCCAGCCAGCATAGCATAGAATTCTAGAAGTGGAAATCCACACACAAGTCTTAAAGTTGCCAAGTTTGGAGACCTCTGCAATAAAGGATTGAGAGTTAAACCTGCAGTCACAATGTGGCTAGGAAATGCATTAAAGGCATAAAAATAAATGAGATAAGTGCCTAAAAACAAGTCACTGAAAGTTAGCTTCTCAAAACGTAACATTTAATGGTTTCTTGCTTGTTTTCTTCGACAGCGTGTGTTGAACCTAATGGGGAATGAAGTCATTAGGAAAATAACTAACTATAGGAGGACCCTTACTATCCGATTAAAACAACTGACTTATTTGGATGACAGACCGGTTTTCCCAAAGGAGAGGTAAAATGAGCAAGGAGATTGTTCTCAGCCTCACTAGTAAAAGATTCATAAATATTTAGTTCTAACTACAGATGCATTTTGCATTTGTATATCAAGTGATAACAAAAGATTTTTTAGAAAAAAAAAATCAATCATTTTTCAGTGCAAAAATCCAGGGTACAAAACCCCTAGAGCTAAACCAAAAGGACTTCTTCATATATAACAGGTAAAGATAAAGGTTCCCCTCGCACATACTTGCTAGTCGTTTCCAGCTCTAGGGCGCGGTGCTCATCTCCATTACAAGGCCGAAGAGCCAGTGCTGCCCGAAGATGTCTCTGTGGCCATGTGGCCGGCACGACTAAACGCCGAAGGCACACGGAACGTTGTTACCTTCCCACCAAAGGGGTCCCTATTTTTCTAGGTGCATTTTTACGTGCTTTTGAACTGCTAGTTGGCAGAAGCTGGGACAAGTAACGAGAGCTCACTCCATTATGCGGCACTAGGGATTTGAACCACCAAACTGCCGACCTTTCTGACTGACAAGCTCAGTGTTTTAGCCATTGATCCACCACGTCCCTTCATATATAACAGCCCCCAGGTAATCTCCCCTTGGTGCATCCGGAGATACACTTTTCTCCAGAGAGGCATTACACCATTAGATCTACATGCACCCAGAAGGTTGAGGGCGGTTCCCAAAACACGAGCGAGGGCAGCATAGCAGTCTAGATTCTAAGAAGCCTCTCTTCTGCACTGCATCCAGCTTTGGTCACCATATTATGAAAAATACATTAAGACTCTGAAAAGAGTGCAGGAAAGAGCAACCATGATGATTAGGGGACTGGAGGCTGAAACATACAATGAACGGTTGCAGGAACTGGGCATGGCTAAGTCTAGCGAAGAGAAGGACCAGGGGAGACGTGACAGCAGTCTTCCAGTATCTGAGGGGCTGCCACAGAGAGGAGGAGGGGGTCAAGTTATTCTCCAAGACCCCTGAAGGCCAGACAAGGAATAATGGGAGGAAACTGAACAAGGAGAGATTCAATCTGGAAATAAGGAGGAATTTTCTGACAGAGCAATCAACCCATCAACTTCTGGAACAGAGGTTGCCTTCAGAAGTTGTGGATGCTCCAACATTCGAGATTTTTAAGAAGAGACTGGGCAGCCATTTGTCTGAAAAAGTACAGGATCTCCTGCTTAGCAGGGGAATGGACTAGAAGACCTTCAAGGCCCCTTCCATCTCTGTTAGGAACTTTCTATAGAAATGGCTGAAGCCCACTTCCGGCTATCTCATGGAAATCCTCCTTTTCCCCTTCAGAGCCTGCGCAGAAGCCTGGGCTGCAGGAGGACGGGATGCTGAAAAGAAAGAAAAGGAAATGTGGGAATCGAAAGAAAGGAAGAAGATACAAGACAGCATGGATGCTCTCACTGCAGTCCGAGAAAAAGCCAAAGAGAGGAAAAAACAGAAGGAAATGAAAGAAAGGGACAGCGGCTCAGTCGGTGAAGGTTTATGACTTTTGTAAAATGTATTCTAGGCCACACTTAATAACATTCCTTAAAAACATTCATGTTTTTAATTTATTTGTTTATTAAATTTTTATGCCACCCATCTCCCCTGTAAAGTAACTCTGGGTGGCACAAATAAATGCATGTTACTACCCTCATTTTCTCCTTGATAAATGAGCCCAAAATGGTGCCACTAAAGTTCATATTGCAGTATTCTTAAATATATTTAAGCAAGTTTTAATTCAGTCAGTTTGTATATTTAGTTCATACTTTAAAGAAGCCAGGACAAATCATCCTTGTGCGTGTAATTTTTTTTCAACAAATGCCAGAATTGAATCTACCGACAGTTTGTTTTTAATCTGTCATTTGGACCATTCTAGAGATGATCCCATCTTCAAGCAACGATGCCGTGGCCGAAAATGGGACGGAGACATCAGATGTTTTGGAACCACTGCAGACAAAGCAGAAGATTGAGAAATTTGTGAAAGACACTTTTGGCGCCCACAAAGAAGCTATAGCTGCAGAGGAAATCTTGGGTGATCAGTCGAGGAGATCAGAGAATAATCCACATGAGCAGGAAGCACAGGAAGCGGAATTGAAGGTGGCTCCTGGCTTTACAGCTACTGAAAAAGGTAAGGGGCATCTGTAGATAAGAAAGCAGTTGGGATGCCAAGAACGATCCAGAGTTGCCTTGAAGGGAAAACCATACAGGTAGCTTTGGACTTAGGAAGCTACAACAGCACTAAAATAGAAATAGAATAACAGAGTTGGAAGGGACCTTGGAGGTCTTCTAGTCCAACCCCCTGCCTAGGCAGGAAACCCTACACCACTTCAGACAAATGGTTGTCCAATCTCTTCTTAAAAACATCCAGTGATGAAGCATTCACGACTTCTGGAAGCAAGTTGTTCCACTGATTAATTGTTCTCGCTGTCAGGAAATTCCTCCTTAGTTCTAGGTTGCTTCTCTCCTTGATTCATTTCCAACCAATGTTTCTTGTCCTGCCCTCAGGTGCTTTGGAGAATAGCTTGACCCCCTCTTCTTTGGGGCAGGCCCTGAGATACTGGAAGACTTGTGTCATGTCTCCCCTAGTCCTCCTTTTCATTAGATTACAGACCCAGTTCCTGCAACCGTTCATGTTTTAGCCTCCAGTCCCCTAATCACCTGGAAGAAAGGGAATTACAGCTGGTCCTTGCACTTAGAACCCTTGCAGTATCCCCACGGTCAGGTAATCCAAACTCAGGGACTGGAAGAGTGATAAGATACCGATAGAAGGAAAAATAATTGAAAAAATATTTGAATGTGCAGAAATGAACAGGCTGACACTAGAAATGAAAGAAAAAGGAGAATCTGAATATTATATGGTATGGGGTTTGTTTTATCAATGGATAGAAAATAGAACAAATTAAAAGGGATTAGATGTACAGAGCAATAAGAGAAACTAATGTAATAGACATATTGGATTTCATTTATATTATATATATATATGGGAATGTGATTATTGTTATGTTAAATTTGATAAGAATATTGTTAATGGTTAAGTAATTGGAATATGTACATAATCGACGCACGATTGAAATGGAATGGATTTTTTGTATATAATTTTTTTTAAAAAAATTACAAAAAAAACCCCACCAACTGCCAATAATAGATTAATTGATGCATTTGCCTTGGGACAAGGGGTCTTAGGTTACCGCCACTAGGGGGCAGCATTATGAAGCTATTCCCCTCCCCAAATTCTGAGCCTGCTTATTCAGCCTCCAGGGTCACTCTAGCTAGCAACCCTTTATCAGACATAAAGCTAAGGTTAGCAACTCCATTTTATTTATTCATTTATTATCAATCAATCAAATGTACATGGCCGCCCCACCATCGAAAGTGACACTGGGTGCAATTGTACAACTTGAATGGTAACATTTTGCTGCCAGAGGTTAGCCCTGGGTTTTGAGGGTTTGTTTCCAGAAATCTAAACCTTGAGGGGGCGGGAAAGGTTAAAGGCGTGTTGTAGCTGATGGGTACCCAGCCCTGATAATAACGGAATCCAGATTTGCTGAAGATTTTTGTCTCCTTTTTAGAAACCGTTTATAGATTTTCTACCGAAGGGCCACTGCGAACTGAGTGCACTGACCTGACAGATATTGAACACATCACGTTGGACGTGCCAGAAAAACTTTTCCTTGATGTAAGTTTTAACTGCAGGACAGGAAAGATGGGGTGAAATTGTTGTGGTTCGCAGGCAGCCGGTGCAGCCTGCAGCAGAATCAGATAGTGGGGGAAAGGGGACCAGTCAGGGAGTCTGGAGGGGACTCGGATGAGGGTCCTGCACCCGATACAGAGATGGGGCCAGGACCATCTGAAAATGGGGTGTTTACTTTGGAGCCTTCGGAGTCTGGCAGCAGTGAAGAAGAGGACCCAGGGGAGCCTGCTCCCAGTGCGCATGTGTGCAGAGCTGCTAGAAGGTGAGAGCAGCTGAAGCAGAAGGGGTGACTCGGGAGTAAGGCTGGGAGGTGATTGCCCCTCGCCTAAGGGATAAAAGTCAGACCTCAAGGACAAACTTTGCAGGAAGCAAAGTAGTTCAATCAATTCCGAGTCATCCTTGAAGCTCTATGTAATTTGGTTGGTTTTTTCTTGTACTTTGGTTGGTTTCTTTTATAGTTAATTGGATACTTCTGTTTTTGGGCGCATTCCACAGAACTGAAAGGTGTGTGCTTATCTTGGGGGGCTATTTAAGATTAGTTCCGTTTGGGCATGAAAACAATTCCCAGCATTGCAATAAAATAGGTTTTGCTTTTAAAACAAGTTTGTGATTAATTACGATTTACAAAGCCTGGGTCAGAACAGGAGGGCCAGGATGGAAACATGTGTTCCACGACAGTTCCCTTCCCTTCCCTACCCACCACATTCTCTTGAAAAGCTCTTTTTCTTCAATAAATATTCTGATATTTTTCAGGAACTTCCTGACTTAGAAGATATAGATACTCCCGGCGAAGAGTCACTGAAGGAAGATATCTTCACCAAAAAGGTCATTTCCCCCGCCCTCTCTAAGGTTAACAACTGCCACAAAAAGAAATGTAAAATTGGGCTTGTCGTGTTTACAGCCATCACAACTTACAACCATAAAAGGCATGCTCCATTAGAGTTGTAAGTCAAGCCCCACCCCATATACAGATTCAAAGGTAATTTCAAATATGCCAATAAGACAGTGGTTTCTTTTCTGTTTGCATCATTTTCAGAAGGGAAACACGTTAAAAACACATTTACAAATATAGAATAATGTGAAGAAACATTTTTTTTTAAAAAGCATACCTTCAGACAGCTATTCTGAAATTACATGTCTGGATGAGAAAAAAAGAATAGATCTCAATATCAGAATCTTTAACAATACTGCCAGAGCTTTTCCCACAGAGAACTGGCAAATAAGACACAGCAATTAAGAGGATATAAAATAGAGATTGCAGATCAACTCCTTCCAAGTTTAAAGAATGGAATCCTTTGGTATTTTCATAATAGCAAATGTATTAAAGCAGAGGTGTCCAACCTTGGCAATTTTTAAGACATGGCCCTGGGGAATTCTGGGAGTTGCAGTCCACAAGTCTTAAAATTGCCAAGATTGGTCACCCCTGTATTAAAGTAGGTGCTTTCACACAAGCCCACTTTGCCAAATGCATGAAAGACATAGAAGTGTAAGGAAAAGTTGTAGAATTAATGTAATACACAAACCCATAATAGCCATTTAAAATAACATGGCTAGGGGCAGGAAACTGACATATTCATATGAAGAACTAATTCACGTTATATAGTGTTTTGACAACCATTCCTAACCAAGTCACAAGAGACAGAATGTTAATCCTGATTACTGTAAGCAAGTTTAAATTCTTGATTTATTTTAAGAAACAAAATGGTTTAAAATGACGTGAATCTTGGGTACCAGGATTCTATTACAAATTGTCCTTGGCTTACAAACATTTGTTTAGTGACTATTTGAAGTTAAAAACAGCTCTGAAAAAAGTGACTTATGACCATTTTTCACACTTGCAACCTTTGCAACATCTCCCTGATCATATGCTTAAATTTCAAACGCTTGGCAACCAGCGCATATATATGATGGTTGCAGTGTCCCAGGGTCATGTGATAATCTTTTGTGGCCTTCTGACAAGCAAAGTCGATGGGGAAGCCAAATTCACTGAACAACCATGTTACTAACTTAACAACTGTGGCAAGAAAGGTCGTAAAATAGAGCATAATTCATTTAGCAACTATCTTGCTTAGCAACAGAAATTTTGGGCTCAATTGTCGTAAGTCAAGGACTATATGTAGCAATAACATTTAGACTTACATACTGCTTCACAGTGCTTTTACAGCCCTCTCTTAAGCGGTTTACAGAGTCAGCCTCTTGCCCCCAACAATCTGGGTCCTCATTTTACCCACTTCGGAAGGATGAGTCAATCTTGAGCCGGTCAGGATTGAACTGCTGGCAACGGGCAGAGTTTAGCCTGCAATACTGCATTCTAGCCACAAGGAGGGAGGGAGGGAGGGAGGAAGGAAGGAAGGAAGGAAGGACAAAAGCAATAGACTTACATACCACTTCACAGTACTTTACAGCCCTCTCTAAGCAGTTTTACAGAGTCAGCCTATTACCCCCAATAACAATCTGGGTCCTCATTTTACCGACCTCGGAAGGATGGAAGGCTGAGTCAACCTTGAGCCTGGTGAGATTCGAACTGCCAAATTGCAGGTAGTCAGCAGAAGTAGCTTGCAATACTGCACTCTAACCACTGTGGCTCATGTGGTAGAAAGAAATCCATTTTATGCTGTTTGTTTCACCTTTACAGCAAATATCTCCACCCAAAATTGAAGTGATTTCTGAAACCAGCCATGACAGAAGCTGTACTGAGGGAACCATTGCCACTTCTGACAATTCACTAACATCGGAAGTCTTAAACTCCATTTTTTCACAAGTTTCTAAAGTACCTGAAGTCAAAGAAACCATTAGGCCGATTGTCCAAGATCTTCTAGCACCACAAGAGAAAACTGAGGAGCACCAAGCAAAACCTCTAGGACCTTTAATTGAAGACATCACTCCTGAATCTCCAGAGCCTTCACAGCGTGATCGAGATGGACTAATTCCAGATGCTACCAAAAACATAGAGATTCAGTCCAGATCACCTTGCCTAGGTAAATTTACACAGACAAACATTGACCTGAGTCCATAATGATCTGTCTGTGGCTCTCAATAACGTTGGAAAAAATCCAGTTAGTAACTTTACTTCTTCTCAGAATTGCTCACTGAAATAAGTCTAGCTTATACTTCTAGCATATGTACAAGGTACAACCTAAATGCCGATGAAAATTCTCAGTCATAGCTGTCTGAAACTTAAATCATGGCAACTGGTTTTTGTTTTTTGTTTTTTTTTTGGGGGGGGGAGCTTCACACTGAAGAAACTTTGATAAGAAGCAAAAGGTTTTCACACTGAAAAAGAACGAAAAAATGCCCAGTTGCCATGACTCAAGTTCCAGACAAGTACACCTAAAGCTTAACTATATTTCTTTAGAAACAAAATTTGATTGTTTCAGTGCTTGGGTTTATATGGCAGGCTAAAAAGCTAGGTTGGTTAAATCATGGTTTACTAAACAAGACGCAACCTGCAAACTATTTGGGGAACACAAATGTGGTATGAATAATAAGCAACGCTAAGCCACAAATAGGGGCTTACAGCAAGTAAGGAAAGCTTAATGTGACCCATTGAAATAGTGAATAATGAATCCAGTCACCAGGTCAGTGCTTAGGGCTGTATAAGCCTGCCTGCATGGAATTACACATACCTATTATTTGTGAGTTTTTGGTTTAAGATCTAGTTCACATTTGGAAAGGCTCATATACCATTTTATCACAAAGCAAAGCAGTGCGATAACGATATATAATATCAGTAAAGGCTGCATCAGCCAGCAAACATAAATGTATTATAGAAACTGTGTTCAGAAATAAAAAAACACAGATCCTGATATTTTTTGAACAGAAGATTGAATCAACTAGCATGTATACCTTTTAATTTATTTTAAAATATACACAGCACTTCAATCACAGATTGTAAGTGGCTTACAACAAGTACAAAAATGTCTATAGCAAAATAACCATCAATAAGTATCAAATCAAGAGGTCAGGTTTTTTTACTTTCCAAAAAAGTTAGCACAACTCTCATAAAAATTCACCATGGACCGCTCTTAAGGCTTGTAGCTCCAATTCTTCAAAGATATCCTCGTGTAGAGCGAGTAGCAGAAGTTTAGCTGCAAGATGACAAGGGAATGAATATTGCCAGCATTATTCCATTTCAGGATGAGATAATATATTGGTTTTATCAAAGTATTTCAGAAATCAGCAGCAAACGCCTGAGTCTCTGCATTAGATGACTCACACATTGTCCTAAACCATGCTTTGTTGAATGAACCCCAGTACATGCAACAAAGTGCAGATATAAGTCAAAGATAAGCCATATCAAGTGCTTGCAAACCACAGTAGCTAGGTTCATACAATATCTTAACACCAAATCAATTCACATTCGGATTAGGGCAATGCAACTTGGAACTAAGGAGAAATTTCCTGACAGTTAGAACTATTAATCAGTGGAACAACTTGCTTCCAGAAGTTGTAAATGCTCCAACACGGGAAGTTTTTAAGAAGAGGTTGGAGAACCATTTGTCTGAAGTGGTGTGGGGTTTCCTGCCTAAGCAGGGGGTTGGTCTAGAAGACCTCCAAGGTCCCTTCCAACTCTGCTATTCTATTCTATTCCTATTCTGTTCTATTCATAAACTCCACCTACAGAGAAGTAAGTCTGATTAGGAGTTTGAGATTCTGAAGAACTTCTAGGTTCTGAGCTGAGAATCTTAGGAGGTTCTTAGAAGAACCTCTAAGATTCTGGGTTGAGCTGAGAACCAAGATGACGGGAACTCAAGGAGATGGCGGCATACTCGAGGATTTCTGTGCAGTTTTGTCTTTTGTTCTGCTGGGAGACCACTCAGGAAATGTGCTTGCTTGTTTTATTTCATTCTGAATCAGCTCAATGTCCCCTGTGGAGTCACTTCAAGCCAAATAACTGCACAGGCTCCCTCCTTTGAGAAGCCTTACCACAGCTTTATCGGCCTAGCTGTCTTTTTTGCCTCCCAACAGATGCAGAGCGGCCAGTAGTAGAAGCGGACAAAGATGCTGAGCAGGCGTTGGACTGAGGAGTGAGACGGAGACGAGGATTCACCCTGACGGTTTTACCAGCCTGATCCCTCTCCCTGAGGTTCTCCACCTGCCACTTGGATCGCAAACATGCACGTGTGATAGCCTGGACTGGGGACATCCAGAGCCTGCCCCATGGCATGGGGCTAGGAAGCCTCTATGGCAGCTCCTCAGCGTTTGAAGTAAGAATTCATTTTTAACTTTTGTGGTTCTGTTAGCATAATGCAGTTAAAGCACTGAATCGAAAGAGAAGCAATTTAAGTCCCGGTTGTTTTGTCTCATCCCAGTACAATCCAATGTTTCCCAGTTTCATTGCCCTGGGCCTTCTGGGACAGCCGGTTATTGAGTTGCTGTTGCATATTTCTCCTTGGATTTATTTCTAAATGTAGGTCAGCTTCAATAAAGGTTTCTCTTTTCTCAGTTGTGTGCAGCTCATTCCTCATCCTGCTTTTTGGTTGGCCTATTCAAGGCAAAGACCAGGATCCCCTCCTGCCTTGTATTTTTCACAGCTGGTATGAGAAGCCCTTCAGTCGTAGATTCCCCCTTAAGTCCAAGATGGATGACTTTCACAAACAGGAGGAAAAGATTTGCTAAGGGCTATGAGGCACAGCCCTGTAAATCGAGCGTTTCCCTCCCTGTCTGAAATCTGCCCTTTGTAATTTTCCAACCTGTCTTGGGAAGGGGAGTAACCCCCAGGGATCAGGATCCTTCTCAGCTTGTCAGAAGACACTCACCTGTATGCCAACTTAAGCTTGGGGCTTCCGATTGCCTCGGCCTCTGTAGCAAGCCTCATTCTCTAGCGTTAGTGCCCTACAGATGGACAGTGGTTGAGGCTCTGTCCAGGCTTGTGCTGTCCAGCCTACACGGAAACAGGGCTCAGCAGACACTCAACCTCTTTAAACCCAGAATTTGCACCTTTACATATAAAAAAAAAAATATGCAAGACTGCTTAGCGTTACTATCAACTAGATATTAGAAATGAAATGCAAAGTGGTATCCGGATAGACCTAATATCTACAATTCTGTTTTTAAACATTTGTGGAATATGCTACAGGAGAGGGAGATTTGGGACATGAAAGCAAAGGACAGAGAAATTGGTGCAAACATCCTGTATTCCTGCATCACCAATGAACAGGGATTCCCTTTGGTATTCAATAGCTTGGCTATTCCCAAGGATGAAAGAGAAGGTACACACTCACACCCATCCTCAAAAACAAAACAAAACGTCCCCTTTTCCACTTTGGGAGGGATTTATAGTGATACCATCCAAATCCAAGAAACTCAACTTTCGATTTGTAGATGTCTTAAATTCCCCAGAATGTGGGAGAATTACACCATAAATTACAAGAGAATCCTCCCACCGTGTTTGAAAATCAGATTCAGATGAAACTTCCCTCATCTCCAAGAGATGCTAAAACATTTTATAACTTCTCACTTCAGGACTTGGGAGACTAACCCGTCGTCCCCAAGAAGAATCAGGGATATGCCAAAGTCATAAGCTCCAGAGTCGCATAGAAAAAGCCAATAAAAGTAAACTTGAAGGAAATTCTTAAAATGGTTCATTTTTAATATATGTGTCTGTTTTCTAGGAGAGTGGGTCATTCTTAATATCAGGTCCGATATGTATTCTTCATTGCTCATAAAGAGGCTGTTGAGAAATTAAAGCACAATAGACCAAACACAATTGAGCAAAATTCACCTGGAATTTTAGATGCCAGTGGTATCTTCTCTTGCCAATGGCTAGCTTATGTCATTATTTATTAAGCTATAAAGTGTTCCCCTTCCATATTTGTCAAATGATTGGCTAATCCTTCAGTAACCCCACCAATAAAGGTCCAGTTTGGTGCAATGGTGAAGGCCCCAGGCTAGAAACCAAGAGACTTTGACTATGGAGATTCTCAGGTCGTGGTTGTCTCAAAGGTGCTTTTTTCAAGAGGCAATTGGACTTTCTGGTTTTGTTTTGAAGACATGTCTCTTCTCATCAGAAGAAGCTTCTTTAGCTTCTTCATCCGTGAAGCATCTTCAGAGCTGAAGAAGCTTCTTGGGTGAGAAGTGAAACGTTTCCAAAAAAAAAAAAAAAACCCAGAAAGTCCAGTTGCCTCTTGGAAAAGCACCTTTTGAGTTCTAGGACAACTATAGGCATGAAAAACTGGCTGGATAAATTTGGGCCAGTCCTTTTCTCTCAGACCAACCCACCTCACAAGATTGTTTTTCTGTGCAAAATAGGAGGAGGAAGGAATATCAAGTATGCTCAATGCCTTGAGTTAATAATAATAAAGGAGCTGTACAAATAATTGAATTAATTAAACCATGCAGCGCTGGGTGGTCAGGTGATTGATTGTCAAAGTACAGAAGAAAACAGAAAAGAAGCAAACATCAGATTCTTTCAAGCTCTTTTTTTTTCCTGCAAGAGAACACATAAAGTCCCTTTAAAGAGAAAAAGAAAAAAGTAAAAAGGATATTGGCCAACTATCAACAAATTAAAGGCAACTTTCCTGGAGCTTAAAAGCCTAGCGGTATTTTTTCCCTGCAGAGCGGTTCATACCTATGTGGGCCACTGGGGGCAGTATATGCTATGTCTTAAATGCATTGGGTTATTGTACAGGTCATCTTTGAACTTCCAGCCATTCATTCATTCCGTGACTTTTCGAAGTGACAATGGCACTGAAAAAAGTAACTTACCACCGGTCCTCGCACTTACGACCATCACAGCATCCCCCAAACAGTCACACAATCAAAATCTGGACCCCTTGGCAATCCGCATGTATTTATGACAGTTGCAGTATACCGGGGTCATGTGATCACCATATGGGACCTTCCCAGCTGGCTTCCGACAAGCAAAGTCAATGGGAGAAGCCAGTTGCTTAACGACCATGTGATTCACTTTACAACCATGGGGAAAATGGTCATGAAATCCGGACCAATTCAGCCGCCCTGCCTATCGATGGAAATTCTGTTCCAAATTGTGGTTGTAAACCAAGGACCCCCTGCACACTCAAAATGGATAAGCTATTCATGCTGTACCTTGTACTGCCCCCCTGTGGCTGCTTGGGGCGTTACAGGCTCCATGGGGTGTGGGGGGGGGGAAGAGGGCAAAGCAATTTTCCTATAGCAACATTGTCCACCCCCCGCCACCTTTGGTTGAATTGGGTTCTGGTAGTTGAAAGGCCAGTAATATAGAGCAGGGATGGACAGCTATGGCAAAGAGTGGTGCGGTGTGAACAAAACTCCGCAATGGCGACAGGAAAGGCATCCAGCCAGTAAACACTCAGCTCCATTCAGTTGTCCAGACTCCATCCCACAAGGGATTATGGGCTTGTTAAAAAGAAGATGATGGACAGCTACGGCAACTTTTACAACCTGTGAACTTCAACTCCCAGAATTCCTGAGCCCGCACGGAAATTCTGGGAGATGAAGTCCACGGGTCGTAAAGTCACCAGAGCTGCCCACCTCCGATAAAGAGCAGTGGGAGGACATGATCTCAGCCACTCTCGACTTCCAATCAGTTCTTAAAAGGAATGATATCAAAAGTTAAGCCACGGATACTTTTCACAGCCCTCAAAGCATCCTGGAATTTACAGCTCAAATTAGGGTTTAACCCCTTTTAGCTAAATCAAGAAACTCCAGGAGTTTGAAAAACTGGACCAAAATCCCAAATCAGAAACGTCAACTGGGATTCAAGAGGAGTCAAAAAAATGTGAGCTGAGAAGACATAAAACAGGAAAAGGATCACTTAACCCGAGGTTGGTTCCTACGTGAGGTCGTGTTTGTTGAACAGCCTAGAGATAAAACAGATAACACTAAGAACACCAGACACGGTTGGCTAATCACCACGCCGGCTGTGGATGAAGGAAGTTGTAGTCCAAAATACCTGGAGGACACCAGGTTGGAGGAGGCTTGCTAGAGTATGCAGAACAAACCAGTTGAATGCATGGCCTCCAACCCCACCCCACCCACCCCCCCAAAAAATTAACCACTTGAACGCATGGAGCTCTCAGCTCGAATAGAGTGTCCTGAACTGGTTCAAATAGCAGCACAAGAGTTATGTTGGAAACAGTCTTTCCTTGTGAAGTGTGTGTGTGTGCGTGTGTGTGTGTGTGTCGGCCACCGGAATCCCATACAAAGTCAGCAGACAAAGCCGTGTTTTCCAGAAGTCACTATTCATCTCCCGGGCAAGAGGTACTGAAGACGAGGCTCTGGTCCTCAGGACGACTTCTTATTTTTGCTCTTCTCCAGCTGTTCCACAGTGAGCATCTGCAGACTGGTGCAAAAAATAATAATAATAATAATAATAATAATAACAACAACAACAACAACAACAACAACAACAGGAAGTATGGTACAACAAGGCAGAGTTACTGCCCAAGAAAAGGAGAGAGAGAGAGGTAGTGATGGTTTTTTTTAAAAAAAAAGGGGGGCGGGGCTGATCTAGAACAGGACAGAATAAGAGAATGACAGAATGACAGAGTTGGAAGGGACCTTGGAGGTCTTCTAGACCCCTGTGCCATTTTAGACAAATTGTTGTCCAGACTCTTCTTAAAAACCTCCAGGGATGGAGCACCCGCCACTTCTGGAAGCCAGCTGTTCTTCTGACTCCTTGTTCTCGCTATCAGGAATTTTCTGCTTTGTTCTACGTTGGATCTCTTTCCCTCCATTCTTTCTCCCTGCCTTCCAGCCCGTCCTGCCGCCTTGGGAACTTAAGTGGCAACCCTGCAAACTCGGCCATGGGAGCATGGATGGGAATGCAGGCCAAAAGAAAAGTGGTTTAATGAATGCTTCCGCGCTCTTAGTTGTGGGCGAGTAAGCAACACCAAATTTGGTTTGAATGTATTAAGAGAGAGGAGACGGGTCTGCCCTTATGCACAGACCTCCTTCAAGAGTAGAAGACTCATCTGTTGATGCCAGATCTTACTGCTACATACTCAGACGCTGTGCGAAAAACGAGCCAAGGAGCCACGCAATTAACTAAGCTAAAAAATCAGCAACATTTCTTGCTGTATTGTACCGTCTATTAATCAATCGGCATCAATACAGATAGTCCTCGACTTACAACAGTGTGATGACCCGGTGGATGGCACAAAGGCAACACAGTCAGATAGTCAGTAGGAGTCCCTTTATTAGCTCCAACTTTGCCCCCAATATCTCGGTTACCTTCTGGCTGGAGAAAAAACTCTCCCAGGAACAGCCTTGGGCTGCAGAGAATCAAGTCCAAAACGTGGTCAACAAAAACTGTAACTGTAACTTCAATCAAGGCAAAGTGAGATAGTTGGTCTGGCAGGGTAGGAGCAAGAATTCCAGATGTGAAGACACGGCAATAACTCAACATGGTTGGGAAGTCCCCAGGAACACGGGATACACAAAGGCAACACGAGATAAACTCACGATTGCTCCCAGCAGCTGCCACACTCGGCATGCATCTCTTTTAAACTCTCATTCCCAGGTGTGGCTAATGAAGGAAATCAGGGCCCTTTCCTCCCCCATAAGCCACACAACCCACATTGCTCCCTTCTCCATTCCTCCCTGCGTGCCCTAGAATGAAGAGAGGATGGGCCTGGGTCTTCCTCTGCACCCCCCCTCTCCCTTGTTCTACCTCTCTCCTGCTCTGCCCAGCCTGACTTTGCCCTTCCCCAGTTTCCTCCACAGCCAACGGAGCCACACTCCCACTCCCTGTCAGCTGTTCGTCTTCTTCCTCGGATTCAGACTCCGACAGGGACAGGACAAACAGTTTTCTTAGTGACCTTTCAAAGTTACAACGGCACTGAAAAAAGCAAATTACGGCTGTTTTTCACAGTTACGACCTTTCCAGCATTCCTATGATGTCATCCAAATTCAGATGCTTGACAGCTGACTCACATTTATGATGGTTGCAGTGTCCCAAAGTCATGTTATTCCCCCTTTGCAACCTTCTGACGAGAAAAGTCAAGGGAAGAACCAGGTTCACTTGATAACTGGGCTATTAACTTATCAGCTGCAGCAATTCACTTAACAACAGAGCAAAGAAAGGTCATAAAACGGGGCAAAACTCACTTCACAAGTGTTCCACTTAACAACAGAAATTCTGGTTGTAAGTCAAGGACTATCTGTGCCTGAAAGCATTCTCAGCATCCCTGGGCATTAGCCAAGGTGATGATGCTTCAGGGCATCTTGTCAAAATAAAAATAAAGATCACCTTACAAACACCTTATTTCACTTCAAAAATAAATGCTATGGGCATCTGTGTCTGCTTACGTCTATTGCAGAAACAAACAGGACATGCATACATGAGAAGGATAGAGAAAATACTGAACTACAATAGCTTGTCAATGACATTGTTTCAGTTCACCATATTAAGTGAATTTTTTTAAAAAAGAACGATTGCTAATCTGGAAATAAATCTTTTTAATCTCAGATGCGGGAGGCTTTAATCTGGATTCTTGTCCTTTGCAAGGGATTTGCTTGAACAGCCTCTTTCAGATTTGGGATTATATTCCTCTACTTAATGTGCATAAACTGTGGGATGCATGACTTTTTTTTTTCTCTGAAGGAAAGCCGCTCTTCTGCAGATCTGACCTCTGAGGGGTGAGTGGGACCAGGATACAAATGAAACATGGTTTCACTTAGGCTTAATATTAAAATAAAATATCATTAGCATGTCTGCTTGTTGGTTGTTCATTTAATAATTTCCTCCCTCTGCTATCTGAGGGGGGAAAATAAATCACATTAGGAGCAACTTCTGGAGATTTCTGATGGCCACACTCCGAGAACCTTCGATGCTTATGCACGTCTTAAATGTGCAGGTGTATTTTATTTATTTATTAAATGTATATGCCGCCCCATTCACTATCCAAAGCAAATATGGGCAGCTAAAGATTAAAAAGGTCTGGTTGTGCATGATGAAAAATTTACTTGGAAGTGATGCAGATCATAGCAACGTTGTCCTAGTTAAGTGCAGCAGCATGTTATTCCTGTGCTGATGAACATAGAATAATATGCTTGGGAGGAGCCTTGGAGGTTGTCTAGTCCAACCCACTGCTCAAGCAGAAGACCCCATGCTATTCTACCTGTGTCTACATATCAAGCCTCATTTTATTCAAGAAATGACACTGACCTTTCTTGAGACAGCAATTATTCATACTCGTGCAAAAGCATCGCTTTTGATCAGTTGTTCTTTGCAATACTGCGGCCAAATATTTTGAGCAAAGTTTTTGGGAAGGTGGCCCTGCGAAATACCTGTTCTTCAGGCAGAAGTCTTGCCTGGGAAATGTCCCTGTTTGAAGTTTTGGAGAACAGATTGGAACAGACCCTAGAGGTCTTTTAGTCCAGTGGTTGCCAACCGGGAGGGCCGTGGCCCACTGGTGGTCCACAAGAAACTTTTGGTGGTCTGCAGAGAAATCTCATCCCCAGAGCACCCCCCCACAAAGCAATTAATCCAGGCTGTGCAGGAACACAAGGCTGCCCTGCCCACATGGCCCGCGGGAATCCTCCCCTCCCACTCACTCCTCACCTGGCAAACTTGCCTGCTAAGTTGCTATTTTTCCTTTTTCTTTTCCCCGACCATCAGCTGTTCTGCTGTGCCGGGAGATTTAGATTAGCTAGAAAGCAGGAAATGGTTGGATTTCTTGCTTTGTAGCTAATCTTTAGATCTTCGGCTCTGCTTTTAAGCAGAGCCGAACCTTCCTTAAGACTGAAGGTTCTCTTATTCAGTTGCAGACTCAGATAGCCGATGGCAGAAACACAGATCTCTAAGTGAATCTGTGATTCTGTGAGCAACTCTCAATCTGCCTGCCTGCTTTGCTTGATTTTGGGTAAAAGTTGCTCTTTTTTAATAAAAAAAAATCAATATTTACATCAATATTTATAATATTTACATACAAGCCATGCCCAGCCAGTCACATGACCACCAAGCCACACCCACAAATTAGGCCACCCCCAAGAACCGCTTGTTAAGAAATTTGAATCCCACCCTTTCTATGTGTGTTTGTGTGTATGAGAGAGAGAGAGAGGGAGGGAGGGAGAGGGAGGGGGTTAGATCATCTCTCTCTCTCTCTCTCTCTTTCTCTCTCCCTCCCTCCCTCCCTCCCTCCCTCTCCCACCAATGTCAGCAAGCTACCATCAGTCAAAATTCATATTAGTGGTCTCCGGGATTTAAAATTATGAGTTTGTTGGTCCCTGAGGTCCAAAAGGTTGGCGACCCCTGTTCTAGACCAACCCTCTGCCCATGCAGGAGATTTTATTCCATTCCAGGCAATTTTTTTTTTTAAAGAAAACCCCCAGTGATAAGAGCACCCACAATTTCTAGAATGGCTGGCCATTCCACTGATAAATTGTTGTCGCTTTCAGGAAATTTCTCCCAAGTTCTAAATTGGATCTTTCTTCAATAAGCTTCCATCCCTTGCTCCTTGTCCTGCCCTCTGATGCTTTGGAGAACAGTCGACCCTCAGATCTCAAACCAGATTTTGCTGATTTTCAGTTGCATGATATCTGCTGGAGAAGCAGAATGGCACTGAACTGGAGGCCTACAGGGGATTGGAAGACGCCTGGCGGCATCAACCACCACGAGCATCGGCTCTCTGATTTAGGAAGTGGAGTTTACACATGACAAATTTAACATGTCAGAATTCGACATATAGAACAAGAGTGCTGGAAGGGATGTCTCTTGGTTGTCTTCTAGTCCAACCCACTTTTCAAGCAGGTGGCCCTATACTATTTCACACAAAGGTTTTGTCCAATTTCTTATTAAAAGGCTTCAGTGATGGATCACCCACAACTTCTCACAGCAAACCGTTCCACTGCTAAATTGTTCTCCATGACGGAAAATTCTCCTTCGTTCTAGATAGGATCTCTCTTTGATAATCTTCCATTCATTACTTCTTGTCCTACCTTCTGGTGCTTCAGAGAATGGTCGACTTCTCGGTGACAGCTGGAAGACGGCTATTGTGTCACCCTTAATCCTTCCCTCCATTAGGCTAGACATAGCTGTGGTAATTCCTTCTGTTGTTCATCATACAGTTTAGCCAGTGGTGGGATTCAAAAATGTTTACTACTGGTTCTGTGTGCGTAGCTTGGTGGGCATGGCGCGGCTTGGTGGGCGTGGCTTGGTGGGCGTGGCTTAGTGGGCGTGGCAGGGGAAGGATACTGCAAAATCCCCCTTCCCTCCCCACCCGCTAACCTGCTTTCCAGCTCGGTTCTCCTGTTTAGGGCAACCAAAGGAGACCCAGCCAATCAGCTGGGACTCAATGGGAGGCAGAGAAGAGATGGGGTTGGCAGAGCGAGTCAGAGGTGGGAATTGCCGGTTCTCCAAACTGCTCAAAGTTTCCGCTACCGGTTCTTCAGAACTGGTCAGAACCTGCTGAACACCACCTCTGAATTTAGCCTCTTGGCCCCTGATCGTCTTGGTTGCTCTTCTCTGCACCCTTTCCAGAATCTCAACATCTTTTTTTTTTTATTCTGGTGACCAGAACTGGATGCCGTATTCCAAGTGTGGTCTCACCAGTGCACTATATAAAGCGGTGCAATCACTTCCTGTGATCTGTGTACCACATCTCTGTGTTTCCCCTTCTGCAGGTCCGTCTCTTACCCCAGACAAATCAGCCTCCACGTCATTTAAAGCCCACTCACTCGACGGGATCATGGGATTAAAAGCCTAACAGAAAGAAAGAAAGAAAAGTTAGAATGGCCCTGAAAAAAGTGACTTATGACTGTTTTTCACAGTTACGACCTTTGAAACATCCCCACGATCATGTGATCAAAATTCAGATGCTTGGCAATTGGTTCATACTTATGACTGTCGCTGTGTCCCAAGGTCAACCTTCTGAAAAACAAACTCCATGGGGAAGCTGGATTCACTTAACAACCAGGTTACCAACTTATCAACTGCAGTGACTCACTTAACAGCTGTGGCAAAAAAGGTCATAAAATGAGGCAAAACACACTTAAGCAATATCTCACTTAATAACAGAATGTTTGGGCTTAATTGTGGTCATAAGTCACAAGTCGAAGTCTACCTGTAATCACACAGGTAGAGCATCCTTGTTGTTGTTTTTTAACCCCTCTTGTGGACATCTCTAACCTGATGGTTTTCAAACTTGGCAACTTTAAGACTTGTGGGACTTCAACTCCCAGAATTCCCGCAGTCAGCTTAGGGAATTTACCTCCAGAGATCTGTTGGTTTCCAGACTGTATTGCGGGTTTCTTAGAAAGATCTGAAAGCCTTCCAAATTCAGATCAGCCCCGTCCCAGAGATCAGGTATGACTGTTCTGAAGAAACATAAAAAAGACAGCTGTCCAGAAAAAAAAACCAGGTGATTTTCAGATCAATCAGAATAGAGTTGGAAGGGACCTTGGAGGTCTTCTAGTCCAGCCTCATGCTCACGCAGGAGGCCACATATACCATTTCAGACATGTGGCTGTCCAGTCTCTTCTTAAAAATCCCAATGATGAAGCCCCTACAACTTTTGAGGGCAAGGAATTCCACTAGTGAATTGTCCTCACTGTTGGAAAGTTTCTCCTTAATTCCAGGTTGCTTCTCTCCTTGATTAGTTTCCATCCATTGTTTCTTGTCCTGCCCTCCAGTGCTTTGGAGAATAAATTGACACACACACACCCTCTTTGTGGCAGCCTCGCCAACTCCCCCCAAAATCGCCAACACTCACATGTATTTCAGTATTCTCTCCTGAAATTTTTCACCAGTTCCCAGATGTCAAATCTAGAACTAACAACGTTTCAGTACTCTAGTATGAAACAGGAGCATTCTCGTGTAGGAGCTTACCAAAAGCTTACAAAATTTCAATATGTGAACAGGATGATCTCCAGCAGATCAGGGACAACAAAGAAAGCAGGAGTCAACTTTACATTCAGGATTTTAAGATCATCTCGTATGAAAATATACAGAGGGCAACCCCAAAGTTCTACAGGCAGTCTTCAAGTTATGACGGTTAACTGGGCAACAATTCAAAATTACAACTCACCAGAAAAAGGGGAGTTATGACCCAGATTTGAAATGTTGAGGGTCAGGGCCCCCTTTGTAATCATGTGACCAAACACCAGCCACTACATTTATGCACAGGTGGGATTCAAATTTTTTTAACAACCGGGTCTGTGGGTGTGGATAAGTGGGCATGGCCATGTAGGCATGGCTTCTTCTGTTTTTGCAGCAACCACCCTTTCCCCCCGTTTTTTGCTAGTTCTGCAAACTTCGCAGAATCATAACAACCGGTTCTATAGAACCGGTTCAAACCGGTAGAATCACATCCCTGCATTTATGGGTGTTTGCAGTGTCTCATATTTACTTCCGGTTTCAGCAAAACCACACCCATAGTGAACCATTTGCTTAACAACTGCGGATTCACTTTAGCACAGTGACTGTCTTAACCACTGCAAAAAAGGTTGTAAAAAAAAAATCATGTCATCAACCCATGTTACGACTGTAATAAGCAGGCTCCATTACCGTCGAACTTTGAAGACTACCTGCAATCCATGTTTCTGTTCTGTTCATAACTCCCAACCAGCATGACCGAAGAACACCATAGTTTGGGGGTTATCAGAGTTGCAGTCTAAGAGAGCAGCATTGCCCTGCAACAATGCTGCGTGCACACCTGTGCCTCACCTGTCCAAAAATGATCGTCTTTCCTGGGGCTGCAAACACATTGGTTGCAAATCATCACATCTTGTCCTCCCATCTAAGACCGATTGGACCACAGTAATGGGCAGCACAGGGGGCTCTGGACAGGGGTTGTATCCAACCAAAGGAACATCAGGACTGGTAAATGCAGCTTTCCTGTCCGGACCAGCGGCTTCTTCCTTGATCAGCAGAAGATTGGTTTCCCTGGAACGATAAATAAGTTGTCTCCATATTCTGCCTTCCTTTGGTCCAACTCAACTGGCTCCAGACTCTTTCTCTTCCTAAGAACAGCCCAAACATGTCCCGATAACTGTTTTCATATGAAAACATCTGCAAGGATTGCACAGAAGAACTTCGCAAGGGTGGCTTCCTACCTGTAGAGAAGGGGCCTCCAAACTTGGCAACTTTAAGACTTGTGGACATCAACTCTCAGCCAACATCGCTAGGAGTTGAAGTCCACGAGGCTTAAAGTTGTCAAGTTTGGAAGCCCCTGTTGTAGAGAAACCCAGTGGTGGGATTGGAATAATTTAACAACTGGTTTTCTGGCTGGGTAGGCGTGGCCGGCTGGTCATGTGACTGGGTGGGTGACATCACTCATCACACCCAGCCCCGCCTCCGGGCCACTCGCTTCAAAGACAGAGGTAGGATTCAGCCAGTTGGGGCTAATCCTGCCACTGGCTGGTCCTGTCCCCATCCATTTTTTACCCTGTTTTTTGTTGTTTTTTGGCCATTTTTTAGCCATTTGGGGGCCATTTTTGGTTCAAAAAACGGCCAAAAAACAGCTGAAAAACAAGTAGCCAACCAGTGGTGGGGTTTGTTGGTTCGCCAAACTGCACAGAATCTTAACTACCGGTTCGCCTGAACCAGTGCGAACTGGTAACAGCCGACCTCTGGAGAAACCTACTTTCCTGCATGCAGACCATCATTCCTCTGGTGAGTTTCCACAGGAATGTGGAAATCTGCCTTTGGAAGAGAACATTTGAGGGATGTTATTTAACAGTACGGTAGATAATGTGGAGGGGTTGCCATTGGCTTTAAATTATGTGCCAGCTGGAATGGAATTAGAATCCCAATGTAGAAATTTTAGAAATCAACAAGACTAAAATCAGTTTCATCTGAGCACACTTCCCCAGGCAGATGTCTTCTGCCAATGATGAGGTATCCACAATGGTTGGGATGGTGGGGAAGAGTTAATACGATGTTATGATGTGTCGTAACAGATCTGGAAGGGATTTTGGAGGTCTTCCGGACCACCCCCTGCTCCAGCAGGAAATCCTATACCATTCTGGACAAATGGCTGTCCAATCTCTTCTTAAAAACCTTCAGGGATGAAGCACCCTGTCAGCCTTCAAGACTCCTTTCTTTTGCTATCTTTTTGGCTGTCATAGTAATGGGGGGAGGGTGAATCAATTGGGCTTTGTGCGGATGGGAAGTGTGCTGGAGGTTTTACAGGATAAACTGTATAACTTGGGGAAAACTTGTGCTTATTTGCTTGCTTACTGCGCAATCGTAGCTCTTGATCAAACTAGGCCAAGGTCAACGGCCAGATGTCTGCATCACCACCTGAAGATGCCCCACATGACATTATACACAACTTCGATTGGATGGGGTGTTTGAACTATGGTGGGTGGGAACGTTGCCATCACTTTGTATATGTTGTTTTCCATGCGTAAATTCTCAGATCTAGAATTCTTTTGATGCTACCACTTGATTTCCAGCAAAAGTTTCTTTTCTCTATAACAATGGAGTCTAAGAGTGTCTTTCTCGGATTTTGAATGGAGCACCATCTGACACATCCACAACTTCTGAAGGCAAGCTCTTCCACGCTGGTCAATTGTTCTCACTGTTTGGAAGTTTTTTTCTTAATTCCAGGTTGCTTCTCTCCTCAATTAGTTTCCATTCCATTGTTCCTTGTCTTGCCTTCGGGTGCTTTGGAAAATAAGTTGACCCCCTCCTCTTCTTTGTGGCAGCCCCTGAGATACTGGAATACTATCACATTACCTGTAGTCTTCTTTTTCTCTAGACTAGCCATACCCAAGTCCTACAGCTGTTCTTCATATGTTTTAGTCTCCAGGCCTTTAATCGTCTTAGTTGCTCTTCTCTACACTTTTTCCAAAGTCTCAACATCTTTTTTGTAATGTGGTGACCAAAATTGGATGCAGTATTCCAGGTGTGGCCTTACTAAGGTTTTATAAAATGGTACAAACCACTTTTGATTCTATGCCTCTGTTTATAAAACCAAGGATTATATTAGCTTTTTTTTTTTGGCTTCCGCTCCACACTGCTGGCTCCTGTTTAAGGGATTGTCCACCAGGACTCCAAAGTCTTCAGTGACATGATGTGCATGTCGCTTTGATGTCCAGCTGAACTAAAGCAACCAAATTGGATGTCTTGGCTGGAGATTTATGGGAATGGGAATTGAAATATGTATGGGGAAGAGCTATGGAGGACAACCAATGATGGATTTAGTAATAGGCTAACTTTGTTCCCTGCTGGATGAATGGCTGGAAAAAACTGATGGAACCTAGCCGAGATGGCTAAATTGACTGCTTTAACCAAAGACAAGAACACAACCAACTTCATTTTTACTTAGAAACCACTTCTGGATTTTATGCGCCAGGTGGAAACAAGTGAAACTTTAACTTTCGGTTGTGTTGATAAGTTTGTTGTTACAGACATGGCTTTAATACGTATTAGTGCGTAAAAGTAAAAAGTTGAGGCTGTACTGTTTCTATCTTATTTTAATGTGCTAAAAAGAGTTAGAAGTCCATGTTTTCTTTCTCTTTCCCCCCCTTTTACACTTCTTTTATTTGTGCTCCCTCATTTCCCCAGTATTTTCATTTAACGACTTACCTCTCACTGTCGGGAGGGAGCTGTAAAGCCACCGGACTGGGCTGGGCGGCTTCGGAAACATCAGAAATGATGGCTCCTCTCGGAACAGGGCTGTTTAAACACGAGGCCGGCTCTGCTGGTGGCTACAAAGAGGGAAGATGTGGGGGGGGGACACATCTTCAGGGAATCCTCAACTTATGACTCTTATGGGCCTGCCCATTATGGTCATAGGTCGCGACAATCGTAAAATGGGTCAATTCATGTGACCAACTTGATTTTACAACCTCTTTTAAAGAGTAAAAGATAACCTTTATTGTCATTTTTTACTGTGGGTACACTGGTACACATTAAAAATGAAATTCTGTTGCCTCCTCTCAAAAGTACACATACATAACACATATATAGACATGCAATATCTATCTATGCTATATCTATTCTATGGCTATCTATTCTATATCTATATCTATCTATTTATTCTATATCTATCTATCTCTCTATCTATATCTATCTCTCTCTCTCTCTCTCTCTCTCTCTCTCTCTCTCTCTCTCTCTCTCTCTCTATATATATATATATATATATATATATATATATATATATATATATATCCATCTCTCTATCTATCTATCCTCTCTCTCTCTCTCGTATCTACCTATCTCTCTCTCTCTCTCTATCCTCTCTCTTTCTCTCTATATCTATCTATCTATCTATCTATCTATCTATCTATCTATCTATCTATCCTCTCTCTCTTTCTCTCTCTCTCATATCTCTCTCTATTTCTATCTCTATCTTTCTCTCTCTCTCTCATATCTATCTATATCTATATCTATCTATCTATTTATTATCTATCTATGCAAGAAAACAACCAAGTTGAGAGAGCACCACCAAACAGTCCTCCTCCTCCTCCTCCCCCTCCTGCTTTCTAGTACTGACAATGTTACCTAGCTGGGTCATGAAACATCTGCATGAAAACCACCAAGCTCAAAGAGCCCGAAGGACCTCTCATGTCAACCCTGAGCTCCACATATTCTCTCCTATTGGTACCAAAAGTATGTCAGGGTATATTCATGAACTGGAATAGAGCATGGTAACAAGGTCAGCCAATGAATAGGCATAGCAACTAAATCAGCCAATGAGGACAGTTTGGAAACTGAAACTAGAATTAGCCTAGGCTGGAAACTGAAACTAAAAGTAGTCTAGGCGTGGCTCTGTGTTAAGCTCTGCAACTCTGCAGCTATGTTGAGATCTGAGTCTGTCTATTGAAGATGAGACTAACTTGCTTGCTTAAGACTGGAGTTCTGCTCTGAACTTGCAACATGTTTCTGCTTGAGTTTGCTCCATGTTGGAGAAATCTACAACTACTTTGTAAAATCTATTTATGTTTATAAAGACGTTAAATGAAGCATCAGCCATCTGTGTTTATTTTTCTGGTGCTAAATTATCGCCGCGAAAACTCTCAATAAAGTATTTCTCCCCTCTTTCCTTTTACTTTCTGGAAAACGAGGAAGGGTCCCTTCTGAAATGCTCCCCATTCTCTCCCTTCTTCTGTGGGCTGGGACACATTTCACACACACCAGACCTCCCCATCGGTGGCTCCCTCCATCTCCCGAGGTCATTCACGCAGACCATTACAATCCCACAAACGATTTTGCTTCAAACCAAAGAGCACCTCCTCAAACCACCGGCCACAGAGCTAATCGGCCAACAAAGAGCCGACTGACCTCTCAAATCGGTTGCCAGCCAAAACAAGAGCAGGTTAGAAACCAAAGGCTGGACGGATCGCAACCCCAAACTTACAGGCTGAATGTAGCAAGGCTCGTGAAAGGGATCCAAAGGCAGAGGTCTTCTGAATTTGGCCACCTGTGGGGCAGAGTTCCCGTCATCCAACATGAGAGGCCTATGGGCAGATAGGAAGAAAGCCAGTTGAACCCCCCACATCCTGATGTGTGGCTCCCACAGCTTTATGACAGATTATTTCATTTATTGACGATGCCTTCAAGTTAGTCTTGGTGATATCTGGATTTAGAGGAGGTTTGCCATTGTTCGTTTCCTAGGGCTGAAGGACAGAGATGGGTCCAAGATCACCCATCTAGCTTTGGACATAAAGCGGGACTACAACTCACAGTCTCCTGGGTTTTAGCCCTGGTGCCTTTATAACTCCATAAATTTATGTACTTGTTATTTGTTTACTCAGAAAACGGAAGACTTCATCCTATTTTTAACTTATGAATCAGGTTAGAGACTGTGTGGACGTAGACTAGGTGGGGACAAATTCGCTGGCTGGGGAATTCTGGGAATTGAAGTGTGTACCTTAAAACAGGCTGACTGGGGAATTCTGAGGGTGAAAGTCAACTCATGTTAAAGTTGCCAAGTGTGGGAAAAAAAAAAAAGTCTTCCACTTATGACAAGATTGAGTGCAGCAGCCAAAAAAGCCAATGCAATCCTAAATTGCATTAACAGAGGGATACAATCAAAATCAAGGGAGGTACTAATACTACTCTATAAAGTAAGACCCCACCTAGAGTACTGCATCCAGTTTTGGTCATCACACTATAAAAAAAGATGTTGAGACTCTAGAAAGAGTGCAGAGAAGAGCAACCAGGATGATTAGGGGGCTAAAACACATGAAGAATGGTTGCAGGAACTGGGCCTGGCTAGTCTAGTGGAGAGAAGGACCAGGGGAGACAGGAGAGCAGCCTTCCAATATTTGAGGGGCTGCCCCAGAGAGGAGGAAGGGATCAAGCTATTTTCCAAAGCATCTTGAAGGCCAGACAAGGAATAATGGGTGGAAACTGAACAAGGAGAGATTCAATTTGTAAATAAGGAGAAACTTTCTGACAGTGAGAACAATCCACCCATGGAACAGAAGTTGCCTTCGGAAGTTGTGGGAGCATCATCAATGGAGGCTTTCAAGAAGAGACTGGACTGCCATTTGTCAGAAATGTTGTAGGGGTCTCCTGCTTGGGCGGGGGTTGGACTAGATGACTACAAGGTCCCTTCCAACTCTGATTATCTGAGCGCTGGTCCAATCTCTTTTCGTTCAACGATGGTTGGACAAGGATGGATAAACTGCTCCCAGAACCCCCCATACTGTTCTCAAGCCCCTTTCGGCCACCCCAGAGCATCCCACAAATGAGGTGGACCAAAAAAATACACCCCACCCCTCAAGGTGACCTCATTTCCATCCAATCCAGGTAGACCTCCCACAGAGCTATGAGTCAGAGCTGGTCCCATGGGGTGGGGTTGGGGAAGCAGCCTGCCTTGCCTCCATCACCCCAACCCTTCAGCATTGGTCTCCTCTCCGTCAGCCCAGCTTGCTTCCAAACAAAGGCCAACAGCAGCTGACTGGGTGGCTGTCCCAGGGCCCTGAATCAGCCAGTTCAGCAGCTCTGACTCATCAATTCCACCCCTGCTCAGATCCCCATGACCAGCTCTGCCCTTTGAAACAGCTCCATGCTTTGCAAGAGAAGAGAGACCCCCCCCCCCACCCTTTGCTCACGTAGGCATCACATGAGGGTGCTCACCGTTTTCTCTTTATCCCAGGGCTGTTGGGCCTGGACTGGAGCTGGCCAAATAGAAACTGAATCAGCTGTCGGGGAAAATATCAGTCAGCAGACAATAAGGCAGCCCTCCCCTCCCTCTCTCCCTCTCCCTCTCTCTCCCTCCCTCCCTCCCTCCATCTCTCTCTCTCCCTCCGTCTCTCTCTTTCTCTCCATCTCTCTTTCTCCCTCTGTCTCTCTCTCCCTCCCTCTCCCATCCCTCCCTCTCCCTCTCTCTCTCTCTCTCCTCCCTCTCTCCCTCTCCTCCCTCTCTCCCTTCCTCTCTCTCCCTCCCTCTCCCTCCCTCTCCCTCCTTCCCTCTCTCCCTCCTTCTCTCTCCCTCCCTCTCTCCCTCTCTCTAACACCTGGTGTTCCCCTTCTGCTTGCAGGGACAACTTTCTGAATAGGCACCTAAGCCAGCACCTGCTTGGCCCAAACTGTATTTCCCTGTATTTCATTTTTTCTAAAAAGGCAACTGGATTTTCGTAGTTTTTTTCCTCTGAAATCATTTCGCTTCACACCCAAGAAGCTTCTTCAGTTCTAAATGGAAGAACTGAAGAAGCTTCTTGGATGAGAAGGAAACGTTTTCAAAGGAAAAAAGAACAAGAAAGTCCAGTTGTCTTTTGGAGGGGATAAAAAAAGCACCTTCGGCAATGGTGAACCCACAACTCAGGTAAAATCACAAACACGTGAAAATCCCAACCAGCATGAATAGAAAAAGCTGGTTTATCCCATGGGCCAGCTTGTGCGGATGGCTGAGATAATTTTGGTTTAAGCTAAATTCTACAAGTGAACATTAAGTCTTCCAAGGAGTTGACATTTGCACCAAGGCAAACACACATTTATTTATAATACTTGGAGACTTGCGCATTTCAAAATCAGAACCACAGGCAGCTCACAACCGCAATATAAAAACAAAATTGCACAAGAAAGTACCAGAAAACAAAAACAGAAGGGGGAAAAATCTGGCTCCATCATCAAACTCTTTTGATGCGACACACAAAAAACTCTGTACCAACTCCACCTTTATCCTGTCTCAGTGCTTGGGGATAGGGGGGGAAACCTCTCTCTTTATAACTTCTGGAAGGTTAAAATCAGATTTCTCAACGTTGGCAGCTTTAAGATGCATGGACTTCAATTCCTAGAATTCCCCAGCCAGCTAAGAATTCTGGGAGTTGAAGTCTGCATACATCTTCAAGTTGCCAAGGTTGCGAAACATTAATTAACGGATAGGGGCCTGCTGGTTCTCAACGAGAAAAGTGTTCTACAAAGCAGAGTCTTTATCCTAGGCGTAGTAAATGCACAAAGGAAGCATTGTGACTTGCAGACCCCAACCCAGAGTTTAGCATGAGAGAAAAGTCCTGTCATGCCCCTGTCAGAATCTGATTCTGATTGGGAGGCCAAGCAGCTGACAGGGAGTCAGAGTGTGGCTCCATTGCCTGTGGAGGAA
The DNA here is from genome assembly GCF_049901715.1 of Pseudonaja textilis. Taxonomy (NCBI): domain Eukaryota; kingdom Metazoa; phylum Chordata; class Lepidosauria; order Squamata; family Elapidae; genus Pseudonaja; species Pseudonaja textilis. The sequence continues at coordinate 4,850,742 of NC_142000.1, forward strand.
ACTGGACAAGGGCAAAGTTCGGGTGGGCAGAGCAGGGGAGAGGTAGAACAAGGGAGAGGGAATTCAGAGGAAGACCCAGGCCCACCCCCTCTTCATCTTAGGACACGCAGGGAGGAATGGAGAAGGGAGCAACGTGAGTTGCATGCCTTACGGGATAGGAAAGGGCCCTGATTCCCTTCATAAGCTGCAGCTGGGAACACAGTGTTTAAAAAGGGAAGTTGCGCACAGCAAAGTTGTTGGGAGCAAGTCGTGAATTATCTGGTATCTTTAAGGCTTATCTAGGTTCCTGGCGTCTTCCCGACTGTGTGTATTTTGCTGGGCTTTCAAGTCTGCAATTCCTTCTCCTGCCCTGTCCAGTTAATTACTACAGTGTGATTTGTGTGGATTTTTATTTACAGTTTGTATGTACTTGGTTTTCGGAATGAATTTCCTCCACTTAAAGACTGTTCCTGGGAGAATTTTTTTCTCCAGCTGAAGGTAACCTGGACATTGGGGGCAAAGTTGGAGGTACTAAAGGGATGCTTCTTGCTTATTTGACTGTGTTGCCTTTGGGTCATCACAAGTCCAATTAAGGGTAGCTTGAGGTACAAGAAGAACAGGCAGAGCTGCGGGGGGCGGAATTAAGCATGTTATCAGTTTAGAAACTTTATGTTGCCACAAATGGTCCATGTCCAAGCCCTTTTGAATTCCATTGATCCTTATATGGCAAAAATTTAGTATTGAACTTTAATTGACTAAATTCTCACATATAGGCTTGAGCAATGAATCTTTGGACTGCAACTTAATGTCTGGTCCTAATCCTTCATGCCTGATCTTAATCTAGATTAATCTATCTAGATTAATCTATCTGTACCCAAGAATCTAGCCAACTAACCGTCAGTTCTAAATTGGCATCAAGTAAATGCCAATGGATTTCAAGAGGGGTTGGATTGATTCATTTGTGGGATCGTAATGATTCTAAGCTGATGACATGCTTAACTCCACTCCCCCAGCTCTGCCTGCTCTTCTCCTCCGTCTACTCGAAAGAAAGCCACTTAAGCAAACCCAAGCGTAAGCCCGCTACAGGTTGAGAATATGTCTCACTGGCGCTCCATCAGTCTCGATCCCCTCATTACCTTATTGATCACTTTCTGATGCTGCAAATGGTTTTGCCGGAGACACAGAACTTCTTTCCACAAAACCTCATTCTGCCTGAAAAGAGAAGAGTTATTGCACTAGCACCCAGTTGACTGAGGGCTCCTCAAGACCATCTAGAGGTTTGTATATATTTCTATGCAACCATGCTCAACCTGGGGGCTTAGACAAGTTCAGTTCAGCTGGTATCATTCCTCTCTGCCAGAGCAAGGATTGGATCAGACTCCCTGAGTAGTAAAGGCTGAAATACATGCAGTGGTGGTATTCCACAGGTTCAGCCCGGTTCTGCCGAGCTGGTAGCGCCGATGAGCAGCAGAGACTGAACCGGTTCTCTTCTGACACTCTGCTGTTGGGCCCACCTGCCCACCTGGGCTCCAATCTCACCTTTATCCTCTAAATTTGAAATGCAGCTGCTTTGCGCAGCACAGAAAAGTGCCGCGCGGCAGCTGCTGAAGCGACCGGGAGAGTGCAGGCTTGCACGAGGTGAGTTGGAAGGCCTCTACGCCTGCACAAAGTGGGGATCGGGGGATGCAATCCACTGACTAACCTCACTTGCGTGCATCACCCTCGGCCTCCTTTTCACTGTCAGAGGCCTTCAGGAACTTCTGCGGCTGTCAAGGCTTTCCTGAAGGCCTCTGCAGCTGAGAACAGAGATCTGGATCGATCCTACAGTTTCAGAGGCCTTCAGGGAAGCCTTGCTAGCTGCAGAAGAAATGGGCCGGCAAGGCAGGTGTCACGGTACACGAGGACTGGCTACAACTATCCAAAGGTAAGTAGTAGGGCAGCTCCAACCACCCCCATACCCACCCTAGCTTAATTTTTACCAGTGCACTCTGGATGGGCGGGATCTTAATTAGGGCTTATTTGTGGGGTAAGATGTCAGGCTCCGAGTCCACTTGGAGCCCGTTAGCTTCAAATATGCCTTGCCACAAGTCAGCTGGCCATGTGACCTTATCTCTGCTGCTGTCGGATCTGTATTTCTGCTTGTGTGCTGGCTGATGGCTTTGGAATGACTCAGCGGAGCTGAGGATGGATTCTGCAACAACTGTGGGGATGGAGGATGGATTCTGAAACAACCGCGGGGTTGCTAAAAATGGCTCTTTTCACGTATTGACGTGGTACATATTGTTAAAGGCGGTTGCGGGCACATATAGGTGGTAATTAAGCCTTTGGTGAAAACATGGTAAAGGTGGCACCAGGTGGGGGATCAGTTAGTGAGGGTCGGAATAGGGGAGGGATGCAGACATGTTATAGGGTTAATAGCATTTAGGGATAATGGGTTAGGCGTGGCCAGAACTAGAACTACATATAGGCCTGGTTGTGGGTTTTTTTGTCGCATGATAATGGTAATAAAAGGGAAACCCAACGCTAACCTTGTCTGGCTTTTTAGCCCTTCTTGTTAGAGAAGAGCATTTGTTGTTTGATGAGCTAATGAATAAACCACCATTGCACTACAAAGGAGCTGGAGTTTGTATTCATTTCAGGACAAATCTTCAATACTCAAGGACTGGCTGAGATATTGGGTGCACATGTAAAAAAACAATAAAGCTAGGACTTCCTTCCAGGGTAGGTCTTATTTTTGGGGAAACAGGGTACATGCCATGAAGTCCTGGGGTAGATGCCAGCCATGTTTGAAGGCCAGGAGATGGACTTACTGTTTCACATCCTGAACTTGACACTCCATCATCTCCTGCTGGTTCCGGAGGACTTGGATCTCATACAAGAGCCTGCTGAGGTCTTCTTGGCGCATCTTGGTCTCTTCACTTTTCACCACAGAGACCTGAAGGAATAAAAGAGGGGGAAGAGAAGAACAACAAACCCAGTTTCCCCTTCCCCCCGCTAAAAAAAAGGGAATGGCTCATCATAGCTACAGCTAAGTTTTGGTGTCCTCCAAACTCTAGGCGACTTTAAGACGTGTGGACTTCAACTCCCAGAATTCCTCAGCCAGCCATGGGGAACCCTGGGAGTTGAAGTACGCAAGTCTTAAAAGGAGCTGAGTTTGTAGACACCCAGCTCTAGATGATAGGAAAATGGATGCTCAACACCTCTGAAAGGTGCCAGCTCAAAATCCCACAACACTGTTCTGCTGGAATATGTCCCACTGTCCGGTCCAACAGAGCGGGGTCATGGTTGCTGGAGTGCACAGAGAGAGAGAGAGAGGAACAGCGTCTCCCCTCAGGAAGGAGGGTTCCTTCAGCTGAAGAGTTAAGGATCTAAAAGGGTTTGGCCTCTTTGGAGGATGTGGAACATGTAAGTGTCAAGTGTTAAGGAAACCACCTTGAAATCCTTCTAGTCTTCCCACAAAGCAAACAATAGAGCTGAAATGTTTGGCCCTGCCCACTCTGGGCATACAAAGGGAAGTGCCTGGTGTGCTGCCAATGCAACATGACTTCCCCGCAATAAATGGAAGCAGGGACCGGCCACCAGCAGCTTTTTTGTGTGTGAAAAGGAAAATCGCTTTTCACAGCCGCACACAATCCAAACACAATCATCTTCTTTTAAAAACCCCATTATCCCTTGCGGGGTGGAGTTCCAGGCAACTGAATGGAGCTAGCAGAGTGTTTTGATGGCCGGATGCCCTTCCTGTCACCAATGCAGAGTTTTGTTCAGCAGATATATTCTCACTGTGCCCCACCTAGGATCGAACTCACAGCCTCCTGATTGTGAGGCAAGAACTCTATCTCTAGGCCACCCCACCACTCCTTTGTCCAAACACAATATACCCCCAAAATTCCAACAAGGGAACCGATTCCCAGCTCCCGTGTCATGCCCCTGGTGGAGACTGACTCTGAGGGAGAGGAGGAACAGCCGAGAAGGAGTGGAAGTGTGGCTCCGGAGGTTGTGGAGGAGGCTAGGGAAGGGCAGAGGCCGGCTGGGCAATCAGAGGAGGACACAGGCCCATTCCCTCTCCATCCTAGGGCATGCAGGGAGGAGAGGATAAGGGAGAAACGTGAGTGGTGTGGTCTATGGGGGAGGAAAGGGCCCTGATCCCCTTCATGGGCTGCAGCTATGACAACTGAATAAGAGGACGGACATGCTTACTGGCAAACACCGGAAACAAAGTGTGGAAATATCTCTAGTTTATGGTTCCTCTCTAAGTTTGGCATCCTTCCCAGTGTGTGTTATCTGTGGACATCCTGCAGCCCTTATCTTGCCTGGCTTGTGTTGTTGTTTTTCCCTCCTTCTTGTAGCTGCTCGTGTGGGAGTTTTTTTTGCCTTCCGTCAAGGATATTTGGAGCTTGGAAGCAAAGTGAAGGCATAAAAGGGGCTCCACTGGGTTTTTGTGACTGTGTTTATTTCGTATCCCCACCCTGGGTCATCACATCCTGGATGAATTTTGCCGAAGGTCAACAAGGCCTCTCCTACCTTCCTTTTGATCAGCTCCAAAAGATGTTCGTGGCCTTGTAGGAAATAAAGATGTTGGAATTCCGTATCATCACGTTCGGGTTTCACAAGTCCACCTTGTTCGATGTTTACCACTTTCCTAAACCCATCTACATGCAACAGAAGCAGAAAGACAACTGAAGGTTACCCAAAGTTTCACTTAACAACAATGCAGCTTGTAGTGACAAATTTTCTGCTCCATCTTGTGCTTGTAAGTTGAGGGCTCCATCTGTGCAAGAACTGAGCTACTAAGCTCCTGTTGCAGAACGTGATAAGAGAACAAGAGTTACTGTATAGAAAATTATGTACTTTCCCATTGCAGAGTAAAATTACAGAGCAAAATCAGACATCCATTTGTCTGTGATGACTATGGAGACGCTCAGTCATCCACGTCATGGACGTCCCAAACATGCTTTTTCAAAAGGCAACTGGACTTTTTTTTTTAAAACTCCTGAAGACATTTCACTTCTTATCCAAGAAGCTCCTTCAGCTCTGATTGAATGATGGAGAATGGAAGGATTTATAGTCCTTGCAATCATCTGGTCATTAGTACCCTTCCTGAGAGTTGTTGAGGCCACTTGGGGGTTTATCTGTGCCTTGAAGGTCACCTGAATAGTGCAAATGGGTGTGGGAGTGGAGTGGAGTGGACTGGAATGGACTGGAGTGGACTGGACTGGACTGGACTAGACTAGACTAGACTAGACTAGACTAGACTAGACTAGACTAGACTAGACTAGACTAGACTAGACTAGACTAGACTAGACTAGACTAGAATAGAATAGAATAGAATAGAATAATAGAGTTGGAAGGGACCTTGGAGGTCTTCTAGTCCAACCCCCATCTAGGCAGGAAACCCTACACCCACTTCAAACAAATGGTTATCCAACATCATCTTTAAAACTTTCAGTTTTGGAGCATTCACAGCTTCTGGAGGCAAGTTGCTCCACTGGTTAATTGTTCTCACTGTCAGAAAATTTCTCCTTAGTTCTAAGTTGTTTCTCTCCTTGATTAGTTTCCACCCATTGCTTCTTGTCCTGCCCTCAGGTGCTTTGGAGAAGAGCTTGACTCCCTCTTCTTTGGGGCAGCCCCTGAGAGATCGGAACACTGCTATCATGTCACCCCTAGTCCTTCTTTTCACCAGACTAGACATACACACTTCCTGCAAGCGTTCTTCATATGTTTTAGCCCCCAGTCTAATCATCTTTGTTGTAAACAGGAGACAGGTAGTATCGCATCAGATTCTCCACCATCCAATCAGAACTGAAGAAGCTTCTTGGATGAGAAGCGAAACGTCTTCAAGGTAAAACAAAGTCCAGTTGCCTTTGGAAAAAGCACCTTTGGAATTATTTGTTTGGGGTAGCCTCCTGCCTTGGGCAGGGGGTTGGACTGGAAGACCTCCCAGGTCCCTTCCCGCCCTAGAAACCTGATTCTAAGATGTGAATTTTCATTGCATCATGACTCCCCCAAAAACCCCACATCGGGATAAATGCCACAATCCAGTGATTCTGAGCGGCAGGAAAACCAGACATCTGTCAAGATCCAAGAGCAGTACAGGTAAGTCCTCAACTTATGATCACAATTGAGCCCAAAATGTATGCTGCTAAGTAAGACATGGGTTAAGTGAATTTCGCCCTATTTTACGACTTTTCTTGCCGCTGTTGTTAAGGGAATCATTGCAGTTGTTAGTCACATGGTTGTTAAAGTGAATCTTGCTGCCTCATTGACTTTGTGTCAGGATTCCGGCAGTTACTCCAATTAAATCATGAGCTTCGAGCCACACTCCCAAAACTAAAAAGGATTTATTAGAAGTTAACATTCTACGTCCGGCAGTAACTTGGGCGCAGCCAACTCTGAGATATGTAATTCACTGTCACCCTTGATCCTGCTTTTCCCCCCCAGCCCTCTGGGTGTATCATCCAACAAAACACGTCCATAGCCAAGAGTCATCAATCATGCTCTCCAATTAAATTTTTGAGCGGCAGAAGCTTCAGCCATCTAATCAGTCTTTGAAGAAAATATGAATGGAATGTACTTTCGATTCCACACTGCCGCCTTCTCTTTGAAACTCCCCCCTGCCCCCCGTTTCTGTTGTCAACTACAAAACATGTATAAAAAATGTTTTATGAGTTGACATTTTGCTTATCAGAAGGTTGTAAAAGGGGTCATAAGTACGAACCAGTGGTCAAGCATCTGAATTTTGATACGGGGATGCTGCAATGGTCATATTTGTGAAAAACAGTCATAAGTCACTTTTTTCAGTGCTGTTGTAATGTTTGAATGGTCACTTAATAAACTGTTGTAAGTCAAGGACATCCCTCAAATCCAGATTGCCCTCAAGGGACTTATTTTTATTTGATTTGATTTGTCAATCGCTTGCAAGATAATAAAGATAAGAATAAACATAAGTATAAATACAGGAAATAGGTACGAATAATTTTGGACAATAGGACAGGGATGGTAGGAACGATGGTGCGCTTATGCACGCCCCTTAAGACTTGGTAGACTTAGTTTAAATTAATTTCATTATTATTCTCAGTTAAATTTATTTGCCAACTATTTTGCCCTGTCAGCTACTCTAAGCAGCTCACAATAACAAAAAGGAAGAAAATGAAAAATAAAACAAAGTAAAACAAGAGAACAATAAAATAAATGATGACAAAGAAACACAATGAGAATAATACATCCATCGATAACCAAAAAGATGGATGGGTAGAGAGCTGAGACCAAGCTGGGGAAGATGAAATTATTTTTTTCTTGTCAGTAACACCAACGTCAAATGGCACTGCCTCCATCCAAGGTGGGGTGTTTTTTTCCAACTTCTCAATCCAGTTTCTGCTTCTAGGATTCCCTGTGTTCTGACCAAGGCTTCCTGAGACCGTCAAGCTTAGTCAAAACAACTCTTGTTTTATTTCAAGGCTGGGAATTATGTTCATTCCCAGCCAGTAATGAGTCCCCAAAAAGTCTCTCAAGATAAGCACCCACCTTTCTCTCCTTTGAATTGCTGCCAACAACTCAAGTGCCATATTAACGGTAAAAAGCCAACCGAAGTACAAAGTCCACACAGAGCTTCAGAACAGAGTGAACAACTTTGCTTCCTGCAAAGGTTTCTCCACCTTTACTTGTCCTTTATACCTTATGGGAGGGACAATCACCTCCCAGCCTTATTCCCAAGTTGCCCCTTTAGTCTCAGCTGCTCCTACTTTCTAGCAGCTCTGTGCGTGCACTGGGAACAGGCTCCCCTGGTTTCTCTGCCTCGCTGCTGCCAGACTCTGGAGGCTCCGGAGTCAGCACCCCACTCCCAGATGGTCCTGGCCCCATCTCTGCATCAGACGCAGGACCCTCGTTCGAGTCCTCCACAGACTCCCGGACTGGTCCCCGTTCCTCCCCACTGTCCGATTCCGCTGCCGTCTGCACAGACTGCCAGCAAACCACAACACCCTGTTAGTCTCTTATTACAGTACTAGCCAAATCTTATTTTATCGCATTTTCAAGAGCTGTCAACATGACCTCTGGTTGGTTTCTACATCCGAGTGACCACTGCAGCATTTCCAGGGTCACAGGATCAAAATTCGGACCCTCTCAGCATCCTTGAAAGCGACGTTATCAACATTCGGATGCTTGGCAGCTGCTGACTCACAGTTAAGATGGCTGCAGTGTCCCGTTGTCAAGTGACCCCTGTTTGCAACCTTTGGACAAGCAAATTCCAGTGGGGAAGCCAGGTTTACTGAACAATTGTGTGACTAACTTAACAACTGTGATGAGAAAGTTCATAAAACGGGGCAAAATCCACTTAGCGACTGTGTCACTGAGCAAGAGAGATTTTGAGTTCCATTGTGGTCATAAGTTGAGGATTATTTCAATTATCTTTGTTTATAATTGTTATAAAGTTTTCATATAATTTTATGTATAATTTTAGATAAGTCTATTATATAAATTACCATAATATAAATAACAATAATAATAGCCTTATAGATTATCCTTACAAAAGACACTGTATTTTCTATTCAGTATACTTTATTTTATTCTTATTTATTCATTAAATTTGTATGTCATCCGTTTGACTACTGAGTGACTCTGGGCTTTGGCTTCGAGCAACAGTTTATCCTTCCAAGTTAACCCAAATACTGGATAAAGTATCGGGGGGATTCTGGGAGTTTGAGTCCACACCACTTAAAGTTCCCAAGTTTGAAAAATATTGATTTGAATTATGCAAGACAGTCAAATCCTCGACTTACAGCCATTCATTTAAGGACTGTGCGAATTTATACAGTGTTGGAGGCGAAAAAGGACTTATTACCAGTCCTCAGACTTATGACCATGGCAGCAGCCGCTTTCTTTCTTTTTTTTTAAGAACAAGTTTTATTGATTTTTGAAGACAAACAAAACATAAAACATAAAAGTATAAAACCTCCTTTCTAAAAATTACTTATAAATTTTAACAAAGCAAATAAAGCATTAATTTTTAAGACATAGTTCCACATTATCACATTTCCATTTACACATATATATCTTTTCCAAATTTCTCATTGTTTCTCCCTTCACTTTTATTCAATTATATTTCTTTCTATCAAGGTTTTATTAGTTCTCAATCAGTCATAAGCACACAAAATACAAAACATAAAACAAGACATTAACAAAAAAAAAACCCTCCTTAATTGTCATTTATACATGTCTTTTCCAAATTTCTCTCCCTTATGTTTTATTCCTCCAAGGTTTTATTAATTCACAATCAAACATAACTAACCAAAACACAAAACATAAAACATAAGACTTCTTTTGAAAAGTGGCAGCAGTCCCTTTCTGGCAAGGGAAGTCACAGAAGGAAACCAGGTTTGTTTTAACAACTGTAGTGATCTGCTTAACAACTGTGGGGGAAAATGCCATAAAATCAAGCCTGCCTCTACGTTACTCTTCTTTTTCTTGCATCATCAAAGCAAGTCAGCAGCTTGTCAGGTAATCCTCAACTTACAACTTAACATTCAGTTAGTGGCTTGGGATGAGGGGAGGTGTAAATAAAGCCACATTCAGAGGACCCCAATATCCCCGACTGAGTTTCCAGTGTCACTTACACATATTCAGCTGGCGGACAAAACTGGCCATGTTGTTGTGCTTGAAATATTTGGGCAGGACTTCCTTGGCAAACTGGCTCTGATCGAAAACATGGAAGCTGGTGCCATTCTGAAAGGAAAGGGAAAAAAAATAACGCAAGACATCATTAGACGCGCCTTCAAAACCCTCCGTCTCCATTGATGGGGAAAATAACGTCATTTTTTGGCAATAATATGGAAATGATTAACTTGATTTCTTTGGGGTACCGATTTTACTTCCCAGGCTATGACTCTGGGAAAAGAAAACTAAGTTTAACACTGCTTATCTTTTACAGGACTTAGTCAAGGTTGGTCAGATGAATGCTAACATGCTTGTGAAGAAGGCACAGAGGAAGAGGCTGTACTTCCTGAGAATGCCCAGGAAGACAAATCTATCTCAGCATCTACTTCTCCCCTACTACCACTGCACCATTGAGAGTGTCCTGACATACGGCATCCTTGCATAGGATGGAGCAGCTCTGGAGCAGACAAAAAAGCATTCAAACTGCCTAGAATATCATTGGGCTCCAGCTACCAGCCCTGGACGACATCTTTGAATCTCGCTGTTTAAGGAAGTTGCACAACATTCTCAGAGACTCTTCCCATCCTGCTCACAATCTTTGTGAACTGTTGCCTTCTGGCAGAAGATACAGAACAATTAAAACTCGGACTGCACGTTTTCTGAACCGTTTTTATCCCAGAGGTATAACTGCCCTAAACAATGAACTTAAAGACCACCATCAGTGAGCTGTTGGACAGTATTACTGTTCTGTTGTGTGGATGCTTGTGTGTTTTTAGGAGGAAGGGAATTTTGGTGGGTGGGGAGGTGTTTGGGGACTGTCATGTGTGTGTGCATGTTGAATCTGGTCTCTGGGCATTATGTGAATTTTGTTGTATATGTATACTGTGCATGTACGTACAATGACAATAAAGAATTCAATTCAATTCAGATGCTAGCTTTGCCTTCAAAGATCTCTGTAAGGCAGTGTTTCTCACCATTGGCAACTTTAAAATGAGATCATGCATTATTTCACTATCTCACACCCAAAAATTATTTCCAACGGTCTGGTAAAAGTAAAGTCTTACACTTAGGCAAGAAAAACCAAAAGGACACATATAGACTGGGTGAAACCAGGCTTAATAGCAGCAACTGTGAGAGGGATTTTGGTGGACAACCAGCTAAATATGAGCCAGCCGTGTGCAGCAGCTGCCAAAAAAGCTAATGCAATCCTAAATTGTATTAACAGAGGGATACAATCAAGACCAAGGGAGGTACTAATACCACTCTATAAAGCCTTAGTAAGACCACACCTAGAGTACTGCATCCAGTTTTGGTCACCACACTATAGAAAAGATGTTGAGACTCCAGAAAGAGTGCAGAGAAGAGCAACTAGGATGATGAGGGGACTGGAGGCTGAAACATATGATGAACGCTTGCAGGAACTGGGCATGAGAAGGACCAGGGGAGACATGAAAACAGTCTTCCAATATTTGAGGGGCTGCCCCAGAGAGGAGGAAGGGGTCAAGCTGTTTTCCAAGGCACCCGAAGGCCAGAGAAGGAACAATGGATGGAAACTGAACAAGGAGAGATTCAATCTGGAAATAAGGAGGAATTTTCTGGCAGTGAGAACAATCAACCTGTGGAGCAGAAATTGCCTTCAGAAGTTGTGGGAGCTTCATCTTTGGAGGCATTCAAGAAGAGACTGGACAGCCACCTGTCAGAAATGGGGTAGTATCTCCTGCTTGGGTGGGGGTTGGACTAAATGACCTACAAAGTCCCTTCCAACTCTGTTAATCTATAAGCCATTTTTCTCCAGATTCCTAAACTTTAACTTCTCGGAATATACTGTTCAGATCTCATTAAATAGCGTAGATTTACCTGGTTTTTTTTTTCTTTTGCCTCAAATAATATAGCTTAAAATATTTATGCAGATGATGGATTCTGTAGAAACTATGATCATTCAGATCATCTTTATATAATCTTTTCCCCGGAATTTTTCTGATTCAACATTTTCTGGAAAAGCCATGTTTTCACGAGAGGTGGCATCCTGGATGACAGTTCAGCAACTCTGAAGGCTGATGAATTCAAGGAGGCTGACAAAGGTTTTCCCAGGCATGGTAGCTATCGGATTGCTCTGCTCGATCAGCCCAAGGGCTGAGTCAGTCCATCATTGTGTGTCAGAGAGTAGCCAGCACATTTGTGAAGCTCACAAGCACAGCCAGGAGGCTATGCCAACTGGGGCTCCTGGCCGTCAATCTTCTTTTATTGGAGATAACAGCCATCCTAGTTAGCACCATTGATAAACTTGGCTCTTCTACAATTCATCTAAACGATAGAATGATAGCAATAGCAATCCCACTTAGACTTATATACCACTTCACAGTACTTTCCAGCCCTCTCTAAGTGGTTTACAGAGTCAGCTTCTGGCCCCCAACAATCTGGGTCCTCATTTTAGCCACCTCTGAAGGAGGGAAGGCTGAGTCAACCTTAAGTCTTTGGTCAGGATTGAACTACTGGCAGTGGGCAGAATTAGCCTGCAGTAGTGTACTCTAGGGATGTGGTGGCTCAGTGGCGAAAACGCTGAGCTTGTCGATCAGAAAGGTTGGCAGTTCAACTGTTCGAATCCCTAGCGCCGTGTAATGGAGTGAGCTCCCGTTCCTTGTCCTACCTAGCAGTTCGAAAGCACGTAAAAAAATGCAAGTAGAAAAATAGGGACCCCTTTGGTGGGAAGGGAACAGCGTTCTGTGCGCCTTCGAAGGCATTTTGTCCTGCCGGCCACATGACCACGGAGACGTCTTCGGACAGCACTGGCTCTTCGGCTTTGTGATGGAGATAAGCCCCGCCCCCTAGAGCTAGGAACGATGAGCACATATGTGCGAGGGGAATTTTTTACCTTACTGCACTCTAACCACTCCACTACCATGGCTCGTGATGGAGAAGAGAAGCCCGTGGCACAAGGTTGTGAGAAAGAGAAACTGGGATCATAAAGATGGATGAACTGCTAGAGACGATTACTGGGAAAAGGACAAAGTGGTAGGACATCTGTCCGGCTAGTTTCTCAATCTCAACTTGCGGGCATCGGTTTTAAGTAGCGAAAGAAGTCACTTCAAATCTCTCTAGCAGGACAGGGAGGAATTATGTTCCTCTTTCAGTGGAAGAGTTATCAAGGCCACCCCTCACTGAATAACAAAGTTGGAAGGGGGCTTGGAGGTCTTCTAGTCCAACCCACAGTCAAGCAGGAAACCCTATATACCACTTCAGAAAAATGATTGTCCGATCTCTTCTTAAAAACTGCACCACATTCTATTTTCTTCATGCTTTTCTGTTTAATTTTACATTTGTGTTTGCACATGGCTGATAGCTTAAAGACCCTTCCTTTATTGGATAAGCATAAATAAAATGTCTGCAAAGACAAAGAGCCGTATATTTGTCCCAAAGGTGCTTTTTCAAGAGGCAAATGGACGTTCTGGGCTTTTCTTTTTGTGAAGACCTTTCACTTCTCATCCAAGAAGCTTCTTCATCCCAGAAGTTTCTTCTTTTTCTTCTTCAGAGCTGAAGAAGCTTCTTGGATGAGAAGTGAAACGTCTTCAAAGAAAAAAAAAAACAGAAAGTCCAGATGCTTCTTGAAAAAAGCACCTTTTGGGACAACCATGACCTGGATGACTGAGAATCTCCATAGCAGTATATTTGGATTTACATAATATACAAGGTGTGATGTGATTTCTTAACATGGTTTGAAAGTTGTAGTTCTAGTTTATGGGCAGAAAAATCCATTATTCATTGTAAAAAACACTGAGGAAGTCTGCCATCTGGACTGGCAGTTGAACAGTGCGTAACATTTTTTAAAAAAAGTATCTTACACACACAAATCATTCAGAGGTGTTTTCCACAAGTTTATGCCATACCCTTCCCATCTAGTGTTTTGTAAGGCTGTGAAAATCCATTATTTCACTGTATTTGCAACCAGGATGGAACATCGATGATACCTGGAGCTCTTCAATTAATGCATCTCTTTTTATTTTTATTTGGTATTTTTACTCTCCTGGACATCAATCTAGATGAGAGTCTACAAACTGGTGCAAGTAATATAAACTCTGAAACAAATACAGAATAATTGATCTGTGGCAACTGGGTAAATTATTATCTATTACGCAGTTCTTACCTTTGGGTTTATAGGCACATGGCTGATCAGTGCATTTGGGATGTTCCTCTGAAGGGTAGGGGCCCAGGACAAGGGGCTCAAATTAGAAGAAATTTCAGTGAAATGCAGGGGAAAAATCTTAAGGTATCAACTGTTCAGCAGTGAAAATATTATTATATTAGACTATTTTGAAGCAGGAGTTATATAGTTGGCTACAAAGAATGAATTTATTTTGCATTTTAAAAATATTAGACGATTTTAAAACAGAACCTAGATAGTTGGCTACAGAGAATGAATTTATTTTACAATGACAAGACAATGGACTGGACAATTTAGGGGATGAGTTCACCTGAACAGTTGAGTCACCTGAACAGAAAAAGCATCCTATCCATATGTACCAATTGTTCCCTCAAAGTCTCTTTTAATTTTCTGTCTCTATCATCTATCTATCTGTCTATCTATCTATCTTCCATCATCTATCATGTCTATATCATCTATCAATCATCTAGCTATCATCTATCCATCTATCATTATTTATCTCTATAGCTATCATCTATCAGGATATATTATCTATCATCAATCTATCCATTACCTATCTTCATCTATATGTATTATCTCTATTATAATCTGACTCTTCCTATCTCTATCTATACTTGTCCATCTACAGTATCTCCCTCAAAAGTTTTTTTCCCCGAATGCTATCACTCTGCTAAACTAATTCCCACAACACTGTCAACTTATTTACTAAGACTGTATTACTATTATTGCTCTTATCCTTCCTAGTATCTTGTTCTTCCCACTTATGACTGTAACCGTGTTGCTTGTATCTTTACAATTTATAATGTTTTGTTCCCTAGTATGATTTGATTGCTTATTTATTTATACTATGACTATCACTAAGTGTTGTACCTTATGATTTTTGATGAATGTATTTTTTTCCTTTATGTACACTAAAAGCATATGCACCAAAGACAAATTCCTTGTGGGTGCAATCACACTTGGCCAATAAAGAATTCTATTCTATTCTATTCTATTCTATTCTAATTCTAATTCTAATTCTATTCGATTTCTATTCTATTTCTGTTCTTTTCTGTTCTGTCCTATTCCATTTCTATTCTATCCCCACCACCACACACACACATCTATCCATCCATCCATCCATCCATCCATCCATCCACCCATCTCCAGTATCTATCTGTGAAACATGGCATGCAGGGAAGTAAAATCCTTTAGCATATCTGTTTGCAATAATGTTTTCATGGACCACAATCATTTTCTGAGTTAGAGATCAACGGGAGGAGGGAGTAAGAGGAAGATAAATTTCATCTATTTGCCTTCCACTAAATGAGGCTTTTTTTTTTTTTTGATCTGGTGAGTCCATCCCCAGAGCTACTTTGAGAACTCCAGACCTGCTTTCAAAATTAGTATGCTTATCACCTTTGTCATTATTGCCATGGCTGATAGAACCATCGCTGTTATAGTCATCTCTGATCCACTCAGAATCAAAGATTTCGAGGGGGGTGGTGGAAACGGACTACAAAATAATTTAGATTTCAGCAGCAGCCCAGTTTGTGAACCTCTGGTATGAACTAAGAACTGAGCCTTGCTTAGGATTCAACAGGGCGATGGACTGAAACTGTTCTGAGTAAAACAAGATAGTTACGATCATTGAGACAGACAGTGGAGAAACACACAAACTGAGATGCGTAGGCGGTCCTAAAAACATTTGATATTGAATTCCTGCCAACTGCTTTGACAGGGATAGACTACTCAATATCAGAACTACGGAGTTGGAAGGTGCCTTGGAGATCTTCTATTCCAACCTCCTGCTCATGTAAAAAGACCATATATTATATTGCAGACAAGTGCCTGTCCAGTCTCTTCTTAAAAGCATCCAGTGATGAAGCATCCACAACTTCTGGTGGCCAGCTGTTCTATTGATAAATTGTTTTCACTGTTAGGAAGTTTCTCCTTAGTTCTAAGGTTGCTTCTCTCGATTAGTTTCCACCCATTGCTTCTTGTCCTGCCTTCTGGTGCTGTGGAAAATTAGGTTGACTCCCTCTTCTCTGTGGCAGCCCCTCAAATATGGGAATCCTGCTATCATGTAGACATACCCAATTCCTTCATATGTTTTATTTATTTGATTTGTCAATCGCTCACAAGATAATAGGAATAAGTATAAACATGGGTAAGAATACACGAAATAGGTACGAATAAATGGGGACAATAGGACAGGGACGGGAGGCACGATGGTGCACGATGGTGCACTTATGCACGCCCCTTACAGCCTCTTAGGAATGAGGTGAGGTCAATAGTGGATAGATTGAGGTTAAAGGAGTGGGGGTTAGAGGATGTAACAACAGAGTCAGGTAGGGCATTCCAGGCATTGACCACTCTGTTGCTGAAGTCGTACTTTCTGCAATCAAGTTTGAAGCGGTTTACATTGATTGATTGATTGATTGGTTAACATCATGTCTCCACTAGTCCTTCTTTTCATTCAACTAGACATACCCAATTCCTTCATAGTTTAGCCTCCTAATCATCTCTATTGCTCTTTTCTGCGCTCTTTCTAGAGTCTCAACATCTTTTTTTAAAATATTGTGTCGACCAAAACCGCCAGGCAGTATTCCAAGCGCTTTGGAGTGCATCCCGTTGCCCCTTTAAATGCCCAAACATGAGTTCTCGACTCACCGTATTCCAGCAGATAAGGTGGTTGGTCTCGGGATCTTCAACCAGAGTCCACAACTTAGTAAGGAAGGCTGGCACGCTGCTGGTGTAACCGTCCATAGCAAGGGCCGTGGTTGAGTCCTGCATGGTGTTGCAACTCACAAAAACTATTCTCTCACACACTTGGTTTTTTTTTCTTTTTTTTGCAACAATGCCACCCCCCCTTTCCTCGCTTTTGCATAGATCAGAGGGCAAAAGAGCCACTTAGTGTCCTGGGCACGGATGAGGAAACACCCCTTTCCCCCCAGAGGGGTCCTATCAGCAGAGGCATTGGCTCAACTCCAAACACCTCACAATATGCAGACATGGCTAATGGGGCTGGGCGAGAGGTGGGGAGGGGATCGACAATACTCTGAGCGAAAGCTCCCTGCTTTCAACTGCACAATGCCATGAAAAAAGATGCAACATCATGCAAAGAGAATACACGGGCTTGCACAAACACTGGAGGTCAGCAAATCCCTCGGGGGTGTGGAGGGGGGAGAAGAGGAAATGGCAGCACCTACTCCCTCACTCCTCTTGTGCTTACACAACCAGCAGGAGAGGAGCGAGCCTCGGTCTACAGCCTTCAGGTCAGCTGCTTAAGTGGTTTTGGGCAGATTCTGGACCGCCCGCCGTTTAATGTGATAAAAAACCCTAAAGACGTTGGCGATGTAGGGCAGCTAAGCCAAGGGACCATCGGAGAGAAACACACTGCCTGCAGAGTAAACAAAGGACAGCCGTAGAAGAGATTATTTGTAGCTCAAGGCGGATATGAGGAGTCCTTGGGGGTCTCTGAGCTGGTTTTCTTGCGGGCATTTCGCTACTCAACTAGGTAACATCATCCGTGCTAGAAAGAGTGGAATTTGCGGAGAGGAGGAAGGAGGGAGCTCCTTGGTGTTCTCGGAGCTTGTTGGTTTTCTTGCAAACATTTCACTACTCAACTAGGCAACATCATCAGTGCTAGAAAGAGTGGATTTGTCGGGGGAGAGGGGGAGGAAGAGGAGGAGGGGGAGGAGGAAGAGGACGCCAACTCCTTGGTGTGGAGCTTGGTTTTCTTGCAAACATTTCTCTACTCAACTAGGCAACATCATCAGTGCTAGAAAGAGTGGATTTGTGAGGAGGTGGAGTGGAGCTTGCCAGGTCTGTGTGTGTGGAGGATGACCAAAGAGCTAAGTTGTGGTCACGTGACCACAAAGGCTTCAACTGGGTGTAAAGGTGAGCCAGTTGCCAAGTGCCTGAAAAACTGCAGAGGAAGTGCAGCAAGTGGAATCAGGTCGTAAGTACCTTTTGGGGGGAGTGAGGTGTTCATCCTACCTTGAATGGTTGTTAAGCAACCGGTCATTGAGCAAAGACTACCTATGCATCTCCAGAATTTTAATTTCAGTGCAATTAAAAGAAGGATGCCAAAAAGAATTTTCCATTGTGGAAACTGAGCAGTTTTATGCCATGGGAAACCGTAATTCTATACCAAAATCTAGAGATGCTCTGAAGCTACTAAAACCCTTGAGATGGCTGGCTCTGCACCCCGACTTAATGTAACTTGGGACCTGCATGACAAAAAATAAAGTGATTTTTTTTATGGTCCAGGCAAAAAAACTAAGGAAACAGCAAGACCATTATAAACTGTTCAAAATTTGCAAAATCTTTATTGTGACTCACAGGTGACCATGGTATCTCCCAAATAACAAGAATTAGAAAATATTAAAATCTGCAGCGGAATTAGAATCCAGAAATGCAGAATAAACCAAATCTTGCATCGTCCCCCCCCCAAATTCTGTGCTTTCCCTTCTGTGATGAACTGTGCATATCGAGAGATTATGATTATTTTTAAAAAAAGCAAAGATCCTTTACAAACATTCCCAGATCGGGCGATTTATAAAATAGATCTGTGCATCAATAACAAAATAAAAGAAAGCAATATATATATATATATATATATAAAGAAATATATATATATATATATATATAAAGAAAGCACTTTTATTTAAATGGCTCGCCCCGCGGGAAGAAAGTGCACCATACCCCTTTTTACGTCCCAAATCGTGTTGCATTTATGCTTCAGGACTGGGGATGTTCAAGTGGCACTTGGCCAAGTTAGGGGCACAATATTGGTAGCATAGAAGACAAGAGTGTGGTGGACAGTGTGTAGTTTCTCAAGTCGGGACAGTGCGAGAGAAACGCCTCTATCACGGCTTGGCTAACCACGCAGTAACAATGAAACTCCTTCAGACGCCCACATTTCTTGGCCAACTCGATCAGGGAGATGTTGAGCGCCTCTGAAGAGGCTGTGTAAAGGATGAGTCTCTCCACTGTCTGGCTGTAGTAGCTGGTGATTAGCCTCAGGTGATCAGTCATGTAATGGAGGTAATTGAACTGCAGAGACTTCATGGGAATGCCGGCCTTGAGGACGCCGGGAATCTTGGTGGTGTCCACCATAGCAGCGAATTCCAACTTTACCCGGAATTGGGGGTGCCTCCGGCTCATCGTAGCCCAACACTCTTCGGGAATGTTCTTCTCCAGGCCTTCGTATAAAATGTCCAAGCATTTGAAGGGGCCTCTGTTGGGCTTCACTAGTTCTTGGAAGAGGTCCTTCGACAGGTTGGTATAATGAACGCCCAACACCGTAAGTTTCGGGCAAATCCGTGCCACCTCCACCACCGTCCTGGGTTTCAGGATGATGACTCCGGGAGCTCGGTTGTTGATCAGAAAGGTGCGAAGGTTTGGGTTCTTGGAAGCCAGGAGTAGCACCATCCCGTTGTCCAGGATGAAAGGCATCTGCCGAAGATCGACGTGTTGCAGGTCGAGGTTCTGGTTGCTTTGGCAAAGCAGGCGGACGCTATGCAGGAGATCCTGGCCAGAGTAGAAGTAAGGGTTCAACCCCTGGCAGATAATGCACAGCCCCCGCAGACTGATCCTCCTGTAGGTCAGCATGTCTAAGGTTTGGGTGACGAGTCTTCGGTTTAACTCCAAGTACTGGTTCAGTATGATCTTCAGGTGTCGGATATGGACCAGGTACGGGTGTAACGTCCTTAATATATAGGCTTCGTCATCTTTTTCGAAGTCAAAACTGAAAGGATTGTTGGGGGGAAGGAAAGGGACAAAGAAACCTTCATGAGGCCACCTAGCAAGTTCCAAAACAGGACAGTGGAGGCAGTGGTGGGATTCAATTTTTTTTTACTACTGGCTTTGTGGGCGTGGCTTTGTGGGTGTAGCCTGGCTTGGTGGGCATGACAGGGGAAGGATACTGCAAAATCCCCCTTCCCTCCCCACTCCACTAACCTGCTTTCCAGCTCCGTTCTCTTGTGCAGAGCAACCAAAACATACCCAGCCAATCAGCTGGGATTCAATGGGAGGCAGAGAAGAGATGGGGTTGGCGGGGCCAGTCAGAGGCGGGATTTTCCGGTTCTCCGAACTACTCAAAATTTCCACCACTGGTTCTCCAGAACTGGTCAGAACCGGCTGAATACCACCTCTTGAGCAGAAGTCCTTGCAAGCTCATTTACAGATTATCCTCAACTTACAGCCATTTGGTTTAGTGACTATTCAACGTTAAAACAGCCCTGACCAGCTGGCTGTTGTTCACACTTACAACTGTTGCAGCATCCCAGTGGTCATGCGATTAAGATTTGGATGCTTATATTTACATTCGCATAAATTGAATAAATTTGTAAATAATGCACAAAATAGAAGTATAAGATGTATGTTACAATCTGTTGAAGTCAAGGTATTTACATTCTTTGTTTGTTTTTAAAGATATAAAAGATGAATAAAGTTTATTTAAAAAAAATAAAAAAATAAAATTTGGATGCTTGGCAACTGGCATGTACTTATGATGGTTGCAGTGTCCCAGGGCCAAGTGATCAGCTTTTGTGTCCTTCTGACAAGCAATGTGAAGGGAGAAGCCAGGGGTGGGCTGCTGGGGGTTCGCAGGGGTTCGGAAGAGTCACTTGCTATGATTCTGTTGCAAGTTGAGGACTCCCTGTATTCATGTAATAAATACGTCATTCACTTAACAACTGCAATGAGTCACTCAACCATCATGGCAATAAAAAGGTCGCAAAATCAGCACAGCTTAGAAATGGAAATTTGTCCCCATTATGGTTGCAAATCAAGAACTATCTATAGTGCAAACCTTCACTCTCTCATACTACGGTACTTATAGCAAATGACTTTAGCCCCAAAATATTAGAGACCAACCTGACTGGCGTACAAATTTTTATTGGTTTGGCAACTGGGCCTGCTCCAGATGACAGCTATTCTATAAACAGGCAGTTCTAAAAGAGGGGGTCAAATTATTCTCCAAAGCACCGGAAGGCAGGACAAGAAACAATGGATGGAAACTAATCAAGGAGAGAAGCAACCTGGAACTAAGGAGAAACTTCTATTCCTAGCTTCATAGAAGGAGTAAACCAGGATTTACCCAGTATGCTAAGCCTAGTAAGACCACACCTGGAATACTGCAACCAGTTTTGGTCACCATATTACAAAAAAGATGTTGGAGACTTTGGAAAAAGTTCAGAGAAGAGCAAACTAAGATGATCAAAGGCCTGGAGACTAAAACATATGAAGAACGGCTGCAGGATTTGGGTCGGGTTAGTCTAAAGAACAATTCACCAGTGGAACAGCTTTGCCTTCAGAAGTTGTGGGTGCTTCATCACTGGAGATTTTCAAGAAGAAACTGGACGGTCACTTATCTGAAATAGTATAGGTTCTCCTGCCTGACAGGGGGCTGGACTAGATGACCTCCAAGCTCTATTCTATTCTAATTTCTGCAATTAAACCCCTCTCTTGAATGCACTCACTGTGATTACAAATATGCCTCCAATTTAAAAATACATTCAGTAAGGCAGCAGTAGACCAGTAAAACTGAACACAGCCTTTTCCAATAGATTCCTTCCCAGGACCAATTTTGTCCTAATGCACTGAATATAGAACAGAATATGTAGAGTAGAGTAGGAACCCATCTTCTAGTCCAACCCCTTGCTCAAGACATTGGTGTTTGACATTTATATTTTATTTTGTTTTTACTAATCTAGGTGAAATATTAATCTACGTTGCTAGTCCGTGTATGATATGACACATGCTAAATAACCAGCGATTTTGCACCTTGTGCTGGGCTGCAGATCACCAGCCCTAAAGACTGGTCCGTGTCACATGACCAGCCAACCAAAGGAGGGCTTAATTCAGTGCCTGAGCTCCCTCCAATGACGTGTGCCACCCCCTTGACAAAAGCGGCCTCTTCTCCTTACCGAAGTTCCGTAAAACTCCAGACCGCAGAGGAAGCCACAGCCGTAGCCCATCTCTTGCACACGTGTAAAACCGTGTATCGGTCTCTAACCGAGAGGAGGGAAAAGACACCGGCCATAATTTCTTCAGGCATGTAGTTCCAAAGATTGTCAGTCATGTTAGCCATCCTCCGAGCCTCGAGGACGACTCCCTGCAAAATTAATCCCAGCAGCCCCAAAACAAGAAAGGAAAAATTGCAGTTCTGGATTGAAAGGAGAGATCCCTGGTGCTCTCTTGAGTTTCATTGTTTTCTTGCTGACGTTTCATTACCCAACTAGGTAACACCATCAGTGCCACTACTAGCACGGATAATGTTACCTACTTTGGATAAGGAAACGTCTGGAATAAAACCACCAAGCTCAGAGAGCAACAAGGACCCCACAGTCCTCCTCCCCTTCTCCTACTCTTTCCTGACACAAACCCCACTCCCTTCTCGCCCTGCTAATGTTGCCTAGTTGGGTAATGAAATGTCTGCAAGAAAACCACCAAGTTGAGAACTACTGCATATAGGCAAGGGAACAAGCCACACTCACTAGCCCTGATGGTGTTACCTAGTTGGGTAAGGAAACGTCTGCAAGAAAACCACCAAGCTCAGAGACCAAGGACCCCATAGTCCTCCCCCCTCTCTTCTTCACTACATAAACTCCACTTTCTATCACTGATGATGTTACTTAGTTGGGTAATGAAAGGTCTGCAAGAAAACAACCACACTCAGAATTACTGCATATAAACAAGGGAATAAGCCACACTCACTAGCCCTGATGAAGTTACCTAGTTGGGTAAGGAAAGGTCTGCAAGTAAAGCTCAGAGAGCACTAAGGACCTCAGAATCTTTCTCCTCTTTTCCTCCTCCTTCACTACACAAACACCCCACTCTCTTTTACCACTGATGATATTACTTAGCTGGGTAATGAGATGTCTGAGCAAGAAAACAACCCAGCCCAGAGACCACCAAGCACCCCTCACAGTTGCATGCATTGGGCCAACCCAAGAAACTAAGTTAACCCCAATAAAGTTAGCCACGGTTTACCAATATTGCCAGGAACGGGGGCTGAGCCAGCGGTTAGGCGAAGTCTCAGCTGCTCAGCACCCCACTCGGGGGTGGGGACAAGGGAGAACCCCCCCACACCGCCCGGCGGGCTCACAAGCACCCACCTGCCCGCCGGCCACCAGCCTCGCGCGCCACGCATCGCGCCTTCTTTTCTGCCGCAGCCGCACGTGGCTCTCCGAGCGGCACCTGCGCGCGATTAGCGACCTTAGACGGCGGCAGGTAGGTGGAGTGCGCATGCTCCGAGCCGGGGGAAAGGACTCCCACCCCCCACGCCAATATCACCTGTCGCTTTAACTCTTTCCTTCCCGAGAGGTGTGGTGGGCAACTTTGCGCTGTGAGAAGGACAGCAATTCTGTCCAGCCATCAGGATTTTTTTTCTCTCTCTCTCTCCCCACTTTTCAATCTGGCCGTTCTATTCCTAGTTTCATAGGAGTAAACCATGGTTTACCCAGCAGGCTATAAGCCTAGTCAGAGCACACCTGGAAAACTGCGAACCATTTTGGTCACTCACAAAAAGTTGTTGAGACTTTGGAAAAAAAGTTCAGAGAAGAGCAACTAAGATGATCAGAGGCCTGGAGACTAAAACATAGGAAGAACGGCTGTAATATTTGGGTTTGGCTAGTCTAAAGAGAAGAATTAGGGGTGACATGATAGCAGTATTTGAGGGGCTGCCACAAGGAAGAATGCAGGCAGGACAAGAAACAATGGATGGAAAGTAACCAAGGAGAGGAGGAACCTGGAATTCGGGAGAAACTTCCGAACAGTGAGGACAATTAACCAGTGGAACAGCTGGCCACCAGAAATCGTGGGTGCTCTATCACTGGAGGTTTTTAAGAAGAGACTGGACAGTCACTTGTCTGAAATGATATAGAAACTACTGCTTGAACAAGGGGCTGGACTAGAAGACCTCCAAGGTCCCTTCCAGCTCTATTCTATTCTATATTGCCCCATGTTGGCTTGGTGTATTGCATGAGCCCAGCTGGCGTGGCTTGTAATCCATTATTTACAGCTTAGTGTTTTGGGTTATGCTAGCTGAGGGTTGCTTAACAAGCCATGGTTAAGCAGATTGTGGCTTGGTTACTGGCTGGATATTTTAGATAGGAGAAGGCTCATCCACCCATCGCTTTTGAATCGTGGTTGGATTGTGGCTTGAAGGGGATGCAGGATGCAAATGCTCAAGTGAGTAAGTCGTGGAGCTCCTCGGGACAGTTTCCAAATGAAAGTAGTACTGGAAACTTATCAAAGAGAATTGTGAGAAGAGACATTATGGGTCTTCTATCTAGTCCAACCCCATCTTTACCATTCTGGACAAAGAGCTACCCAATCTCTGCTTAAAAACTTCCGGTGATGGAGCATCCCATGTTATATAAAGAGTGAAATACAATGACAGTTGGAAAACTTCATTGGGACATTTAATTTTTTTAAAAAAATGTAAATCTGCTTGGAGCAATTTTATTAATCACTCTCTAAAGCTATACACTCATATTCCCAAGCAGGTACTTTGCAGGTCTGTCGGTTCCATAAAACCCAGCCAGAACTCAAGGTCCACTCACATTTGGAGGGAGAAATTTGTCAGACACATTCTGAAACGGCGCATAAATAAATCTCATCATCTTTAAAATCTTGCCAAGTTTGCCCTACATTCAGCAAACGTTATTGTCCTGGAGAGGTTTTTTTTTTTTTCCTGCAAACTTTTTTACCCTGAACGCTGCAATAAAACGCTGCATGGATTATTTTGTTGTAAATATATTGCTTGGGTTTGTTTTTTAGTTTTGGTAACATCATCATCTTTCTGTGATTTCTTTGGGTTTGAATTAATAACAGGGCAGGGTACAAATGCTTTAAGCAGCACAATTGTGTCCCACCAAAGTGACAATTGTGTGAGGACAAACAGGACGGTAGCTTTCTCTCTTCCTTGTTCCCCTGTAAATGATTCTCAAAGGTAGACTTCCGTGGACTCTGGATGCTCCATTTAGTAACACATCCTGATTAGTCTTGTTGCCCATGACTTTTCTCATTATTTCTCTACAGCCAAGCCGATGGTTGTTATGGCTGAACCCCTTGGCTTCAAATTCCATCAATTAAATTAATGCTAATGCTTTAAAAATAATATACAAATAAGACGCAGGAAGGAAAAGTTAAACACTCTTCCCCGTCAAGTGAGCTGGCACAGAATTATTATTCATGTGCTGAAAAAAAATCCAGAAATTGGTCTCTATCTTATGATTTATTACAGGTAGTCCTTGAGTTACAACAATGCATTTAGTGATCATTCAAAGTTACAGTGGCAACCAGAAAAAAGACTGATGACATTTTTGTGGCATTCTCAGGGTCGAAATTCAGATGCTTGGCAACTGACTCATATTTATGACAATTGCAGAGTCCTGGGGCCATGCAGCCCCCTTTTGTGACCATCTGACAACCAAAGTCAATGGGGGGGGGAAGCCAGATTCACTTAATGACCATGTGAATTATTTAACAAGTGCAGTGATTCACTTAACAACCGTGGCAAGAAAGGTTGTAAAATGGAGCAAAACTCACCTAGCTGTTTTGCTTAGCAACAGAAATTTGGGGCTCAATTGTGATCATAGGTTGAGGACTCTGTATGAATCAAGTCATTATGGGTTGTAACCTGTGGCATTTTTTAAAAAATCATGTTTATTGAGTAAGTCACAAATGGCTGCATATTCAGTGCAAATAAACCACATTGTAATGTATTAAAAATAATGCAGTGCCAGAGCAGCTGAGTCTGGTCAGTAAAATGACAAAATGCTGGGTTTTTTTAAATTGTGAACTAGGATAATAAAATATAATATGCATTGTACTAGAATTCGACAAGAGCAAAGAAAATAAACAATTCAGTAACTCAAACTATTCTTATTAATCTAGGTCCGGTGTCAAGGAACAGAAAGATATGGTGTATGTATGCTTTGGAAGATGTGAACATAAATACACTGCTCAAAAAATAAAGGGAACACAAAAATAAGACATCCTAGATCTGAATGAATGAAATATTCTTATGAAATACTTTGTTCATTACATAGTTGAATGTGCTGACAACAAAATCACACAAAAATTATCAATGGAAATCAAATTTAGCAACCCATGGAGGTCTGGATTTGGAGTTACACTCAAAATTAAAGTGGAAAAAAACATGACAGGCTGATCCAACTTTGATTTAATGTCCTTAAAACAAGTCAAAATGTGGCTCAGTAGTGTGTGTGGCCTCCACATGCCTGTATGATCTCCCTACAACGCCTGGGCAGATGGTCTCCTGAGAGATCTCCTCCAACACCTAGACTAAAGCATCCCCCAACTCCTGGACAGTCTGCGGTGCAACGTGGCACATGTTGTTCCAGATGTGCTCAATTGGATTCAGGTCTGGGGAACGGGAGGGCCTGTCCATAGCATCAATGCCTTCATCTTGCAGGAACTGCTGACACACTCCGGCCACATGAGGTCTAGCATTGTCTTGCAGTAGGAGGAACCCAGGGCCAACTGCACCAGCATATGGTCTCACAAGGGGTCTGAGGATCTCATCTCGGTACCTAATGGCAGTCAAGCTACCTCTGGCGAGCACATGGAGGGCTGCGCGGCCCCCTAAAGAAATGCCACTCCACACCATTACTGATCCACTGCCAAACCGGTCATGCTAGAGGATGTTGCAGGCAGAACGTTCTCCACAGCAACTCCAGACCCTGTCATGTCTATCACATGTGCTCAGTGTGAACCTGCTTTCATCTGTGAAGAGCACAGGGCACCAGTGGCGAATTTGCTAATCTTAGTGTTCTCTGGCAAATGCCAAACGTCCTGCACAGTGTTGGGCTGTAAACACAACCCCCACCTGTGGACGTTGGGCCCTCATACCTCCCTCATGGCGTCTGATTCTGACCATTTGAGCAGCCAGATGCACATTTGTGGCCTGCTGGAGGTCATTTTGCAGGGCTCTGGCAGTGCTCCTCCTGTCCCTCCTTGCACAAAGGCGGAGGTAGCGGTCCTGATCCTGGCCCTCCTACGGCCTCCTCCACGTCTCCTGATGTACTGGCCTGTCTCCTGGTAGCACCTCCATGCTCTGGACACTACACTGACAGACACAGCAAACCTTCTTGCCACAGCTTGCATTGATGTACCATCCTGGATGAGCTGCACTACCTGAACCACTTGTGTGGGTTGTAGACTCCGTCTCATGCTACCACTAGAGTGAAAGCACCGCCAGCATTCAAAAGTGACCAAACCATCAGCCAGAAAGCATAGGACCTGAGAAGTGGTCTGTGGTCACCACATGCAGAACCACTCCTTTGTCTTGGGATGTCTTGCTAACTGCCTCTGCTTTCTACCTGTTGTCTATTCCATTTGCACAACATTTGCATGTGGACAGTTTCATTTCACAGAAGTGTGATTGACTTGGAGTTACATTGTGTTGTTTAAGCGTTCCCTTTATTTTTTTGAGGAGTTTATATAAAAATAAACCTAAAATTGTGCGCTCACGCTGTTCAGTAATAATGGGTTTTAATTTGGCCTGAACTGCATTTGTGAACTTATTTCTATCCTGGTTTATATTTACGCCAGAAGTGAATTTAGTTTAAAAAGCACTGTACTTGTGTACTATCTACGCCGACAACTCGATCAGCAGTAAGGTTGACTTGGAACACACCTATGTTTAAAGAAAATGCATCAGGTTTTTAAATATACACTCAGCAGTTTGCACAATCAAAAAGTGTCACTTCTGGCTTAATCAGAAAAAAGAGGAATTTGCACACGACAATAGTCCAAATTTGCTAGCGCCCAATCCTGATAAGTTTCTTTGGTTTGGCATTGTTGTGGTTTGCTGGCAGCCTGTGCAGACGGCCGCAGAATCAGACCGTGGGGAAGAACGGGGACCAGTCCAGGAGTCTGGGGAGGACTCGGACGAGGGTCCTGCATCCGATGCAAAGATGGGTCCAGGACCATCTGGGAGTGGGGTGCTGACTCCGGAGCCTCCAGAATCTGGCAGCAGCAAGGAAGAGGAACAATGGGAGCCTGTTCCCAGTGTGCACATGCGCAGAACTGCCAGAAGACAAGAGCAGCTAAGACAAAAGGGGCGACTTGGGAGTAAGGCTTGGAGGTGATTGCCCCTCCCCTCAGGCATAAAGGAAGTGCAAAGGTAAGAAAACCTTTGCAGGAAGCAACGTCATTCCTCTGATCGGTTTGAACTCTGAAAGCTTCATGATGAATTTGTTCTCTGTTTGGTTTTGGAAAGACTAACTGGGACTTTAGTCGTTGGCAGCACTTCAAAGTAAGATAAGATGCGTTCTTATTAGACGTCTTACAAAGAACTTTGAACTTTGGACGTCCCTCGGACTAATTATAACCGATTAAGACTCATTCCGGGCTGCAAATGACGACAATTCACAGCCATTTAACTAAAATAAAAGAGTTTTGGATTGTATGAGCTTTTGTTGGTGTCTTTGGAAGCCTTGGTCAGAACAGGCATCTCTGTTCCCGCAAGAGGAAAAAAGATGAATGGGAGAAACCCATGGGTATCCAGGAGAAGCCGTGGTGACATCACAGATGTCGTGACATCATTGCACAAGTCACGCAAATTACATAAATGGCATCACCGCCACCATAAGGTCATGACAGGCATGACGCTCATTGTCCTCCCTGGCATTCTATCCTGTACCCCAGAGGTCCCCAAACCCCGTGGCTGCAGCACACTGCCAGGCCATGGCCTGTTCAGAATTGGATCTCGTGAGTGACTGGCTGGAGCACGCTTGCATGCAGCTCAAATTGCGCCAGCAGCAGGCATTCGCACATGCGCATCGGCCCACCACTTGCACAAGGCGTGCACAGTAGCACAACCCAGTTCCTCTCTCTCTCTCTACCCCCGCACCCCACCAGGCCACCAAGCCACAAAGGTTGGTGCCTGCTGCTGTACACACCATGTTCTTCTAAAATGGCCTTCTGTCCACGATCGCGTTCTTCCCAGACAAAAGTCTGAGTTCGTCTATTGCACTAAACCATGGCTTGTCTTTCCAAGGTTTCCTGATCTGTATGAGCTGAGTTTCCATAATGCCCTGGCCTGTAAAACAGACACACACACACGGACACACACACACACAAGAACTCAGAGCTCTCAAGAAGCAACACGTCCATTCTTGACTTCTGATCCTTGGTTTCAGTTTGGAGAAAAAGTTGTGGTCACAACCTTGGACCGAGGGATAAACCATGAGAGCCTTTTGGAAGAAACTCAACTGAGTTGCTGACGTCCATCTTCTGGTGACGTGAAGATAAAGCCCTCAAGCACAATCACAGGATTCTTGTTGGTCATGAAGGACTTGCCCAATCCTGTGGACATCTAACCAGGATTGCATTCCTATCGGACAATAAGTCAGAGTTCATGCGTTGCACTAAACCATGGTGTCAGGGCTCTGGTAGTTACCCCCATTTAGCAGCAGATGTTTCTCTCTCCGTTGGGCACAAATAAAAAAAATGATTGCTGCGAATGCCATGTGGTGTCAGGAAGGGCATCTGGCCAGTAAACGCTCAGCTCCATCAGCCTCAACTCCACCCCAGGAAGAGAGTCATGAAAAGGGGAGGTTTTTTTAACTACCGAAGCCAACTCTAAGAAACATCATTCACTGTCCCCCTTGACCCTGGTTTCCCCCCCCCTTTCCCCTGGGTGTATCATAATTCATATTCTCCAATGGGACACATCCATAGCCCAGAGTCATCAATCATGCTCTCTTGTTAGAATTTTTGCAGGGCAGAAACTTCGGCCACCTAGTTACTATCTCTGAAAACATTTATGGAATGCAGTTTCGGTTTGCAAGCTGCTGCACTGCTCCCCCTTCCCTTTCTGTTGGCAACTCTAAAAAGACCATAGATATATTTTATGAGTTGACACAATGGTTTGCTTTGCCAAGGCTTCCTGATTCAAATGGGTTGGATTTCCATATTACTGTGAGCCACAAAATACACACACACACACACACACACACACACACATTCATACTAGAGCTTATTGCTCTCAAGGAACACCACGTCCATTCTTGACTTCACTGGTTTCATTTTGGGAGAAGCAAGCTGGCATCATAACCTTGGACCATGTTGTAAATAAACAAACCATGGGCAAACTTAGTAGAAGGAGCTGAGTTACTGATGTTCCCTCTTCCTATGAGGCAAAAGTAAAAAAAAACAAAAACAACAACCCTTAAGCACAATCACAAGATGGTGGTCGGTTGCCAAGGGCTGCGTTCTTTGGAGGTCTTCAGGGTGTAACTTTCCAACCTGGGGCAGCCTGAGAGGAATGCCTCCACCACCGCGTGGCTGACCACACAGAAACAGTGCACCTCCTTCAAGCGGGAGCATTTTCGGGCCAACTCGACGAGCGCGGCGTTGAGTTCGTCCGACGAGGTGGTGCGAAGGACCAGCTTCTCCAACGTGCCGCTGTAGTTGGCGGTGGCAAAGCGGACTTGGTACACCATGTAGGCAAACGTGTTGAGCTGCAATTCCGTCACCGGGATGTTGGGCTTCAAGATGCGAGGGATTTTCCATTGTGGGACCGTGTGGTCCAGCTCCAGTTGGACGTAGAGTTGGGGATATTTCTCACACACCAAAGCCCACAGCTCTTCCGAGATCACGGGGATGTATTTGTCCAGCCGCTCGCAGAAGATATCCAGGCACTTGAAAGTTGGCCGGTTGAGGGTCACCAGTTCCTTAAAGACCTCCTCAGAGAGGCTGGCGTAATAGACCCCCAAGGTGGACAATTGGGGGCAAGCCTTCAGAAGTTCAATGATGGTCTCCGGGGTGACGTTGCACACTAAGGTGCGGTTGTTCAGGTACAAGGTGTGCAGGTTCGGGCTGCTGGAGGCCACGAGCTGGACGATCCCATCGTCCAAGGTGAACGGCATCGCCCGAAAATCGATGTGCCGCAGGTCAATTCGGTTCTGGCTCTGGCAAAGGCCCCGGATGCTCTGCAGGATGTCTTGGCCGGAATAGAAATAAGGATTTTCTCCCGTGCATTCGATGCACAGGGCCTGCAGCTTGTGGTTCTGCTTGGCCAGAAGGTCCAGGATCTGGCAGACGTTCTGACGGATCCCCTCCTCGGATTGGTTGAAGGCCACCTTAAGGTGCTTGATGTGGCGCAGGAACTGGTGCAAATTCTGCAGGGCGGCTTCGTCGTCTTTGGCCACACACCTGGGGAACCGTTGGGAGGGTGGGGGTGAAAAAAAATTGCAGCATTGGAGCAGTGTTGGAATTACAGCAAATGAAAATACAATAATTCATCTAGTCTCCCTCTCTCTCTCTTTCTCTCAAAACATCTACCTGTCTGTCTGTCTGTTTATTTTGGGAATCCTTAAAACATCTTATCCATCCATCTGTCCGTCCATCCATCCATCCATCCATCCACCCACCCATCCATCATCTGATCTATCTATCTATTTAATCTATCATCTGTCATGAGAATCCTCAAAACATTTCTCTCTCCTCTCTCTCTTTTCAAAACATCTCTGTTATCTCTTTCTGTCCGTCCATCCATCCATCCATCCATCCATCCATCCATCCATCCATGTCTCTCTCTATCTCTCCTTATATATACTCTATATATCATCTATCTATATCTAACTATCTATCATGGGAATCTGCAAAACATTTCTTTCTTTCTCCTCAAAAAATCTCTATTATCTCCATCTGTCCATCCATATCTATCCATCTATCTATCTATCTATCTATCTATCTATCTATCTATCTATCTATCTATCTATCTATCTATCTAATATATCATCTTATCTATCATGGGAAATCTCTTTCCTTCTCTCTCTCTCTTCTCAAAACATCTCTATTATTTCTTTCTATCTGTCCATCCATTCATTCGTCCTTCCTTCCTTCCATCCATCATCTATCTATTTAATCTATCATCTTATCTATCACGAGAATCCTCAAAACATTTTTCTCTCCTCTCTCTTTCAAAACATCTCTGTTATCTCTTTCTGTCTGTCCATCCATCCATCCATGTCTCTCTCTATATATCTCTTTATATATATACTCTATATAAATCATCTATCTATATCTAGCTATCTATCATGGGAATCTGCAAAACATTTCTCTCTCTTTCTTTCTCCTCAAAAAAATCTCTATCATCTCCATCTGTCCATCCATATCTATCTATCTATCTATCTATCTATCTATCTATCTATCTATCTATCTATCTATCTATCTATCCATCCATCCATCCATCCATCCATCCATCCATCATGGGAATCCTCAAAACATCTTTCCTTCTCCTCAAAAAAGTCTCTATCATTCTCCATCTGTCCATCCATCCATCCTTCCATGTCTGTCTGTCTGTCTATCTATCTATCTATCTATCTATCTATCTATCTATCTATCTATCTCCATCCATCCATCCAGGGAATCCTCAAAACATCTTTCCTTCTCCCCCCCAAAATCTCTATCATTCTCCATCTGTCCATCCATATCTATCTATCTATCTATCTATCTATCTATCTATCTATCTATCATCTATCTATCTATCTAATCAATTAATCCATTTACTTAGCACACCTTCTAGAAAAATACGTATTGATGTCAGCCCTTTATGGCAGATCAAACTAGGAACCAGACACACAAGCTGGCCAACGCTCATCAATCATCACCTTGTTGCTTCAAGTCTCAAAGTTCATCAGGAACTGGTCTGGTACAAGTGCAAACCTGTGGCTTGAACAGGGGCATCTGAGAGACCTCACTACAGCTAGTAACTATGCAGAAGAGCTTCATGCCTCACTGAAATCCACTGTCTCCTTAATCATGAGTTTATTGAATTAGTCACAACTGGCAAGGTTCATATTGTGCACTAAGCCATAAACCACATCTTGGACTCCCTAAAAGCTGGATTATAATACATACTAACTAAGCCAATAATAAAGCCACCTACAGCACACATAAGCATAGTGCATGCAGCCTATTACCTAGTGCAAACTGCTTTTATGAGTATTATATCCTTCTGCACCACACCCCTCCTCCTCCTCCGCCGCCTATTCACAGCTACTTCAACTCCATGACCCATCTTACTCCCATTCTTACCTGACTTCTGTGTAACTCCAGACACAGCCGGCCGAAACCGCTGCAGCCCACTTCTTACAGACCTGAAAAACCGTATGTCTGTCTTGCAGGGACAAGTAGCAAAAGACATGAGAGAGAATTTCCTCCGGGATGTAGTTCCAGGCATCTCCAACTGTCTCCGGCATCCTTCAGGGACTCTTCTCTGAAAGAAAACACACACTAAAGTAAGGCCACACCTAGAATTTCACATCCAGTTTTGCTCACCACACTATAAAAAAGAGGTTGAGACTCTAGAAAGAAAGCAGAGAAGAGCAACCAGGATGATGAGGAGACTGGAGGCTAAAACATACAACGAACGGTTGCAGGAACTGGGCCGGGCTAGTCTAGGGAAGAGAAGGATCAGGGGAGACAGGAGAGCATCTTCCAATATTTGATGAGAAGAAAGAAAAGAGAAGGAGAAGAAAGAACAGCTGATCCGGAGACAGAAAGAGCAAGCTTCTGTATCTGCCGGTCTTACATCCAGCCCCCTCGGGAAAGGAAGAAATGCCATTGTGCTCTCAAACCAGACCTCAAAATCCGCAAGAGGAATCTGCATGTCACCTACCAAGAACCTCCTTCCCTTCCTGCTTTCTCACTGCAGTCCTGAAAAAGGAGAAAGGATCAGCAGTTATTTTTACTTTCCGGAAAGACTGAATGGGTGAAGTCACTTCCTTTGATTTAACGCACGGTTTTCATTGTAGTTTGTAATTCAAGCCTGGCACAGAAACTGACCTTTGATTTCCCGGGTTGTTATCATTGCTGCTCGTAAAACCTGTGTTTGTTCTGCCTTCTGCACTTGCTAAATCCTTGGGCAACGGAGCCCTGATATTGCATTTCAAAACGAAACACGTCATTGCAGGGAGAGGAGGATTCGCCGGCTGCTTAGAGGAACACCCAGATTTTCCTCCCACAGACGAACGATTCCATCTCTTGTATCCTGAACAGCAGCAAGGGGCCTTCTCACACCCTTCCTTCACACAGCGTGAAGGCCCCATTTCGGATTTATTCCTTGGAGTCTAATCAAATCTAGAATCCATCCAGTCCTCGAAGCTCTCTGGGTAATTTACAAGGCAACCAACACCCCCAAATATATAATACAATTGGAAGGCAAACAATTATAATAGAGAGCAGAGCTGGCTGAGTGGTTAGAATACAGCATTGCAGGCTGACTCTGCCAATTGTCAGCAGTTCAATCCTGACCGGCTCAAGGTTGACTCAGCCTTTCTGTCCTTCTGAGGTGGGTAAAATGAGGACCCAGATTGTTGGGGGACAATAGAGAGGGCTGTAAAGCACGTGAAGCAGTATATTTTTATGATGACTACGATCATGATTTATCACTTATAGTTTTATGTACACTAAGAGCTTATGCACTAAAGACAAATTCCTTGTGTCCAATCACACTTGGCCAATAAAGAATTCTATTCTATTCTATTCTATTCTATTCTATTCTATTCTATTCTATTCTATTCTATTCTATTCTAATTCTAATTCTATTCTAATCTTTATTATATTATATTATATTATATTATATTATATTATATTATATTATATTATATTATATATTATATGTGCTATTGCTATTGTCCTTCCTTCCTTCCTTTCTTCCTTCCTCCCTTCCTTCCTTCCCATTCATCCATCCATCCATGATGCACATGGTGGTTAGAATGCAGCATTGCAGGCTAATTCTGCCAATTGTCAGCAGTTCAATCCCGACCGGCTCAAACTTGACTCAACCTTCCATCCTTCCAAGGTTGGTAAAATGTGGACCCAGATTGTTGGGGGCAAAATGATGTCTTGTAAACCCCTCAGAGAGGACTGTAAAGCACTGTGAAGTGGTATATAAGTCTAGGTACCATTGCTATACCATGAAAAATGAAAACAATGTATAGGTAGTTCTTGACTTACAACCGTTCATTTAGTGACCATTCAAAGTTACAACACACTTTAAAAAAGTGACGTGACCATTTTTTGCTGCTTGTAGCATCTGCATATTCACGTGATTTAAATTCAGATGCTTGGCAACTGACTCATAGTTATGACACTTGCGGTTTCCCAGAGTCCCTTTTTGTGACCATCTGACAAGCAAAGTCCATGGGGAAGCTAGGTTCACTTAACAGCCATGTTACTAATTTAACAACTGCAGTGATTCACTTAACAAATGTGGCAAGGAAAGTTGTAAAATGGGAAAAAACTCAGTTAACCCTTAAGACAGCAAAGGTGCCACCCAAAGTATATATACCTCCCACCTAAAGTATATACTGGCAGAAGGAAGGAACAGCCTATTGTCCAAGATGTGGGGTGAGCCAATTCCGCTGGGGAGACCTTGGCTCTGCAAATAATCCACTCCTATTCCATGTAGGACTTTATAAGTCATTTTATGGCCCTCTGCAATTATGATGTGTCAGTTCCTGTTACGCTCCAAAGTTCATGACAGGAGGAAGAAGTACATTATAACAGATATGATACGATTGGCAGTGCAAAAACCCTCATAAAACCGAAAGGTTTTTTTTTTCCAATTTGCTAGGACGAAAAATAAAATAAAAGTGAACTTCAGGCACTCAAAAGGTTTCTGCCTGGTACAGCTCCACAATTCTGAGTAACTGAATGAAAAAAAAAAGTCTTTATATCAGGCCAGTTAGACTCAAAGGTCAGAAAAACCAGCACAGTAAAACCCATAAGGAGGTATCATATTCTCAGAGGTTGGAAGGATGTTCTAAAACAGCCATGCAACATGTATACTGTATGATTTACTGCCCCCAGTGGCTGACCTGGGTACTGTAGGCTCGGAGGGCAAAATACAGGTAGTCTTCAAACCATTCATTTATCTTTCACACTTAGGATCCCTGCTAGCAGTGATGGGATTCATTTTTTTTTTACTACCGGTTCTGTGGGTACGGCTTGGTGGGTGAGGCAGCGGAAGGATACTGCAAAATCCCCCTTCCCTCCCCACCCTGCTAACCTGCTAACCTGCTTTCCAGCTCTGTTCTCCTGTGCAGGGCAACCAAAGGAGATACTTGAGGGGCTGCCCCAGAGAGGAGGAAGGGGTCAAGCTATTTTC
Source organism: Pseudonaja textilis (assembly GCF_049901715.1). Lineage (NCBI taxonomy): Eukaryota > Metazoa > Chordata > Lepidosauria > Squamata > Elapidae > Pseudonaja > Pseudonaja textilis. Next base: position 4,886,672 of record NC_142000.1, read on the forward strand.
TAAAGCACCTGTTGGCCAGACAAGGAATAATGGATGGAAACTGATCAAGGAGAGATTCAACCTGGAAATTAGGAGAAATTTTTCTGACAGTGAGAACAATGAACCAACGGAACAGAAGTTGCCCTCGGATGTTGTGGGAGCGCCATAGACTTGAGACCTTCAAGAAGAGATTGGACTGCAATTTGCCAGAAATAGTGTCAGGTCTCCCGCTTGGGTGGGGGGTTGGACTAGATGACCTATAAGGTCCCTTCCAACTCTGATTATCTGCTATCTGTTAGACCAGACTAACTCATTGAGGAGGGGGGGGTGTCAGGCTACTTCCTCATCAGGATTGGATGCTGCCTCCTGAATGCCAGCAGGAAAAGGAGAAATCCTGCCTGGCTCTATTCTGCAACACCCCCGTCCCACCCCAACCTGGTTGGCCCCTGTACGACACGGTCCCCCCCTGGTTAGGGGTGTCCAACCTTGGCAACCTTAAGCCTGGAAGGACTTCAACTCCCAGAATTCTGCCAAGGTTGGAGGCCCCTGCCCCGATTATGATAATGAGCCAGCGGAGACAAGGGTCGGGCACTCTAGACATGCTCAGAGGCCCTCTTTTCTTTGCTCCCCTTCCCAAATCACCCACCCGGCTCTCCCTACCTACTACCTAAAAAAGAAAAGCAGAAAGAGCTAAAGGGAGAAGAATTTCTTGCAATTTCTCCCCGTAGGCAAAAAACAAGCAACCAACCAACCAATCAACCAACCAACCCACACAGACACACAAAAACAAAGACACACACACTCCTACTTCCCTTTACCAAGGCGATGGCTTCCTAATAAGGTCTGGAGCATGACGTACCCAGGGCTCTTGCTCTTGATTGGTCCGTAAGGAATTCCGCATCCGCCTCCCGCCCACTCTCGGCCAATGAAAGCGAGCCTCCCGGTCGGATGGACGGCTCCTCCGGCCAGTTGGAGCCGAGGCGGCGGCTATGATCTCGCTTGGGCTATAAAGTAACTGGCCGAACTTCCGAAACTTTTTTTTTCCTGAATGGGCCGGACTTTCCCCCCCGGCGAGGAGGGAAAAAAAAAAAAAAAAGCGCGCGCCCCCCTCCCCTTCCCACCGCGCGCGCGAAAGACTTCCCGGCTCCGTCGCCTACGAGGCAGCGGCACCCGATCCTATCCCGGGGAAGCGCGCACGTGCCCGGCTGGCAATCTCCGCCCTGAACTTTTGTGACGCGCCAAGGCGGAAAAAGCGGCCGGCGGGGCTCGGCTACTTAGGACGCGGGTAGGCATCGGAGGGGGTGGGGGCTTTGCGAGGCCGTGGGAGTTGGGGGCGGCGGGGGTCGAGGATCCCGCCCGGATTCGCCCAGCAGGCCGATCGGCGCCAAAAGCCTTACCGGGGGATTCGAACTCGCGGGCCCTGGAACCGGCTTCTCTGTCCGTCGACCTCCGCAAGGGGTGGGGTGGGGGTTTCCGCCTGAGTTCCGGGAGGTGGAGGCGGGGGGAGAAGCGGTTGCGCGAGAAACCGGAGCCTGGATCGGCGCCCGGGTTTTGCCCACCCCTTTCTCCGTGTCCCGCCGCGTGTCGTGGGAACGCGCTTTCCCGCCCTTCCTTCGCGAAGGACGGCCGGGCGCTTTCAAAAAGAGGGTTGGGGGCGATCCGGAGTTTGTGGGATCGGTCCGGATCGCGCGCAAAATTGGCTCGCTCGCCCCTCTCCGCGATTCCGCTCTTCCCCCTCCTCCGGCAGGGCTGTCTTTTACCAGCATTATGGGTCCTGGGGTCGTGGGAGGGTGCGGGGGGGGGGGAGGGAAAGCTAAGACAATTAACTTCTCCCAGGAATGAAACCTGTCAATGGTCCCTCAAGTTAAACACAGGTCGATTTATTTTCTGGGCGGACTCCCCACCGATCAAAATGAGGGGTGAATTTCTATAGATGCGTGTTAAGTATTAATTTAAAAATAAAATGCGGGGAAAGGTAATAATAAAGGTCACGAAGAATAAAAAGGTAGCAAAGAGGATTTGCTGGATTGATACGGCGCAAGGGGCCCGAACTAACGTGCACAGATTGATTGACGTGCGAATGACCAAGTCGATTCAATTCAAATTGCAAATGATGCACGGATCAGTAGGGAGGCCCCTATGCTGGGGGGGGGAGGGAGAGAGCCCCCCCCCCGGGGGGGTCAAGGGTCCCATCAGGCCCCCACAGCCCTGCCTGTCCCACCCGGGCTCTCCAAGGAACCCAGCCCGGGGCTTTTCCCCGCCAAGCGCTTCCTCCTCCTGCCCTCCTCCCCGCGGAGAGAAAGGGGGGTGCCCTTTATCTCCCCCCCCCCACTCACCCCTGCAGCTGGATCCAGAGGTCGCCTCCTCGGGGGCGGACAGAAGAGAGGCCGGGGTGTGTGTGTGTGGGTGTGCGTGTGCGTGTGAAAGCTGGAGCTGCCGCCGATCGCCGTCCCCACGTGTCGGGCTGGAGAAGGAAGGGGATGGAAAGCACCCTCGCTTTTTAGCCACCCTCCTTGGCCCGCGTCCCCGGGATTGGGGAGGGCGGGGGCGTCAAAAGAAAGCGAAAGTGGGACGCGGTTCTTAACCAGCAAGGGGGTCCCGATAACTTTCCCTGTTGGGGGCAGGGGCTCTAAAGGAAAGCGAAAGTGGGGCCCAGATCTAACCAGCAGGGGGCAAAAAGGGGGTGTGATAACGACTTTCCCTTTTTCTGGGGGTGCGGGAGATTGGCCCCGATTCCTAGCACGCGCGCGTAGGAATGGAAGGGCTTCCCCCGGAGCGGGGAGGGGGGGGTGAGGGAGGAATCTCTCGGCCCTTTCCGGGAAGAGGCGACTCCCTTTCCAAGCAGCCGCGCTCCTTTGCAGCTCCGTTCGTTGGCCCGGGAAAGGCGAGGGAGGGGGCGGGGTTGGGGTTCCTTGGTCCGCCGTTAGGACGAGGAGGAGGGCGGGGAGGGGGGCGAGAGGGAGGCGGCGAGGTTGCCCGGTTTCCCCGAGGTGGTTCTAGTCCGGAATTAAAGCCATTTCAACCCAAGTGGCACCAACCTCCTTTCTAGCCCTCCAGCCCTAACCCTAGGAAGAGGCAGGCCTCACCGTGCGACCTCCGATGTGGTCTGGTGATCAGCAAAAGGGCGCTTCAAAGAAAGAGGTTTGCCCCGTTTGCAATCATTGCAGGTGGTCAGGTGGTTGTTAAGCAAATCTTTCTTCCCCCTGGACTTGGCTTGTGAGCAGGCGGTGGGATGCAAATATTTTTTGCAACCGGTTCTGTGGGTGTGGCCATGTGACTGGGGTTTTTTTTTTGTTTTTTTTTTGCAGCACCCCCTACCTCAGGTTTGGGGTTTTTTTTGGCCTCCTGGGCCTCAGGGACACCACCTGGGGGGTGGGGGGAGCATTTTTGCTCACAGGAAGCTGCCCTGAGGCCCAGGAGGCCAAAAATGGAGCGCGGGGGTGGGGGGTGCGCAGCACAGCACACAGACACACACAGATGCACGCACGCACCTTTTTGCTTCCTGGGCCTCAGGGAAGCCTCCTGGGCGAAGCAGTAAGACAGCCGAGGGGGATCCTGGAACAGCTGATCCTTGGAACAGCTGATCGTTGGGAGGAAAAAAATATATACCGTAAGGAGTGACAGGTGAGGGAGAATGCAGTCCGTGATGCGATAAGGACAGACGGAGAGGGGCAGTGCCAAGCAAGGGGCACGATTTGCCACTCCTCCAAAGTGCGCAGAATCGTAACAGCCGGTTCTATAGAACCGGTCTGAACCTGTAGACTCCCACCCCTTTGTGACCCTGGGACACAGCAATCGTCGTAAGAATGAGTCCATTGCCAAGCCTCTGGATTTGGATCACAGGAGCGTGGGGAATGCTGCAACGGTCACAAGGGTGAAAAATGGTCATAAGTGACTTTTTTCCCCTCTGCCATTGTAATTTTGGTCACTAAATGAACTGTTGTAAGTCGAGACCTGTATTCCCAGTTGATTGCAAGGCAGGGTAAGGAATTCTGAGCTGACTGCCAATCTCGCCAGTGGATTTGCTGAACGGGTCTATGCAGATAGTCCTTGACTTACGACCACAACTGAGCCCGAAATTCTGTTGCTAAGTGAAACATTCTTTAGGGGAGTTATGCCCCATTTTACGACTTCCCTTGCCACATTTGTTAAGGGAATCCTTGCAATTGTTACATTAGTCATGCCGTTGTTAAATGAATACTCATTGACTTTGCTTGTCAATGAGAAGGTCGTATAAGGGGATCGAATTGGTTTAATCCCACCCCGGCTTGTGACTCTGGGATGCTGCGACCGTCGTAAATATGAACCACTTGCCAAGCGTCTGAATTTTGATCAGGTGACTATGGAGATGGTGCAACGGTCGTGAGTGTGAAAAACAGTCACAAGTCACTTTTTTTCAGTGCCGTTGTAACTTCGGTCACTAAATGAATTGTTGGTAAGTTGAGAACTACCTGTATTCTTCTTGCATTAAAAGAAAGGGGGTGGGTGCAACCACATGACCCAGGACTAATAGATTGTGAGACATCTCACCTTGCATACAAGTAGTCCTGAACTTAAAACCACAGTTGCGACCACAGTTTCTGCTCTTCAGCCAGGCAAATGTTAAGTCAGTGGCGCCCAATTCTGGGACCGTTTTTTGTCACCGTTGTTAAATGAATCGCTAGGAGTTGGTATGCTACTGAAGGTGACTCGCATACAACACGGCCTTTGCACGTCTCTACCTTTGCTCACGTTTGGTGGAGGGGGACGCAGGGGTGTGTTGGGCTACATTCTGGAAAGTTTTTTTTAACAGACTAAACAGAGTTGGAAGGGACCTTGTAGGTCATCTAGTCCGACCCCCCACCCAAGCAGGAGACCCTACACTATTTCTGACAGTCCAGTCTCTTCTTGAAAGCCTCCAATAATGAAGCTCCCACAACTTCTGAAGGAAATTTTTGTTCCAGGGGTTGATTGTTGTCACTGTCAGAAAATTCTTCCTTATTTCCAGGTTGAATCTCTCCTGGATCAGTATTCCTTCTCTGGCATTATTCAGGTGCCTTGGAAAATAGCTTGACCCCTTCCTCCTCTCTGTGGCAGCCCTTCAAATATTGGAAAATGCTCTCATGTCTCCCCTGGTCCTTCTCTCCCCTAGACCAGCCATGCCCAGTTCCTGCAACCATTCTTCATATGTTTTACCCCCCTAATCATCCTGGTTGCTCTTCTCTGCGCTCTTTCTAGAGTCTCAACATCTTTTTTAAAGTGTGATGACCAAAACTGGATGCAATTGATCCAATCCAACCATGTTTAAAAATGATAGACTCAGCACAATCTGCAGAATAAATCACAATGCGTGTCCCATTAATGTAAAACAAGCCACAAGTAATTTTTGAGTTACGATGACACTCAGGGCCAGAATTTCCATTGTTAAGGAAAGTGATTGTTGAGTGGGTCATGCCAAATTTTGTGACATTTTTTTTTGCCAGGGTTGTTAAGTAAACGTTTTGCAGTTTTTAAGTGAATGACAAAGTCTTTAAGCAAATTTGCCTCTTCCCATTGCCTTTACATGTTGAAAGTTACTAAATTTACATGTTAGCTGGGAAGATCACGAATGGTATTTAGGATGCTGCAACATCATAAACACATGTCAGTTTCCAAGTGGCCATGACTGTGGGAATGTTGTCGCAATGATTATAAGTGCAAGGACCAATTGCAAATTGCTTTTTTTTTTTGGCTGTTGCTTTTTTCAGTGTCATTGTAACTTTGAATGGTTGATACATGAATGGTTGCAATACAATCTAATACAATCCTGGGTTGTATAAACAGAGGCATAGAATCAAGATTACATGAAGCATTAATACCACTTTGTAAAGCCTTAGTAAGACCACACCTGGAATACTGCAACCAATTTTGGTCATCACATTACAAAACATGTTGAGGCTTTGGAAAAAGTTCAGAGAAGAGCAACTAAGATGATCAAAGGCCTGGAGACTAAAACATATGAAGAACAGCTGCAAGACTTGGGTCTGGCTAAATCTAGAGAAAAGAAGAATTAGGGGTGACATGATAGCAGTATTCCAGTATTTGAGGGGCTGTTATTATTTACTATTATTTATGTATTATTTATGTTATTATTTGTCATAGTGTACACTGAAGATGGTATTTAATTTCGTTGTATGAGATGCAATGACAATAAAGTAAATTAAACTAAACTGCCACAAAGAGGGGGTCAAATTATTTTCCAAAGCACCAGAGGGCAGGACAAGAAACAATGGTTAGAAACTAACCAAAGAGAGAAGCAACCTGGAATTAAGGAGAAACTTCCTATCAGGGAGCAAAATTAACTGGTGGAACAGAACAGGGGTGGGATTCTACAGGTTCGCACCTATTCGCTAGAACCGGTTATTAACATTCTAAGCAGTCTGGAGAACCGGTTGTTAGAAGAAATTACTGGCCTAATCCCGTAAGGAAGGCAGGAAGGAAACATTCTGGTGTTGCTTACAGAACCTGCCTCTCTGTTAACCCTTATTACATTCTTGGCAGGACTAGACTTCCTGTCTCTGGAACATCTCTGGAGTTTTTTTCCCCTCCTTTGCTGGTACTTTGCTTGTGTGGAGGGACCATTCAAAGTTACAGTAGCGCTGAAAAAATTGACTTATGACCCTTTTTCACACTTATGACTGTTGCAGCATCCCCACAGTCATGAGAGGCCAGGCAAGGAGATGTGTGCCTCAATGTGAGTGATATTGAGTTGACCACACCCAGCCAGTCACATGGCCATCAAGCCATGCCTACCACCTAAGCCACGCCCACAGAACCAGTTGTTAAAAATTTTGAATCCCACCCCTGGAACAGAAGTTGCCTTCAAAAATTGTGGGTGCTTCATCACTGGAGGCTTTTAAGAAGAGACCAGACCGTCACTTACCTGAAATGGTATAGATTCTCCTGCTTGAGCAGGGGGCTGGACTAGAAGACCTCCAAGGGCCCTTGCAACTCTCTTATTCTATTCTAATTTGGGGATTATGTGCATTAGGCTCGTTACATCCCTGTTGCCAAGCTCCTAAATTAAATCATATGAACCACAAGGACACTGTGATGGTCGTAAGTCCAAGAACTGCTTGTAAGTCCCTGTTTCCAGTGCCTTTGTCCCTTCAAACGGCCACTAAACAAATGGTCCTAAGTCCAGAACGACTTGCAGTAACATCATCTAAAGTCGCTTTGGCCACTAAACGAACTGTTTTGAAGTCGAGGACTTGGTCTTCGGATGAGGAAGTTTGAAGGCCTGTCTAGTGACAGTTAATCTGTGTTCCATTTCAGGAGGCACTTCCAGGATGGCAGCCAGGATGGATGAGTGGGTGGGCTGTGCTTACCTCTTTGTCCAGGTAAGCTCGGAAAAGGTCTTTCTGCCTACCCTCTACAGAAGCCCACAGCAGAAGCCCTGCGTGTACAAAGCGTTGAAGTTGGCGTTTGCAGGTACGTCGATTGCATTAGTCTTGTTTCCACCTACCCTACACGTTTATGCTCAGAGGGAATCAGTTGTCCAGTTCTTGGCTAAACAGCTCAGATTTTTTTCTTCTGAGTTCAAAATGTTTCCATTTGTGTAAATAATACTACCCTGTGTAAATAATAATAATAATAATAATAATAATAATAATAATAATAATAATGACAGCGTACACAGAAAATGAGAGAACTATGATGGGTTTCGTATCACAAATCATTAGTTGAACACTTCCCAAGCGTTTAGGTGGCCTTCTGCAGCTGACCAATGGTGATTTTGTCAGTGCCAATTGTTTTCAAGTGCTTGCCTGGGTCTTTAGGCATAGCAGCATCCAGTGTGCCCAGTACCACTGGAACCCCCTGCACTGGTCTATGCCAGAGTCTCTGCAGTTCGATTCTCAAGTCCTGATATCTGGTGATTTTTTCAAGTTGTTTCTCATTGATTCTGCTGCCACCAGGTATGGTAACGTCGAGGATCCACACTTTTTTCTTCTCCACAATCGTAATATCCGGGGTATCCTGGGCATCTGTCGACAAGTGGGCTACAGGACACGGGTCCCATAGCTGAGCAACCAGGGCCTGCAGGGCTACTGGAAGCTGAACGACCTCAGAAGCGGCAGAAATACACCATGTCAGAGAATCGCACTGGAATGAAAAGCTACTACAAAGCAGAACCAGAAAAAATGTATGTCTGACGGTACCTGAACAGTCCCTAGGTCCTTGGTTAGGACTCGAGCTGTTGAGCTACCAATCAACCCCAAAGGCTGTGAATCTCACTAAAGATTAACCAATAATAATACTAATAACAATATTGGCTAAGAGCAGAAAAGTTAAAAAAAGAGACTGAGGGATTAATTCTGGCTGTGCAAGACCAAGCCTTAAGGACAAATGTATACAAAGCCAGAATTGAGAAGACAGGAACAGATAGTAAGTGCCGCCTATGCAAAGAAGCTGAAGAAACAGTAGACCACCTGGTAAGCTGCTGCCAGAAGATTGCACAAACTGACTACAAGCCGCAGCACGGCAAAGTAGCAACCATGGTGCGTTGAAAGATCTGCAAGCAATATCATTTGCCTTGTAAGCAAGAACTGGTGGGACCATAAAACAGAAAAAAGTCATAGAAAATGAAAAAGTTAAACTAACACCCAGGACTTAACGGTTGTCAATAAGAAAGAGAAAATAAAGTCTGGATAGTGGATGTGGCAGTGCCTGGAAACAGCAGAACAGAAGGGAAAGAGCTGGAGTGGATAACAAAATACAAAGACCTACAAATAGAAGTAGAACGATTATGGCAAAGGCAAGCACGGGTAGTACCAATGTTAATAGTTAATAGGTACAGTCCCAAAACAACTGGAGCACCCCTTGAACACCAACGGTGGCATTGACAAATTGGCCATCAGTCAATTGCAGAGGCAGCTTGACGTGGAACAGTTTCTATCCTGCGATGATATCTGTAACGCCATCAAACATCCAAATTTGCCCAGGTCCTTGGTAAGGACTCGATAGGTAGACAAAAATACCAAACCCAATCTGAACATCTGGCTGACTGTGTGATGAATAATGATGATGATAACAACAACAACAACAAAATAATGTTGATGATAATACTTAGAAGATACTTGGTCAGTACCTAGAATGCTGGCGACAACCCATATTAACCATTAGTGCCAGTTAATATTTGTGATACATTTTGAAATGTCCAGTTGACTTGAGTTTCATGTTTAATGAATAAAGTATATAATAATAATAGTTTCCTGCCTTGATCTTTTGAGTCATGTTTGCAGAAAGAGTTTACACCCAAGGTGTTTCTGCTTCTGTGACCATAGCCACAAAGTTAAGAGTAGATGAGTCACCACCTACTTATCTTTGAACTTTTACCTCCAGAAAGGAAAAATTGGGGGAAAGAATGGGGAAGGTTTGAAGAGCGGGAGCTACATTTTGCTATTGTAAATAATATTTGGAAAACTGAGCTCAGCCTTGTACAGATGCACCTAATAAGGGCATTGGAAGGAACAGGGCTTATATTTAGGCATATATTTCCTTCAGAAGAAGAGAGTAAGAAAAGTTAAACATCTGAATTAATAATATAATAACAGTATATAATAACACCTGGTTGACTGTGACCAACTATAATAATAATTGACCAACCTTCAATAATAATGTTGTGCCACCTGACTCCGTGCAACTCCCGGTACAAAGTGTTAAAAAGAAGGCTATACACAAAGGAACAAAGATTAGGTAGAGATGACAAAACCCAGATGGAAACAAGGATAAATACAGGATATAGAATAACTGAGTTGGAAGGGACCTTGGAGGTCATCTAGTCCAATTGTCTGCTCAAGCAGGAGACCCTGCTAGACCATTTCAGATAAGGGATTGTCTCCTTCAAAACCTCCAGTGATGGAGCACCCACAATTTTTGAAGGCAAAGCTGTTCCTTTGGTTAATTGTTCTCACTATTAGAAAGTTTCTCCTTATTTCTAGGTTGAATCTCTCTTTGATGAGCTTCCATCCGTTACGTTTTGTCTCGCCCCCAGGTCCTTCGGGAAATAAGTCAAGCCCCCTCTTCCCCCTCACAAGCCCCTCAAGTATTGGAAGGCAGCTATCAGGTCACCTTTCATCCTTTTCTTCATTAGACTAGACATACCTAGTTTCCTTAACCATTCATCCGATGGCTTCGGACCCTTAACATCTTTTTTGCTGTGCTACATAAAGCTAACAAGGGATCTGGAAGCTCAGCCAAGTTGGGTATAAGGTGCTCGGTGTAAGTGCATAAACAGCCTTTCCCTCAAAGCCAGCTTGTTTTGATTCAGAACTTGGTTTGTTTCCCATACAGGTTTGTTTAACCATTGATTGAATAAGCTCTCATTGGCTTGGGGCGTATATGTGTTCTTAATCATAGCTTACAAAACCGTCAAAATAACCAAGTTCTGAAAACAGTATGCTCAGCAGCAGGCAAGCACAGGGTCGAAGTCCAATCGAAAGATGGAGGCGAAATGTCTGCGGTACCTATCCTTCCTTCTCCCAGTCATCAGAACTGATGAAGCTTCTTGGATGAGAAGGGAAATGTTTTCTTCATCTTCCTCAAGGAAAGAAACAGGCCAGTTGCCTTTTGAAGCAACAAAATAAGCCCCGTTGAGACACGAGGGCAAAATGCTCTAATGTCATCATCCACAACCAAAGGAATTGAGCAGTAGGGTTGCCCTTCTAAGACTTGAAACCAGAAAATAACAAAAGTTATCATTAAATATGCTTTTCTTCTGGAGAGGTTTATACTTCCTTCCAAATACAGCCAGCATTGATTACAGCAGAATCCAGAAAGTGCGTATCAAGAGTAGCAACCTACACCTAAGTGGAACGCTTGTTCCAGAATACATCACCCCTCCCAAGGAACTCTTCCAAACAATCAAAATGAATTTTGTCTAATTTTTGACTTGCTGCTTGTCTTGCCCAACATTTCAGGACTGCAGAGTCAGGAGCATTCAGAAAGGGTTCCAAGAACCTGGTGTGATGACGCAAGTTGACCTCTGAAGACTTCTGCTTTTCTTCTTCCTCCTCTTCAGAAATGCCCCTAGCTGATCTCTCACAAGCTCCTTCTCCAGAGAGGGTTTATTCAAGGACACAACCATTGACTGTAGCAGCGTTTTTCAAACCTGGGAACTTTAAAAGATACGGGCTTCAGCTTCAGATCCCAGAATTCCCCAGCTGGTCTTCTGGAAGTTGAAGTCCACGCATCTTCACATTGCTAAATTTGAAAGGCACTGGCTTAGATCTTCTGCTGCAGCCACCATCAGTCAACCATCGGACTCACCTTCTGTTTTTCCCTTCTTTCCTCCACAGATTCCACAGGGGGATTTAACGGGCTGGATATTCTGAAGGTCCATAGTAGTGACCCACATTTGATCATCCAGCTCAAGTTCCACAAGCAAGAGAACTGCCGAAAGTTCCTGCAAAGCTACCATCAAGGAGAACTTCAAGAAGCTCTCCAGAGGCATCTCAAGGTCTTTTTGGCCTTGCCCAGCCTGGAGCCCCTCAAGACGGAGCTGAGGGCTGGTGCTGAAAAGTTGGATTCCATCATCCAAGAAGAAGAACGTTGTCTGGAGACCATCTCTCGGGAGAAGGTAAGGGTCAGACTCTGAAATGGGGTGGCTTGTTATCACTTCGGAGAGACAGCCACTAAAATGCTGGCCCAGTGTCCACATAAACAAAGGTCCCGTTGCCTTCTGGAAAGCCTCCAGTGATGAAGCTCCCACAACTTCTGAAGGCAATTGTTCCATGGGTTGATTGTTCTCAGTGTCAGAAAATTCCTCCTTAGGTCCAGGTTGAATGTCTTCTTGTTCAATTTCCATCCATGATTCCTTGTCTGGCCTTCAGGTGCTTTGGAAAATAGCTTGACCCCTTCCTCTCTGGGGCAGCCCCTCAAATACTGGAAGGCTGCTCTCCTGTCTCCCCTGGTCCTTCTCTTCCCTAGACTAGCCAGGTCCAGTTCCTGCAACCGTTCGTTGTTTGTTTTAGCCTCCAGTCCCCTAATCATCCTGGTTGCTTTTCTCTGTACTTTTTCTAGAGTCTCAACATCTTTTTTATAATGTGGTGAACAAAATTGGATGCAGTACTCTAGGTGTGGCCTTACTAAGGCTTTATAGGGTGGTATTAGTATCTCCCTTGATCTCGGTTGTTTGCCTCTGTTAATGCAACTTAGGATTGCATTGGCTTTTTTGGCTGCTGCTGCACACGGCTGGCTCATATTTAGCTGGTTGTCCATTAAGACGCCAAGATCCCTCTCCCAGTTCCTGCTATTGAGCCTGATTTCACCCAGTCTACATGTGTCCTTTTGGTTTTTCTTGCCTAAGTGTGGGACTTTACTTTTCTCTACATTGAATTTCATTTTGTTAGATACTGCCCAGTGTTCTAGTCTGTCAAGATCCATCTGGATCTTGAGCCTATCTTCTCGGGTGTTAGCTATTCCTGCCTTTCTCAACCAAGCATTCTAACTCTCCTTGTTTTAAATCTGAGCAGTTTTATAATGCTTTGGAAAGAACACACTTGGAATACCGCATCCAGTTTTGATCACCAGTATATAAAAAAAGATATTGAGATGCTGGAAAGAATGCAGAGAAGAGCAATAAGAATGATGAGGGGACTGGAAGCTAAAACATATTAAAAAAGATTGCAGGAATTGGGCTGGTCTAGCCTAGTAAAAAGAAGGACTAGAGGTGATGTGAGCAGTGTTCCACTAATATGAGGGGCTGCCCTAAAGAAGAGGGAGTCAACGTATTCTCCAAAGCCCCAGGGGCAGGACAAGAAGCAGTGAGTGGAAACTAATCCAGGAGAGAAGCAACTTAGAACTAAGGAGAAATTTCCTAACAGTGAGAAGAATTGATCAGCGGAACAACTTGCCTCTAGAAGTTGTGGGGACTCCAACACTGGAAGTTTTAAAGAAGAGATTAGATGGCCATTTTCCAGAATGTATACGGCCTGAGCAGTGGGTTGGGCTAGAAGACCTCAAGAGTTCCCTTCCTATTCTGTTAGTCAGATTAGAAAAATGCTAACTAATGCATGCAGCAAAGAAAGAAAATAATTTACAGGACCTTTCCCCGCATCCTTCTCCTTGTCTTTTCTTTTTTGAAGCCGAATCATCTCAGAGATGAAGAAGTAGCAGAGTTGGAAGCATCCCTGATGAATCTGACTTTTCAAGAAAGCAACTTGAAATCACAGCTCTCTTCAGAGTCTTCCTTCCACACTTTAAATTCCTCCCCTCCATCTTCCAGCCCTCCGGAGATTTCAAAGCCTCCGGTGGAAGAAGATACCTTCTTTTTCCAGAAGCAACAATTTGGTGAGTGTGGCAGGGACTAGAGACAAAAATGCTGGGCAGAGATAAGGAACAAAAGACCGTCCCCGGTACAGGCATGTTCAGTAGGTTCTCCACAAGGATTTACAGGTAATTCTCAACTTCAAGCAGAGGTGGGATTCCACCGGTTCTGTCCGGCTCTGTAGAACCGGTAGCTCTGAAGAGCAGCAGACATAGAACCGGTTCTATGTCTGCTGCTGTTTTGGACCACCCGCCCGCCCAGGCTCTTACCTGACCTTTATTTCCTGCTTTTTCAAATGCTGCTTCCCTGCACGCAGCGCTGCTCAGCTGTCCAGGCAGCAAGCAGACAAAGATTTACACAGGCGCGCAGCGTGCAGGAAAGCACATTGTAAATCACTGAACCAGGAGTTAACCCTGTCGGATCCCACCCCTGACTTAAAACCATTCATTTAGTGACTGTTCCAACTGACAGAGGCACTGAAAAAAGCAACAGGGTCATTTTTCACACTTTTGTGTGTGTGTGTGTGTGTGTGTGTGTATGTGTGTATGTATGTTTCTTCATCTAATTTCTACCTCTTATCTCTAACCACTTGTAAAATCTATTCCATGCTAAGTAATAATTCTGTGTCTTCTTTGTCCTTTATTTTTAACGTCAGTCTATCCATCTCTGCACAGTCTAATATTTTCCGAATTACATCCTCATCTGATGGAATGTTCTCGTTTTTCCAACATTGTGCAAATACAATCCTTGCTGCTATCAATGCATACAAAACTGGATATATAGCCCCTTTATCATAGCCCTCTGGCAATATACCCAACAAAAATAGTTCAGATCTATATGTTGCTTGATCATCTTTTCCAACCAATGTATGTATTTTTGTCCAATATTTTCTTGTTTTCGTGTAAGTCCACCACATATGATAATAAGTACCTGAGGTCTGATTACACTTCCAACACTTGGCAGACATATTGCTAAACATTTTTATTAATCTTGCTGGTGGCAAGTGCCATCTATAAAACATTTTATAGAGATTTTCTTTGTATGCAGTAGCCATTGTCAGTTTATACTTCCTATCCCAAAATTTTGCCATTTATCTAATTCTATAGTATAACCAATTTTTTTGCCCAATCATTGTTTTTTTGACTTGTTCCTCTTCCGTTTTATAGTAATTATATATACTGTATTTTTAATCAATTTTTCATCTGTCCCTGATAATATCTTATGAAGCGTTGTTGATTCTTTGTAAAAAAAACCCATGTTTTTGCATCTTTCTCATATCTCGACTATATTTGCAGATGTGGCCACCAAGCTAAGTCCACTCCTTGGTTTTGTAATTGTTGTCTAGTTTTAAGTTCACCATTCTCATTTAAAATGTCTTTATAAAATACATTTTTTCCCCAAAAATTAGTAAGATTTGGATGTATCAATGCTTCCATTGTGGAGAGCCAGACTGGTATTTTCATATTGTTTTGTAGTTTAATATTTTCCCATACCTGGAGCAAGGCATTCCTCACATAGAGTCTTTGAAAATATCTATGTATCGTACTCCTTCCATACCATAAAAAAATGTTGGACGTGGAGAAATGGAAGAATTTATAACTATCTTTGATGGGGAGAATAGCCACTTTAAAAATGAATATGCTACCGAAACTACTTTTCTTAAAATTCCAAACAATACCGACAAAAATAGAGAAAAAATATTTTGAAGAACTAAATAGAACAATCTTGAAGTATATCTGGCAAAGGAAAAAAGCAAGAATAAAATCATTTTTCACACTTATGACGGTTGCAGCATCCCTTGTGGTCACGTGATCAGAATTCACCTGCTTGGCAACTGGCATATTTTTATGACCCAGGCTCACGTGATCATCTTTTGGATGGTTGTCAGGTTGACTCAGCCTTCCGTCCTTCCAAGGTGGGTAAAATGAGGACCCAGATTGTTGGGGGCAGGAGGCTGACTCTGTACACTGCTTAGAGAGGGCTGGAAAGCGGTATATAAGTTTAAGCGCTATTGCCCTTCCATCAATCCATCATCCATCTATTACGTGCAGTGATTAGACTGCAGTATTGGAGGCTGACTCTGCCCACTGCCAGGAGTTCAATCCTGACCAGCTCAAGGTTGACTCTTCTGAGGTCAGTAAAATGAGGACCCAGATTGTTGGGGGCAAGAGGCTGAGTCTGTATACCACTTAGAGAGGGGTATAAAGACCTGTGAAGCGGTATGTAAGTGTTGTGGTCCACCGGCCACCCAACTTTAAACTCAGACAAGCTGTGGAAAAGCACCAGGGAGGAAGGAGACGAGAAAGGCAGAGGGCGGGACTCTGGCGCAGTTGTTGTGGTCTGCCGGCAGCAGAGTCGGACAGTGGGGAGGAACATGGGCCAGTCCAGGAGTCTGGGGAGGGCTCGGACGAGGGATCTGAGAGTTATATGTTGACTCCGGAGCCTTCAGAATCTGACATCAGCGAGGCAGAGGAACAGGGGGAGCCTGTTCCCAGTGCGCGCTTGCGCAGAGCTGCCAGAAGGCAAGAACAGTTAAGACAAAAGGGGCGACTCAGGAGTAAGGCTTGGAGATGATTGGCCCGTCTCATAAGACATAAAGGAGGAGCAAAGGGACAAGAGCCTTTGCAGGAAGCAACTTTGTTCGTTCTGGTTGGTTTAGAGTTTGAAGCGCCATGTTTACTTTGTTCTCCGCTTGTACAGCTAATTGGCAATTTAGTCGTTGGCAGCATTTCAAGGGAGATAAAGGTGTGTGTTTATTAGCCTTATCCCAAAGGACTGTGGCAGACTTCTGTTGGACTATTCACCAACTGTTTGGGATGCATTACGGGCTGTGAATGCATATAATTCACAGCCATTGAAATTTTAAAAAGGGCCTTAGGAACAGCGTGTGATTGTTACTGTCTCAGGAAGCCTTGGTCGGAACAATAAGTCTAAATGCTATTTACACTTATTTGCGACCTTCTGCCAAATAAAGTCAATGGGGAAGCCAGATTCATTCTACAGCCACGTTACTAACTTAAATTAACAACTGTGGTGATTCACTTTAACGAAAAGGTCGTAAAAGGTCGGGTTGGATTAGATGACCTACAAAGTCCCTCCCAAACTCTGTTAATCTTAATCTAATCTCTAATCTCATAACCTTTGTCAACAAGAGGTATGCAAGATGTTAAAATCATCTTATTTCCCGGCTTCCCTTTTGCAGCCAACAGAAAAATCACTCCCGATGACCACCAGAAGTTCGCCAAACTGGTGTCCAAGAAATGGAAACAGGTGGGCCGGTCCCTCTACCTACAGACCAAATGCCGAGCCCTCCGGGACCCCTTCATCGATAACCTAGCCATTGAATACGAACGCGAAGGCCTGTACGAACAAGCGTACCAGATGCTTCGCAGGTTTATTGACTCGGAGGGCAAGAAGGCCACCATTCAGAGCCTGATGGCTGCCTTGGAAGACAATGGCCTCATCAGTTTAGGTGAAGAACTTTTGGGTCTCCACCAAAGTGACTCGTGAAGAAGAAGAAGGGGGGAAAAAAAGAGTCTTTTTTTGGAGACTGCTAGCTTTACAGTGTGATTGATCCTCCCATACTGGTCTTTCTTGTGCATCGGATTCAACGATGGCTTCTCCCTACGATTGTTTCCCAACAAGAATCAAGTTCAAAATCTTGAAGTCAAACTGGAAGATCAAGCACAGTTTCCATAAGAAATTGCAAAGCCTGCTCTAGAACAGGAGGTCCCCAAACTTGGCAGCTGAGAGAATTCGGGGAGAATTAAGACTAAGAGAATTCTGGGAGTTGAAGTCCACAAGTCTTAAAGTTGCCAACTTTGGAGACCTCTAGAAAGAGCAGTGGGCCTTCTAATTGGAAAGGAGAAAGATGGCCTGCCCAGGCACTGTCCGATTTAGGAGATCCGTAGCACAGGGCAGGGTGGGTAGAATAAGAAGGAATGGGTCCTTCTCAGAGGGAGATCCAACCTGGAAAGAAGGAGGAATTTCCTAACAGTGAGAACAATTAATAACAGAACTTTCTGGAGTTGTGGGCGCTCCATCATCGAAGGTTTCCAAGAAAAGATTGGACAGTCTTCTGTCCTGGATAGTATGTGGTCTCCTAGCGTTGGATTAGTTTGACCAAAAGACTTCCAAAGCCCCTTCCAGCCCTATGGTTCTATGATTCTCCCTTATTGCCCCAATCATGATCAAATGGCAGATTTAACCTTGGTGTTCTCCTGGTCTTCAAGAGGCCTTCTGAGTAACTAAGGAGACCATTAGTTCAATAAAGAATAGCCCAGATTTATTTTCATTTTCAACTCATGACATTCCATTCTTTGTATGTGTGTGATTCAATCAACTACAGATCAGTCATTCTCCGTCAACGTTGGGAAATGTATGAATCCTCCAGATATCAGCCAAGCAACTGAAGAGATCCTTGTTTCCTAAATAGATTTTATTATATTACAAAAATACCTCAGGGGAACCATTTCAAGGAGACCTTGAGCTACGAGCTCTGGATTGATACGAACTTGGTCTACTTGCTGTTTGAAGGACTTAAATCAGGAATGTCCAATCTGGCAACTTTAAGACTGGTGGACCAGTCTTCTACCAACTTCTTTCAGAGCTGGCTGGGGAATTCTGGGAGTTGAAGTCCACAAGTCTTAAAGGTGGACATCCTGCCTTGGATGTTCACATTGAAAGCCAACAGATAGGGAAGACTGATAAAGATGAATTATTCCTTCATAAACACAGTAATGAGTTGAGTAGGCAAGTCTGGCCCATCCCTGGGTCACGTTTACACTAACAGATTTTTTTACGCTGATATTTTCAATCTCTTTTGAGTTATTCAAGAGGATGCTTCTATACCAGTATTTCTCAGCAATTTTAAGCAATTTGGAGTTCAATTCTGGGAGTTGAACTCCAACCCCCTTAAAAGTTACCAAGGTTAAGGAACTAAATCTTCTAGGATTCCAAACATTTTTCTCTGATTTTGGAAAACTTGTCAGCACATTTCCTTGAAACAAGACGAGTCTCAGGTATTTAGGATAGAACTGTTGTATTTTCTTCAAATCCAATTTTTTTAAAGCAGAAATTTGATATATTTTTTTTGATTCGAAAAAACACTTGGTCTGCATGAGAATGATCTGACTGTTTTTTTTAAAGTTGAACAGGGAAATTGAGCACATGTTCACTTTAATCTTTATAGTTGCTGTGCTTAATTGCTTGCGTCTCTTAGTCTTTTCATTAGTGCTAAAACATGGAGCCACATTTAACATATTAGCACTACAAGGCTGTAATGCTAGATCAAATACTAACAGTTATAATTTGACAATGATTAAAACCTCATCTCTTTTACCTTAAAAATAAAAACCAAGAGGATATAATGCTATAGTGCTATTTCTTTTAAATCGAGGAGGAAAACTTTCTGTTGCACTGCTTCTGTTTTGCTAAAAGATTTTGGCTAAGACTTTTAACATCTTATTGTAAATGACTGTTAACTTCTAGAATCGTACTCATTCCACTAATATTTCACTATATGTTCTTTTTAATCAGAGCTGTATATTTGTTTTAATTCAAAGCAATTAAAAGGCAACAATATCAATATCCTGGTTGCCTACCAGAGATTTTAATAAAGATGTGGTAATATTCAAAATATATTTGTTTCCCATCAAATCATGCAGAGAATACCAGAAGGAAGAGCATGAAAATAATGAGCATTGTGGCATTTTTTTAAAAAAACATTTATAATTCTGCTTATAGCTGAACAGCAGAAAAACTATTGCTTAGACTTATTTTTCCAAGCTGCTACAAGTAATCCTGAAAGTGGTGTGGTAGCCTGGAGATGGAGCTCTCGCCTCATGATCAGGAGGCTGTGGGTTCAATCCTAGATAGAGGCAGCTATTTCTCTTGGCGCACTGAGAATATATTTGTTGAATAAAACTCCACATTGGTGACAGGAAGGGCATCCGGCCAGTAAACACTCAGCTGCATTCAATTGCCCAGATTCCATCCTGCAAGGGATTATGGGGTCATTAAAAGAGGATGATGATGATGACTACAGGTAATCCTGACTTAATTTGTTTAGTGACCATTCAAAGTTACAACGCCACTAGGGAGAAATGGCTTGTGGCCCATGTTTCACATAACCACTGTAGCATCCCTATGATCACATGAACAAAATTCAAATAATTGACAACTGGCATATATTTATGATAGATGCTGTATTCCAGAGTCATGTGATCCCCTTTTGAGACCTTCTGACAAGCCAAGTTGGCGGGGAAGCCAGATCCACTTAACAACCGTGTGACTAACTTAACGACTGCAGTGATTCACTTAACAACAGTGGCAAGGAGGTCATAAACGCAGGCAAAACTCAACTATCTCACTTAGGAAGAGAAATTTGGGGTTCAATTGTAAATCAAAGACTTATTAATTTTGTACTAATGTTTAATTTTCATCCTTTGAACTATTTTGCTGTATGTCAGCCCTTCTAATGCAACTAGTGGATAGAATTGGATTTGTTTCCTTTTTAGCATTCAATGTGGAAACAGTGTTGGTTTTTAAATCAAAATAAACTAATGCTCTGTTCAGCATTAAAAATGAGTGAACTGAACTATAATCAGGCAATTATAGCTATTGCGGATTATATAGAAATCTGTCAATTTCACTCACCATTCCTTCATAATATATTGCATTTTAATCTCTCCACCGAAGTCCTGTTTTTCAAGCTCTAATAATTTCCCTTTGGACAATGAGCTACATCTAATATGATTCTTTAAAAAAAAAAAGGTTTAATGTTTTTATTTTATTCATAAAATAAAAAATAAGACACAAACTAGGAAAGTAAATGGGAAAACAGTGGGGAGGAAGAGGCAGGAGGAAGCGGATAAGAAGAAAAAAAAAAAGAAAAGAAGTGTTGACTTTCTGACTCTCTCCGTTGCAGTAAAATAAGGCACTAACATCAAATCACACCTTTTTGATTTTGGTTGTCATCAGAACATCAACAAGCCATTTCTACAAAGATCTATCAAGCGAATCGGTAAAACCCACAATCAGAGTTTCATTCTTTTCCACTTCAAGCCCCACAAGCCGTCTCCATGTGGAAACAAAAGGACTGATATTTCTTTTCTTCCATCAAAATAGTCAAAGCCTCCCCCTATCCCGTGTGTGTGTGTGTGTGTGTGTGTGTGTGTGTGTGTGTGTGTGTTCTGGCTTAGAAAGCACTCGAAGCCAGGGGTCTCCAACCTTGTTGGGAGTGCAATGAGATGCAATGACAATAAAGTAAACTAAACTAAAACTAAACTAAACTTGGCAACTTTACAACTTTTTGGACTTCAGAATTCTGGGAGTTGAAGCCCACGAGTCGTAAAGTTGCCAAGGTTGGAGACCCCTGCTCTAAGCCTGGAACTTGGGAGGGGGGTGGGGTGTCCCCTTCCTTCAAAGGTGGAAGTTCTGCCAGAAGTGTACCATGAGGATATTTTTTTTTTTAAAAAGAAAACAAATAGCTGAATTAGTAATCTTTCTAGTTCTGGCAAGGCAATTCAGCAGAGGTTCTGTGTACCGAACAATCCCCATCTGTGTGCAGATCCTGCCAATTATTATTATTATTATTATTATTATTATTGCTGCTTCTGGCAAACATCTGTATGCGGCAGGCTACCAAGCAGATAGACAAGCCTTTTGACCCAAAACATCTGCTAGAGGTCACGTGAGCAGGACCAGAGGAAGATCTGCCTTTTTCTCAGGCAAAAGAACTGAGATTTTCTTTCACCAGAGGCGCGCAACGCGGGGAAGCCGTCCTTGGATAGGAAAAGGAGTGGGGAAGAAGAGGAGTGGAAGAGGCAAGGGCGAGCCCTTTTCCCATGTCATCCTCTTTAGAGAAAGCAGATCCTCGGTGAAATGCACCAGAAAGGGGTAAAAACAGAAGCGCTCTTCCTACAGCTCGGCTACGTTTTCCAAACTATACGTCGAGAGGAACGCCAGAAGTAACACGATCCAGATGTGCCAACTTGGCAACTGCGGGACGGAGCCTTAACGGAGCAGAGGCGGACGTTGGGAATGCTGTAGAGGTAAGAGTTGAGGCTTTGCAACGGATTGGGAGGATTTGCTTCGACTGGGTGACTGACACATTTGGAAAGGAGGGGATCCCACTTTTCTCTTGGCGTTCTGCAATACTTCAGGGTGGGGTCTTGCTTCCCCCATCAGCAAAAGGGGGTAAAAAGCCCCCACCATCCCAAAAACGCCTTCCCTGTTCCTTGGGACAGGACTGAGCTGATCTCCCAGGGAGTCAAAAGAAAAGGGGTTATTTTCCAAGGGTTTCCAAATTTTAGGGATGCGTCTGCTCAAAGGGCCACCCCCCACTCCCCAAAATAAGCCTATCTCCCCTGCATCATAGATTTAAGAACGCTGCCTTCCTAGGGAACGAAATGCAAAACGTAAAATAAATAAAAAGAAACAAAAAGGCATACATTCAACCCTAACAACAAGAAGAAAACAGTGTACTAAAAAAAAAGAGAGAGGAAAAAGTGGTCAATTAAATTTAACATTGAAATCTATGATAAAACAATAAATATTTTTTTTAAAAAAATAACTTTGCATTCCAAATAGCAAAACTGCAGAAGAAGCTATTTTGTAACTTCAGCCAGGCTAATGATCTTGGAAATTGATGCATGCATATGCGTGCAACGGGAAAGCTGAAAAAAGATCGAAAATGCAATCGGGGGTTTTAAGAGCAATATTTTCTCCATGTTATCTCTTCCCACGCTCTTTTTCCGGTCTCCGCAGGAAAGCAGTGAGACAAGAATCCTTGATTTGTAAAAAAAATATCAGATGTAACCACCTTAAATCAAGGAGGGAAACAGCCTAGAATTTAGGGGAAATTTCCTAATAATGAGAACAATTAAGCAGTGGAAGTCTAAAAAAGATTAAGGGGGACATGCATGATTGCTTCTCTTCCAATACTTGAGAAGCTTGTGATGGGGAAGAGTGGCCTGACTTATTTTCCAAGGCACCTGAAGGCCAGTCAAGGAATAATGGATGGAAACTGAACAAGGAGAGATTCAATCTGGAATTAAGGAGAAACTTTCTGACAGTGAGAACAATCACCCCATGGAACAGAAGTTGCCCTTGGAAGTTGTGGGAGTTTCATCCCTGGAGGCTTTCAAGAAGAAACTGGACTGCCATTTGTCAGAAATGGTGTAGGGTTTCCTGCTTGGGCAGTGGGTTGGACTAGATGACCTACAAGGTCCCTTCCAACTCTGATTATCTGTTATCTGTTAAGAAAAGCCATTTGTCTGAGATGGAATAGAGTTCTCTATTTGAGCAAGGGGTTGGACTAGAAGACCTCCAAAGTCCCTTCCACCTCTTAAATGTATAAGAAAGCCAACACTGGGTTGAGCTGCTGCCAGGGAGAATAGAATTAGGCAGGCACCTTGTAATTTAAAATGCAGGCAGTCCTTGACTTATAACCTTCCTTTAGCAACTATTAAAAGGTACAGGCTATAGTGATTAGATCTGCATGGGCTCTTAAAAGTGAAGACAGCAGAATGAAACAGAATGTGAGATGCAATAAGATCCATTCCTTTTGCAACGAGTCAAAAAGTTACAACAGCCCTGAGCAAAAGTGACTTATGACCAGTCCTCGCATTTATGACCATTGCAGCAGCCTTGTTGTCACATGATCGGAATTGGGACACTTGGCAAATCAGTATATGCATCCACAGTGTCTCCAGGTCATCTGATCGCCACATGAAATGTTATTCTGGAATTTCTGCTGAATTCCTTACTTGCCTCCGCAGGACGCTAAGTTGAGTCGTCTGGAAGCATGTGCTGAATACATTTACCGAGTTCCTATCACGCCCATAATCGGTTTCTTAAATTGACTTAAAGGCCACAATTCAACCAAACGTTTTTGTGGCTAAGCAAGTTCAGCTCTTTAAAGTGGATTCTGCCCCAAGCTTACGACCTTTCCTTGCCACCGTTGTTAAGTGAATCACGGCAGTTGTTTCAGATCGTAACATGGCTGTTCAGCAAATCTGGCTTCCCGGTTGACTTTTGCTTACCAAGAGGTTGCAAAAACACACACCAATTGCCAAGCGTCCAAATCTTTGATTGTATGACCACGTGGCAATGGTCATAAATGTGAAAAACAGTCATCAGTCACTTTTTTCAGTTCTATTGCAGGGTGGGGTTTCAGCTGGTTCGCGCCGGTTCCCCCAAACCGGATGTTAATTTTATATCTTGTTCAGCAGAACCGGTACTTCCGATGACTGGCTGGCCCTGCCCACCCCACTCCCCCCCCATCCCAGGAGCCCCCACGTGGCCTATTTTGCATTGCAGGTAAATGCAGGGCCTGTGTGGAGGCTCTGGAAGGCCAGAAACAGGCTTCCAGAGAGAGCCTTCGGAGCCCCGGGAGGGCGAAACGCCCCCCGCGGCCTGTTTCCATTCCCAGGGTGGTGCAGGGAGGCTCACTAGGTTGAAAATGGGGCGTGGGGGGTGGGTGCAGCACACCCCCGTCCCCCGCAGCCTTTTTTTCGCTCCCAGAGTTGTTAAATTATTTGGAGCCCACCCCTGTTCTATTGTAACTTCAGACGCTCACTAAACAAATGGTTGTAAGTTTAGGATCCCCTGCGTTTGACTTATTTCTGAGTTTGTGCAATAGTTGAACCATGCATTAACCTCCTAGATAGGTCAGCAAACAAACTATGATGCGCGTGCAACTCACTCGGTCTTTTAACTAACTGGGTTTGAGTGTTTTATGCCAACAGAGCGGCTGAATAAGTGCCAATCCTTCAAGAAATGTGCAATAAGGGGATATTAGAGGGTTTCTTTGAAGAGAATGTACACATTTTAACTTTTCCTGGGATGAATCCCTATGCTTCAAATAGCAAAACCCTTGTGGTGCAGAATTTAAACAACTCTCCCCTGCACCTCTACGTAATATTTAGACAAGTTGAAGATAACATTGGGCAGGCATAGCATTCCAGGAAATGTGGAAAAAGAAAATAGTCAGGCCCTTATATGCCTAGAGATTTTTTTTCCTGAACCCATCTTATTTTTTTACTTTGGCTGGTGAATAGGGGAAGACAGTAAATCAGTCTGGGTCTGAAGTGGTTTTCTTTGCACTGGGTTTTTCCCCCCCATGCAGGCAGCAAACAAAATGGCATCTCCTAAGCATGCTTATTCGGCGGAATCCGGTTCCCTCCCAAGCAAAACATGAGGAGAAATTTGCTTTGTAGGGCTAAACACGGAGAAACAAACACTAGACTCCAGCCTTAGAGCCAAGAACCTCCGATACAGATCTCCAGCTTGAGGGAAACATCCCCATTGCAGTGGTAGCCACCAAGCCCGGGTTACAGAGGACAATCCTACATTGCAAGTCTGCTTCGGCTTAGCAGTGGGTGACCCTGGGAGCAGGTGGCAGCCAGCTCTGGCGTTTCAAAAGTGGCCACCACAATCCTTTGTTACAAGATGTTCACCAATAACTTAGACGAGGCAATAGAAAGGGAACTTACCAAATGTGCAGATGACACTAAGTTGGCAGGAATAGCCAACACCCTAGAAGATAGGCTCAAGATCCACATGGATCTCGGCAGACTTGAACACTGGGCCGTAACTAACAAAATGAAATTCAAGGTAGAGAAAAGTAAAGTCCTACACTCAGGCAAGAAAAACCAAAATGACCCATATAGATTAGATGAAACCAGGCTTAATAGCAGTTACTGTGAGAAGGATCTTGGAGTCTTAGTGGACAACCAGCTAATATGAGCCAGCAGTGTGCAGCAGCAGCAGCCAAAAAAGCCAATGCAATCCTAAATTGCATTAACAGAGGGATACAATCAAGATCAAGGGAAGTACTAATACCACTCTATAAAGCCTTAGTCAGACCACACCCAGAGTACTGCACCCAGTTTTGGTCACCATACTACAAAAAGGATGTTGAGACTCTAGAAAGAGTGCAGTGAAGAGCAACCAGGATGATGAGGAGACTGGAGGCTAAAACATATCAAGAACAGTTGCAGGAACTGGGCATGGCTGGTCTAGGGAAGAGAAGGACCCAGACAGCAATCTTCTAATAGTTGAGGGGCTGCCCAGAGAGGAGGGAGGGTCAAGTTATTTTCCAAAGCAAATGAAGGCCAGACAAGGAACAATGGATGGAAACTGATCAAGGAGAGATTCAACCTGGAAATAAGAAGGAATTTTCTGACAGTGAGAGCAATCAACCCCTGGAACAAGAAGTTGCCTTTGGAAGTTATGGGAGCTTCATCACTGGAAGCTTTCAAGAGGAGACTGGACTGCCATCTCTCAAAAATGAGGTTGGGTCTCCTACTTGGCCAGGGGGCTGGACTAGATGACCTACATTGTCCCTTCCAATTCTGTTATTCTGTAAGATGTCTGCGCAACACGATGGGGAGAGAAAGGAAGGTACAAGGTATGAGTCCAACTACATGGCACACCTGGCCATGTATCAAAAACTTTCTGGAAGCAGAAGAACACAACTTCCGAGATTTGCAAGTGGGAATCGCACACCATCCAGAGGCTAACACATGAAGACAAATTATGCCCTGTAAAGATCCCTTGATACTTCTAATATAATCTACTGCGGTGGGCCCCAACTGCTGATCAGTGGACTGGCATCAGTCCACAGCACACCAGAAACAGATCCACACAAACACACGTAGCCTCATCCACGGGATACAAGCAGTGCGTGAAAGCTCGGCCCCCTCTGGTCCATGGAAAAACCTTTCTCGACAGAACCAATCCCTGCAAGGTGGGATTCGACTGGTTTCGACTGGTTCAGGCAAATCGGATGTTAAAGTTACAGCTGGTTCGCCGAACTGGTATTTCAACCAACCGGCTAGCCCCGCTCCTCCACGGAGTCTCCACGTGGCCCATATTCGATGGGGGAAAGTGCAGGGTCCATGCAGAGGCTCTGGGGGGGGGGAAAGAGGCCTTCCGGAGGGCCCCCAGAGCCCAGGGGAGGTTTTTCTCGCCCTCCCAGAGGCCCGGGGGAGGCCTCTGGACCCTTGGGAGAGTGAAAAATGGCCTCCCCGGGGCTCTTCAGGCCCACCGGAAGCCGGAAGTTCCGGTATTCCTCCCCACCACCACCACCATGGCCCCGCTCACCCAGCAACCAGGCAGCGAACCGGTTGCTGGGATTTTTAAATCCTACCCCTGAATCCCTGGTTGCCTAAAAGATTTGGAGGATCCCCTGCATGGATTGCCCCTGTAGGATAGACGAGGTGCAAGACTGCAAGAATGCAAGCGAGTGGTCAGACGAGGAGAGCCAAACTCATTGGTAACCTCCCCTTGCGATAAACAAGGGCACACGTTCACTTTTGCAGCTAAGATTGTTGGACGAGCAGGCACAAAAACAGCCAGGGAAGTGATGGAAGCCTGGGAAACAGACCCTTTGCCAGTCAAGAGGAGGGCTGACTTACCCCCAGCTTATCAAGTGCTTAGGGCTTGGCAGCACAAGGAAACAACAGCCAACAACTTTATAGCCGACTTAATACACACAACAGGCACCCTATAAATACCACACAGAAAACAGTCCAAAGGACACCGAGAAGTTCCTTGACAATAGGCTCCAGCACAAATCCAAAACCTCAGAAGACAAAGCCTCTGGTGGCAGCTCTAGTTTTATGCAGGGTTTTTTTCTTTCTTCTTTTGGCTGTTTGTGGATATCATTTTGGAAGCTATTCGTATTTGGAAAGTCAAGGCAGAATTCCAACTGAAGACATTCGGAACCAGCCCTGGCTCTCCTCTCTATTATCCCTTCATTAATCAGCTTTGATTGAAAACAGTCAGAAAATGGGGAGGGGGGGCGGACACGGGACGGGCACAGATTGTTTTTCAAACTCTGCCTGAACTTGGCTTCCCGTTTTGCATAATCAGCCCAGATCCACATCCCTTTAAAAGTTGCATCAGATGCTCGGCAACCCAGCCTGCCATATGCTAGATGGGCTGTCCCTCCCTTGACTGTTTTAATAAGCAGCAGGAAAGTTTACCCTCCCTTTGTTCATTCTTCTCCTTTTAAGAAGAAAAAAGGAAAAAAAGGCCTTTGGGGAAGGCGCCAGTTGCAAAACGTGT
The DNA here is from genome assembly GCF_049901715.1 of Pseudonaja textilis. Taxonomy (NCBI): domain Eukaryota; kingdom Metazoa; phylum Chordata; class Lepidosauria; order Squamata; family Elapidae; genus Pseudonaja; species Pseudonaja textilis. The sequence goes on from NC_142000.1 coordinate 4,914,012, forward strand.
TGGAGAATATCTCTGCAGCGCTCCTCGAATTTGCAGAGGACGCTAAGCTTGCAGGAGCAGCCAAGCGCCCAGATGATAAGCTCAGGATCCAGAAGGATCTTGACAGAACTTGAACACGGGGCCCTATCTAGCAAAAAGGAAATTTCAAGCGATGAGAAAAGTAAGGTTGTACACTTAGGCCCAGGATACCCGATTGAGATGAGCTACAAAACAGGAAACAAACGTACAGCTATGAACTAGCTGGAGCCTGGCTCAAAAATGGTAACCGAGAGGGACTTTGGAGCCCTTAGTGGACAGTCACTGAAATATGAGCCAGCAGTGTGTGGCAGCTTCCCAAAAAGTTAATACAATCCTTGGTTGCATAAACGGGGGCGGAGTCAAGATCGTTTGAAGTGTTAGTATCGCTTTATAATACCTTGGTAAGACCATACTTGAAATACTGCATCCAGTTTTGGTCACCACATTATAAAAAGACATGGAGATTCTAGATAGAAACTTTTTTGCAGAGAAGAGCAACTAAGAAGATTTGGGCACTGGAGGCTAAAACAGAAATTGGAGAAATTGGGTATGTCTATTCTAGTGAAAAGAAGGACTAAGGGAGACATGAGAGCAGTGTTCCAATATTTGAGGGGCTCCCACAAAGAAGAGGGGGTCATCAAGTTATTCTCCAAAATATTTGAGGACAAGACAAAGCGATGGATGGAAACTAATCAAGGAGAGAAACAACTGAGAACTAAGGAGGAATGTCCTGACAGTGAGAACAATTAATCAGTGGAACTACTTGCCTCCAGAAGTCGTGATTGCTCCAACACTGGAGGATTTTAAGAAGTGACTGGACAGCCATTTGTCTGGAATGGTGTAGATTCTCCTGCCATGGGCAGGGGGTTGGACTAGAAGACCTCTAAGGTCCCTTCCAACTCTTATTCTGTTATTGGCATTTTCTTCCAATGGTGATTAAAACACATTGTAGCTTAGGACCTGGTTTCAAACAGATCTATGAAGTATCAAGAAAATCGTTCCTGCTGTGCTTTCCTAAAAAGAGCTCTACTTGGAAATGCCTCCTCTTTCTGTTTGTTGGCTTTTGCTCTGATACTTTTAGAGGTGGTCCTGGCCGTGGGAGAGACCGTTGTTGCTGAAAGCACTAGGGGTTGGCCTGCTTTCTATGGTCTCCGAGAAATTGGCCAGCAAAATCTGTTCAATCCTGGAAACATGGGCGTGGTTTCTCACAAGAGGGGGTTCCAAGGCCTGAGTATATTGACTTACGCCCTGGAGTGGGCCAAGAATCACATCCAAAGTTGTCATTTGCATCCTGAATCTTAAGTCAAGCCAGCTCCACACTAAAATCCTCTTTAACCCAGGGTTCAACATAGCTGGGCCTCTCCATCAGCTGAACAAATCTTGTATCATGCATTAGATTCCCTGCCTGGACTAAGAAAGAGTTCTATGATCATATTCAGAATATTTCTCTTTCGTAAAACAGCGCAGCTTGTGTAAGTCAAGGCTGAGTGGTTGAGTCCAAAGGGTGGGACTCAAGTTTGTTGCGTGGACTCAGAAGATACTAAAGAAATTAACAAGTAAAGTTTTTACACATCCTCCAAAAGTCAAGATGTTAAGTCATGCTTGACTTTGGTAACCTCAAATTCAAGGCCACACTTGGAATCCAGTTTTGGTCACCACACTATAAAAAAAGATGTTGAGACTCTGGAAAGAGTGCAGAGAAGAGCAACAAAGACGACTGGGGATTGGTGTTGTGGTTAGCCGGCAGCAGGTACGGGCGGCTGAGGAGAGCGAGGACTCAGATGAAGGGCCAGGACCATTGGGGAGTGAACTGCTGGCTTCAGGGATTGTGGGGGCTGGCAGCAGCAATGAGGAGGTTCCAAGGAGCCTGTGCCAAGTGCGCATGCGTGCAGGATTGCTTGCAGGAAAGAGCAGCTGCAACAGCACCGGAGACTCAGGAGTAAGGCTGCAAGGTAATGGCCCCTCCTTCAAGAAGATAAAAGCCAGCTGTGTATCGGATGTTCTTTGCAGGAAGCAAAGACGTTTTGAAACTCAGCCTCGTGGACATTGCAGTATCTTAGGTTGGTATTTGAAGACTCTGGTGTTGTAAAATATTTCTAGGTAACCTTATCTGTTATTCTTGTTTTGGCGAGTTTTGGCGAGGCTTGTGCTTATCAAATTAGTTTGCAGCAGCCTTTTAACCGGGGATTCGTAAGAATCATTAAAAGGTTTCTGTTCCCTTTCGTTTGTGTTTGTTTTATTGGACAACGGCTTGGGTCAGAACAATTGGAGACTAAAGCATATGAATAACAATTGCAGGAGTTGGGTATGTCTGGTTTAGTGAAAAGAAGGACCAGGAGTAACCTGATAGCAGTGTTCCAATACCTCAAGGGCTGCCACAAAGAAGAGGGAGCCAAGTTAAGTCTCCAAAGCAGGACTCTCCAACGTTGGCAACTTTAAGCTTAGAGGATTTCAATTCTCATAATTTCCCGGCCAGCTTTGCCAATGTTGGAGACCAAAGCACCAAAAGGCAAGACAAGAAAAAAAAAATGGATGGACATGGATGGACAAGGAGAGAAGCAACTTGAATTAAGGAGAAATTTCCTAACAGTGAGAACAATTAACCAGTGGAACAACCTGCCTCCAGAAGTTGTGGGTGATCCATCACTGGAGGCTTTTAAGAAAAGACCAGACAGCCACTTGTCTGGGATGGCATGGCTACTATTTTCCCAGTTTTAACTCCAACTTAATTTCTGTGGACCCCATCCTATTTTTAAGAAGTTCCTAAGTGGGTTTTCGTAAGTGCACTAACTTGCTTACGTATCATCCTTGTCACACATTTTAGTTTTTTTTTTCATTTTGTTAGTTTGAATTTGTAATTTTTGTTTGACGAATAAATAAATAAATAATGGTATAGGGTCTCCAACTAGAAGGTCCCTTTCAATTCTGTTATTCATCCACGTCATTTTCCTAACACCAGTAATTTGCATTTCTGTAGGATGTTCTTTGATACCATTTGACCCTACGGCTCTGAGAATTTTTGGTGACTGCCCTCCAAATATTAACCAGGTCTAAACTTACTTAGCTTTTCAGAGCTGCTATCTGCTGCCACCTTCCTAAGAACAAGCAATTTATTTTACCAGAATGGGAAGTAGAAAGAATAGATACGTAACTTTTGCTAGGAGGTTTGGGCTGTGGGTACTTAAGAGTTGAGTTGCAGAAATCCAGCCAAGCAACAGAGGGTGGCAAAGAGAGAAGAAATCTACAATCCTTTGATGCCACCCAGTGGTTGTTCAGCATCTTGCAACCCTGAATTGGTAATTTACAATAAAGATTAAAATTGAGTTTTGTTGAGTATGCCAGAGACCACAAAGAAAAAGAAAAGAAGGCCAGAATAAAATTTATTCTTTGTTTTTCTAAAGTGTTTCCAGTTTCTAAAAGCCTAAGCAAAATCTTGATCAAATTTAAATGGTATTTATTTTGGTAAATTGACGAGATTATTCAACAGCTGGCAAGTCATTATTTCTCCCTCTTCTGTCACATTAAAAATTACAATTTGGCACAGGATAGTGATCTGCCCCTGCAGGATCCAGAATTAAAATATATGCAGGGTGAAAAACACTCTATCCTCTTCCAATTTTATTATTTAATTACACATACCCTTTAAAAAAAACAACACTGGTTTTGAAGGAAAGAAAACCATGGTAGTAGGAACATCCACTACGAGCAGGTTAAAAAAAAAAAAGTCAAGATGGCCGCTGCAACGCCATGATTAAATCCCTGCATCTTTCTAACACCCTCCTGATATATTTTAGAAAGAGACCTGGTCTTCCAACCGCACAGTCCTAATCTCCATCTTTAATTCTTTTCCCCACCATGTGGAAATCCCAATCAATCCAAATAAATGCTTTCTCGAAATGGGAATGTGAAATCCCTCAAGGCCAGTGTTTCTCAAACTTGCAACTTTAAGATGTGGGGGCTTTTAACTCCCAGAAGAAGCCCACCAAGACACCCAGAGATAAATTAGGCTCGAGGAAGGATAACTTTTCTCAATCCAGCTCAGACAAAGCCAATTCTGAATTTCCATTTTTTTGGCTTCCGAGTCATGGGATGGCAATGGCATCAACCAGGATAGGATAGGAATAGATAGGAATAGGAACAGAATAGAATCTAATAGGGACTTTGGAGGTCTTCTAGTCCAACCCCCTGCCCAAGCAGGAGACCCAGTACCATTTCAGATAAATGGCTGTCCAGTCTCTTCTTAAAATCTTCCAGTGTTGAAGCATTCACAACTTCTGGAGCCAAGTTGTTGCATTGATTAATTGTCCACCCTGTTAGGAAATTTCTCCTTAGTTCTAAGTTGCTTCTCTCCTGGGTTAGTTTCCATCCGTTGCTTCTTGTCCTGCCCTCAGGTGCTTTGGAGGAGAGCTTGACTCCTTCTTCTTTGGGGCAATCCCTGAGATATTGGAAGATTGCTATCATGTCTCCCCTAGTCCTTCTTTTCACTAGACTAGCCATACCCAGTTCTGCAACCATTCTTTACATGTTTTAGCCTCCAGTCCCCGAATCATCTTTGTTGCTCTTCTCAGGAGCTCAGGACCATCTCCTCCTGAGAAACCCCCTAGACCAGCAGTGTCAAAGTCACGGCGTCATGGTAGTGTCACATGATGTATCGGGACTTTTTCCTCTTTGCTAAGCCGAGCATGGGCGTGGCTAGCGCATGGCACATCTGGCCCACGAGTTTGACAGCCTCTGTTCTACAGTCATGAAGTGAAAGCTGTCGCCCTCTTGAAGATTGTTCTTAAAGCAACCACAAGGGAATGTAGATATTAAGGTACAGAAGAGGCTCTGGACTCTATTTGCTTTCAATTATGCACTCACACACACCAAAATTGCTATGGAAATTAGCAGTTTACTCAAGGTCAAGGAAATCACTGCCAACAAGGAATGCTCAAGAAAAACAGAGTCTTGAAATAAGTTTGCCTGAATGACTCACTTTTAACAGGATTGTGCAGAAGAACAGTCCAAATTTAATCCAGAGCTCCAAGATCCAGATCAGGGACTGTCAAAAGACAGTCCAGCGGTCAAAATTTCCCGAGCAGAATCCTCATGAACATCATACAAGAAGCAGAAAGTCAGACAGTTGATCCCAACAAAGGATCCATGGGTCAGGGCCATCTTTTTATATCAGGCTGCAGCCACCTGTCTTTAATCGAGGGACCTAATCTCTTGCTTGGCAAGGAACCTCATCAAATGTCTTTGCTCTTTGCATCACACTACTCACAGGATGCAACGGGTTCGCTTAACTACTGCAGTGTTTGCACTGATGACATGTTCACACTGCCGCATTTGCTTAATGACTGTCACAAAAAAAACACTGTAAAAGGGGGCCAGTCAGGTGTTAAGATAAGCTCCATTTCGGAGGCTGCTTGAGTTTTATCCTAGGTAGAGGCAAATGTCTCTCTCTGGGCACAATGAGAATATATCTGCTGGAAAAGAACTCCGCATTGGCAACAGGAAGGGCATCCAGCCAGTAAACATGTAACTCCATTCAAGCTACTAGCTCTATACTCGTGCTTTGCTACGAAACTATGTGGTTGGGCTTAGTTTTTGGGGAGGAAAATAAGGGAGGGGGGAATTCCGCCTCTGCCTACCAGCATCCAATGGTATTCATCTGGCTAGCTTCCTGTCAGTGTGTGAGAGTTGAGGGCTGTTTGGAAAAGGAAACAGTATTTGCTGTGTGAGCAAGGAGACAGCAAGGAGCCTGGGCATGGCTTAGCTTAACTGTTCTGTACTAAAGCTGCTTGGTGCTGTGAAACTAAAACTGAAATTGAAACTCCTCTCCTCTGCTTGTGTTTTGTATTTGGAACAAGATTTCTTTTCAGGTGGAGAGGGGGAGTAGAACTCCTTAGCATCAGAGCATGTTAATAATAATAATATAGGAAATACTCTAAATGCTCTGATGGTCAATTCGAAAAATCCTTTCTTAGTAAGCACCTAGAAGCCAAGAGGAGCATTTGGGCCAAATTTCAAGTTTGCAGGCTTTACGGTTCTGGAGATTTGGTGATGATGCATGAGGGGCATTTTGCTTTTATGTACAGTATATATGGAAGAAGAAGATAGATTGCTGCTAACTTAGCTCAAAGTCCCTGGGAATTGGATAGCATATATTTAATGAATTATTATGAAGTTATGATTAATATCCCTCTCCTGAGTGGGAGACGCTTTTGAGATTCTGAATGACGTGGCAAAGGTTGTACTAACCCTACAGTGTCTGTATTTGCAGATGGACCTCGCCAGCAAAGATTTCCCCTAGTGCTACTGTGGATATTTCTTTGAAGTTCCTGGAAATGATGAGAGTTCAACTCAGGAGAGATGCTATCTGCACACTTTGCCTGGGGATAGCACTATTCACCATGCTCTATTCCCAACTGGGCCACACGTCCCACCGAGAAGAAAAAGCAGAAGGCCAGAAGAAGACACCAACCACAACTTACAGGGATTTATTTCATGTTCCCATTTTCCAGGAGTGGTCCAACGCAGAGAGCCGCGCGTCGGAGCCTAGAATCATCTCGCCTATGAAAGATGCCAAGTTGGAAAGCCAGGGACACCAAGTCACCCCTCCGGCCCTCCCGACTCATTCTACCTTTGATTTTAGACTTTACCTAAGGAACAAGGACAACCGGAAATTCAACCTTCTCATTAATCAGCCGAAGAAGTGCACGAGGAGCTCAGAAAGGCCTTTCCTGCTCGTGGCCGTAAAGTCGCTGGTTGAGGAGTTCGACCACCGTGAGATTGTACGCAGAACATGGGGGAGAGAAGGTCTGGTGAACGGGATGCAGGTCCAAAGAGTTTTCCTCCTCGGCGTTCCGAAGAACAAGACGGCACTGCCAACTTGGGAAACCCTGGTCCGTCAAGAGAGCCAGTTGTACCGGGACATTTTACTTTGGGACTTCCTGGATACTTTCTTCAACTTGACCTTGAAAGAGATACACTTCTTAAGCTGGGCTGATGAATTTTGTTCCAGGACCAAGTTCATATTCAAAGGGGATGCTGACGTTTTTGTCAACATGGAGAACATTGTCAACTTCCTGGAAAGCTGCAATCCTTCCGAGGACCTCTTCGTTGGGGACACCATCTACAATGCACAACCGATCCGAATCCGACAAAGCAAATACTACATTCCAGAAACAATGTACGGGCTAGGTATGTACCCAGCCTATGCCGGAGGCGGTGGGTTCTTGTTGTCCATCAGCACCTTGAAGAAGCTTGCTCAAGCTTGCACCCAAGTGGAACTCTTCCCAATTGACGATGTCTTCTTGGGCATGTGCCTGCAACGAATCAACCTGAAGCCCGTCTTGCACGAAGGATTCAAGACTTTTGGAATACTCAAACCTTCTGCAGCTCCCAACCTGCAGACTTTTGATCCTTGTTTCTATAAAGACCTCATGGTGGTCCATGGTCTGAAGATCGCTGAAATCTGGCTAATGTGGAACCTCCTCCACAACCCACGGCTCTCTTGCACCCAGAACAAGCAAATCAGGAAAGCTTTCCGATGGAAGAAGAGTAAAGACCCTGCCAGAAATTATGGTGCCTAAGGCTGGCGGACACCATTTACACACAAGGATGTTGAATTGTGTGGGGTTTTTTTCTGGGGTCCACCCAATACAGTGAACCAGAAACCAAGCAGAAACCATGTGCTAACCCACAAACCAATGTGCTAACCTGCAAAACAATCAACCCAGGTTAACTCTGATCAAGCTTGTTGTGTGTTGCGTGAAGGCAGGTGTTAGGTGTTACGTCTTCCTTCTGACCTGGTTCAGTTCTGTTGAAGATGATCTTGAGGGCTATCTAGGGAAGGGGTCTCCAACCTTGGCAACTTTAAGACTTGTGGACTTCCAACTCCCAGAATCCCTCAGCCAGCAAATTTGGAGAGATGAAGTCCACAAGTCTTAAAGTTGCCAAGGTTGGAGACCCCTGTTCTAGCTTTCATAGGGTGAGATATTTAAACACAACCATCTTAGTTAATCTTTTATAGCCAATTCCAGACAGGAAACCACCTAGTAATTTGAACTCCTATAAGCGATTCTCCCAGAGTTGGTATTCAGCAGGTTCTGGCCAGTTCTGGAGAACCGGTAGCGGAAATTTTGAGTAGTTTGGAGAACTGGCAAATCCCACCTCTGACTGGCCCCATCTATTCTTTGCCTCCCGAGTCCCAGCTGATTGGCTGGGTCTTCTTTGGTTGCCCTGCCCAGGAGAATGGAGCTGGAAAGCAGGTCAGTGGGGTGGGGAAGGAATGGGGATTTTGCAGTAACCTTCCCCTGCCACGCCCACAGAACCGGTAGTAAAAAAAATTTGAATCCCACCACTGGATTCTTCCCCCAACTAGTTTACTTAATAGGAAGTCCTTCTGGCGACACTTTTAAAGCCATGACCATCCTAAGAAAATTCCCAGAATTGGAGATCTACAAAACGCACTTGTCTGACGCCCTTTTTTAACCCAACACACTGGTTGGTTTTGTGTTCAATGGGCCTGCTGCTGCTGTACAGGTAGTCCTCGAAAATAGGGCCACAATTAAGCCCAACGTTTGTGTTGCTAACTGAGGTAGTTGCTCAGGGGTCACAAAAGGGGATCGCATTGGGACACTGCAACCGTCATGAATGTGAGTCAGTTGATCTCACTGAAATTTGATCGCAGGACGCTGGGGATTCTGCCATGCTTGTGTGAAAAATGGTCATAGGTCTACTTTTTTTTTTCAATGCCACTGTAACTTTGAACGGTCATTAAACAAACTGTGGTAAGTCAAGGATTTTCTGTAATACTTTGTAGTGTCCAATGCAATTTATTTGGTAAGCTCGCAAGGCTTGGCTTGGGGAAAAGGCCCAAGTGTTACACCGGCATCTTTTGCCAATGGGAAGGAGAGAAGGAGGGAAGGAAGGAATTGAAGGAAAGAAGGAAGGCAGAAAGGAGGTAAAGATAAAGATTATATGGGAGGGGGAGAAGGAGGGAGGGAGGGAAGGGGGAAAGAAGGAAAACTTGGAGTGAGGGAAGGGGTAGCTTGCTTCCTACGACTGCCCTCTAGATCAGTTTCTACGCACTTAACGACGGTGATGGTCTTAAAGCCTACTTGAACTGAGCACCTTGAGCCTTCAACGGAGTAGTCAAATCTAGATCCAGCTCTATATCGGTTCTAGTTCTTCCTTGGTCAGGTCTGCATGCTGCAAAACCAAGACAAAAGTTATTTCACCAGGAAGAGCAACATTTTTAACCGAGGTTATTTATCGGATTGAGGGAAGCCCACGGCGATGGTGCACATCGGATGAACAAAAAATTTAACAAAAGGTTTACCCATCAGTTTGCAGGAGTTTTCAATAGCCACTCCCTTTTGCCCAGAGATTGGGCTGGCTGTGCCACCACTAGTTGCCTTCAAGCCAGCGTTGACTCCTGACAGCTGCCTGGATGACTCCTTGCAGTTTTCTTGGCAAGATTTTGGAAGCGGTTTGCCGTTGGCTCCCTTAACTAGGCTTGGGAGAAATTGGTATCAAGTTGGCTTTGTGCCTCTGGCGGGACTCGAACTCACAGTCTCCGGGTCTCTAGCCTGGTGTCGTAACCACAACACCAAACTGGCCTCTCTTAGGATTTGGAAAAAAAAAAAAAACCATTAGGGCCCATTTGTTTTGCCCAGCCAGAAAAAGGTAGTGAGGTTCTAATCAGATGTTCACTATCTTGCTTTGAATAGAATAGGGCTTAGAGGGAGCTTGGAGGTCTTCTAGTCTAGCCCCCTGCTCAAGCAGGATAACTTATCCCATTTCAGACAAGTGACTGTCCGGTCTCTTCTTAAAAACCTCCAGTGATGGAGAACCCACGATTTCTGGAGATAAGTTGTTCCATTGGTTAATGGTCCTCCCTGTTAGGGAGTTTCTCTTTAATTCCAGGTTGCTTCTCTCCTTGGTTAATTTCCATCGATTGTTTCTTGTCCTGCCTTCTGGTGCTTTGGAGAATAATTTGACCCCCACTTCTTTCTGGCAGCCCCTCAAATAGTGGAATATTGCTAACATGTCACCCCTAATTCTTCTTTTCCTTAGACTAGCCAAACAAATAAAATCATATTTAATTTTTTTATTGGCATTTTAATGTATTGTGGTTTCCTTTTCTTCTTTTTTATAGATATTTTAAATTTATGATGAGGTTGTTGGTTGGCAGCATACAACTAAAGAAAACGTACCATCTTCCTTCCTTCCTGAATTTGCTCCTGAAAATGGGAGCTTTTTAAAAATGATCTAATAAAACACGGTTTAAATTTATTGTTTCTGTGTTTGCGAGTCAGAAAAAAAACTTGGGAGAATTAAATTACAATGGAAGAAATTATTATGCTCCGTTTATTTTCCAGATCCCTTTGATCAAATTCCTTCAAGGAATATGATTTTTGCTTTGATTTGCATGAAACGAAAAGGGAAACAAACTTTAACACAAGTTTCCCAGTTAGCCTTAGGGTCTGGAAAACCTGATTTCACCAGTGTTTTGTGGGGAAAGAGGTCATAAAGTTAAAATCAACATTTGCAAGTCAGATCACATCATATGATGATTTTGCTACAGGGGGAAAAATCTGTTTCGAATTAAGAAAGAACAGACAGGATTATTGTTATGTTGTGCTGATAGAGAGCATTTGCCCAGAGAAATAAATATTTCATTACAGAGAGAAAAACATTTTCCTCTTTTTTTGTGGCTAACCTATCCAACTACTGTACTTCAGGAGAGAGAAAAAATGGCAGAATGTGCAAGAAAACAATAATTTTATAATCTTTACGACTCGAAATACTTATATCCAGTTCACACAACCTGATTGTTATGAATCTATGCACCAAAACAAATAAGCCATAAATGGATTTGGTGCATGGCGATAACTTAGGAAGCTATGGTGTGAATATAGTCATAGGGATGGAAGGGACTTTGGAGGTCACCGTGTGTGCGTGTGTGTGTGTGTGATTGAGAGAGAGGAAGACAGAGACACACACAGAGAAACAGAGAGAGAAGAGAGAAAGAGAAAGACAGACAGACAGACAGAGAGACAGACAGACTGAGAAAGTCTGGAATATTGGAATTGTGATTTACTTGGTAGGCTAAATGAAAGGTTATGAATCAAGGACTACTTGTAGAGCGCACGCACGAGCTCACAGAATGTGTTAAAGTAATCCCTGGCTTTAAAGAAACTTACCTTTAAGCACTGCACAAAGATTACTCACCCAAAATCTCCTACAACCTAATCTACTTTACAAAGTATCTCTGAAAGGATTCACCACCACCTTCTGCAAGATCTAGACGGGAAGATAAATCCAAGACCGAGGACTCATTTGTTGCAAAGTACATATATACTCAGCCACTGTAGTTAAACCCAGCAACCAAGTCTTGTTTATTTGTCCTTTTAAGGTACATGCTAGATGTTAACGCATTTCAGAGAATTTACAGGAGAATTATGAAAACACAAATTCGTGGGATAAGAAAAGAAAAGGAAAGGAAAAAAAAATTCTCAGCAAGCAACTGTCCAAGGAAAAAGAGGATTTGGAGAAACATTTAAGAATAAAGGTCAGTCTTAAACCATTTCTTCCCGTTGGCCCAATGGGGCTTCCTTGATTTATTTATTTATTAGTCCAACAGTGTATAGAGGACTCAATGACAAAAAGGAGGGACACAAACGCACGCACACACACACACAAATTTACAGCAAACTCACACAACATTTATCCTGCTACCGGTCCAGGATTCATAACTTTTTAACACTCTGAAAATCCCTATTCCTCATTTGTGGATAAATTTATACACGCTTTAGCTGTACACAGAATTAAAATTACAAAATGGTTTTTCTTTTTTTTTGTATTTACAAAAATTCTGTATTTACACACAGTTTTAAAACTCACAAAAATCATCTATAATTTATATCACAACTTGCTACACCAAAATATTAAAAAATGGGATAAAATTATAAACTCTCTCTCTATGCAGTCTTTTTTATATATATATATATATATATATATCCTCTCCACCGCTGTAAAAAGGGTTACGATCGAAAAAAAAGCGAGACCATTTATTATTTACTTTTTTTTAAAGATAAAAAGCAGCCAAAGAATCACATGCATCCCTTAAAATCTCCTTGAAATAACAGGCTTTTAAATAACTTTTCCTTAACTAGAAGTCACTGAATTATTATTATATTTTTTCCCCTGCGACGGATGGAGGTGGAGGAACTGCCCAACCCTTATCTCTATTTCTACCTATTCCTATCTATACACGTAGAAATGTTGAAAACTTAAGATTAAGGATCTCTTTGGCTAAAATTTTGGCATTAAATTAAAAAAAAAAGAGAGAGAGAGAGAGAGAGGCACAGTCCTCATTTCTGCTGGGCTGCACAATAAGACAACCCAGAAATTTCACCTCCAGGGTCAAAAGTCCTTGGGAAAATTCCTTAAGGCGACATGTTTTTTATTTCATCTCAGCAGGATATAGGTGAGGAAAAAAGAGGAACCTGGTACAGAACAATCCCAATTCTGCCCCCCCAACCCCCAACCTCGTTGACCGGACAAGGAACTCAAGGACGTTGTAAATCGGATCTCATGTCACATCTTAAGCTGCAGCTAAACTCTTCCAAGAATGCATATCAGTTATCTGTTTTGCACGCAAAGAAAAAAAAAACCTGATATATCCGAACTCTTCCTTAAAAGCATCGTAATTTGTAGGAGTCATCTAATTCGAGTTTTTTTTTTTTGTTCTTTCACTCTAACCCCAGAAGAAAACTGGGGTTTAGTTCACCAAACGTGGCAGGAGACAAAATTTTGTTTCATTGCATCAAGTAAACATTTAGTGCAGAAAAATTGCATCAGATTATTTCCCCACCCACCCCAAATATTTTAGGTGTGGCAAAAACAACAACACTTAAACCCAGCCTCCACTCACGCCCAGCACTCAGTAAAATTCAAAAGGTCTTATCAAGTAATTAAAGTGTATGTAGTGCAAATATATATATATATACATATACACATATATATGATCGATCACCAAGTCTTTAGGTTGCCTTGTGCCTCGTTTCTAACATCGGACGCCTGAAATTATGGACATATTGAGCATGGTGGGCTATCCCAAGCTAACTAAAAATCCATGTATTTTATTTTATATATACACCTATACATGAGCTCTGTGTGAGTCTGTGTCCACCCATATCCTTGCCTTTCTCCTTTTTCCTTTTTTTTTGTCCCCCAGAAGCAAAATAAAACACAGGAACGCGACTCTGAATACGTGGCACGCAGAGACAGATGGGAAAGAAAAGGGAAAAATAATACGTATATACACACACATATATATAGGTATGTATATATATATAGGCATGTATATATAGAGAGAGAAAGAGAGCCCTGCTTTCAGATGCCCAAAGATGAGGAACTTGTGCTTCTAAGGATGTGCAGAGCTCTTTTCAAAAGCTCTTTCTCTGTCCAGCTCTGCAAAGCCAAACTGTTTGCATTCATACCGTAACTTCCAAGGCCAAGCAAGAGGACTAATGCTAGTGCCGCCTAGGTGTGTGTGTGTGTGTGTGTGTGTGTGTGTGTGTGTGTGTGTAGTTGTGTTTGTGCCTCTGCCACTGGCTCCAAGTCCTGCAAGGTTCAGCTCCAGAGGATTTCCAGCCGGTACCATCCACAGATGGCGAGGGCCAAATTTTCTTGTACCCCCTCTCTCTCCCTCCTTCCCCCCCTTTCTCTCTCTCTCTCTCTCTCTCTCTCACACACACACACAACCATATACACGCACACTCACACTCTCCACCGTTTCGTGCTTTTCCGTCATGATAAGCGGCAGCAACTCAAGGCACGCTGAGCGAATTGTGTAGCCTTATGTTCAGTGGGTATTGCTCACTGGGGGAGGTCGAAGGTCTTGGTCTGAAGGGCGGGCCGGGCCGGGCCGTAGAGCGTGACGGATGCGATGTGGTTATTCTGCATCACCTGCGGAGGAGAGACAGCCGACAGATTCAAAATGGCAGCCAAAGGCGATCGGGAGCAAGAGAAGGCACCACCTGGAGGTCAGGCCAGAAGGCCCCAGGGAAGGGCTGGCTCAGCCCATCCCGCGGAAAGCGGGGCATCAGTCCTGTGAGGTCATCCAGACAGGAAGCGTACCCGAATGAACTGCAGGCAGGCCTCATTTAACGTTCATTCGCTCAGGGACAGATTGAAGTTTCCATGGGGATGCACAAGTGTGTCTGACCCAGTTCCCCAAACACGACAACCCCTCTGAAGTCCAATAATTGATTCCTTGAATTAGGAGCCCCAGCAGGCCCAGCAAAAGTTTCTCTCTCGCCGCAGGCTAACTAGTTCGTCCGACAGGGCGATGAATAGCTGTCTGCCACATCGATTCATCTCCGCCCCCTGCCTTTTATCCCCAGAGCTAGAGTGGGGCGTCACTAGCAGCAGAGGCTCTTCCGTCCCAGGGACCGGCCCACAGATTTCCACTGCTCTCCTCTCCTCTGCCTTCTGTGCATCCGCACGTCAGGCACTGAACCCAGCTGTTCCTCCTCTTCATCGGCCACCTCCAGACCTGGGGGCTGTTAACTCTCCATCTGAGGGCTGACGGATGGCCCAGGCTCTCTCTCTCTCTCTCTCTCTCTCAGCTCCATTCCCTCTTCCCTCTCAGAGCTCTTAGGTTTCCCTAATGCTGACCCTGACTCCCACGCCTCCTCCTCATCCTCCTCTGATTTGGCTGCAAGAGGGGCTGGCAGCTGACCAGACATGACAAAGTGGCACTTATATCAGATCCTTGAAGTTCTGGCTGCGCCAGCATCCCCGAGACCACATGATCGCAATCTGGGTGCTTGACAACCAGCTCATAATGGTCCTATGGTCATGTGGATGTTCCAGTAAAGAAGAATATTTGTGGTTCGGGGTTGCTTTCTTGTGTATGTTGTTTGCAGCCTTCCATGCTGTCTTCTCACAAGCAACTCAACAGGAAAGACAGCAAGGAAGGTTGCAAATTGATCCGCTAAATTGCTCCAGATCTTCATCTACCATCAGCATGCCCTCTCCAACCCAATAGCAGCCACTCCCCTGCCTGCTGGGCTGCTTCTAAGCTTGTGAGAAGATGGCAGGCATGGCTGCAAATGAACGTTCATATGACCTGCGACTTTCTCAACGGCCCATCATCCTTGTTTAGCGAATGCCATCACTTAACAATGGGAATTATCAATTAACCTTGTTAACCAAAGACCACCTGTAATTCTACTTTATTGTAACATTACATTAATAAACTCTTGCAAGTCTGACAATAAGTTTCTCCCCTGTTGCCTTTACAGACCTGGAAACTACGGAGGGTCTTTCCCCAGATATTTACCCCCCCGCCCCCATTCATCCACATGACTTCTGAGGGTTCAGCTGCCTCTTATCTGACCATTCCCCTGGCTGTGGCTCTTCCCTGCCTCCCAAGGCCATTCACACATACCACCACAGAACAAGTCGTCATAGAACAACTTTATCCCTGGGCGGTGGGATAAGAAAGCAAAATATTTCTACACAATAACAGCATATTAAATGCTTGTAATGGTTGTGGAATTGGGAACTCTCTCCATGGAATAAGCAAGCAAGACAAAACAACATACTTGGAAATATATCCAATATGCATCGTGGTCCTTCTTATCTCAAAAAAATAATAATAATATCCATTTTTAAAGAAGGTATAGCAATAGTTCAGCCCAACCCAACTCCAACTGACTGTTGCTCTCCTCACCTCAAAGATCATCCGTTGTAACCCGAAACAAAAAGTTGACCCAAATGGATTTGTGTTGTTCGGAGAGGACGACCTGTAGAAATGAAAGAAGATCTGTTTGTCGGTTGCATGAAAGCAAACTTCAGTTCAAATTAAAAATTGCCCTCGTAGGAATGTTAATTTTTCCAACATGCGGTGCTATTTCGCAGTGTATATTTTGCTGGCCTCGAAGTGATGTTATGAACTTCCCCAACGCTTCACATTCTTTGCTATGCTACGCGTTATTCAGGAAGTTATAAATTCTGTCGTGAGGCACATTACTCAACAAGCAAAATATTGGTGAAGATGGGTTGCCAAAAGTACAGGTAAGTCCTCGACATATTCATTTAGTGATCATTCGAAATTACCCTGGTTAGAATGCAGTATTGCAGACTAATTCTGCCCATTGCCAACAGTTCAATCCTGACTGGCTCCAGGTTGACTCAGCCTTCCATCCTTCCGAGGTGGGTAAAATGAGGACCCAGATTGTTGGGGGCAAGAGGCTGACTCTGTAAACCGCTTAGAGAGGGCTGGAAAGCACTGTGAAGCGGTATATAAGACTAAGTGCTATTACTTTTGCTAGTTATGATTGTGGAGGGCAGGTTCCATTACAATAGGAATTCAAGGACCACCTGTACTTGAGGGTTTTCTCCGTAACACCTGCCAACCAACAATGGTTGCAGAAGGTTGAAGAACAGTTGCAGGAATTAGATATGGATAGTGTGATGACCCAGGGTGGGATACAAAATAAACACAGTCACAAAAAAAGAGGTGAAGCCCCTTTTATTCCTTCACGTTGCTTCCAAGCTCCAAATATCCTCGACTGGAGACAAAAAACTCCCACACGAGCAGTTACAAGAAGGAGGAAATGCCATTTAAACTAAAAATGCCTATAGAGTAAAAAAACAACACAAACCAGGCAAGAGAAGGGCTGCAGGACGTCCACAGGAAACACACACTGGGAAGGGCATCAAACTCAAGAGAGGAACCATAAACTAGAGACATTTCCACGCTTTCTTTCCAGCACTGGCCCATCCGCATGTCCATCCTCTCATCCAGTTGTCACACCTGCATCCCATGAAGAGGATCAGGCCCTCTCCTCCCGAGGAGACCACGTCTCTCCCTTATCCTCTTTTCCCTGCGTGCCCTAGGATGGATAGGGGAGGGCCTGGGTCCTCCTCGGACTGCCCAGGTGGCCTCTGCCCTTCCCCAACCTCCGGAGCCACACCTCCACTCCCTGCGGGCTGTTCCTTCTCTCCCTCAGAGTCAGTCTCCATCAGGGGCATGACAGATCGTCTACTCTAGACTCTAGAGAAAAGAAGGACCAGGGGCAACATCACAGCAGTCTTCCAATATTTGAGGGGCTGCCACAAAAAAGAGGGGGTCAAGCTATTCTCCAAAGCACCCGAAGGCAGGACAAGAAGAAATGGATGGTAACTAATCAAGGAGAGAAGCAACCTAAAAATGGAGGAGAAATTTCCCAATGGTGAAAGCAATCAACCAATGGAACAGCTTGCCTCCAGAAGTTGTGGGTGTCCCATCAGTGGAAGATTTTAAGAAGAGACTGGACATCCATTTGTCTGGACTAGTATAGGGTCTCCTGCTTGAGAAGGGGGTTGGACTAGAAGACCTCAAGTTCCCTTCCAGTTCTAGTCCGTGTTCTATTCTGACTGTGAGTTTTGCATGGCCCAAATGAATACTGAGCAGAATCCTACAGCAGTACTAAATAATCTAAGACCTATCCCCTTTCAGCTCCTCAATATCATTATTGGATCCATGGTTGTTGTTGTTTTTTTCATATCTTGGTAGCAAAGTGTGCTATTTCTTCCTAAAGGAAAGCATTTCTTTCTTTCTTTCTTTTTACCTGTGAAGAACTACGGGTTTTTCCACAGGATGTCCAAGAAGCTCTTGAATATTATCCCACTACAAGAAAAAGGAAATGTGTAAGAATATGAAGCCTGCTGTGAATAAAAACAAACAGAAAAAGGCTCTGCATGCATCTCGTGTCCAGAATTCAGGTGCCATTTTGGAAAAACTGCAAACATCTCTCGGTGGTGACCCCACAGCTGCCTCCCTCGCAGGGGCCTCGTTCCTGGCTAAGCCTGCTCTTTTTTCTTGGACCTTCCTGGAAACTTAAAACTGCAAATATCGCAAAGTAATCTGTATTCTGGTATGAATCCATCCACCCCAGATTCTACTGAGACCCCATGGAAAACGGGTTTTTTGCACCAGTAACCTGGACAAAAAAACAAAAAACCAGGTAAAACACCTGTAAGGTCAGGGCTGTTCTAAGAATCTCCTCTTTTGTGATTTACCTTGCTGTACGTCGTGCAGGTTTCCGTCTGTGACTCAGTACTTTCTAGTTTGGGGGAGAAAACATTTAAAAATATAAGTTTACATGTCAATGGCACATTCCTCCTATCAAATGCTTAATTAAAACATCAATAAGGTAGGTTTGGCCTAGAGCAGAAAAGGAAAGTCTAAGAAGATTTTCAGTCATTCAGGTCATGGTTGTCCCAAAAGTGTTTCTTCTCTCCCTTTCCCTATACTGAAAATGGAACTTAAAAGTACAAAAAAGATGCACGAGAAGGGAGAGATTCTTTTGGTTTCGTATTTCAATTCTTAGAAATGGAGATCTGGAACTATGAGAAACAACAAGAAATGCTTGCAGAACAAGAAGATTGGGACAAAGAAGAAGCCATCTTTAATGAGCAAGTAATTTTATGTGGGGAAAGAAAAGGAAAGGGGGGAAAGAGAATGAAAAGTTTAAGATTTGAAAAAACAACCAAGAAAAGGAATAACAACTAGAAAAATAAGTATAATATTAGAAAGCAACAGAAGAGGGGAATACAGAAGAGAGAATTAGAATTAGAGAGACAAGGAGGTAAAAAGGAGAGGGAGAAGAAGAGAGGGAAGAAAGAAAGGAAAAGAAGTTATAAAGGAAAGAAACAAGATATGGAGAAACAGGGCCTATTTAGAGATAATGGGTGAAAATTTAATTGAAAAAGGGATTCTGCAAAGGTACATAGTATTGTTATATTAGAAATAGAAATAATTTTAGAAAATATGAAACAATGTATGATTAAAATGATGGATAAAATAGTTATTGTAATCTAGTGAAATGTTTGTTAATAAATAAATGAAATAAAATGATTGAGAGAATTGAATTAGGAAAGGATGGGAACATTGTAATTATTTAATGCTTTATAAAATATAAGGGAAGAGAAATGGGGGGGGGGAATTAATTACGGAAAACTTATAAGTGTTCCCAAGGAAGTATGATATTTAATTGAAAAGAAATGTTAAAGATGTTAAGACTATAATTAATATTAATGATAGAACTGAATTGGAATGGAATGAGTGCTTTAATTACATATATTTATAATCACTTTTTAAGAATATAGCGTGCATTTTAAGAATGTACCAAGCAGAATTCGATTGGAAGTTATGTATTATATTGAATGTTATAACCTCAAGGTATATACTGAAGCTTAAATAAGAGTTGAATGGATGAAATTAAGATATAAAGGTGTCATACTCCAATTAGTAACTACTGGAAAAAATTTGTTTAATGAGAAAAGAAAATATGAAATTGAAACAGGACAGACAAAAGTATAAATATAATGATTTGAATTGAGATAATTAAAATAAAATTGAGAAAATTAAGAGAGAAGAAAAACTATGTAGAAAATATAAAACAGCAATAAGATATGGAATAGAACATAAAAGTGAGCATGAAATTGAGTTTGTGTCTGTATGAAGAAGTGTAACCCGGGATCATGCTATTTTTTAAAAAAGATGTTTTTATTTGTATTCTTTTGTGAAAACCCAAATAAAATTTTCAAAAAAAAAAAAGAATTCTCATACACCAAGGGTATATATTAGGGTGTCAGCACTAGTTTTCTAATATTTCTGTTGTTTCCTTAATCTTTTCTAAATTCACCCATGTTGTCAGCCATATTGAGCCTAAAAGTCTCTGCTTCACATGCCGTAACTTTGGGCTTACCCTCAACTTTGATTAAAACCTTTTTTCAAACACATCAAAAAAAGATCCTTGAATCATAGGCACCCATAATTCATTCATGGTAGATGTTTCCATTCACGTGTATCTTTTGCCAAATATTCTTTCTTTCTTACCTCGTTTAATAACGAGTGGGATCTTGAATTCACAACGGTGATAACTGCAAGAGTGGAATCAGCAGTTAGGAGAAAGTACAATCATAAACAAGAATTTAATTAAAAATAATAATACTTGACTCTAAATCAGGGGTGTCCGACCGTGGCAACTTTAAAAGCTTGTTGGCCTACAAATCCCAGAATCCCCCGGACAGCTATCGGGCTACACCTGGGTGTCCAACCCTGGCAACTTTAAGACCTATGGACCAACTCCCAAAATTCCCCAGCCGGCATGGGCTGGCGAGGGAATTCTGGGAGTTGAAGCCCGTAGGTCTTAAAAGTTGCCGAGGCTGCTCTAAATGAATCATGTTTAAGTCGAACTGTTCTGAATTCATAGCACCTTGTTTTGAATTCAAAACGTGGTTTCTAAGCTCCTTCCAAAATGATCAAAACAGCCCATTTCAGCACTGAAGTGGAAGGCCAGTTGTCCTCTCTCCCCCACCCAGCCTGGCCGCCAAGCTGCGAAGGTTGTTGGGCCGCTGCTCTACCCCGTGACTTTTCAAACTGAAATAGAAAATAAGAAAATTTTTGACTCACATGTTGAAGTTATAATGACCAGGATAATTGGTATGCAAAACAAATTTCTTTACTCTATGAGTATTTGCATCAAAAAGGATGTCCTGTGGGGGGAAAAAGGACAACAAGGGAAAACACATATGGTAACTACACTTAAGTGATGAAACAAGCCATCATCATCATCATCATAATTCATAATCCATAATTCAATCATCATAATTCATCATCCGCTTTTAATGACCCCATAATCCCATGCATCTGGGCAACTGAATGGAGCTGAGTATTACTGGCCGGATGCCCTTCCTGTTGCCAGGGCGGAGTTATATTCAGCAAATATATTCTCATCGTGCCCAAAGAGAGAAATATCTGCCTCTACCTAGGATTGAACTCACAGCCTCCTGACTGTGAGGCGAGAGCTTCACTTCTAGGCCGCCGCACCAGTCATCCTAATCAATCAATTGATCTATTTAAATTATTGTAACGCTCTACATGTCATTCAACAAGGACCTGGCGCAACAGTATTAACCGTAGGAGGAATCTAGCTGCCCTAGCAGACAACCACTTAAGTATGAGCTGTACTGCACTGCCAAAAAAGCCAAAGCAGTCCTAGGTTACATCAACAGAGGGTTAGTTTCAAGATGACGTAAAGTGATAATACTGCTTTATGTTGCATTTAATGAGGCCACACTTGGAATCCTGCATCCCGTTCTGGTCACCACGATACAAAAAATTATGTTGAGACTCTCGAAAGAGTGAGGAGAGGAGCAACAAAGGTGATTAGGGGACTGGAGGCTAAAGCATACGGTGAATGGCTAAAGGAACTAGGCACGTCTACTTTAAACTGGAACGGAGGGAAAATTTCTTGACGGTCAGAACAATAAACTAGGGTATATAATGGCTTTCCTGAAGAAGTTGTGGCTGCTCCATTGCTGGAGGTTTTTAAGTGGAGAACGGTCAGCCATTTGTGCAGGAGGGCGCAAGGTTTCATGCTTTGAGTAGGGTTGGACTAGAACGGTGGGAAAACGTTGGTGGTTGAGAAATGTCGTCCCCAAAGCGATTCATCCAGGCTTTGCGGGAACACAAGGCTGTGCCGTCTACATGGCCCGCCCACCCGCTGGCCCCCACCCTTCGGCCAAGCGCAAACCTTACCTCGAGTAGAGCCACGTGAGCTGGAAGTGGAAGACCAAGGGCAGGGAAGGGAAATCCGCCCCGGGGTGGCTTGCTGACGTTGGTGGGAAAGTCGGTCCCGTATTCCAGAGCTGCAGGAGTCACAGGACTGGCCCTTTGGTCATCCCGGAGCAGCTCCTCCAGTCCATGGCAGGTTGGTGCACCTGGGTGGAGAAGCAACTGCTCTGAGATGACCAAAGGGCCAGTCCTGTGACTCCTGCAGCTCTGGAATACGGGACCGACTTTCCCACCAACGTCAGCAAGCCACCGTCCGTCAAAATCCATATTAGTGGTCCGCGGGATTTAAAATGATGAGTTTGGTGGTCCCTGAGGTCCAAAAGGTCGGTAAGCCCTGGACTAGATGACCTCCAAAGGTCCCTTCCAACCCTGTTTATTCTATGGAGATTCTCGGTCCTCCAGGTCCTGGTTGTCCCAAAGGTGCTTTTTTTTTTCAAGACGCAACTGGACTTGCTTGTTTTTTCCTTGAAGACGTTTCGCTTCTCATCCAAGAAGCTTCTTCAGCTCTGACTGGATTGATGGGCAATGGGAGGATCGGTATTCCTTGCAGACAGCTGGTCACTTGCATCCTTTTGGAGGGTCGTTGAGACCACTTGGAGGTTTTATCTGTGTCCTCAGGGTCATCTGAGGAGTGCTAATGGTTCCTGTAGTCTGCAATTTTTTTCCTTTGGAAATCCACTCCTCCTCCCACGCCATTCCAAGGGTGTCCATCCCAAATTGTATAGCTAAGAGTCTGTAGAGATTCTCAGCCCTCCGGGTCATGGCTGTCATCCAAGAAGGACAGAGCTGAAAAACTTCTTGGATGACAAAGCAAAACGTCTTCAAGGAAAAACAAGCACCTTTGGGACTGTTTATTCTACGATATCCTATGCATGACTCAAAGGTGCTTTTCCCCCCCATCTCCATCCAGTCAGAGCTGAAGAAGCTTCTTGGATGAGAAGCGAAATGTCTTCAAAGAAAAAAAAAACAACACCAGAAAGTCCAGTTGCCTCTTGAAAAAAAATAAAAAATAGTACCTTTGGGATAACCATGACTGAGAATCTGCGTAGACATTCTATGTGTGAGCAACTTGAAAAAATTAATTAATTCAAAAATGAGCAGCCAAACCGTCTGCTACTTTGTTCAACAGCTGGCCTGCAATTTGACATCATATCATGTGTGGCACCTCCATACCTGTCATGCCTCTGTTGGAATCTGATTCCAGAGGAAGAGGTGGAACAGCTGACAGGAAGTGGGAGCGTGGCTCTGGTGGCTGTGGAGGAAACTGGGGAAGGGCATAGTCCAACTGGGCATTCAGAGGAAGACCCAGGCCCACCCCCTCTTCATCCTAGGGCACGCAGGGAGGAACAGAGAAGGGAGCAATGTGGGTTACGGGGGAGGAAAGGGCCCTGATTCCCTTCATTAGCTGCAGCTTGGAAAACAGGATAAAGAGGGTGTTTGCGCATAGCTCCTTGCTGGAAGCAAAGCATGAATTATTTTGGTTTGTATTATCTGAGTTCTGGCGTCCTCCCAACTGTGTGTGTTTTGTTATCTTTTGAAGTCTGCAATTCCTTATTCTACCCTGCCTCGTTAATTGTTGCAGCATGGTTTGTGTTGGTTTTTATTTATAATTTATATATACTTCGAGTTCGGATGGAATTTCTTCCTTTTAAAAACTGTTCTTGGGAGTTTTTTCTCCAGCCAATGAAAACTAGACATTGGCGCCCAAGTTGGTGGTATTAAAGGGACTTTACCTACTTTTGTGACTTTGTTGCTTTTGTGCCAGGCCCCTTTGGGTCATCACAATACCATTCTTCTTAAGCAAAAACTAAGTTCTTAAGAGGTTTTACTCCCTGATGGAAAATCTGACTTTATGGAGTTTATGGAGGCCCTCAAGTGCCATCTAGTGGCTTTGCAGAATCCAGGAGCTGCTTTTTTGGCCCTGGGACTTTGACCAGACCAGCTAAGGTAATGCTAGAACTCAGGTGACGTGGCTCGGCCTATTGGGGTGACCCCGGCCACTTGTGTTTATGGTTATACAAACAGGGTTTAATGGTGCGTACTAACCCCATCTTTAACTCACCACTCCAAGCGTGAAGTAGTTGAAGAAGAAGTCGTTGCACTTCGAAGGGACTTGCTTGTGAGGGGAAGGTGAGTGGATTTTCATCTGTTTGCAAAAAATAAAATACCCGTCAGATCCGTGTATCTGCCATTCTTCAATGGAAGAAGGAGGAGGAGAGGGCTTGATACAAGTAATCCTTTTTTAATGTAACCTGAATATCTTAATTCTTGTATTGAATCCGTATAACTTGCACATGATATACAACTGGAGCCCAGGTGCCTGGAAACTTTTGTCACCTCTTGGGAGAGACGGCAAGAGGAGAAGAGGCCATAAAGACTCCAGCTCTGAAAGAACCTTCCTGGGAAGATCTTTTCAACTATGTTCCCAGAAAAATTAAGGAGGGTGGAATTAAGATTTGCAGAAAACCTTGTCCGGGGACCCCAAAGGGAACCAGAAGTTAGAACTTTTAAAATTATAAGAGAAAGATTAATTTTGTCATGATGGTTGATTACTGTAAGCTATCATTAATTCTAATTAGTATTAATAATTAATATGTATTAATATTATGAAGGAAAAGCACTGGTACTATAGGATTATTGCTAGAGAATTGTTGTGACCCGCCGGTAGCTAACAGAGCTGGCAGCAGAGTCGGACAGTGAGGAGGTTGGAACATGGGCCAGTCCTGGAGTCTGGGGAAGGCTCGGATGAGGGCTCTGTGTCAGAGGCAGAGATAAGGCCAGGGCTATCCGGCAGTTATCAGCTGCCTTCGGAGTCAGAGATCAGTGGGGCAGAAGAACAGCTGGAGCCTGTTCCCGATGTGCACATGCACAGAGCTGCCAGGAGAAGGGACCAGTTAAAGAACAAGGGCCAACTAGGGAGTAAAGGCGCATGAGGACATTGAATGGCCCCTCCCATAGGGATTAAAAGAGGAGCAAAAGGGGAGGGGGCTTTTGCAGGAAACAATTCGTTCGTTGCAGCAGTGTGAAGATCTGTCTGTGTATCTCAGAGGCTCTGTGCCGAGTCCTTCCTTGTCAGCACTACATTTGGAAATACTTACTTGGCAGCTCTCCAAGCTAGATAAGGTCTGTGCTCCTAATTACACCCTTGAAAGACTGTTTGCCAGGCCTTTGGCTGAAAGTGAATGCAAGAAATTCACCTTCGTTTAATAAAAGGGGTTTTGCCAGGACAAAGAGTCTGCTTAGTGCTTTTTGGGGAAGCTGAGGTCAGAACAAGAATATCATCACTATTATGACGCTGAATATTGTTCAAAGGAATTGCAACCAGACAACGCCCGGTCTATACGGATATTGAATATGTTGCTCTTTCTGTTTTTGATAAAAATATTTTTTTAAAAAAAAACGATCTGCATGGATTTTGCCTAACCTTATCTTCAGATTTGTAGAAAACCTTGTGAGGGGAGCCCAAAGTGCTCAGGACATCTTGGCACGAATCACCGAAATACACGCAACGCTCGGATACCCGTATTTTGGCATCAGCTAACACACCTGGACTGCAGCCTAGAAAGGAGAAATAAAGGAGACGGGAAGATATGAGCACTACAGAGTAATTCTGAATTGATCCTGGCAGTCTTGGAAAATAGAATTATGTGAACCTGAGTGGTCAGAGAAACAAAATCTTCTTTTGAAAAACTAGAACCCTCATGTAAAAACCATTTGCTAAAAGACAGAAATGAAACTACGGTTTAAGTACTCGTTCTTTAAATTAGCCCATTTGATGTAAGTGTTAGATCCATGTATCTGCCATTCTTCAATGGAAGAATAGTGGGAGTTGGTATAAGTAATCCTTTTTGATGTAACCTGAATATCTTATATCTTATATTGAATCTGTATAATTGCACATGATATACAACTGGAGGATTGGAGCCAGGTGTCTAGAAACTTGTCACCTCTTGGAGAGATAGCAAGAGGAGCAAGGACCATAAAAATTCCAGCTCTGAAAGATATTCCCTGGGAGACTTTTCTAAGATATGTTCCCATTCCCAGAAAAGAGGGGCGGGGATTAACATGTTGGTTCTTTGTTTGGCTAAATCCACATCAGGACAAGGGGAGGGGTTCTAGCTCCCTTTATCTATTACTGTATGCCTGGAAGCATCTTAGATTCTGCTTTGACTAGTACCTGGATCACTTCCTTTCAATAAAGAATTCCTTTTGAAGTACCTAGTTTTCAGAAGCTCATTCTTTTCGGTTGAAGGGGAAAAGTCCAGGGCTTACAGTATGGTACATTGATTTAAAAATGGCTGCCTAAGATGCACCCCACTGAAAGTTACAAACAGACACAAGAGGCAGAGAGTTGTTGTTATTTTTGTCGCAGTCTGATCTAGTATTGGGTGGTTTACTTCTGACCAGGTGAGCGGACTAGAAAAGCTGGAAGCCAACCAACCTCACCAACTGGCCCGCATTAACTTTCCTGTTTTTACTGAGAAAGTCAAGAACAGATATTTTCACCTGGAATTAGACTAACGGAGTTGGAAGGGAACTGGGAGGTCTTCTAGTCCAACCCCCTGCTCAAGCAGAAGACCCTGTTCCAGACAAAGAGCTGTCCAATCTCTTCTTGAAAACCTCCAGTGATGGAGAACTCCCTACTTCTGAAAGCAAGCCATCCCACTGATTAACTGTCCTCAATGTCAAGAAAATTTCTCCTTAGTTCTAGGTTGGATCTCCCTTTGATAGGCTTCCATCTGTCCTGCCTTCCGATGCTTTGGAGAATAAGTCGGGCCCCTCTTCTCTATGACATCCCCTCAGATATTGGAGACTGCTATCAAGTCACCAACGGTTCTTCTCCTTAGACATACCTAGAACCCTCCATTGTTCATCATACAGTTTAGCCTCTAGGCCCCTAATCATCTTCGTTGCTCTTCTCTGCACTCTTTCTAGGGTCTCAACTAACTTCGGTGACCAGAACTGGACCTATTATGATACCTGCAGTGAGTAAGCGCAGTCGTAAACCTGAGGGTCCAGCTCCATCTCGGAGAACATCAATGTATTCTGCGTACACATTTCCCAGGAAACAGCTGAGTGGCATCATAGGTGCCCTAAAAGCATAAAACAATGTAAATCATTTAAAATATGATATGCGTTCCTTTACCAATCTTGAAGGTTCCACTCCCCAAACTTCCTAAACTCAAAATAGACACCACAATGGAAGAGCAAGTCTAACTCCTGAAGTGGACTGGAGGATGATGGGAACTGTAGTCCAACAGAGAAAAAAGGGAGGCCTCTGCTGAAGAAGGGCTGGATTGATAAATCATGGTTTGAAGCTTGCCAGCCAATAAAAGTTAGATGTATCTCCAGAGGCCATCTAATGTTTAAGGAGGGGGGAAAAGGCAGAATTTTGAGAGATGTCCCACAAATGCTTTTTTCAAGAGGCAACTGGACTTTTTGGTTTTTCCATGAAGACGTTTCGCTTCCCATCCAAGAAGCTTCTTCAGCTCTGACTGGATGGTGGAGAACAGAAGAATGGTAATCCAGTCAGAGCTGAAGAAGCTTCTCGGATGAAAAGCGAAACATCTTCAAAGAAAAACCAGACAGACCAGTTGCCTCCTGAAAAAAAGCACCTTTGGAACAACCGTGACCTGGATGAGGGAGAATTTCCGTAGAAATTTTGAGGGATGGTTTGCACGCCAAGGAAACGATGTGTGAAAGACCCAATTTCTCAGCCCGGAAACTGAAAAGAGTTTCCCGAACTGAACAGAGAGAGAGAAAAGGAGTTTAAGCACAAAAGAGAAGATGAAATACGTCTCAGTGAAAGACTAACACAAAATATTCACTCTCAGAACAGGTTAAGTCCTCGACTCAGAGCAACAATTGGGGCCTGTATTTATGTTAATAAGCAAGATGGTGGTGAAGTGAGTTACGCCCAACTGTATGACCTTTTCTGCCATCATGAAGAAAATCACTGCAATTGTTTAACTGAATCACTTGGTCCATAATTGAGTCCACCTTGTTTCACTGACGTGTTTTTTTGCCACAAAACAGCCAAGAAAATGTCCCAAAAGACAATCATGTAATTGGAGGGTGCTGCATTTGTCATAAATGACAAATACTACCTGAGACTTCTCAGGAAATAACAATTGAATGAAAAACTGCTGGTGACCTTCTACCGCTGCACTATAGAGAGTATCTTACTGCACCTTTGTATGGTTTTGCCAACTGCACAGTGGCAGATAGGACAGCACTCCAGAGGGTGAACGTCATTGCCCAGAGGATCCTGGGTTGCCCTCTCCCCTCTTTGGAAGAGCTTTATAGCTCCCGTTGCCTTAAGAAAGTTCAAAGCATCCTCAAAGATCCATCTCATCCTGGGAACCCCCTTTTTTTTGAACTATTATCATCTGGCAGATGGTAGAGAATAATAAAAACAAGGACAAATTAGGCTGAAAAACAGCTTCTATCCCAGGACAGTAGCTCTGTTGAATTCTACTGTATATAGTGCAATATTAATGCAATATCGGGGGTTTTCAATTCAATGTATAGAATACAAAGGATGTGTGTTTGTGTTTTATTTTTATATTTATAATGTGCACTGAAGATGGCATTTGATTTTGTTGTATGAGGTGCAATGACAATAAAGTAAACTTTTTCTTTTATGTATTTCTTTTATGACAGCATTTGCACCAAGATAAATTCCTTGTGTGTCCAATCACACTTGGCCAATAAAGAATTCTAATACTATTCTATGCTATTCTACGCTATGCTAAACTAAACTAAATTAAATGCAGTTACTAAAGGCCCAAAATGCGATGATGCGAATGGTGTGTGTGTGTGTGTGCGCGTGTGTGTTAGTTGTAAATTTGAGGACAAGTCATAAATTACTTTTTTTGAGTCCATCCTAACCTCAAATGGTTATTAAGAAATCAGTTATGAATTGAGGACTACCTGCACAATTATATTATATTCATGAAAAAGCAACGTATTACATAGCCACTCTTGCTGGGTAGTCTAAACCATACCATGTATAATCGAGGAAAGGCACAGGGAGAAAAAACGAATACATTCTTTCTATTTTTCAACAAGATAGCCGACATAAAATATTTACATTTTATAAGCCCAGATTATTAAATTATCAATCTAGTTGTTTAATTAATCAATTAGCAATAAGATTAATGAATTATTGAGTATAGGGGCCTCCTGCTTGAGCGGGGGGTTGGACTAGATGACCTCTAAGCTCCCTTCCAACTCTGTGACTCCGCAACATCAGAACGACATACTTTGTATCCTGCAGACTGTTTCCGCTGTAGATGTACATGCGTTTCACAGTTGCGCCGTGTGGGATTTGCAGAGAGGCTAAGCCGTGGGCAAAGTTTGGCTGTGGAAATCGAAATGAAAAATTATTGCGAACACAGTAACTGGCAGGTACACCCCCAAAGCAGCACCTCCATCTTCTATATAGTGGTATTTCTCTCTCTCTCTCTCCCTCTCCCCCCCCTCTCTCTCACACACACACACAAAAGTGAAATACCACTTATGCATCATCACAAAATCTCCACAACTGTAAAGCCTACAAACTTGACATTTGGCACATATGTTCCTCTTGCCTTCCAGGCGCTCACTAAGAAAGGATTTTTCCAAATGACAGCATTTCCTATATTATTGTTATTAACACGCTCTGATGCTAAGGAGTTCTACTCCACCCGCCATCTGAAAAGAAATCTGTTCCAAATGCAAAACACAAGCAGAGGAGTTTCAGTTTCAGTTTTAGTTTCACAGCACCAAGCAGCTTTAGTACAGAACAGCTGAGCTAAGCCACACCCAGGCTCCTTGCTGTCTCCTTGCTCACACAGCAAATACTGTTTCAATTTCCAAACAGCCTTCAACTCTCTCACACACTAACAGGATGCTAGCCAGATGACTACCACTGGATGCTGGTAGACAGAGGCAGAATTCACCTCCACCTTATTTTCCTCCCCCCAAAAACTAAGCCCGATCACATAATTTCGTAGCGAAGCACGGATATAAAGTGCTTAGTGAAAAATTTAATCCCTCTCTTGCAAAACCCAGGATCTGCTTCCCATATTTCAGTCAGTCATAAGGGGATTTGTTTTGAGTTCCGGCAGGAGATTGTAGCCACCGTACTTCTAAAATCAAGGTTTATGGCTTAGTAGATTGCGTTAACCTGGGCGATTGTGGTTTATTCAACAAAAGATGGATAAACATGCCATAGCTTGACATGATGGCTACAGTTATAGCTTGGGGATCAAGCCTCCTGAATCTGGACATTTGCTGGAATGGTGCACCAGTCTGTCCGTGTGTGTCTGTGTAGTTCAAGGTGATGTCCACCAGCGCAGCTCTTTTTACACATATCCTGAATTCGCATGGAAAGATCTGCGGTTTCCAATTGAGGCCTCCAAGCTGGTTGTTTTTTTTTTTTAAACCTTTCTCTGAATTCACCCCTGCTGTGTAGACTAAACCAGGGGACTTCAAGTTCCAGAATTCCTCAGCCAGTGCATGCATGCGCTGGCTGAGGATTTCTGGGAGTTGAAGTCCACAAGTCGTAAAGTTCCCAAGGTTGGAGAGCCCCCCGAATTAAAAACCACACATTTTACAATCAAAGAAAGGGAACACAGAGGAAGAAACGAACACGTTATTTTCCTTTTGCACTTTTTTTTTAAATTTATTTTTTTTAACCTGAGTAGCTGACCTCATACTTTGGAGTTTCAGTCCATGAGTCCAACTGAAAGGAAAAAGACAGACCCCTGAAGTTGAGATGGAAAAGCTGCTCCGCAGAGTTGTAAACTGGAAGGAAAAACACACGTACAGCAGCTTGTTAAAAACAGCAATTCTTCGTTAAAACCCAAACTCGGCATTAACGTTCATGCGGCCAAACATTGCATTCACCCCACGGGGAAACCTCGATTTACGACTGTGACGGCTCAAAGTTACAACAGATCCTGAAAAACTGACCTACAACCTGGATTTGAAGTCCCAATGTCTGCTATCCCACCCCCAGAGTTACACCATCAACCAGCTGCTTGTAGTGTCCCGTAGTCACACGACCACGATATTTCCGTAAACCAACATTTATTTCCCATTTCTGGTAAATGTCCCATAGCAAACAATGGGTTTGCTGAACGACCGCTGCTAAAAAGGTCATAAAATCAGGCGATCCACTTTATGTCCATCACAGCTTACGGTTGAAATTGTGGGTTCAATTATAGTCGTTCAGGACTAACTGTATAATAATCTAAACCAATGGTCACCAACCACTGGGCTGCAACCGACTAGTGGGCCGTGAGAAAATTTTGGTGGGCCGCAGAGAAATCTCACCCCCAGAGCACCCCCCCAAAGCAATTAATCCAGACTGCGCAGAAACACAAGGCTGTACCGCCCACATGGCCTGCGGGAACCCTCCCCGCCCACTCACTCCTTACCCAGGAACCTTGCCTGCTAAATTGCCATTTTTCCTTTTTCCGACCATCAGCTGTTCTGCTGTGCTGGGAGATTTTAGATTAGCTAGAAAGCAGGAAATGGTTGGATTTCTTGCTTTCTAGCTACTCTTTAGATCTTTGGCTCTGCTTTTAAGCACAGCCGAACCTCCCCTAGGACTGAAGGTTCTATTATTCAATACAGACTCACAGCAAGCAAATTTTATGTGACAGACTGAACTAGCCGATGGCAGATAGATAGATCACTGAATGATTCTGTGAGCAACTCAATCTGCCTGCCTGCTTTCCCTGATTTTGGGTAAAAGTTGCTCTTTTTTAATTAAAAAATCAATATTTATATAAATATTTATAGTATTTACATATGAGCCATGCCCAGCCAGTCACATGGCCACCAAGCCACACCCACAAATTAGGCCACACCCACAGAACCGGTTAGTGGTCCCTGGGATTTAAAATTATGAGTTTGGTGGTCTCTCAGGTCCAAAAGGTTGGCGACCTTTGATCTAAACCTTGTCCTTCCAAATCTATCCCAGGGTTGAGCTCTTCATTATAACATGTCTCAGTTTTTTCCAATCATGTGGTAAACAGTAGGAGTTTTAAGGTATCATAGGAAAATTAAAAATACAGAATAACAGAGTTGGAAGGGACCCTGGAGATCTTCTAGTCCAACCCCTTGCTCAGGCAGGAAACCCTATACCATTATAGAAAAATGACTGTCCAATCTCTTCTTAAAAATCTCCAGTGTTGGAGCATCCACAACTTCTGGAGGCAAGTTGTTCCGCTGGTTAATACAGAGTGAAAAATGAAGTTTTTTCATGGGATCACAGTCAGTATTTTAAATCGGGTGAAAAATTAGAGGTCCCTATTTCTAGATTTTGGGGGCATTGTTTCCTGTGGTAGCAGCTCAAGCAGGACTTGCAAGTTTCTACAGTTCCAACACAACCTACCTAACCTGTTTGGCTAGATGTTATAATGGGGCTAAATAATGATAAGAAAACAAGGAAGAGGCACAGGGAAGCATGCTGAGGAATATCAAGGGGCAACAAAATTAAGAAACGAGATAGGAGGAATAAAGGGATAAAGACAGTCCTTAACTGAGCCTAAAATTTATGTTGCTAAGCAAAACATTCGTTAAGGGAGTTTTGCCCCACTTTGCAATCTTTCTTGCATCCAAATTTTGATCATGTGACCACGAAGATACTGCAACGGTCATAAGTGTGAAAAACAGTCATTAAGTCATTTTTTTCATTGCAATTGTAACTTCAACTGGTCACTAAATGAGTGGTTGTAAGTCAAGGATTGTCTGTATAAGCTTCTGATCTGAACTCAAACATTTCTCTTGACTTCTTGCCTCCTACAAATGCTGAATTCTTGGAAGAAAAACACCATTTGGATATGTTTTGTTTCATCCTGGCTTTTAAATCCTCTTTTGTTGATCAGCCTGAAACGTTATATCTCGTTAGAAATGAGAATGGCACATACTTAAGAGGATTTTTTTTTTTGGCCTTTTCCGTTTGATATTTACACTGTTCCTATTGCAAAGAACAGCATACAAATTTAGCAACTGCGTAATTTGGATGGTTCACCTTTTAGTAGAAACTTCGTCTTGATGGCTAAGGCAAACAAGCAATTAAGCAATTAAATGTTACTGACAAGAGGCGGGGGAAAAAAACCCTGTAACAGATGAACCACCATGCAAATTTCCCTCCAAGCAACTTTGTGCTTTCCTGGTATGAAATTATTTACAGTATTTTGAGGCATATAATAAAAGGCTAAAATAAATGGCTGCGGGTTTTGGGTTTGGCTAGTCTAAAGAAAAGAAGAATTAGGGGTGACGTGATAGCAATATCCCAATATTTGAGGGGCTGCCAGAAAGGAGACAAACTATTCTCCAAAGCACCAGAAGGCAGGACAAGAAACAATGGTTGGAAACCAGTCAAGGGGAGATGCAACCTGGAATTAAGGAGAAATTTCCTAATAGGGAGGACAATTAACCAGTGGAACAGCTTGCCACCAGAAGTTGTGGTTGCTTCACCACTGGAGGCTTTTAAGAAGACTTATCTGAAATGGGATAGGTTCTCCTGCTTAAGCAGGGGGCTGGACTAGAAGATCTCTAAAGTCCCTCCCAGCTCTATTCTAATTCTAATATTCTAAACTTGCCGGTTTGTGCTATAACATCACAGAAAGAATAAAATCAGTTTAAAGACCCCATCCTACATCCCAGAAAAAGACAACAAACAACCTTTCAGAAGAAGTATTTCACAGAAACTCTTTTTCAACTGGTTAAAAGAGCTGTTTGTCCTGTCCCCACTAGATTTTACCCAAATGCTTTCGATGCTGCTCCTGGTCATCCCATCATGGATCTCTTTTGAAGGTTTTGCACAATCGTGGCAGACAGCACAAGAAAACCAACAAAGCAGACACAAGTATCTGCCATAGTTTCTCTCCTTGGTGTCGCTCAAATGTTTTGAGAGATACATGTACAGAATAGAATACAGAATAATAGAACTGGACGGTCTACGAATATTCTCATTCATTCGGTTTTCTTCCAAGTTTTGTTGGATTTTATTTTTGTAAGTATACATCAATACATGAACAGTGTGGTCTTTGGGCATAATTCATTCTGATACGAACAGCAATAACGATAATCATAACAGTTGTTGTATTAATCAAACATATATAATCCTAGTATTACTATACATGGTTTTTTTTAGAGTATTTATTCAATATTTCAATGTTCCACTTTACTGGCAATGATACAATAAGCATAGATGATAATACCATCTTTCAACCTCCGATCTTTTCCATCAAATTATTACTTATATTCTGTTATATAAAAATTTTACCGGCTAATATTCCCCCTATTTCTTATTTTTACCTCTATTGTAGCTTCTAACAAGGTCACCATTGCTAATCCTAACATTAATGCACATGTTTATACTAAGACATAGTCCTCCATTATTTGGTTCTTGAAAAGTCACAATGCGGCATCCAAGTACCAGTCTTCCTATTATTTGAAAACACTGTCCATCAGAGCTGAAGAAACTTCTTGGATGAGGAGAGAAATGTCTTTGAAGAAAAACCAGAACGTCCAGTTGCTTCTTGGAAAAAGCACCTTTGGGACAATAGAATTGGAAGGGACCCTGGAGGCCTTCTAGTCCAACCCCCTGTCCAAGTAGGAGATCCTATACCATTGAGAAACCTGGCTGATATCATGGGATGAATTTATTCCCATTGCTAATCTTTTTCTCATGCCCCTGTCGAAATCTGATTCCAAGGGGGAGGCCGAGCAGCTGACAGGGGGTGGGAGTGTGACTCCATTGGCTGTGGAAGAAACTGTGGGGGAAAGGCAGGCAGAGGTAGAGCAAAAGAGAGGGAATTCAGAGGAAGACCCAGGCCCACCCCCTCTTCATCCTAGGGCATGCTGGGAAGAACAGAGAAGGGAGCAACATGAGTTGCATGGCTTACAGGGAGGAAAGGGCCCTGATTCCCTTCATTAGCTGCAGCTGGGAACACAGGGAGTTTGCGCACAGCAACTTGTTGAAAGCAAATCGCAAGTTATCTTTTATTGTCAAGGCTTATCTGGATTCCTGGTGTCTTCCCAACTGTGTGTGTTTTGTTGGCCTCTGAAGTCTGCATATTGCTTCTCCTGCCCTGTCCAGTTAATTGCTGCAGCGTGATTTGTGTGGATTTTTATTTACAGGTTGTATGTACTTTGTTTTCAGACTGAATTTCCTCCACTTAAAGACTGTTCTTAGGAGAGTTTTTTCTCCAGCCGAAGGTAACTGGACATTGGGGGCAACGTTGGATGTATTAAAGGGACTTTTCTTTCTTATGTGACTGTGTTGCCTTTGTGCCACGCCCCTTTGGGTCATCACACTGTTCCACGGATTAGTTGTTCTCACGGTCAGGAAATTTCTCCTGAGTTCTAGTCTGGATCTCTCCTTGATAAGTGATGGAGCACCACACCTTCCGGAGGTGAGTCGTTCCAGTGATTAATTATCCTCATAGCCACAAAATTTCTTTGTAGTTCTAGTTCATGGAATTTTCTTCAATCTGATGTCCCTCCCTGACATCTTGGGATTTTCTCAACCGAAGTTGGTTGGGCAATTCTGGAGCTCCACCAAATTGGAGGAGGTGACACTAAGCCGCCATTTCTTTCGACTAGCTCTATACCTCTGCTTCACTACGAAACTCTCTGGTCGGGTTTAGTTTTTGAGGAGGAAAATAAGGCGGGTAGGGGGGAGAATTCTGCCTCTGTCTACCTGCATCCAGTGGTGGTCATCTGGCTAGCATTCTGTCAGTGTGTGAGAGAGTTGAGGGCTGTTTGGAAATTGAAACAGTGTTTGCTGTGTGAGCAAGGAGACAGCAAGGAGCCTGGGTGTGGCTTAGCTCAACTGTTCTGTGCTAAAGCTGCTTGGTGCTGTGAAACTAAAACTGAAACTCTTCCACTCTGCTTGTGTTTTGCATTTGGAACAGATTTCTTTTCAGGTGGGGAGTGGGAGTGGAACTCCTTTAGCATCAGAGCGTGTTCATAATAATAATATAGGAAATACTCTAAATGCTCTGATGGTCATTTGGAAAAATCCTTTCTTAGTGAGCACCTGGAAGGCAAGAGGAACATACGTGCCAAATGTCAAGTGCGTAGGCTTTACGGTTGTGGAGATTTGGTGATGATGCGTGAGGGGTATTTCGCTTTTATATATAAAAGAAGATTTGGATGTGGTTTAGCAGGAGGCACAAATGCAGACGCTGCAGTCTGTAAACCATTCGTTTCTTCAAAGAATCTGATCCACCTCAAAGTCACACAAAAAAGACCACTTCTATTGTTAGAAGGAACAGGTAATCTCTTTCTTACCCTTTCCACAGTTTTATTGGCCTAAATTCACATTTTACTAAATTGTCATGTGCCTTCTCCAAAGTAATAATCTCTGTGCTCCTTGATGCATGTTTTTCTCCTGTCCAAAGTCATCCCGTGCAGAAACCAAGTGACTCTCCAAATGATAACCTATACAGGTCGTCTCTGACTTATGACCACAATTGAACCCAAAATTTTTCGTTGCTAAGCGAGACAATTCCCAAGTGAGTTTTGCCCCATTCTATGACTTTCCTTGTGTTAAGTGAATCACTGCAGTTAAGACAGTTGTGGTGTGAATCTGGCTTCCTCCTGGACTTTGCTTGTCAAAAAGTCACAAAAGGGGATCACTTTAGTCCAGGATATCAGTCAGCTGCAAGCATCTGAATTTTGATCATGTCATCATGGAGATGCTGCAACAGTCGTAGGTGTGAAAAAAATCATAAGTCACAACCATAGAAGTGTATGCGGGGGGGGAGGGGGGAGGAGGAGGAATCATGTCACTTTGTTCAGTGCCACTGCATCAATGAACTGTTGTAAGTCAAGGAAACCTACAGTATCAACCTGAATCTGAAATTAAAAGGAAGAACAAACTCCCCTGGACTGGCATTTGTTGGAAATGGTGTAGGATCTCCTGCTTGGGCAGAGGGTTGGACTGGATGACCTGCAAGATCCCTTCCAAATCCTAATCTAATCTAATCTAATCTAATCTAATCTGGCAAAAGGGTTCTTCTGGATATGAGCTGCTAAGCAAGATTTGCATCTTTTTAAATGCCCCAAACTTACCTCCTGGATGGGTGGCTCCAAAAGACTGATCAATTTGTTCAATGGTAGGAGGAATAGCTTGAGAGTTAAAATGAACACCACTAGGGGGGAAAAAAAAAAGAAAGATTAATTAAAATCGATCAGTCAAAATGGAAAGCTACCCACGCGTTCACAAACTGCTTCAAAATCTTTTTATTTTCACGGTTTCTTTTGTTGCTGATTTCCACAACCTAAAAAACTAGAATGTCCCCATTTTTTTTTTTTGCAGCGTGGAAGAAACTTGCAACCGAGACCAACTGCCTTGGCTCAAAGCTATTTGTGATCTGAGGCTTCAGGTTAAATATCCTATCTCTGCTTCTAACCAAATCTGCTCAGACGTGAAATTCTAGGGCAGAGGTCTTTCGGTAAAAGGTTCAAAAATGTATTTTAATGCACTTTCGCGTCATGTACAAAATGCTTTTGTTGCAACTACTGGCTTTAGTGGGGGTGAGAAAAACAGAATGCTTGTTCAAGCCAAGTCCACGCTTTCTTACTTTCATCAGATCTTCTGCAATTACAGTTTGAAATTTGTAAGAGGAAAAAAAAAAGGGTTTAGAAGAGAAAGCCCAAAGAATTAACATGCATTGTTGCTAGTTTCTCATCACAGATTTAAGAACTATTTTTGTCTCCATCATGCCAAATATCTTGCGAGAAATAATACAGGTAGTCCTCAACTTAGGACAAATGAAGCCAAAATTTTGGTTGCTGAGCAAGATGTATGTTAAGTGAGTTCTGCCCCAGTTTATGACATTTTTTATTAGGTGAATCACTGCAGTTGCAGTTCTCCAGCAAACACGCAGTCATTAAATAGACCTTTTTTCCCATACATGTAACAATGCATCCCTGACAAAAATGCATGCCAGCCCATTTGTAAATCAGGTCCTTCCAACGTTAATAACCTTTCACAGTATCTCCAATTAGGTAATCCAAATCCTCCTCTAGTTCTGGCATCCTGTAACAGTTTAACATTAATTCATGCTTTCGTCCCTTGCCATTGAATTAGACCAAGGCCATTTATTTCCTCCCCAAACCTAGATTCTTTTGCTGCAATGTTTTCCAAACAATCATCTTGGGAGAGGTTGTGGCTCACGCGTGTCCCTCCCTCGCACACTCCCTCACACATGCACAGACGCACCCCTCCAGCAAGATCGACACAATGAGGTGTGGAGGATGGGATAGCATGTGGCGGAATTTACCTGCTGTATTCCTCCCTCAGAAGATCAACACAATCCTAGCCCAACAATTTGGCGGATTAAGATCAGTCGAACGATAAAGGGCTGCTCTAAGACACCAGGGAGGGAATGTTGCGACACAGAATTTAACAGTGAAGTTGTGGTAACCGGATTAGGTTACCAGCCAGGATTCCCAATGCCACACGGAGCTGAAGATCCCAATTTGCCCTAAAGGCCGTTTCAAACAGGCCATGTTTCATCCTGAAAATAACTATCGTTCTCCAGCAAACACGCAGTAAGAAACTGTCATTAAATAGACCTTTTCGGTTTGCTGGTTCACCCATCAAGGGTAGGCAAAAAAAAATCTACCTTTGTTTACTTATTAAGCTACAAAGGGACAGTTTGCACAAGATCAGATTTTTAAAAAGATGCTTGGTTTAATGGATATTTCTCTCAGATAAATTAGGAAGGCAATTGGTCATACAACAGCTATCCAATAGTTTGCAACCAAAGCTTCTATCTTATATATATATCTGGCTTCCTCATCTGTGGTAACTCAAAATTCATCTGCACTGTGCTGGATCGGAGAGGATACCATCTGTAAACTCCAATCTCTCTTTTTTAATATTCTTCTTCTCCCTTTTGAGCATGTTTAAGCAAGACACGGCTCTTTCAAAACCCACCAGTTTTAACCACTTTCCTTCAAGAAGTATCTCAAGAAATTCGATGTCCTTGGGGTGAGTCCAAAATGTCAACTCGGTAGTCACAACTATCTGAATTTTTCTGGTGTATATCAGGAGTCTCCAAACTTGGCCAACTTTAAGACTTGCGGACTTCAACTCGCAGAATTCCTCAGCCAGCAAGGCTGGTCGAGGAATTCTGGGAGTTGAAGTGCGCAAGTCTTAAAGTTGGCCTAGTTTGAAGACTCCGATGTGTATAAAAAAGGCAGGAATTTGGTTGCATAATTGCAGCTGCCATCCTTTCTCTTCTGACGTGCTCCTCCTATAGACAGCCCAGCTGCTACAGAATTGAAAATGTCTTAATAGTCTTTTTTCGTGGCCATTGGAGAGACCATCTAGCCACTTACCAGTACTTTAACTTCACTTTAGTCAAGTCATAAACTTCAATCACCTAAAAAAGAGAAACAGAAATTGTAAAAACGATGAAAAATTAATTAATCAATGTCCCCTGGAATTGTAGAGCATATTTGACTTCTGTAAGGATGTTAGTCAAAGATAAACTTAAAAACATACAATTAGATGGGAATAAAACAAAGGGAGAGAAGGATATTTAGTTCCAGTTCTATTTTTAGTTTGAATTTGTTTCTTTAACATTAGTCCGCTGAAGAGACCTGGACTTCATCTCCCAGGATTCCCCAGCCATCATTTATTTATTTTTATTTATTTATTTTGTCAAACACTTACAATACAATAGAAATAAGAATAAACCTAAGTTTAAATACATGAAATAGGAACTAATAATTGGGGACAATAGGACAGGGACAGTAGGCACGATTGTGGGCTTATGCACGTCCCTTACAGACCTCTTAGGATAGAGGTTAGTTTGAGGGTAGAGGAGTGGGGGTTTGAGCAGGTGACAACAGAATCAGGTCGTGAGTTCCAGACACTGACCACTCTGTAGCTGAAATCATATTTCCTGCAATCTAGTTTGGAGTGGTTTACATTCAGTTTATATCTGTTGTGCACTCTTGTGTTGTTGGGGTTAAAGCTGAAATATTCATTAACTGGTAAGACGTTGTAACGTATGATTTTATGTACTATGCTTAAGTCCAATCTTAGCCAGAGTAGTTCAAGGTTGTCTAAGCCTGGCATCTCGAGTCTGGTGGTGTAGGGTATTCTGTTGCGAACAGAGGAGTGTAGTACTCTTCTTGTAAAAGCACGTTTAAGTCCATGCTTCTTAAAGGGGCCAAGGTTGAAAAACAGTTTTAATGCCCGGAGCAACGGATCTGAAGATGTGTGTTACGGAAAGCAGGAAGGATACGAGAAAAAGGAAGAGAGGAGGGTGGGCTAGAATGGCAAAGAAGCAGAGGAGGAGATAAAAAAGAAGAAATGAAAACATAGCCATAGTAAAGGAACACAAACCTTTTTAGATACTTTTGGCCTGGATGGTTGAATCTTCATTTACATATAATATTAACAGAAGTATGTCAACTCATAAAACATTCCTATGCCTGTTTTATAGTTGCCATAAACAAGGGGTGGGGGGGGGGGAAGGAAGGAAATCTGGAAGATATTTAATTGGAGAATGGGACATCCAGCCCGTGAAGGTGCTTAATTGGAGAATCTGATTTATGACACCCTCAGAGTTGGCTTCACACAGGTCATGCCAGTATGTCGCCTCCAATAAATCTTTTGAAGTTTTTTGAAGTTTGGCTCGAGAATCATGATTTAATTAGGGCGACCGCTGGAATCCTGACAGAAAGCCAACCCTCGTAACAGTGACAAAGTGGTCAACGCAGAAGGCCAAAGCCAAACATCATCTATCAGTCTCAAAAACTGCAAAATCAATGTTCAGCTGCTGCTTTGCATATCACGGTCAACCATGGTTTGCTTTTCCCACGATTCAACTATGGTTCGCACATGATAAAACCATATTCTGCCCAAATGCCACTGGAGAGAGTAACTTCACCAATGGCTTACTTCAAAAGCTTCCATAAAGCCGGGCACCACTATGTTGCTTAAGAGAGATTGGCTGATCTACGAGAAGACATTAGCCCCCCCGCCCAACAAATCCTGCCCCACACCTGTAGGAGCTTCAACAGGGGAAGAAGCATGGATCCCCTGGTTGAGAAGGAAGGCAAAGCTTCTTAAAAACTCTAAAATCCTTTGCCCACATGGCACAAAAAAGGAGAGGAACAGAGGTTCTTCTAGTAGAGTACAGGGTTGGACTAGAAGACCTCCAAAGGCCCCTGCCAATTCTGTTACTCCATTATGTTCCAATAAAGTAAAGGGAGGCCCACAGGCTCTCCAAGATGCTGCCAAATAGCAAAATTGGATATGACCGATGAGAAAACGATTAAACAAGAATGGCACAATTGGGCCGGAGCAAGGAAGGAGCTGCCCAAGAGATAGTGGGCAGCCTCTGCCAGCCCAAATATGGAGAAGGGAAGCCAAACAGGGGCTCACCCATCACCTTCCTTATACAGGTAGTCCTCAACTTACAACCATAATTGAACCCAAAATTTCGGCTGCTAAGTGAGACATAACGTTTGCCCCATTTTACGAGCTTTCTTGCCACAGCTGTTAGGTGAACCAACAACTGCTGCAGTTGCTAAGTCACATGGTCATTAAGTGAACCTGGCTCCCCCATTGCCTTTGCTTCTCAGGTCACAAAAGGGAATCATGTGATCCCAGGATACTGCACCCGAATCTTGATCGTGTGACCATGGGGACGCTACAAGTGTGAAAAAAATGGTTATAAGTCACTGTTTTAGTGCGGCTGTAACTTCGAACAGCCACTAAATGAATATTGTAAGTCAAGGACTACAAATTAGGGAGGCTTCTTCTTGTGAAATCCAACCTCCCTGCTGATCCAAAAGCTGTCAGGATATTCTGGGCTAAAACAACACGCTCAAATCTTGTACAGGGATCTAAAATTAAGGCATTAAATCCAGACCAATAAAAGTGTCAGCATTAACATCACTGCAGCAGCAGCCAGACCAGTAAACACACACGATGTAAATACTGGGGAGAAGTAGTAGCCATGGAGACACAGCTGCACGGTTGTGGCTCAGAACATGGTGTCGGTTTTGCGACAACCTGTACTGCCAAACATGCATGGGCTCTTTGGGTTAGATGCGCAGAAAGAGAGAACTGTAACTTCTGGGTGTGAGATTACCTTCAGTCTTTGATTGAAAGCATCGAATAGCAGTTTGATTCCGTCCTGAGTCAGGTTAAGGATGAGGTCATGGCTGAGAGGAGACTGGAAAACAAATCAAAGAAATTCATTTTTGAGTTGCTGGCAGAGAATCTCTGGAGCCGTGTGTGAGGACCCAAAGGGGCGTGGCACAAAGGCAACACAGTCAGATAATCAGTCGGAGTCCCTTTATTAGCTCCAACTTTGCCCCCCAATGTCCCGGTTACCTTCTGGCTGGAGAAAAAACTCTCCCAGGAACAGCCTTGGGCTGCAGAGAATCAAGTCCAAAACATGGTCAACAAAAACTGTAACTATAAGTCCAGTCTAGGCGAGGTGAGGTCATTAGTCTGGCAGGTCAAGAGAAGGAATTTCAGACGTGAAGGCTAAGCAATAACTCCACACGGTTGGGAAAATGCCAGGAACACAGATAAGCAAAGTCAACACAAGATAAAGTCATGTTTGCTCCCAGCAGCTGCCACACTCAGAATGCATTTCTTTTAAACTCTCATTCCCAGGTGTGGCCAATGAAGGGAATCAGGGCCCTTTCCTCCCCCATAAGCCATGCAACCCATGTTGCTCTCTTCTCCATTTCTCCCTGTGTGCCCTAGGATGAAGAGGGGGTGGGTCTGGGTCTTCCTCTGAACTCCCTCTCCTCTTCTCTGCCCAGCTGGATTTTGCCCTTCCCCAGTTTCCTCCACAGCTAATGGAGCCATAGTCCCGCTCCCTGTCAGCCTCCTGTCTCCCTGTCTTCCTCTTCGGATTCAGACTCCAACAGGGGCATGATACCTAAGAAAGCCAAAGGAAAGAACTGTGGCAACGATTTCTCTCCAATGGCACCAGGAAAAGTTGAGAACAGCCATGCCCCCAAACTGCAGTTGCCAGAGTTTCTTTTTCTCATATGATTGAAATGAAATATAGAGGCCAGACTCAGGTTACATTTAAAATCTGCTTTCGCAGGAACGATGGCCAAATCGCGTGTTTCTGGATGAGAAGGAACAACCAAAAGGCATCACCAGAGAGACACTGTCCAGCCCGACTGCAACGATTGCTTTATAGCACCAAGCAGCTTTAGTACAGAACAGTTGAGCTAAACCACGCCCAGCCTCCTTGCTGTCTCCTTCTTGCTCACACAGCAAATACTGCTTCAGTTTCCAAGCAGCCCTCAACTCTCTCACACTCTGACAGGATGCTAGCCAGATGAATACCGATGGACACTGGTAGGCAGAGGCAGATTTTTTTTCCCCCTTATTTTCCTACCCAAAAACTAAGCCAAGTCACATAGTTTTGCTAGGCAAAGCAGTTAGAGGGTTTGCAGGGGAAAAATCAATCAATCTGTCTGTCTGTCTGTCTGTCTATCTATCTATCTATCTATCTATCTATCTATCTATCTATCTATTCT
This sequence comes from Pseudonaja textilis, assembly GCF_049901715.1. NCBI lineage: Eukaryota > Metazoa > Chordata > Lepidosauria > Squamata > Elapidae > Pseudonaja > Pseudonaja textilis. The sequence continues at coordinate 4,957,207 of NC_142000.1, forward strand.
ATCTATCTATCTATCTATCTATCTATCTATCTATCTATCTATCTATCTATCTATCTATCATCTACCCGCGAAAGACCACTCATGCATCATCACAAAATCTCCAGAACCGTAAAGCCTGCACACTTGACATTTGGCACGATGTTCCTCTTGGCTTCTAGGGGCTCACTAAGGAAGGATTTTTCAAAGGACCACCAGAGCATTAGCATTTCATAGATTATTATTATTAACACGCTCTGATGCTAAGGAGTTCTACTCTCCCTCCCCACCTGAAAAGAAATCTCTTCCAAATGCAAAACACAAACAGAGGAGAGGAGAGTTTCAGTTTTATAGCACCAAGCAGCTTTAGTACAGAACAGTTGAGCTAAACCACGCCCAGCCTCCTTGCTGTCTCCTTCTTGCTCACACAGCAAATACTGCTTCAGTTTCCAAGCAGCCCTCAACTCTCTCACACTCTGACAGGATGCTAGCCAGATGAATACCGATGGACACTGGTAGGCAGAGGCAGATTTTTTTTCCCCCTTATTTTCCTACCCAAAAACTAAGCCAAGTCACATAGTTTTGTAGCAAAGCATGGGTTTCGAGCTAGGGGCGTCATATTCTTGCACATGAAGAAAACTGTCAGATCACTGCCAAAGGAAGATGTCATTCCAACGGCGCAAATCTTTACAGCAGCCAGTCCCAAATGGATGCTCTTCTGAGATACAGGCAGTCCACAACCTTAACTGGGATCACAATTCCCATTGCTAAGCAAGAAGGTTGTTGAGTGAGTTGCACCCTGTTGTACGACCCCCTTTTTTGCCACGGTTGTTACGCGATTCACTACAGTTGTTAAGTGAATCACACAGTTGTTAAGTAAACCGGCTTCCCCATTGACTTGGTGTGTTCAGAAGCCAGCTGGGAGAGTCCCAAATGGCGATCACGTGGCCCCAGGATGTTGCAGACGGTCGTAAATACATCCTTGGTTGCCAAGCACCCAACTTTTGTTCACGCCACTTTGGGGAGATTGCAATGGTGGTAAGATTGAGGGCCAGTTGTAAGTTATTTTCTTTCAACGCCATTGCAACAGTCGCTAAAGCGAACGTTTGTAAGTCGAGGACAACCTCTGCCTGCCTTCAGTTTCTACAATTTCCAATCAGGATGGGCTCCCTTGGGTGAGCATTATGGGAGTTGGAGTCTTAACACCTCTAGAAGGCATCTGTTTGGGGAAGGATGTTGAATATGGAACAGTAAGTCAACCAACATCTGATGTTGACAGTTTACATCAGGGGTCTCCAACCTTGGCAACTTGAAGGCTTCAATTCCCAGAATTCCAGTTGCCAAGCATCTGAGTACTGATCATATGACTATGGGGGTGCTGAAACAGTCGGAAATGTGAAAAACAGCCATAGCCATGAGCCTCGGTGGCGCAGTGATTAGAGTGCAGAACTGCCGGCTGCTTCTGCTGACTGACTGCCTGCAATTTGGCAGATTGAATCTCTCTAGGTTCAAGGTAAACTCAGCCTTCCACGGTGGGTAAAATGAGGACCCAGATTGTTGGGGGCCAGAGGCTGACCCTGGAAACTGCTTAGAGAGGGCTATTAAAACACTGTGAAGCGGTATACAAGTCTAAGTGATACTGCTATTGCTATTATTTTTGCCCTTCCCTTCCCTTTCCTTCTTTCTTCCCTCCTTCCCATCCATCCATCCATCCATCCATCCATCCATCCATCCATGATACATAGTGGTTAGAATGCAGCGTGGTGGGCTTACTCTACCCACTCCTAGGAGTTCGATTCTGACCAGCTCAAGGTTGACTCAGCCTTCCATCTTTCCCAGGTCAGTAAAATGAGAAGTAAGATTGTTGTGGGCAAGAGGCTGACTCTGTAAACCGCTTAGAGAGGGCTGTTACAACACTGTGAAGCGGTATATAAGTCTAAGCACTATTGCTATTGCTATGTCACTCTTTTTCAGTCCTGCTGTAACTTTGAAAGGCCACTAAACTAATGGCTGTGAGTCAAGGACTACCTGTCTTCAAAGGATTAAGTCCAGACACATGGCTGGTCAGAAACAGTCAATCACTCATGACGGAGACTCCTAAGATACATTAACTCCCATCTCTGAAATCACTTCCTACAACTCTTGGGCAAGCTGAAAGAGTGAGTAATAGGTTTTGTGTACCTTATAGTTCCCCATTCCACCTATTGCTTTGAAAAAACTTCTCCTCACAAGGAGTTAAGAACTGCACAGCCGGTTGCAGGCAGATTTCTAAACTCATTTCCAGAAGCCAGCTGTTTTATACTGTTTTTTGTTGTTGTTGTTAATGGCTTTTGACCTCCTCAACTGAGAAAAGCTAAGCTTAAAAGAATTAACAAGGGATATAAGTGCACAGAAGAACCTTGGGCTAAATTTCTTCAAGAGAATCCTTTCCCACCCTGAATGATTTGCTTGGATAGAGCCAGTTGAATTTGCAAGCATCTGAGCAGCGCCTCTCCAAAGTTACTGCTTCTGCTACTCAGGAAATTTCAAATTTTAGAATGAATTTCCTGAGCAGTGCAAGCAGTAACTTTTGGAAGGTGCTGTTCAGATGCTTGCAAGTACAACTGGTTCTATGCAAGCCTTAAGCGCCATTCTGTTTATTTTATTTTAATTAATTTATAGTCTCTCAAACCTCGTAAAACAGAGCGGGATCAAAACAAGAGTTACATTTTCCTTTCTCAAAAGCAAAGCAGAATAGTTTTTGTCCAAAAGAGCCGTGTTTTGCAACCTACTCAACTTTAAGATGTGTAGACTTCAATTCCCAAAATTCCTCAGTCCACGTACTGGCTGGGGAATTCTGGGAGTTGATGTCCACATATCTTAAAGTTGTCCCGGTAGACAAAAACACACCAATATAGGAATACACCAAGGAAAGCAAATATTGAAGCATTTGTTAGAACAGCTATAGAAACACCTAGTCAAACTATATAAACAACATATGCTATTATTTAATTGCATATTGCTATTATTTATATAGGGTGTACTTTGCAAAATCCACCTGCCTAGTGCTTGATCTGCACACAATTCTCTCTAAGCAAAAATGCCTGTGATTAGATTAGATTAACAGAGTTGGAAGGGACCTTGTAGGTCATCTAGTCCAACCCCCCTTAGAAAATAGACTTAGATCAAGACCAGGCTGGGTATAGCACCAGGGCTGTGATGCTTTGGGGGAATAACCTTTGTGGGGGGGCATAGTAGGTAGAATCATAGGGCTGGAAGGGACTTGGAGGTCTTCTAGTCCAACCCACTGCTTAAGGGAGGAGATCTTATACCATCCTGGTCAAGTGGTTGTCCGGCCTATTTGTCAGAACGGTTACCCTTTGTTCCAGCCCTGCTTTGCTAGATGTTAGCATGCCGTAAACTATGGGAGGAGGGAACTGGGGGAATGGGGAAACCGGAACTAAGCTTAGTGCCTTCCTGAGACATCGACTCAACATCCCAAAGTCCCAGGCCTGGGAAAGGGAATATAAGGGCTCAAGAACTAGCCTGCCTTTGCAGGGACAGTTACTGAAGCAACTTCTTTGAATATACCTGGAGAAATGGGAGGTGGTGTGTGTGTGTGTGTGTGTGTGTGTGTGTGTGTGTGTGTGTGTGTAATGAGAAAGGGAAAGTTAATAGGGAAGTTTTCACATGCAAAACCTCCATTCTGGCTTTGATCTACTGTAACCATTTGGCTTTTCGTACAAGGATTCTTTCCACTACAGATAGAGCCGAGAGTCTTACTTTCCTAGAAGACCAACTTGGGACGGGGATGATATCAAACCAGGGCTGACACTATTTGTGAAACCCTCCAGTTGATGGAGCAGCCACAACGTGTTCTCACTGTCTGGAAATTTCTCCTTAGCTCTGTGTTGGATCTCTCTTTAGAATTAAGCTTACTTCTTGTCCCGGCCCTCTGAATAATTTCAGGGTCTTAGTTATAGCATTTGTCCCAACACGAACATGGAGAAAGGGATAAGTGTCGTGGCTCACTGGAGGCCTGCAGAGCTGGCAGCAGAGTTGGACTGTGGGGAGGAACCTGGGCCAGTCCCGGAGTCTCGGACAAGGGTCCTGCATCCATTACAGAGATGGGGCCAGGGCCATCTGAGAGTTGTGTGCTGAATCTAGAACCTCCAGAATCTGACATCAGTGTGGCAGAGGAACAGAGGGATCCGGTTCCCAGTGTGCGTATGCACAGAGCTGCCAGAAGGCAAGAACAGTTAAGACAAAAGGGGCAACTCGGGAGTAAGGCTTGGAGATGATTGGCCCTTCCCATAAGACATAAAGGAGGAGCAAAGGGACATGAGCCTTTGCAGGAAGCAACCTTGTTCGTACTGGTTGGTTTAAACTCTGAAGCTCTGTGCTGACTTCGTTCTGCACTTGTACAGCTAATTGGCAATTTAGTCATTGGCAGCATTTCAAGGGAAATAAAGGTGGGTGCCTATCAGCCTTATCCCGAAAGACTATGGCAGACTTCTTTTGGGCTATTCATAAACTATTTGGGACTCACTGCGGGCTGTGAATGCATATAATTCACAGCCATTGAAATTTTTAAAAAGGGGTTTTGGGGAACAGCCTGTGATTGTTACTGTCTCAAGAAGCCTTGGTCAGAACAATAATAATCAGAGGTGGAATAAAGAGCCGTAGTCTAAGCTATAGTCAAATAAGAGGCATTAGGCCTCTGCTCTTCTCTGGCCACAGACAAGGCAACAATCAGATTTAAAGGTAGCCAAGCAATGGAGAAAATATTTGCAGAATTCTCCCATGAAACAAACTGGACATGTGTGATAAACACCCTTACAGGTTTTTCAAATTAACGGTTATGGATAGACACTGTTGATTAAATAGTATCTCTGGGGTGGAATAAAGGAAAATAATATTGACGAAGGGAGAATAAACAGGGCAAAAGATATATATTAAAAGTTACAAAAGGCATTTCAACAACGGCATGTATCTGTGGATAAAACCAGCCAGATACTGAGCACTGACAAAAACTGAGACTATTTGTGGATAAGAACATAAGCTCTTTTCAATTTCTTTCTTCCCAAGAAGCAAAATCCATGTCACAAGGAAATCAGTGATTCCTGGGTTTTTCTTTTTAAAAATCCTCCCCGCCTTTCCTTACCAAAAATATAACAGAATGCAAAACAAAAGCGCACTTCAGTTCAGATGAATAGGAAGCATTGTGATGTTAGACTGCGAAGTGTGAATCTGAAAACAGGGCTTGCAATAACCAGAATGAGATTTTAATCATGTATGAACAGTTGTTTCTTTTAAAGCGTCAATATGTCTTAAATTCTGCTTTTAGTTCTGCTTTTACAGGAGAATTAATTGGCTTTGATTAGGTTCAATCCCTAAATAAAAGAAGTCCACTGTCTGTGAAAATCATCATAATCTCTTGAACAAGGGATTCTCTATTAAATGTCTTTTTTTTCCCCCCAATCCAAAAAAATTATCCATCTTTTTGGTTAACAATTTGTTTTCAGAGATCTAACGGGGAAATTCAGGGATTGGATGCAACCGAATTACTGAATTGTTTTTGAGATGTGCAAAATTCTCTTGTTTCCAAATGAAATCAATGATACCAATCAAAGGAACTGATTCAAAAACATACATCATTATCATTACGTGAACAGTGTGGTACTGAGTATTATCATTTTAATACAAAAGCAATAATAATATAGGGAAAAAAATATTAAATTAGTCCAGCTTACGTCGTCAAATGTTGTTATACATAACTGTATCAGCACTTAGTCCTTCATTTTTCAATTGTTGATATTTGCTACATTCTTCTAATAGTAATATATTTTATTTTGAGCATACCAAGTAACCTCCTTTTTCACATTCTAATCTTAACCTTTGGCATTCGCTTTATATATATTAAATAAACGTATGTATAACAATGTTTCCCCATTTCTAAATTTATTTAAATCAAAAATTAAAAAAAAAAATACAAACAGAAAAGAAAAGAAACTGATTTAATTCAGCTTCCTGAATCTAATACATTTTCTGATCCTAAAAAGCTAAATATGTCCCTTGGAGTTGCCTGCTATGGTGTGTGGTCAAAAAAATACCCTTGATTAAAACTAATGATACATGCACTTATGCACACCTGACATTACCTGTAAGCTATCGTGTTGTTTAAAACCACATTCCCCGGGATGTGGCAACACCAAGAATGTTTAGACATTATATGGACCAACACACAAACACACACAATAATATCACGCAATACTGAGAAACCTTCCTCTTCCTTGTGGGGTGTGCAATAAACACCAAAAGCAAAAGCCAATAAGTTGAAGACAGACTTACTTGTTCACTGTAGAGAACCTGTATATTTTTTATGATACGGCAGTGTTTCTGAACAATTGCTACAGCCTGAGCCAACGGCATTCCTGGAGGGTGGAAAAAAAAAAAGGAAAAGAGTTAGAAAATTACTCCTATTTTAATTAGGCTGATGCAAAGGTGTTGGCTCAACAGAGTACCTGTGGAGCAATATTTGTTCCTTTGGGGAAGAACCAGTTGACCCATAAAAACATTTCAAGGCAGTCAGTAAACTCAGCTCCATGTCAAATCAGGAAAACCTGTGTTTTCAAAACAGCGACGAGCCATAAAATTAGGAACATTTCTCTTAAGTCAGATAAAACCAGTGAACTGAAATTGCCTGACTTAAAACAAAGAAAAGAAAAGATTACATCTTCAGCCACTTCTAGGAACTGCAATGTAAACATTCCTTCCATTGATGGAGTATTAAAGTTAAGAACACCGTGTACGTTGTGTTTTTCCCTTTGGTGGCACCCTTAATTTTGGTCTGCTAAGAGGATTTGTGAGACTCTAGAGCAGTGGTGGCTAACTTTTTGGGGCTCCTATGCCAAAAATTGCCCGTGCGCTCATGTGCCAGCACCCATAAGGCAATGTGCACCCCCCGCCTCCTGCGCATGCCACCCCCTTACCTGCATTGCACCTGCCAGCTGATTTTCGGCACGTTTGAGGCCTTTTTCGGCCTCTCAGAAGTTTGAGGGAAGCCTCTGTAACCTTTGGAGGCTGAAAAATGGGCCTGTTTTGTCACTTCCGGTATTTCCCGAAGTACAGGAAGTGACGAAACAGTCCAATTTTTCTGGTCTCCAAAGGCTGCAAAGGCTTCTCTCTGAGAGGCCAAAAAAGGCCTCAAACGGGCTGAAAATCAGCTGGCAGGTGCGCACATGCACAGTACATTTGCCTGGGGCTTGCGTGCCCGCACAAATGGCTCTGCGTGCCACCTGTGGCACATGTGCCATAGGTTCACCATCACGGCTCTAGAGGCTGGAAAAGTTTTCGAGCCAGTAAACGTACTTGGAAATTGTGTACAGGCAGCCCTCGACTTACATCCATTGGTTTAATGATGGTTTGAAGTTACAACGGCATCGAAAAAAGTGACTTTTGACTATTTTTCACACTTAATGGCCGTTGCAACACCCCCACGGTCGTGTGATCAAAATCCAGCCACTTGGCAACTGACCCATATTTATGACGGTTGCAGTGTCTAGGGGTCAGTCAATTGATAAGTAAAGTCAATTGGGAAGCTTGATCCACTTAACCACATTACTAACTTACCAATTGCAGTGGTTCACTTAATCACTGAGGTAAGAAAAGGTCGTAAAATGGGGCAACAACTCACTCAACAACTGCCTTGCTTAGCAATGGAAATTTTGGGCTCATTTGTGGTCAAAAGTCGAGCTCTACCTGTATTAGAGCCCCTCAGAAAACAGCTACTCCCACGGGAGCCATTTTGTGAAAGCTCCCACACTAAACTCTCCAAACCTGTGACCCAGGGAACTTTTCTGTGCCTGCTTTAAAGCACTTGAAGTCAAAGCTGTATTTTGCCTAAATGTGCATTTATTAAACCGACTGACAGAATAGGGTGTCTTTATCATAACACGAGGCCTTCTAGGAACCTTTCAACACGTATTTAAATCTGGCCAATTATGCTGTGGTTTTGTATCCGCTATATTCCAGGAAAGTTTTCATTGCTCAACAGGGTTATCTTTATAATTCCAACTCTACAACTACTAGATTATCTATATGGGGCTAGACAAATTCGTTTTCACCAGCAACGCAGGCCAGGCTGGGGAAATTCTGGGAGTTGAAGTCCACACATCTTAAAGTTGCCAAGGTCCCAAAAGTGCTTTTTCAAAAGGCAACTAGACTTTTTGGGGGTTTTTCCTTGAAGACGTTTTGCTTCTCATCCAAGGAGCTTCATCAGTTGTGGATGAGAAGTGAAACGTCTTTAAGGACAACAAAGAAAGTCCAGTTGCCTTTTGAAAAAAGCACTTTTGGGACAACCATGACCTGGATCTCCAGAGACATTTGGCCAAGGTTTATTTGTTTTAAATAAATAACGAATAAGCAAGTAAAAAAAAAATCTGCTTTCTCTGTTGCTTTTGGACTGCGATCTGGATTTAGGACTCTGCAAAAGTTTTGCTTTTTCAATCTGTTGTGCTTAGCAGCTGACAAGCTTCAGATTCAGGCACACCATCCTTCTGATCAGAGTTGATGTGTTCACAACTTGAGGAAATCCTTGTTATGCTTGGATAACCCCACCATTCTCCACCCAGGCCCCACCTGAAAGTTAAACTCAGACTTACAGCTCTGTTCAGTTTTGAACAAATTTATGCCCAAATTATTCCATCCAGCTGAAAGCTATTTTTACCCATTTAAATTCTTTATTAAAACTGTCCCTAACCAGCATCTTTAAATACACCAGTGCTAGTCTTTTTCTTCTTTCTTAATACGTTAGCAATTGCTTAAGCGACTGGTTCAACCCACATGTAAGCCATGACTCACCAATCCCATGTCCGGACACACTAAGCCAAAAATCCTGGTTATAAACTCAGACGGCTGGGCTCATAGAACACCAGAAGCCAAAATCTGTGCCTTACAAAACCACAAGGCCTGGGGTTCATACACAATGCCAAGCTGTGAATCGTGGCTTGTGAATCGAAGTGCTTGCTACTGCATATACTTGCTACTTCATTGCTACTGGATGTAAACCTGTAAAGGTACATAGTGCCTATTCCTGCGTGCAACAGGTAAACCCAGACATGCTGTGGAATAAAATGCCCTCCCTCCAGCCTACCCCCCACCCAAGGGAAAAAATAAACAGGAAATAAGAATATCAACAGGACACTTAACTGAAAAGAAGTAGACAACCAGAAGGGTAGTTTAACTCCACTGGTACAAGTAGCCTTTGGGCACATTATGAACTAAGAGGCTCAAAAAGTCATATATCATTGCAGTGTTGCATGAACTTGTCTGTTTACAACTTACAGCTGAAAAGAGTGCCACATATCTAACGATTCAGCCTTCCCTAAGGCTGGCCAAATGCAACTATGGTTGTGTCTAGTCTAGGACAATGTTTTTCAACCTTAGCAACTTTAAGATATGTGGACTTCAACTCCCAGAATTTTCCCAGCCAGCCAGCCGACTCCCAATTTTGCAGAGCTGAAGTCCACGTATCTAAAACTTGCTAAGGGTGAGAAATATCACATTAAGGTCTTTAAGTTTAATGAAAAGAAGGACCAGGGGCTGACATGATAGCAGGGTACCAATATTTGAGGAGCTGCCACAAAGAAGAGGGGGGTCAAGCTATTCTCCAAAGCACCTGAAGGCAGGGCAGGAAACGATGGATGGAAACCAATTCAAGGAGAGAACCAACTTAAAACTTAAGGAGAATTTTCCTGACAGAATAATTAACCATTGGAATGGCTTCCCTCCAGAAGTTGCGAATGCTCCAACACTGGAGATTTTTAAGAGGAGATTGGACAACGATTTTTCTGAAATAGTACAGGGTTGGACTACAAGACCTCCAAGGTCCCTTGGAGATATTCTGTTAATCTGTTAGTATTGCAGGTTGGGGAATTCTGGGAGTTGAAGTCCACATTTCTTAAAATTGCTAAGACCGAGAAGCATCAGTCTATCATGAAGTCTATCCCGGGATCCTCAATTAGCACAAACTTTGCAAAAGTAACGCGTCATCAATAGGTCATCAATAGCAAGGCCATATTCTGATTTTACAGAGGCAGTGGAAAATTTTAGCATCCCCCAGAAGGCTGAATGTTTTATAGCTCTGGCTTCCAAGACTGCCCTACGGAACTGTTTATCACCCAAAGAAAAACAAATGCAGGCCGCAGAACTGATTATAGGCTGTGAATTTATTGCCGGGTTTACTGGCTAACTGATGAAATATAAATGAAGGAGAGCAAAAAGAAAAGAAAACAAAAGAAAAGAAAAGGTGCAGGAATCAAGAATTTCTTTAGAAATGCCACACTGAATAAAAGCACAGGGAAAAATCTGTTCCTTTTGGTAATTTTATTGTGTAATTAGCTATGAGTCCATATTAAAAAAAAAACAGAATACAAAACACAGAACATTACTAAGACCCTATGAAATGGAATAAAAGAAACAGATGACATAGAAAGCGTAAAAATGCAAATCCTATTTTCGTATCACCCTTACCATTTTTATTTATATTTATTATGCTGACCTTCTCCCTATGAAGTGGCTTATGAGTTATAAATCAAGTGGAGAAATAATTAAAACATTAAAACTGCAGAGATTACAATTTACTCCAATCACACCTACATACGCAAATCTCAACTGTACCTTAGAGTAAAGAGAATATATCCTTAATTATTCATGTATTAACTGCAGCCAGAATTGTATTTGCTCAAAACTGGAAAACTGAAGAGATTCCTACTGATGAAAATGTGATTAGGAAAATATTAGAATGTGCAGAAGTGAACAGATTAACACTTGCAATCAAAGACAAGGAGCAATCTGAATATTATAAGATATGGGAACTATTTTATCGATAGAGAAAAAACATGAAAGCTAGAAATATCGAATAGATTAGTAAAATAAGGAAAATATCTTAATAGAATTAAACATGGTAAGAAGAGGATTGTTATAATGATATATATACTAATAATAAGTGAAGAGCTAAGCATGTTATTGTTATTGTATAAGAGATATTATGTATATTAATAACAAGATAACAATGGAGAACTAATATCAATGTAATGAATACAGTAGTAATTTTGATTATTGTCGCACAAGATGTCTATACTCAGACGATGTATTGTTAAATGGAAGATGAATTGTTTGGACTTATAAAAAAATAAGAAACTTTTATTTTAAAAAAATGAACTCTTTTATTGAAATAAATGCTGTGTTAGGTGCAATTTTCTATTTTTGATCGCACATGAAATACGTTGTTTTAATATAAGGCTCCTAATAGGTCATTCATCTAATAAGCTTTCCACATAGAATACAGAGTTGGAAGGGATTTTGGAGGTCTTCTAGTCCAGCCCTCTGCTTAGGTAGGAAACCCTACACCACTTCAGACAAATTGTTATCCAATCTCTTCTTTAAAACATCCAACGTTGGAGAATTCACAATTTCTGGAGGCAAGTTGTTCCACTGATTAATTGTAACCCTGTCAGGAAATGTCTCCTTAGTTCAAGGCTGCTTCGCTCCTTGATTAGTTTCCACCCATTGCTTTTTTGTCTTGCCTTCATCTCTCTCTTTCTTAATCAATTGATGAGGGAAATCGATCTGTTCCCTCCCATCTTAGGCAAACCATTTTGAGTAAATTGTACCAGCTCAGACCTCAGATCTTATCAAGCACAAAGCAAGGGCCATGCGGAATTTTTAGGGAAATTGCTTTTCCAAACTCATCATATTCAAATCATTTTTCCAAGGAGGAAAAACAAGGATAGAATAGAAATGCCTGTCTGTAGAGATTCTCAGGTCATGGTTTTTCAAAAGGCAACTGGACTTGGTTTTTGCTTGAAGGCGTTTCACTTGTCATCCAAGAAGCTTCTTCAGTTCTGACTGAATGGTGAGGAATGGAAGAACTGAGGAAGCCTCTTGGATGAGAAATGTCTTCAAACAAAAACAGAGAAAGTCCAGCTGCCCTTTGGAAAAAACACCTTTGGGACAGAATGGGGAGAGAAAAATAAGCCCCTGAAACCCTTTTGTGGAAATTTATTTATTGGTTAAATTTATTTTCTTCCCATCTTGCTGATGGGCTACTGTGAGCAGATTGTAGAATCAGAGAAATGAAAAGCAGGCGAAAGGTAACAGTATTAATGAAACAATAAAGATAAAACACTCTAATAAGCAATGAAGGTAGAGTAATATGGGATTAAAAATAGGCCAGATGAAACAAATTGTGCAGGGGGAAAGTGGGGTCTTATGACAACATTTCTTAATAAAATCATTCATCTTACAAAGAGAGAGTTCCAGTAAATTATAATTTAAAACCACAAAGTTAAGAGAGACTATGAAATTCAAAATGGTTTTCCTTGTTTGGAGAAACAAGCGGACTACAATTCAACAAACAAACGTGAGAAAGTTATGATGTTTATGTAGTTACTTACCAAGAACATCTAAATTATATTCAAGTAACCAGACCAAGGCTTGTCACAACTTTTGAGCATGTTTGGAAATTCAAAGTTGAAAAAATATCACACGCCCTAACAACAGCATCCTCAACTTATGACCGCAACTGAAACCAGAATTTCCGTTGCTAAGTGAGGCAAGGGAGTCCTAGCTGAATGTCTACGAATGTCCTCTTGGATGAGAAGCGAAGTGTCTTCAAAGAAGAACCAGAAAGTCCAGTTGCCTCTGGCACCTTTGAGTCCTGACTGATTTAATGATCGCTTGTGCCACAATTGTTAAATGAATCACAACAGTTGTTAAGTGAGTCATGTAGTCATTAAGCAAACTGGCCTTCCCCGCTGACTTTATTCATGGGAAGCTGCCTGGGAAGATTACCAAAAGGTGATCTCACGACCCTGGGAAAGTGCAACCACCCACACACACATCCCAGATGCCAAGCGCCTGAGTTTGTACGAGATGTGTGGACTTCAGCTCCCAGAATTCTCCAGCATGGCTGGAGAAGTCCAAACCAGCGGTGGGATTCAAAATATTTTACTACTGGGCCCGTGGGCGTGGCTTGGTGGGCGTGGCAGGGATACTGCAAAATCCCCATTCCCTCCCCACCTCACTAACCTGCTTTCCAGCTCCACTCTCCTGTGCAGGGCAACCAAAGGAGGCCCAGCCAATCAGCTGGGACTTGATGGGAGGCAGAGAAGAGATGGGGTTGGCGGGGCCAGTCAGAGATGGGATTTGCTGGTTCTCCGAACTATTCAAAATTTCCACTACCGGTTCTCCAGAACTGGTCAGAACCTGCTGAACACCACCTCTGGTCCAAACATCTTAAAGTTGCCAATGTTAAGAAACACTGAATTTTAACCTTATTACTTTACAAAGTTGTATTAGCATATATAATCATTTCAAAACAAAACAAAGCTATATATAAGTACTACTACTGCTATATAGGTGGAGTAAACTTATGAATGAAAGAACTTTCACATTTACAACACCATAAAAAAACTCGCAAACATCCAGCTTTAAAAAAAAAAACTTTGGGGGATCCAGTAAACACAAGTGAGTATTTTTTTTTAAATCAGTTAATTTCATTTTTAAGTCATAAGTAGTGTATGTTGTGTTTAACGCCTGGGCCCATTGATTCTCCAGAATTTGATATACTGGCTCTTAATTCCACAATTCACTAATATTAATCTTTATTTTACTTTTAATTCCTTATAAAGTAAGACAGTTGTTTAGTGCTTATGCACTGCATCTTTTAAGGATCTCAAAACAGCAGGTATCTTGGAGGCTGCTAAAGCACCTATACTGCACTATATAGTTAATACATATTCTAGCTGTATATATTGTCAAATTAATGTTGTAGAGAAATCAAATTCAAAATGCATCTTTCAATGTCTTTAAAAGAACCATTAACGGAACGACTGATTTAAAGTATTGATTCCTTTTTGGCCCAAGTGTTCCAGCAAAACATCTTCCCCGCTATTTTCAAATCTGTATTATCCTAATTTATGTGATTTGCAATCAAATTACAACTGCTTCTTTGTCAATGACCAAATATGTCTGACAACTTCAAAGCTAGGAACTTTCAATATGTTTTGAGCCAGGATTTCTCTCCAGAAGGGAACATTCATCAAAGTATTTTTTCTAAAAGAATATTGATTTTAAAATAAAGCCCCAAGGATATTATTGAAAACCTGGTAAATTAAAGTCAACTTCATTATGAAGTGGCTTTAGTTTGGCCGTATCTAACGGTTTAGTTTACCCTAATAAATGTTTTCGCTAACTTAATGTTTTTAAAGTATCTTCTTTGCAGGTTATGCTCAAAAACATGAATCATTGGAGAATCGGAGAACAATTTCTGTTAAGAAGTGTTTGCACAGTGCATTTGTGGGAAGCAAACAAGACACTTCAAGTCAAGTGTTGGCCAACGCCTCTTAAAGAAAACTTGTGTGCAACCCTCAATAGCCAAACCCGGTTCAAAGGTTAAGAAAACTATTTTTCCAAAGTTGACTAAATCACTCAGTCAGTTGCAACTTCCTGGTGTTTTGCCCCCATTTCTCAACGAAGAGTTTCGTTGTGATGTTTGCAAGGTGTGACTGTTGCAATGACACACAGCAACCTGGTTGCATTAACAAAGGGATACAACCAAGATCAAGGGAGGTACTAATACCACTCTATAAAGCCTTAGTAAGATCACACCTACAGTACTGCATCCAGTTTTGGTCACCACACTACAAAAAAGATGTTGAGACTCTAGAAAGAGAAGAGCAACCAGGATGATGAGGGGACTGGAGACTAAAACATATGATGAATGGTTGCAGGAACTGGACATGGCTAGTCTAGTGAAGAGAAGGACCAGGGGAAACATGAGAGCAGTCTTCCAATATCTGAGGGGCTGCCACAGAGAGGAGGAAGGGGTCAAGCTATTTTCCAAAGCACCTTTGAAGGCCAGACAAGGAATAATGGATGGAAACTGATCAAGGAGAGGTTCAACCTAGAAATAAGGAGAAATTTTCTAACAGTGACAACAATCAACCAGTGGAACAGAAGTTGCCTTCAGAAGCTGTGGGAGCTTCATCCCTGGAGGCTTTCAAGAAGAGATTGGACTGACATCTGTCAGAAATGGTGTAGGGTCCCTTCCAATCCGTTAAATCTGTTAAATTGGTTGGCTCAGCTTTGCTTTAAGTCATGGTATGCTAGAATATAGGTTGTCAACTGATCCACAAGCTGCCCCAAATATATAAAGCATATCAGGAAGTCCTTGACATAACAACTATTTGTTTAATTGGAAGCACTGAAAAAGTGACTTATGACCAGTTTTTCACCTTTATGACTGTTGCAGTATCCCCAACGTCACATGATCAAACTTTGGGTGCTTGGCAACCGACATCTATATGTAGTCCTCGCCTTACAACAGTTCACTTAGTGACTGAACTGAAAAAAGTGACTTATGACCATTTTTCACATTTATGACCGTTGCAGCATGAGTGGTGCGGTGGCCTAGAGGTGGAGTTCTCACCTCACAATCAGGAGGCTGTGAGTTTGATCCTAGGTAAAGACAGATACTTCTCTCTCTGTGCACAGAGAACGTATCTGCTGCACAAAAGTCCGTATCGGCAACAGGAAGGGCGTCCGGCCAGTAAACACTCAGCTCCATCCAGTTACCCAGATGATGACCCCTATGGCGGCAGCATCCCTATGGCCATGTGATCAAAATGCAAACACTTGGCAACTGCCTCATATTTAGGACGGTTGCAATGTCCTGGGATCGTGTGATCCTCTTTTGTGATCTTCTGACAAGCAAAGTCAACAGGGAAGCCAGATTCACTTAACAGCTGTGTTACTAAGCTAACAACTGCAGCAATTCACTTAACAACTGTGAAAAGAAAGGGCGTAAAATGGGGCAAAACTCACTTAACAAATGTCTCACTTAGCAACATCAATTCGGGGCTCAATTGCAGTCGTAAGTCAAAGACTACCTGTATGAGGACCGGTGATGAATCACTTTTTTCAGTGCCATCGTAATTTCAAACGGTCACTACATAAATGGTTGTAAATTGAGGACCATCCGTAGTTTGCAGTAAAGAAACTTTTCATTTGATCCTTTTTTTAAAAAAAATTAAAAATATCAGATGGGGCATAAAACCAAGCAAATGTGAAGGAAGCACAGGTAAGATTCAGACTCTCTGCTTTTCAAGAAGTAAAACCAGGAAAGGTTACTCTCTCTGCGTGCCACTCAAAACCCACGGGCCATTTTCTATTATTTTGCACTCTCCGGAAGAACATCTGGGCCTATTACATAAACCCATTAACAGTTAATTTTCCACGACAACTCCCTTCGTTCCTCTGCGCCAAGTACTGAATTTCTCTAAATTGCAGCATAATGCCAGCAGAATTTATACCAGGGTCGATGAGCCACTAGAATGAATGTTTTCCTAATCTTGTGGGCTTTTGTAACTACATTAAAGGTAAAGGTTCCCGTCGCACATACTACGTGTTAGTCGTCTCCGGCTCTAGGGGGCGGTGCTCATCTCTGTTACAAAGCCGAAGAGCCAGCGCTGTCCGAAGACGTCTCCGTGGTCATGTGGCCTGCATGACTAAACACCGAAGGCACAGCAGGGAACGCCGTTCCCTTCCCACCAAAGGGGTCCCTATTTTTCTACTTGCATTTTTTTTTTACATGCTTTCGAACTGCTAGGTTGGCAGGAGTTGAGACAAGGAACGGGAGCTCACTCCGTTATGCAGTACCAGGGGTTCGAACCGCTGAACTGCCAACCTTTCTGATCGACAAGCTCAGCATCTTAGCCGCTGAGCCACCGCGTCCTTTTTAACAATGGCACATTAATTTCTGGATCATGTGGTTCAAGAAATTTGCAAAAAGATTCCCCAGTGTTTATTTTATTTTGTTTATTTATTTGTCAAGCGATTATAAGATAACAGGTATAAGTATAAACATAGTTACGAATACATGAAATGGATACAAATAAAAGGGAACATTAGGACAGGGACGGCAGGTATGTTGGTGTGCTTATGCACGCCCCCTACAGACCTCTTAGGAAAAGGGCGAGGTCAACAGTGGACAGTCTAAGGTTAAGGTGTTCTGGAGCACCTGGTTGCCTTTGAACCCAAAACACAGCATAATAAGGGTAGTCTTCACCTTATGTCCATAACTGAGCCCAGAATTGCAGTTGTAAGTCATGCTGGTTATTACCTGGACCACCACTCCTTTTTAAAGTCATGCCGATCATTAATTGGAACATCACTCCTTTTTAAACTAGTTCTGCCGGTCGTGTGACCACGGAGACATCTTCTGACAGCACTGGCTCTGGTACATATGCACAAGGGGAACCTTGTACCTTTACCTAAAAAGGAGCATGCAACCTCAGGAAAAGACACCTATCCAGACACCACATCCAACAGGTGCCTCTTGCATGTTGCCTGTTCCAGAACCGTCTCTTTTTTCTGGAAACCACAACGTTGCACAGTCCTAAACGACAACCTATTGCCGTGGTTCATGTTCCTCAAACTGCTGTTCTTGAGAAATATTTAGCAAAAAAGGAAAAACTGAAAAACAAATATTCCGAGAGTAAAATCTTCCTACGCCTTCTTTCCGTATCCTTGAGATTATTCAAGGCCTTCCACAACTCCAATACAGGTAATCCTCAACTTACAACCACAATGGAGCCTTAAAAAAAAACCTGTCTGACATGGTTGTTAAGGTGAATTATGTCTCATTTTTACAACCCTGCTTGCCACCGTTTGTTAAGCGAATCACTTCAGTTGTTAAGTTAGCAACAACTAAGTGGATCTGGCTTCCCGGCTGATTTTGGTTGACCGAAGGTCACAAAAAGAGAATCACATGACTCCAGCATACTACTACGACGGTCATAAGTACGTTCCAGTTGCCAAGCGCCTGAATTTTGAGCACGTGACCAGGGGGATCTGGCAACCGTCGTGTGAAAAATAGTCACGAGTCACTTTTTTTCAGTTTGTTATAACTTTAAACAGACATTAAATGAGGGTTTTCTGCAGATTCTGGGACAGCTTTGTTCCCTAGGACCCTGATGGCGAACTAATCCACTGCGCATCCGGGCGCACCTCCCGCCAGCCAGCTGATTGTCGGGTATTTGCCGCGCATGCACAGGGGGCGGGGCACGCACAGGAGACATGTGCACATTTATGGGGTGTGGAGGGAGGCGTGCGGGCATGTGCAGAGGTACGCAGTGCACACAGGGGAGTGCATGCATGCACAGGGGGATGGGGGATGGGTGCAGGCATGTATGCGCGCATTATGGGTGCAGGCATGTATGCGCGCACACACACACACCTTCGGCATGCAACGACGACAAGGTTACTGCATCACTGTACGTGCATCATTTTGTATTCCTTTCTTTATTTTGTCATGTTTATGCAGTGCACATTGGAGGTGTTGGGACTCTTCTGCTTCAGATGATACCCAAACAACTGTTATGCCATTTCTTGGAATATTTGCCCAAATTTTCTCTTTACAAAAAGGTGGAACAAGAAGAGCGGGAGCTGCATGCAAGGAAATTTCGTTTTAGCGGATGCAGATTAGTGTACATTTAAAGCAGTGGTGGGATTCAATTTTTTTTTTGCTACCGGTTCTGTGGCTGTGGCTTGGTGCATGTAGCAGGGGAAGGAAGGATACTGCAGAACCTCCAGTCCGAGATGGCATTTGCCGGTTCTCTGAACTACTCAACATTTCCACTACCGGTTCTCCAGAACTGGTCAGAACCTGCTGAATACCACCTCTGATACACGTGCTACAAGCAGTATCTAAACAAACAGCCATTACAGCAGGAAAGAAACTCAAGGGACCAACAAACACTCTAGCAGGGCCTCCTCTTATTACGCAGGCTCTTAAAGGGATAACAGCCAAAGACTTTCTATTCCTATCATTGCATCAGCTGGTCAGCTCTTAAACTATCACCTTGGAGTGGGGGGGGGATGAGGTTCCAGAGAGAGGGAACAACCCAGTGGTGGGATTCAAATTTTTTACCACCGGTTCTGTGGACTTGGTGGGCGTGGTAGGGGAAGGGTACTGTAAAATCTCCAGTCAGAGGTAGCATTTGCCGGGTCTCCGAACTACTCAACTTTTCCACTACCGGTTCTCCAGAACTGGTCAGAAGACCACCTCTGATTTAAAGTGAATAATTTAAAGTTATTCTTAATCAGGCCCACCAAATGGGCAGCCCCGTGGGCTGGATGTGTCACGCCCAGGCTATGCCCACCCCAATTCCGCAAAGGCAAAACAACCACGACACCACAATACATCACGATGCACCCCACGACGCAATCCAGTGTCCTAACTCTAATGTTGTAAGTTGAGGACTACCGGCACAACTTTTATCTAGAATATGCTGGAGTTTATGCCAGTTGTAAGGCAGTGGGGGCAAACCTTTTTTTGCCTATAATTGCGCGCGCGCTCGTGCACCATTACCCAGAAGGCAATGCATGCTGGACCCCCCCCCAACACCCCCTGCACCTGCGTGCACAATCCCTCCACCATGCACCGCACATCTGTTCATGTGTGTGCGACCACCCATGTGCCATGCATCTCTGTGCATGCATGTGCAATCACCCCCATGCCCCATCCACCTGCACATGCACGCACGATCCCTCCACGAGCTGTGCCTCCCTGCGCATGCGCCCATGACCCCTTCACGCATGCTACATGTCTCCCACACCACCCCGCGCATTCGCATTAAATATCCAACAATCAGCTGTCAGGTGGCAGTGGCACACAGGCATGCGCAGTGGGGCTCTTCCGTGTGAGCTCTCGCGTGCTGGCAGAAGTGGCTCAGCGTGCCCCTTCTGGCATGCGTGCCATAGGTTCACCACCACGGTTATAAGGTTACAATGAAAAAAACGACCTTCGTTGCATGTGTCATGGAAAAAGTACAGGTAATCCTTGACTTACAACAGTTAATATAGCGACTATTCGAAGTTAGAACGGCATCGGAAAAAGTGACTTGTGACTGTTTTTCACACTCATGACCCTTGCAGCCGGGCTGGGTTTCTACTGGTTCTGTCCATCTCTGTAGAACCGGTAGCTCTGAAGAGCAGCAGACATAGAACCGGTTCTATGTCTGCTGATGTTTTTCCCCACCGCCCCACCTGGGCTCTTACCTGCCCTTTATTTCCTGATTTTTCAACCTCAGCTGCTTTGCGCGGCACAGCTACGGTTGAAAAAGCAGGAAAAAAGAGGTTTTTTCAACCGCTGTGCACCCGCACGCACCACTTATCAGCTGTCCAGGCAGCAAGCTGACGATTCACATGCGCACGCAAATCGTAAATCACCAAACCGATCGCTACACCAGTCCGATCCCATCCCTGGCTTCTCCTGTCGTTATTTTTATATGCACTGTTATATTCTAGATTTCATTTTTATTTCTTGTTGTATAACTTATATATGCACATACTTGTGAATCATTGCATATCTGTTTGACACAATATACACACATACACCCCCAAGCATGCCTTTTAGATTCTACAGGTAGTCCTCGACTTACTATAATTCATTTAAGGACCATTCAAAGTTACACATCACTGAAAAAAGTGACTTATGACCGTTTTTCACACTTATGACTCTTGCAGCCAGGGACTGGGTTTCTACCGGTTCTGTCTACCTCTGTAGTACCGGTAGCTCTGAAGAGCAGCAGACATAGAATCAGTTCTATGTCTGCTGCTGTTTTGGCCCACCCACCCACCTGGGCTCTTACCTGACCTTTATTTCCTGATTTTTCAGCTTCAGCTGACCGCTGCAGTTAAAAAAACAAGAAAAAAGTACTTTTTCAACGGCTGCTTCTCGAGCTGCTCAGCTGTGCAGGCACCAGGCTGATGACAATTTACAGGTGCGCTCAGCGTGCAGGGAAACACATCATAAATCACCGAACCGGTAGTTAACCCTGTCGGATCCCACCCCTGCTTGCAGCATACCCCATGGTCACGTGATCTACATTCAGATACTTGACAACTGACTCACATTTATGACGGTTGCAGTTTCCCAGTGTCCAATGATTACCTTTTGCAAATTTCTTACGAGCAAAGGAGAAGTCAGATTGACTTAACAACCCTCTTACTGACTTCACAACTGCAGTGATTCACTTAACACTGGTTAAGCAAGGTCGTAAAATGGAGCAAATGTCACTTAACAACTGTTTCGTTTAGCAACAGAAATGTTGGGCTCCATTGTGGTCGTTAAGTTGGAGATTAGCTGTAGAATAACTAGAAAAAGTCCACCGAAGTCTGGCCAGTTTAGAACGAGAGGACCAAAATCGAGGCGTTGTGTTTTACAACTCTCTTGCCAAGAGATAAAACCCCAAATCAGCTTCTTTTATTCACAGCGCATCAGTGCTGATCACCACAGAAGCAGCACCGAGGAACAAGCAGTGATTAAAATGCAGACAGAAATAGAACAATGGGTATGGAATTGAAATAGGATGCTAAGCAAATAAAATGTCTTTTTTTTCTGGAGCTCAAGACACAAGTGAGTAGGAAGCAGGAAATTACCCCATTCTGACATTTGAAGAAAAGCTTCAAGATAGATAAAAAAAAGGGAGAATATTATTCATTAATAATTCTGGGAGTTGAAGACCATCCATCTTGAAGAACTGAGGCAAGAAAAACACATATAGATTGGATGAAACCAGGCTTAACAGCAGTGACTGTGAAAAGGATCTCAGAGTCTTTGTGGACAACCAGTTAAATAGGAGCCAGCCGTGTGCAGCTGCAGTCAAAAAAGCCAATGCAATCCTAAGTTGCATTAATAGAGGGATACAATCAAGATCAAGAGAGGTACTAATACCACTCTATAAAGCCTTAGTAAGACCAAACCAAGAATACTGCATCCAGTTTTGGTTACCACACCATAAAAAAGATGTTGAGACGCTAGAAAAAGTGCAGAGAAGAGCAACCAGTATGATGAGGGGACTGGAGGCTGAAACATACAATGAACGGTTGCAGGAACTGGGCCTGGCTAGTCTAGGGAAGAGAAGGACCAGGGGAGAGATGATAGCAGCCTTCCAGTATTTGAGGGGCTGCCACAGAGAGGAGGAAGGGGTCAAGCTATTTTCCAAGACACCTGAAGGCCAGACAAGGAATAATGGATGGAAACTGAACAAGAAGAGATTAAACCTGGACATGAGGAAATTTCTGACAGTGAGAGCAATCAACAAATGGAACAGAAGTTGCTCTTGGAAGTTGTGGGAGCTTCATCATCCCTGGAGGCTGGACTGGCATTTGTCAGAACTGGTGTAGGGCTGGAGGGTTGCACTAGATGACCTACAAGGTCCCTTCCAACCCTGTTAATCTAATCTAAACCAAGTTGTTAAAACACTGCCCTGATGCAATTCATGGTGAATAAACCCAAAACTCACAACTGGGTGGGAGTATTTCACTCAACTGTGTAACACTCCCTCCGCCTTTGACTGACAAAGTGAAGAAATCTAGGGATTTAAGGTAGCCTTCACTAACAACCTACGCACGAAGAACATTCTGTTTAACTCCTGCGTGTAACCCAGAGACTAACTTTTAAAAGCAGCTAGGGTATGGAGACAGAGTACAGGTAGTCCTCATTTAGCAACAGTAATTGGGGCTGGCCATTCGGTCATTAAGTGAAGGGGTCGCTCAATAAACCCACAACTGTGTTTTCTGATCTGACCAGGTTTCCTTCATCTGACCGCCTTGTGAAGGCCATAAATGTGGAGACTGGCCGTAAAGTTACGTTTTCCAATACCATTTGTGAAGGGTCGCTAAACAAGGCAGTCACTAAACAAGAACTCCTTCTATTTACAGGACCATCTTCTCTTTCTACAAATGGCCAATTCAATCCACCTGCCAGCAAAATCAGGTTGTCTCTCATTTTTCCCTTTTTTTCACTTCGTCCTTCCCCGATTTTTCCCTTTTAAATTCTTTTTTCTCTTTGTGTTTTAGGACTTGCAAACATCCAGCGACCATTCGAAGTTACAACAGCACTGGAAAAAGTGACTTGTGACCATTTTTCACGCTTACGACCGTTTTTCACGCTTACAATCCTCATGGTCACATGATCAAAATCCAGACACATAGCAAGTGGTTCATACTTACGACGGTCGCCATGTCCCAGGGTCACATAATCCCCTTTTGCGACCTTTTGACAATATCAGGGCTCCGACGATCCACCCCCATTCGAATCATGTGTCTGTCTCTAGCTACATCTCTCAGAGTTTGAAAAAAAGATTTATTGGGAGTGAACATGCCAGCATTACCTGGGTGCAGCTGACTCTGAGACACATCATTCTTCTCATCCTTGACCCTAGTCTTCCCCCACCTCCTGGATGTAACTACATAGCCAAAAAGGCACTAAGAACTGTAAACCTAATCCTGCGTAGCTTTTTCTCTGGTAATATCACGCTACTAACTACAGCATACAAAACATTTGCTAGACCAATACTCGAATACAGCTCATCAGTCTGGAACCCACGTTACGTATCTGATATTAGCACAGCTAAGAAAGTCCAGAAATATTTCACAAGAAGAGTTCTCCACTCCTCTACTCGTTGCAGAATACCTTATGCCACCAGACTCGAAATTCTAGACCTAGAAAACCTAGAACTTTGCCGCCTTTGGTCCAATCTAAGTATGTAAGTATAGTATATAAAATTATACATTGTAATGTCCTACTTGTCAATGAATACTTCAGCTTCAACCATAACAACACAAGAGCAAACAATAGATACAAACTCAAGGTTAACCGCACCAAACTTGATTGCAGGAAATAGGACATCAGCAACAGAGTGGTCAATGTCTGGAATACTCTACCTGACTCTGTGGTTTCTTCCCCAAATCCCAAAAATTTTAACCTTAGACTGTCTACTATTGACCTCACCCCTTTCCTAAGAGGTCTGTAGGGGGCGTGCATAAGCGCACCAACGTGCCTACCGTCCCTGTCCTATTGTTTCTTTTATTTTTCTTATATGTATCCATTTCATATATTCATAACTATGTTTATACTTATACCTGTTATCTTATATTGGCTGGACAAAATAAATAAATAAAATAAATATTCCCCAATGGGACACATCCATAGCCAAGAGTCATCAGTTGTGCTCTCCAGTAATAATCTTGTGCGCCAGAAGCTTCGGCCGCCTAGCAATTATCTATGAAAACATTTAAGGCATGCATTACTTCTCCCCCTCTCTTTCTGCTGACAACTCTAAAAAACCAGAAGAATAATTCTGAGTTGATACCAGATTCATTTAACAGCCGAGTTACTAACAACTGCAGTGGTTCACTTAGCAACTGTGGCAAAAAAAGGACTTAAAACAGGGCAAAACTCACTTAACAGCTGTCTTGTTTACAAATGGGAATTTGGGGTTCAGTTGTGGTAAGGTAAGGACTACCTAGATTTTATTCTTCGTTGAATCTCCAGAAAGTCGGGGAAGAAAAAGTAAATGCAAAGATTGGTCACTAAGTTGCTTTTCGATCAACAGTAGTTGGTCACAAAATGAGGACTACTTGTATGCGATTACCATATCACTTCACATCAAGTCCCCAGAAGACGCTCCGGGCATGAAAACAACCCAGGTTTCAAAGCCACCCAATAAGAAATTCTGGTAATGCAAAGTCAATACTGAAACCAAGACAAAACTATATCTGATTCTTCCTTTCAGTCATGGGGTTTCTAAAATTATTTAGAAATATTTTTTCTGTTTTTCCCTCTAACAAACTGTGCTTAAGGCTACAGATAGTCCTCAAGTTACGACCACAATTGACCCCAACATTTCTGTTGCTGAGGACTTCTTTAAATGAGTTTTGCCCCATCGTACGACCGGGTTTTCTTTTGCCAGAGTTGTTAAGTGAATCAATGCCATTGTTAAATGAGTAACCCCGGTTGTTAAGTGAATCTGGCTTCCCCTGTCGTCTTTGCTTGTCAGAAGGTTGCAAAAGGGGATCACATGACCCCCCGGGACATAGTAACGGTCATAAGTATGAACCAGTTGCCAAGCATTTGAATTTTGATCCCCTGATCATGGGGAGGCTCAAAGGTCATGTGAAAATTGGTCCTAAGTCCTTTTTATTCCAGTGCTGTTGTAACTTTGAAACGTCACTAAATGAACTATTGTAAGTCAAGGATTACCTGTATTCCATTTTCTGTTTTAAAGAGCCCCTAAGAAGCTAAGGCTTTGGCCGGGACAAGAACATTCAGCATGCACAATCTTTTGCTTCTTTCCAAATTTTACATACAGCGTTTTTAACGCTCAGAACAATGCCATAGAGCCCTGCACACCAGCACAACTAGACACAAGGACAGTGTTTTCCCAAACACCGTCACTCTGCTGAACAAATAATTCCCTCAACCCTGTCCAACTATTTACAAAGTCTGCAGTACTATTACTATTAATCTTCTCATCACTCCTTATCACCCATCCCCTCCCACTTGCGACTGTATGACGGTAACTTTGTCGCTTGTATCCTAACGGTTTTTATTCGCTTTCCTAGTATGATTTGATTGCTTATTGTACCCTATGACTATCATTAAGTGTTGTATCTGATGATTCTTGACTCTTGACAAATGTATTTCTTTTATGTACACTGAGAGTTATTTGCACCTTGACAAATTCCATGTGTGTCCAATCACACTTGGCCAATAAAGAATTCTATCCTATCCTATCCTGTCCTATCCTATTCCTATTCTGCATTCTGCATTCTATTCTATTCTATTCTATTCTATTCTATTTTCTATTCTATTCTCTATCCCGTTCCATCCCCATCCCATTCTATTTAAATTACATTCCTATATCGTTCTATTCTATTGTACCCTATGACTATTATTAAGTGTTGTACCTGATGATTCTTGACTCTTGACAAATGTATCTTTTCTTTTTATGTACACCAGGATCATTTGCACCAAGACAAATTCCTTGTGTGTCCAATCACACTTGGCCAATAAAAAGAATTCTTTCTTCTATCTTAAGTTTCAATATTTTAATTTTTCTACCGCCCTGCAAGGGGGACGTTCTGTTTCTAAATTTGATCAGAATCATAAAATAAAAACAACGGAGGATTCGAATTTCACTCGGGTTCAAGTGAAAGGATCTTTCTCGCAGACCTTTTCAAAGTCAGGATCCGATCACCTCCTTCCGCCTTGCCACCCCGAGAAGCCACCAAGAAAGCAGAGGACAAAGACTGAGTAAAACTCAGACTCGCCCCTTTCCCGAAGACCCAACAGCTGTCGACCAAACGGGCTTCTTCTTCGCCACGCGTTCCCGTCCCTCCTTGGCATCCCAGCTGCCAGCTTGCCAGTTCCTCTTCCGAAATACGGCACCCGGAGCAGGATGAAGGAAAACACCCCATCTCTTTTTAGCCCACAAGCTGCCCACAAGGCCACATGCCAGGCGAACTGAGCAACACCCATGTGATGCCTGATACATATTGCTAAACACGCCGGAGTCCCAAAGCCAAAACAAAACAGAACACGACCCCTTTTAAGGATACGCCAAGAGAATGCCGGAAGCCTTTTTAAAATACTTGAACAGAGTCGTGCTAAAGAGGACCAAAAAACCCACCAATACCCTAGAGCGGCATAAGCTCTTAGTGAGGTGCTAATTTACTACAGGCAGGCAGGAAAGCTGCCAAAACAGACCTCCAATCTCAGCTTTCCTTTCTTTTATTACTTTATACAGGTAGCCCTCGACGTACAACAGTTTGTTTAGTGACTGTTCAAGGCGACTTGCAACTGTTTTTCACACTTACGACCGTTGCCACATTCCCATGGTCACATGGTCACATAACAGCTGTGGCAAGGTAGGTCGTAAAATGGGGCAAGATTCACTTAACCAATGTCCCGCCTAGCAACAAAAAATGTGGGCTTAACTGTGGTCGTAAGTTGAGGATTTCCTATCTATCTATCTATCTATCTATCTATCTATCTATCTATCTATCTATCTATCTATCTATCTCTAACTACCTACTTACCAGACCTACATCCCTATCATCTGTCTGTCTGTCTGTCTATCCCTCTATCTATCCATCCATCCATCCAAGCTTTAAAAAAACCGTTGTGTTGGATCTCCACTTTGCAAAACGCTAAAAATGGGGACGTTGAAAGCAACTCTTCTCAAGCTTAGCTATTTTAAGCTGGATGGACTTCAACTCCCAGGATCCCCCCAACCCCTAACAAGCCAGCTGCGCTATGAATTCTGGGAATGGAAGTCCACCCAGCTTAAAGTTGCTGAAATGGAGAAACGTTGATTTAAAGGCTCGCAATCCATTACTTAACCGTAAGCTTCTAAACAGCACCGGGGACAAATCTGCCTTATCCCCCAATAGATGGGTTGGTTGGGACTCCCTTCACCCTCTGTTGGTGCTATGCTGGTAGTGGATGATGGGATTGAATTCCGGCCCAGTAAAGGAACGTGATAACATTGGGTCCAGTGAATGCTTCTTGTAGCCTTTTTGTCCTGTTCCCACCACCGTAATTCCGGGAGGAAAATGAATGTTTCTTCCCACTGTTCTCCCCCACCCTCCCAGTAATCCTGGGGAATCCCCACAGGGCAGGCATCCGGTACTTACCCAGGGTGAATTCCCATTGTTCATTCCCAAGAGATCGTTCGGGAAGCACTTCTAAATCTAGCATTGGTTTAAGCAGAATGGCCCGGGTACCCTGCGCTGGTCCCCGATGCGAACCGTAGTTTGTCCTGATAAGAGGGAGAGAAAGGTTGGGTTAGCCTCCCTACTCACGTTCAGGTCTCGCCCCAAAGCCACGGGGTGCTCTCCCCACCACCACTTGGAGAGCGTCCCTTCACACACACACACACACACCCCAAATTCCCATTTCTGTCCTGGGAATCCCTTGGCTCCTTAAGATCCCTATTGAAAAGAGCGGGAGGAAATCCCCAAGCCCTCTCAAGAGGCGGTATCTTGCAGCAGGCAGGCGAATCCCATAATATTCCTCTCCTTCCCAGATACTCAAACACAGGGATTGCGTTCACAAGTGACAGGCAGATCATCTGGGTTTGTTTGTTTGTTTCCTCTTCTTCCTCCCCCCCCCCTTTTGTCCCTCTGCCAGGAGTCAAAGTGAGTCTAATCGATTCATCGCCTGCCTGCCAAAGTTTGGGACGATCTTTTTCCCAGTCCTGGACATGCCCTGAAACCAGAGAGGGGTTTCCCCAAGAGGCCAAAAATCCCCAAACCCCACCAATGGGCCTAAAATGCTTGGCGGTGACGTTCACACAACCGCCCGCTGGTCGTGTGAACCCACAAGTCCACAAGTCTTGTGCGAACGCAGAGAAAGGGGCAGATTCCACACACCCCTGGGGATGTTCAGGGAGAAGAGGTGCGACTGGCCATCTTCAAAAAGTTATGCAACTCCCTACCCCCTCCCCTCAAAAAAGATAGTGTTGGAATACAGGTCCCAGCAGCCTGGCAGAGAGAGTGAGAGAGAGAAAGAGAGGGGCAGAGAAAGAAGGGGAGAGATATAAAGGGAGAGGGAGGAGGGAAAGAAAGGGGAGAGAGAGAGGGAGAGAAAAGAGAGAGGGAGAAAGAGAGGGAGAGAGAAAGGGGAGAGGGAGGAGGGAAAGAAAGGGGAGAGAGAGGGAGGGAGAGAAAGAGAGAGGGAGAAAGAGAGGGGCAGAGAGGGGGAGGTGGGAGAGAGAGAAAGGGGAGAGAAAGAAGGGGAGAGAGTTAAAGGAGAGGGAGAAAGAGAGGAGAGAGAGAAAGGGGAGAGGGAGGAGGGAAAGAAAGGGGAGAGAAGGAGGGAGAGAAAGAGAGAGAAAAGGAGAGGGAGAAAGAGGGAGAGAGAGAGAAAGAGGGGGAGAGAAAGAAAGGGGAAAGAGAGAGGGAGGGTGAGGGAGAGAGAGATAAAGGGAAAGGGAGAAAGGGGGGAGAGAGAGAGAGAGAGAGAGAGAAAAGGGAGGGAGAGAAGAGGATGCTGGGAATTGTAGTTCCCCACACCTGGGGGACCACTCTTCTCTCCCCTGAGAAGGAAGGAGGGAGGGGGATGCTCTCTGTGGGGGTCAATCCCCTCCGGGCCTCATTGCCTCTTAGCAGGGACAATAGCCCCCCCGCCCTCCTCTCGCCCCCACAGTGGCCCAGGAAGGGCAACCCCACCCCTTGGTTTATGTCAACAGGGGCTGCTTCACCCACGGGACCCCTGCCCCCAAAAGAGGGGCCTGCATAAGACATGGGGAGGGGGCTGCCTTTGGATCCGGAAAGACCCCCAAGCCCTGCTCCTCCGCCTAGCCTTTCCTCCCCCCCAACCAGGCGCCCTCAGGAGGCTCGGGGGCGGCTGGGAACGATAGAGGGTGCAGTGTGGGACTCGGGGGGTCCTCCCCTCCCTCCCCTCCCTCCGGAGCCCCCCGCCCCATAGGCGCTCTTTCTTGGGGGCTCCTCCTTAGCTCTGCAAAGGCGCCTGGGGAGCCAGGAGGGACCCCTCCCCGCCCTCGCCCCCGGGCGGCCTCCTCCCCGGGGGTCGCCGCTTTCCCCCGGGGGCGCCGGGCGGGGGAGGGGGCGGCGGGGCTGCGACTCACCTCACTTGGGCTGCTGCAAAAGCATGAAAATCGCCGCCGCCGCCAGCCCAGCAGGGGAGGGGAGGGGAGGGGGAGGGGGAGGGAGGCGGGAGGGGGAGGAGGAAGAGGAGGGGGAGGGAGGGGCCGCGCCTGCGCGCTGGGGGCCCGCCGCGGAGAGAGCTCCGCCCGAGCTCAGGGGCGTTTCGCTTCCGCCCGCCCTCCCGGGAGGGGAACTCTGCGCATGCTCAGAGGCGCCCCCGTCTCTTTCTACCCACCCGCCCCGTAGAAAGGAGGCTCCTTTCCCCCCCCCCTTCCAATCTCGAGTGGGGGGGGAGCCTTCTGCACGTGCTCAGGGACACCTCCGCCTCCTCCCTCCTGGGGGAGAACTCTGCACATGCTCAGATGCCATCTACCCACTGGGAACGGGACTCCTTTCCTGCAATCTCGGGGGACGGGGGGGGGGGAAGACCTTTGCAAGTGCTCAGGGACAACTAGGCCCTCCTGGGGGAGAACTCTGTATGTGCTCAGAGGCCATCCCATCTGTTCTACCCAATGGAAACGGGGTTGCTCTTTTCTTGCAATCGGGGGTGGTGGTGGGGAAAAAGACCACTCTGCACGTGCTCAGAGGCGCCCCGTCTCTTCTCCCCACCTGGAAAGGAAGCTCTCCTCCCCCCACAGTCTCGAAACAGGGGGGAGTGGGAGAAGCGCTCTCCTCGTTCTTCCCCATTGGGGTGCTGGGGAGTCCGGGGATGGGACTCCTTTTCTTGCTCCCCTGGAGGTGGATGGTGTGGCACAAGGGCAAGTGGGTGGGGACTGGTGGCACTCTTTACTCTCTCAGAGACCGCTTTGCTCCTGGCATTTCCGCCTTTGTTGGAGGGGGCTGGAAGTTGGCCCAGGAAGGAAGGAGAGAGAGGAAAGGAGGAAAGAGGAAGGGAGGAAAGAGAAAGGGAAGGGAGGGAGGAGAGAGTGGAAGGGAAGGAAGGAGAGAGTGGAAGGGAAGGAAGGAGAGAGTGGAAGGGAAGGAAGGAGAGAGTGGAAGGGAAGGAAAATATTAGAATGATAATGCAATAAGAATATTAAAGTAAAATGTGGAACCACTGAGGGAAACTAGAGAACTTTGGATGCCTTGGAAGGGGAAGCTTCTGGAGATGCAGTTCTGAATACTGTGTGAGAAACGTCAACATCAGAGTGAGAAAGACACCAGGGTGTGATGGGAGTTGTACCTATGCGCAGCAGAAGGCATTCCTCACTGAGTGAGCCCATGTGCAGAACCCCTAGCCATCAATTATCCAGATTATTAAGTACATTGGTTTCTGAACTTGGCAGCTTTAAGATGCGTGGACTTCAATCCGACGTCATGCTAGGTGGGGAATTCTGGAAATTGAACCCCCACATCTTGAAAATTGCCAGGTCCAAAAAAAACAAAAACGACCCACTGCTGTACACTTAAGAATGCAATGAAGCCACAAAAAAAAATGACTTACGGTTGAAGCTTAGCATTCTGCTGCAAAGGCCAGAAGAAACGCAAACACAACTGTTTAACCAAGGTTTTGTGTTGTGCAAGCCAGTAGAATTTTGAAAAGTAAAAGACTGATGCCATCTAGTGGCCATTCGGAATCAGCATTTAAATAACAAGAGTTGGAAGAGACCTTGGAGGTCATCTAGTCCAGTGGTCGCCAACCAGTGGGCCGGGGACCACTAATGGTCCGCAGAGAAGTGTCACCCCCCCCAAGCCCCCCCACAAAGCAATCCAGGCTGCGTGGGAACAAGGCTTGCGTTGCTTGCATTGCAAACAACACGAGGTAGTGAGGGGAGGGGGGAAAGGATGGAGGGGGGGACTGGCCCCACACGCCTGGCCTGGCCACTGGGTGGCTGCTTCTTTCTTCTGCTTTCAGTTGCATGCAAGGAAAGCAGCAAAAGTCTCCCAAACTCTGCCAGAAATGAGTCTTTGGGACCCTGCAAGGCCTCCTGCTCCAAGAGGCTGCACAAAGACTCATTTCTGGTGGAGTTTGGAGCAGAGAAAAAAAGGCTTCTGCTGCTTCTGCTGCTTTCCTTGCATGAAGCCCAAAGTCTCTCTCTCCCTCTCCCTCTCCCTGAGAACAGAGCTGGAGATGGTATCCTGCGAATCCAAATAAAGAACGATCAATCTGTAGGAAAACGGCATGGAGAATTTTCCTGCAGACTTTTTGGGGGATTTTCCCAGGATCTCTGGGATGCAGGATTTAAAATTATGAGTTTGGTGATCCCTGAGGTCCAAAAGGTTGGTGATCCCTGTTCTAGTCCAATCCCCTGCATAAGCAGAAGACTCTATACAAGGTATGTTCAACCTTGGCAACTTGAAGATCTGTTGAATCCAACTCCCAGAATTCCCCAGCCATCCATCGAAAAATAGCTGGGTGACTTTGGGCCAGTCGTTCTCTCTCAGCCAAACCCACCTCACAGGGTTGTTGTAGGGATAATGTGCAAGTAATATGTAAGGTATGTTTGCCATCCTGAGTTATAAAAATAATTCAGGTGAGATCAAATCTAAATAAAATAATAATAATAATAATACATTTCTAAGTGTTCTTTTTCTCTGTTTTGAAAGATGCTGGAGGGTTGAATACGACAGACATAGATAGGGAGCCAAGGGAGGAGTATGGGAGGCAAGCTAAAAAGAGAAGTGGAACTTCCAAGAGAATGAGAGATGATGGATAGAAAGGATCTTTTTTTAAAAAAAAAAAAAGTTTGCCTGTACTAAGAATTAGAATAGATTAAGAAATTAGAAATAGGGGGAACATTGTTATGCATATTTTTGCCTAACACATTTAAAAGTGAATGTTAGAGATTAAGATCAGATTTTGAAAAAAGATGTTATCAGGTGTGCTCAAGAATAATGTTATTACTATTAGAAGGATGTAGCAAGTACTGAATTACTGAAAAACAAAGGACTATGTGGGGATACACATATGTATAATGACATTAGGACCACGTAAATTGATTAATGCAGTAATTCTCATTTGTATCAATATTATTTTTGTATCAAAATGAATGACACTTGGACGCCACACTGTCCATGATGTCCATTGATGTATATTTAAAAATAAAAAAACTTTGTCAAAAAAGAGAAAGAAAGATAGATGCTGGAAGATGTGTGAAGGGAGGAAAGAGAAAGGAAAGGAAGGAGTAGAAGGGAGGAAGAAGAGAGAGGAAGGGAAGGAAGGAAGGAAGGAAGGAGAAATTAGAAGGGAGGAAAGAGAAAGTGGAAGGGTGGAAAGAGGGAAGGAAGGAAGAAGAGAGTGGAAGGGTGGAAAGAGAGGAAGAAAGGAGAGAGGAAGGGAAGCGAAGGAGAGGGGAAGGGAGGGAGGGAGGAGAGAGAAGAAGGCAGGGAAGAAGGGTGGGAGGGAGGAAGGAAGGAAAATATTAGAATGATAATGCAATAAGAACATTAAAGTAAAATGTGGAACCACTGAAGAAAACTAGAGAACTTTGGGGATTCACAACATTTGAGTTCATCATCCCAACCTTTGGAGAACTATGCCTGCCCTTGTCCATCCTCTGCCTTTCTCAGCCCCTTCCTCCCTGGTGCTTTTCCACAGCTTGTCTGGGTTTAAAGCTGGGCTTGAAGGAACACATCATGTGTCGGGGGAAGAAAGCATGTTCTGGATGGAGAAATGAGAAGGAGCAGGTGTCAGGTGTGGAAGTCTTCTCAGGCATTTGAACATTTATCACTATTCAACTCGCCCACGAACTGCGGGGAGGGAAGGGCAAGAAAGGATGCAGACAACCCAAGAATAGATCCAAGAAGCCACCAAGGTCACTCCTGCAGGTGTCCGACAAAGAAAGGAACTGTTCTCAAAATAAAAGACTGATTCTTAATTGGACAGCATGATCTCTATGGGTGTTCTGACCCACGCCCTTTTCCAACAAATCAAACACAATCCAAAAGGAACAAAACCTTGTGATGCTTTTACAAAACAATTAGCTGTGATCAGCACAAGCCTTGCCAAACTGCGTGAGGCTTGCCAAAAGATAACAGATAAGAAACAATTTGCAATACAAGAATCTTCAAATACAAACTCAGGATACTGGAATGTCCATGAGGCTGGAGTTTCAAAACGTCTTTGCCTTCTGCAAAGAACATTCATTTCACAGCTGGCTTTTATCCTCTTGAGGGAGGGGCCATTACCTTGCAGCCTTACTCCTGAATCGCCGGTGCTGTTGTAGCTGCTCTTTCCTGTGAGCAATCCTGTGCGCACGTGCACTTGGCACAGGCTTCTCAGGAACCTCCTCATCGTTGCTGCCAGCCCCCACAATCCCTGAAGGCAGCAGTCCACTCCCTAATGGTCCCGGCTCCTCATCTGAGTCCTTGCTCTCCTCAGCCATCCTCACCTGCTGCCGGCTAACCACAACAATGGGTGGGAAGAAAAGGAAAATAATGTTTAACTACTGTTGGAAGTTAAAACCCACTCTTCTCCTAGAAAAATGAAATATTTTAGGATATACTAAAAAGGCAGAATATTTCCTATAAAAGAGAAGTAGAAACTCAGAGAGGCAGAAACTCAACCCTCCCACCTTTTGTCAATGGGCCATTAAGGCCTGGACCAGTCTATTCTACATAACAAAGATCTACCTCCTTCAGGCAGAGCCATATAATTGCCCTTCATTGAACCACCCACCAAGTTTCAACCAAACTTAGCATACAAACAACCTACAAAGCTAGCTGTGACCTCTAACAGCAACCAGTCAGGATACTCTTCCTGTGCCCCAGGAAGTTCAAAGCCAAAAAAGGTATAAAACCCAGGGACTCTCGGCATTTCTTCCCTTTTCTGCCCAGGAACCCATCCTGTTCATCAATAAAGCATCTTTCTGAGGAGCTTCTTCCAACACGATGCAGCATCGTATGGCAAAAACCTCAGAGCTGGTTATCATTTTTCAGGACCGAAACGGTGTGTCCGATAAAGTTATTTTAAAAATAATAATTTTAAAAGTTTTTATTAAATGTAAAAAAAAATCAATGTGTACATAAATAGTGTATTGTCTGGATACAATTAATTTTGAGAAATAGTAATCGTAACAATAACAGTAATATTCAAAGCAGTAATATTGCTCACATGATAGCAATTGCTTCTCCATTTTAACAAGCCTTCCTTGTGTAAATTAATCATTCTCTTATGCTTCCAAATTTATAGTTTCTGTCAAAGTTTTACTTTGGGGATCTTAAAATGCTTGAGAGTGCCTATTTTTCTTGGGTGTGCTAGTCAGACGGTTGACGCAGAATGCGGGGAACGTTGTGCTAGAAGAAAAGTCACAATATAGTTTTTTTTCCCCCTTTGGCTCCATCTTGTGGACAATTCCAGCCAGCTGTGGAATACAGCTGTAGAGTTCATGTCAATGCAGCTTCTTAAAACTGGTCAATAAATATCGTAGTTGGTTTTATCCATCTGGCTTTCTATGGCGTTGTTTGTTTTGTCTGTGTCAGGAAATTTATCTTTAGTTCTAGGCTGTTTCTCTCCTTGATTGGTTTCCATCCATTGCTGCTTCTTCCTTCCCTCTCTCCTTCCCCCCTTCCATCTGTCCTCCTTCCCTTCATCTCCCTTCTTTTCTTCTCTCTTTTCTCCCATCTATCCCCTTCCCCTTTTCCTCCCTCCATCCCTCCTTTCCTTCCGCCTATAACTTGTTTCACTTCCGGCAACTTCTGGCAATTTCCTCGTTTCAAAATCATTTTCTTTCTGAACCTTGCAATTGTTTGAATCGAAATGATTATTACCCTGTTTGGTTTTGCCAGGGTGTTGATTTTTCTTAAAATCAGTTGTTTGTGTTTTTCATCTGGAAGTAGATCTGAGAGCTCCTTTCTAAGCGAGAAAGGACGGAGAAAGGAGGACAGCCGAACTTAAAACAAACCAGGCTGGGCAGAATCCTTTTTCACTGAAAGATAGAAAAGAAAAAGAAAAGAAAATTACACACTTTGTGAGCAAGGAATTGACCATAAAATACAAGAAATGCGGATACAAAGAGAAATAAAGAACATGTTCAGAATTCCGACTGGAGAGATTTAAAAGAAGGAAAGTGTTCTGGGAAAATAAGCAGGTTTCTTTGCAACATAGTTTTTTTTTTTTAAAAAAAAATCTGATTTGCTGAACCTTCCAGATGTTCAAGACTAAAGCTCCCATCATTCTTTTCCCATGCATCCAGTTTGTCTCCCTGTGGCTTTCTTCTAAGGATATCTGAAGCTGTGGCCTCTTAGGACAAGGCACTATGCCCCCAAGTCCGGCTGTCCAAGCATTGGGGCCAACCTTCACCACATCTGGCCAATACCTCTGAACCTGATGATCCTCCTGCAGGAAGTCAGATGGGCTGAGGACGATGGGGCCTGTGGTTGAGCTGCAGTTGGGAGAAAGCTGCTCCAAATATTGAGGAGACTTCTTCCCTCCCTTTCTCCCTCCTCGCTTCCTTCCTTCCTTACTCCAGCAAAGCAAAGTCCCTCTCATATTCCCAAACATAAATCCTGCTGGGAAGAGCCCGCGGTTTTGCCAAGCCCACCCCAAAGACCCAACTCTGCTCTGGGCTCCACGGCTCTTGGCTCCCCAACCCATTTCTGAATGAAGGAAAAGAGCAAAGCGGAATAGATCCCACTCCGTTAAGTGATCCCTTTGAGGGACGGGGGGGGAGCCCACCACAGAGCGAGGAAGCTAAGCTGAGAAATTCGACCAAACGGCCCTAACTAGGCTGAGCTCAGCCGCAGCTTTACCAACCTGGTTTTCATTTCGGGTAGCCCCGAAGCCTGGGGCAGCCAGGCTGGGTGGGTGGGTAGGGGGCCCTCACTTAGCTGCTCCTGTGTCTGGTCTGCCAACTGCACAGGGGCAGATAGGACAGCACT
This sequence comes from Pseudonaja textilis, assembly GCF_049901715.1. Classification (NCBI taxonomy): domain Eukaryota; kingdom Metazoa; phylum Chordata; class Lepidosauria; order Squamata; family Elapidae; genus Pseudonaja; species Pseudonaja textilis. Next base: position 4,993,504 of record NC_142000.1, read on the forward strand.
CCAGAGGGTTAACATCATTGCCCAGAGGATCATGGGTTGCCCTCTTCCCTCTTTGGAAGAGCTTTAGAGCTCCCGCTGCCTTAAGAAAGTTCAAAACATCCTCAAAGATCCATCTCATCCTGGGAATCCTTTTTTTGAACTATTACCATCTGGCAGATGGTACAGGACAATAAAAACAAGCACAAATAGGCTGGAAAACAGATTTTATCCCAGGGCAGGAGCTCTGTTGAATTCTGCTGTATAGTGCAATATCGATGCAATATCAGGGGTTTTCAATTCAATTACATAGAATGCGAAGGATATGTGTTTGTGTTTAGTTTCATAGTCATAATGTACACTGAAGATGGTATTTAATTTTGTTGTACGAAGTGCAATGACAATAAAGTAAAGTAAACGAACTAGTAACATGATTGTTAAGTCAATCACTGCAGTTGTTAAGTTGGTGGTGACCTTCTACCGCTGCACCAGAGAGAGTATCTTAACTTACTGCACCTCTGTATGGTTTGCCAATTGCACAGGGGCAGAGAGGACAGCACTCCAGAGGGTTAATGTCATTGCCCAGAGGATCATGGGTTGCCCTCTCCCCTCTTTCGAAGAGCTTTAGAGCTCCCGCTGCCTTAAGAAAGTTCAAAACATTCTCAAAAATCCAACTCATCCTGGAACCCTTTTTTTTTAACTATTACCATCTGGCAGATGGAACAGGACAATAAAAACAAGGGCAAATAGGCTGAAAAACAGCTGTCCACTGGTGCATTTCAAAAAATTTTACCACCGGTTCAGTGGGCGCAATTTGCACGCGCACACATTTTGCATGTTTGTGCGCACCAAACACGCCCTTTGCACAGGCACAGAGGCTTTTCAACACGCCTCCTGCAATCCTGCACTCTTCCTATCACTTCAGCAGCAATTTTGCCGTGCCATGCAAAGCAGCTGCGCTTCAAAAGCCGGACATAAAGGCTAGTATGGGAGCCTGGGCTGGCGGGCAGGCCCAACAGCAGAGTGTTGGAGAGAACTGGTTCTGTCTCCATTGCTCATTGGCGCTACCGGCTCTACCGGTAGAACCGGGCCAAACCGGTAGAATACCACCACTGCAGTAACTATTGAATTCTACCGTCTAGTGCAACATGCATGTGCAATATCAGGGGTTTTCAACGTATAGAAGGCGAAGGACGTGTGTTTGCGTTTCATTTTCATAGTCGTAACGTACACTGAAGAGGGCATTTCATTTTCATTGTACAAGATGCAGTGACAATCAGCTAAATGAAACTAAGCTGAGAAATCCGACCGAATGGCCCTAAGCAGGCTGAGCGTAGCCGCAGCTTCGCCAGCCTGGTTTTCATTTCGGGTAGCCCCCCGTCCCACCCGCCAAGCCTGTGGCGACTGGGGTGGGTGGGCGGGCTGCTCGGTAGCTTTGACAGACTGTTTGTGGCATTTCCAAACCCATCATTTCTTCCAGGGAGGGGGGCAGGTGGGGGCTTTCCAAAAGCCTTGCCCAGATGTGGCTGTGCTGAGAAAGAGGGGGAGCACAGGCGCATGGCAGGAACATGAGGTCACTCCCCTAAGCCTGGGGCAAGGGGTGCGGTGCGGTGTGGGAGGCTGTTAACCACAAAAAGTAGCAGTTGCTCTCAGCATCCACCTCCCCCCCCCCCCCCCCCCCCCACCCCTCGGCACCCCCGGATTCTCCTGACATGCTTCCCCCATTTGGGCTCATTACAATGGCATCAATGTACGAAAACTTGGCCTGTGCCAGATACCGTGAATCATGCCGAGTTAGGTCTAAATTTGTACCTCTCATTAGAAACAGATGCCCCCCCCGCCACCCCAGCTTCCACCCACCCCCAGGCCTGATTTTTTTTTCAAGCTAACTTCACTGATAATACATCTTGCATGTCAGATCAGAGGCCCATGGCCAGCTGCACCTAAAGGAGGTTTTTGCTCAGTTGATTCTCATCTCCGAGATTCAGCCTTGGAAAGGGAGGTGGGCTTGCCTGTCTGCTTGGGGCAGGAGAAGGGGTGGAGGGAGATGGTGGGGTAGGGGGCTCTGCCGCAGAAGGAGGAGGTCCAGAAAGTAAAGAGGATGTTGTTTGAAGCCCTGACCTGTTCGTTCTCTCTCTCTCTCTCTCTCTCTCACACACACACACACACACGTGTGTGTGTGTGTGTGTGTGTTATGTTTTCTTAAGTTTTCGTGGGTACTTACATGTATGGTGTTCAGCTTTGTTTGGGTATTTTTCCCACATCATTATAGTTGTGTTTTTAAAGTTGTAGCAACATTTCAGCAGAATCTCATCTGCCATCATCAGGCTTCTGTATTGTGTTCGTCTGTGGACGAACACAATACAGAAGCCACAGACGAACACATGATGATGACAGATGAGATTCTGCTGAAACGTTGCTACAACTTTAAAAACACAACTATAATGATGTGGGAAAATACCTGAACAATATTCAGGTGATGTGATAGCAGTCTTCCAATATTTGAAGGGCTGCCACAAGGAAGGACCTATTCTCCAAAGCACCAGAAGGAAAGATGTGATGACCTCGGGGTGTGGCACAAAAATAACAAAGTCACCAAAGTAGAATAAATTCCCTTTAATGCCTCCAACTTGGTCCCCAGTGTCTAGTTATCCTCGGATGGAGATCAAACTCTTCCAAAAACAGTCTACAAAGGGAAGAAATGCAGTCTGAATCCAAAGTAAAGATAATTAGAAATAAAAAAAAACCAACACCAAATCACGCTGAAGTACTTAGCACGACAGGCCAGGATGACAAATTGCAGACTTCCAAAAGATAACACAGCACCCACAGTTGGGAGGACACCAAAACCCAGATAAGCCTTGACAAAGATAATGAAGGGGATCAGGACCCTTTCCTCTTCTGTAAGTCACGTTGCTCCCTTCTCCTTTCTTCCCTGCAGGCCTTAGGATGAAGAGGGGATGGCCCTGGGTCTTCCTCTGAATGCCCAGCTGGATCGTGCCCTTCCCCTGTTTCTTCCACAGCCACCGGATCCACACTCCCACTCCCTATCAACTGCCTAATCTCCCCCTCAGAATCGGACTCCAACAAGGGCACGATAAAAGATAAGAAACAATGGATGGGAACTCATCAAGGAGAGAAACAACCTAAAATCAAGGAGAAACTTCCCGACAGTGAGAACAATTAACCTGTAGAATGACTGACACAGCTCTGACACAACCCGGAAATAGCCCACAATATTATTAGTTAGAAACAATCCCCAAAAGTCACATTCTCCCATAGAAGTAATACGATGTTGCTTGATGTCATAAATCTCCACCTCAAGGGGCCCTAAGCAGCTCATTTCCCACGGGAAGAAGAATCACCCAGCCAAAATAATTCCCTTTATCTCCACTCCTCCCCCCCTCAGGAATGTGGCAAACCCGAAACACTTCTCCCCATGACTACCACAGAGAAAGTAAGAAAAAGAATATATACTAAGGCTAACTAAAATGGCTACACATATGTCAATTTCAGGCTTGACACAGTACAACTGACCATCAGGAGGGGGGAAAAAACCATAAGGAGTGACTGGACGGGGATAATGCAGTCAGCCATGTTGTACATGCATGATAAGGGCTGAGGGGGAGGGGAGGGGAGGGCGGAGAGGGTCAGGGCCAGCCAGGGACACCATTTGCCGGTACTCCGAACTGCACAGAATCATAACAACCGGTTCTGTAGAACCAGTCTGAACCGCTAGAATCCCATCCCTGATCAAGGGTCTCTCTTTCCTAAGGGAACAGACTGGGGCAGGTCTGACACAGGGCTTTGAGCATTCCCTTCCTTCAAAAAGGTGAACGTGGGAACTTCTGCTTAAGAAAGATTTGGGCACATCTGGATAAAATGAATCTATCAGCTCGACTTTCTCCAACTCAAAGAGTCTTTGAGATGCATTGATAATTCGATGGCAATTCCCACAACTGTCCTAGGTTTCAAGGGGGCTGTTCCTGGCTTTATACATCGTTTGCAGCCTCATTGGTAGCTTGGCCAGGCTAAAATACTTCTAGGATTGAGGTCTTCTGCTGCCTGGAGATATTCTCAGCAAACGACGTCAGTTTAATACCAACGCAAACGTCCTTCTGTGGGGCATCAAAGGAATCCTTCAGGAAATGTTCTGTGGAAAGCAAGGACTTGTGTGTGAAGAACACATTTTTCCCCACATAGCATCGTTTATTCCTGGAACGGTCTTGAGGACCACACCCAGCCTCACACGGTCATCTGACTGATCCCTGAAGCTATCCTGACTTTAAAGGCTCTGTGGGAACCCCTTGAGGCACTTTTAGCACGGAGGCCTTGGCTTCGTGGATTACAATTTTATTTGCCTTTTCGCTAGTTTTAGGAAAACCTCCGGATTGGACGGCAAGGTGTTTGCAGACAGCAGGAACATTTTCAAAAAGTATTTTCAAAATTCTACACAATACTAATTTGGTAGGGTTGTGGGAATCTACCAATGTCTTTGACGCTGGGTGCGATGGCGTGGAAACCCTCCCATAAACGATGTATAGCGTATATGGCCGTGATGGCGAACCTATGGCATGCATGCCGGAAGTGGGTTGCGCACGCATTGCATTTGGGCACAGGCACTTTCGGCATGCGACGATGAAAAGGTGAGCCATCCCTGGTATATGGATTTTCCCTCAGTTATTCTTTCAATTGCTTAAGACTGATGCTATTCTTTTAGCACGTAGGCGTTGTTCTTTTTTGAAAGTGCAAACAGCCAAGACTTGGAGTGGTAGAACATGCAAACAATAAATCAATAGTTTTGATTTGTAGAGAGAAGGAAAATAAATTACAGATTGGTTGGTGAGATTGCCGGTAATGTTTTTAGCGTGTTTTAAAAGACAAGAATTCATTAAATTGCATGGAGCTGTGGCTCCTGTCAGTCCTAAAATTTTATGAGCATTACAAGTAGTTCACAATTATGACCATAACTGGCCCCTAAAATTCCCACTATTCCCAATAAGTGACCTTTGCCCCATTTTATGACGTTTGTTGCCGGAGTTGTGAATCACGGCAGTTAAGTTAGCAACTCGGTTGTTAAGTGAATCTGCCTTCCCCCGTTGACTTTGTCAGGTCACAAAAGTTAACCCGTGTGTGACTGCAATTGTCACAAACACATGGCAGTTGCTGCAACAGTTGTTAAGTGTGAAAAAAATGGATAGTAAATCCTCTTTTTTTTTCAGTGCCATTTTAAGTTTGAATGGCCGGTAAAGAAATGGCTGTAACTTGAGGACTGCCTAAGTTTCCCCCCACCCAATGAAGCAGGCATTATGCCAGCAATACCCCTTCTCCCTCCCCAAAGAGGAGGGGGCGGCGGCCCTAGAATATTTTTTCCTTGTAGTTCTGTGCAGATTAATAAAAGTTTGGTCCTTTGCTCTCACTAAATGCATTTTTAAATACTCGCCCTGCCTGCTCTCGGCTGGTTTTTGACAAGTTACTGCCATAAAAAAAAAGAAAAGAAAAAGAAGCGAAGAGCACACGAATAGTTTACATTATCGGGATGCAAACTGTATTATATTGCAAGGAAATAATGGTGGTGGGGGGGGGGGGAAGCAGCTGTGTGTACAATCCTCCATTCAAACCATTTCTGAGAGGTTTAAAAACTTTGCACCTGCTTCCTCTCTGCAATCCACCCCACCTGGTTTTATTGTTCCCAACAGATCACGGATTCCACCCCCCTCCCCCTGCCAGCCAGCCATTTTGGGATGAAAGGGCGTCACTGGGAGAGGCTCGAAAGCATTCAGACCACAAATCCAGCAAGGCAAAACTTTCACCTTTTGCTGCGCTGGAGGACTGAGGCATATCTAGCATTGGGTCACAACCCAGAAGAAAATCACAGGTGCGTCTGTGAACTGCTCTTGGCACATACCACTATTACACTTGACAAAAGCAGACAGTTGAGGACAGGTAGTCCTCAACTTACAACAGCTTGCTTAGTGACCGTTTCGAAGTTACAAAGGCACTGAAAAAAAGTGACCTATGACCATTTTTTTTCACACTTGTGACCGTTGCAGCATTCCCCAGGGTCACGTTTTTTTTTTTTCATTTGGCTGTGCTTGACAATTGACTCACATTTATGATGCTTGCGGTGTCCTGGGGTGGGGAACGGGGAAGCCAGATTCACTGAACAACTGTTTTGACTAACTGAAAAAGCGAGACATTTGTGAAGTGAGTTTCGCCCCATTTTACGACTTTTCTTGACACATCTGTTAAGGGAATCACTGAACAGATGTGGCAAGAAGTCGCAAAATGGGGCAAAACTCACTTCACAAATGTCTCGCTTTTGCAGCATCAATTCTGGGCACAGCTGTGGCCGTAAGCCGAGGACCACCTGCAGTTCCTTCATTGTTAGTTTGAACCCTATTTCGACAAGCTTGGAGCCTCTTCTGCTTGCTATTTTGCATATCCTGGGCCAAGGCAGAGCCACTGGAAGTAGCCTTTCTCAGTCTTTTTTATTTTGATTTGATTTGTCAATCGCTTACAAGATAATAAGTATATACATAGTTATGAATACATGAAATGGGTACATATAAGAAAAATGAAAGAAACCATAGGACAGGGACAGTAGGCACATTGGTGCGCTTATGCACACCCCCTACAGACCTCTTAGGAATGGGGTGAGGTCAATAGTAGACAGTCTAAGGTTGAAGTTTTGGGGGTTTGGGGAAGAAACCAGAGTCAGGTAGAGTATTCCAGACATTGACCACTCTGTTGCTGATGTCGTATTTCCTGCAATCAAGTTTGGTGCGGTTAACCTTGAGTTTGTATCTATTGTGTGCTCTTGTGTTGTTATGGTTGAAGCTGAAGTATTCATTGTCAGGTAAGTCATTGCAATGTATGATTTTATATACCATACTTACATCAGACTGAAGATGGCGTAGTTCTTGGTTTTCTAGGTCTAGAATTTCGAGTCTGGTGGCATAAGGTATTCTGCAACGAGTAGAGTGGAGAACTCTTCTTGTGAAATATTTCTGGACTTTCTCAACTGTGTTAATATCAGATACGTAATGTGGGTTCCAGACTGGTGAGCTGTATTCGAGTATTGGTCTAGCAAATGTTTTGTATGCTCTAGTTAGTAGCGTGTTATTACCAGAGAAAAAGCTACGTAGGATTAGGTTAACAACTCTTTTTTTGGCTATGTAGTTACAGTGGTCTCTAGCACTTAGATCATTAGAGATGAGTATTCCAAGGTCCTTTACAGAGCTTAGATCATCAACAAGATCTTGACTATTCAGCTTGTATTTTATTTCCTGATTTTTTTTGCCAATATGTAAGACAGAGCATTTATTTGTTGAGATTTGAAGTTGCCATTTGTTTGACCATTCTGATACATAGTCAAGTTCTTTTTGAAGGGAGAACTGTGGTATTGAACAGCTTTACATCATCAGCGAAGAGAACGCAGTTGCTCTTAATGTGATCACAGAGGTCATTTATGTAGAGTATGAAAAGAGTTGGTCCTAGAACACTGCCTTGGGGGACACCACTGTTGACAGGTACAGAATTTGATAGGACACTCCCAATTTTGACCATTTGTTGTCTGTTTGACAGGAATGCTTCTATCCAGTTATGCAATTTTCCAGAGATACCATAAGATTTTATTTTTAGTAGTTTGTCATGCACCACTGAATCAAAGGCTTTACAGAAGTCTATGTAGATTGCATCTATTGCTTTGCCCTGATCGAGTTGTGTAGTCCGTATGTTTTTGCAGTGTAAGAGTTGCACATTACAGGATAGTTTTTTTCTGAAACCAAATTGTTTATTAGAGAGTAGGTTTTTTTGTCTCTAAGTGGAGAATAATGGATTGGTTAAAAATTGATTCCATGACTTTACAGGTCTGTAATTTTCAACTAGGCTGGGGTCTCCCTTTTTGAAGATGGGGGTGATCGTGGCTTGTGACCATAGTTTTGGCAAGGAGCTGGTCCTGAAAGATTTTTCAAATATTATGCTTAGAGGTTCTGCTATGGCAGTGGATAGCTTTTTTAAGAAGTAGGCACATATTCTGTCCGGTCCAATAGATAGGGATGGTTTTAGATTGCACAGTGCTTTTTCAACATTGTCTTCTGTAAAATCGATATGTATTAGATCATTGTAGTTGTCTGTGGTTTGACTAGGAAGTACTGGGCTTGATCCATTGCTGTTTACAAATACTGAGCCAAAGAATGTGTTAAAGATGTTGGTTTTAATGGTGTCATCATTGCAGTCTTGTCCTTTCAGGGGAGGGATGGACCTTGAGTCTTTTGTTGTTTACAAAATTGTAAAAAGCATGGGTGGAATTGGTGCGTAGAAGGTTTTCCTCTTGTTTAATGTGATAATTGGTTGTCTAACAGCTCTGGAAAACACTCAAGTGTTTGTATTCTCTGGTCTGTTTTAACAATAGCTTTCTATTGAGCTTGCAAGAGAAGTATTTTAATTAAACCTTAAGAGACCATATAGTTTAAATTATATTACATTTTAAAAATTTAAACAGTAGGTATTGCAAACTTTTCTGGGAAAACATGCATTGGAAAAGTTTCATTGAACTGATGTTTAGTTTTGGAAATGAATTTCAGAACTAATTTCTCTATGTTCCAGAAACCAATGGGGGAAAAAAATAGTATGAGGTATTACGGATGACTTAAGCAAAAACTGACATTTCTAATTTTTCAACTTTATACTAAGAAATCTATCCAAAAAGAAACAAAATAACGATCACACTTCGGATATTGCTTAGAAATATTTCTTTTTTAAGAAGTCAGCCAGTCCTCTGTTGCCAGATCTTATGACTGCCTGCATTGCTTCAGAATATGGTTACAAAGAAATAAACAGCCACTTGGTTTCACTACACAGAAGTTTATTATGAACATGACAGAGAAAAAGACAGCAAAAGCAATGTTGATGCTTTAAGGCAACTCTTAAAAGATGTTCTATGAAGATGATGCAACTTCTGTTTAAATAGAAATTATGAAAATATCAAATTGCATCAATAACTTAATGTTTAAGTTCAATAGGCTTGCACAAAATAGCGAAGGAAAATACTTGTTGATCTTAATGCCAGCATTAAGATATAGAGGCCTCTTCTGACAATCATACCTTGGTTTAATAAACCTTTGCATCACAAGGCATTAAATCAGAAAATTCCTAATTAACCATAGCTTCATGTGTAATCCGAATTAAAAAATGAACTTCAGGTCAAGGAGAAATTAGACTGCAAAATTCTGATGTTTTTCATAATTTACTTTATTCTCTAAACAATTGGAAATTGAAAACTATGATCAATTTTAGGTGTCTTGATTTAATTGATTCTATCATGAACTGCCTGAAAGTATGGCAAATCCCCTTTATATATCCCACCTTATTAAACCAATGTGATCAATGGAACTGACCATAAGTAGCATGGTTCTAAGGAACAGGATAAAAATATTTACATACAAAGGTTAATATGCAATAATATAGTTTGCATACCTAAGGTTTTTTTTTCCTCCCTCAAACCATATTGGAAACAACCAGGTAACATCATGCTATTTGCAAATAAAAGGGAACAGAACATTATGGATGATAACAGCAGCTAGAAACTCTTTGAAGCCTTATTTCTTAAGGAAAATATAAAAAACACTGAAAAAAAGTATCAAAATTAATAAAAAGAAGTGTGACAATGATCTGCTTAGAGATCTATGTGGGAACAGTACCAACAATCAACCGTTAGAGTAAAGATAAAATCCAGGGTTGACACATATGGGGAATTTCACCAGCTATTAACATAAATTTGCAGTTGTTTCTAATTCAGCTCCCATTATTAAAAAAAAATAATGCATCTTATTCATTCTTCTGGGATCAGTAGAATATTTTGGAGAAGAGGATTATATACAAAACAGTAGAAATATAAATGCAAACAAAAAAAAAAATAACTGATAAGAAATAATTAGATGAGATGATTGCAGTTATATCATTATTAAAGTCAGTAAGTAGAACTTTAAAATCCTGAGGTTCAAATGATGTGTAGCCTTAACAGCCAGCTTGGAGAAATCTGTCAGGGGGTGGTTGTAGCTGCAAAGGCCATTTCTTTTGGGTCGATTCCTTTCCTTGCTGCAAAGGCCCCCAGCCTTTCTGACTTGGATCCTGCTGCCTCCCATCCTGTGGGTTTATTTGGGCTCTACCTCCCTAGCCACCAGCTCACCCTCCGAACCCTGTAAGAGATCTTAGAACGAGCACCAAGTTGTTGGGTTGTTGTTGTTTTTTTGACATAACTCTCCTTGACTTTCCCCAGGAAGAGTACCATTTGTATGCTGAGTTACTGATTGGACCCATAGCTGGTCACAGCATTCATCTGCCCAACCAACATACACAACTTGGAATGGTGCCATGTCAATTTTTAAAAAGCAGGAAGCCCTGAAGTCGGAAGACCTCAAATTCCCAGTTTGTGGCCAGTGGACATCTTGGCTAGCTTACCTTCTTGCCCGCTCATTCATGCTCTAAAGTCCTTGGAGGGTGTTTGATGGGCTTTCTGAGGAGTGGGACAGGGTTCCAAAATTAATGAGAAACACCAACTGCTGCATTACCCAATGATGAACAAAATAGGCCCTTTATTTGTTGGCTAAAAATGTCGAAAGACCAAGGAGGCACGTTAATGTTGCAAAACGTAAGCAGGCAAAATCCCGCCCTTGCATTTTGCCTTGGCTTTTATGTGGACGGCAGACTGGAAAAACTGAAAACCAGACAACCGTGATTCAACCTAGAAGGAGTATCCACTCTTCTGCCAATGACCACTATCTACTCCCTCTAAAAGTCTAAATGAATATTGCAAGCAGGTAGTTCAAGTGGATTGCTTAGATAAACAGAGCAAAACTACTAGATACAACATAAAGCAGAGAATACTTCTTGAGTAATAAATGGAAGAAGGGCAAAGTGAATATTGATTAATGTTACCCAAAAGCTTAATCCCATTGGAAAATATTGAATCAATGGAAAATAAACACACGCGTACACACACACACACACACACACACACACACACACACACACAAAGGAACCTTGAAACCAGCATGAGATTTTGTACACACTGAACCATTGCTTAAATGTCTTGATTTCAGAAGTACAATCTCAGAATTCAATTTACAGCAGATGGTGCTGACAGGTTAAGATTCCTTTAAACATTTTGCCACTGGAAATGTAAACTAAAATAATAGGATGCTAACGTACTTTTAAAAATAAAACCATGTAATTCAGTAAATCAACCAACACTTGTCTTACTTGGTTCAGGCTGCATCATGTAAAAGGGTAAAGTCTTTTGCAAGTTGATAAAAAAAGTGCAAAAAGAGACAACGACAAAGAGTGTGTGTCAAAAGCAAGAACACTATGACAAATTTCCAACATCTCATATAAAATTAGTTTAGAAAGTTTTGGTTTTTAAAGAACTCACAAAAATTTATTTGGACCCATCCTGAAATGAACAAGTGTCAGCTGAGGAACGTTTTTATGGCTGCGTAAAGTTCTCTCTTTGCTAAAATAGTGCCAAGAAATCATAAGCTTGCATAGAAAAAACAAGAATCTCAAATTCCCACTGGCGACATGCATAAAGAACAGGAACACAAGTAATGCAACACAAACATAGTGCAAACCATGGCAGGACATGATACTTTGGCTGCCGCAGATCAGGGAAAAGGTTAGATATCCATATATATATATATATATATATATATATATATATATATGCAATCATCACAGTTTCTGGTCTTTTTATTCCATAATTTGCCAAGTTTAAAAAGCGCAGCACTGCCTCTCAACGCAGTTTGAGATCATCACCACTTCCCAGGTTTGATCCAGGACTAGGGTCTTGTTGTCTTCTTGCCTAGATGAGACCAAGGGGACAAAAAGAAGGGATGGAACAGAAATTAGGGATAATAGAATGTTGAAAATCAATTCAAAATGTTTAAGATGACATTTGAAACCACCACCAGGACAACTAACAAACCAAAAACAGAATGATGGATGGTCTTGGGCTCACAATGCTGAGTCAGTGCCCAAAACGGAAGGTTTTAAAATACCCAATTCTAGATTTACATGTTTATCTAGGCATCTCTTCTCTTCTTTTGCAGAGACGGTTCCTATATTTTACAGAGTTAGATAGCCCGGGCAAGAAAACTTTTGTGCCAGAGATCTGCTTTTTCACTTTCACCCTGATTTAGTCTCCACTAACTCCAGACTTTCCTAACGTTGGAATTTTCCACTTCAAAGCTTCCATCTTTTTCTGTTACCATCATGAGACGCTATAATCATCTTGTTTTATTGCCACCTTTGAAAAGAGAATATTTAATGACAGCCTTACAGCCATTCATTGAGTGACCATTCGAAGTTACAATGGCACAGAAAAAAATCACTTATGACCATTTTTCAGACTTACGACTGGTGCAGCCATTCCTGTGGTCATGTGATCAAAATTTGGATGCTTGGCAACCGGATCATATTTATGACAGTTGCTGCATCCTGGGACCATGTGATCCTCTTTTGAGATTCTTCTGACAAGCAAATTTAATGGGGAAGCCAGATTCACTTAATAACCCTGTTACTGCAGTGATTCATTTAACGACTATCTATCTATCTATCTATCTATCTATCTATCTATCTATCTATCTATCTATCTTGAACCTAGGCAATCTAGGTATTACTATATCAGTTTTTATGGCAAAGAGAATTACAAGCCTGTATCTTAAAGCTTACTTTAAAAGTTACTGTATCATTATTATCATCATTGTTGTTATTAAACATCAACCTATATACAGCTCCTTGCTTACTCAAGAACACCCTGAAAAGTGCCAATAGTTCACCATTTTCAATTAACCAAGTTGATGGCTAAGGAGTCATCCCACAATAATCTTTCCAGACAATGATTCTCTTATGGTCTGGCTGGTTGAAATTCAGCTTAGAACTGAAAAGACCAGGAAATCCTTAAGGGGTTCTCTGGGTTCTAATCTTTTCTTGTACAAATTGCATTCTAAAGGGGGTTCTAAAATTTACTGCCACAACCCAGGAAAGGCAGAAATATTTTCTCAGTTTGCATATGAATATCTTTGATAGTATGTTAAAAATGGCCAAGCCTGTACTACAACATTAATAAATGGAAGATTGGTTGTCCCTTTCACATCTGGTGCGTATAATGCAAGCCAACAAGCAAATAATAGATATGATGTTAAATGTTAACATAATTTTTCCCCCCTTTTTAAAGAAAGACAAGGTGACCTAAATTAGATATACCCTCTGCACATCTATGCATACACAATATTGACTGTCGAAAGTGCCTTCTCCCTTATACTTCAGAATTAGGTTCTGATTTGTGAGTTTCAAAGAGAGAGAAAAAAACACAACAATCGGAAGAGTTATTTCAATGTCCACAGAAGTATTTATGGCCATTTTATTGAAGAAGACATTGGACTGCGATGTGAAAACACCAGCGAAACAAAACCAGTAGCAAGGCAGCTACAAGATTTAACTGCTAAGAAAACCGCTTTCTTTTTGCTTAGAATCTGTGTTGTATGTAGCAGAGAGCAAATAATATTTGCAAGTCAAGCAATCCTGTTATACAGTATATTGTTTTGTTCAGTCAATGCAGGTTAAAAGGGGCTGATCAACAGTGAATCCCTGACTGACAGGGATCAATAGTGATTATATATTTATAGCATCACTATTAACATGAACTGTCTTTTTCAAATAAAAGCATTTTTTTTCCTAATAGAAAAAAAATCCTGAAGAAGCTAAGACCTGCAATAGACTTTCAAAAGGCATATAAAGATTTGTCCAGCTGAGAAAAATGAATTAATGTGCCAAGGATTCAGTTTTCAGTTGAGAAATTGCCCATAGTTTGGAGTTTCATGTTACTTTTTCAAGGAAAAGCTTTTGGTTTTTACTGTAATTGTATTTTCTTATAATCTTACAAGCTTCTTTGGTAAGACTTGGTGTCCTGAAAAACAGGCTAAACGTCTCTTAAATAAACAAATGCTATCAGAGCCTCAATTAAATGTTGAGTTCAGTATTTCAAAACATGCAAAGCAATTTTTTCCATGACCATATAGCTTGATATTAAATGTCACTTCCCCTTCCCTGTTTTCTATAGAAACCCATCAACCAAAGAGTAAGACATAATATTTTTCTTATATTTATAGTCAAGGCAACATTTTTCTTGCCTCTAGACTACACAATTTAAAAGCTTACCACACAGAGGAGTCTTGCTTCAATACAGAACTGCTTGAACTAAGCAGAATTCTAATTTCTAGAGTGCTGTAAAAGGTTGATACATGCATTTTTTGGAAGCTTAATCCAAGTATATTTGTCTTCCCACAAGGCAAAACAGCATCTTTTGTAAAATCCCCATTATGTGGTAGGACTTGTGGTGAGACAAAGCTACTACAAGAATAGCAACAACAACAGCACAATAGCAATCTCTTGTTGGGGGTATTAAAATGTATCCAGCAAACAAAATCCTTGTGATGTTCTTATTTCAACTGATTTATATGTCTCGCTGGGTTGTACAAATGGGATAAGCGAAGCAGGCAGCTTTATCTATCTTAGCTTCTGCAGCTCACTGCCCAGGGGGAGATAAGAACAAATAGTACAAGGACCGGCATTAAGACGATATATGCTCAGATGCTGACGTTGGGAATGCTTGCTTTGCTTCTCTGGTCAATAAGGAAGAGTAATAAGCTAGGGAAAGTGTACTTTAAATTCTAATAAAAGCATTAGGTTCCCAGTTGCATGAAAATTAAGGTGATAATAACCCCTGTAAAAAGGCACTCATTAAATGTTACATTGCATGCATTTCTTTACTCTGAAACATCATTAAGACTTTAAAATAGTCAGACAGGAAAACACACTTTACTTTCCATACATAAAAAGACATTTTGTAGGTAATATTTTCCAGATGTTTCCACATGGTATGCCGCATCAATCCACATGAATCTTTTGTCTCCTGGCTGTGACTACAACTCTAGCTCCTGTCTTCCAACTGCCGCTGTTCCTTTTCATTTCAAAGCCTGCTACTGCGTGTGTAGTAAGCTTTTAGAACTTTCTCTTACTTGCTTTAAAGATCACTGCAATTCTGATTTATTAAGAGTTATTTCCAGAAGATGGCTTCTCTTAAAATCCAGTGGTATATTTAATGGCAGCGTCTTGTGCTAAAAATAGCATCCCCCCCCAAAATGTTATTGAGGTTTCCATAAGGTATAGATCATTTAACTGTCCAATAAAACTGTTTTAATTGCTGAGCCAAAATTAGAAAAGGTTTTCTTTTTCAAATTATGTTTAAATTGGCTAAATATTCTCTTTCTCTGTTTTATATCTTATTCTCAAACTTGACTTTGCTAAAACGACGCATTTGATGTGCATATAAATGTTGCTTATGGGAATATTAATGAAGTCTTTCATTTAAGCAAGTGTCACTCTGGGGTAGCTACGATGTGTCTAAGAACGAGATTCATTCCTAGCCTTCAAAACTGAAGACAGTTTTGGAGGCTAAAATAAGGACCCTGCGGATGTTTTAGGAAAGAAGAGTTCTTAAGTTTTTGCACATGCAGAAGAAGACTAAAGCAAATAAAAATCTTTTACAGGGAAGAAATTGTATAAATAAAGAATACAATCTGTGATCATTTTCATATGCTGCTAAGAGTTGGATGAAGACTTCCGAAGCGCTGGCGCCTCTTTTGAGGAGTGGCGGACCAAAGAGAGCAGGGATTTCCCTTTTTATTGAGCTCAAATGTGGTATCTATTAAAGTAATTTAAACTACACATGGGCTTTTTTTTTTTTAATATAAAAGAAACTTTTGTGCAGACTGTGCAGCAATCCTATATGTACATTTGTAACAATGAGACTTTTAATCTTTAAGTATTCTAATTGTACGTGCTCCAGTAACCTCGCAATCTGAAAAACAGACAGCTCAAACTTCAGTTTTAGACAACAGCCCTTATCTTCTGCATGATCCTTGAGAACAGAGCTAAAATTCAAGGCAGCCTTTTGAATCTTTTCAAATATTCTGTGATTATGGAATTTGAAATGCATAAACTGAGGAAAATGAAAATGGTAAAACTGCTTAACTGGTCTCTTACTTCTAAATGATGGCTTTTTATCCTGGAACTAACAAACGGCGTTTAGTGCAGGGCTTCCACTTGTGGTGTACAGATGGATTTTGGCAAGATGCCCCCTCTTTAAATTAGCATACCCCACCCCCCAAATCAAAAAGACAAGCAAAGCTTTCGCAGAAAAATAACTCAAGATATGTGGGCAATCCCTAAGACGGTGTCGTGGGCAGAGGGAATAATCTGGAGGGACAGGAGGAAGAGCTGCAACCAAAGATAACAGATAAAAGAAGTCTGAGTTCAGGACAAAAACGTAATTTGAGAAAGCATCTCAAGCGTGACTGTCTCTAGTAGATAAAGAGAGGGAGAGGGGGAAATACATTCAGATTTGCAAGATGACGTTATTGCTCTGGTAGTCCTTAGGTTATGACAGCAGTCACAACCAGAATTTCCATCGCTAAGTAATGCGGTCATAAAGAATGGCAGCAAGGGCTGCACGGGTTATTAATCAAGGATTGCACCCGACTGTGATTTGGGAAGAAGCAGGAATTCAGCAAGGGAGAGTTATGGGGTGCAGGTGGGAGGTAAAACAGGAGGGCACTACGGAAAACGCGGTGGGGCTGGGAGTGACTTGGGACTTCCTGCCAGCTTCCCCATTGACTTTGCTGGTGGGAGGCTGGCATGACCCTGGGATGCCGCAACTTTCGCAACTGCGCGCCAGTTGCCCAGCACCTGAATCAGGGTCATGTGACCACGGGGAAAAGGTCTTGGTCATATGACAGCTGCAACTCCAAGGCCTGGACATAAGACCCCCTCTTCAGTGTGATCGTAACTTTGAATGATCGCTGGCCAACCAGTCGTAACCTGATGACTATCTGTATCTTTAGGATGAAAGTAGTACAGCTAGACTTTGAGTTACAACCAGTTACTTAGCGACCCTTCAAAGTTACGATGGACCTCCCTGCATGTACTTAGCACATGACTACACTCTGTTGCTCAGCAATTAGGCCACTTATGACCATTTGCAGCGTCCCCGTCATACAACTGTCTGTCGATGTTTTTGTGGAAAACTGGCATTTAATTTCAGTTTTGGGCAAAAGTCTTAGCAAACTACTGGTTTGCTTGATGATAGCAGCGTTTGCTTAACAACCGTGGTGATTCACTTAGCGACAGCCACAAAAGAGGCTGTAAAATTAGTTCCCTTACGTGGGTGACCCAATTTCGCTGACAGGACAAGGTGGTGAGGCATATATGCATGTATATAAAAAATTAGTGAACTGAACTACTACTCGGAGGGATTTTTAAACGGTTTAGCAAAGACGATGGGGATGGTGAATTACGCACAGATCTTCCATACATTCTGCAAACATTTTCACCACTGCACTGACTCACTAAGCCCCTCATCAAAGCCAAGTGGGATTATTCCACTGTGTGTCTCCATCCTGTTCCCATCTTTCATTGCAGCAGGAAAGGAATGGTGTCTTATGGTTTCTGAAACCAAATTCTATATATAAACTTCAAGATTTAAGCTTTTTTGTTCTCAGTGGGAGAGAACAATCAGTTCTCTTTTACTTTTGGGGAGGGCATTTTTTTTTTTTTTTTGGAGAATGATCAGATCTACTTTTTGGAGAATGGTTACATCTTTTTTTCTTAAATATATTTGCAAGAACAAAATATCCTGGCGTTTATATTAACTATGAAAAAACTGCTGGGGTTCAGGAATCAAAACACCTGAGTTGGTTTTAGGAAAATGTTTCTCAACCTTAGAAACTCTACAACATGTGGACGTCAACTCCTAGAATTCCTCAGCCAACGTGCTGGCTGGGGAATTCTGGGAGCTGTTGTCCACATACCTTAAAATTGCCAGGGTTGAAAATGCTGCTTGAAAGTTACTTCTGTGCACGAATTGCTTTTAGCTCTTTTTGCAAGAGCTAGTTTCAGATAGTTTCATGCTCAAACGGAAACATGTACCCTTCAGATATCCTGATGTGTACGTGCAATGAAATGGGACTATTTGTGAGGAGGGGAAGAGGAGGAATAGTTGAGGACAGGGGAAGGCAGGCCTGCAGTGAGGGGAGTTGAAGGCGCGGGGAGTAATAGTCCTGAGAAAACGGGGTGGGCACACGGATGGAAGGAATCATGCTGGGAGCAAGAAGTGAGAACATAATATGCAGGAGTCTCTCTCTCTCTCTCTACTTCCCCATTTGGAAACCCAGAGGAACCAAAGCATTTGGGGCCTTAGTTCTGTCCTAAGTCCAGAGCAGGGGTCTCCAACCGGGGCAACTTTAAGCCTGGAGAACTTCAACTCCCAGAATTTGTGGAAGTTAAAGTCCTCCAGGCTTAAAGCTGCCACGGTTTGGACACCTCTGATCTAGAGCACAACAGTTTTATTCTGGGGTTGAAACAAAATTTCCCCCATTTTATACACATACCCCTATCTTATAGGATTCTCTTACACACATCCCATCTGCCCTTTTAAGTTGCTTGTGCCAGCAGAAAAACCAAGGAATTGTAAATACAGGTAGACCTTGACTTACAGTTTGTATAGTGACCGTTCAAAGTTACAGTGGCACTGAAAAAAAGTGAGATAGGACTGTTTTTCACCCTTACGACCACTGTAGCATCTCCAAGGGCTTGGCAACGGGTTCACATTTATGACTGCTGCACTGTCCTAGGGTCATGGGATCAACTTTTGAGAACTTCTTGCAAGCAAAGTCAATAGGGAAGTTGGATTCACTTAATAACCGTGTTACTAACTTAACAAATGCCGCGATTCACTTAACAATGGTGGTAAAAAAGACAGTAAAGTAGAGCAAAATTCACTTAAGAAATCTTTCAGTTAGTAACAGAAATTTTAGGTTCAACTGTGGTCATTATTCAAGGACTACCTGTACATCGTAATATTTGTTATTTGTTCAAATGTCACCAAAGATAGTTTTGTCATTAAATATGACAAAATTTAATGTCATAATTAAATTATGACATATAATTCAATGGAGAATTCTATAATTCAATGGAGAATTCTACAGTATGCTGTCCCTTGTGCGTCACAGAATATTATAGCAGACATCAGGAATTAACCATGCCACAAATAATTCAAAACAGAATTCAAACAATTAACTAACCTTGGGACTATGAGATCAGCAATATTCCATGTTAAAAACTTGTTTTAATAGATAAGCATTTTAAAATAAATTTATGCGCTAATCTTCACTTGAACAGTTCTCAAAATCACAACCCTGAAATATCAAACATTGTAAAAAAAAAAAAAATCGAGATGTTTGGTAGAGTACTAACCAGTAACTGACAGCAGCTGTGAGACTCTCACCTCCATTTCCTCCCGATGAGACCTATCTCTGTCTTCAAATTCTCGAGTTCTTCTCCGAGCTTCTTCAAAAGCCTGCTGTGCTAATGCATCTTCCTGCTACCAACCAGAAACCAGAGTCAGGAAGAAAAAAAGCAGTCTTACTCACATTGGAATCAAACACTTGTTTGACTGGAGCTGTCACCTGGCCGGATTCTATATTTTGTGGGAGAACCGAATGATGCATCGTGAAACAGAGCATACAACTGATAAGTGAGATACTGTTAATGCAGCCCTGTGGCTGTTTATATATCTCTTGTTTCAGACTCAGTGTTGCCTTGATAAACAAATGAAGCATTTTAAAATGGCACACCTGCCCCCTCGTTAAACACTTTATTTCTTCAAAATGGGTGTTTGTAAAACGGTATGGGTGTAGCTCAATTCAATCTGAGTTGGTCACTGGGACCAGAGGTTTGTTCTTCCGAGCTTCCAGACTTGTGCTGGAGCCCATTCTTAGAACTTCTCAACATAGAACCACAGGCCGGTGCACCCATCCTGCAGATTGAGACGTTCCCTGAGGATGGGCTCCAGCATTAGTCTGGGAGAACAAACCTCTGGTCCCAGTGACTGACTCACATTGGTTCCCGCAACATTATCCTGGGACATATACATTGGCTTTCATTCACGACAGCTTAATTCCTCTACTGTTATAATGGCCACGTGTAGATTCTTAAAGGGTGCCTGTCTAGTCATGCAGGCAATGAAACATAGGAAATAATTTACAGCCTGTATATGTGTGAGGAAATCACTCCTGATTTGCATCTTAGCAAAATTAAGAAATATGCCTGCTCTGAGTGTTGTTATGACATTTTAAAAAGGTGTTATCTTGGCATCATCTCTTTATAACCCTTGTGTATCGCACCAGATAATACCTGGCTGTTATCAGAAGAAAAATGTACTACAGCTGGGTAAAATTCTTGATATTATTCAATTGCCAGAGGCTTTATTGAATATCAGTGTCTATAATTTCAGCCTGACATTTTTAAATCAAACATGAGAATCTTCCTCCAAAAGTTTTATAATCTGGAAAGCTTTTTGTTGCATAAGTCTAGTATATTTTTTAAAAAATATTATGAGGTTTCTGCTAACATTTCTCAATTAACTATTCTGTGCTGAGGAACTACATGTCCAACCGCACACGGCAACATGTAATTCTGTTGCACTATTTCTAAAAAATATATTTATCTTTTCTTTTTAGCATGTTTTACCCTGCTAATAATCAAAAGCTGCATGTATAATTGTTAACATAAACACATAACATTTTCTCATATTCCATTAAGCAATCAGATTTTCCAACTGTTTACAGCTGATCATTGCTTTGGCTCCAGAGAATCCAGCTATATTTTAATATGCTCTGAGTACGTTAAAAATTAAATCTAAAAATCAAATGACGATACCAAAAAACATTAAATTGCCTTTTATGCCTAAGGCATTTTCTGAGCCCTTAAGCTATTTTGAGAAATGATGTAAAAGAACATCAGTGAGCCTTTGCCTAATTTAATACCAACTTCTATTAATCAATAAACATCAGTGAAGGCCTCAGCTAGCTGCACTGAAAAGCAACACCCATTGGATACTGGATTCTGCTTTCTTGTTGCAGACTGGGCCCTTTGGGTCAATTTTTATCTGGGTACAAAACAATTCCTTTTCAATGTGCCCAGATGGAATATAACACCAACCGCCATCTGGGAATCTTGTTCCTGGCCATTGTCTTAGCAGCTGCCATTTCATGATGTAAAAAGGATAGAGAGAGGACAATGTCAGTGCAGAGGCCGGAAAGCTCTCTGTAGCCATCCAAACCCTAGTATTCAGTTTTACAAATAAGGATTTTTTAGTTTTTTCTCCAAAGCATCACCTACCATAAGAAAAATATTTAACACCCAGTAAAGCATACACTGTCATAATCAAGCAATATTTACCAGCCTAAACCCAGATAAACTCAGTATCATCCAAAGAGATATGGGTAAATTTTTACTTTCCTTCTCTTGTAAATAGATGAATGACATTTGAGTCAGATCCTTTGGACATTTAAATTATGAGCAATGAATACGAAAGTAAAAAGTAAAAAGAATCAGGCAGATCCAAAGGTGCTGAACCTTTATTATGACTCTGCTGATGTTTTCAGTGTATTGTATCAGGGATCTCCCAACTTTGCCACTTTTAAAGACTTGTGGACTTCAGCTCTCACAATTCCCCAGCCAGCATGACTGGCTGAGGAATTCTGGAGCTGAAGTCCACAAGTCTTAAAGTGAGCAAGTTGGGAGACCCTCTTATATGATTCCTTCAACCTCAATTTATAAACGTATTATACAAATGCATGAAGTTTTGAAATCACGGAATGTGAAATCACAGAATGAGAAGCCTGTGGCCCTCTTCTTTACCTGTGCTCGCTCCTCATCAAATTCTAGGCAGCCCATGCCGTCCAGTCTTTGGAGATCTATCCAGCCTTTCCAAATAACACAAACCCCATTAAGGATCATGGGTGCTTTTAAGTAGACCTGGAAAGTGAGAAAACAAATACACCTAGTGAGGATGATGTCTAGGAACATGAATCCAGGCAGACATTTTACACATGTCACACTATTATCTCTCTCTGTATCTTTATTTTTAATGTGACCTACAATGGCCTTACAACATCATTTTTTAAAAATAAAAGGCAAGATTCCAACTTTTAATACCAAAATGTCATCGTGGTAAATCCTACAAAAATGGACCAAATAAAATATAAAACCACAGAGACACTTTCCCTACACAAGGGCTCTCCAATCTTGACAATTTTAAGACCCGTGGACTTCAACTCTCAGAATTCCTCAGCCAGCCATACTCGCTGGAGAATACTGAGAGTTGCAGTCCACAAGTCTTAAAGATGCCAAATTTGGAGAGCCCTCTCTACACAACCCACAAACATGAGGCTAGGATCACACACCATATAAGAAATTAAGAATGTGCAAAGCAGTATGATTTTTAAAAAAAAAACACAGTCCAGACTTGAAGGCAGCATTGTTCTAAGTGCTCAGATCATAGGACAACAAGAAACAAATCACCAGTATTCTGAATTTTGTTTTAAAGTTGGAACAAGGTGTTTTTGAACTGTTTTGAGCTGCCTCTCATTTTGTGCAGACCACCACAGCAATCAGACTGATAACACAGACAAAACTTCAGCTACTATGTTAATTAAGATTCTGTCAGGATTATAGCAGGACACTGGCAAAACAACAACCAACTTTTAAAATAAAGATTCAAGCTACAAGTTTACTATCGAATATCTACAATATGGTAACAAAAAAACCTGCAGATATTCAAATACGAAGAGTTTCATTTTGTGATTTGTATTTTTCTCAAATCTTAGGTTCTATGTAAAAAACAAAACATCCATATTATTTTGCCTAATATAGTACATTTAATAAAGCTCACCAAGAATGAAAAAAACCCCATGAAATAAGCATGGACTGCTTAGAGTTTTTAACAGTAACAGCTTTTACTTTTAAGTTATTACAAAGTGTTTAGATTATAACAATTGTGTTGAAAAAATGTATCCTTTTAAAAGTGCTGGCACAATAAACACTGACCCTGGAAACATCTGTGTAAAAAATGTGTTAGGGCTCTTCACAGACTAGAGGAGAGTCGAGACCACGCTGGAACGGAATTAAGTTATTCCAGGTTTCATTTGAGAAGAAAATTCTCAGTCATTGAATACAGGCGGTCCTTGTTTAATGATCACCAACCACTTCAATCGTGCTGTATGACTGGAAGTTACAACTGGTTGTCATGTGATCTGTGATGATTCTTGCCAGCTTCCCATGAGCAAAGTCAATGGGGAAGCCAGAAGGAAATCACAATCATGTGGGCTCCTCGCTTAAAGACAGTAGTTGGGGATTACTGGAACTGCTGTCACTAAGCAATATGGTCATGTGACGTTGCGCTTTAAAATTGCATTGCTTAGAGGCATAAATTCTGGTGCTATTTATACCAAGCAAAGTTACCCGTAAAATCTATCAGAATCATGAAAGGTTTTCTGGTCTTCAGTTTAGAGAATTCTAAAATATGAGGTTTTTTTTATTTTATAATTTATCGGATGTGGATACACGTCCTCAGGGCTTGGAGATGCCAGATTCCTTTTTACAAGTTGTATTTCATTTGGCTGATTCAGAATGAAAATAACCAGTATTATCTCTCTCTCCCCACCACCCAACTCATTTTATGGGGGTGGGTCAGCATTGAGGGAGAAACTTAGCAAAGAAGCTAGGCATCTGTTCAATTTTACCTAACCTCATTTAAGACACTTGTTTTTTCCCCTCAAAAACAGTCTAGGTGGCTTCTTTCTTTCTTTCTTTCTTTCTTTCTTTCTTCTTTTTTCTTTCTTTCTTTCTTTTTTTTTCTTTCTTTCTTTCTTTCCTTCCTTTCTTTTTCTTTCTTTCTTTCTTCTTTCTTTCTTTCTTTCTTTCTTTCTTTCTTTCTTTCTTTTTCTTCCTTTCTTCAGCAAAAAAAAAAAAATTCAAAAGTATCTTGTCTAGAGCGTAAGTGTGTGTCACATCAGATCTATCCGTGTGATAGCAAGGGCACTACCGGTAACTAGAATTTCATCACGGAAAAACATGATGAAAATCTAGAGGTCAAAAAGAGGTTATCTTAGGCACCAGGATGCAAGCCTCGAAACTCTGGTGCTCTATCAAAGACGCCTATCAAAATCAGGTCATGACGTGACATCCACAAATCTAAGTATAGCTGGTTTCTGAAGTCCTCCTTTAACTCATTAATGACTTTGAAACAGCGCAAGAATTATTGTACCAGTTTGAAATAAGAGCGGTATGGTGTTGCACTGATTACAGTTTATTTATTGTGGGTGGAAATAAAATCCCTGTTTCCTATTAAATTGTTTCCCAACAGTTGTGAACAACAATTTGCAAAAGGAGCTGTGCTTGTTTTTTTCTTTCTTTCAAGTTGAACCTACCAGTAGGAGCTTCTGTCTTCAATAGTGAGATTTCAATACAGATAATCTTCAATTTATGACCACAGCTGAGCACAAATTTCTGTTGCTAAGTGAAACATTTGTTAAGTGAATTTTGCCCCATTTTACAACCTTTTTTTGCTATCGCTGTTAAGTGAATCACTGCAGCTCTTTAGTTAGTAACACGGTTGTTAAATAAATCTGGATTCTCCAGCTTCTCTTTGCTTGTCGAAAGGTTGCAAAGGACCCCAGGACACAGCAACAGTTGTAAAAACGTATCAAGCTGCCAAGTGTCCAAATTTTGATCACGTGACCATGGGGATGTTGCAATGATTGTGTGGAAAAAAAAAGTCATAAGTCACTTTTTTCAGTGCTGTTGTAACCTTGTTCACTAAATGAACTGTTATAGTCTAGAACTACATGCACGGTTTTCCATTTCAAAAATGCCTCTCTCCAGATGGAGGTTTAATAACAAGAAAATTGAAGATGATGCTATGACTAACAAACTTTTACTAAATAAGACTTTTTTAAGGGGCTGGGGTGAAGGAAGGAAAAAAACAACAACAGGCCAGTAGCAAAATGATAATGCTTCCAGGGCCACAGTGTCTTTTTCAAGTAGGAGTATCAAAAACATCAATGTTTGGGCTCTGAAATGACTGCTTTAAGTGTCCGGAGCTTAGAACGAAACACTTGGTGTTCTGGAGTTTTGTCCCCGATACGAAATAAAATAAGGCCTTCGTCTTTTTCTTTTCTTTTCAAAATCTTTCAAGATGAAAAATCTTAAAGAGTGTATTAGCCTATAAAGTACCCTGTAGACACAGCTTTCACCCACTTCTTACTGTCAGAAACTGTTTGAGGAGAATTGGAGGTGAAGGAGAACAGTTAATAGTTTTAAGAGTTAGAACCATTTGAGATTTGGGGGGGGCGGGGAGAGACCACAGCTAACTTGGCAGGTAAGTTTATCCCGCTGGTTTAAATTGTTTACAATAGGAAAGTTATTCATGAGTAAGCAGTGCAGTGATGTCTCATGAATTGGGTTTTTTTTTTAAAGGGAGACTGCCAAACTCACTTATATTCTGAGTGTTTTGTTTCGACATCGGAGCAAAACATTGAATCTGTTAAAAGGGCTGCTCTAAGCTCAAACATGTCTTTCCTATTTCATACACACACCGTCAGAGAAGTCTATTTCTGCCATTATGTTTTTACAGGCTGTAGAATCTATCACATTTTTTTCCTTACTCAATTCAATGGATATTTGTACAATAAAGCTCTAAAAACCATGTTTTATCACTTTATGACTGCTTGACTCTTCTGCTATAAGACTTTTAAAAGCGTTTCTCTTGCTGTTTTTTCTAATGTTGGAGATGTACATTTACAGGGGGTTCTCACTTAAAAACAGGTTGATGAATGATTGTTGGAAGTTCCAACAGACAACCCCCCTCTAAAAGTTACTTTTGACTACTATAGCTTGAAAGTTACAATTATTCTACCTCTTGCAGTCACACAATCGCATTTCCGGTGCTTGGCAACTGGTTTGCACTTACATTGGATTGCAGGGTCTTGCCATCACGTGACAGTAATTTGCAATGGTTTTGCCCAATTTCTGGCACTTTTTCCTGGTTTCTGGCAAAAAAAAAGGTACCCATTCGGGAGAATGGATTTGCTTAACAATCACGTGTTCCATTTAACAACTCCAGTAACCACTTTATGATTAACGTAAAAATGGTTATAACGTTGTCAGGTCACATAGTGAGCTGTTCTCGCGACTGCAAGTCCAGGCTCAATTTTGTTCATTATTAAAATGAGGGCTTACCTGTAGTTTGGACTTCCACACAATTTTTGTGATTGCATGGTGAAAAATAATGCTGCAAAAGACTTTTCAGAAGTTGCTTTTGCTCAAAACAAATTTCCCCCTATTTCATGCACATTCCACTCATGTCTATAAGCCAAGACACTCGGTACAAATAACCATTACCTGTAGTACTTTTTACACATTTTTGTGAGATTTAAACTATTAAATGAGCGTTAGCTTGCTTTTCAACATATTCCAGGCTGGCAAGCTGAATTACAATTATAAAAAGCCCACAAGTATACCTGGTACTTCAGCAGTTGGGCATTATACATTATTTATTTACCAAATTCATATGTGACCAATTTCACTGAGCTCATGAAGTGTTAAAGCAATCAAAATATCTCTAGCATGTGCAGCACTCTAAACAATAAAGCATCCCACACAAATATTCGAACAATCATACCATCATGAAACACCTACAGAATAATGTAACAAGCACAGTAACACCTTACTATCATCACACACGAATCTCTATTACACAATTTGATGACAGTTACATTACATCCTGCAGTTCAGCTTACAAGATAGCAACAACAGACAATATCCAACTTCAAAATGCCTCTAAAATAATTATGTTTCCAATATTTTCCAGAAGCTACTATAGTAAGGGACTATTTGATACCCAAATGGAAGCTGTTCCATAATGCTGGTGATATTTGGCTTCCTCCCTGCAGTAATCCTGAATTTATTTTAGACTAGGCCTCCGAATCTTGGAAGTTTGCTGTTTTCTAAAAAATTCCCTTCCAACTGAAATGTGCAAGCAAGCCCTGTAGCTCCATGTTCTGACATTTTTCTTTAAACCACATAAATGAATATTCTTCCCTGTCAGCGAAAGAAGCCTAAGTCTACAGCTTGGAAGAAACTGCTACTATCACTGAAGCCGTTTGACCACATTTCCTTTTTAAAGATAAAACTGGTTTCCTCTTCATTTCTAGCTCTATTTGAGTTTTATAGCTGTCACGTCCTCTTTGCAGTCAGTCCTGACTTTTAAAACAAACTAGTAACCAAGTGGAGGCCAGTCTTTTGAATGATTTGGACACTTTAGCCAGGAGTCTTGATCAAGGAACATGCTATTGCTGCTTTTTACTCATGCCACCTGCAAGTGGCACCACGAAACAGATAAGATGCCTCTATTTACAGAGTTGCTACTTTACGCCCAAATAATGACATTTGTTTTCTTCTCTCCTAAATTGCTTGAAACCCGGGATCCTAGTGGAAGAGATGCTAAACATCCAAGGGCAAATTGCTCGTCCGATCGCTTAGAATTCCAAAGAACTCTGATTAAGGCAATATATAAACAATGCCCGCTATTTCACAACAAAGCAAAGTAGCAGCTGGAGTTTTATCTCATGAAAATTAATCTTGGGAACATTATTAACTCTACCCTGTATACAAAAATAACAATTATATTTCAAGCTGTATCTGTGTTAAAAGCCTATTATATACAATTAAAAAAAACATTTTCTAGTAAAATACAAAGAAACTTCAGATATGAAACTGCTTAAAATGAGTTCAGTATGTATATAAACTCTGAAATCCAATGTTCAGATGCAGACTACAGTTATACTTTTATCAACATTTATAAGGAAAGTTCTACTTGCCTTCCTTTATAGATCTGTGTAATATCAAATGCATGTGTACTGAAGAGCTAGGACAGAAATCTGGGAGAAGGGCTTACAGAAGCTTCTCTCTGTGTTTCTCCCCAGGTAAAAGGAACCTAGAATGGGCTACAGCATTTTCTTTTTTCTTGGAAGCCTGGCATTCAAATATGCAGTAGCTGAATCATTTTCTAGTATTCAAATTGTTAAGAGGGCAAGCTATTTTAGTTTTGAGATGACGTTTAAAAACCCTCTATCAAGTTGTTTTCCATCATTAATGCAAATTTACATATAATAGTACAGACACTAATTTTAGACGTACAAGGTTTGATACACAGATATAGACAACTATTCAGTGGTATAGAAATGGGACTCTTTACAAAAGTATCTTGAAAGAAATGCCATTACTCAATACCTGACAGTAAGCAGTCAACAGTGATGGTTAGAAGCTTATACATAAACAAGCAGCTGCTTTGAACAGAAGTGAAATCTTGCAAGGCAAGTCAGCCATTTGAAATTGTAGTAGCTTGGATTACACATCAATTTCACTATCTGCTGGAGCCTATTTTTGGTGCTTAAGGTAACATATAAAACCTAAAATGAAAACGTTACGAATTACAGAAGCTTTAACTCCAATAAAATCCAGAAATGTGAATTATATCTTTATTGATGCTCCTGATTTATGATGAAACAAACATATTTTTACATCTCAAAAGCAACCCAATGTTTCTCAGATGGCATCTATCTTTGAGCTGTCTACCGACAATGGACTCTCAATTCCATTAAACACATATCCTGTGATACTCTGTCAACTGCATTTTATGTTATGATGTTTACACACAAATGCACATAAAAAGAACACTGACATTCTGATATCCAATTTAGTACTTGCACCCAGTATTACTAAGCTACTATTAATAATGTAAGCTTCTATAGAAAGCCAGTTCAGAGGGTCTATGTTCTAAAGTTGTCCCAAATCTTTTTTTTTCCTTCTAAAAAGCCAACTGAATCATTCCTAACACAACTGAATGCATGTAATTCACCAATCACCAGCCATCAGTTAGTGAGTCAGCATAGTCAGTGTCACCACATGGAAACCGTAAAATAGTAAGAACATACCATCGCACTGGAATTCATTTTCAGTCATATTCCCAGCAACTAGGTCTAACATATGTTCTTACAGAATAAACTCAGGTGAGTCACTGCACAAATATATTCATATACAACTTCTCCTATTCACAGAACACAGTTAACAGCCTGCCTGCTTGTTAGCTAGGGTAATGAACCCTGAATGTTGAACTCAACTGATTCTGAATCATCTCACTAGACAAATGAAATGGCATTCTAATGTTGTAGTTTTACTAAGCACTATTCACAGAATAAAATAGTGTTGCATCGATAACAAAGAATGGCTTGTTTTTATCAGCTTTATTGAGAACTTTGCTGCAGTCTGACAAACAGACTTAGAGGAAATCTTACAAAGCCCTGACAAGTACTCTTTGTGATAATAAACAGCAACATTAGGAAAATAAATAATGTTCATCATTATAATTACAACAGCAGCAGTGTTAAGAATAATACATTCAATGTCTACCTAAAAGTCACACCCTGAAATCTTTGCCAAACAAGAGCACATTGGATCACTTTGATTTGTGACAGGCCAAACAGTGTTCTCTACTATTTACATCAGAAACATTCCAAAGCAAAACTCAACATCAATTATTCACAAGGGCAACTTGCCATCACTGTTTTAAAAGGGACAGACATAACCTTCCAAACTCTACCAGGTCTCTAATTACAAACACTCCTTTCTAAAGCTGTCTAGATTTTAAAATATAAAGGCTGCAATTGAGATGATAAAATACCTAAAAAGAATAGAGTATCAATTATTGAGGTCCTGTCCGTTGACTTACAAGCAGTAAAAAGCAGCTGAAATACACTTTTTAGAATACGTTGGTCTTCAAGCAGTTTAACATACAAGTAGTCCTCGACTTACAACAGTTCATTTAGTGGCCGTTTGAACTTACAATGGCACTGAAAAAAGTGACTTATGTCCATTTTTTGCACTTACGACCTTTGCAGCAACCCCACGGTCACAAAATTTACATTTGGATGCTTGACTATTAGTTCATATTTATGAGAGTTGCAGTGCCCCGGGATTATTTGATCATCTTTTGAGACCTTCTGACAAACAAAATCAGATTGTTACTAATTTAACCACTGCAGTGATTCCCTTAACAAATGTGGCAAGAAAAGTTGTAAAACGGGGCAAAACTCACATATTACTATGTATAACTTTTTAAAATGTGTATGTAAAACTGATGGAAGAAGGCTGAAAATTGAAGGTGTAGCATTCATTATGCTGATCTTCACAGCAAATTATTACAATATGGAAACCAGCAAAGAAACATCAGTTTCTATGAACGGTTTAACACAGAAATGTAATTAAACCCTATTAAAATTACTTCCTCTATCTGTAAATTAATGGGACTCTATAGCCCAATGAGATGCGGGGGGGATAGATGAATGAATAAAAGTCTACAAATGAATTGCAGTGTTTCCCCTTAAGCACTTATTCACGGTAAGACCACCATGATTGCCAGCTGGCATTCTGCCATACATCTGGACAACAAACCTCACAGGAATAACCAACATGCGTCTCAGCTTTGGAACAATGTCACTCAAGTGACAGCAATTTACAAGAAGTAAAAGACCAACTTTTATTCTACAGCCTGAAGAGGCAGCAGATGGGAATCCTGACTTGTCATTATTTTGAGAAGGATTGTTTACGAAGCCAGCAAGGTTTAAAAAAAAAACCAAAACTTAAGATGAAGTTGTTACGACGTGAGCCGGAGACCTTTTTCCTACCAGAAGAATGGAGACCCATAATGGCAACAAATGATGAAGCCGCTGACATTTTTCTCACACCTCTTTTCCTACATACCAAAGAGATGAAACAGACTGCGCTTGCTGAACTAATGCCTCTTCTCTTCCGCTGGGATGAAATTAGGAAAGACCAAGTACAGCTATTAGACTACAATTGCCGACTCATTTTGGATTATGTTACTCAATTTCCCTCTAAGCGCACAAGAGGCTTCCAACAATAGTATTAAATCTCAACAGAGCTGTGAAAAATTCCAGTTCAATGGAGAAGGGGAAGTGCTTCAGAATGTGTCGAGAATAAAAGCAGCACCTTCACTGCAGCGGCCACATCTGTTTCCAGATTTGCACAGTTGCTGCTGGGAGGCTTCCGCAGCAGCCACCCACTCATGGAAACGGGGCAGCTGCTTTAATGAGTCACATATAGATGCTACATCTGTGCTCCTACGCAGCCTGAAGTACTTACTCCAATCCGAGGCATACAGAAGCCTAATCATAAAAGAGCTCATCACGGAGTTTGGATGCAAACTTATGTAGACGTAAACTTGCCAAACTCTTGTTTATTTATCTGGATTTCCCAAACCCCCTACGGACTGAACAGAAGCTAGATACAACTCAGACCTTTCAAAACACTGGAAGATGATGACCATTCTTTGGGAAGAACGTCAAGCCCAGAAGAACCCTGCAAAGCAGAGAGGCTCTCTCTCTCTCTCTCCACGCCTCAGTCCTGACTGGAATTGCTGGAAGGAAAACTTGACCCAGCACCCGAAGTCCCAAATTTTAGAAATAGTCCTGAATCTCATGAGCGCTGGCAGTGAGAAGTTGGTGAGTTATTAAGGAGGATCAGGACTGATCCTATTGCAGTTGTAGGACTCAGCCCAGAATCTGACTCACTGCCCAGTCTAACCGTGCTCCCATTCTCCACTTTCCAAAAAGACAGGGGATCAATTGTCCTTTGCCAGCACTTCAAGTGTGCCAGTCTGGTCGCATGAACTGCCCCCATGAGTGAGCCACAGACGCCTCCTTCCACACAAATAGTTTCTACTGTCCAGAGAGGTTTATCACAGCTTCTGAGCAATCCTGCTTTCCAAATAAAGGTAGTTCTCGACTTACGCCCATTCGTTTAGTGAGGGTTCGAAATTACAGTGACACTGAAAAAAGGGACTTATGACCATTTTTCACACTTACAAACCACTGCGGCATCTCCATGGTCATGGGATCAAAATTCAGACGCTTGGCAACTGACTCATATTTATGACAGTTGCAGTGTCCTCTGATCCCCTTTTGCAACCTTCTGACAAGCAAAGTCCATGGGGAAGCCAGATTCATTTCACAACTGTGTAACTAACTTAACTGCCGTGACTCACTTAGTGACTGTGGCAAGAAAGGTTATAAAATGGGGTCAAACTCACTTCAAACTGTCTTGCTTAGCAACAGAAATTTGGGTCTCAATTGTGGTCATATGTTGGGACTACCTGTAGCAGGCAGTACCTGTATCACCAAACATCTTATATGCAGGCTGAGGAATTCTGGGAGTTGGAAGTCCACAAATCGTAAAGTTGTCAAGTGTCTATGGAGATTCTCAGTCATCCAGGTCGAAGTTGTCCCAACGGTGCTTTTTTTCAAGAGGCAACTGGACTTTCCATTTTTTTCTTTGAAGATGTTTCATCAAGAAGCTTCTTCAGCTCTGACTGGATGGTGGGAGAAGAGCCGAAGTAGCTTCCTAGCTGAAAAGCAAAACATCCTCAAAGGAAAACCAGAAAGTCCAGTTGCCTCTTGAAAAAAGCACCTTTGGAGTAACGTTATCAAGGTTGGAGAGCCCGATATAAACAGCAGAGCCCCAGGAGGTGAACATTTCTAACGTTCTTCTTACATGTTTTTATCCAATAGAATTGCTCTCATTCTCAGAGCTGTTATTTTCCCCAAATGTAACAAGCAGCTACATAAAAGATGGTAATTTTACAGGATAAACTGTAAAAAGTAAAAGGAAGTATTGATGTTTTAATAACGTTGCTGTCCTAGTCACCTTTCTCTCATCAGCTATTTCCCTTTTTTCACAGATAGCCTGCCACAGGAAGCCGATCAGTTAGTCTTGATGTTATCTTTGGTACCTGAACACTTAGCCAAACTATGCCTGGATCATATTACACAAAGTAAAGCTTCAGGCCATGATGAGTCAGAAGGAAAATAATTATTTCATGTTCTTGATTTTTTTTTTTTTAGGTAGCTTGTGGCAGGCCCAGCAGCAATTTTCGTGTATTGTCTTTATCAACAGAACTTTTTAATGAATCTACTCTGATTCACATCATCTAGACGTTTAGTAGTTTCACCACTGAAAATATCTCATGCAATAGTTCAGCCTCTGCAACTGTTTTCACCAAAAGTGGACGAGGAATTTCTGGATCCAAGGTTTCAATACAGAGACATATTGAAGAGTTTCCTGCATTATTATTTTATGATAAAGTACTTGGAATATATCAATTGTGCATTTACAATTGCACGCTAATTTCTAATTAAGGAATTCTATTCCGAGGCAGACAGGTGAACATTGTGAAGTTGTATACATAAATTCTACATACAGGACAAGGTTAATTTATTCAAGCACAAAGTGCTTTAATGTGCCACTTCTGTTAAAATGAACAATTCCATTCATTAGGCTACGTGTCAAGTTTAGAAAACCTGCTGCACATAACTAAATGATACAATATATAGGTAGTAAGCAGTTAGCCTTTACTGTTCTTCATGCTAGAATAATGCTTGCTGCTTGAGCCATAGTTAAGGGCACAGTGCACAGAAATGGGAAAATTGTATTCACTGAATTATTTCTCTTTCACACACACCATTAGGAACACCCTTTTAAGCCCTCACATATAACATTGGGCAAGATAACTTTTGAGTATTCCATTGTCAGATAGTAAAAAATATATATTATGAGAGAAACACAAAGGAACCAGCAGGAGACATACTTAATATTCTGAGATTACAGGTGCCATAATTACTATACTGTATTTATAAAACCTGCTGACATCCACTATTAATTCAAATAAGTAATATCTTAATGTCAATTGGAAATCACATAAACCAGAGAAAAATATCAAAAGGCCAATTATACTGCAATGCATGTTTTAGCTGCTTTCTTCTTCCACAAAGCCAATAATATTGTATAAATAACAACAGCAAAACCTTAATTAACAGATAAGGCACTATGATTGTCCCAATATATTTATGAAGAATAATAAAGCTTAATATTTCATTACAGGACTTTGTCAAACCCTAGAAGAAAAGTAATAATAACCAGAGCTGCTTCATAGTTTTTTCTCTTCTGTTCAGATTAAAACAAAGTAAAAAATCCCACAACAAATTAAGTGAACACACTGAAAATGAAAAAGGGCAATTGTAAAGTAGGTTTAATTACAGTATGTTTACAAGCAATGCATCCCCAAAGTTTAACATTGCCAATTTAAAAGCTTATTTCAAAAGTGGTAGTCTTAGCAGACTAGTTTTTAAAGAAAACTTTCATTTAACAAAATGTTCTCAAAGCTATTAATTACAATCACAAAGATGAGCATAGTCACTTACAAAAGTACACAAGGATTTCTCACCAATACAATCCATAATATGCACAGTTTAGCTCCAGAATCCTAAAAATGCAATCCATCACCAAACCAAAGCTTGCTAGTTGTGCAACCAAAAAAGAATTTGGGGCTAAAATATTAAGGGGTGGTTTTCCATGTAAAAATTCATTTCAAATTGAATATACCATTGAAAAATGATTGATTGTATTTTAGAGTTCTGCTATTAGCTCACAATTTCTACTTGTCACTAGTTTTTCTTCTGATTTTTGAAGGATTGGTAAAATAGAGAATATACAGGCATTAAAGAAGCACATATGTCTAGAGAATTATAAGCAAATTTATCTTTTACATTTTACATTACTCAATACTGAAGAACAATAATTTATTTTGTTCCTAAATTAGGTTGAAAGTAGCTCACTCTAGGTATAGTTAATCAAATACATTCTGTGCAGATTTTATCTACTGTAACCATGCTAAGCATTTTGATAGGCAAAACGTAGAAATGTTAGGCAAAAGCAGACCAATGCAATTCT
Source organism: Pseudonaja textilis (assembly GCF_049901715.1). Taxonomy (NCBI): domain Eukaryota; kingdom Metazoa; phylum Chordata; class Lepidosauria; order Squamata; family Elapidae; genus Pseudonaja; species Pseudonaja textilis. The sequence goes on from NC_142000.1 coordinate 5,028,307, forward strand.
GTGGTTCTAAAAACACACATATATTTTCAAATTCAGGGCGGGATTATTTTCAGTGATGTCTTTTGAAAGAAAAACTAATATCATTATTTGTGTTTTCCAATATGTACTCTTTTCTACAAGATTTTCCTATGTCTGTTGAGATGAGTTGCCATGTGTTAAGCTGACTATCAACTGAAATCTTTTGAATGCTGAATTGAAATCTGACCATTCTGAATGCTGTCAGAAATACCCTAACACATACCATTGCTATTTGTTGACATCCAACCAAAATCTTTGCATGCTATGTATATTTCACTCTTCAGCAAAAGGAGTATTACCCAGAGTTATAGAGGAAACCATTGTAGTTCTTAAGGATAATATTGTGTATACGGATTTTAAACAAGGTCCGATAATGAATATACCTATCTAAAGGCCACTGGAGATAACATGCTCCTGACAAGCAGAAAAAAAATATTCTTTATAAACAGATACAAATTCATCTACAGAACTGTTAATGTGGGGCTTCAGAACATTTTGTAGACAGCACGGACAATTTGCTGAGAAACAGCAGAGTTTCAGACAACCAGTCTCCATAAACATGGATATGTGTAAGACATAGCACATACATTCCACATAATGCTTTAAAGTTTTGGGGTTTTAAAACCTCTGGAAGACAGGCCTAGAGGGCTGCCATCTACCCCTTTTGTCCTTACCTTGCCTCCTTCTCTTTCAAAGTCAACGTATTCTCGGGTTGGTGTTTGCCGCTGCTCCCCCTGCCAGCTGGCCGGAAAAAACTGGAGAGACAGATTGGTTCCTGTGGCCACAAAAGCCTTTTAGAAAAATCAATACAAACAGGATCAGGGAGCAAGACATTACATAAATTATGCAAGCACTCATTTATTTTTACATCAGTTTATGTTTTAAAGCTGAACTGCATAGAGAATACTTGAAAGTCCAAAACATGCACTCATCATTTTTCTTAAGTACAAAGTTACAAACATCTGATTTCATTTTGACAATATTTGCTATAGATTGCTGGATACTTATAGGGAATCAATACTTTCATTATAAACTGTTCTTGGAGATGTTAAAATTCAAAGTACTGTCTGAAACTCCTGCATGACTTTTTAGCACTCAAATGTTCTCCTGCTCTTGGTAAGTTTATAAAAAAGCACTTTCAGTCTGCTTTACTACTCTGAATCTTGTGGGGAGCTGGTACAGAACAGCAAGCAGAAGGTTGAGCATTTTTTTACTGAAACCTCTGTCAATTTCAAATTCTTTCCATCACTCACACAAATAGAGGAACACAAGACTGATGCATATTGCACAAGCTGACTAGAGGAACTCCAACAGCAGGAAGGAAAATGAACGCAGATATTGAAAGTAACATTTTCATTAAAACATTGGTTCCAAATATGCTGCCAGAAATATTAATTAACCCCTTTCAATCGAAGTCAGTAATTTGTATATATGTAAATACAGCTGTATGTGTTTCTTCAAAAACTGAAAGCCAGGATCAAAGCAAACTATATGCCAGAGGAAACCAAGCAAACACAAATAGTCTCAAAATGCAGATAGTGGTGCTTTAAGGAATCAACTTGAGAATAAAACAGACTTTGTAAGTGAGCAAACCATTTGCCAGAATAATTCTTCTAACAGCAAAGTCGGGTGGCTGTGTATCTATCTTAAATCAATATGATTCCAAGAAATAAATCAGTAGCCTCCCTTGAGATTCAATACTTCCTTAAGGGGTTCTTTAGGTATTAATATCACAGATGGGATGAGAAGAAAATTAGAAATCCCATTCATATTTTTTTTTCAAAATATACAGAATATTTATTGCACGTGCAAAAAACAGAAAGCTAGAGAGAACTTTACATCATTTAAATTTACCATTAAGTCTGATCTCCTCCCCTCTGCATTTTTTTTTTTAAAAAAGATTTGTTTCCAATCTGAATTATATTTTTCATTTTTTTTTTTAATTTCTGGAAATGTGGGAGCAAGGGTGAAAAGAATCAGAAATAATCCAGTTTGTGTTAACTGCAGCAAAAGAAAATAGCTGAATATAGTTAAGCCAAACACTACAGAAATATGTTTATGCTCAGAAGACTATAGAAATGGATGCTTTAGGAAAAGGCAGCACTTTGATGGCCAGGAGCTACAAGTTAACGGGCTGGGAAAACTTATGGAGATTTAGGACAAAGAAACAGTGAATGAAATGAAATGAAATGAAATGTAATAGACGTTTTCATGAATGTGGAAAGTTTTGCAAGGGACTTTTAAAAAAGTTGGTAACTCTATTTTAGGGAATACATTCCAATTTTCATACATCTCTTGCCAAATTACAGCAGGAAATGTCAGGGGATCCAGGTATTGCCAAAAAAAAAAAAAAAAAAACCCAGAGCCTGCAGAGTGTATAATGTATTCCTTAGAGCTCATAAATTACACGTAATTCTTCTATGCTTTAAATTGTATGGTAATTAAGTGATAATGTCCAAAGCTAGTTTAAAGTTCCAAGCCTGAACTTTTGGCACTATGTAATATGGTACACGAAGGTTTTCAGTGGATGATAAGAAAAAGGATCACAGACAGTACAAGCCTCAAGGTTTAGGTGATAAAGCCTGAAATGGGAAATTCTTTTTTTTTTTCTTTTTTCCTGGAACTGGAACTTCCTACTTAGGGCTGAATTTATACCACATCCTTTTGTTATAGGTGCATAGTGACAGAATCAAAATACAGATTACAGAATCACACTGTGTTCAGAAAACTACGTTTGTAAGACATGTGGAATAAAGATGAATCTCTTATGATCTCTGTTAAAAATGGAGGAAGGGCACGAGTGAAATAATGCCTCAGAAATAATACATTCAAGTTTGTCTGCATTACAGTTGCGAAGTGAGACTCCCAAGTTACTTTCTTACAACTTACAAAGGTTGTCAGAGGATTCGTTGATGTTAATTTTTTAGACCCAAGGTTTACAATAAACAAACTATCTTTATTACCAATTTTGCATTAAAAACACATGAATGAGCTGCTAAATAAATATAAGTAACCACATGTGGTCTTGAGATTTGTCCATAAAATAAATTGAAATATTCAACAACCATTCAGCCGGATGGCATTCTTCCAGATTATCTTATCAAAACAGCTGTTGTCTTAGAACTCTGTAACAACTAAGAGGCTTAAAATTCGAGTGTGTGGTTGGTGGGAAAGATAGCATTTTCACAGGAAAAAATCAGTCCTTTCTATTAGTAACAAACAAAATAAAGTAACTGTTGGGAACTTGTCTTTTTGTGCTAATAAAGTTTGAAAAATTACTTGCATTCAAACACAGTTCAATTAAAAGAATTCAAACAGTGTATCATAAAACTTCCTTGACAATGGATACTGTTCTTAGGTACTTCATATGATACAATGTGTGCAATTAAACCAATTTTATTCTGATAGAATTGGACTAATTTTTACACTCTCATCAAATTCTAGGCATATTGTTTGCTTTAACATAATCATAACCATGTTTTAACAGTAATAGTTTTTATCTGTATTCAAAATCTAAACTACAATTAGATTAACTACAGTTTGTCAGGTTCTGATGAAACAGGATGAGTTAATAAAAAAACACAGCACTTCTTTAAGCTTGGATCTTGATAATTGTGAGAGTTTAGTGTATAAACATTAGGCTCTGTCATAATATGCCATGCTTTATTGTAATAAATAAAGTGTAGACAGCATGCAACTAATTCATTCAGGACAACTATTACTGTACAGAGCAGGTAAATCCATGATCTGCAGAAGATAACCTTATTGCTATATAAGACAGACCTTATGAAGAGGCCAATCTATAATGGGAAAATACTGTTAAACTGAACAAGTCCCATGCTACTTACTGAATAACATTTCAGCAAAAGTTAGTTTAATTATGACTCTCATGAAAGATAAAAACTTCCATAGGGAATATGCTGTCAGGATGTTCAAGAGTTTCACTTACAAGTATCTATGTCAGCCTTCAACATAAAATATACGATTATCCTCTTTGCTGTTTTAAAAGTACACCTGAAGATCACAATGGATAAAAAAATCCATGTAACTAAATATTACACATCATGTTACTATATAATAGATCACAATTAAGAAGCAGAAACTAAAATCAAGCAACGCATTCCACGCAGTCCTTTCAAACAATTAACATTATGTCCAATTACATGGCTGAATAATGCACTTTTTAGCATCCAATAGTCTTTAGCCTTGAGAAATCTCCTTTTCTGAAACCAAGCTCTTTGAAGTATTCTAAACTAAAAAAAAACCGTACACACACACACACACACACACACACCAGGTACAGAAGCTATGGTAGCATTCTGTTCTCACCCACATTTAGCTACATATTTTGTTAATGTAAATAAAGATAGATTTGGATTTATCTCTGTGAAAGCCCCTTTTCAGTTCTTCCTGCCTAGCGATAGTTAGTGATGAGGGTTTTTCCTCCTAGAAAGTTATCAGTCTTTTTGATAGCATATGAACTTTTACTTAGTTTAGACTTCTTCTACAATTTTTACTCTATTGTAATTGAATCTAAATGGAGATTCAAGTTTTTTTAATTGTTAAAAAGTGCCAATTAAGCATATGCTTTTTAAAACCACCTCAAATGTCCAGAGTTAGGCCATTTAAAGTATGAATAAACAGATAAACAGTAACACCATGCCTTGCTTAAATAAATGAATGACACAGAAGGGAAAAAATGCAAATAGCCATTTTTTCCCCTAGTTTATATGAATTGGAAGGAAAATTGAAGGGTATTTTTCTAGCTGTTTTATATGTAACAACTGTTACAAAAAGCTCTAAGAAGTAACATGTTGATTAACTTGGTACTATATAGTATGGATTGTAAATTTAAATTATAAATTTGGATTTAATTAGTTTGCATTCTATATTATTTCAAATAACATTTATTTATCTAATCTGTATCTTAATTCCCTCATACTGTGCAGCAAGCAGGTAAGGAAAGGTGTAGGGAGAGAGAAAGAACAATGCTAACAGCTCAGAACTAGCATAAGAAATGGGCTAGATTCCTAAAATTTGGGCAGTTTGTTCTCAGTCACCAAGCAGTTCAAATTGAAGACACAAGTACCTTAAATAAAAATATAAATACATAAACTTACTATCTCAGATCGTCCATCCCGGCATGCATTCTGAAACCTGGCCTGTCTTTCTTCATGTGGTCTGTCCCTGAAGCCAGTATATTTAATCTGCAAAGAGCAGGAGCTAAATCAAAAACTGAATCATGCCTGTTTTACAGTACCAACAAAGAGATAAGGGCAAGCCGGCAGAGATGATGATTAGAATGTGAATATTACTTTTGTGGAAGCCAAGTAAGGACAATACTCCGAAATATGGGTATGCCACTACCCATTCCCAAGTTTAAATTAACACAATTTTTTTTAACAGAATTCCCTATTTTTTACTTTACCACTTTTGTATTCAGGTGCTGCAGCAAACTATAAAAGGCAAAGAAAAATTATTGGAGTCGGGAGGAAAAAAAAAGAACACGGTTGCCCAAGAAGCAAAGAAATACATGAAGAGAGGCCTGCCCTTCTAAAATTACAGAATTTTTCAGGATGGGATTATGGCCATAAAAAACAAAATTCCAGCCATCTTCGTAGGAAAATCATGAGGCATAAACACAATGGGCAGCAGAACATGAAGAACTTTTTTTTCCAGTTAATCCGTCTATTTAAAATAAATATCCTTTGCAGTAACCTAAGAGATGATCGATTACTGATTTCATATTTTATATATAACGTTAGTGCAGATGCACATCCACATAAAGGTTTTATTGCAATAATAATCTGTGACTTGAACTGCACGTGGGTGTCTAAGGCAAAGGGAACATTCCATGTGTCTCCCATTCAACTGGGGAACAGCAAGGAAGAAAGTGAGAAGGGCCCTCATCTCCAGTAGTAGAAGTGAAGAGCATAAAGGAAACTGAACTTCTGTTTTAATTGTGTTGGTAGGATGTGAGGCAATAAATGCCAGAGATGAGTGGGATGCTAAGAATAGAAAATGAAAAAAGGAAACAGGGGCTGTATGGGTGCATAAAATAAGGAATATGCTAGAGAAAAATGTGTCCATATGGAAGTTGGGGTATATTCACAACATGGCACCTTAAGAAATACTGTAGGAAAGTTCCCACTATAATTTGTTGTTATAAATGTTAAAATAGCATCCAGCTCTCTTGTGCTAGAAAGTGATTTTTTTTTACTAATTCTAGATAATTTAAATTTGACAACTTCAGCATTTGATATTTTACTGTCACGTTGCATATTTAAGGTACAGAAATAAAAATTTGCCCCATTATATATAGGATCATCTTCAACTGAGTTTAATAAATATTAGTTGTTTGGATGATATGTACCAACACTACAAACAGAGTTTTGTCTTACTTAATATCAATAAACACTAAAGTAAAAAAAAAAAAGTGGTTAGATGTATACCAGGACATAACCAGTGGATCCCTTTTTATCTTTCTCCAGGAATCATTATCCACCCCTTGAATGAAACAAAAGGATGGCAAAAGCACAATTTGCTGTGCTAATATCAGAAATGCAATCAAAACATGGGCACTTAACTCTTAATCCTTCATTTAACCATAGCTCTAATACATAACATCAAGGCTGATTTTGCGCCACTCTTCCATTGTGCGTTGTTACAATCATATTCATTTAAATTCCACTTAGAATAGAATAAAATTCAATGAAAACAGCAGAACTTGCTTTCGAATTAACATTTGTAGAGGTATACTGTTACCATCTTATAAAATAGTCTCATCAATTATACTCGGAGTCATAACTAAGCTGATTGTAAAGCAGATCATCTTCTTTTCAACATCATTACCCGTAAAAAGTAATCAGTACAAAAGACGAAGGTAGCCATTCCTCAACTTTCCAACTAATCAACAGCGATGCAGATTTTTTTAATGGAATGGGGGGGGGGAGAAGTAATATTTTCTTTCTGAACAGAGGCCTGCTGATCAGTTGTGTGTACAAAACAGGAAAAAGCTTCACATCCCTAAATTCAGTAAGGATCCCCTTTAATTTTTTTACCCTTGAGGCTCATGCTATCATGTAACTGTAACTTTAAGAATTTTCCTGCATGGGGGCAGGGAGGTGAGTGGGGTTACTTCCAAGTAAAAATACTTGGAAATGGGGCTGAAATCTTATACATGATGGGTTTTATTTCAGTTTATAATTTAAACCTTCCCCAACTTCAGAACCTTCCATAGGGCACCAAATACCATCTATCTGCAGGCTGCACAGGATTGACTAGACAGGTTGGGGATGATGGGAATTTAAGCAGTACAACATCTGGAGGGCATCAGTTCCCTGGAGTACAAATGACTGAGACAGGCTGTAATGACTGAGACAGGCTGTAACTTTTAAAAGGTTTTTTTCCCCTGCACAGACACAGGATGGCAACCTGTTAATTCAAAAGCACCCAAAGCTTTCCCAGCCGAAGAAAAGTCGGATAAAAATACTTTTTTAAGAAATGAAGATAGGTAGATACCTGCACACAGCTTTTACCCGTACAAAGGAAGACCAAATGCTTCCTTCCTTTAGTTCATTTCCAGCAGGGTAGCCATGATTAGCTCTTTTCCAGCAACAGAAAAAAAGCATGCTGGTGCACTTCACCGACCAACTCTTTTATTATCTGACGGAGCGGACGGCGATCCACAAGGAACCGAAACTGATGACCGTGTCAGGACGGGGGTCTGACACTCAGTTCCAGCTTTCCATTGCAGGCGAGAACACAACTTCGGTTGCACAGCAGCCTGCCTGGGGAGCCAGGCTTGGGGGAAGAGAGGGGGCTTTCCAGTCTCTGGAACTGATGCAGTCAGAGGTGGGCGCCTCCAAAGGCACGACATTGCCCTGCCATTCCCTGCACATGGCTCATGCAGCTCTGCAAATCAGGAAGGCGCCAGTTTAGGGAAATACTAAGGCAAGGCAGGTGTCCGGGAGCAGAGCTTGTTGGCCACTTGTGGATGATGGGAGTTCAGTCCCAACAGCCCAAGAGCTTAAGGCTGGCTGGGTTACAGGGCTAAACGTTAAGGCAGGTTTGGGATGAAAGGGGAGGACGGGAGGAGGACTCATTAGGATCACAAAATGAAGGCTGGGCTGGGAACGATGGGAGCAGAAGCCCAACATGTCTGGAGGAGGGAGAAGACAAGAGGAAGACTGGCTGGGGATGATGAGGATCAACTTGTCTGCAAATCGTCAAGTGGGGGAAGATGAGGTGGCTGCAAAAAAATAACTGGATAATGGAAGTCTACCAGTTTGGGGGGGCGGGGGGAGAGAAAGGAGAAGTTGGTGGCCAGGAATAGGGCCAGAAACCTGGCTGGACACGATGAGAGTATGAAACACCAAAAACCTGCCGGGAAGGGGGTACAGGTAGTCCTCGACTTACAACAATTCATTTAGTGACCGTTCACTGAAAAAAAGTGGCTTAACACAGTTTCCCACATTTTACAGCGGCTGCAGCATCCCCACGGCCACCCGATCAAGATTCGGATGCTTGGCCAGCCAGTTCATATTTGTGACCGTTGCTGTGTCCCAAGGTCCCGTGTCCCCCTCTTGCGTCCTTTCGATAAGCCAAGTCCATGGGGGAAGCCACCGATTCACTTAACAACCGGGTTACCAACAGCAGTGATTGAACTTAACATGCATGGCAAGAAAAGGTGTAGAACGGCGCAAAACCCGCCTTAAACAGAAAGTTTGGTCTCGATTGTCGTCACAAATCGAGGACTACTTGCAGTCGCTGTGTCAAAGGAAAAACTGGCGAGAGAAGTGAAAAGCCAAGCAGGGATGGGGGGGGGGGGGGGCAAAGAAGGAAAGTTGGCTGGGGATGATGGGATTCCAAACCAGCGACTGAAGTGGAGGTGGGTGGAAATGAATGGCCACGGGGAAGGTTAGTTGGGGATGATGGGATACCAAACCCGGAAACTGGGAGAAGTGGGGCTAGAGAGAGAAAGCTGGCCAGGGATGATGGGAACAGAAACCCAACGACTGGGGGTGGGAGAGGTGGAACGAAGGACCACCGGAGGCTGGCTGGGGATGATGGGGAAGTGGGATCCGGCAACCTGGGGATGACGGCAATTCCAGGCAGAGAGCTAGAAACAAGGGCCACAGAAGGAAAGCTGGCTGGGGATGATGGGAATCCCGAACCCACCAACCGAGCGGGAGTCCCGCGGACCAGGCTGGGGATGATGGGACTCCCAAACCCCCAAAACTGGAGGGTAGCCTGGCTGGGGATGACGGCAATTCCACAGCTAGAAACACGGGCCACGGAAAGGAAAGCTTGGCTGGGGAGGATGGGAATCCCGAACCCACCAAGCGAGCGGGGATCCCGCAGACCCGGCTGGGGATGATGGGAGCGGGAACGCCAGCGCCGCCGCCGCCGCCGCCCGACTTCCGCCCCGCCGCCTCACCTCGCACTCCCGACTCAGCTTCCTGAAGAACTCCTCGTTCTCGAACTTGCTCCGCTGGTCCGGGACGACGCGCGGCATGGTGCGCGGGAGGAACCGCGGCCAGCCAGCCGGCCGGCCGGCGGAGCAGCAAAGGCGTCCCGCCGCCGCCTCTTCTTCCTTCTCTTCCTCCTCTTCCCCTGAGCGCCCGGGAAAAAGCCGGCTGGCGGCGAGACAAGGAGCCGGAAAGCGCGGGAGAAGGAGGAACCCTCCCGCTTGCCTGCTCGGCCAACGGTCGCCGCCGCCGCCGCCGCCGCCGCCGCCGCCGCCTCTGAGGCGTCTCGGAGCCTCTGAGGAGATCCGAGGGGGGCGGAGGCGCCGCGCGCCAGAGGAGCGAGAAAACCCGCCAGCGCTCCCCGCTGCGCGTGCGCGGCCCCGCCCACTCCCTCTCTCTTTCTCCCTCCCTCCTCCTCCTCCTCCTCCTCCGGCCGCCCATTCAAGGAAGGGGAAGGAAAAAAAAAAAAGGTACAGGACAGGGAGAGCCGCGCAGAAGGGCTGCCCGAGGGAGGACGGAGGGGGGGGAAAATGGCCGGGGAGCGCGCATGCGCGGCGGTGGAGGAGAGACGCGCGAACGCGCGTGTGTGTTCCGAGAGCTGAGAGCATCTCAGCGTGGTCTCCTTTCTCAATCCCTATCTTTTCTTTTCTTTTCTTTCTTTTTTTTTTCGGGGTCCCGTAGTTTGGGAAAGTGGAGTGGGTGACTTTCCAAGCTGGGGGAGTGGGAAGCCCACTTTTATTATTATTATTATTATTATTTTGGTGGAGTTCTCACCGTTTTCGTCCACCGGCCGAGTCAACCGGATCGGAGGAGAGGTAGCCTCGTGTGAAAGTTGTGCAACGTGGTAAAAAGTTATTTGGGGGGGTTGGTTCGTTCGAGGTGGCGTGGTGGGAATCGAGAACAAGGGGTTGTTTTGGAGGTTACGCGTGTTCGGCGAAACCCTAGCAGCGTCATCGCCCGGACGGGGCTTTTCAGCGGGTCGGACGCGGACGCGGCTTTTCAGCGGGTCAGCGAAAGCTGCCCGGAGGTTGGATACATTCACACGTGTTTGTGGAGAGTCTCTGTTATCTCCAGGTCATGGTTATCCCAAAAGTGCTTCCGACCCCCACCTCCAAGAGGCAACTGGACTTTCAGCTCCGAGCTGAAGAAGCTTCTTGGATGAGAAGCGAGACGTCTTCAAAGAAAAAAAAAACCAGAAAGTCCAGTTGTCTCTTGGAAAAAAAAAAAAAGAGGCAACTTTGGGATTCACACGTGCTGCGCTTGACTCGCGTTCACCTCGCTTTTTCGAGTGCAACTTGTAATTGCGTTGGTCTAGAAAAAGGAGCCTGGCTGCGGAGGATGGGGACGCAGAGATGGGGGGAGGGGCGGCCACTGGAGAAATGGGGCCGCTTCTTTGCAAACTCGCTTTGTGTTGTGTTGCGCACGTGCTTGGCACAGACTCACGACTCGAACTTAACTTTTTCTTCCCCGATGCAAAACTGGACGATTGTTCCCACGCTTGGCCCGATCCCCCGCCCCCCGAGTTGCCCCAGGTCAGCACAAATCCCTTCCCGTGTTTTGGACTCCAATTCCCATCGCCCGCAGCTCGGCACCAGCATCACACTATTGGGGGTGTGCGTGTGAAAGTAACTCTTTTCCTATCTCGGTTCTGGCCACTGCACAACTCATGCACTGGTGGGCTTTCCCACCCCCCCAACCTGTAACCTTGACTTACGACCCCAGTTGAGCTCTCAACATTTCTGTTGTTAAAAGTGACGCCTGGGTTACAAGTTGAGTTTCACTCCCGTTTTACCACTTTCCTGGCCTCGGTTGTTAAGTGAATCACTGCAATTGTGAAGTTAGTAACATATCTGTTAAGTGAATCTGGCTGCCAGAAGGTCGCAAAAGGGGGATCACAGCCACCATCGTAAGTACAAGTCAGTTGCCCAGGGACTGAGTTTTAATCACTGCAACAGTCATAAGTCGGAAAAAACGGTCAAGTCACTTTCAATCCGGTTGTAACTGAACGGTCACTAAGCAAACTGCCATAAGTCAAGGACTACCTGTACTTTTGGGGGGGAGGAAGTGGGAAGTGGATGGTTGCTATTGCGAGTCCCAACTCCAGTTGGGACTCCTCACTCGTGAGGAAGCACCATCTCCAAAACTTCCACCGGGCCCTTTTCCTCGCCGTTGAAAAAGCGAGACAGCCGCCGTAACCTGGAACACTGGAAGCTTTTAAGAAGAGATTGGATAGCCACTTGTCTGAAGTGGTGTAGGGTGTCCTGCCTAAGCAGGGGGTTGGACTAGAAGACCTCTAAGGTCCCTTCTAACTCTGTTCTATTCTATTCTATTCTATTCTATTCTATTCTATTCTAATCCTATCCTATCCTATCTCCTATCCCTTATCCCATCCTATCCCTATTCGGCATTCTGTTCTGTCCTATCCTATCCTATCCTATCCTATCCTATCCTATCCTATCCTAATGAACCTCAAAGTATCTCCAGCCCAGTGATGGGATTCAATTTTTTTACTACTGGTTCTGTGGGCGTGGCTTAGTGGGCATGGCTTGGTGGGCGTGGCAGGGGAAGGTTACTGCAAAATCCCTATTCTCTCCCCATCCCACTAGCCTGCTTTCCAGCTCCGTTCTCCTGTGCAGGGCAACCAAAGAAGACCCAGCCGATCAGCTGGGACTCGATGGGAGGCAGAGAAGAGATGGGGTTGGCGGGGCCAGTCAGAGGTGGGATTGGCTGGTTCTCCGAACGACTCGAAGTTTCCGCTACCGGTTCTCCAGAACTGGTCAGAACCTGAAGAATGCCACCTTTGCCCCAGATTCTGGCACTTGGCAACCAGTGTGTATTTATGACAGTTGCAACATCCTGGGGTGGTGGTCACATGGTCGGCATTTGGTACTTTCCCAACTGGGCTTCCAACATGTGAAGTCAATGGAGGGCTGGGCTTCGTTTAATGACCAGGTGATTCACTTAGCAACGGTGGCAAAAAAAAAGGTTCTAAAATCAGGTGCAACTCATTTAGCAACTTCCTTGCTTAGCAACAGAAATTCTGATCCTGTTGTGCCCGTAAGTCGAGGACTCCCTGAACCCTCTGCATTTCAACGATACCCCCTCCCCCTCCCCCCAAATCTTGGGGCTTAAGCCACAGGCCATGCTGAACACTCCCTAAAAGCCCCTTCGGCCTGACCCTGCGCAGCATTTCCACCCAGGTGAGAATCCCAGGTGCCTCTGCTCCTGCCCGCCTTTGCACGCTGCTCTTTTCTCACAACCAGGCAACCCCACGCAAAGCCCGGCCTTAGCAACCAGCAGAAGCAGGACGTGAGTCGCTGCAAAGCAGGAAACAGGAAATCCAGCAGACAAGGCGAGTGTGTGTGTGTGTGTGTGTTTGTGTGTGCGCGCGCGCAAGAGGCAGAAAGGGTGCCAACTCATACAGAAAAGCAGGACGTGCAGGGTTGCGCGCGGGATAGGGCGCAAGAGCGGCTGCTAAGATCCCGCTTTTCGCCTGGCTTTTCCCGGTTTTGCAACGGGCAGCAGCCTGGGACCCCCGACCTATTCTCCGCGCCCTCTGCAAACTCGGTCCTCCCCCGCCTCCTCCCCCGGTGGAGTTCGCGTCTTTCGTCGCGAGTACCGACCCGCCCCAGCGTGGATTTCCCCCACGCAAGCCAGCCCCACCGACCCGAACGAGGGGATCGACGCCGAACAGCCCGATCCTACGCGCCACGCAGCAAAGGGAATTAGAAGAATCGAATCGAATAAAATAGGAAAGAATAGAATAACGTTGAATAGAATAGGTGGGATGAAGGATAAGAATAGAATAGAACAGAATAGAATAAAATAGAAAAGAATAGAATAAAATAGGAAAGAATAGAATAGAAAAAAGAATAGAATAAAATAAAATAGGAAAGAATAGAATAGAGTAGAATAGAATAGAACAGACACACAAGGAATTTGTTTTGGTGCAAATGCTCTCAGTGTACATAAAAAGAAAAAAAATACCTTTGTCAAGAATCATAGATATATTAATAGTAGTCAAAGAGTACACATAATCAAATCATACTAGGAAACAATAAGTGATCGAATCAAATCAAATTAATACTAGTAAACAGTCAATTTAAAAAATCATAAGGATACAAGCAACAAAGTTACATTCATGCAGTCACCAGTGGGTGGAGATCGATGAAAGGAAGGACAGAAGGAGTAATAGTGATAGTAGTGCAGACTTAGTAAATAGTTTGACAGTTTTGAGGGAATTATTTGTTTAGCAGAGTGGTGGCGCTTGGGAAAAAACTATCCTTGTGTATGGTTTCTCTGGTGTGCAATGCCCTATAGCAGTGATGGCTAACCTTTTCCACATTGCGTGCCCAAAGTGCGCTCATGTGCCTGCACCCATGATGCAATGCATGCGCAACTCCCCCGCCCTCCCGCACATGTGAACCCCCCACATTGCACTGCTGTGCACATGTGCACACAACTCCCCGCAGCCGCATGCCTCTGCGCATACACACACGTCGCCCACAAACGCATCTCCCATCGCGCATGCGTGGCAGATCCCCAACAATCAGCTGGCTGGCGTGTGTGTGTGTGTGTGTGTGCGTGGTCAGTGGGGCTCTTCCGGGCGACCTCTCGCATTGTCGGCAGAAATGGCTCTGTGTTCCACTTCTAGCATGCGTGCCATAGGTTCGCCATCACGGCTCTATAGTGTGAGGAGTCCTGCTGTAAGTTCTTCTTTTTTATTTTTTTAATGCCATTGTAACTTTGGTTGCTAAGCAAACCAACGGTTATAAGCTGCCGAGTACCCGTATTTGCAGAAAACCAAGGTTAGGCTTGTCCAGATGTTGCAAGCTGGGTCCTGCAAAGCGAACAACCTGCCCTGCAGCCTCGTGAGTTGTGCGAACCCAAGCTCTGAACATTTACTTGAGTGTCATTCAATATCCCCCCCCGCCAAGTTGGCCGATTTGATCAAACCGCAGTTTGGCTCTCCCCTCAATAATTATCTTGTGTGAACAAAGCCTCCACTGTCTATTGTGTTTGCCTCAACAGACCACAGTTATCCCTCTGGAAATTGGCAGCCGTGGATGTGTTCCTACAACATGCTTGATTGCTGAATTAGCCCATTGTCTGGCTACGTACAAGCCACTGTAGCCTAAGCCAACTAAATGCCTGGAGTTCACTGGTTAAACTAACTCAGGTTAATGTGCAGATGCTACTGGGTTTTTAAGAGACCTGGTTGACCCCTTTGAGGAAGGCAGGGATTCTAAATTTTACAGATAAAAAGAGAGTTCAATTCGTGATTTCACTTTTTACCAACCCAGATGGGCTCTCGGGAGAATATGGGCATTGACCCTTCATTTTTAAAAGTTCTGAACGCTTTGCGGGAAGTGAGAAAGTATTAAACCGTACGTAAATAAATCTTAAAAACTTCTTGGTTCTCAGGAATGGATGAAGGGATAGCCTGCTTCTAAACAAAGAAGCCCCACTTTTTCCTAGCTTGGCCATGGCTATCCTGAACATGAATGTAATATCCTGACTTGAGCGTCACCACAGCTCAGTTGCTCTTGTGTCTTGTGAAATCGCATCTAGGAGAAAAAAAAAGGAATTGGGAATGCTGGCATGAGATTTCCTAGGCAAGAATCTGCTTGCTTAATTGAAAAGATCAGAGAAATGATGGATAATTAGGAGAATATTATTGGTATTTTACTCTTTATTTTCAGAAGTTCTGAAGGCTTTGCGGGAAGTGAGAAAAGGTTCAATTGCAGCCTCACAAAATCTCAATAATTACTGTTCAAACTCATTTGCTTAGTTGACTAAGCTGATTTTAACTGGCCCGGAAGAAAATTGAAAATATAATAGAAAATCTAATTAGGATAATTAAGTATGCTAAAGACGAATCTGAAAAGAGTTGCAACAATTAGGGAGGGATGTGCATTTGAAGATTGCAGCTTTAGTATCTATGAAGATTCTCAGTCATCCAGTTGTATCAAAAATGGTTTTTATTTTTGAAAAAAAGGCAACTGGACTATTTTTCTGGGGAAGAAGAAAAAATTGCAGTTTAGACATATAAATTCCACCCAATTGAGTGCAAAAAGATCAGGAGAGGTTGAACTCCAACCATCCTTGCTACGGACAAATCCTGTATTCTTAGCTCTTTCTTTGGGAGCGTGCGGGGAAGAAATAATATATTTCTACCCTGTCTGTCAGGAAAAATCAGGTCTGTTTTTTGGAATTAAATTTGAAATGGAGATCTAATGCATTTTGACTTCAGAATGCTAGTATCCCACTGCTTTCTGATTCATCTCTTTTTTTTTTAACTGTCTGCTCCGATTGTAAACGTTCCTGAATGTGTTTGAGTGGAGGTTATTCTATACTAAACACAACCAGATTTTGTCAAAAGAAAAAAACTGGCAACATTGGTTTGAAGCCAATGTTTTATGAACCCTTCTGTCTGGAGAGATAAATTGGGCCTGCTTTCTCCTTCCTCTTCCATCTCCGCATCTCTCCCTTTTATGTAAGGTGACATTACTTTCTTGTAGAAAAACGAACAATAAAATTCTCACACATCCCTAGCCTTCGGCATATCCAGTTCAAAGATTCAGTAGGAGCAATTGGGAAAGATCCTCTGCCAAAGAGTCACTACCAAAGGCTAATTCATTTTTTTTTAAAATTAAAATGTGTACATTTTTCATTTAACAAGCATACACACCAAAGTCGTTTGCAGGAAAGATGATCTTATTCTAACAGTGCTGGTAGTTGAACAAATAGCCTAAAATGCAGCCATTTCCTGTATTCTTATAATTCAGCTACGCAGCCCGATAAACCTTCTGCCTCTGTACTATTTTTAATTTTTGCACTCCTATTTATAATAGTGGCTTCAGAGTCAGATTTGGGTGGAAAGTCAGAGACTTTCCAAAGCAAATCAAACATGGCTTCCGTGAAGATTTTTAAAGGGTAAAAAGTTGAAGCTTTTTTTTAATTTAAAGTTAAAATGTTTTAAATTGAAGTTTAAAAAATTAAAACTCTAAATGTTTTTGAAGTTTAAAAGTGACCCTATCCCTGGTTTTCTGGTATAATGCCTCCACGTTGCCAGAAAATACAACATCCAGACCTGGGTTGAACTCCAGGGAAAACATTATCTTTTGCTTATCATCCATAAAGATTTTGAATAAGCTGAAATAAAATGGGAGAGATGAACAAGGCTGTCGGGCATGATGAAGGGAAAACAAACCGAGATAAACAAGGTAAAGGCCATGCTGGCTTTCCTCAAGGTCCCTTCCAGCTCTATTCTGATCGTCCATGGAGATTCTCAGTCATCCAGGTCGTGGTTGTCCCAAGAGGCACCTGGACTTCCTGGTTTTTTCTTGGAGGACGTTTCGCTTCTCACCCAAGAAGCTTCTTCAGTTCTGACTGGATGGTGGGGAGTGGAAGGATTTATGCTCCTTGCAGACAGCTGGTCATTTGCATCCTTTTAGAGGGTCACTGAGGCCACTTGGAGGTTTTATTTTTGTCACTTGAGTAGTGCAAATGGCTGTGGAGCCTTCTTGGCTGCAGGATGATTTCTGCCCTGTGTCCCTTCTCTGTTGAAGTCAGTCGGAGGCTGTTCGGGATGAGTCTCTGTTGTCTGCATCTCAGACTGAAGCACAAATGGTTCTTGTGGCTTGCAGTTTTTCAGGAAATCCATTCGTTCTCCCACACCATCCGAAGAGTGTTCATCCCAAATTGCATAGCTAAAAGTTTGTAGAGATCCCCAGTCCTCCAGCTCATGGTTGTCCAGCTCATGGATTTTCTTGTTTTTTTCTTTGAAGATGTTTCGCTTCTCACCCAAGAAGCTTCCTCAGCTCTAGCTGGATGGAGGGGAACGGAAGGATTTATAGTCCTTACAGTCCTTTGCATCCTTTTAGAGAGCCGTTGAGGCCACTTGTAGGTTTATCTGTGTCCTCAAGATCACCAGAGTGATACAAATAAGCGCAAAGCCTTTTGGGAACTGTTGAAAGAATTGTGTATATGGTGCTTTTTTTCAAGAAGCAACTTTGGACTTTGTTGTTTTTATTTGAAGACATTTTGCTTCTTATCCAAGAAGCTTCTTCAGCTCTGACTGGATGGTGGGGAATGGAATCTGATTGATTGATTGATTGATCTGTCTCCATCTGTCTGGGAGACACTTGGTGGTGGGGGGGGGGAGGAAACTCCAGGTGGGAGAAATATGAGTGCTTCCTTCCACCTGTTGGTTCTCAGGGGGAATATCTCCTTCCACGCTCCTTGCATCATTATCCGGCATGCGTAAATCCCCTTCTGCAATGTCTCGAGTCTCCAATCAGGGGCTCCTTGCCTTACAGTCACAGAGGCCATTTGGCAGTTCTCTTTCCAGCCTCCAGTTCCATCTCCACAGTCGAGATTTGGACCCGTTTAGTGGGAGCAAT
The DNA here is from genome assembly GCF_049901715.1 of Pseudonaja textilis. NCBI lineage: Eukaryota > Metazoa > Chordata > Lepidosauria > Squamata > Elapidae > Pseudonaja > Pseudonaja textilis. The sequence continues at coordinate 5,046,200 of NC_142000.1, forward strand.
TAGGTTATTTTAAACAACGAATACAGACACGTTGAACTTTGATCTGCAAAGAGCGTTTACCGGAGAGCTGCCAAGTCATCCATCATCCTGGCAATGCAGCCAAGTTCTTTATTGCCAATCATCCTTCATCAGCCTGTGTGATTCCAGTCGGTTTACAGCATCTATTAAACATAACATCATTTCTCCATCGGGTCTGATGCCAGTACAGGTGGATTCTCGACTTACGACCGCAATCGAAGCCAAAATTGTTTGTTAAGTGAGTTTCCGTCCCCCCACTTTTAAGACTTTTCTTGCTGTGGCTCTTAAGTGAACCACTGCAGTTGTGATTAAGGTAGGGACACGGTAGTTAAAGTGAACCCGGCTGCCCTATTAGCTTTGCTTGTCAGAAGGTTGCAAAAGGAGGTCACATGACCCTTGCGCATTGCACCCATCGTAAATATGAGTTGCCTTGTGTCTGAATTTCGATCATTAGGACCATGAGGATGCTGTGGCGCTCTTAAATGTGGGGGGAAAAGATCATAAGTCATTTTTTTCAGTGCCGTTCTAATTTGGAACAGTTTGAAGTTGAGGACTGTATCAAAAAGATACAGTAGATGTTTCTACTCCGTACCTGGTAATCCCTTCTCTTTGACCATTTAGCTCTGAAGGCTGGCAGCTTACAAGCCACCATCCCTGGTTTCATCGTTATAATAGCCATTTCTCTCTCTTTTTTAATTTTAAAAAATTCTTCATTGAAATTCAAAATATTAAAGAATTTACAAAACTTCAAAATATTAAAACATTTACAAAAATTTCAATAATAGAAGATGTGTCAATACCTTTGCAACATCATTTTCTTGACAGTACAATAAACACAATACCTACAATTAATACTTGACAGTTGTTTATAAAATCAGTAATACTAATTTACAGTGCCTTGATAATATTAATAAAAAGCAATTCATATATATAGGTTGATGGTTCAAACAAGAAGAAAAAACATATTAACATTAAGTACACATATATATATCTAAAAAAGATTAGAAATACATTTATATAACTATAGTTATGTACTGTGCTCTATAATCAATAGCCTTAAGAGGAGATAAATTATACATTTTTAAGCATACAATGCAATATAAGTATAGCTACATAAATATTACAAATTAAATATTAATATTTATATAAATCTCCATTTTCTGGCAGTATCTGAATTTCAACGGCTTCTCGTTAGTCCTACCTATATACCAATATGCCAATTTAATTTCCTTTTTTGACCTATATTTATCATGTTTTACTGTCTACCCATTGATACTAAATGTTCCAGATTGAGTACATACTAGCCATTTCTCAAGTCTTTGTAGAGCTGGCAGAAAGGAAGTTGTTGCTTCCTCTCTTGTTTCCGTTTTCTTTGTTGTTGCTAGAGTAAAAAAGTAAAGAACAAAATATTCAGGATAGCGACTTCAACAATCGTCCATCCCCGCCTGTTTCTGCTCTGGTTTTTAGGGCAGGTGGGAAACTCAAAAAGGCGATAGAGACGATCTTTCTAGATTGTTTGATTAATGATGTGTATCACCAAGCTGTTGACTGAAGAGTTTTCCAGAAAAAATTGTGCCCTCCGGGAGGAATTTCACTTGCGAAGTCATTGTTGCTCTACACAGATACTCCTGCAATTACAGCCATGCATTTAGCATCTGTTCCAAGTTACAAGAGCACTGAAAAAGGTGACTTATGGCCAGTCCTTGCACTTACGATGGTTGCAGCATCCGCCATGGTCACATGATCAAAATTTGGGTGCTTGGCAGGCAGCTTGTATTTACAATGGTTGCAGCCTCCCAAAATCACGTGATCCACCATTTATTGAATTTAATTGAATTCTTTATTGTCATTGTACGTGTATATACACAGTATACACATACAACGAAATTCACACAACACCCAGAGACCAGACTAAACATGCACACATACATGACATTCCCCAAACACCTCCCTACCCACCAAAATTCCCTGCCTCCTAAAACACACACAAGCATCCACACAACAGACCAAGTAATACTGTCCAACAGCAGTGGTCCTTAAGTTCATTGTTAAGTGCAATTATAGCTCTGGGATAAAAACTGTTCAGGAAACGTGTGGTCTGAGTTTTAATTGTTCTGCATCTTCTGCCAGAAGGCAACAGTTCACAAAGATTGTGAGCAGGATGGGAAGAGTCGCTAAGAATGTTGTGCGACTTCCAGCGAGATGCGAAGATGTCGTCCAGGGCTGGTAGCTGGAGACCAATGATATTCTAGGCAGTTTGAATGCTTTTTTGTCTGCTCCAGAGCTGCTCCCATCCCATGCAAGGATGCCGTATGTCAGGACACTCTCGATGGTGCAGCGATAGTAGGAGAGAAGTAGATGCTGAGATAGATTTGTCTTCCTGGGCATTCTCAGGAAGTACAGCCTCTTCCTCTGTGCCTTCTTCACAAGCATGTTAGCATTCATAGTCCATGAGAGGTCCTCCAAGATAGAAGTGCCCAGAAATTTAAAACTACCACCCCTCTCCACTTCCTCGCCATTTATGTACAATGGTAAATGTACATCTCTCTTCCTCCTGAAGTCAATTATGACCTTCCTACTAACGGTGGGGATTCAATTTTTTTTACTACCAGTTCTGTGGGCGTGGCTTGGTGGGCATGGCAGGGGAAGAATACTGCAAAATCTCCAGTCAGAGGTGGAATTTGCTGGTTCTCCGAACTACTCAAAATTTCCACTACTGGTTCTCCAGAACTGGTCGGAACCTGCCGAATAACCACCTCTGCTTCTTAAGACAGTTTCCAACAAGCACTGTCAATGGAGGAAGCCAGATCTGCCTAACTACCACCTGATTCACTTAAAGGACAGCAAGATTCGTTTAACTCTGGGGAAAAGGTTTTAAAATTGGATGCAACTCACTAAACAAATCCCCTTGCTCTGCAATGTGTGTTCCTAAGTCAAGGGCAATCTGTAATTGAGGCCATCCATCTTGTTGCTGGTCATTATTTTCCTTTCCACCCTTCGCAGCGGTACAGGGATCTCTACAATACTGGGCCTTGCATTCATAGGCGGGTAGAGTGTTTACATGCTTTTCAATTCAATATCAGCTCTTAGCAACTACGTAGAAAGAATTTGCACGACAGCAGTGTTTCAATATTTGAAGGATTGTCACTGAGAAGAGGTGTGTGTGTGTGTGTGTGTGTGTGTGAAGCTATTCTCCAAAGCACCAGAAGGCAGGACAAGAAGCAACGGATGGAAACTAACCAAGGAGAGAAGCAACCTGGAATGAAGGAGAAATATTCTTACAGTGAGGAGAATTAACCAGTGGAACAACTTTGCCTTCAGACGTTGTGGGTGCTTCATCACTGGAAGGTTTTCAAAAAGACACCGGGCAGCCACTTGTACAGAATAATGGAGCTGGAAGGGACCTTGGAGGTCTTCTAGTCCAACCCCTCCTGCTCAATGGGGAGACATTGAGCAGGTGGGGTTGGACTAGAAGACCTCCAAGGCCCCTTCCAGCTCCGTTATTCTGCAATTCTCCATGACAGTCTGTCCATAACTCGGTCTTCCAACAATGAGCCCATCACTGCTGTAACTGAATCCATTGATTTTCTTGCTCCTCATCCTCTTCTTCTTTGGGTAGCATTACAGTGTTTTTTTTTCTCAAAGGGGCAGATCAACCGATCCATCTGAATAAGAGCTGGAAGGGACCCTTCGAGGTCTTCTAGTCCACCCCCCCACCTCAAGCAGGAGACCAGATCTTCACAGAACGCCTGCAAAGTAAAATAAATTTAAGCCTGACCGTTTGGTTCTGGAGTGAGAACATTGGCTTGATTCCTCCGCCCTTCCCCACGATTCCTTGGTTTATTTTCTCTCCTCCTTGTGCAGTTCTCAGGTCTGCCTTCTCCAGCATCAGACTTTTAAAACCATTTCCTATCCTTGCTTCCTCAAAGTGCAGGTTCTCCAGGAACAGCTCCGTTTTCTTAGCATTTCTCTTATCTCAGTCTCGGAAATAAGTCACTTCAACCTCCGGCTATCAGTTTCAGTGCATAAGTTGCATGCGGATAGCTAATTTCATCTGAGGGATCTCTCTTAACCAAGTTTAACTTTCAACTAGAACTGAGTTAGAGAGAACCCTGTTCCGGGAAGCTCCGTCTTCGCAGTTGTGTAAAACCCCAGACCATCACAGGAAGGCACCCCAACGTGCCGTTTTGCTGAAGCAGAGCAGGCTAAACGAGTGCAGGCTTTCTTGTTTGTTAACCCTGGTGTCAAATTAAGCATGTCTGAACTCATGCACAGGACATCCCTAGAGAGAGGCGAGTCGTCTTGCAGGAATTGCCACTAGGTGGCAATGTTTTATGATTTCCCTATTTCTGTTTTGGAATTTCTTGATTTTTTTTGATTATTTTGAAACAGAAAACTTACACAAATCGTACAATAGTGCAAGGCCTCTCCTACCATTAGACAGAGTAACACAATTACCTCCCCTAGTGGATTTTGATCTTTGGGAACGGGGGCCACATTTTTTTTTTGCTATTTCGTCTTCAGTTGCCTTTTTTTCTTTCCAGTTGGGCAAAAGCTTTTATAGCAATCTTTCCAAACGAAAGAAACTGCATTCCTTCGCTGACGCCGATGATGTCCTGATTTCAGGCATCAAATCGAATCAAGGTCTTGATTTGACCTATCATAGGCATTGGTTAGCGTCTCTGAGGCTTTGACTGTGGGTCCACAATACAGGTAGTCCTCAACTTATGACCAAACTAAAGCCCATAATTTCTGTTGCTAAGCGAGACAGATGTTAAGTTAGTCTTGCTCCATTTTATCACCTTTCTTGCCACAGTTGTTAAGTGAATCAGTGCAGTTGTTAAATTAGCAGCACGGTTGTAAAGTAAAACTGATTTCTCCGTTGACTTTGCTTATCAGAAGATGGTAAAAGCTGTTCACACATCCCTGGGACACTGCAACCGTCATATAAATAGGAATCAATTGCCAAGCGTTTGAATTTTGATCCTGTGACCATGATGATGATGATGCAATGGTCGTAAGTGTAAAAAAACAGTCACAAGTCACTTCTTCAATCCTTTGTAATTTCAGTCACTAAACGAAGTTATAAATCAAGGACTACCTGTGGTGTTAGGGTGAAAAAAAAAATTCTCTTGGATTCGTAAAAGCCACGGGTCTAATCAACTAAGAACGTGGTGGCACAGTGGTTAAAATGCAGTATTGAAAGTTGACTTTGCCCACAATCTGGAGTTCGATTCTGACTCATCCCTCTATCCTTCTGAGGCCGGTAAAATACGGGGGCAATAGGCTGACTCTGTAAACTACTTACAGGGGGCTGTAAAGTACTGTGAAGTGGTATATAAGTCTAAATGCTACTGCCTTCCCTCCCTCCCTCCCTCCCTCCCTCCATTCATCTATCCATGGTTTGCAGTGGTTAGAATGCAGTATTGCAGGCAAACTCTGCATTCCCACTGCCAGCAGTTCGATTCTGACCGGCTCAAGGTTGACTGAGCTTTCTGTCCTTCCGAGGTGGGTAAAATGAGGAGCCAGATTGTTGGGGGTCAATATGCTGACTTGGTAAAACGCTGAGAGAAGGTTGTAAAGCACTGTGAAGTGGTATATAAGTCTTAAGTGCTTCTGCTATCGGCCATCCATCCACCCATCCATCCAGCATTGCAGGCTGACTCTGCCCACTGCCAACAGTTTGATCCTGACTGGCTCCAGGTTGACTCAGCCTTCCATCCTTCTGAGGTGGGTAAAATGAGGACCCAGATTGTTGGGGGCAAGAGGCTGACTCTGTAAAGCACTTAGAGAGGGCTGTAAAAGCACCGTGAAGAGGTATATACTAAGCCTGAGTGCTGTTGCTATTCCCTGGGGCACTCTACGGAAGTGAAAGTTGGACTTTGAACAATCAGGAGAAGAAGAGTATGGACATTTCTGGTGTTGGAGAAGACCCCTGAGGATACTACAGACAGCCAAGGAAAGAAATCAATGGATTGTCAAACAAATCAATCCAGAGTTCTCATCTGAGGCACAAATTATCCTATTTTGCAGAATGCTTCCTTTGCATCCCGGAAACCTCAATTTCCATCATTAAGAGTCCTTGGTATTCATTTATGAGACTTTCGTCCTGCTTTTTCTTAATTCAGGCGCAAAGAATCGGGATCGCATCAAAGTTCCAGTTAAGGTGATTTATTGCTTATTTATCCTGGTCATGGTTGTCCCAAAGGTGCTTTTTCCAAAAAGGCAACTGGACTTCCTTGGTTTTTCTTCTTCGAAAATGTTTCGAACTAAAGAAGCTTCTTGGATGAGAAGCGAAACATTTTCAAAGAAAAAGACGAAGAAAGTCCAGTTGCCTTTTGGAAAAAGCACCGTTGGGATCCTCATGCCTTTACAGGACCCGAGAATCTAATCGACTCATGGTCAGCACTAAATGGGTGCTAGAATACAAGAGGGGCTGAACATGGACCGTTGGAGGGAGCTCAAGAACTCTAGGCTGATTCCTTCCTTCCCTCCCTCCCACCTTTTCCCCCTCCATCCTTCCTTTCTTCCTCCTTTCTTCTTTTCAGCTCTCTGTCCTTCCTTCTTCCCATCTCCCTCTCCTTCCTTCCTTCCCTCCCCCACCTTTTCCCCTCCATCCTTCCTTTCTTCCTCCTTTCTTCTTTTCAGCTCTCTGTCCTTCCTTCTTCCCATCTCCTCTCCTTCCTTCCTTCCCTCCCCCCACCCTTTCCCCTCCCTCCTTTCTTCCTCCTTCCCATCTCTGTCCTTCCTTCTTCCCTTCTCCCTCTTCTTCCTTCCTTCCCTCCCTCCCACCTTTTCCCTCCATCCTTCCTTTCTTCCTCCTTTCTTCTTTTCAGCTCTCTGTCCTTCCTTCTTCCCATCTCCCTCTCCTTCCTTCCTTCCCTCCCTCCCACCTTTTTCCCTCCATCCTTCCTTTCTTCCTCCTTTCTTCTTTTCAGCTCTCTGTCCTTCCTTCTTCCCATCTCCCTCTCCTTCCTTCCTTTCCCCTCCCTCCTTTCTTCCTCCTTCCTCCTTCCCATCTCTGTCCTTCCTTCTTCCCTTCTCCCTCTTCTTCCTTCCTTCCCTCTCCCTCTCTTCCCTCCCTCCCTTCCTCCCTGCTTTGTCCTTCCTTCTTCCCATCTCCCTCTCCTCCCTCCTTCCCTCCTTCCCTGCCTTGTCCTCCCTCCCTCCCTTCTTCTTCCCTCCCTCCCTCCGGCTTCATTTCCGCAAACTCTGTGAACCCCAAGAGAAGCCAATGGTTCCCTTGCAGCAATTTCCAGTGACGTTATTCGAACTACCTGCTACAGGTAGAGTCATGTCTTATTTACCTACCAGGGATCACACAGATTAAAAGCGAAAGCAAAGCAGGGGAAACTGCTGCGAATCCCAGGCCCCTGATGTGATTGGGGAGCCAGGGGCAAGTCCCCACAGGTAACTCCCCGATCAAGTCAAATAACAATGGCTGCTTAAAAGCTATTTGGCGCAGGAGGCATGAAATCGGTTCCTCCCGTTGAAAACTTGCCCCTGTCGACTCGCACAAAAGGTGAATTGCTGACTTTGTTTTAACCCATCAGGGACAGAAAAAGAGCCCATTTTTCTCCCTTCTTGCTTTATATCACCAGTATGTCAACCTTACAAGCCTGGGTGTGGCTTGGCTTCCCTCCTGTTTTCAGAGCATTGAGGGCTGGGGGGTAAACTCAGTGCTCCCTGGAGGGAAAAGCTAATAAAGAACATTTTTTTCCACCTTCTTATCTGCCACCGTAGCTTTTACGAGAATAAAGAGACCCTCTTTAGAAAAACAGAAGGAGACTTGAAGCTCCCAGGGGAAGTGTTGATGTGCACCTATCACCAATGCAGTTGTGAGGACCCAAAGGGGCGTGGCACAAAGGCAACACAGACAGATAATCAGTTGGAGTCCCTTTATTAGCTCCAACTTTGTCCCCCAATGTCCCGGTTACCTTCTGGCTGGAGAAAAAACTCTCCCAGGAACAGCCTTGGGCTGCAGAGAATCAAGTCCAAAACATGGTCAACAAAAACTGTAACTATAAGTCCAATCAAGGCAAAATGAGATAATTAGTCCGGCAGGCAGGAGCAAGAATTCCAGACATGAAGGCATGGCAATAACTCAACATGGTTGAGAAGATGCCAGGAACACAAATAACCAAAGTACACACGAGATAAACTCATGTTTGTTCCCAGCAGACATAGCACTCAGCTTGCATCTCTTTTAAACTCCCTTCCCAGGTGTGGCTAATGAAGGGAATCAGGGCCCTTTCCTCCCCCATAAGCCATGCAACCTATGTTGCTCCCTTCTCCGTTCCTCCCTGTGTGCCCTAGAATGAAGAGGGCGTGGGCCTGGGTCTTCCTCTGAATTCCCTCTCCCTTGCTCTACCTCTTCCCTGCTCTACCCAGCTGGACTTTGCCCTTCCCCAGTTTCCTCCACAGCCAAGAGAGCCACATTCCGACTCCCTGTCAGATGTTCATCTTCCTCCTCGGATTCAGACTCTGACGGGCACGACAGCAGTTATGCACCCGGTTCTAACATTTTGGGGGGCAATGAAAAAGTCCTTAGGAGAAAACCTAGAAGATGCATTTTGCACTGCGATCGTGAATTTGGGGATGGGGTAGGGTTGTTAAGCAAACATGGCCATTGCAAAATAAATGCTTTGGTCGTAAAATGAATCCAGGGCTTCACGAACTTAACACTACAGGTAGTTCTTAACTTGGAAAGCCATTTATTTAGCGATGGGTTCAAAGTTAATCGCACAACACTAGGGAAAAAAAATAAGACTTAAAACAGGTTCTCGCCCTTAAGGACTGTTGCAACCTCCCCATGATCGCAGAATCAAAATTCGGGCACTTGGCAACTGCCATGTATTAACAATTATTAAGAAGACATTTTCTAACAGAATAATCAACCGATGGAACAGAAGTTGCCTTCAGAAGTTGTGGGAGCTTCATCACTGGAGGCTTTCAAGAAGAGACTGGGCTGCCATCTGTCAGAAATGGTGTAGGGTCTCTTGCTTTGGATGGGGGTTGGACTGGATGGCCTACCAGGTCCCTTCCAACTCTGTTAATCTGAATCTATGACATTCATGTACAATATGAAAGGCCAGTGCTCACCAATACCCAAGAACAATAATTCTCCAAAGCCTGTTCTTATGTCATTTGCAGAGGCTGTGCGACAGAGGTGGGATTCAGCCGGTTCTGACCGGTTCTACAGAACCGGTAGTGGAAATTTTGAGTAGTTCAGAGAACCGGCCAATCCCACCTCTGACTGGCCCCACCAACCCCATCTATTCTCTGCCTTCCATTGAGTCCCAGCTGATCAGCTGGGTCTCCTTTGGTTGCCTTGCACAGGAGAAAGGAGCTGGAAAGCAGGTTAGTGGGGTGGGGAGGGAATGGGGATTTTGCAGTATCCTTCCCCTGCCACGCCCACCAAGCCAAGCAAAACATCAAAATCACCGAACCGGTAGTTTCACCAGTCGGATCCCACCCCTGTGTGGCGCCCTGTTGGGTGATCTTACCACTAGTTGGCCTGAGAAGGTAAAACACACAAGAACAGAAATGAGAGGGAGGGAGTCCCATTTTCCACAGAAAACACCAGGAGCCACAAAACCTGGGTAGGCGTGGCGGGGTGTGTGTGTGTCATGTAATTGGGTGGGAGTGGCGTTGATTTGGCCACACCCAGCCAGGTTTTGTGGCTTCCGTTGTTTTCTTCTCTATGGAAAACGGGTCGAAATGGCTCTCTTGAGTGTTTAAGGTTGCAGACCCCTGATCTAGCTTGATGACTTCCTTCATGTAAATAAATAAACAAGTCGGGAGCGTGATTCAGTGCTAACGGTGTGTATGTTGGCAAGGCAGCAGCACAGCCGTGTGTTTTTTCCCCTATTTCCAGCAAATGCCTTTTTTTAAAAAAAAATAATTACACTGAAAACACACACAAACAACGGATACGCAGAATGGTGCCATCTGCATATCCCATTTGGCTCTATTTCTGCAGAAAGAATTGCGTCTTTACAAAGGGGTTATTGAATGGATGGCATTTGGATGTGGGGTTCCCGATTGTTAGTAGAGAACCAGCTTGTAGAAGATAGAATTTTAGAGCTGGAAGGGATTGTAGAGGTCTTCTAGCCCAACCCTCCTGCTCAGGGCAAGAGTCCTTGTACCATCCTGGCCAAATGGTTGTCTAATCTCTTCTTGGAAACCTCCAGTGATGGAGCACCTGGAAACTCAGGTCACCAGCAGGGAGACCCAAACTCCTGCGATTCTTGTATCCACCTTGTAGCTAGCTTGAGCCAGATACAACGTCTGCACTGGGGATGAGGGGCGCAGCTTCAGACCAGCACTTAGTCCCTTAGTAGGGGGTTGAATTCCAGGGAACATGATGGAGTACCCCTTGGCTGCCTGGAGGACTGGCATTAATGTCAAACAGGAGAAATAAAGGTGCCCTAGAATCCTTAATAACTGTGGTGAAATGCAGAATTTCCTTTTCTCTTTCCCTTCCCTTCCCTTTTCTTTTTTTCTTTTCCTTTTTGTCTATTTCCTTCCTATGTTTTTCTCTTCCTTCCGTTCCCTTCCCTCCATTCATTTTCCTTTCATTCCCTTCCCTCATTTTCCTTCCCTTCCCTCATTTTCCTTTCCCTTCCCTTTCTCCTTTTATCTCCCTTCCCTTCCCTTCCCTTCCTTCCCTTCCCCCATTCATTTTCCTTCCTTCCCTCATTTTCCTTCCCTTCCTCATTTTCTTTCCCTTCTCTTTCTTCATTTTCCTTTCCATTCCCTTCCCTTCCTTTCCCTTCTGATGCTTTGAATAATCTCTACTCAATAGTTCTACTTCATGTATTTGGTTCTTGTTCCTCTACCGTTCACTCTCTTGTGGAAAATTCAGGGCCCAAGTCCCATCTGTTGTATGCTTGCAGCCAAAGACTACACATTTGTCTCATTTTCATGATTTGGTGTGCCCATTTGCATTTCAAAAAGCAAGGGCCAGGGCTTAGAAATATGCAAACAAATTTGTTCTGGCTTTAGCTGCAGTTTTCTGTGACCATGTTATAAATGGGTTTAAAAAAAAAAAACCTTAACATTTTCTCGTTTAAAATAAGTGATTGTCTGGGTTACAGCATTTATTTTTAAGCTTATTTTTTAGATTTATATCCACTTTTTAGTTTGGAACTGGAACCAATGAACCCAGCATTCCTTTCTTTGAATTTTCTCTATAACAGCAGCCCCTTTTATTGTGCAGATGTGGGTAAAAGAATGGCTGTATGCTAACAGGATCCCAGATAGACCAGCTTATTTTAGAATCATAAAGCTGGAAGAGACCTTGGGGGGTCTTCTAGTCCAACCCCTTTGCTCAAGACAGGAGACTTTATACCTATCAAATGGTTGTCCAGTCTATTCTTGAAAACCTCCAGTGATGAACCACCCACAATTCAGAGAGACAAGCTATTCCATTGATTAATTGCAATGCAATGCAATTCTAAATTGCATTAACAGAGGGATACAATCAAGAACAAGGGAAGTACTAATACCACTCTATAAAGCCTTAGTAAAACCACACCTAGAATACTGCATCCAGTTTTGGTCCCCACACTATAAAAAAGACACTGAGACTCCAGAAAGAGTGCAGAGAAGAGAAACCAGGATGATGAGGGGACTGGAGGCTCAAACATATGATGAACGATTGCAGGAACTGGGCCTGGCTAGTCTAGGGAAGAGAAGGACCAGGGGAGACAGGATAGCACTGTTCCAATATTTTAAGGGCTGCCACAGAGAAGAGGGAGTCAAGCTATTTTCCAAGGCACCCGAAGGCCAGACAAGGAATAATGGGTGGAAACTGAACAAGGAGAGATTCAACCTGGAAATAAGGAGGAATTTTCTGACGGGGAGAACAATCAACCCCTGGAACAAGAAGTTGCCTTTGGAAGTTATGGGAGCTTCATCACTGGAGGCTTTCAAGAAGAGATTTGGACTGCCATTTGTCAGAAATGGTGTAGGGGTCTCCTGCTTGGCCGGGGGTTGGACTAGATGACTACAAGGTCCCTTCCAGCTCTGTTAATCCGTTAAATCTGTTAAACTTCTCTTTGCTGGAAGGTCACATTCCAGTAGAGAGAAGTTCCCTGAGGAAGCTTGGAAGGCAAAACCTCTGGTCCCCGTGAATGACCCAGGTTAACAACAACACCCCCACACTGCCCCCTTTCCTGCACTGCTCATGCCTGCGCCTCCCAGCTGATGTTGGCCCATTTGAGGCCATTTCTGCCCTCCCAGAGGCTCGAGGGAAGCCTCTGCAGCCTCGGGAGGCTGAAAACGGGCCCATTTCAGCACTTCTGGTATTTCCGCAAGGCCTGTTTTTCGGCCTCCCGAGGCTGCAGAGGCTTCCTCGAGCCTCCCGGAGGGTGAAAACGGCCTCAAATGGGACAGAAATCATCTGAGAGGCACACGCATGAGCAGCGCAGGTAAGTTTGGCTGGGCCTCGCATGCCTGCAGAAATGGCTCTGCGTGCCACCTGTGTCACACATGCCATAGGTTCGCCATCATGGCCTAACCCATGTAACCCCAATGGTTTTCTTTCCCAACTCTTATATTTGGAAATCTACCCAATGCAACAAAGGGAAGAAACGATCGTTTTCCCTCCCCAGAAGCACCAAGAAAGAGCTGGTCACCAGTCTACCGTGAGTTTGGAGAGCTTCCAATCAATGCAGAAGGTCTATACTTTTCATTGGGATGAGGAGCTTGCCAGTCTGATAGAGCCACTGTGAGCAACGGTTCTGCTTTCTCTAAATATAGCGCTCTATAATCTGGGCTGCTTGTTCACCGTTATTTACCTAAATGGTTTGGAAAACAAGGAAGTCTTGTCTGTTTTTCTATGGGTGCCTCTTTTCTTTCTTTCTTTCGTTTTCTTTTTTTAAACCTAGCTTTGCTTTTGCAAATATCTGCAGATCATTAATGTCTAAAAATACTCCCTGGTTTGAGATCCTGGATCCAAACTAAACGTGTGGGCAGAAGCCGAGAGGTAGAGGTGAGAGAAAGAATTTGTGTTTCAGGAAATTGCAAGCTTCTGTGGGTTTCCCCCATTCCAGGACACACAGAGAAGGGCAGGGGTGCGCAACCATGGGATTCTGGGAGTTGAAGTCCACAGGTCATAAAGGAGCCATAGTTGCCCACCTGGCTCAGGAATTCTGGGGGTTGAAGTCCACCAGTCATAAAGCAATAGCACTTAGACTGATATACCACTTCACAGTGCTTTACCGCTTTCTCCAAGCAGTTTACAGAGTCAGTTTATTGTCCCCAGAAATCTGGGTCCTCATTTTACCCACCTGGAAGGATGGAAGGCTGAGCCTGCTGAGAGTCGAACTGCCAAATTGCACTCAGCTGGCAGTCAGCAGAAGCAGCCTACAGTACCCCACTCCAACCACTGCACCACCTCAGCTCTTCAAGGTACCATTGTTGTCCACCCTTGGAATAGAATGTATTATAGATATCTGAGGGTTGCTATACAAGGCGTTCCTTTTATTACGGACGTGACATTTTTGGGTAGCCCCCAAAACATTATTTTTCTTATCCAAATAGGCAAGATGGAGTAGATGTGATGGAACCACACCCTTCCAATTTAAGCTCCCTGTAGAAGTCACCCTAGACTATGTTCATACAAAGCATGGCATCACGGTTTCATTAAAGCGTGGTTTGTTAAACACGCTGCCATTGCTCATTCTTATATAACATTAAGCCATGATGAAATGAGTTTATCCCACTGAATCCAAAACACAAAAGCACATTTATTAAATGTATAGATCACTGGCACTATCAGTTCAACTCTCGGGGTTTCACAACACATAAGTACGTTTGAGACCAACGTATAAACCAAGTGGTTCATTATTCTACCTGTCCTGGTATTGCAGTAAAAAAAAAAAAAACTGGATTCAGTAATGTAAGATACAGACATGAGTTGTGGTAGGGCAAATTCTTTGCAAAGATTGTGCAATGTTGGGCTGAGTCATTTGGAGCAGTTTTAATGTCTCCTTGTAAACTGTCAAGACAAAAACAGCTCCATACTGCATACCTTTCTGAATTAAATATGTCATCATCATCTTATCACAACATAATTGTTTTATTTTTTTGGTCTCTCTTGTTTGAGATGGTGTGTGGGTATGCATAAATATATGTGTGTGTGTGTGTGTGTGTGTGTGTATGTTTATGTATACTTGTTTTCTTTACTGAAGATTGATGCAAATTGGGCTTAGCGTATGCACTGTGGAATAACTGATTTATTATTGTACAATTTTGGAAAGCATATCTGAGTTGTCTTTTTGCTCTTAAGGAGGGTTGAAATCCTCCGGAAGTCCTCAGATTTCAGCACTCAAGAAGGGATAGTAAAGCATTTGTGCGCTAATATGGACAGGAACAAAATGTAGCCCTTGACTTAACTGCCTTAAGCAACCTGGAATCAAGGATAAATTTAATTGTCTTAATTGTTAGGAAGGTTCTCCTTAATTCCAAGTTGCTTCTCTCCTTGATTTGTTTCCATCCATCGTTTCTTGTCTTTCTTTCCTGGTGCTTTGGAGGATAATTTGAGCCCCCCACTTCCTTCTGGTAGCTCCTCAAATATTGGAATACCGCTATCATGTCACTCCTAGTCCTTCTTTTCTCTACCCAACTCCTGAAACCATTCTTCATATGTTTTTATCTCCAGGTCTTTTAATCATCTTAGTTGCACTTCTTTGCATTTTTTTCCCCCAAGGTCTCAACATCTTTTTTCTAATGTGGAGAGCAAAACTGGACGCAGTATCCCAGGTGTGGCCTTACTAAGGTTTGATAACAGCTTTGCCTTCAGAAATTGTGGGTGCTTCATCACAGGAGGCTTTCAAGAAGAGACTGGACAGTCACTTCTCTGAAATGGTAGCGAAGGTCTCCTGACTGTGCAAGGGGCTGGACTTGAAGACCTCTAAGGTCCCTTCCAGCTCTACTCCGATTGCATTTCAGATACACTCTTCATAAACTCTGGGTTCAAGGAGGCCCCTCTTCTACAGGGCACCGACTCACAGCTCCCTTAACCTGGTTTCCCAGAATAAAAGACAACACACTGGGTTGAGAGAACACATTACATAATTTCTAAAAGCAAACTGAGCAGCTAAGATGACTAAAGGCCTGGAGACTAACACTAAGAACGGTTGCAGGATTTGGATATGGCCAGTCTAGAGAAAAGAACTAGGGGTGACATGATAGCAGCAGTCCAGTATTTGAGGGGCTGCCACTAAGAAGAGGGGGTCAAATATTCGCCAGAGCACCTGAAGGCAGGACAGTGGGCGGAAACTAATCAAGGAGAGAAGCAACCTAGAATTGAGGAACTTCCTAACAGGAAGGACAGCCAACCAGTGGTACTGCTTGCCACCAGAAGTTGTAGTGCTCCATCACTGGAGGCTTTTAAGGAAGACGCTGGACAGCCATCTGTCTGAAATCATGTAGGGATTCCTGCTTGAGGAGGGGGGTGGGCTAGAAGACCTCCAAGATCCCTTCTAACTCTGTTCTGATTAATTGCCTGCATTCACACAGAATAATACACCAGCAACCAAACACATTTAGGCTCAGCGAGGCCTGCTGAATTCAGCTAAACTTGCGCTTCGTTCCCACTGAGATTCATGGATCTAAGCAAAGTTCTGTAATTAAATTACCTTGCTAGCCAAGCCAACGAGATGCAAGTACAATTTTTCTGCCTTAGAATGGTGGTTTTCCAAAGTCGGAGCTCTCTTGGAAAGTGAACGATTAAGAATACGTGCATTTGAAAATATGCAAAGTGGCTCTCTTATTTTAATTGCCTCCTCATTCAGGTAGTTGAGCTTTAGAACCCTACTGTCTCTTGCAGTGCAATTAATTTGATGCCCTGTCTGCATTTTTCTCCCCAAGTCTGCCTTGAGACAAGCTTTGTACTTTTAAAGACTTCTTTGCTAACAGGGTTGGCTCTTAGCCTGCCTGCATTTGGATTTTACCTGACTGACAGTGTTTCTCTCCAGTACTTAGAAAATCCTCACCACTTCTTTTTTTCCCTACCCTTTTTCTAAGAGGGCTTAGAATCTTAGAATGGAATAGAGCTAGAAGAGACGTTATAGGTCATCTAATCCAAAGGGGTCGCCAACCTTTTGGACTTCAAGCACCACCAAACTCATAATTTTAAATCCCGCGAACCACTAATGTGAAAGTTGACTGACAGGTGGCTTGCTGACGTTGGTGGGAAAGGCAGTCCCATATCCCAGAGCTGCAGGAGTCACAAAACTGCCCCTTTGGTCATCTCAGAGCAGTTCCACCAGTCCATGGCAGGCTTGTGCACCCAGGTGGAGGAGCAGCTGCTCCGGGATGACCCAAGGGCCAGTCCTGTGACTACTGCAGCTCTGGAATAGGGGACCGACTTTCCCACCAGTCAGCAAACCACCCTGGGATGGGATTCCCTCCCCCGCCGCTGGTCTTACCTTCCAGTTCCAGCCCGTGTGGCTCTACTCCATGTAAGGTTTGTGCTCGGCCGAAGGGTGGGAGGCCATGTGGGCGGTGCAGCCTTGTGTTCCCACACAGCCTGGATTAATTGCTTGGGGGGGTGGGACATTTCTCTGCAGACCTCCAAAATTATCTCACGAACCAGCAGTGATCCTCGGCCCACCGGTTGGTGACCACTGCTCTAGTCCAGCCCCGTGCTCAATCAGGAGAGCCTATACTATTTCAGATAAGTGACCGTCCAAATTCTTTTTAAACGCCTCCAGTGATGGAGTGCCCATGATTTCAGAAGGCCAGCTGTTCCACTGGTTAATTGTCTTCATTTTTGGGAAGTTTCTCCTTAATTCCAGGTTGCTTCTCTCTTTGATTAGTTTCCATCCATTGTTTCTTGTTCTGCCCTCTTATTATTGGAGAATAATTTGACCCCTCTCTTCTTTGTGGCAGCCCCTTAAATACTGGAATACTGATATCCTGTCTCCCTTAATTCTTCTTTTCTTTAGACTAAACAAACCCAAACCCTGCAGCCGTTCTTCATATGCTTTAGTCTCCGGGCCTTTGATCGATGCTGTTCTCTGCACTTTTTCCAAAGTCTGGACGTCTTTTTTGTAGTAGAGTGAGCAAAATTGGTTGCAGTATTCCAGGTGTGGTTATCATTACTAGGGTTATCATTCTCTCTTTTGTTCCCAAGAAGTATTTTTATACCGTACTAGCTCTATACTCGTGCTTTGTTATGAAACCATGTGACGCTTAGTTTTTGGGGAGGAAAATAAGGAGGGAAAATTGTGCCTCTGCTTACCAGCATCCATCGGTATTCATCTGGCTAGCCTCCTGTCAGTGTGTGTGAGAGTTGAGGGCTGTTTGGAAATTGAAACATGGAAACTGAAGCAGTATTTGCTGTGTGACCAAGAAGGAGACAGCAAGGAGCCTTGGTGTGGCTTAGCTCAACTGTCCTGTACTAAAGCTGCTTGGTGCTGTGAAACTAAAACTGAAACTCCTCTGTGTTTTGCATTTGGATTTCTTTTCAGGTGGGGAGGGGGAATAGAACTCCTTAGCATCAGATAATAATAATAATAATAATAATAATAATAATAATAATAATAATATATGAAATACTTATGCTCTGATGGTCATTTGGAAAAATCCTTTCTTAATGAGCACCTAGAAGCCAAGAGGAACACATGTGCCAAATTTCAAGTTTGTAGTTCTTTATTGTTCTGGAGATTTTGTGAAGATGCGTGAGGGGTATTTCACTTATATATATATAGATATATACATTGGAGCCCTTTTCTTCTCTCCGGGAAAGCTCCTTTGCCCATAAACTTACTCACTGAGCTCCGTCTGTCTTGGCACCGTGTCTTGCTTGACAAGGAAAGCCTTGGGATGGAATGGCTAGCTTTTCCAAAACAAAAACAGGATGTTTTCAAAATACGTTTCAAAAAAAGCAAATAATAAGAAAGAGACTGTGCAGATGTCGCTGTATTGCAAATTGCAGACTGTCCAGTTTAAAGAAAAAAACACCGTATATTGAGGCATCTGGTAGGGAGTGTAATAATGCATATTTGCACGATTGTTTCTGCAGTTTACATTTGCATCAACCCACCACACAGAAGGCCCTTTACAGGACTCACAAACCTGGAATGTCCTGGGTGGGGGGTGTTTTTGAAACCTGTTTCAATATAGATCAAATCAAATCATTTTATTTAGACCTTTGTTTACAATACAAAAAAAGAGCACAGAGAAAAAGAAAAAGTTTAATGGAACCGTTTGTTATTGAGAAAAAGGACAAAATAATAGGGCAGGAAAACAGAAAGTCTTATTAAAAGTTTTGTGGGTTGCATAACTTGGTGACTGTATTTGATCACTTGATATACAAGTGAGCTTAGCATTCCTTAAAACATTATGCAGGTAGACTTCAACTTACAGCTATTTGTTTAGTGACTGTTCAGTTACTTATGACCATTTCTCACACTTATGACCGTTGCAGCATCCCCATGGTCAGGTGATCAAAATGTGGACGCTTTTTTTGTTGGGCATGATTGCAGGAAATTACAATAAAGGTAACACGTATTTGGTTCTACGCATCCTAATAGCAGCTAGGATTGCCTATGCACAGTTGGAAAAACCCAGAAATCTCCGCAGATGATATCATAATCCAAAAAATTCTGGAATGTGTAGGAATGGATAGGTTAACCCTAAAAATTGAAGGAAAAGAAGATTCAGACTATTTTATATCATGGAAACTATTCTATAAATGGTTAAATGACAGATATTGAGGTTAGAGAGTGGAATTAGGTGAAATATGGTTTACAGGAGAAAGAAAAAACAGATGAGGAAATATTTAGGACGGTTATACTGTATATTCGAAGCTCTAATGCAGTGGTGGCTAATCTTTTTGGCTCCTGTGCCGATAATTGTGCATGTACTTGCCTGCTTGTGCTCGTGTGCCATCATCCAGAAGGCAATGAGTGCGCCCCCCCCTTGCCTCCTGTGCATGTGCACACAACCAACATGACTTACACATGCATGTGCGAACCAAGTGACCCATGCTGCACAGTTCTGTGAATGCATGCGCGACGCCCCCATCCGCCGCATGCTTCTGAGCATGCGCGAGTGTGTCCTGTGCGCTGCCCTGGACCCCCCATGCACGCCAGATACCTGACAATCAGCTGTCAGGCAGGCGGTGCGCATGCATGCGCAGTAGACCTTTTCTGGGCGAATGCTCACATGCCGGCAGTAATGGCTCTGCGTGCCACTTCTGGCATGTGTGCCATAGGTTCACCACCACGGCTCTAATGGAAGATAATATAGGTTATAATATGATTGATGTTGTCATATTTGTTTATATATTACTGCATATTTATTTATTTATATGAACTATGCACCCTGACTAAAGTACTGACAGCCAACGGCTTCCACAAAGCAAAATCGCAGGCCTGATCCATAAAAACACACTGAGACATAATGGAGACCTAGAAGATGAACAGACCTATGGAACAGCTGTCCTGCCCTACATAAGAGGTACTACAGACAAAATCAGTAAAATACTACAGAGGCATCACATCAAGATTGCCTTCAAAATAGATAGAAAAATAGCAGCCATCCTAAGAAACCCCAAAGATAAAATTGACTTGGAAAACCAAGGCATATATGAAGTCCCCTGCGCATCATGGTCTGCCACATACGTCGGACAGACCAATAGAAGAATAAGTACCCGCCTGGATGAACACAAAAATGCAGTAAAAAAAGCTGGAACACACTTCCTCACTAGTCCAACACATGAAAGCCACAGGTCATAGCATCGACTTCAATGGCACCAAAACCCTAGCCACTATAGAAAACCCCAGCCACAGAATTATCAGATAAGCCATAAAGATTGAAAAAAGACACGAAAGCATGAATAGAAGAGATGACTCCACCAGACTGTCAATTATCTGGAAGCCTGCACTCTTAAACAAAAAACAATCTCCACACCGCAAGCCAAGAAAACACCTGGGCACAAACAGACTCCCCCTGATACCTCCAGCTCAAACACACCCCAACCAGGCACCCAGACGAAACCTAGCTTCCTAATAAATGATAGCCGTTCGTTTACTCGGAGCCAAGCCGCACTAAAAGCCTCCAATACAGGAAACACAATGTTGCCAGCCAATCAAGACAAAAAAAACTACAAAACATATTAGAAACACCAATCAAGCAGAACACAGCAAACTCCAAGACCAATAAACACAGACCAAGACTCCCAACCAATCAGGATGAAGAAAAAAACCATTCTGGCACAGCAGTAGGCTAGCACCAAATTTAAAACAGAAACGGCTGTGAAAGTCTGACTCACAGACGAACACAATACACAAGCCTGATGATGGCAGATGAGATTTGTATGTTAATACCTTGGACACCTAGAGAGGACACTGCTCAACATAGGAAGGAAATGTATGATATAAAGTAATAAAAAAATATTTCATTTTTTGGGGGGGCGGGATGCTTGGCAACTGACTCGCATTTATGACAGTTGCAGTGTCCCGGGGTCGTCAATGGGAAAGAAGATTCGCTTAAGAACCATGTTACTAACTTAACAATGGTGTGATTCACTTAACAACTGTGGCCAGAGAGGTCATAAAATGGAGCTTGCATTTTCACCTACTCTTTCTCTCTTGCCTTTTTTTTTTTTTGGCATAGACCTAGATGGAAAATGGGTCAATTTAATTGGGTTTAATTATTCCCAGGACATGATTCACTCCCAGGGTGGAGTTAGCTTAATCCTATGCATGACTGGGTTTGTTTTGGCCTCAACTCAACTTC
Source organism: Pseudonaja textilis (assembly GCF_049901715.1). Classification (NCBI taxonomy): domain Eukaryota; kingdom Metazoa; phylum Chordata; class Lepidosauria; order Squamata; family Elapidae; genus Pseudonaja; species Pseudonaja textilis. The sequence continues at coordinate 5,066,975 of NC_142000.1, forward strand.
CTTTGGGGGAGACGACTAAGGTTGCCTTCGTTACAGCTGAGTTACTCTTGACCAGGAATCTAAAATATAATGACATAAAATGTATTACTTTCATTGTGTAATCTGCTCCTGCCACAATAATGAAACTCTAGAATACTGCTATCCCGTCGTTCCTTCCTTCCTTCCTTCCTTCCTTCCTTCCTTCCTTCCTTCCTTCCTTCCTTCCTTCCTTCCTTCCTTCCTTCCTTCCTTCCTTCCTTCCCTGTATTCCTTCCTTCCTTTTTCCTCCTTCTTTCTCTGTATTCCCCTTCTTTCTTTCCCTGTATTCCTTCCTTTCTTGGTGGGATTCAAAAAATTTTTTACTACCAGTTCTGTGGATGTGGCTTGGTGGGCATGGCTTGGTGTGGCAGGGGTAAGATACTGTAAAATCTCCACTCAGAGGTGGTATTTGCCGGTTCTCTGAACTACTTAAAATTTCTGCTACTGGGTCTCCAGAACTGATCAGAACCTGCTGAATACCACCTCTGTGTAGTTCCTTCCCTCCTTCATTCTCTGTATTCCCTTTCCTTCCCTTCCTCCCTCCTTCCTTCCTTCCACCCTTCTTTCCCTGTATTCTCTTTCCTCCCTCCCTTTTTTCTTTCCCTCTTTCCCTGTATTCCCCTTCCTTCCTTCCTTCCTTCCTTCCTTCCTTCCTTCCTTCCTTCCTTCCTTCCTTCCTTCCTTCCCTTTTCCTCCCTTTGTCAGGTAGACAGATAGATAACTTTTATTGTCATTTTTTTAACTGTGGGCACACTGCCACACATTAAAAATGAAATTCTGTTGCCTGCTCTCAAAAGTGTACACATATATAAGACATATATATATATGCCACACACCAAAGGTGGTATTCAGCAGGTTCTGACCAGTTCTGGAGAACCGGTAGCGGAAATTTTGAGTAGTTCAGAGAACTGGCAAATACCACCTCTGATTGGAGATTCTACAGTATCGTTCCCCTGCCACGCCCACCAAGCCACGCCCACACAACCGGTAGTAAAAAAAAAATTGAATCTCACCACTGCTACACACACACACACACAGACAGACACACAGACACACACGGCATCTAGCACCTCCATCTGGGTACTAAGGCATTCTGGATAAGGCATCTGCTAGGAAGTATTTCCCCCCCGCCAGGCGTGGGATACGACAAGGTTAACTACCGGTTTGGGATTTATGAGCTTCCCTGCCGGCTGTGAGCCGCATGCCTGTAAATCGTCAACAGCAGCTGCGTGCAGAGAAGCAGACTTTGAAACAGCCCTCTTTTCCTGCTTTTTTAACTGCCTCGTTCGGCAGCTGAAGTTGAAAAATCAGGAAATAAAGATGAGGTGGGTGGGTTGGCAAAAACATCAGCAGACATAGAACACGTCAGACATCAGCTGACACGCTCAGCAGTGATGGCGCCACTTGGAGCTACATCTTCAAGTCCTATGGCATCCCATTCTTGCTTTGGGTCCTTCCCGAGGGTTGTTCAGCAGGATGCCTCTCTTGTTGACATACCATGTGTGTATGTCTCTGGTGAGTGGTGGACCCTGATGGTTTGTGATGTCACCTGCTGCTGTAGAAACCAGGAGCTCCTGCCTGAGGACAAGACTTCTGCTCTCAAGTAGCAGAAAGAAGTAGAGAGAAGGAGCATCTTGAAGCTGGCAGAGTCATCCAGGCCAGCCAACTGAAAACCGAACCCTTCGAAGACCTCAGACCTCTACAGTTCCTTTTTCCAAAGTCACGGAAGATGGCTCAGGAAATCGATTGGTTAAATAGTCAGGCAGGGCTCTGTCCAGTAGACTTGTACAGACACGACTTCCCCAGGGATGAAACCTGCGAGATGGTTTGTTTCATCGACGTGGCCACCTTGAGCCTAAAGGACAAGGACCAGTTCAAAGCCAAGAAGGCCACCAGTGAATCCAGCATCGTGTCGATGTCCTCCAACGACTTTGACCTGGCCTTGGAGAACTTGGAAGAAACGAACGTCATTGTGATCAAGGATAACGAACGGAACAACGCTATCAACACCGTTTGCCTTTTCAAGCAGGGCTCCTCGGAAGAAGCCAACATCGTGAATTGGCTCAGCAATGACCTTCAGAAATATGCCGCTGGCTTCCAGCAGGCCCTGTCCAATTTCAACCTGGCCTCCAAGTCTAAGCCACCTTTCCATGCCTCCGTAGCCGAGAAGATCTTCCAGAGCACCAACAGTTCTTTCCAGGATTCGGAGACAAATCTGGTCATGCTGCCTGAGTTTGGACGTGGTGGCCTAACTCATTCCTAACTTCTAGTGTCCATCTGTCCACCCGGAAGAGCTCAGGTGTGACCTCTTTTGGGGGAACATCACCACAGCTCCATCACTTCTGAGCTGTTCACTGGACCTCACAATAATACAGCCACTCTCATATGAGTTTCGCTATTGGATATCTAAAATCAGGAGTTGGAGATTCCTAAATCATAATAATTACAAAAAAGAAGTTCTTGACCTTAGTTTTTCTGAGGTGTTTATTTTGTTTGTCTGTCTTGGTAAAACCTCTTCGAGGGAGTAACAGCAATTGGATGGCCTGGATCTAAAACAAGGGTCTTCAAACTTAACAGCTTTAAGACTTGTGGACTTCAACTCCCAGAATTCCTCCTCCAGTCATGTTAAGTCAGGAATTCTGGGAGTTGAAGTCCACAAGTCTTAAACTTGCCAAGTTTGAAGATCCTTGATCTATTCTATCTATCTATCTTATCTCTTTCTTTTTATCTATCTGTTCTACCTCTCTTTATCTATTCCATCTATCTATCTATTCTATCTTTCTCTCCTTCTATCTATTCAATCTTTCTTTCTTTCTATCTCTCTATTCTACCTCTCTTTCTCCATCTCTTTCAGGGTCTTCAAACTCGACAGCTTTAAGACTTGGGGACTTCAACTCCCAGAATTCTTCTTCCAGTCATGTTACCTTAGGAATTCTGGGAGTTGGAAATCCACAAGTCTTAACCTTGGCCAAGTTTGAAGGGTTAGGGTTGAAGGCTCTTGATCTAAAAAGGTCAGATTGAAAATGATCAGGCTGGAAGGAGAGACTGCAAAAAGATGTTGGGTTCCGTCCAGCCTGTGTCTCTTCTTAGTACAGCTAGTCCTCCATGTATAGCTATTCATTTAGTGACCCTTTAAAGCAGGGGTGTCAAACTGAACTTCACTGAGGGACGCATCAGGGCTGTGGTTGATCTTGGGGGGAGGGGTATGGCCAACTGGGGGGCGTGGCCAACTTGACGCCTCTCCCCAAACTACTCGCATGTTTCCTCTTCGCGCTGGGTAGACCGGGCCAAAGTGACACTGGCCGGCCCCTCACATTTTCCAGGACAGCCGCACCGGGCAGATCCGACATCACAGGCTGGATCCAGCCCACAGGCCTTATGTTGGACACCCCTGATTTAAAGTTAACAAGAGCAGTAGAAAAAAGTGACTTATTACCGTTCTTGATGCTTACAACCAGGGGTGGGATTCTATCAGTTCGCACCTATTCACTAGAACCGGTTGGTTAACATTCTAAGCAGTTCAGAGAACCGGTTGTTAGAAGAAATTACTGGGCTAATCCTGTAAGGAAGGCAGGAAGGAAACATTCTGGTGTTGCTTATAGAAACTGCCTCTCCATTAACCCTTATTACATTCTTGGCAGGACTAGACTTCCTGTCTCAGGAACGTCTCTGGAGTTTTTTTCCCTCCTTTTCCTGGTACTTTGCTTGTGTGGAGTGACCATTCAAAGTTACAATGGCACTGGAAAAAGTTACTTATGACCATTTTTCACACTTACGACTATTGCAGCATCCCCACAGTCATGAGAGGCCAGGCGAGGAGATGCATGCCTTGATGTGAGGGACGTTGAGTTGGCCACACCCAGCCAATAACATGACCACCAAGCCATGTCCACCCAGTCACATGACCACCAAGCCATGCCCAGCAACTAAGCCACACCCACAGAACCGATTTTTTAAAAATTTGAATCCCACCCCTTCTTACGACTGTTGCAGCATCCCCCGTGGTCAGGTAATCAACATTCGGATGCTTGGCAACTGGGTTATATTTATGACGGTTTCAGTGTCTCAGGATCACCTGATCCCCTTTTGGGACCTCCTGCCAATCAAAGTCATTGGGGAAGCCAGGTTTACTTTTCAAACCACGCTACTAATTCAACAACTGGAGCAGAACTGGTCGTAAAATGGGGCCGAACTCACTTTTAGCAACTTTCTGGGTTAGCAATAGAAATTTTGTTCAAATCAAAAAATTTTTTAATGAAGTTATAGAGTATTATAAAACACAAAATGCAAAAGTAAATAGGACAGTGAGAGGGAGGAGGGGAAAGGGGGAAGTAAAGTGAGGAGAGATAGGGTAAAAGAAAGAAAAAGAACAATTGACCTCCAACTCTGTTGCAGTAGAACGAGGCATTCACGTCAGCTTTTTGCTTTTCCATAATAGTATGAACGAGTCATTTCTATCAGTCTAATCTGTATTAATAGTATGAATATCTATATATAATAGTATGAACTATCTATCAGTCTAATCTGTAAAACCCAGTAGTAATAAAAAAAATAATAATCTGTAAAACCCAGTGGTAATAATAATAAAAAAGCGGTAATTAATAGTATGAATATCTATACCTAATAGTTTGAACTATCTATCAGTCTAATCTGCAAAACCCAGTGGTGGGATTCAAATTCTTTTACTACCAGTTCTATGGGCGTGGCTTGGAGAGCGTGACTTGGTGGGTGTGGCCGGGGAAGGACACTGCAAAATCCCCATTCTCTCCCCACCCCACCAACCTGCTTTCCAGCTCCGTTCTCCTGTGCAGGGCAACAAAAGGAGACCCAGCCGATCAGCTGGGACTCAATGGGAGGCAGAGAGGAGATGGGGGCGGGGCCAGTACAGAGGCGGTATTGGCTGGTTCTCTGAACTACTCAAAAGTTTTCACCACCAGTTCTCCAGAACGGATCAGAATCTGCTGAACACCACCTCTGGCGTGGTATCTCAGAATTCCACAGCCAACAAGGCTTTCTCAAGTAGATCAGACAGAAAATATGACGAGATAATCTACTTTATGGTAAAGCTATACCATCAGAATCTCGCAAGTTGATAAGTTTTGAAAGTATAATCTCTCCCCGTCTCCTTTAAGACCCAACAAATTAGGGAAGGTCCTTTTTTGATCCCTCCATGATGCAGCTCTAGGCTATGTCCTCTGTTATCTGACCATTCCCTAAGCAGCATCTCTTCGTCCGTCTGCCAAGGTGCTTCTCACATACCATAATACTCAGTTTTACCCAGCTGGCATGCATCCCTGCAGAGCAGCAAGTGATACACAGTTCGGCCAATATTTCACCTTCTTAGGTGTTTATACCAAGCCGTAGAATAGAATGGAATGACAAGTTGGAAGAGACCCTGGAGGTCTTCTAGTCCAACCCCTTGCTCCAGCAGGAAACGCTATACCATTTTAGACAAATGGTTGTCCAAACTCTTCTGAAAAATTCCCAGTGTTGGAGAATTCACAACTTTTGGAGGCAAGTTGTTCCCCTGGTTAATTGTCCTAACTGTCAGGAAATTTCTTCTTAATTATAGGTTGCTTCTTTCCTTGATTATTTTTCATCTTGCTTTTTGTCTGGCCTTCAGGTGCTTTGGAAAATAGCTTGACCCCCTTCCTCCTCTCTGTGGCAGCCCCTCAAATATTGGAAGACTGCATGTCTCCCTGGTCCTTCTCCTCCCTAGACTAGCCAGGCCCAGTTCCTGCAACCGTTCATGGTTCATGATATGTTTTAGTCTCCAGTCCCCTAATCATCCTGGTTGCTCTTCTCTGCACTTTTTCTAGAGTCTCAACATCTTTTTTACATCATGGTGACTAAACCATGCCGATATCAAAAAAGGCAACTTGTAGTTTGTGATGGCCTGATGAAATGATCGGTTTCTGGAATTGGGTTATATTTGACTCTTAAGAAGTAGCAGAGAAGCGCTGGCACACTAGATAACTATCGGAAGCATCTTCCAAATCATTGTGTAAGTGTGCCCAGCCTTAATACAAACCACAAAGCCTGTGTTCACAACAAGACTATCCCAAGCCAAACTAACCACAGGATTGTTTAGGGCAAGGTGTGAATTTAGTGGCAAAATCCATTGTGTTTTAGAGAGAAAATCAGGGAGATTAGCAACAGAGGTTTCTTTAATCACCTACCAACATAATTACTTTTTTTAAAAGTCAGAATAAATAAATCTAGAGCTGAAGTACTGACTGGGAAAAAAAAAAGGTGAATGTTGCTCTGGCCCAAATACCAACAGTCTTGATAGACAACCTTTGAAGGAATCCAGAACGAGCTCTTTTTTTCAGTTGTGGTCAAAAGTATCTGGATATGGGAATTCTCCATGTTTGTGGTAGTTAGGAAAGTTCACCATGATTTGAAGATTCTCTATAAACTAGTACAAAATATTCTAGAGATTCTAGAAAGTGTGTGGAGAAGAGCAACAAAGGTGATATTTTTCTTTAAGTATGCTGGGAGCATGTGCACCAAAGATAAGTTCCTTGTGTGTCCAATCACATTTGGCCCATAAAGAATTCTATTCTATTCCTAGTCTAGTCTAGTCTAGTCTAGTCTAGTCTAGTCTAGTCTAGTCCTTCTGTGTTCTATTTTATTCTAATATTCTCTTCTCTTCTCTTCTCTTCTCGTCTCGTCTCGTCTAGTTTAGTCTAGTCTAGTCTAGTCTAGTCTATTCCTTCTGTATTCTATTCTATTCTAATATTCTGGTCTAGTCTAGTATAGTCTAATTTATTCCTTCTGTATTCTATTCTATTCTATTCTATTCTATTCTATTCTATTCTATTCTATTCTATTCTATTCTATTCTATTCTACTCTACTCTACTCTACTCTAATATTCTATTCTATTCTAATCTAATCTAACATTCTATTCCAATATTCTAATATTCTATTCTAATATTCAATTTTAATATTCTCTTCTAATTCTATTCTATTAAGATAATTAGTCAGGAGGCTAAACTGTGGACAAACAGTGAAGGGAACCACATCGGGTCTAACAAAGAAAAACTACAGGTGACATGATAGCAGTCTTCCAGAACAGGTAGTCCTTAACCTATGAGAAAAAGTGAGTGCAAAAGTTCTGTTCTTAAGTGAGACATTTGTTAAGTATCATTTTAAGTCTCGTTTTACGACCTGCCTTTGCCTTAGTTGCTGAGTGGATCGCTGCAGTTGATAAGTTCGTAACCCCGGTTGTTAAACGAATCTGGCTTCTCCTTTGACTTTGCATGTCAGAAGGTCACAAAAAGGGAACACGGGACCTCTGGATGCTGTGACCATCATAAACTTCCGAACCGGTTGCCAAGCCTCTGAATTTTGATCCCATGATTATAGGGTCGCAATGGTGAAACACGGTCCTAAATCACTTTTTTCAGTGCTGTTGTAACTTTGGTCACTAAATGAACGGTCATAAGTCAAGAAGTACCTGTGCTTGAAGGGCTGTCACACAGAAGAAGGGCACAACGTCTTCTCCAAAGCACCTCAGGACAAGAAGCAGTGGGTGGAAACTAATCAAGGAGAGGCCTTTTTCAGCCTCCCAGAGGCTCGAGGGAAGCCTCTGCAGCCTTTGGAAGCTGAAAAACAGGCCTGTTTCATCACTTCCTGTATTTCCGGAAATAGCGGAAGTGATGAAACAGGCCCATTTTTCGGCCACCAAAGGCTGCAGAGGCTTCCCTCAAGCTTCTAGGAGGCCAAAAATGGCCTCAAACAGGCCGAAAATCAGATGGGAGGCACAGTGCAGATAAGCGGGCAGTGGAGGGAGGGGAATTGTGCACGCATGCACAGGGGGCATAGGGCCCCCCGCGCACATTGCCTTCTGGGTGCTGGCATGTTAGCGTGCGTGCGCGAGCAAGCAGACAATTTTTGGCACAGGAGCCCACAAAGGTTAGCCACCACTGGTATAGGGTCTCCTGCTTGAGCAAGAGATTGGAGTAGACGACCTATGATTTTATGTTCTGTGTTCTAATTTCCCTGGCCAACTTGCTCACCTGGGGTGTGCAACAACTTGTGGCTTTTGCTGGTCCTAACTCTTTACAGATTAACAGAGTTAATGGAAGGGACCTTGTACGTCATCTAGTCCACCCCCCCTGCCCAAGCAGGAGACCCTATATCATTTCTGACAGATGGCAGTCCAGTCTCTATATTTATTTATTTGTCAAATATGTACAAGATAGCAAGTATAAGTATGAACATAAACAAGAACAAAGGAAGTAAATACAGATACATGGGGACAGTAGGACAGGGACGATAGGCATGCTGGTGCGCTTATGCACACCCCCTTTAAGGACCTCTTAGGAATGGGGTGCGGTCCACAGTAGACAGTTTGAGGTTGAAGCTGCAAAGGGTTGAGGCTGTAACAACGGAGTCGGGTAGGGCGTTCCAGGCGTTGAACACCCTGTTGCTGAAGTCGTATTGTCTGCAGTTGAGTTTGGAGCGGTTTATCTTGAGTTTGTATCGGTTGTTTGCCCGTGTATTATCATGATTGAGGCTGAAGAAGCCATCGACAGGCAAGATGTCATAGCAGACAATTTTGTGAACTATGCTTAGATCGGACCGCAGGTTGCACAGTTCTAGATTGTCCAGGCCCAAAAATTCGGGCCTGGAGGCAGAGGGAATTCTATTGTGAGTGGAAGACTGGAGAACGTTTCTCGAGAAATACCTTTTCTTGAAAGTCTCCGGTGATGAAGCTCCCACAACTTCCGAAGGCAACTTCTGTTCCATCGGTTGATTGTTCTCCCTGTCAGAAAATTCCTCCTTGTTTCCAGGTTGAATCTCTCCTGGTTCAGGTTCCATCCATTATTCCTTGTCTGGCCTTCGGGTGCTTGTCGTGGTGTGAGCTTGAAGGAAGGAGATCAGGAGTGTGTCTTTATCTGGATTGCAAAGTGGAGCTTAGAATTAGATCAGCAGTGCCCAAACTGGACAACTTTGTAGATTTTAAACCCGGCATGGCTGGCTGGGGAATTTGGGGAGTTGAAGTCCCCAAGTCTTAAAAAGTTGTCAAGATTGGACACTTCTGAGTTAGACCATGAAGTTCTAAGAAGTTGCTTCCAGCTGAGTGCAGGAATCAACTTGCCTTAATAATTGCACACTTCTGTTTTGAACAATCTTCTTTCCCCCAGTAGGCTGTTCCAAATGTGACGCCTTGCTTATGCCGGCTAGTGTAATAATATAACAACTATAATTTTCACCAGACACAGCAAATGCCATGGGCTTACTCAGCTTCGCCCATCTCTCTTTCTCTCTCTCCCTTCCTCCTCCCCCCCTCTCTCTTGCTAAGTGAAACATTTGTGAAGTGAGTTTTACCCTGTTTTACGACTTCTTTTGCCATAGTTGTTAAGTGAACCTGGCATTAGATTTGCTTGCCAGAAGGTCATAAATATGAGCCAGTTGCCAAGTGTCCAACTTTTGTTCATGTGGGGATGCTGCAAACGGTCATAACTGTGGAAAAGGTCATAAATCACTTTTTCCATTGCTCTTATAAGCTGGGAACAGTCACTAAAAGGACAATTGTAAATCAAGAACCACCTGTGTTTGCATGGAGTTGGGTCACCCTGGCAAGCGAAGAGTCTAGTGAGGTTGGGAGTTTTTAAAGCCTTACTAAGACCACACCTAGAGTACTGCATCCAGTTTTAGTCACCACACTATAAAAAAGAGGTTGAGACTCTGGAAAGAGTGCAGAGAAGAGTAACCAGGATGATGAGGGGACTGGAGACTAAAACATACAAGGAACTGGGCATGGATACTTTAATGAAGAGAAGGACCAGGGGAGACATGATAGCAGCCTTCCAATATTTGAGGGGCTGCCACAGAGAGGAGGAGGGGGTCAAGCTATTTTCCAAGGCACCCGAAGGCCAGACAAGGATCAATGGATGGAAACTGAACAAGGAGAGATTCAACCTGGAAATAAGGAGAAACTTTCTGACAGTGAGAACAATCAATCAATAGAACAGACGTTGCCCTTGGAAGTTGTGGGAGTGCCATCACTTGAGACTTTCAAGAAGAGACCAGACTGCCATCTGTCAGAAATGGTGTAGGGTCTCCTGCTTGGGCAGGGGTGGTGGACTAGATGACCTACAAGGTCCCTTCCGACTCTGAAGGTAAAAAAAGATAAAACATCTTCCCCACAAGCATTGCTAGAAAGCCTTAATAAAAACAACAACCCATCATTAATGTGTATTTTAGATGTACAGAATTTGAGAACCTGCACATATATACCTCGAAAGGGCCCTTTTAATTAATCTTTCCCTTCCATTATTTTCTTTTCTTCCCGGCCGTAGACGTTACGGTGATCATTTATCATCATATCTTGCATTTTGCATTTCAAGTGCTGCTTTGTTCAAATTTTCGGCTGTTCCCTTTTTGAAGGCCTATGCTAGGTATCCTCCCAAAATCCTGCTTTTGGAGGGGGCACTTCAAGGCACAAGGGCATCTTGCTGTGCTTCCAAAGTGCCTGAGAGGTGGCAACCGTTGGAGTCTTCTTCCTTCAAAGCTGAATTCGCCTCTGAATTTCTGGAGCGCTGCCACCATACATCCAGCAGCGGCCCAGCACGGCCATTAAGCAAACGGTAAAACTGACATGTCAGTATTTCCTGGAAGGGAGAACAGCTTGTCAGAAGGCTGATTTCAGAGACAGAAAAGAAATATTTGATCTGCATTGGAAAGATCTGGGCCTCCCTTCCAGCACCTTCCGTGCTGAAAACGGAACTTGAACGGAAGGATCAACCTAAAGCTTCTTTGCAAGCAGTTACACGACACTATTGCAGATAGAAAACTGGAGGCAACTTGTCCGTGACGTGTTTAGTTAAAAGCTGCAATTGGGCTATACCAATATTTGATGCTCCATATCATAATGGCAGCCAGAATTTCTCTCGCCCAAAATTGGAAGCAGGCTAGGCTCCCCCCAACCCACAAAGCCACAATTATTAATAAGATATATCAATGCACAGAGATGGATAGATTATTGAACAAAATTATTGAAAGATAAAGAAGAAGGAGAATATTATAAAATATGGGATGTTTGGTACAAATGGATAAGAATAAGACACAAAGGCATCAAATGATCTATGTAATACTATAAAACTACAAAACAATAAGGGTAAATAAAAATTGTATACATGTATAAAATGCCTAGAATGATGAAGAATCAAATACAAAGATGAAAAACAGGTTAATAGAAGATATTTACAATGTAAACACTGCTATACTAACGTTGTAAAGTGCAGAAATTTGTTTTTAAATGTTAAAACGTTGAATAAATAAATTTATTTTTTTTAAAAGCTGAAATTGGGCTAATAATTGATATGTTACCCTGTCTTTACAAGGGAGGTGGGGTTGGACTTTCTCATTTGTTCTCCAAGTCAGAATGTTCCTAAAGCAGGGTTAGGATGAGGAAAGAGGAGATTCACAAGAGGGAACATAGATACAGATAACAGAGTTGGAAGGGACCTGGTAGGTCATCTAGTCCAACCCTTCACCTAAGCAGACCCTACACCATTTCTGACAGTTGGCTGTCCAGTCTCTTCTTCAAAGCTTCCAGTGATGAAGCTCCCACAACTTCTGAAGGCAACTTCTGTTCCATGGGTTGATTGTTTCTCACTGTCAGAAAATTTCTCCTTATTTCTAGTTTGAATCTCTCTTTGATCAGTTTCCACCCATTATTCCTTGTCTGGCCTTCAGATGCCTTGGAAAATAGCTTGACCCCCTCCTCCTCTCTGGGGCAGCCCCTCAAATATTGGAAGATGCTCTCCTGTCTCCCCTGGTCCTTCTCTTCCCTAGACCAGTTATGCCCAGTTCCTGCAACCATTCTTCTTATGTTTTAGCCTCCAGTCCCCTCATCATCTTGGTTGCTCTTCTCCGCACTTTTTCTAGAGTCTCAACATCTTTTTAATAATATGGTGACCAAAACTGGATGCAGTACTCTAGGCATGGCCTTACTAAGGCTTTATAGAGTGATATTAGTACCTCCCTTGATCTTGCTTGTATCCCTCTGTTAATGCAGCTTAGGATTGCTAAGAACACTGTGGCTCTTTGGACATTGCTAAACTTATGTCCAGAAGTCCAGCCAGCCAGGTCCATGGGAAAAGATAACAGAAGATGCTTCATTCCCTGAACAAATCCCAATTGGAAGCTGATATCCAGCTGAGACCTCATAACATGCTCAACCAGGTCAGTGCCTCACCCAAACTCAACTATTTAGGGCAGGGGTATCCAACCTTCGCAGCTTTAAGACCTGCGAACTTCAAACTCCCAGAATTCCCCAGCCAGCATTGCTTGCAAACATTCCTATAGGGACTTCAATTCCCACAATTCTCAGCAATGGGAGTCGGTCCACACATCGATAACTTGCCCAAGGTGCAAAATACTGGTTGGTATTGTCTGCTTTAATTAGCAATTGGTCACACAAAAGTTTTTTGTCCCCAGGATTGTTTTGCTTTTCTTTTGGAAAGTCAAATCATCTCCATCCTGAATAACATTGCAGAGAGCGATTTCTAAATATGAAAACAAAGAATACATTATTTAAAATTCCAGACACTTTTTTTTTTCAGGTGAATAAGCCATTCCTGCAAAGATACATCAAGATTGTTGAATGCACGAGTTTACTAGACCTTGTAGGGTAGGGAATGTGGAACACCAATTTGCTTCTGGCTCTGGACAGTTTCCTGCCCCAGCTCTCTCTCTCTCTCTCTGTGCCTCTGACTTATTATTTTAAAGATTATTTTAATTAAAAAAAATGAAAGGGGATACTGGCTTGGTTTAGAATAACACCAGCCTCTAGCATTATTTTATTCATAGGAATAAGTCTCAGCTTACACAGTTGGAAACCATCCCACGCTGCCTTCCAAATAAGCATCAGAAGAAAAATAAGGAGGTAGAACTTCACATAGTGGGCACAAGATTGTCGCAATGAACGCCTATTTTACTTCTGGTAAAAATGGGTTTGTAAGGATTGGCCACACCCATGGGGGCAGCCACCTTTTGACATAGCTGCTTTTCGTAGCATCCCACGAGATCCTTAATTTGCATCCTGTTTGCAGAATGTGTAGAATTCTTTATTGGCCAAGTGTGATTGGACACACAAGGAATTTGTCTTGGTGTAAATACTCTCAGTATACATAAAAGTAAAGGTAGATTGCTTTGCAAGGTAGCCTGGACAAGAAACGCAACCGGAGCGCTAGCTTTGTCTTTATTGAGACAACTCATCTGAAAGGCACTGGGCTTCATTAAGAGATCTGTGGTGGCGCAGTGGTGAGAATGCAGCATTGCAGGCAAACTCTGCCCACTGTCAGCGGTTCGATCCTGACCGGCTCAAGGTTGACTTGGCCTTCCATCCTTCTGAGGTCTGTAAAATGAGGGGCCATTGGGATGAATAGGTTGGCTCTGTAAACCGCTTAGAGTGGGCTGTAATGCACTAAGGTGATAAATCTAAGTGCTATTGTTATGGCCCTTCCTTCCTTCCTTCCTTCCTTCCTTCCTTCCTTCCTTCCTTCCTTCCTTCCTTCCTCCGTCGCTCCTTCCCATCCATCCATCCATCCATCCATCCTTGGTATGCAGTGGATGGAATGCAGTACTGCAGGCTAATTCTACCCACCACGAGGAGGGCTGAACTCTGAGCTTGGTTGTTTTCTTGTAGATGTTTCATTACCCAACCAGGTAACATCTTCAGGGCTTGAAGAGAGATGGGTTTGGTCTCTGTTTATATACAGTAGCTTATTCTGCCAGTGTTGATGGGTGTGTTCCTGATGGTTCAGTCAACAAGACCCCAGCACAGTGGTGGGATTCAACATTTTTTTTACTATAGGTTCTGTGGATGTGGGCATGGTGGGCATGACAGGGGAAGGTTACTGTAAAATCCCCCTTCCCACCCCACCCCACTAACCTGCTTTCCAGCTCCATTCTCCTGTGCAGGGCAACCAAAGAAGACCCAGCCAATCAGCTGGGACTCAGGAGGCAGAAAATAGATGGGGTTGGCGGGGCCAGTCAGAGGTGGTATTTGCCAATTCTCCGAACTACTCAAAATTTCCGCTACCGCTTCTCCAGAACGGGTCAGAACCTGCTGAATAACCACCTCTGGAGTGTTCTTGGTTGATGCTTGATTAGGCCATAGTTTACTATAAACTTGGTTGTCTGAGTTTCTTTGAGAGGCAGACTTTGAATTATAATACACATTTTATATTAGCTGCCCTACTTCACCCCTCTGGATGTCCATGACCTCTGATGTCTAGGAATCCCGGGAAATGATATTCAACTCATCTCAAAGGCAGCAGACCGAGGAAAGCAAAACTTGACCAAATGGGAGCGAAAACCCCTTTGGAGTGTAGATTATAGGGGTCTTGCAAAAATCTCCCACCAAACCAGTGGTGCTGAAATTGGGGGCAAAACGTCTCCTTTTTCACATTCTCAGAAAAAACAAACAAACAGCCCTGTGTATCTTTAGAATTTACACCCACATTCTCACCACATCATCATAACCTCCTCTGGCCTTCAGAAACTAAAAATAATAATAACGTAAAAAAAAAATTAAGTTCAGCCTCCGCCACCCACCCTTGAAGTTTAAAGCAGCTTCCTATCTTACCCCTCCTGAATGCAAGTCTAGTAGGAGGTTATTTGTAGAAGGAGAATATTTGTAGCTCAGGGTTGAAATGAGAGGCCCTTGGTGCTCTCTGAACTCAGCGGTTTTCTTGCAGACGTTTCATTACCCAAACTAGGTAACATCATCAGGACTATCTAGTACTGATGATGTTATCTAGTTTGGGTAATGAAACGTCTGCAAGAAAACTACCAAGCTTAGAGAGCACCAAGGACCCCACAGTCCTCCTTGTCCTCCTCCTCCTCCTCCTCCTCCCTGCAAACTTCATTCCTTTCTAGCATTGATGATGTTACCTAGCTGGGTTATGAAACGTCTGCAAGGAAATGACCCAGCTCAGAGAGCACCAAGGACTCCTCAATGAATCACTCTATTCCTGGACTTCCTTCTTGTCTTGGGGATTCCTGCTTCCCTACAGAATAGATCACTTTATGTGGACACATCCATTTAGCTCTGCTTGCTTTTTGAAGCCACCCAGGCATGGCTGCTTCACGCAGCAGGTGGTCCTCAACTTACAACCGTCCATTTACAACTTACAACCGTCCATTTACAACTTAGATTTTCCATTATAACTTATTTTGTTTTTATTGTTTCCTAGTATGATTTCATTGCTTATTAGTAATCTATGACTATCCCCAGCAGAGGTTCAGCAGGTTCTGACCAGTTCTAGAGAACAGGTAGCAGAAATTTTGAGTAGTTCGGAGAACCAGCCAATACCGCTTCTGACTGGTCCCCATACATTCTCTACCTCCCAAGTCCCAGCTGATTGGCTGGGTCTTCTTTTGTTGCCCTGCATAGGAGAACAGAGCTGGAAAGCAGGTTAGTGGGGTGGGAGTAGAGATTTTGCAATATCCTTCTGCTGCCACACCCACCAAGCCACACCATGACCACCAAGCCACACCCACAGAACTGGTAGTAAAATTTTTTGAATCCTACCACTGATCCCCAAGTGTTGTATCTTATGATTCTTGATGAATGTATTTTATTTTTTCTTTATGTACACTGAGAGCATATGCACCAAAGACAAATTCCTGGTGTGTCCAATCATACTTTGCCAATAAAGAATTCTATTCTGTTCTGTTCGTTGCGTCGTTGTCCATTCTTCCATTCCATTCCATTCCATTCCATTCCATTCCATTCTATTCTATTCTATTCTATTCATTCTATTCTATTCTATTCTATTTCTTCTGTATTCTATTCTATTCTATTCTATTCTATTCTATTCTATTCTATTCTATTCTATTCTATTCTATTTCTTCTGTTTCTATTCTGTTCTATTCTACTTCTGTTTCTATTCTATTTTCTATTCTATTCTATTCTATTCTATTCTGTTCTGTTCTGTTCTGTTCTGTTCTGTTCTGTTCTGTTCCGTTCCGTTCCATTCCATTCCATTCCATTCTATTCTATTCCATTCTATTCTATTCTATTCTATTCTATTCTATTCTATTCTATTCTATTCTATTTCTTCTGTATTCTATTCTATTCTAATTTCTTCTGTATTCTATTCTGTTCTATTCTACTTCTGCTGTATTCTATTTTCTATTCTATTCTATTCTATTCTATTCTATTCTATTCTATTCTATTTTCTATTCTGTTCTGTTCTGTTCTGTTCTGTTCTGTTCCATTCCATTCCATTCCATTCCATCCCATCCCTATTCTGTTTTTTCTGTATCCCATTCCATTCTTTTCTATTCTATTTTCTACTCTATTCTATTTTCTATTCTATTCTGTTTTATATTCTATTCTATTTTCTATTCTATTCTCTATCCCATTCCTTCCCATCCCATCCCATTCCATTTAAATTCTATTCCTATATCCTTCTATTTTGTTGTACCCCATGACTATTATTAAGTGTCGTACCTTCTGATTCTTGACTCTTGACGAATGCATCTTTTCTTTTATGTGCACTGAGAGTATTTGCACCAAAACAAATTCCTTGTGTGTCCAATCACACTTGGCCAATAAAGAATTCCATTCCATTCCATTCTAGTGACCGTTCAAAGTTACAGTGGCACTGAAAAAAACAACAACAACACCCTCATGACTGCTTTTCGCACTTGCGACTGTTGCAGCCTCCCCCTGGCTACGTGATCAAAATTGAGACGCTTGCCAACTGACTCATATTTACGACGGTTGCCGTGTCTCTGAGGTCACCCGAACCCCC
Organism: Pseudonaja textilis; assembly: GCF_049901715.1. Taxonomy (NCBI): domain Eukaryota; kingdom Metazoa; phylum Chordata; class Lepidosauria; order Squamata; family Elapidae; genus Pseudonaja; species Pseudonaja textilis. Next base: position 5,083,775 of record NC_142000.1, read on the forward strand.
TTCTGCCAACTTCTGGCCAGCAAAGCCAACGGGGGAAGCCAGGTTCCCTTAACAACCGTGTTGTTACTCAACACCTGCAGCGATTCACTGAACAAGAAAGGCTGGTAAAACGGGGGTGATGGACGGACAGACGGACGACAACCTTCCCTTCACAAGTGCTTTGCTTAGCAACGTGGTCGTAAGCGGAAGACTGCCTACCTAACCCGCAAACCCCGACTGGCAAAGGAGACAACTGTTTCTTTTAAAGTATTTTCTTCCTCTAGGCAAGATGCAGCAAGCTATTCTCCCTCCCTCTCTCTCTCTCTCTCTCTCTCTCTTTAATACGCGTGGTGCCTCTTTGTCTGTGCTTTGACTTAATGCATAACAAAATAGAGCGGGAGGAGAGAGCAAAAAGACTATAATAGAGCTACAGAGAAGATGCAGTTGGCAGCTGAATTATTAAAGCAGGCAGGGGAATTTAAACTCCAGTTCCTGGAAGCCTCGGATGGGGTTGCCACATCCCCATCTGGCTTAAAAGGGGAGGAAGAGCGGAGCCGTTGCTGTTTTCGTACAGAATTGTCTCTTCTTCAAATGTCCAAATTCACCTCAATTTCATGCATTTAATCCCTTTGATGTCCTTGGCACTTCGCTCCCGCATCAGCCCCACCCTGGACGTTACCTGTTACACGCAGAACAATGCCCAACCTGGGCAACTTGTAACACTTATGGAGGCCGGGGAATTCTGGGTGTGGAAGTCCGCAAGTCCTTAAAGTTGCCAAAGTTGAACACCCCAGTCTTCAATAAGAGGGAATGTTTGTAGGCTTGAAATGAGGGGTCCTGGGTGGCCTCGGAGCTTGGTGGTTTTCTTGCAGACATTTCATTACCCAACTAGTTAGCAGCATCAGTGCTAGAGGAGGAGGAGGAGGAGGAGGAGGAAGACTGTGGGGTCCTTGGTGCTCTCTGCACTTGTTTCTTTTCTTGCAGACATTTCATTACCTAACCAGTTAACAGCATCAATGTCAGAGAGGAGGAGGATGATGATGAGGATTTGGTGGCCCTTGGAGCCCTTTGAGCTTGGTGGTTTTGCTGCAGACATTTCATTACCCAACCAGTTAACATCATCAATGTCAGAGAGGAGGAGGAGGAGGAGGATTTGGGGGCCCTTGGTGCTCTCTAAGCTTGGTGTTTTCTTGCAGACGTTTCACGACCCAACTAGTTCAGTGCCAAAGAGGAGGAGCAGGACTGTGGGGGCCTTGGTGTTCTCTGAGCTTGGTGGTTTTCGGACAGGGGGTTGGACTAGATGACCTACAAGGTCCCGTCCAACTCTGTTAATCTGTATCTGTATGTGCTCCTGCAGACATTTCATTACCCAAAGCAAGTAACGTCACCAGTGCTAGAAAGAGGTGAGTCTTCCAGCACTCCTGACGTTACCACTTTAGATAATGAAACGTCTGCAAGAAAACAACCAAATTACGGAATTTGGTCTGCGATTTGCTTTTCAGGGCCAGCAAGTTTATGCAAGGTGCAGGAAGAGAATAAGAAACATTAAGCAAAGAAAGGAAAGGGATGTAATAAGAAAGGGAAACATCCTGTGTCAATCATCCATCCTACAAAAAGCAGGGCAGACTCAAAACACCAAAGCCATGAACTGCTTTGCAAAAATAATAAAGCCGGATAGAAATAAAGAAAACCAAATAAACAGTGAAAGGAAAAAAAAATGGTTTCAGAAACTTTTACTAAAAGCCCTCGAGTCATTCCCCAGACTTGTCCAGCTGTCCTCCACAACAATCTCAGGAAACAGATGTGGGTTTATGTGTCTCAGGCAGGTGCTTTGTCGGTTTGCCCACGTGCTCCAAAGCCTTTCGTTTTTTTCGAAGCTCACGATGTTGGCATCACTCAATAGGTTTCCCAGCAGAATTTGACGGAGGACAAAGATTGTCTGAGGCCAGGCCTTCTCTTGGCATGGTCAGTACCTTCTTGGGATGCTTTCCACGCTCCCTCTGCACCTGTAAATCAGGTAGGCATGGGGCTAGGCTGGTGGGAGGGGGATGCGATGACTCAAGGCTCCGAGAGGGTCTGTTGTCGATATTATCTTTCCAGGCTGCTTTTCAGCCTTCCAGACGGAAAGCTTTGTTGTCCTCCGTTGAGAAATTCCACACAATTTGAGCTTCTGCTTAAGTGCTGGCTGCAAGGGAAGGAAAAAGGAAAAGGAAAAGGAAAGGAAGAAAGGAAATAGAGGAGAAAGAAAAGCAAAGAAAGGAGGGAAAGAATAAAGAAAGAGGTGAAGGGAAGGGAAGACAATGGAAAGGAAGTAAATAGACGAAAAGGAGAAAGGAGGGAAGAAAGGAAATAAAGAAGAAAAGGAAAGGAAGCAAAGAAAAAAGGAAAGAGGAAGACAGGGGAAAGGAAGTAAATAAATGAAGGGGAAGGAAGGAAAGGAAAGGAAAAAGGAAACAGAGAAGAAGGAAAAGGAAAAGAAGGAAAGGAAGAAAAAGGAAAGACGGAAGGGAAGCAAAGGGGAAGGAAGTAAACAGAGGAAGAGGGGGAAGGAAAGGAAGAAAGGAAATAGAGAAGAAGGAAAGGGAACAAAAGGAAGGAAAGAAAGAAAAGGGAAGGGAAGAGAAAGGAAGTAAATAGATGAAGGGAAGGGAAGGAAACAAAAGAAGAGAAAAGAGCAAAGAGGGGAAAGAAAGGGAAGACAAAGACTGGAAATAAACTGATGAAGAAAGAAAGGAAAGGAAAGGAGAAGGGGAAGAGAAAGAGGCTTTTTGTGACTCCAAGGAAATAAGTCGAGCCACAGAGAGGAAAAAAAACTTGCTTCTAATTAGCCGAGAGACAGGAGAGGAAATAACAACAGGCTGGGGTGGGAGGTGGCTCTTTAGAAGGTGCTCCTAGTTAATTGCGGGGTGCAGAAAGCGCATTCCAGCAGTAAAAGTGAGACCTGAGTAGCTCAGGAGTCCCGAGGTCAGTCTCGAAGTAGGCCAGAAATTTGGGCCGGCACACGCAATCCCCACATGTGGAAATGGCTTTCACTGGAAGCCACACCAGAGCTGTAATGACCAATTCAGGATGATGAATGGGAATTGGGGCCTGGTGGTTTCCCAGAGCCGTGTTTCTCAACCGTGACAGCTTGAAGATGTTTGGATTTCAACTCCCAGAATTCCCCAGCTAGCCTGTTTAAGTTACCAAGAAGAAACACTTAAGGGACATTGCCCAAAAGTCTTGGGGAAGGGGGAGCCCCTGTGAAATGGTGGGCTCTGGGCATTCAGCAGGCATTTGTCACTGCTCTTCCTACCGTTACCCACCCTCCCTCCCTCCCTTTCTATCCATCCATCCATCCATCCACCTCTCTTCACCTCCCATCCTCCTTCTCTCCCTCCAAGTTTTCCTTCCTTCACTCACTCCCTTCCTTCCATCCATTCATCCATCCATCCATCCTTTATCTTTTAAATTGTTCTTTCTTTCTTTCTTTCTTTCTTTCTTTCTTTCTTTCTTTCTTTCTTTCTTTCTTTCTTTCTTTCTTTCTTTTTCTTTGTCTTCCTTCCTTCCTTCACTCACTTACTCGCTCCCATCCATCCATCCATATAACCTTTATCTTTTAAATTGTTCTTTCTTTCTTTTTCTTTTTTTTTCATTCTTTTTCTTTCTTTGTCTTCCTTCCTTCCTTCACTCACTCCCATCCATCCATCCATCCATCCATCCATCCATCCATCCATATAACCTTTATCTTTTCAATTGTTCTTTCTTTTTCTTCCTTTGTCTTCTTTCTTTCCTTCCTTTACTCACTCACTCACTCATATCCATCCACATAACCTTTATCTTTTCAATTGTTCTTTCTTTCTTTTTCTTTCTTTGTCTTCCTTCCTTCCTTTCTTCACTCACTCATTCCCATCCATCCATCCATCCATCCGTATAACCTTTACCTTTTCAATTGTTCTTTCTTTCCTTCTTTTTTCTTTCTTCCTTCCTTCCTTCCTTCCTTCCTTCCTTCCTTCCTTCCTTCCTTCCTTCCTTCCTTCCTCCTTTCCTTCCTCCCCCTGCCTCAGTTCTCCAGAGATCCTCTAAACGGAAGAAAGAAAAGCCAAACAAGGTCACCATGGCTGTTGTTAAAAAGAAAAAAAAAAAAAAGACAGGCACTCTTGCCTTGAATTAGGGCACCTCCTAACTTTTTCAAGGGAGGGGTTCTCTTGCTTTGAAGTCGGGCAATCTGATTCCCAAAGCCTTCCTGCAAATGAGGTGAAGAAATGAAAACCCAGGAAAGTAACCACTTTCTGTGGTCTCAGGGCTGCAGCAGCCTCTCCTAATCCAGAGGACCCCAAACTTGGCAACTTCAAGCAGAGCTGGCTGGAGAATTCTGGGAGTTGAAGTCCACAAGTCTTACAGTTGCCAAGTTTGGGAACCCCTGTCCTAAACCCTTCTCTGGGGCAGGGTTTCTCCTCCAATTTTGCAACTCCATCCCCGTATATTTCTCCTCTGAAAAAGCTGAAGGAGACGTAAACCGGCTCTTTCTAAGCACGTGCATGAGAGGCAAGGATCTCTCCTCCCACTCTGCGCACGCTTTGCGGAGGTCTTGTCGTGGGCTTCGCCTGCAGGGTGCATGGTGTGTTTTGAAAGACTTTGCCACCGTAGACAATATTCTTTCGTTTTGGGGGCTCCACCAGCGACTCCTCCCTGATTCCAGCAAACTGGTTTTCCAGCCACTGTATTGTTAGGGGTTTTTTTTGCCTGGAGATTCTCCTTAGTCAACCTAATCACATTTGCTTAATGGGGTGGATTAACAGATTAACAGATTAACAGAGTTAGAAGGGATCTTGTAGGTCATCTAGTCCAACCCCTCCACCCAAGCAGTAGACCCTACACCGTTTCTGACTAAGAGCAGTCCGGTCTCTTCTAGAAAGACTCCAGGGATGATAGTTACGCTTTGCTTAACCCTGAGTCCAGCAGCAAGAGCAGTCTACCCTTATTCTGGTGCCTTCTGGGGACAAGTGTTCCCACCCAAAACCTTCGGTTAGGATCAAATGCAAGGGAGAAGAAAGGCTGTTAACTTACTGATAGCCATCGGACTTAGACTTACATACCGCTTCACAGTACTTTGCAGCCCTCTCTAAGCAGTTTACAGAGTCAGCCTCTTGGCCCCCAAACAATCTAGGTCCTCGTTTTACCCACCTGGGAAGGACGGAAGGCTGAGTCAACCTTGAGCCGGTCAGAATTCAACTGTTGGCAGTGGGCAGAGTCATCCTGCAATACTGGATGGATGGATCGAAGGGAAGGATGGAGGGACGAAGGGAAGGAAAGGAAGGAATAGCACTTAGACTTATATACCGCTTTATAGTGCTTTCCAGCCCTCTCTAAGTGGTTTACAGAGTCAGCCTCTTGCCCCCAACAACTTGGGTCCTCGTTTTACCCACCTTGGAAGGATGGAAGGCTGAGTCAACCTTGAGGCGGTCAGGATTGAACTGCTCGCAGTCAGCAGAGTTAGTCTGCAATGCTGCATTCTACCCACTGTACACCATGGAAGGAAGGGAGGGAGGAAGGAAGGAAGGAAAATAGCAAGAGCACTTAGACTTATATATACCGCTTTATAGTGTTTTACAGCCCTCTCTAAGCGGTTTACAGAGTCAGCCTCTTGCCCCCAACAATCTGGGTCCTCATTTTACCCACCACGGAAGGATGGAAGGCTGAGTCCGTGATCTTAGTACGTTGCGATTCCCTCCATTTCCTCAGAGATAAAGAAATAGGAGCTTCTCTGGGCAAAAAAAATATACATTTTTTTTAAAAAAACGAGATAAAAAGTCTGTAAGAGAGCTCTTGATTGACAAATAAGACCTGAATATCCATTGCTAAGTGAAGCAGATGTTAAGTGAATTCTGTGATCTTTTTTTTTTTTGCTACGGTTGTTAACTGAATCACTGCAGTTGCTAAGTGGATCACCCGGTCACTAAATGAATCTGGTTCCCCCCCGCTGACGTTGCTTGTCAGAAGCTGGCTGGGAAGTTTGCAAACGGTGATCACGTGATTCATGTTAGCTGCAACCGTCGTAAATCCAGGCAAATACTGAATTGGGTTAGTCTAGTCTAGTGAAAAGGAAGACTAGACTCTAGAATCGAATAGAGCTGGAAGGGACCTTGGAGGTCTTCTAGTCCAGCCCCTTGCTCACTCAGAAGACCTTCTCTACCATTTCAGACAGGTGGCTGTCCAGTCTCTTCTTTAAAACCTCCGGTGATGGAGCACCCACAACTTCTGGTGGCCAGCTGTTCCACTGGTCAATTGTCCTCCCTGTTAGGAAGTTTCTCCTTAATTCCAGGTTGCTTCTGTCTTTGGATTAGTTTCCATCCGTTGCTTCTTGTCCTGCCCTCTGGTGCTTTGGAGAATAGATTGACTCCCCTCTTCTTTGGGGCAACCCCTGAGATATTGGAAGACTGCTATCATGTCACCCTCTAGTCTTTCTTGTCTTTAGACTCACCAAACTCCAAACCTGCAGCTGTTCTTCATAAGGTTTAGTCTCCAGACTAGGGGAGAGAGGATAGCAGCGTTCCTATCGTTGAGGGGCCACCCCCAAAGAGAAAGCACCAGAAGGCAAGAGAAGAAATGGAGAGAAGCAACCGAGGACGAAGGAGACATTTCCCGATAGAACAATTAACCAGTGGAATGGCCAGTTCATGTTCTCCCTCTTTCCTTCCTTCCTTCCTTCCTTCCTTCCTTCCTTCCTTCCTTCCTTCCTTCCTTCTTCTTCTTTCTTTCTCTCTCTCTCTTCCTTCCTCCCTCCTTCTCTTTCTTTCTTTCTTTCTCTTTCTTTCTTTCTTTCTTTCTTTCTTTCTTTCTTTCTTTCTTTCTTTCTTTCTTTCTTTCTCTCTCTCTCTCTCTCTCTCTTTCTCTCTTCTTCCCTCTCTCCCTTTCTTTTTCTTTTCTTTCTTTCTCCCTCTCTCCCTTTCTTTTTTTTCTCTCACCCCCTCTCTTTCTTTTTCTTTCTTTCCTCTCTCTCCCTCCTTCCCTTTTTTTCCTTCCTATTTTCTTTCCTTCCTTCCTCCTTCCTCTCCCTCTCTCTCTCTTCTTTCTTTCTTTCTTTGTTTCTTTCTTCTCTTTCTTTGTTGCTTTCTTTCTTTCTTCTCTTCTTCCTTCTCTTCCTTCCTTCCTTCCTTCCTTCCTTCCTTCCTTCCTTCCTTCCTTCCTTCCTTCCTTCCTTCCTTCCTTCCTTCCTTCCTTCCTTCCTTCCTTCTCTTTCTGCCCTCCCTGGCCATCTCTATATTTCTCTGCCATGCAGAGCACCTCTTCCTAATAACAGCTCTCAAAAATGAAAAGGCCTATCTTATCTTTTCTTCCCTCCTCCTCCTCCTCCTCCTCTCAAACCTCTTTGCCCCTTTTGTGCCCTGCCTGTCGGGCTGTCAGCTTCAGGGCAGGGATACTACACTGAGAAATGCCACTCTTTTTGTTTATTTCGGTCAGAGATAACCTATGTTCCTTGGGCGATTCCCAAGAAATAGAATAAAATACTGAAAGTAAAATTCTGAAGGACAAGATCAATGTGAATAAAGAGAAAACATGGGGGGTGGGGGAGAGAAATCCTCTTTGAAGTTACAGGGGGAAAAAAATAAATAAACCAGCTTAGCAGCAAAATAAATGACACATCACACATCAAACAACTCAGAAGATCCTAACTAAGTTAATGAAAAGGTATTTACAAAGTCTGAGAGGAAAAAAGTGAACATTAGTTAAGCTTTGTCGGAGAAGCTGTTTTACAGCAGAATGTGCTCCTAAAAGGGCCTTCATTTGGTTATCTAAAATTGATAATCTGTTTGGGCCATAGAATCATAGACCTGGAAGGGGTCTTAAAGGTCATCTAGCCCAACCCCTGCTCAAATGACGCCTTTATATCCTTTAGTCCCAGAAGCACATCTGTGAAAAGCCAATCATGGCAATACTGACCATATGGCACCATTTGAAAAATGGTGTCTCGGGGCATGAAGGTATCCGCCATCTTGACTTTTTTGACCTCTTTCCCTGCCTGATTTTCTCATTCTGCCTCCTTGCAGGAGTGGCCTTCCTCCTGGAGATGGGAAACACTTGGAATCAAGAAAAGACATCATTGCCCAGACTGATCTCAGTCAGTTTTACATTCCAAAGCAGAACAATTAATTTATTTTGCCATTTTTAAATTATGTATTTTAATGGCAAAGGACATCATAGGTTGCCTTTATTAGGTTCGATGCTATTTCTCGGCACCAAAAGAAGTTGGAAGTCTGTTTTTTTCCCCCCCTTTCTTTTTCCTTCTTGCCCTACACTTTTCTCTTTCCCTTTTTCTTCCTTATTTTCCCCTTATTTTCTTTGGTTTAGGTATGCAAAAACTTGTGGCTTTTGCTGGTTCTAACTCTTTACAGATTTTTACAGATTAACAGAGTTGGAAGGGACCTTGTAGGTCATCTAGTCCAACCCCCTGCCCAAGCAGGAGACCCTACACCATTTCTGACAGATGAGAGTCCAGTCTCTTCTTGAAACCTTCCAGGGATGAAGCTCCCACAGCTTCTTTTAATAAAAGTTTTATCTAACATACAAATACAAATAAAATATCTTTTTTTGAGAACAGCGTGGCCCCAGGTTATCACTTCTCCATACAGACATAAACTCAATACATATTTATCTTATACATTCTAATCCATATCTTAAAGCTCCCACAACTTCCGAAGGCAATTTCTGTTCCATGGGTTGATTGCTCTCATTGTCAGAAAATTCCTCCTTATTTCCAGGTTGAATCTCTCCTTGTTCAGTTTACATCCATTATTCCTTGTCTGACCTTCAGGGCTTTGGAAAATAGCTTGACCCCTTCCTCCTCTCTGGGGCAGCCCCTCAAGTATTGGAAGACTGCTCTCCTGTCTCCCCTGGTCCTTCTTTTCCCTAGACTAGCCATGTCCAAGTTCCTGCAACCGTTCATCGTATGTTTTCATTGTGTGTATGTATGTATGATGCTTTCCTGACTTATCGACTCAGTGTCACACTGAAAGGATAAAACTCATCCATTCTGGTTCAGCATGAGAATGAGGAAGCCTGCAAAAGCTTTTGGTTTAAGCAGAGGGATCCAAAGGCTCAGGGACTATTATCTTTATTACACTCCTAATCTTGTGGTTTGCTCGGATGTTGTGCGCAAAACACATCCCTTCGGAGAAGGAGAGGAAATCAAAGCACTGTATCTAAAAAGGGGCAACCTAGGACGTTCTCCTAGCTTCCCGTCACTAGTTATTGGGATTGTGTGTGTGTGTGTGTGTGTGTGCAAGCGCGCAATTTTTTTTAATATTATTCTTACGGTTGCTGTGAAGCATTTAGTGATTGGAAACAGGAGCGCCTTTTTCACACTGCTGCTATTATTTCACAATGAATCTGACGAGCGTGGCAATTACGTTGAGAGAAAAGGGCAAGGCCGGTATTAAATTACATTCTTTGGCTGCTGTAGCAGAATGCGTAATTTCAACTCTGTTCAGAGAAAAGCAGACGGGTCTAAATACTGGAAGGACTTGCTAAAAAGTTTCTCTTCCCAGCCTTTATTTTCAAAACAAGGGAGAGGCACCCCCCCCTCTCTGTCTCTCTCTCTCTCTCTCTGTCTCTCTCTCTACTGGAAATGCATGAATAAATCAAAAAGACTCATCGTCTGGGAAGTACATTTTCAGTTACAACGGATTGTTTATTGTGAGTCAGATCCAACCAGTCGCCTGAGATTCCAACATTAGCCTAACTGAGTATTGGGTCTCAGATTTAATCCTGGTCATCCCTCTATAGAACAGATCCAGATGTTAAGTCCCTTCACCATCAGTCAGACTTAGAAACAACTAAGTTCAGTTATGGAACCCAGTTTTTTTTTTTTCTCAACCTCAAGGATGGACTTCAGTTTCCAAAACTTTTAGCTAAACTGGCTAGGGATTTCTGAGAGCTAAAGTCCACCCGTCTTAAAGTTACCGAGGGTTGGAAAATACTGATTTAGACTAGGGCAAACTCATGGTTCTCCAATCTTGAATCGATGTAGGAAAAAGGAGCTAATTTTCCCCCCCCGATAGTTTTCTTGTCCTCTTGTTCTTACTGTTAGGAAGACTTTTTCAAAGTTTTAATGAGAATCTGCCTTACAGATCTTAAATCCATCTTTTTTTTTTTTGCTCAATGTTCAGTGTTTCTCAAAACGTCATCACTTTTAAGATGGGTGGACTTCAACTTTCAGGAATAAACAACGGACAAATTCATTAATTCATTCATTCATTTTCCATAGCTGCCCATCTAAGTCAACTCAACTGAACTGGCTGGGAAATTCTGAGAGCTGAGATCTACTTATCCTAAAGTTGCGGAGGTTTTGCGAAATACTGATGTAGACTATGGCAGAATCAAAGCTGAACAGTTCCCTTTGGTAATCGGTTTCCTCATACTGTCGCTCTTTCTAAGATGGGCAGACTTCAACTCCCAGAATTCCCCAACCAGCAGATAGCAATAGCACTTAGACTTATATACCGCTTCACAGTGCTTTTACAGCCCTCTCTAAGCGGTTTACAGAGTCAGCCTCTTGCCCCCAACAATCTGGGTCCTCATTTTACCCACCTTGGAAGGGTGGAAGGCTGAGTCAACTGGAGCCTGGTGAGATTTGCACTGCCAAATTAAAGGCAGCCGGCAGTCAGCAGAAGCAGCCTGCAGTACTGCACTCCAACCACTGCACAACCGTGGTTCATGAACTTCTTGAGTATAAGCCAATGAAGGCTCTGGTCCAGTTCTACTTTTGGTTGGAACGAAGCAGCTGTTTCGGATAGCCACCTGGGATGGGGGACAAATTGGGCAAGCCCATCTCTACTCCACACTTGACACCCGCTCTTCCAAAAAGGTGTCCAAGGATCCTGAGCGACTCTACAGAATCCCCTCAAGGATCTCCAGAGACCAGCCAGTTGTACGGCGGGAAACGGCTGAGCTACCAGCAGAGAGAGAAAAAGTGATCCTCTGGAAGCTCCGGATTTTTTATTTATTTTTATTGTATTTATTTATTTTTGTTTATTTATTTTGTCAAGAGATTATAAGATAACAGGCGTAAGTATAAACATAGTTATGAATACATGAAATGGACACATGTAAGCAAAATAGAAAACAAAACAATAGGACAGGGACGGTAGGCACATTGGTGCACTTATGCACGCTTAAAAGAGAGAAGTCCTTTTGGACTAGCTTTGCTAACCCTGTGGTAATAGGCAAGCTCACTAAAGTAGCAATCTTACCAAAGCAGTAAGCTCTAAATAGTAGGGCTTATTTCTGCATATTAAGCATGCAAGGATTCCTTTGTAAGGAATCTCCTAGGCTCAGCCCCCTTGAAGATGAGCACTTAAGCTAGCTTACGCGCAATTCAATCAGAAATTACATTCCTTTCTCTTTGATCTTCCTGCTTTCTCTCCAGGGCTCCTGGCTTGGGAAGATTAGCATCTAGATTCCCTCAAGTACCGAAACAGGTTCGCTTCTGACACTAAGCCATCATTTGAGCCATGGCTGGGGTTTGCACAACACACCAAACCACAAATCGTGCATTAAACCATACTCCGCCTAGACTTGCCTTGAGGCACGATGGGCAACACGTCAGTTTTGAAAATAAAAAAAGAAAGAAAGAAAGAACGAAGGCCAAACCAAGCAAAAGGGTGCAGTATGTTTGGTTTGGGTGAGGAATACAGGTAATACTCAACTGACAACCATTAGAGACCATTCCAAGTTATGGCAGACACCCCAAAGGCTACTTGTGACCCAGTTTCCAAATTCTGACATCCACCCCAACTTGCAAGGGCCCTGCAACTGTTGTAATTACGAGTCAGTTGCCAGGCACCTGGATTTTGATCACATGAGCACAGGGATGCTGCAACGGACAGATGAGCCACAGTGGCACAGTTGTTAGAGTGCAGTACTGCAGGCTACTTCTGCTGACTGCTGGCTGTCTGCATTTTGGCAGTTCAAATCCCACCAGGCTCAAGGGTGACTCAGCCTTCCGCTTTCCGAGGTGGGTAAAATGAGGACCCAGATTGTTGTGGGCAAGAGGCTGGCTCTGTAAACCGCTTAGAGAGGGCTGTAAAAGCACTGTGAAGCGGTATATAAGTCTAAGGACTAGTGCTATTGCCTTCCTTCCTTCCTTTCTTCCTTCTTTCTTCCCTCCCTCCCTCTCCTTTTCTTTCTTTCTTTCTTTCTTTCTTTCTTTCTTTCTTTCTTTCTTTCTTTCTTTCTTTCTTTCTTTCTGGTTAGAAATGCAGTATTATAAGCTAATTCTGCCCACTGCCAGCAGTTCAATCCTGACCAGCTCAGGGTTGACTCAGCCTTCCATCCTTCCGAGGTGGGTAAAATGAGGACCCAGATTGTTGGGGGACAATAGGCTGGCTCTGTAAACCACTTAGGGCTGTAAAGCACTGTGAAGCAATATACTGTATAAGTGTATGTGCTATAAGGATAAAAAATTGTCACAAGTCACTTTTATAGTGCCGTTGTAACTTCGAACGGTTAATAAATGAATTGTATGTAAAAGACTACCTGTAACATTATCCCTGTTTTAATAGTTGCTGAAACAAGTTTAAAAAAGGGAGAGACTTCCCTCATTTTAGATAAATCTTCTGAAAGTGGAGAAGAGATGGCAAGCATCAGATATATTTTGTTTAATCTGGTGGAAAAGTCGGTTGTTCCCTTTAATTAATGCTAAAAAAAAAATAATGGTTGTCTTTGATTTGCAACGGCTCTTGTTGCCAAAAGCCCAAAACATTGTAAAATTCTGGGCCAGGAGAAAAATACCCATTTTGGATCAAATGGAGTAAAAATGAACTCCAGCCAGCTCTCCCAGATGAAAAGCAAGGAGAAAATGAAACAGTTGCTTCTCCGGCAGGATTACAGCATGCGATGCCTCAAAGATCTGAGATGCCCTGATAATTCCTACTTATTTACTTCATTCTCCAACGCAGCTCCTAAATTTCTGCAGCAGCTTATCAAAGGCCTTCACTGAGAAACAGCAATTTTCTCTAATTCTGCAACGATCATACTTTACCGCTGTTTTGCTGTGATTTTTTTCCCCCTCTCTTTCCGCCCCACCCTCTTTTTTTTTTTTTTGCCATTGGATACGGGTTTCAAATCATTTCAAGATCTCTCTAAAACATAATTCGGTTTGTTTGTTTGCTTTTTAGAAAGTAAAGGAGCAGAGAATTTCTGTTCAGGCTGTTGTGGTTGGTACTGAAGGTGGAGGAGAGGCCAACTTTATAAGAAGGATTCAGGCGAAATGTTTTTTTTTTAAAGAAAAATCAATCTAATTTAAAAGGAAAGGAAAAAAGCGATTTATACAAATATACACATGCACGCACACACACACAAAACACACCAGGATTACGGAAATATAACCTTAAAAATAATTATATTTTTTTTCAAAACACCAGAAAAAAACAACTATGACCTGGAGACTGAGAATATCCATAGACATTTAGCGATACACCAGAAAAAAAATAAGAATTACCTTCAGCATTTGGGCCAAAATGCACAAAAGTCCTTGACCATTTGCAAAACAGCAACAAAGCAACAGCAGAAAATTAACTACTCATACCAATATTGATAGATACCAACAACAATACTGTGGATACTCTGGAAAGAATGCAGAGAAGAGCAACAAAGATGATTAGGGGACTGGAGGTTAAAATATACAAAGAACGGTTGCTGGAATTGGGTATGTCTAATCTAATGAAAAGGGGAGACGTGATAGCAATGTTCCAATATCTCAGGGGTTGCTATAAAGAAGAGAGAGCCAAGCCATTCTCCGAGGTCTCCAGAAGTTGCAAATGCTCCAGTACTGAAAGTTTTTAAGAAGAGACTGGACAGCCATTTGTCTGAAAATGGTATAGGGTTTCCTGCCTAAGCAGGGGGTTGGACTAGAAGACCTCCAAGGTCCCTTCCAACTCTGTTAATTCTTTTAATATTGACAAATACCACAATGCAATGTGTTGCAAATCCCGTTGCTTTGGGTTTTGCCTAATTCTTAATTTAGCCTGTCCCATGCCAGAACAATACATAGAAATCTAAATCCAAAGAAAACGGTTTAACTGATTTTTCTTTTCTTTTATCCTTTATACTGGTTGAGGTTTTATATCATTGTGGACAATTGGCTGTCCGGTCTATTTTTGAAAAGCTCCAATGTTGGAGCACCCACAATTTCTAGAGGCAAGACGTTCTACTGATTAATTGTTCTCACTGTCAGGGAATTTCTTCTTAATTCTAGGTTTGCATTAAGACAGATTCCTTGTGTGTCCAATCACACTTGGCCAATAACAGAATTCTATTCTATTCTATTCAGTTTGGATTTGGTTCTGGATTTGCTTGTTTGATATCTATTTACCCAAAACAAGTGAAGATGATTATTACAAATTAACTTTGCATACTCAGGTGGAAGGCACTCGTATGATGCTAACATTGACACACAGATCTGTGTGGCGCACCTGGGAACCAGGTATATCTTCCACAACATTGGCTAAGGAAAAGAAGAAAGAAAATTCAAATCTTAAAATCCCCGGGACAAGGTATTATATTTTTCTTCCCCCCCCCCAAATCTTTGTGTCCAGTTACAAATAACTATTCTACTCAATTCTCTTGTACAATTGTGTAACACTGTGTTTTCTCAAGGTTGACATAGTTGAAGATGGGTGGACTTCAGCTCCCAGAATTCCTTGGCCACCTGGGGAATTCTGGAAGCTGAAGTCCACCCATCTTAAAATAGCTGAGATTGAGAAACACTGGCATAACTATACCAGATGTTCCTGGTCCTCCTGAAGAATTAACTAAAAGAGACCCTCTCCAATATACATATTTAAACAGAAAATAGTCTGTTTGATGCTCTTGGCTTACTTTTCTGCCTTCCAAACCTCAGCAGAAAGCCTCGTTTCCCACGAGGGCAACAGAAATAAATCTTCTAGGACCAGTCAGAAGCAAAAATAATAACGAACAGTGAACATGGCAGTATCTGGAGACAGCAGGAGAGAATAGAAAGAACCGGAGAAGGTAACAAAATGCAGTTCTCAACTTTCGACTACAACAGAGCCCAAAGTTTATATTGCTAAGTGAGGAATTTGTTAAGCAAGTCAAGTTCGGTCCCATTTGACGACTTTCCTCGCTACTGTCAACTCATAAAACGTTTCTATGCCTGCTTTGGTGTTGCCAGGTATTGAGAGTTTTCGCAGCGATAATTCAGCACCAGAAAAAATAAACACAGATGGCTGATGGCTTCATTTAACGTCTTTATAAACATAGTAGGTCAATTTTACAAACCAGTGTAGATTTCTCCAACATGGAGCAAACTCAAACAGAAACATGTTGCAAGTTCAGAGCAGAGCTCCAGTCTTCAGCAAGCAAGTTAGTTTCATCTTCAGTAGACAGACTCAGAGCTTCACATAGCTGCAGAGTTGCAGAGCTTAACAAAGAACCGCACCTAGACTACTTTTAGTTTCAGTTTCCAGCCTAGACTACTTCTAGTTTCAGTTTCCAGCCTAGACTACTTCTAGTTTCTGTTATGTCCCTGGAACTTGCCAAAGTCCCCACCCAGGTCCGTTCATGCTGCGGGGGCGTTTGCTGCCCCTCATTGGCTGGCTTCCTCGACAGCCGGCTATAAAAGCCAGCTGCAGGGTTCGGCCAGCCGCTGTTCGCTGTGAGCCTGCTCCAGGCAGGGCTAACATGTTCAGTCCTTTATTGCTTCAATAAAGTCTTGTTGCATCCATGCCCTGGTCTAGCCTCTCATTGCTCAATCTACAACACTGGCGACGAGGATGGGATGGCTACCAGAGGCAATCCGCAACAGCTGAAATCACTCAATTGCTGAGCCGCAGCCGCGCCGCCGGAGAGCTCGGTCAGCAAAAGCGAAAGGAAGAGCGTCTGTAGCCGCCGGTTAGCAAGCTACAGGGAAAGTGAAGCGCTGCATGAGCCGCAGCCGCTCAGCACAAAAGAGCGCGAAATTCAAACGGCTGTCGTTTGAATTCGATTCGGAGTGCAGCGCGGTGCTGTCATTCTGGGAGTCTCCGACGCCAGCACAGGGCGCGAGATTCAAATCACTGTCAGCGGCGGTCAGCCATTGCCGCCACGCCTCCAGGAGCGCGAAATTCAAATAAAGCTGCCAACGACCGTTGCAGCCTGAGCCATAGCGTAACCCAGAGAGAACAGAGAGATTCTGTGGAACCTCTCAAGAGCTGAAGTCACTAGCCTGACAAGAGCACTAAGGGCCATTTTGTCGTCCCAGAGAGATCTCACAAGCAGTGTAACCTGCAGAAGTTCACAACATGAACTCCAACCCAGCCTTCCCACCATTCAAGCCTGATGAAGAAAAGTGGGAGTCATACAAAAATCGTTTTAACCACTACATCGACGCCATTGGTCTGGCTGATGCTGGGGAGCACAGAAAGAAGTCATTCTTCCTCAGTTATTGCGGAGCCATCGTTTTTGATACCGCCACAGCACTTGTTGCTCCACGTGAGTTAAAGAATGTTCCCTGGGCAGAATTGCTGGAGATCCTCACCAATCATTACTCCCCTAGACCCTCACAGATCGCGAGGCGTTTCACCTTCCGGATGAGGAAGCAAACTGAAAAGGAAACCGTCAACCAGTACATGGCCGCCTTGAGGACTGCAGCTCTCCACTGCGGGTTCGGGAACTACTTAGATGACATGCTCCTCGACCAGCTCGTCTGTGGGGTCAAGGACCTTCACCTCCAAAGGCGACTGCTTGCCAGGAAGGATCTCAACCTCTCCCAGGCCGTCGAGGAAGCCTTGGCTGCAGAATTGGCAACCCAGTCAGCCACCGAGATTCAAGGTCCCGTTCCCAAACAAAGCTGTGCCACCATCCACTCAGAAGAGGTGGTTAATGAAGATGATCCTAACGATCAAACAGACGTCCACCGCCTCGCTCATGCCAAACAACCACAGGTAGGAACCAGGTTAGAAAGCAACAGCGCACCCAAACACATCATCCTGTGCCTATCCTGTGGCGGACCTCATTCGAGAGCTTCGTGCAAATTCAAAGGGGCCACCTGCAACAATTGCCACAAAAAAGGCCACATCGCCAGAGTCTGCCAGGCCGCACACAACTCAGCACAAAAGGTTCCTTCCTTTTCCCATTCTGGACCCCAAAGGCAAGTACTAAATTGTCACACTTGCTACCATGCTAACCACACCTGTCATTCTATTAGTAAAATCACACTCTCCATTTTATTAGAAGGTAAACCTTGTCGTATGGAGGTTGACACGGGGTCAGCGCTCTCAATCATCTCTTGGAGCACTCTCAAGAAAATCCAGCCCAGACTATCCAGAGACCAGCTCCAGAAATGCCAGCTCACCTTGAGGGACTACCAAGGGAAGGACATTCCAGTACTCGGCAAAGGCAAGTTTCTTGTTAATTTTAAAGCTTTCAAAGGCCACCTGCCTCTAGTGGTAGTTAACGGCAACCTCCCTAGTCTCTTGGGGCTTGATTGGTTCCCCTACCTCGGCCTAGGGTTAACAGGAGTCCATGCTGTCTCAGCTTCTGACACTGACTCCTTATTCACTGACTACTCAGACGTATTCAGCGATGAGTTGGGGTGTTATAACGGTACTCCCATCTCATTCGCAGTTGACCCCCAAGCAGTTCCAATCTGGCTGAAACCTCGTAGAGTCCCATTCGCCATTCGGCCTAAACTGGACGCGGAACTGGATAAATTATTAAAGCAAGGGTCATTGAGCCGACAGACTTCGCCAAATGGGAGACGCCAATTGTCACACCCTTAAGAAGGACGGCAGTCTGAGAATTTGTTCAGATTACAAAACAACAATTAACCGCTTTCTACAAGTTAGCGCTTACCCAGTCCCGGTCATTCAACATTTATTGCACACTTTTGAGCCTGGCAACATTTTTGCCAAATTGGACATGTCACAAGCGTATCAACAGTTCCCTGTTGACAACCAAACAGCCGAATTACAAACTATTGTGACCCACAGGGGTGCCTTCCGTGCAGGCGTCTCCAGTTTGGCGTAAGTGTTGCCCCTGGCATCTTCCAATCCCTCATGGAGCGTATACTTCAGGGCCTCCCTGGCGTAGTACCCTACTTGACGACATATTGGTCTCGGCCAGGGACAGGCCCCAACTCTTCCAGAGAGTCAGAGCAGTGTTAGACAGGTTCAGACAGCATGGCCTCAAATTAAAAAGGGAGAAATGTGCCATTGCCACTAGACAGGTGGACTTTCTGGGCTATAGAATTGATGCCTCAGGCATTCACCCCCTAGAATCCAAAGTCAAGGCAATCCATGAGGCACCCACACCAACCACTAAAGCCGAGCTACAAGCCTTTTTGGGATTATTGAACTTCTATGCATCATTCCTACCTCACAAAGCATCAGTAGCAGAGCCTTTACACAGGCTCTTAGATAAAAATCACCTTAGCACTGGGGACACAAGGAAGACACCGCTTCGCGCAGTCAAATCACTGCTCACATCAGACGCGGTCCTTATACAATTTGACCCACATCTCCCATTAGTACTAGCAGCGGATGCATCCCCTTTTGGGATTGGAGCTGTCTTAAGCCACAGACTACCCAACGGCTCCGAGGCACCAATCGCCTTCTTTTTGCAGAATGCTCTCAGCAACAGAGCGTAACTATAGTCAAATTGACAAGGAGGCTTTGGCCGCAGTGGCAGCGGTAAAGAAATATAATGAATTCCTTTTTGGCCACAACTTCGAACTAATCACGGACCACAAACCTCTCCTGGGTCTTCTATCCGGAGACAAGCAGACTCCCAAGTGTTGTCTCCCAGAATGACGAGGTGGACCTTATTCCTGGCGGCATACTCGTACAAGCTCATCCACCGCCCAGGAAAAACGTTAAGCCACGCAGACGCCTCAGCCGCTGCCCCTGCCAGCTCCAGCTGAGGACCCGGCCCGGTCCATGCCATCTTCGATGTCACCCAGCTCGACCTTCCTGTCACCGCCCTTGACATCGCCACCAAATCCAAGACGGACAAAACAATCGCCCAGGTACTGGACTGGGTGAGGAGGGGGTGGCCGGGCACTAACCTTGCAACTGAATTCACACCTTTTAAGACCCGTCAACAGGAACTATCTAGCTTACAGGGCTGCCTGTTGTGGGGCACCAGAGTTGTCATTCCGGCCTCGCCGCACACCAGTCTTAGAGGCACTACACGAGGCCACCCGGGCATCGTCCGGATGAAGGCGTTGGCTCGGAGTTACGCCTGGTGGCCTGGCTTGGACGACGACATCGTCAAGTGGGTAAGCTCTTGCCAACCCTGTCAGGAATCCAGACCATCCCCTCCAGTCACCACCCCCACAAAGTGGGAGAGCGCCAATGCGCCTTGGTCAAGGCTTCACATTGACTTAGCGGGTCCAATACACGGCAAAACCTTCTTGGTGGTCGTAGATTCATACTCTAAATGGATCGATGTGGCCCAACTATCCACGACCACCACGCAAGCGGTTACCAAGGCCTTGACCCACCTATTCGTGACACACGGGCTACCAGATACCATAGTTTCGGATAATGGCCCCCAGTTTGCCTCAACAGAATTCTGCCACTTTGCCACCAATCTTGGCATCCGACACATCTTCACGGCCCCCTTTCATCCTGCCAGCAACGGATTGGCAGAGAGAGCCGTTAGGTCCACAAAGGAAGCATTAGCCAGATTCAGCAAAGAAGATTGGCATCACAAACTCGCCCGTTTCTTACTAAGCCAACACTCAACCCCTTGCATGGTCACCAACAAATCCCCAGCTGAACTTCTGATGGGTAGACGCCTAAGAACTGTGTTGGATAGGCTCCACCCTCACTATTGCCCTGACACCCCTCTTGCTTCAATGACGGGGGTCAGAGATTTTGTCTTGCAGGAATATGTCTTTGCAAGGAACTACGCCGGAGACCCACTTTGGATTCCAGGAGAGATTGTAGCCATCACCGGTCCCAGGTCGTACCGAGTCCAGCTGGAAGACGGCCGCATCTGGAGAAGGCACCTGGACCAGCTAAGGAAGCAACAGGGTACCCTCGCCAGTGCCGGATCGTGGGCACAGGTCAGCCCCCAGGTGCCTCACCAAACCCTCACCGAAGACCGTTCCAGAGGCTCTTCGCCACCATCACCCGAGCCGAGGGAGCAGGCAGTAGACCGGGACTGCCCGGGGGGTCCCCCACCAGAACCATCTGATAGGGCCTCGACATCGCCGGCCAGAAGCACTTCACCAGTACCGGCGCAGACCTCCGAGCGAATTTGCACCCCGTCACCAATCCTACCTGTTCCCTCGAACTCTGAGACACTTGGTAACTCGCCGGAGTTACGACGCTCGGAGCGCCAGCACAGACCACCCGCTTATTTAAATGACTATGCGTGTTCGCATCTGGGGGAAAGGGGTGTTATGTCCCTGGAACTTGCCAAAGTCCCCACCCAGGTCCGTTCATGCTGCGGGGGCATTTGCTGCTCCTCATTGGCTGGCTTCCCTCGACAGCCGGCTATAAAAGCCAGCTGCAGGGTTCGGTCAGCCGCTGTTCGCTGTGAGCCTGCTCCAGGCAGGGCTAACACGTTCAGTCCTTTATTGCTTCAATAAAGTCTTGTTGCATCCATGCCCTGGTCTAGCCTCTCATTGCTCAATCTACAACAGTTTCAGTTTCCAAACTATCCTCATTAGCTGATTTAGTTGCTATGCCTATTCGTTGGCTGACCTTGTTACCATGCTCTATGGTTTTTTTCCCTTGAAGATGTTTCACTTCTCATCCAAGAAGCTTCTTCAGTTCTTCCACTCTCCACCATTCAGTCAGAACCGAAGAAGCTTCTTGGATGAGAAGCAAAACCTCTTCAAGGAAAAAAACAAGGAAGTCCAGTTGCCTCCTGAAAAAGCACCTTTGGGTTTTCGGGGAAGAGAACTTTGGAGAAATAGAAAGGCTATGCACTTTGGGATGAATCCCCTTTGAATGGTGCAGGAGTATGAACGGATTTCCAGAAAAATTGCAGACTACAGGAACCATTTGCACTTCAGTTTGAGATGCAGAGAGCAGAGACGCATCCTCAACAGCCTACGACTGACTTCAACGGTGAAGGGGACACAGGGCAGAAAACATCCTGCAAAAAGCTCAGCTCCACAACACAGTCCTTTCCCAATATCTATTTGCATCATTCAGGTGTCCCTGAGGAGAGATAAACCTCCAAGTGGCCTCAACAACCTTCTAAAAGGATGCAAGTGACCAGCTGTCCACAAGGACTATAAATCCTTCCATTCCCTTCCATCCAGATCGAGCTGAAGAAGCTTCTTGGATGAGAAACGAAATGTCTTCAAAGGAAAAACCAGAAAGTCCAGTTGCTTCCTGAAAAAGCACCTTTAGAGCAACCATGACCTGGAGGACTGAGAATCTCTACAGACTTTTAGCTATACAGTTCGGGATGAACACCCTTGGAATTGTGTGGGAATGAGGAATGGATCTCCAGAGGGGAAAAATTTCAGGCTACAGGAACCAAGAGCACCACTTAGGTGACCCTAAGCTAAACCTCCAAGTGGCCTCAACAACCCTCTAAAAGGATGCAAATGACCAGCTGTCTGCAAGAAATATAAATCCTTCCATTTTCCACCATCCAGTCAGAGCCGAAGAAGCTTCTTGGAGGAGAAGCAAAATGTCTTCAAAGGAAAACAAAGTCCAGTTGCCTCTTGAAAAAAAAACACCTTTGGGACAACCAGGACCCGGAAGACTGAGAATCTCCATAAACACGTCCACTGCAAAGTATTTTTTTTTCCCCTCCATTATTCCCGGCATGTACAGCGATATTTTCCCCAAAAATTCTCTTGGGGTTATTCTTGAGCTGACTTTGAATCCAAACGATACTGAAGACGGGACTGAGGTTACTTTTTGGAACGGGTTCCATTTTTTCCCAGGCTTCCTGGCTGAGACATTTCCCAGTCCAGAAAAGAAAAAGAAAGAAATAACCCCTGAGACATTCCTTTCAGTGGGATCCTTTTAGGACTCACAAGAAGTACAGATATTCCTCTACTTATAACCATTTCTTAAGTGATCCTTGGAAATCACAACAGCACCGGAAAAAAAAGGGATGTATGACTATTTGTCACTCGGATGACCGTTGCTGCATCCTTGTGGTCATGTGGTCAGAATTCAGATGCTTGGCAACTGACTAGTGACGGTGGCAGCGTCTGTCCCAGGATCGTTTGAGACCATCAGCAAAAAAGTCAATGGAGAAGCCAGATTCACTCAACCGTCGTGGAACCGACTTAACCACGGCAGTGATTCGCTTAACAATTGTAGCAAGAAAGGTTGCAAAATGGGGCCAAAAAACCTCACATAACAGATGTCTCGCTTAGCAGCACAGGTTTTGTCTGGTGGCATAAGGTCTTCTGCAATGAGCAGAGGAGTGGAGAACTCTTCTTGTGAAATACTTCTGGACTTTCTCAACTGCGCTGGTTCTCTACGCTGCTCTGCTGCTGGGCCCACCCGCCTGCCTGGGCTCCTGTACTCTTCTTTTGAAGCTCAGCTGCTTTGCGGGGCCCAGCAGAGTGCTGCGCAGCAGCTTCCGAAGCATACAGGAGAGTACAGCCTTGCAGGAGGTGAGTGGGAAAGCTTCTGTGCCTGTGCAAAACATTCTGTGCATGTTTAGTGCACGTGCGCACACAAAATGTGCGCACGCACACAAAGCACACCCACCAAGCCACGGCCACTGAACTGGTGGTAAACCATTTTGAATCCCACCACTGGTGCCAACGTCTGTCCTTTCATCGGACCTGTTAAATTCTCTTTGGCTTCCCATACAGGTAGTCCTCAACTTACAACCACAGACAGAGGACCAGGGTGAATCTATGGTCAGCGTCAAATGTGTCATCAGTTTGGAGGAGTTGCTCTGCTCCCGCAAGAGACCAGCCTCCGATGAATTCCATTGACCCTTACCTAGCACCAATCTGACTTGACCGTTAGTAGTTCAGATTCTTGTCTATAAAAGGTAAAGGTGAACATTCCCCTCGCACATACCTGCTAGTCATTTCTGGCTCTTAGGGGGTGGTGCTCATCTTTGTTACAAAGCCAAAGAGCCAGCGCTGTCCAATGATGTCTCCATGGTCATGTGGCCGGCAGGACTAAACGGCTGTGAAGGCACACGGAAGGCTGTTCCCTTCCCACCAAAGGGGTCCCTGTTTTTTTTACTTGCACTTTTTATGTGCTTTCAAACCGCCAGGTTGGCAGAAGCTGGGACAAGGAATGGAAGCTCACTCCATTACGCGGCACTGGGGATTCGAACCGCCGAACTGCTGACCTTTCTGATCGACAAGCTCAGCGTCTCAGCCACTGAGCCACCATGTCCCCTCTATAGATAGCATGAAATAAACTCCTAGTACTTTTGACGTCTACCCTGGTTTCTTGAGCCTGACAGATTCGTGTAAGTGACCTTCGAAGTTGTGACGGTACTGATAAAAGTGCTTACTGACTTCAGTACTTGCTCTTACGACTGTCGTAGCATCCCATGGTCCTGTGATGTGGCTACGATTTGAGCACTTGGCAAGTGGCATGTGTTTACTGCAGCTGCAGCCTCCAAGGGTCTCCTGATTGCCACCTGCAATGTGGCCAGAGGGCTTTCAACAAGGACAGTCAATGCGGGAAGCTGGATTCACTTCACAATCATGGTGATTCACTTAAGGACCCTGCCCACAGACCCACTGTTTCATACGAATCATATCTGTCACCTCACCTCAAAGCCTTTGTGATATCAACGAAGGGGAATGGTTCATTTCTTCCCAATTTGCACACCTGACATTCTGGGTTGCACTGTGGCGGTTGTGGCACCTGATCACAATTGGCAACTTTCTTCTGACGAGCAAAAGGCAATTAGGGAAGCCAGCGAGAGAAGGGAAATTGAACCCCATTTTTCTTGCGCTGCTGATTAAAACTGTGCTGGCAGAACATTTGCATTCTCTCTTTTTTAAAAAAAATAAAAAAAGTGCACCGCACATGATTTGCATTTTATTTGTAAAGCCTTTTACTGAAAAGCAGTGGTGTTCCCACACCCCAGTTCAAACACAGTGCAGAGGAAACCTGTTTGCAACCATTCATGTGCTTTGCATGGGGCTCCAGAAAAGAGCCAGAGAAATGATACAAGGTCTGGAGGCTAAATCATATGATGGACTGTTGAGGGAACTAGGGATGTCTAACCTGTTGAAGAGATGGATTAAGGGGGCCACGATAACCCTCTTCCAGTACTTCAGGGCTAGTCACGGAGAAGAGGGAATTCGCTTACTTCCCAAAGCGCCTGACGGCGGGATAAGAAACTAGTCAAGGTGAGAAGCAACCTAGAACTAAGGAGGAATTTCTTGATAGTGAGAATAATTAATCAGGGGAAGTTGTAGCTGCTTCATCGCTGGAGGTTTTCAAAAATAGACTGGACATTCATTTGACTGGGATGGTATGAGGCTCTTGTCATAAGCAGCAGGGGGTTAGAATAGAAGACCTCTTGAGGTCCCTTCCAGCCCTATGACTCTATGATGTTTCCAATGACACGGAGAATGGAGCTTGCAGTCCAAATCCTCCTTTACTTTTACTGTCCCGTAACATTTTCAGTTTGATCCGTGGCTTTTTCCCCTAACCAGATAAAGCTCGCTAATTAGTCGGTTTAAATCTTCAAAGAATTTTTTTTTACTTAATTTTATTGGGGATTACTTGAAATAAAAATAAAATGGCGTACCTAAGACATGCATGCCGGAAGTGGCACGCAGAGCCATCTCTCTGGACACGCCAGCCATCACTCGTTTCTTCTGCACCAGCCAGCTGGTCTTTGCATGCGCGGGAGCACCAGAAACCCAACGGCAGCTCCCTGGCATGCATGCGCGCACTGGGAAGCTGAGCTTCCGCTTTCTGGTGCATGCATGCGCGCCAACCAGCTTGGTCTTCACACACACACACGTGCACCAGAAACCGGAGGACCAGGTGGCCGGTATACATGTGCACATCGGGGAGCTGCTCTTTCAATCTTTGGTGTCCACCCTCCTCTTTGGTCACTCGGTGCTGGAAAGGCTTGTCAAATCTGACCTAGCTTAGCCTGTCACCTGAAAAGGTCAGACCAAGGCCTCCTTTTTTTGCACACGTAGTAAGAGAGGCAGGGGTGGGATTCAAAATTTTAACAACCCGTTCTGTGGGTGTGGCTTAGGTGGTGGGCGTGGCTTGGTGGTCATGTGACTGGCTGGGCGTGGCCAACTCAACATCACTCACATCGAGGCACGCATCTCCTTGCCTGGCCTCTCATGACTGTGGGGATGCTGCAACAGTCGTAAGTGTGAAAAATTGTCATAAGTCACTTTTTTCAGTGCCATTGTAACTTTGAATGGTCACTCCACACAAGCAAAGTACCAGCAAAGGAGGGGAAAAAAACTCCAGAGATGTTCCTGAGACAGGAAGTCTTGCCCTGACAAGAATGTAATTAGGGTTAAGGGAGAGGCAGTTTCCGTAAGCAACACCAGAATGTTTCCTTCCTGCCTTCCTTACAGGATTAGGCCAGTAATTTCTTCTAACAACCGGTTCTCCGAACTGCTTAGAATGTTTACAACCAGTTCTAGCGAATAGGTGCGAACTGGTAGAATCCCACCCCTGAAGAGAGGTGAAGGAAGAGAGGGGCCATTGAAATCATTAGCATCTGAATGGGGTTTCATAGAAAATTGGGGTGGGGAGGGAAGAATGGGGAAAAAAACTCCCATCAGCCCCCATCAGAACTAAGCCTGGGTAATCTGAGACTCCAAGGAGACATTCAGAGAAGGAATAAAATTCAGTGTTGTTCTTAGCTAGGTTGTATACCACCTTATTTATGGCACCATAAATTAAAAATATGGGAGCTATTATTTCATTCCAGGAAAGCAATCTCTTATGGGAACCGGGATGCTAAAATGCATCGTGTTATATACAAAGAGCCCTGTAATGCCACGTCTATTTAAACCGCATTGATAAAAGGCCTATTTAATTTCTCTCCCTCCCCCCCCCAGCTCTTTCCACCCCTCCTTCCCTCCCGCCTTGCAATCGCTTTTCTGAACGAAAATAAAGCAACGGAGTCAAAGGCTGACAGCGATATGGCAGCGAATTCAGCTCCAACAAGGGGGCTATTCATTTGTCCAAGGCCAAGGCAGCCACCCCCCCCAAAAAAAAAACATAGCACGGAGGGTGTAAGCAGCCAAGCTTACACGTGGCAGTTGATTGGCAGGCTGATCAGTGAGGTGCGAGGAGGAAGAGGCTGAGCAGACCAGCTGGATGGTCTTTGCGGGCCATGGTAGATGTGCAAGTTCTTCTGTTCTTCTGAGTCATCGGATGATTCTTGTTCAGTTCCTTGGCGCCGTTGAGATGCATCTCTTATCTTGGTTGTCCTCCAGAAAGACATTCCTTGAATCACTTTGATGCAAGAACCTCACACAGTGGAAGATTTTATTTTATATTTTATATTTCTTTCTTTCTTTATTTTATTTGCTTTGTTTGTCAAGCAGGTATGAGAAAACAAGTATAAGTATGAACATAACATATAAACCTATAAGTATAAGCGGGTATAAGTATATACATAATAAATGAGTATGAATAAATGGGAACAGTAGGGCAGCGATGGTAGGCACGCTGGTGCGCTTATGCACGCCCCCTTACAGGCCTCTTAGGAATGGAGTGAGGTCCACTGTAGATAGTTTAAGGTTAAAGTTTTGGGGGTTTGAGGATGTAACAACAGAGTCAGGGAGTGAGTTCCAGGGGTTGACCCCTCTGTTGCTGAAGTCGTATTTTCTGCAATCGAGTTTGAAGTGGTTTACCGTGAGTTTGTATCTATTGTTTGTCCGTGTGGTGTTGTGGTTGAAGCTGAAGTAGCCATTGACAGGTAGGATGTTGTAGTAGACAATTTTGTGTAGTCAGACCATAGACGGTGTAGTTCTAAGTTGCTGAGGTATTCTATTGTAAGTAAAGGGATGGAGTACTCTTCTCGTGAAATACCTCTGGACAGTTCAAACTTCACAGAAACCTATAAAGATCCATCCACTCATTCAACCAGTCGCTCAGCGGCCCCAGAACTCTGGTGGTTCCGCTTCATCAATAAACCTATCTTTCCAATCAGCCTCCATGTTGTTTCCAGTACCTTTCTCCCAGGTTGGGACTGACCCAGATGGATTTTTCTTCCAACAATATTGGTCTAGGTTAGGGGTATCCAACCTTTGCAACTTTAAGACTTGTGGACTTCAACTCCCATAATTCCCCAGCCAGCTATGCTGGTTGAGGAATTCCGGGAGTTGAAGTCCACAAGTCTTAAAGTTGCCAAGTTTGAGGACCCCTGATCTAGAGGCACAAAGCAGAAGGCTAGAGGACCAAGGATAATTGTGGGGAGGGGGTTCAAAGCAGTTGAGGGGCTACACTGAGATCTGGAGCTTTGAGGGGGTTGTGTAATGAACGGGCTTGTGTACTGAAAGGGCGTTGGGCAATTCCAATTGTGGCTAATGGCTTTCGTCCTGTGTTGGACCTCAGGTGAGGGGCTGCTTGTTCTAATCCTACCATTCTGCTGTTCTCAGCTGTCAAACTTTGCTGCGAGGAGTTTCAAAATATCCTGTCTTGAATGGATTTCTGCCTGCGGTGTTGGCTTTGCTTATGAATAGAGCCTTCTAGATAGTTGGTTTCCTCTTTCAATAAGCTCTTTATCTCCTCAAGCGCTGGCATCTGCTGTGGGCTATTAAGAAACACTCGGGGGCTGCTTTTTTCTGCCTCTAAAACATGTCGCTCCATTTCTCCTCTAGGGAAATATAATATCCTGCCTTTTGTTAATATTTCCCAAAATATTTCATTTTGGGGGGGGGGGGGGGGCAGGGGCTTCCCACAATATCTTTGCTCCCAAAGGTTCCCACCAGCCTAAACATTGTCTATGACTGCTTTAACCCTTTATGAATCAGAAAATACCAACCTCTGGTATTCACATTTCTGAACTTCAGTGGTAAGATTATAGAACAGATTTGCTGCTGTTGTGCCAGTCTGTTTTACTGAGCAGTGAGAAGACGGAAGATCTTGAACAATTCCTGGGCATGTAGCAAATGTGGACCAGTTACTACTTGCCACTGGCACACATTCAAACTTCATGTGGACTGGAGATAATAGAGGAGATTCAC
Source organism: Pseudonaja textilis (assembly GCF_049901715.1). NCBI lineage: Eukaryota > Metazoa > Chordata > Lepidosauria > Squamata > Elapidae > Pseudonaja > Pseudonaja textilis. The sequence continues at coordinate 5,111,874 of NC_142000.1, forward strand.
TATTGGGCGGATGATACCCCGAGGGCAATTTTTACTGGCTTTTCTCCTTCTACAAAGAGAAGAAAGCCAGGGAGGTTCCCCTGATAAGGAATAGCTTTGAAGTTGATGAGCAAAAGTTGACTTATCTCCTCTTCTGTTGCACAGCTTCCTTTGATCTCTTGCGTGATCCTGCCAATCTGTGTGTTGTGACACAGCTGACTTCAAAGTACGCTTTTCTCGCTTTCTGGTTAGCTTGGATCTAATACTGGACTTAATTATCCCTGACAGAGATGGAATGATAGGAGGGGACAGAAAAATGTTGGGACTCTTTTTAGAGTGCAGAGAAGAGCAACAAAGATGGTTAGAGGGCTGGAGGCTAGAACATACTTGTGTTTCCCCAGAATAAGACTGGGTCTTATATTAATTATGGCTCCAAAAGATGCATTAGGACTTATTTTCCAGTTAGGTCTTGTTTTGGGGGAAATGTGGCCCTCTACATGAATCTGTTTGGCTGACAATCATAACTGGGGCTTATTTTGGGGGTAGGGCTTAGATAGATAGATAGATAGATAGATAGATAGATAGATAGATAGATAGATATAGATATAGATATAGATATAGATATAGATATAGATAGATATAGATATATTACGGGGATCTTGAAAAATCATGCTAGGTCTTATTTTCCAGTTGGGTCTTATTTTCAGGGAAATAGGTCATGAAGAAGGGTTGCAGGAACTGGGTGTCAGCCCTGGAGCCATTTTCCGCTGGCCTCTTCAGGGCTGCCACAGCAGAGATGAGTCAAGCTGTGGGAACGAGAGAGGGGAGGTAGAGATAGCTGGGGGATTGTAGCCAAAATAAAATTCTTTCCTCTGAAAACCAAGGACTTTCCCACCAGGTGCAAGGAAGTGGGATCTGAGATCAAGTGGCTTTGGAGTATAGCTGGACTCCCTCTTCCTTGTGGCAGCCCCTGAGATATTGGAAGACTGCTATCCTGTCTCCCCTGGTCCTTCTCCTCTTTAGACTAGCCAGGCCTAGTTCCAGCAACTGTTCTTCATACGTTTTATCCTCCAGTCCTCCTTAATCATCGCTGTTGCTCTTCTCTGCATTCTTTCTAGAGTCTCAACATCTTTGTTATGTCGTAGCAACCAAAACTGGTCCAGTAGTCCAAGACTTCCAACAGTCACTGTTGACAATCTTGGGTGGAGCCCTGGGTCCCAAGGCAACGGGGAAGTGGAAGGGACATCCACCCAGGCATGAGATATCTTATGCTGAAAAACCAAGATGGTTGCTTTTTGCTCCTGGAATGTGCGTATTTCATCTGCTTCTCTGCAGCTGAATAATATTTTGGATTGCATCTCTTTGAAGTGAATGCCAAACCTCCCGGCAGCCATTCAAGTATTTTTGACAGTAGGGAAACCCTTTTCTTTCTGACTTGATATCTGGGGTTGATATTTTCACTTCTCACCCAACCTGAGGCTGATATTTTGTCCTCGTGGAGGCCCGACTGGGCAGGTTTTTGCCTGCTGAGATCTTTGTACTGGGGTCGATTCTACAGGAACGCTGTATGAAAGAGAGGCTTTCACATCTCAATGTTTTTGTAAAATGAGAATTCAAATCCCAAAGGCTGGTAGGAGGGATAAAAGTATTTTCTTGTTATTGGAATGAAAATAAAAAATCAGCCCAAGGCAATCCATTGGCACAATTGCTAACTCTGTAGAAAGCTTTCACTGGACTAAAATTGTTTTGGACATTTCTGGAGCAATGCTGGGTCCTTTATTTTAGCAACCTGGTTAACCTAATCATTACAATAAAATAAAACCAGAATATTGTGAGTTTATTTGGACATCACACAAGACAGCAGTTGTCTTTTGTTAAGCTGGGATTTGGGAATCAGACTGGGATGTGGACCTAGCCTATGACTTTGTAACTTGGTTCACATCAAGTGATGTCACCTCAGAACTTATTGGATCTAAATGGATGGCAACTAACCAAGGCAAGAAGAAATTAGAGGGCTGGAGGCGAAAACATACAAAGAACGGTTGCTGGAATTGGCCATGGCATAGTCTAGTGAAAAGAAGGGCCAGGGGAGACATGATAGCAGTCGTCCACTATTTGTGGGGCTTCCACAAAGAAGAGGAAGGGGTCAACCTATTCTCCAAAGCCCCATAAGGCAGAACAAAGAAGCAATGGATGGAAACTAACCAAGGAGAGAAGCAACCTGGAATTAAGAAGAAACTTCTTAACAGTGAGAACAATTAACCAGTGGAACAGAAGTTGCCTTCACACGTTGTGGGTGCTTCACTGGGAGCTTTTAAGAAGTGACTGGACAACCATTTGTCTGGAATGGTATTAGCTCTCCTGCTTTGAGCAGGGTTTGGACTAGAAGATCTCCGAAGTCCCTTCCAACTCTGCTATTCTTGTTTCTAGTGCTTCCCTAAGGCAAGCACTAGATCAACCTGTCTGTTGATTGTTTCAATAATTGCCGGTTCCTTTCTCAGTTGGAGAATTGATGCCCATAATCCTGAGCATCCTGATCTCTCTCCTGTTGATTGTTTCAATAATTGCAGGTTCCTTTCTCAGTTGGAGAATTGATGCCCATAATTCTGAGCACCCTGATCTCTCTCCTCTTCCCTCACAGCTGCTCGGAAAAGCACAATGCCTCATTTACCCTGCCTTTAATAAAGCTGTAAAATCAGTGCTCTCGTGAGCTTGAAAACTTCATTCATCTTCAAGGGCGTCGATTCAGTTGAGAAATGGTGAGAACGGCCCATGCTTTCTAAATGCCTTGGTAGAAAATAAATGAACCCAGCTAAATAAATCCAACCAATGTTGACATTCAACCTTGAACCTCGTGAGTTTTTGAGTGGTGGAAGACCAAGGACACCAATTGCTGGGGATAAATGGAAAGCTGTTTATTTAATCATTTATAGAATTAAAAGGCTAGTCAGCTCCACTTAGTGAGTCCACATAGCAAACCATGCAGAAAATATCAAATCAAAGGAAATGGAATAAAAATAATACCATACAGTGCAGGACAATTTAATCAGGTTTCCAAGCAAAATTCCACCATGATATCACTTCTATACCAGCGTAACAGCCACAGATGAACAGAGTTGGAAAGGGCCATGTAGGTCATCTAGTCCAACCCCACTGCCCAAGCAGGAGACCCTACACCATTTCTGACAGATGGCAGTCAGTCTCCTCTTGAAAGTCTCCAGTGATGAAGCTTCTGAACAATTTCCGAAGGCAACTTCTGTTCCATGGGTTGATTGTTCTCACACTCAGAAAAATTCTCCTTATTTCCAGGTTGAATCTCTCCTTGTTCAGTTTCCTCCCATTATTCCTTGTCTGGCGTTCAGGGGTCTTGGAGAATAACTTGACCCCTTCCTCCTCTCTGTGGCAGCCCCTCAGATACTGGAAGACTGCCATCCTGTCTCCCCTGGTCCTTCTCTTCACTAGATTAGCCAGGCCCAGTTCCTGCAACCGTTCATCGTAAGTTTCAGCCTCCAGTCCCCTAATCATCCTGGTTGCTCTTCTCTGCATTTTTTCTAGAGTCTCAATGTCTTTTTTATAGTGAGATGACCAAAACTGGATGCAGTACTCTAGGTGTAGTCTTACTAAGGCTTTATAGAGTGGTATTAGTACCTCCCTTGATCTGGATTGTATCCCTCTGTTAATGCAATTTAGGATTGCATTGGCTTTTTGGGCTGCTGCTGCACACTGCTGGCTCATATAACAACTTGCCTCAAAGAAAAGAGAGGTCTTCAAGGCTATTAAGAATCACAGAGAACAGCGTTCCCCCATCTTTGGTGTGCAGACCGGAAGCAGTCCATGGCCCGTTGGGAACTGGGCTATGCAAATGAGCAAAGCTTTATCTGTGTATGGACCAGAGGTGGTATTCAGCAGGTTCTGAACGGTTCTGGAGAACCGGTAGCAGAAATTTTGAGTAATTCAGAGAACCTGCAAATCCCACCTCTGACTGGCCCCACCAACCCCATCTATTCTCTGCCTCTCAGTTGATCGGCTGGGTCTTCTTTTGTTGCCTTGCACAGGAGAACAGAGGTGGAAAGCAGGTTAGTGTGGTGGGGAGGGAACAGGCATTTTACAGTATATCCTTCTCCTGCCTTGCCTACCGAGCCACGCCCACCAAGCCACACCCACAGAATTGGTAGTAAAAAAATTTGAATCCCACCACTGGTATGCACAGAATCAAGTAGCACATGAAACCATTCCTCTCCAGTCCATGGACAAAATATTTCCTGACACCAAGAACATTGCTGACTGCTAACCTAGAATGTTCTTGTATATAAAAAGTAGTATTTTTCCCCTGCATGAGAAAAATCTTAGAGGTATTAAGGCATTGCTGGATATCCACTGTAAAAAAAGCTTTCATTCATTCATCCATTCAGGGTTGAAGTTGGTTTGTATTATCAATCCAAGAATGCTCCACATCAGATAAGCCACAACCTAGCTTCTTAATACCCCACCCTCTTCCTTGTCTCTTAATATTACCTTAAACCATTTGGATTTTGGCTCTCAAATCAGCCAAGACTCTTATTAGAGGTGGATGGTTTTCAAGTGCATTGAAATTTCATCCCTTACGGCATGTTGATTTGGCTCTCCCAGCATTTCAATAGAAACATTCATTAAAAAAAAAACAAAAGCAAAAAACTTGTCTACCATCCAAAATTGGAAACGTTGATTTCCCAGTGCAATGGTTGAGCAATCCAGAGGCACTTTTGGAACAGATGTCAAACAAAGTCTAGCAAAAGAGAAACACAACTGTCCTAACAAATCAATTTATCTTTTTAAAAGACATTTCTAATTGACTTGTCCTTCTCAACCTCCCCTTTCCATTTTTTACTTGCCATGCCAGCCATATTCATCATCTGAATTAGAAGAAGAACACACAAATCGGAAAGAGGACCCTAAGTTAAATTATCCTTGACTTTGATTCATCTCTGACCCATGGACTATCTTGGCAACATAGCATAAATATACCCCCCCACACCCCCAGGCAAAGGTCCTCCTATGGTGGCCACACTCTGTTTTCAGGCGCAACCTGAAGTGAATATCTCATTTATGAAACAGAAGGTGCAAATCAATTAAGTAGCAAACTCCTCTTTGCAAAATGAAAGGGAGATTTGGGGTGTTGGTAAGATGATGCTACACCAACGTTTACCACTTGGACAACTGGGTCCGAACATGAGTTAGCAAAAACCAGAGAACACGCAAGGACCCCACAATTCAACTCTGATGCCGGTGGAGATTCTCAGTCATCCGTCTCATAAGTTGTCTGAAAGCTGCTTTTTCTTCTCTTCTTTAAAAGGCCATGGGACTGTTATTTATTTATTTTTTCTGGAGGAAGGAGAAGAAAGCCTGTTGCTTCTCATCCAAGAAGCTTCATTCGGTTCTGATGATGGGAGGGATGTTTCATCTCTGGCCATCAGAACTGATGAAGCTTCTTGGATGAGAAGCAACATGTTTTCTTCCTCAAGGAACAATCAGTCCAGCTGCCTTTTGATGAAGTCTGAGCTACAAATAGCATGGCTGGCTGGGGAATTCTTGGTGTTGAAGTCCAGAAGTCTTAAACTTGCCGAGGTTGGACACTACTGGACTAAGAAAGAAACTAGGGAGGGGCCTTTCTTGATCCCTAGTTTAGGCTATGTCCTCTGTTATCTGACCATACCCTAAGCACTCTTCGTCCATCTGCCAAGGTGCTTCTCACACACCATAACACTCAGTTTTACCCAGCTGGCATGCATCCCTGCAGAGCAGAAAGTGATACACAGTTCTGCCAATATTTCACCCTTCCTAGGTGTTTATACCAAGCCAGAGAATAGAATGGAATGACAAGTTGGAAGGGACGTTGGAGGTCTTCTAGTCCAACCCCCTGTCTAGGCAGGAAACCCTACACCACTTCAGCCAAATGGTTATCCAATCTCTTCTTAAAAAACTTCCAGTGTTGGAGCATTCACAACTTCTGGAGGCAAGTAGTTCCACTGATGAATTGTTCTAACTGCCAGGAAATTTCTCCATAGTTCTAAGTTGCTTCTCTCATTGATTAGTTTCCATCCATGGCTTCTTGTCCTACCCTCAGGTGCTTTGGAGCATAGCTTGACCCCCTCTTCTTTGGGGCAATCCCTTTACATATTGGGAAGACTAGAACTTCCCCTGGTTTATTTCCCCCACAACCGTTATAGAAGACTTTCAATCTATCGGAACGGTATCAGAGGTGATATTCAGCAGGTTCTGACCAGTTCTGGAGAAGCGGTAACATAAATTTTGAGTAGTTTGGAGAACCGGCCAATCCCACCTCTGACTGGCCCCACCTCCATCTATTCTCTGCCTCCTGAGTCCCAGCTGATCGGCTGGGTCTCCTCTGGTTCCCCTGCACAGGAGAACGGAGCTGGAAAGCAGGTTAGTGGGGTGGGGAGGGAAGGGAGATTTTGCAGTATCCTTCCCCCGCCATGCCCACCATGACACGCCCACCAATCCGTGCCACGCCCACCAAGCTACGCCCACAGAACCAGTAGTATTTTTTTTTTTGAATCCCACCACTCAACAGTGTGTGTTTGCAAAGCTTTGCTCCCCCAAATCCCAACTTTTGACTGGCTCTCCAAGTTTTGGACAAGGGTTGGGTAGATTGATAAGCACAACATTTTAATTTACAGAAGCGAACCGCCGAACCCAGGGCAGGAATGCCAACTTTTCTTGCCCCTGCCTTTGATACGAATATCTAAAAACGCGCTCAAATGAGAATGTAGGACCTTCTAATTAGCTGTTTTATTGTGGGAAATATTTCCTGCAGCCTTTTCTAGACATATATCATTGGGGCAACAGCTGGATGCCAAAGAAAGTATTTCTTTACGTGGGCGTCAGCTACAAAGTATGTTAGCGATCGTCACTCCAAATATTTAAAGATCAAAAAAAATCCAACGGGCACTTTCTGGTTTCAGCTGCCTTTAAAAGTTCTCCCATATAATTTGTGGCATATGCTGGGTCTGGGTCGGGAGATTCAGCTGTCTTTCCCCCTGCCCCGCTTCCTGTGCCGTTCTCCAGTGAGAAGCCGGTGGAGAGTAACCTCCCAGCATTTTCTGCCGTGTGTGGTCTGGCCACCTCAAAGGTTGTGGCGTGCTGATTTAAACTATCGCGGAGCTGGAAGCGACTTTGGAAGTAGCATAGAACCCTGAATAACAGAGTTGGAAGGGACCTTGGAGGTCATCTAGACCGGTGGTCACCAACCAGTGGGCCGGGGACCACTGGTGGTTCGTGAGAAAATGTTGGTGTTCCGCAGAGAAAGGTCACCCCCAAAGCGATTAATCCAGGCTGCGCAGGAACACAAGATTGCACCGCCCACATGGCCCACAGGGACACAAGGCTTGCGTTGCTCGCACTGCAAACAGCAGGAGGTAGTGAGGGGAGGGGGAAAGAGCGGAGGGGGGAACTTGCCCCACTCACCCCATGCACCTCGCCTGGCCGCCGGGCTGCTTCTTTCCGCTTCTTTCTTCTTCTGCTTTTGGCTGCATGCAAGGAAAGCAGCCAAAGTCTTTCTTTCTCTCCTCAAACTCTGCCAGAAATGAGTCTTTGGGACCCTGCAAGGCCTCCTGCTCCGAGAGGCTGCACCGACAAAGACTCATTTGTGGCGGAGTTTGGGGGAGAGAAAGAAAGACTTCTGCGGCTTCTGCTGCTTTCCTTGCATGAAGTCAATAGTCTCTCTCCCCCCCCCGCCCGAGAATGGAGCTGGAGATGGTAACCTGCGATCCCAAATAAAGAATGATTGATCGGTAGAAAAACGGGGTGGGGAATTTTCCTGCAGAATTTTTTTGGGATTTTCCCAGGGTCTCTGGTCCGCGGGATTTAAAATTATGAGTTTGGTGGCTTAGGTGGTAGGCGTGGCTTGGTGGTCATGTGACTGGGTGGACATGGCTTGGTAGTCATCTTATTGGGTGGGTGTGGCCAACTCAATATCACTCACATCGAGGCACGCATCTCCTCGCCTGGCCTCTCATGACTGTGGGGATGCTGCAACAGTCGTAAGTGTGAAAAATGGTCCTAAGTCACTTTTTTCAGTGCCATTGTAACTTTGAATGGTCACTCCACATAAGCAAAGTCCCAGCAAAGGAGGGGAAAAAAACTCCAGAGAAGTTCCTGAGACAGGAAGTCTAGTCCCGCCAAGAATGTAATAAGGATTAATGGAGAGGCAGTATCTGTAAGCAACACCAGAATGTTTCCTTCCTGCCTTCCTTACAGGATTAGCTCAGTAATTTCTTCTTAACAACCGATTCTCCGGACTGGTTAGAATGTTAATAACTGGTTCTACCAAATAGGTGCAAACTGGTAGAATCCCACCCCTGGTCTTACCTTCCAGGTCTCACCTTCCAGTTCCAGCTCACGTGGCTCTACTTAAGGTAAGGTTTGTGCTCGGTCAAAAGTTGGGGGCCAGCGGGTGGGTGGGCCATGTGGGCTGCGCAGCCTTGTGTTCCCGTGCAGCCTGGATTAATTCCTTTTGGGGGGACATTTCTCTGCGGACCACCCAAATTTTCTTGCGGACCACCAGTGGTCCCCGGCCCACCGCTTGGCGACCACTGTTCTAGTCCAACCTCCTGTTGAAGGCAGCAGTCTTACGCCCTCCAAGTCCAATAGTTGTCCAGTCTATTTTTGAAAACCTCCAGCGATGCACACACAGCCAAGGGATTGCATCGATTAATTGTTCTGTCGGGGAACTTCTCCTTACTTCTAGCTAGTCAAGCCTGAATGGCACTTCAGCTCAACCCAGACAAAGTTCATGGGAGACTTGAAGTTTCACGAATGGCTTCGGCTCTAATGAGAATCTCAGAAAAGAAAAAGAAAATCTCCTTTGGGTTGCTATTAAGAATGCCTCCCCTCCTCCTTCTCCCTTTCATCCATGGGCCTCGAAATCTTTTAAATTTTATTTTAATCAAAGATGAACTAAAGCTGTGACCCCCCCAAACTTCTCTGCCTCCATGGACCGGCCAGGGAGGCAGTGGCTACAGGAGGGGATGGTTTCATGCACACTTCCTAGTTCCTGTGCATGTGTAAAGTGTAGCTTTGCGCACTCGCACACTCAACTGCTTTGAAACTCATTGAATTTGGCACTCAGTGCATTTTGATGTGAACATTTTGTCCCGGTATGATGTGAGCATCATTTGTTCAGTGCTCAAGGCACAAGCTAGAAGTTTTTGGTGTCAGCTGCCTTGTGACTCACTACATTATTCCTCATGGGAAAAATTGATTTGATGCTCATCATTTTTGGTACTCATCACGTCTCCTGGAACCAATTAATGACGGCACCACTGTAAATTGTGGAACTTCTGTACAGTTTGCCAAACCAAGCACAGCATATGAACACTGAAATACTCAGGTACCTCATACAATGACCTAAACTTAGTACACAGAATTGTCTGCTATAACATCCTACCTGTCAGTGACTACTTCAGGTTCAAGCACAATAACACAGGGGCAAACAATGGATACAAACTCAAAGTAAACTGCTCCAAACTCCATTGCAGAAAATACGACTTCAGCAACAGAGTGGCCAACCCCTGGAACTCACTACCTGACTCTGCTGTTTCATCCTCAAACCCCCAAAACTTTAACTTTAAACTGTCTATTGTGGTCCTCACTCCATTCCTAAGAGGTCCTTAAAGGGGATGTGCATAAGCACACCAGCGTGCCTACCATCTCTGTCTTACCGTTCCCATTTATTTGTACTCATTTATTATGTATATACACATACCTGTTTATACTGATATGTTTATATTTTATGTCCATACTTGTCTTCTCATACAGGCTTGACAAACTAACTAATTAACCAAATAAATAAATAAAGCAATTTACCTCATCTCTTACTTCTACTTTGATGCACAAATAAGTAAGCAAACCAGAACAGCACTCACGGAATTACACATTTCATAATGGGGACTATGATGCAACACTTGAAAGCTACATTACATAGATGATATATAGGTGATGTTTGGCATAATTAAAAAAGAGCAACTAGAGAACTCACAGGAAAAAAAAAATCAACAACGTGTTTGCTGGAATCAAATCCACAAGCCAAGAAGAGAAGAACCACGTTCGCTTTCCAGACATTCTCATCAGTAGAGAAAACAATGGCAAACGGCACACTCAAATTCGTGGGAGGGCAGCCCTCACTAACCAAGGACTCAACTATTACAGAAACAACCAATAGCACACAAAAGAAGCTGTAGAAGAACATTTCTGAGGTGAACAAACACACCCTCTAGTAATCCAGAACACCAGAAGTAGAAATAGACTTTATAAAAATTTCAATGTAATGGAACTTGTCGGGCTGCAGAAATCAGGACATCATGTTTTAATTCATTTAAGCAGATTGTTTCTTTTCATTGTCCCACACCTATAGACAGAAACCATGCCAAACTAAAGCAGAGTCCTTGCACCATAAAACATACATTCTGGGAATGATTAGGGAGAAGCTGTCTTCGCCCTCTTTCTACCGCACTAAGTATCTAAGCTGCACTGTAGTGCAGCCTCTGCCTTCTGGTAATCCAGACTACATTCCATCACATTAGATGGTCCTATTACTTTTCAAGATACTCTGAATTTGTGATTAAAGGTTATTAGGGCATTCTGGGTGATGGATCATTTTTTGATGAAGCTGAATAGGTGTTCCAAATAACATTGTGCTAACCAGCCAGTGTATGGGAATTGGATAGTTAGTTAGCAATTGTGAGCTGTCCCCTTAAAGGAATGCATCATGGTAAATGTAGTTAAGGTATCCTGGGAAATGTAGTCCATGTCATGTGACCACATCTGTAATCCTGATTGGTCACTAAATTGACCCTCGATGGGTTGGGGGAGGTTTCTTCACTCTTGTCTGAACTCACAGACTCGTGGTAACTACCGCTACAAAATGGGAGGAAAGGGATAAGGAGATAACCATCTTTTTACCTACAAGACAGATATACAAAGGATTGGACATTAAGAAGAATGTCACAAATGTGAGTTATGAGGATACCTGATGAACCAATAATAAAGACTTGGTATGATGAATGTTTTGTTGAGTGTATCTATCTGCATCTGTACAGAAGACAAATCTACCTCTGTACAGAATACAGAACTGTTGAGGTAATTCCCCGTTAGGAGAATGAGCGCATACAGGGAGACGTATTTGAGAGTAGTGTTTGAATAACACACACACAGCATACAGATACACTGTACAGTAAATGTAGGGTTTTACTTTCAATAAAGGTTTAAGCAAAGTTCAAAATAGGCAGTCCAAAGTCATTCACAGGTAAATCAGTCAGTTTTTCAATCCAGGGATAATCCAAATATCAAATTCCAGTGTCAAAAACAGTTCAGTATCAGACTTATATTAAATCCACAAATAGCAGTCAATTAGAAAAAAATGGAGGAACAGCAATACTTTCCAACAGAAGGAAACAGAGATACACTCTCTTCTGAGACTCAGACTAAACAACCCAGGTTTCTGGCTCCATCTGATGGCCATTTGAGAAATCACACCTAATTACAGTTTTGCATTTTCTTAAAGATACAGTTTTTAAAAATTTATCCTGATTTATATATTTCTAACCCAAATAGCTGTTAGGTGACTCATATTCGTAACAAGAACAAACATCCTAATCGACATGGTGTGGTCATATTTGCACATTGTGTGAGTGTGTCTATGTCCATACCTTCAGAAGAAGTGCCTCTTCGTCACAGTTCATTAACATACCAATGTTTTCTAGCACAGTCACTGAATCATTCTGACGGGGTGATTAAATCTTAACTGCACTGTCTCTCGTTCCTCTGGAACAAGATTCCCTCCTGGGAATCTGGACATCATCCCATCACACCCCCACAGTTTAATAAAGAAATATCTACCCGCATAACCAATCACAGCACTAGTCTTATAGTGCCATGGAAAGGACAGCCCTGCCATGCATTAAAGCATGTTAGAAACTAGCAAGAAATAATTCCAACTTAGCGGTGTCTCTGTAGCCCATAAACTCAAAGACTCTTCAAGGAAACCGGAAAACTCAGTAGCCAAAGAAAGGCAAAACTACAGGGGTCCCAACCATTCAAAAATTTTAGCAATGGGTTCTCTGCCCGGTTGCTGGGTGGGCGTGGCCATGGTGGGTGTGGCCTAGTCAACTTCCAGCAGCATGGTGGGGAGGGGCATTTTTGCCCTCCCCGGGCTCTGGAGGCTTTCCTTGAGCCCCCGGGAGGGCGAAAATGGCCTCAGCGGAAATCCGGAGGCTCTCTGGAAGCTGGAAACAGGCCCGTTTCCGGCCATCCCAAACTTCAGAGAGGCCCGTTTTTCGCCTTCCTTGAGCCTCCGCACGCACCCTGCACTTACCTGCATCCAAAATGGGCCATGTGGGGACTCTTGGGAGGGGGAATGGTGGGGTTGGGTGGGGCCCGCCAAGAGTGGGATTTGGGGGTTCTCCAAACTGCACAGAATCATAGCTAGGGGCTCTCCTGAACCCCTGCGAACTCCCGGCAGCCCACCCCTGCTTATAGTCCATAGGAAGGACAGCTCTGCCATGCATTCAAACATCTTAGAAATTAGCAAGAGATGACTCCAACCCAGTGGCGTCTCTGTAGCCCAGAGGTCTCCAAACTTGGTGACTTTAAGATTTGTGGACTTTCAACACCCAGCTGGCTGGAGAATTCTGGGAGTTGAAGTGCACAGGTCTTAAAGTCGCCAAGTTTGAGGACCCCTGCTGTAGCCCATAAACTCCCACAGACTCTCCAAGGAAACAGAAAAAAAATTAGTAGCCAAAGGAAGGCATAACTGGAGACATTTACCGCAGGGGTCCAACCCCTGGGCTGCGGATTGGCATTGGTCCGCAGACTGCCAGGAACCGGGCTGCGCACCTGAGCAAAGACTATCCACACATATGTGAGATCCAGGCAGCGTGTGAAACCATGCCCCCTCCTCCCTGACTTCAAGGGAAGAGCCGCCCTCCATGGAACTGGTCCTTCCCTGGCACCCAAAAGGTTGGTCGTCACTGATTTATCAATAATCTTACGCCACCAGGCTTGAAATTTTGGACCTAGGCAACCTAGAACTACGCCACCTACTGTCTGACCACAGCTTAGTACACAAAATTATCTGCTACAACGTCCTACCTGTTAATGACTACTTCAGCTTCAACCACAACAACACACAGGCAAAGAATAGGTACAAAGTCAAAGTAAACAGCTCCAAACTCGAGTGCAGAAAATACGACTTCAGCAACAAAGGGGTCAATGCCTGGAACTCACTCCCTGACTCTGTTGTTATATCCTCTGACCCCCAAAATTTTAACCTTAAACCGTCTGTAAGGGGGCGTGTATAAGCGCATCAGTGTGCCTACCGTCTTTGTCCTCCTGTTCCCATTTATTCATACTAGTTTATTATGTATATACATATACCTGCTTATACTGATATGTTTATATCTTATGTTCATACTTATACTTGTTTTCTCTTGCTTGCTTGACAAACTAAATAAAAATTAAATAAAATAGTATGAGAATGGTGAAATTGTGAAGCCCACTACGTAGGACAAAGTAGCAGAAGATTGGTTGAATATGATTGGTATCCAGAAGATGCAAGTATTTCACTCTCCACCCTTACACAAAGTTAACCTCAGTTTCAGCTGGAAAATTGTACACATTTTAAGCAATGGTAGGTTTAAGACAGAACTAGGTTTTGACCTGCAAGCTTGGTGCCTGTCTTCATACAGCGCTGTTTGGGATTCCTAGCATAGCTCCAGTAAGCAGGAGAATACTTATAATATTAATTTAATTAGAAGATAGATCACTATGCCTTAAAAATGCATCACACATTTCCCCCTATTTGCTAAATTATGCTGAGCCTAGATTAAACCTCAGCACGAAAAGAAATATTTTTCCTTCTTTTTAAGAATAACTTTTGTTCAAGTTTAAAATAAAAAGTTTAAGATAAAAAGCTAATACAAACTGGAAAATATATAAAAAGTAAAAAGAAAAGAAAAAAAGATAAAGCAAAATATATAAAGGTGTCTTCTTATTTCTTTATATACTACTAAGAGAAATATTAAAGATTTTATAACAGCTTGAATCAGTCTTGAAATAAACTGGAGAAGTCAAGTAAAATAGGTTTTTCTTTCGTTTCTTTTTCTTTTTTTAAAGCAAAATATAGTCAATATGTTACATTGCTATATTCTGGGATCTGAAGGAAAACCAAGAAAAAGGAAGCAGTTGAATTGATATAAAAATAAAATTAATAATATTGATATGATGGAGAACTGTGTCATTTTAAAATAACACTCACAGTGTAAGTATCCAGTGTCATTTTAAAATAAACTAATGGTAATGGTTTTTTGTCCAAAAAAACCCAGACACAGCCGACATTTAATTGTTTTATAATAAATAAGTTGACAATCTGCCATCAAGTTATGTTTGCACCCATTTATTAATTAATTTTCTATTCTGACTGCAACATAATTGTTTAACAACAAAAAGAAGTCTGGAAATTGAGCCTGCCAATTTTGTGAATCATGCACAGTTCCAGGAATGTAATACTTGCACTTTTGGAAAGTCATCGTGAACGTTGGCTGACTTTGATTAATTTTTCACATTCCTAATTAACAATACTTCATACTTCGTGGGCTTGAAATGAATGGCTTTCCAGCCTGGAGTTCATAACTCATCGCTTTAAATATTTAGAAAACAAAAATTGGAGTGCTGACACCTGTTGCATTTGTAAAAACCAGGTAATAACAGCAGAACATGTGCCTGTTGATATCCTGTATTTTAATCCATGGCACTCTAGATAAGAAAATGAAGGCTCCTGGCCAGGATTCCATACAGATTATGGCCCGAAAAATCATGTGCATGACAGACATAAGAAATAGATCAAGCTATGATCGCACCAACTTGACTTTTTGGGACCATACTCTGTACAGATCTCTACTCCTGCGAAGGGTAATGCTCCAGAAAGTGGAGGTCAACTTCATCATCTGAAGAAGATCAACATTCTTCAGACTCTTACACTCCAAGGATGAAGGGATGACGTCCCAGAATTTACCAGCTATGGAAGGTAGAAGAAAAAAAGAACTTAATGATCTGGACTGGGTTGAAATTTATTTTATTTATTTATTTTGTCAAACACTTAAAATATAGTAGAAATAAGAATGCACATAAGTTTAAATACATGAAATAGGAAATAAAAATTGGGGACAATAGGACAGGGATGGTAGGCACGAACTTGGGGGCGGAGTCAAAAGAGGGATCCACCTAGAATCCCTACATAGGCATAGCTACAAATTAAATCCAACCTCCCTTGAATTCTGTTGACCCTTATCTAACTCCAAGCAGGTGTCAACCATTAGTTGAGAAGATGGTTCTCCCTAGGCATGAGTAGCAATAAATCAGTTGAATAGGACCTTCACAGGTGGAGCTGATCTTTCATGCTTGATAGAATGAAGACCATGTCAAGACGTGCCATGGGAACTTGCAAATGGAGAGAGAAAGGAAGCAAAACCATGGAAGGTTTGGAAGCATCCTTCAGCAAAGGAAGTCTGGGTTCCTCCCTTATGGAAGTTGCAGGAGAAAAGTAAGTACTGAAAACATGTCAGGAAGAGTTAATAGTCTATGTAGAAAGACAAGTTCGGTTGAAGTAATGTGATATCTGTGGTTTGGTTCTGAGAACATCTAATTAAGCTGGGAGACTTACTTTTTCACCCTGCCTCTAGTGGTTGTAAGCCTTCACCCCAAGAGGCCTGGCCTTGCATAAGTTCTACAATTATGCACATATCCAAGTCAAAAGGACAAGGATGCCATGCTTGAAGCTAATAAAAATGAAGAACATTTTTATGAGGAAGAGCAAAAAGAAAAAAGAAAGAAAGAAAAGGAAAAAAAAAAACACACCAGCAATGCTATTTTGAACAACCGCTGCTGGATATTGGGAGGGATTTAGCTTTTACTTAGCACAGCTTCCAACCATAACCCAATTCCATCTTGACAAGGTCAAAAACAAAGTAAAGATGGCACCTACAATAGTGCACTCAAAGCTCATTCTGTTTTTACGTGCAGTGCACATATTAATGGTAGGGAATATTTGTAGCTCAGGATTGAACTGTAGGGTTCTTGATTCAAACGTACATGTGCAAAACTTGCAGACATATATATATAGCAGGGCATTAGGAGTGGTGCGGTGGCCTAGAGGTGAAACTCTCACCTCACAATCAGGAGGCTGTGAGTTCGATCCTAAGTAGAGGCAGATATTTCTCTCTCTCTGAGCACACTGAGAATATGTCTGCTGAACAAAACTCCGCATAAAAATAAAAAACTTTATCTAAAAAAAACCCTCACCTCCGCATTGGTGACAGGAAGGGCATCTGGCCATTCAGCCCAGACTCCACCCGCAAGAGATTATGGGGTTGTTAAAAAAAAAAGAAGATGAGGATATATAGCAGGGCATTAATAAAACACATGAATTCTATTATTATGGTGCAGAGGAAGCAATTGCTTTAGATTCTAGGAAAATAACAATGGAATAAGTCAATAAATCCATATAAGGGAATACTTGTAGCTTGGGGTTGAAATATGGAGTCCTTGATATTTTCCAAGCTTGCTTGTTTGCTTGTGGAATTTTCATTACGCAACTAGGCAACATCATCAATGCTAGAATGGAGTGGGGTTTGAGGAGCTGTGATTACCTGGAGTGTAACACAAATGTAACAGAATCCAAAACGTAAATAAATGTCCTTTAATCCCTCCAACTTGGCCCCACTGTTCAATAATTCTCAGTTGGAGATAAAAAGTACTCAAAAATAGTCTTCAAAAGAAAGCAATATAGCCCGAACTTAATGAGCAGATAGAGGTGAAATAAAAAACCAAAACAAACTACAATGAAGGAATTTCCACAACAGACCAGGATAAATAAGTACCAAATTCAAGGAGATAACAAGGCACAGTCTGTTGGAAGGATGCCAACCAAGATAACTTCAGCCCAAAAAACTTTGCTTCTGGCAACACTGTGTTGTAATTGTCTCTCTTATATACTATTCTCCCCAGCTGCAACCAATGAAGGGGATCATGGCCGCTTCCTCTCTCGTAAGCCAAGTTGTTGCCTTCTCCGTTCCTCTCTGTGTGTCCTAGGATGGAGAGGGGATGGGCCTGGATCCTCCTCTGACTGCTCAGCCGGCGTCTGCCCCTCCCCAGCCTCCTCCACCACCTCCGGAGCCACACTTCCACTCCCTGTCGGCTGTTCCTCCTCTCCCCCAGAGTCCGACTATACCAAGCGCATGACAGGAGCGGAGGAGGAGCAAGCGAAGGACTGTGAGGTCCATGATGTTCTCTGAACTTGGTTGTTTGCTTGCAGACTTTTCATTACCCAACTAGTAACACCATCAATGCACTGAAATCCCAGAGGTGCTATTTCAAGAGGCAACTGGATTTTCTTGTTTTTCTTTGAAGATGTTTCACTTCTCGTCCAAGAAGCTTCTTCAGCTCTGGAGAAGAAAGTCCACTTGCCCCCTGAAAAAGCACCTTTGGGACAACTATGACTTGGATGACTGAGAATTTCCGCAGACAATGCATGGAATGCTTCTCAACTGTGGCAACTTTAAGATGGGTTGATTTCAGCTAGCAGAATTCCCCTGGCAGTATGCTGGCTAGGAAATTCTGGGAATTGAATTGCACCCCTCTTAAGGTTGCCAAGATTGAGAAAGAGTGCAGAGAAGAGCAGCAAAGATTATTAGTGGTCTGGAGGCTAAAGCATATGAAGAGCGGTTGCAGGAACTGGGTATGTCTAGAAAACAAGGACTAGGGGAGACATGATAGCAGTGTTCCAGTATCTCAGGGCCTGCCACAAAGAAGAGGGAGTCAAGCTATCTTCCAAAGCATCAGAGGGCAGGACAAGAAGCAATGGGTGGAAACTAATCAAGGAGAGAAGCAATCTAGGAGAAATTTCCTGACAGTTAGGACAATTCATCAGTGGAACAACTTGCCTCCAGAAGTTGTAAATGCTCCAACACTGGAAGTTTTAAAAAAGATGTTGGATAACCATTTGTCTGAAATGCTACAGGGTTTCCTGCCTAGGCAGGAGGTTGGACTAGAAGACCTCCAAGGTCCTTTCCAACTCTGTTATTCTATTCTAAATACTGGGACAGACAATTTCAGTGCAAAAACCATCTTTCTAGCTGCTCATTAATGGATCTTCATTCCCCAATGAATCGCAGCATCAACACAGGGTACATCAGCACAACTATTAAAAATGGGATTGGTGCTTTAATTGCCCATTGCAGCAACCATCTTGGTTTTGTTTACACCAAGGTTTCCCAACCTTGGCAACTTTAAGATGGGTGGACTTCTACTCCCAGAAATCCCTTCCCAGCATGGTTGTCTGGGGAATTCTGGGAGTTGAAATCCACCTGTCTAAAGGTTGGAAAAAACCTAGTTTTGCACTCTGCTTCCATGCCATTCTTTGGCTTTCTCAAAAAGTCAGCCTGCAAAAAGATTTGACAGGGTCATCCTAATTTGCCTTCAGTTTAGGTTTCTTTGACAGCCACATCATTTAAAAAAAAAAACAGGAAGCTGGAAACCTTGAAATTGTGATGTCAGGGAGCCAGCAACTTTTGTTCATAAGTTTGACTTTGCTCATAGACCTGCAGATGTAGACTTGGTGATTCAACTCTGTTGGTGCCATGAGACATTCTGGCTGGCCAAGAGGAAAATCTCAACTTACATCACAAACAAGGTTGGAAAGTCTAATGAAAAACAGACTGATGTGCTGCTGAGTGCAGAAGATGTTAACTACAGCAGAAAACGATGCTTTTATCATTACTTGCCCAGAAGCCTGCCCAAATATGAAATGTTGGAAAGAGAGAGAGGTTTCATTTCTTACTTGGCAGGCACAAGTTCTTGCAAACATTCTGGTTTTATTGTCCCAGAGACTGCTTATTTCAGATCCATTGGCGGTATTGATAAAAGAGAATATTTGTAGTTTAAGGTTGATTTGTGGGAGCCTTGGTGCTCTCTGAGCTTGGTGGTTGCCTTGCAGACTTTTCATTACCCAATGAGGTAACATTGTGCTAGAAGGGAGGAGGAGGAGGAGGAGGAGGAGGAGGAGGAGGAGGAGGAGGAGGAGGAGGAGGGAGGAGAATGACTATGGGGTCCTTGGCGCTCCCTTGGTAGTTTTCATGCAGACGTTTCATTACCCAGCTAGGTAATATTGTGCTAGTAGGGAGGAGGAGGAAGAGGAGGAGGAGGAGGAGGAGGAGGAGGAGGAGGAGGAGGAGGAGGAGGAGGAGGAGGAGGAGGAGAATGACTATGGGGTCCTTGGCGCTCCCTTGGTGGTTTTCATGCAGACGTTTCATTACCCAGCTAGGTAACATCAACAGTGCTAGAAGGGACTGGGGCTGAAAGGCAAAAGCGGAAACAGTATGCTCCATCCCATAATTGGGTAAACCAGGTTGCCCTGATAGACGGGTCTCACCAGAAAAAAAAACTGAATTGGACTAACTGATTCTAACATCAGTAAGGACTGAAGACGTTTCTTGGACGACAAGCAGAACATTTGCAAAACAAAACCCCAAGAAAGTCCAGTCCAGTCGCCTTTTGGAAAAAGCACCTTTGGGACAACCATGAGCTGGATGGTTGAAGAATCTCCACAGACGTGAATCGGACCAACTTTTTGAAATCAATTATGAATTCGAATTGGATGTTATGTGATTTGGAGAACTCCCCTCATTTAGGTAAATTGACCCCCCCAGCCCCTCCCAAAAACCCCAATGCATTCAACTTCCCATTATGAGCACAGGGGCCGGAGTGGCTGGAACGCTGGGCAGGTTAGCAAAAGCCCGTGTTTGTGGAAGGGGGGGGTTGAGCTCTCCTCCTTCCCTCCAGCTCCTGCAGGGGACATGAAAAGTGCTCCCGACTGGGCATCCCCAGGTATGTATGTGGCTGAAGTGTGGAGTCCTTCATGCTCTCTGAGCTTGGTAGTCTTAAACTAGGCAATATAATCAGTGCTCCTGATGACGTTATCTAGTTTGGTAATGAAAGGTTTGCAACAGAACCACCAAGCTCAGAGAACACCAAGGACCTCGCAGCCCTCCTGCCCTTTCCTCCCCGCCCTCCTCCTCCTCTTTGTGTTGAATGTACATTTTACCGACAAAGTAATAAAGGAAGACTAGTATAGATCTATTTCAAGCTATTTAGCTCTCATCAGCTAGCCAGACACAGGGGTGGGCTTCAAAAAATTTAGCAACCATTTCTCTGCCCGGTGGCTGGGTGGGCATGGCCATGGTTGGCCCCCTGCACCACAGTGGGGGCCGTTTTGGCCCTCCCCAGGCTCTGGAGGCTTTCCTTAAGCCTCTGGGAGGGTGAAAATGACCTCCCCTGGGCTCTGGAGGTCAGAATTCCGGTCAGGAGGCCCGTTTTTGCCCTCTCCAAGCCTTCATGTGGGCCTTGCACTTAACTAGGATCCAAAACGGGCCACGTGGAGACTTCTGGGAGCAGCGGGAAGGGGTGGGCAGGGCCAGCCAGTCAGCCGAACTACTGGTTTGGCAAACTCCATGTAAAATTAACACCCGGTTCACCTGAACCAGTGCAAACCGGTAGCAGCTCACACAGCAGATCATACGCTTCCTGGGATTTGAATCTGTGCTACTTGCGTATTAGGTAGATGTATTAACCTCTAAGCCATGGGCTCTCCTATTTATTTATTTATTTATTTATTTATTTATTTATTTATTTATTTATTTATGTGATTTGTCAATTGCTTACAATAAGTATAAGTATATACATAGTTATGAATACATGAAATGGGTACATATAAGAAAAATAAAAGAAACTATAGGACAGGGACAGTAGGCACGTTGGTGCGCTTATGCACGCCCCCTACAGACCTCTTAGGAAAGGGGTGAGGTCAATAGTAGAAAGTCTAAGGTTAAAGTTTTTGGGGTTTGGGGAAGAAACTACAGAGTCTGATAAAGTATTCCAGACATTGACCACTCTGTTGCTGACGTCATATTTCCTGCAATCAAGTTTGGTGCGGTTAACCTTGAGTTTGTATCTATTGTTTGCTCTTGTGTTGTTATGGTTGAAGCTGAAGTATTCATTGACAGGTAGGACATTGCAATGTATGATTTTATATACCAAACTTATCAGACCGAAGACGGCATAGTTCAAGGTTTTCTAGTTCTAGAATTTCAAGTCTGATGGCATAAGGTATTCTACAATGAGTAGAGGAGTGGAGAAATCTTCTTGTGAAATATTTCTGGACTTTCTCAACTGTGCTAATATCAGATACGTAATGTGGGTTCCAGACTGATGAGCTGTATTCGAGTATTGGTCTAGCAAATGTTTTGTATGCTCTAGTTAGTAGTGTGATATTACCAGAGAAAAAGCTACGTAGGATTAGGTTAACAACTGTTAATGCCTTTTTGGCTATGTAGTTACAGTGGGCTCTAGCACTTAGATCATTAGAGATGAGTATTCCAAGGTCCTTTACAGAGCTTGGATCATCAACAAGATGTTGACTATTCAGCTTGTATTTTATTTTCTGATTTTTTTTGCCAATATGTAAGACAGAGCATTTATTTGTTGAGATTTGAAGTTCCATTCTGATACACAGTCAAAATCTTTTTGAAGGGTAGCAGTGTTGTCTGTGGTATTGAACAGCTTTACATCATCAGCGAAAAGAACACAGTTGCTCTTAATATGATCACAGAGGTCATTTATGTAGAGTATGAAGAGAGCTAGTCCTAGAACACTGCCTTGGGGGACACCACTATTGACAGGTACAGAATTTGATAGGACACTCCCAATTTTGACCATTTGTTGTCTGTTTGACAGGAATGCTTCTATCCAGTTATGCAGTTGTCCAGAGATACCATAAGATTTTATTTTTAGGAGTAGTTTGTCATGTACCACTGAATCAAAGGCTTTACAGAAGTCTATGTAGATTGCGTCTATTGCTTTGCCCTGATCGAGTTGTGTCGTCCATATGTTTTTGCAGTGTAAGAGTTGCAGATTACAGGATAGTTTTTTCCTGAAACCAAATTGTTTATTGGAGAGTAAGTTGTTTGTCTCTAAGTGGAGGATGATGGATTAGTTAATAATTGATTCCATGATTTTACAGGTGACGCAGCATAAAGAGATTGGTCTGTAATTTTCAACTAGGCTGGGGTCTCCCTTTTTGAAGATGGGGATGACCGTGGCTTGTGACCATAGGTTAGGCAAGGAGCTGGTCCTGAAAGATTTTTCAAAGATTATGCTTAGAGGTTCGGCTATGGCAGTGGATAGCTTTTTTAAGAAGTAGGCACATATTCCATCCGGTCCAATAGATAGGGATGGTTTTAGATTGTGTAGTGCTTTTTCAACATTGTCTTCTGTAAAATCAATATGTATTAGATCATTGTAGTTATCTGTGGTTCGGCTAGGAAATACTGGGCATGATCCATTGCTGTTTACAAATACTGAGCCGAAGAATGTGTTAAAGATGTTGGCTTTAATGGTGTCGTCGTTGCAGTCTTTGCCATTAGGTCCCATCAGGGGTGGGATGGACCTTGAGTCTTTTAGTTTGTTGTTTACAAAATTGTAAAAAGCACTGGTGGAATTGGTGCATAGAAGGTTTTCCTCTTGTTTAATGTGATAATTGGTGCGTTCAGCCTTTATCTGGTGGCATAAATTTTTGTATCGGCTTTTGAAATTGGCAACGTGACCAGATTTGTTTTTCCACCAGAGTGGAGATTTTTGGATTGAAGTTTCCTTATTGTTATGGGTAATCTGTTTTTTTGTTTTGTTTGGGGAGTTGTTGGTACATATAGTTTGATGACTCTTTTGACTTCAAGTAAGAATATGTTGTAATGGTCTTCAACAGTATTGCATCCAGTGAATAGAGATTGCCAGTCAAGGGATGAGAGCTCGTTGTCTATAAGATCATAGTTGTCTTTTTTGAAGTTATAATTGGGGATTACGTCATTGTGATAATTTTTGTGTGGCCGTATGTTGAGACAAAAGTCAATCATATTGTGGTCACTGCTGGAAAAGGGTTCTTTAATTTGTATTCCGTAAATTAAATTCAAACTATTGCAGAAGATGAGATCGAGGCAGTTGTTTAGTCTAGTGTTGTTGGTTACTAGTTGTTCCAGTCCCAGATTTGTAACACCATTGTAGAAGGTTGCGTGTATGGGTTCAGTTGTACATTAATTTAGGGTCCAGTCAATATGAGGTAGATTGAAATCACCAAGAAAGATAAAAGGGTATGGGCAGGATGCTGCCCATGTTAGTAGTGTATTTAGCTTGTTTACATGTTTGATGTCATAATCAGGTGCTCTGTAACATAGTAAGAATCGAAATGTGATATTTAAGGATAGTTCACAGATGATGGTCTCAGGAGGAGCAAGCTCCTGGGTAACTTGGATATTTTTTAGATGTAAGGACTTTTTATAGAAGATAGCAACACCACCTCCTCTACGAATTTCATGATCAGATCGGTAAACATGATAGTCTCTTACTGTGGTAATGGAGTCAGGGAGAGATGCGTTGAGCCACGTTTCACAGACAAATATAATGTCGAATTTAACCATATTTAGTAAGAGGAAAAATTCAGGTATTTTATTCGCAAGGCTTCTTGCATTGAGTAGCTTGCATTTAAGGCCAGCAGTAGTTGGTATTGAGGTAGTTAGGGGCGTGCGTGCCTAGGCTTGGGTGATGGTGGATTGGTTGAGGTAGGGTTGTGGTTAAGCTGAGTTACGGGTTGTGTGACTTACTTTTGATACAGTCAGCATGGTAATCAATGTACAGGTCCTTCTTTCCATTGTCTAGACATTGTCTTGCTTTTGTTGGCTATACCAGGGGAGAGATTCAGCGTTTTTTTTCCGGTGGGACCGGTCTATCAGGGCCACCTGGTCTACCCAAATATGGGACAGAGCATACTGCTTCCGCTTTCGCCTTTCAGCCTGCGCAGGCAGCCTTTGCAACAAAAGTCCAACTCAGCCCTTCCAACTGATTTTGAAAACAAGGTTGATGTTGTTTGATGGGCTGGCTTTCTAAATTGCCCCTTACCCACACAGGTTTTGCAGCAAACCTTGCAAGAGCTGAGGCATCAGATTTTGATTAGAAGATTCAGTTCAATTTTCCGATGTGATACGACAAGATTACTGGAAGATTTGGTTTGAAATGATGCGAAGTCTGTAATTTGAAGGCAGCCCTGGCAACTGGTGCCTGAACTAGTAGCAAATGGCCAAGAACAGAAGTCTGAGTTTGCAAAACATCCATGGAACCGAAATGCAGTTGGATACTTTGTGGCTTGGCATGTAGTGTGAATTTAGCCATCGCATCATATGATATCCTTGGCACAGCATCTTATACAACTACAGGAATTGAGTTTTGTTGACTCAGGTTTAGGATTTAGCATGTTGTGAAACTCAGTCCTGGATTATCCCAACTTTTCTGCAGGAGAATTAAAGTTGGAGATGGCTTCTCCTGTTTGGATAGAGTCTGTGGACAGCTATCTCCAAAATGGTCATCTCTCATAGTTCCTAGATGGTGATTTCTCCTAGAGTCATGGGCTGCGTTAACAGAGGGATATAATCAAGATCAAGTGAGGCACTAATACCACTCTATAAAACCTTAGTAAGGGCAGACCTAGAGTAACTGCATCCACTTTTGGTTGCCATGATGTAAAAAAGATGGTGAGACTCTAGAAAGAGTGCAGAGAAGAGCAACAAAGATGATTAAGGGATGGAGAGAGACTACAACATATGAAGAATGGTTGCAGGATTTGTGTATGTCTAGCCTACTGAAAAGAAGGACTAAGGGAGACATGAGAGCAGTGTCCAATATCTGCCACAAAGAAGCGGGGTCAAGTTATTCTCCAAAGTACCAGAAGGCAGGACAAGGAGCAATGGATGGAAACTAACCAAGGAGATAAGCAACCTAGAACTAAGGAGGAATTTCCTAACAGTGAGAACAATTAATCAGTGGAATGACTTGCTTCCAGAAATTGTGAATGCTCCAACACTGGAAGTTTTTAAGAAGAGACTGGACAGCCATTTGTCTGAAATGGTATAGAGTTTCCTGCCTAAGCAGCGGGTTGAAGACCTCAAACATACCTTTCAACCTTGTTATTCTGTTATATTGTAACCCCCAAATTCGAAGCTTTCAGGAGTAGAAGCAACAGACTCACTCAGATGTGTCACAATGGAAAGGTTTTCCAAATGTGAAATTCCCTTTAAAAATTAATTATAACAATTGGAGCTGATCCCGCCTGATCAGAATAAGAAAGGTCAGACAAGGAATCATGGGTGGAAACTGATCAAGGAGAGATTCAACCTGGAGATAAAGAGGAACTTTCTGACAGTGAGAGCAATCAACCCATGGAACAGAAGTTGCCTTCAGAAGTTGTGGGAGCTTCATCCCTGGAGGCTTTCAAGAAGAGACTGGACAGCCATCTGTTAGAAATGGTGTAGGGTCTCCTGCTTGGGCAGGGGGTGGAACTAGATGACCTACAAGGTCCCTTCTGACTCTGTTAATCTGTCAAACCTATTGGCAAAACCAGGTCTTCAGGGGCTTGCGAAAAAGTGTCATGATGGAGGCCAGTCTAATCTTCACAGGGAGGATATTTCAAAGGGAAGGAGCCACCATGGAGAAGGCCCTTCTTCTGGGTGTGGCCAGATGCCCCTCCTTGGGAGATAGCACCTACAATATCCCCTGCCTGTCTGCTCTTGTGGGTCAGATGCATGCAGAGGGGGTCTTCAGCAGGTTCTGACCGGTCCTGGAGAAACAGTAGTGGAAATTTTGAGTAGTTCAGAGAACCGGCAAATCCCACATCTGACTCGTCCCACCTCCATCTATCCTCTGCCTCCCATTGACTCCCAGCTGATTGGCTGGATCTTCTTTGGTTGCTCTGCTCAGGAGAACAGAGCTGGAAAGCAGGTTAGTGGGGTGGGGAGGGAATGGGAGATTTAGCAGTATCCTTTCCCTGCCATGCCCACCAAGCCAGGCCCAGCAAACCACACCCACAGAATTCCACGCTCAGCAAGCCACGCCCACCGCTGATCGGCTGGGTCTTCTTTGGTTGCCCTGCACAGGAGAATGGAGCTGGAAAGCAGGTTGGTGGAATGGGAGGAACGGGATTTTGCAGTATCCTTCCCCTGCCATGCCCGCCAAGCCACGCCCACCACCCACGCCCACCACTGATCAGCTGGGTCTTCTTTGGTTGCCCTGCACAGGAGAATGGAGCTGGAAAGCAGGTTAATGGGGTGGGGAGGGAATGGGGGATTTTGCAGTATCCTTCCCCTGCCATGCCCGCCAAGCCACGCCCACCACCCACGCCCACCGCTGATCAGCTGGGTCTTCTTTGGTTGCCCCGCCCAGGAGTATGGAGCTGGAAAGCAGGTTAATGGGGTGGGGAGGGAATGGGGATTTTGCAGTATCCTTCCCCTGCCATGCCCGCCAAGCCACGCCCACCACCCACGCCCACCACTGATCAGCTGGGTCTTCTTTGGTTGCCCTGCACAGGAGAATGGAGCTGGAAAGCAGGTTAATGGGGTGGGGAGGAATGGGGATTTTGCAGTATCCTTCCCCTGCCATGCCCGCCAAGCCACGCCCACCACCCACGCCCACCGCTGATCAGCTGGGTCTTCTTTGGTTGCCCTGCACAGGAGAATGGAGCTGGAAAGCAGGTTAATGGGGTGGGGAGGGAATGGGGGATTTTGCAGTATCCTTCCCCTGCCATGCCCGCCAAGCCACGCCCACCAAGCCACGCCCACCGCTGATTGGCTGGGTCTTCTTTGGTTGCCCCGCCCAGGAGTATGGAGCTGGAAAGCAGGTTAGTGGGGTGGGGAGGGAACGGGGATTTTGCAGTATCCTTCCCCTGCCACGCCCACCAAGCACCAAGCCATGCCCACAGAACCGATAGCAAAAAAAATTGAATCCCGCCACTGGATGGATGTATAACTGGGAAGAGACAGCCCTTCAGACAATCCATGTTGCATTTCACCTGATGCCAAAATGAGCTACCTGAAACACTTGAAGTGCTGCTGTCTCTTGTCAGAGGCCCTTTAACCCAGAGGTCCTCTTCATGGCTCTGAGGGAGCCCAATCTCCATCTAACATCTTCTTGGGAGTGCATGGTGACTCATTCCTGAAACATCTCATTAAACGCACCAACACCGATGGTACAGACAAAGCTGGAGTTGAAAATGGTTTTAAAAGAGGCTGGACTGGATTTAACACGAAGCTTTGATCACATTTTACCCTCCTGGGATTGTGAAGAGGCTGGCAGTTTAGAGCTGCTCTAATTGGATTTTCTCTTGCAAACTTCTCTCTGAAGTCAAGAGTAATTGGAAGGTTGGGAGAAGAAAGGTCATAAACCAGAATCTACAAAATTTCCTTTCATGCATTCAGGGAATGTCTTGAGAGAAGATGCTTTCGTAGCTTTAGTCAAGGCACACTACATTACCTCTCTCTATTTACTAAATGCAAGGTTTTGACTCCGCAGAGATGAATCCCTGGGCTAAACATTATGACTGACTGCCAAGAAGGGCCAAATCTAGACAAAATTTGCCAGAACTGTTTCTCAGTGAATTCTGGCTTTTTTTCTTTCTTTAAGAATAAAAACAATGTGCAAAATTTACTAGAGTCATGCTTGTCTGCTGGCAAACAGGAAGGAGGTTAGGTGACGGTGGCAGCTGGGATAATCCAAAAAATAAAGTAAAAGTGAATGACTTGTGAAAGGGAAATGCCAGGAAGTGGACCAACGAAAAGAATGAGCCATAACTAGAATATTTTTCCAAGGTAAAAAATAGCAACTGACTTAAGTTGTAGTCCCTCCTTAGGGTTGAGGCTTCAACCACATCCCATCACCAACCATGGTCTATCTGTCTCTCTACAGCAAACATTGGGCAAGAGAGAAGCAAGCTGTGGCCCAATGTTGTCCATTGGACATAGTAAAAAAAAGAGAGGGGAAGAGGGAGAGAGAGAGAGAGAGAGAGAGAGAGAGAGAGAGAGAGAGAGAGAGAGAAGATGGCTGCCTGACAATCAAGTTGAACTAGAAACCTCCAAGGTCCCTTCCAATCCTATTATTCTATGTTCCATGTTTTGTGTTTCATGTGTTCCAATATAGCAATAGCACTTAGATGTATTTACCACTTTATA